>NC_133412.1:139875000-142275000 GCF_049350105.2 Macaca mulatta
TTCCAGAGGACTGGAAACTGGAAAGAATACTTCAGGGCTGAACACGACAGGGGCTTAAGAAAAGTACCTGAGAAATTGTAACCAAAAACTGAGCCTATAATGAATTTGCAATTCAAATTCACATAGTTAAATAATTTACATTTTTTCATACTTTTTTTTGTTTGTTTGTTTGTTTGTTTTTTTTGAGACGAGTCTTGCTCGTCTTGCACTGGCACAATCTCCACTTACTGCAAGCTCTGCCTCCTGGGTTCACGCCATTCTCCTGCCTCAGCCTCCCAAGTAGCTGGGACTACAGGCGCCCGCCACCACGCCCGGCTAATTTTTTGTATTTTTAGTATAGATGGGGTTTCACCGTGTTAGCCAGGATGGTCTCGATCTCCTGACCTCGTGATCTGCCCTCCTCGGCCTCCCAAAGTGTTGGGATTACAGGCGTGAGCCACCGTTCCCAGCCACTGCCTTTTTTTTTTTTTTTTTTTTTTTAAACAAAATCATCAATGGAAGGAAAAACACTTTAAGTGTATGAATTTAGTTTAAAGTAGTCTATGATGGATAGTGCATTTGGACAACTGACCAAAACAATTGCAAATTCTCTGGTGAATTCACTTTGTCCTAAAATTCAAAGAAATACCATACATTATTTACCACTGAACATGAAAAGCTGCAAGGAAATGAGGTACTATGAATAAGAATCATCAGAAACACTAGACAGCAGAATCAACCCTACATAGATATTAAATATTGGAATGACTAGATATAGAGTAAAAAACAACTATGCTTACTTAATATGTTAAACAAAATAAAACTAAAAAGCAAAAGCCTGAAAAACATCAGTAGGGAACAGCAAACTATAAAAATGTCCTAGCAGATTTGCAGAATAACCAATTAGAAATTCTAGAATTGAAAACAAATAATATAAATTTAAAATCACATGGAGTATAACGGCAGAACAGATACAATTGAAGAGAGAAATAGCAAAGTGAATAATAGGCTAAAAGAAATTATTGAGAATTTATCACAAAGAGAAAAAATTCAAAAAAAGACAGGTTGAGAAACTACACTGTTTTATGCACAATGGTGTATTTACGATATATCTCAAAAAAATGTCTAAAATATAATCAAATATATGGTCAAATATGCTCATTCTTCTTTAGAGCTTTCTATAAGAAGAAAACAAAGGGAAAAACATTATGTCCAACAGTAGGAGCAGGATCACAGAGTTAATAGTTCATCCATTACAAATTATGTTACTATAAATACTTAATGTCATGAGAGAAATATTTACCTTGAGTATTACATTTATACATTGATCTCAAAATCAAAGAATAGTAAGATATTTTATTTATTTAATGATACATATAAAAAGAAAGAGAATATCTTATTTAATAGTAGAGCTTACTTCTGAATACTAGGGATACAGGTACTTTAAAATTTTCTTGGTAAGCTCTTTGTATTTTCCAGTTGTTTAAAACTGAACATTTAGTGCTTTAAAAAAAATAAATAATAAAGCCAGAAAGCTGCTAATAAGGATTAAAAAAGTGGTACTTCGTGATATATTCTAGAACTTTTCTGTGCTATATCTGTGCTTTTCCTGTGGTAGGTGCTTATCATACTTCTTAAATGATTGATATTTGGCTCTTATACATTCTTAATGTATATTTAAATGAAGTGGATGAATAATAAAAGTTAGTGGAAAATTTATAAGGAGTAAGGCCCTGAATATTTGCAACACACCGAACTTTTGATTACTGGGGATTTAAGCTGAGAGTCTTCATTTAGGTGCAATTTAGTAAGTGTCTTAGTTCCTTTTGTGCTGCTATAACAGAATAGCAGAGATTAGGTAATTTATAAAGAAAAAATTTATTTCTTACAGTTCTGGAAAGCCGGGAAGTTCAGTATCAAGGTGCCAGCATCTGGTGAGGGCCTTCTTGTGGCATCTCATGGCAGAAGGAAGAAGGGCAAGAGAGCATGTGTGTGAGAGAGGAAGAAATTAAACTTGCAGCTTCAAGCCCTTTTATAATTGACATTAATCCATTCATGAGGGTGGGGTCCTCATGTCCTAAACACATCCCACCAGGTCCCAGCTCCCAACATTAGGGATTCAGTTTCCAACACATGCTTTTTGGGGAACACATTCAAACTACAGCAGTAAGCAACTTTGAAGACGTTCTTTATCTGCTTATTCAATATGTGTAAGATCTAGCAATATTTATGAGACAAATATATGCAAATAATTTTGTTTTAATTTATTCATATGATAAATATTTATTGAATGTCTTTTGTGTGCTACACATTGCACTAGATTTTGGAGATGACTTGTGAAACCATATACAGCATTGATTGTGTTCTAGTCTCTGTCTACAAACTTAAAGAAAACTAATTACTTTTCAAGGTAACATATTCAATTTTATTTTCTGCTTTTCTTAGATCACTCCAGTATATCCAGCAAACTCTCTTAAACTGAGCCCAAACTACTCTTGTTGCCTGTTCTAATTTTCTTCACTAGAACATCCAGAAAATCTTACTTGCCTTTCCATATAAAACCTCTTACTTTGGGAGGCCGAAGCAGGCGGATCACGAGGTAAGGAAATCGAGACCATTCTGGCTAACAGGGCGAAACCCCATCTCTACTAAAAGAAAATGCAAAAAAACCATTAGCCGGGCGTGGTGGCTTGCGCCTGCAGTCCCAGCTACTTGGGAGGCTGAGGCAGGAGAATGGCGTGAACCCGGGAGGCGGAGCTTACAGTGAGCCGAGATCGCACCACTGCACTCCAGCCTGGGTAACAGAGCAAGACTGTGTCTCAAAAAATAAAAATAATAATAAAAAAAGTCTCTTTAATTACTTTAAAACAGCTAACAAGGACTTAATTCCTTTATCTTCTTGTATTTTTCTTATATTATCTTGGCAAAATGAAAAATTTGGGTATTTAATGTTTGCCAAGTCACCATGTGGATAAACCACCACTAGTGAAGAATAAACTATATCCATATTATGTTACTTTAAATGAAGCGACTACATTTCAACATTACCCTCAGAATTAAACGTATTATTTACAGTACTACTACTCATCCTTTCTTCTAATAGGCTCCAAGCTGTCTCCTTTTTCATCTTTCATGTATCCCAATAAAAACATAACTTCCAATTTTAATTAGAATAGCTATATATAATAGGTAGAACAACTGTGTACTGTAGCCTTCTGCCTACAAACTGATTATAAAATTGCTTTAACTAAAGTAAGTTACTGTCTATTCTGAGTTACTCTATTACACAAAATTTAATTTTATTACTCTACTTTCTTTTCCATATTATTTTTCTTCTATCCTCTTCTAATTCATTGCCTCCTTGATCTCCCTTATTAAGCCTTCTCTCAGGGAAAGAATATCTGATCAGCCAATTCACTCCAAGTTTTAAGTGACTAGTGGTTGGAAATATGTTCTTCTTCAGTATTACATGTAATTTAAACAAGGAATTAAGTTGTGTTGGCTTTGCTGTGGCAGTGTGTGTTTGTATACGAGAATGAGTTCTTTATAGCACCCATTCAGTCACACAAGACTACCTACTTGTAAGTCTAATGTTTAGAATAAACAATGCATTATCAAACACATTTTGCATTTCTTAAACAATGTTCATAAATTTCCTTATATGAGAAACCTGGTCTGATGTTAGACAAACAGTGAATACTCAGCTTTATTGATTAATTGACTACATTTTCAGAATACTGAAAAATTAGGAATGGGGTTAACTGAACATTTTGTTAAGATGTTATTACAGACAAATACAAAAAAATTCTGGCTCTCTGGATTGGACTCTGTGTAGATTGATTCCATCTATAAAAGGTGGCTCATCTTTGACAGCAGATATTTTAGTCACTATTACTTGAGATTCAATATTGCAATGAAATTTTTTAAAATTTACTTATAAGGATTTATGATACCAAGTTGCATTTGACATTTGGATTAAATCCTGAGGGGTAAGGAAGATTCATCCCTGTGGTAGAAGTTTATAAAGCCTTAAGTCAAATGAATTCTACTTACACTTTAGTTAGAAGGCCAATTAAGACAAAGGTGCCTTAAAAGATCAAGTTTTTCAGTGTAAAAATTCTACATCTCAATATAGGTTATGAATACTACATTAAGTTCATTTGGTTATGAATTCATTATTTTCACCTTTTGCTGCTGTTGTTGTTATACTTCAACTCTTATTTTTACAACTTTTTATTTTGAAAACTTTCAAACTTGAAAAAAATGTTGGGAGAACAGTATAATGAACAGCTGCACTCTGCACACCTAGATTCTCATGATTGAGAATACATGCTATATCTATTCATATCTCTGGCTTGCCTTCTCTCTCTCTTTTTCTACATAACTTAAAAACAGTTTCAGACATAATGACACTTTACCCCTGAATATTTCAGCATGTTTCCCTAAAATTAAGGACCTTGTTATACTCTTATCATATACTGGAAATGTAACATTGAGACAATAATATCATGAAATATGACATATAAATCTATTTTTAGCTTTCTCTAATCATCTCAAAATATTATTTATAGATTTTTTGATTCAGTATTCTGTGAGGGATTATAAATGGTAATTTGGTAGTGATATGTCTTTACCATTTTGTTATATATTGTCAGAAATTTGATGTAGAATAATTCCATATATTAGCAACTGTGGAAAGTGTTGCCAATTATGAAAAAAATGTGAATTTAGATAATTCAGAAATAGTCCACTGAGATTTTTATTACATAGTTGATTTTATGAAAGTAACTTGAATTCCTTGACAGCTTACTTATGTATAATGAGTGTTCATGGTGCCCTCATTGAATTTCTTTTTAAAATTTAATTTTTAAAAATAATAATACAGTAAAAAAATACCCTTTGTGATCTTTCTTGATAGTCACATCCTCCCATCATCATTCTACCCTGCGTATCACAGATCTGTTTTCCATCACTATGGTTTGTGTTTTTAAGAATGTCAAATAAATAGAATCAGAAGGTATGACCAGCTTCTCTCAGAGTAGAGTCTCTGAGATATATTCAAGTTGTGTATGTCAATAATTTGTTCATTTTTACTGGTAAATAGTAGTCCATTGTACATATGTACCATTGTTTGTTTATCTACTAACCCATTGAAAGACATTTGGGTTGCTTCCAGCTTTTGGCTGTCACAAATAAATCTGCTGTTAAATATTTGTATATAAGTTTTGGTATGAACATAAGTTTTCATTTCTCTGTGAATACCCAGATGTACAGTTGCTAGCTTATATGATAAATGTATATTTAACATTATAAAAACCCGGCAAACTGTTTTCCAACATTTGCATCATTTCAATATTAGGCTCAGTCAATTGTCTTATCTCGTGTGAATTTGTATCCTGTATTACTTTATAAGACTCTAAGTCTTATTTAGAGCCTGTGGAAAAGATTGATATTTTTGTTTTGGCCTTCTGTGGATGGTGTGGTTCTAACCTTAGCTCTGTTTTACAAGACTTGGGTGTGCTATTTGGATCTGTCTGAATGTGTACCCCCTAGTGGTCACTCTGGAACCAGCCTGTAGATCTATTCTTCGCTAAGGCCTTTAAATCTTTGATATGCTAATTAGTATCACATCCATAAATGGGCAGATCCAGGGTGAGTAAAAGTTCAAAGCAACTGTATGGAGTTGCTCTCCTGATCTCCCTTCCCAGTTATATCCTAAGTACTTTCTACTTACCTGGGGGCTGTTTTTGTTGTTGTTCTTCTTCAAAAAAGAAATTGTTTCTTTCTGCAGTTTTACCACATCCTCCCACCATTTAGCGCTGGTGATAAAGATGCCAACAAGGCTACATGGTGGGAAGACAGGGACATAGGGGAAAAAATCCTACAGGGTTTGGTCCTGCCCTTTTGGCATTGCTGCTTCTCTGAAAGGTAGGTTCACCTCCCTCAGAGTTTTGACTACTGCAGTCTCTCATTTCTGTCTTCTTTTATCTTAGCTGCCATGGGACTGTTCAGGGTTTGAGGCATAGAAAAATGAGGAAGAAGAGAGGGGGAAACAAAATAACCTGGAGATTTCTCCTACTGTTTCTCTCTCAGCACTGTAAGTGTTCAGAAAATTTCTCCTGGACCTCACTCACACCACATAGTGCTCAGTTCTGGGTTTCTGGCTTCAGAGATAGTAGAGGAAAATAAATGTTAAACTCACCATTGGTATTCTTCCCTCACCTGTCTAATAGTGTTTACTTTTCAGAGTTTTCAAATAACTCTCTAATCAGGTTTTATAGTTGAATTAGCATGAGATAAAGAGAGTCTGGTCTTATTTCATCTTACTAGAATCAGGATCCCTAATTGATTTTTAAATTGGTGATATAATTGTCAGACCACTTATTTCAGTATTTCACTAAGTAACTTCTAAACTGTGAAAAAAGCGAATATAAAATAAATATCCGGTATTTTTGTGCTTGTTATTTGTATCTTTGACATGAGATAAAGTTTGTGGAAGATTTAACAAGAACATCATAAGAAGTTGACAATAAATTAGATGTTAATTCATTAATTTATTTCCTCCACAGAAAATTAACAAGTACTGACTCTTGGCCTGGGATTGCAGATACGATAATGAACAAGATAGGCAGAGCTCCTTCTCAGGACGGGGTAATAGATTTGAGACAGTCATTTATAGTACATTGGTTTTCTGTTCTTGCGATAGTTTGCTGAGAATGATGGTTTCCAGCTGCATCCATGTCCCTACAAAAGACACGAACTCATCCTTTTTTATGGCTGCATACTATTCCATGGTGTGTATGTGCCACATTTTCTTAATCCAGTCTGTCACTGATGGACATTGGTTTGATTCCAAGTCTTTGCTATTGTGAATAGTGCCACAACAAACATACGTGTGCATGTGTCTTTATAGCAGCATGATTTAAAATCCTTTGGGTATATCCCCAGTAATAGGATGGCTGGGTCAAATGGTATTTCGGGTTCTAGATCCTTGAGGAGTCGCCACACTGTTTTCCACAATGGATGAACTAGTTTACAGTCCCACCAACAGTGTAAAAGTGTTCCTGTTTCTCCACATCCTCTCCAGCACCTGTTGTTTCCTGACTTTTTAATGATTGCCATTCTAACTGGTGTGAGATGGTTTCTCATTGTGGTTTTGATTTGCATTTCTCTGAGGGCGAGTGATGAGCATTTTTTCATGTGTCTATTGGCTTGAGTGTCTGTTCATATCCTTTGCCCACTTTTTGATAGAGTTCTTTGTTTTTTTTTTTCTTGTAAATTTGTTTGAGTTCTTTGTAGGTTCTGGATATTAGCCCTTTGTCAGATGAGTAGATTGCAAAAATTTTCTCCCATTCTGTAGGTTGCCTGATCACTCTGTTGGTAGTTTCTTTTGCTGTGCAGAAGCTCTTTAGTTTAATGAGATCCCATTTGTCAATTTTGGCTTTTGTTGCCGTTGCTTTTGGTGTTTTAGACATGAAGTCTTTGCCCATGCCTATGTCCTAAATGGTATTGCCTAGGTTTTCTTCCAGGCTTTTTATGGTTTTAGCTCTAACATTTAAGTCACTAATCCATCTTGAATTAATTTTCGTATAAGGAGTAAGGAAGGGATCCAGTTTCAGCTTTCTACTTATGACTAGCCAATTTTCCCAGCACCATTTATTAAATAGGGAATCCTTTCCCCATTTCTTGTTTCTCTCAGGTACGTCAAAGATCAGATGGCTGTAGATGTGTGGTATTATTTCTGAGGGCTCTATTCTGTTCCATTGGTCTATATCTCTGTTTTGGTACCAGTACCATGCTGTTTTGGTTACTGTAGCCTTGTAGTATAGTTTGAAGTCAGGTAGCGTGATGCCTCCAGCTTTGTTCTTTTGACTTAGGATTGTCTTGGCAGTGCGGGCTTTTTTGGTTCCATATGAACTTTAAAGCACTTTTTTCCAATTTTGTGAAGAAAGTCATTGGTAGCTTAATGGGGATGGCATTGAATCTATAAATTACATTGGGCAGTATGGCCATTTTCACAGTATTGATTCTTCCTATCCATGAGCATGGTATGTTCTTCCATTTGTCTGTGTCCTCTTTTATTTCATTGAGCAGTGGTTTGTAGTTCTCCTTGAAGAGGTCCTTCACATCCCTTGTAAGTTGGATTCCTAGTTATTTTATTCTCTTTGAAGCAATTGTGAATGGAAGTTCATTCATGATTTGGCTCTCTGTTTGTCTGTTACTGGTGTATAAGAATGCTTGTGATTTTTGCACATTAATTTTGTATCCTGAGACTTTGCTGAAATTGCTTATCAGCTTAAGGAGATTTTGGGCTGAGACGATGGGGTTTTCTAAATATACAGTCATGTCATCTGCAAACAGGGACAATTTGACTTCTTCTTTTCCTAATTGAATACCTTTATTTCTTTCTCTTGGCTGATTGCCCTGGCCAGAACTTCCTACACTATGTTGAATAGAAGTGATGAGAGAGGGCATCCCTGTCTTGTGCCAGTTTTCAAAGGGAATGCTTCCAGTTTTTGCCCATTCAGTATGATATTGACTATGGGTTTTTTATAAATAGCTCTTATTTTGAGATACGTTCCATCAATACCAAATTTATTCATAGTTTCTAGCATGAAGGGCTGTCGAATTTTCCAAAGGCCTTTTCTGCATCTGTTGAGATAATCATGTGGTTTTTGTCTTTGTTTCTGCTTATATGTTGGATTACATTTATTGATTTGCATATGTTGAACCAGCCTTGCATCCCAGGGATGAAGCCCACTTGATCGTGGTGGATAAGCTTTGTGATGTGCTGCTCAATTCGGTTTGCCAGTACTTTATTGAGGATTTTTGCATCGATGTTCATCAGGGATATTAGTCTAAAATTCCCTTTTTTTGTAGTGTCTCTGCCAGGCTTTGGTATCAGGATGATGTTGGCCTCATAAAATGAGTTAGGGAGGCTTCCTTCTTTTTCTATTGATTGGAATAGTTTCAGAAGAAATGGTACCAGCTCCTCCTTGTACCTCTGGTAGAATTCGGCTCTGAATTTGTCTGGTCCTGGACTCTTTTTGGTTGATAGGCTATTAATTATTGCCTCAATTTCCGAGCCTGCTATTGGTCTATTCAGGGATTCAACTTCTTCCTGGTTTAGTCTTGGGAGAGTGTAAGTGTCCAGGAATTTATCCATTTCTTCTAGGTTTTCTAGTTTATTTGTTTAGAGGTGTTTATAGTATTCTCTGATGGTAGTTTGTATTTCTGTGGGGTTGGTGGTGATATCTCCTTTATCATTTTTTATAGCGTCTGTTTGATTCTTCTCTCTTTTCTTCTTTATTCGTTTGCTAGCAGTTTATCAATTTTGTTGATCTTTTCAAAAAACCAGCTCCTGAATTCATTGATTTTTTGGAGGGATTTTTTTGTGTCTTTATCTCCTTCAGTTCTGCTCTTATATTAGTTATTTCTTGCCTTCTCTAGCTTTTGAATGTATTTGGTCTTGCTTCTCTAGTTCTTTTAATGGTGATGTTAGGGTGTCAATTTTAGATCTTTCCTGCTTTCTCTTGTGGGCATTTAGTGCTATAAATTTCCCTCCAAACGCTGCTTTAAATGTGTCCCAGAGATTTTGGTATGTTGTATCTTTGTTCTCATTGGTTTCAAAGAACATCTTTATTTCTGGCTTCATTTCGTTATGTACCCAGCAGTCATTCAGGAGCAGGTTGTTCAGTTTCCATGTAGTTGAGCGGTTTTGATTGAGTTTCTTAGTCCTGAGTTCTAATTTGTTTGCACTGTGGTCTGAGAGACAGTTTGTTATAATTTCTGTTCTTTTACATTTGCTGAGTAGTACTTTATTTCCAACTATGTGGTCAATTTTAGAATAAGTGCGATGTGGTGCTGAGAATAATGTATATTCTGTTGATTTGGAGTGGAGAGTCCTGTAGATGTCTATCAGGTCTGCTTGGTGCAGAGTTGAGTTCAATTCCTGAATAATCTTGTTAACTTTCCGTTTTGTTGATCTGTCTAATGTTGACAGTGGGGTGTTAAAGTCTCCCATTATTTTGTGTGGGAACCTAAGTCTCTTTGTAAGTCTCTAAGGACTTGCTTTATGAATCTGGGTGCTCCTGTATTGGGTGCATATATATTTAGGATAGTTAGCTCTTCTTGTTGAATTGTTCCCTTTACCATTATGTAATGGCCTTCTTTGTCTCTTTTGATCTTTGTTGGTTTAAAGTATGTTTTATCAGAGACTAGGGTTGCAACCCCTGCCTTTTTTTGTTTTCCATTTGCTTGGTAGATCTTTCTCCATCTGTTTATTTTGAGCCTATGTGTGTCTCTGTATGTGAGGTGGGTCTCCTGAATACAGCAAACTGATGGGTCTTGAGTCTTTATCCAATTTGCCAGTCTGTGTCTTTTCATTGGACCATTTAGTTCATTTACATTTAAGGTTAATATTGTTATGTGTGGTCTTGATCATGTCATTATGATGTTTGCTGGTTATTTTGCTCACTTGTTGATGCAGTTTCTTCCTAGCATTGATAGACTTTACATTTTGTCATGTTTTTGCAGTGGCTGGTACCAGTTATTCCTGTCCATGTTTAGTGATTCCTTGAGGATCTCTTGTAGGGCAGGCCTGGTGGTGACAGAATCTCTCAGCATTTGCTTGTCTGTAAAGGATTTTATTTCTTCTTCACTTATGAAACTTAGTTTTGCTAGATACGAAATTCTGGGTTGAAAATTCTTTTGTTGAAGAATGTTGAATTTTGGCCTCCTCTCTCTTCTGGCTTGTAGAGTTTCTGCCAAGAGATTTGCTATTAGTCTGATGGGCTTCCCTTTGTGGGTAACCCGACCTTTCTCTCTGGCTGCCCTTAATTAACATTTTTTCCTTCATTTCAACCTTGGTGAATCTGACAATTATATGTCTTGGAGTTGCTCTTCTCAAGGAGTGTCTTTGTGGCGTTCTCTGTGTTTCCTGAATTTGAATGTTGGTCTGCCTTGCTATGTTGGGGAAGTTATCCTGGATAATATCCTGCAGAGTGGTTTCCAACTTGGTTCCATTCTCCCCGTCACTTTCAGGTACACCAGTCAGATGTAGATTTGGTCTTTTCACATAATCCTATGTTTCTGGAGGCTTTGTTCATTTCTTTTTACTCTTTTTTCTCTACACTTCTCTTCTCTCTTCATTTCATTCATTCGATCTTCAATCACTGATAGTCTTTCTTCCAGTTGATCGAGTCGGTTACTGAAGCTTGTGCATTTGTCACGTAGTTCTCATGTCATGGTTTTCATCTCTATCAGGTGGACTTCTCTGCATTGATTATTCTAGTTAAACATTCGTCAAATCTTTTTTCAAGGTTTTTAGTTTCTTTGCGCTGGGTTCATAATTCCTCCTTTAGCTCTGAGAAGTTTGATCGACTGAAGCCTTCTTCTCTCATTTGTCAAAGTCATTCTCTGTCCAGCTTTGTTCTGTTACTGGCGAGGAGCTGCGTTCCTTTGGAGGGGGAGATGCACTCTGATTTTTTGAATATCGAGCTTATCTGCACTGCCTTTTCCCCATCTTCGTGGTTTTATGTACCTTTGGTCTTTGATGATGGTGACATACTGATGGGGTTTTGGTGTGAATGTCCTTTCTGTTTGTTAGTTTTCCTTGTAACAGTCAGGACCCTCAGCTGCAGGTCTGTTGGAGTTTGTTGAGGTCCACTCCAGACCCTGTTTGCCTGGGTATCAGCAGTAGAGGCTGCAGAAGAGAGAATATTGCTGAACAGCAAGCATTGCTGTCTGATTGTTGCTCTGGAAGCTTCGTCTCAGAGGTGTACCTGATCGTTTGAGGTGTGAGGTGTCAGTCTGCACCTAGTGGGGGATGTCTCCCCGTTAGGCTACTCGGGGATCAGGGACCCACTTGAGCAGGCATTCTGTCTGTTTTCAGATCTCAGCCTCCGTGCTGGGAGAATCACTACTCCCTTCAAAGCTGTTAAACTGGGACATTTACATCTACAGAGGTTTCTGCTGCTTTTTATTTAGCTGTGCCCTGTCCCCAGAGGTGGAGACCACAGAGGCAGGCAGGCCTCCTTGAGCTGCGGTGGACTCCACCCAGTTCGAGCTTCCAGGTGGCTTTGTTTACCTACTTAAGCCTCAGCAATAGCGGCCGCCCTTCCCCTAGCCTCCCTGCCACCTTGCAGTTTGATCTCAGACTGCTGTGCTAGCAATAAGGGAGGCTCTGTGAGTATGTGACCCTGCGAGCCAGGTGCGGGATATAATCTCCTGGTTTGCTGTTTGCTAAGACCCTTGGTAAAGCACAGTATTAGGATGTGTGTGAGTGACCTGATTTTCCAGGTGTTGTGTGTCACGGTTTCCCTTGGCTAGGAAAAGGAATTCTCTTCCCTCTTTTGCTTCCAGGGTGAGGTGATGCCTTGCCCTGCTTGGGATCTGGCTCGTTGGGCTGCACCCCCTGTCCTGCCCCCACTGTCCAACATGCCCCAGTGAGATGAACCCGGTACCTCAGTTGGAAATGCTGAAATCACCCGTTCTGTGTCGCTCATGCTGGGAACTGGAGGCTGGAGGTGTTCCTATTGAGCCATCTTGATCTCCCCCCTCCCTTAAGATTTTAAATGCCAAATTATTTACTTAGGTAGTGAACTATAATGTTAACATCAAATAAAAAGATATCCACATCTACTCCTATTTCTGTATTAATAAATTGTGATGATGTATCAATCAGTAGGATCATGTACCATTAGGAGTTGAAATAATGGAATGTGGTACATCCTGAAGCTTATTTTGACATTCATTTAGCCAATAATATTAATTACTTAATATCACTGTTCAAGCTATCATCTTTGAGAAATACTGATTTAACAATAGTTTACACTAATTATGCAACAAATAATTTTAAAGTCAAGCAAACCGTAGGTTAATTCCCCCATTACTTGATAATGCAAAAAAAAAATATATACTTTTACTATAGTACTTAATATAATAAACTTATTTTTAAATTTAAATTGCAAAAGCTATCACAGGCTTTCTATGGTATATGGAATTGTAATAACATACCTTTAATTGATGTTTGTTGGAATTCACAACATTTATAGACTTTTTAAATAGACTTTATTTTTTGGTAGTTTTAGGTTCATAGCAAAATTGAGCAGACAGCTCAGAGATTTTCCCATGTACCCCCGTGCCCTTACATGCATAGCCTCCCCCATTATGAACATTTCTTACCAGAGTGGTATATTTGTTGCCATTGAACCTACATTGATGTATCATTATCACCCGGTCCATACTTTATAGTAGGATTCATGTTTGGTGTTTTATATTCCATCAGTGTAGACAAATGTATTATGACACCATTATACAGGTTGAATATCCCTTATCCAAAATGTGTGAGAGCAAATTGTTTCTGATTTTGGATTTTGGAATATGTGTATATATGTAGTGAGAGATATTAGAGATGGAACCCAAATCTAAGCATTAAATTTATTTATGCTTCATCTACACATGGCCTCAAGGTAATTTTATCCAATATTTTAAATAATTTTATGCATGAAGCAAAGTTTGCCTAAAATGAACTATAGGAAAGCAAAGATGTTCAGTGTAGAATTTTCCCCTTGTAGTGTCATGTTGGTGCTTAAAGTTTTTCAGGATTTGGAGCATTTCAGATTTCAGATTTTCAGCTTCAGAGTACTCAAACTGTAGTGTAATGTAGACTAGTTCCACTGCCCTAAAAATCCTCTGTGTTCTACCTATTCATCCCTTTCTTCCCAGAAACCATCAGCAATCACTGATATTTTTAATGTCTCTATAGTTCTACCTTTTCCAAAATGTCATAGAGTTGGATTCTTATAGTGTTTATCCTTTTCAGATAGGCTTTTTTTACTTAGTAATGTGTTTAAGTTTCCTTCATGTCTTTTCATGGTTTGATAGCTTATTTCTTTTTACCAGTTAGCAAAAATAAATGAGTTATTATCCACTCACCTACTGAAGGACATCTTGGTTGTTTACAAGTTTTGGCCATTATGAATAAAACCTGTATAAATATCCACATACAGGCTTTTGTGTGGACATAGTTTTCAATTCCTTTGAGTAAATACCATGAATTGTGATTGCTGCATCATGTGGTACAGTATGTTTAGTTTTGTAAGAAACCACCAGATTGTCTTCCAAAGTAGCTATACCATTTTGCATTCTCACCAGCAATAAATGAGACTTCCTATTGCTTCACATCCTTGTCAGCCTTTGGTATGATCAGTGTTCTGAATATTGAACATTCTAATAGACTTATAGTCATATCTCCTTGTTTTATTAATTTGCATTTTACTGATATATGATGTGGAGTATCTTTTCATATTATTATTTTATCTTCTTTGGTGATGTGTTTGTTAAGGTCCTTGGCTCATTTTTCAATAGGGTTGTTCATTTTCTTATTGTTGAGTTTTAAAATCTCTTTGTATATTTTGTATAACAATTCTTTATCAGATTTGCCTTTTGAAAATATTTTCTTCCAGTCTGTGGCTTGTCTTTTCATTCCCTTAGCAGTGCCTTTTACAAAGCAGGGGTTGTTTCAATTTTTAATTTTTGTGGGCATATAGTAGGTCTGTGTATTTGTAGGATTCATGAAATATTTTCATATAGGCATACAATGCATAATTATCACATCAGGGTAAATGGAGTATCCATCACCTCATGCATTTATCCTTTCTTTGTGTTACAAACAATCCATTTATACTCTTAGTTATTTTTATATGTGCAATAAATTATTGTTTACTATAGTCACCCAGTTATGCTGTCAACAGAGTTCTTAATTTTAATGAAATCCAACCTGTTGTTTCTTTCTTCCAAGGATGTTGCCTTTGCTGTCATATGTAAAAAGTTATTACCAACCCAAGGTCATCTAAATATTCTTCTATTATCCTCTAGGAGTTTTATATTTTTGTGTTTTACATTTAGATCTGATTCATTTTGAATTAATTTTTGTGAAAGGTGTCAGGTCTGTGTTTAGATTCATTTTTTTGCACATCATCTCTTTTAAGATTCCAAGTTCTTTCAGAAGACGTTCCTTGGCTGGGATTCCAATTTTGGCTCTGCAAGGACATATTACTACTCTGATACTAAAATCAGACTTATAATTGTAGTGCTCTGTTTTCTAAGTCAGGAAATAAGGAAAGGACTAGGACACCAGTAGCAGCCATGGTCTTAAGGCTCCAAAAAGATGTAGAGAGAAAAATATATAAATACATTAACTTAGTGGAGGTGAGGGAGGAGGATGACCTTGGTGCCCCCTACCCTTTTTAAGCACAGGTAAAGTTGATGCATAATAATGTCAACATGTACTTCTTTAATTTTTTGGTAGCAGGTAAAAGGTAAATTAAAGCTTACCAATGTTTTGTAAAATTCTATATATCACTGGCCCTCTTATATTTTATCAATGCCGAAAATGTGATGCTTGAATCCAAAAACAAATGAAATTAAGGTTTGATTAAACCGATTCTAGGACTTCATTACTTTGCTACTTCTGACTTATTGCCTCATATTACTATTACTCCTAATTGTACTAGGTTGCTTTGGTTTGGATTCCAGCAAACGAGGTAAGTTGGGACAATTGACCTAAAAATAAAGTTTTTGTACTGCTGGGATATCATTTGGCTGATTTTCTAATTTTGTTGGGCTTGGATCAGAATTAATTATGTGTTATTTTCATATCAATGTCAAGTCTGTATTTATAGTATTCTTATTTTTTTAGAAGTCACAGAATTTTAAAAAGTAGCAGAAAAATAGTAAATGATACTGAAAAAATTTTAGCACTTACATTTTGGTCATGATCTTCTAAAGCCTCCTAAAGGAAACATTGCTTTTGTGAATAGTGCTGCAGTGAACCTACACATTCATGTGCCTTTATAATAGAATGATTTATATTACTTTGGGTATATACCCAATAATGGGATTGCTGGGTTGAATGGTATTTCTGTGTTTACATCTTTGTGGAATCACCACACTGTCTTTCACAATGGGAGAACTAATTATACTCCCACCGACAGTCTATAAGCATTCTGTTTTCTCTGCAACCTCACCAGCATCTGTTATTTTTGGACTTTTTAATAGCCATTCTGATGGCTGTGAGATGATATTTCATTGTGGTTTTTATTTGCATTTCTCTAATGATCAGTGATGTTGAGCTTTTGTTTATATGCTTATTGGCCGCATGTATGTCTTCTTTTGAGAAGTGTTTGTTCATTTAGTTTGCCCACTTACTAATGGGTTTGTTTGGATTTTTCTTGTAAATGTGTTTAAGTTCCTTCTAGATGCTGGATACTACACTTTTGTCAGATACATAGTTTGCAAAAACTTTCTCCAATTCTGTAGGTTGTCTGTTTACTCTGTTGATAGTTTCTTTTGCTGTGCAGAAACTCTCCATTTGTAGAGCCCTGCAGGATAGATTTAGCATAATTCTTGAAGACCCTAGTATTTTCAGAATGGTCAGTGAGCATTGGCTTCAACTTAAAATCACTAGCTCCACTAGTCCCTACCAAGAGAGTCAACCTGTCCTGTGAAGCTTTGAAGCCAGGCATTGACTTTTCCTCTCTAGACATGAAAGTCCTAGATGGCATCTTCTTCCAGTATTTATGGTTGTTTTATCTACATTGAAACTCTGTTATTTAGAATAACTACCTGCATCAATGATGTTAGTTAGATCTTCTGGATAGCTTAATGCAGCTTCTATACTAGCACCTGCTGCTTTACCTTGTATGTTTTTGTTACAGATATAGCTTCTTAAACCTCATGAAGCAACTTCTGCTAGCTTCCAACTTGTCTTCTGCAGTTTCCTCACCTCTCTCAGCCTTCACAGAATTGAAGAGAATTAGGGCCTTGGATTAGGCTTTGGCTTAAGGAAATGTTGTGGCTGGTTTAATCTTCTATCTAGACCACTCAGACTTTCTCTGTATCAGCAATAAGGCTTTCTCTTTCTTATCATGTGTATATTCACTGGAGTGGCACTTTGAATTTTTTTCGAAAACTTTCCCTTTGTATGCACTACTTGGCTTTTTGCCATAAGGGCTGGTTATCTCAACTTTTGACATACTTTCTTCTCTAGCTTATTCATTTCTAGCTTTTGATTTAAAGTTAGAGATATGTGACTCTTCCTTTCACTTGAATATTTAGAGATCACTATAGGGTTATTAATTAGCCTAACGTTGATGTTGTTGTGTCTCAAGGAATAAGAAGGCCCAAGTAGAGGGAGAGAGACAGGAAAATGGCCAGCTGGTGGAGCAGTCAGAACACACATAACATTTACTGATTAAGTTCCCTGTCTTATATGGGCTCAATTCATGTTGACCCCAAACAATTATAAGAGTAATATCAAAGATTAATTATTACAGTTTACCATAACAGACATACTATTAATGAAAAAGTTTTAAATACTGCGAGAATTACTAAAACGTGACACAGACGTGAAGTGAGCACATGCACTTGGAAAAATGGCCCCAGCAGACTTCCTTGACATGGGGTTGCCAGAAACCTTCAGGTTGTGAAAAGCACAATAAAGCGAAGCACAACAAAAAATGTATTTCTTAAACCACAAGACTATAATGGACAAGAAAGAGCTGGGACTGGAGACAGGTGACCAACATGTTAATCTAAGTCAGGAATCCCTAAAGTGAAGAGTAGCAGTAGTTAAAAAAAAGAGAGAGAGAGATTAATTAAATAAATAATTGTAAGATATAATTAGTAACATTGAATCCTGATACACCCACAGAAAATATATACAAACGTGTTTAAATAATGAAAATTAATGGTAGATTCTATTATTGGTCCCGATTTTCAAACACGTCCATCAAAGCCCTTTGCCATATAATTTTTTAGGAACCTCCTGTTGGGAGTGGAGTGGACTTCCTTGCCTTACGAATTTGTATTTAACCACTTAACTTGTTATTACCAATGGATAGAGCCCCTGAGTATATACTTACTCTCTTGTACATCTACCATGCAATAAGAATATGTGTGACAGTTTTTTGGTCTCAGGAGAAGGATGAGAGATACATGGGGGAGAGCTACCCCCAGATCAGATAATTCTTCAGTTATCTGGTCTGGGGTCAGATAATTCTTCAGTTAGCCATGTACTCATGAATGAACCCAGTTGAGCCCAGCCTGGAGCAGCTATTTTTTAAGCAGTGCACAGATTTAGGAAAAATAATAAGTTATGATTGTTTTAAGCCTCTGAGTTTTAGGGTGGCAGTCATAGCTAACTGATACAAAGTTTCTATTCTGCCAAAAAAAAAGTTTTTAAAGAAGTTATATTCTATTATCTTTTCACACATCAGTTGATGTAAAAACAAAAGATAATCTACTGATCCAACAGGAAAACTGCTTGCATTATTGGTTTTATTTATTAGACTGCCTTAATGAAGCAATCACACAACTGGAAAGGGAAAAGTAAAACTAATATAATTTATAAAAATAGCTTTATTGAGATATACCTTATATACCATACAATTTACTTATTTTAAATGCACAATTCAGTGATTTTTAGGATACTTATTTTTGCCACTGTCATCACAATGTAATTTCAAACATTTCCATCATCCCAAAAGAAATCTTTGTGCCCCTCACCAGTTACTTTTTTTCCTCTCCCACCTCCAGCTTAAGACTGTGTAACCACAAATCTACCTCCTATCACTACAGATTTGCCTATTCTAGACTTTTCATAGCAATAGAATTATACAACATATAGAGATTTTTGTGTTTAGGTTTTTTCACTGAGCATTTTTTAAAGTGCTTCTATATTGAAGAATGTTTTAGTAGTTCTTTCTTTTTTATTTCGGGATAGTAATCCATTATTTGATTTTATCACATTTTGTTTATTTATTCATCAGTTAATGGATATTTGAGTTCTCTACTTTCGTCCATTATCAATAATGGTATGAACATTCATTTACAAGTGTTTGTACAAATATTATGTTTTTATTTCTCTTAGATAAGTACTTAGTAGTAGTAGAATTTCTGGGTCATATGGTAACTCTGTCTTCAGCATTCTGAGAAACTTAAAGTTTTCCAAAGTGACTGTACCATTTTACACTCCCACCAGAAATTTAGGAGGGAACACTGATAGTAATTTAATTATACTGAATATTCAATTTATACTATTAGGGACTTTAGTATCATAATATAGAATGATAATAGGTATATATAAAAGATAATAATCAGATAATCTGATAATGATAAAACTGTGAAATGGACTTTTCTCTATAGTGAATCATATATGTAAGTTATGCAACAGGTGAAGAAATGTGTAAGATAGGCCTTTTAAAACACAATCTTAAATCTTATTAAGGTTTTCTAGAGTAATATAAATAATGCAATAATAGAAATAAGATCTACCTATTTTCTACTATTCTGTAAAATTATTAAATAAATTTTATTTCTATAGTAATCTTGTTATACCAAGCTCACTTTGTACTTTTGTGCCTATACAGAAATTACACTAATTTTTTTCGCCATTAAAAAAATTAAAATAGCCTTTGATGTTTGTAGACTTCAGAGAAGTTGTCATTATATCTCAAGTGCTATGGAATGTGAACTTTACTAAGAATCAATTATATAGCCTAAGTTGGTGTTTTATATTTGTTTTTCCTGCATTTTTGTGGAAACCTGTAAAATAGGCTAACATGGAACTATTTGGTCTTATTTAGACAGTATTTTATCTTACAATGCTGTGTGATGAAATCCTGCACTCAAATAAAACATCAGCAGAACTTAAATAAAAATATATGATTGTTAATTTTGTAGTCTTCCTACTTTCTTAGAAATTAAATTTCTAATAAATCTTTGTCTCTGATTTTGTGCAAAACAATGCTATTGGCTGGTGACTTTACTGTCTAAGAACTTGGATTTATAGAGGTATAGAGAGTATCGGTTATATAGAGATGTCAGGTAAAGTTCATGCAAGCCAAATATTTTTAAACATTCAGTGGTGTTTTCTAGTAGGAATTAAATGTATTTATTAGCTTGACTTTACTATGTTTGCTTCATATTAATCTATTAGAGCATAACTGCATAACATGGGTTTTAAATGAAGCTTGCTATTATTCTAAATTTATGTTACAAATCTGGCTCTGGGAAATTTTTCAAGTTTGTCTCAGTGCTTTAAGCCTTATAAAAATGAGCAAGTAACTCATAAATAATAGACAGTTCCTCAGAAGTCATTTAAAGTGTACTGCTTTTATTGGCAACATTTCCATATGTTCTTTGGCACTTTGAGTTGTGGACTTTATAGAGGTATTTAACTACCATTATTTTCTGGTGATTTTTTTCAGGTACCTTTCTTTATGATTTATGGTTCTGTAAAATCTTACATCAGTGTGTAGCTAGAATTATTTAGTCACATATTTTTAAATAATTTTAAAATTTCTTAAAAATTCCTGTAACCCATGAACATCATCAACCAATATTATGAGATAAAATACTTCCCTTCCCAAATCAGAATACTTTTCTTTCATATATTTCAAGCAAGAGTCAGAATTGGAAAGGTACTAATTTAAATGCATTGTGCTGTTAGTCTCTAAAGTGGACAAAAAGAAAATAATAGTTAATAAGGGAGGTTTCTAGCATGGTACCAAATAAACATTTGGGCTCATGAATGAGCAAGAGAAGTACGGGATAATCCACTTTTCCTGACTTTCAACAGTTTCTCCCTGCCAGCTTATCACATTTGTAATTAATTAATATTTGTGCATTTATCTGCTTAATGTCTTCCTTTCTTTATTATAAGTTGTATAAACACAAAGATTGTCTTTTTATCTCCTTTACCTCTAACCCCAGGATATTGTGTGGCACATGGTAGAAGTTGCTCAAAAAAGTATTTGTTGAATATATTCATGAATTTGAATGTTTTGCCCTACAAATTAACTTTAAAAGTACTTATGGAGTACTTGCTGATTTAATATACATATAATAAATATGAATATTCATTGCAGGTGTACAGTCAATATTTAACAGCTATCATTTATTTATTTAATGCTTTTTTTCAACTTTACAAAGTGCCCTAACATTTTTTTTTAATGTTTGTTGCTCACAGTAATCCTGTGAGGCGTATGTATGATGATATTACCGTCGTTCCTCCATATCCACAGGTTTCTTATCTAAACTCGTGGTTGTGTAGGCAGGGGTGCAACTGTGCTTTGCATCCACAGATGTGGAATCCACAGATGCGGAGGGCCAACAGAACTTCAAGCATACTCTGCATTTTGTATCCACGGGGGTCCTGGAACCAATCCTCCATGGATATGGAGAGTCAACTGTATTTCCATATTATAGGCAAGCAATATGGAGTTTAGATTAAAGAAATGATTTGCTCCAAGAGCACAGAAGTTTTTAAGTGATCAGTCCTGGACTTGAATCATTTGTTTTTGCTGTCTTTTGGATGGCAACATTAACTTTGTACCATATACCTAGTTCTTCATTAATAAAGAGATGGTTACAAAATTAAGGTATATATAATTGTCATAAGATCCTCAAATAAATAAATGAATACTTTTGGTTATTTTACATGTGCTGAGAATAGTAGTCACCTTTGAAAATGAGAATGAAGTATAATCTAGGTTATGATGTTTATTTAAGTCTGAATCATGTTAAACAGAATAGGCATACTTCTAAACTAATTCTGTTAGACAGAAATAGAAATCCCCGACAGTTAATGAAGTAGCACATAGTGGTGTTTGTATTACCTAAATTAGTTCTTACATATCCCACAGATACTTGAGTTCAGCTCATTAAATTTTCTATTATTTCATTAAAACCAATGCAGTTAGCAGTAATAGGGGAGTGAAAGGAGAAGGAAATTGTGTAGAGCAAGATATTTTATTTGAGAGTGGGTATGTATGAGGTGGAGGTGGGGAATCCAGGAAAGCCATGGAGTTATGAAAAAATTAAAACTCATTGGTGTATTTTATTTGAACTAAAATTGATAAAATTTCCAAGAACTAGAAGTATTTATTACATAAGAGCATCTTTTTCAAAAGTATATGTAAACCTTAATTGCTGTCAGAAAAATATGCACAATAGTGTGTATACTTGCATTAAAAAGGGATATATATATACATACATGCACACACACACATACATACACAAATATAAATGGGAGATATAAGTGCAATTGCATTGATTGATTGATTGATTGAGACCAATTCTTACTCTGTTACCCAGGCTGGAGTGCTGTGGTGTGATCTTACCTCAGTACAGCCTCCACCTCCCAGGTTCAAGCGATTCTCCTGCCTCAGCCTCCCGAGTAGCTGGGATAACAGGCACATACCACCATGCCCAGCTAATTTTTGTATTTTTAGTAGAGACAGGGTTTCACCATGTTGGCCAGGCTGGTCTCGAACTCCTGGCCTCAGGTAATCTGCCCACTTTGGCCTCCCAGAGTGTTGGGATTACAGGCGTGAGCCACCATGCCTGGCTGCAATTGCTTTTATATGCATAGAGGGATACATAAAAATCTGGTATGGCAGGGTAGGGAGGAAAACTTTTTACTATATGCCCTTCCTTAACATTGTAGTTATTTTTACCATGTGAATGTGTTGTGGTCTTTCTGCTCCTTAACTCAGCTAGGTCTGAGTTCTTTTCTCACAACCAGGAAGAATTAGGCAGGCATGTGGACACTGGACAGTGAGTGGAGTAGAATTTATTAAGTGAAAGGAAAAATTCTCAGCCAACAGGGGATGTGGTGGGGAGGGGTGTTTTCCCCATCCAAAGGTGGGAAAATTCCCCATTTGGCTGGGTCCTGGGCCTTTTATGAACTTAGAGTGGGAAGTATGTGCTGATTGGTTTGTGATTATGCAAAAAAAGTTAAAGTGAAGACACTACTCAAAGGTGGGCACGACAGTGTAGAAAACCAATTAGGAAAGGGTAGGTACATGTTAAATAGGTGAAGGTGGGGATCAATCAGAGGAAAGGCTGCCAAACAGGAAGACAAGTTATCAATCAAGTCCAAAGATTTAACTTGTAGCTTGGCTTTCAGGCTTTAAACTATCTTTGGCTTGAAGGCAGGATTTCACAGGGAACCCAACCACTATCTGCCTAGACATTTGGCTGCCTCCTATCACTCTCATTTTCCCCCTCTGAAAAGGTACATCTAACTGTCATTAGAATAGGAATGAAGATGATCTTAACTGCTTTCTGCTGACAGAGGGCACTGCTTTGGGAAAATAGCAGTCAAATCTCCCTCAAAGTCTTGTCTGAGGATCCCTAGTAAAAGGGAGCCATTGTTTGAAGCTCCAGTTGCATGACCATTTTGAGTTTGATGGCCTGAAGGCGAGAAGAGAGAAACCTGAAGGTTATTAGAAGATATGTATCAAAATGAAAAAGGGGGTTAAGGACAGCTTAGAAATCCTGAGGCTGCCACCATGCCAGGATAACTGGTGGCTATAGTTGTACCTGGTAAGGTCTGGGTGCATGGGGCTTGGCTTTAGTTAGCTCCCTTGGTCTTATTTTCCCAAAGAAACCTCCAGGTTATGGGCACCCCGTTTATTTCTATCACGTGGCAGGATTTGCAGGATAATTGCCCAAAACTAGAGTATTGATCCAGATTTTTACTTTACCCATCCCTGTTTCTTCTGAGCTGCAGCCAGAGACCACTGGTTGGTTCACAGGGTTAGTCTAAAATGTAGGCAAAAACTTAAAAACAAATAATGAGATTAGAATTTAATGGCAAGTGTATGATAAGTTTTGAAACAAATTTTCTCTCTGCAGTCCTCATTTTTGTCAAAAACAAATCATGATAGGACTGAGTTGTTTGCAAAATGAACTTTAATATTATACTTGGCTTCAATATTTGCATAAAGTACAGCAAGAATAATTATTTTTCACATGGGCTTTTTAAATAGAGTTTGATGGAACTCTGTTCCTCAAGGAATCTCATATAAGACTTTCTTAAAGCCGAGCCCAGCCATGGGTTTCTACCCTCAAATGCCTATGAGTTGGGTAAATTCCACTCTCGAGATCCCAGAATAACTTGGGGTTCCTGAGTCTATTAGAAAGTGACATTCTTTACTCACCATAGGTTAGGAACCCTGTACAGGGACTGTGTAGACAAGGTATGAGGTCAGTTTTCCCAAGGGGCTTTAACTGGCTCTGCAAGTCAAGCTTGATTCCATAAAGGAAAGCATAACCTTCTACTCAAAACCTTGGTAAAACAACCAGTTTCTCCAGTTGTGTCCTATTGCAAAAGAAAATGGATTATTATTGCACTGATGCAAATAACAATATTACCATAAGTTACAAATACTTACTGTTGTTGGTTTAAAGTCTTTTTTATCTGAGGTAAGAATAGCAACCCCTACTCTTTTTTGTTTTCCGTTTGCGTAGTGTTTCTCCAGCTCTTTACTTTAAGCCTGTTGGTGTAGCATGAAATGGGTCTCTTGAAGATAACAGAGGGATAAATCTGGTTTCATTATCCAACTTGCTACTCTGTTACTTTTAAGTGCAGCATTTAGACTGTTTATGTTCAAGGTTAATATTGATATATGAGGCTGCTTTGATCATATGGTGAAGTTGTTAGCTGGTTGTTGTAGTTTCCGTTGTGTGACTGCTTTATAGGGTCTCTGCACTGTATACGTAAGTGAAATATGTAATATCACTAATTAAAATCAAATGTTGAACATTGAAATTTAGAGAAACTTCTGAATTATAGTGTTTGCATATTTTAGAATAGATTATTTTACATGTATACAATTACTAACATGATGTTTAAATTATTGCTTTCTCAGAGGTTTAATAGCACCACGAAATCTAAAGTAGTTTTCATGCATTATATCACATCATCCTCATTATAATGTTTTCTTTACAGCACTTACAACATTTGAAATTTTCTAACTTATTTGTTTACTACCCATTTCCACCGGTAGAATGTAATATCGACAAATACAATTACTATATTTGTTTTGTTCACTGCTTTCTTTTTTTTTTTTTATATTATACTTTAAGTTCTAGGGTACATGTGCATAACGTGCAGGTTTGTTACATATGTATACTTGTGCCATGTTGGTGTGCTGCACCCATCAACTCGTCAGCACCCATCAACTCGTCATTTACATCAGGTATAACTCCCAATGCAATCCCTCCCCCCTCCCCCCTGCCCCCTCCCCATGATAGGCCCCGGTGTGTGATGTTCCCCTTCCGGAGTCCAAGTGATCTCATTGTTCAGTTCCCACCTATGAGTGAGAACATGCGGTGTTTGGTTTTCTGTTCTTGTGATAGTTTGCTGAGAATGATGGTTTCCAGCTGCATCCATGTCCCTACAAAGGACACAAACTCATCATTTTTTATGGCTGCATAGTATTCCATGGTGTATATGTGCCACATTTTCTTAATCCAGTCTGTCACTGATGGACATTTGGGTTGATTCCAAGTCTTCGCTATTGTGAATAGTGCCGCAATAAACATACATGTGCATGTGTCTTTATAGCAGCATGATTTATAATCCTTTGGGTATATCCCCAGTAATGGGATGGCTGGGTCATATGGTACATCTAGTTCTAGATCCTTGAGGAATCGCCATACTGTTTTCCATAATGGTTGAACTAGTTTACAATCCCACCAACAGTGTAAAAGTGTTCCTATTTCTCCACATCCTCTCCAGCACCTGTTGTTTCCTGACTTTTTAATGATCGCCATTCTAACTGGTGTGAGACGGTATCTCATTGTGGTTTTGCTTTGCATTTCTCTGATGGCCAGTGATGATGAGCATTTTTTCATGTGTCTGTTGGCTGTATGAATGACTTCTTTTGAGAAGTGTCTGTTCATATCCTTTGCCCACTTTTTGATGGGGTTGTTTGTTTTTTTCTTGTAAATTTGTTTGAGTTCTTTGTAGGTTCTGGATATTAGCCCTTTGTCAGATGAGTAGATTGTGAAAATTTTCTCCCACTCTGTAGGTTGCCTGTTCACTCTGATGGTGTTTCTTTTGCTGTGCAGAAGCTCTTTAGTTTAATGAGATCCCATTTGTCAATTTTGGCTTTTGCTGCCGTTGCTTTTGGTGTTTTAGACATGAAGTCTTTGCCCATGCCTATGTCCTGAATGGTACTACCTAGGTTTTCTTCTAGGGTTTTTATGGTATTAGGTCTAACATTTAAGTCTCTAATCCATCTTGAATTAATTTTCGTATAAGGAGTAAGGAAAGGATCCAGTTTCAGCTTTCTACTTATGACTAGCCAATTTTCCCAGCACCATTTATTAAATAGGGAATCCTTTCCCCATTTCTTGTTTCTCTCAGGTTTGTCAAAGATCAGATGGCTGTAGATGTGTGGTATTATTTCTGAGGACTCTGTTCTGTTCCATTGGTCTATATCTCTGTTTTGGTACCAGTACCATGCTGTTTTGGTTACTGTAGCCTTGTAGTATAGTTTGAAGTCAGGTAGCGTGATGCCTCCAGCTTTGTTCTTTTGACTTAGGATTGTCTTGGCAATGCGGGCTCTTTTTTGATTCCATATGAACTTTAAAGCAGTTTTTTCCAATTCTGTGAAGAAACTCATTGCTAGCTTGATGGGGATGGCATTGAATCTATAAATAACCTTGGGCAGTATGGCCATTTTCACGAGATTGAGTCTTCCTATCCATGAGCATGGTATGTTCTTCCATTTGTTTGTGTCCTCTTATTTCACTGAGCAGTGGTTTGTAGTTCTCCTTGAAGAGGTCCTTTACATCCCTTGTCAGTTGGATTCCTAGGTATTTTATTCTCTTTGAAGCAATTGTGAATGGAAGTTCATTCATGATTTGGCTCTCTGTTTGTCTGTTACTGGTGTATAAGAATGCTTGTGATTTTTGCACATTAATTTTGTATCCTGAGACTTTGCTGAAGTTGCTTATCAGCTTAAGGAGATTTTGGGCTGAGACAGTGAGGTTTTCTAAATATACAATCATGTCATCTGCAAAGAGGGACAGTTTGATTTCTTCTTTTCCTAACTGAATACCCTTGATTTCTTTCTCTTACCTGATTGCCCTAGCCAGAACTTCCAACACTATGTTGAATAGGAGTGGTGAGAGAGGGCATCCCTGTCTTGTGCCAGTTTTCAAAGGGAATTTTTCCAGTTTTTGCCCATTCAGTATGATATTGTCTGTGGGTTTGTCATAAATAGCTCTTATTATTTTGAGGTACGTTCCATCAATACCGCATTTATTGAGCGTTTTTAGCATGAAGGGCTGTTGAATTTTGTCAAAAGCCTTTTCTGCATCTATTGAGATAATCATGTGGTTCTTGTCTTTGGTTCTGTTTATATGCTGGATTATGTTTATTGATTTGCGAATGTTGAACCAGCCTTGCATCCCAGGGATGAAGCCCACTTGATCATAGTGGATAAGCTTTTTGATGTGCTGCTGAATCCGGTTTGCCAGTATTTTATTGAGGATTTTTGCATCGATGTTCATCAGGAATATTGGTGTAAAATTCTCTTTTTTTGTTGTGTCTCTGCCAGGCTTTGGTATCAGGATGATGTTGGCCTCATAAAATGAGTTAGGGAGGATTCCCTCTTTTTCTATTGATTGGAATAGTTTCAGAAGGAATGGTACCAGCTCCTCCTTGTACCTCTGGTAGAATTCGGCTGTGAATCCATCTGGTCCTGGACTTTTTTTGGTTGGTAAGCTATTAATTATTGCCTCAATTTCCGAGCCTGCTATTGGTCTATTGAGGGATTCAACTTCTTCCTGGTTTAGTCTTGGAAGAGTGTAAATGTCCAGGAAATTATCCATTTCTTCTAGATTTTCTAGTTTATTTGCGTAGAGGTGTTTATAGTATTCTCTGATGGTAGTTTGTATTTCTGTGGGGTCAGTGGTGATATCCCCTTTATCATTTTTTATTGCATCTATTTGATTCTTCTCTCTTTTCTTCTTTATTAGTCTTGCTAGCGATCTGTCAATTTGTTCACTGCTTTCTATCTAGCACATGAAATACTGCCTAGCACATAATAAGTTCTCTGTGAATATTCAGTGAAAGGACGAAAGTGTTTAGAAGTATTATTTTAATAAATAGATAAAATTTGAGTAGCCTATCAAGAGTCTTTATAAATCTTTAGAGAGCCACAGTGTTTCTTGTATAGTTTAAAAATTACTCTGTAATCTCATTTAATTATGTTGTGCACTCTTTGTATATCGTAAGAGGTTAATTTATATAAGGTCTGTCAAATTTTCATATAATCTATAAGTTTTTAATGAATGTTTATTGTATCCATATTATATGAAATAATTACAGTGGGTTGGTGGAGGCCCACGCGGGTTCAACATGCGTATCGAAAAGTGTTGTTTCTCTTCAGGGCCCATCTACCCTGGCCACAGCATGATGTTCATCCACAATGATTGCAAGATGTTCAGATTTTGTAAATCTAAATGTCATAAAAACTTTAAAAAGAAGCACAATCCTTGCAAAGTTAGGTGAACCAAAGCATTCCATAAAGCAGCTGGTAAAGAGCTTACAGTGGATAATTCATTTGAATTTGAATACCATAGAAATGAACCTATCAAATACAGAGAGAGCTATGGAATAAAACTATTGATGCAATGAAGGGAGTTGAAGAGATCAAGCAGAAGTGCCAAGCTAAATTTGTAATGAACAGATTGAAGAAAAATAAAGAGCAACAGAAAGTTCAGGATATCAAAGAAGTCAAGCAAAACATCCATCTTATCCAAGCCCCTCTTGCAGGCAAAGGGAAGCAGTTGGAAGAGAAAATGGTATAGCGGTTACAAGAGGATGTGAATGTGGAAGTTGCTTCTTAAAAATCTCTAACCATTTCTTTTATGTACATTTGAAAGATGCCCTTTGGAGACTTGGAACTGTTAATTATTAGTTTTTTTTTTACATAGGTCACTTAAATGAAGAATAATTAAAATATAGCTATCTACAAAACATCAGATATCACGGATGTTAGATTGCATCTCAGTGCTAAATTTTCACTGATAAACGTACTTATGTAAATCAGGAAAATTCTACTTATAACTATAGAAGTGAATTGTAGACGGAAATTGGTTATGCCATTCAGATAATGGCACTAAGGCAGCATTTGTATAATAACTAATGGCAAAAATTCATGGCTAGTGATGTATAAAATAAAATATTAAACAGGAAAATATTCCCTTTATTAATGTTATGGAAGGGGATACAACAGGGAACTAACAATTTGTATGACAGTGTCAATTATTATTTTGATTTTAGTAGTTCCTGTTTTGGTTTATTTGCATCTTAGAAGAGCATAATGACATTGTTTGATGAAGCTTAATTATGCTGGACTACTTTGACCTTGTTTAACCTTTCTGATAGGTAGTTATGGATGTTGGGGATGAGAACTGAATAATCTTTGCCTGCAGTGGCACTACACTCTAGAATTTACACTTTGGAGAATACTCAGTTCTTTTTCTTTTTTTTTTTTGAGACGGAGTCTTGCTGTGTTGCCCAGCTTGGAGTGCAGTGGTGCGATCTCAGCTCACTGCAAGCTCCGCCTCCTGGGTTCATGCCATTCTCCTGCCTCAGCCTCCCGAGTAGCTGGGACTACAGGCGCCCACCACCACACCTGGCTAATTTTGTTGTGTTTTTAGTAGAGACTGGGTTTCACCATGTTAGCCAGGATGGTCTCGATCTCCTGACCTCGTGATCTGCCCGTCTTGGCCTCCCAAAGTGCTGGGGAGAATACTCAGTTCTAACTTGTGATTCCTGGTAGAACAAACTTTATTTTTCTACCCTAGCAATGATCTAGAAGCAGAGGAATCCCAGTGCCTTTTAAAAGTTATTATGTGGTTTTCTTTTAGAAAGCTCCTGTTTTTGGAAAGTAGAATTTATGGTACAACATCTGTTCATTATTTGCACATAAAATAAAACCTTTTGAAAGGTAAAAGAAAGAAAGAAAGAATTACAATGGAATTTTACTAGTGTTCATTAAAAATATGACTACTAAATAAAACTGCAAATAAGAGATTTAGCATATTTCTAAATAAAGGCTTCTAATTAATATACTAATTACCAATGGTTCATGTCAGAATGTTAAAGCTCTTGAAAGTTTTCCTAATTTGCTTCTTTGTAAACTACTTTCTATTTAAGAATCATGTAAGGCATAATAGTACAAACTGATTCTATTCCAGCAGCCAACCTATGTGAAAGTTCTTTAAAATCGGTAATATATTACGGTCAATATCTCTAGTGATAATTTGCTTTCTATGGTATAAAATCTGAAGAAGAATCTTGTCTTTACAACAGCATGTATATATGAAAACTTAATTCTAAGAAAAGTATGGATTTGCAGAGAAGTGTCACATAGTAAAAAAAAAAAAAAAGTCTGGGCTCTGGGATGACCTTGTTCTAAGTAGCAGACTGTTTTCTGTTAATTAACTGTTCATAGCCTGGAGCAAGTTAACTTTTCTGAACCTCAGGTATAGTGCTGAAACAATATATGTAAAAATGCCTAACACAATGCCTATTAGAAATGCTCAATAGATTCTAATTCTCTTTTGTTCCTGAATAAAGTGGAAGCAAAGACTCTTCTCAAAAGTATGATGGCCACGTTTACCAAATACTAGAAAAAAGAATGGTGAGGTACAAAGATACACATTTAACCTCAGTAAGGATGACTGTATTTACCAGGTTAGGGAGGGGAGTTTCTAATCAAAGCCTTTTAGGAATCAATTTTGACCATATTTTAAAACAACAGCTACATTTATTTTCCAAAATTATTTTGGTCTTTAAGTCATAGATCATATGATAACATAAATCAGAATGTCTTCTATCTTCAATTTTGGCTAAAGGCAAATAATAATACCTAACACTTATTTACATGCATGCTGTATATTGTCAGTCATCCACATCTGTGGGTTCCTCCACATCTGTGGGCTCCAAATCTATGAATTCAACCAACTGCAGATCAAAAATATTTAGAAAAAGGTAATAAAAGTAATACAAATAAATACCATATAACAACTATTTATATAACATTCATATTGTATTAGGTATCATAAGTAATCTAGAGATGATTTAAAGCAGGGTTCCCCAACCCTTGGGCCATTGAACAGTAGTGGTCCATGGCCATTTAGGAACCAGGTCACACAGAGGATGTGAGGGGCAGACATGTGAGCAAAACTTCATCTGTATTTACAGCTACTCCCATTACCGCCTAAGCTCCACTTTTTGTGAGATCAGTGGAAGCATTAGATTCTCATAGAAGCACAAACCCTATTGTGAACTGCACATGTGAGGGACCTACATTGTGTGCGCCTTATGAGAATCAAATGTCTGGTGATCTGCCACTGTCTCCCATCACCCCCAGATGGGACTGTCTAGTTGCAGGAAAAAAAAAGCTCAGGGTACATTGTGATGACATGTATAATTACTGCATTATATATTACAATATAATAATAATAGAAATAAAGTCCATCACAGAACCATCCCCCAAGCCCTCCAATCTATGGAAAAATTGTCTTCCATGAAACCAGTTTCTGGTGCCAAAAAGTTTGGGAACCACTGATTTAGAGTATATCGGAGGATGTTCGTGGGTCACCCACCAATACTGTGTCTTTTTATATAAGGAACTTGACCATCAGTGTATTTTGTCATCTGCATGGGGAGAGAAGGTGTTCTGAAACCAGTCCCTCGAGGATGCCCAGGGAGAACTGTACCCAAGTACTATTCTGTAAACCTGGCCTGGGTTAACTCATGTAGTTATTTCTATATGGTAGTTTTTTTTTGTTTTTTGTTTTTTGTTTTAATTTAAGTTCTAGGGTACATGTGCACAACGTGCAGCTTTGTTACATATGTATACATGTGCCATGTTGGTGTGCTGCACCCATTAACTCGTCATTTACATTAGGTATATCTCCTAACGCTATCCCTCCCCCCACCCCCTCCCCACAATAGGCCTCAATGTGTGATGTTCCCCTTCCTGTGTCCAAGAGATCTCATTGTTCATATCCCCCCTATGAGTGAGAACATGCGGTGTTTGGTTTTCTGTTCTTGTGATAGTTTGCTGAGAATGATGGTTTCCAGCTGCATCCATGTCCCTACAAAGGACACAAACTCATCCTTTTTTATGGCTGCATAGTATTCCATGGTGTATATGTGCCACATTTTCTTAATCCAGTCTGTCACTGATGGACATTTGGGTTGATTCCAAGTCTTTGCTATTGTGAATAGTGCCGCAACAAACATACATGTGCATGTGTCTTTATAGCAGCATGATGTAAAATCCTTTGGGTATATCCCCAGTAATAGGATGGCTGGGTCAAATGGTATTTCGGGTTCTAGATCCTTGAGGAGTCGCCACACTGTTTTCCACAATGGATGAACTAGTTTACAGTCCCACCAACAGTGTAAAAGTGTTCCTATTACTCCACATCCTCTCCAGCACCTGTTGTTTCCTGACTTTTTAATGATTGCCATTCTAACTGGTGTGAGATAGTATCTCATTGTGGTTTTGATTTGCATTTCTCTGAGGGCGAGTGATGATGAGCATTTTTTCATGTGTCTGTTGGCTGCATAAATGTCTTCTTTTGAGAAATGTCTGTTCATATCCTTTGCCCACTTTTTGATAGAGTTCTTTGTTTTTTTTTTCTTGTAAATTTGTTTGAGTTCTCTGTAGGTTCTGGGTATTAGCCCTTTGTCAGATGAGTAGATTGCAAAAATTTTCTCCCATTCTGTAGGTTGCCTGTTCACTCTGATGGTAGTTTCTTTTGCTGTGCAGAAGCTCTTTAGTTTAATGAGATCCCATTTGTCAATTTTGGCTTTTGCTGCCGTTGCTTTTGGTGTTTTAGACATGAAGTCCTTGCCCATGCCTATGTCCTGAATGGTATTACCTAGGTTTTCTTCTAGGGTTTTTATGGTATTAGGTCTAACATTTAAGTCTCCAATCCATCTTGAATTAATTTTCGTATAAGGAGTAAGGAAAGGATCCAGTTTCAGCTTTCTACTTATGACTAGCCAATTTTCCCAGCACCATTTATTAAATAGGGAATCCTTTCCCCATTTCTTGTTTCTCTCAGGTTCGTCAAAGGTCAGATGGCTGTAGATGTGTGGTGTTATTTCTGAGGACTCTGTTCTGTTCCATTGGTCTATATCTCTGTTTTGGTACCAGTACCATGCTGTTTTGGTTACTGTAGCCTTGTAGTATAGTTTGAAGTCAGGTAGCGTGATGCCTCCAGCTTTGTTCTTTTGACTTAGGGTTGTTTTGGCAATGCGGGCTTTTTTGGTCCCATATGAACTTTAAAGCACTTTTTTCCAATTCTGTGAAGAAAGTCATTGGTAGCTTAATGGGGATTACATTGAATCTATAAATTACCTTGGACAGTATGGCCATTTTCACCATATTGATTCTTCCTATCCATGAGCATGGTATGTTCTTCCATTTGTCTGTGTCCTCTTTTATTTCATTGAGCAGTGGTTTGTAGTTCTCCTTGAAGAGGTCCTTCACATCCCTTGTAAGTTGGATTCCTAGTTATTTTATTCTCTTTGAAGCAATTGTGAATGCGAGTTCATTCATGATTTGGCTCTCTGTCGGTTATTGGTGTATAAGAATGCTTGTGATTTTTGCACATTAATTTTGTATCCTGAGACTTTGCTGAAATTGCTTATCAGCTTAAGGAGATTTTGGGCTGAGACAATGGGGTTTTCTAAATATACAGTCATGTCATCTGCAAACAGGGACAATTTGACTTCTTCTTTTCCTAATTGAATACCTTTATTTCTTTCTCTTGGCTGATTGCCCTGGCCAGAACTTCCTACACTATGTTGAATAGAAGTGATGAGAGAGGGCATCCCTGTCTTGTGCCAGTTTTCAAAGGGAATGCTTCCAGTTTTTGCCCATTCAGTATGATATTGGCTGTGGGTTTGTCATAAATAGCTCTTATTAATTTGAGATACATTCCATAAATACCAAATTTATTGAGAGTTTTTAGCATGAAAGGCTGTCGAATTTTGTCAAAGGCCTTTTCTGCATCTATTGGGATAATCATGTGGTTTTTGTCTGTAGTTCTGCTTATATGCTGGATTACATTTTTTGATTTGCATATGTTGAACCAGCCTTGCATCCCAGGGATGAAGCCCACTTGATCATGGTGGATAAGCTTTGTGATGTGCTGCTGGATTCAGTTTGCCAGTATTTTATTGACGATTTTTGCATCGATGTTCATCAGGGATATTGGTGTAAAATTCTCTTTTTATGTTGTGTCTCTGCCAGGCGTTGGTATCAGGATGATGTTGGCCTCATGAAATGAGTTAGGGAGGCTTCCTTCTTTTTCTATTGATTGGAATAGTTTCAGAAGGAATGGTAGCAGCTCCTCCTTGTACCTCTGATAGAATTCGAATGTCAATCTGTCTGGTCCTGGAATTTTTTTGGTTGATAGGTTATTAATTATTGCCTCAATTTCCGAGCCTGCTATTGGTCTATTCAGGGAATCAACTTCTTCCTGGTTTAGTCTTGGGAGAGTGTATGTGTCCAGGAATTTATCCATTTCTTCTAGGTTTTCTAGTTTGTTTGTGTAGAGATGTTTTAGTATTCTCTGATGGTAGTTTGTATTTCTGTGGGGTCAGTGGTGATACCGCCTTTATCATTTTTTATTGCATCTATTTGATTCTTCTCTCTTTTCTTCTTTATTAGTCTCACTAGCAGTCTATCAATTTTGTTGATCTTTTCAAAAAACCAGCTCCTGGATTCATTGAGTTTTCGAAGGGTTTTTTTGTGTCTTTATCTCCTTCAGTTCTACTCTTAGTTATTTCATGCCTTCTGCTAGCTTTTGAATGTATTTGGTCTTGCTTCTCTAGTTCTTTTAATGGTGATGTTAGGGTGTCAATTTTAGATCTTTCCTCCTTTCTCTTGTGGGCATTTAGTGCTATAAATTGTCCTCTATACACTGCTTTAAATGTGTCCCAGAGATTCTGGTATGTTGTATCTTTGTTCTCATTGGTTTCAAAGAACATCTTTTTTTCTGCCTTCATTTCGTTATGTACCCAGTAGTCATTCGGGAGCAGGTTGTTCAGTTTCCATGTAGTTGAGCGGTTTTCATTGGGTTCCTTAGTCCTGAGTTCTTGTTTGATTGCATTGTAGTCAGAGAGACAGTTTGTTATAATTTCTGTTCTTTTACATTTGCTGAGGAGTGCTTTACTTCCAACTATGTGGTCAATTTTGGAATAAGTGCGATGTGATGCTGAGAAGAATGTATATTCTGTTGATTTGGGGTCGAGAGTTCTGTAGATGTCTATTAGGTCTACTTGGTGTAGAGTTGAGTTCAATTCCTGCATATCCTTGTTAACTTTCTATCTCGTTGATCTGTCTAATGTTGACAGTGGGGTGTTAAGGTCTCCCATTATTATTGTGTGGGAACCTAAGTCTCTTTGTAAGTCTGTAAGGACTTGCTTTATGAATCTGTGTGCTCCTGTACTGGGTGCATATATGTTTAGGATAGTTAGCTCTTCTTGTTCAATTGTTCCCTATACCATTATAAAATGGCCTTCTTTGGCTCTTTTGATCTTTGTTGGTTTAAAGTCTGTTTTATCAGAGACTGGGATTGCAACCCCTGCCTTTTTTTGTTTTCCATTTTCTTGGTAGTTCTTCCTCCATTCCTTTGTTTTGAGCCTATGTGTGTCTCTGCATGTGAGATGGGTCTCCTGAATACAGCAAACTGATGGGTCTTGAGTCTTTATCCAATTTGCCAGTCTGTGTCTTTTCATTGGACCATTTAGCCCATTTACATTTAAGGTTAATATTGTTATATGTGAACTTGATCCTGTCATTATGATATTAGGTGGTTATTTTGCTAGTTAGTTGATGCAGTTTCTTCCTAGCTTCGATGGTCTTTATATTTTGGCATGTTTTTGCAATGACTGGTACCAGTTGTTCCTTTTCATGTTTAGTGCTTCTTTCAGGATCTCTTGTAGGGCAGGCCTGGTGGTGACAAAGTCTCTCAACATTTGCTTGTCTGTAAAGGATTTTATTTCTCCTTCTCTTATGAAACTTAGCTGGCTGGATATGAAATTCTGCATCGAAAATTCTTTAAGAATGTTGAATATTGGCCCCCACTTTCCTGGCTTGTAGAGTTCGTGCCGAGAGATCTGCTATTAGTCTGATGGGCTTCCCTTTGTGGGTAACTGGACCTTTCTCTCTGGCTGCCCTTAATTAACATTTTTTCCTTCATTTCAACTTTGGTGAATCTGACAATTTTGAGTTGCTCTTCTCAAGGAGTATCTTTGTGGCATTCTCTGTATTTCCTGAATTGGAATATTGACCTGCCTTGCTAGGTTGGGGAAGTGCTCCTGGATGATATCCTGCAGAGTGGTTTCCAACTTGGTTCCATTCTCCCCGTCACTTTCAGGCACACCGATCAGACGTAGATTTGGTCTTTTGACATAATCTCGTATTTCTTGGCGGCTTTGTTCATTTCTTTTTACTCTTTTTTCTCTACACTTCTCTTCTCGCTTCATTTCATTCATTTGATCTTCAATCACTGATACTCTTTCTTCCAGTTGATCGAGTCGGTTACAGAAGCTTGTGCATTTTTCACGTAGTTCTCATGTCATGGTTTTCATCTCTATCAGTTTGTTTATGGACTTCTCTGCATTGGTTATTCTAGTTATCCATTCTTCCATTCTTTTTTTCAAGGTTTTTAGTTTCTTTGCGCTGGGTACGTAGTTCCTCCTTTAGCTCTGAGAAGTTTCATCGACTGAAGCCTTCTTCTCTCACTTGTCAAAGTGTTTCTCTGTCCAGCTGGATTCCGTTGCTAGCGATGAGCTGCATTCCTTTGGAGGGGGAGATGCACTCTTATTTTTTTAATATTGAGCTTTTCTGCACTGTTTTTTCCCCATCTTTGTGGTTTTATGTACCCTGGTCTTTGATGATGGTGATGTACTGATGGGGTTTTGGTGTGGGTGTCCTTTCTGTTTGTTAGTTTTCCTTGTAACAGTTAGGACCCTCAGCTGCAGGTCTGTTGGGGTTTGCTTGAGGTCTACTCCGGACCCTGTTTGCCTGGGTATCAGCAGTGGAGCCTGCATAAGATAGAATATTGCTGAACAGGAAGTGTTGCTGTCAGATTCTTGCTCTGGAAGCTTTGTCTCAGAGGTGTAGCCAGCTGTGGGAGGTGTGAGGTGTCAGTCTGCACCTAGTAGGGGATGTCTCCCAGTTAGGCTACTCAGGGGTCAGGGACCCACTTGAGCAGGCAGTCTGTCCGTTTTCAGATCTCAACCTCCATGCTGGGAGAACCACTGCTCTCTTCAAAGTGTTAGACAGGGATATTTACATCTGCAGAGGTTTCTGCTGTTTTTTGTTGAGCTATGCCCTGTGCCCAGAGGTGGAGTCTACAGAGGCAGGCAGGCAGGCCTCCTTGAGCTGCGGTGGGCTCCACCCAGTTTGAGCTTCCAGGCAACTTTGTTTACCTACTTAAGCCTCAGCAATGGTTGGCGCCCCTCCTCGAGCTGAAAGATCTAACTCCTTGCAGTTAGATCTCAGAGTGCTGTGCTAGCAATGAGGGAGGCTCCATGAGCATGGGACTCTCCAAGACAGGCACAGGATATAATCTCCTGGTGTGTCATTTGCTAAGACCCTTGGTAAAGCGCAGTATTAGGGTGGGAGTGACTCAATTTTCCAGGTGTTGTGTGTCACGCTTTCCCTCGGCTAGGAAAAGGAATTCCCTTTCCCCTTTGCTTCCAGGGTGAGGTGATGCCTTGCCCTGCTTGGGCTCTGGCTCGTTGGGCTGCAACCACTGTCCTGCACCCACTGTCCAGCATGCCCCAGTGAGATGAACCCGGTACATCAGTTGGAAATGCTGGGAGCTGGAGGCTGGAACTGTTCCTATTCGGCCATCTTGGGCGCACCCCCCCCCCCACCAGGTTTTTTTTAAAATCGTTTTACTGATCAGGAAACTGATACAAGAGAAATTAAGAAAACTTGCCTAAACTTACACAAAAATAAGTGCCAGGTCAGGGCTGAGATTCTGAAATAGGTAAACTGACTCCAGATTCTGTGCTTTTAACTTTCACACAGTATTCTGAGATAAATCCAGAGAAGTGGTGCAAACTTGAAACAGGTCTAAAAAGTTAAGCACAGAATGGATTGAGACTTTTAAAAAGCTGAAGGAAAAATATAGACAGTAACTTCTGTAGCTATATAGCATTAAGAACAATCAATACATCACTTTTATAGAAATAATAGTACAAGTTTAAAATATAAAGATAATATAATTACTTATTGTATATTAGTATCCTAAGTTTAAAATATAATAAAAATTAAAGAATTACTTGACTTTTAAAAAGCTTTTTTCTTTTGCCCTCCTGTGAGGACAGTCATTATTATTTTAAAAAATAAGATAATCATGTTTAATAGTTGAGCATGTATGCACTTAGGTGCTTTAAATGAGTTAAAAAATACTATCAACCTGAACTACTATATATCCAGATAGTGAAAAAATAAAAAAATGAAAAATAACATGTGATGTCAGAACCACTGTAAATCTTTTAGAAATCTATTGATTATACTTGAGAAAAAAAGAACAGAAGGGGGAACCTTAATTGACCACCTCCCATTCTTTCTGATGTGACAGGGTATGTCAAGTCAAAAAAGAACAGGTACTGACAAGGTTGCACAGAAAAGCGAACAGTTATCCACTGCTGATGGTAGTGTAAATTAATTTGCCCATTTTGGAAAGCAGTGTGGCAATTTTTGAAACAACTTAAAACAGAATTACTATTTGACCCAGCAATCCCATTATTGGATATATAACCAAAGGAATATAAATTCTTCTGCCATAAACACACGTGTATATGTATGTTCATTTCAGTACTTTTCACAATAACAAAGACATGGAATCAACCTAAATGCCCATCAGTGGGAGACTGGATAAAGGAATGAGAGCATGTCTTTTGCAGCAGCCATTGGAGCCAGAGGGTATTATCCTAAGTGAACTAATGCAGGAACAGAAAACCAAATGTCATATGTTCTCACTTAAAAGTGGAAAACATGGAGTACACATGGATACAAAGACAGGAGCAACAGACAGTGGGGCCTACTTGAGGGTAGAGTGTGGGAGGAGGGAGTGGAACGAAAATCTACCTATTGGGTACTCTGCGTATTACCTGGGTGACGAACTAATCAGTACACGAAACTCCCATGACACACAATTTACCTATATGACAGACCTGCACATGTACTCCTGAAACAGAAAAAAAAAGAATGACTGAATGTACACTATGATGGAAAAGCTGTATAATTTATTATTTACGTACAGTCATCTATTTAGAATGAAATATATATCTAGATAATTAACTTCAGCTGGTACATACTAGTTCTTCATTTCAATCTTTCTCATTCAGGAATTGATTAGAGACTCCATTTCCACCTGTGGTGGAGTAGCTTCTATGAAAACTAGCTAGAATAGATAAAACAATTGTTTGAAGGAATTGGAGAACAACCATTTTAAGCAGAACTTAAGGGATAATGGTTCTTGAGAGAACAGAATAGAAGCACTGGAAGTTAACTCCACATTTACCCTAACTTTTTCCCAGAGAGCATTTTTCAGTTCCTAGTATGGAAGACTGGAGTCCACGTGGAAAATGGCAATCTTTCTGTCATTAGCTAAGTTCAGCCAACTCTTAAGATGCATATCTATATGTACAAGTTGAAATTCCAGGAAATTCATCAATAAACAGAATTTGAGTGTCTGAACAAGTTAGCAGAAATTTCAGCAGCTGCATGCGACTGAGAAAAAAGGCTGAATTTTAAGCACTGCCAAGGCAGAAGGGCCTTGGTAAACTTAGTTGGAACACTAGAAGGACTACACTTTAGGAGTGCAGGCAAAATACTGAAATAAAAGAGAAAAACTATATATATATATATTTTTTTTTATACTTTAAGTTCTAGGGTACATGTGCATAACGTGCAGGTTTGTTACATATGTATACTTGTGCCATGTTGGTGTGCTGCACCCATCAACTCGTCGGCACCCTTCAACTCGTCAGCACCCATCAACTCGTCAGCACCCATCAACTCGTCATTTACATCAGGTATAACTCCCAGTGCAATCCCTCCCCCCTTCCCCCTCCCCATGATAGGCCCCGGTGTGTGATGTTCCCCTTCCGGAGTCCAAGTGATCTCATTGTTCAGTTCCCACCTATGAGTGAGAACATGCGGTGTTTGGTTTTCTGTTCTTGTGATAGTTTGCTAAGAATGATGGTTTCCAACTGCATCCATGTCCCTACAAAGGACACAAACTCATCCTTTTTTACGGCTGCATAGTATTCCATGGTGTATATGTGCCACATTTTCTTAATCCAGTCTGTCACTGATGGACATTTGGGTTGATTCCAAGTCTTTGCTATTGTGAATAGTGCCGCAATAAACATACATGTGCATGTGTCTTTATAGCAGCATGATTTATAATCCTTTGGGTATATCCCCAGTAATGGGATGGCTGGGTCATATGGTACATCTAGTTCTAGATCCTTGAGGAATCGCCATACTGTTTTCCATAATGGTTGAACTAGTTTACAGTCCCACCAACAGTGTAAAAGTGTTCCTATTTCTCCACATCCTCTCCAGCACCTGTTGTTTCCTGACTTTTTAATGATCGCCATTCTAACTGGTGTGAGACGGTATCTCATTGTGGTTTTGATTTGCATTTCTCTGATGGCCAGTGATGATGAGCATTTTTTCATGTGTCTGTTGGCTGTATGAATGTCTTCTTTTGAGAAATGTCTGTTCATATCCTTTGCCCACTTTTTGATGGGGTTGTTTGTTTTTTTCTTGTAAATTTGTTTGAGTTCTTTGTAGGTTCTGGATATTAGCCCTTTGTCAGATGAGTAGATTGAGAAAATTTTCTCCCATTCTGTAGGTTGCCTGTTCACTCTGATGGTAGTTTCTTTTGCTGTGCAGAAGCTCTTTAGTTTAATGAGATCCCATTTGTCAATTTTGGCTTTTGCTGCCGTTGCTTTTGGTGTTTTAGACATGAAGTCTTTGCCCATGCCTATGTCCTGAATGGTACTACCTAGGTTTTCTTCTAGGGTTTTTATGGTATTAGGTCTAACATTTAAGTCACTAATCCATCTTGAATTAATTTTCGTACAAGGAGTAAGGAAAGGATCCAGTTTCAGCTTTCTACTTATGACTAGCCAATTTTCCCAGCACCATTTATTAAATAGGGAATCCTTTCCCCATTTCTTGTTTCTCTCAGGTTTGTCAAAGATCAGATGGCTGTAGATGTGTGGTATTATTTCTGAGGACTCTGTTCTGTTCCATTGGTCTATATCTCTGTTTTGGTACCAGTACCATGCTGTTTTGGTTACTGTAGCCTTGTAGTATAGTTTGAAGTCAGGTAGCATGATGCCTCCAGCTTTGTTCTTTTGACTTAGGATTGTCTTGGCAATGCGGGCTCTTTTTTGATTCCATATGAACTTTAAAGCAGTTTTTTCCAATTCTGTGAAGAAACTCATTGCTAGCTTGATGGGGATGGCATTGAATCTATAAATAACCTTGGGCAGTATGGCCATTTTCACGAGATTGAGTCTTCCTATCCATGAGCATGGTATGTTCTTCCATTTGTTTGTGTCCTCTTTTATTTCACTGAGCAGTGGTTTGTAGTTCTCCTTGAGGAGGTCCTTTACATCCCTTGTCAGTTGGTTTCCTAGGTATTTTATTCTCTTTGAAGCAATTGTGAATGGAAGTTCATTCATGATTTGGCTCTCTGTTTGTCTGTTACTGGTGTATAAGAATGCTTGTGATTTTTGTACATTGATTTTGTATCCTGCGACTTTGCTGAAGTTGCTTATCAGCGTAAGGAGATTTTGGGCTGAGACAATGGGGTTTTCTAAATATACAATCATGTCATCTGGAAAGAAGGACAATTTGATGACTTCTTTTCCTAACTGAATACCCTTGATTTCTTTCTCTTGCCTGATTGCCCTAGCCAGAACTTCCAACACTATGTTGAATAGGAGTGGTGAGAGAGGGCATCCCTGTCTTGTGCCAGTTTTCAAAGGGAATTTTTCCAGTTTTTGCCCATTCAGTATGATATTGTCTGTGGGTTTGTCATAAATAGCTCTTATTATTTTGAGGTAAGTTCCATCAATACCGCATTTATTGAGCGTTTTTAGCATGAAGGGCTGTTGAATTTTGTCAAAAGCCTTTTCTGCATCTATTGAGATAATCATGTGGTTCTTGTCTTTGGTTCTGTTTATATGCTGGATTATGTTTATTGATTTGCGAGTGTTGAACCAGCCTTGCATCCCAGGGATGAAGCCCACTTGATCATGGTGGATAAGCTTTTTGATGTGCTGCTGAATCCGGTTTGCCAGTATTTTATTGAGGATTTTTGCATCGATGTTCATCAGGAATATTGGTGTAAAATTCTCTTTTTTTTGTTGTGTCTCTGCCAGGCTTTGGTATCAGGATGATGTTGGCCTCATAAAATGAGTTAGGGAGGATTCCCTCTTTTTCTATTGATTGGAATAGTTTCAGAAGGAATGGTACCAGCTCCTCCTTGTACCTCTGGTAGAATTCAGCTGTGAATCCATCTGGTCCTGGACTTTTTTTGGTTGGTAAGCTATTAATTATTGCCTCAATTTCCGAGCCTGCTATTGGTCTATTGAGGGATTCAACTTCTTCCTGGTTTAGTCTTGGAAGAGTGTAAATGTCCAGGGAATTGTCCATTTCTTCTAGATTTTCCAGTTTATTTGCGTAGAAGTGTTTATAGTATTCTCTGATGGTAGTTTGTATTTCTGTGGGGTCAGTGGTGATATCCCCTTTATCATTTTTTATTGCGTCAATTTGATTCTTCTCTCTTTTCTTCTTTATTAGTCTCGCTAGTAGTCTGTCAATTTTGTTGATCTTTTCAAAAAACCAACTCCTGGATTCATTGATTTTTTGGAGGGTTTTTTGTGTCTCTATCTCCTTCAGTTCTGCTGTGATCTTAGTTATTTCGTGCCTTCTGCTAGCTTTCGAATGTGTTTGCTCTTGCTTCTCTAGTTCTTTTAATTGTGATGTTAGAGTATCAATTTTAGATCTTTCCTGCTTTCTCTTGTGGGCATTTAGTGCTATAAATTTCCCTCTACACACTGCTTTAAATGTGTCCCAGAGATTCTGGTATGTTGTATCTTTGTTCTCATTGGTTTCAAAGAACATCTTTTTTTCTGCCTTCATTTCGTTATGTACCCAGTAGTCATTCGGGAGCAGGTTGTTCAGTTTCCATGTAGTTGAGCGGTTTTGATTGAGTTTCTTAGTCCTGAGTTCTAGTTTGATTGCACTGTGGTCTGAGAGACAGTTTGTTATAATTTCTGTTCTTGTACATTTGCTGAGGAGTGCTTTACTTCCAATTATGTGGTCAATTTTGGAGTAAGTGCGATGTGATGCTGAGAAGAATGTATATTCTGTTGATTTGGGGTGGAGAGTTCTATAGATGTCTATTAGGTCTGCTTGCTGCAGAGATGAGTTCAATTCCTAGATATCCTTGTTACCAGCCATTGCAAAAACATGCTAAAATGTAAAGACCATCGAGGCTAGGAAGAAACTGCATCAACTAACGAGCAAAATAACCAGTTAATATCATAATGGCAGGATCAAGTTCACACATAACAATATTAACCTTAAATGTAAATGGACTAAATGCTTCAATTAAAAGACACAGACTGGCAAACTGGATAAAGAGTCAAGACCCATCAGTCTGCTGTATTCAGGAGACCCATCTCACATGCAGAGACATACATAGGCTCAAAATAAAGGGATGGAGGAAGATTTATCAAGCAAATGGAGAACAAAAAAAAGCAGGGGTTGCAATACTAGTCTCTGATAAAACAGACTTTAAACCAACAAAGATCAAAAGAGACAAAGAAGGCCATTACATAATGGTAAAGGGATCAATTCAACAGGAAGAGCTAACTATCCTAAATATATATGCACCCAATACAGGAGCACCCAGATTCATAAGGCAAGTCCTTAGAGACTTACAAAGAGACTTAGACTCCCATACATTAATAATGGGAGACTTCAACACTCCACTGTCAACATTAGACAGATCAACGAGAGAAAAAGTTAAAACTATAGTTTTAGATACTTACTAGTTACTCATTGCATTAAGATATGTCAAATGAAACACTAGACTCAGAAAAACAGAGTAAATGAACAGACAGTTCATTAGAAAAGAGCCACATTGAAATGCCCACAGAAAAATGAAAGGTAAAACCAAAGGAACCTAACATACGTATGGCACATGGTAAAAATGACTGACATTTGTGCAATATTCCCAAAAGGAGTATGGATAGACAGACTGATATAGAAACAATATTTGAAAAAATACTGATTGAGAATTTTGTAAAATTGAAGACATCAAAGCAAAAATTTAGGAAAGAAGATAAATTTAATATGCACATGTGTTTGTATATGTATATATACCCACACTTATGTGCAAACACACACAAAGCAAGGCATACTATAATCAAGCTGCTGCAAAACAAAGAAAAAATTTCATTAATCTTGCCACTGCTTGCAGTCTTTTTAGAGCAGAGATTTTAGCAACTATAGTTTTCTTTCCTAAGTCCATTATCTCTCCCCCCCGCCCCCAAAAAAAAAACAATTTAGCATCCCTGTTGATGGCTTTCAATATAGTTAGCTTCTCAACTTCCTTGGTCCTAATCCTCTCCTCAAATTCCACCTTTGTCTTTATAAGTACAGTGACTTCATATAAGCTTTTAATTTTTCAAACTATGTTTTCAAAAGAAAAGTAATATGAAAGAAAAGATTTATTTATAATCTTTCAAGATGCCTATTACGCATTTCTACTCATCTTATTCACTCTCTGTAGTAAGTGTGTAAGGCTATAAAGACTTGAATCTATAACTCCCTTAGTTAGTCCTCTCAGACTTCTAATGGGAAGAGGCTCCCTAGGACTTCTAAGGAAGGACAATGGGCTGTCTTTCCCCTGAATTTCTTTAATTTTTAAATTGCTAGTCACTATCCCTTTATATATTTCCCTGGTACTTTTTCAGTTTCTAATCCAGGCTGCCAAGGAGTACTAGAGAGATTATCATCCTTTCTATTTGTTCTATTGCAGACTCACTTTTTGAACAGAAAAAAAAAAGAAAAGAGGGAAAATAAAGTGAAAATAGTGAAAAATTCTGGGATTGAGCCTAGAGAAGTAGAAAGTGTTTTATCAGTAACTTCTGTCTTCTTAGTAAGACAGAGGGCAAATTTATCTGATATAGGTATGTGTTATAAGCTTGGGGGGAATATGGAAATTTGGAATTGCTATCAGAATACATAGCGTAATTGCTTTCAGAATAAACAGAATAGTTGCTACTCATGCCAGAAGATGTGTGAGCCAACTTCAGAGATAATCAGAAGAGTTGTCAATTATCAATCATGTTCAAGTCACAGTTAAATAGCATACATTTATAATAAATTATATCACTGATTCTCAGCAACATATAACAATGTTTGTATGTAGTGGGTGCTCAAAGGATTATTAAATAATTGCAATTGTCTGTAGTGTGTGTGGGACTGACTAAACAGACTAAAGAAGAGAATACTTGCACATATCAGGAAAAGATCTAATAGTCATAATGAATAGTGTTTTACAAATTGCCAAAAAAGTTTAAAAAATATAAATAAGAGTACACAAATGAAAACTATTCATAAATATGTAAATCTGTTTGAGGAATTTGGAGTTAATCAGAGGAAAACTACAAAAATATACAAAGATTTAGAAAATCAAATTTATGAGAAAGATTAAAGTAACTGGGAATTTTTAAGTTACTAAAGATAAAACTGAGTAATGATCTAACCAACTAGTATACAGAGTTGGTATATATGGAGAGGAGTGTGGCCATCTGTTTGGTATATACATGCAAGACAGAGCAAAATTACATCAATATAAATTGCAAAATGAGGGATTTTAAAAATTATATCCTAATGGAAAAAAAGTGTATAGCATGAGAAATTAGAATAGATTACCAGAAAATTATAGAGAAGATAATCTCTCTTCTAAGTTACTGAAAACTAAAATTGATTTTTAAAAATTTTATTTTGTACCTACTTTATTCTAAACACTAAGCCAAGTTTTGGAACACAGAAATGAGTAGCTGACACTATTCCTGACTTTTCAATATTCTGTAGGAAAAGAGCTATATGAGCAGTGAGTTTGAAAGCGGGACTTTTTATAATGATAAAAGGATCAATCCATTAGGGATACATGACCATTTCAAACATACATGTACCCAAAAACAGAGTTTCAAAATATATTAAGCAAAACCTGGCAGAATTAAAGGGACAAACAGACAATTGAACAATAATAGTTGGGGGCTTCAGTACCCCACTTTCCACAATGGATAGAACAACTTTGCAGAAGAACAAGACATTATAGTCCAGAGTTATACAGTACAACCATAGAAATAGGTACACAATAAAGGTAGAATATATGAGTTTATTTCTAAGCATTCGTGGGTGAAGGATTCATTAAGAGAATAGAAGATGAATGTCTGAAACAACTCCTCAAGGTAATTGACTAGTCATCTAGATTTTAAAAGATATATAATATAAAAGTATATATATATGTATATATATTTGTCTGCTAGGATCATTAGAGAAGAGCATTTTAGACAGTGTGTAGAAAAATGTGGATATGTGTAAAAGTTTGCACCTTTGGTCAGCTATTTGTGACTTTGATTTGTTGAAACTTTAGTAAGTATACTGAAGTGGAATAAGGGACGATTGTAATACTGGGACATGAGGCTGAAGAGGTGTGATTCTGTCTCAAGACAGTGAAGCATATAGATAATGCTAGAGTACTTACAATAATTACCAATCATCTATGAAATATAGCAAATGTTAATTCTAATTATTCTTTCACTTCTTAAAGTGTATGTTAGTCAGGATCTCATCTGGTATAGTTTTTAAAAATATTTTTAAATATTTGATCCTATGTAGCATTTTTAAAAATTATGTTACCTTTTTTAACTTTTATTTTATGTTCAAGGGTACATGTGCATGTTTGTTGTATAGGTAAACTCATGTCATAGGGGTTTGTTGTACAGATTATGTTGTCACCCAGGTATTAAGCCTAGTACCCATTAGTTATTTTTCCTGATCCTCTCCCTTCTCCCGCGCTCTACCCTCCAATAGACCCCGGTGTGTGTTGTTCCCCTCTATGTGTTCATGTGTTCTCATCATTTAGCTCCTGCTTATAAATTAGAACATGTGGTATTTGGTTTTCTGTTCTTGCATTAGTTCACTTAGGATAGTGGCCTCCAGCTCTATCCAAGTCCCTGCAAAGGACGTTATCTTGTTCTTTTTTGTGGCTGCATAGTATTTCATGGTGTATATGTATATCCACATTTTCTTTAGTCTACCATTGATGAGCATTTAGGTTGATTCTGTGTCTTTGCTATTGTGGATAGTGCTGTGATGAACATATACATTGCATGTGTCTTTATGATATAACGATTTATATTTCTTTGGGTATATACCCAGTAGTGGGATTGCTAGATCAAATGAGAGTTCTGTTTCAACTCTTCGAGGAATTGCCACGCTGCTTTCCGCAATGCTTGAATTAGTTTATACTCCCACCAACAGTGTATAAGTGTTTCTTTTTCTCTGAAACCTCACTAGCATCTGTTATTTTTTGATCGAGAACATCCTGGCTAACACGGTGAAACCTGGTCTCTACAAAAAATAAAAAAATTAGCCAGGCGTGCTGGCGGGCGTCTGTATTCCCAGATACTCAGGATGCTGAGGCAGGAGAATGGCGTGAACCCAGGAGGTGGAGCTTGCAGTGAGCCAAGATTGCACCACTGCACTCAGGCCTGGGTGACAAAGCGAGATTCTGTCTCAAAAATATAAATAAATAAAAATAAATTTAAAATAAATAAATAAGTAACTCAGTCAAAAAGTACTGTGAGAAAGAAATAATTGCTGAATTATTAAAATAAATCAGCAACAGACATATCATTGAATTAGATATTCTCCATTTCTTGATTTTATAACTTTATTATTTGTTTTCTTAATATTGCATATTTTAAAATAAACCAGTGATAAACCATATTGCTAGGATATATAATTTCTTATAACAATGTTAGATTTTAAAAATTAGAACTAGAAGCTAGGGCTTTATGTTCTACCACAGGACTTTAAGCATAGAAAGCACTACAAATAATCATTTATAGAATTAATTGATTTTACATGTATGTTAAGAAAGGCTAGTTGTTTTGGCTTTATATTTAATAGAAACATGTTAATGAGGTTGAAATCCTTGGCATCATTCAGACAACAGGATCTTCCTGGGGGAAAAAAATAAGATAATGTTAGTTAATCTTAGTTAAAATGATTTCTGGCAGGAATTAAGCCAAATACAGTGATATTTTTAGAACATTCTGTTCTAAGCAAGACTAATTCATTAAACTTTACTGTGTAAATCAATATTTTGGCTTCTTATGGAAATCACTAAACACATGCTTGCTTCTTCAGTCAAAGTGAAAGCTTTAAGAGTAAAACACTGCCCAAAAAAAGACATCTATGAATTATTTTATAAAAGAAATCAATGTATATCATGTGGTATATGACAAAAATTTAGGATGAAGATTATTAAACATGCTGCTTCTTTTAGGCAAAGGATTTGCTGAAATCTTGGTGAAAATTCTCATGTTTAACTCCTTTGGCATGATTCATTAATACACCAAACATTTGTTAATTTGCCAAGCTTTGAGTACTTACTATGTGCCAGAAGTGCAAAGGTAACTAAAATATTATATGTACCTTTATAATCTAATGGAGGATGTAGATCTCTAAGGAAATATTACAATAATGGGACAAACACTGTAATTTAGATATGAGTGAGGCACTATTCAATCAGCAGAGAAAGTGCTTATCTCTGCTTCTAGAGCTCAGATAAGTTTTCTGAAAGTTTTATTGAATCCTAAAAGATGGTTAGGAGTTTGTGGGCTGGAGAAGAACATTCAGGACAAGGGTAATATGAAGACATATGTTTAAGAAATGGATACATTTATGAAACTACTAATTGATCATTGCTAGAACATAGAAGGACTGTGAAATAATGAGACAAGAGATAGAACCAGGAATGAGGTTTATGAGGGAAATTTAACTTGTTAAGGTATTATGCATTACTTAAAGGTGTGGCATGTTGAAAAATTATATTTTAGAAGGATTAGACTTGAACATCTGTGATGAGGATATTATTAAAATGTGTTTCCAGATAAGTGACTTAGTCACTAATTGCCGTAGGAACTGAGAAAAAAGAATGCATCCAATATTTCCATATTTTTGACATGATTAATTATTTACCATAAAAAATTGGGGTAAACTAGAGGAAAAGCAGATTTCAATGGGGGCAGAAAATGAAAATATTTCTGAGCTACCCTGAATTACCTTTAAATATTACTTTTTTTTTTTTTTTTTTTTTGAGACAGAGTCTTGCTTTGTCACCAGGCTGGAGGGCAGTGGCGCAATTTCAACTCACTACAACCTCCGCCGCCCGAGTTCAAGCTATTCCCCTGCTTCAGCTTCCCAAGTAGCTGGGATTACAGGCACACGTCACTATATCTGGCTAATTTTTTTGTATTTTAGTAGAGACAGGGTTTCACCATGTTGGCCAAGATGGTCTCTGTCTCCTGACCTTGTGATCCGCCCGCCTTGGCCTCCCAAAATTCTGGGATTACAGGCATGAGCCACCGTGCCTAACCAACATTACTATTCTTAAATGAACATGGACCAAGCATTTTTTCTGGAATAGTTTCTTAATGGCAGTAATCACTATCTACATATTTATTAATTTTGATTATAATGACATGTCATTCAGAAAAGTAGTAAAATTGAAAATATATTAAAGGAACTTATATTAAGGTAAGAAATGTATTATGACATTTAATAAAGTAAGTTAGGAGAGCCACATGTATTCATGTTTTATTTTGCAATTGCTGATAATACACAAAAGAAGGCATAGAACATTCTACAGGATAAATGGTAACATTAGCTCACACACATACACACACATATAAAACCTCTCAATACATTTAAAAAGATTGAAATCTTACAAAGTACGGTCTCTGACCACAAAAGAATAAATCTAAAACTCAACCAAAACAAAAAAAAAGAATTAGAAGTTAGAAAATTTACAATATGGAGAAATTAAACTCTTAAATAACCAGTGGTTTAAAGAAGAAATCACAAGTATAATTCAAAAATACCTTGAGGCAAATGAAAACAAAAACACAACATGTGAGAACTTATGGAATGTGGTGAAAGCAGTGCTCAGGGGGAAATTGCATTAAAAAGGTAGAAGCATCTTAAATTACCTTAACCTTATACCTTGATGAACTAGAAAAAGAAGAGAAAATAAACCCAAACTAGCAGATGGAGCTATGTAGGAGCAGGGATGTTGTATGATATTGAAGTTAAGTTGGTATCAATTCAAACTAGATTGTTATAAATTCAGAATGTTAAATATATTTCTTCCCCATGATAATCACAAAGAAAATATCTAAAAGATATAGACAAAAGGAAATTAAAAGGGAGTCAAAATGATTCACTAGAAGAAAACATAAAAGAAAATAGCTAAACACATTAGAAGGCCGTAATGAAACAAAAGAAGGCAATAAAGATTAGAGTTGAAATAATCAAAAAACAACAAGGAGTAACAGAAATCAAAACTTATTTCTTTGAAAAGATCACCAGCCAGGCACTGTGGCTCATGCCTGTAACCCCAGCACTTTGGGAGGCCAAGGTTGGTGGATCACCTGAGGTCAGGAGTTCGAGACCAACCTGGACAACATGGTGAAACCCCATCTCCACTAAAACTGCAAAAATTAGCCAGGCATGGTGGCAGGCGCCTGTAATCCCAGCTACTTGGGAGGCTGAGGTAGGAGAATCACTTGAACCTAGGAGGTGGTGGTTACAGTGCTGAGATCGTACCACTACACTCCACCCTGGGCAACAGAGCGAGACTCCTCTCAGAAAAAAAAAAAAGAAAAGAAAAGATCGTCAAAATTGACAAACTGTTAGCCAGGTTGACTTAGGGAAAAATTGAGAAGATCAAACACTAAAATCAGAAATTAAAGTGGGAACATTACTACTGACCTTACAGAAATAAAAAGGATTATAAGAGAATACTATGTACAATTGTATGCCAACAAATTAGATAATTTAGATGAAATGGACAAATTCTTAGAAACCAATGAATTACCCAAAAGAGTTAACACCAGTCTGTCCTAAACTCTTCTGAAACATATAAGAGGAGAGAATGCTTTCTTATTCTGTGAGGCCAGCATTACTTTGCTACCAAAGCCAGATTAACACATCACAAGAAAGGAAAATTACATATCAGTATCCCTTGTGAATATAGATGCGAAAACACTAGCAAATGGAATGCAACAGCATATTAAAAGGATTATATACTATGACCAATTAGGAATATACCAGGAATGCAAGAGTGGTTCAACATAAGAAAATCGATTACTGTAATATACTATGTTAATAGAATGAATGAAAACAAAAAACATGATCATCTTATTTTTCAAACAAAAAACTTAACAAAAATCCAACAACACACTTCTATGGTAAAAACATGTAGAACACCAAGAAAAGAAGGGAATTTCCTTAACATGATAAGTAGGCATCTATGAAAAGCCCACAGCTAACATCATTATACTCAGTGATGAGAAAAAGGTTTTCTCCTTATATCAGGAACAAGGCAGATATTCTTGTTTTCACTATTGCTGTTCACCATTGTACTGCAGGTTCTAGTCAGAACAGGCAGACAAAGAAAAAAAGGCATCTACATTGGAAAGGAAGAAGTAAAACTATGTCTGTTCACAGATAACATGCTGCTACATATAAAACGTTTCTTATCACAAGAAAGCTACTAGAGCCAATAAATGAGTTCAGCAAAGTTGCAGGATACAAGCTGAGTACACAAAAATCATTTGTGTTTCTATATACCAGCAATAAATCCAAACTGGAAATAAAAACTATTCCATTTAAAATAGCATCTGAAAATCCCTTGAAATAAATTTAACCAAGGAGGTGAAAGACATTGAAAATTACAAAATATTGCTGAAGGAAATTAAAGAAGACCTAAATAAGTGGAAAAGTATCTCATGTTTATGGAATGAAAGAGTTGATTTTTTTGTTTGTTTTTTGAGACGGAGTCTGGCTCTGTTGCCCAGGCTGGAGTGCAGTGGCGCCATCTTGGCTCACTGAAACTCTGCCTCCGGGGTTCACACCATTCTCCTGCCTCAGCCTCCCGAGTAGCTGGGACTACAGGTGCCCGCCACCACACCCAGCTAATTTTTTGTATTTTTAGTAGAGACACAGTTTTCACCCTGTTAGCCAGGATGGTCTCTATCTCCTGTCCTCGTGATCTGTCCGCCTCGACCTCCCAAAGTGCTGGGATTACAGGCATGAGCCACCATGCCTGACCAAGTTAATATTTTTAAAATGTCTACTACCCAAAGTTATCTACAGACTCAATATAGTTCCTATCAATATTCTAGTAGTCATTTTTTTTTCAGAAATGGAAAAGCCAAACCTAAAATTTCTATGAGGTCCCTAAAATTTCAAGGTGTCCCAAGTAGTCAAGACAGTTTTGAAAAAGGACAATATTGGCACACTCACACTTCCCAGCTTCAAAGCTTAGACTAATCAAGACAGCCTGGTATTGACATAAAGACCTATAGACCAATGGAATACAACTGAAGATATAGAAATGAACCCATGCATCTGTGGCCAATTGAATTTTGACAAGGGTGCCAAGTCAAAACTGTGACCATAGCTTTGAGAAAGGAAATTTCCTCAACAACCAAATTTTAACATGGAAAATAAATAACTTGAAACCATACCTCACACCATATAGAAAAATGAACTCTAAATGGATTAATGACCTAAATACAAGAGCTAAAACCATAAAACTCTTTGAAGAAAACAGGGATAAATCTTTATTGCCTTGGGTTTGGCAGTGGATTTGTATATATGACACCAATAACATGAGCAACAAAAGAAAAAAATAGATGAAGTAGACTTCGTCAGAATTTAAGTTTTGTGCATCAAACAACATTATCAAGAAAGTGAAAAGACAACCTATAGAATGGGAGAAATATTTTAAAACCATATATCTGATAAGGGTTTAAAATTCAGAATATGTAAAGAACTTGAACAACTCAACAACTACAAAAAAAACAAATTTTAAATGGGTAGAGGACTTGTTATCCAAAGATAACACAAATGGCCAGTAAAAGATAAAAAGATCCTCAGCATCACTAGTCATTAGAGAAATGCAAATTCAAGCCACAATGAGAGGCTACTTCACACCCACTAAGATGGCCATTTAATGAATATAACAACTTTGACAAGGATGTGGAAATTGGACCCTCATATATTGCTCATAGGAATATATAATACAGCCACTGTGAAAAAAAACTTGGTGGTTTCTCAGAAAGCTAGACATAGAATGACAAAGCAACTCTACCTCCTAGGTATATTCCCCAAAAACTTAAAAAGAGGGACTCAAACAGACACTTATATGCCCGTATTCATCATAACATCATTCACAATAGCCAAAAGATGGAAACAATCCAAGCATCCATTAACAGCTGAATGGATAAATAAAATGTAGTGTGCATATGTAATGAAGTATTATTCAGCCATAAAAGGGAATAAAGTTCTGCTACATGTTACAACATGAAATAATTTTGAAAACATTATGCTTAATGATATAAGCCAGACACAATAGGACAAATGTTGAATGATTCTACTTACGTCACGTGTCTAGAACAGGCAAATTCGCAGAAACAGAAAGTAGATTAGAGGTTACCAGGAGCTGGGGTGGGAGGTAAATGAAGAATTACTGCTTAATGTTTACAGTTTCTGTTTTGAGTGATGCAAACATTTTGGAAATAGTAATGATATACAATACTGTGAATGTATTTAATGCCACTGAATTGCACACTTTAAAATGGTCAAAATGCAGCTGGACGTGATGGCTCCTGCCTGTAATCCCAGCACTTTGGGAGGCCAAGGCAGGTGGGTCACGAGGTCAGGAGATGAGACCATCTTGATCAACATGGTGAAACCTCGTCTCTACTAAAAATATAAAAATTAGTCAGGTGTGGTGGCATGTGCCTGTAGTCCCAACTACTCAGGAGACTGAGGCAGGAGAATCGCTTGAACCCAGGAGGCGGAGGTTGCAGTGAGCTGAGATCGCACCACTGCACTCCACCCTGGGCAACAGAGCAAGACTCTGTCTCAAAAAAAAAAAAAATGTGTATATATATATATATATATATATATATATATATATATATATATATATTTATGTGTAGTATTTCAACTATTACTACCACTATCACTGCCAATGTAATACTATTTTTATATATTGACTAGAGTAAAATAGAACTATATTTTACGCCAGAGTGAATTCTTTCTTCAACAATGAGAAGGACACTGTAATATAATAGAAAGAACATAAAATTTGGAGTGAGTTATTATCTAGGCCTCAGTGCAGTAACTGTGCAATACTGATAGCATATTAAACTATCTGTGCTTAATGAAGTCATGAAAATAGAAATGTCATTTTCAGAAATCAGTTCAAAGGTAAAAACTACTAGTTGGTAAAGTTTTCCTTATTTTGGTTATAGTCAGGTAATGGAAAGAAATGATGGGCTGAAGTAGGTTTATTAGTGAACAGGTATTTTTAATAATGTATATGTCTCACTTGTTTCTATTAGTTTTTTTCTAGATTGTTTCTATATTCTGGGATTTTTTCTCGTTTTTACCTCAGCTTTCATCTTCTTTCTCATTTCTATGTTCAGCATAATATGGAATTCCTCCAAGTTTCCTCCATTATTTAGCCACTTGATCTTATAGCTATCTTACTATGATCTTGTTTGTTACATTACTGGTATACCTCATATGAAGTGAATTAAGTTAAAATTCATTTGTGTTTCCACCATTTAATCATGGTATTTTAAGTGTAAGAAATAATTCTCAAATCAAGATTTGGATACGCACTTTGGGAGGCTGAGGCGGGGGCATCACGAGGTCAGGAGATCAAGACCATCCTGGCCAACATGGTGAAACCCTGTCTCTACTAAAAATACAAAAATTAGCTGGCGTGGTGGCGCGTGCCTGTAATCCCAGCTACTCGGGAGGCTGAGGCAGGAGAATCGCTTGAACCTGGGAGGTGGGGTTGCAGTGAGCCGAGATCACGCCGCTGCACTCCAGCCTGGTGACATAGTAAGACTCTGTCTCAAAAAAAAAAAAAAAAAAAAAAAAAAAGATTTGAACACTAGTTTCTTTAGTAAGAATAAGTGGTAATAAATATTAAAGAGTTTTAATGCATATTTAATACAAATCATTTGGTTGGAATTTTTTTTTTAATGGAAACCAGAATGGTATTTATTATTTTACATTTGGGAGAGGAGATATCCTAAAGGGTCCATAATACATAAGTCTCTTACGTATGATACTCCTTTTTTTCTTACTGAGGTGCTTACAAGCTTAGATAAGTAATCAGAAGGTTCCTTGGTAAGCACTGAATTAGAACAAAGGCAGTTAGGTAATTTGGAGTGTATTAGCCTAGAGTACCTGATAGAGATGTAATAGGAGCCACAACCCTGTATGTAATTTTAAAGTTTCTAAGTAGCCACATTTTAAAAAGTGAAAAGAAACAGATGAAATTAACTTTAATAATATATTTAACCCAATATGTCTAAAATGTTATTTTAACATGTAGTCAATATATTAAAATTATTCTGTTTTTCATACTAAGTATTCAAAATCTGGTGTATATTTTACACTTTTGTACATCTCAACTCATTCATTTGCTAGTTCCTTCAGTTGCTTAAGAAAAATTACTGAATGTTCCTGTCTCAATTTCCCCATTTTTATAATAGAGAGAATTGCAAGGATTAAATTAGATAATATATGATACATACCTAGCACATGATCTTATATGAAGCTTAGTTGCTTTCTAAAAAATATTTCAAACAGGTGAATATGACATATAATGGCATCACTGTCTTTAAGGATTAAATTATCTGTAACTCCCAAATTTTCATCTCTTCCCCTTGGACAGTGCTGGGCACACACATCTCTCTGACTCCCGGTTCAAATTACTTGAAAAAAGGAGCAAAATCAATGTTCGTTCACCAGTTGTAGCACATGTACCACACTAATGCAAGATGTTAATAACAAGGGAAACAAAGTCATGGAGAAGGGAGGGCGGGAATATGTGAATGCTCTTCTGCTCTATTTTTCTGTAAACCTAAAGCTACTATAAAAAGTAAAAAGCTATGATTTCTTTCTTAAAAAAGTCAAACATGTTTGCTGTCAGTTCCTGATGCATGTTAGCTGTGACAGAATACAGCAGTAAAAGTGACAGTTTCAGCATTATTAAAGTCATCAATAAGAGGAGTTTAGTTATGGGTAAAAATCAACAATATTTTCTCTTTTGGTAGTCATTCATTATCTACCTCTTTTAAACTAATACATGGAAAATGTATGCACAAAATGTTTGTTTTTCCTCCATGGTTGTTGGGGTGAATACTGAGAGTTATTGGTAGCATTCTGATGGTAATGGCAGAAATCTTTTATACTTTTAAAACACTATTGCTGGTTTTGAGAATATTTTCTTCTTCTAATTTCAGGTTGGGTGGGACTATATCAGCATACAAGATAGTACCAGACGAAATAGAAGAAATCAAGGTATAGTATGGCGTTTTTCACCTCTACAAAGACTTAGCATCTTGATGAGGGGTGGGGAAGAATTGCTTTTTCTTTATGCCATTGATCTTTGGCTATGTTAGAATATTATTTAATTCTAAGTTATCGTTGTTGAATTAAAAATTTATATATATCAGATAATCACCATCAGACTTATCTGCTATTTGCAATGAATTTCTGACTAAAATATTAGGAGAATCAAAAAGGAACCCTTTCCTTTGCAGTTCATTAAAAATCTACATATGAAAACACTGTATATAAGCATTGGTGTGCATAATGGGTTATCTTTTTATCTTGTTGCAATTTCTTTTCCCTATAAGTCTTCACCACTTTTAAATAATATCTGTCTTTTAGTACATATTTTTCTGGGTTCCTTTGAAAACACAGTATGCCAATTTCAATTGAAAATTTACATTACAGTAATGAAAAATTGACTTACTCTTTAAAAATTAGAGCATTATGACATTCTTCTGTCTCTAACATTTTACTAAGTCTTATGGAATATTAATCTCCTAACATAATGTATTGTTTTTTTCAAAAGCAAGATTGAATAATTGGATAGTAATAATGAAGGATAAACAACACTGGTTAAATGTTAACAATGACATGTAAAGATCTCAACAAATCATTAAGCTTGATTTGATTAAACTTTTCAATATCAAGTTCAATAAATTCAAATCTTTCAGTAAATTCAAATTCAATTCAAAATAATTATTCTATGACTCAAGGGGCTTTTTTTTTTTTTTTTTTTTTTTTGGAGACAGAGTCTCGCTCTGTCACCCAGGCTGCAGTGCAGTGGCATGATCTCAGCTCACTGCAACCTCCAACCTCCTGGGTTCAAGTGATTATCCTGCCTCAGCCTCCTGAGTAGCTTGAATTATAGGCACGTGCCACCACACCCGGCTAATATTTTTTTTTTAATTTTATTTTAGTAGAGACAGGTTTTTGCCAAGTTGGCCAGGATTGTCTTGAACCCCTGACCTCAGGTGATCCACCCACCTCGGCCTCCCAAAGTGCTGGGATTAAGGGTGAGCCACTGCACCTGGCCTCAAGGGACATTTTTAAAAAGAAAAAATCTTGTAATTTGTTTGCATTATTTTTAAATCGAGTAAGCCCATTGATCCATTATATGATACACTATTAGCTTCAATATGCCAAGCGTTCTAATGTATGGTCAACATCAGAAATTAATGTGGTAATTAATATTCTAGCTTTAAAAAATTTTTCAAGAAATTTATTCCAACTTTGTGTGAACTCATAAAATATTTTAGCTAGGAGGAACTTTAGGTCTAATCCAGGTCTCTCATTTTTCATATGAGGAAATTGAAATGAATAAAGATTTTTTTTGACATTCAATAATGACTTCTAAAAATATCAAGTGTTGTTAAAGGGTTGGAAAAGCATGAGGATATTACTTCTTGAAATACATTTTATAATGACTCAAAAATTGAACTCTAGAAACTTTAAGCAATTAATAAATATACAAATAATTAAGCTACATTTATGTAAAGAATATTGAATTGAAATTACGTATTATAAAGGCACCCTCTCTGATAATACAATTAAAGTATGTGTTGACTGATGAAGGTAAACCAAGAGTTTTATGGAAGTACACAGGAGGGACACCTGGACATTGGAAAAAGTAAATCAGGTTTCCAAGAGGTAACCCCCAGGAAATTGGAGTTTTATACAGAAGCATAAACATGAAATAATAGGATACCGGATTATAGGGTATAAATAAAGACTGGTAAGATAAAGGGCTGGAAGCAGGCCTTTATCCCATGTTAAGAAGTTTGGTTTTGATCCTGAAAATTATGGGATTCCTTTATGTGATTTTTAAGGAAGAAAGTAACATAATCATTTTGGTACTTTTTTAAAGCCTTACTATGATGAGTAAGAAAAATGATTTTAGCAGAGAAGAGGTTTTACCTAGATGGAAGGAGACCAGGTTGCAGGAATGTAGGCACAAAATGATTAGAACCTGAACTTAAGCATTGACAGTGAGGCTAGAGAAGAAAACAAGATTTGAAAAATATTATTTAAGAAAGTAGAATCAAAAATACTTGATAATTTATTGGATGTTTAGGGGAAAATGGAAAGATTGACTCAGATTTCTGGCTTGGGAAATTGAGTAGATGGTGTTGCTGTTAACTTAAAAAGGATGTTTTGGAGACAGAATATTATTAATAGGAAAAAGGATGTTTTGGACTTACTGAGTTTGAGGTCCCTCTCAGATTACCAAATATCCAATAAGTCATTGGATAAATCAGCCTGGAACTCAGAAGAGAAATACAATCTAGTAATTGATATTAAGGTTTGTCCTCATACAAGAGAGTTAATTGAGGACATGCTAGTCAGTGAATGGAATCTCACAGAAAAGTTATATGAGTTATTAAAATTGGGTTGAAGATGCAGCCTTAAAGAAGACTTACCCTAAAGGCAGAGTATTAATATATTCTTTAATTAGTTTAATTAGCAGGAATGTTGCCTATTTTTAAATAGTGATTTTTTTCCTAAAGGAATCAGTTTTTTTCATTGTGCATGCTTTTTTTATTTTAGAGTTGTAAGAGTTATCCCTCAGGAGATTCCTTTAAAAAAAAAAAGCAGGATTCATGGATGATAGGTAACATAATTTTTCCATCGATTACTGGTATTATATCTAAAATAACTTCAGAGAGTTTGAGGCTTGAGGCATAAAAAAAAATGAGGAATTCATCTTGCTTTCAGAGTACTCAAAGAAAAACTCTTCTAAAACATTTCACTAATACTTGATGGCACATTAGCATTTTCAGCTAAAATCAATTATAATCATTTTTGTTTTGACTGAAAGGAATGTGAAGCATACGGATGTAATGTTCATTCAGTTGTGTAGTATCTGAGTAATCTTAAATTGTCTAAACAGAGCAATTGAGTTTGAATTTGATACACTATCTATAGTATATACCATGTATAAAATAAATATGCATATGTATTTTTGCTATTAAAATAATATGACTGATTAAACATAAATCACATTTTGGCAGATGTGGGAATCTTTCACAATTTTTTAGCACCAGAAATTATCTAGTTCATAAATTTTTTTAATTAAACATATATTTATTGATTGTAGTAAATCACTTCAAAACAGTGAATGGATTCTTAGCCCTTAGCCATATAAAGAATGAATAAATTCGTGGCCCAATCAGAAGTCCCTTTTTCACCCTAGATGTAACCACTATTCTGATTTTTTTTTTTTTTTTTTGATACGGAGTCTCTGTCAACCGGGCTTGAGTGCAGTGGCGTGATCTCAGTGCACTACAACCTCTGCCTCCCAGGTTCAAGCAATTCTCCTGCCTCAGCTTCCCGAGTAGCTGGAATTACAGGCATGCACCACCACACCCAGCTAATTTTTGTATTTTTAGTAGAGACAGGGTTTCGCTGTGTTGGCCAGGCCTGTCTCGAACCTCCTGACCTCAAGTGATTCACCCGTCTCGGCCTCCCAAAGTGCTGGTATTACAGGCGTGAGCCACCGCGCCTGGCCTACATTATGATTTTTATCATTATCAATTCCTTGCTTTTGTTCCGTTTTACCACCTATATACACATCCCTAAACATTACAATTTATGTTTGCTGTCTTTGAACTTCATATGAATTGAATCATACTGTATGCAGTTTTTTTGTGCCTTGCTTTTTTATCCCTTTTTGTAGGATTCATTCATGTTATTGACTGTAACTAACGTCTTTGTTTAATTGTAAAATACACCATGTACCACAGATCACTGAGACATCCTACTGTTGAATATTTAGCTTGTTTCCATTTGTGACAATTATGAAAAGTGATGCTATAAACATTATTGTAAGAGCATCCTGGTACTCATGTATAGGTTTCTCTGAAGTGTATACTGAAGAGTGGAATTCCTGGGTATTAAGAAACATGTATCTTCAACTTTCCTGAATGAAATCTCACTTTTTTAAAGTAGTTATGCCGATTTACACTACCATCTTGAATGCATTTATTTTAAATAGATATATTTAAATATTCTTTAATCTATCTGCAACATATATTAGTATAGGTTTTATTTATATGTGAGATGACTAAACTGATATAATATTTTTAAAATGTGTCTTTGTTTTTCCAGCCCATGGGAAAAGTCCTGAGGGATAATTCTTAATGAAAAATCCGATTTTTTCCCCACTGGTTTGAATTGCCTCATGTATCATATACTAAATTTTCCAATTTAGGACACAAACATACATAAGTCTGTCTTTTCCTGAACTTCTGTTCCATTAATCTATTTATTCTTTTCTCAGCCTGTATGGTTTTGATTATAGTGCTTTTTTAGCATAGTAGGAAAGGTCCTGTGTTTTTCTTTTTTGTTTTATTGGCTCATGTATTGATTGCTCCAGATAACATCATAATATCTCTGTCGTTTTTCAAAAGTATTCCTGCTGAGGAGACTTCCAGTTCCAGCCAAGATGGAGTAGCTTGATTCCTTCCAGATCCTTCTTGTTACTACTAAAAATGCCTAGGCATTATAAAATAAACATAGAAAGATTCTGGGCCAGGTGCAGTGGCTCACGCTTGTAATCCCAGCACTTTGGGAGGCTGAGGCGGGCGGATCACGAGGTCAGGAGATCAAGACCACACTGGCTAACACGGTGAAACCCCGTCTCTACTAAAAATACAAAAAAATTAGCCGGGCATGGTGGCGGGCACCTGTAGTCCCAGCTACTCGGGAGGCTGAGGCAGGAGAATGGCATGAACCTGGGAGGCGGAGCTTGCAGTGAGCCAAGATGGGACCACTGCATTCCAGCCTGGGCAACAAAGCGAGACTACGTCTCAAAAAAAAAAAAAAGAAAGAAAAGAAAGATTCTGAAAGATGGAAAGAAGAAGGCAGACTACCTGGGAACCTCAGGAATTAAGAAATGACATGCAGTGAGTTATTTGGGTTTCCTTATTATCTCATGTATATTCTGGAGAGGATACTGAAGAAAGCCTTCAACCTGGAACCACCAACGGGTGGCACAAACAAAAAATGCCCCTACAAAAGCCTATCTGTTTAGCCAACAGACCAGGACAAGGCTCACCTAAGAGGCAAGAATGGCTTTTCAGCAATATTTGCCCTACTACAGCTAAGCACCAATGGGAAAACTATTTAGTTCCCTTATAGTTTCAGTTGAGTCAAGCCAGCAGCTGATACTCCACATCACCCCCTGCCATCCCACAGAAGTAAGTGGCATAGTTCTGAATCCCTCACCTGGTGGTGGCAGCAGGGCTGAGTAGGGAGCTATTCTTCCATCTTTCACCCGGCAGAGCAGATGTCACTCTGATTTCCTGGCTATATTAAAGTTGAAACCAAGCAGAAGTTGATCTGTCACCAGCCCGGTGGAAACAAGCTGTGCTCCAATTTTCCCAGCAGGGTAGTATCAGTGGAGTCCAGTGATAAGCTGAGCCGCCATCCCCATTCAGTAGCAGTGAGACTTAACAAGGCAGCACAAAGTAGAGCTAGTCACCACTGTTTCACCTTTCCTTTCCCATGTAAGGAAGGCCTGGCAGACAGGCAAACCTCTACCCCCAGCTGTATCAACAAGACTAAGCAAGGTGGGGCTATTGGTACTTCTGCTCACAATATGAGTCAACCATCTACTCTCCCCCACCCTTGGTATTAGCATGCGCCCCTACTTGGTATCAACAACGGAGCAAGGTAATGTCAACTTTCACTAGAAAGATCTCAGCAGAGCCAAGAGGGGAGCTCTACTTCTACCTTACAGTCCTCAATTAAACAGTGTGAATCAGTGCTTCACTTTTGCCAGAGTTGTGTCAGTGAGACCTTGCAGAAGCTGACCATACATGTCCATAAGGCCCTCATGTTACATTGCAACATGGGAGACATCTGCTAAAAATGATTAAATAATTCCAAATATAAAACACCAGATGTCCTAGGTGACAATAAAAATATCAGTCATCAGACCAAGAACAAGGAAAATCACAGCATGAGTGAGAAAAGAACAGTCTACTGACACTGACACAAAGAAGATTCAGGTGTTGAAATTATCTGACAAAGATTTTAAAGCACCTATTATAAAAATGCTTCAACAAGCAACTATGAATTCTCTTTAAAAATGAAAAAATAGAAAATCTTGCCAAATAAATAAAAATTATAAAAGGAACCAAATGAAAATTATAGAACTGAGAAATACCATCACCAATATAGAAAACTCACAAGGGGCAACAGACCGAAGTGGCACAACATTTTTCAAGTGCTGGAAAAAAGAACTGTCAACTACAAGTGCCATATTCAATTAAGTTATTCTTCAAGAATGAGTAAGGACATACTCAAACGAGAAAACTAAAAGAATTTGTCACTAGAAAGCCACTCTGAAAGAATGGATAAATAAATTCTTTAAGGAAAAAGGAAGTAATAGAAAAAGGCCTGAAACTTCAGAAAGGGGAGAACAGCAGAATGGGTCAATACAAGAGATTGTATTTTCTTATAATTTTTAAAATCACAATTATAATACTATATAATATGGTACTCCATATATGTACATACTTAACACAATCATATTTAAAATGTGGAAGGGTAAAGTTGCCTAAATGGAGGTAAGATTTCTATATTGCACTTGGAATGATAAAATGTCAATACTGATAGATTGTGGTAAGTTATATATGTATATTGTAATACTCAGAACAACCACCAAGAAAAGTATACAAAGCAATATACTCAAAACGCTATAAATAAAGGTAGAATTCTAAAAAGTATGTAAGTGATTCACAGTAAGCAAGCAGATAAAAACAGGAAAAAGAAACAAGACAAAAACAGAAAATAGATAATAAAATGCAGACATAAGGCCTATGGTCTCAATCCTTACCTTAAATATAAATAACCTAAATATGCCAATTAAAAGACAGATTTTGACAGAATAGATTTTTTTAAAATGATCCAATAAATGCCATTCTAAAGAAACTAATTTCAAAAACAATGACATAAGTAGGTAGTAAGCAATAGGATACAGAAGGATGGCAAAAGATGTATGTGTGAAAAAAAAAAAAAAAAGCAGGAGTAGACTGGGCACAGTGGCTTACACCTGTAATCCTAGCCTTTGCGGAGGTGGAGGCGGGTGGATCACGTGAGGTCAGGAGTTCTAGACCAGCCTGGCCAACATGGTGAAACCTGTCCTTACTAAAAGTACAGAAATTAGCTGGGCATGGTGGCGCATGCCTGTGGTCCCTGCGACTCGGGAGGCTGAGACAGGAGAATTGCTTGAACCCAGGAGGCGGAGGTTGCAGTGAGCCGAGATCGCAGCACCGCACTCCAGCCTAAGTGACAGAGTGAGACTCCATTTCAAAAATAAGTAAATAAATAAAATTTAAAAAGCATTAGTGACTATATTAATATCAGACCAAGTAGACTTCGGAACAAGAAAAATTCTGGAGACAGACGACATCCCATACTGTGAAAGGCTCAATCTACCAGGAAAGCAGCGATCTTAAAAGTATGTGTGCTAAAAACTGAAATATACAGAATGTTCCACCTAAAATTAAACAACACACATTTTTTTCAAGGACACATGAAACATTTACCTTGGAAAACCGTATTCTTAGTCATAAACCAAAACAGTACTTAACAATTGAAATTGTGCAGAATATGTCCTCTGACCATAATAGAACCAAACCAGGAAAAAAAAAAAAAAAAACAGAAAAATATCAGGAAAAGCTCTAATATATGCAAGAGGAAATTAAAATATACTCTAGCAAATAATCAAATAAGACGTCTCAAATGAAATTTTAAAAATTTGCACAATCAAATGAAAAATGAAAATATAACATCAAAAAATCTGGAAAGCAGTGAAAGCAGGGCTGAGAGGAAAAATTATATGCAATGCAGACATTAAGAGAAGAGGAAAGTTCTCAAATCAGTAATCTAAGTTTTTTCCTCCAGAAACTAGGAGAAAAGAAGAGCAAAATATATTTAAGTATTGAAATAAATAAAATTGAAAACAGGAAAACAATAATCAGTGAAATAAAATCTGCTTGTTTATAAAGCTCAAAGAAATTGGTAAACCTCTTGCTAAATTGCAAAGATAAAGGAGAAAGGGCCCAATCACCAATGTCATGAATGAAACAAGGAGTATTACTACAGATCTTCTATTCATTAAAAGAATAATTAGGTAATAATGTTAAAAACTTCATGACCGTAAATTGTACAACTTGGCAGAAATGGACCAATTCCTCGAAAATCACAAACTTCTAAAACCAAAATGAAATGGACAATCTACATGGTATAAAAGCCATTAAATAACTTAAATTCATAATGAAAAATTTCCTGAAAAAGAAAGCCTCAGGACTTTCTTTTTGGTTTCGCTGGAGAATTCTACCAAATATTTAAGAAAGAATTATTGTCAATTTTACTCAATCTCCTCCAAAAGATAAAAAATGAGGAAATACTTTTCATAAGTCTAGTATAACATCGGTACCAAAAACAGAGAAAGACAGTGCAAACAAAGAAAATGGAAAACCAATATCTCTTACAAACTAAAATCCTCAATAAAGTATTATCAATTAAATCCAACAATGTATAAAAAGAATTAAGTGCCGTGACCATTTGAGATTTATTTGAAATATACAGAAAACTACTTCAGTAGTAGAAAAACAATAAATCTAATCTACCATGTCAATGAGCTGAAGATGAAAAATCAAAGGATCATATTAATTGATGCAAAAATAGCTTTTGATAAAATTCAAAACCCATTCATAATAAGAACTCTCAGCAAACTAGGACTAGATGGGACCTTAACTTGATTAAGAGCATCTAGAGAAAACCTATAGATAACTGAGATGGTGAAAGAATGTTTTCCTTCAAAAATTGGAAACAAAGCAATAATATCTTCTCTCACTGCTTTTATTCAACATAGTACTAGAAATGCTAGGTAGCACAGTAAGGCAAGAATATGTGCTAAAAGCACATAGATTAGAAAGTAAGAAATAAAACTCCCTGTTTGCAAACCACTCAATTATATGCATAGGAAAATATTACTATAAGAATAAGTAATTTTAGCTGCTTTGTGGCATATAAGATAAACACAAAAAGGAAAATAACTCAGTTGGATTTCTATATACTATAAACAAACATTTGGAAACTGAAATTTAAAATAACACCATTTACAATTGTTCAAAAGAAAAGAAAATATCTAGATACAAACTTACAAGCACACATATGTTATACTTAAGCAAAAACTGCCAAACAATAAATAAATAAAAGGACACTTGAATAAAGACACATTCTGTGTTCACATATTGAAAAATTCAACATAGTAATGATGTCACTTCTCCCCTAATTGAACTGTAAATTTAATGCTATACCTATCAAAATCCCGGCAAGTGTTTTGTGGCTATAAAATTGTATAAATTTATTCTAAAAGTATATGAAAAAACACAAAACCTAGAACAGCTAAGACAATTTTTAGAAAGAATAAAGTGGAAAGAATAACTCTACCCAATGGAAGTTTCATTCTGTATCTACAGTATTCAAGATGGTATAGTATTGGCAGAGAAATAAAAACATAAATCAATGAAACAGAATAGAGAACCTATAGTAGGCTTATACAAATATATTCAATTTGTTTTTAATAAAGATGCAAAAGCAGTTCAGTGGAGAATAGACTTCAACAAATGGTGCTGGAACAATTGGAAATCAACAGACAAGGAAAAAAAAGAAGAATCTCAGTCTACGCCTCATGCTTTTTTACAAAATTATTTTAAAATACATGGTAGACTTTAATATAAAACTGTAAAATTGTCAGAAGAAAAAAAAAGCAAAAATCTTTAGGACCTGGGGCTGGACGAAGAGGCCTTAGACTCAACACAAAAAGCACTGTTCATACAATATAAGTTTCACAAACTGGAGCTCATCAACATATAAAAATTTTGTTCTGTGAAAGAATGAAAACAAAAACTGCAGGCCGGGCGCAGTGGCACACTCCTGTAATCCCAACACTTGTGGAAGGCCAAGGCAGGTGGATTACCTGAGGTCAGGAGTTCGAGACCAGCCTGGCCAACATGGTGAAACTTTTCTCTACTAAAAATACAAAAACTACCCAGTCATGGTGGTGGATGCCTGTAATCCCAGCTACTCTGGAGGCTGAAGCAGGAGAATTGCTTGAACCCAGATGGCAGAGGTTGCAGTGAGCCAAAATGGCATCACTGCACTCCAGCCTGGGCAACAGAATGAGACTCCTTCTCAACACACTGGGAGAAATTATTTGCAAATTGCATATCCAACAAAAGGCTTCTAACTATGATTTATAAAGAACTCTCAAACTTAGCAGTACCAATATATTTAATTAGAATATGGGCAAAATACATGAAGAGATTTCATTGAAGAGGATATACAGATAGCAAATAAGAACATGAAAAGTTCTTCAATATCTTTAGGCATTGGTTTGTTCCAATGACCATTAGCCATTGGTTTGTTCCAATGATATTCTCAAAGGAATTTACCTTATTTGAAAGAGAATGTGGGGGAGCTCAAGCCTGAGGGCACCTTCTAACACACTGGAGATTTTGGTGGTAGGTAAGCAAAACCAGACACTATTAATACTAAAATATCTTTTAGTGGGTGAGTGATTAAACAGACTGTCATTACATCCATACTGTGGAATACTATTGTGTGATCAAAAGGAAAAAGAATGAACTATTGTTGGATCTCAGGGACATGCTAGATGAAAAAGCTCACGCCTGAAATCCCAACAATTTGAGAGGACAAGGTGGGCGGACCACTTGATGTCAGGAGTTTGAGACCAGCCTGGCCAACATGGTGAAACTTTGTCTCTACTAAAAATATAAAAATTAGTTGGGCATGGTGGTGCACCCCAGTAGTCCCAGCTACTCGAGAAGCTGAGGCAGGAGAGTCAGTTGAAACTGGAAGGCGGAAGTTGAGGTTGCAGTGAGCTGGGACTGCACCACTGTGCTCCAGCCTGGGTGACAGAGTAAGACTCTGTCTCAAAAAAAAAAAAAAGTTGTATATTGTATTACTGCATTTATATCTAATGTTTTTGAAATGCCAAAATTCTGCACATGGAAAATAGTGTCAGAGGTTTAGGGAGGAGAAATAGGAAGAAAGGTTGTTATGCATATAAAAGTGTTTTACAAGGGATATGTATGATGGAAGTGTTCTGTGTCTTACTGTGGTGTTGATCACACATATATACATATGTACATAATAAAATTGCATAGAAGTAAATACACACAAATGAATAAATGTAAAATTGGTGTAATCTAAATACAATTGGTGGATTGCATTATACTCTTTCTTGTTTGTGATATTGTACTGCGGTTGTTACATTTGGAGAAAAGATGTTGAAGGGCTTTTCTATCTAGATGAGAATCCATAATTATATCAAAATAAAAAGTTATTTGTTTTTTATAGACAGAGGGTCTCACTGTATTGCCCAGGCTGGTCTCAAACTCCTGCACTCAAACTTCTGCCTTACCTTCCAAAAGGGCTGGGATTACAGGCATGAGCCACCATGTCCAACTTTCTTTTAAAATTATTTTTAGTCATCCTATTTTTGTTTTGTTCTATTAAATGGTACATTTTCTTTATATATTTTTATTTTACCATAAATATTTTCTCTCTTGTTCTATACATTTTTACTTTTAAATTCTCTCTATATTTTTAACATAATTGATATATAAGATACTTTTAAAAATTAGGTTGTCACTGGATCCACTTCTACAAATTGTGCATGAGGAACTCTAGGAACTCATTCTCCAATGAAACAGCATTACTGATGAAAATTATAAAGAAAATCTACTTAAAGCATCTGTATATTGTTTCAAGGGCCAACAGCAAATGAGAAGAAAAAATGTATTAAAGTAAATCCACTAAACATCAGGTAAAACGGAGTCTGTGGCACTTTAACCACAACCTGATCCATTCCTTCTTCATAGTCAGCTTGATGGAAGCTTCATGGGGCCTGTGTGACCTAGAGTATGAGGCTTTCTCTCCCCTAAGCACCCGAGTAAGGGATATGATATGTCACTAAGGTGAACAGGCCTTTGTCATTTCTCATCACTTCAGTTCTGATTTGCAGTGGCTATATTTCTGATGGGTGGAGCCAAGAGGTCAGGACTTCCTTGCTCTACTCAGCACCCCTTCTCCATAGGATGGAAGCTATAGCCCAGATTCAACAGTATTAGAATACTGGAGCCCCAGTCACCCTTAATTCAGTTTTCTCATAGAACAGAACATCCACAACAGGAGAGTTGAGTATAGAAGACCATAGTCTATCATACCTACACAGCACGTTGAACAGTGGCCCAGAGATTTTGTTCAGAAAGAGAGGCAGTTCATAAGAACAGTTTGTTCCAATTATCTTCCCAAAGGAACTGACCTTATTTGAAAGAGAATGTTGGGGAGTTCAAGGCTAAGGACACCCTCTAACACAATGGAGATTTTGGTGGTAGATGAGCAATTCCAAGGAGGTATATAACCAATCTATAAATGAGGCTAAACCAGCTAGTTGACCAGAAAGAGTCTCAGAAAGAGTTGACTGAAAAGAGTCCTCTTGGGGTCAGAACAACCTCAAAATTTGAACTGAAAAACTATCTCTTTTGAGTTAAATTGGATTCGACTATGGGGCAGTTTATGTCCCAGGGCATTGTTTAAAACAATAGTGCAAAAAATCAGCCAAAACGTAGTGGAGTCTAGAAAACCAGTGTGGTAGAAAAACAAAAAAAGGCAGATAGCTTAACAGAGAGATCAAGGAAAGAAAAAGATAAAGAGAGCCCTACTAAAACAGACAGTCATCCCTAAGTAACTGTGTGAGTGCCTAGACTGAGCTCGCTGAGAAATGATATCAGAAGCTTCACAGTGGGTACAAACAGACTTAACTAAGATAGCATCACCAATTCAGTAAACAAATAAACAAGCAAACAACAACAAAAAGCCCTGGTGAGGAGGAGAAGAATCAGCATCCAGAGTTGCTATATTACATAACAGGTCTAGTTTTCAACTAAAATTATGAGACATGCAGAGAATAATAAGTACATGAAATAGTAGTACATGTACAGTGTATCTTCTGCCAACCTCCTAGCTCATCCTGTAGGAGTGCCTTAACTCCTGGGAGTGCAGCCCACTAGGTCTTGGCCTTATTTTACCTTTCCTATTCAAGATGGAGTCATTCTGGTTCAAACCTGTGTGACATATTTCCCCCCTCCCTTTTATAAGACAACCCTTAATCCTAAGGGTTGTAGAGGCACAAACTTCTTCAGGCTGAAGAGCGGCAATGATATTCCTGCCTGACTATTAGGGTCTCTTGTATTCAGGGTAAAAAGGAGTGATGTCAGAAAGCATTAGTATGTCAAGGGCCAACAAAAGGTGATAACTGGAAAATTCACAAGTGTTCAATATAAGAGAACATTAAGTAAGCTTATTCTGCATTCCTACACATAGTGTACAACAGTAATATATTCCACAAGAGTTAAGCTAAATAAGCAAAATTATCCCAAGTAAACTAAATAAGAAGGGTTTCCATGAATTGGACAGTTGTTAGAACCAAGCTGATATTCTGAAGTTAGTGGTTGATTCCAATACATGCCCAGAATTAGGATACTGATTCAGATTTTTACATTACCCATTACTCTTGTTTCTTCTGAGCTACAGCCAGAGATAACTGATTGGTTCACAGGAATAAGCAGCGATACTCTAAATTGCAGGAAAAAAACTCAAAAACAACTAATGAGACTAGAATTTAATAACAGATGTCCCATAGTTCTTGACACATAATTTTTCTCTCTCCAGTCTCCTATTTTTACTAAAGACAAATCATGGTGAAAATGATCTACTTTATTATACTTGGCCTAATTATTTGTGTAAAGTGCAGCAAGAATAATTATTTTTCACATAGGCTTTAAAATTGGCTTTGATGGAACTCTGTTTGATAAAGAATCTCAGACAAGACTTTCTTAAAGCTGAGCCCAGCAATGGGTTTCTACCCTCAGATACCGATGAGTTGGGTAAGTTCCTGTCCTCTTGAGGTCCCAAGATAACTCAGAATTACTGGGCCTGTCAGAAAGTGACGTTCTTTAATTACCACAGGTCAGGAACACTGTACAGGGACTGTGCAAACAAAGTATGAGACCAGTTTTCCCAGGGGGTTTTTATTGGCTCTGTATGTCATTTGATTCCTTAAAAGAAAGCATGCCATTCCAGTCAAAGCTTTGGTAAAAGAACCAGTTTCTCCAACTGTGTCCTAATACAAGTAAAAACTGATTCTTATTGCACTTATGCAAACATCTATATTGCCATAAATGAAGAATATTCACAAATGGTTTCCAGTTTCTGGAGAAATCAGGTAGAGACAAACAGATATGCTCCAAATTTTGTTCACAGCAGTATACTTTACTCAATTGTTAACAGCTGTCAGTAGCTCAAAATAAATGTTTCCTTGACTGAAAAACAAAACAAAGGATCAGCAATGTTTTAAGAAAAGTCAAAAAAGACTACTTCAATCTTCTATTAGTTTAGTCAATTCAGTCAACTCCTGCAGTGCTTGAGATTCACAAACATTTCAGCTCTCAGTGAGTACTGAATGTTTTTTCCTCTGTTCTAATGTCACAATCTCCAAACTTATCAGAAACCTACATTCAAGAGCACCTGTCAGAGTCCTATAGCTGATTACAAGCCACCTTTTGAACAGGATCAAAACAAGACAACAGTTAATCTATGAATGACAAAATATTGACAAATCGTGTTTTTGACTGTGATTGCCCTAAAACACACAATGACATATGATTTTATGTAATAATTATAATTATTAATAACATACACTAAATCATATCAGAATTATGGGAGTTTCTCATTATTTTGAAACACATACCAGTAACATATTTATACAAATACAGCTCAAAGAAAGTTAACACCATTTCACATTTGACAGTGCATCCTGTATGATTTTTATACCAAATAAACCACATTTCATCTTTGCATTGATGTGCTATTAATGTTAAACCCACTCCTTTTTGTTTGTTTGTTTGTTTGTTTTTGTTTATGTTTTTTGAGATGTAGTTTCACCCTTTTGCCCAGGCTGGAGTGAAATGATACGATCTCAGCTCACTGTAACCTCTGCCCCCTGGGTTCAAGTGACTCTCCTACAGCAGCCTCCCAAGTAGCTGCAATTACAGGCGCCCACCACCAGGCCTGTCTAATTTTTTGTATTTTGGGGATTTCGCCATGTTGGCCAGGCTGGTCTCAAACTCCTGACCTCAGGTGATCCACCCACCTTGGCCTCCCAAATAAACCCACTTCTTAATAAAACCTATCCAGTTTTAATCAGCTTGACCATAAGGTAAGATTTTTCTAAATCTTTTATAACCCTTTACAGTTTTTGTTAAAGAGCAGATCAGTGTTCTGAGAGAAACCCTGTTGTGCTTTTATTCCAATGTTCAATTTACAGAAAAACTGAATAATACCCCTTTAACTTTATCTAGTATGTTCACACACAGAATCTCTTTTATAATTAATTTTTCACCAACTTTCCACAATTTGTTCAAACCTTCATCTTTATCCTAACTAAAAACAATCCTTTAATATTTAATCTAGCCAAAAAATTCCACATTTCCATGCCTTCTTATAATCTGTTACCAAAAACACATCTTACTTTCCTTACACACTTTGCATGTAAAACTGTTTCTTCAGTAGTCTCAATTACATGTTACAATGTTAACTCTTGGCAATATTTATTTTTAAGCCAATTAATTAGAGCTCTTTTATATGTAAACATCATACACACAACACATACAAATACACACACGGACATAAGATCCAGTAGTTGTAAGGTTTTTCACTTGCCAGTTTCTTAATTCAATTACTGGCTTTAGGGTTGATCCCTTGGAGGAACAGGGCCAGGAAAGCATGCAGTTTCTGTGGCCTGATAACCAGGCTCAGCTGGAAGGCAAAAACAGGTCCCCAGAATTAAGGGTCTCATTTTTATACTGAATCCTGAATCCCCAAAAGAGAAATGCTATGGAACAAGACTGGATGATGATTTTACTGTGCATTTCATTGCAAAGCAATCTGAAGCCAATCAGCGCATTGTGTGATTAGCCCATCCACATGGGAATCTTCTCTCTCAGTGGGGAGTGGGGACATCACCATACCTTCCAAGTGGCCAGGAGCATGCTTCTGTAATCCAAACATGCAGAGAGCTGAGTATCTTTCCATAACTGCCATTAGCTATCCCCAAAGGTATGTTTCCTACCCAGTTATTACACACCAAAGTTCTCTCATAATGTAATTTCTGATATCCCGAAAAATAAAAAACATAAGATAACGCAATTCAAGACAGAACAGAACCTTAGATTTTGAGAGGGATCTGTTTACTTTCACTTCCTGGGGTTTCATGAGGAAAACAGGTTTTTCCCAAAATGGGGTGTGTGGCGCCTCTTCTGTTTTTCCCTCGGCTGTTAAGCTTGAATATTTACTTTTAATTAAGCTTTTAACCATACAGCACTCTTTTTAAAAAGTTTTTTAAAAATATCTTATTACCCAGCTTTAGCCACACCAAACTGCCAATATTTCTGCCTTTTGAACTTTACTAAATGTAACCTCCCAAGTGCTCAGAGAAAGGAAAATTTAAGACGGTTCATGGAGGAGAAGTGAATCAACAAATGGCAAAGGTTACCCAAATATCAGCCAGAAAGTACTCATTACCTAGGCTGAATATTGAACCTGAATCCAGGACCACTATTGGGAAAAGACAAAGCTCTAACTGCTAAGCTACAGCATTGGCCAGTTTCTGTTGCCGTTCCCAGAAAAAGCCTAGAGCAGTAAATCTCGAGTTTGAAATGGCTTTTAACTGCTCAAGATAATTTTTAGAGCTAACTAGGACATGAACCCCAAAATGCCTATTCCCTGGAAGGTAGAGACCAAGAGAAGGTACTGCCACATGATTACAAGGTCAAGCTCCCAAGGACACTTTTCAACATGTGGTCTCTGGGCAAGATGGTTGCCCTGTGTAACAGAAAAGATAGGAAAGGGAAAGGAGAGAAAGGATTTACACTGCCTGTGGCAGGGCAGGGAAGGTCAGGGAACTCAGGAGCTGAGGGAAGCCAGAGAAAGGCCCACCCATTGCAGTGACACTGAAAGAAAAGTTCAGGCAGCCACTTGTCAGTAGCGAAGGGTTTTTTTTCCACCAGACTCATCAGCTCTCAAGTGTCCCCCTTTGTTGAGAAAAAAACCTCCCCATGTCCCATAATTTTGTACATGCCTAATTCTGTCACCAACAGCCATCAGCAAAGATTGTAAGGCAGATTAATCCAAAGAGAATAGTAATTAAAATTCTTTATTGCCAAATACATTTTTAACCAAATGGACTTTACCAAGAGGGGCCTCTAACCCCCTCAATCTTAGGAAGAACTCTAACCTTCCTATGTTGGGCCTCAAACCCAAGTTCGGTTAAGCATCCTTGCCTTTTATCAAGAGGGGCCTTTAACCCACTCTGTCTTAGAACAGACTCTAACTCTCCCAAGTTGGGCCTCAAACCCAATCCCATCCTTTACCCAGGTACTCCACCACTTACTGAAAGTCAGTCAATCAGTGCTGCAGTCTGTTTCCTTTGGGTTGGGGGTTTCCTCAGTATTGTCCCTTTGGGAGTTATCAGGGAGATGCTACCTGAACAGGGTCCCTATCCAGCCCCCAAGAGAGGGTTCTTGAATCTCACACAAGAAAGAATTCGAGACAAATCCATAAATTGAGAGCAAGTTTATTAGAGAAGTAAATAAACAAAAGAATGGCTACCCCATGGGCAGAGCAGCAGCATGAGCTGCTGGTTGGCCACTTTTATTGTTATTTGCTGATTATGTGCTAAACAAGGGGAACATTATTCATGAGTTTTCCAAAAAAGGGGAGGCAATTCCTGGAACTGAGAGTTCCTCATTTTTTTAGACCATATAGGGTAATTTCTGACATTGCCATGGCATTTGTAAAGTGTCATGGCATTGGTGAGAGGGTCTTTTAGCATGTTAATGCATTACAATTCACGTATAACAAGTAGTGAGGCCAACTAGAGGTCACTGTCATTGCCATGTTGGTTTTACTGGGTTTTGGCTGGCTTCTTTACCATAACCTGTTTTATCAGCAAGGTCTTTATGACCTGTACCTTATGCTGACCCCCTAGCTCATCCTATGAGTAAGTGTATTAGTCCATTCTTGTGCTCTTAATAAAGACATACCAGAGACTGGGTAATGTGTAAAGGAAAGAGGTTTAGTTGACTCACAGTTCCACATGGCTGGGGAGGCCTTACAATCATGGCAGAAGGAGAAGGAAGAGAAAAGTCACATCTTACATGGTGACAGGCAAGAGAGCTTGTGCAGGGGAACTCCCATTTATAAAACCATCATGTCTTGTGAGATTTATTCACTACCATGAGAACAGTATGGGGGAAATTGCCCCTGATTCAATTATCTCCACCAGGCCCTGCCCATGACACTTGGGAATTATTATAATTCAAGGTGAGATTTGAGTAGAGACATAGCTAAACTCTATCAGTAAGAATGCCGTAACTCCTGGGAATGCAGCCAAGTACGTCTCAGCCTTGTCTTACCTAGCCCCTGTTTAAGATGGAGTCACATAGGTTCAAACACCTTTGACAGGAGGATCACTTGAGACCAGGAGTTCAAGACCAGGCTGGGTAACAAAATGAGACCCCATCTCTACAAAAAAATAAACAAAATAATATAAATTAGCTGGGCATGTTAGTGCACAACTGTAGTTCTAGCTACTCAAGAGGCTGAGGTGGGAGGATCACTTAAGCCCAGGAAGCAGAAGCTTCAGTGAGCTGTGATCACACCACTGCACAGAAAAAGAAAAAAAAAAAACTGTCAGTCAACCAAGGAATCCTATTTTTAAAAAATGAAGACGAAATAAAGACATTTCCAAATAAATAAGACAGAGTTTGTTGTCAGCAGACTCACCATGCAAAAAATAAAATTAAAAAAATTCTTTAAAAGAAGTTGACCAGAGATAGTGAATCAAATGCATACACACAAAAACAAGGAACACTAGTAAAGCTAATTGTACAATTATAGAAGACAATATAAGTGCATATTTCTTGTCTTTTTTCTCCCAATTAATTTAAAAAACAAGTTAAAAAAGCAATACATGTATATTGGTTGAACCTATAGCATATAGACATGTAATGTATTTGACAGGGACAGCACAAAGAAGATGGGTAGCAGCAAAGCTGAATTTGAGTAAGTACATAACACCAGATGGTATGTCAAATCCACAGGAACAAATAATAAAACTAGAAATGGTAAATAAGATGGTTAATATAATAAGCTATATAAATATATTCTTGTCCTTTCAGTTTCTTTAATAGACATAAATTATATAAAGTAATTGTAGCAATTTTTGTTGGGTTTTGAGTTTGTGCATACTCAAATATATATAAAAGCCATTTTACTTGGGGTGAGATTATATTGTAGTTTTGATTTTCATTTCTCTGATGGTTAATTATGTTGAGCACCTTTTCATATGCCTATTTGCCATTTATATCAAATCTTTTGCCTATTTTTAAATTGAGTAAATTTTTTTTCCTATAGAGTTATTGAGCTCCTTATATATTCTGGTCATTAATCCCTTGTCAGATAGGTAGCTTGCAAATATTTTCTCCATTCTGTGGGTTGTCTCTTCACTCTATTGACCTTTGCTGTGCAAAAGACATTTAATGTGATATACTCCCATTTGTCCATTTTTGCTTTGGTTACCTATGCTTGTGGAGTGTTAAGAAATCTTTGCCCAGATCAGTGTCCTGGAGAGTTTCCCTTATGTTTTCTTGTAGTTTCATAGTTCAAAGTCTTACATTTAATTCTTTAATGCATTTTTATTTGATTTTTGTATATGGTGAGAGATAGGTATCTAGTTTCTGTGGGGGGTGTGTGTGTGTGTGTGTTCAGTTTTCCCAGCACCATTCATTGAAGAGAGACTTCTTCCCAGTGTATGCTCTTGGCATCTTTGTTGAAAATAAGTTCACTGTAAGTATGTGGATTTGTTTCTTTGTTCTCTATTCTGTTCCATTAATCTGTGTGTCTGTTTTTATGCCAGTACCATGATGTTTGGGTTATTATAGCTTTGTAATATAATTTGAAGTCAGGTAATATGATTCCTTCCAGTTTTGGTCTTTTTCCTCGGATAGTTTTGACTATTCTGGGTCTTTCGTGGTTCCATATAAATTTTAGGATAGTTTTTTCCATTTCTGTGTAGAGTAGCATTGGTATTTTGATAGGGATTGTTTTAAATCTGTAGATTGCTTTGGGTACTATGAACATTTTAACAATAGTTACTCTTCTATTCCATGAACATGGAATATGGTTTTTTTTATCTCTTTATTTGATCAGTCTATCATAGTTTTCCTTAATCTTTCATTAAGATCTTTTGCTCTTTGGTTAAATTAATTCCTAGGTATTTACTTTTATGTGTGGCTATTGTAAATGGGATTATTTTTATTTATTTTTCAGATTGTTCACTGTTGGCAAATAAAAATACTACTGATTTTTGTATGTTGATTTTGTATCCTGTAACTTGACTTAATTTATCTTGTGGAGTCTTTAGGTTTTTCCAGATATAATGTCATATCATCTGCAAACGAGGAAAATTTTACTTCTTCCCTTTCAGTTTGGATTTTCTTTATATATTTCTCTTGTCTGATTGTTCTGTCTAGAACATCCATTACTATGTTAAGTAACACTGATGACAGTGGGCATACTGGTCTTCTACCAGATCTTAGAGGAAGGGCTTTCAGTTTTTCCCCATTCATTATGATACTAGCTGTGGGTCTGTCATGCATGGTTTTTATTATGCTCAGTTATATTCATTCTCTTCCCAATTTTTTTATGGCTTTTATCACAAATGGATGTTGAATTTTATCAAACACTTTGTTAGCATCAATTGAAATGATCGTATGGTTTTCCCCATCATCCTGTTGATATGATGTATTACATTGACTGATTTGCATATGTTGAACATTCCTTGAATACCAGGAATAAATCCCACTTGGTCATGGTGAATGATCTTTCTAATGTATTGCTGAATTCATTTTACTAATATTTCATTGAGGAGTTTTGCATCAATATTCATAGGAGATATTGGCCTATAGTTTTCTTTTTTATGTGTGTTTGGTCTTAGTATCAGGGTAATATTAGCCTCATACAATGAATTTGGAAGTATTCCCTCCTCTAGAATTGGTATTAATTCTTCTTAAAATGTTTGGTAGAAAGCAGGGAAGCCATCGGGTCTTGGACTTCTCTTTACTGGGAGATATTTTATTACAGCTTTGATCTCATTACTTGTTATTGCTCTATTCAGGTTTTAGATTTCTTCATGTTTCAACCTTATTAGGTTGTACATATCTAGGAATTTGTCCATTTCTACTAGAATTTCCAATTTATTGGGTATAGTTGCTAATAATAGCCACTAATGATCCTTTGAATTTCTGCAGTATCAATTGTAATGTCATCTTTTTTATTTTTTATTCTATTTATTTGGATCTTCTCTCTTTTTTCTAGTTAATGTGACTAAAGGTTTGTCAATCTTGTTTGATTTTCAAAAAATAAAAACATAAATATTTGTTTCATTGATCTTTGATATTTTTTTCTTTATTGCAATTTCATTTATTTCTCCTCTGCTCTTTATTTCTTTTCTGCTACTACTCTTGTGTGTAGTTTGCCCTTGCTTTTCTAGTTCTTTAAGATGCATTATTAGATTGCTTGTTTGAAGTTTTTCTCCTTTTTTGATGTAGGCCCTTATGGCTATAAACTTCCCTCTCAGTGCTGCTTTTGCTGTATCCCATAGGTTTTGGTATGTATTGTTTCTGTTAACATTTGTTTCAAGAAATTTTTCAGTTTTCTTCTTAATTTCTTCATTGACCCACTGCCATTCAGGAACATATTGTTTAATTTCTATATATTTATATAGTTTCCAAAATTCCTCTTGTTATTGATTTCTAGTTTTATTTCATTGTGGTCAGAGAAGATGCTTGATATTATTTAAGTTTTTTAAAAATGTTTTAAGACATATTTTGTGACCTAACATATGGTCTAATCTAGAGACTGTTCCATGTGCTAAGGAGAGGAATGTGCACTCTGCAGCCATTGTGTGAAATGATTTGTAAATATCTGTTAGATGCATTTGGTCTATACTGCAGACTAAATCTGATATTTCTTTGTTGATTTTGTTTCTGGAATATCTTTCCAATGCTTAAAGTGGGTGTTGAAGTCTCCAACTACTATTGTGTTGGGGCCTCTCTCTCTTTAGCTGCAGTAATATTTGCATTATTTATCTGAGTGCTCCAGTATTGGGTGCATACATATTTAAAATTTTTATATCCTCTTGCTGAATTGACTTGTTTATCATTATATAGTGACCTTCTTTGTCTCTTCTAATAGTTTGGCCTTGAAATCTATTTTATCTGGTATAAGTCTATCAATTCCCGCTCTTTTTTTGTTTTTATTGGCATGAAATATCTTTTTCCATTCCTTTATTTTCAGTCTATGGTGTCTTTGTAGGTGAAGTGTTCTTCTTGTAGGCAACAGATCAATGGGTCTTGTTTTTTCATCCATTCTGCCAGTCTATGTTTTTTAATGGAAGCATTTAGTGTAATTACATTCAATGTTATTTTTGATAAGTAAGGATTTTCTCCTGCCATTTTATTATTTGTTCTCTGGTTGTTTTGTGGTCTTTTCATCCTGTCTTTCTTTAGTGCAGATGATTTTCTCTGGTGATATGACTTATTTTCTTGCTTTTTATTTTCTCTCCATTGTATGTGTTTTCATTTGATATTACCATGAGGCTTGCAAATACTATCTTATAACATATTATTTTAACCTGATAACAGCTTAACACTTTTTGCATAAACAAACAAGCAAGCAAGCCACAAACTAATAAAAGTCTATACTTTAACATTATCCCTCCACTGTTTAGCTTTTTGTTTTTTCTATTTATATCTTATTGTATAGACTATGTCTTCAAAAGTTTTTATAATTATTATTTTTAATTGGTTTATTAGTCTTTCTACTTAAGAATAGTCTGCACGCCACAGTTACAGTGTTGTAATATTCTGTATTTTTCTGTGTACTTACTATTACCAGTGAGTTTTGTACCTTCAGGTGATTACTTACTGCTTTTTTTCCGGTCGAAGTACTTCATTTAGCATATCTTGTACGACAGATCTAGTGTTGATAAAATCCCTCAGCTTTTGTTGGGAAAGTCTTTATTTCTTGTTCATGTTTGAAATATCTACTATTCTAGGGTGAAAGATTTCTTCTTTCAGCTCTATAAATATGTCATGCCACTCTTTCTTGGTCTATAAGGTTTCCCCTAAAGATCTGCTGCCGAAAGTATTGGAGCTATATTGTATGTTATTTGTGTGTGTGTGTGTGTGTGTGTTTTCTCATGCTGCTTTTAGGATCCTTTCTTTATCCTTGACCATTGAGAGTTTCAATACTAAATACCATGAGATATTAAATAATCTTTGGGTTAAATCTGCTTAGTGTTCTATACCATTCTTCTACAATGGATATTGATATCTTTCTCTAGGTTTGGGAAGGTCTCTGTTATTATCCCTTTGAATAAACTTTCTACCCCTATCTCTTTCTGTATCTCCTCTTTTTAAGGCCTGTAACTCTTGGATTTGCCCTTTTGAGACTATTCTCTTGATCGTATAGGCATGTTTCTTATTCTTTTTTCTTTTGTATCCTCTGTGTAGTTTCAAACAGCCTGTATTCAAGCTCACTAATTTTTTCTTCTGCTTAATCAGTTCTGCTGTTAAAGGACTTTGATGTACTCTTCAGTATGCCAATTACATTTTTAAGCTTTAGAATTTCTTGTTGCTTCATTTTAGTTGCTTAATTCTCTTTGTTAAATTTATCTGATAGAAGTCTGAATTTCTTCTCTGTCTTGTCTTGAATTTCATTGAGTTTCTTCAACACAGCTATTTTGTATTCTCTGTCTCAGTGGCCACAAATCTCTGTTTTTCCAGGTTTGGACCCTGGTGCCTTATTTAGTTCATGTGGTGAGGTCATGTTTTCCTGGGTTGTCTTGATACTTGCAGATGTTCATCTGTGTCTGGGCATTAAAGAGTTAGGTATTTACTGTAGTCTTTGCAGTCTGTGCTCATTTGTACTTGTCCTTCTTGGGAAGGCTTTCCAAGTATTGTGAAAGGACATGGGTGTTATAAGCTTTAGGGGGCATCCCAAGCCCAGTAACACTGAGGTTCTTGCAGACTTGTAAAGGTACCACCTTGATAATCTTATACAAGATCCTAAAGAATTCCCTGGATTATCAAGCAGACTATTGTTGTCTTCCCTTCCTTTCTCCCAAACAAAAGGAGTCTCCTCTCTCTCCCTCCCTCCCTCTCCTTGAGCTACCTGAAGCTGGTGGTGGTGTAGCACAAGCACCCTTGAGGCCACCACCTCTAGGACTGCACTGGATCAGGCCTAAAGCCAGCACAACGTTGGGTCTTGCTCGAGTCCTACTGTAACCACTTTCTGGTTACCTTCTATGTTCTCTCCCTCTCCCTCTCCCTCTCTCTCCTTGAGCTACCTGGAGCTGGTGGTGGTATAACACAAGCACCCTTGTGGCTACCACCTCTAGGACTGCACTGGATCAGGCCTGAAGCTGGCACATTGGGTCTTGCTCAAGTCCTGCTGTAACCACTTTCTGGTTACCATCTATGTTCGCCCAAAGCCCTGCAGCTCTACAATCAGCAAGTTACAAAGCCAGCAGGGCCTGTTTTCTTCCCGTCAGGGCAGCAAGTTCCCCCAGGCCCTAGGTGAGTCCATGGGTGCCATCCAGGAGCCAGAGACCAAAGTAAAATTCTTAGATGTCCACCTAGTGTTCTGTTGTAGTATGGCTGAGCTTGCCCTCAAACCACATGACATAGTCCTTTGCACTCTTCCCTTCACTTTCCAAAAGCAGAGGAACCTAACCCCATGGCCACCACCATCTCAGGTGTACGGGGAGTACTGCCATTTTGCCTCAGATATTTCCTTAAGGCCCAAAGGCTCTTCTGTCAGTCTGTGGTGAATGTTGCCTGGTCTTAAACTCACCCTTCAGGGGAATATTATACTCTCTGGCCCAGGGTGTGTCCCAGAATGTCATCCAAGAGGCAGTTCCTGAAAATCCCAAGTGCCCACTTGATGCTCAATCCCCTATGGCAAGCTGGTACCCGAGGTGCAAGACAAAGTCCCTTTCACTTTTCCTTCTGCTTTTCTCAAGTAGAAGGAGTTTTGCCCCATAGCCACTACAGCTGGGAATGTGCAGAATCTCACCTGAGGCCAGCAAGTCTCACCATCTCACCCAAGCCCTTGATACCTGTGTATCGCTGCTTATTATTTAGGGCCCAAGGGCTCTTTAGTTTGCAGTTGATGAATCCTGCTAGGACTGGATCCTTCACTACAAGGCTGCGGGTTCCCTTCTGGCCTACGGTGTATCTAGAAATGTCCAGGAGCTAGAGCCTAGAACAGGAACCTCATGACTCTGACCAGTGCCCTATCCTGCCGTGGCTGAGCTGGTATCCTAGCCGCAAGACAAAGTCCTCCTCACTCTTTGTCTCCTCTCCTCAAGTGGAAGGAAGGGTCTCTTTTGGAGCCACAAACTGTACATCCTGGGGTTAGGCGAGGGGTGATGTCAATACTCCCCTAGATGGTGTCTCAGTAGATCGAACCCCTCCCCACCCCCAGTCCACTGTCAGTGGACCCTGTTCAGCCCTAGGACTCACCTAATTGTTGCAGTCCTTGTGGCCTCAACTGCTTTTGAAGTTTATTTGCTGCCCCAGAGCACTTTAGTGCCAGGTGGTGAGGCTTGCAGGAACTCATGTTCTTGGTAGGAAAAGCTGGACATTATCAGTTTTACTCTGGAAAGTTTCCTCCTGTTTGGAATTTTATTTCACTTAATCATTATTATTTCTGCAATTCTCTGATGTCTTTAAAAGCAGCATTTTTATAATTATGTGATGTTTTCCACTGCTGTGACATTCTGCATCCTACCCAGAAACGGAACTCCTGTATTATATTTTTTAATTGATCATTGCTAGGATTAAAATAAAAGATACTTCTGTTTAAATCTCTTTGATTCTGGTTTGTGCAATGCTCTGTGTGTCAGGCACTGTTGTAATTGCTTTAAAAATACTAACTCATTTTAATTCTCTGTATTAGTCTGTTTCATGTTGCTGATAAAGACATACTTCAGACTGGGACATTTACAAAAGAAATAAGTTTATTGGACTTACAGTTCCACATAGCTGGGGAGACCTCACAATCATGGTTGAAGGCAAGGAGGAGCAAGTCACATCTTATGTGGATGGCGGCAGGCAAAGAGAGAGCTTATGCAGGGAAATTCCCCTTTTTAAAGCCATCAGATCTCATGAGACTTATTCATAATTGCTAGAATAGCATGGGAAAAACCTGCCCCCATGATTCAGTTACTTCCCACCAGTTCCCTCCCACAACATGGGGGAATTCAAGATGAAATTTGGGTGGGGATACAATCAAACCATATAATTCCACCCCTGGCCCCTCCCAAATCTCATGCCCTCACATTTCATACCCAATCATGCCTTCCCAACAGTCCCCCAAAGTCTTAACGTATTTCAGCATTCACTCAAAAATCCACAGTCCAAAGTCTCATCCAAGACAAGGCAAGTCCCTTCTGCCTATGAGCCTGTAAAATCAGAAGCAACTTATTTACTTCCTAGGTATAATGGGGGTACAGGTATACACATTCCAAATGGGGGAAATTGGCCAAAACAAAGGGACTACAGGCTCCATGCAAGTCTGAAATCCAGCAAGGCAGTCAAATCTTTAAGCTGCAGAATGAACTTCTTTGACTCTATGTCTCACAACCAGGCCACACTGATTTAAGAGATGGGTTCCCATGGTCTTGGGCAGCTGCACTCCTGTGGCTTTACAGGATATAGCCTTCCTCCCGGCTGCTTTCATGGGCTGGCATTGAGTGTCTGTGGCTTCTTCAGGCACATGGTACAAGATTTCGGTGGATCTCTCCTTCTGGGGTCTGGAGGACAGTGGCCTTCTTTTCACAACTCCACTAGGTACTGCCCCAGTAGGGACCTTGTAGGGACTGCAATCCCACATTTCTCTTCTGCACTGCCCTAGCAGAGGTTCTCCATGAGGTCCCCACCCCTACAGCAAACTTCTGCCTGGGCATCCAGTCGTTTTCATATGTCTGAAATCTAGACAGCGGTTCCCAAACCTCAATCCTTGATTTCTGTTCACTCACAGGCTCAATACCACGTGGAAGCTGCCAAAGCTTGGGGTTTGCACCCTCTGAAGCCACAGCTTGAGCTCTATGTTGTCCCCTTTCAGCTAGTGCTGGAGCAGCTAAGATGCAGGGCATCAAGTCCCTAGGCTACACATAGCACAAGGACCCTGGGCCCGGCCCATAAAACCACTTTTTCCTCTTAGTCCTCCAGACCTGTCATGGGAGGGGCTGCTGCAGAGGTCTCTGACATTCTGTGGAGACATTTTCCCCATTTTCTTGGAGATTAACATTTGGCTCCTTGTTACTCATGCAAATTTCTGCAGCCAGCTTGAATTTCTCCTCAGAAAATGGGATTTTCTTTTCTATTGCATTGTCAGGCTGCAGATTTTCCAAACTTTTACACTCTGCTTCCCTTATAAAACCGAATGCCTTTATCAGCACCCACGTCACCTATTGAATTCTTTGTTGCTTAGAAATTTCTTCCACCAGGTATGCTAAATCATCTCTCTCAAGTTCAAAGTTCTAGATATCTCTAGAGCAGGGGCAAAATGCCAGTCTCTTTGCAAAAACATAACAAGAGTCACCTTTGCTCCAGTTCCCAAGAAGTTCCTCATCTCCATCTAAGACTGCCTCATCCTGGACTTTATTGTCCATATTGCTATCAGCATTTTGGGCAAAGCCATTCCACAAGTTTCTAGGAAGTTCCAAACTTTCCCACATTTTCCTGTCCTCTTCTGAGCCCTCCAAACTGTTTCAGCCTCAAACTGTTACCCAGTTCCAAAGTTGCTTTCACATTTTTGGGTATCTACAGCAGCACCCCACTCTACTGGTACCAATTTACTGAATTAGTCTATTTTCACACTATTGATAAAGACATACCCGAGACTGCAATTTATTAAAAAAAAAAAAAAAGACGTTTATTGGACTTATAGTTTCACATGGCTGGGAGGCCTCACAATCATGGTGTAAGGCAAGGAAGAGCAAGTCACATCTTACGTAGAAGGCAGCAGGCAGAGAGAGTTTGTGCAGGGAAGATTCCCTTTTTAAACCATCAGATCTCGTGGGACTTATTCACTATCACAAGAACAGCCCGGGAAAATCCTGCCCCCTTGATTCAATTACCTCCCACCAGGTACCCCCCACAACATGGGGGAATTTAAGATGAGATTTGGGTGGGGACACAGCCAAACCATATCATCCTCATAACAAACATATGCAGTGGGTATAATTATTGTCTCTATTTCATAAGTGAGAAAAATGAGACACAGACAGTTAAATGACTTGTTAAAGGTCACACAGCAAGCAGTTGTGTAGCATATTCAAACCTACAGTCTGGGTTCTTCTATAATAGAGTTAATAGTAGAATAAATACAAAGCATCATTCAGTAGATCATTCCACATGAATGCTATAAACTCACTTCAGAATCAATTACATCAGTATATGTTACTTTCCAATACTCCTTTTCTCTTAATTAGAATGTTGTTTCTAAAATTCTCAATTACTATACCTTCCCTTCTCCCAAAGGTAATCACTGTCCTGATTTCTAGCAAATGAATTATCTTTACCTCTTTTGAGCTTTATATCAACGGAAGCATTTTGGTGTCTTATGTTTTATTAAATATACAAGAATTGAGTTATCCATTCTTTTGTTGAAGGACATTTAAGTTGTTTCCATTTGCAGGGTATTATCAGTAATCCTGCAATGAGCAGACTTGTACATGTCTTTTAATGCACATATGTATGCATTCCTAGATTTCCACCTAATAGACAGGATAGACATGACTTAGAACTACCGAGTCGCGGAGTATGCAAATGAATTCTGCATACTAGAATCTGCACCTTTCTCAAATAGATGTACCAATTTATATTCTCTTCAACATTTTATGAGAACTCTGTTTTGCTTCATATTCTTACTAACAGTATTGTCAATCTTTTTCCATTTTAGTCATTTTGGAATGTAAATAGTGACAGCAAAATATGTTTTTAATTTTTTTCACTGATGACAGGTGTTATTAAACATATTTTCATGTCTTTATTGGCCATTGGGATCTCTTCTTTTGTGAAGTGTCTGTTTAAGTCTTTTCTACTTTTTAAGAATTAGGTAACTTATCTTTTTCTTATTTATTAGTAGGTATTTCTTATAAATTTTAGATATGAATCCTTTGATACATGTATTGCCCATTTATTCTCCTCCTCAGTTGTTTGCCTTTTTACTCACTTAAAAGTGTCTTTGCTGAACAGAAATTCCTAATTTTAACGCATTGGCTTGACTGTCTTTCAGTTATAGTAAATATTTGTTAAGTGAGTGATCTTGAAGGAGTTCAGTATCAGCTGCAAGAGATAGTCATTGTAAAACATAAATTATATATCAAATTTATGTATAAAATATTTTAGGCCAGGCGCAGTGGCTCACACCTGTAATCCCAGCACTTTGGGAGGCTGAGGCAGGCAGATCATGAGGTCAGGAGTTTTAGACCAGCCTGACCAACATGGTAAAACCTCGTCTCTAATAAAAATATAAAAATTAGCCGGGCGTGGTGGCCTGAGCCTGTAATCGCAGCTTCTCAGGAAGCTGAGGCAGAAGAATCGCTTGAAACCGGAAGACAGAGGTTGCAGTGAGCCAAGATTGCGCTACTGCACTCCAGTCTGGGCAACATGATGAGACTTCGTCTCAAAAAATATGCATATATTTTAGATATGTATAAAATATTTTGGAACACAGAGGAAACAGTGACTAATTCCAACCATAGAGTCAAGGAATTCTTCATGGAGAACATGATGGGAAGGACTTCTAAAGCAAAAGAAATACAAACAAATATACTAAATGTAAATAAGCACTGTGGTTTTCAGAAGTTCAAGTGTGGCTAAAGTCAAGGGATTATTAATTCTATTTGCAGGAAATAAGAAGGTAAGTTAGGTTGGAGTCACATTTTAAAGGAGCTGTATGTTTTGGTTGGAGGCATAGTTTCTAAAGATTTTGAAGCAGAGGAAAGACATTTTCAGATTTATTTCAGGGGATATACTGTTCTTATGAAAATGGATTGGGAAGAGAGAGAGACAGACCACTTAGTGTGCTTAATAGCAATCTTGGTGAATGATGATAAAAAATAAGGCTAATGCCTGTGGCAACAGGAATGGAAAGTATTGGGGGTATATCTCAGTGGTTAATAAAGCAGGCTCTGCACCTTAATAGGATGGTGACCTTATCTTTATCTTAACCATTCTGAGTTTTCCTAAAAAATAATAATTAAAAAACCTACTATTGTCATTATGAATATTAAATATTTGTAAAGTACTTCGCAAAGTACTTACATAGTAAAGGAAAACTATGTGATTTGATTCAAACAGACTTCAGAAACAAGAAATACAAATAAAGATTAATTAAATGTTTTCACTTAGACAACTTCATAAGAGTCCCAGTCCCTGAGTTAAGGAATTCAAAAGAAGCAGCATAGTTTGGGGGAATAATGACTATTAGGAGTATTTAGGGTATACAAGTAACACCATACAAGTGGAAATCTATTTGCTCCCCCAATTAAATAGTGTAGTCCTTATTTCTTATTTGTTCACTGTTAACGATTTTCATCCCTTTTGTTTTCTCTTCTGGTACTATTCACTTAACTGAGAGTACGCTTTACTATGTTATTCTCAGAGTAAGAGCATCTCAGAGGATTGGTAGAAGAAATGCAACACTTTCAAGTATAAAATATCAAATAGCCAGGTTTTCTCTCTACTGTATTTGATCACCTAGTCCCTTATTTTTTTAAAGCAGAACATAGTATTATCATTGTATAATGTGGAGTAGTTAATTTTCCTCTGAAATCAGAACATTCTGATCTGGTAAAGAGAAGAGTTCTTGGCTCTCTTTGAAAAGATAGATTAAACCTTACGTCTTTTTGCTATTTTTTGCTGCCTATAGATAGATCAGTGTTCTATTGTTCCTCTTACTATTATATAATATCTTTACACAGAAGTCTTGGCTAAAATTCCATCAGATTATTATACTTCTTTAACCTTACTAAAATGAATTTCCTCCACTACTCTTTACATATAAATACATGTATTTATATAGACATATAAAGTCTATAGTAACATCTGTAGTACCAGTGTTTCTTTACTACTGGAAAACTAAACCATAGTGCCAATTACTAAAAATTATTTGAAAGCCAGACCTCTATATTCTCCATAGGGCTAAATATTAGTGAACTAAATAATAAAACTGTTTCCAGATGTCTTTTGTTAAAGATTTTTTAAAGTCCGGCTAGTTTTTTTGTATTTTTTAGTAGAGACGGGGCTACTCTGGAGGCTGAGGCAGGAGAATGGCATAAACCCGAGAGGCGGAGCTTGCAGTGAGCTGAGATCCAGCCACTGCACTCCAGCCTGGGCAACAGAGCGAGACTCCGTCTCAAAAAAAAGATTTTTTAAAGTATGAATATAGTTTAATTAATTACATAATATATATTATCCATGCCTAATTGTTTGTCTAACTATATTCATCATGGAACAAAATGTTCAAAGGAAAAGTGACATTATGTATGAAACTTTGACCAAAATATGTCATTGATGTTTGAGACAAGGTAATAAAACTATCACAGACATTCTTCTTTTTCTTACTAATATATAATAATATGAAGATGTATTCTCACATCAAATTTTGGTATATACAGAAGTCAGTAGTAATATGATTTGGCCAAGTACCTTTGTGTGTGTGTGTATGTGTACATACAAAGAGGCACTTAATTTTTTAGTTCCTGTTATATACCCAGATTTATATCAGATGCTTTCTGTTCTCATTTCCTTTCATTCTCCTAATGGTGGCCCAAGTTTCAATAACTTGCCTATGAGCACAAAGCTAGTAAGTAGACTAAAACCGGAATGGGTACCCAAGTCTGTCTTACCCTCAAACCTATTCCTTTTACCTCTGCTTCTACTTCCCTGCCTCACAGTCAGAAAATTGATAAAGGTAAATAGTGTTGTTCGTCAATGCGAAAAACTAAAAGTAGTTTTTAAAGTAGATAGAATATTGTGCAGACTTAAAATAATTATAGTGAACTAAATTGTTAATACAGATTATTTATGACATATTGTCAAATTGAAAATGCAAATTAAAACATCCATGTGTGGAAACAATAAACCCTGGGGATTTCAAAAGCAGGGAGGAGCAGAGTGGGGGCAAGGGTTGAAAAACTACCTATTGGGTACTGTGTTCACTACTTGGGCAATGAGATCATTAGAAGCCCAAACCTCAGCATCATGCAGTATACCCATGTAACAAACCTGCACATGCACTCCTGAATCTAAAAATAAAGTAAAATGTAAAAACAAAGGATTTGTCATTCTTGGAAGGACAGAAAAAATTCATGTGTGTGTATTTTTTTATGTGTGAGAATATTTATGGAAGTATGGTCAACAAAGGTTTAAAATTGGTTATCTAAGAAAATGTTTGTGATTTTTAAATTTCCTTATACTTTTTTGTCAATTGAATTATTTTTGGTCTTTTTAGTAAGCATGTATTTTAAGAATCATAAAAATCACTTAAGACTACCCTTACATTCAGAAAAAAAAAAAAAAATATATATATATATATAAAAGAACAGGTTAAAATATAGAAAATTTATTTTTCACCAACTGTCATTTCTAGAACCTAGTTTACAATTGTATAACAGGTGATACATTTAATTAAATATCTTACACATAGTCATCCATATTTTTTCATATTGTATATTCTAGAGCAGTGAGTAAAATGGCTTAAAATGCCAAACTCATGGAGTTGGTACTACATTTTATTGGCAAATAAAATAATAGGTGTTTAAGCTACTTTGAGAGTAAGCTTCATTCCAGTGTAGTTGAATGGCTCCTATTAGAGCTCCTATCTGTATCACAAATAACTAATATAAACTCTAAACCAAACAAACAAACAGTAACTATCTGAAAGCACTGGAGAGTGATCTATAAAGTAGGCAGATTCTACCATTTGGAAGAAGGCACTGATTGATTATCCCATACTTATAACTTTTAGCCTGAGAGTAGGCCCCAGTCTGGTCTAATTGGCAGCTAAAACCTGCTGACTTATTGGCTACAAGAACAGTTTGGGAAAACTATAGCTGCATTAAAGTAAGAAGGGAAATCCTAGAAAGGAGAGAGCCAAAGAGGGGAGTCTGAAATTCTGTATATAAACTCCCTATATTTCTGGCTGACCTCTGAGCCATGAATGAGCTGGGTGGACTACAAACAGCACAACTAGGGCTAAAGCGATTGAACTGAAATTTGAATTGCCATCCCCTGCATAGCAGAGTTTGCAGTTAGATCTGCCTAAATCATTGCTTACTAAAATTTTAAAAAATCAATAATATAACAAAATCCAGTGTCTATTCAACATATCATTCAGTGTCCAGCATATAGTCTGAAATTATTTTACAAAGAAACAAGTAAACATGACCTATTCTTGAGAGAAAAGATAATCAATTGAGACTAACCCCAAGATGACCCACCTATTGGAATTAACAGACAAAAATTCTAAAGCAGCTTCTATAATCATAATCAAGTAGTAAAGGAACATAGGCTTGTAATGAATTAAGAGATAGGAAATCTTAGCAGAAAAAAAAAATAGAAACTATGAAAAAGAACCAAATAGAAATCTAAGAGGTGAAAAATAAAGTAGCTGAAAAGTGTTTCAGGGTATCTTCTTTAAATTTAAGGCCCCACCTGAGCCAGTGAAATCATTTAGTAAACATATAGCATCATTAAATAAAACTATCTAATCCAGCTCTATAAAGCAGGTTGAACTGCTTTCAAACCAACAAAATTTATTCCTACTTATTTGTGTATGGTGGTCAGCAAGGGAGGGGGACCTACTGTGCTCCTGTGTGCTGACTGGGCAAATAAAGCAAAAGCCACCTGTGCAGACATGCATCAGCAAAGTGATGTGGGGAGTGCCACGGGTCTGGGAAAGCTGCACAGGCTGGGGAGGGAGTGTTGAGGGAACACCTCAACCATTGTTTACTGTTGGAACATATTAATGTATCCGTGCATGTTGAAATTATATGTAGAATAAAAGGAAAATTAGAAAATATTCCAGATTTTTCTCTGGAAAATTATTTTTGACTACAGGAGAGAAACTGCACTAAAGATAATTCATTATTTTAGCTTAGCATTTTTTATAGGTTATACAGTATCAATTTAGTAGTAGATAGTAGAATAGCTAGTTTAAGAATTCTATAAACTACCCTTACTGACAGTCTAATTCCTTTATATAATTTTTTTTTACTGAAGTCAAAGTTATAATATTAGAGAAAAGTACCATTTCTAATCAAATATTTATACAACATTTAATTTTTTGTGTATGTTTTGCTAATAGTGCCTATTATAAACTCAAATTAATATCTTTTATAATTATTTTATAATTGAATTCAAACAAAAGACAACAAAAAACACTAAAAGAATGGTTTGCAGGGGCAAGGGCAAGATGGCCGACTAGACACAGACAAGTGGAACAGCTCCCACGGATGTACTGAGACAACAGGCATGCTTTTAACAGATCTTTACAGGGAAGGCATCAAGAGTGGACCGAGAGAAGACACAGAAGCTGGGCTAAAGGAAGAGAAAGCTGGGAATGCTACATGGGCTTCTGTGCACCAGGACTCATTTTTGAACCACAACAACTCCAGAAGCATGGGTGAGTTGAACTGGCAAGGAGCAACCCGCTCTCACCATGGGCCTCTGGAACCCCAGCAGGAGGGGACCCCTCAACCACCACAGACACATGAGGTGGCAGGGAGAGTTACTTAGAGAAATCTTAAGGGCAGCAAGCCAGCTGATGTGGAGCCCAGAGGGTTTGGTGCAGAAGTAACTGTAGTGGAGCATGGCCAGGGACAGCCATCCCCTGACTTGGCTTGCTCCCCTAAGAGACTTTAGTCCTAGGGGAACTGTTGGACCTTATCTGTCCAGGGCAGTCTTGCACAGCAGACAGGGCTGGTCTGACCTGAGCACCCCTTGGTCTGCTGGCATATCCTGGGGCCCTAGCCTGGCCATGCCTGCTGGCAGGGTAGTGTTGAGGTCCCTGGGTGCCCACGCCATAACTTCAGCACTGATGGACCATGCCTGACCGGTAGAGAGCTTCAACAAGGCATCCCTATGGCCACGCATCAGCCTGCACACTCCCTCCCCAGCCTGTGCAGCTTTCCCAGACCCATGGTACTCCCCACATCAGTTTGCTGATGCATGTCTGCACAGGTGGCTTTTGCTTTACTTGCCCAGCCAGCACAGAGGAGCACAATCTGCCCCCTTCCCTTGCTGACCATCATTGCAGACACCCTTGGCAAGCACAGAACTGGCAAGTCTCATTCCTGTCAGCACCCAGCCCTTGTACTAACATTGCACAGAGAACTGTGGATCATCCCACACCCTGAACAGTCACTCATTTGAGGGGCACAGAGAAGGCACCCAGATCTGTGCTGGCCAGCACCCTGCCCCCAAGCCAACATCACCTCCATTGCAACAGCACAGTCTCCAGTAGGAGCCCCCCCATCCCCTAACAGCTGTGTGACCTCCACCACTATGGTGAACACCTGTAGGGAGGCAGGCACCCCTGCATCTGTTAGCACTCTTCTGCAGATGCTGCACCTCAGAACCCCCAGCACAATGGACTCAACCTCAAAGAGGTCAAAATTGGGGCTCAATGCAAATGTCCCAGAATTAGAGCACACAGTCCAGGAGTTGGGAGCTGAGCGTTGACCTCCTAAAATGTTCCAAAAACAAGATTGGATTCTTCCAGTCAGATGAATCCATCTTATACCATAATCAAACCCTCAAGGTTATCAAATAGGATAAAAGAAAAAAAATCCAAAGGTCAGCAACCTCAAAGATTGAAGATAGATAAGCCCACAAAAGTGAGAAAGAATCAGTCCAAGAATGCTGAAAACTCAAAAAGCTAGAGTGCCTTCTTTCTTCCAGATGACCACACCGTCTCTCCAGCAAGGGTTCAGAACAAGGCTCAGATGGCTCAAATGATAGAAATGGAATTCAGAATATGGGTAGAAATGAAGATCATTGAGCTACAGGAGTATATTGAAACCCAGTGCAAAGAAGGTAAAAATCATGATAAAACATTGCAGGAGTTGACAGACAAAATAGCCAGTACAGAAAAGAACATAACCAACCTGATAGAGCTGAGAAACACACTGCAGGAAGTTCATAATGCAATCACAATTATTAATAGCAGAATAGACCAAGCTGAGGAAAGAATCTCAGAGCTTAAATGTTGGCTTTCTGAAATAAAACAGGCAGACAAGGATAGAAAGGGAAAAAAGGCATGAAAAGGAATGAACAAAACTTCCAAGAAATATAGGATTATGCAAAGAGATTGAATCTGCAACTGATTGGTGTCTCTGAAAAAGATGAGGATAATGGAACCAACATGGAAAACATGTTTCAGGTATCATCCATGAGAACTTCCCCAACCTAGCTAGAGAGGCCAACATTCAAATTCAGGAAATGCAGAGAACTCCAATAAGATACTTCACATGAAGATCATCCCGAAGACAGGTAACCATCAGATTCTCCCAAGTAAAAATGAAAGAACACATGTTAAAGGCAGCTAGAGTGAAAGGTCAGGTCACCTCCGAAGTGAAGCCCATCCAACTAACAGCAGATGTCTCAGCTGAAACCCTACAAGCTAGAAAAGACTGGGGCCCAATATTCAGTATTTTTAAAAGGAATTCCAACCCAGAATTTCATATCCGCCCAAACTAAACTTTATAAGCAAAGGAGAAACAAGATCCTTTTCAGACAAGCAAATGCTAAGGAGATTTGTTACTACCAGACCTACCTTACAACAGTTCTGAAGGAAGCACTAAATGTGGAAAGAAAGACCATTAACAGCCACTACAAAAACACATTGAAGTGCACAGATCAGTGACACTACAAAGCAACCACATATGTCTGCAAAGTAACCAGCTAACATCATGATGACAGGATCAGATCCACACATATCAATACTAACCTTAAATGTAAATGGGCTAAATGCCCCAATTAAAAACACAGAGTGGCAAGCTGGATAAAGAACCAAGACCCATTGATACGCTGTCTTCAAGAGACCCATCTCACATACAGTGGGACACATTGGTTCAAAATAAAGGAATGGAAACAAATCTACCAAGCAAATGGAAAACAGAAAAAGATAAGGGTTTCAGTTCTACTTTCTGACAAAAGAGACTTTAAACCAACAAAGGTTATAAAAGACAAAGAAGGGCATTACATAATGGTAAAAGGTTCAAATCAACAAGAAGATCTAAGTCTCCTAAATATATATGCACCAATACAGGAGCACCCACATTCATAAAGCAGGTTCTTAGGGACCTTCAAAAACACTTAGACTCCCACACAATAATAGTGGAAGTCTTTAACACCCCACTGACAATATTAGACAGATCACTGAGAAAGAAAATTACCAAATATTCAGGTCCTGAACTCAGCCCTGAGTCAAATGGACCTGATAGATATCTAAAGAACTCTCCACACAAATACAGCAGAATTTGCGTTCTTCTTATTGTTACATGGCATATACCCTAACATTGATCACATCGTCAGAAGTAAAACACTCTTGAGGAAATACAAAAGAACTGAAATCATAACAAACAATCTCTAGGACCACAGTGCAATCAAATTAGAAATCAAGACAGAGAAATTTACTCACAACCATACAATTGCGTGGAAACTGAATAACCTGCTCCTGAATGACTGTTTGGTAAATAATGAAATTAAGGCAAAAATCACTGAGTTCTTTGAAACCACTGAGAACAAAAATACAACATACCAGAATCTCTGAGACACAGATAAGGCAGTGTTAAGAGGGAAATTTAGGCCAGGCGCGGTGGCTCACGCCTGTAATCCCAGCACTTTGGGAGGCCAAGGCGGGCGATCACAAGTCAGGAGATCAAGACCATCCTGACTAAGACGGTGAAACCCTGTGTCTACTAAAAATACAAAAAAAAATTAGCCGGATGTGGTGGCGGGTGCCTGTAGTCCCAGCTACTCGGGAGGATGAGACAGGAGAATGGCGTGAATCTGGGAGGCGAAGCTTGCAGTGAGCCAAGATCGCACCACTGCACTCCAGTGTGGGTGACAGAGCAAGACTCTGTCTCAAAAAAAAAAAAAAAAAAGGGAAATTTATAGCACTAAATGTCCACATCAAAGCGTTAGAAAGATCTCCAGTTAACAATCTAACATCACAACTGAAAGAACTAGAGAACCAAGACCAAACAAATCCCAAAGCTAGCAGAAGAGAGGAAATAACCAAAATCAAAGCTGAACTTAGAGATTGAGACAAAAAAAATGTCTATTATAATGGATGAGTATAAGGCTCCAGATAGATACAAAGAATGATGACTTAGTAAACTTACTCTCTTAGTTCTATTACTGTCCCTGTCTTTCTTTTTGATGAGTTGTTTACTCTTTGGCAAAAGTAATTTTGCTAAGAATTTCTATAATGATGTTTTTTATTATTGTTAAATAATGTAAATGTAAAGTAAACATTATCTGTTTATAAATACATGTAGTATTTCTGAAACAGTTTTCTTAAGTATACCATCTCTAATAACACCATAATACACTAATCTATTATGTTATATTAATTTGTTCCTATCTCTGACGTCTGTAACATCAAGCACATTTGCCATGGTTTTTAAAATAATACATATGTGTGTTTGTGTGTGTGTGTGTATATATATATATATATTTATGGCACATTCTAGGCATATTCGTTGCACATACTAGGTATTTGCATGTTTCTTAAACTGAAAATTAACATATAATCATATTCTTAAGACTTTCTGCCAATTTATTTAAATATAACACATCAAGCTTACCTTTAGAACTATTCTGAAGCTTTTTATAAAAGATAAACTTATCATTAATGAAATATAAATTGGAAATAGTCAGAAAAAGAAGAGGATGCCAAAACGTTAACCGTGAAAGTAGTTGTTTTTATATTATATTGTTAATTAAAAACCATCACAAAATTTGGTGGTTTTAACACATACAGTGATTTGTTATTTTTCACAAGTCTGGGCTTTCTGAGTGGGAATATCTTCTTCTGGTCTCATTATTTCAGCCACATGAGTCTAAGGTCACTCATGTAGCTGAAATAATGTCAGCTCAGTTGGGTCTGGAGAATCTAAGCCTCACTCAGATGCGTGGGGCCTTGGTGCTGACTATTCCACTAGACCCTTCTCTCCAAATGGTCACCCATCATTCCATTGTCTAGCCCAGCCTTCCTGACATGGTAGTAGAAGTTTACCAAAGAGTGAAGACAGAAGAATGGAAACCTTTTGAGACCTAGGCTTCAGAACTGCCACACCATAACTTATTGCCCCATTCCATCGATCAAATCAAATCAGAAATCCAGCCCAGTTGCAAGGGTTGTGGAAATAGACCCCACCTCCTGACAGGAGGATTTACAATGACCGTATAACTGTATTTAATTTACCACAGTAGTATATGTGTAATTATTAAGTATAAAATTTGTCTCTAAACTTATTGACCATGAGCACTAAGTATCAGAATGAAGAATGAATAAATGTTTATAATACCTCTATTTTTTTAACTTTAAATTGAAGTTTAGGGGTACATGTGTAGAATGTGTAAGTTTGTTACATAGGTAAACATATGTCATGAGGGTTGGTTGTACAGATTATTTCATCACCAGGTATTAAGCCTAGTACCCATTAGTTATATTTCCTGCTTCTTTCCCTCCTCTCACCCTCCACCCTTCAACATGTCCCAGTGTGTGTTGTTCCCCCATGTGTTCTCATCATTTAGCTTTCACTTCTAAGTCAGAACATGTGGTATTTGGTTTTCTGTTCCTGCATTAGTTTGCTAAGGATAATGGGATCCAGCTCTATCCATGTCCCTGCAAAGAACATGATCTCATTGTTTTCTGTGGCTGCATAGTATTGCATGGTATATGGGTACCACATTTTCTTTATCCAGTGTGTCATTGATGGGCATTTTGGTTGTTTCCATGTCTTTGCTATTGTGAATAGTGCTGCAATGAATGTACATATGCATGAGTCTTTATAATATAATGATTTATAATCATTTGGATATGTACTCAGTAATGGGATTTCTGGGTCGAATGGTATTTCTGTCTGTAGGTCTTTGAGGAATCGTGACACTGTCTTCCATAATAGTTGAACTAATTTACACTCCCACCAACAGTGTAAAAGTGTCCCTTTTTCTCCACAACCTTGCCAGCATCTGTTATTATTTGACTTTTTAGTAATAGTCATTCTGACTTGCATGAGATGATATCTCGTTGTTGTTTTGATTTGCATTTTGCTAATCAATGATGTTGAGCTTTTGTTCATATACACATGTATATCTTCTTTTGAGAAGTGCCTGTTCATGTCCTTTCCCCACTTTTTAATGATTTATTTCTTGTAAATTTATTTAAGTTCCTTGCAAATGCTGGATATCAGACCTTTGTCAGATGTATAGTTTGCAAAAAATTATTTCCCATTCTGTAGGTTGTCTGTTTACTTTTTTGATAGTTTCTTTTGCTGTACAGAAGCTCTTGAGTTTAATTAAATCCCACTTGTCAATTTTTGCTTTTGTTGCAATTGCTTTTAGTGTCTTTGTCATGAATTCTTTGCCCATGCCTATGTCCCAAATGGTATTGCCTAGGTTGTCTTCCGGGGTGTTTATAGTTTTGGGTTTTATATTTAAGTCTTTAATCCATCTTGAGTTAATTTTTGTATATGATGTAAGGAAGGGGTCCAGTTTCAATTTTCTGCATATGGCTAACCAGTTCTCCCAGAACCTTTTATTGAATAGGTTGTTGTTTGTTTTTGTCACATTTGTCAAAGATCAGAGAGTTGTAGGTGTGTCGTCTTATTTCTGGGTTCTCTATTCTGTCCCTATTGCTTGTTTTTGTCAGGTTTGTCAAAGATCAGACAGTGGTAGGTGTGTGGTCTTATTTCAGGGTTCTCTATTCTGTTCCATTGGTCCAGTGTCTTTTTGTACCAATACCATGCTGTTTTGGTTACTGTAGCCCTATAGTATAGTTTGAAGTCAAGTAGCAGGATGCCTCCAGCTTTGTTTTTTTCCTTAGGACCACGTTGGCTATTGAAATCCCTTTATTTTAGAATGAGCATACAAATGACAAAGAATTCAAACAAGGCAAAAATGTAAAAAGGGAGTAAAAAAATAAAATATACTTCAAATTTAACTACCCAAGAGTAATCAATATTAACATTGTTTATAAAACATTCCATCATCTTTCAATGACTATTATGTAGCTAGAGGAATGTATGGATGTTTAAATGAGTGAAAGACATAGCTATATAAACAATTAGGATAATTTTCTGAAGCTAATATATAGTAGCATTTATTTGCACTTAAACAGAAGAAAAGAGAACTGAGTAAAAGAGCCTATTGACTTTGAAATAACTTTTTTATTACAAGAGATATATGCTGAAATCCCTCTAAATTTTAAAAAATAGGAAAATCATTAATAGGTTACAGTCAAATGTTAACTATATTTTAAACCTTAGACACGATTGGTTGAATCTTGCTATGAAAGATAAGGATATTTGCACTATTACCTTTCTTCCCACCTACCCTCTCCTTCAAATTTGTTTATTATATGATTTTTCAGAAAAAAAAAACTGATAAAACAATATCCAGTCCTCAAATTAGTGCTTATTTCAAACTTGTTGCAGAGATGTAGGAAGAAACAAAAAGCCCAGACTGTATCAGATCTGAAACTTGTACAGAAAAACAATAGGGGAAGCAAGACCAGAGACAACATATAGTCTTTGTTGGAATACTCTGCTCTTCTGAAATTTTAGTAATGTCCAGTGCTAGAATTTTTCTTCCTAGATAAGGGTTTAGCTCATGATTATGTGGGGAGTGTCATCAAGTTTAAGATTAGTTTTTCAATTCAGTGTACATTCATTTCTAGAACCTTCATCTTGAATGTGATCAGGCCTCCATTGCATGTTTCTTATAGAAGCTGCTTACAATAAGAAAAAAATATGGAGTCTCTTTTAGTTTGTATCTCTGTAAATTTAGAGGTATTAATGAGAATTTGTAAGATTTCGAGAATTCACCATTATGACCTCTGTGGAGTCCAGAGTAGCATTAGGAGCCTCACAATGATGAATTATGAGTCTCAAAGATCTTTTATTTCTGTCCTTAACCATCCAAGAGACTTATGAAGCTCTGTCATTTGCTTATTTGGTTGTTGCTTGTGGAGGTTTTTCCTCTAGTTTTTACTCTTTTATGTTGATTTTATGAGATATTAGGAGGGGGATTTTTGTGATACACCTTTATTCTACTGAAGATGAATGGAATGGAATACTAGAAATGCAAGGCAATAATTTTTTAAATATCCTCCACAGGCTGGGCGCGGTGGCTCAAGCCTGTAATCCCAGCACTTTGGGAGGCCGAGACGGGTGGATCATGAGGTCAGGAGATCGAGACCATCCTGGCTGACACGGTGAAACCCCGTCTCTACTAAAAAATACAAAAATCTAGCCGGGCGAGGTGGCGGGCGCCTGTAGTCCCAGCTACTCTGGAGGCTGAGGCAGGAGAATGGCGTAAACCTGGGAGGCCGAGCTTGCAGTGAGCTGAGATCCGGCCACTGCACTCCAGCCTGGGCGACAGAGCAAGACTCCGCCTCAAAAAAAAAAAAAGAAATATCCTCCACATAAGGAAAAGTTAATCACTAAAATAAACAATGTCCTCAGCCTCACTTTTGCAACAGATGCAGAGGGATTTTTCATAAGTTGCTTTCATGAAAAAATCTTCAGTGACCCCTTATTTGGTATAGGCAGCTGAATATTAAAGTTTTCTCAGAATACAGTGGATCTAACAGGTACAGAAACAAATATGGCAAGATAAATTGCTTTTTAGTAAGCTAAGATAAATTACTAAGTTAAGATAAATTTGATAAATTGGTACAGTAAATAGCTAAGATAAACTGCTTTTTTAACATGATAGAAAAAACACTCAGTATCTAATGTGGCACATAGTTCAGTTTAATATGTATACATACATCACCTTGAGGTATCTTTCTTAAAATGCAGCTTCTGATTCAGTAGATCTTGGATGGAATTTCGAATTGTGTATTTCTAATTCCATGACACCACTGGTGTCAGTTCTCAGATCACACTTCCAGTAACAAGATTCTAGAAAACTATATACAAAGAGCTCCTCTACTTGACTGAATCCTTGAGACTAGAGACACTGCCTTATTTATCTTTGCATTGCTGTTCTCTAAGGAAGTACCTGAATTAAAGTTTGCCCTGAAATATTTTCTTGTTAAATGAATTAATGAATCAGATGCATGACAACTATGGCCCTGGAAAACTGGAATTCTATACTGGTGGGTGAGGAAGAATTCTTTTGTTTTGAAAAACAAGTGACTGAATGATAGGATTTCTATTTTGTCTTAAAATCTAAAAGCCTTACTAAAACTTTTGCTCACATGAAATCTGCCATACATAACATTAGCTACTTTGGCCAACAAAATATTACCTCCCAAATGCTTGAATAGATTCTTAACTGCTCTCAAGATAACAAATGTTATTCAAGTGAAACAAATCTATACATTAAGTGTTACCAGTTATCCATCCTGGAAATAGAAAAACTTTAGTAATATTACTGTGGTAAAACTGATTTTTGTTTGTTTGTTTTGAGATGGAGTCTTGCTTTGTCGCCCAGGCTAGAGTGCAGTGGCACATTCTCGGCTCACCGCAACCTCTGCCTCCCTGGTTCAAGCGATTCTCTTGCCTCAGCCTCCCGAGTAGCTGGGATTACAGGCACCTGCCACCGTGCCTGGCTAATTTTTGTATTTTTAGTAGAGACGGGGTTTCACCATCTTGGCCTGGCTAGCCTCGAATTCCTGACCTCGTGATCCACCCACCTCGGCCTCCTAAAGTGCTGGGATTACAGGCGTGAGCCACCGCACCCGGCCAAAAACTGATTTTAAACTGTGTGAAATCTTTGTGGGCCTACTCAACTATCTGTGAAATTTACCCTTGAGTAATTGAACAGATTGTCTTCTTAGACTAGTAGTTTTCAGTTGCTGGCTACATTTTAGAATTACCTGGGAAGCTTTTAAAAATCCCAGCGCCCAAGCTATACCAAAGAGGTGAGGCCCAAATATTTTTTAAAGCTCCGCAGTTAATTCCATTGTGCACCCAAGGTTGAGAACCATTACTTGATTATTAGCTCTTTGAAATCTGAGTCAGTGTTCCTCTTATTTTTACCTTTTAACGCTTAATACATGGTAGATACTTCATAAATTTTTACTTAGTCAACAGATGAATTATCTTATAAGGAAGTATTACCTGAGGCAAAACAGGAGCATTCTTCAGTATAAAGGGACCATTTTTACTATCTTTATTAGCATCTTAAAATTTGAAAGTTTGAATACCCTCTTAATATTAATACTGAAAGTTGGTATTTGATATAAACATTTTGGTGTTTAGATATTTTGTTGATGCAACTTAGATTTCATATCACTTTTTATCAAGATCTGATATAAATGGATTGCAATCAGAGGTGAGAAAACTGTGGCACAGGCATTTCACTTCCATAATGGAAGTACTTAGGAATGTTACAAAGAGATCTAAGGTGTTCTAGGATACATCAGTCAGAAAACAAAGACAGTTAATCTACACATTGCTGAGTTGTGGTATCAACCGTGGTTTTGTTTTTTGTTTATTGTTTTCCTGAGACAGAGTCTCACTCTGTCACCCAGGCTGGAGTTCAGTGACACGATCTCAGCTCACTGCAACCTCCGCCTCCCAGGTTCAAGTGATTCTCTTGCCTCAATCTCCTGAGTAGCTGGACGTACAGGTGTACTCCACCATGCCTGGCCAATTTTTGTGTTTTTAGTAGAGACGGGGTTTCGCCATGTTGGCCAGGCTGATCTCGAACTCCTGACCTTACGTGATCCACCCGCCTCGGCCTCCCAAAGTGCTGGGATTACAGGCATGAGTCACTGCTCCCGGCTGTTTTTTTTTTATATACCGGAAAGAATAGAGAGCTATTTATAAGAGTGAGTATTTAAGCTTTTCTACTTTTTAAAATGAAGCACAGACAATTGAAGTTTTAACTTTGGTTTATGAAACCACTGTATAAGCACCTTTATTATAATAATCATTGATTTTTGAGGGGCTTTCTCAGAACAAAATTATAACTATATCAGGGATCAAAATTCTTTAGATGGGCTCTCAGTTATCTACAATTTATGTTTTTAAAAAATAGTTTGTTGCCATTCATTAATCATTGCACAGAAAAGTTTCCTTTATTTAGAGCTCTGAGCTCTGCATTTCTATGATACCAGAATAAAACACAGATCTGCAAAGAAAGGGGAAAAAATCATTTTTTAGGTCTTGGATTTATTCTAAATAATCATCCTACATTTTCTGTCACTGATGAATTTGAAAACTGAGGGCACTGTATTGTACATCTCAGTATCAGCCTGCTATTTGTATTTCACACGAGTTATTGGCAATTAAATGATGAATTATATTTTTAAATTTTGACTCTGAATTGTAAAAACATGATGAAACAATATAATACCAATGCAAGTATATGATTATAATTTAATGAGCACTTAATTGCCCTTCTTAGCAAATGGCTAAAATGTAGGATCGGTTGATAGAATTAGCAAGAATAGGAAAAGTCAGCAGATGGAGATCCTAGTTCACTTTGTTACAAACTAGGTGTGTAACTTTGTGAATTATTTAAGCACATTGTACTTCAGTTGCTCATTAGAAAATAAAGAGGCACATCTGCTAAAGACCCTGCCAGCTCCAGAATTTTATGATATATAATTCTAATCTCTGTAACTGTCATAGTAGTGTCTTTGAATGGCTAAAAAGAACTTCAGATAAGCCATTAATTATAAGCTCTTTATTTACGGTTTTTCTTATGTTTTATTTACTTTCAAGAATTTGATACTTGCATCCTCATTTTCTATAATTAATAAAATAAGTACTCAAAATTTCAGTGCCTTTTGATCAAGAGTGAAACTGTTCCATGAATTGTGCTTAAAAGTTTTCTTACTGGCTGTTGAAAAGAATCTGTGTTTCCTCACTGAATACAAAGTGTCCGAGGACTGGGATGTTTTGAGCAAGCAGGCAAGTTCTTCTGCACATGACTATACTATTGTTTTCTTTCAGGAAACCCTGATAGATTGGTGTGATGAAAAGGAACTTAATTTGATATTAACAACTGGAGGAACAGGGTTTGCACCACGAGATGTCACTCCAGAGGTAAGATGTACATGCCTTTTCATATTCAAGGATTAAACTAATCATGTTTTTTTAAATCCTTTTTACTATATTTATATTATTTTTATAACTTTGCTAGGCATAACAAATAACTTGTAGTTCTAATAATGTGAAAATTTTGCTGTGGATGAATTGTGAAAAATGTTTCTTGACTTTTTTTCTTTGGGCTTAAACTAGAAATGATACAATATGAGGAAGATTAAACTGTTCCAGAGGTAATCTGTCATTTGCTTGATGTCAGCCTAATTTTAGGCACATTTCCAAAGGAAGTGATAGCAGAATTCTGATGGTTAGCATGGCATCTGGTCTGATGTGCTTTGTCAATATAATTCTTTTCTTGAGGTACCCTTGTCATTTGTCTAAAATTACAGTAAGATGACTGCAATAGAATATACTGATTTTACAGTACTTTTGTTGAAAAGGGATATATTTTCCGCAATTCTAAATGTGAACAGCATTTAAATGCAGAATTTAATGAGCCCAAAAGTAGAATTAATATCTAGGCTGAAGAACACATGAATCATCTTCAACTTGTTTATATATAGAAAGAAAAATTAGGGAAAGAATGAAGAATAAGCACTATTAACTAATATGGGAGGGGAGTGTATTTTTTGTTTAAGGAAGCCATAAACCACAGTTGTCACCTCAGAGCCATACATAAAATTACATTACCAATTGTGACAGTTTCCTTTACGTCCCCAAACCCCCAACCAAATGTGTTTCTTGGATCAATTTCAACTTAATATTTACTATGTCTTTCTATTTCAAATCAGTACACTATTGTATCTATTACCTTATTAACATACCACAAGGTACTTTTGCTCTGCATCTATTAAATAATTACTGGCCTTCTTATAATAGTACAATGGTTTTCAAACTTTATCCTGCATCAAAATCAACTAGAGGACTTATTAAAACACAAATTGCTTGACCCCCCACCCCTAGAGTTTCTGATTCAGTAAAGCTGCAATGGGTCTTGAGAATCTGTATTTCTAACAAGGCCCCAGGTGATGTAGATGTTGTTGTTGGACCATAGACCATACTTTCAGACTTTGAGAACTGCTGCTCTACTATATGAAAATGCAATTTTAAGAAGTATTGTTTTTCTATTCCTCTATATAAAAACCATGGTACATAAACTTTTGATATTATTATAATTAGGGTTTTAAATAAAATAGTTTTGGCTTTTAAAACAATCAAAATCAAGCTGTGTTGAGAGGTTAACTTCAACTGCATAAATGAAGTCATCCTTACACAATTTATTTAGCTTCTGGCTTCTATAGTTAATGGTTCTTTGGCCAAGTTTTACATTTCTTTTATGCTATGACTAACTGAAAAAGTACAATTGGGAAGGAAGCCATCTCCTGTAGGGGTGTGCTTATCTTTTGTTTCTTTGTAAGAACATTGACTACTTACCTTAAGATATGGATTTTTGGAGTTTGGGTGCTGTCTTAAGTGTTTTAGTAAATCACTTTGGATTTACATATGCCTATTTTTTGTGTGATGGTTTGATATTTTCATATTTTTCCATAACAGAAAAATAGAAAAAATTTCACCAGAAAATTCATTCATAACCAAATAACAGTATTATTTTTAATTCCTTGGATAATTCATTGTGGGGAAATAATTTACATCACAAAATGTTTTATATCCTATGAGGCTTCCAGTTAATACAAAATGCTAGGCTGAAAATTCAAACCTTTGAATTTTGGCTCTGCTACTTATCAACAAGGTGACCATAGATGGAGTGTTTTTACTGACACTTCTGATGCTATTTGGGTTTTTTTACTCGAACCAGCCAATTCTTCAACTTCAACAGATATCAGATGTCCTTCTTTTTATTTCAATTAAGTTGTGACACTACCTACCAGGAATTAGTACTAAACTCCGCAGATTTAAGGGCTCAGTCCACAAGATTGCCTTCACGTCACATGCCAGTGGCAAGTACCAGATCCCCAGGCTACTCAAAATTCTGTCCTACTTGACTACAAAGTCCGCTGGTTCCCATAACCCCCCATTTTCAGATTCACTAATTTGCTAGAATAGGTCCAAAAACTCCTGGAAACACTTTACTTATGCTTACCAGTTTACTATGAAGGATACAATTTAGGAATAGCCAAATGCAAGAGATGCACAGGGCAAGGTATAGGGGCAAGGAGGTTCCACCCCCTCTCAGTATTTAGCACCCCTCCAGCACCTTGATGAGTTCATCACTCTGGAAGCTCTCTGAATCCCATTGTTCAAGAGATTTTATAGAGCCCAATCTCCAACCCCACCCCTCAGTGGGTGGAACTGAAAATTCCAATGTTCTAACAACTTAGACTTTCCAATGACCAGACCAGCCCCATCCTGAGGCTATCTAGGCAGGCACCCTAAGTAATCTCATTAGCATAAACTCAGGTGTGATCTGAAGAGGTTTGGGCCTGGCACAGGGGCTCATGCCTGTAATCCCAGCACTTTCAGAGGCCCAGGCGGGTGGATCAGTTGAGGCCAGGAGTTCAAGACAAGCCTGGCCAACAAAGTGGAGACCACGTCTTTACTAAAAATACAAAGAATTAGCCAGGTGTGGTGGCACACACCTGTAATCCCAGCTACTCGGGTAGCTGAGGCATAAGAATCACTTGAACCTGAGAGTAGAGGTTGTGGCGAGCAGAGGTCACACCATTGCACTCCAGCCTGGGTGACAGAGAGAGATCCTGTCTCAAAAAAAACAGGGAGGCAGGAGGGGGGTGCAAAGGGTTTGTTAGGAATAACAAAAGGCACCCTCTACTCCTATCACTCAGGAAATTCCCAAGGGTTTTATGAGTTCTATAGTAAGTCAGGAATCAAGAACAAAGACCAAATGTATTTTTCTCCTATACCTCTATTGAGACTAGTCATTTAACCACTTTGTGCCTTAGTTTTCTATAAAGCAAGGGAAATAAAAGCACCTATTTACCAAGGTGGCTGTGACTGTTCAATGAGAACTATTCCTGGTATTTTATGTAAGAGTTAATTTATAAGAGTCAAATTTTTTTATTTGTTGCGATGTAACTTTTGTAACCACCAAATGGACACATTTGATAGTTTTTCTTTTTTGTATGTAATACCAAATAGACAACTATAGCCTTTTACTTGATTTAAGGTATGTCCATGAAATCTTTAGAATCTTGTTAACTTATTTCTTAATTTTGATAGGGTAAGCTTCATATTTGATCTCTTCCATCTCTATATTATATAAATCACAAATCTTAAATTTCTGCTGTTCTAGTATCTGAGTTTTTTTTCTTTTCTTTTTTGGTACTACTAGTTGACAAGTGTCTGTTTCCATGGTATTGTATATTTCATTATTCAGAAATTGAGCAGTATTTTATTCTTAAAGTTTTTCAGTTATTTGAAAACTATTGAGGTGCTCTTATATTCATATATACCTATAGCAGCTACATAGGTAAAATTACATTAGGGGTTTCTTAAATGGATTTAAAATATACATAAATATGTCTTCTCTAATATCTGTTTTTGAAAAGAAGCAATTTACCTGATTGTGAATAACTTGATCTTTAATAGGTTCACTTCATATTTTATATGTATATATACATACATATGATATGAATATGGCAAAAGTTTGTAGCACTCATGGGCTATTAAATAATACCAATAAAATAAATAATAAATAAGCAAACATAAAATCAATATAGGCCCACTAAAAAGTAATTCTACTAATTTCCCTTTTACTTTACACCCTAGAGTAGTTGCAGTTCTTATAATATCTAACATATAATATTGACATATCAGATAGGAATTTAGAAGTATAATTCTGTACCTGAATTATATAGTAGTTTGTCTGTTTTGATAGTTGGATCTAAAGAGAAGAAGCTGTTTCTAGACACATTTACCTATATTATATACGTCAGGATGGCAAATATTTTTTAATGAGGTCAGAAGTTATTGGTAGAAAGCACAAATACTAATTTGATAAAAGTAAAACAATGTAGAACTTCTCCCTTAAAAATCCTAATGTTTTATAGTCAATAATTGTCAGTAATTACCTTAATCTGTAAAGCACAAAGGAAAATTGTTTGTGGGATGTGTGTGTTGTAAGAAAAAAAAATGAAGGATGAAAATGATGAATATGATGAATGAAAAAAAAAATCCAAAGATTTTGTCAATGGGTATGAACTCTAGATAAAATGAAAAATTTAATCAACAGATTTCCCTCTCGGTCTATTAAAAATGAGAATAGAATATCAAGTATAGTAAAGTTTATCTTCTTTATTACATATTTTATAGGAATAGGGCTATCAGAATTGATTTTCCTAAATTATGAATTTAATATTTTTAGGCCCTGCGTCATAGAATATGGTTCATCTGATACTTGCATGCCTTCTAGCCTTCTGCCTGCCTGTAAATATGAGATGCTATCAAAACTTACATATAAAATCATGACAGTTCTCACTCATCAACTTTTTAGAATTTTGTTTTGATAATAAAAAATGGTTTTTAATAATAGATTGCTTGCTTTTTTTCCTTTTTTTTTTTTTTTTTTTTTTGAGACAGAGTCTCACTCTGTCACCTAGGCTGGAGTGCAGTGGCATGATCTCAGCTCACTGCAACCGCCACCTTCCAGATTCAAGCAATTCTCGTGCCTCAGCCTCCTGAGTAGCTGGAATTACAGACGTGCACCACCAAGCCCAGCTAATTTTATATTTTTAGTAGAGACAGGGTTTCACCACTTTGGCCAGGATGGTCTCAAACTGCTGATCTCAAGTGATCTGCCCACTTGAGCCTCCCCAAGTGCCGAGATTACAGGCATGAACCACCGTGGCTGGCCAGATTGCATTTTTTTCTGATTTGATAAAGGTTGGATAATTCATTGTCACTAGTGAAATATTCGTAATTATAAAGTTCCACAGATCGTAAAACTCATTTCTATACAAGTATTAACCCTTTATGTCCCATTATTACTTCAAAGCAATGTATGTCCAAAAAAGGTATTATTATATAAAGGATCTTTTATCATTCTTAAAAAATAAAAGTTTAGTTATAGACATATGAGCAAGGTGAAGTGAGGGCCCTTTAGACATAAATGCATAAATTCTAGAAGAGCTAAAAGATTAAGAAATATTAACAAAAGAATATCTCTATGCTTATTTTAAAAGTGTTTGATAATATAGTAAATTAGAAAATGTTAAACTGTTAAATATTTAAAAGGCACAAAATAACTTTCAGTACTTTTAGAGCACTAAGCTGTATTGAATTAAGGGTTGTATGCTAATATATTATTTTGATCATAGGTAAAAGAGTTAAATAAAAGCCTAGCATACATGTATGTCTTGTCCACTTGCTCATTTGTGAAGCTTTTGTTTTTAATCCTCAATATGTGTTCAGTGCCATGCTTGGTACTGAAGTTAAAAAATGGGTGAGACTTTCACAGGAGTAAGCAATGTGGCCCACAAGCCAAATCCAGCCTGTCACCTTTTTTTTGCATGTCCAGGAAGCTAAGAATAGATTTTACATTTTTAAATGGGTGAAAAAATCAAAAGGAGAGTAATATTTGTGAGGTGAAAAATTATTTGGAATTTGAATTTTAGGGTCTATAAATGAAGATTTATTAGAACAAAGCTACAGTTATTTATGTATTGTCTATGGCTAAAATAGCAGAGTTGAGAAGTTGTAAACAAGATCATATAGCCTATAAAGCCTGACATATTTATCATCTGATGCTTTGCAGAAAAGCCTGTCCACCCCTGGCCTGTTGGATGACAACAAGTCATCTTTACTCACATTTTTTTATTTTCTGACTTTTACCTTTGGTTCTTTAGTAATCCGAATAATGTTAGGTTTCCTTCCTTATATTTTTAATTTTAGGTGGAGCAAAGAAAAAATGCTTTTCTGCCATATTGAAGTGTATTGCCCCATTGTCTCAACAGACAATACAGCATAACAAAAATAAAATATCCCTTATTCTAAGTAATATATAGAATTCTGCACTTTAAAAATTAATAAAATGAATTTGTTATACATTAAGTAAAATCTCACTCTTAAAAATAATTTTAAACTGACAAAAAATAGTTTTAAACTGACATTCTTAGAAATGCCTCATAACAAAAGTATGCTGATATAATTGATGATTATGAAATAATCAAACAAAAGAAGAAATAGCAAAAATACCAGGAAACTATAAATTTGACATAAGGAATATTTATTTAAAAGGGTTCTTATGCCAGGCGCGGTGGCTCAAGCCTGTAATCCCAGCACTTTGGGAGGCCGAGACGGGCGGATCACGAGGTCAGGAGATCGACACCATCCTGGCTAACACGGTGAAACCCCGTCTCTACTAAAAAATACAAAAAACTAGCCGGGCGTGGTGACGGACGCCTGTAGTCCCAGCTACTCGGGAGGCTGAGGCAGGAGAATGGCGTGAACCCGGGAGGCGGAGCTTGCAGTGAGCTGAGATCCGGCCACTGCACTCCAGCCTGGGCGACAGAGCGAGACTCCGCCTCAAAAAAAAAAAAGGGGGGGGGGTTCTTATAACTGTTTCATTATGGAAGTGAAGAGGCATCAGACAAAGTGACCAATGCTGAAAGAGGGAAAATACTACAAAATGGTACCAAAGAAACCTGACCTAGGAAAAGACTCTGAATTTTAGAAGGTGTATTCTGTTTATAGGCTACTTTTAGGTTTCTTTGGGGCAGATAAATATCTAAGCTTTTCTACAAACTTTTTTCACTTAGGTTATTAGATTTTTTTCATGAAAATGTCTGTTTTCTAATACAAATTAAAGAGAGTTATAAAAATTGTTTTATAAACAATTTATTGAAATGTATGTGTGTCATAATTTTGAGTGTTTGTTACTATAAGACAAGTATTATTTTATGCAGTCATTAGTCATTTTTCTTTCTGATATTGTAATGCTTCAAAAATAAGAACACTGTATAAGCACTGGGAAGAAGAAAAGATTGACCTAAGTTACTAACAACATGTTAATGATTTTCAGTTTGTTACTCCTGTGAAAGATAGTGAGAATTTACATTTAATAACTCACCTAAAAGTTAATATTGGCCATTTTAACAATCAGAAAACACTCTCCTACAGAAGCATAGCAAAAAACACCATATTTAATCATTTGTTTTTGATAGAAAATTTGATTTTGTTTTGAGTAAAATAAAATACCTGTTATACATGGTAAGGCTAAAATTAATCATATTGAACTAGGATTTTGACTATCTTAAAATTGTTCTATGCAAATAGGAAAATTAATATTAAATTGCTTACAAAGCAGAATACTAGAAACCCTTATACCTGAAGTATTTAAAACTGAATTTAATAAAATGTTCCATTCCTCTATGGTCAGATTTGATGGTTATATTTGATCCCATTTTAAGGAGCTCATCGTAATTTTATGAAATAGGTCCCATGTCATATCTTCATATAAACATGTTGGCATGCAATATGGTATAGTGGAAAAGGCTTACACTACAGAGTCAGATTCCTAAATTTGAGTATTAGTGCTACTACTTACTAACTATGAAACTTAAGGCAAGTTGACCTATTCAAATCTGTTTTCTCATCTGCTAAATTAGCTGATGCCTACCTACCTCTCAAAATTGTTGATTCTAATAATAAACATAGTCAATAATAAAAACTAACACATATAGCAATTACTATGTGCAAGGAACTCTTTTAAGCATATGTTAACTCATTTAGTCTTCAAAACAACCATACAAGGCTAGGTGTGGTGGCTCATGCCTATAATCCCAGCCCTTTGGTAGGCCGAGGTGGTGGATCACTTGAGGTCAGGATTTTGAGACCAGCCTGGCCAACATGGTGAAATTGGTGTCTACTAAAATACAAAAAAATTAGCCAGGCATGTTGTTGCGTGCCTGTGGTCCCAGCTACTCAGGAGGCCGAATCACGAGAATTACTTGAACCCAGGAGGCGGAAGTTGCAGTGAGCAAAGATGGGGCCACCTGGGTGACAGAGTGAGACGCTGTCTTAAAAAAAATAAATAAATAAATAAATAATATATGTATAAGGCAGGTACTATTTATTGTTAGCTCTGCCTTAAAGATGCAGAAACTGCGACACAGATTGATTCATTGACTTGCCCAAGATTTTTCAAGTAGTAAATGGCAATAAATGTGTGTAAAAGGATCTAACATAATGCCTGTAATCTTTGTAGATGCTCAGTATTCATTCTTTTTCTTCCTCATTTAATTAACAGTACTACCTATTATCTCTAATTAGATATGGTAGCCCCAAATACTTTTGCTACTAACCATTGTGTTTCTAATAGCTATTGTTAACTACAAACATAACTGGTGGATATGTCTTAAAAATAAGGACTTGTCTTGAAACAAGACAAGTGAAAAAATAGCTTTTTAGCAATAGCCCACTGTATATCTGGGGTTTATAATTATTTTTATATTGTCCACTGAAAGCAGAATTTTTTTTTTCAGATCATAGGCACACTTAGTACCTTCCTGTTTGGTAAGAACAGCATTCATTGTCTTTGTTCAATGTAACAAATATTTATGAAGCACCTTGGGCTTTATCGAACCTAAAGCTGAAGTACATATACTCCTAAAATAGTCACATGACAATCCAAGACAGTATAAACCTGGTACCAGAAATATTCAGCCAATTCAGGCAAAAAGATTTATTCAAAGAGAAAGATTAAAAGTGAACTTGAGTAATCAGTGAAATTTTTATAAAATTTAAGCTAAAATTGAGGGGGATTCAGGTTTTGAAAGAGGAAGACATTATGGTAGGAGTAAAGAAGAAGGAAAATGTTGAGCAAGGCACAGAGAAATACAAACAAAATCTTTTTGGCTAAAACAGAGAATTCACTTTACATAGAAGGATGGATACACTAGACCTACATTATTTTATTTCTTTCAGACTGGCTAGGGAGGGACCAAATATAGAAATGAGAGATTTACTGTATTAGTCTGTTCTCACATCGCTAATAAAGACATACCCAAGACTGGATAATTTGTAAAAGAAAGAGGCTTAATTGACTCACAGTTCAGCAGGGTGTGGTAGGCCTTAGGAAACTTACAGTCATGGTGGAAGTTGAAGCAAACACGTCCTTCTTCACATGGTGGCAGCAAGTAGAAGTGCAGAGCCACAGGGGAAAAGGCCCCTTATAAAACCATCAGATCTCAAGAGAACTCACTATCATGAGAACCATGAGAAAAGTATGAGGGTAACTGCCCCATGATTAAATTATTAATACCTCCCGCTGAGTCCCTCCCATTACACATAGGGATTATGGGAATTACAATTCAAGACCAGATTTGGGTGGGGACACAGCCAAACCATATCACTGTCCTTATTCAAAGATTCCTTGGAAACCAGAACTCATAAGTCTACTATCAGTCAGTATAGACAGTAAAATCATGCTTTCAGGACTTTCTTAGACACTTTTTTGGATCAGCATTTATTCAAATGCATATGAATACATTCCTCAGTAGGACTAACTTTATTCTTTTTGGAGTTTGTTTTTATGCCCTGGTTCAAAAAACAAAAAAAAAGTTTTGATTTAATCTGCGAACATAGTAACTATCTATCTATTTATTTATCAAATTTAAATTACTGAAAGGCACCAAATTCCAATTTTGTTTATTTGTTGTTTGGAAACCTTTTCAATCAACATTTCCCTTAGAATCAAGAATCAAGACAATCAAGGAATATGTTATCATAGATTTTGTCAGTGCTATATCTCTAGTTAGCTTAGCATTTGTATAAAATTACAAACTTTATAATAGTAGAGAAATCATAGTATCTCAGAATTTGAAGAGAACAAAGACCATCATGTTCAAAGCCCTAGCATGCCCTTTCCATCATTCCAGCCTGAACATTTCAATCATCACTTCTTCTATCGAAGAGTTCATTATTTAGACAACTCTAGTTGTTTGAAAGTCTAAATATATCAAACTGAAATCTGTCACCTTGTAATTTCTACCCACTTGTCCTAATTCTGCTCTTGGCTGTGCTCAAAAGAAGGTTAATTCCTCCTTTACATGACATTTCTGATATTTGAAAAGAAATGTTACGATTCTCCTTAAGTCTACTTACTTTTGGATTATTTTTGCATTTAATCTTTCCACCAGGCAGAGACTTGCCCAAAATATACATTCTCTATTTTTTATGCATGAAAAAATAAAAGCTCCATAGTAAAATGGTACCAGTATAAAAATTATAGGTACAAAATTAGACCATTTAGATAAATAATTAGAGCAATAATTGACTTTGCATTTAAGACTGTTAAGTTGAAAGGGTCCTATTCCACATAGTAGCACTAAAGAGGGAAGAGTACATTGTTCCTTGAGGTCAGAATTTTTGCAATTTTGAGAATAAGGCAAAAACAAAAATTTCCTATGTGAAGAACCCACAAATAAAAATTAGATATTCAGTTTCCTTTAAATATATGTCCTAATTGTATACCTACTCTATGTCAGAATATGCACTCAGCTTTTATGGGGCCCTATGGATAAGAGAGATCATACGTTAAATAAACATATAAGCAAGTGTACATGCAAGTGATGGTAAGTTCTGTTTCTAATTACAGTTCTAACTAGAAAAATAGTGTTGCCCATAGAACCTTTTATGGAGTAGCATAACAGACTGGTTAAATCTGCTCCATAATGGGCATAGAAATAATAAAAGTAATATGGTGGTTAAGAGCACAGACTATTTGGGTTTGAATCTTAGATCCACCTGTTATTAGTGTGCAACCCCCATATAATTTACTTAACTTTAAAAACCTGTTTTCTTATGTGTAAAATGAAGATAGTAAGAGTACTTGCCTCATAGAGTAGTTATATTATGTAAATGATATAAGCAAGGCACTAAAAACAGTATTTCCTTGTGATATAAATCTTTGCTATTGTTATCTACAATATATTTAGAAAGAGCTTTAGCTTTAAAAATAAGTTAAGTGATGGTTGAATAAATACTATAAGAATTATTCTCTGTAAGAAAAAATCAAACAGGGTAGGACCTAAAGTACACAATAGTATAGTTGTGGAAAAGGGAAAAGAAATACCAAAGAGGACTTGTTAAATCCTTATTTTAGCTTGAATTTATCAGTAATAATATCTTGAAATCACCTTTCTAGTACACCCTTCCAAATCCACTCTTGTGAAATAAAAAGAGGCTAGCATACCAGAATACTTTGGTTTTGCAAAATGAGTGCTAAGAAATTAACAATTAAAATATAAATAAATATTTTGCAGATATATTAGTAAAATGCTAAAAGTATATTTATCTAGAGACATAGTCTAAGGAAGGGAGATTTCAGGATATTCCTTTCTTTACTACTCTCTGGAATCAGGAATATGGATTTCTATCTCTGTATATTAGGTGCCCATCTATGAAATGGACTTACTGTTGCTTTTCACATAAAATGTAGTAAGATGACAACAAATGAGTACTTTATATCTGTCAAGTGCTATGAACTTCTCAGAATAATATCACTGAATTAGAAGGGAAGAATATTCGTAACTTTGTTGTTACTGCCTGCCATAAAAGGCATCTGATAGGGATTCAGGCAACAAAGTAAACAATTTGAATTATTCTAATAATTTTACCAGTATTGGAACTTGGAACTGCTACTAAAATATGAAGGACAAATGTCCACTGGAGGTAGTAACCATTTTAGATAGTTATTAATGGAACACAGATGAGAAGTAGCAGAAAGGATCCAAGTTCCTTCAAAAGATGCTGAAAAGAAAGAAGCAGTAAACCTCTCTTGTGTGTACAGTTTGAAGATGGTGGTTGTCAGTGTCACTGAATGAGCAAGACCAAAAGCCAAAGGCAACAGTGTGGAAGAAGCAGTCCATCATGCTGGAAGGACTAATTGATATACAAAGAAATAAAGTATACCTCTCTGTGAAGAATGAAGATAACATTATAGCCATGAGTGCCACTGGGATAATTTAAGTGTCTTCCCCCTCAGCTTCTTCACTCCTTTCTATAAGTTGTATTGCAGCAAATAACATAATGTCCTTGCGTGGAATAATCCTCAGTCTAAACCTTTATGGAAAGAAAAGCTAGGTCAGTTTTGATTAGGAGGTGCTTCTGAATGCAGTTTTACAAAATTTTTTAAATACTCTTTTTTACAAAATGGAGGTATTTAAACCAGAGAGAATATAATTGTTAGTTTTGAATATTGTATAACTATAATGGAGTCTTATTATAATGTGTCAGTTGTCTGCTATGATTCAAGATTACATTGTATAGGCAAACCCATTATAACAAGGTCACTTTAATAACCCCATTGATGGGATTCAAAAGAAATTCATATTATGCTAATTTCCAACTATTGTTAGGGTATGTATTTAGAAGTTTGGTTAATTGTGTGATACTTTGATATAAGTTCCCTTTATGGGCCCTATTTACTTCCTTTTTCATTCTCTCCCATTTTGCCATTTTTAAGACTTACTGGTATTGTACTTTGTCCCTTCAAGATGGGGCTGCTCTCTGGGGTAGATAGATGAATGAATATCACCCTCTTTAATAAATAATATTTAGAGGAATGAGAGGCTACTTGTATATAATATTGAAAGCAGGCCAGGTGCGGTGGCTCATACCTGTAATCCCAGCACTTTGGGAGGTCGAGGTGGGCAGATCACCTGAGGTCAGGAGTTTGAGACCAGCCTGGCCAACATGGTAAAACCTCATCTCCACTAAAAACAGAAAAATTAGCCAGGCATGATTACATGCCCCTGTAATCCCGTCTACTCAGGAGGCTGAGGGAGGGGAATCATTTGTAGCCGGGAGGTGGAGATTGCAGTGAGCCAAGATCGCACCACTGCACTCCAGCCTGGGTAACAGAGCAAGACACTGTCTCAAAAATAAAATAAAAAATAAAAATAATAATAATAATAATATTGAAAGCAAATCCTAGTATAAGTATACATTCCCCCAAACATTTACTATGGGCAATAGTAGTAACAATATTAACAGTAAATTCTAGTGTATCATTGCTTAAAGTTTAGTTATTACTCTTTGCCTTCTAAATATAAAATACTATAGGACAGGGGTCAGCAAACTTATTTAAAAGGGCCAGATGGTAAATTTTTTAGATTTTGTAGGCATATGGTCTCTGTCAAAATTACCCAACTCTGCCAGACCTGTAGCACAAAGGCAGCCACAGATGATATAAATAAATGAGCCTGGCTGTGTTCTAACAAAACTTTATTATGGGCACTGAATTTAGATTTCATATATTTCCATGTGTCATGAAATACTGTTCTTCTTTTGATTATCTCTTGAATCGTTAAAAAATACAAAGATCACTTGTAGATTGCAGGCCATACAAAAAAAAAAAAAAAACGAAAACAGGAAATGGGCAGGATTTGGCCCTGGGGCTGTAGTTTGCCAACCCTGTTATAGAACATTCCTGTTCTATAGTGCACTAGCATCTGCTCTGTTAATCTAAAAGCTCATAGTATGTGAGCTTTCAGAAGAATACTCTGAAAATTTGAGACTGAGAGAGGAAGCCCCATAAGAAGTTAATGCTTCATGGACTCAAATATGTACTTAAAGCCTACAAGATATAGGTATAGATATAGATACAGATATAGATATAGATATATACATGCCAGGCACTGTTTCAGATGTTGAGATAGAGCAATGAGCTAATAAGTCAAAAGTTCCTACCTTTATGGAATTTACATTTTAGTGAGAGGATACAAACTATTAAAAAAACAAGTAAACTGTATAGTACTGGAGATGGTAAGTGCTATGTGTAAAAATTAACCAGGGAGGGAGGATAGTAGCCCAGGCGGGAAAGAGGGTTATAATTTTAAATAGGGTCATCCATTAAGGAAGGCCTCATTGATAAGATGACATTTGAACAAAGACCTTAAGGAGGAGAAAGAGGAAGCCATGGATCATCTGGAACCTGAATGCCACCCTTAGTGTAATAGAGTAGAGGCATGGCATGAACTGACATATTTTAATGTAGAAACAAGTTAGGAGACTATTAAAATAACCCAGGTGGAAAATGACAGTGGCTTAGACCAATGATAGAGGTGGAGGTAGTGAGAAGTAGATTATTGATATATTTTGAAGGGAGAGGTAAACAGATAGAATAAGATAAAGAGAGAAGTCAGGTATAAGACCTGACTTGGGAATTAGAAGGATGTAGTTTCCATTTAATGAAATGGAGAAGACTATGGGAAAAGTAGGTTTGAGGGGGAAGATCAAGAATTTTACTTTGGTTATGGAAATGTGAACTTCCTTTAGGTATTCAAGTGGAGATATTGAATTGCAATTAGATATTAGGTATATGAGGCTGAGCACAGTGGCTCACACCTGTAATCCCAGCACTTTGGGAGGTTGAGGTGGGCGGATCACATGAGGTAAGGAGTTCAAGACCAGCCTAGACAACCAGGTGAAACTCTGTCTCTACTAAAAGAAAAGAAAAGAAAAAAGCCAGACATGGTGGTGCACGCCTGTAATCCCAGCTACTTAGGAGGCTGAGGCAGGAGAATTGCTTGAACCCAGGAGGCAGAGGTTTGCAGTGAGCTGAGATTGCGCCACTGTACTCCAGCCTGGGTGACAGAGTGAGACTCCTTCCCCCTGCCCCCCAAAAAAGTAGATATTAGGTATATGTATCTAGACTTCAGTAGGAAAATCTGGGCTAGAAATATTATTTTTGGAGTCATCAACATATAAATGGAATTAAAATCCATGACAATTGATGAGATCACCAAGATACTTACTGATATTACTATTTGTTGATTGACATTACTGCCCCTGATTGTTTCTCATCCACTTTCAAAGAGGTAGGTAGTTTCTAGTAATCTGTCCCCTCTGCTCATTCACAAAGAGTGGAAGGGATCCCACTGAATTAGAAGCCCGACCTACACAGGAAGTACCATTAGTTGACCATCTTCCCATTTTGCCATGGTGTAAACATAAGAGTGAATTTTTCCAAGTACCTCCTTGCTGGAAACTGTTTGCATTGGAGGTAAGTGTGAAAGGGGAGGTTGTGGGGAATGATGGGGTGAGGGCTTCCTAAACCTTTCCCATAACTCAGAAATGGTTTCATTCTGAGGAAGGGAGAAGGTTCAGGCTGGTTCTTATTTCCCTGAACCAGTTCATATAGCCCTAAATTTGACCTGCTTTCCTCAAACTGGGAGTCAGAAATCCCTTTTCTCTTCTGTTTTTCTGCTGCAGAAATTCCCAACATTCCCATTTTGTGGGCTCCAGAAAGGGGTAAGCGAAGACTTCAATCCCAGCCAATCATTTTCAGATTAATAATTTTTAGTGTTTTGGTTTCTTTTATCATCATAAAAAATGCTTGGACCCATTTTTCACATCTGTTTAATTTCTTTGTGGATTGCTATGTATCTATGTTCTAGGGTCATTCTGTATCCCTGGGCAATAGAGTTCAGATCCATCTGCTATTTCCATTTGTGTGCTGTTCTCTTGTGGATTCTCATTTGCAGTTTATTGATTACTGTATCCTAGATGGAAGACACCCAGTTCAGGGGACTGCCTCACTCTCAATCTCATCTTTTCCTGAATGGTGTTTTATTCCTCTGCTGAAAGCTTGTTATTACCCTATACAACTGCTTCTGATGATCTGTCATTGTTTCTCTACCGTTCTGTCTTCCTGCTTGATTGCCTTTGGTTTTTGTCTCTCCTTTTTGCCTCACTTCACTCATCTGCTGAATGATTTGCATTCTTCACTCACTGGTACTTTGTCCATCAGCAAATGGCCTGGTACTGCCGTATCCATCTGTCATTTTAGCATTTTAGACTGCCCAGCATTATCTATCTGCTCCCCTACAATTCCCCTATACTATGGCCTAACAAGTGCTACGTCATCTGCCTGCCTGATCTTGCCCTGCCCAATCTATACCTGTAACACTGTAAGTAGGTGAGATTGTTTAGCATTTCTGCTATCATCTACACTTGCCTTGTGCCACTGAGTTAGACTGCTGACTGAGTTTGCTCGACTGTTGCCTCCTCTTCCTATTTGCTGCCTGTGGCTGCCCCATTAATTTATTTGAGACATTGCAATCATCTCCTATGTACTTGCAACTTGCTGTTTGGCCTGTGTTGCCTCCTTTATAGTTTGCTGCATTTAAAAAATCACTGGCATTGCTCCTCTGTTGTCTTGTAACCCTGATCATATTTTATTTCCAATAAAAGTTTTACCTACATATTGTCCTAACATCTTAGAAATAGGAAAATGCTTTGCTATTTAACAGCCCAGTCCAGTTTGCTCCTAAAGTGACTTTTTAAACTCACTACCACCTGTCCTTTCTGCTTTTTTGTACAACTCCACATTCTTCTCTTTACATAGAATATATATTTTTAAAAATCATCATCTTTGCTTAAGTTTTCTTTTCACATCATATATTATGTACATTTATTTCTCATGTATGGGATCTTTCAATAATTTTCCATATACTAAAAGTATTTCCTAATTTATTTTTCCTAAATTTTCCAGGGTTTTATAAGGACAAGTTACTCCTATTAATTTTATTCTTTTTAATAAGACCAGAAGATTTTTTTGCAACTTTAAAAGTATCATCTCTAAAAATAATAAATTTAATTATCTTATAATTCTTTGTAGTTCAGATTAAAGTAACTTTCTGCTCTGCCCTATTTTTTCCTTTGAGAATATCATTTCTCAGCTTCCTCATAGTTTACGTAATACCAGTTCTTTAGAGATCCTTTAGATGTATTTATCTTCCTTCCTTTTAAACTCTTTTCTTGTATGTTGGGTAAACCTTTGAAATTGATATTTTCTCATTATTGTATTTGCAAAGTACTTGGCATCTAAAAATAACTTGCAACATAACATTATCTGCACTGTAAACCTTATAGTCTTAATAGCTTTTATCTAAATGAAAGCTCAAATACAAGAACCAAAGAATAATTTTGGTGAAATTTGCAAGAGTCTAAGGAGGAGATGTAAAGTGGAGTATGTATGTGTGCCTGCACATGTGTATATAGAGACTTGAAGTGTTTTATGTGTGTATCTACAACATCATTGTGCTCGAAGTGTGGAAAATGCTGAGTATCCATATTACACTTTATTTTTACAAAAAAATCTAAAGAGGTGATAGATTTAGGGATATGGAAAAAGTATGGATGGGTTTTTATTTTCTTTTAATAATATAGATAAAATTCGTCAGTGTGAAGAAAAGGATGCTCTAGGAAAGTTAAGAAAATCATTTCAGTAGCTTTTTAAAATTTTGATAAAATATAAACATAAAATTTACCATTTTAACCAATTTTAAGTATAAAATTCAGTGATATTAGCACATTCACAGTTTTGTGCAACTATCACCACTGTTTCTAGAACTTTTTTTTATCATTCCACATAGAAACTCTGTACCCATTAAATAAAAATTCCCCATTCCTCTCTCCCCTAACCCCTGGTAAACTCTAATCTATTTTCTGTCTTTATAAATTTGCCTATTCTAGATACCTCATATAAGTGGAATCATACAAGTTTTGTCTTTCAGTGTCGAGCTTATTTCACTTAGCAAAATGTTTTCAAGGTTCATTTATATTATATAATGTATTAGAATTTCATCCTTTTTTGACTCTAATTAATATTCCATTGTATGTATATACCACAACTTGTTTATCAGTTCACCTGTTGGTGGATACTGGGTTGTTTTCAGATTTTAACTTTTATAAATAATGCTCCTACAAACATTGGTGTGCAAGTATCTGTTTTTCTTTTGGTTATATAACTAGAAATGGATTCAATAGCATTTAATACTTTTGTCCACGAAAAAATTAAATTAATAGCAAAGAGATCAGGGAGAAACCACATAATTTATATGAAAGATTAATAAGTCCAAGATATTATATTAGGAAGAGAAGAAATTATAAACTTTTAGAAAGGCTACAGAAGGCCAAATGATAAAATTTAGAAGACTGTATTCTATAAATAAAAGGGAGAATGAAGTTAAAATAACACAGATCTTGGATGATTGCAAGATAACAAAAATGATTCTGAAGAAAGTTAAATTTTAAAAAAATAACCAACTTAAGGACAGTATGATGGCACATCTTTGAAATGGAATAACGTGGGCTTTTATAGAGGAGAGAGGTAGGCATTTCAAAGGCAGAATTTAAATGAAGATGACTAAGATGAGGGAACCAGGTCATGTTTAGAGGAACCAGAAATGGGAACAGGAATTCATTTCAATCCAGAGATCCTTCATCCTGTATACTCAGCCTTCTACCACTCATAGACATTTTTCTAAAAAGATTCCTAGGCTCAAACCCGAGATTCCGATTCAGTAGGTTTGGAATTTGGTTTAGGTAATGTGCAAATACATGCCTGTGTGTGTGTGTGTGTGTGTGTGTGTGTGTGTGTGTGTGTATGCACGTGTGTCTCTGTGTGTGTTTTAATCCACTGATGAAACACTGTACTCTGTACCATAGTGTCCTAGACCTTATAAGAATTAAATAAGTTAAAGAGAATTGGCCCTTGTCTTCAAGCAGTTTAAAACTGCAGTAGTTAAAATAATGATGGACTTAGGAAAGGCTTTCAATCTGTTAGGTGATAAGTTCTCATTTGTTAATTCAACAATTTTAGGGTGGTGATTTTTATACTCTATCAACTGGGGTTCTTCATCTAAACTATCAAACACAGAAAATTGTTTGACTATCTTCTCAATTATCCTAAGGGTGGCACACCAGCTAGTACCATTCTATATGCGTGAGAGAGAAGTTAATTCACTAGATACAAAAATTCTCTCAGAACCTTTTAAGAAAGGTTGGGTAATCTGTAGTCTGCTAGGAATAGGTGACACAAAGACATAAAACTTTGCTCTTAAGGGGCTCACATTCCAGGAGAGGGGAAAAGACATTTAACAAAAAATGCATTTCTAATATCAACCGCACAATTTTCTTCTTTTCATCTAATGGACTGAGGGAAATGTTCAAAGTCAGAGTGGCTGTATATAAGGAAATCCTTTCACCTCTTCTAAGCATTATTGATTCAGGAAGAAGAATGTAATAAGAATGATAAATTCTGTATTACAGCTTTTCACAGCTGAAGGATGCTGGCAGTAACTTAAATGTCAATAGGAATCTCTTTAATTTTAAAGCCTAGAGCATTCAGTGGCAGGTTAGTGATTTCATTGATAGCTATTAATAAGCAACAGTAACTAAAACCAAGTTTATTAGTTTCATAGTGAAGAGTAGAAAATGGCTATAGGTAAGTTGATAACTAATGTCCAATAGTCTGTTCTTGAACGTAATTGAAAGCACAGTGAGAGATTTTTGCCCCCGAAGTACAACTCTTATACCAATAATGAAAATGTTCAGGAATTTAATTTATTCTCACTATCAATTAAAACTCACTAAAATTCCTGGTGTCAGAAGGTTCAGTCATATTCATTAGTTTTTCTTATGGATTTAATTATTTCTGAACTATAAATTTATTTGTCCTCCCTGTACTGATCAGTGTGCATTTAAACTGGAGAGCAGTTAGCTTTCATTCCTATTACTGAGCACTTCACACTGATTCCTTTAGGATAAACTTTACTAACACATTTTTCCTTCTTCCTTCCAATTTCTTACCAAACTTTATTTTAACAGCACAGCTATGGGAAGGTCAAGGTTGTCATGTCAACAGAAAAGCACTACAATAGAAATTACGACCAGATTAGCTTGTTTTCTTAGCAATAATGAGCAATTTTAAAAGATTTTGCTTTGCCTGCATTCATTCTGAAAAACATTTCAAAACAGAAAAAGCAGATTATGCAGATATTTTAATAATGTGGAATAAAGGAAAATATAAGAGTAACATAATTTTATGAAACTCATTTTATTAATAATAAATATACTTTTTCTTGTCTTATGATCTCTGAACTCCTATTTTATTTTGAGGAAACTGAATTTAAAATAGAGTGCTATAATGTGTTTCCTTTGTGTGAAAGTTAATCTGAGAAGACAATACGTCTATCTCATTCTTACTAGGCTTCAAGTCCTTTATATCTAATAACAAGAAAATTATCTGAATTAGGCAACTACTGTCTAACAAATCATCTATTTTTTCTTTTACTTTTTTATTTTCTCCACTGAATGACAGCAGAATGTATTCAAGACCTTGCAAAGGATATGATTGAAGACGTAGCTTCCTTATATAAACATTTTGTGAAGGTATCCATAAAATGAAGTGAAACTTTTGTGAAGTTTCACTTTTTTGATTTTGAATATGGATAATAACAGTAGCAGGCACTAATAATCAGTCTCCTAGTTTCTCAATTTCTTTTCCCCCCATTTGCCCTCCTACCATCAAATACTTCAATGTTGCTGGCAGAAGCTAACTCCTGGCACAAGAAGTCAGGTAGGTGAGAAAGAGATCACTGGGGGAAAGTAAATTGCCCCAGAAAGACAGACTTTTTGGTACAAAGATCCTTTATTCACACGTAACAGTCTTTAATTTTATGAACATCAAAATCAATACCTGAAAAGTTCACTAGTTAGATATTTGGAAGTTTTTAAAATACAAGACACCACGAGACTTTTTGTATTTGACTTAGAATGCTTTTTAGATTTCTTATAATATTTAGTAATTATGAAGAAATTTAGTGTTTTTTACTTATATCAGCAACATAAAAACTGCTCAAATTTGATTCCTTACATGTTCAGGAATCAATTTTTCTTTGGTTTATTCATAGCCATAGTAGTACATGTATATTTACTTTGCAATCAAAGGTAGTAATTGCCTTACAGAGATCTTAAGCAGAGGTCCTCAAAGAAAATACTATATCTCTTATAAGTTAAATTATTTCTCATCCAATGCTTTCTTATCAAAATTAAGATAGACTCTGTGAGAGGGATAAAATATGAAGTCTGTTTAGATATCCTGCTTCTCATGAAGGTTAGTAACTACATGGTAAGGCTAAAGACCATCTGTAAAAAGCTTCTCTTTTACCAACAAGAAAACTGGTTTTCAAATTTCCATACTTTCCAGTTAGTGTTAAAATATTAGGAGCACACCATTTTGCATATTATATGTGTTCAACCACAGCATAAAATGACCTTTTTATTGTGAAATGGGTATTCAAACCATATTTTAATAGAAAAATATATGGTCATTTAGGAAAAGGAAAAGATGACGTTCATCTTTTTAATAATAGAGTTTTAAAATAACTCTTTTTTTACTGAACATGGAAATAATATGTGTTTTTTGCAAAAAAAAAAAGAATTTGGTGAAAATATAGCAAAGTAAAATGAAGTTAATAAAAACACTAATAATCTGAATCCACAATTATTATCTAAGACTAATTCATTAATTTGTCCAACTGGGAGCACATCATATATACTGGTTTATAGCTTGGTTTTCTTAGTAATATCATCCCAATTATTATAATAATTACTAAAATGTATAGTACACTTACTGTATGCCATGTATTTTTATAAGTACTTTGTATATCTACAATATTTATTTGTATATTTAATCTACACAACAAGCCTACAGAATAGGTAGGCTTATTGATAAGAAAATTACATTTAGAAAGATTAAATGATTGAATAAATTGACCTAGATATAGCAAAAGATGATAGAACTAGAATTTGAACTAGGTAGTCTTTACTCCAGATCCCTTGCTCTTAGCCACTCTCCTTTTCAGATAATGTAATCTTTTTCTTCATTTAATAACTGTTCTACAAAAAACTGGGATTTGTCAATCACTGAAAAATATTAAAAACCTATGAATAATTTAATTTCGCTATCATTAAACATTTAGGTTATTTCCTATTTTCTATCACATTCTCTTTGTATAAATTATTATGTATACTTCTGATGATCACTTTAGAAATATTTCCATAAAATAGAATAACTCACTCAAAATTGTGAAGTCTCATATTACATATCACTAAATGACCCTCTTAGAATATGTACAAATTTGTATATTTGTACTATCAGTTTATGAGATTGTATTTCCATTAATCATTATTAATCTTACGAATCTGGTAGGTGAAAAATTGTGTTTTTATTGGCATGTTGTAGAATATTAATTTTTAATCTTACCAATCTGGTAGATGAAAAATTGTATTTTTATTGGCATTTATAGAAGAGTTAGATTAAACACTGTTCTTGAATTTATTCAGTTTTGTTTCTCCTTTTATAAACTGCCTGGGTTTTTTGTTTTGTTTTGTTTTTGGCTCAGTAGCTGTTCTTAAATACTGATTCTAACCACAAAGAGGACTGTAAAGAATTGGTTGTCAAGAAATAATTTTGGTAAGGTCAAATTTATGTTTTGGCTGTATCATTTTGACACATAAACCATTCATTTTCTCATTTCTCAAACTCCAGTGACATACTAGTACTCAATTATTTTATCACTCATGCTCTTAACAACACAGATCAAGCCAAAAACTATATCCTGAATCAAAGGCATGAAGTTAATAAAATACAACCACATTTCTTTCTAATAAGTTAGTTTTTCCCTTTGTGAGATTTTTTTCATAGCTGATGCATGATAGTTTATATTCTAGCTATCCTTTTCTTATGTAATGTTCACTGTTAAATAATTTACAGATAGAAACTTATTGAACTTCAGTAATTTAGAACTAATGGTCTATTCATAGATATAAGCCCTGGAAAATAATGTATAATTAGGACATTTAATACACTGAGCTACTATTAGCAGTCATTTTTAAAAATACCAAATATAAACTTTTACACAATTATTTTGCTTGGCAAACTCATTTTTCTATATAGGAATTCCAAAGGAGACCTTATTCTAGTGTGCAATTAATATGAATTATATCTGATTATCTAGATACTGAAACCATTTTATAAACTTCTCTGACATGTAGAGCTCAACTTCCTCTTAAGTGTTCAAGAGAACCTATTTTTTTTTTAGTTGCTTATAATATGCAAACCATTTCAGAACCCAGAGTTTTTTGGTAAGTGAATTAACATGTGGTTTGTATTTTTACATGGAAACTATATGTATAAATGGTTTTCAACCAGGATAAATTTTGGTGCCCCAGGGGACATTTGCAATGCCTGGTGACATTTTTGGTTGTTACAGTTGGAGGGTACCTAGTGATATCGGGTGAGTAGAGCCCAGGGATACTGCTAAACATCCTGTAGTGCATGGGACAGTCCCTACAACAAAGAATTATCTGACACAAAATGTTAATGCAGAGATTGGAAAAACCCTCATGACATAATATCATTGAGTACGCACTAACTGCCAGGTTGTGCTGGAGGCTGCGGGTACATGGGTAGAAAGTTATGATCTTACCGGTTAAGAAAGTTACATTTCATTGTGAAACAGAAAGATCTAGATTTTTTAAATGATAATTTAAATGATAATGAGATTTTAAAAATGATATTATATTAACATATAATAATGTTATATAATTGTTATGTTAATATAATAACATTTTGTTATAAGAATATGTAATTATTGTGCTGTAGTAATTTTATGTGTGATAAGTATATGACATATTTAGGAACAAAAATTCTACCTGAGGGACTTACTTAGTTTTGGGAAACTTTCAAAGAAGTGACAAGTGATATTGGCACTGTGTTTGTTGTTGTTGTTATTCCTTACCTTTTATTTAATTAAAAAAAAAAAAAAACACAAATAGTGTAGTTACAGCATAATGGATTTTCAAAAGCTGAACATATCCATATAACCATCCAGATCAATAAACCAGAATATTATCAGTGTCCCAGCAAACAGCCCTGTTCCCCCTTATAGTCACAGCTCAATCCTCAAGTGTAACTACAACTTTGACTTTTAGCACTATAGATTACTTTTTTTTTTCAAAGACAGGATCTCCCTCTGTCACCCAGGCTGGAGTTAGAATTACTTTTGTGTTTTACAGAACTTTGTATAAGTGGAACCATATAATATGTAATCTTTTGTGTCTAGATTCTTTTGTTTAGTGTCATTTATGTAAAATTGATTCATAATATTTCATGTTGTTCATTCTCATAACTATATTGTATAATACAGTTATATTTATTAACTCATTCTACTGTAAAGGCACAATGGCTGAAACCATAAGTTGACCAATAGGTCAGTTTGACTGCAGAATTAGTTTTGAGGGATTGGCAAGAAGACAGCTAGGGAAAATAGGTAGGATCAGATGATAGAAGATACCTTTGTCATATTAAAGGCATTTGGATTTTTTTTTCTAGTAGGAAATGAGATTTTTCAAAAGATATTAATCAAGAGTAAAATATAATGAGACTTGCATTTTAGAAAGATCATTTTGACAGCAAAATAGAATGGCTTGAGTGGGAGCAAGCTTAGCTATAACACCAATCAGGAAGTCATTGGAATAGTTCAGATAAAAGATGCTGAGAACCTAAATGTAGACAGTGCAGGTGAGGATAGAAAGGGACATATGATTTTCTCTGGATAGAATTAATAGCACTTTTGGAATAACTGAGAATAAGGGTTGCAAAGACTAGTTTTCTGAGCCAACCTTCAAAGCTTACTAAAATGTTAAAATGTGTTACTAAAATGCAAAATGTATACAATAAAGAAAAATAATAGAATTTAATGTTAGAATTTCAAGTTGAATTCAAAATAATTTTCAAATGTATCTTTAATGTTTGAACTTACACAAAAACAGATATCATTTGCTAAGAATACGTAAACTAATAAAAATCTTTACAGAGAATCTGAAGGAAACTTGATAACGGTCTAGACTAAAGGTTAATAATACTGGCCACTTGTTTGTTTTCATTTCAATTTTTAAAGTATGGCTTTCTTTTTTGTTGTTTCAGGATTTCACTCGTGGCACATTTTGCCACTATTAAGGTAGTTTTCAGTTAAGGAGGGAAAAAAGTTGTGTGTGTGTGTGCGTGCACGTGCGCGCATTCGTCTGCGCACACATTGACATGCTAAATGCAGAAGTTGAGAGAAGAAAGGAAAAGGGGAGTTAAAATATTACATATGGATGAAAAGGAAGAACATTTTTTAAGTAGAATGAACTTAGTTCCCTGTTATTATTTCTGGGTGGGGAAATTGCTCTCTCTTTTTATTTTGTTTGTGCATGCATCCTAAGGAGAATAAAGGCAGTGAGTCAGAAAGTTCCCCCATAGTCACTAGGTGATAGCTTCATTTCAAAGATGTATCGTTTTCTGTCTGAGACAGTAGTCAAGCTAGTTGTCTCTTTATGACCTACAGAATGACAGCAATTAGCTTCTGATAAAAAGAACAGTGCCTATCAATGTTTTCGAAGATGAAGAATTCTGACATAAAAAAAAAATTAGTGAACTCTCATTCGATAGTAATTACACCTGTTGTCTATTCACTAAATCAAATATATAACGCTTTTTAAAATTATGATCAATTCTGAAAGACTTTTAGATGAATTTGTATCTTATTATAACATCTATATTCATCAAAAGCTCTAATACACATAAATGAGAGTAATTTATTCATTGTATAATCAGTGCTTTTTGCATTAATTGGAGAAAGGCTTCTAATTGCTCTGATATACTTCAGGGTCTGTCCTCCACAAACGAAGAACCACAGACACTTGATTTTTTTGTTTGTTTCTGTTGCATTTGGGGAGCAACTGTATTAGGTCCAAATTTCAGAAAATTCTAAATTTTATGCTTTTAATTAATGAATTTATTGTAGATTTTTAAAAATCAAGTAAAGGGTAATCTTAATGCCAATTTACTTTGAAAATGTCAGATTTTGAAAACAACAGAGTAAAGTAACACTGAGTAAAGCACATCTGCATTTTTCATTTTTAGGAAGAAATATGGATTCCTTTTCTTGTCACATTTATTACTTAAAAAAAATAAAGTATGCCTGTTAATCTTCAACACAGATTCAAAGATGAGAATACTATGTATTAGTCTGTTATGCTGCTAAAAAGAGACATACCTGAGACTAGGTAACTTATAAAGGAAAGATGTTTGACACACAGTTCCACATGGCTGGGGAGACCTCACAATCGTGGCTGAAGACGAATAAGGAGCCACGTCATACGCGGCAGCAGGCAAGAGAGCTTGTGCAGGGGAACTCCAATTTATAAAACCATCAGATCTCGTGAGACTTATTCACAACCACAGGAACCAATGGGGGAAGCACCCCCATGATTCAATTATCTCCACCTGGTCTCGCCCAGGGCATCAAAAATTTAAAGAATCAAGGAGCTACCTTGCTTTGTATTTGCTTCTACTTTTTTTCATCAGTTTTATCAAAAACAGATTTTGGCACTATATTTTTACGTCCATAATTTGAGTTTTTACTCAAGGATCCTTGAGAGTATTAAAAGCATGGCAATTAGCTAGAAGCAAGAGTTCTTTTTCTATTTTGCCATTAGTTTATCTGTCATGTTCATTGTCATTTTATCACCAAATGAAGTCCTAAAATCAACAACTGAGAAACTTTTAAAAGTACTTTGATATCATCTGGTATTCAATCAAGAAAATATTGAGACTTTACTAGTTTTAAGTGAGAAATAATTAAAATGTATTAGTTGCAGCAAAGATTGAGTCCCTTAATCCAAATATTTGTTAAAATCAAAGAACAATATAACCTGTCTAATCATTGCAAATCATTCTTATCTAAATGTTGCCATCACAGGAGTAGCCAGATATTATTAGTGTAATCTTCAGTCTCAATACCTTTCAGTCATGAGTCCAGTAACTTAAACCTCATTTCAAGTTCACATCCCTTTTATCCTAAATAATGGAAAAATGTCTTTTCTGTCTAAGCTATTAACTGCATATGCCTGAATGGAAGATGACAGCAACTATAATATGAGACACCTATTTTCCCAATGAGAAGATCCATAAATGGAGGGATTATCCATCTTAAATGTACATACTTTTAGCAATTTAGATAAAATAGTGAAACACTTAGGTTCACTAATTTAAAACACAAATATAAATTTAAAGGCACATTGAAAATAGTGTATTATTTAGGACAACTGATTCTTTTTCATGGCAAGTTTTTGAAAGGTTTTATGCAAAGTCCCAACATATGCCATTAACATCAATGTCTTTATTACCATTGCCAGAGTCTAAGTAATTTAAAAGTTTTCCATGCCATATCATCCTTTGTTTAACAGCTTTATTGAGATATAATTCACATATCATACAATTCATTCATTGAAAGTATATAATTCAATGGTTTTTGGTATATTACATTTATTTTTTAATTTTGGCAAAATATATGTAGCACAAAACTTGCTATTTTAGCCTTTTTTTTTTTTTTTTTTTTTGAGACATAGTCTCACTCTGTTGTCCAGACTGGAGCACAGTGGCAGGTTCTCAGCTCACTGCAACCTCCACACCCCAGATTCACCCTCCTGCCTCAGTATTCACCCTACCCTCCTGAGTAGCTGGGATTACAAGTGCATGCCACTATGCCCAGCTAATTTTTGTATTATAAAAGAGATGGGGTTTCACCATGTTAGCCAAGCTGGCCTCAAACTCCTGACCTTAGGTGATCCGCCCGCCTCAGCCTCCCAAAGTGCTGAGATAACAGGCGTGAGCCACTGTGCCTGGCCCTACTTTAGCCATTTTTAAGTGTACAGTTCATTGGTATTAATTATATTCACAATGTTGTAGAATTATCACCACTACCTATTTTTAAAACTTTTTCATCACCCCAGAACCTCTGTAACCTTTAAGCAATAAATCCCCATTTCTTCCTTCCCATAATCCCTGGTAACCTTTAATCTACTTTCTATCTTTATAAATTTTCCTATTATAAATATTTCATGTAAGTACAACCACACAATAATTCTCCTTTTGTGTATGGCTTTTTAAATTTAGCCTAATGTCTTCTTAGTTCATGCATGTTGTAGTATATATCAGAACTTTATTCCTTTTTATGCCTGAATAGTATTCCATTGTATGTAATACCACAATTCATTTATCCATTCATCTTTTGATGGACACCTGGGTTGTTTTCATCTTTTGGCTATGGGGAGAGTGCTGTTGTGAACATTGGCAACCAAGTATATGTTCAAGTTCTTGCTTTCATTTCCATTGGTTAAGAACTTGGGAATGGAAGTGCAGGATCATATGGTAATTCTGTGTTTCACATCTTAAGAAATTAAACTGTTTAAGAGTTTTATAGTTTTAGTTCTTATACTATAGATAAAGAACTATAGTTCTTTATACTGTAGATCTATTTTGAGTTTGTTATGTGGTGTGAGGTACGAGTTCATTCTTACTGCTTAATTATGAATATGTGGAATTTAAAATTTTTCTATATAAAGATATTACTGGAAATGTTATTCCAAGCCTCAAGTACCCATTTGCCTAACATTAGTACACTTACCATTTTCTTTTGTCCTGTAAAGATATCCTAACATTCACAATATAACCACATACAATATTGCTTTTTATTAATTATTTCTGATAGGCATCTTTTATATCCAGACAACACTAGTATTGATGAGGAGATCTTTTAGGCTTGTGGGCCTTCATCAAACAGTACTTTTTGACTAAAAAAAGTGAATTCAGTATAATATGCAAGGCCTTATAAGAGTTCAGATATAAGGTAACTAACTTTTCTTTGCTGATGAGTAACTTTGGTTTAAAAAAATAACTTGCCTTATGGAAGTTAAGATACGGCAACATGGGTTTGATTTTGTGCTATTCATGTATATTGGAGGTGATCTCAACTCTGTGCTAATTCAAACAATTTATATTTCCAGCTAAAAATAGACTTTAGAATGTGTAGAAAATGCATATGCCAGTGTTGCATCCTGAAATTATTGTTTGTCTCCAAATTAAAGTGAAAAGTAATTCAGTAGAGAAACACCTTGATTCCCCATATCTGTCAGTTGATAAAGTAGCTATTGCAGAATTCTGTAAAAGAGAGAAGGAAGAGTGAGATAGTAGGAAGAAGAGTAGGGTTTATGAGTTCAATTAAAACTTTAAAGAACAGATAATTCCTATCTTATTTCCTCATTATTTAAATTGTATCTAAACACAGGATGAAGAAAACATCTGAACTCAATCTATAAAGATAACAGAACCTTCATACCAAAGTGGAATAAAAATAACAAGGAGACTATAGACCTAATCATATGTGAAAATATATGTAGAAATATTAATATGCACAAACTTGATACAGCATCAAGTTTTTTCTAAATGTACACTTCGTCCTAGGCGAAATTGATTTTAAGAATTCAAGAACAGTAAATTTTAGACATCCTTTAATTTCATTTTTATCATTATTAGGTAAATCACAAAAGATTATATGGTCATCTTGATGTATGTCAAAAAGACGTAAAATTCAGTGTATTTTTTTCCTGTTAAGGATACATAGTAAACTAGAATTAAAGAAAAATTTTAAACATGATAAAATATGTTTATCACAAAAGCTAACAAATACAATAAAGCTGAAACACTGGATAAATTCTTACTAAAGTCAGAAAAAAGAGAAAGATAGTCACAGTCACCATTATTTGTTTGAGAAAGTCCAACCAGCACAAATAGTTTGGGCAGTCAGTAATATGTGTCAAAAAGTTGAATGTAATGATACAATTACACAGAGAGATTATATGACGGAAATACGAGAAAAGATATGAAGAATGAAATGAGAAGATCCAAAGTACATTATATCAGAGCCCCAAAAGGAAAAAATAGAAAGAATAGAGAAAAGGCAATGATCAAAGAGATAATGACTATAAAGTTTACAGAACTAATGAAAAAACACAAATCCAGAAATCCTAACGGTACAGTGTATCTCAAGAAGGAGAAATAAATCTATTTCTGAACACATGGGAATGAAATATCGGAACTAAAGTAGGGGAACTATTGAAAGTAACGAGAGAGAAACAGCAGATCACTTACATAGAAATGACAGCAGACTTTTCAACAACATTGGAATAAAACAGACAATAGAATATATAAAGCTTTGAAGAAAATAATGAGAATTGTTTATTAAGCAAAATATCTTTCAAGAATAGAGATAAAGGGGGAGTAAAGCAAGTTGGCCAAATAAAAGGCTCCCCCAGTTATACCCTAAGCAGGAACACAACTATCCACAGAAGAAAAGCATCTTTATCAAAACCAAAAAACAGATGAGCAGTTATAGTACCTGGTTTTAACTTCATGTTGCTGAAAGAGACACTGAAAGGGATAGGAAACACAGTCTAGAATTACCAGCACCACCCCTCCCCAATTATACCCCGGCAGCAACTGGCTGCATGGCATGGAGAGAGAATCTGTGCATTTGGGAGAGGAAGAGCACAGTGATTGTGAGACGTAGCATTGAACACAGTTCCGCCCTGTCACAGCAGAAAGCAACACCAGGCTTAATTCAACTGAATACTGCCCATAGAGGGACCATTTGGACCAGCCCTACACAGAAGGGAACCACTCATCCCTGCAATTGGAACATGAGTTTTGGCTTGGCTGAAGTCCTTTGCAGCCCAAAATAAATTTGAAAGGCAGTCTGGGCCACAAGAACTACAATTCTTGGGCAAGTCCTAGTGCTGACGTGGGCTCAGATCCAGTGGGGCATGGGGGCACATGACCTACTGAGACACCAGCCAGGGCAGCTAAAGGAGTGCTTGCACCATCCCTCCCCCAGCCCCATGCCACATAGCTCACAGCTCCAAAAGAGACCCCATGCTTCTGCTTGAGGAGAGGGAACAGTAAAAGGGACTTTGTCTTGCATTTGGAAACCAGCTCAGCCACAGAAGGATAGGACACCAGGCAGAGTCCTGAGGCCCCCTTTCCAGGCCTTAGCTCCTGGAGAACATTTCTAAACACACCCTGGGCCAGAAGGGAACCTGTTGCCTTGAAGGGAAGGACTCAGTCCTGGCAAGATGCATCAACTTTTGACTAAAGAGACCTTGAACCCTCCAAGGTCCAGCAGTGATATCCATATAGTATGCCATGTGCCTTAGGTGAGCCTCTGAGACATGCTGGCTTCAGGTGAGACCCAGCACATTCCTAGCTGTGATAGCTACAATGAGAGACTCTTTCTGCTTGAGAAAAGCAGAGAAAAAGTAAAGGAGACTTTGTCTTGCACCTTAGGGGAGTAGAGCACCAAGTGGGCTCTTGGGGACCTGATTCTAGGCCTTGAACCTTGGAGAGCATTTCTGAACCTGCCCTGGGCCAGAGGGTAGTCCACTGTCCTGAAGAGTGAGTCCCATGCCTGGCAGCATTCACCACACACTGACTGCAGAGCCCTTGGGCCTAAAGAGAACATCAGTGGTAGCCTGACAATACTCCCCTTGGGTCTGTTGTGGTGGTGGCCATAAGGTGAGGCTCCTCTGCCGTGGAAAATAGAAGAAAGAGTGGGAAGGACTGTGTCTCATGATTTGAGTGCCAACTCGGCTTCAGTAAAATAGAACACGAGGTAAATTTCTAAGGTTTTTTTTTAATTCCAGTCCCTCGCTCCCAGATAGCATCTCTGGACCTACCCTGGGCCGGGATAACTCAACACCCTAAAGGAAAGGACAAAAGAGCCTGTCTGACTTCACACCTGTTGATCGTACAGCCCTAATGCCTTGATTGAACATAGATAGCAGCCAGATAGTGGTTACAGTGGGCCTTGAGTAAGACCTAGTGCTGTGCTGGCTTCAGGTCTAATCCAGCACTGTCCTATTGGTGATGGCCACTGGGGTGTTTGTATCAACCCACATCCCCAGCTCCAGAAGCACAGCACAGAGAGAAACTCCATTTGTTTGGGACAAAAAAAGAGAAGAGAACAAGAATCTCTGTCTAATAATACAGAGAATTTTTCTGGACTGTAACCAAGACCACCAAAGTGGTATCTCTGCAAATCTGCAAGAACTATAGCATTACTGGGCTTGGGGCCCAAGTCCCTTCAAATACCTGAAAAGACTTTCTGAGAGAGGCAGGCACCAACAAGCCCAGATTGCGAAGGCTAGTAAATACCTAACTCTTCAATGCCAGAAACACTGACAAACATCTACAAGTATCAAGATCACCCAGGAAAACATGACCTCATGCAACAAACTAAATAAGGCACTAGGGAATAAGCCTGAAGAAACAGAGATATGTGATCTTTTAGACAGAGAATTCAAAATAGATATTTTGAGGAAACTGAAAGAAATTCAAGATAACACAGAGAAAGAATTCAGAATTCTGTCAGAAAAACTTAGCAAAGAGATTGAAATAATATTTTAAAATAAACAAGCAGAAATTCTAGACATGGAAAATGCAACTGACACACCCAAGAATGCATCAGTCTCTTAATAGCAGAATCGATCAATCAGAAGAAAGAATTAGTGAGCTTTAAGAAAGACTAATTGAAAATACACAGTTAGAGGAGACAAGAAAATAAAAAAGGATGAGGTACGCCTACAAGATCTAGAAAATAGCCTCAAAAGGGTAAACCTGAGTTATTGGCCTTAAAGAGGAGGTAAAGAAAGAGATAGGAGTAGAAACTTTATTCAAAGGGATAATATGAGAGAACTTCCCAAACCTCGAGAAAAATATCAACACTGTGCAAGAAGGTTATAGATAACACTAAGCAGATTTAACTCGAAGACTACCTCAAGGCATGTAAATAATTAAACTGCCAAAAGTCAAGGATAAAGAAAGAATCCTAATAGCACCAAGAGAAAAGAAGCAAATGGCATACAATGGAGCTCTACTACATCTGGCAAAAGAGGTTTCAGTGGAAAACTTACAGGCCAGAAGAGAGTGGCATGACATATTTGAAGTGCTGAAGGAAAAAAACTTTTGCTCTAGAATAGTATATCTGGTGAAAATATCCTTCAGGCATGAAGGAGAAATAAAGACTCTCAGACAAACAGAAGCTAAGAGATTTCATCAATACCAGACCTATCCTTCAAGAAATACTAAAGGGAGTTCTTCAGTCTTAAAGAAAAGGATGCTAATGAGCAATAAAAAAAAAAAATATCATCTGACGGTGCAAAACTCAGTGGTAGTAGTAAGCACCCAGAAAAACACAGAATATTTTAAGACTGTAATTGTGGTGTGTAAACTACTCTTATCTCAAACAGAAAGACTAAACAATAAACCAGAGATAAACTCTCAAACAATAAACTCTCAAAAGATAGAGTGGCTGAGTGAATGAAAAAAGAAGACTCAATGATCTGCTGCCTGTGAGAAACACAGTTCACCTGTAAAGGCAAACATAGACTGAAAACAAAGAGATGGAAAAAGATATTCCATGCCAGTGGAAACCAAAAAAGAGCAGGAGTAGCTATACTTAGACAAAATAGTTTTCTAAACAAAAACTGTAAGAAGAGACAAAGTCATTATATAATGATAAAAGGGTGAATTCATCAATGGACCCAATGCTGGAGCATATAGATATATAAAGAAAATATTATCAGAGCTAAAGAGAGAGAGAGATTCCAATACAATAATAGCTGGAGATTTCAACACCCTACTTACAGCATTAGGCAGATCATGCAGACAGAAAATCAACAAGGAAACATCAGACTAATCTGCACTATAGAACAAATGGACGTAATAGATATTTACAGAACATTTTATCCAGTGGTGGCAGAATACACATTATTCTCCTCAGAACAGAGATAATTCTAAAGGATAGACCATATGTTGGGTCACAAAACAGGCCTCAAAACATTCAAAAAACTGAAATGATACCAAGAATCTTTTCTGACCACAATGGATTAAAACTGGAAATCAATAATGAGGAATGTTGGAAACTATACAAACACATGGAAATTAAACAAGATGCTCCTGAATGATCAATGAGTCAATGAAAGAATTAAGAAGGAAACTGAAAATTTTCTTGAAACAAATTACAATGGAAACACAACATACCAAAACATATGGGACACAGCAAAAGCAGTATTGAGGGAATTTTATAGCTATAAGTGCCTATATCAAAAAAGATGAAGAAATTCAAATAAATAACCTAATGATGCATCTCAGAGAACTAGAAAAGTAAGAGCAAACAAAACCCAAAAGTAGTAGAGGAAAAGAAAGAATAAAGATCAGAACAGAGATAAATGAATTTGAAACGAAGAAAATACAAAAAGATCAACAAACTGGAAAGCTTGTTTTTTGGATAGTTAAGCAAGACTGACAAACCTTTAACCAGAATAACTCAGAAAAAAGGAGAGAAGATGCAAATAAACAAAATCAAAAATGAAAAAGGAGTCATTACAATTGATACTGCATTAAGTCAAATAATCATTAGTGGCTACTATGAGCAACTATATACCAAAAAGTTAGAAAATCTGTAAGAAATGGACAAGTTTCTAGACACAACCTATCAAGGCTTAACCGTGAAGAAATCCAAAACCTGAATAGAGCAATAACAAGTATCAAGATTAAAGCTGTTAAAAAAAATATCCCAGTGAAGAAAAGCCTGAGATCCAATTCCCTGCTGAATTCTACAAAACATTTAAGAAAGACCTAATACCAATCTTACTCAAACTATTCCAAAATATCAAGGAGGAGGGAATACTTCCATACTCATTATATGAGACCAGTGTTACCCTGATACCAAAACCAGGCCAAGACATGGAAAAAAAAAAGAGAGAGGGAGGGAGAGAGAAAGAGAGAGAAAAGAAAAGAAAATTACAGGCCAATATCTCTGATGAATATTGATGCAAAAATCCTCAACAAAATACTAGCAAACCAAATTCAACAATACATTAAGATCATTCTCATAACCAAAAAGGATTTATGGCAAGCATGCAAGGCTGGTTCAACCTACATGATACATCGTACCAACAGAATGAAGGACAAAAACTATATGGTCATTTTACTTGATGCTGAAAAATCATTTGCTAAAATTCAAACTCGCTGCATGATAAAAATCCTCAAAAAAACTAGGTATAGAAGGAACATCCCTCAACATAATAAAAGCTATATGCAACAGACCCACATCTAGTATCATAGTGAAAGGGGAAAAACTGAAAGCATTTCCTCTAAGATCTGCAACATGACAAAGATGCCTACTGTCACCACTGTTATTCAACATACTACTGGAAGTTCCAGCTAGAGCAGTCAGACAAGAGAAAGATATAAAGGGCATCCACACTGGAAAGGAAGAAGTCAAATTATCCTTGTTTTCACATGATATGATATTATATCTGGAAAAAAACTAAAAACTCCACCAAACAACTATTAGAACTGAGAAGCAAATTCAGTAAAGTGGCAGGATACAAAATGAACATACAAAAATCAGTAGCATTTCTATATGCCAACAGTGAACAATCTGAAAAAGAAAAAAAAAAAGTAGTCCAATTTACAGTAGCCAGAGAGAAAATTAAATACCTAGGAATTAAGTAAAAGATCTCTATAATGAAAACTGTAAAACTGATGAAAGAAATTGCAGAGGACACCAAAAACTGGGAAGTTATTCCATGTTCATGGGTTGGAAAAATCAATATTGTTAAAATGTTCGTACTACCCAAAGCAATCTACAGATTCAGTGCAATCCCTATCAAAACACCAATGATATTCTTCACAGAAATAGAAAAAATAATCAAAATTTATCTGGAACCATGAAAAACCCAGAATAACCAAAGCTATCCTAAGCAAAAATAACAAAACTGGAGGAATCATATTACCTGACTTCAAAGTATATTATAGAGCTATAGTAGCTAATACAGCATGGTACTGGCATAAAAACAGATACATAAACCAACGGAACAGAAGAGAGAATCTAGAAATAAATCTGTACACCTACAGTGAACTCGTTTTTGACAAAGATGTCAACAACATGCACCCAGGAAAAGACAGTCTCTTCAATAAATGGTGCTGGGAAAACTGAATATGTATATGCAGAAGAATGAAACTAGACCCCTATGTCTTGCCATACAAAAATCAAATCACAATGGATTAAAAACTTAAATCTAAGACCTCAAAACTATGAAACCATTACTTGAAAACATTGAGGAAACTCTCCCGGATGTTGGTCTATGCAAAACATTCTTGAGTAATATCTCATAAGCACAAGTAAACAAAGCAAAAATGGACAAATGGGATTACAAATTTAAAAGCTTCTGCACAGCAAAGGAACAATCCACAAAGTGAAGAGAGAACCCACAGAATAGGAGAAAATATTTGTAAACTAGCCACCTGATGAGGGATTAATAACCAGAATATATAAGAGACTCAAACAACTCTATAGGAAAAAGATCTAATAATCCAATTAAAAATGGGCAAAAGATCTGAATAGACATTTCTCAAAAGAAGATGTACAAATGGCAAACAGGACTATGAAAAGATACTCAGCATCATTGATTATCAGAGAACTACAAATCAAAACCACAATGAGATATGATTTCACCCCAATTAAATGGCTTTTATCCAAAAGACAGGGCATAACAAATATTGGTGAGGATTCGAGAAAAGGGAACCCTCGTACACTGTTGGTAGGAATGTTAAGTTAGTACAACCACCATGGAGAACACTTTAGAGGTTTCTCAGAAAACTAAAAATGGAGCTACCATATGATCCAGCAATTCCCCTGCTGGGTATGTACCCAAAAGAATGGAAATCAGGGCTGGGTGTGGTGGCTCACGCCTGTCATCCCAGCACTTTGGGAAGCCAAGATGGGCAGATCACCTGAGTTCGGGAATTCGAGACCATCCTGGCCAACATGGTGAAACCCTGTCTCTACTAAGAATATAAAAATTAACCGGGCATGGTGGCACATGCTTGGAATCCCAGCTACTCAGGAGGCTGAGACAGGAGAATCGCTGGAACCCAGGAGGTAGAGATTGCAGTGAACCGAGATTGTGCCACTGCACTCCAGTCTGGGCAACAGAGCGAGACTCTGTCTCAAAAAAAAAAAAAAGGGAAATCATATTTCCAAGGAATATCTGCACGCTCATGTTTCTGGCAGCACTGTTCACAATAGCCAATATGTAAAATCAACCGAAGTGTCCATCAGCAGATGAATGGATAAAGAAAATGTCGTACATCTACACAATGGAGTTCTATTTGGCCATAAAAAAGAATGAGAACCTGTTATTTCCAACATGGATGAACCTGGAGGTCATTATGTTTGTGAAGCCAGGCACAGAAAGACAAACTTCACATGTTCTCACTCATTTGTGTGAGCTAAAAATGAAAACAACTGAACTAATGGAGATACATAGTAGAAGGATGATTTCCAGCTGAGGATGGTAGTGAGGAAGCAAGGGGACTAAATATAAAAAGTAGTTAGAAAAAAATGAAAAAACCTGGAGTTGGATAGCACAACAGGGTGACTGTAGTCAATAATAATTTAATTATATATTTTAAATAAAAAATATAATTGGCTTGCTTGTAACACAAAGGATAAATGTTTGAGGGGATGGATACTCCATATACCATGATGTGATTATTATGCATTGCATGCCTTTATCAGAGTGTCTCATGTAACCCCCAAATTTATGTACCTACTGCACACCCAGGAAAATTAAAACTTTGTCAGAATTTTCAAGCTAAATTATTCAAGAAGATTACAAAAAGTCTGATAGTCTCTGGGCAATTTGTGTTAATACAAAAAAATAAAAACCAGGAAAGAAAACCCTGAGAGATCAGGACATAACATACTCTTCATAGGGATATGAAGCATTTCTTTGTTTTCTGTGCTTTCTTAGAAGCAAACCTGATTAGGTATAGAAGAAGCCTATATATGTCCTTCTTATTACAGTGTTGAGTAAAATGTCAGTTTCCATCTGTCCCACTTATTGTTCCTCCTTTGGATACCCTCTTCTCTTGTATATTTAATTTTTATTATGTGAAAAGAAATGGAAGAGAGGATCTGAGTATAGGCTATTCATAATCATCTCAATATAAAATAGTATTGCCTGCTTACAAAATCTTTCAAGTTTATTTTGTTAGCCTAAATTTTTTAATTTTTTGTTGATTAATTCTTAAGTTTGGTTTGGCTCTTTTATAACCTGAGACACTCTTAAGTGTATAACTTTGAAAGCATGACATTGGGTTAAAATGAACATCAAGGTAGCATCAAAGGAGGAAATGCTATAAATGTGCAGTCTCAGTAGTGTTTTTACATATGTGTGTGTGTTAGTGGGGGTAGTCATTTCCGCCCATTCTGACCAGATAATTAAATGTGGTTGGTGCCAGTAGATACAACCAGTTCCTTCTACCCCACTCCCACCAGCTGCCCTAATAAAGTCACTTTTCAGTTGCCTGTTGTCCAAACCTGAAAAAAATCCCAATCCTAGGGTGTATAGTATTATTAACTATAGTCACCATGCTGTGTATTAGGTTTCCTGAACTTTTCCCCCACATATCTACATATCAACTTTTGAAGAATGGGAATGAGTAACTTTTTTTTTAACGTAGGTTGAAAGACATATGTAACCAACATTCTAACATTAATGAATACATACATATTCCATATATAAAAATGCTAACAATCCATAGGAATATCAGTATTCTCTCATCTTTTCCTGGAATGAGATACAAAGTAGTACTGTTTATATAAGTGGAATATGAAGATAAGTATTCCCATGAAAATCTCTTATAAAAAGTGATTTGTTCACCTGAGTTCCCGTTTTATGGTTTGATAATTTAATTATCAAATTAATGTTTAGATAAAAATTATTGGAAAATAACGTGTAAAGAGAAAAGTTGTGATGCTAAGGAGTGTTCACTGCTATGTACTTGAGTTGGTTCTTGAACAAGGGTTGGGATCTAAATGTTAGCAAATACAGTGAGATTTTTCATAGTTAAAGTGAGAAAAACTTGAAAATCTTTCAAAGACATATTAATCTCAGTAAGCCCAACAACCACTTTTTACCCCAGCATTGAAATAAATTCTTTGGTTGAATTAGGTAGATTGGTTGGCATGCTTTATAAAGAGGAATAATTACCTTTAAACATTAGAACCTTACCTGGCACAGCGATTCATTAACCATTGGAACTGAATTAAACTAAAAACTACCAACTCAGACATCATTTCATGCTCACTGCAAAGTATATGTTCATTGAATGGAATGGAAAACAAAATGCCTGCAGTATGTAAATTTGTACTCTTTTCTTCCTGTGTCCTTCCTACCATGGTACTGTCTCCTTTGACCTTTCATCACAACCAGATCTTATTTAAATATTGTACAATTTGAACAGAAAAAAAAACAGATCTTCTTCTCTTCACATGAAAAGTTATCTGCTTCTTCCAGGAATTGAAGAAGATGTAAACATTTAAGAAGATTAAAACCCCAAGAAAAGATGTTCATTAGCAATAAAATAATGTCTCCCAAGTAAAAGTGAGATACCTTTTACAATTACCTTGATTTCCAGATTGCATCTTCTCTGTCTTTGTAGCAGTAGTCTTTGACCATTTGGTCATATTATTATAAGTTGATGTGGTTATGATTGGTTGAAACTTGTTTGTAACTAAAATAAAAATAAAATCTGTAAATGAATGATTTTGATTAATTAGACTAAATTCGAGACTGCTCTTACAATAATGTGACTCTTCCATTCTGCTGTGTTTCTTGAATGAGAAAAAGGTAGATTTATAACAAGTACTCATTGAACATCTTTGGGAGTTTGTCGTGGATGTAACTTTTATCTACTACATGATGTCCCAAGAAAAATATTTTAAGGATACCTACTCTATACCATAGAATACTTATAGGAGCAGCCTCAGAATTGTTAGTTTATAACCCTTTTTAAAAATGTAAAATGAAATTAATGTGTTTGTCCTTTAATAAGCAAAAGTCAGGAAAATGTAACTGGCTGGTGTTAAACTGGCTATATTTACCTAATTTATCTCCTCACTAAATTCTGTTCTCATAGGAGCAGCGTCAGAATTGTTAGTTTATTATAACTCTTTTTAAAAATGTAAAATGAAATTAATGTGTCCTTTAATAAGCAGAAGTCAGCAAAATGTAAGTGGCTGGCATTAAACTGCCTATTTTTACCTAATTTATCTCCTCACTAAATCTATATTCTGTTCTGATGAAGTATTGTCACATTTACATCAATCTACGAAGTTGAACATAAAGTGATTATAAAGATAAGACCAAATGGTACATATTGTCATTAATCTACATCATTCCTTCCATCAGCAGTATGTTTTTCAAAGTGTGGTCTTCTGACCGGCATCAGAAACATCACCTGGAATCTTGTTAGAAATGTAAATTTTGAGGCACCTAGAAATTCTGAATCAGAATCTCTGAAAGTGGGGACCAGCAATCTGTATTTTAACAAGGCCTCTAGAAGATTCTGATGCACACTAAAGTTTGAGAAACCCTGCTCTAACTACATCTCACCTTGATAACTTAACAAAGTTATTAACAGTAGTCATTAGCTGGTATTACAAAGATAGTCTTTGTCATTTAAGATTATTTAATCAGCAGAGGGCACTGCAGTAATTGTGAGGAGGAAATTTTATGAAATCTACCTACTCAGGTTACAAGCACGTGAGTACTAATACATAAATTTGTGTGCTCTGTTAATAAAATCTTGTCTATAAAAATAAGTGAAAGCACTATACTAAGTGATTTTTCACAGAGTCATTATGCACGTAAAGTATTTCTGCACATTTAGATTTATCTATTATATATTCTTTATGGTTTTTTTTTAAATCAGAGTCTCGCTCTGTTGCCCAGACTGGAGTGCAATGGCACAGTTTCGGCTCACTGCAGCCTCTGCCTCCTGGGTTCAAGTGTTTCTCCTACCTCAGGCTCTCGAGTAGCTAGAACTACAGGTGCATGCCACCACGCCTGGCTAATTTTTGTATTTTTTAGTAGAGATGATGTTTCACCATGTTGGCCAGGCTGGTCTCAAACTCCTGACCTCAAGTGATCCACCCACCTCGGCTGCCCAAGGTGTTGGAATTACATGCATGAGCCACCATGCCCAACCATATGTTCTGTACATTTTTAAACATCATTGTCTGTTAGCAATATCTTTTTTAAGGTCATTTTTCCTATGAAGTTAAAATATGAACAATTTCATCAACAAGGTACCTGAATTACTGAATCATTGTTTTTGACACTGTTTTTACAACTTAGCAGTCTTTTAAGCATCTTTCTGACTTTAATGTTATCCTCAAAGTAGCAAGAAAAAAAAAGATCACAATTATGTGATTTTTCACAGAAGGTTGCAACTTTCATATTGGAGAAATATTTAGATGTCAAAGATAAATATTAATTCATCTAAATTAATCTTTTTATATCCAATTAAACTTTTATATTTTAGGCCTACTAGTTCAGAAATACTGACACCTGAAGTAAGACCATAAATTTCTACCATCTTTCAAGGAATAAAAGAATTTAGTAACCAAGTTAATAATGTGTAAGAGGAAAACAGAACTTTAAGCTAGTTAAGGAAAAAATGGTTTCAACCTTTTAATGGCATCTTTTTTGCCATTGATAATGAACAGTCTGTTGATAATGAATACTTGTGTTATCTATTCATTAACAGATACAGATAACCTTTATTTGTCTATATTGTACTAGCATATGTGATTGAAAGTGATAAAGCTACATTCCTCAAACCATTCTTCTGTTCGGATTTTCTAATAAACAGGTATCTTTCTCTTGTTATATTTGTAATTAAGTTTTATTCTCTTATTCTTTGTTTTCTAGTTGCATCTCCCCATTTATGGTTTACAGGTCTTTGTACTCAGCTCTTGCTCTCTTGTCTATCTTCCAGTCCCCATCTTATTCAGCTGCCTGCTCCCTAGTTTAGATCCCTAATTTCAGTATTCTACTTCCTACCTGGCATTTGCCAATGCTCTTGCATCTGGGTTCTTGCTCTCCATTCTCTTTTTCCTAGTCTTTGGTTCTCTACTACTGTTTGCAGGTAGTTTCTGGATTTTTGTATTATTTCTGTTCTCTAACTGATATGTGCAGAACTGCAAGGATGTAAGAAGAATTGGAAAGTAGAAGCATAGGAAGAACTAACATGTATTGAATACCTACTCTATGCTAAGTGATTTATCATTTAGTTCTCAGAGCCCTCTTATAAGATGTAGATATATTTTATTATTACCTCTATTATATTCATAAGTACTCTGGAAATAGGTTAAATATTTTCTTCTAATTCACATAGCAACTATGTAGTAAAGCCAAGTTTCACATATAGATTGGTTCATTTATTCCTTCACTTCTTTATTCAACAAATATTTGTTGAGCACATACTATATGTTGGGCTCTGAACTAGATGCTGAAATAGATCCAGCTCCTATTGTTATTGACCTTAACTGTGTAGTGTCATTGTCTGACGTCATAGATGATGATCTTTTACTACACCAAACAGCTTAAGAGGAAGAGAAAATGAAAATAGAAGGGTTCTAATGTTTTATGTAAAATGTTTGATACAAATGTGAGCAAGAGTGTATTTGTACATTATTTAGGAATACCCTATTGAAAAGATCAGTTTGTATCTAGTATAGAGAGTCTGACATCCATCCACCTACCCCAACCAACTCACCACCATCAGCATCAATGCCTTTCAGTGGCATCACCATGATATATTTTTTCTTTTATGTTCTAAAACATATAATGTTTGTATCTGTCTATATGCCCAAATTCTTTAGAAGATCTTCAGAAAGAATTAACTCTCCTGCCTGAATTACATTTAGAGAAAGATAAAGAACTTTGTAAAGAATACAGTCAGCCCTGCAGAACCCCTAAATACTGTATTTTCGATCCTCAGTTGATTGAATCCACAGATGTTGAACCAGCAATATGGAGGGCAACTGTACCTACACTGATCCATCCATCTATATATTTTTATACTCTGAAAAATATTATGGCTTACCCAAATACTAAATACAACAGAATTTTTAAAAATATAAATGTGAAGAGTAGGACAGAGAAAAATCAGAGAAACTAAAGTTGTGTTCAGTAAGCCTACTGAAAGGTGTCCACAAATTTGTCTCTGTTCTCAAGCATAACTTGATTCACAAGCATTGTAATTTAAAAACAAACTGGTAACATAGAAGAGTACCGATTCCTAGTTATGATACTTGAGAGGAAATTTCTCCTGTAGGTTCTCCTAAAGACCAGAATGTAATGTGGTGAACAATTCAGATGCTTCCTAATGTAAATAAAAGTTTGAGCCATTTTATTGATTCTGATTTCATACCACAAAAGCAAAGCCCAATAAAACAATTCTATAAAAAGTGAAATAAGGCATTCAGAGTATATCACTCTCCAGTGGTCTGGCGAAATCCAGTGGTATGTTTTAGAGGATTTAGAAAAATTAATGAACCACATCTCTTTTAGGCAATTCTCACGTATCATTTGTCAATTGAGTTTTTCGTGTGCTGGGTGACAGTGAGCTTACACACTCTCTGAGGTTTGTTTTATTCACTACTGTAACATCAATACCTCAGATACTACCTAGTACATAGTAGATGCTTAATAAATATTTGTTATTTAAATGGATAAATGTTGTGCTTTGAAGTATCAATTTTAAGTGAAATACTCCCTCTCAGCTATCTGTTGATATTTCCCTTCATGTCCCTAAGTAAAATGTGCTACTATACTTTGGGATATATCTTCTTTATGTGAAGCCCCGAATTTCATTAAATGTCAACCATTGCTTATATAACTTTTTCAAGCAAGTAATGAAATAAATATTAATGCTATCCAAGAAGTTTCTTTAAAACTTTTCATTTTAAATGAAATCCCCTTGCTTGATGTTGAGGGCTCTAATTTTAACATCCCTGAGAAGTTGTAAACCTCCATAAAGCAATTTATAACATAGAACCAGTGTTTCATCTTGGTAAGTGTCAAAATCATAACAGATAGATTGGCTTTGGAAAATAAATAATAAAGATTGGATAATGACATGGATGAAGCTGGAAGCCATCATTCTCAGCAAACTAACACAGGAACAGAAAATCAAATACTGCATGTTCTCACTCGTAAGTGGGAGTTGAACAATAAGAACACGTGGACACAGGGATGAAAACAACACACACTGAGGCCTGTCGTGCAGTGAGGGGGAAGGGGAGGGAGAGTATTAGGACAAATTCCTAATGCATGCAGAGCTTCAAACCTAGATGACGGGTTGACAGGTGCAGCAAACCACCATTGCACATGTATACCTATGTAACAAATCTGCACATTCTGGACATGTATACCAGAACTTAAAGTAAAATTTTAAAAAATTTTAAATGTATAAAAAAAGATTGGATAATGCTAGAAAAATCCTTATATTTTTGTTAGTTTTTCTTTAAAATGTCTCCCATTGTGAAATATCGCATTATGCTAGAATTCACTGTACCAGTATATTGCATCAATTCTGGTAATCCTGTATTCTATATAATTGGAAGGGATTAACTAATTTGTATGCATTCTAAACTTTATTTATAACATCAATTAGCATCTAATACATGCCTGATGCATTTTAACTGCTTTTGCCCAGAGCTACAATCTTATTGAAGAGTATCACTCTACTTTCAAAGAAATATTGAAATATAAACCTTTCCCTGTATACCTTCATAATTTACTTTTTGTTTGCCTTTCTACTTATCTACTGTAATACTTCATTTTCCAAACTTTATTTTTGTATTGCTTTCAAATATTGTAACTTGCTTAATTTTTGGAAACAGAGAACTGAAAATGGTTTAAGCCATGTATTTCACCCCCAACTTTTAGCCTAAAATGTATCTTTACCATTATACAGTAAAATATATACCTATTTTGATTGACCCTTCAAAATGAAATTTTCCTGTCTTTAGGAAAATTTAGGAAACTTTAGGAAATTTTCCTGTCAGTAGGAAAATGAAATTTTCCTTCCAGTAGCGTATTCCAGATTTAATTATACTTATCTTAAGAATGCCCTATCCTCCAGGCACGGTGGCTCATGCCTGTAATCCCAGTACTTTGGGAAGATGAGGTGGGTGGATCACCTGAGGTCAGGAGTTCGAGACCAGCTTGGCCAACATGGTGAAATCTCATCTCTACTAAAAGTACAAAATTAGCTTGGCATGGTGGTATGTGCCTGTAATCCCAGCTACTCGGGAGGCTGAGGTAGGAGAATCACTTGAACCCAGGAGGCAGAGTTTGCAGTAAGCCAAGAGCGTACCACTACACTCCAGGCAAAAAGAGCAAAACTTTGCCTCAAAAAAAAAAAAAGAGTGCCCTATCCTAAAACTCCTAGTATATAGGCAAACTCCTTCACTTTGTTACGTTTTTATTTAAAAAAGATAGTTGGGCAAGATGGCCGGATAGGAACAGCTCTGGTCTGCAATGCCCAGCAAGATCAATGCAGAAGGCAGGTGATTTCTGCATTTCCAACTAGGTATCCGGCTCATATCGTTAGGGCTGGTTAGACAGTGGGTGCAGCCCATGGAGGACAAGCTGAAGCAGGGTGGGGCGTTGCCTCACACAGGAAGTACTAGGGATCAGGGAACTCCCTCCCCTCGCCAAGGGAAGCCATGAGGAACTGTGCATTCCGGCCCAGATACTATGCTTTTCCCAGTCTTCACAAACCGCAGACCAGAAGATTCCCTTGGGTGCCTACACCACCAGGACCCTGGGTTTCAAGCACAAAACTGGGTGGCTGTTTGGGCAGACACCAAGCTAGCTGCAAGAGTTTTTTTTCATACCCCAGTGGCACCTGGAATGCCAGTAAGACAAATTGTTAACTCCTCTGGAAAAGGGGCTGAAGCCAGGGAGCCAAGTGGTCTAACACAGCAGATCCCATCCCCACAGAACCCAGCAAGCTAAGATCCACTGGTTTGAAATTCTCACTGCCAGTACAGCAGTCTGAAGTCGAACTGGGACACTCCAGCTTGGTGCAGGGAGGGGCGTCCACCATTACTGAGGCTTGAGTGGGCAGTTTTCCCCTCACAGTGTAAACAAAGCCACTGGAAATTCGGACTGGACAGAGCCCACCACAGCATAGCAAAGCTGCCGTAGCCAGACTGCCTCTCTAGATTCCTCCTCTCTAGGAAGGATATCTCTGAAAGACAAGAGCCCCAGACAGGGGCTTATAGATAAAACTCCCATCTCCCTGGGACGGGGCACCTGCGGGAAGGGGCAGATGTGGGTGCAGCTTCAACAGACTTAAACTTAGTTCCTTCCTGCCAGCTTCTAAGAGAGCAGCAGATCTCCCAGCACAGGGCTCGAGCTCTGCTAAGGGACAGATTGCCTCCCCAAGTGGGTCCCTGACGCCCATGCCTCCTGACTATGAGACACCTCCCAGCAGGGGTTGACAGACATGTCATACAGGAGAGCTCTGGCTGGCATCTGGCGGGTGCCACTCTGGGATGAAGCTTCCAGAGGAAGAAATGGGCAGCAATTTTTGCTATTCTGCAGCCTTTGCTGGTGATACCCACGCAAACAGGGTCTAGAGTGGACCTCCAGCAAACTCCAGCCGACCTGCAGCAGAGGGGCCTGTTAGAAGGCAAACTTAACGAACAGAAAGGAATAGCATCAACATCATGAACAAAAAGGACATACACACAGAAACCCCATCCAAAGGTCACCAATATCAAAGACCAAAGGTAGATAAAACCACGAAGATGACAAAAAACCAGCAAAAGAAGGCTGAAAATTCCAAAAACCAGAACACATCTTCTCTTCCAAAGGATCACAACTCCTTGCCAGCAAGGGAACAAAACTGGAGGGAGAATGAGTTTGACAAATTGACAGAAGTAGGCTTCAGAAGGTGGGTAATAAAAAACTCCTCCGAGCTAAAGAAAGAAGCATGTTCTAACCCAATGAAAGGAAACTAAGAACCCTGAAAAAATGTTAGAGAAATTGGTAACTACAATAACCAGTTTAGAGGAGAACATAAATGACCTGATGTAGCTGAGAAACACAACATGAAAACTTCATGAAGCATACACAAGTATCAATAGCCAAATCGATCAAGCTGAAGAAAGAATTTCAGAGACTGAAGATCAGCTTAATGAAGTAAAGCATGAAGACAAGATTAGAGAAAAAAATGAAAAGGAATGAACAGAGCCTCCAAGAAATTTGGGACTGTGTGAAAAGACCAAACCTACTTTTGATTGGTGTACTTGAAAGTGACAGGGAGAATGGAACCAAGTTGGAAAACACTCTTCAGGATATTCTCAAAGAGAACTTCCCCAACCTAGCAAGACAGGCCATCATTCAAATTCAGAAAATACAAAGAACACCACAAAGATACTCTTTGAGGACAGCAACCCCAAGACACATAATCATTAGATTCACCAAGGTTGAAATGAAGGAAAATATGGTAAGGGCAGCCAGAGAGAAAGGTTGGGTTACCCACAAAGGGAAGCCCATCAAACTAACAGCGGATCTCTCGTCAGAAACCCTACAAGCCAGAAGAGAGTGGGGGCCAATATTCAGCATTCTTAAGGAAAAGAATTTTCAACTGAGAATTTCATATCTGGCCAAACTAAGCTTCATAAGCAAAGGAGAAATAAAATCCTTTACAGACAAGCAAATGCTGAGACAATTTGTCACCACCAGGCATGCCTTACAAGAGCTCCTGAAAGAAGCACTAAATATGGGAAGGAACAACTGGTACCAGCCACTGCAAAAACATATCAAATTGTGAAGACCATCGAAACTATGAAGAAACTGCATCAACTAAGGAGCAGAATAACTAGCTAGCATCATAATGACAGGATCAAATTTACACATAACAATGTTAACCTTAAATGTAAATGGGCTAAATGCCTCCAGTTGAAAGACAGACTGGCAAATTGGATAAAGAGTCAAGACCCATGGGTGTGCTGTATTCAGGAGACCAATCTCACGTGCAAAGACACACATAGGCTTAAAATAAAGGGATGGAGGAATATTTAGCAAGCAAATGGAAAGCAAAAAAAAGCAGGGGTTGCAATCCTAGTCTCTGATAAAACAGACTATAAACCAACAAAGATCAGAAAAGACAAAGAAGGGCATTACATAATGGTAAAGGGATCAACGCAACAAGAAGAGCTAACCTAAATATATATGCACCCAATACAGGAGCACCCAGATTCATAAATCAAGTTCTTAGAGACCTACAAAGAGACTTAGACTCCCACACAATAATAGTGGGAGACTTTAACACCCCACTGTCAATATTAGACAGATCATTGAGACAGAAAATTAACAAGGATATTTAGGACTTAAACTCAGCTCTGGACCAAGCAGACCTAATAGACATCTACAGAACTCTCCACCCAAATCAACAGAATATACATTCTTCTCAGCACCACGTCACACTTATTCTAAAATTGACAACATAGTTGGAAGTAAAACATTCTTCAGCAAATGCAAAAGAACTGAAATCAAAACAGTCTCTCAGACCACAGTACAATCAAATTAGAACTCAAGATTAAGAAACTCACTCAAAACCGCACAATTACATGGAAACTGAAAAACCTGCTCCTGAATGACTACTGGGTAAATAACAAAATTAAGGTAGAAATAAATAAGTTCTTTGAAACCAATGAGAACAAAGACACAACATACCAGAATCTCTTGGACACAGCTAAAGCACTATTTAGAGGAATATTTATAGCACTAAATGCCCACAGGGGAAGGCGGGAAAGATCTAAAATCAACACCCTAATGTCACAATTAAAAGAACTAGAGGAGCAAGAGCATACAAATTCAAAAGGTAGCAGAAGACAAGAAATATCTAAAATCAGAGTAGAAATGAAGGAGATAGAGACACGAAAAACCTTCAAAAAATCAATGAATCCCGGAGCTGGTTTTTTGAAAAGATTAACAAAAGAGGTAGAACACGAGACAGAATAATAAAGAAGAAAAGAGAAAAGAATTAAGTAGAAACAATACAAAATGATGAACAGGATATCACACTGATCACACCAAAATACAAACTACCATCAGTGAATACTATAAATACCTCTATGCAAATAAACTAGAAAATCTAGAAGAAATTGATAAATTCCTGGACACATACACCCTCCCAAGACTAAACCAGGAAGAAATAAATCCCTGAATAGACCAATAATAAGTTCTGAAATTGAGGCAGTAATTAATAGGGTACCCACCAAAAAAAGCCCAGAACCAGACAGATTCACAGCTGAATTCTACCAGAAGTACAAAGAGAAGCTGGTGCCATTCCTTCTGAAACTATTCCAAACAATAGAAAAAGAGGGAATCCTCCTTAACTTATTCTATGAGGCCAGCATCATCCTGATACCAAAACCTGACAGAGACACAACAAAAAAAGAAAATTTCAGGCCAATATCCCCAATGAACATTGATGCATAAATCCTCAATAAAATACTGGCAAACCAAATCCAGCAGCACATCAAAAAGCTTATCCACCACAATCAAGTTGGCTTCATCCCTGGGATGCAGGCTGGTTCACATACGCAAATCAGTACATGTAATCCATCACATAAACTGAACCAATGACAGAAACCGCATAATTATCTCAATAGATACAGAAAAGTCCTTGATAAAATTCAACACCCCTTCATGCTAAAACTCTCAATAAACTAGGTATTGATGGAATGTATCTCAAAATAATAAGAGCTATTTATGACAAGCCCACAGCCAATATCATAGTGAATGGGCAAAAGCTGGAAGTATTCTCTTTGAAAACTGGCACTAGACAAGGATGCCCTCTTTCACCACTCCTATTCAACATAGTTTTGGAAGTTCTGGCCAGGGCAATCAGGCAAGTGAAAGAAATAAAGGGTAATCAAATAAGAAGAGAGAATGTCAAATTGTCTCTGTTTGCAGATGACATGATTGTATATTTAGAAAACCCCATTGTCTCAGCCCAAAATCTCCTTAAGCTGATAAGAAATTTCAGCAGTCTCAGGATACAAAATCAGTGCACAAAAATCACAAGAAATCTTATACACCAATAATAGAGCAACAGAGAGCCAAATCATGAGTGAACTCCCATTCACAATTGCTACAAAGAGAGTAAAATACCTAGGAAGACAACTAACAAGGGATGTGAAGGACCTCTTCAAGGAGAAGTACAAACCACTGCTCAAGGAAATAAGAGAGGACACAAACAAATGGAAAAACATTCCATGCTCATGGATAGGAAGAATCAATATTGTGAAAATGTCCATACTGCCCAAAGGAATTTATAGATTCAATGCTATCCCCATCAAGTTAACACTGATTTTCTTCCCAGAATTAGAAAAAACTACTTTACTATGGAACCAAAAAGAGCTCGTATACCCAAGACAATCTGAAGCAAAAAGAACAAAGCTGAAGGCATCACGCTACCTGACTTCAAACTATACTACAAGACTACAGTAACCAAAACAGCATGGTACTAGTACCAAGACTACAAGACTACAATAACCAAAGCAGCATGGTACTTGTACCAAAACAGATACATAGACCAAGGAACAGAACAGAGGCCTCAGAAATAACGCCACACATTACAACCATTTTATCTTTGATAAACCTGATAAAAACAAGCAATGGGGAAAGAATTTTCTATTTAATAAATGGTGTTGGGAATACTGGCTAGCCACATGCAGAAAACTGAAACTGGATCCCTTTCTTACATTTCATACAAAATTTAACTCAAGATGGATTAAAGACTTACATATAAGACCTAAAACCATAAAAACCCTAGAAGAAAACATAGACAATACCATTCAAGACATAGGCATGGGCAAAGATTTCATAACTAGAACACAAAAAACAATCACAACAAAAGCCAAAATTGACAAATGGGATCTAATTAAACTAAAGGGCTTCTGCACAGCAAAAGAAACCATCATCAGAGTCAATGGACAACCTACAGAATGGGAGAAAAGTTTTGCCATCTGTCTATCTGACAAAGGGCTAATATCCAGAATCTACAAAGAACTTAAACAAATTTACAAGAAAAAAACAACACCATCAAAACGTGGGCAAAGGATATGAACAGACACTTCTCAAAACAAAGATACTTATGCAGCCAACAAACATATATAAAAAAGCTAATGGTCACTGGTCATTAGAAAAATGCAAGTCAAAAACCACAATGAGATACCATCTCATGCCAGTTAGAATGGCGATCATTAAAATGTCAAGAAACAATAGATGCTGGATAGGATGTGGAAAAATAGGAATGCTTTTATACTGTTTTTATACTTTTATACTTTTATACTGTTGAATTAATTTACACAATGGTGGAAGATAGTGTGGCAATTTCTCAAGATCTAGAACCAGAAATACCATTTGAACCATTACTGGGTATGTACCCAAAAGATTATATATCATTCTACTGTAAAGACACATGCACACATATGTTTATTGCAGCAATATTCACAATAGTGAAGACTTGGAACCAACCCAAATGCCCATCATTATAGACTAAAGAAAATTTGGCACATATATGCCATGGAATGCTATGCAGTCATAAAAAAGGATGAGTTTATGTCTTTCGCAGGGACATGGATGAAGCTGGAAACCATGATTCTCAGCAAACGAACACAGGAACACAAAATGAAACACCGCATGTTCTCACTCATAAGTGGGATTGGAACAATGAGAACACATGGACACACAGAGGGGAACATCACACACCAGGGCCTGTCAGGGGGTGGAGGGTTAGGGGAGAGATGGCATTAGGAGAAATACCTAATATAGATGGGTTGATGGGTGCAGCAAACCACCATGCCACGTGTATACCTAGGTTAACAAACCTGCACATTCTGCACATGTACCCCAGAGCTTAAAGTATAATTTAAAAAAAAAGTGGAGAAATCTGGAAAAAAAAAAAAAAAGACAATTAATTTATATTAAAGATTCGGAAGATGTAAATGTAGAATTTTTCCTCTAGCCGGTACATGGGGAAGGTTGACATGATGACTTCTTGAGATCCTTTTAATCGTATTTTAAAAGCATAGAGCTAGGAGAGATATGGATTATCTCCGGTTTTCAGGGACTACGTATTTCAAGAGTAATAGACAAAGGAAAATACCGAGATTACTTACCCAGTGAAAAATCTACTAATTTGTTATAGCCATCTGAAGCTTCATTTTTAGAATTTAGGTTATTAGTGAGATGAGATTTCTATCAAATACTTCTGAGCTATAAGCAATATGAAAGGACTGCTAATATAAAAATTTTCTTTATTTTCTTGATCCTCAGCTTTTATTCAGTGGTCCTTGTGAATTGAGTCTGGATGCCTCAAAAAGATAAATGTTTCAGAAACTAAAAGTATGGTTATTGAAAGCCTGGTTTATAATCATTTTTAAGAGGGTTTTACTAGTCTGACTTCATTCTTTTTTGGCTTATTTCACTCAGTCTGCTATTTAATCTTTAATTACAGGCCACAAAAGAAGTAATAGAACGGGAAGCACCAGGGATGGCCCTGGCAATGCTGATGGGATCACTTAATGTTACACCTCTGGGCATGCTCTCTAGGTAAGAAAGTCACCAACCTGTTGCAGAGAAAGTTAATTCCATACCACTAATCAATACACTATATTGATAAACCTAAGAAACTTTAGTCTTAACACTTAAGTTTAGCCCTTGTTTTTCCAGGGTTAAGAGCTTTAGTATTCTGTAGCCACAGTTTTCCCACTTCACTTCTTTTTGTTGTTGTTTTGTTTTTTGTTTTTTGGTTTTTTTTTTTTTTTGCCTATTAAGTTAAACTTTCAGAGACTGTTATATTACTACTGGTAGAAGTTATCAATTCCTAACCCAGAGAATCCAGTTTATTACTATGTAAAGTTACTGTTTTCTGTGATTGTTTATAATCATCAGTTGATATCCATTAATTGTAGGTAAATACTAATTTAATAAAACTAAACTGCCAAGTTTATTAAAGTAACTCGTTCTCACAAGTTAGGAGCTTATATTCCAATTTATAAATAGGCACGTTGATGTGCTGTTGTGGAAAAAAAGCTCAATTTATATTGTTAATCTTTTAACATTTGGCAACTGGGTATATTTAAATTATTATATTACATTAATGATATACTATTATTATATTAAATTAGTCTACCTAAAACTATGCCTTTGTTGACACAGATGTTGATATCCATCCTCAATTTAATAGTAATTATTTGCCACTATTTTAGCAACTCTTAGGTTTAAATCCCCTAAATGAGGACAATTACATCATTTAAGTTAGAAGTGTCAACTTAGAATCTGTTGATTTAATGAGCATTAATTAATAGTTGATCTCAGAGCAAGCTAAAAATATATAGCAACTGTATAGTTTCAGGGTTTCATAATTGATAGCCATTTATGTATCCTGTGTGCAGTATGAATATAAAATTAAATGTGTCCATTGACTAGTATGGAATATGAGTTGTAATGTTCTTTCTGTTACATAGACAGTTTATATCCCATCAGTGGCAGCCACTTGAAGCACAGATACAGGAGATTATGAATGGGTCATTAGTTACTATATTCTCTTTGCTGTCACGTGTACTATAACATTTAATTTTAGTAAAAGCAAATAAAGAATTAAGATACCATGATAGAGACTAAAGCTAAAGTTTGTGCTGGCGTTTAAGGAACACCAGTTGATTCTTTCATAGTGTTCCTTTTTTAACCATTACTTATATTACCTGCACCAATGAGTTCAGGGGATCCCGTTTTTCCTATGGAATTAAGTAGTTTTCAAACATAAAAGAACTCTTTCTTGTATACAAGCAATAACATCAAGAAAGAATTAAACTTCATTCTCTTGCTAATTCTTTTGAAATAAAATTTTAATTCGGTAAACATAGTAATATGCTTATTTGCCAAGTCCCATATTAAGCATTAGGGATTCTAAGGTTAGAAAGAAAAATAAGAAATGGTCCTCCCCTTAAGGATCCCACAGTTTAAATGGAGAAATTTTTCTTTGCAACTGTTAAGATAATTCTTCAAATTAAATATAGCTTTCTTGATCCAGTATAGAAATACCACTTTTTGTTATATTGAAAAGTTTTTCTGAATTAATTTTTTTCTCCCTTTTGTATCCTCATAATTACCAAGCACTGGACTGCTGAGTGAGTGGAAAATTAATTAGCAGGAGCTGATTCTAATTACTTTGGAATAAGTTGTTCTTCTTTATCCTGAAAGCTTTGAAAATTAATACATATAAACAGCATGGGCGCACCTTCTGGCTTTTCTGTCTGTGCATTGCTGATTTAACTGAGAATACATTTACATACTTTGGAACAGACATAGTAGTTTACATTAGTTATAGAAAAGGGGATATTTCCCTGAATGTTCATTTTTGTGCTTCTCAAAGCCATTTTTAAAATCATTATTTTTATAATAGCCATGGTGTTTCCTTTCTACAGCCTTTCTATTCTGTATGCACTTTTGGCTTTGTACATGCTTCTACTATGGAACATGTCATAGTATATTGTAATTAATTATTTGCTTGTCTGTATCACCTAGTTAGTAGAAACTTCTTAAAGACCGGAGCTTTGTCTTATTCTTTTTTACCTAAAACAAATTCTGACACATAGTAAGTACTCGAAAAATGTTTATTGTTGTGGTTACTATGGATAAATCAGTGTTTTACCATAGTTCTATAGCATGTTTTTTTCAGGTAAATTAATGCATCAAGTTGGTGCCTTACTTTCCTATTTTTATGTCTAGAGAGCAGCATTAAATAAAAATAAATGTTTAAATCATTGCATATGTTTGAAATGGTTCCCTACTATTTGGACAACTTAATATCCTCCAAATTTTTTATATAAGTAAGTTGGGAGATATTATGAATTAATGGTTAAGAGCATCATCTCTGAAGACAGATTGCTTGTGTTCTACTATGTTAATGCCTTTTTTGTTTTCGTTTTCTCATCTATATAATAAGGATGTTAATAGTACTAAATTTTTCAGATAAAGTGAATTAATCTATGTAAAGCACTTAGAAAACTGACTCATAGTAACTGTTAAGTGATGATCATGGTTGTTGTTGTTTGAGTTTTTGTTTTTAGAGCAGGTCTGTTGGTGAAACCTTTTCTTAGCTTTTCTTCATTAGGAAATGTCTTTATCTCCGTATTACTCCTAAAGGATATTTTCACTAGATACAGAAATCTGGGTTGACTGTTCTTTTATTTCAGCATTTAAAAAAAAGTAAAATAAAATATTATTCGACTATCTTTTGCTCCATGGTTCCTGAAAAGAAATGAGCAATCAGTTCAAATTGCTGTTTCCTTATGTGTAATGGCAAATTTCTCTGGCTGCTTCGAAAATATTTTTTCTTCAGCTTTAGTTTCAGCAATTTGATTATGATGTATCTGGGTGTAATTTTCTTTTAGATTATCCTTCTGGGTTCAGTGAACTTTATGATTCTGTAAATTTATGTCTTTTACCAAATTTGGGATATTTACTTTTTTTTTTTTTTTTTTTTTTTTTTTTTGCTGCTTCTATAACATGAATTTTAGATTTTTTGGTAGTGTCTCACAAATCTTTTTTACTCTGTATTAATTTTAGGTTATTTCTATGATCTATCTTCAAATTAGCTGACTTTTGCCCTCTTTCATCTTCATTCTGCCTTTGAGCATATCTAGTGGCTTTTATTTCGGATATATTTTCAGTTCTAAATTCTCCATTTGGTTTTTTTGTTAATGGTTTCCAATTTCTCTGCTAAGAACTTGTATTTTTATATTTATTTCAAAATTATTGCCCTTTATGTCATGGAGAATAGTTATAATAACTGCTTAAAATTATTCTTCTGACAATTTCAATATCTGGCTTACCTTGGAGTTGACATCGGTTGATTTCTTTTCCAATGAGAACTGGTCAAATTTTCCTTGTTCTATGTTGAGAAATTTTGGGTTGTATCCTGGACATTCTGAACACTACATTGTAAGTAAATTATTTAACTCCTGTTAAAATCCTCTGGGGAATTTTAATTTAGTTAGTTTTAGCAATTGATCTGATTGGGTTTAGACTGTAAATTCTGTCTCACTTTCTGTGGGTAGTGGCTCAGCCTTTGCTATATTGTTAGTGTCTGCCCAGTACATGAACCATTTAGGAGTTAGAGACTTGGGCAGCAGTATATACTATGTTTATGTTTTAAAAGCTTTTCTTGTACTTCTTTTATACTGTCCCACGTATTCACAGCTCAGGGGTGACCCTGGAACTTGGGTCAGTTCACATACAGAATTAGAGAATCCACCTTCTTTAGCTGTCTTCTTTCTAAGAATTTCCCCCCCACTCCCCAGCTTCCAGGGGACCCCATTCCCAGTTACTCTGACCAGAAGAGGTTTCTTACAGAGTATTAACTCCCTTTGCAATTATGTAGTTGTACACAACTGACCTTTGGGACAAAGAACAAAGAAAAGAAAAAAAGAGAGAAAGAGATTCCTCTTACCTCAGTTCTTTAGACAATATCGGCTCTTTTTTTTTGTTTCCATTAGCCAAAGAGATAGGTAGGTCTTCTCTCTGGGCTTCGGGTGCTAACACTGTCATCATTATAGTATTGCAGCTCCACAATTAGGCCTAGCCCCATTAAGAGCTGTTATTCAAGCTCTGACTTCATTCCCAAATCTGCCTGCTACTATTTTACATTCAGTGTCATCAGGTAATCACTGTGTACTCTGTAAACAATCAGTAGGAGAGAGAAGCTATGGTTACTTTCTCCATCTTGGCTGACACCAAAGAACAAGTGTTGTAACTTTAATATCAGATCTCTGACTTCATATTTACTAGCATTTACTAGTAGTGTTACCTTGTTACTTTACAAGGTTTAGCACATCTTGTTCCAGTAGTTAACTAAACTACCCACAAAATAGTAGCATTTAATCTCCCTAAATTTATAATTTATTCCCTACTTGTTTTTTTTAAAAGATCAAATACCCTTTTTTCTCCCTAAATTTCATTAAAAATAACAGATCAACCACTGTGGTTATACACTGAAGAATGATTTGTCATGAATTTTATTCTCAGTTTTGTCATTAATTTGATTTATGATCTCTACTTAGTTTTATAGGGATAATACATAGCTCATTGAAATGTTATGAGGTCCTTTAAAGATTTACTCACACGTGTGTGTGTGTGTGTGTGTGTGTATAAAATAATAAATATCTAATTCATAGAAAGAGAAATTGATTGCCAGTTTTCCATTTTAGTATAAAGAGATTTACCATTGTAATCTTCAATGACTCATCTTTCAATTCTGTAGCTGTAATAAACACATGCACAGATTTTAGGGAGGAGATAACACTTTCCATTTGCTGCCAAAAATGGTTTTATAACTAATAATGGTTAAAAGAAAAATTTCAGGAAATAAAAACACAACACTTATTTTTTATAGACGTGAATCAAATTATTCTTAGTATTATTTAGATAATATTAAAGTAACATGGGTCATTTAAAGTAACAGTACAATCATCTTGAAGAGTTTCTATTTTTTTAACCCACATCAAATATACTTAGCTTATGAAGCTCTATAGGGCAGCAGAAGATGGCAGAGTAGTATATATCAGGAATCTGTTTCTCCATCTGGACAACCATTGAACTGGTAGGATCTCTCTGATATAACTATTTTGGAACTTTGTCGTCTATTCAGATGTTTACAGCTTACTGGAAAAGGCTTGACTAGTAGATTGTGGTTAATCTGGGTCAGTTTTAACCTAGTGTGCTACTAGCCAACCATTTTCCAGTGCTCCAGCTAGCAGGTACTAGAGTTTATACGACAGCTTGTGGAAGACAGAATGGGCAATTAAGGACCTTATCCTCCAAATATTGGGGATCCAGGTTCTGTTTGTGGATTACTGCTTTGGGTTGTAGAAGTGCAGAGGCAAAGACAGGATGCCATTGTTGCAACCCACACTGGCTGAAGTATCTTCAAGGGATTTATAAGGACAGTACCTACATTTTCGCCTACATTTTTCTTCTTCTCTTTTGGGACCCAGAAATTATAGAATTAGAACATTCAAAAACAGCTACATATATAGGGGAATTTAGAAAGTCACTATGCATGCCCAGAGGAAAAGGCAGGCTGAGAAAAAGAGAAAGGCCTTAAGTTTATACCTCAGGCTTATCTCTTACACAGAACACCTTATAACAATTAAAAAAAAAATAAAAATAAAAATAAAGCAAACCGTAGGGAAGGGAGAGAAATTGATTTCCAGAATACTGTATTATAAAATTCAAATATTCAGAGTTCAAAATAAAATGACAAAGCCAAGAAAAAGTATGATCCATTCAAATGAAAACATAAATTGACAAAAATCCATGAGGAAGATGAAATGGTGAACTTACTAGACAAAGGCTTTAAAACAACTGTCTTAAAGATATCTCACAGAACTAAAGGAAGATATTGACAGTGCCAAGATAATGATGTGTGAGCAAAAGTAAATATCAATAAATGTATTAAAAAACATAAAAAAATAGTCAATCAGGCAGCTAAAATGACTTCTCAGTTTAATATCTTTTAAGGCCATGATGGCACCATCTATAATCAGGCTTCTCTCTACTGTATGCAGGAGGAAGTGGCCACTATTAACAGCCCTCCCTTTTTGTAGCATTAGACAGCAACAGGCCACCCTGAGATTATTTACAGAGGGCAGCTATATAAACACTTACATATATATTCAGTCCAGGCTAGAAAATACTTTTTCCCCATGAGTGTGAAGATTCATATTGTATGCTAGTAAATCTCTCTGCACGTGTTCATCATGACAATGTACTCAGGAGTTCTAAGTCATGATGAGCATCCTGCAGCAGTTCCAGTGAATCGTGTATGAAAAACATGTATCCTTTAAAAAAATAAAGAAGATAAAAAAGAATAATGAAGAAATGAGTTGACAAGTACAATTGCTGGAAAAAAATCATTAGAGGGATTCAAAAGCTGTTTTCAGCAGGCAGAAAAAAGAATCAGCAAACTTAAAGACACAACACTTGAAATTAACAAATCTGAGGAACAGAAATAAAAAAGATGGAAGAAAACTGAACAGAGCCTAACAGACCTATGGAACACCATTAGCAGACCAGCATACACATTATGGGGATTCAAGATGGATGAGTGAGGGAGAAACGGGCTTACCAGAGCAGACTCATGAACACTAATAAGCATGGGAAACTGTCAGGTAGGCAAATCTAAACTATAATTGACAAATTGCTAGAGGTTCAGTGCAGACAACTATGAGAGTTAAAAACTTCAGGGAAACTCAGGTACAGGGGAGCCGCTATACTTTTGTGAAAACTCAATGGAACCTAAGGGACCTGTGGAATAAGTCCTTCAGAACAACCAGGTTCTCACAGTAAGTATTAGAGGAAAATTCCCTCATGTTTCAGCAGGGAAGGGAAAAGGGAACTATTGTGAAACACACCAGAGCACTCTGTTCTTCTTAATGAACCCTAACCCCAGGAGAAACTACTTAACCTGAGCCTACCCTGCTGGAGTATAATCAAATACTAACTTACCTAGAGGAAGGGAAATACCCAAGTTCAGCTCACTCTAGCCGTCATCTCCCATGTAACAGGGGAGGAAAAATTGAGAAAAACTCGTGAAGCTCACAAAAGGCTCACTAAAAGACTGAGACCTGGCCGGGCATGGTTGCTCACACCTATAATCCCAGTACTTTGGGAGGCCAAGGCAAGTGGATCATGAAGTCAGGAGATCGAGACCATTCTGCCTAACACAGTGAAACCTCGTCTCTACTAAAAATACAAAAAATTAGCCGGGCATGGTGCCACATGTCTATAGTCCCAGCTGAGGCGGGAGAATCGCACCTGGGAGGTGGAGGTTGCAATGAGCCAAGATCGAACCACTGCACTCCAGCCTGGCGACAGAGCAAGACTCCATCTCAAAATATAAAAAGACCAAGACTTAACCATAGGACTATAGCATACTTCTCCACCCCCACACATCCCCACCATATTACTGGAGGCCTGTCTACAGCAGTTCCTTTTACCTGGAATGTTTGGCTATGAAGAAAAATTACAAGGCATATCAAATGGGGAAAAAATACAATTTGAAGAGACAAAGCAAGCATCAGAAGTAGACATGGCAGGAATGCTGGAATTATCAGACTGGGAATTTAAAAATCATTGTGATTAATATGCTGAGTGCTCCAATGGATGAAGTAGGTACCATGCAAGAACAAATGGGTACCGTAAGCAAAGAGATGAAACTCCTAAGAATCAAAAATAAATGCTAGATATCAAAAACACTGTAACAGACATAAACAGTGCCTTTGATGGGCTTATTAGAATGAACACAGCTAAGGATAAAAAAACTGAGCATGATGATCTCTCACTGCATACCTCCAAAACTGAAAAGCAAAGAGAACAAGGGCTGAGAAACAAAACAGAACAGAGTATCAAAGAATTTTGAGACAACTCTAAAAGGTAAAACATCTATATAATGTGAATACCCAAAAGAGAAGAAAGAGAGAAACAGAAGAAATATTTGCAACAATGACCGAGAATTTCCCCAAATTAATGTCAGATGCCACAAAATCAACTATACCTAGACATACCATATTCAAACTAGAGAAAATCAAAAATAAAGAAAAAATCATGATAGAGTCCAGAGGGGAAAAAAAACTCCGTATCTATAGAGGAAGAAAGATAAGAACTACATTCAACGTGTCCTCAGACATGCATTTAAAAAATCAGTCTATGATTTGGGGCATACAATATGTAAAGACGTAATTTACGACATCAGTAACTGAAAGGGGTGAGGACAGAGCAGTATAAGAGGAGAATTTTTGTATGCTATTGAAGTTAAACTGGTATAAATTCAAATTATTACTTTAGGATGTTAAATGTAATCTTCATAGTGGCCACAAGGAAAATAGATACAGGATGTACACACACACAAAAAAATGAGAGGGAATTAAAATATTTCACTAAAAAATTTAAGAACAAATGAAGACAGTAATGCAGGAAATGAGGAGTTAAAAAGCTGTAAGGCATATGGAAAACCCTTAACAAAATGGTAGAATTCCCTTTTTGTCAATAATTAAGTGTAAATGGATTAAACTTTCCAATCAAAGAGACAGATTAATAGACTGGATAGGAAGGCATGATCCAGCTATATGCTGTCTACATGAGATTCATTTTAGATCCAAAGACATAAATAAGTTGAAAATGAAAGGATAGAAGAAGACAGGCAAATAGTAAGCAAAAGCGAACCATGATGGCTATAATATCAAATTAATTTTAAATCAAAAATGTTTATCTTAAATCCAAAAAGTTTACAAGAGACAAAGGATATATGTTACTAGAAGGTTTAATTCTGCACAGTAATATTATACTTATAAACATGTATGCAGTTAATAGACTATCAAAATAGATGAAGCAAAAATGAACAGAATTGAAGAGGAAAATAGACAGCTATGCAAGAATAGTTGAGGAATTCAGTACCCCACATTCAATAATGGATAGAACAGCCACACAAAAGGTAAGTAAAAAAATGTAAGAACTTGAACAACACAATAAACCAACTAGATGCAACCCACATATATAAAACACTTTACCCAACAACAGTAGCATACACCTTCTGAAGTACACATGGGACATTCTCCAAGATAGAGCATGTTAGGCCACAAAGTAAGTTTCACTAGGTTTTTTTAAATAGATGCCATAAAAAATATATTGCAAAACAGTATATTCTTCAAAGCGTATTCTCCAAAAAGAGAATGAAGTTTGAAATCAATAACAGAAGGAAAACTGGAAAATTTACAAATATGTGAAAATTAAACTCAAACAACCAATAAGTTAAAGAAGAAATCATAAGGGAAATTAGAAAATTTTTAAAAATGAATTAAAACAAAAATGCAACATACCAAAACTTAATAGTATGCAGAAAAAGCAGTACTGATATTGCTGTAAACATTTAAAAAATAATTACATTTTTTTAAATCTCATAACAGCAGTCTCATTTTATAACTTTATAAGTTAAGAAACTAGAAAAAGAATAACAACTTAAACCCAAAGCTAGCAGAAAGAAGGAAATAATAAAAATTAGAGCAGAGATAAATGAAATAGAAAATCAAAAAACAATAGAGGAAAATCAACTAAGCCAAAGTTGGTTCTTCGAAAAGATCAACAAAAATCACAAAATATTAGCTAGATGGACTAAGGGAAAAAAAGAAACTCAAATTACTAAAATCATTAATGAAAATGGAGTCATTAGTACCAATTCCACAGAAATGAAAAGGACTAGAAGAGTATAGCATAACAACTATATGCCAATAAGTTGAATACCCAGATGAAGTGGACAAACTCTTAGAGACACAAAACCTACTGAGACTGAATCACAAAGAAATAGAAAATCTGAATAGACCCATACCTAGGAAGGAGATTGACTCAGAAATTAACAGCCTCTCCGCTGGGTGTGGTGGCTCACGCCTGTAATCCCAACACTTTGGGAGGCCAAAGCAGGCGGATCACTTGAGCACAGCAAGAGCAGCCTGGGCAATATGGCAAAACCCTATCTCTACTAAAAAATTCAAAAAATTAGCCAGGTGTGGTGGCACACACCTGTAGTCCCAGCTACTTGGGGATCTGAGGCAGGAGTATCACTTGAGCCCAGGAGGCCACACAGTGAGCCCTGATTGTGCACACTGCACTCCAGCCTGGGCAACAGAGTGAGACCCTGTCTCCAAAAAAAAAAAAAAAAAAACCTCTCTGTTTACAAAATACCTGGACCAGTTGGCTTCACTGATGAATTCTACCAGGTATTTAAAGAACAACTGACACTGGTTATTTCCAAAATCTTTCCAAAGAATTGAAGAGAAGACAACACTTCCTAACTCATTTTACAAAAGGCAGCATTGGTCTCATACCAAAGACAGGAAAAACAAAACAAAACAAAACTGCAGGCCAATTTCCCTTAATGAATGTTGGTGCTAAAAAAAAAAAAAAAAAAAAAAAACAGCAAACTGATTGCAGCAGCATATTAAAAAGAATTACACAACATGACCCTAGAATACAAAGATTGTTCAACATATGAAAATAAATCATTGATTGTAATATACCACAGTAGCAGAATGAAGGGGAAAAAAAAAACCCATATGATCATTTGATGATGGGTTTTCAGCATCAATGGATGCTGAAAAAACCATTTGTAAAAATACAAGTTTCATGTTAAAAACACTCAACAAACTAGGAAAAGAAGGAAACTACCTTAATGTGATAAAGGCTTTATGTGAAAAACCCACAGCTTACATCATATTCAGTGGTGAAAGACTGAAAGCTTTTCCTTTAAAATCAGGAACAAGATGGGGATGCCCACTTTTTCCACTTCCATTCAACATAGTATCAGAACTTCTAGCCAGAACCATTAGGCGATAAAAAGAAGTGAAAGGTATCCAAATTGGAAAGGAAGAAGTAAACCTATCTTTTTTTTGACATGATTATATATGTAGAAAACCCAAGATGCCACACACAAAACCATTAGAACTAATAAATGAATTCAGCAAAGTTGCAGAATACAAAATCAGGCTGCAAAAATCAGTCGTATTTTTATACAATGACAACAAACGATCCAAAATAAAATTAAGAAAATAGAATAGAATCAAGAGCCCAGAAATAAGCCCTTGCATATAAAATGCAATAATTTTCAACAAGGGTGTCAATTCAATGGGGAGAGAATAGTCTTTTCAACGAATGGTGTTGGGAAAATTGGATATCCACTTGCAAAAGAATGAAGTCAGACCTCTGCCTACTGAATATAAAAATTAATTCAAAATGGATCAAAGACCTATACACAAGAGCTAAAACCATAAAACTCTTGGGAAAAAAAAAGGGGGGACAGCTTCATGACATTAGATTTGGCAGTCATTTCTTGGGTATGACACCAAAAGCATAGGCAGCAAACAAAAAACTAGATAATTTGGACTTTCTCGATGTTGAAAATCTTTGTACATTGAACAAAGTAAAAGGGCAACCCATGGAATCAAGAAAATATTCACAATCACATATCTGGCTAGGTATTAACATTCTATATATATATATATTTTTTTTTAATTCCTACAATTCAACAAAGAAAATGCTATTTAAAAACAGGCAGAAGACTCAAATAGATATTTCTCCAAAGAAGATACACAAATGACTGACAAGCACATGAAAAGATCCTCAGCATCAGTAGTCATTAGGGAAATGCAAATCAGAACCACAATGATATACAACTTCACACCTATTAGGTTGGCTGTTATCAAAACAATACTAAATAAGTGGTGGCAGAATGTTTAGAAACATCGTGCATTGCTGGTGAGGATGTAAAATGGTGCAACTGCTGTGGGAAACTATGGCATATCCTCAAGAAATTAAGCGTAGAATTATATGACCCAGGAACTCCACTTCCGAGTTACATATCCAAAAGAATTGAAAGCAGGGGCTGGGTGTGGTGGCTTACACCTGTAATCCCAACACTTTGGTAGCGTGAGACAAGAGGATCACTTGAGACCAAGAGTTTGAGACCAGCCTGAGCAAAATAGTGAGACCCTGTCTCTACAAAACTTGTTTAAAAAAATTAGCCAGGCCTGGTGACACACACCTATAATCCTAGCTCCTCAGGAGGATGAGGAAGGAGTGTCACTTGAGCCCAGGAATTGAAGGTTACAGTGAGCTGTGATCATGCCACTGCATTCCAGTCTGGGCAACAGAGTGAGACTGTCTCTTAAAGAATTGAAAGCAGGGACTATAATAGATATTTGCAAGCCATATTCATAACATCATTATTCACCTTACCGAAAAGTTGGAAGCAACCCAGATGTCCATTGATTGATGAATGCATAAACAAAATGGGTTAAAGACGTGCAATGAAATATTATTCAGCCTTAAAAATTATTGACAATTCTAACACTTGCTGCAACATAGATGAACCTTGAAAACATTGTGCTAAGTGAAATAAGCCAGATTATATAAGGACAAATGTGTGATTCCACTTACATGAAGTACCTAGAATAACCAGATGCATAAAGAAAATAGAACAATGCTTATGAGCAGATAGGGAGAAGAGAATGGAGAGGTTTTGTTTGGGATGATGAAAAAGTTCTGGAGATGGACAGTGGTGATGGTTGCACAATAATGTGAATGTACTTAATGCCACTGAATTGTATACTTAAAATTAGTTAGAATGGTAAAGTTTATGTTATGTGTATTTTACCAGAGTTCCTTTTATAGCTATAGGACAGGAAATGCAACATACATAGAATGTACATTCTCTTGAAACATTCCTGCAATGTTTCAGGCCCAACTTCCAGACTCCAGTATGACCGGAGGTATACTGGGTTTCAAAAGACAAGTGACACTGATGGTGTGAGTACCACCTCAACACAGGAGAGCTGCCACCTTTCTCCTCCTCTCACCCAGCTTTTATATTTTCCTAAATATCATAGCTTCGTAAGAGATTTGTGATAGCTGGATCTTACTCGTTATAACTCAATAAAATAAACAATGTGAATAACACGGTTCAGGTTCCTCAGGTTATCTTCAGATCTTGACAAAGAGCCTAACAACTGTGGGATAGGTTTAGTTCAATACATAGATCATAGCATTTAGATTACAGAATCAGTTCAGTGCATTTTTTGAGTAAACAATTTTGACCCAGAGTTAACTCTTTAGCTGTCTTTAGCTCTGGAGGGAAGTTTGAATTCAGTTGTTATCCCCTCCATGTCATAACCACATGATGACTTAGATTTGCCTAAATGTGGAGGCTAACAAACATCAAGCAAAGGAGAATTCAATTTAAAGTGACTCTGGGTGTTGAAGCAGTGGACAGAAGTAAATCCTTTCTGGAAGAATTCTACTTAACCGCGTCCTCAAATATTTCTCAGAGATAAAGTTCTAAGGAAATTAGCATGTCATGGGGTCAGGGAGGTAGGGGAAGGTGGCAAAACACACAGGAATTAAGGCAACAGATTATAGCTGGACTCTGAAAGACTTAAAATCTCGATATTATCAAATAATATTAAAAATAAATGTAATATATTTAAAGAGCTAAACAATAAGCTTAAAAATTACATTGAGGAACAAATAAATTTGAAAAAGAACTAAACTTTTATTTACATATGCAAAATATAATAATGAAAATTTTAAAACTTAATGGATAGATTCAACTACAGATTATAAACAATTCAAGAGAGAATTAGGAAACTTGATGAAACTATTGGAAGAAACCATCCAGAATTCAGCTCAGATGTACAAAGAAACAGAAAAAAAAAGAGAAGTTAAAAAGCATGGAGTAGGTCCTGAGCAAGATGGCTGAATAGAAACAGCTCCAGCCTCCAGCTCCCAGCGCGGGCAACACAGAAGACGGGTGATTTCTGCATTTTCAACTGAGGTACCGAGTTCGTCTCACTGGGAAGTGCCAGACAATCAGTGCTGCTCAGCTGGTGCAGCCCGACCAGCTAGAGTGGAAGCAGGGCGAGGCATCGCCTCACCTGAGAAGCATAAGGGGGAAGGGAATCCCTTTTCCTAGCCAAGGGAAACTGAGACACACAACACCTGGAAAATCGGGTAACTCCCACCCTAATACTGCGCTTTACCAAGGGTCTTAGCAAATGGCACACCAGGAGATTATATGCCACACCTGGCCCGGAGGGTCCCACGCCCACGGAGCCTCCCTGATTGCTAGCACAACAGTCTGAGATCTAACTCCAAGGTGGCAGTGAGGCTGGGGGACGAGCGCCCGCCATTGCTGAGGCTTAAGTAGGTAAACAAAGCGGCCAGGAAGCTCGAACTGGGTGGACCCCACCTCAGCTCAAGGAGGCCTGCCTGCCTCTGTAGTCTCCACCTCTGGGGACAGGGCATAGCTAAACAAAAAGCAGCAGAAACCTCTGCAGATGTAAATGACCCTGTCTGACATCATTGAAGAGAGCAGTGGGTCTCCCAGCACTGAGGTTGAGATCTGGAAAAGGACAGACTGCATGGGTGGGTCCCTGACCCTTGAGTAACCTAACTGGGAGACATATCCCACTAGGTGCAGACCGTCACCTCACACCTCACACGGCTGGGCACACATCTGAAACGAATTTTCCAGAGCAAGAATCAGACAGCAACACTCACTGTTCAGCAATATTCTATCCTCTGCAGCCTCTGCTGCTGATACCCAGGCAAACAGGATCTGACCTCAAGCAAACTCCAACAGACCTGCAGCTGAGGGTCCTGACTGTTAGAAGGAAAACTAACAGGAAGAACACGCACACCAAAACCCCATCAGTACATCACCATCATCAAACATCAAAGACAGATAAAACCACAAAGATGGGGGGAAAGCAGGGCAGAAAAGCTGGATATTCAAAAAGCAGAGCGCATCTCCCCCTCCAAAGGAATGCAGCTCATCACCAGCAGCGGATCAAAGCTGGACGGAGAATGACTTGGACGGAGAATGACTTTGACGAATTGAGAGAAGAAGGCTTCAGTCAATCAAACTTCTCAGAGCTAAAGGAAGAACTACGTACCCAGTACAAAGAAACTAAAAATCTTGAAAAAAGAATGGAAGAATGAATAACTAGAATAATCAATGCAGAGAAGGCCATAAACGAACTGATAGAGATAAAAACCATGACACGAGAATTACGTGACAAATGCACAAGCTTCAGTAACTGACTCGTTCAGCTGGAACAAAGAGTATCAATGATTGAAGATCAAATGAATGAAATGAGGCAAGAAGACAAGTGTAGAGAAAAAACAATAACAAGAAATGAACAAAGCCTCCAAGAAGTATGGGATTATGTAAAAAGACCAAATCTACGTCTGATTGGTGTGCCTGAAAGTGAGGGAGAAAATGAAACCAACTTGGAAAACACTCTGCAGGATATCATCCAGGAGCACTTCCCCAACCTAGTAAGGCAGGCCAACATTCAAATTCAAGAAATACAGAGAACGCCACAAAGATACTCCTCGAGAAGAGCAACTCCAACACACATAATTGTCAGATTCACCAAAGTTGAAATGGAGGAAAAAATGTTAAGGGCAGCCAGAGGGAAAGGTCTGGTTACCCACAAAGGGAAGCCCATCAGATTAACAGCAGATCTCTCGGCAGAAACTCTCCAAGCCAGAAGAGAGTGGGGGCCAATATTCAACATTCTGAAAGAAAAGAATTTTCAACCCAGAATTTCATGTCCAGCCAAACTAAGTTTCATAAGTGAAGGAGAAATAAAATCCTTTACAGACAAGCAAATACTTAGAGATTTTGTCACCACCAGGCCTGCCCTACAAGAGACCCTGAAGGAAGCACTAAACATGGAAAGGAACAACCAGTACCAGTCATTGAAAAAAAGTACCAAAATGTAAAGACTATCGATGCTAGGAAGAAACTGCATCAACTAACGAGCAAAATAACCAGCTAATATCACAATGACAGGATCAAGTTCACACGTAACAATATTAACATTAAATGTAAATGGACTAAATGGTCCAATTAAAAGATACAGACTGGCAAATTGGATAAAGAGTCAAAACCCATCAGTCTGCTGTATTCAGGAGACCCATCTCACATGCAGGGACACACATAGGCTCAAAATAAAGGGAGATGGAGGAAGATCTAACAAACAAATGGAAAACAAAAAAGAGGCATGGGTTGCAATCCTAGTCTCTGGTAAAACAGACTTTAAACCATCAAAGATCAAAAGAGACAAAGAAGGCCATTACATAATGATAAAGGGATCAATTCAACAGGAAGAGCTAAGTATCCTAAATATATATGCACCCCCAATACAGGAGCACCCAGATTCATCAAGCCAGTCCTTAGAGACTTAAAAAGAGACTTAGACTCCCATACAATAATAATTGGAGAATTCAACACCCCACTGTCAACACTGGACAGATCAATGAGACAGAAAGTTAACAAGGATATCCAGGAATTGAACTCCACTCTGCACCAAGCACCTGATAGACATCTACAGAACTCTCCACCCCAAATCAACAGAATATACATTCTTCTCAGCACCACATCACACTTATTCCAAAATTGACCACATAATTGGAAGTAAAGCACTCCTCAGCAAATGTACAAGGACAGAAATTTTAACAAATTGTCTTTCAGACCACAGTGCAATCAAACTAGAACTCAGGACTAAGAAACTCAATCAAAACCGCTCAACTACATAGAAACTGAACAATCTGCTCCTGAATGACGACTGAGTACATAACGAAATGAAGGCAGAAATAAAGATGTTCTTTGAAACCAATGAGAACAAAGATACAACATACCAGAATCTCTGGTACACATTTAAAGCAGTGTATAGAGGGAAATTTATAGCACTAAATGCCCACAAGAGAAAGCAGGAAAGATCCAAAATTGACACCCTAACATCACAATTAAAGGAACTAGAGAAGCAAGAGCAAACATATTCGAAAGGTAGCAGAAGGCACGAAATAACTAAGATCAGAGTAGAACTGAAGGAGATAGATACACAAAAAACCCTCCAAAAAATCAATGAATCCAGGAGCTGGTTTTTTGAAAATATCAACAAAATTGATAGACCGCTAGCAAGACAAATAAAGGAGAAAAGAGAGAAGAATCAAATAGACACAATAAAAATGATAAAGGGGATATCATCACTGACCCCACAGAAATACAAAATACCATCAGAGAATACTATAAACACCTCTACGCAAATAAACTAGAAAACCTAGAAGCAATGGATAATTTCCTGGACACTTACACTCTCCCAAGACTAAATCAGGAAGAAGTTGTATCCCTGAATAGACCAATAGCAGGCTCTGAAACTGAGGCAATAGTTAATAGCCTACCAACCAAAAAAAGTCCAGGACCAGAAGGATTCACAGCCGAATTCTACCAGAGGTACAAGGAGGAGGTGGTACCATTCCTTCTGAAACTATTCCAATCAACAGAAAAAGAGGGAATCCTCCCTAACTCATTTTATGAGGCCAACATCATCCTGATACCAAAGCCTGACAGAGACACACACGAAAAAAAAGAATTTTACACCAATATCCCTGATGAACATCGATGAAAAAATCCTCAATAAAATAGTGGCAAACCGAATCCAGAAGTACATCAAAAAGCTTATCCACCATGATCAAGTGGTCTTCATCCCTGGGATGCAAGGCTGGTACAACATATGCAAATCAGTAAACGTAATCCAGCATACAAACAGAACCAAAGACAGAAACCACATGATTATCTCAATAGATGCCAAAAAGGCCTTTGACAAAATTCAACAGCCCATCATGCTAAAAACTCTCAATAAATTTGGAATTGATGGAATATATCTCAAAATAATAAGAGCTATTTATGACAGACCCACAACCAATATCATACTGAATGGGCAAAAACTGGAAGCATTCCCTTTGAAAACTGGCACAAGACAGGGATGCCCTTTCTCACCACTCCTATTCAACATAGTGTTGGAAGTTCTGGCTAGCAATCAGGCAAGGGAAAGAAATCAAGGTATGCAGGTAGGAAAAGAAGTCAAATTGTCCCTGTTTGCAGATGACATGATTGTATATTTAGAAAACCCCATCGTCTCAGCCCAAAATCTCCTTAAGCTGATAAGCAACTTCAGCAAAGTCTCAGGATACAAAATTAATGCGCAAAAATCACAAGCATTCTTATACACCAGTAACAGACAAACAGAGAGCCATATCATGAATGATCTCCCATTCACAATAGCTTCAAACAGAATAAAATACCTAGGAATCCAACTTACAAGGGATGTAAGGGACCTCTTCAAGGAGAACTACAAACCACTGCTCAGTGAAATAAAAGAGGACACACACAAATGGAAGAACATACCATGCTCATGGATAGAAAGAATCAATATTGTGAAAATGGCCATACTGCCCAAGGTAATTTATAGATTCAATGCCATCCCCATCAAGCTACCAGTGAGTTTCTTCACAGAATTGGAAAAAAAACCACTTTAAGGTTCATATGGAAGGAAAAAAGAGCTCACATTGCCAAGACAATCCTAAGTGAAAAGAACAAAGCTGGAGGCATCATGCTACCTGACTTCAAACTATACTACAAGGCTACAGTAACCAAAACAGCATGGTACTGGCACCAAAACAGAGGTATAGACAAATGGAACAGAACAGAACCCTCCGAAACAATACCACATATCTACAGCCATCTGATCTTTGATAAACCTGACAAAAACAAGAAATGGGGAAAGGATTCCCTGTTTGATAAATGGTGCTGGGAAAATTGGCTAGCCATAAGTAGAAAGCTGAAACTGGATCCCTTCCTTATTCCTTATACGAAAATTAATTCAAGATGGATTAGAATCTTAAATGTTAGACCTAAAACCATAAAAACCCTAGAAGAAAACCTAGGTAATACCATTCAGGACATAGGCATGGGCAAGGACTTCATGTCTAAAACACCAAAAGCAACGGCAACAAAAGCCAAAATTGACAAATGGGACCTAATTAAAATAAAGAGCTTCTGCACAGCAAAAAAACTACCATGAGAGTGATCAGGCAACCTACAGAATGGGAGAAAATTTTTGCAATCTACTCGTCTGACAAGGGGCTAATATCCAGAACCTACAGAGAACTCAAACAAATTTACAAGAAAAAAGCAAACAACCCCATCAAAAAGTGCTCAAAGGATATGAACAGACACTTCTCAAAAGAAGACATTTATGCAGCCAACAGACACATGAAAAAATGCTCATCATCACTGGCCATCAGAGAAATGCAAATCAAAACCACAATGAGATACCATCTCACACCAGTTAGAATGGCAATCATTAAAAAGTCAGGAAACAACAGGTGCTGGAGAGGATGTGGAGAAATAGGAACACTTTTACACTGTTGGTGGGATTGTAAACTAGTTCTACCATTGTAGAAAACAGTATAGCGATTCCTCAAGGATCTAGAACCAGAAATACCATTTGACCCAGCCATCCCATTTCTGGGTATATACACAAAGATTATAAATCATGCTGCTATAAAGACACATGCACACGTATGTTTAGTGCGCGACTATTCACAATAGCAAAGACTTGGAATCAACCCATATGTCTATCAGTGACAGACTGGATTAAGAAAATGTGGCACATATACACCATGGAATACTATGCAGCCGTAAAAAAGGATGAGTTCATGTCCTTTGTAGGGACATGGATGCAGCTGGAAACCATCATTCTCAGCAAACTATCACATAAATAGAAAATGAAACACCGCATGTTCTCACTCATAGGTGGGAATTGAGCAATGAGATCACTTGGGCACGGGAAGGGGAACATCACACATCGGGGCCTATTGTGGGTAGGGGGAAGAGGGAAGGGATGGCTTTGGGAATTATACCTGATGTAAATGACAAGTTGATGGGTGCTGACGAGTTGATGGGTGCAGCATACCAACATGGCACGTGTATACTTATGTAACAAACCTGCACGTTGTGCACATGTATCCTAGAACTTAAAGTATAATAATAAAAAAAAAAAAGCATGGAGTATAGAGTGAGAAAATATAAAATATACTCAAATTGTAGTTTAGAAGGAATTAATACAGAATGAGGAAAAGAAAATGTTTGAAGATAGTATGACCAAAAAACAAAATCTCACAATTCTCCAAAGACATCAATCTTCAGATTCATGAATCCAAACAAATCCCTAGGAAGATAAATAAAAAGAAATGTATACCTAGTCACATGATACAGTAGTAACAGTATAAAATAGAGAGAAAAAGTCTTACAAACTACCAGAAAATGAATTATATGATTATGTTAAGTATACTTCAATAAACTTTGAAAAAAAAGATGATTCCTTGTATCTTGATGTTATAATTTTGATATTTTTCCTAGTTTATAAGAAATAGATTGTATATTGTTATTTATATGTATTCTTTGCTTAATAACAGGACTAACCTTTTAAATGTTTTTGGCTATTTCTGCTTTTTTCTTTTGTAAGTTGAATATTCATATTCTTTATGAATATTTAAATTGACATGCTTATTGATTTTAAGATTTTAAACTTGTAGTGTTATAATTAGTTGTATGCCTTTTATTTTATTTACAGTATTTGACAAATGTAAATTTTACAGTTTTATGAAGATAAATCTTAAAATATTGGAGAGAGAAATCACAGAATACCTAGTTAAACAACAATTTGACTGATTAGTAAACTCTCAGTAATAATACTTGAAACAGAAGATACTGGAATAATACTTTCAATGTGCTGAAAGAAAATAACATTTAATCAATAATTTTACACTCAGCAAAGTTACCATTAAAGAATGGGAGAGGATGAAATGTCATTTTCCTACAAACAAACATGGGAACATTTTATCACTAAAAGAACCTCACATAAGGAATTTTAAAGATATACTCTGGCAGAAGAAAAATTATCTCAGATGGAGAGTTGAGAATACAAGAGGAAAAAGAGAGCAAAGATAATGGTAAACATCTGAACAAATCTTTTTAAGAAAATTGACTATTGTCCTGGTCCATTCTGCTGCTATAACAAAATACCTTATACTGGTAATTTATAAACAACAGAAATTTATTGCTTACAGTTCTGGAGGCTGGGAAGTTCACAGTCAAGGTGCCCATAGATTCAGCGTCTGGTGAATGCTTGCCTTCTGCTTCAAAGATGGCCCTTTCTTGCTGCATCTTCATGTGGTAAAAGGAGTAAACTAGCTCCTGAAGGCCTCTTTTATAAAGGCACTAATACCATTCATGAGGACAGAGTTAATCACCTCCCAAAGGGCTCAACACTTTATACTGTTGCACTGGGGATTAGGTATCAGCATATGAATTTGTGGTAAACAAAAACAAAAACATTTAGACAATGGTAACTATGTAAAACAATAAAAATAATATCTCAATTATGGGAAGAAAAAAATATGCTAGAATTCTTGAAAACAACAGCATGTAATTTGAGATGTTGTGATTATAGTTAAGTATTCTAACGGGCCAGGCACAGTGGCTCACCCCTGTAATCCCAGCACTTTGGGAGGCTAAGTTGGGCTGATCACTTGAGTCCAGAAGTTCGAGACAAGCCTGGGCAATATGGCAAAACTTTCTCTCTACAAAAAGATACAAAAGTTAGACCAGCATGGTGGCACATGCCTGTAGCTACTCAGGAAACTGAAGTGAAAGAATCACCTGAGCCTAGGAGGTCAGGGCTGCAGTGAGCCATGATTGTGCCTGCACTCACCTGGGGGATAACGTGAGACCCTCTCTAAAAAAAAAAAAAAAAATCTAAAAGTCCTGTTTTCTACAAAGATATTAAATATTGATTAACTATAGTTTTTTAAAATTAAGTGTGCATATTAAACTTATAGGGTAATCACTAAAAGGATGGACAGAGTATACAACTTCTAGAAATAGAGGGAAGAAATTAATGAGGAAAATACTTAAAGTAAGACGACAAAGGGAGAAAATAAGAAACAAAAAAAAAAAAGACAAGTTGAAGACATATATATATTGGTTAAATAAAGTTGTAATACAAGTTCCCAGAACATCTTCCACTTAAAATTTTCCCGTAGAACACTGCTTAGTTTCTCATATTCAAACTTGATAAACATGTATACTTTCATGTTTATCTCAAAAACAGCTTCAGCTGATACATATGAAATTTTTATATTTATATCTGAAAAATTCAATAAATTTTCAGAAAATTTTATTAAACTTTTAAGATTGTAATATAATTGTAGGTTGCCATGCAGTTATAAGAAATGAAACAGAGAAGTCCTATGTACCCTTTACCAGTTTTTTCCAGTGGTAACATCTTACAAAATTATAGTACAAAATTGCTATCAGATGTTGACATTGATACCATCATGACACAACAATTTGTTCATTCTTTGATTTGTTCATGGGTACTTAGGTTGACTCCATATTTTGCCTCTTGTGAATAGTGCTGTACTAAATGTGGGAGTGCAGATGTGTTTTTGATATATTGATTTCCTTTCTTTTAGATATATACCCAGTAGTGCAATTGCTGGATCATATGGTAATTCTATTTCTAGTTTTATGAGGAAATTTTATACTGCTCTCTATAGTGACTGTACTATTGCTTTTTTATTGTCATTGCCTTTTATTGCCACACCACCTCTCTGTGACCCAGCCCCTTTCCTAAACTCTGGCAACCACTAATTTATTTTCTATTTTGATATTTTGCCATTTCAAGAATGACTATAATTAGAACCATACAATATGTAGCCTTTTGGGATTGGTTTTTTCCGTTAAGCATAATTCCCTGGAGATTAAACTAAATTGTTGCATAGATCAATAATGCATTACATTTTATTGTTGAGTAATATTCTATACTATATATGCACTACAGTTTGTTCAACCATTTTCTGTTGAAGGACATCTAGGTTGTTTACAGCTTGAAATTATGATGAGCATTACAACAAAGGATGCGGTATCTAGGTTCTATGGCAGTTGCAGGTTTTCTGTTTAAATAAACTGTCAAATTATTATCCAGAGCAACTGTATCATTTTATAATCACACCAACAATATATGAGTGTGTCTCCACACCTTGCCAGTATTTGGAGTTGTCACTATTTTTATTTTAGCCATTTTGATAGTTTTGTAAATAGTTTTAATTTGCATTTCCCTAATGACTAATAATTTTGAGCATCTGTTCAGGTCTTTTGCCTGTTGTCTGACTGTGTTTTTTTGGTTTTTTTATCACTGATTTTTGAGAGTTTTTATGTGTTCTAGAAAACCTGTCCTTCATCAGATACGTTGATTGCAATTGTTTTCTCCCTGTCAATATATTGTCTTTTTTCCTCTTCACAGTGTCATTCACAGAGCAAAACTGCTTAATTTCCATGAAGTCCAATTTATCATCTTTTTCTTTTAGCAGTTGTGGTTTTTTTGATGTAAAGTCTAAGCACCCTTCACCTAGGCAAAGGTCCAAAGACTTTCTCCTGTGTTCTTTTCTAAAACTTTTATAGTTTTACATTTTACCTTTAAATCCGTTTGAGTCAATTTTTTTTAAGGTGTGAGTTTAGGTTGAGGTGTTTTTTTGTTTGTTTGTTTGGTTGGTTGGTTATTTTTTGCATATGAATGACCACTTGCTCCAGTGCTACTTAAAAGAAAAAAAACAAGTTACCTTTCCTCTGTTGAGTGGTTTTTGCACCTTTTTTGAAAATTAATCTGGTCTATTTGTTTAGTTCTATTTCTGGTTTCTCTGTTCTATATGTCTCTCCCTCTGTCAGTACCACATAATCTTTATTACTATAGCTAAACAATAAGTCTGAAATTTGCATAGACAGATTCCTCCCACTTCTGTTGTCATTTTCAAAATTTTTAGCTATTTTGGTCCCTTTTGTTTTACATGTAAATTTTAGAATAAGTTTGTCTATATCTACAAAAAATTGCTTGGATTTTTATAGGAATTACATTAAATCTGGATGTAAATTTGGGTAGAATTGACATTTTTCCATGTTGAGCCTCCATGAACACATTATATCTCTTCCTTTAGATTGCCTTTGATTTCTTTTATTGCAGTTTTCAGTATATAAAGTCTGAATGTTTTGTTAGATTTACACTTAAGTATTTATTGTGTTTTCAGTTATTGTAAATGGTATTTCATTATTAATTTAGGTGTCCACCTCATGTTCATTGCTAATATATATAGAAATACAATTAATTCTTGGATGTTGATTTTACATTCTACAACCTTGCTTAATTACTAGTACTATTAATTCTAGGAAGGCTTTTTCTATTTTTTGCTTTTTGTTTGTTTGTGGGTTTTGTTTTATTCTTTGGGATTTTCTGTATAGACAATCACATCATCTGCAAATGGGGGTAGTTTTACTTCTTTCTTTGTGATTTATATGCCTTTTATTCTTTTTCTGCCTGTTGCCCTAGCTAAAACTTCCAGTGCTATTTTGAATAGCTATGGTGAAAATGGATATCCTTGCTTTTTTCCTGATCTTGGGGAGAAAGCACTCAGTGTTTCACTATTATGTTAGTTGTACATTTTTTATAAAAGCTCTTTTTCAAATTAAAGAAGTCCATCCCCCAATTTCTACCTTTTTTGAGAGTTTTTATCATGGATCAGTGTTTAATTTTGTCCAAAAAATGTTCTGTGTTAATTGATATGATTGCATGATCTACTTTTTCTTCTTAGCTTGTTAATATGATGGATATGTCGATTTATTTTCAAATATTGCACCAGTCTTGAATTTTTGGAGTAAACCCACTTGGTCCTAGTATATAGTTCTTTTTACTTATTCCTAACTTTGATTTGCTAATATTTTGGTAAGGATTTTTTATATCTATATTCATAAGAGATACTGGTCTATATTTTTCTTTTTTATACTATCTTCATCTGATTTTGATATCAAGTTAATACTGGCTTCATAAAATGAGTTATGATATTCCCTCCTCTTTTACTCTCTGAAAGAGTTTATGTAAAATATATATTAATTTTTCTTTGAACATTTCAGAGAATTTACTAGTGGAACCATCTGTCCAGAGCTTTATTTTTCTAGAGTTTTTTTTTTTTTTAGTGTAAATTGAATTTTCTTAAAAGTTACAGGGCTATTTATTTTGTATATGGTTAATGTGGTATTTTATGCTTTTTGAAAATTTGTCCATCTCATCTAAGTTGTCTAATTTTTATATATAGAGTTGCTTGTAGTATTCTCTTACTGTTATTTTCTTGTCTTGAGAGTCTGTATTAATATGTCTGTTTCATTCCTGATATTGGTAATTTCCATCTTTTTTTCAGTCTTGCTTAAGATATTTCCATTTTATTTAGCTTTTCAAAGAACGAGCTTTTTGTTTCATTGACTTTTTCTATTTTTTCTGTTTTAAATTTCACTGTTATCTGCTCTTTATTATTTCATTCCTTCTGCTTGTTTGGGGTTCATTTTGCTCTTTATCTAGTTCTTGAGTTGGGAGCTTGTTACTGATTTGAGACTTTTCTAATGTCAACTTTAGGAGCACTGATTTAGGTGCATTCCATGAATTTGATATGTTGTATTTGCACTTTTATTCATCTTAATGTATCTTTTTATTTTTTGAGATTTCTTTCTTTCTTTTTTTTTAAATCTATCTAACACTAGGTCTTATTTCTTTTATCAAACTTCATATGTGCCCATTAATCAACTTCTTATCTTTCTCTCCTCCCCACTACCCTTCCTGGCCCCTGGTAACAACCAATCTACTACCTCTCCTCATGAGATTCACTTTTTTAGTCCCCACATTATGAGGGAGAACAGAACGTGCGACATTCTTCCTTCTGTGCTTGCCTTATTTCATTTAACATGACTTTTTGTTCCATCCATGTTCCTGCAAATGATAGGATTTCATTTTTTAATCGCTGAATAATGTTCCATTGTATATAGATACTGCATTTTCTTTATCCATTTGAATGTTCACTGGTCCTTAGGTTGAATCCATATTTTGGCCATTATGAATAGTGCTGCAGTAAATGTGGGAGTGCAGATGTCTTTTCAATATATTGCTTTCCTTTCTTTTGGATGTATATCCAGCAGTGCAATTGCTGGATCATATGGTAATTCTATTTCTAGTTTTATGAGGAAATTCCATACTGCTCTCCATAGTGGCTCTACTAATTTACATTTCCACCAACAATGTACAAACGTTTCCTGCTTTCCAAATCCTTGCCAGCATGTGTTACTGCCTGTCTTTTTGATAAAAAGCCATTTTAACTGGAGTAAAATGATATCTAATTGTAGTTTTGGTTTGTGTCTATCTGATGATTAGTGGTGTTGGCCATTTGAATGTCTTTTTTTGAGAAATGTCTATTCATATATTTTACTCATTTTTTAATAGCATTATTTGTTGCTTTGTTGTTGTTGTTTTTCTGTCAAGCTGTCTGAGCTCCTTAGATATTCTGGTTATTAATCCTTTGTCAGATAGGTAGTTTGAAAATATTTTCTTCCATTCTGTGGATTGTCTCTTTGCTTTCCTGATTGTGTCCTTTGCTGTGCAGAAGCTTTTTAGTTTTATATAACCCCATTTGTCTGTTTTTGCTTTTGTTGCTTATGGTTTTGAAGTCTTAGACAAAAATCTTTGCCTGGACAGATGTCCTGGAGCATTTCCTCAGTGTTTTCTTCTAGTAGTTTCATGTTTCAGGTCTTGGATTTATTTTGTCTTTATTTTGATTTGATTTTTGTGTATGGTAAAAGATAGGGGTCTAATTTCATTCCTGTGCAAGTGGATATCCAGTTTTCCCCACATCATTAATTGAAGAGACAGGCCTTTCCCCATTTTGTGTTTTTGGCACCTTTGTGCTAATATGTCTCTCCCTAATAAGGGTGTGGAACTTTCAGGCATAACAAGAAAGGCATGTGAAAAAAACAATGTCTCCCAATTACAACTGAGGAAGTTGGAGAAATACCTGGTTACAGGCTGTCTCAGGATTCCTTGGATGATAACGGACCTTGAGGACAGCTGTCCAGGACAGGAGATTAACACTGAGAAGGCCACACCAGTGTCCAGGAGGAAGCCAATTTCCTGGCCCTCAATGGTTGTACGTACCCGGTGCTCAGTGAGGGTGATGACATGAGCTGGCGCTTGCCCCGGACACTCTCAGTCCTGTTATTGGACCATCTGGCTTGGGGCTTCTGGCCCAGAGAACCTTTTCCCTCTGGGGCAGTATGACTTCCAGTGATTGCCTTGGCATAGTGGGCATGGACAAGGGGGTGGCTTGTTTCTCATTGGACAATCTTTTTTAAAGTGTCCTTGCAAACCACACTGATAACAAGCCCTACTGGGTGATTGGCCTGCTCCATTTTCTGTCCTTTCTGAACCACTAAGATGTGTTTGTCTGAGGGTCATGACTAAGGCTGCAGCCTTTCTCTGATCTCACTTTTCCTTTTCAACCTATTCCTCTTGGTCCCTGTTATAGAACACTGAGGTTGCCAGGTTTAATAATGCCTCCAGATTTTGTTCAGGGCCCAGGGCTTGCTTTTGGAGCTTTCTCCTGATATCTGCAGCTGATTGGGTAATAAACTTATCTTTTAGGATCAATTGACCTTCAAGGGATTCGGGTGACAGGAGAGTATATTAAGGCCTTCTGTAGCAGCTAGAGGAAGGCGGAAGGATTTTCTTCCTTTCCCTGCGTTATGGTGGACATCATTGAATAATTCATGAACTTTTTCCTAGTTCTCCTTAGTCCTTCTAGAACACAGGTCAGCAGATGTTTGTGACTCCAGTCCCCATGGTCTGAGTCAAAGTCCCAGTGGGGATCCATACTAGGGACGGCTTGCTGACCAGTAGGGAATTTGTCCCTTTCCAGATATCTCCAAACTCTCAGGCTGCAGCTAAAGCTGCATTCATTTCATTAAAGGCCAGGATTTGATTTAACAATAGCATGGCATCTCTCCAAGTGAGGTTGAAGGTTTGCCCTAGACCCTGTAGGACATCTATATACCTATCAGGATCATCTGAAAACTTTCCCACATTTACCTTGATCTGCTTGGAATCAGAGAGGGAGAAGCAAACATGTACCCGGGTTGGGCCAAATTCCCTTGCCTCTACAGCTTGGAGGGACATAACCAATAGCCCGGGGGGTTTTGTGGTCCTTTGGAGATTTCTTTGTTTGTTTCCTTCTGGGTGGGGGAGATTAGAAGATGCTTATCATTAATAGGAAGGGGAGCTGTAGGAAGTCTAGGATATGGAGATAAGCTGAGAAATCCTCCTGTGGGATGTAAATTGCAAGCTTTGCATAGTTGTGGATTCTCCTTCATTGAAAAGAAAGCTTGGACATAAGGTATTTCACACCATTTGCCTTCCCTCTTACAGAAAAGGTCAAGCTGCAGGATAGTATTATAATTTATACTTCCCTCAGGTGGCCATTTTTCCCCATCTGAGAGAGAATATTAGGGCCAGGCCATAGTCCAGAAAATAAGCCACTTCTTTTTCAGGGTTTGCGGGTCAAATTGGTCCCAATGGCTTAGGATGTATTTCAAGCATGAGCCTGTTGATGCCTGAGTGTTTTTCGTGTGAAAGAAAAAACCGCCCACGGTTTCAGTTTGTTTCCCCGCCCCCCCCCCCCCCGCCCAAGAACCCACAGTGGTCCCTGGACCCTGTTGATCGGAATAGTTGTGCTCACCAACGCAACAGCAGATCCCCCTCTTGCCCAAGAACCCGCAATGGTCCCTGGACCCTGCTGACTGGAATAGTTGCACTCACCAAAGCAGCAGCAGAAACACTCGTTTTCCTCCTAGGCCAAAAAGAGGACTGAGGAACGTCAGATTTAGTGGCCCTTACTGACACATTCTCGAAAACCTGCACCCGTGCCTTTCCTCTTAGACCACAAAGAGGACCAAGAAAAATCAGATTTAGTGGCCCTTACTGACACATTCTCGAAAACCTGTTAGAGTCCTAAGCATTCTCCTGTTCATACTGGGACTTTACCCTTGTCCTATAAAGATGATATGCCCCAAAAATGGAGTGGAGGGCCATACCCTGAGGGAGGAAAGGATTTTCAGAGTTGGAAGAGTGATGCCTTTTGTCCTCACTTCTCATCATATGGATAGGAAGGATATCATTTCTGAGGCTCCCCATATCCTAGCTTCAGGAATAGCCTTTGTTAGGCCTGCTAGTCTGAGGAGGGATCCTAAAATTCCAGATAGTCCCACCCATGACGAGGCTTTGAGCAAAAATTATGTCTTTCTGATTGGTGAACCTGACTGCCTAAAGAAAGGAACAGAGTCCCAAAATTTATACTAGAAATCATTCTTATAGGAGAAACTAGAAAAGCACCAGAAACAGGGAGTGGTTTTTAGAAGAGAGACTAGCCTCGGAGAAGAGAGGTGGGAGGAAGTTTGTCTGACAGGTGTTAGGATCCAGTAGGCAAGGGTCAGGATAGATAGGATAGATGGGTGAGTCTTGCTTGGGTGGCATGACTTTGAGAGTTCACTCATAGCTGTAGGGTCAACCAACTTTTTGTCGGGACCCCAGAGCTGAATGGCTTTCCTCTCTATTGATCCTCAGCCCAGCCCGGAAGTCCAGGAAAAGCGGAAGCTGGTTCCAGGCAAACCAACACTCAACTCCGAAGAGTCGGGGGTTGTTAGCCCTTTCCCAGAAAGTCTGACACCCGTGTCTTTAGTCTAGAGGCCTTACTGGTTGCTTTTAACTGGCCGACAGGTGCCCAGTATTTAGCCCCTGAATTCTAAGGAAAAATAGGACAGAATAGCAAGCAAAAGGGCTCTAGTGGTACTCACTGCTTGGCGATAGTCCCTTTATGGTCGCCAAGATGTGTCCAGAGTTGGTTCCTTCCGGTGGGTTCGTGGTCTCCCTGACTTCAAGAATGAAGCCACGGATCTTTGCAGTGAGTGTTATAGCTCTTAAAGGTGGTGCAGACCCAAAGAGTGAGCAGCAGCAAGATTTGTTGTGAAGAGCAAAAGAACAAATCTTCCACAGTCTGGAAGGGGACCCAAGTGAGTTGCCGCTGCTGGCTGGAGGTGACCAGCTTTTATTCCCTTGTCACTCCCATCTCCTGCTGATTGGTCCATTTTACAGAGCACTGATTGGTCCGTTTTACAGAGCGCTGGTTGGTCCATTTTACAGAATGCTGATTGGTCCATTTTACAATCCTCTTGTAAGACTGAAAAATTCTCCAAGTCCCCACTTGACCCAGGAAGTCCAGCTGGCTTCACCTTTCAATTAGACAGCACCACACCACATTATAGTATTAGAGTATTCTGGGTTTGTCCATGTACTTAATTTGGATGTGGGTTTTATACCTTCCTTTTTTTTTTTTTTTTTTTGTTTGCATGTAAATGTTGTTCATTCAGATTGAAGAACTCTGTTGAGCATTTCAAGATGGGTCTGGTTGTGATCAGTTCTCTTAGCTTATGTTTGTCTGGGAAACATTTTATCTCTCTTTTATATTTGAAAGATAACTTTGCTGAATACAGTATTCTTGGATGGTTGTTTTGTTTTGATCACTTTGAAAACATTGTTTTACTCCCTCCTGGTCTATATGGTTTCCGTGGAGAAGTCTATTGCCAAACAAGTTGGAGCTCCTTTATATGTTGCTTGCTTCTTTTCTCTTACTGCTTTTAGGATTCTCTCTTTATTCATGACCTTTGATTGATTATTATATGCCTTGGAGTAGTCTTATGTGGGTCCTATCCGTTTGGTGTTCTCTGACCTTCCTATACCTGGATATTTATATCCTTCTCAAGATTTGGAAAGTTTTATTATTATTTCTTTGAATAAGCTTTCTACCCCTTGCTCTTCCTCAACTCCCTCTTGAACATCAATAAAATAATTTCTAGATTTGTTGTTTTGAGGTAATTTTCTGTATCTTACAGGTGATCTTCATTGCTCTTCATGCTTTTTGCTTTTTTCTTCTCTGTGTCTTTTCAAATAGCCTATCTTTGAGCTCACTCTTTCCTCTGCTTGACCCATTCTACTGTTGAGAGCTTCTAATAAACTTTTCAGTTGAGCAAATATGTATCTCAGTTCCAAGGTTAATGTTTGGTTTTTAATTATTTCAATCTCTTCCTTAAATTTCTATGATACATTTTTGAATTGCTTTTCTGTGTTATCTTGGAGATCACTGAGTTTTCTTAAAACTACTATTTTGACTTCTTGGTTAGGGAGCTCACATATTGCTGTTTCATTAGAGCCAGTTACTGTTTCATTGCTTTGTCCACTTGGGAAGATCATGGTTTCCTGTTTACTATTGTTTCTTTTGGATATATGTACGTCTTTGCATTGGAGGATTAGTTATATTTACTCCAATGTTCTGTCTGGCTTGTTTTGCTTTTTTTGTGTTTGTTTTGTATCATCTTAAATTTTAGATTCAGGGGTACATGTACAGGTTTGTTACATGGGTATATCACATAAGGCTGAGGTTTGTGGTACAAATGATCCCATCACCCAGGTAATGAGCATAGTACACAAAAGGTGGTTTTTCAGCCCTTGACCCCCTCCCTCTCTCATACCTTGGTAGTCTGCAGTGTCTATTGTTCCCATCTTTATGTCCATGTGTACCAAATGTTTAGCTCCTACTTATAAGTGAGAACATGCAGTATGTGGTTTTCTGTCCCTGCACTAATTTGCTTATGATAATGGCCTCCAGGTACATCCATGTTGCTGCAGAGGACGTGATTTAATTCTTGTTTATGGCTGGATAGTATTCCACAGTGTTGTATGTATCATATTTTCTTTATTCAATTCAGGATATATTTGATTCGAGGCTTTTTTTTTTTTTTTTTACCACTTCCCCATTTTCAGTCCTAGGTGACGCATTATCTCCAGGTTCACCTAAGCTCTAGTAAATGATTAGAATGCTACCCTTCTTGGATGAGGAAGGTGAAATATGGTATATCCTTCCAGTGAAGGAAAGCTGGGCCAGTGTTTCATGCCCAGGGAACCTGTGGGATGCACCTCCTACAGCATGGTGCTGCTGAACAGCCATCACGATTTAGCATCTCCTTTGGCTGAGTTTATGAGCAGTTTCCAGGGTCAGAGACTGTAATCCCACCTCCTCCCTTTGTCTCTGCCTATCCTCAGGTATATTTGTTTCTTCAGATACTTGTGATGCTTCCCATGGGTTAAGGGACAGGTCTCCTGCCAGGGAATGCAAAATGATGGGAAGCTGGCTGTTCACCATGATCTCACTTTTCCAATGTTAAAACAGTAAGTTGGAGGAAAATTTTCTTCATGTTTGGTGCAAGCAGGATGGGGAGGAGGAACATCATGGATGTGGAAGTCTGATAGTCTTACTGTCTGTTCGGAGTTTTTTTACTTCTTTCTGGCCCCAGGGCCACATCTCATCCTCATATTTGAGTTCTGGGATATTTCTAGTGATAATCTCTGTGCTGTTCATTTGCTTTTGGTTTCCTGTTGAGAGGAGTGAAACCAGCCTGCTTGTACATTGCCATTTTGAAACCAGAAGTCTCAGGTTTCTTGAGATTTCCTCCTTGATCCATAGATTATTCAGAAGTTTATGATTTAGTTTCCAAGTATATGGGAATTTTCCTCTTATCTTTCTGTTATTGATTTCAACTTTGATTCCATTGTGGTCAGAGAAGATACTCTGTTATTTCAATTATTTTAAATTTGTTTAGGTTTATTTTTATGGTCACAGATATGGTCTATATTGGTAAACAAAATGTGTATTATTCTGTCAGGCGGAGTGTTCTATCAATTCAATCCTGTTGATTTGTGTTGCTGAGTTGTTCTATATGCTTGCTGGTTTTCTGTCTAGTCATTCTGTCTTATACCATAAAAGTGACTTATATCCAAAATATACAGAGAACTTCTAGATACTTACCCAATTTATGTGAAAACTTACATCCACACAAAAGTCTACATGCAAATGTTTATAACAGCCTTATTCATAATTGCCAAAAGTTGGAATCAACCAAGATTCACTTCAGTAGGTAAATGGATAAGCAAATTGTGCTGCATCCATACAATGGACTCTTATTCAGTAATAAAATGAAAATGAGCCATCAAGCCACTAAAAAAGACATCCTTACATGCATATTGCTAAATAAAACAAGCCAGTGTGAAAAGAATACATATTATGTGTTTCTCACTTTATGACATTGTAGTAAAAGTAAAATTATAAGAACAGTAAAATGATCAGTGGTTGCCCAGAGTTTTTGAAAAGAAAGATATAGGTGAATGGATAAAGCCCAACAGATTTTTTAGGGCAGTAACACTATTTGATATGATAGCAGTAACACTATTTGATATGAAGTAGAAATAAGGAAACATGACATTATACATTTGTCAAAACTCATAGAACTTTATCACAAAGAAGGCTTAATATATGCAAATTGCATTTGATGGATCCTAGAAAGCAATGAGGACTCTGCCAAGATAATTTACATGCATTACAAAATAAATGAAACAACCTCATGGAAAGGGGTGGAGGACCTAAATAACTTTGGATAATAACTTTGGATATGAGTGGAGTCTGTAAGACTAAAGGTAAAAGCAACTGCACATAAGCACTTTAGTTGATAAAGTTGTATCCCGTGGAGGTATTGGCTAACAATTCTAATTTTAATTTATATGTATACTGGAATTGAATAGTTAATAAATGGATGGCAGATAGTGAGAGACAGGTTTCTCACTGTTGGAGTGGGAAATTACATATGTACAAGCAAGGGGAGGAGGCTAGAATGATCCAGGTGATCCTAGGTAATGTATTAGAGTTGGAGACATCAGTAGGAATTCATATCTAGCTTTAACATAGATACAAATGGTTACGTACAGAAATATGTGTAATATATATGTACACAGGTTAGTTTACACACATATTCCTTTCCTCTGTCAGCAGAGAGGGTCCAAAAGAAATGACATACCAGTATGAAATGACATAATTAATGCTGAAATCTTAATTTGTATTACCTTTTGGCAATAAAAGGAGCCTGGATTCCTTGGAAAAATGGCTGATTCTGAGACCAAGGCAGGAAATATACAAGATGAGCCTGTAAATCCAAAGTAAGGAAGAGCTCAAGAAAACAAACTACAACAAAAACACACGTTGGCGGGTATATATTAAAGGGGCATAGGAGTCAATTGACATCTCCCGATGACCAAAGATGTAAAAATGTGAGCAACAAAATAAGCAGTATTTTATTATAATCCAAAGTATAACATAAATATCCATGAGTCCATGCTTATACAAATAACTTTTTGCATAAATTAATTCATGAGGGAGAAGAGACAAATGTCCTGTGCATAAGATTTCCAAATAATTTATATAGATGCTCCACCCTCAAGGAAGGGGCACATAACTCCTCACTGCTTAGGCATGGGCTACACACAGTGACTTCCTTCCAAAGAGTACAGAATTGGGGGCAGTTGGGGAAGAGTAACTTTGCTATGGGGGGCACCTGACAAATACCTCAACTAAGAGATTAAAAACAATATCAACATTCATTAGTCAGATTGATAGCATATACTTGTGATATGATGTAATAAAAATGGCTCTATACCTCTATAGTCTTCTTCTAAAAATCCCATAACCCTAGTCTTATCTTCAGAAAATATCAGACAGACACTATAAGTGGACATTCTGCAAAAAAAAAAAAAAAAAAAAAAAAAAAAAAAAAAAAAAAAAAAAAAAAATGACCAGCGCTTACCAAAGCTATCAAGGTCATCAAAAACAAGGAAAGCCTGAGCATCTATCACTGCCAAGAAAAGCATAAGGAGACATGACAGCTAAATGTAATTTGGTAATCTGAATGGGATCCTGAAACAGAAAGAGGGTATTAAGTACAAAATAAGAAACATGAATAAACTGTGAGCTTTAGTTAATAATAATGTGTCAATATTGGCTCACTAATTGCCACAAAGGTTCCATAATAATACAAGATGTTAAATGTAGCGGAAACATGGTACAGAGAATATGGGAACTCCCTATACTATCTTCTGCATTTTTCCGTAAATCCAAAACTGTTCTTAAAAATGAAGTCTATTTAATCAAATAATAATGAGATATTCTATACAACTATCAAGGAACAAATGATTTCAATATTATTTAAATTGTTCCTGAGAGCAGTAAAACGTAAACATTTCTCAATTCATGTTATGAGTCTGGGATAATCTTATTACAAAACTAGAAAATGGTGGTAGAAAAAAGGGAAGATGTAGGTTAATATTCATTGTGAACGTGGATGTGAAAACTTCAAAAATAAGATACTAACGTATCAAATCTATAAGTATATTTTTAAAAGATACATCAGGATAAACATAGATTTATTTCGAGGACACAAAGATGGTTACTGATCAGCATGAATCACCATATTAACGGATTAAGGGAGAAAAGTCATATGGCCTCAATTGATGCAGAAAAAGCATTTGATAAAATTCCACACCTGTTTGTGAATAACAACTCTTAGCAAGCAATAATTAGAAGGGAACTTCCTTAATTTGACAAAGCAAAATATAGTTAATAATTAGATATTATTAGTATTCTCTTTAAAGTTAGGAATAAGACAGAGTCCAAGTGTATTTCTGTCCAATATTGTACAAAGTAAAAGAAATAAATGATACAAGCATTGAAAAGGACAAGTAATCTCCCTTGATTACTACATGGGAATTATTTAAAAATCAGTAGTCTTTTAGAAGTAATGGAAGAGTTCATCAGGTTTGTTGGATAGAAGATCAGGATACATCAGTTGCTGTCCTATAAATCCAAGGCGTATTTTTTAAAGGGACCAAATTTCATATTTACTGTTTATTTCATGATGTAGAGATTGTAACTGTAGCATAGTTTCTGAGCATTCCTCATTTCATCAAAATGGATTTAATAAATGTCCAAATGGTGAAGATACTGTATTAGGTGCTATACAATAGGTTCTATACAGAATCGACCCTCTAGAAGTTTATAATTTGGGGGCACCCTGCACTAACAGATGGAAATACGCTAACTGCGGAACAGAAATAATAAGCCAATACATATATGAACAGTGAAGTGTTTAGATTTAAGTTTAAAATTACAAAAAAAGAGACAACTTTATCTCAACCTTTTTATTATGAAAACTTTCAAACATATGCCAAATTAAAAGAATTTTACAGTGAATACTTTAAGATTCTACTGTTAACATTTTATTGTAGTTGCTTTATCACTTATCTGTCATCTATTTGGCCAAAAGAAATTAAAAAAGAAAAACACTGACAACATCTAGCATTGTCAGGAGAAGCAGCAACAGTGTGTTGATGGGAATGTAAATTGGTACAAACACTATGGAAAATTACTTTTATACTGTAAAACTGCACATCTGCTTATTCCTGTGACTCATAAAATCTGCTTCTAGCTATATACCCTAGAACATTAGCTTTCAAATGTTTTTGACCATAAGCCACAGTAAGAAATGTACTTAACATTGTAATTCAATACCCACATACATATGTGTATATATATGTATGTGTCTCTATGTATGTGGGTATGTATATATGCATATATTTGTACATAAACAATATGCACACACATATACAAAAGGCACAAACTTTTCTGTGTCAGTATTTATCCTAACTACCAGGAAAGCATTCTGATATTTTCTGTTCTGTTCTTTTTTAAAAAATGTGGCAACTGAAGTCAGTTTTTACTGCCCTATTAGTTGGTCATGACCTACAATTTGAAGAACACTGTACTAGAGAAAGCTTTGCACATATGTAATATTGTACAGCATTGAAAATGAACTATGTAATATTGTACAGCATTGAAAATGAACTATAGTTATGCATATCAGCATGGAGGAATCTCACAAACACAATGTTGAGTGAGAAAACCAAGTTGTATAAGAATATACACAGTGTGATTTCATTTGTATATAAATTTCAAAAGCATGCTAAAATGAAAAGATACTTAAACATATGTGGAAAAGTATTTAAGTAAATGACTTATATAAGCACCACATGGATGAACCTTGAAAACATTAAGTAAAAGAAGCAAGTCACAAAAGGCGACATGTTATATGTTTCCCTTTATGTGAAATGTCTAGAAAAGGCAAATCTGTATGGACAGAAAATAGCTTAGTGAATGCCTAGGGCTGGGAGTTGCAAGAAAATGTGGAGTGACTGCTAATGGGTATGGGATTTTTTTGTGGAGGGTGATGAAAATGTTATAAAATGGATTACCGGGATGATTGTACAACTCTGTGAGAGTATACTTTTAAAACTATTGAATTGTATCTTTTAAATGGATAAATTGTATGGTATGTGAATTTTATATTGATAGAGCTGTTTTGCAAAGAAAGTAAGAGAATGTTTTAAAATTCAGGATGATAGTTATTTGGAGAAGGGACTTGAGATCAGGGCAAGGCACACAGTACTCTTTGAAGGTATCAGTGATAGTGTGTTTCTTCACCTAGGTAGTAGGCACATCAGTGGGATTTTTATTGTTATTGTCTGTTTTATACACATGTCATACCTTGTTGTATATTTAATTTTAACAGAAATTTTAAGAGAAGCACTATTTTTCATATTATTCTATTCTCATGCCTGTTGTGATCAAGTTTAACATAGAATATTGAACTTCTAGTGTAAATCTAAATTAGGACCAGTTTTCATCCAAATATGTCTTTTTGTATTAAAATTTCAAAAAAAAATAGAATAAAAAGGTAACTATCCCATTATATAGTCTGTGGGTCAGGATATACTTAACTATAACCTGTTTGCTTTTCTTCATCACCTTGCAACCACCCTAATTCACCTGTTACATTTTTTGACATTATCTTAACTGTATTCCTTGCTTCCTGTCTTGCAACTCTCCAAAAAATTTTCTACTTTGCAGCCAGAAATATCTTTTGAAAATACACATATTAGTATGTTATTTCTCTGCTCAAAATTTTTTAGCAAAATCTCTCTCTCCACTGTAGAAAAAGTCTATGGATAAAGACTGAATTCTTTAAGATTACCTTCCAGGGCCTGTATAATTTGTCACTGCTGCTTTTTGCATCAGCTTCCACGCACACTCGTTGTTGTTACCACACATATCAGGTTCTATTGTTAGCTTTTAAGTACTTTGTACATGCCATTTTCTCTGCCTTGAATATTCTTCCTCCTCTCTTTACCTCTGTATAACATCTACCGGTTATTCAGGCAGAAGCTTAGATTTTTCCTTCCTTACAGAAGCTTTCTATTAACTACTCCTGTCCTCCCTTACCTAAGACTAAAATGCCCTTCCTATTGTTCCTGAAGGATTTTTGCTTCATATACATTTACATTTATTTAAAATATGTTTTATATTTTATATACATAAACAAAAACAAGGCGCTATGTAACATGCTGAATCAGATACATGAGAGAAAATAAACGAAGAATCAGTCAACTTGTATTTAGTGTTTGTTATTATCAGACTTTCTTTTCTTTATATCTTCTGTCATCCCCTTTCAGTTCATCTTAGACTATTATTCCTGAAATAGTGCTTTGTAATATTAGTAATAGCAGAATCCATTAATCATCCCCAATGCCTTAAGAATACATTCTAGCTCTTTACAGTGAATTCATGACTTCTACTGTCTAATTCTAATGTACTTTTTTAAAGGAAAGATGGACCAAGTATTTATTCAATGCCTATTATGTACTAGAGTATACTGTACATTATATTTCAAAGATTATGTTAATCCTTTTAACAACTCAAGTTCTGGAAACTAAGGATTAAAGAAGTTTAGTGATGAAGACAGGATTACACTAATAGTAAATAGTAGTACCAAAATTCAAGCACAGTTTATCACAGCAGTTCTCAAACTTTTCCATGGATTAGAGTCAACTAGAGAATTTGTTGAAATACAGATTACTGGACCCCACCCTCACAGTTTTGTATCCAATATATCAGCAACGGAGAGGAGGGGGTAGGGGTAGTATGGGAAATTTTGCCCTTCCAACAAATTCTTATATGATTTATATGTTTCTGGTCCACAGACCACAAACTGAAAAATACTAATCTATCAGACAGCAACATCTTTCCGCTGGTCCTTCTTACCTCACATTACTCCTCTATAAGTAAGCAAATGGATGCTTGCTGGTGAGAGACAATACACTCAAAATGCACTTGGTACTTTTTATAACTCTGTGCTTTTGCATTATTGTTTCCCTCCTCCTAAACTGCCCTTCTTTTTGGTTTTTGTTTTGTTTTGTTTTTTTGAGATGAAGTCCCACTCTTGTCACCCAGTCTGCAGTTCAACGGCATAATCTTGTCTCATTGCAACCTCCACCTCCCAGATTCAAGCAATTCTCCTGCCTCAGCCTCCAGAGTAGCTAGAATTACAGGCACCTGCTACCACACCCAGCTAATTTTTTGTATTTTCAGAAGAGACAGGGTTTCACCATATTGTCCAGGCTGGTCTCGAACTCCTGACCTTGTGATCCTCCCGCCTCGGCCTCCCAAAGTGCTGGGATTAAAGGCGTGAGCCACCACACTGGCCTACTTTTTTTTTTTAACCCATGGTACTTTATACCAATTTGTATTACTACTTACTATCTTGTGTTGTAGTTGTTTATATGCTTTAATGTTCTACATTTTACATTTATAAAATTCTTAAGCATTTGGGTTACATGTATTCCATAATAGTACAGATCTTTAGCTATTTGATAAATATTGGAATATGCTAACACTTTGGAGCTTATAGGTTTTAAATTATTGAATGATATAATGTTTGTGAAAATACTTTATTAATCCTAAAGCATTATATAGAAGAGAAGTACTTTCTCCTTGCAGTGACTCTGGACATTCTGTAGGTGAAAAAGTATATCTCAAAATTAATTTTTAAACACTTCAAAGAGCTCAGGGAAATGAGAAAGAATAAATAAATCTCTGATCTCATGTTTTGCCAAAATAAAAGGCAAAAAAAATTGATGGGAAGTAACAAATGTAATCTCCTGGCTATATAGCAAAACCTTTAATTATATCACATATGCATACATAAACACACACACAGAAACATAGTGGTTTGGATATAACTGTTGGTTATATTAGCACTGCTACTAGCATGTCAACCTAGAGCAAGTGAAGGATTATTGGAGACATAAAAAGCCTGGATTTGATTACCAAAAATTGGAATAAAAAGAATGAACTAAGTTTTCACTTGCCACTAACCTTCTAATGGAGGGAGTTACAACTTTCTTGGAAAATAAAATCTAACACATTTCATAATATGTGATAAAATTGTCACAGTGATGTCAGTAAGGATGAGTTCATGGGCATTAATAAACACAGGATGGGATGAACTTACTGTATAAAGTTACAAAGATCCCAAAGCCATGTATTAATCAAATTCTTTGCACTCCAAATTATTTTTCCATATTTTGTAGGTAACTGTATTTGTCTTTCCTTCATAGAAATGTTGGGAGGATAATATGCAGTAATTGTTATGATAATATTTCTAGTTTTTAGAAGGAAAGGTGCTACAAACTTCTGGATGTAGCTAATACTGTATTCTACAAGGGGTTATTGTGCTCTTAGTTAAAATTCTAGATTTATTCAGTAAATTGCTAGATTTGCTTACATAAAAATAGAGAACTTAATATTGATGACATTCCAATCATATTACTGGTGATATAATCAATTAGCTATCATATTGACAAAAAAGTACAATGTAGCATTTTAGTTTGGAAAGAAAAACAAAATTCCCAAGTAAACAGGAACATATTAAGAACTATATAATTACCCAGTGCCATTTTGTCACTAAAGTACTTTATCCAATTCTGACTGCCAGAACTAAAACAGATTTTGAAGAAATATCATTAAGATTAAAGGTCATAAAATAGCCTTAAAGTTTTTAATGAAACAATGAATAGTTTTTCTAGTAAGAAGGCGGCCAGCAGTAAACAGTTTTGTATATATGGCAAGTTGTAAATAAATGGCAATCTTCTCTTTCAGATCGTAAATAGGACAAGAAGAAAAAGTAATAAAATATAGGACAGTTTTAGTTTATTTCAAAGAATAAGAGTGGTTAAAGAAAAACTCAAGACGTTCGGGGAAGAGTATTCTTACATTACTTTAAAAATACTGTAAAATTTTAAAAATAGCATAATCTCTTTGTTTTCAAATTATGAAAATGAGATAATGTTACCAGATCAAAGTAGCACAGCCAGTCAGTGACAGCATAATTCCAGCTCTCATATAAAATCTAGACCTTTGATCCTTGACTCCAGTCTTCCACTGCTTTTCCATTTTTTATGTTTCTTAACCAGTTAGTTTAAATGTGGCCTGGTAATTGACAATTATCTCTGAAAGACCTTTCTAGCTTAAAATGCCTGCGATTGGCTGGGCGCGGTGGCTCACGCCTGTAATCTCAGCACTTTGGGAGGCCGAGTCGGGCGGATCACAAGGTCAGGAGATCGAGACCACGGTGAAACCCCGTCTCTACTAAAAATACAAAAAATTAGCCGGGCACGATGGCGGGCGCCTGTAGTCCCAGCTACTCAGGAGGCTGAGGCAGGAGAACGGCGTGAACCCGGAAGGCGGAGCTTGCAGTGAGCCGAGATCTCGCCACTGCACTCCAGCCTGGGAGACAGAGCAAGACTCTGTCTCAAAAATAAATAAATAAATAAATAAATAAATAAATAAAATAAAATGCCTGCGATTATCAATGGGTCTATTAATGAATGAGCTCTCCAACCTCTTCCCTTCTGCCATTCACTTGTGAAAAACCTTGTTTTACTTTAAAACTTAATAGACTTCCTGAGAAGCAAGACCTCGAATCTAAATCTTAAGTGCTTTTTGTGTTAGACTTTTGAACATAAATAGCACTAAGCATTTTTAATACACTATCTCAAACTCTTAAACAATTGTATAAAATATGAAGAAGCTGAAGTTAGACAAAACAGGCAATTAGACTTGGTCAGATTACTTAAAAGTAGGTAAATTACTCTGATTCCACATTCAGTACATTTTTTCCAATTTGCCATACTAACCATAATGTAAAAACTTCAACCAGAATGCCTAATTTGTATAGCAAGCAGTGAATGTCTTAAGATAACAATTTTATTCCTAAAACAGTTGTTCACATGTAAAGTAAAATGATTGTTCTTTGTTGTTAATGTATTTAAACTGGACATTCATTGCAATTTAGTATTCATCTACTTTCTCTTTTCTTTCAGGCCTGTATGTGGAATCAGAGGGAAAACGCTCATAATTAACCTGCCAGGTAGCAAGAAAGGATCTCAGGTAAATCACCTGGACATATTAATGTTTTAGTGTAAGAGATTTTGACCAGCTGTGAAAGTTAGCCAGCCAAAAAGTTGGAGCACTCCACAAGACTGCCCTCACTTCTGATACCAGTTGCAGGATTCCCAAAGTCACTCTTGGATTCAGTAATTCAATGGAAAGACATAGAACTCACTAAAAACTGTTACACTTACAGTTATGGTTTATCATGGGGAAAAGATACAGATTAAAATCAGCCAAGAGAAGAAGTGCATAAGACAGCTTCCAGGAATGCTACCAAACACAGAGCTTCCCTTGTCCACTCCCTGTAGAGTCATGAATGCTTTACTCTCCTGGCATTCGTGTATGATAATATACTTTTAAGATTGCCAATCAGAGAAGCTCACCTGAGTTTTTGATGTCCAGAGGTTTTTTGTTGTTGTTGTTGTTGTTGTTGTTGTTGTTGTTTCGGTTTGTTGTTGTTGTTGTTGTTGCAGTTCATCATATTTTGCCCATATGAATGACCTTTAGTCTTTAGTGCTTCCCAGAGATTGGATTGATAGCATTAGTCTCCAGTACGTTCCAGAACTGACACCATGTGGCCCAAAGTCCCCATCATAAGTCATATTGTTAGATTGTATGGTGACCAAAGCCATCAGGTAAACAAAGACGTTGCTGTCACACATGACATTCTGAGGACCTAGAGATTTCCTCCAACTAGTTAAGGGCAACCACTTTTACCCTCAGACTCTCTTAGGGTACTGTTAATTCTTCGCTCTACAAGCTACCCGCTGGCCTTTGGCCGAGACTTTTTTTATTGTACAGCAACAGTCATGTTTGTCTGGGCATCTATATTTACTATGGCATTTATGTGACAGACACAGCAGTAGTATCAGTGTGAATATGCCTAAGATTTGGCTGAGGCAGTGTAGGGTATGGTTAGATTTAGAGAAATAGCTAATCCATCCACTAAAGCCATTACATACATTTTCATAATTTTGTATAAATTCAATAATTTCTCACCTTAATCTACTACCAAAAATACTATTGATATGTTTGTACAGAACTATATATCATAGAAATTAGCTGATGGTTACCTAAGTGCAGTTCTTCCTCAGGCCAGTCATTTTCTATTGACATTATATCCCGAGGAGGCTTTAATTGAATTTCCCAATACACTTAGCCATAACCTAAAAAATAAAAGTCAAAAGATACTGGCACATTCTTAGAGTCCTTCTCAGACATTAACAGACCAGAATGTCTCCCAGAGTGATGCTAATCAGGTTTGCAGGCTTATTGGATTCCAAAAATAGGAGTAGTCTCAGCAACATATGACCACTCTTTCAAGCATCTGTTACAGTTGAGCTAAGAAACAATGTCATCTCTTGTTCTGAACCTCTTTGGAAATACCAATGCAGTATTATTTCCCTTACTGCATAACCTATCCATTCATTCCTTTACCCTCAGCTACCATTCCTCCTTCTCTCTATTTATGCCCAAACTTTTCCACCTTTTAAAGAGTTGTAAGGTTTGGCCACTGTGCTAATTCAGATTGCCATTGGTAATACTAGTTTAGCAAGTTCCTCCTGCACAGTCTATTCCCATTCATATAGAGTAGGATTGTATCCCTTACTTTCATTTTAGCTAGCATAGATAACAATAACCAAGAGATTGTGTGTTTAGCTTCTTTCTTTATATTCTTCATCTCCTTATGCATCCAGTGAGACAACTTTTTGGGAATTATCTCCATTAACTAATCACAGTACAGAAGCAATTCCATACTGTGGTTGACACTGCCTTCACTCAGTGATCAAAGGTTCATCATCCCACACCCTCTCTTCACTTCCTAAGCCATTTATTTCAGTGAATCAGGGTCTTTCTAGAAAATCGTATTTTTGACACCAACTGTAAGGAGTTTTAGCCAACTGCAAAAAATAGCAACCTACAAATGTCAAGTACTCCACAAAATTGCCCTCACTTCTAACCCTAATTGCAAATTCAGGAGATCCTAAAATGACCTTCAAGTTTAGTAATTTACTAGCATTCATGGAACTCACAGAAGGCTGTTATACTCATGATTATTGTTCATGCAAGGAAAGAATACGGATTAAAGTCAGCCAAGGGAGGAAGTGCATAGGACAGAGTCTAACAGAAGTAACAAATGAGGAACTTCTGTTGTCCTCTCTCTTTGGAGACATGGACATACCACCCTTCTGGCATCAGTTTTTGATACCACACATGGAGTAATGCCAGCTGGGGATGCTCACCTGAGTCTTTGGTATCCAGAGCTTTTATTGGGACTCAAACACTTACTGCCAGTGTGGCTGACCTGTAATCTTTAATCCTAAAGTAGAGAGAAGCACTTGGGGGCCTTCCATGTAGAAAGTAGGGTCAGAAGGCCGAGTGCAGTGGCTCACGCCTGTAATCCCAGCACTTTGGGAGGCCAAGGCGGGCAGATCACGCGGTCAGGAGATCGAGACCACCCTGGCTAACACGGTGAAACCCCGTCTTTACTAAAAATACAAAAAATTAGCCAGGCATGGTGGTGGGTGCCTGTAGTCCCAACTACTCAGGCAAGCCGAGATCGCACCACTGCACTCCAGCCTGGGCAACAGAGCGAGACTCCATCCCCCCCAAACCCCATTAAAAAAAAAAAAAGAAAGAAAGTAGGGTCAGAAGGCCAAGAAAGGGAATATGAATATATATCCAATTCACTTAGGAACTTTTATGCAGGTGCAAAAACTTATGTCAAAGTAGTCACAAGATTGTTTAATAGACAGATGAATGAAACTCCATGTTTACTGCTAGACACCAAAGCTTTGTGTGAAATCTTGAATTAATAGGGAGAGAGGAAGGGTAGCCTATACCTGTCTGTTCTTTTCGTGATCCCTTCCCCTCATTCCTGAACTGCAGTCTAACATTGTTAGACTGTCTCTGGTGCCCAAAATCCATAGGCAACAAAGACATTCCTATTAGGCATGAAATTCCAAGGACCTAGAGATCACTCCCAGAAGCTGAGTGTAAAGACCAGACCTCTCCTCGGTCAAGGTTAAATTCTTTACTACACAATCTTTAACGAGTAAACTGATTGAGCCATACACAGATAGGCCAAAAGATTAGGCATCTTTCCCGATATTATGTAACCCTCCAAAAATTTTTAAGATTTTTTTTTTACATCTTAGATTTTAAGCTATTACTTCAAATGTGAAAGAGAAAGACCTCCACCTATTCTGCAAATATATCTGGCCTTATGTTCTGGTTTTTAGGTTCTCACCTATTCTCTTTTGGTGATATATTATAGATAATAGTGAGCACCTCAGCAGCAGATTATATTAACTTTATGTAGTGCTCTTTACAAGCTTATTTTATATTTTGCATGCTGTACGATGTTACCTAGCTATACTTTATGATGATAGTTAGAACTTTAGCTCTCTGGACAAAATAATCTGATTCTCACATAGGTTGTTAGTTCTACTGCCCTGCTCTAACTAAAAATATGAAACCTCTTTCCTGCCTCTTTTTAAACAACTTCAGTACCAATAAATTTATTTATTCATTGTATTTTCCCCAGAAAAGGAGAAGGGATAGGAAAAGAGTCAGCATGTGTGTTTAAAAAAAAATGATTAGAAGATGGGAAAAGAAGTAGACAGTATAGCAACATCAACCTTCAAATAAGCATTCCCCAGTGGTGGGGTCACCAAAGCCCAAAGGGGCTCAGTCTCCTGCAGTTCAAGAATGAGGGGTCGGGATTAGGAAAAATAACAGACAGGTACAGGCTACCCTCCTTCCCCATAAATTCAAGATTTCACACAAAGATTTGGTGTCTAGCAGTAAACATAGAGTTTCATTTGTCTGTCTCCTATTAAACAATCTTGTGGCCACTTTGATGTAAGTTTCTTGCACCTGTGTAAAAGTTCCTGAATGCCTTGGATATCAGCATTCATATTCCTTTACTTAGCCTCCTGAGCCCACTTTCTGCACTGAAGGCCCCCAGTTGCTTCTCTCTACTTTTGGGTTAAAGATTAAGTAGATTTGGCCAGGTGCTGGGGCTCAAGTCTGTAATCCCAGCACTTTGGGAGGCCGAGACGGGCCAATCACAAGGTCAGAAGTTCAAGACCAGCCTGGCCAAGATGTCAAAACCCCATCTCTATTAAAAATACAAAAAAATTAGCCGGGCATGGTGGTGAGCACCTGAAATCCCAGCTCCAGCTACTCAGGGTGCTGAGGCAGAGAATTGCTTGAACCCGGGAGGTGGAGGTTGCAGTGAGCCGAGATGGCGCCATTGCGCTCCAGCCTGGGCGACAGAGTGAGACTCCGTCTCAAAAAAAAAAAAAGATTAAGTAGATTTGACCCATCCAAAATACAACAGTGTCTTCAGTGTTTGGCATGAATCACATCAAGAAATGGTCTTGACTCAGGAGGTTGGGAACAAGGAATGGAGGGCTCCTAGTTTCCTCAGGATTTTTGCATAAATCATTTAAGAGTTGTAGAAATAACCCAAGAATTAAATGTGTATGTGTGTGAGTATGTAGGTTTTCTCTTGGGGAGGAAGGGATGGAAAAGAGGGTAGTATACAAGTTTTTAGAATATATTTATTTATTTATTTTTAGAGACAGAATCTCACTGTGTCACCCTGGCTGAAATGCAGTTACACAATCATAGCTCGCTGCAGTCTCAAACTCTTGGGCTTCTTTCCTATCTTTTCTGTCTTTCCCATAATGCATCTTTAAACTACCAAGTTGTATATTGAAATTTTACTTTTTAAAAAATGCAGTGCATGCTTTTTTTTAAGAGAATCTGAATCTGACCATCCATGCCTGTCCTCAATCTTTTTTTTATTATTTTTCCATAAGTTATTGGGGTACAGGTGGTATTTGGTTACATGAGTAAGTTCCTTAGTGGTGATTTGTGAGATCCTGGTGCACCCATCACCCGAGAAGTGTACATTGCACCATATTTGTTGTCTTATCCCTCGCCCCCCACACTCTTTCCCGTAAGTCCCCAAAGTTCATTGTGTCATTCCTATGCCTTTGCGTCCTCATAGCTTAGCTCCTACATGTCAGTGAAAACATACGATGTTTGGTTTTCCATTTCTGAGTTACTTCACTTAGAATAATAGTCTGTAATCTCATCCAGGTCATTGCAAATGCTGTTAATTCATTCCTTTTTATGACTGAGTAGTATACTATGATGTATCATAGTTTATCCACTCATTGATTGATGGGCATTTGATCACGATTTTGCGATTGTAGATTATGCTGCTATAAACGTGTGTGCAAGTGTGTTTTTTGAATAATGACTTCTTTTCCTCTGGGTAGATACCTAATAGTGGGATTGCTGGATCAAATGGTAGTTCTACTTTTAGTTCTTTGAGGAATCTCTGCAGTTTTCCATAGCTGTTTCACTAGTTTACATTCCCACCAGCAGTGTAGAAGTGTTCCCTGTTTACCACATCCATGCCAACATCTACTGTTTTTTGATTATTTGATTATGGCCATTCTTGCAGGAGTAAGGTGGTATTGCATTGCAGTTTTGATTTGCATTTCCCTGATCATTAGTGATGTTGAACATTTTTTCATATGTTTGTTGGCCATTTGTATATCTTCTTTTGAGAATTGCCTGTTCATGTCATTAGCCCACTTTTTGATGGGATTGTTTCTTTGTTTTTTCTTACTGATTTGTTTGAGTTCGTTGTAGATTCTGGAATTCAGTCCTTTGTCAGATGTGTAGATTGTGAAGATTACAAAACACTGCTGAAAGAAATCATAGACAACACAAACAAATGTAAACACATCCCATGCTCATGGATTAGCAGGATCAAGAATGTGAAAATGACCATACTGCCAAATGCAATTTTCAAATTCAATGCACTTCCCATCAAAATACCACCATCATCCTTCACAGAGTTAGGAAAAATTCTAAAATTCATATGGCACCAAAAAAGAGCCCGCATAGCCAAAGCAAGACTAAGCAAAAAGAACAAATCTGGAGGCATCACGTTACCTGATTTCAAACTACACTATAAGGCCACAGTCACCAAAACGGCATGGTACTGGTGTAAAAATAGGCACATAGATCAATGGAACAGAATAGATAACCCAGAAGCAAAATCAAAAACTTACAGCCAACTGATCTTCAACAAAGCAAACAAAAACATAAAGTAGGGAAAGGACACCCTTTTCAACAAATGATGCTGGGATAATTGGCTGGCCCTATGTAGGAGAATGAAACTTGATCCTCAACTCTCACCTTATACAAAAATCAACTCAAGATGGATTAAGTACTTAAACCTAAGACCTGAAACTATAAGAACTGTAGAAGATAACATTGGAAAAACACTTCTAGACATTGGCTTAGACAAGGGTTCATGACCAAAAACCCAAAAGCAATCGCAATAAAAACAAAGATAAATAGCTGGGACCTAATTAAACTAAGGAGCTTTTGCATGGCAAAAGGAACAGTCAGCAGAGTGTATGTTTTTATAGCACTGTAGTTCCTTAGCTTATGGAGAATACTGTAATATATGTTATACTTACTTCATGGCATATTGCTAAGACAATGTTTTACATATGATTCATTCTTGAGATTGATGGAGGAAAATGCAGATCCAAAATCACAAAACAATTCGATTGCCACCATCTTATATAATTACAAAAGTGCTTCATCTTAATTTTTTTTCTTTCTCTTGCATACAGGAATGCTTTCAATTCATACTGCCAGCTCTACCTCATGCCATTGACCTTTTACGTGATGCCATTGTAAAAGTAAAGGAGGTGCATGATGAACTAGAAGATTTGCCTTCCCCACCACCTCCTCTTTCCCCTCCTCCTACTACCAGCCCCCATAAACAGACAGAAGACAAAGGGGTTCAATGTGAGGAAGAGGAAGAAGAGAAGAAAGACAGTGGTGTTGCTTCAACAGAAGATAGTTCCTCATCACATATAACTGCAGCAGCCATTGCTGCCAAGGTAAGCCTAATGAGAGATACTCAAGAGGCCTAAAGGACCCACAGGTAAATGTACTGGTTTCATCTGTTTTCCATCACATCCCTCCCTACATTTAATACTTCTTCAGAGAACCCTAAAAAAATAACTGGGGTGTCCATGACACTTCACTACTATGTTTCCTCCTTGATATAGATTCCTTGAAGGCACTGAAATTTATTCTGAGTTCTGAGGCATTACTGATGAGCTGTTGCCTATTGAAGTAATAGCTACAATGATATACAATGTGACATTTTAGAACTCTTTGGAGATGTCATTTTTGTGGACATATTAAATATATAATGTTTATATATTCAAAATATCAAAACTTCACAAATTCTTGAAGGAACAGAAAACTGAAGGTAAAAGACCTTAGATGATTCAAGAAATGAGTTGGGAAAGATTAATAAAGATTTTTAAAGGGACAAAGCTTCTCAGCAATTGTTGAATTTTTCTTAACTAATAACTTATTCAAATATTGCTTGACACAAATTACCCTAGTGGCAAAGATAGGAAATGGATATATTTGCATCTTTAATTTAATAAAGTAATAAATATTAGGACAATACCAAAGTATTACAAATTCTCTTTGGACAACTCCACGGGTAAATATACTACCATGAGTTACTTGAGTAAATTTAACTGTCTTAAAGTTATAGAACATGGTTTATTCTTCATACCTACTAAAGTCCACCTAGTATGCCTTAATATCTTCAGAAAGTAGTATATCAATTCTGGAGATTATGATTTTTCATTAAGAGCATAAAGATTGAAAATTTAATTGCTATATGAAGTAATTCTCAGAGTTTTATGGATTATCCAGTTATTTTGGCTATGAGCATAGTGAGGTATTTTTTTAACAACATATAGATTAGAATCATCGAGAAATCCTTTTGAAGTATCCATTCAGTGACCCAGTAAGTGCTTACTTAAGGCTAATAAGTATTTAAGTTTTGTGTGTTTTTTTAATGAAACTAATTGGTGAAATAGGTGCATTTTTAAATCATTATATATTCTTTTTCCTTTACTCTGAATTAAAAGAGTAAGAAGTGCCATAAATTTCAATCTTAGGAGAGAAGCTTATGGCATTTAAAATCTAAGCTGATTCTGTCATTCTACATTTGGAAAATGTTAGCATTTCATTTTTCCATTTGTTTTTACCTTTTTTCCTTTTTAGTCATTTTGTTTGTATAGTTTCATGTTTTCCTGTCACTATATTCATAGTTGTTATGTGTTGTGCATTAGAAGCATCCATTCTACACCAGTCCTGCTGTTGTCATGGCACACGGTGAACAGCCCATCCCTGGTCTCATCAGTTATTCCCATCATTCAACAGATGAACGGGTAAGACAAGAGGCTTTTGCATTAATGATTTTCCAAATATGTATTCTGCTTCCTGTCCTTGGAGATAGGCTGTAACATATGGAAGATGTGTTGTTTTATTCTGATGGATTTTCAGCATTGCTTTCTTGTGAAAGTGTAAGTGCCATTGAGTATTTCCATCAAGGAATTTAATAGAGTTTCTCCTGTGACTAAAGTATTCTGCTATCATTAAGATTCTGTCATTTGTGACAATGTACTTTTCTCAAATGACTAGCAAGAAATTCATTGCTCAGAAGTTATTTTTGTCTTACCAATTTCATCAGATAGCTTTAAATAAATTGCCTGGCTTAAAATTACCTCTTAAGAGAATCACTTTGAGTCCTAAAATCTAGACAGATTGGTCAAGCAAATAGTTGATTTGTATTAACCTTCCTATTTTTTCTCATGATTTTGCATCTCTTTTTTTTCTTCATTCATTGGGCTCTCATTACAACCATTTGCAGAGTTGAATTTTGATATAAATTCTGTGATTCCTCATCATAAGTAAACTTTTTAGGTGCATATTTGTTTATTCAGTCACTGGCTCAATGATAGCTTGCAAAAAATGCCAGGTTGTAAAAGATTAAACTGAGACATAAAAATCATTAAACACTGATAATTTAGACATTGGATGTAAAAAAAAAAAAAAAAAAAAAAAAAAAAACCTGATCTAAGTCCCTAATATGGATATAAACTGAGAGGGACAGAGAAGAAAAAGAAATAATAAAGGCTTTAAATACTTAGGAACCAAAACACCCAAAATTTGGAGAGAAGAAAACCAACAACTTAGCATCCATAGTCTCTTAGAAGATACTACCAAATGAAGACTTTTTAAAAATTTTAATTTTGTGGGGTACATAGTAGTGGATATATTTATGGGGCATGTGAGACATTTTGATACAGGTATACAATGGATAATAATCACATCAGGGTAAATGGGTATCCATCACTTCAAGCATTCATCATTTCTTTGTGTTACAAACATTCCAATTGTATTCCCTAATTTATTCTAAAATGTACAACAAATTATTGCTGATTGTAATCACCCTGTTGTGCTGTCAGAACTTATCCATTGTATCTAACTATATTTTGAGGTACCCATTAATCATCCCCATTTCCCACTCCCCCTCCCCACCCTCTCCACCCTCTGGTAACCATCATTCTACCATCTTTATCTCCGTGAGTTCAATTGTTTTAAGTTTTAGCTCCCACAAATAAGTGAGAACATGCAAAGTTTGTCTTTCTGTGCCTGGCTTATTTCATTTAACAGTGTCCTACGGTTTCCATGTTGTTGCAAATGACAGGATCTCATTCTTTTTTATAGCTAATCAGTACTCCATTGTATATATGTACCCCATTTTGTTTATTCATCTGGTGATGGACACTCAGGTTGATAATGCTGCAGTACACATAGAAGTGCAGATATCTCTTCAATATACTGATTTCCTTTCTTTTGGATATATACCTAGTAGAGGCATTGCTGGATCATATGTAGTTCTGTCTTTAGTTTTTTGAAGAACCTCCATACTATTCTGCTTAGTGGCTGTACCAATTTACATTCCCACCAGTAGCGTACAAGTGTTCCCCTTTCTCCGCATCCTCACCAGCATTCACTATTGCCTGTCTTTTGGATAAAAGCCATATTAACTGGGAAGAGATTATATCTCATTATAGTTTTGATTTGCATTTATCTGATGATCAATAATGATGAGCACCTTTTCATGTACTTGTTTACCATTTGTATGTCTTCCTTTGAGAAACATCTATTCAGCTCTTTTACCCATTTTTAAATTGAATTGTTGTATGTTTTTTCCTATGGAGTTGTTTATATAGTCTGGTTACTAATTCCTTCTCAGATGCATAGTTTGCAAATATTTTCTCCCATTTGTTGCATTCTCTTCACTTTCTTGATTGTTTCATTTGCTATACAGAAGCTTTTTAACTTGATATGATCCCATTTGTTTGTTTTTTCATTGGTTGCCTGTGTTTATGGGGTATTACTGAAGAAACCTTTGCCTAGTCCAATGTCCTGGTGAGTTTCCCAATGTTTTCTTTTAGTAGTTTCATAGTTTCAAGTCATAGATTTAAGTATGTAAGTCTTTAATCCATTTTGATTTGATTTTTATATATGGCAAGAGATAGGTATCTAGTTTTAATCATCTGCATAAGGATATCCAGTTTTCCCCGCACCGTTTATTGAAGAGACTGTCCTTTCCCCAATGTATGTTCTTAACCCCTTTGTCAAAATGAGCTCACTGTCCATACATGGATTTGTTTGTAGGTTCTCTATTCTATTCCATTGATCTATGTGTCTGTTTTTAGTTCCATGATGAAAATGCTTTTTCAGCTACTATAGCTCTGTAGTATAATTTTAAGTCAGGTAGCATGATTCCTCTAGTTTTGTTTTTATTTTTGCTCAGGATAGCTTTGGTTGTTCTGGGTCTTTTGTGGTTCTGTATAAATGTTATGATTATTTTTTCTGTTTCCATGAAGGTATTTTGATAGGGATTGCATTGAGTTCATAGATTGCTTTGGGAAGTATGGACATTTTAACAATATTGATTCTTCCAATCCATGAACAAGGAATGTCTTTCCTTTTTGTGTGTGTCCACTTCAGTTTCTTGCAAAAATGTTTTATACTTCATCATAGAAATCTTTTACTTCTTTGGTTAAATTTATTCCTATGTGTTTTCTTTGTAGCTATTATAAATGGGATTACCTTCTTAATTTCTTTTTCATATTGTTCACTGTTGGCATATAGAAATGCTACTAATTGGCCAGGCGTGGTGCATCACGCATGTAATCCCAGCACTTTGGTAGGCCAAGGAGGTTGGATCACCTAAGGTCAAGAGTTCGAGACCAGCCCTTACCAGTAAAAGTAAGCATCTTTGTCATGTTCCAGATCTTAGAGAAAAGGCTTTCAGTTTTTCCACATTCAGTATGATACTAGATGTGGGTCTGTTGCATATAGCTTTTATCATGTTGAGGAATGTTCCTTCCATATCCAGTTTTTTTAGGGTTTTTATCATGAAGCAATTGAATTTCGTCAAATGCTTTTTCAGCATCAAGTGAAATGATCATATGGCTTTTGTCATTCATTCTGCAGATATGATGTATCACATTGATTGATTTGCATATGTTGAACCATCCTGCCATCCCTGGGATGAATCCCACTTGGTCATGATGCATGATGTTTTTAATATGTTGCTGAATTTGGTGTACTAGCATTTTGTTGAGGATTTTTACATCAATGTTAATCAGATATTGGCCTATAGTTTTCTTTTTTTGATGTGTCTTTGTCTGGTTTTAATAGCAGGGTAATACCGACCTTGTAGAATGAGTATAGAAGTATTCCTTCCTTCTCTGTTTTTCAGAATAGTTTGAGTAGGATTGGTATCGGTTCTTCTTTAAATATTTTGTAGACTTCAGTGGTGAAACTATTGGTTCTTTTCTTTGCTGGGAGACTTATTGTGGCTTCAATCTCATTACTTATTGCTGTATTCAGGTTTTGGATTTCTTCATGGTTCAATCTTGGCAGGTTGTATGCATCTAGGAATTTATCCATTACTTCTAGGTTTTCCAACTTATTGGCATATAGTTGCTCATAGTAGTCTGTAATGATTCTTTGAATTTTTGTGGTATAATTGTGATGTCTCCTTTTTCATCTCTGATTTCATTTATTTGGGTATTCTCTCTTTTCTTCTTTGTCTGGCTGAAGATTTGGCAATTTTGTTTATCTTTCTTAAAAAAAACTTTTCATTTTGTTGATCTTTCGTATTATTTTTTGTTTGTTTTAATTTCATTTGTTGCTACTCTGATCTTTATTTCTTTTCTTGTACTAATTTTAGGCTTGATTTTCTCTAGCTTTTCTAGTTCTTTATCATGTGTCGTTAGGTTGTTTATTTGTAGTTTTTCTACTTTTTTGATGTAGGTGCTTATTAATATAAACTTTCCTCTTAGTACTGTTTTGCCTATCCCATAGGTTTTGGTGTTTTGTGTTTCCATATTCATTTGCTTCAAGAAATTTTTAATTTGCTTCTTAATGTCTTCAGTGACCCACTGGTCATTCAGGAGCATATTGTTTAATTTCCATATGTTTGTATCATTTCCAAAGTTTTTTTTTTTATTGATTACTGGTTTTATTCTGTTGTAGGTTAGATAAGATATATATTATTTCAGAGTTTTGAAATTGTAAAGACTTGTTTTGTGGCGTAACATATCATCTGTCCTTGAGAATGATTCATGTTCTGAGGAGAAGAATGTGTATTCTGCAGCCATTGGATGAAATATTCTATAAGTATCTATTAGATTTATTTGATCTGTAATAGAGATTAAGTCCAGTGTTTCTTTTTTTTTTTTTTTTTTAAAGACAGAGTCTTGCTTTGTTGCCCAAGCTAGAGTGCAGCAGGGCATTCTTGGCTCACTGCAACCTCTACCTCCAAGGTTCAAGCGATTCTCCTGCCTCAGCCTCCCGAGTAGCTGGGATTACAGGCACACGCCACCATGCCTAGCTAATTTTTGTATATTTAGTAGAGATGGGGTTTCACCATGTTGGCCAGGCTGGTCTCAAACTCCTGGACCTCAAGCAATCCACCTGTCTTGGCCTCCCAAAGTGCTGGAATTATAGTCCTGAGCCACCACACCCAGCCTCAATGTTTCTTTATTAATTTTCTGTTTGGAGAATCTGTTCAATGTTTAAAGTGGGGTGTTGAAATCTCCAGCTATTGGTATATTAGGGTCTGTCTCTTTAGTTCTAATAATATTTGTTTTATATGTCTGGATGCTCTAGTGTTGGTTGCATATATGTTTACAATTGTCATATCCTCTTGCTGAATTGATCCCTTTGTCATTATAAAATGACCTTCCTTGTCTCTTTTTATAGTGTTTGTCTTAAAATCTATTTTTTCTGATATATGTATAGCTACTGCTACTCTTTGGGTTTCCACTTGCATGGAGTATCTTTTTCCATCCCTTTATTTAGTCTGTGTGTGTTTTTATAAGTGAAGTGTATTTCTTGTAAACAACAGATTGTTAGGTCTTGTTTTCCAATCCATTCAGCCATTCTGTGTCTTTTGATTGGAAAGTTAAGTTAATTTACATTCAGTGTTATTATTGATAAGTAGGGACTTACTACTGCCATTTTATTATTTGTTTTGTTTTTTTCTGGTTCTTTGTGCTCCTCTCTTCCTTCCTTCCTGTCTTTCTTTTTGTGGAAGTGATTTTCTCTGGTGGTATGTTTTAATTTCTTGCTTTTTATTTTTTGTGGAACTATTATAGATTTTTTGGCTTGAGGTTACCATGAGCCTTGCAAATACTATCTTATAACCCATTATTTTAAACCAATGACAACTTAACTCTGATTGCTAGGAGTTAAGAGCAAGGAGACAACTGATAAAAACTCTACACTTTAAATTCATCCCCCTACTTTTAAACTTTTTATTTTTTCTATCTATATTTTATAATACTATGTCTCAAAAAGTTGTAGGTTTTTTTGTTGTTGTTGTTGAGACAGGGTCTCACTGTATTGCCCAGGCTGGAGAGTGATGGTATAATCACGGCTAAGTGCAGCCTCGGCCTCTTGGGCTAAATCAATCCTCACATCCCAGTCTCCCAAGTAGCTGGGACTACAGGCACGCAACACCATGACCAACTGATTTTTGTATTTTTTGTAAAGACAGGGTTTCACTATTTTGCCCAGGCTTGTCTCAAACTCCTGGGCTAAAGCAATCCACCCACGTTGCCCTGTCTAGGCGCTAGATCACAGGCATGAGCCACCATGCCTGTAGTTACTATTTTTTAGATCATCTCTTAGTGGTCCTACTCAAGATATGAAATGAGTAATATATACATCACACTTAACAGTGTTATCATATTCTGTATTTGGTGTGTGTATTTACTGTTACCAGAGAGTTTGGGGCCTTCAGATGATTTCTTATTTCTCTTTAATATTCTTTTCTTTCAGATTGAAGAACTCCCTTTAGCATTTCATGTAAAATAGGTCTGCTGTTGATGAAACCCCTCAGCTTTTGTTTATCTGGGAAAGTCTTTATTTCTCCTTAATGTTTGAAGGATATTTTCACGGGATATAATTTTGTAGGATAAAAGGTTTTTTCCTTCAGCAGTTTAAAATTTACCATGCCACTCTCTCCTAGCCTGTAAGGTTTCCACTGAGAAATCTGCTGCCAGATATATTGGAGTTCCTTTATATGTTATCTGTTATTTTTCTCTTGATGCTTTTAGGATCCTTTCTTTATCCTTGATCTTTGGGAGCTTGATTATTAAATGTCTTGAGGTGGTCTTCTTTGGGTTAAATCTGCTTAGTGTTCTATAGCCTTCATGTACTTGAATATTGATGTCTTTCTCTATGTTTTGAAAGATCTTTGTTAATATCTCTTTGAATAACCTTTCTACCCTGCTCTCTCTCTCTCTCTCTCTCTCTCTCTCTCACACACACACACACACACACACACACACACACACACACACACCTCTCTCTCTCTCTCTCTCTCTCTACCTTTTCTTTAAGGCCAATAACTCTTATTGCCCTTTGAGGCTATTTTCTAGATCCTATAGGCGTGCTTCATTATTTTTTATTCTTTTTTCTTTTGACTATTCTGACTGTATTTTCAAATAACCTGTCTTCAAGCTTACTAATTTTTTTCTGCTTAATCAGTTATGCTGTTGAAAGACTCTGGTGTATTCTTCAGTTTCTCAATTCAATTTTCAGCTCCAGAATTTCTGCTTGATTGTTTTTAATTATTTCAGTCTCTTTGTTAAATGTATCTGTTATGATTCAGAATTCATTCTCTGTGTTATCTTTCATTTTGTTGAGCTTCCTCAAAACAGCGATTTCTAATCTCTGTCTAAAAGGTCACATATCTCTGTCACTACAGACTTGGTCACTGGTGCCTTCCTTACTTAGTTCATTTAGCAAAGCCATGCTTTTGTGGATGGTTTTCATGCTTGCGGCTGTTCATCGATATCTGAATATTTATTCTAATCTTTGAAGTCTGGGCTTATTTGTACCCATTCTTCTTGGGAAGGCTTTGCAAATACTCAAAGGGAATTAAATACTGTTATCTAAATCTGGTCACTGAGGCCATGTGTGCATTAGGGGGCACCCCAAGCCTAGTAATGTTGTGACTCTTGCAGAGGTGCTCTGACTCTTATAGAGGTACTGCCGTGGTGGTCTTAAATAAGATCCAGGAGAATTCCCTAGATTACCAGGCAGAGTCTTATTTTTTTCCCTTACTTTCCCCCAAACAAGCCGAGTTTCCCTCTTCGCGCTGAACTGCCTGGAGTTGGGGAAAGGTTAATGCAAGCAGTCTTGTGACCATGACCACTGGTACTATGTTGGGTCACTCCTAAAACCAGTACAGTACTGGGTCTTGCCCAAGGCCTGTGGCAGCTATTTTCTGGCTGTTGCTGCTGTTTACTGAAAGACCAAGGGATCTTTAGTCAGCAGGTAAGGAATCCTGCCAAGACTAGGTCTTTTTTTTTTTTTTTCAGTGTAGCAGGTCCCCTTCTGGCCCGAGGTGGGTTTAGAAATGCTGTCCAAGAGCTAGAGCCTGGGATGGGAGGCTTTAGGAGTCTTCTTGGTGTTTATTTTACCAGGTTGCAAGACAAAGTCCTCTTTACTTTTCCTTCTCCTTTCCTCAAGCAGAAGAAGTCTCTCCCTATGGCCATTATCACGCTAGGCTCATGGCAGCTACTGCTTGGCTGCCACTGATGTTTATTCAAGGCCCAAGGGCTTTTTAGTCAGCACTGGTGAGTCCTGCCAGGCCTGGATCTCTCCGTTCAGGACAGTGAATGCCTTTCTGGCACAAGGCAAGTCTAGACATGCCTCCAGGAGCTAAAGTTAATATTAGTACATCAAAAATTGTTTGAGTGACCCATTTTTCAGTTCTCCCAAGGATTGTACATAACTAATACCATTCTAGATGCATAGGAGATACATTAATTATTAGGGTTTAATTCTTTGGAGGAACTAGTTGAGAATGATTGTAAAACTGTTCTAACTGGATGTCCTCATACAGCGTCAGCAGAGACTTTCCCATTGATTAACTATTAGCTGGTATTTAATAGTCCTTTGTAAATAGTAATTGGTTTTTTGACAGATGTTCAGTTTTGTAAGTAGACTCACATGTTTATGTTTCCTGTGACAAATGACAATTAGCAATGTATCAAAGAGTATAATGTTGTTCTTCAGACTGTGCATCTGTCTATACAGTAGAATGAAAAGGAAGAAATAGGTAACAAAGTCATGAAAAGAAAGGCCTTGATGCTTCTAAAGAAGTTATGTTAACTTTGAATGCTTCTCTAACACTAACTTTATTAATGAGTCCCACTGGTTCTGAATGACCTGGTGTGTTGTCAGTGTGTCAGAAGACCTCTATGTAAGAACAGTCATTTGGAATATCTATATATATTATTTGGCTTACTTTCGCAAGTTTTACCTATGTAAAATTAATATCAAAAGGGAGCACCTTATTACCTATTAAAAAGAAAAATTAGTTTCCCGCAGCTGGTCACAATCTGAGGCATGTGAAGCAATGTGGGATAATGTTAAAATCTTGTAACTTAAAGACAGAAAACTGGGATATAAGCCCTTACGTCACCAGTTAATAATTCGGACAAGTTCCTTAAAATTTAAGCTTCAGTTCTCATCTATAAAATGGAAATAATAATTATCCTGTATCTGACAACAGAGTATTATTTTTAGTACAGCAGATGACATATATGAGGAAATTTTTATAAACTTTGTAAATTACGAATTAAATATTTGCAGAATTCTTCCAAGGTACCAAACACTATGCTCAGTGCTCAGAATACAAATACGAACAGGTTGTTCCCCCATAAAAAGTTCAGTCTAGGGCCTGGGTGCAGTGGCTCATGCCTGTAATACCAGCACTTTGGGAGGCTGAGGTGGGCAGATGTCTTGAACCCAGGAGTTTGAGACCAGCCCAGGCAACATGGCAAAACCCCATCTCTACTGAAAAATACAAAAATTAGCCAGATGTTGTGGCACATGCCTGTAGTCCCAGCTACTTGGGAGGCTGAGGTGGAAGAATCACTTGAGTCCAGGAGGTTGAGGTTGCAGTGAGCTGTGATTGTACTACTGCACTTCAGCCCGGGTGACAGAGCGAGACTCTGTCTCAAAAAAAAAAAAAAAGAGTTCACAGCCTAACTGAAGAGTAGCTTTTTAAAAATTACGTCTTTACCTTCCTAACTCAGTTATCTACTTCTAGTAATCAAAAAGTGAAACCTGGTCAAGGTACTGACTGTTCAGTAATTACTAATGAGCTCATTGCTACTTATTGCAAAATTAATCAGTTTGCTATTTCAGGAGATAGAGACTTGAGAAATGCCTCTTGTAATTGACATTTGTTTGTTGTCTCTCCAGCAGTCATTTTCCATTCCCTCTTCCTAGCACTGTACCACATTTCCCAGTCATGTAGTTTGGGTGGAATTGACTAAACCTCCAGGGTAAGTTGGCTTAATACTGTATAATCAGGCCGGGCGCGGTGGCTCACGCCTGTAATCCCAGCACTTTGGGAGGCCGAGGCGGGCGGATCACGAGGTCAGGAGATCGAGACCATCCTGGCTAACACGGTGAAACCCCGTCTCTACTAAAAATGCAAAAAATTAGCCAGGCGAGGCGGCGGGCGCCTGTAGTCCCAGCTACTCGGGAGGCTGAGGCAGGAGAATGGCGTGAACCCGGGAGGCGGAGCTTGCAGTGAGCCGAGATCGGGCCATTGCACTCCAGCCTGGGCGACTAAGCGAGACTCTGTCTCAAAAGAAAAAAAAAAAAAAAAAAAACTGTATAATCAACATATCCATTTCACCTAGCCACAATCATTAGTTCAAGGATCATGTAATTCAAAGCAGTCAGAGCCAGTGGATTTCATCTCTTAGATTTTAATTAAACTACTGGGGGACACAGATTCTCTCTTTCCTGCTGAACATGAATGAGGAAATATACAACCCCAAGAATTACATCTTGGGAACGTGAATGGAATGCCTCCCATGATGGAACTGGCAATAAGAAACAATCCTGAGAACCGGAAGTTTAAAAGAGATACTGGGTCCCAGTAATGTTTTGTGAACCACTCATTCAAGCCTTTCTTGAACTATACAGACTGCTTCACTTCTTGGTTACATGAGCCAATAAACTAATAGAGATTACTGTTGTCCACAACTAAAAAGCATCTTAACTATTATAATATACCTCAATATGTACTGTATCATCAAAGAAATAAGACATCTTCCTAATAAAGACTAAAATGTATCAAATAGGAATCCCTGAAGTTTCATATTTGGGTAAAAAACCTGATTCAAGAGGATAGAGGGTTGGAAAATGTGACTTAAAGTTGGAAGAGAATGAAAATAAATCGTGCTCTTCTGTATTTATAAAATAAATGAAGATATTTTCAGAGAGACTGTATCCAAATCTGAAGGTGACAACTTATGCTTTGCAGCCTCAAGGCAACTGATAGGTTCAAAACTCAAAGTAATAATATTAACAACAGGCAAAAAAAGAATTTAAGACAAAGAGGGAAGATACCCTTGGAGGTTTGTAATAGGAAATCTCATGTCACTGACAGAAATTAAATCTTCTGGAGAAATCCAAAACAATAATGATGCTCCCTAAGCTGTATTGTATGAAAGAATTTCTACTGATTGCCCTGGGAAGAAAAAGAGTTGATGATTTCCTCTTGGTAAATGATACAGAAAAAACAATATTTTTATCCATATCACTTATATATATATGTGTGTGTGTGAATATGTATGTGTGTATGTATATATATGTATATGTGTGTTTTTTATATATATATAAAACAAACATGCTATATGTTATGTTTATTAAACATATACATATACATGTGTATACCATCACATGGTGGCGGGCACCTGTAATCCCAGCTACTTGGGAAGCTGAGGCAGGAGAATCACATAATGTGTATATGTATACATGTGTTTATGTATGCATATACATGCATATTAAAACTGTATATATACAGTTTTGTTGTTTCTTTTTATCCATGAGGATTTTGATATATTAAAATAATTATTAATTGAATAGCAATCATTCTTCTAAGCATTTTATATATATCAACTCTTTACATAAATCCTCATTTTGCTTGTAAGAAATCTGAAGCTCATAGTAGTTAAGAACATGGAACTACTTAGTGGCTGAACTGGTATTCAAGTCTAGGCAGTCTGATTCTAAGATGGGAATTCTTGACCACTCTGCTATAGCACCTTTCACAAAAGAAAAAGTAAAAGAAGACATTTTGGGAGGTGACAAACTAATTACAAACTCTCCTCAAAAATGAGAATTGGGGTCCAGGTGTGGTGGCTCACGGCTGTAATCCCAGCACTTCGGAAGGCTGAGGGGGTGGATCACCTGAGGTCAGGAGTTTTAGACCAGCCTAGCCAACATAGTGAAATCTCGTCTCTACTAAAAGTACCAAAATTAACCGGGCGTGGTGGTGGGTACCTGTAATCCCAGATACTCAGGAGGCTGAGGCAGGAGAATCACTTAAACCCCGGAGGCAGAGGTTACAGTGAGCAGAGATTGTGCCATTGCACTCTAGCCTGGGTGACGAGAAACTCCATCTCAAAAAAAAAAAGAAAGGGAGGAAGGGAAGGAAGGGAAGGAAGGGGAGGAAGGGGAGGAAGGGAGGGAGGGAGGGAGGGAGGGAGGAAGGAAGGAAGGAAGGAAGGAAGGAAGGAAGGAAGGAAGGAAGGAAGGAAGGAAGGAAGGGAATTTTCGTACCATGGTTTGAAATGCTTAAGTGATAAGGTGCACTGCCCAATCTAAGAATTGTAAACAATAAGATTTGTTTACTCTGGAAGTTTACTGATCCAAGCAAAAGAGCTTTAAGCTATAAGCATCTGTGGAGTAAGAAAAATATATAGATAAATTAATATAATGAAATACTTTGGAGAATACAGTATGATACATGTTAAAAGATAGTTTTATAAGGGTTGGGTTATAACATTTAGAAATATAAAATAAATATGTGCCAAAGATTTTATTCAACTTATTAATTAATGGGAGAACTACTAAGCTGTTATAACAATTCAAACAAGAATGGAAAGGATACAGACATATGTCAACAGTCATGAAGGCTGGAATGAATTTATAAATAGAAAAGTTGTGCGAGATATACAGGCCAATGATTAGTTGCTCTTGATCAGGACTAAACTTATTTGCATTTCTATGGGCAAGAATCATTACTTACATTATTATTAGTTTTCTTCAACTTGCAAAGTTGTAAAATCGTGTAAAACAATGAAAAGTGCAGATAACTCAGAAGGATATACAAGTCAGGGCATTCTAGTAATCTTCGTAATCTCGAAGATAATTTTTTTTTCAAGACAGGATCTTGCTGTCACCCATGTTGGAGTGCAATGGCACAATCACAGCTTACTGCAGCCTCTACCTACCAGGCTCAAGCAATTATTCTGGTTCAGCTGCCCAAGTAGCTGGGAACTACAGGCACACAGCACCATGCCCACCTAATTTTTGTATTTTTTGTAAAGACAGGGTTTCATCATGTTGCCCAGGCTAGTCTCAAACTCCTGGGTTCAAGCAAGTCCGCCCTCCTCCACCTCCCAAAGTGTTAGCATTCCAGGCATGAGCCAGAGTCTGGCCTCAAAGATAATTTTTATTTACCACAAAAAAATGTATTTGATCTCATTAGGTTTGGGATGATTCATTATATAACTGGAGCAAGTTTTTTTTTTTTTTTTTTTTTTTGAGACTGAGTCTCGCTCTGTCGCCAGGCTGGAGTGCAGTGGCACGATCTCAGCTCACTGCAACCGCCGCCTCCTGGGTTCAAGCAATTCCCCTGCCTCAGCCTCCAAGTACTGGGATTACAGGTGTGTGCCACCACACCCAGCTAATTTTTGTATTTTTAGTACAGACAGGGTTTCACCATGTTGGCCAGCATGGTCTCTATCTCTTGACCTCGTGATCCGGCTGCTTTGGCCTCCCAAAGTGCTGGATTACAGGCGTGAGCCACCACGCCCGGCCGCAACATTATTAATTAACCAGATATCCTCCTTAAGTTTGTTTTACGAAGACCACAAAATTATTTTTTGTCTGGAAATTTTTTTAGGGAATCTCAGATTCTATTAGGTTGTTACAAAAGTAATTGCGGGTTTTGCCATCACTTAATACTTTTAAAGGTCTCTATTTTTGCCAACCCAAGATTACTAAACGATGCCCAAGAAACTTCACCATCATCATCATTTTGGTAAGTTCCTCCTTCTCGAGGTCACCAAAATTGTATTCCCACATGTAAGTGATCTTCCTTACCACATAAAAGGCTGAAACCTTCTGCTCCAGGTACTAGGTTCGTTTTTCTGGGAGGGCTTTGTAAGCATTGGCTTCAGGAGTACAGCCAATATTTTTTTCTTCAAAGTGGTAGTGATATTTTATTAGATGAACATCATTCTCAAATATACCTCCAGGTAAGGCCTTGGTTGCACAATCAGTTTGTACGATTATATCCTGTTTAACAGGAATACATTCTTATTCGGAATGCAAATAACTATACTGTCAAGAAAATTTAGGAAATTACTAAGAGTTTCTGAATTCTGAGGAAGTCAGAATCAAATATTATTTTGAAATGTTTCATATTTGTTTAAGAAATGAGAGTCGGCCGGGCGCGGTGGCTCACGCCTGTAATCCCAGCACTTTGGGAGGCCGAGGCGGGCGGATCACAAGGTCAGGAGATCGAGACCATCCAGCCTAACACGGTGAAACCCCGCTTCTACTAAAAATGCAAAAAATTAGCCGGGCGAGGTGGCGGGCGCCTGTAGTCCCAGCTACTCGGGAGGCTGAGGCAGGAGAATGGCGTGAACCCGGGAGGCGGAGCTTGCAGTGAGCCGAGATCGGGCCATTGCACTCCAGCCTGGGCGACTAAGCGAGACTCTGTCTCAAAAAAAAAAAAAAAAAAAAGAAATGAGAGTCTACTAAATTGTGTGGGTTACATATAGCTTAAAAAGAAAAAGAGCTTCCTCATATATCCAGAAAACAGAACATTTAAAAAAACCAATGTCAATAATATTCCAAACAAAAAGGAAAAGAAATTTCCTTCTGTATTCCTTTTTCCATTCTGTGTTGATTCAGTCCTATGATAACTAATTATTGTTCAAATAAGCCTTGACTTAGCAGTCTGCTTTCATGAAACTTTCCATTTCTGGCCTGAAAGACTTTTAGAAATTCTAACTCAGTCCAATGTTTAGGTCTAAAAGTTGTCTAAGCAGAAGTCTACTCATCATGAGTCTATTCTTTCAAGTATTAGTACTTTGAAATATTGGGTACAATTCTTTCCATGAGGCTTTTGAAACTATCTCTGTTGAATACACAGACTCTGGCCTGTAGCTTAATAAGCATCATCTTCAGGTAAGCATCAAAATTTGTTCATAGATGACAGACTATTATTAATTGTAACCAATAATATCAAAATGCATGAGGTTAAAATTCTCTCCACTGGGGAATAACTATTTCAAAAGAGTTTTGATCAGTATCCCCTTAAAGTAAAAACATTATAAACAAAACTCTTGCAAATATGGTCAAATGATTTTTGACCAGGGTACCAAGGCCATTCAGTGGGGAAGACAGTCTTTTCAAAAAATGGTCCCGGGAAAACTGGATATTCACTTGCAAAAGAATTAACTTGGACTTTTATCTAACGCCACATACAAAAATTAATACAAAATGGATCAGAGACCTAAAGCTAAGACCCACAATACAACTCTTGGAAGAAAATATGAGTCAAAACTTTATGACATTGGACTTGGCAATGATTTCTTGGACATGACACCAAAGGCACTGGCAACAACAGCAAAAAGTACACAAATTAGACTGCATGGAAATTTAAAATCTTTGCATATCCAAAGATTCTATGAACAGAGAAAAAGGCAGCCTACAGAATGGGAGAAAATATTTGCAAATTATATACCTGGCAAGGGATTAATATCCAGAATAAACAGAGAACTCCTAAAACTCAACAGAAAACCAACCTGATTCAAAAATGAGCGAGGGTATCGTTGTAGAAAAAACAAACAGGTTCTTGTCACAAGACCAGAATAATTTAGGCACGTGGACACATTGTAGGGTGAGTAGGGCAGGATTTATTGGGTGAAAAGGAAAAAGGGAAATGGGAACACCTGGCAAAGCCAGAGAGTGTCCTACTAGCAGGTTTCCCGCCCCACAGATTTAATTGCAGGCCACCCCACACGCAAGTTGAAGACCCTAGGCTCCTCCCCTCTACGCAAATGGTGCGAGCTTCCAAACTTCCCGTAGCTCCACCCCATCCTCCCAGTGCGCAGGCCAATCAGAGATTCTCCAGGGATCCCCCGCCTTATCTGCCTACTGCATCTATCATTCCCCCACTGAAGACGTACATTTAACTGCCGCTAAAATAAGGATAAGGATGAAGACCAGTCTTAACTGCTCCCTGCTGGTAAGGGGCAATGTTTTGGTAAACAGCAGTCAGATCTCCCTCAGAGGCATATCTAAGGGTCCCCAGTAAAAGGGACCATCGGCCGAGCCTCCAGTTGCATGACTGTTTGGAGGTTGATGGCCTGAAGGTGACAAGAGACAAACCAGGTTATTGGAAAACTTGTATCAAAATGAAACAAGGAGCAGGTGAGGAGAGCTCAAAAATCTCGTGTCCTTTGACCAGTCTGTACAGGGAGAGAGGGACCAAAAGCTTGACTGGTAAGAAAAACTTTTACCCTTTTGCTAGCATGCCAGGCTTTTGGGTTCCTGTCCCCTGAGCTCAATCCTAAGCCAATCAGTTTAAGGTTTGGGAAATTAACTCTTCTCAGTTTGGAAGATGTATCCAGTGGGAGTGTCCCATAGTATAGAGACACAGTTACCTATCTGGGAAGAGAGGACAGAGGAGGAAAAAGAAAAAAAAAAAAAAAGGTGTTTTGTTGTTTTTTTTCAGAGGAGTCCCAGTGGTTCAGGATGCAAGTGAAAGGGATACAGACTGAAGATGAATGACTACTCATCTAGAAAGAGGGGAGCAGGTGTCCCTAGTTCCTTTTTCTTCCTAGCATATACCCAGGGTGTGTGAGGGAGGGAAAGTGAGGTGTTCCTCTTTCTTTCTGCCACCCTTGTATCCCAGTGACTGCAACAGGGTGCCACCCATAGGTTTTAAACTGGCTTTCACCCATGTTAACAGGGGAGCCTAAAGGGTGGGAGTATCTGCTGTTAACCATGTACACCCTATCTCCCCTGCTGTCAGTAGCCTTGAATTCCCTAGACCTCATTTATGTGACAGATACTAGCATGACCTTCATCCATGAAACAAGAAGCTTGGCTTAACCGGCAGGAATCAGTCATTTACCTGCATTGTGCCTTTTAGCTTCCATTACCGTCGACCTCTGGATCCCTCGGATCTAGTGTTCTTTCCTAGGGCTTTGACCCATAGCTTGGAGTTGAGTTTGAGACAAAAATGTGTCTCAGGGTGGGGAGGGTTTGCATGGACTCCTTATCATAAGCTGAATGCTAAGGTGAAGCTGTGGAATTGAGTCCTCCTCCAACAAGGGAGAGAAAAGAATGTCTCATGACACGCCCAAATAACTGGTGGCTATATTTATGCTTCCTAGGATTTGGGTGCATGGTGCTTGGCTTTGGTTATCTCCCTTGGTCTTACTTTCCCAAAAAGGAAACCTCCAGGTGATGGGCATCCTATTTATTCCAATCACCTGGCAGGATTTGCAGGATAATTGCTCAGAACTAGAATATCGATCCAGATTTCTGTATTACCCATCCCTTTGTTCCTTCTGAGCTACAGCTGGAGATTGCTGGAACATGCAGGGTTAGTCTAAAATGTAGGTTAAAACTTAAAAACAACTAGGAGTTTAGAATGCAGTGACAAGTGTATAAATTGTGAAACATAATTTCTCTCTCTCCAGTTCATATTTTTGTTAAAAAAAAAAATCATGATAGGACTGAGTTGTTTGCAAAATAGTCTTATATATGGCCTGATTATTTGCATAAAGTATAGCAAGAATAACTGTTTCTTAATAGGCCTTTTAGACTGGCTTTGATGGAACTCTGTTCCACAAGGAATCTCAGATATGACCTTTTAAAGCAAAGCCCATGGGTTTTGTATCCTCAAATACCTGTGAGTTGGGTGATCCTCTCCTCTTAAGGTCCGAGGATAAACTTGGAGATCCTGGGCCTGTTAGAAAGAGACATTCTTTACTGACCACAGGTCAGGAACCCTGTACAGGGACTGGGTAGACAAGGGTATGAGGCCAGTTTTCTCACTTGGCTTTTATCAGCTCTGCAAGTCAAGTTTGATTCCTGAAAGGGAAACACACCCTTTCAATCAAAGCCTTGGTAAAACAACTAGTTTATCCAATTGCAAAAGAAAGTGGACTTTTAGTGCACTGATCCAAACAACTGTATTGCCTTAAGTTAGGAATACTCATAGATACTTTCCAAATTCTAGAGGAACAAGGCAGAGAGAAACAAACATTCTCCAAATTTTGTTCACAGTATTCCTTACTTGATTAAGGACTGTAAATAGTTCAAAATCAGTTTCCATGAATCTGAAAAATAAAACAAGGATCAGCAATGTTCCAAAAAACTCAAAAAGATTGCTTCAGTTTTCTGCATTTAGTCCATTTAGTTAATTCTTTTTGTTGTTGTTTGTTTTGAGACAGTTTTGCTCTTGTCACCCAAGCTGGAGTGCAATGACATGATCTCAACTCACTGCAACCTCCACCTCCCAAGTTCAAGCGATTGTCCTGCCTCAGCCTCCCAAGTACCTGAGATTACAGGCGCCTGCCACCACACCCGGCTAATTTTTGTATTTTTAGTAGAGACAGGGTTTCACCAGGTTGGTCAGGCTGGTCTCAAACTCCTTACCTCAGGTGATCCACGCGCCCCAGCCTCCCAAAGTGCTAGGATTACAGGCATGAACCACTGCACGTGGCCCCATTTAGTTAACTCTTGTGTTGCTTAATATTCATGAACATTTTATTTCTTTTTGAGTCCTGTACATTTTTCCTTTGTTCCAATGTCACAATCTCCAAAGTTATTAGAAACCTGCATTTGAGAGCACCTGTTAAAGTCCTATAGGTGATAATAAACCATCTTTGGAAAAGGATCAAAACAAGACAAAAATTTTCTGAATAACAAAATGTCCAGGGTAGTTACAGTTAGAATCACCATTGACAAAGGAGTTTGGTTATCCCTGTGGTTTATAATAACTTGACATAACAACCTTAATTATGATTGATAGCATATACTTTAGACATTAGAATTTTGGAAATTTCATACAATTTTGGGACATATATTAGTATTATTCCCCAAAATATAACCTTAAAGAAGATGAAACACCATTTAGCAATCCCATGTAACTAAATATGCCAAATAATCCTGCTTACTTCTTTTCTGGATGCCCCAGGGGACCTCTGTAGCATTCAAAAAGCCAGATATCAGGAAAAACAATTTTGAAACTGAAGTTTGATTTTGGGAAGCCTATTGAATATATCAGAGGATTAAAACAACTGCTGTTATGAAATAGAATTCCAGATTACCATAAATTATTTATTTTGCCAAAATGATGACTCAGATACTTTAAAAAAGCAAAAACCTATTATAACCCTTTACAAATTTTGCAAAAGAGCAGATTAGTGCCTTAAGAGTATCTTGTTGTGCTTTTATTTCAATGATCAATTCACTGAAAAACCATATAATGCCTTTTTTAATTAAGTCAATATGTTTACACATGGAATATTTTTCAAGATTAATTTTTACAGTCCTTCTACCACTTGTTTGAACTTTGAGCTTTGGTTTATCTAATTCAAAACAACCCTTTAACCCTAGGCAAGAATTTACATTTTTATGCCTTTTTATAATCTTACTAAAAACACATTTTATTAGTTTTACATACCTCACATGTAAATTTATTTCCAGTAGTTTGAGTTATATGTTATAATGGTAAATTCATTGCAATTTTTTACTTTAATGTAAAACCTGGTAAGTTGTTTTCATTATGTGCTAGGTGCTGCCAAGGTTTAACTCCTTCCAGCATAATTAAAGATATGGTTACTTCTACATGTCCCCAGCCTTACCAATTATGGAGCAGGCAAGTCAAATAGTTCTTAAAACCCAAAAAGCAGTTTATAAACTTAAAATATTTAGCAAACCTAGCACCTGACCTGCATAATTTAGTCCGCCTGTTTATATTTTGATGACATCTGCTTTTTACCAATATTCTTTAAGGGTTGTTTTTATTTCTCAAAGATTAAAGTCACATGAACTGAAAGGTACCATACCTTTTATCCTCCCTTTAAAAAAATTTTTGATCCAAGCACTTATCTTCCTTTAGGCCAATTAATTAGAACTCTTTTTATACACATCACACACACAACACATATGTAACTACACAGACAGGCAAAACAAAACCCAGTCACCGTAAGATCTTTTGCTTACCAATCTCCTAATTGAATTATTGGATATAGCCGTTTAAGAGATAGGGCTAGGAAAACGTGCAGCTTCTAAAGCCTAATAAACAGGCATAGATGGGGCAAAAACAGATTCTGAGAGAGATCTATCCACTTTTAATTCCTGGAGTTCCTTGAAGAAAATAGAGGTCTCTCCTGCTCATGCGTGCATTAAGGGTGGCAAGACAAATGGAGAAAAATAATTCGGTCAACTGAGAAAAAACCCTTTTTCCAGCAAAACACGATCCAAGAAAAGAAAAACATGAAGGCCTTTTGAATATACCTATAATTTGAATACCCACTTTTAATTAAGCTGAGCACTCTTTAAGAAGGTACTTTTTAACTCCCTTACTACCTAACTTTAGTCATGCAAAGTGGCCAATATTTCTGGCTTTCAAACTTTACTAAAGGCTCAGAGAAAGGAAAATCCAAGGCAGTTCGTGGAGGGGAAGAGAATCAATAAATAGCAAAGGTCACAGAGATGTTAAACTGGAAGGGACTCATTGAACCCCAGACCTGCAGCAAAGTTTGCTACTGACCATAGGAAAGTCATGCAAATCACACCAGATTGGTTACAGCCTAAGACCAAACTAACAAATCCTTTTTCACAATTAAAACTCTACAGAGAATATAAACAGTGATCCCCATTATTCCTGGTCCAGCAAAATGTCTTCCAAAAGGAAAAAAAAAAAAAAAAAAAAAAACCCTAACTTAAAAATGAACTCCTGACTCAGTGGAGAAAAGGGAAAGACAGCTTAAATGCAGGGCTGTGTTAAATGCTAATAGGGTGGAGAAAAGAAAAAGATGCCTGGGGAAGAACTTCTTATTCTTATGCAAATAGATTCTTCTACCAGTGAGAAAAACTTAATTGCTTTCCTACAGAGTGGAAACCGTTTCCCTGGGGAGGGGAAGGCTCCATGAATGCAAGGCAGAGAGCATTAGCTAGCCTGCCATTGGGCACGCTTGGGCCATGCATCCCAGCCCTGGCAAGGAGAGGAGTGGAGGAGCTGCCATTCTCTGGTCCATCTTGCACATGCCTGCAGCTGTTGGGATGGGATGGTGCACGGTTTCCTCTACCCTCTGAAGAGGTCTGAGGAGAAAGAGAGAACCGAAAGGAAAAAAGATTTTTAGATCTGCTTGGTACTTATCTTTTCTCAAGCCCCATGTTGGGCACCAAAAATGTTGTAGAAATAAAAAACGGGTTCTTGTTACACAACCAGGATAATTTAGTTGCATGGACACATTATAGGATGAGTAGAACAGGGTTTATTGTGTGAAAAAAAGCGGGGAGAAACAGGAACCCTCAGCAAAGTGAGAGAAGAGTCCTGCTAGCAGGTTTCCCGCCTCACAGATTGAATTGCAGGCCACCACACATGCAAGCTGAAGAGCCCAGGCTCCTCCCCATTGCAATGGTGCGAACTTCCAAGCTTCCCATGGCTCCATCCCATCATTCCAGTGCGCAGGGGGTTGGAGATTCTCCTGGGACCCTCCACCTTATCTACCTCCTGCATCTATCAGTATGAGGATGCAAAGGCATAAGAATTATACAGTGGACTTTGGGGCCTCGGGGGGAAAGTGTCGGAGGGGGTTGAGTGGTAAAAGACTACACACCGTGTACAGTTTGCACTGCTCAGGTGATGGGTGCACCAGAATCTCAGAAATCACTACCAAATAACGTATTCATGTAATCAAACACCACCTGTTTCCCCCAAAAATCCTATTGAAATTAAAAATAAATAAATAAAAACAAAAGTGAGCAAAAGACTTGAATAGACATTTCTCAAAGAAGATTTGCAAATGGCAAATCTTGAATACCACAATTTTAAAAAGGAAAAAGAAAGCAATGTAAACAGAGAGAGCATTAACAGTTCTCCAGGGACTTTACACAAAGCATACAATTTTTAATATGTTTACATTAATAAAATTTTCCCTATGGAAATATAACCTAGGGAAGACTGGGCTTCTTTTTTGATATTACCACTCTTTATCTGTGCTTAAAGAGCAAACTTTTGTGATTTTCTAGTGGCTTTCTGGGAAATGTCAAAGATAGTTTTATTTCTTTTTCTTTTTTTCTGGGCCTGTGGACTTTGTAGATAAGTACAAAACAGTTTTACATTCCCTGAAATTTTTTTTAATTTATTGTATGTTTGGGATCAAATTTTGAGTTATCAGAGGAAACTTAGACCTGTGATTTAAATAGGACCATGGATACTTGAGAAATAATTTTTGATTGTGTAATCAAAATGATAATGAAATTTTTTTTAAAAGCGTGAAAGGTAATACAGTTGTTAAGAAGTGTGGAACTGTTGTTCTTTGGGGTTTTTTCCTAAATACCCAAATACATAATAAAGTTAACGTATAGGAGAGAAAATTATTCTGGTAAGACACAGAATCTCTGCTATCTAGGCAGATGATGTAGATCATAGGTAAAGGCATTAATCACCAAAGCAGCCAAGAAAGCCATCAAAATTAAGTGAACTTTCTTGATATGTTAACACATTTGTTTTTTTCTTTTTTTGACACAGAGTCTCACTCTTTTTGCCCAGTCTGTAGTGTGGGACACAATCTCGGCTCACTGTAACCTCCACCTCTGGGGTTCAAGGGATTCTCCTGCCTCAGCCTCCTGAGTAGCTGGGATTACAAGCACACACTACCACACCTGGCGAATTTTTGTATTATTAGTAGAGACGGGGTTTCATCATGTTGGCCAGGATAGTCTTGAACTTCTGACCTCAAGTGATCTGCTCACCTTGGCCTCCCAAAGTGCTGGGATTACAGGCATGAGCCACCATGCCTGGCCTCTTAACACATGTTATAACTGGTATGGTTAGGCTTTGTGTCTCCACCCAAATCTCATCTTGAATTGTAATCTCCATAATTCCCATAATCACCACTCGTCAAGGGAGACTCCAGGTGGAGATAATTGAACCACAGGGGCAGTTTCCCCCATGCTGTTTCGTGATAGTGAGTGAACTTTCGCGAGATCTGATGATTTTATAAGGGGCTCTTCCCTCTTCGCTTGGCATTTCACCTTCCTGCCACCTTGTGAAAAATGTCCCTTACTACCCTTTTGCCTTCTGCCATGATTCTAAGTTTTCTGAGGCCTCCCCAGCCATGCTGAACTGTGAGTCAATCAAACGTCTTTTCTTAATAAATTACCCGGTCTGGGGTATTTCTTTATAGCCTTGTGAAAATGGACTAATTCAGTAACTTATCTTCAGAGTCTGGTATTGTAAGTCAATAGAAATAAACTTCACTTTCCAAGTTTTATTCCTCACAATGTTCTTTCAAATATTCTGGAACAAACTGACACATAATTTTAGGACTGCAGTTTTTTCTCAAGCAGTCCATGAGATGAAACTATCTTTATGATAATATTATGACGTAATGTATGTTTTACGTTGACTCACCAAATTTTTTTTTCTGACACTAATATGTGTATAACATTCTGCTAGATGCTGTGTGTTTTTAAGTGGTTAGATATGACCTAGGCCCTGCCTTTAAGGAAGTCACAATATAAGAGAAAATATATTCTTTTTTTTTTTTTTTTTTTTTTTTTGTTTGAGACGGAGTCTTACACTATCACCCAGGCTAGAGTGCAATGGCATGATCTTGGCTCACTGCAACCTCTGCCTCCTGGGTTCAAGCGATTCTCCTGCCTCAGCCTCCCAAGTAACTGGGATTACAGGTACCTGCCACCACACCCGGCAATTTGTTGTATTTTTAGTAGAGACAGGGTTTCACTATGTTGACCAGGCTGGTCTCTAACTCCTGACCTCATGATCTGACCACCTCGGCCTCCCAAAGCGCTGGGATTACAGACGTGAGCTACTGTGCCTGGCTGAGAAAACACATTCTCAAATGAACCAGTTTTATAAGTATATTATGACTGTTAGTATTTTCATAGATAAAAAACTAGTCTGCTACTCTGAATGCCATTTTAGGAAATTCTGTGAGACTTACTGGTGACTCTTCTAGATTCACTTGGCATTGTAAATTCCCAAGGACAACTTGGTCTAATCAGCTATCATCTTTCATCTTTCACCTTAATTATTTCAGTGACTGGTCTCATCAGTTCCACACTAGCTCCCTTCAATTCAATCTTCAACTCACAGCCTGAGTCAGCTTTTTAAAATAAAGTAAATCATGTCACTTCTCTACTTGAACCCTTCAATGGATTCTTATCACATTTATCGTTACCAAAACTCCTTGAAATGTTCTGCTAAATTCTGTATAATCCGGCTCTTCCCTGCTTTCTAGGTTCTTCTCTTACCATTTCTCTCTTGTGCTTTATTGATTAATAAGCTCCATATAACTTTTTCTTTCTTCAGGGAATATGCTGTCCCCACTACTTAAAATGTTCTTAAACCCACTTTTTGCCTGGCTAACTCCTACGCATTCTTTCTGTTCTGGTTTATCTCTTTCTCACAGAAGGAATTCTCTAATCCACACTGCCCACCTAAATTATGCCTGCAGCTATTCTCTATCATTGCACCATGTTATTTTCCTTTATAGCACTTATAGTTACAATTATATACTTATTCATGTGTTTACTTAATTTATCTGTAGAACTGTAGGTGGGAAGATCCATGAGGACACAAGTCACATCTCTTTTATTCATATGGTCTATCCAGCACCCAGCACAAGTTGGCACATAGTGTAGACTGTATAAATTTTGGTAAATATATCCCATGAAAAGATATGATGCATCATTCATCTTGATGGAATTGATGTCTATTAACTAAGTTATTAAGACTGAGATTTTAAAAAGAGATATATTTCGCCATGCCTATGATGTATAAGAATCGTTCCGTGTAAACAGTGGCTTATACCTGTAATCTCAGCCACTTGGGTGGCTGAGGTGGGGGGATTGCTTGAGGCCAAGAGTTCAAGACCAGCCTGGGCAACATAGTGAAACCCCTGTCTCTACAAAAAGTAAATTTAGCTGGGTGTGGTGGTGTGCACCTGTTGTCCTAGCTATTTGGGAGGCTGAGGTGGGAGAATTCTGTGAGCCCAGGAGTTTGAGACTGCAGTGAGCTGTGAGCACACCACTGCACTCCAACCTGGATGACAGAGCAAGGCTCATCTCTCAGAAAGGAAAAAAGAAACTTTCATGAAATAGACAAGTAGTCATCATATTCTGTTCCTATAGTAAGTAAATATATTAAGTGACTATAGTAATGATAATAGAGAATCATTTTTGAATGCTAACCATAAAACATTCTTCTATGCATTTTATAAGCGCCATAAGAAATTAATCCTGGAATGCAGGTTTCAGCAATATTATACCTTTTATTTTCCTAAAAGGCAATTACACAGGAAACCAAATAATAATAAGGATGGATTACTACCACTGAGAGCAACAAAAATTCTGAAATTTTTAAAGCAATGAGAGAATTTTAGTAAGTGTAAATATTCCTTGTAAAAAAACAAGCTTATATGAATATTTAAATTTTTAAGTTTATAAAAAAGATCTCTTTATAGTCATACTTCATATATTTGCCATCTAAGTGATTTTTCATTGTAAATATGAATCATGAATTTTTATAGATTTTTGTATTATGAATTTTTATCTAAATTTAGGTATTCACATTTTTTGTTAAATTTCATTTTGTTGGATTCAGCCCATCAGTCTACTAAGAGGTCTTTTTAAAATTTGTATCAGCTATCTAGTGTATTACTTGTCTTTTGTAGCTTCTGTCACCAGCAAATATGTTAAGCATGCTTTCATTCAAGTCACTGATAAAACTGTTTTTTAGGCTAGGCCATTTCACATACTACCAGAAACCCTGCTGGTTGTAATTGCTTAACTAACTAACATATTTCTATTTCAGCGCATCAAAACCTACAGACCTTTCTCTATTGACAAGGTATTTATGAGCTATTTTTCAAATGCCTAAATGAACTCAAGATATATTGGATTGACAAGTTTTGGGAGGTTGTTCGTTTGTTTAGATAGGGTCGCACTCTATTGCTCAGGCAGGAGTGCAACGGCACAGTCACTGTATCATCCACCTCTTGGGCTCAAGCAATCCTCCCACCTCAGCCTCCCAAGTAGCTGGGACCACAGGGACAGTTTTTTCTTTAATAAAACTTTGTAACATTTAATTATAACCTCTGAAAGATTAGTATTAGAAGCTCTGAGAAGACATATGATGTATATTTTCTGAAATAACCCATTTAGGTATTCACATGTAATCAATCTGTTTTGTTTTTGTTTTTCTTTCTAAGACAGAGTTTTTCTCTGGCTCAGGCTGGAGTGCAGCGGCACAATCTCAGCTCATGCGACCTTCACCTCCTGGGTTCAAGCGATTCTCTTGCCTCAGCCTCCCGAGTAGCTGGGATTACAGTCATGTGCAACCACACCCAGCTAATTTTTGTATTTTTAGTAGAGATAGGACTTCACCATGTTAGCCAGGCTGGTCTTGAACTGGCTGATCTCAAACTCCTGACCTCATGATCCACCTGCCTCGGCCTCCCAAAAGTACTGGGATTGCAGGTGTGAGTCACCGCGCCCAGCCTGTAATCAATCATTATTGTTAGTTCAGGTGCTATGTCACACACCTGGATGAAAAATAGGATTTATAGAAAATGCAGCCTACCTTAATGATCTCTAAAAAGAGAAGTTGGAAGGAAAGGGTACACATTTTGGAGTTGGCCACCAAGCTGCTCAAGGGATCCAAAAACCTCCACCATAGAGACTGACAAATTTGTAGCTGTTGAAGCTGTACTTCTTTGTACATGGTTGCTTTGGGAAACTCACTCTGATTATTGTAAATTTGCTCACTAGCTACCCAACATTAAATTCAAATAACAGAGAATTTCTATTGTACAGCCTTGCGACTTTAAGTTTAAACTTTTCTTTAAAACTTTAAGTGGCAAAAATAATTATTAGAAGAGAAAATGTGTGTTCATTTATGAATTACCTTGGCATCAAATATAAATTTGTATGTTTACTTTATTGGCATTCATACTGCCATTTCAAAGGACTACAGCGCTCAAAAGGGGAAAAGATATTTTGACTATGTATTCTGATTTTTATAATATAACTCTCCATTTCTTCTTTTAAAAATGTCTGCCCAACCAGTGAAATTAGCTTTAAGACAGAAAAAAATAAATTAATTAATTAAAGAATCAGCACAGTTCCTAGGAAAATTATGTGTTCCCATTACAGTTTTCCTTAATGAGGAAAATTCTATTATTTAATAATTCACAGTCAAAATTACATTGCATATCTAAAGAAAGTTTGAGATCATCTGGGACAAATTGTTTCCTCCATGCTATGAGTTGCATAAGATAGTAGAAATACAGATTACTTCTCTAAAAGTAGGAATGTTATTTCTTTTGTGAGTGATTTGGCATTTTTCCTTCTCATTTGTTCTGATTTAACTCACTACTAATTCTACTTACTCTAGGTAGATCCTCACTACTCCATGGCAAGCCTTTGGTTCATCTCTCTTATTGACAACCTTATATACATTGCCAAATTGCAATTTTCAGACCTTTGCCCTTGACTCAGTTTCCCCTATATTCTCCTCTTCTTGTTATACTAAAATAAAGGCCATCAGGGCTGAATTATTTGTTCTTTCTATTTAAAACAATTTTCCTGAATTAATACTTTGCTCTATTCCTTCTATCTCAAAAAACTGCTTGTAATTCTCAGTTAGTGGCTGCTTCTACTTCCTTATTATTAGATATCATCTATGTACGAGACCCTATTCATTCCTTATTTCTCCCTAGTTGTTGAGTATGGTGGCCACTTATTTTCTGAAACAGTCCCCCACCATGGTTTTCATTACTGAAATGTTTTAATCAGGCAAGTAGCACATGAGCACACACTCAGTAAAAAAAGAAAACAAAACATAGATAAGATTAATACCCTTTTTGAACCACCCTCTCATTCATTTTTTTTTACCCTCACACTCCCCCCCAAAGTAAACATTTTTATCATTTTGAAGGGTATCCTTCAAAAGTTTTCTGTACTTTTCTGTACAAACATAGGAAATAAAATCCGAAGGTTTTTGTTTGTTTGTTTGTTGATTGTTTGTTTGTTTGTTTTGTGACGGAGTTTTACTCTTGTTGCCCAGGCTAGAGTGCAGTGGCACAGTCTCGTCTAACTGAAACCTCCCCCTCCCGGGATCAAGCGATTCTCCTGCCTCAGCCTACTGAGTAGCTGGGATTACAGGCGCCCGCCACCACGCCCAGCTAAATTTTTGTATTTTTAGTAGAAATGGGATTTCATCATGTTGGTCAGGCTGGTCTCGAATTCCTGACCTCAGGTGATCTAAATTTTACTTCTAAAATTTATATAGATAGAATTGCAAAGGGCAAAAAAAAACAACAAAGACAGTATTGAACAAGAATAAGAGCAAAGTGGGAAGACCTGCTCTACCAAATATCAAGGTTTAGTATAATGATATGATTAAAGTAACTTCTTAATGGTGCCAGAATTAATATTTAGACCAATGGAACAGAATTTAAAGCCCAAAACACATCAACACACATATGGTCACTTAGTGTATGATAATTTATAGTGCAGAATTATAGAGAAGTTATTTTTTCAATAAATGATGCTGGGACAACAGGCTATCTATATGAAAATAAATGAAATTGGTTCCCCTATCTCACAGTATACAAAAATCAACTCCAGGTGTATTAGAGACCCAAACAGGGAAGAGGAAACTATAAAGCTTTTATAGATTTTTATAGAACAATGTTTTTATTACGCTGGCTTAAGAAAGAATTTCTTTTTTAATTGAATTGAAGTAAAATTCACATAACATAAAATACCATTCTAATTTTAAAGTGTGTAATTCAGTGACTTTTACTACATTCACAGTGTTGCACAACTATTACTTTTATCCAGTTCCAGAACATTTTATCACTACCCCCCCAAAAAACACCTTGCTCATTAAGCAGTCTATTCTCCATTCCCTCTGCCCCCAGCCCCTGACAACCATTAATTGGCTGTCTCTGTAGGTTTACTTATTTTGGACATAACATACAAATGTAATCATACAATATGTAACTCTTTATGTCTAGTTTCTATCACTAAATAAACAATGTTTTCAAGGTTATCCAAGTGGTAACATGTATCAGTACTCCTTTTTGTGGCTGTACAATATTCCATTGTAAGGTATACCACATTTAGTTTATCCATTTATTAGCTGATGGTCATTTGGGTTGTGTGTACTTTTTGATTATTAAAATAACGGTGTTAGGCACATTCATGTATGTTTTTATTTTGAACACCTGTTTCAGTTCTCTTGAATATACACCTAGGAGTGGAATTCATTGTCATGATAATTCTATGTTAACTTTTAAAGAAGTGCCAAACTATTATCCACAGAGCTGCATCATTTTATATACCCAACAGCAATGTATGAGGGTTCCAGTTTCTGTATATCCCTGCCAGCGTTTGCTTTTTTTCTTTTTTTTTTTTTTTTTTTTTGAGATGGAATCTCTCACTGTCGCCCTGGCTGGTGTGCAGTGGCCCAATCTTGGCTCACTGCAACCTCAGTTTCCCGGGTTCAAGTGATTCTCCTGCCTCAGCCTCTCAAGTAGCTAGGATTACAGGTGCCCGGCACCACGCCTGACTAATTTTGTATTTTTAGTAGAGAAGGGGTTTCACTATGTTGGCCAGGCCGGTCTCCATCTCCTGACCTTGTAATCTTCCAGCCTCGGCCCCCCGAAGTGCTGGGATTACAGGTGTGAGCCACTGTACTGGGCCTTCTTTTTTTCTTAATTCTTATCATCTGAGTGGGTGTGAAATGGCATCTCATTGTGGTTTTGATTTGCATTTCCCTAATGACTAAGGATGCTGAACATCTTTTCATATACTTGATGATGATTTGTGTAGCTTCTTTGGAAAAATGTTTATTCACGCCTTTTGCCCATTTTCAAGCAGGTTGTTGGTCTTTTTATTATTGAGTTGTAAGAGTTCCTTATATATGTGCTGGATACTGGACTCTATCAGAGATAGGATTTGCAAATATTTCCTTCCTTTCTGTATTTTGTCTTTTCACTGTCTTGATAATGTTCTTTGCACAAAAGTTTTTAAGTTTGATGAAGTCCAGTTAATCTAATTTTTCTGTTGTTGCTTGTACTTTTGGTGTCATATCTAAAAATCCATCACCAAAGTCATGAAGATTTACCTTTATGTTTTCTTCTTAGAATTTTATAGTTGAGCTCTTATAATACAATTAGGTATTTGATCCATTTTGACTTAATTTTTGTGTATGGTGTAAGGCAAGGTTTCAACTTCATTCTTTTGCATATGGATATGCAGTTGTTCCAGCATAATTTATTGAAAGACTGTTCTTCCCAATTAATTGCCTTGGCACTCCTGTCTCAAATCAATTAAGTATGAAGTTAAGAGTGCTTATTTCTGGACCCTCAATTCTATTCCATTAACCTATGTTTGCCTTATCCCAGTACCATGCTGTTTTGATTACATAGCTTTTAAGTAAGTTTAAAAAGCAGAAATTAGCCTGGCATGGTGACTCACACCTGTAATCCCAGCATTTTGGGAGGCCGAGGTGGGCAGATCACTTGAGGTCAGGCATTTGAGACCACTCTGGCCAAAATGGTGAAACCCCATCTCTACTAAAAATACAAAAAAAAAAAATTAGCTGGGGATGGTGGCGGGTGCCTGTAATCCCAGCTACTTGGGAGGCTGAGACAGGAGAATTGCTTGAACCCAGGAGGCGGAGGTTGCAGTGAGCCAAGACGGTGCCATTGCACCCAAGCCTGGGCAACAAGAGCAAAACTCCGTCTCAAAAATAAAAAAAGAAAAGAAAGAAAGCAAGCAGGAATTATGAATCCTCCAACTTTCTTTGTCTTTTTCAAGATTGTTTTAGCTATTAGGTTCCCTTGAGATTCCATATGAATTTCAGGATAGGTTTTTCTATTTCTACAAAACACACCAGTGGGATTTGACAGTGATTGCATTGAATCTGTAGACAGCTTTGGGCAATATTGCCATCTTAACAATATTAAGTATTGCATTCCATTAACACATATGTCTTTCCATTTATTTGCCTTTAATTTCTTTCAGCAATGTTTTGTAATTTTTGATATACAGGTTTTATAATTTTTTGGTTAAATTTACTCTGCATATTTTATTCTCTTTGATGCTATTGTAAATGGAATTGTTTTCTTAATTTTATTTTTGAATGTTTCAGTATTGGTATATAAAAATACAGCTGATTTTTGTGTGTTCTTCATGTATTCTGCAACTTCGCTAAATTTGATTATTAGCTCTACTTGTTCTTTTTATGGATGTTTTAGGAATATGTGTGTGTGTGTGTGTGTGTGTGTGTATATAAAAAAATATATAAAACCATGTCATCTGTGAATATAGTTCTACTTCCTTTCCAATTTGAAGGCTTTTATTTCTATTTCTTGCCTAATTTCCCTGGCTAGAACTTTGAGCACAATGTTAAGTAGAATTGGCCTGAGCAGACATCCTTTTTCCTGAACTTAGCGGAAGTTTTCTGTCTCATTATTAAGGAAGATGTTGGCTGTGGGTTTTGTATAGATGCCTCTATCAAATTCAGGAAGTTGCCTTATATTCCTAGTTTTCTGAGTGTTTTATCCTGAAAGGGTATTGCATCAAATGCTTGTTCTATATTAACGGAGATGATCATTTGTGAAGTTTTTTTTCCCTTCATTCTGTTAACATGATGTATTCCATTGACTTATCATCTTATGTTGAGCCACTCTTACATTTTTATAATATCTCTCACTTGGTCTTGATGTATAATCATTTTAGTATAGTATTTGTTTTTGTTTCCTAGTATTTTGTTAAGGATACTTGCATCTGTATTCATAAAGGATATTAGCCTGTAGTTTTTTTGTTCTTAGATGTCATTGTCTTTAGTGTCAGGGTAAAACTGGCCACTTAAAATGAGCTAGGAAATGTTCCCTCCTCATATTTTGTAGAAGAGTTGGTAGATAATTTTTGTTAATTCTTTTTTAAACATTTAATAGAATTCGTTAATGAGGCCATCTGGTCCTGGGCTTTTCCTTGTTGAAAGTATTTTTATGTACTGATTCAACCTTTTTAGTATTTCTATTCAGATTTTCTATTTCTTCTTGAGTTGGTTTTGGTAGTGTCTGTGTTTCTAAATACTTGTCTGTTTTATCTCGGTCATGCAATTTGTTGGCATACAGTTGTTCCTAGTATTTAATGATTATGAAATAATCCTCTGGTAGTCATTTCACTTCGGTAAGCTCATGCAATGTTCCTACTTTCATTCTTGCTTTTAGTAATTTGAATCTTTTCCTCTTTTTGTCAGCCTACTTAAAGATTTGTTAATTTTGCTGATACTTTTGAAGGACCAACTGTGGTCTTGTTGATTCTTTCAATGTTTTTGTGTTCTCTATTTCATTTATCTCCACTATAATTCTTATTATTTTCTCTTGTTTGCTTTGGGTTTAGTTTACACTTTATTTTATAGTTTCTTAGGGTGGAAGATTAGTGTATCAATATGAAATCTTTCTTCTTTTTAAAAGTAGATGTGTATAGCTACAAGTTTCCCTCTGAACACTGTTTCTCTGCATCTCTTGAATTTTCATATGTTATGTTTTCATTTTTGTTTGTCTCAAATTATTCTCTTATTTCCCTTGTGATTTCCTCTTTGACTCACTGGTTATTTAAAAATGTGTTTTCTTCAAATTATACTACAAGGCTACAGTAACCAAAACAGCATGGTACTGGTACCAAAACAGAGATATAGACCAATGGAACAGAACAGAGTCCTCAGAAATAATACCACACATCTACAGCCATCTGATCTTTGACAAACCTGACAAAAACAAGAAATGGGGAAAGGATTCCCTATTTAATAAATGGTGCTGGGAAAATTGGCTAGCCATAAGTAGAAAGCTGAAACTGGATCCTTTCCTTACTCCTTATACGAAAATTAATTCAAGATGGATTAGAGACTTAAATGTTAGACCTAATACCATAAAAACCCTAGAAGAAAACCTAGGTAGTACCATTCAGGACATAGGCATGGGCAAAGACTTCATGTCTAAAACACCAAAAGCAACGGCAGCAAAAGCCAAAATTGACAAATGGGATCTCATTAAACTAAAGAGCTTCTGCACAGCAAAAAAACTACCATCAGAGTGAATAGGCAACCTACAGAATGGGAGAAAATTTTTGCAATCTACTCATCTGACAAAGAGCTAATATCCAGAACCTACAAAGAACTCAAACAAATTTACAAGAAAAAAACAAACAACCCCATCAAAAAGTGGGCAAAGGATATGAACAGACATTTTTCAAAAGAAGACATTCATACAGCCAACAGACACATGTAAAAATGCTCATCATCACTGGCCATCAGAGAAATGCAAATCAAAACCACAATGAGATACCATCTCACACCAGTTAGAATGGCAATCATTAAAAAGTCAGGAAACAACAGGTGCTGGAGAGGATGTGGAGAAATAGGAACACTTTTACACTGTCGGTGGGTTTGTAAACTAGTTCAACCATTATGGAAAACAGTATGGCGATTCCTCAAGGATCTAGAACTAGATGTACCGTATGACCCAGCCATCCCATCACTGGGTATATACCCAAAGGATTATAAATCATGCTGCTATAAAGACACATGCACACGTATGTTTATTGTGGCACTATTCACAATAGCAAAGACTTGGAATCAACCCAAATGTCCATCAGTGACAGACTGGATTAAGAAAATGTGGCACATATACACCATGGAATACTATGCAGCCATAGAAAAGGATGAGTTCATGTCCTTTGTAGGGACATGGATGCAGCTGGAAACCATCATTCTCAGCAAACTATCACAAGAACAGAAAACCAAACACCGCATGTTCTCACTTATAGGTGGGAACTGAACAATGAGATCACTTGGACTCGGGAAGGGGAACATCACACACCGTGGCCTATCATGGGGAGGGGGGAGGGGGGAGGGATTCCATTGGGAGTTATACCTGATGTAAATGACGAGTTGATGGGTGCTGACGAGTTGATGGGTGCAGCACACCAACGTGGCACAAGTATACTTATGTAACAAACCTGCACGTTATACACATGCACCCTAGAACTTAAAGTATAATAATAATAAATAAATTTTTTTAAATGTGTTTAATTTCCACATACTTGTGAATTTCCCAAATTTCTTTCTTTCTTTCTTTCTTTCTTTCTTTTTTTTTTTTTTTTTTTTTAGATGGAGTCTTGCTCTGTCTCCCAGACTGGAGTGCAGTGGCGTAATCTCGGCTCACTGAAACCTCCGCCTCCTGGGTTCAAGCGATTCTCCTACCTCAGCCTCACAGGTAGCTGGGATTACAGGCATGTGTCACCACACCCAGCTAATTTTTGTATTTTTAGTAGAGATGGGGGTTTGCCATGTTGGCCAGGCTGGTCTCGAACTGCTGACCTCAGGTGATCCACCCACCTAGGCCTCCCAAATTGTTGGGATTACAGGCATAAGCCACCGCACCTGGTCCCAGATTTCTTTCTGTTATTGATTTTTAATTTCCTTCCATTATGGTCAGAAAAAATACACTGTAAGGTTTCAATCTTTTTAAATTTTGTGAGACCTATTTTGTGGCCTAATATATATGGTATATCCTCATGTTCACTTGAAAAAAATGTGTATTCTGCTGGTATCAGACACAGTGTTCCTATATGGCTGTTAGGTCTAGTTGGTTTATAGTGTTGTTCAGGTCTTCTATTGAAGGGGTCCCCAAGCCGCAGGCCAAGGACTGATACCAGTCCATGACCTGTTAGGAACCGGTCCGCACAGTGGGAGGTGAGCAGCAGTGGGCAAGCAAGCATTACTGCTGAGCTCTACCTCCTCTCAGATCAGCGGCAACATTAGATTCTCATAGGAGTGTGAATGCAAGGGATCTAGGAACTAATCCCTGATGATCTGAGGTGAAACAGTTTTATCCATACCATCCCCACCGACCCCGTCTGTGGAAAAATTATCTTTCATGAAAACAGTACTTGGTGCCCAAAACATTGAGGACTGCTGTTCTCTTGTACTTGTTGATCTAACTAGTTACTCTAACTATTATTAAAAGTGGAATATTGCAGTATCCAACTCTTATTTTTGAAGTTTTTCTCTCTTCATTATTATTAGTTTTTGCTTTATGTATTTTTTAAATAATTGTTATGTCTTCTTGATGAACTGACCTTTTTATCATTATGTAACATCTTTTTTGTCTCTTATAACAGTTTTGGTTTTAAAGTTGATTTTGTCTGATATTACTGTAGCTTTTCTAGCTCTCTTTTGGCTACAGCTCCCATAGAATATCTTTTTCCATTCCTTCACCTTCAACTTATTTGGATCTTTTGAATCTAATTTGAATCTCTTGTAGATAGCATAGACAATCATACTCCACTTAACAACAGAGACATGTTTTGAGAAATGCATTGTTCAGTGATTTTGTTTTTATGCGAATATCACAGAGTGAGTATAATTACACAAACCTAGATGGTATAACCTACTACACACCTAGGCCAAATGGTATAACCTGTTGTTCCTAGTCCTAGGCTGCAAAACTGTACAGCATGTTACTGTAATGAATACCATAAGCAATGTAGCATAATGGTAAGTATTTGTGTTTTGAAACATATCTAAACATAGAAAAGGTACAGGAAAAATATAGTATTATAATATTATGGGACCACTGTTGTATATGTCATCTGTTGTCTATCAAATTGTCGTTATGCAATGCATGATTCTAGTTGGATTATAGTATTTTTTAATTCATTCAGCCAGTTTCCATCTTTGAATTGGATAGTTTATGTACATTTAATGCAATTACTATAAAGAAGAGTTTCTTCCATTTTGCTATTTTTATATATATTATATCATTTTTGTTTTTTATCTCCTCTATTACTTCCTTTTTTTCTGTATAGCTATTTTCTGGTGTACCATTTTGATTCTCCTTGTGACATTTACTATTATTTAGTTATTGTGCTAATGTTTTCCTGGGGAATTACAATTAGCATCTTAGCTCATAACAATCTAATTTGAATTAATACCAACTTAGTTTCAATATTATACAACAACTTCATACCTTGTCCCCTACTTATGTTATTTTCATAAATTATAAATTAATATATTGTATGCCCATCAACATAGATCTATAGTTATTGCTTAATGTAGTTTTTTAAAATTATGTGGGGTAGAAAAGAGGATTCACAAACAAAAATATACATAAGGTACTGACCTTTGTGTTTACCTATGTAGAGTTCTGTACTTCTTCATGTCAATTACAATTACTGGCTAGTTTCTTTTTATTTCAGCCCGAAGGCCTCCCTTTAGAAATTTTTTGTAGGGCAGATTTATGAGCAATGAACTCACTCAGTTTTTGTTTATCTGGGAATATTGTAATTTTTCTTCGTTTTTGAAATTTAGTTTTATCAGATAAAGAATTCTTGGTTGACAGATTTTTTCATCTTTCAACATTTTGACCATATCATTCCACTGCTTTCTGACTGTCATGGTTTCTCTTGAGAAATCAGCTGTAAATCTTACTGAGGATCAGAATTCTCTCTTCGTCTTTGTCACTTTCAACAGTTTGATTATAATGTATCTTGGTGTCAGTCTTTTTTAGTTTATCCAGATTGGGATTGTTGAATTTCTTGTGTGCATTCTTGTCTTTCATCAAATTTGGAAAGTTTTAGGCATTATTTCCTCAAATAATCTCTTTGCTTCTTTCTCCCTCTCCTTCTGGGACCATCATTAATCATATCTCAGTACGCTTGATGGTATTCCACAGATTGCTTAAGCCATGTTGTTATTTTTCTTTATTTAATCCATGTTGTTATTTTCCTTTATTTTTTTTCTTTCTGATCCTCAGACTAGATCATGTTAATCACCTTATTTTCAGCTCAAATCTGCTATTGAGTCCCACTAGTGAATTTTTCATTTCTGTTGTAATTTTCAGTGTTAGAATTTGTATTTGGTTTCTTTTTATGATATTCGTCTTTTTATTGAGATTCCCTGTTGGTGAGGCATCATTCTTGTGCTTGCCTTTAGTTCTTTGTTTATAGTTTCTGTTAGCTCTTTGAGCTAAACTTTATTAAAATAATTAATTTAAAATCTTTGTCTAGTCAGCTCAGTGTCTGAACTTTCTCAGAGACAGTTTCTGTTTATTTCTTTTTTCTTTTCCTTTTTTCTCCTTTGTACAGGTTATACTTTCTTACTTCTTTGCATACTTCATAATTTTTTGTTGAAAACTTGACATTTAAATATTATAAATAGCAACTCTGGAAATTAGATTCTCCCCTCTCCCTGGGGCTTTTTGTTGCTACTTGTTCAGCAGTAGTAGTTATTTGTTTGTTTAGTTCGTTTTTTGAAATACTTTTTTCTAGCTTATATTTCTTTGTTGTGCATAACCTCTGAAGTTTCTATTGTTTGCTTAGTAGTCAGCTAGCTATTTGACAGGTATTTCCTTAAATGCCTGGAACCAAAATATGAATAATAATAATAAAAACAAAACAAAAAAAATCAGAGAAAATCTCTCAGTTTTTGCAGATGAGCTCTTTGTATATATTAGGTCACACTTCAACACTCAGCCAGGCAATTTATAACTTTTCATTAGCTTTCACTTCCTGCTTGTATAGAGCCTCAAGTTTATCCGCAAGTGAGAGAATAGAACCTTCTCAGGTCTTTTCTGAGGATATGTCCAGCCCTGGACATAAACTGAACATAAACCTGACCTTTTAGAGTCCAAAGGATACGTGGGAGCTTTTCAGAGTCCTTATGCCTTAAAGTACCTCATTCCATAGCCCTCACTCCCAGGTTTTTCACTTTATCTATTTTTTGTCCTGTTTTTCCGTGCCCAGATGACAGTGGCTAATACATTTGCCTTTAAATATTTGAGCAAACACTCCCCAAGGAATAGCTGCCTCAACCCTGGGAGTATTCTGAGTTAAGTGAAATAAAGGCAAGCCCTTCGAGTGTGTCCTTCAATAAGCCATAAGATATTTCAAAACAAAAAAAAAACCACAGTTCTTTCAGAATAAGGTTTGTTTTCCCTCTGGTACTACAGACCTGTATTGGAAATGTGGACTGTTGTCTTCAGGGCCACCTTTTTTGTTTATTTTTCTTGATTAACCTTTCACCTGGTTGTAATCATTTTATTCATTTTCAGAGTTCTGCTAAAGTTCATTCTGGCTGTTTTTACCAATTTATTTTCTGCTTTAGTAGAGTGATGGAATTTTGGATTTCTCTATTCTGCTATTTTCACTGATGTCACTCAGGAAGGATTCCTTTTAAGACACAAAAACCACTAAACATAAAGGAAAATATTGATATATTTAGCAACATTAAAATTAAAAGATTTCGTTCATCAATAGACATGATAAAGTAAGGTAAAAGACAAGCTACAGAATAGGAATAGATATTCACACTATATACAATTGATAAAAGACTAGTTATCCAGAATAAATACTAAAATCTAACACTTTAGTAAGAAAGGAACAACCAAATAAGGAGAAAAAATGGGCAAAGATTTGAACGGGGACTTCACAAGAGAGAAAACCTAAATGACTGATAAATGTATGAAAAGATGCTCACTCTCACTAAGAATCAGAGAAAGGGAAAATAAAACCATAACGCAATATTGTTACACACCCACCAAATTTTTTAAAATGAATAATACCAACAATGCTGGGTAGAACTGAATTGTAGAATAAGAGAAACTGTTCTTTGTGCACAGATGTGTAGATTGGCTTAACCAACTTCGAAATTTCTTAAAGAAGGTATTCATACCCTATAACCAACCATTCTATCCCTGAATGTGCATGTGTATATACATATCTCCCAGAAATTTACTCACATGGGTATCATAACAGCCATGGGTTGTGGCATTTTTCGTAATGTCCTCAAAATGAAAACAATACAATTGTCTATCGACAGAGTAATCTATATTCACTGACTCCTTCTCCTTACCTCCAGTTTTTTCTTGACCCCTTGTAATCAGGTTCTATCTTCATCAAATAATGAAATTTTCTCTCAGGTAACTAATTACTACCATCTGTTCTTCATTGTCTAATTCTTCCCCATTTTTCTAGTATCTGTCTTGACATATTCTTCTTATATGCTCTTCATCTTTAGGATCTCATTTATTTCTGTAACTTCAACAACTGTATATCTGCAATAATTTCTAAGTCTGTATCTCCAGCATAGGCAGTTTTTTTTTTTTTAACATTGGGGCGAAGATTTGTTCCAGACTATGTAATGAAATTGTAAATTTGTGTTTATTGATATTAACTGGATCCACAATGGTAATTGAAAATTCTTTTGCTTTGTCCTTCATTTTCATTCATCAATGCATTTTTTGAGAATTTTACTGCTCTCCTAAAGTTATCTTTACCACTTTTACTTCCCCTTATTCTCATCAATAAGGCCTCTCCTGCAGTACCAAAAAAAATAGTAGTAATAGTAGTAATAAATGTCTGTCTCTTTTACCCACAATTTACTTTGCTTTATCATGCCTACTCAATTCCTCAATTTGCATCTATTTTTAACTTTACTGGTAATTTCTTTAATAACTGGATGTAATGGCTTCTTTTCAGCTCTCTCTCTCTATTCCTATTTTCTCCCATATTTGTTTTTTTTTAAATCTTGCAACTATCTTCTTTTTTTCATTCCCTTGATACTCACCCATCTCTACTTGCCTCTTTTTTCTCTAATAGTTTCTTATGATAGGAACACCAAATAATGTATCTTCCAAACCAGAATGCTTTTGAAAATGAATGCTGTTTAATAATTAAGCCAGCATAATAGGTATAAACCCAGATTGTTCAAGGAAAAATCAGATGTGTGGTTACCCTATATATCCTTATCTTAGAGATCTTATCTTCCTTCAGTTTGTTTTCTTAACTCTTAATATGAATGTTACCTCAAATTTTCAATCATTGTCTTTTGTTCTTTCACATATTCTCTGCAGGTGATCTGACACATTTGAATGACTCAAATTACTACCTCCATTGATAATTCCGAAATTATATGTCCTAACTTTTTCCTGAGTTCCAGACCCATATACCTCATCAAATAGCTCCAGACTAGTAGCCCAAAAATACCTAGCCACAAAATCTAAACTTATCTTCTCCCTCAAATATCCTGATTTTAAATTTACATTGAGGCATATATACACACAGAGATATGTAGTGTATATATGCAGTTATGTGTATAAGTCTGGAGATATATATCACACACAGAGAGACATTATTATTGCAGTTGCTTCATTAGATACTAGACATACAATAGTAGCAAAACACAGTTCCATCATGACAGTGCTTTCTAATTTGGGAGATAGACATTGATCAAAGTATTACACACATAAATGTTGTGATACTTTCTATAAGTATGGTCATTGCTGTGAAGGAGAGGGATGTGATGTCATGTAAGGCATTATATGGGTATTTTACCTTCTTTTAAATACATGGCCTTTTTAATTAGATAAGTGGCAACAAATAGCTCTTCAAAATTAGACTTTCTTTATTTCTTGGAAATATTTGTCACAATTCAGTACTCAAATATGTAAGCAAATGGAGTCGTCTTGCTTCTCAAAATTCCTACTACTTATGGCTATGTTGTTTATAAACCACATAAAATTTCAAACACTGAAATGGTAGCAATATCTTTGGAATTAAGGATGTTGGTATAGAAACTAAATAAAGGAGATTCTATAGAAATAGTATTAGTTTTGTGAGACAGAAATGATGCATAATATTAGGAATACCTTTTAGTCACGAAGTCTGGCTGTTTCTCTCTTCTTTTCACATAGTAAGTGATATTTGTTGATTAAATGTTAATTGCTTGTTTTTTTATCATATGTTTCAAGTCTTGTGCACAAAATTTGAAAGTCCTCATGTTCCCATTCTTAGAACACTTATGCCCATTACTGGTAGCCCAGAACATGAACTAAATTATGCAAATCCTAAAGTAATAAATTTATAATCAACATATATTAATAATGTTAAAAATAATCTACAGTATTAGTCTTTATGTTTGTATATTTTTAGAATGGTGACAATTACATCAGTCTTTACTATGATGATAGGTATAATAATAACAGTAATAATAACCAACACTTATTAAATATTTACCACTTGAAAGTGCTAAATAATTTACATACATTATTTTACTTAACCGCTGCAGGATTCCAGTGAGGCAGATTCTATTGTTATCCTCAATTTTCAGATAAAGGAAGTGGCAATTCAAAAGGTATATCCATCAGGGTCCTAGCAGAACTCAGATAGCATGCTTAAATAGGTAATTGAGGAGAGTTCAATAAGAACCTATAGAATGTACAAAGGTTTGAATAGAATTTAGGGAAAACCACAAGACATCATGGAATGCCTGGGACTAGTAACAGTGGGAACCATTAATGCTCCTACCTAATGGGGCAAAGGGAAGGAGTGCTGTTAGAATCTAGAAAAAGAGCTATAAGCAAGAAGGGCAGTCTGACACAAGCTGTGATCTTGAGTTGAGTGACACAGCCAACCTATGATGACCTGGTAGAGAGGGAGCTAGGAGAATAAATGCCAGACCTTACCCTATCCCAACTCACAGTCTTCTGCCAGTGCCTTCCACTGACTGAACCCAACTGGAAGCCAGGGCAGAAAATAATTTGTTGATGGTGTCCATACAGGTCAGCTTAGAGCAGAGAGGGTGAAAATGGTTGGAGACTGATCTAAAAAGGAAATGGAAAATATCTAGGAATTAAATAGCTTGCTCAAGATTTCAAACTATTAAATGGCATAGCAAGTATATGAATGACAAATCCTTTATTCCTAACCACAATACTATACTGCCTCTCATATTAAAACGTTTTAGGAAATGGTACTTGCCAGGGAAAATACTTTAAATCTGAAAGCTTCTATTCTATCTCAAGTTGTTGGATGCATTTATACCTAACAGTAAGTGACACCAAATATGTCAGAGCTGAGCAGCAAAGAATGCTAAAAAAAAAAAAAAAAATTGGGGGGGGGGGTCTTGATTCTACATGTTATTGGCATTTTCAGAATATTAAACCATAGTTGTTCCCCTTGTTCAGATTCCAGACTCCATCATTTCTCGTGGTGTTCAGGTGCTCCCACGAGACACAGCCTCCCTCAGCACTACTCCTTCAGAATCGCCTCGTGCTCAGGCTACATCTCGCCTCTCTACAGCTTCCTGCCCAACACCAAAAGTAAGTACAGTTGCTTCACACCTTACACCTACTCTTCTATAGTAATCTGGGAAAACTAACCAGTATTTCCTTCTGCTTGTCAAGGTTGGATTGCATGCAAGTTTACACTATGAAAAATGAAAAAAGTGTGAGATAGTTCCCACCCATTGTGTCACAAATTGTCATATTAGGCCAATAGTAGGACAATACAGATTTCATTCAAAATGTTTTACTCCTACATCATAGCTAAGGGTATTGCTTTCTGTAGCTCCTGTTTCTTTGTTGTAGATTTGTTATTTTTTAGTATACTTATCATTATAGATGTAAATTTATTTGTTTATGCTGAGGATGAATGTACTTTTGGCCAGTAAACAGCAAGATTAACAAAATTGTGTCACCAAAGGGATTTCTTTAAACTTGTCCAGGCTGGGATAGCTCCCTGCTCTAGTATCATTCCAAATTTTTTCAAACATATTCATCTTGGAATGTTGCTGCCTAATATTTGCAAACAAATCTGAATTTATTAGAAAGAAAGTTTTAATGCCAACCTTTGGGAGAGGGAAGCAGTTTCTTAGTCTTTTTTTTAATATAATCTGTCACTGAGTTGTATAGGGTGGGGAAAGGATGAGACACTTCTATGCTGCTCACATCTTTGTGTATATGATAAATTAACTAGCAGACATTATTACTGCTGTGACTACTTTCTCCTGGAATGCTCCTTTCCTGATTAAGTTAGTCATTTGTGCTTTCAAGTTCTCTATCTGATTGATGGATGCAATATTGGTACCAAAGATTAACAGTAACATTCCTTATTATTTAATAAGACATGATGTTAAACACTAAATTTGTTCTAGGATTCTGACAGTTAATTTTTCAAATTATAGTTTTTTCCTCTGTCATCAAATTTAAGGACCATATAGCTGTCTTCCTCAATTCCATCTTTTCTATCAGTTTTGTGAATGTTATAATTTAATTTGACTAGAAGGGATCTCAGTTTCTGATGTGAATAGTGCAATTTGTTTTACATTACATGTTACAATCTTCTCAGCAATGTTTCCAGTGTTACCATTGTATATCATTATTTTTAGATATATGTCAAAAATAACTGATACTAATTTTATCATTTAAAACACTGAGGTCCTAAATCTTCAATAAACATTAAACTGTAAGAACACTGTAGACATTAAATGTACACCAATGCCATTTGGGTGCCAGCAAGCTACATTTTCAAATGAATTAAAGGAAGGAATTCTTAAAACCTGAATTAGATGGAAAAAATCTCGTCTATGTCTTTTATATTATTAAAACAAAGTAACTTACAGCTTGACTGCATTAAAATCCAGTTGTACCAGCTAAACTCACTTGTAAAGTCTGGAAAATATTTAAAACTAAAAGTTAAGTTCACTTTAAGATGTTTTGTTCACTGAATACTAAGACCTAAAAGCTGGGAATACAGAAGTATTCAAGGTATAGTCTCTTTTTTCCTTAATGATATGCTGAAATTATAAATATTTTTTGAAAATATTTTAAGCTAAATTTAATTATACATAATTCTTGAGTATTTTTAAAACTTTGCAATTATATTTTAGTTACAAAGAGGATAGTAAATAAAATTTGAATAATGACTTGGTACTTCCAAATTCACCAAAGTAAAATTCTGAAAAATAATAATGTTAATATTCATTAAATTAATTTGCTTATTGCAGAATTTTAGGAGAGCAAGTGGCTTGTCTTGATATTTTTTCCTTAGTTAACACTTAGATGTTCAAATTGACAGTGAATTCAAGAAAGCATTATATCTTTGTCTAGGAATAAGATTATATTTCTTTCAGATAATTTTTTTTTTTTTTTTTTTTTTTTGAGACAGAGTCTCCTTCTGTCACCCAGGCTGGAGTCCAGTGGCATGATCTCAGCTCACTGCAAGCTCCGCCTCCTGGCTTCACACCATTCTCTTGCCTCAGCCACCTGAGTAGCTGGGACTACAGGTGCCCGCCACCACGCCTGGCTGATTTTTTTGTATTTTTAGTAGAGACAGGGTTTCACCGTGTTAGCCAGGATGGTCTCGATCTCCTGACCTCGTGATCCGCCCGCCTCGGCCTCTCTTAAGTACTGGGATTACAGGCGTGAGCCACCATGCCCGGCCTTCTTTTGCATAATTTTTATCAGCACTAGAATGTATACCTCAAAGATAAAATTATCACTTTGGTGTAATTTTTAATATAAACTTTAAATGCTGAATTAGAATATTAATATAATAAAAGAAACTAATTTGAATATTGATATTTTAAAAGGAGTTAATCTATTCCAATTAGGTATCTGGAAATAATGTTTAAAAAATAAAGGACAGAAGGAAGTAAAATTTACCTTTCTAATAAGAAAAGTCTCATAAGTCATGAGACTGCTTAAGAGAATCTAAACTAGGTGCTCTTATAAGTGCTTTAATATCAGTGACGGATATACTACTTATCTTCATAGAGTTTACAATTTAGTCGTATATTACAGGTTGAGTATCCCTAATCCAAATGCTTGGGACCAGATTTCAGATTTCAGATTTTTTCAGATTTTGGAATATTTGCAGATACTTAAGCCGGTTGAACATCCCTAATCAGAAATCCAGAATACTCCAATGAGCATTTCCTTTGTGCTCAAAAAATCTCAGATTTCATATTTTCAGACAGGGATGCTCAACATGTAAAATAAACAGGTAGATAATCACTTTAACAATTACAATTTCACATTAATTTAATAATTATAATTGAAATACTATACATGCTAAGAAGAAATGAAAATGTTATGGTGGTAGAAAATAATAGCAGGGGAATTTCATTTAGATAGGGCGAGTAGAGAAGACCTAACATTTCATCAGGGGCATGAAGAATGATTGAAAACCAAATATGAGCTTTTGTGCTGTGTAAAGGTTTTAGGAATTATATTGATCAATAATGACCACTTTAAAGGCAGGTGTCACCAATCAAGAACTCTTACACTAAAACTTTATTAGTATGTGAATAGTCTAATACACTAAAACTTTATTAGTATGTGATGTCAACAGCCAATTTCAAATATCTATTCTTTTTTATTTAAATTAATGAATCTTTTTGCCTTTTCCCACTGAGTCAAATATCAAGACCATAGATTTTAGCACTGAGCTCTGTTCTAGGTGAATTCTTTATTTTAATTTTTTTGCGTAAAAATTTGAGGCCGAGAAGTCCAAAAGCAGTTTTGGGGTTTCAAATCTGAGGTACCAGGTAGATGATAATGTTATTAACTATACTAAGGATTAAAAGATAAGTACCAAGTCTTGAGGGTAAAAGAAAAGAGTGTAATGCATCTTGATTGGGAATGTGTATAATCTGAGGTGTATGTGAAACAACCAAGGAGTGATATCTAGCACAAAATTGGAAATACAATTTGAGTTTGAAATTCTTATTTTTACTGCATCTTGGTTATGATATTTATAACTTAGTACATATTAGTGTTAGCCAAATCCTGTAGAAATCCTTTCTACATTTCAGATTAGGCATGCACAGATTTTCATGCACAGAAATGTATGTGCAAATGTATTTTGTCTACATCAGAAATACAATATAGTTTTGAATGATCAGTACTAGAAAGAGCACTTGACTGATAATAGAAGATCTGGATGGAAATGCTTTCTTCTCTACTCATAACCACACAAAATTAAGCAAGTTACTTAACTTTACTGAGTTTTGTGTCTGTTATTTGACTCACCATCCTTATCTCTACAACAGTGTTTATTAACTCATTAAATAAGTTTTTGCCTGGTAGTGGAATAGCAATAGTGAGCAAGTAGACATTGTTCCAACTTCTACAAATAGATAGATCAGACTACTAAAAATTAAAGTATAATAAATGCTAGGATTGATTATCAAGAGTACATAATATTATGGAAATAGCTATCAGAAGCACTTAACCAAGTCTTTGTGAAAATGCAAAGGGTTAAATAACCAAGTTATGATTCAAAACTAACAGTTCCAATGTCTCCCTCTGTAGCTTTTTATCATTGGGCCATTTGTAAGCTGAAACACTTCCTGTCCATCCGCATGTGTTAATCTATTTATTTAGGTCAACAACTATAATAGTATAATATTATAATAAATGTTTCAGTATAGTTATATTGCAATATAACATCCTAAATTATGCTTTGATCATTTAAGATTCTCCAGCTTTAGTGAGAACAAAATCTATAAAAATATACCAGGTCTTGATTTCGTTTTGTTTTTTTGGTACCCTCATTACAACCTAATGAAGATAACTGTGTATTATCTTTTCTAAACAATACTTCATAGATTACATTTTCTCCAGCACATTTGTTTGCTGAAATGATATTGTATATAGGGAAAAGTCATTTCTCTTTTATATCATATATTTTCTTTTAATGAAATCTGACTGAAATGAGGAATGATTTTCACTCCTCTTGTTTTATGACAGTGAAGTATCTTTCAAGAACAAAGTTGGGATATTTGACTTTCATTGTCCTAAGTAAAATAGTGCCTAAGTCAAATAGTACGTAAATTCTATTTAAAGAAGTATAGACAATATCTAGACTCAAGTTCTAAAATAAGGATAGTCTTCTAAAAACAATTCGCTGAAAGAATAATTCTGTAATTGATAAATTCTCTTTTAAAGTGAGCATGATTCATAGCTTAGATGAGTGCCAATTTTCAATTATGAAGGACAGCAGCATCTCTATTTAGAAAAAATCAAGACCGGGCACAGTGGCTCACACCTGTAATCCCAGCACTTTGGGAGGCTAAGGCCAGTGGATTGCTTGAGGACAGGAGTTTGAGACCTGCCTGGCCATCATGGCAAAACCCCATCTCTACTAAAAATACAAAAAATTAGCCAGGTGTGGTGGCACATGCCTGTAATCCCACCTTCTTGGGAGGCTGAGGTGCAAGAATTGCTTGAACCTGGGAGGCAGAGGTTGCAGTGAACTGAGATCAAGCCACTGCAGTCCAGCCTGGGCAACAGAACAAAAAACTCTGTCTCCAGGGAAAAAAAAAAAAAAAGAAAGAAAGAAAGAAAAGAAAGAAATCAAGACGCTTAAGGTAGAAAATAATGATTAGAGCAAAAAATAAAAATGTTTCAAACTTTCAATTTACCATTCCTTTTAGATTTTATTAAAATAGAGAATATTTTTAAAGACTAATTTTATTATCCTTTTATTCCCTAAACATCTGAAGTTTGATTTTGAGTAAGTAAATAGAGTTTATAGTCACATATTTTCCTGTACCTTAAAAGTTAGCAAAGAATTTTGTTCTTAGACTAACCAGCAAGTTGTGTTTTTTTTTTTTTGCTCTTAAGAAGAAAATATAAATACTATCAATATCTAATTGAACTAAAGATTATACAACAATTAAAATGTATATTTATTGAAATATCTTTATATGAGGGGTATATACCTTTAATCCACTAATGTCTAATACTATATTCAAACAAAATATGTAATTATTACTTCTTTGTAGGTTTCTCTTATTGTCCTTTGAGCGAAAGAATTTAGATTGCTCTGGTTAAGCTATATTCTTAACTCAGGGTTTTTAATGTGTGAGTCTGAAAGGCAGTGTGAGTTCCTTTACCTATAAAAATGACACTGTTGATTCTATATCAGCATAATATTTTCTCTGGGATGTTTTCCTAGTAATGTTAGTTTTTACAAACTATTACATATTGTCACTATTTTCCTTTGTGAACACCAGGGAGATTATGTGATGTGGCTAGGTCATTGACTAAACCTGGGTTCCCAAGTCTCTGGAGAAGCTCATAAAATGGCCATATTTCCAGCCTAAATCATGTCACTAACTGGTGACAGCAAATTATTTTTTTCCTATTTTAAAGAGCCTAACCAAAATCAGTAAGACTATACTAGACATCAAGTTTCTTTGCTTTTGCTAAAATTGTATCAACATTGCTACAACAATATGTTCAGCTGTTAACGACATTATAGAAATAGATTCTACACATACTGTCAACACACAACAAAAAAGTTGGAAACCAGTGAATTAGTGAGATCAAAAATACATTCTCTGAACAAAATATATGTTTTCTTTTGTGAACGTTTACCTCATCTGGGGGGTGTTGAGCAATGATATTCTCTGCATTATTGGTTAGATCCAGCAGTTCTCAAACATACTGGTCTCCAGACCCCTTCATCCTTTTAACAATTATTAAGGACCCCAAATTATATCTGTTTATGTGGGTTATATCTAACAATGTTTGTTGTACTAGGAATTAAAACTGAAGGCTGGGCGTGGTGGCTGTAATCCCAGCACTTTGAGAGGCTGAGGTGGGTGTATCACCTGAGGTAGGGAGTTCAAGACCAGCCTGACCAACGTGGAAAAACCCTGTCTCTACTAAAAATATAGAATTAACCGGGCGTGGTGGCACATGCCTGTAATCCCAGCTACTCGGGAGGCTGAGGCAGGAGAATCGCTTGAACCCAGGAGGCAGAGGTTGCGGTGAGCCGAGATCACGCCATTAAGCTCCAGCCTGGGCAACGAGAGCGAAACTCCGTCTCAAAAAGAAAGACTGAGAAGTTTTAAAATATTTACTTATTTGTTTAAAATAAAAATAGTAAAGCCTTTACATGTTAACATAAACAACATATTCTTTATGAAAAAATAAGTGTATTTTCCAAACCAAAAAAAAATCTTAAAATAACAGCATTGTTTGACATTTTTTCAAATATATGTTAATATCTCGCTTAATAGAAAATAACTGGATTCTCACATTTGTTTCTGTATTAAGTCTGTTGTAATACGTTATTTTGGTTGAAGAACAAATTGAACCTCATACAGATATAGTTAGAAAAGTAAGGACTTGCAGTGAGCCGAGATCATGCCACTGCACTCCAGCCTGGGCAACAGAGCGAGACTCCATCTCAAAAAAAAAAAGAAAAGGAAGGACTATATTGTTCACATTTTTTTACAGTTGCGGATATTCTTTGATACCATACCAAAAATTTACAATTGTTAGTTAAGTAAAGGTTAGTTGAAATGTTGAATCTAAAACCTTGGCTAGGACCATTCCATACTCATACCTTAAAATCCATTGGTCTGTCTTACACTTTGAATGGATCTTTTACCCAGGCATGATTTTGGAACACATATATTGGTCATTTGGAAAGTATAAATTCTTCCAAAAGTTGACATATTTTGTTATATTATATCAAAAAATCACCTTCATTAATATAATGACCAAGCTCATCTAAAAAGTCTGGGATGTATTGCAAGTTCTTAAGCTCATAGTGGCATATAGACATTTTCTAAGTTCTAATTTATGCTTTGAAGCTAGAAATTGGGCCGGGCATGGTGGCTCACACCTATAATTGTAGCACTTTGGGAGGCTGAGGCAGGCGGGTTATTTGAGGTGAGGAGTTTGAGACCAGCCTGGCCAACATGGTAAAACCCCGTCTATACTAAAAACACAAAAATTAGCCGGGTGTGGTGGTACATGCCTGTAGTCCCAGCTACTTGGGAGGCTGAGGCAGGAGAATCACTTGAACCCGAGAGGTGGAGGCTGCAGTGAGCCGAGATTGCACCATTGCACTCCAGCCTGGGCAACAGAGCAAGTCTGTCTCAACAACAAAAAAAAAGCTAGAAATAGTATCACTGGCAAAAAAAGCAACAAATAGTTTTTTCTTGAATTGACAGACTTTGTTTATTTTTGAGAAAATGTATACCAAACATCTAAGTCTGAATAATAAGTTATTAGTTATTTCATTTTTTCAAGTAAAAATGGTTTTCTTTATTTAAAACTAACTATTCAGCTTACAACTCAAACAACTGCATAAATAAGTGATTTTCCTTGAGACAAGCACCATCGTTTGGTATGCAGAAGTATTTTATTCATACTTCCCATTTTGTCACATTCAAGGCCCAAGTTTTAATTAATTTAATTTTCCCATTTTGTCACATTCAAGGGCTGTTTTAGTTCATTTTAATTAATTTAATTAAATTAATATTAAATAGTAAATTTAATATGTATTAATATTGTCATATAATATTGTAATTAATCATGTAAATATAAATATTACATTGAGGATATAGTAAATATTAAATTTACTATGTCATTGAGGACAGTATATGAAACTAGTTTTTTAAAAAAGAAAAACAGAAGATAGCAGTGAATAGAACAGTGATTGTTCCTACTACTTGGATCTACTCCTTGATTTATACTAGGATGTCAATCCACCATTGATTTTGTACCCCATCAGTGCAAATGTCAATGCAGCAAAAATGGCAAATAATGTCTTCGTACTATTAGTAAAATAATTCTGACTTTGTCAAGCCCTGAAAGGGTCTCCAGGACCCTCATGGGTTTGTGGATCAACTTAAAGAACCATTGATAAAATCAAATGAGCAAACTGGCCTATGTTTCTTGAAAACATTCTGGTCAAAATGGTGGCTATTGCATCCTTTTTATATATATATTTTCCATAAAAGCAGTATTACAGTGGTATACTCAGTCTAAGAGCTCTGATCCTTTATGTAAATGACTACCGGTACCATGGTTAAGCATTATACATAGTTCACCCGTCCCCTGTCATCCAGGTTAATCCTAGAGCCGGGAACACCTACACCTCTCTGATTCCAAATGAGAGACTTCATGAAATCTTTTGAAGATATGACACCAGAAGTTATAATTCCCAGCTAACTCCATTCATTTTCAGTGTGGTATTACTTCTGCACTTGGATGACAACTAATTTTCGCCAGGATATTCTGTCTACTAATAGATAACATACAAAGCCCTCGTTTAAGAAATAGTCCGGGTGTGGTGGCTCACACCTGTAATTCCAGCACTTTGGAAGGCCAAGGTGGGCGGATCAACTGAGGTCAGGATTTCAAGACTAGCCTGGTCAACATGGTGAAACCCTGTCTCTACTAAAAATACAAAAAGTTAGCTGGGCGTGGTGGCAGGTGCCTGTAATCCCAGCTACTCGGGAGGCTGAGGCAGGAGAATCACTTGAACCCGAGAGGTGGAGGTTGCAGTGAGCAGAGATCACGCCACTGCACTCTAGCCTGGCGACAGAGCAAGACTCTGTCTCAAAAAAAAAAAAAAAAAAAGACAGAAAAAAGAAATAACCTAGTTGTTGGCAGATAATTCTGTTGAGTATACAATTGGGGATAGCTCATTTTCGAAATCAGTTTAGAACATTTAAAAAAGTCAGATCGACATTGCTGGCCCACCACTGATATAATACACTGTATCAATACTCAGCTAATATTCTTTAGACCCTCCAGACTATTTTACTCACTTACATTAAATGCCTGACTCCTATGGACATTTGAGTAACTGATTTCTGCCCTAATTCACTGTTATCTAATTTATCCTCCTTTATAACATGTTTGTTTGGGGATTTATTCTCATTTGTTAGCAAAGCAGAATTTTGAGACTTAAAATAAAAGATGATTCCCTTTAACCCTCTTCTAATGAGAAAGGCATCACCCAGTATGGGAAAGAATTTAATATTTTGATGAAACTAAAATTATATAATAAAGCATTTTAACTATTTTTGGTCTATAACTTATTTTCAGTAGTTTTCCTATGATGTTCTGCTGGGTATATAGGATTTTACATCGATTTTTCTTTTTTCATTCATGCAAGTGTTCCCTTTGTTTTTCATTATTATCATTATAATGATAATTGAAAATTAAATTTCTCCATCTCTTTCTAATTATTTAATGGTCACAGAACTATGTTTATTATAAATGTAACAACTATGAAATGTATAATTGCCACTCTGAAGTCTAAAGTTGCAAATGAAATTTGATATCTGAGAAGATATAGCAAACCAAAAACTGCTAGCTGTAGAATTAACATTTTATAGCTAAGACAGATTGTAAGTGGTATAGTTTCAGTATAGTTTCTTTATTTAAAAAAATGTACATACTCATTTGGAAAAACATTTTAAAACTCACATAAAAAAGTTCTTATAAATTACCCTTCATAAATAACCACTGTTAAAATTTTGCTATATATCATTCTCTTATGTTTTTCTATGCATTTAAATATCTTATAACAAGAAGGCAGTGATTAAGGGCTCAGTTTCTGGAGTCTGACAGGCCTGTGATGAATCACTTACTAGATGTGTGGCTTTCAAAAAGTTACTTCACCTCTATAACTTTAATTATCTCATCTGCAAAATGAAAAATCATGATACTGCTTGTTTCATAGGGTTGTCTTAAGAATTTAAGTTAAAAATGTATATAAATCAGCACAATGATTGAAATATAAGTACTCATTAAACATTAGCTATTATTATTAAATTGTCTATAGCTTTTAACCCATCTTGTTTACTTAGTAATATGAGCATCTTTCTATGTCATGAACATCTTTACATGTTGTAAATTATCTTCTACAACATTATTTGGATTGTTTGATATTCTAACTGATAGATGTGACATAGTTTTTTCACCAACCCGTATTTTGGATATTTTTGTGGTTTCTTATTTTCTAGTTTTAAAAACAATGCGTAGATAATCTTTCAGAAGTTAAAAGTTTTGGAGTCATCTCTTAATCAAACTCAGTAACTTCTGTTATTTCTACTTTTATTGAAAGTATATGCAGAACTTTTAAGTCTATGTTTTCTGTATTTTACATAGATAGCAGGAATAGATCATTTTTGTGTCTCCATGAATTTAATGATATATTGGAAGAAGCAGTTTTTAGCATTTGCATTTGACTGATTTACTGGTAGACATTTAAAAACTATAAACCCAAAGTCATTTGAAAAGCTAACAAGCTTGAGTGTATAAAAGTATTACACTGTGAGGCACAACGTATTGAGTACCAGCCCTAGTCTGCCATATTATAACTTTATGAGGGCCAGGCACAGTGGCTCATGCCTATAATCCCAGCACTTTGGGAGACCAAGGAGGGAGGATCACTTAAGCCCAGAAGTTCAGGACCAGCCTGGGCAATATAGTGAGACCCTGTCTCTACAAAAAAAAAAAAAAAAAATTAATTAGCTGGGCATGGTGGTATGTGCCTATAGTGCCAGCTACTCAGGAGAATCACTTGAAGCCAGGCAATTAAGGCTGCAGTGAACTGTGATGATGCCACTTCACTCCCAGCCTGGGTGACAAAGCAAGGCTCTGTCTCAAAAAATAATAAATAAATAAAACTGTGAGGACTAGTTGACCTCAGTTTCTGTTATTTGTAACACCAAGATACTAAACAAACTCTAAAGTCCCTTGTAGGCTTATAATTCTGTTCTTTTGAAATAGTTCAAATATCAACTAGAAAATATTCTTAAAGCCCTTCTCTCTCTGATATTTTATTAATCTCCAGTTAATACAGAATAATTTACATTTACTTATTTTATATTTTGCATTCTGTTCTAGTACATAAAGTGAGATTATTAACTGAAAATGTTCTAACTTCACTTAAGATCTTTTACATTTAGGTAAAGCTTGTCTCTGTTAAATGGAATACTGATTTCTCTTGAGATCCACTCTAGTTTTGTTCAAGTTATAGGAAGATAGGAAAGTGAACTGTTGAAATACAAGACATTGTGAAATTAAGAATACTAGCTTTCAGTATAAATAGCTTTGATTCATTTCAACTGTTTTTAATTGTTTGGGACGTGTTTTGTGTAAAACAGCCCAACAAATATAAGCGGTCCCATCATTGTTTCAGCAACAGAATTTATTAGATACAGGCATGATTTAGATCTATTTAATATCCCATTTTGACTTTAATATAGAGTACATCCCATACTAAACTATCCTCTGGATCTTCATATCTTAAACTGATATATATTCTAAAATTAGGTATTTTCTGACCCAAAATTTCAGGAGCATCTCCCTACTCATTCTACTTTTGTTAAAGAGAAAACACAGAATAATTCAGAAATTCATTGACTATGTCAGTGAATATTTTTAATGCATATTATATGTCAAATACTGTATTAGCTATTGGGGATACAGCAATGAATAGACTTTTTAACCCTGTTCTTAAGGAACTTACAGTGGATTATGTGAAAATAAAATATTTATAAGAAATCTACCAGATACAGGGTTAACAAGCTCAAAGAGCTCTTCTAATCCAGTAGGAAAGAAAAAAATGGATGAGTAAAAGGTAAGCATAGTCATTTAATAAAATAAATACATGCAGCACAGATATATGTGGGGGGAGTACACTCTCATTAGAAATCTACTAAAAATTTAAAACAACACAAATTTTGCAATCAAATTGATAATTATTTTAAAACTATAATCATCAGTACTATAATGAGCAATGACATAAGTATTTCTATTCACACTAATATGAATATAACCTTTCAAGCAATAAATTTGTATAACCTTTCATACACGTGTTGTATACATGTATTGTTTGCTTAAAAAGTATATACAGAAATGTATGTACTGTATAGCATACCTATATATAGAGAGAGGCAGGATCTTAAAATATTATATGTTGGCCGGGCATGGTGGCTCATTCCTATAATCCCAGCACTTTGGGAGGCCGAGGCAGGTGGCTCACCTGAGGTCAGGAGTCTGAGACCAGCCCAACCAACCTGGTAAAACCCTGTCTCTACTAAAAATACAAAAATTAGCTGGATGTGGTGGCAGGTGCTTGTAATCCCAGCTACTTGGGAGACTGAGGCAGGAGAATCACTTGAACCCGGGAGGCGAAGGCTGCAGTGAGCCAAGATCACGCCATTGCACTCCAGATTGGGTGACAGAGCAAGACTCTGTCTCAAAAAAAAAAAAAAAGTTATATTTTAATCATTTTGTCTCTAGAAATATATCCAAAGTAAATTATTAAAGAGGCCATCTCAAACTATGTACAGGAATTTTTATCACAGCATTATGGAAAATAACTTGTATTAATAGTACATACATATAGAAGTTATACTATAACCTTAAAAATCATCTCATTAAGAATATTTAATGACATGGGAAAATACTAAAACTACAATGTATAGTTTAAAAAATTAGTAAACAAAACTGTTTAGGAATAGAATTGCAAGTTATTTCACAATATACATTATTCTTAAAACCAGGAAAATATACATACCTGTTTGGGTTTTGTTTGTGTATTTTTTTAGATAGGATCTGGTAATTACACAGATGTCCTTTGGCCTATTTTTCAGATTCGTAGCCAAACTTAATAAAGCCAACTGGAGTTATTTATACCTATATTTACAGGCATACCTTGGAGATATTGTAGGTTCAGATCCAGACCACTGCAATAAAGGAAAAATTGCAATAAAGTGAGTCACACAAATTTTTCGGTATCCCAGTACATGTAAAAATTATGTTTATACTCTCCTGTAGTCTGTTAAGCGTGAAAAGGATTATGTCTAAAAAAAAAAAACACTGTACAAACCTTAATTTAAAAATATGTTAGTCCTAAAACAGTTATTACAATCATCTAAGCCATCAGCAGGTCGTAACCTTTTGCTGGTAGAGGGTCTTGCCTCAATGCTGATGGCTGCTGACTGATCAGGGTAGTGGCTGCTGAAGGCTGGTGTGGCTGTAGCAATTTCTTAAAATCAGACAAGTTTACCACATTGATTGACCCTTCCTTTCAACAAAAGATTTTGCTGTAGAATGCAATGTTGTTTGAACGCATTTTTTCTACAGTGGAACTTCCTTCAACATTGGAGTCAATCCTTTCAAACCCTGCTGCTGCTTAATCAAGTTTATTTATGCAATATTCTAAATCATTTGTTGTAATTCCAACAATGTTCACAGCATCTTTACCAGGAGTAGATTTCATCTCAAGGAGCTCCTTTCTTTGCTCATTCATAAGAAGCAACTTACCATCTGTGAAAGTTTTATCATGAATATCACAGTAATTCAGTCGCAACTTCAGGTTCCCCTTCTAATTCTAGTTCTTTTGGTATTTCTACCGTATCTGCAGTTCTTTCTCCTCCACCAAAGTCTTCAACTACTAAACATCATATGGTTGGAATCAACTTCTTCCAACCTCTATTAATATTGATATTCTGGGCTCCCATGAACCAAAAATGTTCTGAATGGCATCTAGAATGATCAATTATTTCTGGACGGTTTTCAATTTACTTTGCTCAGATCAATTATAGGAATTACTATATGGCAACTGTATAGCCTCATGAAATCTATTTTTTAAATAATAACTATAATAACAAATAATAAAATTTCAATTTGAATGTTGAAATTACTCCTTGATCTATAGGCTGCAGAGTGGATGTTGTATTAGCAAGCATGAAAACATTATGCCCTTGTATATCCCAATCAGAGCTCTTGGTTGACTAGGTACAATAGCAATGAATACTTATATTTTGAAAGGAATCTTTTTGTCTAAGCACTGGATTTAACATATTTAGTAAACCATGCTGCAAAAAGATGTGCTGTCATCTAGCCTTTCTTGTTCCATTTGTAGAGCACAGGCAGGGTAGATTTTGCATAATTCTTAAAGGCCATAGGACTTCCAGAATGGTCAATAACCATCAGCTTCCACTTAAAGTCAGTAGCTGCATTATTCCCTACCAAGATAGTCAGCCAGTCCTTTGAAGCTTTAAAGCCAGGCGTTAACTTCACCTCTCTAGCAATGAAAGTCCTAGATGGCATCTGCTTCCATTATATAAGGCTGTTTTATCTACATTGGAAATCTGTTGTTTAGTGTAGCTGCCTTCATCAAGGATTTAAGATAGATTTTCTGGGTAACTCGCTGCAGCTTCTACATCAGCACTTGCTGCTTCACGTTACTCTTATGTTATAGAGACATCCCCTTTCCTTAGACCTCATGAGCCAACCTCAGCTAGCTTTCAGCTTTTCTTCTACAGTTTCCTGACCTCACTCAGCCTTCATAGAATTGAAGAAAGTTACAGCCTTGGTCTGGATTTGGCTTTGGCTTTAAGGACTGTTGTGGCTGGCTTGTTCTTCTATCCAGACCACTCAGGCCTTCTCCATACTAGCAGTAAGGCTGTTTCACTTTCTCCTCATTCATATGTTCACTGGCATACCACTTTAAATTTCCTTCCAGAACTTTTCCTTTGCATTTACAACTCAGCTGTTTGACACAAGTAGCCTAGCTTTCTGGCTGTGTCAGCATTCAGCATGCCTTCCTCACTAAGCTTAGTCGTTTCTAGCTTTTGATTTAAAGTGGGAGACATGCAACTATTCCTTCTACTTGAACACTTAGAGGCCACTGTAGGTTTATTAATTGACCTAATTTCAATATTGTTCTGTCTCAGGGAATAGAGAGGCCAGCCACAGAAAGATAGAAAGACAAGGAATGGTCAGTCTGTGTAGCAGTCAGGGCACACACAGCATTTATCAGTTCAGTTCACTATCTTACATGGGCACCATTTGTGGTACCTCAAAACAATTGCAAAAGTAGCATCAAAGATGACTGATCATAGACAACTATAACAGATATACTCATAGTAAAAAGTTTGAAATATTGTAAGAATTACCAAAATGTGACACAGAGGCAGGAAGTGGGCACTTGCTGTTGGAAAATTGGTGACGATCGACTCGCTTGACACAGGGTAGCCACAAACAAACCTTGAACTTGTAAAAAAAGCAATTATCCATGAAGCACAGTAAAACGAGGTATGCCTATATACCACAGCATTTTTACATCCAGGCTAAGCCAGTCTCTTCTTAATCCTGCTGGATAGAAAATTATATCATATTTCAATGGAAGTTCAAAGATAAACTTTTTTTTTGGTCTCATTTACAAATAATAAAAAAAATTAAGAACATATAATGTGCTGCTTAAAGGTTATTTATTTTAACCCACATAATAACTCTTTTATTAAAGATGGGTTTTAGGCCGGGCGCGGTGGCTCAAGCCTGTAATCCCAGCACTTTGGGAGGCCGAGACGGGCGGATCAGGAGGTCAGGAGATCAAGACCATCCTGGCTAACACGGTGAAACCCCGTCTCTACTAAAAATACAAAAAACTAGCCGGGCGAGGTGGCGGGCGCCTGTAGTCCCAGCTACTCGGGAGGCTGAGGCAGGAGAATGGCGTAAACCCAGGAGGCGGAGCTTGCAGTGAGCTGAGATCTGGCCACTGCACTCCAGCCTGGGCGACAGAGCGAGACTCCGCCTCAAAAAAAAAAAAAAAAAAAAAAGATGGGTTTTATAATTTCTTTTTAGACAGATAAGAAATTTGGAAAAAATAATTTCAGTTGAATTATTCTCTAGTTAGTGAACAGGAAATAATTTATATAAAGGTCAATTTTATATAGATTAGATTTATAAAGGTCTAATTTAGTATAGATTATACTGTCTTGGAATCAAAACTATATAGAACCCTAAGATCAAAATTATAAATGTATAATAAAATATAAATAAATGCAAATGTTAATATATCATTAGAAATCAGAACCTTTGAAAAAGATGATTTCCTGGCCGGGTGCGCTGGCTCACGCCGGTAATCTCAGCACTTGGGGAGGCTGAGGCAGGAGTATCATCTAAGGTCGGGAGTTCGAGATCAGCTTGACCAACATGGAGAAACCTCGTCTCTCCTAAAATCACAAAATTAGCTGGGCGTGTGGCGCGTGCCTGTGATCCCAGCTACTCCGGAGGCTGAGGCAGGAGAATCACTTGAACCCAGGAGGCAGAGGTTGCGATGAGCCGAGATCACGCCATTACATTCCAGCCTGGGCAACAAGAGTGAAACTCCATCTTAAAAAAAAAAAAATGATTTCCTAAGGATAAAAATATGGCAGAGGGATTTAGAGGATCTGTTACTTGCCACCATGATTCTAATTTTTGCCTTCTGACTTCTTACTCTTTGCAGCTTTCCTTGACCTTTTTTATCCTTTTATTAGTTTAGTTTTATAATTGTATTTTCTTTTCTCCAGAAACACATTAGTAATTATTTTTCCTTGACACATTTATATATTAATCCACTCTCTTTCATTGCTGTATTCCTTCCTTTATACTTGTCTTAATAAATCACAAATTAAACAAAATGTTCTATGATGAAGCACCAGCTTTATTGAAAGGGCTGAATAATACAATATTATAGCGAGGTGAAATATTAACTTAATTCCAAAACTACTTTGTTATTTATAGGAATTTGTTTAAATGTTGAGCTCTTAAGCAAAACTTTTTTAAAAAATCTCTTTCTCCAAATCATAGCTGCCAAAAACAATCTATAGCTGCACCAATATATGCTGAGTGATACTGGTTGGAAAATAATTTCTGAGAAAAACGTTTTATTTCTTTTCTTTGATAATCATAATTTTTTTAAAAAGCCATGATATGGTATAATAAGGTTAAAAATATTAGTCTCAGAATAGTTCTTAAGGTAAACTAGATCTAAAAATAAAATGGTCAACTCCTTAGTACAAACAGAAATGTTGGTTTAATCTATGTAATTTTATTCTAAACTGATACAAAATATATTATGGAGAGAAGGGGAGAATGTCTACATTCTTTATTCCGTAGGTAAGAGACTAAATTTAATTAAACAACCTAAGAGTCAGAACATAATATCAGCTGTACTTTCATATTATTTATTGATGCATTCAGAAGGCCACTGAACTTCTCCAGACCTTGGTTCCCTTATCAGTAAAGGAAACACACAAAATATATAACATTTTCTAAAACATTTTCAGCAAACATTTTGTAACTAAAGAGAAATATGAATATATACACCCAGTGATATGTGAGTCTACCTTAATGCAGTTATCATAAGCCTGAAATTTCTGTATTTTATTTTAAAAATTAATATCAAGTTGATTTTTAAACTATGAAATATATGTTTGGTTTAATTAAAATACTACATTTACAATTATTTATTTTAGGCAAGAGAAGTAAGGGTGGGGCTAGTTTTCTACCTTGTTAATGGTAGAAATCGTTTTACAGTGAGCTCAGTTTTGGAAAACTGAGCTAAATCAAAGGGAATCAACATGTGCACATCTTAGTTTAGGATCCAGGCAATTTCTTTTGTTGCATAATGTTACTAGAATCCAAATTCTTGGAAAAAAAGTAAATACAAATGTCAAAGTCATTTTACTATAGGCCAAATCCTGGTAATTAATCCCTGAGGATAGTTTCCCCAGTAATTAATCCCTGAGGAAAGATTCCCAGAGTGTTGCAAAAGAGGTAATACAGTGCAACATTTTCAGACTATTTCTAAGGAATACTTTGTTAAATATATTCTAGTTGAGAGACTGAATAGAAGATTGAAGTGTTTTGGATCCCATGGATAATATCTTTTAAAATCTTGGTAAAATACTTGTCAAAAGATTTCTTCAAGATTAATGATGAAATTTTTGTTTTGCTACTAAATTTTAATTATCAACATATGTAAGTAAACTAATAATCTCAATTTACTGCATAATCCTCATAATTATTTACATTCAATTCTCAGACTTTGTTTATAATGCCATGATAGTACAATGTAAACATTTACAGTGTAACCTCTCTTAGCTACTGATAGTGTTTTGACTTTAGAAAAGCATAAATAAAAATAGCTAATGATGTGAGGCTCTTATTATCAAGAAGAGTAAAGTCATTAATCTTATCTGAATGCTAATCTTTTGTGATTTCTTTTAAATTCTTATCTAAAATATAATAAGCATTTGGCCGGGCGCGGTGGCTCACGCCTGTAATCCTGACACTTTGGGAGGCCGAGGCAGGCAGATCACCTAAGGCCAGGAGTTCAAGACCAGCCTGGCCAACATGGTGAAACCCCATCTCTACTAAAAATATAAAAATTAGCCAGGCGCAGTAGAATGTGCCTGTAATCTCAGCTACTTAGGAGGCTGAGGCAGGAGACTTGCTTGAACCTGGAAGGCAGAGGTTGCAGTGAGCCGAGATCGTGCCACTGCACTCCAGCCTGGATGACAGAGCCAGACTCAGTCTCAAAAAAATAATAATAATAATCAAGCGTTTTGATTAGCTGTGAATTTCTTTCATGTATGCTGCCCCACTATAACTGATGATTAATGGAGGACTAAAATAAATAAGGACATTACATTTTAAATCTACTGATTTCACTTTTCTGTATTTCTCAAATTCTAGTTTATATAGACATCCTTTTCAAATTCTTTCTAAAGTTTTTCAGTATTAGGTATTATTGTTACCTGTTTCAGAAGCTGCAAAAAAATCACATGAAACTGGAATTGTAGCCATTTCTGGCTTTGAAAAACACCTTGGCTTTCTAAGGTTTTCCTGTTATGATGGTTTCAAAGACAGGCTTGTTTATAGAGATTTGAAATCAAGCATTGATGAGCTGTTTGCTCCCAAAGTCTCTATTTAAATCAGTGTTTTAATCTATTTTTCAGTTTAGTGGTAACTGTCTTTTTTTCTTCTTATAATTCGTTCTTTAAGTTTCTATACTTGCATTTGGAACTGAAATGGTACAGGAAAAATGTCTTCCATATATATAGTAATGTAAAATTTCTTCCACAGATGGAGACAGACAGACATAGTTACATATACGTATACATTCTCTTATAAGCATCAATTTTTTTCCATCCCATATATTTTCAGGCCTGCTGAGGGAATGCTACTTTAATCTAGAAATTAGGGACTGTTGATTTTGTTCCTAGATTTGTCATCAACTTCCAGTGTAACCTTGAAAAAGATACCTAATGTTGCTGGGCTTAATGTAATTTTAAGTCTTCTAGAAATAAAAGACAACGTAGAAAATGGTGTTCACTTGTTACCGTGTAAGTTCAGAACATCTTCACATTTTCTGAAAATTTTCAGAAAGCATCATGAGGTATCAGACTCTTATATTTTTATAGGAATCTACCAACTCTACCTTTATAATCTAGATATTGTGAATCTGCATTTAAGATGGAAAACAGCTTTTGATATAAAGACTCAGAAATCAAAGAAAACAGCACAAGAGGATGAGCAGATATTATGAACTCACTCTGAATTCATTCCATAGGGAGCCCCTCTCTTATAGGTGCTGATGTTCTAATTAGTATCCATTGTTTCTAAATTTGACTATTCTGTTCCACTAAGAAGAGTTAGAATTAGTGATTATCTTTTGGCCATAACATTTAGTTAATGCTGAATAATTAGTAAAACCTGTTTATATCAAGTAGCGTCAAAAGTTGATGCAACTCTTATATACCAATATGCTTTTATTCAAAATGAAAATTCAATTTTGATTATTCAATCAAATTCAATATGATTATTCCTCAGCAATTTCCATATACTATCAGAAATCTTCTAACAGGGTAAGACAATATATATCCTGCTTCCAAGAAATAAAGTTTTATAGGATGTTCAGATTTCTATTATTTCTTGAAGACCTTTAACTGGGAACTTTTGGCATCACACTGATATATCTACTATCTACTAATAAAAGCAGGAACATCACAGCTAACTTGACCTATGCTGGTCTGAATTGAGACCTCATTCTGGAATCCATAGTGTAAAACCACTTAGTCCGAAGCTTCCTGTCCCCTTTGCTCTTCACCCTGCCCTTTTTTTTTATTGCCTCCCTCTTTATCCAAAACATTAGTTCTCATTAGAGCTCTATTTAAAAAGTACCTCCTCTAATAAAACACTTTGTGTTGAGAAACTTCCCTTGCTCATTTATGCAGTAATGTGAAATGAGTTATTTTAAAAAACAGTTTTACTTTTCATTTCCCCTGTCTTACCCAAGATAGCAAATTTTCCAAGTGGAAAATTCAACTAAAATAGCAGAAAGCTTTGAGGTAGTAAATATATCTAACATTGGTCTGGCATTAAAATTTTCTGGTTGGGCAGCACAATTGTTAAATTGGGAATCTCAGTGACAGCTGAACACCCTCAATGCTTGGGTCAGCAAGCAGAGGAGCTTCACTCTGTCACCTATCAAGAATGATGCTTGTCAGGACTGATCTTTCCACCTACAGAACATTAATGTTTCTAGTCATACCATTTATGTTTTCTAATATTACAATGGAATAGACACTAAAACACTACGAGAGAAAAGTACATAGGTGTATTTGTAATTCTTTGTTTTTTGTAAGCCAAATGCAAATGTAACACTACTCCAGATACTGCTTCATCAGAAGTCCCCAAGATAACCAAAAGTAAGTGCCAATTTCCTCATCTCAGGGATAGTGCCATAACAAAGACTGAATTCTAGGGACCAGCCTATTTGCAGAGCATGTCATACAGCCTCTGGGTTAGTTAACTCCTTGGCCTCCTAAGAGCTACCACAGAGAGTCAATTGATGTTTTTGCATGTATTACTTACTAATGTATAGAAAAATTTTTAAGTTCACTTTTTCTTTATTCTGTCTTTTTTACCCATCTTCCCTCATTGTAGCAAATTAGACGGCCGGATGAAAGCAAAGGAGTTGCTAGTAGAGTTGGATCCCTCAAAGTAAATATGTTTCTAACATTTTTTGGCAAGATTTCGTCTATAGCCTACACTTCTTCCTTTTTGGAGGGTGGTGGGAGGAAGGGGGCTTTTTCCATTTTTCACCATCCCATTTTTTTTTATTTTAATATTTTTATTGGCTGTTGGGTCATATTATTTTTTTTTGTTTCAGCTACACATAGAGCAACCAGCTGAAGGCAAGCTGCCAAATAACTAGCTTTGAATGGCACCACAAACAACAGAAAGGGCAACTGCCTCATTACAGGTGCCTATAATTTGGGGTTCTAGAATAAACCGTTCCTCTGATTGATGTCACTGTGTGTTAAGTTCCTGTTATACAGAGAACTAACATTTATTTTCAGAATATTATCTCCCCTTTTAACTTTTTTTTATAAAAAAATAATTTAAATGTTACTTTGGTATCATCACCATTTATAGTTCATTTCAGAGAAAAGTTATTATGAGTTAACAATATGTATTCAATACACATAATCCTAAGAATTAGAAAGAAAGAAATTTTGTGTCATGTAGTATAATGGGCCCACATATAGCTGATAATAGTTACGCCCTCTTAATCCCGTTTTATTTTTTAAAAGTCCAAAAAACCAATACAACAATCAACAGAACCAGATACATACCTAAATGTTTGTCCATTTGTGTATATAATCTGCTAATATACAATTGAAAGATTTCTAATTTGATCATCTTGTCTGCTAGTTGCTAAATATTTGTTTGCTCAATATGCCTTGGGCACTCAGTACTTAAACATTTAATCATAATGAAAGGTAAATAAGTTATCACTCTTAAGAAACACAGACTGATCACTTTTAATGCTGCCACCTTAAATGCAAGTTACAAAAATTGCTGAATTCTAAAAATATGCAGAAGAATTACCTCACAAAATTAACTATTTTCTTATATCTCAATACCATTTGCCCTTACAGCAATAGTAACTGTTAAATTAATCAAAATTCTAGAAAATTCAGTGCACTGGGATGTCCTAAAATTTAATGACTATCTTGAGGTCTAATATTGAATCATTTCAAAATTTTGCACACCTCCAATTTATTTCCATTTAACAATTTATGAAATACTAATTTCTGCACTCTTTCCTCTCCTTGCCTCTTCTGCCTTCTTAGCTTTACTTTTTTGTTATTGTTTATTTATTTGTGTGTGTGCATGCACATGAGTGCACATGGATGAAGGTGTGTTTGTATGTTTGTGTCCTTTATTCCAGAAAAGCCATCCTCTCTGTTCTCTAACACTGCTTTATAGTAGATAGCTATTTTATTAAAATGTTATTTCACCAAGGATAAGCAGAGGGGATGGGAAGTGTTAACAGTATGCCTATTTCAAAAACTAGGCAATTTAAGATTATTCAATCAGAAAAATGAGTTTATGTATCCTGATGATATATCAGTAGCATTCCTCACTGTCTATCTGTGAGGTATCATATTTTACCTTTGTCTTTAAAGGAAAATAAATCCATTACTGGTTTAAACTGTGGATTATGACTCATTCAGGTGAGAACGTACAGAACGACATGACTTTTTGAAAATTACTGAAGGTGAAATAAAGATAAAAATGGCATACATAACTGCAGCACCATGTTCTGTAAACTGGATTGTATGTGCGAGTGCGTGTGCGTGCAGTTATCTCCAAGTTCAGCTTCTGGATGTATAAAACTTCAAGTTATATATGTATGTTTATTGTTTTTAAGTGTATATACAATATGAGTATGTATATACGCATATATATGTTCAAGAACAAAAGATACATTTTATAATTAAATCAGTTTATATTAATATGGATGCAGTCTTAAATCCAAAAGTGTGTTTGGGAAAGAAAGTCAAATTTCATAATATTTAAATATCTTTATGTTTCTACAAGTTAGAAAATGTCAAAGTGAATCTCTAGGGGATTTATAAGGATGGTTATAGTATTTATTTTCTCCAATACTTTGGGGAGAAAAGATGCTGTAATTAATCAAAATAAAATGTTGACTTCCTAGTCACGGGTTTGTTGAGCATGCAGTCTTACGTTATAGAAAGACCTTTAATGTTTTTGAAATGTTTGCCAAAGGCAGTGAGAAATGTATAATGCTATGATCTTATTTTTAAAAGGAAAACCGAAAAGAGAACAAGTTGCTTTTTCAATTCATTTTCTGATGTTTACATGTAGCTCCATCGAAAGCTGGAGGAGCTCAGAGATCACCTAGAAGGCAATGTGAAAGGATACTCTCTCAGAGTAAATGTACGATTTCACTTGGTGATTTTTTTTTCCCTAAACTTCTACTGACTGGTAACTCCAAATTTGATTGGTTTGTCCTCTCATCTCCATCTTTTTCCTTTCTGTCTCTTTTCCCCCTCTTTCTTTTCTAGCCGCGGCTTCATGCTCACATTTATGAAATAAAGATTAAATTAGCAGGGTAGAAGACCCTAAAGCCACACTGACTAACATTGCTGTTGACTGAATAATATTTTGGCCCCAGTGCAAAATAAAATCTTTCTTTTCAAAAATCACTATTTCTTATACAATTGTATAATTTTTTGAGGATCTTGCCATGAGACTTCATTTGGAGATTTTTCTATTGGTCATGTCTTCTACCCCTTGTTAGTTATGTCAGCAGAATAATAAATTATGTGCTGGATGTGAGGGGTATATCCTTGATGGTACAATTTCAATTTTCAAGGAAAATAATCAGTGTTAGAGTATCATAGGTAATCTGGCAAGTAGACACATTTGTTCTGAGTTAATAGACTTAACTCAGACTCTTTTAGAAAAAATGTATGTCATTTTGTTTAAAAATAAGAAAATTAGCAGTAAGTACCTTCACCAGGAACACCTTCACGTAGCATCTTACAAATACTGGAGCTAAAGGCTAATATACCCAAGACAACTATTGAAGGAGGACAGTACCTTGTATCCACTCAATCCTGTACGTACGTCATATAGTCAGAATTCATGGTAGTATTTTTTGTGACAGATCGTTCAGACTGTCAAGATTTTCAAGAAAAATCTCTAAATTGATGTATAGTATAAATGTAGCAGAAGAAAAACTAAATTACTACTGTAATTTATGGCTGTATCCTTTCATTCCTGGGGTTTCTAAAAAAGTTCCTGTGAATCCTGGCGTCAGATTTACTTCTCCCGAGGTTATTACCATTCATTTAATTCATACAGCTATAATAGTTTTGTTGTATAAACTAGAATAAAAGTTAGGGATGTGATAATTATCTTATTTCTCAGCTTGTTTTTAATTGTATACCACATATAGTCATGTATATCTCTACATTAAATTTCTGATTATTGAAATATAAAGTGATTTGTATTAATAAGTTATTAAATTCTAATAACTAAACAGAGAAGGAATTAATACACGTATCTCATATCTCTACTTCTCCCTTTGAGCTATTCTTTGTTTTCTGCACATATTCTTACAGAATTTCTAAAACCATCCATAATCACTCCCCAAAATCTATTTTATTGTTTAAAAAAAAAGATTAGTATGGATTTTATGATTAAATCAGTCTGAACATACCTAATTATTCTAGAAACCCATAAAAATATTTTAATATATGTATTTTAGACTTGTGCTCTTTCCTAACCAATCATGAGAAGTAATTTTTTTTTCAATGAAACTGAGACCAAAAAGTTGAGACTTGCTGATGTCTATATGGTAATGAGTTAGTAAGAGACCAACATCACATTAAAAATTTGATGCCTTAAAAATTAGGTTATTTCATGCCATTCTTTCTTTTTTCAACACCTGTGCTACTATATAATGATTAATCTCAACATCGTCATCTTTTGTTTTATTTCACTGAGAAACACTTTGTTCTGATTACCTTGTTTCTAAAAATATTAAATATAAGGTATATTAGTCTAAGGATCCTGTTAAAAAACTATTAAAAGGCAAGTAGTATCCTCTCTAGAGAGTTCAGCTTAGGAAACATGCAAATCAATTGCTTAGCTGAATTTTCAGTTTCTCTCCTTACCCTTTAATTCCTACTACCCAAGTATACCTTAAAATGCCTTGAATATTAAAAATTGATGCTAAAAAGAAAAAGTTATTCTCAGAACCATAGACTGTATTAGACAGGTTTTGTTTATAAAATGAAGTAAATTGGCATTTGGTAATGATTTTGTTTCATGAAAATTTATTGTAGGTGTACACACACAAGAATAAGTGTATTAGTCTACATTGCCGTAAAGATGCTACCTGAGACTGGGTGATTTATAAAGATAAAAGGTCCAATTGACTCACAGTTCCACATGGTTTGAGAGGCCTCAGGAAACTTACAATCATGGCGGAAGGGGAAGGGGAAGCAAGGTATGTTGTACATGGCAGCAGGAGGGGAGAGAGCACAGGGAAAACTACCACTTTTAAAACCATCACATATATTGAGAACTCCCTCGCTATTTACAAGAACAGCATGGAGAAAACCACCCCCATGATCCTATTACCTTCCACCAGATTCCTCCCTTGACATGTGGAGATTACAATTCGAGATGAGATTTGAGTGGAGACACAGAGTCAAACCATATCAACAAGTATATAAAGTGTCTTTTACTTCATTGAAATGCTGATGAAGGTTTCAATTAGATGATAGGGTCAGAACCATGTACCTTATACAATTGTATAATTTTCTGAGGATCTTCTCATGAGACTTCATTTGGAGATTTTTTTATTGATCGTGTCTTCTACCATTTGTTAGTTATATCAGCATGATTACAAATAATGAGCTGAATGTGAGGGTTATAGCCTTGATTATCCAATTTCAATTTTCAAGGAAAATAATTACTATTAGAGTATCATCATAGGTAATCTGGCAACTTGTTCTGAGTTAACAGACTTAACTCAGACTCTTAACGTACATAACCTACAGTCACTTTTACATAACAGGAGAGTTGAATAGATGAAACACAGATTATGTGGCCCATAAAGTCTAATATTTTATTTAATAGTTAAATAAAAATTAAATTTTTAAAAATTCAATTAAATATTTTATTTAATGGAGAATGTAAGATATCATTCAGAAGTGCAGGATGAAGATTTAATTTGCTAATAGTTTAATTTGCTAATAAATAAAAATTAAAATATTTTAAAATTCAATATTTAATATAGAAGGTATGACATCATTCAGAAGTGTGAGATAAGGATTTAATTAAATCATTAATGCTTGAATTGGATGATGTAGACAATATGTTATTTTTTAGAAAAGGAAGAGCCTGGCACCATTATTCATTAAGGATAATGTAATCAACAATATAAAATAGAATATTCTAAGATACAATGTTTTGAATAATATTATTTATTTCTCATATTAAAATGCCTTATTTATTCAACATTGACTCAGTATAAAACAGGATGTATTAGATTGTTGATTTCTAACTTAAAATACATCATCCTTTTCTCTATGTCATTCAAAGCAGATGTATTCTGAACTTTAAGTGGGTTTTTATGAATTTTAGTAATAATAAAATCATCGTCTTATACCTAAGCAGAATTTTTCTACCTTAATGACTACAAAAATTACTACAAATCCTTAGATTGGTGATGTGCTGATAATAATGACTGAAGGATAAAACCACATAGAGGAAAAATTAATTTTCTATTTAATCAAATGGATGAATCTAATAAGAAGAATATTAAAAGTAATGCACAGGATTAAAGGCCAGTGAAGACAGTGTTGAGAACTGAAAAACACAGGATAAGGCAGGACATGGTGGCTCATGCCTGTAATCCCAGCACTTTGGGAAGCCTCACTGAGAAACACTTTATTCTGATTACCTTGTTTCTAAAAATGTTAAATATGAAGTATATCAGTCTAAGGATCCTATTAACCGTCCAGTATAACAAAAAAAAATTTTAAAGGCAAGTAGTGTCCTCCCTATTTGCAGGCTGATCACTTGAGTCCAAGGGAAAAAAACCTCCTCTGTACTAAAAATACAAAAAATTAGTCAGGCATGGTGGCATATGCCTATAATCCCAACTACTTAGGAGGCTGAGACACAAGAATGATTTGAACCCAGGAAGTGGAGGTTGCAATGAGCCAAGATCGCCCTACTGCACTCCAGCCTGGGCAACAGAGTGAGACTCTGTCTCAAAAAAAAAAAAAAAAAGAGAGAGAGAGAGAAAATAAAAACATAGAATAAGATAATCCAAACGAATACTTTCTTTACAGAATATAAATCAAGGTAAATTTACAAAGAATTTGATTAGTTGAGGAGCAGTGGGACCAAGGAGAGCCTAAATATTAAGATATTCAGGAAAAAAGTAGATAAATGTTCATGAAATAAAGATAGGTAGAAGAAAAGAAAGGAAAGGAATGAAAATGCTCATATGCTACAATGTTGTATTTTCATCTAAATACTCAGTTTATGTATTATGATATTAAATTTCTATTCCGCTACAAATATGTGTAGATAGGTTTTGGCTGACCAAGTGTGATTTTTTTAAGGGCTTTGATAAACAAAAAGGAATATGGTTCATGAAGACAGATTATTGGTATATAAGTGACTCTAAGAGAGAAAGTAATGAAATGGAAGGAATATGACAATTATCTATAAGTATGTAACTATACTAACACAAATTAAAGGATGGTATTTAAAGTGAAAAAAGTTAGTCAAGGGAGGAGTTATAGCCCAAAATAAGACTACATTTTTAATAAGTGTTAAGAAAAATACCTGAATCAAGTCAGAAAGTAATGGTCTTTGGAATCATGATTTTTAAATGTTTAACAATTAATTTCCTGAATGCCAAAATGGCGTAGTACGAAATAGGGCTAATATAAATTATTTTTGATAAATAGATCTACCCATTGTCTTTAGGGGAGTTTTGCACTCTTATTTTTATCGAGTTAATGTGATAACTCAGAGATCAGCAAATCCTGTTTTTTTATAGGCCCACAAGCTAAGAATGAGTTCTGCATTTATAAATTGTGGGAAAACATCAAAAGAAGAACATTTTATGGCATGTGAAAATTATACGAGATTCAAATTTCAGTGTTTAAAAATAATGGTTTATTAAATTATAGCCATGCTCATTTGCACATAACCTACAGTTACTTACACAACAGCAGAGTTGAATAGTTGAAACACAGATTATATGTCTCATGCAGTCTAAAATATTTACTCTCTATTTAAACAGAAATGTTTGCTGAGTCCTGCTGTAACTGGTTAGTGTGTCAAAATAACGTCAACATAGGAATCGTTATAATGGAGTTTGTAGAATTATCTTCATTTTAGAGCTTGAGAAAAGAAGCCTGCTCATTTTTCTGAGGATGGTTTCAGATTATTCTACAAGGAAGCATATGTTTGGAAGGACTGATCTCCTCAAATTGTCTACCTTTACATTTTTATTCTCTTCTTTTTTATTGTCTTCTCTAGCTACTCTCTCTCTTCACATAGATTTCCCCCTCTGCACACACACATACACACAGAGTCTTCAAATATGGAACTCTAATGTGGATAGAATATAGATTATAAATTTCTCTTTTATTGGAGGCTCCTTTCTGAGTTTTCAGAGTACAAAGATAAATCTCATTATTGCTGTCTTAAATGTTATATAAGATATGTTTTTAGAGTATTTTCGTTTCACACATTGCAATTTTCTATTTATTACTTCATTACATCTTAAGGATATTTCCCCTGAAGACCATGATGAACTTTTGATTTTTGCTAAATGCCCTGTTTGGCCTCAGCTAAAATCATACACCTTCTATGGGAAATTTTATACAACTGGAAAAGATACACTGATGTGATCAAGTCTCATACCCCAAAAATCTAAATGGTATTCGCATTGAATCAGCTGACTTTGAGTGGGGAAGAAAAGCTGGAACAGTAGTCCCTAGATAAGTAAATATTTAATAGTACTTAGGTGAACAAACAGTTTGTTAACTCTACTTACTTTAAGCAAATTTGAGTGTCTTTTGGTTATTTTATGTAGAACATTATTTGACCTTCCTTGTTTGGCATTTTGACATTTATTTATATTAATAATATTCATTTATTTACTATTTCATTTATAATAATTATGTAACATCCTGAGTGTCTTGGTAGATGATGTCTTATAAATATGACCAGACTACAATAATGATGAAGATAACAGTAATTCAATTATAGGATTATGTCTTTGGACTAATTTTGAGTAATTTTGCTGCTTTTCACTTTATTATTATTCTCTTAATATAGTTAATTCAATTCTAAGGTTTCAATTATAAAACTAAGAAAAAACGGCCAGGCACAGTGGCTCACGCCTGTAATTCCAGCACTTTGGAAGGCCAAGGCGGGTGGATCACCTGAGGTCAGGAGTTCAAGACCAGCCTGGCCAAGATGGTGAAACCCCGTCTCTACTAAAAATACAAAAATTAGCCGGGCATGATGGCAGGTGCCGGTATTCCCACCTACCCGGGAGGCTGAGGCGGGAGAATCGCTTGAACTTGGGAGGCGGAAGTTGCAGTGAGCAGATATCACGCCATTGCACTCTAGCCTGGGCAACTGAGTGAAACTCTGTCTCAAAAAAAATAAAAATAAAAATCTGTCTTATCCTGTGCTTTGAACAACAACAAAAAAAATCTCATGATGTTAATAAAATCACCTGCAGTGGCCTAAGACATCATTTAGCATGGAAGTGACACGTTTCTGAGATGTTTAATGTGCACCATAGAATTGCCCTCCTCGGAACTGACTTTAATTCAAAGATAAAGTACTAATAAAATATCTCAAATAAGTTTTCCTAGCAGTAGAAAATAGAGAACTGAGTAAATTTTAACTATGACAAGACTTTCAAACTGTTTTGAAATATGAAGTATTTCAGTTTTATGGGCATAGATATAGACACAGAACACATACACAGCAAGATTTTCTTAGAACTAGCATTTTGCTAAAGAAATTCTGATATGTGTATGGTTGAAAATGTGTAATTTCTGAATATGTATAGAATTTACCATATTTTCAAAAGTACCTCAAAGCGATAAGTGGCTATGATACTTTTTTGCACAAGTCTTTGTAATAGTAAGCTTTAAAAATTCTGAGCATTATTTCATCAGTTCAGTTTTTTAAGATAGAAGAAAAAGGGTCTGTATATTCATTTATTAAATAAACATATATTGAGCACCTACTACATTCTGCTGTGCTTGATGCTGGGCATACAGTTAAAGAACAAATCTTAGATAATAAGTGCATTTCTAATTCTTCTACTGTCACCTTCTCCAGTACCTTCATTTCCCCATCCTACCTTTGTATTTTGATACTTCCTGCAGTATTTGTAAATAGAGAATACATACTTAACAACTTCATCTTACATGGCATTATGAGACAACCTAACAAGGAAAGAGTACACAGAATTGAACATGGCAGTGTGATAACATAGAAAATAAGAATAGGGAAGAACATTATCAATTTAACATCATAAAGGTTAAACATGATTGTGAGTACAAAATAGCTATTTTTAAAAATCAATGATAAAATAGCTGTTCAAAAAATTCTGTGAATCATTCTGATAAAGGTTAAGTCTGTTGAAGAGTTGTGTGTTTAAGGTTTTATATTTTTATAGCGTTGCTATTGCCATTATATTTTAGAAAGTGCCTCAAAGCAGTAAGTGGCAATGATACTTTTTTGCACAACTCTTTCTGATTTTAAGCTTTAAAATTCCTGAATGTTATTTCATAAGTTCAGTTTTCTAAGAATAGAAGAAAAGGGATTTGTATTTTCATTCATTAAATAAGCATGTATTGAGCACCTACTACATTCTGCTGTGCTTGACACTGGAAATACAATTAACAAATCTGATAGTAAGTGCATTTCTGATTCTTCTATTGTCATCTTTCTTCAGTGGAGAAAGAGAGGTTCAGTAATATCAAAAATGGAATAGTCGAAACAGGAAATCAGAATCAGAATACTGGCTTTGGTGCCCTCTTTAATGAACACTGTGAACATGTATGGTAGAGTTATTCTATAAACAACCTCCCATGTAGTTCGCTAGTGTTAAGCTAGTGAAGATCAGTGCAGTACCATAAGAAAAATTGTCCAGCGTTCTGCTTTCTCTCTTAAATGAGGATCTTCTCAACAAGATCATACCAGATTCTGAGCAGAGGGTGTCATCTCCATCATGGATTTTTTTTAGCAAGGTATTTTTTGTCACAAAGTTTTTCTTCAAATAACTTGAGTCTTGACATGATTTCAAACTCAAGTGTCTGCTTATATAGCTGTTTTATTATCTGGCCAAGTGTGTTGGTGATGGAGCCATCTAAACCCTCTGTGACCCTTACTATGCTATCCTTTCCTCTTTAACAGTGTTTTCTTTTCCCCACTGCAAAACCAGGCTCGGCTTCCCTCGTGCTCATCTACCTATAGTGTATCTGAGGTATATTTTGCACGTGTTTTCTTACATGGTCAATAACATGCTCGCCCTCACCATTTTTCTCATTTTATTTTCCTTTTGCCTTAATTTATTTTGCCTTGCACTTTGCACTTGCCTGAAAGGGATGAGGATACCAAAGGGGGAAAATTCACCTGTTTTAGGGGGAAATTTCTATATTTTTATGAATGATGCACTGTTGTCTGAATAACTTTTTTTGGCAGTCACTACATCACATTGAAATAGCTAAAGCCCAGAGAGCCAACTTGATTGCTCTGACTACCTTAATTCCATAATGACTCTTTTGAATTAGGTAACTTAGTATTAAACTCATATTGGCTAAAGGCGAGATTCCAGTTTGTATATCTATATATGTCTGTGTCTGATAGCTGAAGATTTGTATTCAATTACTGATTATTGTGTCTCATTAACCACAGACATAGGAAAACATCCAAAGTTGATTATTAAATAGAAAATAAATATGCATCTGTTTATATAAAATAAAAGATTTACTCCTTTTTTTAAATCTCATCAGGTTACTTTAATAATTTTTTGCTACTTATATTTTCCTAAGATTCTTGTAATCTAGAAGAGATTAACAGTAAAGAGATTCATGTTCTTTTAGTAAAATATTTTACATGAAATATTTGTCCTATGTTCCTTGTCTTTTAGGAGGTTTAATTTTTTATTCGTATTGTGTTAACCTATAGAATAAATGGGTTTTCTTGTTTCCGAAAACCAGATTTATTGAAATATTGTTAACAGACTTTGAATATCCATTAAGTCTCCTTTCAAAGCAGGGGCACTGTTTGAGTAGCTAAGAAGAAAGAGTATATGTACCTCAAAATATGACAGGTAAATAAAAGAACTTCAGGCCAGGTGCAGTGGCTCACACCTGTAATCCCAACACTTTGTGAGGCCGAGATGGGTGGATAGCTTGAGGTCAGGAGTTTGAGACCAGCCTGGCCAACCTGGTGAAACCCCACCTCTACTAAAAATACAAAAAATTAGCCAGGCGTGGTGGCACACACCTGTAATCCCAGCTACTCGGGAGGCTAAGGCAAGAGAATCACTTGAACCCGGGAGGTGGAGGTTGCAGTGAGCGAAGATCATGCAATTGCACTGCAGCCTGGGCGATAGAGTGAGACTTCACCTGGAAAAAAAAAAAAAAAAAGGACTTTATGAATTTTAAGGCCTTCATTCTTTTCTTTATAACATAATTTCCACATGTATTTACTTTGTACAGGCCACTATAGCTACCATATTAAGACCAGTATTATCAGCTTAATTCTGATTATAAAAATATTATCTCAGAATGTCATCCCAAAGGAAACCCTTGAAAGATAGGACTATTTAAAATACCAGGTAGTATATGCAGAACCAGAGGCAGAATACCATCTGCAGATCTCAAATTTTAAGGAAAAAACTTTGAAAGAAATGGCATGACAAACCCATAGCCTCATAAAGTTGAATTTAGAATTCAACAATAGAATTGCAGCTATCTTCTTCAATTAACTTTGCAAGTTATAACTGTGAGATTTTTTTCTCTTAAAACTGATTTCCTGGGGAGTTAACTTCTTGAAACATATCACTAAGGAGAAGCAAAGAAAAGAAAGCCAAATGAGCTATTTGTAGTATCAACAAAGACATTTGAAAGAGAAGGTTGGTATCATCTCATCACCACATTTTCTATAGGTCTTTTCTTAATTCCCAAAGATTATGAGTGCTAGTGTAAAAAATATATAACCCATTTCTTTTTGCCACTTCATCCAGGCAATTCTCCATTTCCCATGAGAGTGTGTAAGAAGTCTACCATTGGCATCATCTCCAATCACAGCCTACAGCATCCATCAGGGTATTACTTTCTCTATGACAGCATGTGTGCAGGAGGGCTCTCACGTTGGAATGTGGAACTGGCTTCTTGGGGGGATTATGTATGCTGTGGCATTGGCACCATGGCACTCAGCTCTTAACTCTGGCTTCATCTAGGTTTGTTTTTTTCATTGTGACACATGGGCTTTCTTTATTTGTCATGAAGTATGTTTCTCTTTCTGTCATTTGTGGTAGGGTTTCTCTCTTTCACTCAATGCCACATCTCTGTGGTCTCCATAGGTGCTGTTTATGTTTAATTTATGATGCTATAAAGACCAATAAAATGAAGAACTCCTTAAGCAATCTAATATTCATGATAATCCTCTTTCTAGAAATAATTATTTCTTTTTAGTCTTAAATTGGTAAATATTTCACAGAATTTTAGACTGTAAACCTTAATAATTAAAATTTCAAGGAATATTCTTATTAGTTTTCGATTTTTCATTTGGAAACCTCTTGACAGGATCATTGGTACAAAGTACAGTATTTATTTTATAGCATCACTATGGAGGTAGCCAAACCTTCCATGGCTCGATCTCTTCTTTCCCTTACATTTACATCATCATCTTCATTTACCTTCACTATTGAAGAAATAAAATCTCCAATCCCTAATGTAGCACGTTGGTTTACCAATTGCATATCACTATTTTCTGTGTCATTCATTAAATGAAAAAAATAAGCCTTGCTCAAAAATGAACCTATCCATGAGTTGTATAGGAACAAGATTTATAACCTCAGCTGGCTGATACTATTTAGCAAACGTTTCTCCATGTAGTTATGGTCCCTTTGTAAAAAAAAAAAAAAAAGTGTGTGTGTGTGTGTGTATAATATGTATATATAATTATTTTACTTGTGATAAGCTTTGTTTTTGAGATCTCATTTTCAATTAATCTTCGTAACAGCCTTGTTTGGGTAGATATTAATGTCATCCTCATTTTAAAGATGAGGAAATTGAGACACAAAGAGGCTGATCATAAAGCTAGCAAGTGAGTGGTAGAAAATTGTCTTTTCTTAAATACCATGCTTTCTCCTGTTAAGAAGTTGTTAAAAGTCATTAGCTCTGTGACTAGCATGTAGTAGTCTTATATTTTCACTTCATCCATTTACTTTGTTCAGGTTGTTTATATAGTTAGGGGTATATATTATGAGAAGATGCACCTACAAGATACAGAACTTTAATTAATACAAAACGTTAGTAGTGTGTATTTTCACTTCATCCATTTACTTTGTTCAGGTTGGTTACATAGTTTGGGGTTACACTATGAGAAGATGCACCTATAAGACACAAAACTTTAATTCAAAGAAATGTTAGAAAGACATCTAACATTTATGGTAATATAATTTATTGTTATGTAATTTATTGTTATTTTTCTCTTATTTAGTCATTTGATAAATATTGAGCTACCTACTATGCCTTATTTAAATATAATCATAATCTGCCAGCTATTTCTTGGCCTTTGGAGTTGGCTTTACATTTAGAATACATAAAATATTGTTAATGTAGTGAGGTTAGTGTCTCATATTGTAGTCTTTCATCCCTTCAAGCAAAGTGGAAAAAAAGAACTCATCTTTCACGTTTCTAACTGATTTTCAACTTTGTTCCAGCAGTGTTCTAGCAGAACTCCTTTTTCAAATCCTTTGAAAAGATTGCTTCAGAATTCCCTTAGTATAAACCAAAGCCAGAATTAATACTTTCTTCTGATAGAAATTGAATTCCTTCTGACTTATTTGAGAAGCTGAAATATATACTAGATATGAATTTATTATAATTTATAACACAGTATCTAAACCAAAGAAAATTAATAAACATCCAAGTTGTCATGCTTTTACTGGTCCAAATTAAACCCTTTAGAGCCTTATCTTTAATGTCTTAGATTTCCCAGTAGCAAGGTTGATTTAGATAATTTGACATTTAGAAGCTAAATAGTTTATTTCCTGTTGAGTACACAGGGACTGAAAATTGTGTTTTTATTTAATGCTTAAGAACTTCCAGCTACCTAAAGGAAAGATGGTTTTAAAGTTGTAACATACAAAGTAGTTGTCCTTTGAACTCTTAGACACTCTTAGGACACCAATTCTGATCTGAACAAACTTGGACAGCCTAACAGTTTTGGAGCTTTTGCAAACAGAAGTTTCAGTTGAATTGCAGTGAGTGGGTCTACATATTCAAGAAAGGAAGGCACAGCGGAAAAAAGGAAGAGAAGAAAGGTAAATGGACTTTAAACACCATACCATTTTCTACTTCAAAAGAAAAAATACGAACATTTTTTAAACACCCCAGAACTACATACTGTTTAAAGGAAGAAACTGTAGCCAAAAAATAAAGATTCTATACGGTGAGATAACCACCTAAGATGTTCTACTATATAAAATCTCATTTAGAAAATCTTTAATAATGGTTTATTACTTATTTCAATATATTTATCTACAGTGTTCCACCCTTTCATTCACATGTATTATTTTTATGACATTTGTATACTATAGTTAGAAAACTGGAGATAGTGTGAAGAAATCTTAGAATTGTGTCTTTTGAAAACACTACAACTGCTGCTATTAAAATGTATTGATTCCTACCTCACTTTCAAATTTGTAGAAATGAGCTAGAGTATATAAATTGTGTTGTTAAAAATAAAATTAGTATATATCTGTCTCTCTGACATACAAATTAGTAACTAAGCCATAGAGATAATGGGAAAACACATGACTTTCTCTTTGACAAGGATATTTGATAAATCCATCTAATTAAAGCATTCTTTAAAAAGAATTGAGAAGAATTCTGTCTACTTGGGCATATGTTTTTAAATTTCCATAATAAAAATATTTTTAAAACACACTATTGTAGTTGGCACTAGCGAATTTCTGCTTATCCTTGTATATTGCCTCATATAATTATCATTTACAATATGAAAGAGGTCATCAGTGAAAACAGGGCAAGAAAAATTTAAAGTTTAAGATGAGGGAATATTAATGGATGTGTAACAAGTTTAGAAAGTTCTTGAGCTGCCTTAAAACTAATATATAAACTATATGTATCTTTAAGAGAGAAAGGAAATATGTATATCCTCTCCTTCATGGAAGTAGGAAGGAAGAGAGTCCATAAAGTACTTAAGTGAAGTCCAGCTTTATATATATACAGATTAGGTTATCATCATAATGTTCTAAATTTTCTTTCCTATGTTCTAGAGAATTTACAAATGAAATAGATTAATTAGAGATATAGCTAGTTAGAGCCCAAATAAATGATGGCACATTATAATATATGTTATAATGTCATATTATAATGGGATAGCATGAAAATGACATAGCTCACCTGTATTTATACTTACAGTTCCAGCTGCTGTTTGAATGTCTTTTTGTGATCTCAAACTCAATATGTCCAGCTCTGCTTTCTTAATACTTCTGTCAATGGTAATGTTCTTAAAGTGTCTCTGCATAGAAATCTTCTAGTTATCTTTTACTCTTTCTTGTTTTTCATCTTTGACATTTAGTGTGTCATTAAATGTTGTCATATTTGTTATTTCTGCTTTTGAATTGTCTCCTAATCCTTACTTCTGATACATAAATGAGCTTTGTAGCCACATCTACTTTAACATCCTGGCTTTGGCAAAAAAAAAAAAAAAAAAAAAAAATGAAAGTGGCAGCTTTCCATACATTACAGAGGTTTAAGAAATGTGAAGCAGCTCATGGGCATATATTGCTGTGGTTCATCTCCATGGATTTACACAGATTTGGTTTACCACCAATCCTAGTGTAATTTTTAAAGACTCAGATAAGTATCTTTTAGACCAGCAACAAGGTAAATTTTCTTTTGCTCCTTCGGGTTTTACTCCCAAACATGCATTTGGGTGAAATGTATAGCCTTAGGCGGGAGGGGGGTGGGATTGCATTGGGAGTTATACCTGATGTAAATGACGAGTTGATGGGTGCTGACGAGTTGATGGGTGCAGCACAGCAACATGGTACAAGTATACATATGTAACAAACCTGCACGTTATGCACATGTACCCTAGAACTTAAAGTATAATAATAATAATAAATAAATAAATAAATAAATAAACTTGGGAAAAAAAAAAAAAGAAATGTATAGCCTTGACTTCAGCAAGTAGAATTATCAATTTTCCCCGGTCACCATTTTTCTTTTTCAAAGCATTTCCTTCTCAACCAGTGTTCTTCAGCTAAGCTATAGAACACAGGAAGTAATATGTGTAGCTGTTGTCTTAAGATCCTGTAAAGAGGTTGCCATTCTATATTCAAAAAACGGAAGTTTATTCATTACACACAATGAATATAAATGCATTAAGGCTTAATTCTCTCCCAGAATTGAGAAAGATATAGTAATCCTGTCTTTTAAGTAGCTCAGTACATTTTGAAGTCATTTGTTATTTAAAGACCCACTTGAAATTTAATGTTTGGAAATTCTTCATGTTGCCTTTTCTTTTCTTTCTTATCTCTTTTTTTTTGGATACCTAGAGTCTCTAAATAGCCTGTGCTTACCATATGGTTTTAGGGCTTGAGATCATGAGACATACTTTTTTTTAAATAACCTCTTTATTTTTCTGAAAGAATCAGGTTTAATCAGCTTCTCACCATATTCTAAAAATGTTCATGCTTGGCAGTTATTAATATTTTGTTGGCTTTCTTGTACTGTTGAAGTAGACTTACTGAAGATTAATTTAACATACTGTTTAAAGTCTGGGGCTAGATTTGAATCCTAACCCTGGATTTGAAACCCAACCCTGTCCCTTATTAACTTTGTGACCTTAAGCAAGTTAACTTCTCTACACCTCATATTCCCGTAAAATAGGAATGATACCACCTTTTGGGGTATCTTAAGGATTTAACAGCTTAATAGTACTTGGTGCAGTGCCTGATATGTGTAAGTACTCAATAAATATTGACTATATTATCAATATTTATCGTTATATTAAAGGTAAAGTTATTTTTTGTTTCAACTCTTTCAGATATATTATCTGCTATGTTTGTCACAGAGTAAAATACGTTTTACATCTAGTGATTAGCCACAACCTGATTGAAACAAGTATTAGCTCCACTATCAACTTAACCTGACATCAGCACTTGTACCATTCCTGCCTTACTTCTTTTTCCTAGTCATTGTAAAGCATATAGAATATGAAATACATGAACATTTAATGTCTTTCTTTTCGTTCTGCCAGGTGACTATCTTCTCCAGTTTTTCAATTGTCTTTTTCTCCAAAATCACTTTCCCATTTAGTGTCTGGATTAGTTATGCACATAAACACACCCCAAAGATGAGTAGTAGGAATAGTGGTTTTTTATTATCAGTGTTATATTGTCCTTGTATTCTATTATATGTCATATGCTACAAGCAATCACCAGTTTGTAAGTGGGCAAAGCACTTCCTCACAAAAAGTAACTTTATAAACAGTGACTAGATTTCTAGACTAATGTTCATATAACTCTTAATTAGCTGGTATTATACTATTAGTAACTGAATTGAGATTTAAATTGACATATATGGATTAATGTAGGAATGTATCTACTAGTTATAACATTATTTCTTAGGAAAATGAACTTTAACTTCTAACAGAATCCAGCCTACTTCAAGGCATTTTACCTGACAAATTCTGAGTGGCAAGGGGATCTATATCCTGTTTTCTTCCTTTGACAGCTCAAGCTTCCTTACAGTACTCATTATAGTGGAAGGTAAAGGGAGGAGGAAACTATAGAAATTGGGACAAGGACTTCCCCACAGCATCATCAGTCAATGTTTGTTGAAGGAGTATATGAATTAAATGTTTATATTAAAGATTTATGCCAGTATCATTAAATTTCAGTAAATTTTCTGTAGTGTGATATTATTAGTCCTAGATTACTTCTTGCTGCGTCTTCCTAGTAAATGATGATTTTTCTGAATGATTCTTTAATCATTTATTAAGTGCTACTTATTAAATACCCTCTGTATCCTTCATATCTTGTAAACAAGATATAGATCTTTGAGTCAACAGAGCAAAGTTAAACAGATATATGACTGACTGTGAGTTAAAAGAAGTAATGATTTCTACTGCCAGGTCTGTGTCTGATTTAATCAGATGTGGTGAGCTATAATTGCATTTCTCTTTGCCCCAGTTTACCCATCTCTAAAATTTGAATAAACTATACCTTTATGTTCCTCGGAAGGGATATTCTGATGAAATTTCAGAAACTGGAAGGGAGTCATGACAAAGCTAATTCATCATGAATGTAAAAACAGAATTTTTCAGGTACAATATGAAAGGGATTATATCTTGTTATCCTGTGTGCATTTTATTTTTTACATGAAAATTCAGTCAGAGAGCCAAATGTGTATAGAAAACATAACATACTCTGAGCTTAAAAGACCATAATGGTTTGAATGTGCTGTGTGAATGTAAAACTTGTAATTGATCTTGTTTTGTTATTTTTCCTTGGTTGTTTATACTTTCAGTTTTGCTGAAACTACCAGTAGGTCATAATAAGTCAGCAAGCATTTATTTAACATCTATACATGCTACAGAGTAGATATTGCCATATTAAGCATATAGAGAATGTTGCAGAAATTAAATATGGGGCCTTAGTGATTTTACAAATTGAAATATTGTCCATTTTTTAAAAATCATAATCTATGAATTCAGGCTATGTTGTTCTAAAATATGACTAGAGGAAATGTCTTTGGCTTTGAAAACTAAACATCTTTACTAATCGGGTCAAAAAAGTCTGTAGGAAAATCACCATTCTTGAGTCCCGTGTTCACAGAATAGTCATGAGGGAGTTATTTTAAATTTCACCAAATTATTGTTAAGTCACAAAAAAAGAATTTGGTAAAGGCAGATTTTCCTAGAATAGAGTTGAGTTTTTGGAGTCTTATTACATAACTTTAAAATGCCATAGTACCTATTTCTTTAGGCCACATTTTTATCTATCAGAGATGGTGTCAGGTTGGTAGTAAGGCTTATTTAATTAATTTGCCAAGTTCAGACATCTTGGAAAGGAGAGATAAAGGCAAGGCATGACATTACTCTTTATAAATATGACTTACTGGAAGAGAATGCAAATTTTCATCCTTTAAATCCTTTAATCAGCTTTATTGAGTTACCTAATATATTTGGGTGATATAGGAGACCCCGAAAGAAAGAGGAGCTCAGGAAGCATTATAGGACAGAATGATTAGCATATGCACAGCAAAAGTAGTTTGTGAAAGGGAATTTGGTCTTTTTTTTTTTTTTTTTTTTTTTCATTCACTAAGTTGAATTTAAGGGCATATTTTGAGTCTTATGGAATCCATTTTAAACATCGTGATAGCATTTCCTTTGCATTTTTAGCCATTTAATTATATGAATAAGTGCTTGCTACCCTTTACAGTTGCAGCTGTCATTCTCCAAAGTAGATTCATCCACAATATTTACAGTCTTAAATCCTAAATCTATTGTATTTATTTAAGGTTTTTTAATAGTATTCTTTCACCTTCAGGCAGCACCTCCCTGTGAAAGGATTTACATTTTTATTCTCATTTTTAACGAGAATTATACAGCTAAGATTTATAGAGAACTTGAGGGCTTTTTCTACAATGTATTCCATCATCAGAAATAGGCTAAATTAGAAATAGAAATGGAGAATATATGGTGATATCCTTTCCATTAGCTTTGAAAAATTCAACTTGTATAGTCACATGTATATGATGTCAGAGTGTTTTATAAGTATGCCTGATTTATCATACTGACTTGCTTCTTTTTAACTTAAATATCTTGGGAACACAGACTCATGTTTCATTTTTCAATGACTTATTTTATGTCCATGAATAAGTGTCAATCCTTTGGTTGATAAGTTGAAGTCACCTATACCCTTTGAATATATGTGCTTGCATCACTTTCAAATCTACCTTTTAAAGTGAATTTGACTTAATTTCCATGTGACTTTTATTACTAGAGAAAGCAAATAATTACAAAACACAGTAAGGGTTATTATATAAAATAATTTTATTTTACAATAAAACAGTTGAATATGGATTTTACCTAGAAAGACTAATATTATATATATATAATATATGTATTATATTTCTCCCTTGGAATTGACAAGGGAGAAAAAGTAGGTATATTGGTACTCAAGTGTTTTGTATTTTAAGAGGAAAAGAAGAATAAAAAAGGGGCAGTGGAAAAAAGAGAAGGGAAGAAAGGAGAAAATAAAAAAGGAAGGAAGGAAACTACCGTAGTTTTTCATTTCTTTTTCGACATCAGTATTTAAACAGTAGGTCACTTGTTCTAACTTTCCCATTTTACATAGTTGCAGAGCATAAGCAGCAACTTACAGAACAAAGGTGAATTCAGAAAGACTTTAAACATATTTTTGGATTAATGTTTCATGAAACCCTGAATGGAATTCAGATTCATGTGGTCTTTTTATAGCCATAGTTTTCAATTATATTAGCAATTTTCCTTGTCCTATTTCTATCTGCCTCAGGATTCGAAAAAAAGGGTCTATTTTTGAAATTTCGTTCATACCATTCTGCACCCAGTATTGCCTGGAGTCATGAAAACCCAGCTTGCTGCTATTTTTTCTCTTTGGCAACTTGCTGCTATACCAACACACAGCAATTAAATCTAATTCTGTTTGGGCTACCATGCTTAAATGTTCTTGTTGAGAAGCGTGGCATGAACTAATGCATGACTCTGAAAAGACTGCTGTGTGCGTCTGCACTGAAGAAAAAATTCCATAGCAATCTAGCCCCTTTGGATTTAATATTGAAGCTTTAGATTAATGGTGAACTTCTGTGTAATGCTTGACAAAGAAGGGAAATCCCTAGAAATGAAAGTGTGAACTGAGGTAAAAATGGTCTTCAGTCAGATGCTGCTAAATTAATCACTAATAATCATCAATTGTGGAGGTTAGGAGTCCCTTCAAAGAATGCACTTGGGTGGAAGAGCAGGAAAGAGAAAAAAGGTTGCCAGTGAGACCTGAAAGAGATTATATGAGGAAATGTTGAGTCAGTCTTCATGTGTGTGCTGTCTCAAACATTTGGCTCAGAGTCTGAAATATTTTGGGTCAAATTAAGACTGATTTTAATTGTCTTACTATACAATTTCACAGCCTAATCATCCAGCATAAAATATATTAAAAATGACTTAACTCCCTCGTATCCATGACAATTCCAAACTGTTTTTAATAAACTTTATAATTGCCTCCAGTATTTTAAGTTTATTAGGAACACTGGTTTGATGTTTAAACAATCAGCATCCTTCATTAATTCCATTAAGCATTCATCTTACTTTAATGTATACAATTTTTACTTGGTAGAAAATAAACCAGATGTTATTTTTCCAAGTGAAAATAAATCTTTTTTTCCTTTTACATTACCGTTTCACCTTGAAAATATAGGAAGTAAATAAATGGTCCCAAAATTTGGCATTTATTTTTCTAAATCATGTTTCTGGGCTATGAGTTACTAAATTTTGCTTAATTTATTAACATAAATACAGTAATTGAACCAGACAACTGTCAGTTCCTCCAACCTTTGATAGGTGGGCTGATGAAATATAAATAAACAAAAAATGTTGCGTGACCAGCAGCTCTGGATCATCTAAATGACATCCTTTAGTTCATTTCCCTTTCCACATACCAAGTTTATCTATAACTTCACCAATGTATTAGTTTTAGAGCCATGCAGCACAGTTCAAGAGTTAAAAGGGAAAATCAAAATGTTATTCATTCAACTTCAACTGCTACCATATGGCAAAGGTCTCTGTCATTAGCCATTCTTACTATTACAGGTCAGTGACAGTAGCATTTCTAAAGTGCTCTTGTGCATGTTAAGTACCACTCTTTCAGTCAACCTATGTCATGCACTGCTTTCACTTGCAGTTATCTAACTTTCAGACATAACTGATCTCTATTTCTGATCTGAAATGTTCCCCAGCTAGAGTTATCTACCTGGACTTTGCTTTATAGTCATATGTCCTGTTAGCTGCAAATTAATGATGAATGAAAAAGAGGGAGGAGTGATGGAAGAGAGAGAAGGGAGGGATGGAGAAAATAAAAAAGGGAGGAAGGAAACTAGACATCATTTTTCATTCCTTTTTTACTTCAGCATTTAAAGGATAGGTCACTTGTTCTAACTTTCCCATTTTAAGTAGTTGCAGAGCATAAGCAGCAGTTTATAGAACAAAGGTGAGGTAGTAAAGGCAGTCATACTATGTATGTGCTAGAGGGAGTCATACTATGTCATTTGCTTTAAAAGCTGTGTCTGAAATCACTTTGGCTTCCTTTTAAACATCCCACCTGCAAGGAGGAAATACTTGCAACTGCTCTTAAGATTAGTCGACCAGGCATGGTGGCTCATACCTGTAATACCAGCATTTTGGGAGGCCGAGGTGGGTAGATCACGAGGTCAGGAGTTCAAGACGAGCCTGACCAACATGGTGAAACCCCACCTCTACTAAAAATACACTCGCAAAAATTAGCCTACTCAGGAGGCTGAGGCAAGAGAATTGCTTGAATGCGGGAGGCAGAGGTTGCAGTGAACCAGGATCACTCCACTGCACTCCAGCCTGGGCAACAGAGTGAGACACAGTCTCAAAAAAAAAAAAAAAAAGATTAGTCATGATGTGGGTCAAAATACCTGCCTTTTCTCTTACACATCTTTATTTATTTAAGACAGGGTTTCTTTCTGTCACCCAGCCTGGAGTACAGTGGCGCAGTCTTGGCTCACTGCAACCTCCGCCTTCTGGGCTCAAACGATCCTCCCACCTCAGCTTCCCAGGTAGCTGGGACTACAAGTGCATGCCCCTATGCCCAGCTAATTTCTGTGTTTTTAGTAGAGACAGGGTTTTTGGGCTTAAGCAATCCTCTCACCTCAGCCTCCCAAAGTGCTGGGATTACAGGTGTTAGCTACTGCACCCAGCCCTTTTTAAATTTTATAAGCTATGCCTTTTGATTACTGCCTATTAACTTAAAAGACAATTCCAGATCAGGGGTTATGTTTGTGCTTTTACAGTCTGCTTTATGTTTTGAAGGTTGAAGTAAAAAATGTGAAGAGAAAAAAATGCGAAGAGAAGAATAATCTAAGAATCCCTGTCCCATTACTTATTACCTCATTTACATTAACGCACTTTCTCACTGCAGTTTCCTACACTTTATTTTTTCTTGTGCTTCTTTTCTCTTTCCTTGTGTGTTTGTCTTTTTTGTTAGAAATCACCTGTCTCTTCATTTGTAGCTATTTCTTTTCCTTTCCTTTTTCAATGAATAATAACCCATTTCAGCCACTGAGAAAGAGTATGAACCTTAATAATTGTTATTAATTACTGTGTTTCAGTGTGCTTCAAAGGAACAAAATGGTCGTGGCATAGCTGCTTTTATGTTCTGGTACACTGAGCCTAAATTCTAGGCAAGTAGCTCACAGGAATATAGGAGAGGTAACCTGGGTGAAACTAACATAAATAAATTAGATACAATATTTCTAACTGTAAAAATTCTGTGCATCATATAATGGCCCTGTCAAAAGACTCTTTATAAACAGAATAGGCCTTTTTCAGCTTGAGTTAAAACATAACGTTAATGGGTCTAGGGTTACAGACTTGTGAATCTAGTTAGCTTCACAGCTGTTCTATGATAGACCGTAAACTGATCCCAAATATCTTATTGTAGATGTGTATGCAGGGGAAGGACTGAGGAACAATGCATTGATGGCTCAAAATAAATCTATAAACAATTGAATAAAACTGGTTTGAATAGTAAAATGGTCTATATTATACTAAAAGGTTTGAATTCTACAATTTTTTAATCAAATGACATTTTCAATAAGAGTTTCTGGGGGTTTTTGTTTGTTTCGTTTTTGTTTTTGTTTTTTTAGACGCCCAGGTTGGAGTGCAGTGGTGTGATCTCAGCTCACTGCAACCTCCACCTCCCAGGTTCAAGCAATTCTCCTGCCTCAGCCTCCCAAGTAGCTGAGATTATAGGCGCACACAACTGCGCCTCACTGATTTTTGTATTTTTAGTAGAGATGGGGTTTCACCATGTTGGCCAGCCTGGTCTTGAACTCCTGACCTCAGGTGACTTGCCTGCCTCGGCCTCCCGAAGTGCTGGGATTACAGGCATGAGCCACCACACCCAGCCGTGTTTTTCTTTTAGATAACTTTTGTATTGTTTTTCATACATTCAGTAAAGAATATAGATAAGCAAAGATAAAATTACCCTTGAGCTCCTCCCATGTTAACTGCTATTAACTTTTATCAGAAAGAAATAATAAGGATGGTGAATTGAAGAAAAGAGAAGAGAAAGTAGGGAGTTCTACAGATAATATAGAGTAAGTTAAGAATAGGCCGGGCGCGCTGGCTCACTACTGTAATCCCAGCACTTTGGGAGGCCGAGGCGGGCAGATCACGAGGTCAGGAGAACAAGACCATCCTGGCTGAGACGGTGAAACCCCGTCTCTACTAAAAAAAAATACAAAAAATTAGCCGGGCATGATGACGGACGCCTGTAGTCCCAGCTGCGCGGGTGGCTGAGGCAGAAGAATGGCGTGAACCCAGGAGGCGGAGCTTGCAGTGAGCCGAGAACGCGCCACTGCACTCCAGCCTGGGCAACAGAGCGAGACTCTCTCAAAAAAGAAAGAAAGAAAGAAAAAGAATAAAGAAACATATGTAAAACAAAGAATTACCATTTAAAAATTTCCTACATGGAAAAGTTTTAAAAATTTTTCCAAGTAGGAATTTTTTAAAACATGTGGAATGTAAGAGTTGGAAAGCTCTGATGGATGAATTTCTGCAGAGTTTGATACAGTTATATTGCCCATGTGATAACTGAGCAATGCAAGGCACAACAAAGCCACCTGAAGCAACCCCAGGAAGGAAGCAAATTGGTCAGTGGTGAAACTGTCTAGGACAGTGGTTAGAATTTAATAGCATTCTCAGTTCAATAAATATTTATGAAGAAAAAAATAATGAAAAATATATATGGGTTGAAAACATTGGCATTGTTTGTTCTTAGGATAAAGAGTACAAACGGGTATTTAGATGATGTCAAATTCTAAATTTGAGAAATCCAGGCTACAGTGTTTTGGGGTGTTGAAAGCCTAATGTAAATGTCCTTTGGAAAATTTGTTGTTGTTGTTTTTTTTTATAGTTCCCATTATTTAATGAAATGTTTCAAATATTGTATATAGTAAACAACAGATAATATAACAAACACCCATCTGGTAACCATTTAGATTTAGCAAATTTTAATGTTTTACTATGATTTATTCAGATCTTTTGATATATTTTTAGGAAACTGAACAACTGTGACAAAGTTCAAATTTCCTTTGCATGGAATTCTCATATAAGAACAAAACAGATAGAATATTAAGGGCCTGGCACAGTGGCTTATGCCTTAATCACAACACTTTGGTGGGCCAAGGCAGGAGGATCACTTGAGCCCAAGAGTTTGAGACCAGCCTGGACAACATAGGGAGACCCCTCCTCTACAAAAAAAAAAAATTATCTGGAGGTGATGTCACATGCCTGTGGTACCAAGCTACTTGGGAGGCTGAGGTGGGAGGATCACTTGAGTCCAGGAGGTTGAGGCTGCAGTGAGCTATTATGGCACCACTGCACTGTAGCCTGGACAATAGAGTGAAACCCTGTCTCAAAAAAAAAAAAAAAAAAAAAGGAAAATTAGGATTGCATTCTTTCCACATATGTGACATATGTTGGCCTGGCATTTGAATAATGCTGTATTTCCCAGGATCCTTTGTACTCCTATTTCTCTCTTTCTGTTTATATTTATTTTTAAGTAACCTACTGGTTTGTAGTATAACTTTAATGATTTTCAGTACGTGCTACGAAGATAGAATACACAGACCCACTAAATAAGTGTGTATGTGTGTGTAGTGTATATAAATACACAGATTATATAATATATTTTTGATCACTTCTGTTTGTTGTGCTCAGATTACAATAAAATAAACTGATCAGAAACAGGCAAGATGTCTCAGAACTACTCTGGCTAATCCTAACTAAACCGCTGTGTACATCTATACTAGAAATATATAGGAAATCAAAAGGAACCAAACTGGAATGCAAATGAAACAAAAATCACTAACACTGAACCAAAGCACCTCCTGGCATTTTTAATAACATTGTTCTGTCCCAAATGAAACTTCATGTACTTTGGACATGGAGGTTAATGATTGCTAAAAAAAATCTTTATAATTAAGTTTTCTCTAGTTTGATGGTTATTATATTCCATGTGATGCATCTTTCCATAAATTTTGAGAATGCCTCAACACTTATAGATACAAATCTAACTGTCAAGAGAATACTAACAACTGTAGTAGCTATCGTGGATCAATAACATGATATCACAGCTTTAATGCATAAATTTATTTATGGTAAAACGTCAATAAACAACAAAAATTGTACTCTTTCTTTTAAGAGATGCCTTCATTGACTTTTATGAAATAGCAGATTTTTTCCCAAAAGATACTTTTGTATCCCACTTTGCTGGAACCCTAAGTCTGAACACCTATGTGTCTTTTTATTACCGATTTTTGGCCCTTCTGACCAATTACAACAGTCTTCTTTGATATGGAAGAGGTTACAAATAGTTCCAGGCTAGGAGGGATTGAGGAGAGTAATTTCAGTCTGTATCATAGTCATTATAGCCATTATTATTGTCACTTTCATTATTATCAGAATAACATGTATTTGTCCTTTATACAATGTTGGGTATAGTAACAAATGCTCTACATGCATTAGCTTATTTTAGTCTCACAATAATCCTATGAGGTGGAAACTCAACAAAATATTTGAGCTTTTGCACACCTCTAGCTGTTTCCTCAGCCTGGAAAGTTCTTCCCCATGATCTTCATCTGGCTGTCTCAAATCTTAACTAAAATGATACTTACTTGGAGAAGTCTTCCTTGCTTACTCTAAAATAGCTATACCTTATCACTACTTATTCTTTTATTCCATTACTGTATTTTATTTTCTTTATAGCACTAACTGCTTTCTGAAACTATCTTATTTATGTACTTATTAGTTTAGGTGCTTATCATCTGTCTACTACTATTAGAATGTAAATTCCAAGATAGCAAAGTCTTTGTCAATTTTGTTCATGTTTTACCTCCAGCACCTAGATAAGAGCCTGGCATTGGCTCTGGGCAACTGAGCTTAGCTCAACACAAATTCTTTATTATTGTTGTTGTTGTTGTTCATTTCTTTTTTCCACATATTTGTTCAATAAATGAATAGTATTATCTTGATTTTTGTAGATGTGTAAACTAATACTTGAAATAATTTAGTCAAGGTTATTTAGCTAGCCTAACTTCCTATGTTTTGTCTGTGGAAAAGAGGATTCGCTACATACACAAGTCTCTAGCTTTAGCCGATCTAATTAGTGCATGTCTCTGGACCTGCAGGTGTAGGGCTTATGTTAAGAAAAAACTTTACATACATCTGAAATAATCCTACCTATATTGCTCATCCTGAAAATGAGTTATATATTATTAAACTGTATTTGTTAACTATTACTTGATTAGATCATGAGAGGCTTGATTAGCAATATAATGTATGCCATACATAGCTGTAATACTAGGCATCAGAATGCCTAGTTCTTATCTATTTCTTGAAGAAACTTTTCTACACACTTTCTAAGCTGTTGCCACTTTACTAATGCAGTATAGACATATATTTGTACATCTTTCATGTGCCTTATGCATGCTAGTTAAGCATTTAGAAAAATAAAGTCACAACTTTTTCAATCAATACTAAAATATGATTTAGAAAGGAAAACAATACAGCCACACTGAAATGAGTAAAACATTAGGGTTTTTTTAACTGAACAAATAGGTGATAGGACACGGCATTTAAGAATGAAAACTAAGAATATTAAATCTAATTAAAAACTCAGCATTTCAAACTTCATGCTTAATGAAAACGAATGTGACTTTCTTCCAGAAGTGCCAAAAAGTACATAATAATTACAAATGCTCAATAATTCAAGTTTTTATATTATTGACTGTATCTATTCCTTGGCCTCTATTTTTTATAATTAATATTTTCTGAAAACTTCCTGTTCACATACTCACCTAAATTAATCTTACTTGATCTTACTTTTGAGAACTGTCAAAATCACACAAGTGCAAAACAAAGAAAAAATCAACATTTCTTATTACAGGTCTAGTATATCATCCAAACAAAAGGATGATAGTAGGAAGAACAATATAGTAATAGCTAACAATATATACTGTTAACTCTGAGCTAAACACTCTCTATGCAAGCACTTTACATGTATCTCTAAGCAAGGACTTTACATGTATTCTTATTTTCTTTGCAAATATTCTATGAGATAGATGTTATTATTATCTTCATTTTATATGTGAGGTTATGACTTATACAGTGTTATACAGCTAATAATGATAGAGCCAAAATTCAAATCTAGACAGTTTGTTTCCAGAATGCTATTCCCCAAAGTTCCTTTTTGTTATACCATTCTCCGTCACTCCTACATTCAAATCCCTATTCTCAGTGGTTCTCATCGCTAAGAGAAATAGTCAAGAGCAAAGAGGCAATGAAAATGCAAGGTGTGATTAGGAATGCAATGATTGTGATTGTTAGCTTAGAAAGGTAGAGTGATTGATAGTGTACAGATATTTAAGTTTGGAAGTCAAGAGAACCAAGTTCTATTACTACTTTGCTGTATGACCTAAAACCAGCAATAATTCCGGCCTTCTAACCTTTAGAATGAAGAGTAATTACTCTGTAAAATAATCAGTTATCCATCTTAAGATTGGGAAATAATGAATAATCTGAAATTCCTCTTAGCCAAAAATACTTCATTTAGCTTTGTAATACATTATATAATTTGGGTAGTAATTTTTCTTCATATTTATGATCAACATTGAAATTTTCAAAACAAGCACCAAACCAAAATTATTGTTGTTACCAAGAGGAGACCAGCCTGGGATTTGCAAAATTTCCAGAGGTTACTGAGCATGGTCCAACTTGGAATTAAAGCTTTATATAGGATATATATTAAGAACATTTAACATTGATGATTAAATTCATATTTTCTTGAGTCATGGTGATAACCAGTTCTAAAGAATAGAAAGTGTGTTCTACATATTTTAATATTTTCTTTAAGAACAAGTAAGGAGCTCACCAAGTTACCTATAAAGAAGCATAAACAAGCTTTGATTTTTCAGTGGTAATTATAATTAACATCTCCAGCTATATAACCTGACACACTTCCAACTTAAGAATGGGTCAATACTGAAAAGGAAGTATTTTTCACATTAACCTAGAACTTAGGAAAGCTCAGTGGAATTTAACAATGAAAATTTATATAACAGTGGGAAAACATTTAAGAATGGTCCCCTGGAAAAGATTTATAAAATTGTTTTGCTTATAAGTATTGTCTGTTTGCCAGCATACTCTTATGTTATATGTAGATTTTAAAAAATAGCAGGCCGGACCCTATGGCTCAAGCCTGTAATCCCAGCACTTTGGGAGGCCAAGGCAGGCAGATCATGAGGTCAGGAGTTCAATACCAGCCTAGCTAACATGGTGATACCCCATCTCTACTAAAAATACAAAAATTAGCCAGGTGTGGTGGTGCACACCTGTGGTCCCAGCTACCCGGGAGGCTGAAGTAGGAGAGTTGCTTGAACCCGGGAAGCGGAGGTGCAGTGAGCCAAGATCATGCCACTCCACTGGAGCCTGGGTGACGGAGCAAGACTCCATCTCGGGGAAAAAAATAAAGATAAAAAATAACATTGCTACTCTCTATCAGTGAGCAATAAATGACTGAAAATTCAAAGAATAAATGGTTATGGATACATACACACGTGTGTCTGTTTTTATGTGTGTATGTGTGCGTGTATGGAAGTTTACCTTTGATTAGAGGTTTTTAAATGTGATTACTGTTAAATGATTAGTTCATCTGAACTAATGGGAAAGGCGCAGCTGAAGCAGAATTTTTTTTAACCCTGAGGATTTAATAACTTTTTTAAGCAACAATGTTCCTTTTTTATTTCTTGTTTTGGTCTATTAAGTGGGCATTTGTTTAATTCGGTGACGAATTTTATATAATTTTCTAAAAAAATGGACACCTTTTATATACGATTTGATAAAAGACAGCAAATAGAGGTGGGAAAGGTTTCATATAGCTATAATATTCTGCAGATAAAAGGAGGCTTGGAAATTATCTGGCTCAGAGGCGTTTAACCTTTTTTCTGCCATGGACCCATGTGGTAGTTGGTCAAAGGCTAAAATGTTTTGAAGTATATAAAATAAAATATATAGCATTAGAAAACGAATTCAAATCATGATCAAAATAACTCTTAAACTGTGATATAATAATAAATGCCTATTTTTAAATGTATTAAATAACAAACTAGGAGCAGGTCTAATAACTACTATAATTTGAAATCATGATAAACATAAAAAGATATTTACAACCATTGAAGTAAGAGATTCTGTTAATATTACTGTGATTTGTTGCTTGTGCTCATAATGAAAGAAGATAAATATTAATTAGATTTTTAAATATAAAGATTGTAATTTCATTTCTCTGTCCCAGTGAATGGACCTTTTACCCACAAGATTCTCTCAAGGGACCCATTGACCTGAGTTAAAACCCCTAGAAACATCCATATTTTGCAGATAAGAAAACCAAGACCCACAGAGAGGAGACAACTGTACTAAAATCATACAACAGAGAATTAGATTAATCCTAGCAGAGCTAATCTCACACCTTTACTCAGACTTTTTCTGTAGCTTTAGTCTGGAAGTTGGCAATTCGTCTATTATTTGTCACTGATTCCTAGCATGATTTGTAGCAAATTCTTTTTTCTTATCGTGCCTCAGATTCTACCTATATAAAATATATGTGACTTAAAATATTCATAAAGATAATAATAACAGCTTCAATTTCTATTTTATTTTTACTTACAATAGTTTTCACTTTCACTTACACTATCCTACTTAGTTTTCCCCGTATTATGGATAAGGAAATTAAAGCTCTAAATGTTAAATGTCACATCCAAGGTTGCACAGCTAGGAAGAGGAAAATCCAGTACTGGAAATCATACCATGGGACTCCAAAGGACATCCTCTTTATCATGCTGCCTTTCGTGCCATAAATAAGCCAGAACTCTTTGAGTTCTTCAGTTGAATATGTGCTGTGATATCATAAATCTAATTAAACACATAAGAGCCATTATTAAACTCAAGTGAGCCAAATACTTGCATCCTAATTTATTCCAATAAAGTGATGCATGAGTGGAACCATGGAAGAAAACTTTTCTAGAACAATTATCCACTTGTGTTTAAGAAGTAAGAAGAGAAAGAAATAGAATGTAAGAGTCTAAGATTGTAGAGTTATTGGCTTAATGTTATTTACATCAAACTTTTGCTTCTGTTTCAGGGTAGGCTAAAGAGGCAAGTAATCTGAGTAAATGGGTCCCTTTTTCTCTCTCCTCTTAATCTTATGAGTAGATAATCCTCAAAGAAGTTCATTCTTTCAGAGACTCATTACTCTTAAATAAATTTAATAAGGTAGAAAAACTAAAGTCAAAATAAGCCATGATGCATCAAAAATTTCTATAATGTCTGTCATTATAGTGACCAGACCATGTAAGATATAAAACATCCTGCTCTCTTAGGAAATAAGGAATCTTCTTAACCTAACCTGAAACCCTTGGTATAGAAAACTTTTACTGGACTCCAAATGTCACTATGTTATTAACCTTAAATAATATTAATTTCAAAATTCTTGAGATCATTCTGTAGGATACCTAGATATCTCTTAACTATAATCCACATACTTCTCATATTATCTGTCAATACTATCAGGCCCAAATAAGTAAAAATTCTTTGTAAGCTGATAAAACAGGTACAGGAATGGCTATGATCATACTTATACTATTAAAAATAAATTTTAGTTTGCTAAGATTGAAAAGAAAAATAATTACTACAAAATAAACATTCAGATTTAGCAAATGTTTCCTCTGTACAAAGCAGTGTATTTCATGTAGTGGGAAATAGAAAGAGGATAAAGTCATGAGCCTTTTCCTCTAAGAACCTGCGGTCTACTTGGGGACTCATATCAGTAATTGGAATATAAGTAACTATTAACTCATATTCTATATTATAAACTTCTATAAGTCCTATATTAGAAGTTCAAATAAGATGCCTTGAGAATCTAGGCAAATCTCAACCTAGATTGTAGTGTTGGTTGCACAGCCATATAACTTTATTAAAAATCATCAAAATTTAATACTTTTATATTTAATATGAATGAGTTTTATGGTAGGTAAATTATATCTCAACACTGCTAAAAGAGTTTAGAGAAAGAAGAAATTATTTCTGATTGAGGAACTTGGGAATTTTTTCTTAATGGCTGGGGTAATCTAAGCTGAATCTTAAAGGACAAGTAGTATCTGCATCAGAAAATAAGCAACAGTGTATTCCAGAGAAAGGCAACAGCTTGTCTCAGATCTAAAAGCTCAAGAATACAAGGTAGTTTCTAGAGGAGCTGGTTGAGACTTTGCTCCATGCCGTAGATTATATGACTTGCATGCCTACCGTGCATATGGACATATGGCTATGACATTTCCAAAATGTTCTGGCCTATCCCTACTGAGAAACATATAACTGTACATAGAATTTTCTCCCTCTCTTTGGGTTAGAAACGAGAGCTTGCCTACATTATAATGAGGAGGGTGTGTAATCACAGATTTATTTTATAGCTGTCAGTGGCACCACTGATCATAACAACTACTGACATTTATTTTCATTTTTATAGCTTAAAATCACTGATAAATGCATTATCTCCTTTGAGCCACAATCTTTATTTTTCATGTGAGAAAACTGAGATTATGGGAGGGCCCAGAGCCTAAAATACCAAAGCCACATTAAAGGGAAAGTCAAGATATTCTGGCCTGCTAAGAATAAAAGGACAGAGAGAAAATGAGTATGTGATCATTGAACAGTTTAGACATCTGGTAACTAAATTGGGATGTACACATGAATCAAAGCTCATCTCACACAAAAAGAATAAAATGGATAATATGAAAGCAAAATTGAATTTTTTTCTGAAGAGCTGAAATAACCCTATTATTGACAGGAATAGCCCTTGTTAAATACCTTGTATTGATAATAGAGAAGAGTACTTAGGAAACAGTTTCTAAATAGCTTTTTTGTTGTTTGCTTTTTTAACAATGTAAAAAGATTAAAATTTAAATTGTGTCTTTCCAAAACAGAGGACTTCTCAGATTATGTAAGTAAGCAGCTAAACAGAAACTTAATTTCTAATTTAAAATGTGGTTAGTGGCCAGTAAAGTCATGTTTAAAATGGAAAGATAGTTTTCCTAATGTCCATCAAAGAAGATGACTTATTTTGTTCTTCACTTTGACCCCATCTGACCAAGTGCTCAGAATTTTTCAATATGAGCCATACTGTATACCATTTACAAGAAAAAGGAATACAAATTAGCCTGGTGAGCAGCAAAATAGGCAATTTTTTGAAACCTGATTTGTGTTAACCTGCAATCAAATGTAATTTCCATTTTAATACTTATACATTCTTATAGTGTTATGAACCTATTCTTAACACGGGTTTTATTTTCTTTGTTTCTCTCCTCCCTCACTTCTGTGAAATGCAGAAGGGAAAGGATGTTTGTTATTCACACATTTGTACCCCTACTAACTGGTGTTACAGTACATCTGGCTTCCACTGGAGAGCCCCTGACATCGCAGGGAACGGTGATCAAAATTCCACACACTAGCTTCAAGCTGGGGGCTCGTAGCTACTGCAGCATTGAAAGGGAATCTTTTCCTGGCTTCTTTAAAATAAGCATGGTGATGGGATGGTTTAAGGGAAGAACACCTCTCAAATCACATGACCACTGCTATGCTTTCGTGTGTCCTGCTTTCTTCATAACAGCTTGGCACTACATTCTTTCCCCTGTATCTTAGTGGGCTTGTGTGTGTACAAGTTGGGTGGAGGGTGGGGAGGTAAATGGATGGTTATACATTATGCATGCATCTTTCACTGTTAAAGCAATGTGCCTTCCCTTATATGTCACGAATTATGGTCACAGATTAAATCTTCTGTGTCCTGAGAGATTGGGCCATCTCTCTCTTTTTGGTGTGAGATTCATGTGTTTGGGTGTGTTTTGATGTTTACACCCTCAATTGTTCTTCATGTTGCATTTAACGTAAGTTGAAATGTTCTCCCATAAGAGTTAGCTTTTCATGTTGGGCTGAAAAAGTCTTCATTTCTGTGTAGCAATTCATGTTATTATAACCTATGGCTTTCAATTGTACCTCCCATAATGAAGAGCTGACTTTAAACACTGTGCTATTCTTGTTATGACCTAAGCATAAGGTAAGTGATTTCTCTAACTGTATCTAAAGATTCTTGTTGTTTGTTAAAATTTCCTCAGCTTTTTTTAAGGCATTTTCACTTTTGTTCCTAACATTTATTATGTGCTCTCCCTTCTGTTTTTCTGTTTCATATTTTAAGATTTCCTAATGAATGATGTGATCTTCAGCAAAAATTATATTACACATGTAAACACATGTTGAAATGAGTTATTTGATGTCTCAAACAATCTTGATTAGTAAATGAATACCGTATGTTTTCATTCAGTCCCTCATGTTTTTTATTTTCTCCATTGATTTTAATATAATATGCTGTTTCTACATGTTATTTTAGTTTTGATTCCAGTTGAAAGGGGAATTGTCAATACTGTAAAGTCAGATGTTAACTGAAGTAAAATAACATGATCCAATAGAATAAAGTAGAAGGTAATCAGATGCCTTACCTTTTATTTCTAATCCCTGACAAATTTAATGTTAGGCCAAAATCTGTTTTATTTTGCTTTCCAGGCTTTCCTTTTTTTCCCATTGAGTAAAGCCAGGGTAACAGAAGGAAAAAACAAGAAGCAATAAAACTTGAGACAGATGTGTGTTACCTTCTTTATAGTCCATATGTATAAGAACAATAGTTGTTTCTCAAGTTTATCGTTTCAAGTGTATGCCATTAAATTGTGAGTTAAGTAAAATTTTCATTTTGAAATTGTATAAAATTAAGTACATATTATAAAGAGGACTAGTTTCATGGTACAAGAGAAAAAGTTATTTGCTACATGCATAAATAATAAACAACATTTTTAAATTTTTGTTTTCTTCAGTGGTGTATAGATTGATTGACTGATTGATTTATACACACACACATACTCAAGATCCCTAAAGAAATTCTTATTATCATTGATATGAAAGTGATTCTCCCCAAATCTGGTTCAAATAGCCAATGTAATATAAATGGGAAAGTATTTATTATACTGCTATTGGCAATTTATGAACCTTGATAAACGCTCAGAGTCAGGGAATTGAACTGTTTTCGTCATCCAAATTTCTCCACCAAAGCTGTTTGAAATATATAGTTCTAAACTGAGGTGCCACAAAGCAACACTTGGGTTTCTTTATTCAATTCATGTTATGAATGATTTTTGTTATTAATTTTTTAAGTTACCTAGGGAATGGGAGAGGGTAATTTGTTGTTGTTTTGGTTTGGTTTGGGTTTTTTTGGTAAAACCAACTAGTTCTTCACCACCATTTCCATTATATACATTAGAAAATGTATATAAGAGGCATTATATAAATCTGTTGAACATTTTATGAGACAATTTGAACTACTCATCTGAACTGCTCTGTTCATTGTAAATCTCTTGTTTCTATCCATACACTAGCTCCACTCTAGATTGGAAGGGCTTAAAGATGAACTCTGGAGGAATAGAGGCTACGACTTAAGAGTAACTATTACTGATCAAAGGAGCCACTTTCCATTCGCAAACATTGCTTTGCGCTATGGGTTTGGGCTCCTTCTGTTTCTACATCTTGTTGAAGACTTTCTTGACTTCCATTTGACTTCTTTGAACTCTGTTTTTGTCTTTTAACATTTCCCCCTTTCTTTTCCTTCTCTCTACCAGATTTTTCTCTCACTCTTCTAGCTTTCTCTTGTGTTCTTTGAATCACTTTTTAAAATGTAGTTTCTCTCTTTATTAAGCTTGTCTATTGTCTGTTAGTGTGTGTTTCTTTTCTTCTTTAAGGCTGTAGTGGTATAGTTACACTTACGTTCATTCCATAGTATAGCAACTTGCTTATTTATTTTGCAGCAAGTTCATTTGTCATTCTTACCCTCTTGGTATGAATTTTTAATGAGTAATAGCAGAACATTCTGCATTTACATATTGTCCCCTTCTGTAATTCCATACTTTATTTTCCATTGTCTATATTTACACCCTCAAACCTCTCTCTCACTTTTCTTTTCCTCATTCTTGCATCTTCTTCCCTGTGTTATTTTCTTTAAGCAGCCATTGATTTCTTTCCCATTTGGTCCAGAATTGTTCTTAAATAAGACCTCTGAGTAAAAGAATATAAGAATATTATCTTCAGATTAGCTTTTTCCTTCTAGTATGTTTAAAACTAGTTGAACAATCTGGGCCAAAAGAGAACAACTAACATTTGGAATATTTTTTCCTTTTTTTTTTTTTTTTTTTTTGGTGTGTCTGTGTGTGTGTGTGTGTGTGTGTGTGTATTTTTTTTTCTTGTATGTATGTTTGTGACTTTTTATTTTTTATTTTTATTTTTTTTTTTTTAACATTAACACTTGTTTTTTTCAGGGAAGGACAACCATAACCCACCCTAAGTTGCAACATTCCTTTCATAAGTTGTTTCATTATGATAGTAGATTGTGTTGAACTATAGAAATTAATTTGTTGTGTATATATCCATCTGGGGCAAGCTGCTGTGGAATGGGAAGCAGAGGTGTGGAGCTTAAATACAGTTTCCTTTAAATTAACAACATGTTAATGACATGTACCATGCTCCTTGAATATAACAGTTTTGTCACATTTAAAAGAATGTTTCAGGCCGGGTGCAGTGGTTCACACCTGTAATCCCAGCACTTTGTGAGGCCGAGGCGGGTGGATCACCTGAGGTCGGGAGTTCAAGACCAGCCTGACCAACATGGAGAAACCCCATCTCTACTAAAAATACGAAAACAAAATTAGCCAGACATGGTGGCGCATGCCTGTAATCCCAGCTACTCGAGAGGCTGAGGCAGGAGAATCACTTGAACCCGGGAGGTGGAGATTGCGGTGAGCTGAGATCGCACCATTGCACTCCAGCCTGGCCAAAAAGAGTGAAACTCCGTCTCAAAAAAAAAAAGAAAAGGAAAGAATGTTTCACATTGACCTAAACATTGGAGTAAAAGCATAAGGGTTTCTGATTGATAAATGATATATCACCTAAGAACTGGTAAATAAATTTTGTTCAATTTCATTGATTTTCAACAGAAGCATATTTCATAATATTACAACTATGATAAATTATGATAATAATTAACAAAGGTTATCAGAAACAAATGTAAATGTTATGTAAGGATTTCTCTATTTTCTTCCCATTAATATATATACATACTAAAAAATTACTGTAATGGAATACTTAGTTACAACTTTATTACTTGAGTTTTTATTATTATTCTAGTCAAGAGATATACTAAATGCCGTAATATTAAGGGCCAATATTTACAACTAAATATACAGTAACAAATTTCCATATACTGATTTTTAAATACAAATGAATAAAAAATCACCTTTGGTTTATCTCTGTGTAATTTGCAATATTGTACCCCAAATTTTTTTCTAGAAGTCAGTTCTTATAAGGAAAAGATAAATAAAAAAGATGAAACAAGTATAAAATTTTTACTAACATGTTATGACATCTGAAATACTAATATGTAAAGCCTTTGCTCCTAGACCTCAGGAGCTTGCCCTTTAAATATGTATATCTGCCTATTCATGCTATAAGCCCTAAATTACTGAGTTTATGCTCTTTCTACAGGTCCAGTCCAGGTGCAGCAGCAAGGAGAACATTCTCAGAGCCAGTAAGTATTTTACCATTTCTGGTGGGCTGCTGAACTAGACCTTATAAAGCTAAAAATGATATTTTGGTGAAAAAAAGAAGAAAGCAATGGGGAACATTTATGTGACTAATATGAATATTAGGGCTTTTACCTTGTAAAAATATTGCCAGTATCAATATATTAATAAATATTTCCCTTAATCTAATTGTTTTTGCAAGCTGACACCAGAACTTTGATACACTCCTAGGAGGGTAGGAATGAGCTCCTCTGTGACGCTGAATCTCTCTAATTGTTTCACTGCCAAAAGTTATTTGAAAACAAACTAACTGAAAATAATAATAATAATAATGTACATTCCTGAAGAGAAGCTAATTCTAAAAAAAGAATATGTGGCTCCCAAAAGGGTACATCATAATCATTTTGTGAATATGAATTTCTGACGTATCATAACTTCACAGGCAGCATGTTTTAGAACATAGAACCCTAAACCAAGAGTAAAGAATCCTCTATCCTCTATTTTATTTATTGGTTTGATCACTAATAGCGTTAACTCAGAAGTCATTTAACTTTGTATATCATTCATTTTTCTATCTTATAAAAAGGAACTATAATAGGTTTTCCTTATCTGTATCCTTGAAATGATGTCATTGAAAATTGTGTCTTAAAAGATTTAGGATCCTAAGAAAAAAGTGCTGTATAAATTCTAATTGTTTTATTATTGTTCTTTATAACTTAATAGCTTAATTACATCACCCTATCTTCTTCCTGATCTTTATCAAGAGAAGTACAGGGGAGTCATACTGAAATAGGTCTACTGATACTCATGCCACTGGGAGTTTTAGCAAATTGAATGATTTCTATTTCTAGCAGGATATCCGCATTATTTTTGTGTTATATTCCTGGTTATAGTTTATTACACTGAAAGGATACAGATTAACATCAGCAAAGGCAAAAAGATACATAGGGCAGAGTCCAGAAGAAACCAGGTGCAAGCTTCCAGTTGCCCTCTCCCAGTGGAGCCATATGGACATTGCTTATTTCTCCCAGCAACAATGTATGACAGAATGCATCAAGTATTGCCAAGCAAGGAAGCTCACTGAGCCTTAATGTTCAGGGTTTTTATTGGGGTTGGGTCACATGGGCACAGAGTGCTCATGTGACTGATCTTTATTTCACAATAAAAAAATAGAGACCTTCACAAAGGTAAAAATTCTTGGGGTTTTTTTGTGTAAATTTTTCCATTTTTGTTTTGTAAATCTGTTATCTTAGCTCCAAACCCTTGGGTAAGCACAATTATTGCTCACCCAAGACCATTATATTGGCCAGGCACAGTGGCTCACACCTCAAAGAAATAAATTCCTCTGAGTCCCTTTGAACCTCCAATTTAGGGCATGGAGAGTGTTTCCAGTTGTTACAGTGAGGTGAGTCTCACATTAGATTGAACTTTTATTTATTTTCTTTGAGCTCTCCAGTTGCCAACTGTATTTTGTCTCCTAGGAGTAAGGAATCCTTTTTAGGACACCTTTGATAATCTAAATTTGGAAATGCATTTATCCTTGGTGAAAATCTGTCTTATTACCAATAACACTTCTATTTATTTCTGTCTATCCTTATTTTCTGTTATATCTCTGTAAGGGGTAAGTTCATAAGGAAAAACATAGACATAGGCCTCAGTAAGTATTTTGCAAGCTGGCCCTGAAAACCAAGTTTCAGGTTTCTTGTAAGACTGGTGTCCTTTAGATAAACTTTGCCCTGGGTCATTGATCAACCTATGAGAACCTTCCTTGTTCTATTTCTGTTTTGTTAGTGAGAGTCTTGCTATGGAAGAATTATAGTAAGCACCCTAAGGAATTTTTGATATGAACAAAATTGTTTATTTAAAAGGAGCCTGAGAATAAAAAGGAAACAAAATTGCAAACAATTAATGAGCTAGAGTTTTGTATTGGTTTGAAGAAATATCCCAAATAAAATCAGATTGCAAAAGTACTTCCATAAGAAATTCCTTGGCCAAGGCAAAATAAAATGTAATAAACTTAATGCCTCTTTTACATCCCTGAAAACCAAATCTTGGCCCTAATTAAGAAGATACCTGGGTCTCACTGGCTATTGCAGACAATGAGTTCCCAACTTTTCTGAAATTGGCATGCCATTATATGACTTAACCAAGTCCTTAGAAACTGAACCTCTTTCGTGGGCACCAAATGTGAACAAGCTCTTACAACCCCTTGCCTTGCTATATCCATCAATCCTAAATGATTGTATCACGATCTTTATCCATTCTTAATGAAGCGCCTATATTAAAAGATCTACTTTGGACCAAACTTCAAAATCTTATAAATATCCTGACTTTCCTTTCTGTGACTCTGACTCTAAGACTAAGTCTTTGTTGAAGTGGCATTTTTCCTTTCTAGAGTCAAACTCCCTATGTTAAAATCTTGATTTCTCTACTTATTAGCTGTGTGAACTTGAACAAGTGCTCAGTATCTCTATGCCTCACTTTCCTGATCTGTAAAATGTGGTAATAACTTATTCACAAAGGGCAGAAATTGTAAAGAATAAAATAAATAAATTTTAAAATGTGGTAATAAGATGATCTACCTTATAGATTGTTACAAGGATTAATTAGTATATTTATGCTAGGTACATAATCACTCAGTAAATGTTAGCTGATATTATTGTTACTGTTACTACTGATACTACCAATTACCATTATTTTCTTGATAATGATGATAATAACAAGGTTACTTTTTATTGAATGTTACTGTGTATCAAATACTTTTGTACATGTTTCATCCTACTTAATCCTCACATACAACAAATCCTGTGAGTAAAATTCTATTAATTTCTACATTAAATAGATAAGGAAATTAAAGATTCCAGAGTTAAATAAGTTGCTTGTGTAAGTAAATGGTATATGAGTTGAAGCCAGTATTTCAGACCTTGATTTTATAGCCCACATTTTTAACGAACATGCTGTGTTACCTACTTAATTTCAATAAGGCCTTCAAAACTCAATTCAATATTATGCAAAATAAGCAATAGATAAGAATAGAAATTGATATCTGGTATATCCATGGGTACTTATAAACAAATATCTGATTATCGGTGCCAAAATCATTTTATTACCACATATACTATAAAGATGATATGATACTAGTTATTGTCTTATGTCATCTTTCCACCTGTAATTCATTTCCTTCTGTCAACCACTTTATTTTTAATAAAGCAAAATTTTGTTATTTTTATGAATAACTGGTTTTATGCAAGAAATCAAGTAAACTAAAAAAATGTTACAGTGAGGAATGCCATATGTGAACTTATATTTCAGCACTTCAATACAGTGTTTTAATTGCTTTCTTTCTCCCCCACCCCGAGACAGAGTCTTGCTCTGTCACCCAGGCTGGAATGCAGAGGCATGATCTCAGTTCACTGCAACCTCCACTTCCCAGGTTCAAGTGATTCTTCTGCCTCAGCCTCCCAAGTAGCTGGGACTACAGGTGTGCGCCACCATGCCCAGCTAATTTTTGTATTTTTAATAGAAACAGGGTTTCACTATGTTGCCCAGACTGGTCTTGAACTCCTGACCTCGTGATCAGCCTGCCTCAGCCTCCCAAAGTGCTAAGATTACAGGCGTGAGCCACCGTGCCCAGCCTTAATTGTTTTCTTAATGTACTTTGTTCAGCCTGTGTATAGGACAAGTGGTACATTTTCCTAGGATTAACTTTTATAGATTTTTTAAGTCTATTTTAATGGAATTTAGAATTTTTATTGATATATATTTATACCTATTTATGGAGTACATATGATATCTTGATACATGCATAGAATTTGTAATGATCAATTCAGGGTATTTGGGATATCCATCACCTCTTGAGCATTTATCATTTCTTCATGTTGGGAACATTTCAAATCCTATATTCTAGTTATTTTGAAATATACAATACATTGATGTTAACTATAGTCACCCTACTGTACTATAAAACATTAGAACTTATTCATTCTATATAACTGTATGTTTGTACCTTTTAGCCAACTTCTCTTTATCCCCCACCCCATCCTTCCCAGCCTCTGATAATATCACTCCACTCACTGCCTCAATGAGGTCAACTTTTTTAGCTCCCACAGTTTAATGAAAAGTTACAATATCTGTCATTCTGTGCCTATCTTACCTTCACTTAACATGCCTTCCAGTTCCATCTGTGTTGCTGCAAATGACAGAATTTCTACTATTTTAAATAGTAGTCCATTGTGTATATATACCACATTTTCTTTATCCACTTATTTATTTATGGACACAGTTTAATTCTATATCTTGGCTATGGTGGACAGTGCTTCAGTAAACATGGGGGTACAGGCATCTCTTTGATATGCTGATTTCCTTTCCTTTGGATATATACCCAATTGTAGAATTGCTGAGTTATATTGGTAGTTCTATTTGTACTTTTTTGAGGGAGTCCATAGTGTTTTTTATAATGTCTTACTAATTTACATTCCCACCAACAGTGTGTAAGAGTTCCCTATTCTCCACATCCTTACCAGCATTCATTACTTTTTGTTTTTTGTTTTTTATAGTAGCCATTCTAACTGGAGCCGGATTATATTTCATTATAGTTTTGATTTGCATTTCTCTGATGATTAGTGATGTTGGGCATTTTTTCATATACCTATTGGCCATAGGTATGTCCTCTTTTGAGAGATGTCTATTCAGCTAATTTGATTACTTTTTAATGGAATTATTTGGGTTTTTTCTGTTGAGTTGTTTGAATTCCTTGTATGTTGTGGATATTAGTCCCTTGTCAGATGAACAGTTCGCAAGTATTTTCTCCCATGTTGCAGGTTAACTCTACTCTGTTGATTGTTTCTTTTGCTGTGTGGAAGCTTTTTAGTTTGATATACTCTCATTTGTCTGTTTTTCTTTTGTTGTCTGTACTTTTGAAGTCTTAGCCAAAAAATATTTGCCTATACCAATGTCCCAAAGTGTGTTTCTTCTGTGTTTTCTTCTAGCAGTTTTATAGTTTTTGTTCTTATGTTTAAGTCTTTAATCCATTTTCAGGTGATTTTTGTATATAATAAAAGATAGGCATCTAGTTTCATTTTTCTGCATATGGCTATCCAGTTTTCCCAGCACCGTTTACTGAGGAAGATACCTTTTCTCTGGTGCATGTTCCTGATGCCTTTGTCAAAAGTTAGTTGGTTCCCTATTCTGTTTCATTGATCTATATGTCTGGCTTTATATAAATACCATGCTTTTTTGTGTACTACAGCTTTGTAGCTGCTATTGTTATGGTTACTACTAGTATTACTAGTATTACTATTATTAGTATACTATTGGTGCTTCTGGTATTATCATTATTCTTTGTTTTTGAGACGGAGTTTTGCTCTTGTTGCCCACGCTGGGGTGCAATGACACGATCTTGGCTCACTGCAACCTCCACTTCCCGGATTCAAGTGATTCTCCTGCCTCAGCCTCCCAAGTAGCTGGGATTACAGGCATGTGCCACCATACCCTGCTAATTTTATATTTTTAGTAGAGATGGGATTTCACTGTGTTGGCCAGGCTGGTCTTGAACTCCTGACCTCAGGTGATCCACCTGCCTCAGCCTCCCAAAGTGCTGGGATTACAGACATGAGCCACTGCACCCAGCCTTATCATTATTCTTTAAAGACATTGTCTTAAAATATCTACTCTTTTAATGAAGATACATTAACAGGTTGGAGTAACAAATTAAGCTTTAAAATACACTAGTCTTACGTAAATTTATCAGATAATTTGACTGCCACCTCTGAGAGCAGAGTTTTAAGCAAATGGGTGCATTTAGGACTACGATTAGGGTATAAGAGGAAGGGAAAGCCTAAAAGGAAGGCAGGTAAAGCTTGGGTACCTTTATAAATCACTCCCTCCTTAATGAAGTAATTATCTTTCTTGGCACTTCTGTCCTCTAGTGTTGCTTTTAAACTATCTGTTTGCATTTTCTCCAGCTTCTTTGGTAGCTTTCATGGTGTTTTTTGGGGTTTTTTTGGTTTTTTTTTTTCCCCAGTCATTAAATATCAGTATTATTCAGACTTCTCCCATAGATCTTCCATTCACATTCACACTCTATATTATGCATGAGCAAAGCCATCTATTAACAAGGCTTCCAAATAAATCAAATCTGTAACTCCAATCCCTATCTTCTTCCTAAACTGCAGATTTTTTTTTCCAATTGTCTGTTGTAGATCTTTTCTTGAATATTATACAAGTATCTTATACTCAACATGACTAAAACTAAATTTATAATCTTAATCTACTCTTCTTCCATATTTCAAGGAGTAACATCACTAGCCACTGATTTGTCCAAAGCAGAAATCTTTAGTGTTTTTTATTCCTCATCCTACAAGCATTTTTATCATTCTAAAATACAAATCTAAACCTATCATACTCCTTTAATAACTTTAACCCTTTAATGGCTCCTTATTGTTCTTGCATAAAGGCCCAACTCCTTAAAATTGCTTACCAATGGCTTCTACTTATCTCTAGGTTTACCTGGAATGCAGTACACCAGCCATATGGACATTTCAATTTGCGGATAGTTCCCTCTTTCCCAAAATGTTGATTTCTCATTTCTTCCGAAACCTGGATAACTCCTACCTATCCTACAGTTCTTTCAGGAAGCCTTCTATCACCTCCCAAATCTGAGCAAACTGCCCCTCCCAAGTTCTTTTCTAGTATACTGTAGTTTCCCTAGTTTATTGCAAGCCTATTTACAGTGTAGTGCTTTTCTGTCTTCTCCACTGTCCCCTCTACTCTACCCTAAGCATCTTGCAAGACCTCATCTATCTTGTTCCCTGATACTATTACCAGAATCTATCACCATGACTCTCTCTCAATAAAAGTTGATTGGATGACTGCATAAATAAATGAGAGAAAGACCTTGAGCAGACAGAGCAAGCAAAAGGCAGCAGAATATGCTAAATAAGAAACCCGTATGGGAACAGAGAAGGAAAACAATGAACATTAGCAAAAACTCTAATGTTAATTTATTGAAAATACTGGGGTTTTTTTGTTTGTTTGTTTTTTTAACTGCTCCTTCTCTTCAAATTATCTCATATATTCACTCTGGCCCCTATCCCTTAATTCATTCTCACTACTGCCACCCAGGTTCTGGACTTATTACTACCTCTTGCCTGGAGTATAAATCAGACTTTTCAGTCTTATACCCCTTAATTTGTCATAGATGGACAGGTCTTCTGGTTAATTTTCTTGCATCTTACTATTAAGAAACATTAATTTTTATCTTTTTTATTATTCCCAGGAAAGAGGATTTTGAAATAATCCTTGGAGAAGTATGTTAATTTCTTGTACCTCCTATTTTTAGAAAAAAAAATTCTTATCTCTTGCTACAACCTAATCCCTTATCATCTTGATTGGCATTCACAGGATCTGATAATAGCTGCTTACCATCATTTAGATTATCTTTCTTTTTTTTTTTTTTTTTTGAGACGGAGTCTCACTCTGTCCCCCTTGCTGGAGTGCAGTGGCCGGATCTCAGCTCACTGCAAGCTCCGCCTCCCGGGTTCAGGCCATTCTCCTGCCTCAGCCTCCCGAGTAGCTGGGACTACAGGCGCCCGCCACCTCGCCCGGCTAGTTTTTTTGTATTTTTTAGTAGAGACGGGGTTTCACTGTGTTAGCCAGGATGGTCTCGATCTCCTGACCTCGTGATCCACCCGTCTCGGCCTCCCAAAGTGCTGGGATTACAGGCTTGAGCCACCGCGCCCGGCCTATTATACTAAAGATAATTAGCAATTGACTTCCATAAATATTTATTGAGGTACTGTTTATAAGCATTATCACGACTTTTTTATCTAATCTAAGTAAACCAACTTTATTCAATTTTCTTTACTATATCCTCATGTAGTTTATTTACTAGGTTCACAAAATTTAAAAAGAAAAAATTTTTTAGAGATTGGATCTATGTTGCCCAGACTAGATTTGAACTCCTGGGCTCAAACAATCCTGCTGCCTCAATCTCCTGAGTAGCCATCGTGCCTGGCTCTCAAATATAATTTTTTTACTTGTGAAACCTAAATTCCCAAAGTAGTATTTGCTATTCAGTTTAAATTTTGTCTTATTTCTCTTATTTTTCTCGGTTATCACCTTTTTATTTTATATGAAAAGTTGCATCATTCATTACTTTGAGTTAGGCTTTTTACCTTCCTCATTGTCAGCATTGTAGCTGGTATTGCTAAGAAACATTAAGTTAATAGATAGGATGCCCCAACCCTCATATCCTCACAGAGACACCAACTTAACATCAATATATGGTCATAATAGCTTCATGAGAACTCCAGAAAACAGGTAGTTGCAATATCCCCAAGCTGGCACAAAGTCAAGAATAGCCACACTGAAATGGGTAAGAACTGTTTTACTTTACCTGTGATAGTCCCTCCTCCAAGTCAGCATAGCTTAGCATAATAAAGAGAAAACACCCTACTCATGGCTTCTTTCGGTGGGGGAAGAGTGAAACATACATGCAATATTCTAGCTTTTCAGAAAGCTGCCCAAAAAACTGCTTTCTGTCTCACTGCATTGACGGAACTACCACAGTTTGAATGCCTGAGGGCTGCTGAAAGCCAGGGAGAGTGGAGGCAGCTTGCTGTAGTACCACAAGGCCTACAGTGCCAACACAGGTACCAGCACCAATCAGTGCAATCTGGAGAAAGTGCCCAATTCTTGACTTTTCACCCAGGAGGGAGAGAAGAGTGGAACATGCATTAGGTGTTCTGACTTTTTGGAGGGCTACCAAGGGAATGGTTTCTCTCTTGCCTCACTGGGGTGGTAACAGAGAGCTGGCATACTTTGGATGTCTGCACACCACTGAGAATAAGGAACAGTGATGGCTTGCTACAGCAGCACCACAGAGCCTACAATGCTGCAGACAAACACCATTGAGAGCAAGAGATTGCAAGCTCCTGACAGAGAAACCTGCAAACCTTTCTAATTGGGAAATTACATACACAGACCCAGAGAAGTCACACTCCCCCGCTTTCAAAAAGGTTTCAGAGGCCCCCTCAGAATTTCTAGCCAGGTTGATTGGTGAGAATGTCCCCTATATAAGGCCCGTCTGTAAACACTGGGAGACATGGTTGTTTCTCAAATGACTAAAACTCAGCAAAATATCAGAAGATCAAAGTAATTATCTAGAAACCAACTTCAAAGAAACAGAGATTTATGATTACCTGGCAAATAATTCAAAATAATTACCTTTAAAAAGGTTACTGATCTAAAAGAGAACACAAATGGACAACTAAACAAAATCAGGAAACCAATGAATGTACAAAATGAAGATCTCAACAAAAAGTTAGAAACTATTAAAAAAGAACCAAAGAGAGATTCTAGAGCCAAAGGATACAATAACAGAATTGAAAAATTCACTAGATGGGTTCAACAATTACTGGAGCAATCAGAAGAGAAAAGCAGCAAAATTGGAAGATAGCTCATTTGAAATTATTGTTAGAGGAGCAAAGAGAAAAAACAGAACAGAAAAGTAAAGTAAAGAAAGCCAAAGAGGCCAGGAGTGGTGGTTCACACCTGTAATCCCAGCACTATGGGAGGCCAAGGTGGGCGGATCACTTGAGTCCAGGGGTTCAAGACTAGCCTGGCCAACATGGTGAAACCCTATCTCTACTAAAAATACAAAAATTAGCCAGGCCTGGTGGTGCACACCTGTAATCCCAGCTACTCAGGAGGCTGAGCCAAAAGAATTGCTTGAACCCAGGAGATGGAAGTTTCAGTGAGCCAAGATCACACCACTGCACTCCATCATGGGCAACAGAGTGAGACCCCAACTCAAAAAAAAAAAAAAAAAAAAAAAAAGAATGCCAAAGAGATTTATAGAATGCCATTATGTGGACCAGTGTATACATTATGAGAGTTCCAGGAGAAAAGGGACACAGAACTTACTTGAAGAAATAACGGTCAAAAACTTCCCAAATTTGACAAAAGAAATATACATCCAGACAGTTGAAGTTCAAAGGATATAACTAAGGTGAATCTAAAGAGACCCACACTAAGACATGTTATAATCAAACTGTCAAAAATCAAGGGCAAAGAGACAATCTGAAAGGAGCAAGAGAAAAGTGACTCATCATGTACAATGAAGTTCCCATAATGTCATTGGATAAATTTTACCAGTCAGAAGGGAGCAGTATGTTATATTCAGAGTGCTAAAGGAACAAAATCTGCCAGTGAGGAATACTGCACCCAGCAAAACTGTCCTTTCAAAAATGAAAAAATAAAGACTTTCTCAGGCAAACAAAACCTAAGGGAGTTCATCACAACTAGACCTGGCTTACAAGAAATGCTAAGGAGAGTACTGCAAGTTGACATGAAAGGGCCCTAGACAGCAACATGAAAGTTTATGAAAAATACAAAGCTCACTGGTAAAGGAAAAAATATATATATACGAATTCATAAAACTATATTACTATAATGGTTATCCAAAGTAGAATTACATGTAAAGCACATGTAATTCTGGATAGAATTTAATAGACAAAAACCTAAGGTATAACTACAAATGACTGTTAATGGATAAATTATATCTAAAGATGTAATTTGTGACATCAAAAACACAATGGGGATGGGAATGTAAAAGAGTAGACTTTCATGTATGATTGATAGATTGTTCTAACTATGTTTCCTGTAAGTCTCATGGTAATTACAAAGAAAATACTTATAGAAGATACAGAAAAGAAAATGAGAAAGTAATGAAAGCACATTAATAATGCAAAGGAAGACAGCAAGAGAGAAAAAGAGGGACTAAAATAGCTACAAGACAGACAGAAAACATGTGCCAATAATAAGGCTTTTAAATGTAATTGGATTAAACTCCCCAGTAAAAAGACAAAGTGAATGAATGGATTAAAGAAACAGCATGCAATTATATTATGTCTACAAGAGACTCATCCTTGATGTAAAGACACATATAGGCTGAAAATGAAAGGACAGAAAAAGATACTACTTCATGCAAATTATAACCAAAAGAAGCAGGGGTGGCCATACTTATATTAGACAAAGGTTAAACACTGTCACAAGAGACAAAGAAGAATATTATATTGATAGAACAGAAATATATAACAATTATAAATTAAAATCCAGCTAACATTACAGCACCCAAATATAAGAAGTAAACATTGACAGGATTGAAGGGAGAATAGACAATAACACAATAATGGCAGGAGATTTCAATATTCTACTTTGGATAATGGATAGAACAACCAAAAGGATTAATAAGGAAACAGAGAATTTGAACACTGTCGACCAATTAGATCTAACAGAATATTCCACGCAACATACATGGAATGTTCTGTAGGATAGACCACATATTAGGCTAAAAAACAAGTCTTAACAAAGTTAAGAAGATTGAAATCTGTGAGATATCTTTTACAATCTTAGTGGACTGGAACTAGACATCAATAGCAGTAGGAAAACTGGAAAATACACAAATATGTGAAAATTAAATGAGACACTCTTGAACAACCAGTAGATCAAAGAAAAAAATCATGGGAGAAATTAGAAATATCTTGAGGCAAAAACATAACACACCAAAACTTATGAATTGCAGCAACAGCAATACTAAGAGAGACGTTTATATTAGTGGCATGTACTTTAATGAGGAGGAAAGACCTCAAATCAGCAACCTAACTTTTTACCTCAAGAAATGAGAAAAAGAATAAACTAAATCCAAAGTTAGCAGAAAGAAGGAAATAATAAAGATCAGAGCAGAAATAAAATAGAGAATAAAAATACTAGGAAAAAAAACAATGAAACCAAGAGTTGGGTTTTCTAAAATGCCAACAAAATTGACAAACTCTTAGCTAGACAAAAAAAGAGAGAAGACTCAAAATAACTAAAATCAGAAATAAAAGAAAAAAGAAAAAAAACAATGAAACTAAGAGTTGGGTTTTCTAAAATGCCAACAAAATTGACAAACTCTTAGCTAGACAAAAAAAGAGAGAAGACTCAAAATAACTAAAATCAAAAATAAAATAAAAGAGGAGACATTGCAACTGATGCATCGGAAATACAGATGGTAAGAGACTACTCTATACAATTATATGCCGAAAAATTGAATCACCTAGAAGAAGTGGATAAATTCCTAGAAACACAACCTTGGTGTTCAGTCACAGTCCTGGTGACTGAATTATGGAGAAACAGAAAATCTAAACATATCTATAACCATTAAGGATATTGAATCAGTAATCAAAATCCTCCCAATAAAGAAAACCTCCTAATAAAGTAAAACCCATGACCGGATGGCTTCACTGGAGAATTCTACCAAGCATTTAAAGAATTGGTACCAGTTCTTCTCAAAATCTTCCAAAAACTTGAAGAAGAAGGAATGCTTCTAAAATAATTTTATTAAGTAACATTACCCTGATACAAATAGAAAAAGATACAACCATAAAAAAGATAGCTGATAAAAAAAATTTGATACAAAAATCCTCAACAAAATACTAGCAAACCAAATTGGATTATATACTTCAGCCATGTGGGATTTATCCCTGGAATGCAAGGATCGTTCAATGCATGAAAATCAATAAATGTAATATGCCACATTAACAGAACATGGAATGAAAATCACATGATCATCTCAAATGATGCAGAAAATGCATTTTAGAAAATTCAGCAACCTTTCATGATATAACAATCAGCAAACTAGAAACGGAAGGAAATTACTTCAATATAATAAAGGTCATTTCTGAAAATCTCATAACTAACATACTAAATGGTGAAAAACTGGAAACTTTTTTTTTTAAGATCAAGAAAAAAGCAAAGATGCTCATTTTTGCCACTTCTCTTCAGTATAATCCTGGAAGTTCTAACCAAAGCGGTTATGCAATAAAAAGAAAGAAAATGCATCCCAACTGGAAAGAAAGAAGTAAGATTATCTCTGTTTCCAGATGACATGATCTTATGTAGAAAACGCTGAAGATTCTACTCATATACATACATACACACACACACACACACACACACAGAGAGAGAGAGAGAGCAAAACAGTTAAAGCTAATACAAGAAGCCAGTAAAACTGCAAAGTACAAAGTCAACAATAAAAAATCAGTTGAATTTTATACACTAACAGTGAACAATTAACAATCTGAAAAAGAAATTAAGAAAATCCCATTTACAGTAGCATCAGAAAGAATAAAATACTCAGGAATAAACTTAACTAAGAAAATGAAAGACTTCTGCAGTGAAAACCACAAATCATTGCTGAATAAAGTTAAAGTCACAGTAAATGGAAAAATATCTGGATTCATGGATGGAAAGACAGAATATTGTTAAAATATCCATACTACCCAAAGGAATCTACAAATTCAATGCAATCCCTGTCAAAATCCCACTGACTTTTTTTTATAGAAATAGAAAGTACCACCCTAAAATTCATACGGAATTTCAGAGGTCCTGGAACAACCAAAACAATCTTGAAAAAGAAGAACAAAGCTGGAAGTCTTACATCTCTTGATTTCAAAGCATATTATAAAGTTACAGTAATCAAAAAGTTTGGTACTGGCATAAAGACAGACATATAAACTAATGTAACAGAATATAGAGCCCAAAAATACGTGTTCATGTATATGGTCAAATGATCTTTGAAGATGGTGCCAAGAGCATTCAATGGGGAAAGGACAGTCTCTTCAATAAATGTTGTTGGGAAAACAGCTATTCTCTTTGCAAAAGAATGAAGATAACCCTTATCTTATACCATGCACAAAAGCTACCTCAAAATGGATTAAATATCTAATAGTTAAGTCTTATAAGTCTGAAACTATGAAACTCACAGAAGGAAATATGCAGAAAATCTTTATGACATTGGAATGGGAAACGATCTCTTGGATATGATACCAAAAAGTACAGACAACTTATACAAATGTAAACAAATGAGACTACCTCAAATTTAAATATTTTGTGCATCAAAGGTCACGATCCACAGAATGAAATGGCAGCAACAGAATGGGAAAAAGTAATTGCAAATCGTATATCTGATAAGGGGTTAATATCCAGAATACATAATCCCTACAACTCAGCAACAAAAAAATCAAATATTCCAATTTAAAAATGGGGAAAGGACTTGCATAGACATTTCGCAAAGAAGATACACAAATGGCCAACACACATATGAAAAGCTGCTCAATGTCACTAATCATCAGGGAAATACAAATTAAAATCACAATGAGATACCACCTAACACCCATTAGGATGACTACAAAAAAAAAAAGAAAAGAAAATAACAAGTATTGGTGATAATAGGGAGCTATTGAAACCCTTGTGCCCTTTTGGTAGGTTTGTGAAATGTTGCAACTGCTACAGAAAATAGTATGGCATTTCTTCAAAAAATTAAAAAATAGAACTTTCATATGATCTGTCAGTGCCACTTCTGGGTATATATCCAAAAGAATTGAAAATAGGATCTCAAAAAGATACTTACACACCTGTGTTCATCATAGCGTTATCTACAATAGCAAAGATATGAAAGTAATCTAAATGTTCATTAACAGATGAGTGGATAGGCAAAATATGGCCTATTTATACAATGGAATGTTATTGAGCCTTCAAAAAAATAAAGAAATCCTGTCATATGCTACAACATGGATGAACCTTCAGGACATAATGCTAAGTGAAATAAGCCAATCACCAAAACAAAACTAATACTTCATGGTTCTACTTATATGAGACATCTGAAGTAATTGAACTCACAGAAAGTAGAATGGTGGTTGCCAGGGGCTGGGAGGAGAGGGAAATAGGGAATTGTCCAATGGATACAGAGCTTCATTCACACAAAATGAGAAACTTCTAGCGATCTGTTGTAAACAATATGCACATATTGTTAATTCTGTTAAACTTTTTAACATAATTTAAATACTTAAAAATTGTTTAACAGGGTTACAAAATGTATATAGATTAAGCATCTGGAAAATGTATTAAAAAGTTAAGTTAATCATTGATCATAGAATTATCCTGGAATGGACATATATTGTCCTTCAGTGTCTCTTTTTTATGATATGTATGTTACCATTCTATGTGTAACAAATGAATTACTGATTCCCATTATTAGATTCACCACCTACATACTAATGGCTTTCTATTTTAAGCCTGACTTCTCTTCCAAGCTCCAGACTCTCCTTGCTGTTGCATACTGGAATCACCCTTTGATGTCCTGCTGGCATCTCATTTCTTTCATCAGAAACCAGATTTAGAATCCTTTCCTCCAAATTATTCCTGTATTGTTCTTTTATACAGTTACACTCCCACTTACTCTAATAACTAAATTTGAAATCTCCTCATGATATTTACCATCTCCTTCTCAAAGCATAGTCAGTCAGTCATAGAACCCTCTGCTGCAGCTCTTCTAAATATCCTTTTTCCCATTCCTGTTGTAATAGTTCAGGCCTTCTTCATCATTCTCCTTTAGGATTGCAGTAGCATAATAATTGCTCTTCCTATCTTCAATCTCTTGCTCCCTGACAGCCTTCCATCAGTCAAGTATTACATTATAAACTACATACTGCTTTTCTACTGAAAATCTTGAATGGTTCTCCATTTTCCATAGTACTAAACCTCCAAAATTGGTACTGCACTGAATTGACCAGACTTATACCTTATATTTCATCCTCTTCACCTCCAACCTCCAGCCTCATTGGGCAATTTTGCATTCTCTAAAAGTACTTTCAGATCTCTGTAATTTTGTTCATATTTTCTCCAGTTTCATATGTTCTTCCCCTTTTTCTCATTGTTTAAAGCCCCTCTTAATTGTCTCCCCCTCTGTAAAGCCTTGAAGTTTGTCCCATCAGAATTAGTTGTTCCTTTTTCTTTGTTATCTTGCAGAGTAGTTTGTTTGTACTTTAAAACATTAGCATACGCATAGTCTGTTATTTTTTTTCCTTGAAACACAGCCTGATTTATGTGTTCCTTGAAAGACTGTGTAAGATAGGAATCTCATCTTGTTTATTTCAACATACTCCCAGGCCAGGTGCAGTGGCTCATGCCTGTAATCCCAGCACTTTGGGAGGCCAAGGAAGGAGGATCACTTGAGCCCAGGAGTTCAAGACCAGTCTGGGCAATATAGTGAGATCTCATCTACCAAAAATTTAAAAATTAGTTGGATGTAGTGGCACATGCTATAGTCTCAGCTACTCAGGAGGCTGAGGTGGGAAGATTCCTTGAGCCCGGGAGGTGGAGGTTACAGTGAGCTGAGATCAATCCACTGCACTCCAGCCTGGGCAACAGAGCAAGACCCTGTCTCAAAACAAAACAAAACCTCACTCACTGTGCTTAACAAAGTGCCCTATATTGACTAGAATAAAGTTTGAAGTTGTAAGTAGTGTTTGCTTATCTATACAACCCTTCTGCTTTGTCAGTCTATATAATCTAGACTGTACTGTGTGCATAACATCTTTGGACCTTGATGTTAAGGCCTTTTTTTCTTCGTCAAAGAGGTGACAATCTAGTTAAGAAAACAGACATGTATATAAATAAGTATAATTACAGTGAGATATGTGGTTAATATGCAATTAAAATCCTAAAAATTGAGTATTTTATAGTACCTCAGTGCAAAAATAGTCATACATGCATTGTTTCAGAAAGGAGAGACTATTAATGAAAGTGATTTTTGAAATTTTGAAATAATTTCAAACTTCGGAAATGTTACAAGAATAGTATAGAGAATTCCTGTATATCTTTTATCCAGACTCCCCCAAATGTTAACATTTTGTCACATTTCCTTTATCATTTCTCTCTATATATTAATATACATATTATCCTAAACTACTTGTGAGTAAATTGCAGACATGATGCCTCTTTACCCCTAAATAATTTAATGTGTATTTCCTTCCAAAAAAATCTGGAAGGGTGGCAAATAAAAAAGACTTTCTCTTACATAACCACAGTACAATTATGAAAATTAGGAAATGAACATTGCCACAATACTATTATGTAATCTTATTCAAGTTACATTTTGACAGTTTTTCTAATAATGTTCTTTATAACAAAGGAGACAGCATTCTTTTCTTCTGATCTAGGATTCAGTCCAGAATCATGCATTACATTTAGTTATCCTGTCTCTTTAGACTCTTTTAATATGGAACAAGTCTTCAAGTTTGTCTTTGTATTTCATTGCCTTTATATTTTTGAAGCATACAGGTCAGTTATTTTGTACAATGTCCCTCAAATTTATATTTTTCTCAGGTTTCCTAATGGTGTAATTCTGATTAGACATTTGATCAGGAATATCTCAAATGTGATGTTGTATCTTTCTCAATGCATCTTATCAGGGGGCTCATGATGTCAGTTTATCCCATTACTGGTGATACTAACTTTGATCACTTGGCTAAAAGGGTGTCTGCCAGATTTCTCCACTGTAGTTAATGAGTACAGTTAATAAATATCTTGTGGGGATATAGTTTGAGACCAGACAAATATGTTTTGTTTTTCTTGAGGCTTTTACCTTCTAGTCTTAGCATTAACTGATGATTTTTCCCTAAACCAATTATGACTAGAAGGTTGCCAAGTGGCGATTTTCTAATTCCAGTATTTCTTCATGTAACAGTTGACCTTCTGTTATAAGGAAGAATTTATTCTCAGGCCAGCATATTTTCAAAATGAGAAAGGCGTCATAGCTCTACTTTGGGCCTTATTGGTATTTGCCCAAAATGCAAACTCTTTTTTTTTTTTTTTTTTTTTAATTATACTTTAAGTTCTGGGGTACGTGTGTAGAAGCTGCAGTTTTGTTACATAGGTATACACATGCCATGGTGGTTTGCTGCACCCATCGGCCCGTCACCTACATTAAGTATTTCTCCTAATGTTATCCCTCCACTAGCCCCCCACCCCACAACAGGCCCTAGTGTGTGATGTTCCTGTCCCTGTGTCCATGTGTTCTGATTGTTCAACTCCTACTCATGAGTGAGAACATGTGCTGTTTGGTTTTCAGATATTGTGATACTTTGCTGAGAATGATGGTCTCCAGCTTCATCCATGTCCCTGCAAAGGACATGAAGTCATCCTTTTTTATGGCTGTATAGTATTCCACGGTGTGTATGTGCCACATTTTCTTAATCCAGTCTATCATTGATGGGTTGGTTCCAAGTCTTTGCTAGTGTGAATAGTACCACAATAAACATACGTGTGCATGTGTCTTTATCGTAGAATGATTTACAATCTTTGGGTATATGCCCAGAAATGGGATTGCTGGGTCAAATGGTATTTCTAGTTCTAGATCTTTGATGAATCGCCACACTGTCATCCACAATGGTTGAACTAATTTACACTCCCACCAGCAGTGTGAATGTGTTCCTATTTTTCCACAACCTCTCCAGCATCTGTTTTCTGACTTTTTAATGATCTCCATTCTAACTCGCATGAGATGGTATCTCATTGTGGTTTTGATTTGCATTTCTCTAATGACCAGTGATGATGAGCCTATTTTCATATGTCTGTTGGCTGCATAAATGTCTTCTTTTGAGAAATGTCTGTTCATATACTTTGCCCATTTTTTGATAGGATTATTTGGTTTTTTGTTGTGAATTTGTTTAACTTCTTTGTAGATTCTGGATATTAGCCCTTTGTCAGATGGATAGATTACAAAAATTTTCTCCCATTCTGTAGGTTGCCTGTTCACTCTGATGATAGTTTCTTTTGCTGTGTGGAAGCTCTTTAGTTTAATTGGATCCCATTTGTCAATTTTGGCTTTTGTTGCCACTTATTTTAGTGTTTTAGATATGAAGTCTTTGGCCATGCCTATGTCCTGAATGGAATTGCCCAGGTTTTCTTGTAGGGTTTTTATGGTCCTAGGTCTTATGTTTAAGTCTTTGATCCATCTTCAGTTGATTTTCGTATAAGGTGTAAGGAATGGGTCCAGTTTCAGTTTTTTGCATAGGGCTAGCCAGTTTTCCCAACAGTGTTTATATTAAATAGGGAATATTTTCCCCATTGCTTTTGTGTGTCAGCTTTGTCAAAGATCAGATGTTTGTAGATGTGTAGTGTTATTTCTCAGGCCTTCGTTCTGTCCCATTGGTCTATATGTCTGTTTTGGCACCAGTACCATGCTGTTTTGGTTACTACAGTCTGACGTCGGGTAGCATGATGCCTCCAGCTTTGTTCTTCTTGCCCAGGATTGTCTTGGCTATATGGGCTCTTTTTTGGTTCCATATGAAGTTTAAATTATTTTTTTCCAATTCTGTGAAGAAAGTCGGTGATAGCTTGATGGGGATAGCATTTAATCTGTAAATTACTTTGGGCAGTATGGCCATTTTCACGATATTCGTTCTTCCTATCCATGAGCATGGAATGTTTTTTCCATTTGTTTGTGTCCTCTTTTATTTGCTTGAGCAGTGGTTTGTAGTTCTCCTTGAAGAGGTCCTTCACATCCCTTGTAAGTCGTATTCCTAGGTATTTTATTCTCTTTGTAGCAATTGTGACTGGGAGTTCTCTCATGATTTGACTCTGTTTGTCTGTTGTTAGGGTATAGAACGGTTGTGATTTTTCCACATTAATTTTGTATCCTGAGACTTTGCTGAAGTTGCTTGTCAGCTTAAGGATATTTTGGGCTGAGATGATGGGGTTTTCTAAATATACAATCATGTCATCTGCAAACAGAGACAATTTGGTTCCTCTCTTATTATTTGAATACCCTTTATTGCTTTCTCTTGCCTGATTGCCCTGGCCAGAACTTCCAATATTATGTTGAATAGGAGTGGTGAGAGAGGGCATCCTCTTATGCTGGTTTTCAAAGGGAATGCTTCCAGTTTTTACCCATTCAGTACGATATTGGCTGTGGGTTTGTCATAAATAGCTCTTATTATTTTGAGATGCATTCCATCAATACCAGCTTATTGAGAGTTTTTAGCAGGAAGGGGTGTTGAATTTTGTCGAAGGCCTTTTCTGCATCAATGGAGATAATCATGTGTTTTTTGTCATTGGTTTGGTTTATGTGGTGGATTACATATATTGATTTGCGTATGTTGAACCAGCCTTTCATCTCAGGGATGAAGCCGACTTGATCGTGGTGGATAAGCTTTTTGATATGCTGCTGGATTTGATTTGCCAGTATTTTATTGAGGATTTTTTCATCGATGTTCATCAGGGATATTGGCTTGAAATTTCACTTTTTTGTTGTGTCTCTGCCGGGTTTTGGTATCAGGATGATGCTCGCCTCATAAAATGAGTTAGGGAGGATTCCCTCTTTTTCTGTTGTTTAGAATGGTTTCAGAAGGAATGGTACCAGCTACTCTTTGTACCTCTGGTGGAATTCGGCTGTTAATCCATCTGGTCCTGGACTTTTTTTGGATGGTAGGCTATTAATTACTGCCTCAATTTCAGAATTTATTATTGTTTTATTCAGGGATTCAACTTCTTCCTGGCTTAGCTTGGGAGGGTTTATGTGTCCAGGAATTTATTCATTTCTTCTAGATTTTCTCGTTTATTTGCACAGAGGTGTTTATAGTAGTCTCTGATGGTAGTTTATGTTTCTGTGGAATTAGTGGTGATATCCCCTTTATCATTTCTTTTTGCATCTATTTGATTCTTCTCTCTTTTCTTCTTTATTAGTCTGGCTAGAGGTCTATTTTGTTGATTTTTTTTTTTTTTCCAAAAAACAGCTCATGGATTCACTGATTTTTTTGAAGGGTTTTTTGTGTCTCTATCTCCTTCAGTTCTGCTCTTATCTTAGTTATTTCTTGCCTTCTGCTAGCTTTTGAATTTGTTTACTCTTGCTTCTCTAGTTCTTTTAATTTTGATGTTAGGGTGTCAATTTTAGATCTTTCCTGCTTTCTCTTGTAGGCATTTAGTGCTATAAATTTCTCTCTAAACACTGCTTTAAATGTGTCCCAGGGATTCTGGTACATTGTGTCTTCATTCTCATTGGTTTCAAAGAACATCTTTATTTCTGCCTTCATTTCGTTATTGACCTTGTAGTCATTCAGGAGCAGGTTGTTCAGTTTCCATGTAGTTGTGTGGTTTTGAGTGAGTTTCTCAACCCTGAGTTCTAATTTGATTGCACTGTGGTCTGAGAGACTGTTATAATTTCCGTTCTTTTGCATTTGCTGAGGAGTGTTTTCCAATTATGTGGTCAGTTTTAGAATAAGTGCAATGAGTTGCTCAGAAGAATGTATATTCTGTTGATTAGGGGTGGAGAGTTCTGTACATTTCTGTAGGTCTGCTTGGTCCAGAGCTGAGTTCAAGTCCTGAATATTCTTGTTAATTTTCTGTCTTGTTGATCTGTCTAATATTGACAGTGATGTGTTAAAGTCTCCCACTATTATTGTGTGGGAGTCTAAGTCTCTTTGTAGGTCTCTAAGAACATGCTTTATGAATCTGGGTGCTCCTGTATTGGGTGCATATGTATTTAGGATAGTTAGCTCTTCTTGCTGCATTGATCCTTTACCATTATGTAATGGCCTTCTTTGTCTCTTTTGATCTTTGTTGGTTTAAAGACTGTTTTATCAGAGATTAAGACCAACTCCTTGCAGCTCCTGCTTTTTTTTTTTTCTTTCCATTTGCTTGTTAGATCTTCCTCCATCCCTTTATTTTGAGCCTATGTGTGTCTTTGCACATAAGATGGGTCTCGTGAATACAACACACTGATGGGTCTTGACTCTTTATCCAATTTGCCAGTCTGTGTCTTTTAATTGGGGCATTTAACCCATTTACATTTAAGGTCCATATTGTTATATGTGAATTTGATCCTGTCATTATGATGCTAGCTGGTTATTTTGCCCATTAGTTGATGCAGTTTCTTCATAGTGTCGATGGTCTTTACAATTTGGTATGTTTTTGCAATGGCTGATACTGGTTGTTCCTTTCCATGTTTAGTGCTTCCTTCAGGAGCTCTTGTAAGGCAGATCTGGTGGTGACAAAATTCCGCAGCATTTGCTTGTCTGTAAATGATTTTATTTCCCCTTTGCTTATGAAGCTTAGTTTGGCTGGATATGAAATTCTGGGTTGAAAATTATTTTCTTTGAGAATGTCAAATATTGGCACCCACTCTCTTCTGGCTTGTAGAGTTTCTGCAGAGAGATCTGCTGTCAGTCTGATGGGCTTCCCTTTGTGAGTAACCCGACCTTTCTCTCTGGCTGCCCTTAACATTTTTTCCTTTATTTCAACCTTGGTGAATCTGACGATTATGTGTTTTGGGGTTGCTCTTCGAGTATCTTTGTTGTGTCCTCTGTATTTACTGAATTTGAATGTTGGCCTGTCTTGCTAGGTTGGGGAAGTTCTTCTGGATAATATCCTGAAGGGTCTTTTCCAACTGGGTTCCATTCTCCCATCACTTCCAGGTACACAAATCAAACAGATTTTGTCTTTTCACATAGTCCCATATTTCTTGGAGGTTTTGTTCATTCCTTTTTATTCTTTTTACTCTAATCTTGTCTTCTATCTGTATTTTATTAAGTTGATCTTCAATCACTGCTATGCTTTCTTCCACTTGATTGATTTGGTTTTTGATACTTGTGTCTTCTTCACAAAGTTCTTGTGCTGTGTTTTGTAGCTCCATCCAGTCATTTATGTTCTTTACATTGGTTATTCTAGTTAGCAATTCGACTATCCTTTTTTCAAGGTTCTTAACTTCCTTTCATTGGGTTAGAACATTTTCCTTTAACTCAGAGGAGTTTGTTATTACCCACCTTCTGAAGCCTACTTCTGTCAGTTCATCAAACTCATTCTCCGTCTAGTTTTGTTCCCTTGCTGACGAGGAGTTGTGATCCTTTGGAGAAAGAGAGGTGTTTTGGTTTTTGGGATTTTCAGCCTTTTTGCTCTGGTTTTTCCCCATCTTTGTGGATTTCTCTACCTTTGGTCTTTGATGTTGGTGACCTTCGGATGGGGTCTTTGAGTGGACGTGCTAATCCTTTCTGTTTGTTTCTTTTCCTTCTAACAGTCAGGCCCCTCTGCTGCCAGTCTGCTGGAGTTTGCCGGAGGTCCACTCCCAACCCTATTTGCCTGGGTATTACCAATGGAGGCTGCAAAGCAGCAAAGATTGCTGCCTGCTCTTTCCTCTGGAAGCTTTGACCCAGAGGGGCACCTGCCAGATGCCAGCCAGAGCTCTCCTGTATGAAGTGTCTGTCGGCCCCCATTGGGAGATGTCTCCTAGTCAGTATACACTGGGGTCAGGGATCAACTTGAAGAGGCAGTCTGACCCTTAGCAGAGCTCGAATGCTATGCTGGTAGGCCCAATGCTCTCTTCAGAGCCATCAGGCAGGGACGTTTACGTCTGCTATAAGCCCCTGACTGGGGCTGCTGCCTTTTTTACATAGACACTCTGTCCAGAGAGGAGAAATCTGGCAGTCTGGCCACAGCTGCCTTGCTGATCTGCAGTGGGCTCTGCCCCATTCAGACTTCCCAGCGGCTTTGTTTACACTGTGACCATAAAACTACCTACTCAAGCCTCAGCAATGGCATACATCCCTCCCCCACCAAGCTCGAACCTCCCAGGTGGATCTCAGATTGCTGCTGTGCTGGCAGCGAGAATTTCAAGCCAGTGGATCTCAGTTTCTTGGGCCCCATGGGGGTGGGACCCACAGAGCCAGGCCACTTGCTTCCCTTGCTTCAGCACCCCTTTCCACAGGAGTGAACGGTTCTGTCTTGCTGGCGTTCCAGGCGCCACTAGGGTATGGGAAAAAAAGAACTCCTGCAGTTAGTTCAGTGTCTGCCCAATCAGCTGCCCAGTTTTGTGCTTGAAACCCAGGGCCCTGGTGGAGTAGGCACAGGAGGGGCTCTCCTGGTTTGCAGGTTGCGAAGACCATGGGACAAGCACAGTATCTGTGCCGGAGATCCTCAGGCTCAGACCCTCACAGCTTCCCTTGGGTAGGGGAGAAAATTACCCGACCCGTTGTGCTTCCCGGGTGAGGCGATGCCCTGCCCTGCTTCAGCTCACCCTCCGTGGGCTGCACCCACTGTCAAACCAGTCCCAATGAGATGAACTGGGTACCTCAGTTGGAAATGCAGAAATCACCCGCCTTCTGTGTCAATTTCGCTGGGAACTGCAGACCAGTGCTGTTCCTATTCGGCCATCATGAATCCTCCCCCAATAGAAACACTTTCTAAAAAATGGTAATTTGGCCGGAGGCAGTGGCTCATGCCTGTAATCCTAGCACTTTGGGATGCCAAGGCGGGTGGATTACCTGAGGTCGGGAGTTGAAAACCAGCCTGGCCAACATTGTGAAACCCTGTCTCTACTAAAAATACAAAAATTAGCCAGGCATGGTGGCACATACTTGTAATCCCAGCTACTTAGGAGGCTGAGACAGAAGAATTGCTTGAACCTGGGAGGTAGAGGTTGCAGTGAGCCAAGATCGCACCACTGCACTTGAGCCTGGGTGACAGAGATAAGACTCCATCTCAAAAAAAAAAAAAAAGAAAAAACAAAAATAAACAACAATAATAATAATTTGCTTACTTAATATTTCCAGAAACGATGCCTTGGCCCGTGTTTGTTTTGTTTTGTTTGTATTTTTTCTTTTTCTTATTCCTTTTGAGGTGAAGTAGAATTCACCAATTTTTAGGAAGATGTATATTTTCCCCAGGACATGTTGGCTGGTATCTTCTTCTGTTGTTAACTAGCACTTTTCTGAATCTCTCAAGGTATAGTGAGAGCCGGTTGATGTAAACTATACTTCATAACATCTTATTTTCTAGAAATCCGTAAGCGCTGCTGCTGCTGCTGCTGCTGTTGTTTTAAAAGCATACACCAGCCGTTTATGGCATCAAAAGCATTATAAAATATGTGTAGTTATTTCTTGAGTACCCCCTTCCTCCTCCTCCTCCTGTCTCTCTCTCTGTGTGTATGTGTGTCTCTCTCTCTGTCTTTCTCTCTTTCTCTCTGTCTCTCTCGTCTGTGTCTCTCTCTCTCTGTGTCTCTCCCTCTGTCTTTTTCTCTGTCTGTCTCTCTCTCCCTCCCTCTCTTTCTTTTTAAAATAAACTCAGGTAGATCTAATCCATTTCCAAGGCCTCAATTCTTAACTTTAGAAACCACAGATTTCATCTCCATACAGAATCCTATATAGAACTGGTGAGTTGATTTCTGGACTTGGATGCTCAATAGATATTACATATTAATAAAGACCCAACCCTAAAATCTGGGTTTGCTTCTCCCTTGACTCGCCTGTGACCCAGACTTACTGTCTCAATAAATCGTACCACTGTTCACCTAGGATTCTGGGAGGGTTTTCCCAATCTGTATTTCCCCATGTCCTAAAGGACCCATGACCAAGCCCTGTCCGTTCTGTCTCAAATATGTATCTTTAAACACTTCTCTCAATTTCCACAACTACCCACAGCCCCTTGTGGAACAACTGGCTCTTTGAAAAACATCCCAGAAGTTGTTTCAGCTTTTCGCTATGAGGCCTAAGCCCCTCTCTGTCTCTCTCTCTCCATCTCCCTCTCTGTCTGTCTCTCTTTGTCTCTGTCTCTCTCCGTCTTTCTGTCTCTGTCTCTCTCTGTGTGTCTGTCTCTCTCTGTGTTTGTCTTTCCCTCTCTGTGTGTGTCTCTCTCTGTCCCTCTCTCTGTCTCAATGTCTCTGTTTCTGTCTCTCTCTCTCTCTGTCTCTGTCCATCTCTCTCTGTCTCTCTCTTTCTCTGTCTCTCTGTCTCTCTTTCTCTGTCTCTCTATCTCTCTGTGCATCTCTCTCTGTGTGTGTGTGTGTGTGTCTGTGTCTGTGTCTCTCTCTCCCTTCCTCTCTTTCTTTTTAAAATAAGCTCAGGTAGATCTAATTCATTTTCAAGGCCTGAATTCTTAACTTTAGAAACCCCAGATTTGATCTACATATGGAATCCTGTACAGAACTGGCAAGTTGGTTTCTGGACTTGGATACCTCATAGATATTACATATTAATAGAGACCCAACCCTGAAATCTGGGTTTGCTTCTCCCTTGACTCAGCTGTGACCGAGACTTAATGTCTCGATTTTTTTTAAAGGAAGAATTTATTTAAATCATTTTTATATTTAATATATATTCATAAATTCTTATTTTATTAAATACATTAAAATCTGCTACTATTATGATTTATTTTGATGATAAATTTATATCAGATTAGCCAAAGGGAGCTCCTCAGCCTTGTTCCAAGATCTTTTGACGTGTTCCTATCATTATTTGAGCACATTTTTTACTGAAAAAAGTTGTGAAGAAAGAGTTGTAATTTCCCAGGACAATAAAAGGATGAGGGAAAAAGTATTTTAGGCAGAAAGAGCATCATATGCTATAGCAGAAAACTATGAAATAGTACAGTGTATTCTGATATCTACAATATTATCAACTTTCTGAATGATGGAATAATGAGAGATGGGGCTAAAAATAAAGCAAAGAAGGGTTTTATATACTATTCTAAGGAATTGAAATTTTATCCTGTGAGTGATAATCAACTATTGATATAAATTATAAAGCTAACATTTTGTGACAGCAATGCCTATTTTATCATCTTTATGTACAGAAATCCCAGGAGAACTTCCATATTTTTTATTCAGCCCTAGTAAATAATAATTCTTTCAGCTATGCCTTTTTGGTTTTGTCAGAAATGCTGTGAGGCTCATTGTCTTGAATAAGCAAGTAGAAAAAGGTATAAAACTATTAGATTGAAGACAATATGAAAATTATTTTCAGATGTACAAAGTGCCATGTAGTCCTGAGTCTACAAACTCTACCATTGCCAGTGTTTCCCTAGAGCTTTGGAATCACTTTCTCCTAACTGGAGAGACTTATATGAAAGTCTAAATGATTTGTATATCTGAACCACACATTCTTTGAATTACCAAGGGACCTAACTATTTAAGCTGACCATATTACTGTCATCTATCTTTCCTCTTTAAGTTTCCTAGGAAAGCTATTCATTATCTTATTTGCTCTTCAGAAAGAGCCAGGAAATAGAAATACGAGGAATTCACGCTGCAAATACTATGTGAAATAGAGGCAGTAATATTAATAGGAACAGAACAAGTCTCCTGATATTTGCAGTATATCCAAAGAATGAATAATGATTTCTACTTTAGGTAGTTTAAGGAGCTTTTCTACTGGTTGTTTTGAAAAATGAAGTTTCTTGAGGTTCTCAATTTAATCAAGAAGAACCTGCATGAATATTAGAACATTTTGTTTCTGCTATGTTCTCTCCTATGATCAAAGGCATCTTTTCCTCATTTACTTTTTTTCTTTTTTTTTTGAGACAGAGTTTCGTTCTGTTGCCCAGGCTGGAGTGCAGTGGTGCAATCTCAACTCACTGCAACCTCTGCATCCCGGATCCAAGGAATTCTCGTGCCTCAGCCTTTCGAGTAGCTGGGACTACAGGCTCCTGACACCATGCATGGCTAATTTTTTGTATTTTAATACAATAGTGATGCGGTTTCACCATGTTGCCCAGAGTGGTCTCGAACTCCTGAGTTCAAGCAGTCCACCTGTCTCAGCCTCCCAAAGTGTTAGGATTACAGGCATGAGCCATTGCACCTGGCCCATTTACTTTTCATTTTAAAAATTGATTTTCAGGGAAGGCCGGGCATGGTAGCTCACGCCTGTAATCCTAACACTTTGGGAGGCCGGGGGTTTGAGACCAGCCTGAGCAACATAGGGAGACCCGATCTGTGCAAAAACATCAAAAAATTAGCCAGGTATGGTGGTATGCACCTGTGGTCCCAGCTACTCCATAGGGTGAGACAGGAGGATCATTTGAGCCAGCAGGTCAAAGTTGCAGTGAGCCATGATCACGCAACTGCACTCCAGTCTGAGCAACAAAGCCAGACTCTGTCTCAAAACCAAGATGAAACATCATCTATTAAGAACTGACTGGTTTAAGAGGATGCACTTTAACTGAGAAAAATAATTTCATTGGTATAAATAGCTCCATTTCAAGATGACCACGCCACAAAAAAAGGTTACTGCTATATAACAAAGATCCATATTGTTACTCTGCTCAGTAGAAAGGAATCCATTTGTACTTTGTGTGACCCTTTGGAGGCTTTCTGCATCATAGATAGTGTCATTAGTATTTAACCGTGTCTTTGATGATGACAATCCTGAGTGAACCCCTATTCATTTTGTGCTGAGTTCTTATATAGTCTTTTCAGTGATTATAACTGCATCATGGAAGATAGGAAATCTCAGTTACATTTTTATTACTTTCCCTGCAAAAATTCTGAACTAAAACGTAGTCAACCTCATCTCTGGACTAAACTAGAAAATATAAGAGACAAGTTAAGTTGTACTTATGGAACTGTAGGCTCATTAGAGGGAACTGTAGGCTCATTAGAGAAACCTGTAGCATCAATTTGTGCCCACTTTAGAATACCTTTAATCCTACAAATGTACTTAAAAAAAGTAAACCCATTGCAGAGGAATGCTGTCAGTTTAGATTAGATTTTATAATAATTCAGTCTGTCACTCTTAGCCACTTAGCTCAGTTCAGACAGCTATAGTGGGGAAGATGTCTAGACTCCCTCCCCTACCTCTGCCCCAACTCTCAAATAAAAATCCTATATCCTAAAGTACCTTGTAGTTTATTTTTACCAAACAAGCTAGTCTACCTGCAAATTAACAGTAACAGTGATATCGCTAGGTAATTTTACTATTGTAAGTTAAAGTGAGTATTCCCTTGAATGCTATGATCTTCTCGGTGGGACATGTATTTTCACATGTATTGTAACACATATGAGTTTAATAAAGCTAATGTCCTTGCAGATTATTTGTGACCATTAGTAATCATTTGTAAGGTAGCTATCAGAATATATTTGTGGCCATGAAATAGTTTTGCTTTATAGGAAACTATTTTTTCTATTCAAAAATAAAATCTATTTTTCATTATAACCTTCTTACCTTTTTAAAAATGTTTCATTCCTTCCTTTCCTATTTCCGCCTAAATGGATTTTATGGGCCACTGGCTGCTAGGTGATAACTCACGGGGTCCTTCAAGAGGAAAAGGTGCATATTTTTTTCTCAATTTCTTTTTCTCTTCTATCAAACTGCTGTTCTACAGTCACAATCAACAAGAGAAACAACATTTTTTGGTCCTTTTTCCTGCTGATTAAGTTTTCTTTCTTTTTTTTTTTTGAGACGGAGTCTTGCTCTGTCACCCAGTCTGGAGTACAGTGGCGCCATCTTGGCTCATTGCAAGCTCCACCTCCCGGGTTCACACCATTCTCCTGCCTCAGCCTCCCGAGTAGCTGGGACCTACAGGCGCCTACCACCATACCCGGCTAATTTTTTTGTATTTTTAGTAGAGACAGGGTTTCACCATGTTAGCCAGGATGTTTTCTAATGGCCCAAGACAGTAAGAAGTGCTTTGGGTTTGTAATTTACAAAATAAGAGAAGTCCGTGACAACTTTTTTTTTTTTTTTTTTAGACAGAGTCTTGCTCTGTTGCCAGGCTGGAGTGCAGTGGCATGATCTCAGCTCACTGCAACCTCCGCCTCCTGGGTTCAAGCAATTCTCCTGCCTCAGCCTCCCGAGTAGCTGGGACTACAGGCATGCGCCACCATGCTCAGCTAATTTTTGTATTTTTGGTAGAAGCAGGGTTTTACCGTGTTGGCCAGGATAATCTCGATCTCTTGACCTCATGATCCACCCCCCACAGCCTCCCAAAGAGCTGGGATTACAGGTGTGAGTCACCACACCCGACTGAAGTAGGTTTTTTATTGGTAAAGTAGCTAGGTACTGTATAATTTGGGGTGAGTCTTGAGTGGGAAAAGCCTCATGGCACATAAAATAGTGCTCGATTAATATTTCTGGGAAACAAATGCACGCATGCATACACATGCATGCACACACAACCCTACCTGCTGATGTGCCAGAGAATTACAACACTCCTCCTTTGAGACATTCCTTTTAGTTAATTTGTTATATATCCAAAGGCCCCTGTGTTAACATGCAAGTAGTTTAACCAAGGACCAGTATTAATCCAATAGCACCAAAGTATGTTAATTTCTTCAATTAAGTTATTCCACAATGTATACATATCTCAAAACATCATGGTATACACTATGCATATATAAAATTGTTGCCAATTAAAAATAAACTTTAAATAAAATGTTTATACTATAGGTCTATAAAGAAAAAAGTACAAATTATTTTTCCAGTGAGGTAATCACTTTGTGACTAAGACTTTATAAATATTCAGTGGCTTAGAGAAGTAAAACGACAGCAGAAAGCACTGCTTTACTTTTTGCTTCCCAACTTTGGACTTTGTTTAAAAGATTTGCCATTCATTAAATACTCAAAGTATTTACTGAGTATCTACTATGAGTGTAAGGAAGGCACTGTTCTAAAAGTGGCAGAGAATACAAAGATTAATAAGACATAGGCTCTGCCTTCAATTAGTTTACCATCTACTAGCAGAGGTAAGGCAAATATTTAAATATCTATAGCATAAGATGGAGAGTGATAGATACCAGAAGACAAATATAAACAAGGTATAACATTACTTTAGAGATGGAAGAGATTATTCCTGCCAGTAGATAACCATGCTGCAATTTCCAAACAAGAAGAAAAAAAAAAGAAAAGGAGGGGCCAAGATGGCCAACTAAAAACAGCTACGGTTGGAGGCTCCCACGTAGAAGAATGAAAACAGCGAGTAAATCCTACACCAGCAACTGAGGTATCCAGGTTCTCTCACTGGGACTGACTAGGCAGTTGGTGCAACCCATGGTGAGTGAGGAAAAGTAGAGTGGAGTGACAGCCAACCCAGCATCCACACAGGGGAAGGGGAACTGCCACTCCCAGCCAAGGGAGGTAGTGAGTGTGCTACCCCACCTGGGGAACCATGGTTTTTCCATGGATCTGTGCAACCCACAGATCAGGAGATCCCCTCATAAGCCCACACCACCTGGGCCTTGGTTCCCAAGCACAGAACTATGCAGATTCTTGGCAGCTGTTCAACTGGAGACTGCCTAAGACTACCAAGTTCCTAGGGGAAGGGGCGGCTGCCATCGCTGCAGCTGCCTGCTGCCAAAGATGACTGAGCTCCCAGTGGGAGGAGCGGCTGCCATCACTGCAACTGCCTGCTGCCTAAGACAACTGAGCCCCTGCAGGAAGAGATGGCTGCCATCACTGCAGCTCCAGTCTGCCATTTTAGAGAGGATAATAAATGACCTGATGGAGCTGCGAAACACAACACAAGAACTTCATAATACAACTATCAGTATCAATAGCTGGATAGACCAAGGAAAGGAAAGAATTTCAAAGCTTGAAGACTATCTTGCTGAAATAAGACAGGCAGACAAGATTAGAGAATAAAGAATGAAAAGGAATGAACAAAACCTCTGAGAACTATGGGATTATGTAAAAAGGCCAAACCTACAACTGATTGGGGTACCTGAAAGATGGAAGAATGGAACAAAGTTGGAAAACGTACATCAGGATATCATCCAGAACTTCTCCAACCTAGCAAGGTAGGCCAACATTCAAATTCAGGAAATCCAGAGAACCACAGTAAGATACTCCATGAGAAGAAAGATCATCCCAAGACACGTAATCATCAGATTCTCCAAAGCAAAAATGAAGGAAAAGTATTAAGGGCAGCCAGAGAAAAAGGCCAGGTCACCTATAAAGGGAAGCCCATCAGACTAACAGTGGACCTCTCAGCAGAAACCCTACAAGCCAGAAGAGATTGGGGGCCAATATTCAGTATTCTTAAAGAAAAGAATTTCCAACTCAGAATTTCATAACCAGCCAAACTAAACTTCGTAAAGTGAAGGAGAAATAAAATCCTTTTCAGAAAAGCAAATGCTGAGAGAATTTGTCACCACCAGGCCTGCCTTGCAAGAGCTCCTGAGAGAAGCACTAAATATGGAAAGAAAAAACCAATACCAGCCACTACAAACACACACTAAAGTACACAGACCAATGACATTTCGAAGCAACTACATCAGCAAGTCTGCAAAATAACCAGCTAGCATCATGATGACAGGATCAAATTCATACATATATTAACCTTAAATGTAAATGAGCTAAATGCCCCCAATTGAAAGACATAGAATGGCAAGCTGGATAAAGAGTCAAGACCCATCAGTGTGCTGTATTCAAGAGACCCATCTCATGTGCAAAGACACACATAGGCTCAAAATAAAGGGATGGAGGAAAATTTACCAAGCAAATAGAAAGCAGAGAAAACCAGGGGTTTTCTCTAACAATCTTAGTGTTTGTTTTTCTAACAATCATAGTGTTAAAGTCTTACAAAACAGACATTAAACCAAAAAGAAAGATCAAAAAAGACAAGTGCATTACATAATGGTAAAGGACTCAATTCAACAAGAAGTGCTAACTATCCTAAATATACAGGAGGATGCAGATTCATAAAACAAGTTCTTAGAGACCTACAAAGAGACTTAGACTCCCACACAATAATAGTGGGAGGCTTTAGCACTGCACTGTCAATATTAGATCACTGAGACAGAAAATTAACAAAGATATTCAGGACCCAAACTCAACTCTGGATCAAGTGGACCTGACAGATACCTACAGAACTCTCCACCCAAAAACAACAGAATATATATTCTTCTTTGTGCCACATGGCACTTACTCCTAAAAAGATTGCATAGTTGGAAGTAAAACACTCCTAGCAAATGCCAAACAACTGAAATCGTAAGAAACAGTTTCTCAGACCACAGTGCAATAAAATTAGGACTCAAGGTTAAGAAACTCACTCAAAACCACACAACTACATGGAAATTAAACAACTTGCCCCTGAATGACTCCTGGGTAAATAACAAAACCAAGGCAGAAATCAAGAAGTTCTTTGAAACCAATGAGAATAAAGAGACATTGTGCCAGAATCTCTGGGACACAGCCAAAGCAGTGTTAAAGAGGGAAAGTTATAGCACTAAACACCCACATCAGAAAGTTAAAAGATCTCAAATTGACATCCTAATATCAAAACTAAAAGAACTAGAGAATCAAGAGCAAAAAAAAGGCCAAAGCTAGCAGAAGACAAGAACTAACCAAGATCAGAGCAGAACTGAAAGAGATAGTGACGAAAAAAACCTTTAAAAAAAAATCAGTGAATCTAGGAGCTGTTTTTATGGAAAAAAATTAATAAAGTAGACCACTAGCTAGACTAATAAAGAAGGAAAGAGAGAAGAATCAAATAGACACAATAAAAAATTATAAAGGGGATATCACCACTGACCCCACAGAAATATGAACAACCATCAGAGAATATCTGTGCAAATAAACTAGAAAATCTAGAAGAAATGGATAAATTCCTGGACACACATACGCTCCCAAGACTGAACCAGGAAGAAGTTGAATCTCTGAATAGACAATAACAAGTTCTGAAAGTGAGGCAGTAATTAATAGCCTACCAACCAAAAAAAGCCCAGGACCAGATGGATTCACAGCCGAATTCTACCAGAGGTACAAAGAGGAGCTGGTACCATTTCTTCTGAAACTATTCCAAACAACTGAAAAGGAGGGACTCCTCCCTGACTCATTTTATGAGGCCAGCATCATCCTGATGTCAAAACCTGGCAGGGATACAACGAAAAAAGAAAACTTCAAGCCAATGTCCCTGATGAACATCGATGCAAAAATCCTCAATAAAATACTGACAACCTGAATCCAGCAGCACATCAAAAAACTTATCCACCATGATCAAGACAGCTTCATCCCCAAGAGGCAAAACTGGTTCAACGTATGCAAATCAATAAACGTGATTTATCACCTAAACAGAACTAAAGACAAAAACCACGTGATTATCTCAATAGATGCAGAAAAGGCCTTCGATAAAATTAAAATTCCCTTAATGTTAAAAACTTTCAATAAACTAGGTTTTGATGGAACATACCTCAAAATATAAGAGCCATTTATGACAAACCCACAGCCAATATCATACTGAATGGGAAAAAGCTCAAAGCATTCCCCTTGAAAATCAGCTCAAGACAAGGATGCCTTCTCTCACCACTCCTATTCAACATAGAATTGGAAGTTCTGGCCAGGGCAATCAGGCAAGAGAAAGAAATAAAGGATATTCAGATAGGAAGAGAGGAAGTCAAGCTATCTCTGTTTGCAGATGACATACTGCTATATCTGAAAACCCCATCATCTCAGCCCCAAAGCTTCTTAAGCTGATAAGCACCTTCAGCAAAGTACAAAATCAATGTGCAAAAATCACAAGCATTTCTATACACCAGCAGTAGACAAGCAGAAAGCCAAATCATGAATGAATTCCCTTTCGCAATTGCTACAAAGAGAATAAAATACCTAGGAATACAGCTAACAAGGGAAGTGAAGGACCTCTTCAAGGAAAACTACAAACTGCTGCTCAAAGAAATCAGAGAGCACACAAGCAAATGGAAAAACATTCCACACTCATGGATGGGAAGAATCAATATCATGAAAATGGCCATACTGCCCAGAGTAATTTATAGATTCAATGCTATTCCCATTAAACTACCCTTGACATTCTTCACAGAATTAGAAAAAACTCCTTTAAAGTTCATATGGAACCAAAAAAGAGCCTGTATAACGAAGACAATCCTAAGCAAAAAGAACAAAACTGAAGGCATCATGTATCTGACTTCAAACTCAACTACAAGGCTATAGTAACTGAAATAGCATGGTATTAGTACAAAAACAAACACATAGACAGTGGAGCAGAATATAGAACTCAAAACTAAGACTGCACATCTACAGCCATGTGATCTTCAACAAACCTGACAAAAGCAATGGGGAAAGGATTTGCTATTTAATAAATGATGCTGGGAGAACTGGCTAGCTGTATGCAGAAAATTGAAACTAGACCCTTTCCTTACACCTTGTACAAAAGTTAACTCGAGATGGATTAAAGATTTAAATGTAAAACCCAAAACTATGAAAACCCTAGAAGAAAATCTAGGCAATACCATTCAGGACATAGACACGGACAAAGATTTCGTGACAAAAACGTCAAAAGCAATTGCAACAAAAGCAAAAATTGACAAATGGGATCTAATTAAAGAGCTTCTGTGCAGCAAAAGAAACTGTCATCAGAGTGAAGAGACAAACTACAGAATAGGAGAAAATTATTGCAGTCTATCCATCAGACAAAGGTGTAATATCCAGAAACTACAAGAAAAAAATAACCCCATTTAAAAGTGAGCAAAGAATATGAACAGACACTTCTCAAAAGAAGATATACATGCAGCCAACAAACCTGTGGAAAAAAGCTCAACATCACTGATCATTAGAGAAAAGCAAATCAAAAACACAATGAGATACCATCTCATGCAGTCAGAATGGCAGTTATTAAAAAGTCAAGAAACAACAGATGCTGGCAAGGTGTGGAGAAATGGGAACTCTTTTACACTGTTGGTAGTTCAACCATTGTGGAAGACAGTGTGGTGATTCCTCAAAGACCTAGAACCAGAAATACCTTTTGATCCAGCAATCCCATCACTGGGTATATACCCAAAGGAATATAAATCATTCCTTTATAAAGATACATGCATGTGTATGCTCATTGCAGCACTTATTCACAATAGCAAAGACGTGGAATCAACCCAAACACCTATCAATGATAGACTGGATAAAGAAAATGTGGTACCTATACACCATGCAATGCTATGCAGCCATAAAAAGGAATGAGATCATGTGCTTTGCAGGGACAGGGAGGGAGCTGGAAGCCATTATCCTCAGTAAACTAACACAGGAACAGAAAACCAAACACTGCATGTTCTCACTTAAAGTGGGAGTTGAATAATGAGGACACATGGGCACATGGCGGGGCAACAACACACACTGGGTCCTGTCGGGGTTGCAGGGAAGGAGAGCATCAGAAAGAATAGCTGGGCCTAATACCTAGGTGATGGATTGATCTGTGCAGCAAACCACCATGGCACAAGTTTACCTGTGTAACAAACCTGCACATCCTGCACGTGTATCCTGGAACATAAATAAAATAAAGTAAAAAAATAAAACTTACAGAACCATCAGGTGGTTTATTACCCTCTCTTTCTTCCTTCCTTCCTTTCTTGCTTCCTTCCTTCCTTTTTCTCTTTCTCTTTCTTGGTCTCTTTCTCTTTGTTTTTCTTTCCTTTCTGCTGGGCTGTTATATATTCTTCATGGCAGGGTATATTTTACTCTCAGTATCCCAAGTCCCTAACTGTTCCTGGTTCATGAAGTGCACTCAGTCAATATTTGTTGAATGGATATGTGTATCATCAGACTTGCTGTTTAATAAGAAAATGCCTATTACAAAGCATATTCAACAGATAAAACCTATATAACTAAGAAGCAGAATTTTCTTCTCAGAAACTAAACATATTTTTAAAAGACAACTTTTGCAAGATTATATCCAATTTGCACCATACAGTGCAGCCTATCACAAAAAAAAAGATCTAATCTGAGACCTATAAAGCTGAATAAAAAGCAGAAGCAGCAATCTCTATCATTCTGCCTTGACAATGAATTTTTTTATATTTTAATGAGTAGGTCAAGACCTCAATGAAAATGAGTTACAAATAAATTTATATTTCAATTGTCAGTGATTGGTGAATTACATAATCCTTTTTGAAGTGTTCACCCACAATTTGAATAGAAAATTCTATGTAGCACTAAATAATCTCTAAGGTTTTTCAAACTTTGAAAATTTTGCGATTTTGATTGACCATGAGAAGAAATCACATATTAATAGTATAAGCAACTTTGTATATATTTTTCTTAGGTGCCTATGACAATGTCATTAGTCTTAGAATGAAAACCCTTTGGGGTAGTGCCTTTAAGTCAATTCATTGAACATGTCTGGAGCAGCCCCTAGGATTGGAGTAGGAGTGCTAAATTTAATAAGTTGCAATGACAAGAAACTCACAATCTTATGAAGGATACATATAATCATTATAAAGTGGTTTAAAGAGATGGGAGCTTATGTATTTCACATATCTAAGTCTGGAGCCACGCAGTCTAGGGTGTTTTTGTTGTTGTTGTTGTTGTTGTTGTTTGAGACGGAGTCTCGCTCTGTCGCCCAGGCTGGAGTGCAGTGGCGGGATCTCAGCTCACTGCAAGCTCCGCCTCCCGGGTTCACGCCATTCTCCTGCCTCAGCCTCCCGAGTAGCTGGGACTACAGGCGCCCGCCACCTCGCGCAGCTAGTTTTTTTGTATTTTTTAGTAGAGACGGGGTTTCACCGCATTAGCCAGGATGGTCTCGATCTCCTGACCTCGTGATCCGCCCGTCTCGGCCTCCCAAAGTGCTGGGATTACAGGCTTGAGCCACTGCGCCCGGCCCAGTCTAGGGTTTTTACAGCAGCTCTACATTGTTATCAAGGACTTGGATTCTTTTTTCTTTTCACCTTTCTATACTTACTGCATGGGCTTGCATCTTCGTAGTTCAGAAGTGGCTACAGCACCTTCCAGTCCCCAGTGTCAGCCCAGCTCCCAGTTCCAGCCATGTTCCAGGTAGAAAAAACGGTAGATGGGCAAAAGCTTTTTTCTCTTAAAGCTTCATATCTTCATCTTTTTATTTGTAAGAGGAAGCCTGCCCCAGGGACTTATTCCTACCCCTGATTGGCCAGAATTATATCATACGGCCACTCCTAGCTGCTTATGAAGGGGATTGTGGATAGCAGGTAGGAGAGCTAAGCAGCAGTATTTGCAGTTACTACTTTTTGTTAACTCTTTGGGATGTAGGCTTATATGGCTCCAAGGAAAAGGTCCAGTTATTTATATATGAAGATATAATACTCCAAGAAGTTCCTTCTTGTCATTAAATTATGCATTTATTAATTCAACAAATACTATTTTTTGTTTGCTAATATGTGCCAGATGGTGTTCTAAGTACGGCGGACAAAAACAGTAAACAAGACAAAGTCGCTGCTCTCATGGAACTTTATGTTCTATTGAGAAGAGGAAGACTATAAACAAATATCAATATACATATTTATATTTATATATTTTATATATTGGTTATGAATATCCATATTATGTATGTACATGGGTATGTATATAGCTATGAAGAAAAGAAAAGTAGGGTAAGGGAAATAAAGAGTGATGGTGGGTATTATTCCATAGAGAGTGCTCAACAAATTTCTCTCTGATGAAGTGATATTTGAACAGAGACCTGAAAGAAGTGATGTATAGATGGGGAAATGAGAGACTATCTGGGGAAGAATGGTTCAAGCAGAGGAAACAGAAAGTACAAAGACCCTGAGGAGAGATGAATTTGGCATGATCAAGTAAAAAAAAGGAACCAGTATGAGTAAAGCACAGTAAACAAAGAGGGAATGTTAGGAGGACAATGGGAGCCATAATATTTTGAGCTTATAGGCCATAGCAGAGATTTTATTGTAAGGGACATGGAAAGTCATTAGAGAGCTATGAGCAGAGATTAGCACAATCCAGTGATTCAAAGAATCATTGTAACTGCTGTGTGGAGAATAAATTGTAGTATGACAAGGATAGAAGCAGAGAGACCAGTTAGGATGCTATTCAGTTTCCCAGGAAATCAGTGATGGTCTCAACTATTATAGTAGTCATCGAAGTGGTGAATAATTATCAGATTCCAGATATATTTTAAAGATAGTTTAAATATATAAGAATCAAGTATCTTGCAAGGTTCTGGCTTAATAACTGGAAGAATGGAGTTGCTATTTACTGAAATGGGAACTGCAAGAGAATAAGTCATTGTATGGGTAGAATAGGAGGATGGGGAATTAAGAGTTTGTTTTGGGACATTTTAGGTTTGACTTGCTGGTTGCACATCCAAATGCATGTTGGATGATATAAAAATGTAGAATTGAGGGTAGAGGTTGAGATTGGAGATATAAAATTAGTAGTTTTAATGTATGGATTATATGAATGCTTTGGGACTAAATATGGTTACCTGTGGAGTCGATAGCTAAATAATAATATTTCTTCATAACTTTTTTCAGAGGAGAGAAAATTTCCTATGGTATCCTAAATAAATTGAAGTTTGGGGACTTCATTTTACTAACTAGTGCATTAAGTATTCAAAATTTTGTGTAGTAGTTGAGTACATGAACTCTGAAGCCAAAATTACCTAGTTTTGAATCTTAGCTCTTCTGTTACTAGCTCTGTGATTTAGGAAATGATACAGAATTTCTCTAAGCTTCTCTTTCCTCACCTATAAATAAGGGTAATTATGGTGCCTCACCATAAGGTTGTTGGGAGGATTAATGAGTTAATTTAGTATACTGCCTTGACACATAGAAAGAGCTCAAAAAGGATTAGTCAATGTCATCATTGAATTTTGCTAAGTTTTGACACATGATATAACACTGCTAACTTGATTTAATGTTCCCTATATTTTGCAGGCAGGAGAAACAGTTTCTCACCTGCTAATCTTCATTTGGGGACATTTGAAATTGGGAGTTGTGATATTGTAAGTCATTGCCACTTTTTAATCAGTGTTACAGTATCATATTCTTAGTTAATTATCTTACTGTTCAGGTCACAGTGCTGTCGATATCACCAAGGTGGCCAGAAGACACCGTATGTCTCCTTTTCCTCTGACATCTATGGACAAAGCCTTTATCACAGTCCTGGAGATGACTCCGGTGCTTGGGACAGAAATCATCAATTACCGAGGTACTGTTATATTTGACCATTGCCCTTACTTTTCTTCATTTTTTACCAAATAAGATTCATGTAACATTAATACACAGTTTTCCTGAAAAAGAAAGATTATTAACTATTATTACAATTATCATCATTCTTTTTTTTTTTCTTATTTCTACTCAATAAGAAAAAGGCTAAGGGTTCAGCCTTAACAGTATACAGAGTAAAATCCATGAAACTGCCTTTTCATTAAAAAAAAAAAAAAAAAAAGGAAGAAAATCAGCTGTGTTTCTGCTGTCCATCAAAATACCAATACTGCAAACTAAAGAAAGGGCTGTCAGCACTGAGTGAGGAAAGTAAACTCTGAGTCTATGTGATGTCCTTTCTGTCAGAAATGGGAGACAACTAATATGTCTTGTAATCATCTTTTTCTGTTTGGAAAACCTGTATTTAAATGTAAATACAATGTATTTACATACATTGTAAATAAATATTAAAAATATGTTAATTTATCCATGGATAACTAAGACAATGGAAAGGTAGCATTCCCCAGTATTTTGTTTTTAATTAACAACTTCCATTTCTAAACATTCAGCATAGGAGTTGTATTCAGGCATCCAGTTGCAGAAGACCAGACTGCTGAGGAGAACTTCCAGCCAATAAAGCTTGAGGTTTCTTCCCAACACCAAAAAGAGGAGTTGTATTTAGTGCAATCTGAATAAAATATAGTTTCTTAATTTGTTATGCAGAAAGAACACAACAATTAATTTTATAAATAAAAAACTTGATAGAATCATAAAATATTCAAACTACAATGAACAGTAGAGAGCACAAACACCCTAATTTTTTTGCAAGGAAACTCAAACTCAGAATAGCAGAAAAGGAATAGGATTAAGGTCTCAAGATTTACATTCTTCCTTTTACCACATAATTGTGCTCTCTTCTTCCACCATTAAATTATAAAAAATAATGCAACTAACACAATGGTGCCAGATTTTAGCTCTTTTCTCTGTGTCCCCACTTAGACAAGAATCGTTATTATAGTTTGCCCTTATCCTACATCTTTGGTTCACATTCTTTTAGATATGCATATCATTAGGCTTAAACCATTTGTTTTTCTTTTACTCCTCAGTAAAGATTAGAAAACTCACTAGAGTAGGGATTAGTCAGGAATTAACTGTGTGATTTCAAAACAATTTTAATAGAGTAGTTTTGTTTATCATCAAATGTAGAATGTTGAGATATTTATTGATATCAGTAGAAACCAAGACATTTTCAGAAAATATGAATGTAAACTTAAGTTATAAAAAAATTAATACTACTTTACCTGTTATAAAAATAAATAAACCATTCCTGTTTTTTTTTTTTTTTTTATAATTCAGAAGAGTTTCCCTTAACATCAGTCCTTAGAAAAATCTCACCATGTATTCCAGGTCACATTTAAAGAGACATTCTGGTTGTTTTTTTTTTTTTTTAAAAAAGGTTGGAAATTGCCATTTCATTTTTCCTCTAGAGAAAAATGCTGTCAGATGTATTCTCTTTTCCCTTCATGTGCTTCTTTCCCATTCATTTATTCATCAAATCATCATTGATTCATCAAATCAGTTGAAGAGCAGACTCTTCATAGATGGATAACTTTTTGTCAAGTGTTTCCACCTATGATGATGAAAAATAATAATGAGGTTTGCATTGAACCTTTGAGTTGAATCAAACTCAATTTTTTGTGTGAAAGGGTATTGTAATTAGACCCCCTAGGCACTTTGATTAGGTGTTTAGAAAACATCATATATAGAAACATAATTTACTTTGTTCAACAAATATTTAATAAACATCAAGTAGATGTCAGATACTATGTTAAGTCCTGTATTTGCAAAGATGAATAAAAATAAAACTCCTGCCCCGTGGATTTCATGGGCTAGTGCAGAAGAGATAGGTAAATTAATGTGGTACTTGTCTCCTCTAATTGGCTCCTTTACAGGCTTGCCTTCCTTTGTCAATTCCTTGAAAAGCTTTCTTTACAGTTTTTTTTCTTTGGCCCTTTTCACATCTTGTCCATTGACTTCAGATGGCCTCATGCAGGCTAGTAGTTTCAGATACCATTTATAAGGTGAATTTTAAATCAATACCATTGCCCAGAGCTTTTCCAAGCTCCAAACTCATATTCTAAATATATTACATATCTGCTGCTAGTAAATATAACATGACAAATACTAAACTTATTTTCTCTACTTCTACAATACTTGTGTTTTTACATCCTCTTAAAACTGTCCCTTGTTCTGCATTCCCTCTGTTATTGTTTTATTTTAGGTTTTGGTTTTTTTTTTTTTTTTTCTGAAATGGAGTTTCACTCTTGTTGCCCAGACTGAAGTACAATGGCACAATCTCGTTTCACGGCAAACTCCACCTCCTGGGTTCAAGTGATTCTCCTGCCTCAGCCTCCTGAGTACCTGGGATTACAGGCGTGCACCACCATGCCCAGCTAATTTTGTATTTTTAGTAGAGACAGGGTTTCTCCATGTTGGTCAGGCTGGTCTCAAACTCCTGATCTCAGGTGATCCGCCCACCTCGGCCTCCCAAAATGCTGGGATTACAGGAGTGAGCCACTGCACCTGGCCCAGTTTAGGTCTTTATTATTAACTTCCTAGACAATTGTAACAGACTCCCCTCCCCCCAATTAACTTCGTCCCAATCCATTCTCCAATTTGATGCCAAAGTAATCTGTTCAAATTTGCTAATTTGTTATTCACACTCCCTACACGCAAGTCTTCAGCTGTTTTTCTATAACCTCAAGATAAAATTCAAACTCCTTGACATGTCATGAAAGGCCTTTTATAACCTGATTTCTTCTAATTTTTTTTTGTTTCTTCTCTTACCTCCTTATCATCAGACCTTACTTCTCCCTAAACATGACATGATAATTCTTACTTCTTATTCTCTCTTACCCCTAAGCCTTTATTTATATATCTTTTTTTTTTTAAGAGACTAGGTCTTAGTATGTTTCCCAGGCTGGCCTTGAACTCTTGGCCTCAAGCGATCCTCTCGCCTCGGTCTCCCAAAGTACTAGTATTACAGGCATAAGCCACCAAGCCTGGCCCCTTTCCTTATATAGTTTTCTCTTGGAAAAACTTTATCTTACTTCTCTACATATTAACTACTGTGTAACTACCACATATTCTTTTTTTTTTTTTTATATACTTTACATTCTAGGGTACATATGCACAATGTGCAGGTTTGTTACATATGTATACATGTGCCATATTGCTGTGCTGCACCCATTAACTCGTCATTTACATTACGTATATCTCCGAATGCTATCCCTCCCCCCTCCCCCTTCCCCACAATAGGCCCTAGTGTGTGATGTTCCCCTTCCTGTGTCTATGTGATTCTTTGTTCAGTTCCCACCTATGAGTGAGATCATGCGGTGTTTGGTTTTCTGTTCTTGCGAGAGTTTGCTGAGAATGATGGTTTCCAGCTGCATCTGTGTCCCTACAAAGGACACGAACTCATCCTTTTTTATGGCTGCATAGTATTCCATGGTGTGTATGTGCCACATTTTCTTAATCCAGTCTGTCACTGATAGACATTTGGGTGGACTCCAAGTCTTTGCTATTGTGAATAGTGCTGCAGTAAACATATGTGTGCATGTGTCTTTATAGCAGCATGATTTATATTCCTTTGGGTATACACCCAGTAATGGGATGGCTGGATCAAATGGTATTTCTAGTTCTAGATCCTTGAGGAATCGCCACATTGTTTTCCACAATGGTTGAACTAGTTTACAGTCCCAACAACCGTGTAAAAGTGTTCCTATTTCTTCACATCCTCTCCAGCACCTATTGTTTCCTGATTTTTTAATGATTGCTATTCTAACTGGTGTGAGATGGTATCTCATTGTGGTTTTGATTTGCATTTCTCTGATGGCGAGTGATGATGGGCCTATTTTCATGTGTCTGTTGGCTGTATGAATGTCTTCTTTTGAGAAGTGTCTGTTTATATCCTGTGCCCACTTTTTGATGGGGTTGTTTGTTTTTTTCTTGTAAATTTGTTTGACTTCTTTGTAGGTTCTGGATATTAGCCCTTTCTCAGATGAGTAGATTGCAAAAATTTTCTCCCGTTCTGTAGGTTGCCTGTTCACTCTGATGGTAGTTTCTTTTGCTGTGCAGAACCTCTTTAGTTTAATTAGATCCCATTTGTCAATTTTGGCTTTTATTGCCATTGCTTTTGGTGTTTTAGACATGAAGTCCTTGCCCAACATGCCTATGTCCTGAATGGTATTGCCTAGGTTTTCTTCTAGGGTTTTTATGGTTTTAGGTCTAACATTTAAGTCTCTAATCCATCTTGAATTAATTTTCGTATAAGGAGTAAGGAAAGGATCCAGTTTCAGCTTTCTACCTATGGCTAGCCAATTTTCCCAGCACCATTTATCAAATAGGGAATCCTTTCCCCATTTCTTGTTTTTGTCAGGTTTGTCAAAGATCAGATGGCTGTAGATGTGTGGTATTATTTCTGAGGGCTCTGTTCTGTTCCATTGGTCTATATCTCTGTTTTGGTACCAGTACCATGCTGTTTTGGTTACTATAGCCTCGTAGTATAGTTTGAAGTCAGGTAGCGTGATGCCTCCAGCTTTGTTCTTTTGGCTTAGGATTGTCTTGGCAATGCGGGCTCTTTTTTGGTTCCATATGAAGTTTAAAGCAGTTTTTTCCAATTCTGTGAAGAAAGTCATTGGGAGCTTAATGGGGATGGCATTGAATCTATAAATTACCTTGGGCAGTATGGCCATTTTCACGATATTGATTCTTCCTATCCAGAGCATGGTATGTTCTTCCATTTGTGTCCTCTTTTATTTCACTGAGCAGTGGTTTGTAGTTCTCCTTGAAGAGGTCCCTTACATCCCTTGTAAGTTGGATTCCTAGGTATTTTATTCTGTTTGAAGCTATTGTGAATGGGAGTTCATTCATGATTCGGCTCTCTGTTTGTCTGTTACTGGTGTATAAGATTGCTTGTGATTTTTGCACATTAATTTTGTATCCTGAGACTTTGCTGAAGTTGCTTATCAGCTTAAGGAGATTTTGGGCTGAGATGATGGGGTTTTCTAAATATACAATCATGTCATCTGCAAACAGGGACAATTTGACTTCTTCTTTTCCTAACTGAATACCCTTATTTCTTTCTCTTGCCTAATTGCCCTAGCCAGAGCTTCCAACACTATGTTGAATAGGAGTGGTGAGAGAGGGCATCCCTGTCTTGTGCCAGTTTTCAAAGGAATGCTTCCAGTTTTTGCCCATTCAGTATGATATTGGCTGTGGGTTTGCCATAAATAGCTCTTATTATTTTGAGATACGTTCCATCAATACCGAATTTATTAAGAGTTTTTAGCATGAAGGGCTGTTGAGTTTTGTCAAAGGCCTTTTCTGCATCTATTGAGATAATCATGTGGTTTTTGTCATTGGCTCTGTTTATATGCTGGATTGCATTCATTGATTTGCGTATGTTGAACCAGCCTTGCATCCCAGGGATGAATCCCACTGGATCATGGTGGATAAACTTTTTGATGTGCTGCTGGATTCGGTTTGCCAGGATTTTATTGAGGATTTTTGCATCAATGTTCATCAGGGATATTGGTCTAAAATTCTCTTTTTTTCTTTTGTCTCTGCCAGGCTTTGGTATCAGGATGATGTTGGCCTCATAAAATGAGTTAGGGAGGATTCCCTCTTTTTCTATTGATTGCAATAGTTTCAGAAGGAATGGTACCAGCTCCTCCTTGTACCTCTGGTAGAATTCGGCTGTGAATCTGTCTGGTTCTGGACTTTTTTTGGTTGGTAGGCTATTAATTATTGCCTCGATTTCAGAGCCTGCTATTGGTCTATTCAGGGATTCAATTTCTTCCTGGTTTAGTCTTGGGAGGGTGTAAGTGTCCAGGAAATTATCCATTTCTTCTAGAGTTTCCAGTTTATTTGCGTAGAGGTGTTTATAGTATTCTCTGATGGTAGTTTGTGGGGTCGGTGGTGATATCCCCTTTATCATTTTTTATTGTGTCTATTTGATTCTTCTCTCTTTTCTTCTTTATTAGTCTTGCTAACAGTCTATCGATTTTGTTGATCTTTTTAAAAATCCAGCTCCTGGATTCATTGATTTTTTGGAGGGTTTTTTGTGTCTCTATCTCCTTCAGTTCTGCTCTGATCTTAGTTATTTCTTGCCTTCTGCTAGCTTTTGAATGTGTTTGCTCTTGCTTCTCTAGTTCTTTTAATTGTGATGTTAGGGTGTCAATTTTAGATCTTTCCTGCTTTCTCTTGTGGGCATTTAGTGCTATAAATTTCCCTCTACACACTGCTTTAAATGTGTCCCAGAGATTCTGATATGTTGGATCTTTGTTCTCACTTGTTTCAAAGAACATCTTTATTTCTGCCTTCATTTCATTGTTTACCCAGTAGTCATTCAGGAGCAGGTTGTTCAGTTTCCATGTAGTTGAGCGGTTTTGATTGAGTTTCTTAGTCCTGAGTTCTAGTTTGATTGCACTGTGGTCTGAGAGGCAGTTTGTTATAATTTCCGTTCTTTTACATTTGCTGAGGAGTGCTTTACTTCCAACCATGTGGTCAATTTTGGAATAAGTGCAATGTGGTGCTGAGACGAATGTATATTCTGTTGATTTGGGGTGGAGAGTTCTGTAGATGTCTATTAGGTCCGCTTGGTGCAGAGTTGAGTTCAATTCCCGGATATCCTTGTTAGCTTTCTGTCTCATTGATCTGTCTAATGTTGACAGTGGGGTGTTAAAGTCTCCCATTGTTATTGTGTGGCAGTCTAAGTCTCTTTGTAAGTCTCTAAGGACTTGCTTGATGAATCTGGGTGCTCCTGTATTGGGTGCATATATATTTAGGATAGTTAGCTCTTCCTGATGAATTGATCCCTTTACCATTATGTAATGGCCTTCTTTGTCTCTTTTGATCTTTGATGGTTTAAAGTCTGTTTTATCGGAGACTAGGATTGTAACCCCTGCTTTTTTGTTGTTTTCTGTTTGCTTGTTAGATCTTCCTCCATCCCTTTATTTTGAGCCTATGTGTGTCTCTGCATGTGTGATGGGTCTCCTGAATACAGCAAACTGATGGGTCTTGACTCTTTATCTAATTTGCCAGTCTGTGTCTTTTAATTGGACCATTTAGTCCATTTACGTTTAATTTTAATATTGTTATGTGTAAACTTGATCCTGTCATTATGATATTAGCTGGTTATTTTGCTCGTTAGTTGATGCAGTTTCTTCCTTGCATCGATGGACTTTACATTTTGGCATGTTTTTGCAATGGCTGGTACCCGTTGTTCCTTTCCATGTTTAGTGCTTCCTTCAGGATCTCTTGTAGGGCAGGCCTGGTGGTGACAAAATCTCTAAGCATTTGCTTGTCTGTAAAGGATTTTATTTCTCCTTCACTTATGAAACTTAGTTTCACTGGATATGAAATTCTGGGTTGAAAATTTTTTCCTTTAAGAATGTTGAATATTGGCCCCCATTCTCTTCTGGCTTGTAGAGTTTGTGCCAAGAGAGCTACTGTTAGTCTGATTGGCTTCCCTTTGTGGGTAACCCGACCTTTCTCTCTGGCTGCCTTTAACATTTTTTCCTTCATTTCAACTTCGGTGAATCTGACAATTCTGTGTCTTGGAGTTGCTCTTCTCGAGGAGTATCTTTGTGGCATTCTCTGTATTTCCTGAATTTGAATGTTGGCCTGCCTTACTAGGTTGGAAAAGTTCTCCTGGATGATATCCTGCAGAGTGTTTTCCAAGTTGGTTCCATTTTCCCCGTCACTTTCAGGCACCCCAATCAGACGTAGATTTGGTCTTTTCACATAATCCCATACTTCTTGGAGGCTTTGTTCATTTCTTGGTATTGTTTTTTCTCTACACTTGTCTTCTCGCTTCATTTCATTCATTTGATCTTCAATCACTGATACTCTTTCTTCCAGTTGATCGAGTCGGTTACTGAAGCCTGTGCATTTGTCACGTATTTCTCGTGTCATGGTTTTCATGTCTATCAGTTCTTTTAAGGTCTTCCCTGCATTGATTATTCTAGTTATCCATTCATTCATTCTTTTTTCAAGGTTTTTAGTTTCTTTGCGCTGGTTACGTAGTTCCTCCTTCAGCTCTGAGAAGTTTGATCGACTGAAACCTTCTTCTCTCAACTTGTCAAAGTCATTCTCCATCTAGCTTTGTTCTGTTGCTGGCAATGAACTGTGTTCCTTTGGAGGGGGAGATGCGCTCTGATTTTTTGAATTTCCAGCTTTTCTGCACTGCTTTTTCCCTATCTTTGTGGTTTTATCTGCCTTTGGTCTTTGATGATGGTGACGTACTGATGGGGTTTTGGTGTGGGTGTCCCTTCTGTTTGTTAGTTTTCCTTCTAACAGTCAGGACCCTCAGCTGCAGGTCTATTGGAGTTTGCTTGAGGTCCACTCCAGACCCTGTTTGCCCGGGTCTCAGCAGCGGAGGCTGCAGAAAATAGAATATTGCTGAACAGTGAGTGTTGCTGTCTGTTTCTTGCTCTGAAAGCTTCATCTCAGGGGTGTACGCAGCCGTGTGAGGTGTGGGGTGTCGGTCTGCACCTCGTGGGGGATGTCTCCCAGTTAGGCTACTCAGGGCTCAGGGACCCACTTGAGCAGGCAGTCTGTCCGTTCTCAGATCTCAACCTCTGTGCTGGAAGAACCACTGCTCTCTTCAAAGCTGTCAGACAGGAACTTTTACATCTGCAGAGATTTCTGCTGCTTTTGGTTTAGCTATGCCCTGTCCCCAGAGGTGGAGTCTACAGAGGAAGGCAGGCCTCCTTGAGCTGCAGTGGGCTCCACCCAGTTCGAGCTTCCCACTGGCTTTGTTTACCTACTTAAGCCTCAGCAATGGTGGGCACCCCTCTCCCAGCCTCGCTGCTGCCTTGCAGTTAGATCTCAGACTGCAGTGCTTGCAATGAGGGAAGCTCCGTGGGCGTGGGACCCTCCAGGCCAGGTGTGGGATATAATCTCCTGATGTGCCATTTGCTAAGACCCTTGGTAAAGCGCAGTATTAGGGTGGGAGTTACCCCATTTTCCATGTGTTGTGTGTCTCAGTTTCCCTTGGTAGGAAAAGGAATTCCCTTCCCCCTTGTGCTTCCCAGGTGAGGGGATGCCTTGCCCTGCTTCATTCAGCTCTTGCTGGTCAGGCTGCACCTGCAGACCAGCATCGACTGTCCAACATGCCCCAGTGAGATGAACCCAGTACCTCAGTTGAAAATGCAGAAGTCACCCATCTTCTGTGTCACTCACGCTGGGAGCTGGAAGCTAGAGCTGTTCCTATTCAGCCATCTTCCCACTCAGCTCACCACATATTATTTAAGATCAAGCTTAAGATGTTTCTCCTTTATGAAGTCTTTCCTGATGTCTGCTTCCCCCTTTCCCTAGCTGGGTTAAACACTCTTCATTCATGTTCCCATAGCACCTTGTTCATATGTTTTATGAAACAACTGACTGAAATATTTGTTCACTATTAATTTTAAATGCCCTAATAAATAATGTGGACGTTTAAAAAAAGCAGAGTGCTGTAAGTGTGAATCACTGTAAATTTAATTGTCATAAGTCAAATAAAGCCTAGAAAAAAAGATAGATGTTCATCCTCACTACACTTTAGAGCATTTTCTTTACCAAGTATATTTGCGTTTTAATGAGCAAACCTTTATAGTTTGTTTTGATTTCAGCTAGATGCACCTCTAAACTATTTAATTTCATTCATTAATCACTGAGTATGAAAAAGTATTTGGGAGAACCAAAAGGCCTTCACATTCTATGAAATTACAAATATTTTGCCTCTAACACCTACAATCACAGAAGCCCTTAGAGGAAAGCCAATGTTGTGTAAGGAAAATCTAGCACCAACTGAATCTATTGATACATTTGAAGCTGGGACATCTGTAAAATGATTTTTTTATGTCTAAGAAGGTTCAGTAATAATCTCAGAAAACTAAGGACTTAACATGTAGAGAAAATGCTGAAAGTGATTGTTGTGAAGGTCATAGGCATAGGGAACTCTATGAAGGAATTTCAGAGTGTGTAGTACATGAAACACTTTGGATATAATAGAGTAAGAAGGTAACTTGAGATCAAATGTGCATTTTTTAATGGGTCTGTTGGCTGCATAAATGTCTTCTTTTGAGAAGTGACTGTTCATATCCTTTGCCCACTTTTTGATGGGATTGTTTGTTTTTTTTTTCTTGTAAATTTGTTTAAGTTCTTTTAGTAGATTCTGGATATTAACCCTTTGTCAGATGGGTAGATTGCAAAAATTTTCTCCCATTCTGTAGGTTACCTGTTCACTCTGATGGTAGTTTCTTTTACTGTGCAGAAGTTCTTTAGTTTAATTAGATCCCATTTGTCAATTTTGCTTTTGTTGCCATTGCTTTTTGTGTTTTAGTCATGAAGTCCTTGCCCATGCCTATGTCCTGAATGGTATTGCCTAGGTTTTCTTCTAGGGTTTTTATGGTTTTAGGTCTAACATTTAAGTCTTTAATCCATCTTGAATTAATTGTTGTCTAAGGTGTAAGGAAGGGATCCAGTTTCAGCTTTCCAGTTTCAGCTTTCTACACATGCCTAGCCAGTTTTCCCACCACCATTTATTAAATAGGAAATCATTTCTCCATTTCTTGTTTTTGTCAGGATTGTCAAAGATTAGATGGTTGTAGATGTGTGGTATTTCTGAGGCCACTGTTCTCTTCCACTGGTCTATATATCTGTTTTGGTACCAGTACCATGCTGTTTTGGTTACTATAGCCTTGTAGTATAGTTTGAAGTCAGGTAGCGTGATGCCTCCAGCTTTGTTGTTTTTGCTTAGGATTGTCTTGGCAATGTGGGCTCTTTTTTGGTTCCATATGAACTTTAAAGAAGTCTTTTCCAATTCTGTGAAGAAAGTCATTGGGAGCTTGATGGGGATGGCATTGAATCTATAAATTACCTTGGGCAGTATGGCCATTTTCATGATATTGATTCTTCCTATCCATGAGCATGGTATGTTCTTCCATTTGTTTGTGTCCTCTTTTATTTCACTGAGCAGTGGTTTGTAGTTCTCCTTGAAGAAGTCCCTTATATCCCTTGTAAGTTGGATTCCTAGGTATTTTATTCTCTTTGAAGCAATTGTGAATGGGAGTTCACTCATGATTTGACTATCTGTTTGTCTGTTACTGGTGTATAAGAATGCTTGTGATTTTTGCACATTAATTTTGTATCCTGAGACTTTGCTGACGTTGCTTATCAGCTTAAGGAGATTTTGGGCTGAGATGATGGGGTTTCTAAATATACAATCATGTCATCTGCAAACAGAGACAATTTGACTTCCTCTCTTCCTATTTGAATACCTTTATTGCTTACTCTTGCCTGATTGCCCTGGCCAGAACTTCCAATACTGTGTTGAATAGGAGAGGTAAGAGAGGGCATCCTTGTCTTGCACCAGTTTTCAAAGGGAATGCTTCCAGTTTTTGCCCATTCAGTATGATGATATTGGCTGTGGGTTTGTAATAAACAGCTCTTATTATTTTGAGATACGTTCCATCAATACCTAGTTTATCAAGAGTTTTTAGCATGAAGGGCTGTTGAGTTTTCTCAAAGGCCTTTTCTGCATCTATTGAGATAATCATGTGGTTTTTGTCATTGGTTCTGTTTATGTGATGGATTGCATTTATTGATTTGCATATGTTGAACCAGCCTTTCATCTCATCAAAGGCCTTTTCTGCATCTATTGAGATAATCATGTGGTTTTTGTCATTGGTTCTGTTTATGTGATGGATTGCATTTATTGATTTGCATATGTTGAACCAGCCTTTCATCTCACGGATGGCCTTTCATCTCACAGATGGAGCCGACTTGATCGTGGTGGAGAAGCTTTTCAATGTGCTGCTGGATTCAGTTTGCCAGTATTTTATTGAGGATCTTTGCATCAATGATCATCAGAGATATTGGTCTAAAATTATCTTTTTATTGTGTCTCTGCCAGGCTTTGGTATCAGGATGATGCTCTCCTCATAAATTGAGTTAGGGAGGATTCCCTCTTTTTCTATTGATTGGAATAGTTTCAGAAGGAATGATACCAACTCCTCTTTGTACCTCTCATAGAATTTGGCTGTGAATCCATCTGGTCCTGGACTTTTTTTTGGTTGGTAGGCTATTAATTATTGCCTCAATTTCAGAGCCTATTATTGGTCTATTCAGAGATTCACCTTCTTCCTGGTTTAGTCTTGGGAGGGTGTATGTGTCCAGGAATGTATCCATTTCTTCTAGGTTTTTTTATTTTATTTGCACAGAGGTGTTTATAGTATTCTCTGATGATAGGTTGTATTTCTGTGGGATTGGTGGTGATATCCCCTTTATCATTTTTTATTGCATCTATTTGATTCTTGTCTCTTTTCCTCTTTATTATTGATTCTTCTCTCTTTTCTTCTTTTTTGCTAGCAGTTGAATTTTGTTGATCCTTTCAAAAAACCAGCTCCTGGATTCATTGATTTTTTTGAAGGGTTTTTCATGTCTCTATCTCCTTCAGTTCTCCTCTCATCTTAGTTATTTCTTGCCTTCTGCTCACTTTTGAATTTGTTTGCTCTTGGTTCTGTAGATGTCTATTAGTTCTGCTTGGTCCAGAGCTGAGTTTGAGTCCTGGATATCCTTGCTAACCTTCTGTCTTGTTGATCTGTCTAATATTGACAGTGGGGCGTTAACATCTCCCATTATTATTGTGTGGGAGTCTAAGTCTCTTTGTAGGTCTCTAAGGGCTTGCTTTATCAATCTGGGTGCTCTTGTATTGGGTGCATATATATTTAGGATAGTTAGCTCTTCTTGCTGCATGGATCCCTTACCATTATGTAATGGCCTTCTTTGTCTCTTTTGATCTTTGTTGGTTTAAAGTCTGTTTTATCAGAGATTAGGATTGCAATCCCTGCTTTGTTTTTTTTTTTTTTTCTTTGCTTTCCATTTGCTTGTTAGATCTTCCTCCATCCTTTTATTTTGAACCTATGTGTGTTTCTGCACATGAGATGGGTCTCTTGAATATAGCACACTGATGGGTCCTGACTCTTTATCCAACTTGCCAGTCTGTGTCTTTTAATTGGACCATTTAGTCCATTTACATTTAAGCTTAATATTGTTATGTGTGGATTTGATCCTGTCATTATGATGTTACCTGGTTATTTTGCCTGTTAATTGATGCAGTTTCTTCATAGCATTGATGGTCTTTACAATTTGGCATGTTTTTGCAGTGGCTGGTACCAGTTGTTCCTTTCCAAGTTTAGTGCTTCCTTCAGGAATTCTTGTAACACAGGCCTGGTGGTGACAAAATCTCTAAGCATTTGCTTGTCTGTAAAGGATTTTATTTCTCCATCACTTATGAAGCTTAGTTTGGCTGGATATGAAATTCTGGGTTGAAAATTCTTTTCTTTATGAATGTTGAATATTGGCCCCCACTCTCTTCTGGCTTGTAGAGTTTCTGCCGAGAGATCCACTGTCATTCGGATGGGCTTCCCTTTGTGGGTAACCTGACCTTTCTCTCTGGCTGCCCTTAACATTTTTTCCTTCATTTCAACTTGGTGAAATTGACAGTTATGTGTCTTGGGGTTGTTTTTCTCAAGGAGTATCTTTGTGGTGTTCACTGTATTTCCTGAATGTGAATGCTGGCCTGCCTTGCTAAGTTGGGGAAGTTCTTCTGGATAATGTCCTGAAGAGTGTTTTCCAACTTGGTTCCATTCTCCCCATCACTTTCAGGTACACCAGTCAAACATAGATTTCGTCTTTTCACATAGTCCCATATTTATTGTAGGCTTTGTTCATTTCTTTTTACTCTTTTTTTCCTAAACTTGTCTTCTCGCTTTATTTCATTAATTTGATCTTCAATCACTGATATCCTTTCTTCCACTTGTTTGAATCAGCTATTGAAGCTACTGCATGCGTCCCGAAGTTTTCGTGCCTTGGTTTTCAGCTACATCAGGTCACTTAAGGTCTTCTCTACACTGTTTATTCTAGTTAGCCATTCATCTAACCTTTTTTCAAGGTTTTTAGCTTCCTTGTGATGGGTTAGAACACACTTCTTTAGCTCAGAGAAGTTTGTTATTACCAGCCTTTTGAAGCCTACTTCTGTCAACTCGTCAAAGTCATTCTCCATCCAGATTTGTTCCATTGCTGGTGAGGAGCTGCGATACTTTGGAGGAGAAGAGGCGCTCTGGTTTTTGGAATTTTCAGCTTTTCTGCTCTGGTTTCTCACCATCATTGTGGTTTTATCTACTTTTGGTCTTTGACGTTGCTGACCTACAGATGGGGTTTTGGTGTGGCTGTCCTTTTTGTTGATGTTGATGCCATTCTTTTCTGTTTGTTAGTTTTCCTTCCATCAGTCAGGTCTCTCAGCTGCAGATCTGTTGGAGTTTACTGGAGGTCCACTCCAGACCCTGTTTCCCTGGGTATCACCAGCAGAGGATGCAGAACAGCAAATGTTGCAGAACAGCAAATATTGCTGCCTGATCCTTTCTCTGGAAGCTTCATCCCAGAGGGGCACCTGCCTGTATGAGGTGTCTGTTGGCCCCTACTAGAACGTGTCTTTCAGTTAGGCTACACAGGGTTCAGGGACCCACTTGATGAGGCAGTCTGTCTGTTCTCAGAGCTCAAAGGCCATGCTGGGAGAACCACTGCTCTCTCAGAGCTGTCAGACAGGGACGTTTAAGTCTGCGGAAGTTTCTCCTGCCTTTTGTTCAGCTATGCCCTACCCACAGAGGTGGAGTCTATAGAGGCAGTAGGCCTTGCTGAGCTGTGTTGAGCTCCACCCAGTTCAAGCTTCCTGGCCACTTTGTTTACCTTCTCAAGCCTCAGCAATGGTGGACGCCCCTCCCCCCACCAGGCTGCAGCCTGGCAGGTCTATGTCAGACTGCTGCTCTAGCAGTGAGCAAGGCTCCGTGGGTTTGGGACCTGCCAAGCCAGACATGGGAGAGAATATCCTGGTCTGCCAGTTGCTAAGACCATGGGCAAAGCAAAGTATTTGGGCAGAAATGTCCCATTTTTCGAGGTACAGTCTGTCACGGCTTCCCTTGGCTAGGAAAGGGAAATCCCCCGACCCCTTGCACTTCCCAGGTGAGGCCCTGCCCTGCTTCGACTCACCCTCCATGCGCCGCACCCACTGTCCAACCTGTCTCAATGAGATGAACCAAGTACCTCAGTTGGAAATGCAGAAATCACCCATTTTCTGCATCGATCATGCTGGGAGCTGCAGAACAGAGCTGTTCCTATTTGGCCATTTTGGAACAGAGTCCCAATAATATTCTTAAAGTTAGACAAATAGTTATGGTTACAACTTGAACCCAGAATCCTTAACTCCCAATCTGGTGTTCATTTCACTATAGCATACAGCATCTCAAATCAATATAAAAATTATTCTTGGCCGGGCGCGGTGGCTCACGCCTGTAATCCCAGCACTTTGGGAGGCCAAGGCGGGCGGATCACAAGGTCAGGAGACTGAGACCACAGTGAAACCCCGTCTCTACTAAAAATACAAAAATTAGCCGGGTGCGGTTGCAGGCACCTGTAGTCCCAGCTACTCGGGAGGCTGAGGCAGGAGAATGGCGGGAACCCGGGAGGCAGAGCTTGCAGTGAGCCGAGATCGTGCCGCTGCCCTCCAGCCAGGGGGACAGAGCAAGACTCCGTCTCAAAAAAAAAAAAAAAAAAAATTTTCTTATACAGCAAGTGCCTAGATGTGTTTGCATGTATAAGATGTTTTCTGTTTTTCTATTTTGACTACCAATGAATTTTCTATTGTCTCTGGTCTGTCTTTTAGCATATTACTATTTTCAGCTCCTATCTGAAAGCAGGGATTTTAAGGAACAAGTATTCCACTGGTAGACATTCCTGGCATAACCATGGATGATAACATTTGTAAGACTACCATTTATGATTCATTTTCTTTATTTGTAAAATGCATGACATGAATAAATTACAACTTCACACTTGGTACAGTACTAACTTCTGTAAGGCAGATTAAAATATTTGGCACCATTCCCTGAAATTCCCGATCTTTTTCTATATACGGTGGAAAAAACTATGAGCTTTTTTTTAATAGAAAGGATTTTGCTGTCTTGGGAACTTTATTTTAGATTATAAGCTCTAAGGTTTTTTAAGGTTACATGATTAAAGACTTCAGTGTCTCTGACCTAGGTTCTTTGTTTTTCCGCTTTAGCAGTTCTAGTCAAGGAACCTTTAAGTTTTGCTGTTGGAACTAAGTTTGGAGCAGTGAAGTATTCTTTTAGAATACCGACCACAGCACAAAGGCCCATGTTGCCATCTCTGACTTCTAGCTAGTTAGCTATCTGAGCATAGGTAGTTACCTTAAGCTGAGATTGGCTTCCCTTTAGAAGAAGTTCTGAAGCTCTTGATTCTAAGTAGTAGGAAGTCCTCACCAAGGTCACTGGGGGTTCATTAACTGTTCCGGATGGTTCAGGGGCTGTCAGAGAATAAGGAAAAAAGATATAAGGTATACTTAGAAGTAGTTTTGCCATCAGACACTCTTTGGCTCTATCTTTTACTTGCTCTACCTTTTACTAGCCAAGTGACCCCGGACAAGCTACTTAACCTTTCTGGGTCTTATCTCCCTCCTACGCAAAATGGAAATAATGTCTACCCAATATAGGGTTATTGTAGGATACTATTAAAGGAGATAATATTGTATAAATAATTTTATTTTCACTAACCTGCTCTATTTGGAATTTAGCAACTGCTTCCCTTTCCTTTACTCTCCTAATATGGGAATTCTAAGGTCATAACCCTGAGATAGCGCTTGTAAATTACAGAGTCAAAGCTAAAATTGGCTCAGCTCCATTTGTTGGCCTACATTTGGATGCTGTATGCATTTTGATGTAATCAGATTTTAATTCCACCCAGGTCATTCAGGAATATATCTCTGTCTCATTAGAAAATTTAATTAAGCAGCAGTTTTTTTTTTTTTTAATTTTTGCTCTTCTCTGATTGAGCTGCACAAAATTGAAGCAAAGAATTGAGATAGCTATTCAAATATTTCCAATGAGAAAGCATATATTTTTATTATCCAAATTACTGCCTTCAGTTTCTACCTTCAGTCTAGTAAGGTCTTCACTTAGAATGATTCTACTTGCAAAGAGATGTTGGTCTGTGCTGGCATTTGCTGTCTATTTTTTAATTTTCTCCATGAATGTGGACTCTTAAACTCATTCATATTTCCCTTCAGGTATTCATATCTCTTTAGACTCGTCATTCCATGAACTTCATTACACCACTAAAATATACACATCTCATTATATCCTTCTACTTCTGCATCTTATTATATCATTACCTTTGTACTCCCTGCATTCTTCAAAATGTATATCTTAATCCCTCAATATATCTTTGTGACATACATGTGTGTATATATATGTGTGTGTGTGTATATATATATAAAATCACAAGTTGTAACTAATCATGGTATCCTCATATTCAAAAATTATGTTACCGGCTGGGCGCAGGGGCTCACGCCTGTGATCCCATCACTTTTGGAGGCCGAGGCAGGCAGGTCATGAGGTCAGGAGTTCGAGGCCAGCCTGACCAATGTGGTGAAACCCCATCTCTACTAAAAATACAAAAATTAGCCAGGCATGGTGGTGCATGCCTGTAATCCCAGCTACTTGGGAGGCTGGGGCAGAAGAATTGCTTGAACCCGGGAGGCAGAGGTTGTAGTTAGCTGAGATCAGGCCGTTTTACTCCAGCCTGGCAACAGAGGGAGACTCCATCTCAACAACAACAACAACAACAAATATACACACACACACACACACACACACACATATATGTATATATACATATCTACATATATATATACATGTATATAATATATATATAATATATTTTTGGCTATATATATGTGTATATATATAGCCAATCAGCATTCTGTATATGTGCTTTCAGGTGCTTTTTTCCCCAGTATTGTTGGTCCCACTTGTGTGCTTTTACCACAGTACTTATTAAGTCTTCTTGTTTAGGGGGGTTATTTTTATAGCTATGTAATTGATTAAAATTACTTATTCACACAGAAATCAGGCCTATACCATCAGAGAAATGCAAATCAAAACCACAGTAAGATATCTCACACCAGTTAGAATGGCGATCATTAAAAAGTCAGGAAACAACAGGTGCTGTAGAGGATGTGAAGAAATAGGAACGCTTTTACACTGTTGGTGGGACTGTAAACTAGTTCCACCATTGTGGAAGACAGTGTGGCAATTCCTCAAGGATCTAGAACTAGAAATACCATTTGACCCAGCCATCCCATTACTGGGTATATACCCAAAGGATTATAAATCATGCTGCTATAAAGACACATGCACACGTATGTTTATTGCGGCACTATTCACAATAGCAAAGACTTGGAACCAACCCAAATGTCCATCAATGATAGACTGGATTAAGAAAATGTGGCATATATACACCATGGAATACTATGCAGCCATAAAAAAGGATGAGTTCATGTCCTTTGTAGGCACATGGATGAAGCTGGAAACCATCATTCTGAGCAAATTATCTCAAGGACTGACAACCCAACACTGCATATTCTCACTCATAGGTGGGAAGTGAACAATGAGAACACTTGGACACAGGAAGGGGAACATCTCACACCAGGGCCTGTCATGGGGAAGGAGGAGGGGGGAGGGATAGCATTAGGAGATATACGTAATGTAAATGACGAGTTAACGGGTGCAGCAAACCAACATGGCACGTGTATACATGTGTATCAAACCTGCACGTTGAGCACATGTACCCTAGAACTTAAATTATAATAATAAAAAAGAAAAAGAAAAAGAATCAGGCCTATAACCTTGGCCTAATTTCCCTATATATATAGGCCTAATTTAGGCCTATAACCTTGGCCTAATATTCCCAATCAGGTAGACTAATCTTCCTTTTTCACACTTCCTTCTATGCATACCATTCTATATGTTCCTAGACATATTCTCTCTTTTAAAAAAATAAAGTATATTATAAATAAAAAGTAAAGTAGGAAAATAAAACAGAAAATAGAAAAAAGCATATTACAAATGTATCTCTTTAAGCAACTTTAGTAGAAAATAATACTTAATCCAAAAAGTAAGGGGGGGTTAATTTTTCAATAGGATTTTTAAAGTTAATTTACACAGCTTTTATTGACTATGCTTGTGGTTAAAATAAGGTACAGTCTTTAGATATGATTCTTAATATTTCCATTATTTATAGGTACCTCATTATATTTTCACATTTTCTGTATACACATCTTATTTGCTGTAGTTTATCTTGCAATTTTTAAATTCTATATTTATTTTGAAGTTCCTTAGTCTATAGAATTACATGAGGATTCAGAAGGTATGCAGTGGAAAAAAAATGTTTTAGTTAAAATGGAAAAAAGATAGAAATTTTCTCAGAAGTAATAGCATAAAAATACCTTATTCCAGTAAAGAAGGTTCTCCAATATTTTTAGAAATTACAACTCATCCCTGTCTATTCCTAATGTTTTATTGGTGGAATTATGAAAATTAGTGAAAATGAAAAGAGAAAACCTTAGGTGACAGTAAAGGATTTGCCAGTACCAGCAGGGTTATTTTTTCAAGTTTGAGTGATTCACTTTCCCGTTAGAGCACCTAGTGCTGCAAGAATTACCTTTTTGACTGTTTTCTCAAGTAAAGACTTTGCAACTCCTAGCAGGCCATTAGCTCATCCCGAGCAGCAGGGGAAAAGTATCAGGGAAACCCAGTTCTTCCTTTTATTTAATTGTGAAGCAAAAGCAGAAGAAGAAAATCAGAGACACAAAGATTCTAATCAACAATACTGTTTCTTATGTGTCTAAATGTGTATAAGAATGTAACTTATTTAAAATAATCTTTAATACTTTAACTCAATTTTCCAAAAATGGAATTTATTGACTAGTGTCTAAAATCTCGTTTTCAGTTTCTATAAAACTCCTCTTCTGCAGAATCCCAATCTCCTTGGTTAACTTCCTAAAAAAAAAAAAAAAATGAACCATTAATATCTTATCATTTAGATATAACGGTGAATGATTTGGTAATACTGTTGCAACCCTGTGACTATAATGCCTTACTAATTTCCTTACTTTGATTTTAGCAATATGGAAATAAGCCACCAGTATTTCTTCAAAATCAGTATCATAGTTGGCATATTGGTATGTATTTCTTCTTACATCCCATGTAGGAGCTTTGTTTCATCATACATTTTATTTTATTTTTTATTTTATAAACTATTTCCTGCATATAAACTTTGTTTTTTTAATTAATGGCCACAGTAATATCCTAACACAGGACCAGTCATTGTTGGAAAACTTAGCAATTATTTTTACAATACTAAGATCCAGGGTTCCAAAAGAGAGGTACATGGTTCAAAATTATAGAAACTATAGCAAGAATTTTTTTTTTCCTGTGGAGCATGTGGCTAATAGGACAGTGACTGAGAAATTACCATTAAAGAAGAATTTAAATTATTCAGACTATAGAGTGAACATTTTCTTTGTTTGTTTGCACAAAATACTGACCGACAAATTCACCCATTGAACATAAGAGCTACCCATTTATCAGTGATATCTTACTCATTTGACCAGGGTGTGGCAAGGTTTTCATCATTAAGTACTGAAAAGAGTAGGCATTTGCTCTCAATTGAAGCATTTTCTGTGACCTCAAATACATTCTAGATTTTATTTAAAATTATTGTTTTATTTAAAATTACTCTTAAAATTATTTAAAATGTACCTCAAGTACATTTTAGACATTATTTAAAATTATTCTTACTAAAAAAGTATCCCCTTCATGTTAATTAGGTTAAATGCTTTTTATATTTATACAGTTATTTTAAAAGCTTAATGTTTTATACATAGAAATGAATATATGTAACACAGATGGAAGTTTTTGTGATAAAATAAACATGAAACACCAACCCAACTTAATAACTCGTTCATTACCAATTCCATTGCATGTTTTTGTACCACTAAATCATGGCTTAATCATTTCTGGTAATCATAGCATTTGTATTTATTCCAAACTCTATAACCTTACATAAAGCTTATTTTATGACATAAGAACTGTAATGGTTTCCCTTACTCATCACATTGCCAGATAATGAGCATCCTTAGATGGGAAAAAGTGCACAACACTTTTCAAAGTGCACAACACAATAGTGCTTTGAGAAAGCTATGTATTTTGTAAGCATAGGAATTTTATTATTCCATTAACACAACTTCTGGAGTAACTAGATTAATGAATGTACTGGTTTTCAACAAAGGAGAGCCTAAACCCTAAATGATTCAGTCTTTTTCACTCTACAGATATATATATAAAGCCTGTAATACATAAGTAAGAATTGCCGTACACCAAAGTTTTGTCTGGTTGGTCTTTCAGATAAAGATGTGAGGAATAAATTATACTGGAATAGACTTGAGGGCATCCACTATGTTAAATGTTTATTTTAGTATCTCATAAATAGCCATGAAACTTTCTTTATGAATGTTATACATGCATACCTCACTTTATTGACTTTGCAGATATTCCTTTTTTTTTTTTTTTTTTTTTTTAACAAATTGAAGGTTTGTGGCAATCCTACATTGAGCAAGTCTCTTGGCACCATTTTCCAACAGCATGTGTTCCTTTATGTCTCTGTGTCACATTTTGGTAATTCTCACAATATTTCACGCTTTGTTATTTTTGTATCTCTTACAGTGATCTGTAGTCAGTGATCTTTGTTTTTACTACTGTCATTATTCGGGGGCACCACAAATTGCACCCATATAAGATGGCAGACTTTATCGATAAACCTGTGAATTCTGACTGTTCTGTCAATCGGCTGTTCCCCTTTTTCCCTCTCCTTGGGCCTCCCTATTCTCTGAGACACAACAATATTGAAAGTAGGCCATTTAATAACTCTACAATGGCCTCTAAGTATTCAAGTGAAAGGAAAAATTGCATGTCTGTCACTTTACATCAAAAGCTGGAAGTGATTAAGCTTAGTGAGGAAGGTGTGTCAAAAGCCAAGAGAGCCAGAAACCTAGGCCACTGGTGCTACAGCCAAGTTGTGAATGCAAAGGAAAAGTTCTTTAAGGAAATTAAAAGTTCAGTAGACCAACATTCCCTTAAGCCAAAGCCTAATCCAGAGCCAGGCCCTAACTCTCTTCAATTCTATGAAGGTTGAGAGAGGTGAAAAAGGTATAGAAGAAAAGTTTGAAGCCAGCAGAGATTGGCTTATGAGGTTTAAGGAAAGACTACATCTCCATAATATAAAAATACAAGGTGAAGCAGCAAATGCTGATGTGGAAGCAACAGCAAGTTAGCCAGAAGATCTATCTAAGATCGTTGATGAAGGTGACTATGCTAAGCAACAGGTTTTCAATGTAGATGAAACAGTCTTATATATTGGAAGAAGATACCTTCTAGGACTTTCATTGCTAGACAGGAAAAATTAATTCCTATCTTGAAAGCTTTATAGGACAGGCTGATTCTCTTGATAGGGGCTAATGTAGCTGGTGACTTTTAAGTTGAAGCCAGTACTCATTGGCCATTCTAAAAATCCTAGTAGCTTTAAGAACTATGCTAAATCTTCCCTGCCTGTGCTCTATAACTGACAAAGCTTGGATGATAGCACATCTTTTTGCAGCATGGTTTACTGAATATGTTGAGTCTTTTCTTGAGGCCTATTATTCAGACAAAAAGATTTCTTTCAGAATATAACTATTATTGATATTGCACCTAGTCATTCAAGAGCTCTGATTGAGATGTGCAAGATTAATGTTTTTTTCATGCCTGCTAATACAACATCCACTCTGTAGTCCAAAGATCAAGGAGTAACTTCAACATTCAAGTGTTATTATTTAAGACATACATTTAATAAGGCTATACTTGCCATAGATAGTGATTCCTATAATGGATCTGGGCAAAGTAAATTGAAAACTTTCTGGAAATGATTCACCATTCTAGATATCATTAAGAGCATTTATGATTCACTGAAGGAGGTCAAAATATCAACATTGACAGGAGTTGAACAGAAGTTGATTCCAACCTTCATGGATGACTTTAAGTAGTTCAACGCTTCAGTGGAGGAGGTAACTACAGATGTCATCAAAATAGCAAGAGGACTAGAATTAGAGATGAAGCCTGAAGATGTGACTGAATTGCTGCAATCTCATTATGAAACTTGAACAGATAAGGAGTTACTTCCTATGGATGAGTAAAGAAGGGGGCTTCTTAAGATGGAATCTACTGATAAAAATGCTGTGGACACTGTTGGAATGACAACCAAGGATTTAGAATATTACATAATCTTAGTTGGTAAAGTAGCAGCAGGATTTAAGAGGATTGACTCCAATTTGCAAGAAGTTCTACTGTGGATTAAATGCTCTCAAACAGCATTGCATGCTACAGAGATATTTTTCATGAAGGAAAGAGTCAATCAGTATAGCAAACTTCTTATTGTCTTATTTTGACAAACTGCCACAGCCACCCCAGCCACAAGCAACCACCACCCAGATCAGTCAGCAGCCATCAACATGGAGGCAAGACTCTCCACCAGCAAAAACGTTACAACTCGCTGAAGACGCAAATAATTGTTAGCATTTTTTAGTGATAAAGTATTTTTTAAATTAAGGTATGTGCATTGTTACTTTCACATAATACTATTTCACACTTAATAGACTACAGAATAGCATAAACATGCACTGGGTAACCTAAAAAATTGTGTGAATCACTGTACTGCAATACTCAGTTTATTGCAGTAGTCTTGAACTAACCCTGTAGTATCTCTAAGGTATCCCTATAATTCACTTTAAAGTTTTTCTAATGATGTAGAGACTCAAATCTGTACATGTTTCACCTTTCCTAGTAACTCTCTTAATCCTTGGCCTTAGTTAATATTGTTCCTACTGATGGTCATTTTAGCAGAGTAGATACATGTTTTGAGATTGTCTTTTCAGCTCTTTCGGTGAGCACAGTGAATAGTCGTTATGTGAAGAAATATCTTTCAGTAACCTCTCACATAGACTATGTATAATGGTGGCTTTTAAATGTTGCAGCATCAGTGCTGTTACAATGGGCATGAGTAAACTTTTGAAGAGTTTATAATCAATAGCAGATAGATTTATGTCCACATTTCATAGTTGAAAGTCTTAGGTAGTATCTTTCCCTTTCAGCATTCTGTTACCTACCACACTTTCTCCACTCTTGATTCATACAAATGATAGATCTTGGTTAGCCAAAGTGATGACAAGGAATCAACTTCCTGGACCACTGAACTTAGAGCTCTCCCTTAACTTTCTAAAAAGCCTCTTAGAGCTAAGTACACAGGGAACTTTATAACCATGGGATTATTTTGGTAAGTGACTTTGAGAAATTAGAATGCTTTTCACTCTTATATCCAAAAGCCTTTCAATTGTTCTAACATCTTAACGTAGACAGCAAGAAGAAAGTATAGACAGTCCAGTCCCTGACTTATGATAGTTTGACTTATGGGTTTTGCTTTGTTTTGTTTGTTTGTTTGTTTGTTTTTGTTTTTTGACTTACAATTGTGTAAAACCATTACAATTTCAACATCAAATTTTGCATTTTGAGATTTTTGTGGGCTGTTGATACCTGAAGTAGTACCTGAGATATTCAACACTTTATTATAAAATAGGCTTTGTGTTAGATGATTCTGCCCAACTATATGTTAATGTAAGCATCCTGAGCACATGTAAGGTTAGGCAAGGCTAAGCTCTGATGTTCACTCTCTTAGCTGTATTTGAATGCATTTTTGACTTGCCATGTTTTCAACTTAAAATGGGTTTATCAGGATGTAACCTCATTGTAAATCAAGAAACATCTGTATTATCTGTGTCAGAATAAATACCCAACCAAACAGATTAACTATTAACTTTTCCCCTTTAGAGAATATGTTTGAGCTCAATGCTTACAAATCATCCTTAACTTTAGACATAGTTCCGTGTCTTTATTTTTCTTGTGTGTATGTCCATTGTCAGCCATTTGAATTGGTAAAGATACCTTAGGTCAGTCATCTCAGTTTTAAAAACCAGTACTCCAGCTAGTGGGGAATTCATTAATCATTGTTATCGTATGGGAAACTGAATTTTATATGTGTACTACTAACAACATAAAAACACTACCCTTTCTGATCCAACCAGACTGCCACTGTTTTCTTGCAGCACAAGTAAGCATGGCACACAAAACAATGTATCAACCAGTCTTTTTCCACTCCTTCTTCTTGTCTACCGCCTGAGATCACTTAATTATATGGCCCAGGGTGCCCAGTGTTACATAGCCTTTCCTTTAAGATTTCTGACACTCTGTAGAATCCAGAAATATGCATATGTGTTTATGGTCTTCATCTTCATCAAATTGAAGACATTATTTTACAGAATTTATGCAGTACAGTGTGTGGAAGAAAGTAGAACAGAATGAACATTATCTACTCAGACCATGAAAGCAGGACCATAGCTTCCTGGAACACAGCCTAACCTTCAGCAAAATGAAATGCTCACAGCAGTCTGTGAAAAGCTGCAAACTCCCAACATCAGATGTTCCTAAGCAAGCATATTAGTTATATTAATCACCTATTGGGAAAGCCAACTTTTGCTTATCATAAACGGGGCTCTTCCTGGAATGGGGCAACTGGTAAAAGGAAATTTTGCTTATGTTTTTCTGAAATTACATTATTCAGTAAGGCCTTTGGCTCCCACTGCTTCAACTGCTCACTGCTGTTTCTCTACCAAATGCTAAACTTAAAACATAATATCCAGGTGAGAAGTTACTGCTCCCTGGTTCCCATTTAAGTTTGAAGGCTTAGAATACCTTTCTAAAATCACAAGCACAAGGTTTATCCAACACTACTGCTTAGGTTCTACCTATGGGCAAAGGGAAGGGATGGTTTCACATCTATGTAAGTATTCGTATGCAAGAGAGGCAGTCCCATGTGGTGAAGTAATTTGCAGCACTATTATGTTCTCTTTACATTCCGAATGCATCATCTGGTCTGACATTGAATGAAGTCTAATACTGACTGGTTGGAAAAGCTAGAAAATTGTTTAGTCCTAAACTTTAATGAGAGATGTGGATATAGCTGCTTGCAGAGAGGTATATCTGGCATTTATTCCTTCAAGATTCCTTTTGTATCTGCTGCCTACTGGGAGCCCTTACCATTTTCCACTTGATTGCCTATTTCTCTCCAGATTTTTTCCCTTCCCTTAAGCTCTCAGACCAAAGCTTGAGGTCATGCATGCTTTTTCTTTGAGGAGACTTAAATCTTTGCTGACAAGTTGACTTTATACCAACTCCAAAATCAGGACTAATCCACTAGGGATCTAATTTACCTTAAATATAGCAACCACTATATATAGAGTGAGTGCAAAATAAAAAGCTGGTTGGTTATATATATAGTAAATTTTATATTAATAATATTAACAAAAGACCAGATGGTATATGTGTGCTATAAATATGACTTTTCTAAATATCACATATAGAAATGAAATATTCTTCTTTAAAACAACTCTTGTACTTGCCTTTAAAAAAAAAAACTTATCAAGATATAATTCAAAGTATTCAGTGTTTTTAGTATATTCAGGCATGTGTAGCCATCACCACAATTTTAGAAGATATAATTCATATACTATACAATTCGAAGTATTCAGTGTTTTTAGTATACTCAGACATGTGTAGCCATCACCACAATTTTAGAACATTTTCATTAATTCAAAAAGAATGCCTGTCCCTTTTAGCAGTCATCCTCCTATCCCCTCATCTTCACATCCAGCCCTTAATAAGCCACTAGTCTACTTTCTATTTCTATAAATTTGCCTATTTGGGACATTTCATATAAGTAGGATCATATAATACATGTTCTTTTGTAACTGGCTTCTTCCACTTAGCTTAATATTTTCAAGATTCATCCATGTTATAGCATGTATCAGTAATTCATTCCTTTTTTGTTGTGGTGGTAAAAATGCAACACAAAATTTATCATCTTAACCATTTTGAAGTTCAGTAATGTTAAGTATATTCATATTTTTGTGAAACAGATCTTCAGAATTTTTTCAACTCGCAAATTCAAAACTCTATATCCATTCAATAACTCTTCTCTTACACCTCCCTCTAGCATCTGATAACTATCATTCTACTTTTTTTCTGTTAATTTGACTGTTTAATTGTTTATTCATTCACCTATTAATGAACATTTGAGTTGCTTCCACCTCTTGGCTATTGTGAATATGGTTTCTATGAACATGGGTGTGCAAATATCTCTTCAGGACCCTGCTTTTAATTCTTTTGAATACATACCCAGAAGTGAGGTTGCTGGATCATCTGATAGTTCTATTTTTAATTTTTTGAGGAACTTCCATGCTATTTTACAAGTGGTTGCACCACTTTATAACCCCACCAGCAGTACACAAGGGTTTTAGTTTCCCTTATTCATACCAAAACTTTTCTGGGTTTTTTGATGGTAGCTATCCTAATAAGTGTAAGGTGATGTTCTCATTGTGATTTTGACTTTCATTTTTCTGACAATTATTGATGTTGAGCATCTTTTTATATTCTCATTGGCTATTTGTATAGCATCTTTGGGAAAATGTCTATTCAAGTCTTTTTTTCATTTTAAATTCATGTGATTTGTTTTTTGTTGTTGAGTTGTAAGAGCTCTTTATGTATTCTGGATATTAACTCGTACTAGATATATGATTTGCAATTATTTTCTCTCATTTCATAGGTTGCCTTTTTACTCTGTTGATTACATTATTTGATGCACAAAATATTTCTGTTAGATGTAGTCCCATTTGTCTATTTTACTTTAGTTGCCTATGTTTTTGGTATCATATTCAAAACAAAATCATTGTCACGTTGAATGTCATGAACTACTTCCTGTTTTCTTCTAGTTTTATAGTTTTACGTCTTACATTTAGGTCTTTAATTCAGGTTGAGTTAATTTTCTTTGTTGTTGTTTATTTTCACTGTCTTATTGTTAATTTCTATAGGTTATTAGGGAACAGGTGGTGTTTGTTTACATGGGTAAGTTCTTTAGTGGTGATTTGTGAGATTCTGGTGCACCCATCATCCAAGCAGTATACACTGTACCGAATTTGTATTCTTGTATCCCTCACCTGCATCTGACCCTTTCCCCCAAGTCCCCAAAGTCCACTGTATCATTCTTACGCCTTTGCATCTTCATGGCTTAGCTCCCACTTATAAGTGAGAATGTACAATGTTTGGTTTTTCTTTACTGAGTTAGTTCATTTGGAATAATGGTCTCCAGTTCCATCCAGGTTGCTGTGAATGCCATTATTTCGTTCCTTTTATGGATGGATAGTATTCCGTGGTATACATATACCACAATTTCTTTGTCCACTCATGGATTGCTGGGCATTTGGGCTGGTTCCATATTTTTGCAATCGCAAATTGTGCTGCTATAAACATGCATGTGCAAGTATCTTTTATGGATAATTACTTCTTTTCCTCTGGGTAGATACCCAGTAGTGGGATTGCTGGATCAAATGGTAGTTCTACTTTTAGTTCTTTACGGAATCTCCACACTGTTTTCCATAGTGGTTGTACAAGTTTACATTTCTACCAGCAGTGTATAAGTGTCCCCTTTTCACCACATCCCTGTCAACATCTTTTTTTGTTGTTATTTTTTCATTGTGGCCATTCTTGCAAGAGTAAGGTGGTATCACATTGTGGTTTTGATTTGCATTTTCCTGATCATTGGCAATGTTGAGCTTTTTTTTATATGTTTGTTGGCCATTTGTATATCTTCTTTTGAGAATTGTCTATTCGTGTCCTTAGCCCATTTTTTGACAGAATTGTTTTCTCATGCTAATTTGCTTAAGTTCCTTGTAGATTCTAGATATTAGTCCTTTGTCAGATGTGTAAATTGTGAAGATTTTCTCCCACTCTGTGGGTTGTCTGTTTACTTTACTGATTGTTTCTTTTGCTGTGCAGAAACTTTTTAGATTAATTAAGTCCCACATATTTATCATTGTTTTTCTTGCATTTGCTTTTGGATTCTTGGTCATGAAGTCTTTGCCTAAGCCAGTGTCTAGAATGGTTTTTCTGATGTTATCTTCTAGAATTTTTATAGTTTCAGTTCTTAGGCTTAAGTTCTTGATCCAACTTGAGTTGATTTTTGTATAAGGTGAGAGAGGAGGATGCAGTTTCATTCTTCTACATGTGACTTGTCAATTATCCCAGCACCATTTGTTGAATAGGGTGTCCTTTCCCCACTTTATGTTTTTGTTTGCCTTGTCAAAGATCAGTTGGCAATAAGTATTGGGTTTATGTCTGGGTTCTCTATTCTCTTTCATTGGTCTGTGTGCCTATTTTTATACCAGTACCATGCTGTTTTAGTGACTGTGGCCTTACAGTATAGTTTGAAGTCAGGTAGTGTGATGTCTCCAGATTTGTTCTTTTTGCTTAGTCTTGCTTTGGCTGTGTGGGCTTTTTTGGTTTTATATGAATTTCAGGATTGTCTTTTCTAGTTCTGTGAAGAATGATAGTGGTATTTTGATGCAAATTACATTGAATTTGTACATTGCTTTTGGCAGTGTGGTCATTTTCACAATATTGATTCTACCCATCCATGAGCATGGGATGTGTTTCCATTTGTTTGTGTCATCTATTATTTCTTTCAGCAGTGTTTTGTAGTTTTCCTTGTAGAGGTATATAGTGTAATTGTAAGACTCCAATTTTATTCTTTTGCATTTGGGTATCTGATTTTCCTAGCACCATTTGTTGAAGAGACTGTCCTTTCCCCATTGAGTGGTCTTGGCACTCTTACCAGAGACCATTTGACTATACACATGAGGGTTTATTTCTAAGTTCTCTATTCTGTTCCATTTATCTATATGTCTGTTTATGCCAGTACCATACCGTTTTGATTACTGTGGCTTCATAATATGTTTTGAAATCAGGAAACATGATTCCTCCAACTTTGTTCTTTTTCACAATTGTTTTGGCTATTTGGAGTCCCTTGAGATTCCATATAAATTTTAGGATGAGCTTTTCTATTTTTATAAACAATGTCCTTGGGATTTTGATAGGATTGCACTTAATTTGTAGATTGCTATGGGTAGTATGAACATTACCAGTATGAACACAGGCTGTCTTTCCATTTACTTGTCTCTGTTATTTCTTTCAGCAATGTTTAGTAGTTTTCAGAAGTACATCATTTATTTTTATGGCTATGTAATGTTTCATTGTATAGATATACCACAGTTTGTTCATTCATCAGTTGATGGATATTTAGGTTTCCATCTTTTGGCTATTATGAAAAATGCTGTTAAAAATAATTATGCTCAAGTTTTTGTTTGGCATTTGTTTTCACTTCTTTTCAGTTTGTCCTTGGTTTTTAAGAAGAATTAAACTTAAATAAAAGTAAAGACTGCTCTGGGAGTCCAAGATAGAAAAAGACATTTTGAGTAAGACCTATATTTGCTGCTTTGAGTAGACACAAAGGAAATAAAAATTGCAATTCTTTTCAAAAGCTTGAGGAACCACACACACCAACATGAGACCTCTTACATGTCAATTTTGCAAATAGTTGGTAACTGACTGATAGTATTTGGATCTATGCCACACCCCCTCCAAATCTCACGTTGAAATGTAGCTCCCAGTGCTGGAGGTGGGGCCTGGTGGGAGGTTACTGGAGCATGGGAGTGATTTCTCAAGGTTTAACACCATCCTCAATTTGTGCTGTCATCATGATAATGAGTTCTCTTGAGATCTGGTTGTTTAAAAGTGTGTGTCACCCGCCACCTCTCTCTCTTGCTCCTTCTCTGGCCATGTGAGGTGCCACTCTCCCTTTGTCTTCTGCCATGATTGTAAGTTTCCTGAGGCCTCCCCAGAAGAAGAAGCCACTATGCTTCCTATACAGCCTATAGAACTGTGAGCCAATTAAACCTCTTATCTTTATAAATTACCCAGTCTCAGTATTTCTTTATAGCAGTGCAAGAACAGACTAATACAATGATATATTACAAATTGAATATATAGTTGACAAAAAATATATACATGAGTAGTATTCAGAGTGGCAATGATCAAGGAGAACTTACTATCTTGAATGAAGTCTTGAAATAGATAATGGACATAGACTGGCAGCAAAAAGGTAAATAACAGTCTGGGCTTAGGGAAGCCTTGACCATATGCATGGAGGTGATCACGTATATACAGAAACATGACTTGGCTAGAGAGAGGGGTACAGCTTCAAGGAAATGAAATTAGAGGTTATCAAAATATCCTTCTCTATTTTATATCCTCTTTGATCGAAGCTGGTTGTATTTGATTGATATGACCTTTTTCTCTACTTATCTGATATTTTCTCATAGTCATAATCATTAATGCACTCATTCATTGACTCAGTCATTCAAACAGTTACTGAGTGCCTTTACATACCAAACACTGTGCTTGATACTAGGATTACAAAGATGAATAATATATACTGTGACAACAAAGAATTCAAAGCCTGATGCAGAAGTCAAGACAGTTTCAGAAACAGCCATAATGCAATGTGAAAACCATGCAAAAATAGATGGTTACAAATCTTATGCAAATATTAAAAGTAAAGGTAGTCCCTCCAACCGATTCTCTCTTTAATCACCAAAGAAGTTCCTAAAAGACAAATCTCATTACCTTTCAAGAGACTTAAATTATGCTAGTGAATTAATTTGAAGTCATTAGTCTGCTTAAAAATCCCTCATTGGATTCCCATTTTTACAAAATTAGGTTTAAACTCCCTTGATCCTGTTTCATTTGTCTAAAATGCCCCCCCCCCCACCTGGTTTTGAGTTACCCTTTAAAACTCAGCTCAGGTGTTTATCTCTTCTAGGAAGATTTTCTAGATGTTCCACAAGTTTTTGGTTAGGTGATTTTCTGTATGTCTCCCATATCACCCTGTACATTTTCCTGCCGCTGTCTATGTCATACTATCTTGTCATCATCTCTATTTCTCTATCTTTCTCTTTCTCTCATGCACTGTACTTGTGAATTCCTTGAGGACATCAACCAGGCCTTACGGGTATTTTTGTCTCCAGTGTCTAGCATATATTAGGTTCCCAGTGTTTGATGAATGGATGAGTAAATCAGTCAGTGAACTTGTTGGCCTTGGTAAGAGACAGAAGACCAAAGAGGTAACATCTGAGCTGAACCTTGAAGAATGCATGATATTTACTAGGAGGAGAAAAAAGGAAAGAAAAAAAGCGTTCCTGTCCAATGCAAGATGATCGGCAAAAGCACAGACTAGAAAAAGCCCAGAATGTTTAAGATGTGACAAATCATACTTTGTATCAGAAACTGGACATTTGTTAGAAATAAAGGTCAATCACAGTATAAATATTTCCCACATTGTGCTAAGCGATTCTTAAACTAGCACTGCAGAATTATTATAATAGGATATGTTTATTAATTTTTAACCTACTAAAGTTTGGGTGGGTTGCAGCATTTAAATAACTACATAATTCCTTGTCATACATACGTTTTTCTCATTTGAGCCTCCTCAGAAATTCAAGGGATATTTTTTAGTATTTGTATATATGTTAGAATGGGGAGTAAATATTATTGCAAACTACCAGAACAAAGTTTTTAGATTCCAGAATCAAATGTTATCAAATTATTATTGAGTAGATTCTATACCATAGGAGCCTTCCAGAATGGAATTACACAATAAGTTGTATGAACAACTCAGGCATTCAAGACAGAAATCAAGTGTGCTGATATTCTTTTATCCAAATTGTCAGGGAGATCTTACTCAACTTTCTTCCACTTCCATGTATCTAAATCTTGCAAAAGCAGAAGATAATCATTATTCCTCTCCTCAGAGTATTAAAATAATTCATTCATGTGCATTTCAAGACACTGTGAGATCTATAATACAGCTGTCAGTATCAGTTGTCTTTCAAACTTAGCATATTATATATAAAGCCCCTGTCTTAGAATATTGGAAGAAAGAGAGCCATGCTGAGCCTGTTTCTTTGGGGCTACTGGCAAGAACTTAGGGTAGAAAAGTGACTATACTAACTGTTGATTCTTATGGCCAACAAATTTGTAGTTTTTTGTTGTTGGTGATGGTGTCTGTAGTGATAACATATATGTAACATAAAACTTACTATTTTAACCATTTTTAAGCATATGGTTCAATAGCATTAAGTACATTCACATTGTTCTGTAACCATCACCACCAGCCATGTCTAGAACTTTTTGGTCTTCCCAAACTGAAACTCTATACCCATTAAACACTAACTCTCCTTTCCCTCCTCATCCCAGCACCTGCCACCACCATTCTACTTTCTATCTCTGTGATTTGACTACTCTATGTACCTCATGTAAGTGGAATCATAAAATATTTGTCTTTTTGTGGTCAGCTTATTTCACTTAGCAGAATGTCCTCAAGATTCATCCATGTTGTAACATAGTCAGAATTTCCTTCCTTTTTAAGGCTAAATAATATTTCTGTATGTATATACCATACTTTGCTTATCCATTCATCTGTCAATAGATACTTGAGTTGCTTCCACCATTGACTGTTGTGGATAATGTTGTGAATATGGGTGTACAAATATGTGTTCAAGTCCCAGCTTTTAATGTTTTGGATGTATACCTAGAAATGGAATTGCTGGTTTATACAGTAATTATGTTTAATTTTTTAACTTGAAACTTTTTAAATGTGAGGGACATAAAGGAAGAGCAGTGGGTAGAGGGAACATGAGTTGTAGTAGTTATTACTATGGTGATAGTATGGCTGAAAAGTTCTAAAATCTAGTTTTTCCATCTTACCTTAGCCATCTATGAAATATATTGCTGTAGGTAAGGACTTACTCTATTTAAACCTCTCTTATGGCCGGGCGCGGTGGCTCACGCCTGTAATCTCAGCACTTTGGAAGGCCGAGGCGGGCAGATCACGAGGTCAGGAGATCGAGATCATCCTGGCTAACACGGTGAAACCCCGTCTCTACTAAAAATACAAAAAAAAATTAGCCGGGGCTGGTGGCAGGCCCCTGTAGCTCCAGCTACTTGGGAGGCTGAGGCAGGAGAATGGCGTGAACCCGGGAGGCGGAGCTTGCAGTGAGCCGAGATCGCGCCACTGCACTCCAGCCTGGGCGGCAGAGCGAGACTCCGTCTCAAAAAAACAAAAACAAAAACAAAAAACACTGTCTTCCTTCACCTGTAAAATGAACCTAACAGTGCTCTACCAGATTTTCATGGGATTAAGTGAGATTATATATGTAATTCATACAATTCATATTATAGTAAATGTTAATAAACATTTACTATATCAATGGGGCTAGCCACCAGAAAAACTCAGCCCTTGTGCTATCTCTGATTATTAACCACTATTAGTGCACTATTCAAAATTCCAGCAAAGTCATTCATGTAGATTCTGAGTTGGTGTAGAGCTTACATTTTGATCTACACCCCCCAATGCCAGAACAAACTACTTCGACATAAGGAAGCATCCCATGAGGTTTATTGTGATCCTGGACAAGCACCACTGGGCCCGCTACTAGGGACCATATAGCTTCAGGTTCATTTGGGAGTTAATGTTATATATGTGAATACAAACTAGACCCTATGGTCCCACCACTTCCCTTGTCTTACATAGTATGGCCCAGACCTCCAGTATAGCTCCAGAATAGCTTCAACATCCTAGGAGTATCTGAAGCTAGAATCTGCTGAGTTCTCCCTTCCAATTCAAGTGCCAAAAGGGAAGAGTCAATATCACTATAGAATATAGTGATATTCAGAATAGAAATTTGAAAATCAGATGGTCAGAATATAAATTTAAAAATCTCTCTACACTTACTTCTAGGTCCTAGGATCTGGAAATCAGGGACCCTAGGTGGCTAAATTCAAAGATAAAAAATACAGACTCACTTATCCAGCTCTGGATCAATGAAATTTTATAAATTATACAAATACTTCATGTAAATCAAGTCCTGTATTACTTGTCTTGGTTTCTTTTAATCCTTCCCCTTCCTCTTTTTTTAACCTCATTTATTTTTGCTTTCCTTTTTTTAAATTAACAATAAAGACAGTTTCTGACTAGAGGATTTAAGGAATTGGTTGTGACTCCTGAAACTTATTCTTGTTGGCACTAGTTCGAATTTCTGAGCCAAAAGTGATTTTCATCCAGAGTAGTCTGAATACTTACTTCATACAAAAGTTACTGGTGCTCTTCTTATAGGCACTAAATTATTTCAATCAATGAAGCCAAAATCAAAAGCTAAAACTCAAATGGATGACTGGTACATTCCTTTTTTTAAAAAACTTTGTCTTCTTAAGAAAAAAACAACTTTAGGATTAAAAAATGATGCGTTCATTGTAGAAAATGTGGAAATTTTTGGAAAAGTAGAGCAAAGGGAATAAAAACCATAAATCTAACATTCTGAAGTAGTAAATGCTTTATATTTTCATGTATGGTTTTTCCTTCTTTTTCTATTGATATGTACACTTATATCTTAATACAGTTAAGACTATATGCTGCAGATTTGACTTTGCATGTGGTAAAAATATATATCATAGGAATTTTCCTATGTCAATGAATATTCTTCATAAATATTACTTTAGCCTCCATAATATTTTATCTTAAGAATATATCATTTCTTATTTAAATACCTATATTGTTGATAGTTTGGTTTCTTTACATTTTTTCTATTGTAAGCAACTCTGAAATAAACATATACAGAAACATTTATCCATTTTTCCTAGGATAGAGTTCTAGAAGTGAAACTACTAGGTCAATGGGTATGAAAATGTGTAAAGTTGGCTTTCCTTTTAAAGATAATCATATTTGGGTTGTTAAAGGATTACTGACACATCAACTGAACACATCTTTGATTACTGTATAGCACCTCATATTCAGATAATCTCTACAAACATTGCCATGAATTGACTGAATATAATCTGTTATTTCAGGCACCAGAATGAATCTCTTCTTTCTGCCCCCTATTTCTTGGGACAGAAATCAGGAGGTCTGACTGAACCCATTTACAAGCTGTGACAGACAAGCACTCATGCCCATCTTGTTTATGACTGCCTGCTTACCCGTTGCTCTCGATATTTACATTTTCCTTCTTTTCTCTTCCTTCAGATGGAATGGGGCGAGTCCTTGCTCAAGATGTATATGCAAAAGACAATTTACCGCCCTTCCCAGCATCAGTAAAAGATGGCTATGCTGTCCGAGGTGAATATTTTGGTTCTCTTAAACATGGTCAGACTTACACTGTATTTTTTTTTTTTTTTCAGATTGTTGGCTTAGCCCAAGCACCCAGTAGCTGTTAGGTTTGTTTCCCCATGATTGTCAAAATTCACAGATAACCATGTTAATCTGCACCTGTATATTTTCTAGCACAGTCTTGATTAAAACTTTTCAGATAAAGAAAAGTTATATGAAAATTCTCTTTTTTAAATTTTTTATTTTTAATATTTGTGGATACATGGTAGGTATATATATTTATGGGGTACATGAGATGTTTAGATACAGGCATGCAACGCATAAAAATCACATCAGCCTAAATGTGGAATCTGTCACATCAAGTGTTTATCTTTTATGTTACTAAAATTCTTGCTTACAAATAAATATATAGGAAGAAAATTAAAACACTGTACTTCAGTTTATTCTTTCTGTTCCTACACGTGCCAGACAGCATACATTCTTGGTGTGGAAGTTTTCCAAATGTTTTCTAGTTGAAAACATCTATATGGTCTAAGAAAAAAGAGCAGACTCCCAACACAAGGGTAAAGTTGAGGTGGTCTGTTCCGCTTTCAACTCAAACATCAGTAAAGGGCTTCATAAAAAGCAGACATGAGGGAAACCTCTAATTCTGTAGAAGAGGCCATATTTCAAAATTCTGGAGCCCCAACAGCTAACGCAAAGTTGCCTGAGATTGCATAAAGCTTAAAAGCAAATACTAAATAGCATTTTTCTGCCTAAATTCCAATCTAAGAACCCCAAATGTAAATTCTGAATTGCTTAGAAACTGTTGTTGATTTTTTTGGTTTTGTTTTTGTTTTTCCATGTACGACATGATATTTTAAAATATGTAGTATACATTGTAGAATGGCTTAGCTGAGCTAATTAACACATGCATTACCTCACATACTTATCATTTTTGTGGTGAGACTTAAAATCTGCTCTCTTAGTGATTTTCCAAGTATGATACATTGTTATTATGTTATTGGTTATTAATACAAGCTTGATATCATTGAAGAAACATGTTAAAAAATTTTTCAGTTTATCAGAGCTGTTAGGCATGCCAATCCCTTTTTAATGGGGTACATGAGATATGGAGTTATGGAGTGTCTTACTTGGCTTTGGTTTTGGTTTTTTTAGCCACATTTAGCCATGAAAATACAGGTTGGGCATCCCTAATTCAAAATCCAGAATTTGAAGTACTCCAAAATCTGAAATTTTTTGCGTGTTGACATGGCACCACGAGTAGAAAATTTTATACCTGACCTCATGTGAAGGGTCACAGTAAAAACACACTCAAAACTTTGTTTAGAAAAAGTATTTGAAACATTGTTTAAAATTACCAACCTTGTGGCTATGTGTATAGGATATATATGAAACATAAATTAATTTTGTGTTTAGACTTCAGTCCCATCCGCAAGATATCTCATTATGTATATGCAGATATTCCAAAATCTGAAAAACATCAAAATCCAAAATACTTCTGGTTCCAAGCATTTCATATAAAAGATTATCAACCTGTAATTTCCTTTTTCTTGTAATTAAATACTTCATTAATCTCTGTGTTCCATCATCTCTTAGTAGTTATCTTTTGATGTTGGAGATAACATAGCAAATGGTTAAGGCTACAAGCATTGAGCAAAGCTCGAGTGATCTGGGTTTTAGTACCAGTTCCATCTGTGTAACTTTGAGCAAATCACTTAAATTTTTTTAGCTTCAGTTTTCTCATCTCTAAAATTATGATAATTACAACAATACTTACCCCAGCAGGTTGTTGTAAGGATTAGATGAGGTTGTAGAAAGCCTTAGTAAACTACCTGACACACATTAAAAAAAAAAAAAAGAACACTTGATAATTGTATTTTAAAATGTTTAATGGTAGTAACCATTATCATCACTATTATTATTTTAAACACATTTTCTTAAACTATCTCTGAAAAAGGGCTAACATTTGAATTGCTACTCTCATTTTCTGTGTAAATAAAATGGTAGAGAGATTGAGCTTATGTTTTTTCATTTCCACTAGTGTATTCTTTCTCAGGAAGATTATCTTCGATTCACTTCATTCAGCTTGATCTCACTATATCAGAATACTTCTGAAATTGGCAAAGCCAAAACATAAATACCAAATTCCCAATGGCTCCTGTGTTTTTTTCTTTCAAATTGCTTCCTTCTACAGTGTTGATCAGAATAAATATTGTCCAGACAGAAAATTATTTTATCTTGTGATAGCTTCCCTGGCTCTTCTAGCTTCTTTTTTTTCCCAACGTCATTGTTGGCTTGAAATAGTTTCTTATTGCCCATCTAAAAAGTAAATTCTGTTTTGATGTTACAATTTATAGCCATACAGGATTACTATAAAATGACAAAGAATTCTTGCTTCCAGAGTAAAGCAAACAGCTAGAGCAGATGAAACACCAGAGACAAAGAAGTCTGTTTTTTATAAAGTGGGAGAGAGTGAGAAAATAAATTATTTGAGGCAGAATTATTCCCAAACAGAATATTGTTCTGTGATTTCTACATGAGCTAGCAGCACCTCAATTTAAAAAAAAAAAAAAAAAAAAAAACGGTTGCTGTTAGCTTTTCTTGTTGCCAAAGGGAGCAATTAGCCCCTATGAGCTTTTCAGACACTGTACAACTCATCAAAAAAATTTTATGTAAAATTACCATTTAGTATCCTATTTATGCTTTTGTTTGGGAGGGGTTTTTTAGTTATTTCACCAGAAAAAAATCTAAAATGGCATCTCACATTATAAAGAGTCAGAGAGATTATCTACCATGAAGCTGATTCACATTGTTTCTTTCTTGCAAAGAGTTACTAGTTCTCCAAGATATGTAACATATAAGAGAGACATAAGTGATAACCATTCTGTAGATGGTTAAATCTCAAAGTAGGAATGGTTAGTGTGTCTGTGTGTACAATATGAACATCATAATTAAAGAAGCAAGAGTCTTCTGTAGACAAGTGGCATGGTCTTACAACTATGCTGAATTTTCCAGTTTATACCTCCTCACTTTTGTCTGTAATTTAGGAAGATAAACTCTATGAATCCTAAAAGTTATTTTTACTATATTTAGTAATTAAGATGATTTTCATTTCTTTAAAGGTAAATGTATTAATTAGCCTCTTTTCTATTATAAATACCACCCCAGGCAGTGTTTTGGTAAAGAATATCCTTGAGGCCAATTGTGGCTCTCTACGACCCTCCTTTGAGTACCTCCTTCTCTCTACCCCTGTCTTCCTTTACTCTGGTTCCTTTCTCCCTGCTCCCTTGATTCTCCCTATTTTCTTCTCCTCTGCCTTTACCTTAGGCCTTCCAGTAATAACCAGTGGCACTCGTGGGCATTGCTAACCCTCTAGGTGTAAAGATGTTGCTAACTTGCTCTGGATCACTAAGCATTAGCCAGTATCCTTCAGAAACATGTGGGATAAAACTCCAAACCAGTTGGAGGATCACTTGCTTTAAGGTATGTGAGTTCAAAAATCAAGACAGTAATAAAATGACTAAGGAAATAAGTAGAAACAGCTCAAAATAAAACATTAAGAAAAAATACAATGTAAAGAAGGCAGGAATCAAGTGATGATAATATAAAATAGGAGGAAGACCTGTAAACCTAAAACTGCATTCATATGAGAATGAATTTGAAAGATAAAAGTAGATAAAATAAAAATGAAAGTGGCATATTTACAATTTGAATCAATACAATATTTTTATTTTCACATTTTTGGATTTTGTTTCTCCCTTCACACTGATGAAGCTAATCGTCCTCTTGATGCATTCACATCCTCCTATATAGATGTGGGTGCTTATTGTCTCACACTTTCTTTGTGGATATTAATAAGGGCAAAAATATCTCAGAACTCCAAGTTCAGCTTTCTTGAAAAAGTTCAATTTGAAAGGTTTATCCCTTTAGAACTTATTTTAGGATCATTTGGAAAAAAGGAATATTTTGAACAAACCAGGAATTATTTTCAGAGCCATGGATAACATACAGTTCTGAAAAAGTATATTAAGAGAAAGCTTTGCCATTTGAGTAGAGAGAATTTTTAAAGTTTTTTTTTTCTTGTTTACATTCTGATTGAAATTACTTGTGGAAAATGCAAAAATAATCAAAAGAACATTTTAAAACTACCCATTAACTTACCCACGGTAAGCCATTATTAACATTTTGTGCGTTTACCCCACATACAGTGGGTTAGAATACACCAAAATTCAATATAGACAATCCACAGCCGTTGTGACTTAGAGCTAGTTGTTTTTCTTTCAACAGTAATCATATTTCAGGGCTTTTGTCATATCCATTTGAATCCTCTTTGGCTACCACTGGTTCTGCAATTCATTTGACAGCCTATTTTTGCCCTCTCCTATAGGATACTTTCAGTGAAAAAGAGGGCCTTATGATATGGGAGTAATACTCATTTGAGTATTACTATCTATTATCTATTATCTATCTAGATAATTTAGAATAATTTAGTTTAGTTAATTCCAAAAAGAAAATACTTAGGAAAATAACGCCTCCTTTCCAAATACTAACAATTAATAGGCATTTTCCCTGGAAGATAATGGTAAAGAATACACAATGCCTTCTTACTCATGTATCCTGTGCCCACCTCCCTGCTTTCCATAAGAAAAGGTAGCCAGTTTAAAATTCCAAACAATTTACCTAATGTAATACTTGAGTGTAATTGCAGTAAGTATGAATCTTCTTATTCCAGGTTTGTCACCTTCTCTCGTTACCTTTCCCTGCCAACCCCTCCTATAATCTTAACTTTAGTATCCATATAAATACTATCACCCTGTGCCCTTCTTGCAGTCTCAGACGGTGTAGTTCTATAAGCAGAGTAAACAAATTACTATTCCTTCTGCCTTATTCCTCTATCAACTATTTTCTAGGACCTCTGAAAGTTATGCCATCTCTATGTGCTCTAATTTGTTCAGCCTTAAAGTGTAAATGATGAGACTCTTTAGTATTGAAAATAAATGAATAGCTATACAGTATTTCAAGAGACTTGAAAGGTCACTATGGCTGGAAAAGGAAAATGAAGGATAATTCCATGGCAGATGATTCGAAGATTATTGTTTTCTATGTACACAATGAGTAGTTATCTAGTGGTATCAATTTCATATCAAATAATATAACCAGAAATCTTCAAACAAATGGGTAAACAGAACTAAAAGTGTTTTCTGGACATTAGAAAAAGAAGGAATAAGAGGGAACAGCTTCAGGGTCTTGCATTAAACATTGTTTACATAACGCATATGCCATTAGGGTTTATATTGCTTTTATCACTTCTTTCAAATTAAATTCTACAGGTGCAAAGCAGAAAAGAAAACTCATTAGCAGATATGTCAGAATTATAAGGGAAACAATTCTAAGTCTGTAGAAGTCCTTCAAATCCATTCATCTTTTCTAATGACGTACTGTGGCTTACTTTCTTTTTTTCTTTTCTTTCCAAGCTCTAGGTTCATGTGCTATCATACCTCCACTTCTACCCTCTCCTACCTAAACTTGTAGAATTCATCTTGAAAAACTGCAACTTTTTTTAACCTGTTTCTTTCATAGATATTTTTAAATAAATATAGTCATGCACCACATTAACATTTGGGTCAAAAACAGACTCTTACAATGGAGCTGAAAAATTCCTATTGCCTAGTGACATTATAGCCATTGTAAGACCACATAGTGCAACACATTACGTTTCCTATAGTTAGATATGTTTAGATACACAGATACTTAGCACTGTGTTACAGTTGCCTATAGTATTCAGTATTGTAATATGCTGTACAAGTTTGTAGCCCAAGAGCAATAGGCTATACCATGTAGCCTAGTTGTATAATAGACTATATCATCTAGGTTTGTGTTAGTACACTCTCTGATGATGTTCACACAACAAAATTGCCTAACAATGCATTTCTTAGAATATATCCCCATTGTTAAGTGACTCATGACTGTATCAGGAAGTTAGATAGATTGATAATTATTTTTCTGTCTTTATAAGATAAACCTTAGTGTTAATGTAAAATTTGGACTCCTGTAGTTCACTAATTTTTTATTCCTTAAATGTTCTCTTAGTCTGAATTTGTCTATATTCAGTTAGATCTTATAGTGCTCTGCTCCTCAAAAAGGGTAATCCATGGACCAGCAGCCTCAGCATCAGCTTGTTAGAATTTAGAATCTCAGGCCCTGTCCCAGCCCTACTAAATTAGAATCTGTATATTCACAAGATATCCAGATGATTTGCATGTACACTAAATGTTGAGAAATAAGAGAAATAATAAAAATGACTCCTCTCTTGGTACCAAGAAACTTCTGTGTAGTTGGTTGACTGATTCTTCCTTAGCTAGCAATATAGAGTAAACATTTACCAACTGGAAAGGTTCAGGGTAAGGTGGAGAACATAGTGCAAGTGAGCACATATTCTCTCCACAATTGGTATACTTTCCCCAGTAACAAAGACCTTGCTCCTTAGAATCACTTCAGAGTGCTTTCACATGTGGACTTCCCTGAAACTCCATACTAGGTTTGCCCCAGATGACCTCCCAGATGACCTCCAGCTACTCATTATTCAGTTTATTTAGAGGATTATGCAGAACATTGATATGAGCATTTACAGGAGAAAAGAGAAACACTTCCCACCTAAAACTTTATGAGAATGCCAACTTCATTTCTTTATTCTTTTAACAAATATTTATTATCAACAATGAGCTAGGCACTATGCTAGACAGAATAATGACATAATCTAAGTTATACAGAATTAATCAAAGCAGTCTCTTTTTTTTTTTTTTTTTTTTTTTTTTTTTTTGAGACAGGCTCTCACTATGTTGCTCCGGCTGGAGTGCAGTGGTACAATTTCAGCTCACTAAAACCTCCACTCCCCACCTACCACCCAGTTCTCAAGCCATCTTTGTGCCTCAGCCTCCCAAGTAGCTAGGACTACAGGCACACACCACCACACCTGGCTAATTTTTGTATTTTTTGTAGAGATGGGGTTTTGCCATGTTGCCCAGGTTGGTCTCAAACTCCTGAGCTGAAGTGATTTGCCCAGCCAAAGCAATCTTTCTAAACATTCTTAAGATGCTGACTCAAATTTTGAAGGAAACAATACATATGGATCAGCAAAAAGTATATATAACAAATATAGAACTTTGTGTTAGAAAATATTACTTATTTGTTCATTAATCTTCTAAGAACATTTTTGGAACACATTCATTCATCTACCCACCATTTTGAATACTTAACATATTGAACATTTATTTAACACCCATTGTACAGCAAGTGCCAGGGATTTGCAAATACTATAAGTACATTTAGAAGCTATAATTGATTTCAGGCTACACTGGGGAAACAAAAGAGGATGCTGACAACTCTTGAGGGGAGAGGAGTCAGATATGACTTCATAGAGAAGATGACACTTGAGCTGAGCCTTAACAGCTAGAAAATCTTTAATCAGAAGGCAAGAATAAGAAAAGGATACTTTAAGTAGTGGAAGTAGCATATGTCATGGAGCCAAAATATGAATTATCTTGGTACTCTCAGGGATAGTACTAGCAGTTGATAATAGCTAGAGTATAAGGTATAAGGAAGACATGAACCAAGGCCTCTGCACATATGTTCTCTTTGCACACAATGATGGAGCACTTCCACTTCATGTCTATCTTTTTCCTCTCTCTCCCTCTCCTCCCTTCCCTCCCTATCTCCCTCCCTTTCTCTCCCCCCACCTACATAAACACACACACACACACCCCTACTTAGCTCGTACTCATTCTTCATATTCAAATCAGAAATTCTTTTATCATGCTTTTCGTGACCCTCCAGTGTAGCTCAGGTACTGTAATTGTATACTGTCATAAAATCATGTTTCTTTGCTTTGGAGTGTTTTTCTTAATTTGTATGTATGTATTCATTAATGTGATTATTTGATTAATATCTGCCTCTCCTGATGCATCAGTGACTTTAAGAGTTTTATTTTAACCACACCCATGGGAAGAAATACATTAAATATATTATACATCACAAGCCAATGATATACACACACATATATAACATATATGGTACATATAAATATACATACATACACATATATAAACAAAAATAAGTTTTATGAAACAGGAGTCATCCTTACCATGTGTGTTGAAATATATTTCTATCCTTTTAATTAAAAAGTTCTTCACAAGTTGATTTTACAGCCTACCTCCATTTGTCATCCAGAGTTTGAAAAACCTTGTAACAGCTTGGCACTGCACTAAAATAGAAGCAGTGTCTAGGTTTACCCCCTACTCTCTCTCCAGCCCCTAATTTAACACTTGGGGCATAAAAGACACTCAACAGACATTTACTGAATGAATAAAAGGAATAAAGAGCTTCAAAGGTATTGTTTTAAAAGTGTGATTATCCCCATTTTTACCAACAAGAAAACTGAAGGTTAGAGAAGTTTAGTAATTTTGCTGAGAGTCCCTCAAGCTAACAATAAACAGAAGCAGGATTCAGATTCAGGTTTCTTTACTCTAAAACAATGCTAATTTCCCCCTTGTGCAGGAAGTAAAAAAAGAGAAAACGGGTCAGGCATGGTGGCTCATGCCTGTAACCCCAGCATTTTGGGAGGCCGAGGCAGGTGGATCACCTGAGGTCAGGAGTTTGACACCAGCCTGACCAATATGATGAAACCCCATCTCTACTAAAAAAACAAAATAAAATAAAATACAAAAATTAGCCGGGTATGGTGGCGTATGCCTGTAATCCCAGCTACTCGGGAGGCTGAGACAGGAGATTGGCTTGAACGCGGGAGGCAGAGGTTGCAGTGAGCCGAGATCGCGCCATTGCACTCCAGCCTGGGCAGCAAGAACAAAACTCCGTCTCAAAACAAAAAAAGAGAGAGAAAATATCTAGGTTGCCATAGGAGGCAGCAAGCTGATAATTATTTATCTAGTAGAGAAACAATTTTAAGTAAGTTTATTCACGTTTGAGATGCAGTTAGTGTGGAACTTTGAAAGATAATTGATGTTTTAATTTTCTACAGTAAGAAAATTATCATTTGCTCTGAAAGATGGCAAAAATAATTGGGGGAATAGATGAAACAAGATTGGTAAAATGTTGATAATTGTTGAAGCAATGACTTCTATGTCTGTTGTAAAAACTTTTTTTTTTTTTTTGAGACGGAGTTTCACTCTTGTTGCCCAGGCTGGAGTGCAATGGCACGATCTCAGCTCACCATAACCTCCGCCTCACAGGTTCAAGCGATTCTCCTGCCTCAGCTTCCCGAGTAGCTAGTATTACAGGCATGTGCCACCACACCCAGCTAATTTTATATTTTTAGTAGAGACAGGGTTTCTCCACGTTGGTCAGGCTAGTCTCAAACTCCTGACCTCAGGTGATCTGCCTGCCCCAGCCTCCCAAAGTGCTGGGATTATAGGTGTGAGCCACCACACCCGGCCTGTTGTAAAAACTTCTTAAACTTTTTAAAAAATAACCCATGAAAATGGCTTAATAAAACAACATTACCATAAAACTCTTCTATAATATTTTTTACAATTAAAATTGAACAATATAACAGGATTCAAAAAAAAAACAGAAAAACAAGAGTTTATTAACTTGGATAATATCTATAAAGCATAAAATACAACATCTTGTGACAGAAGGGACCCAGTGTTAATTTTTGTCCTACTTCACATCATGCTAACCAAAACCATTTATGCAAAAAAGGGATGACTTCATTATAAACAGTGTTTTATATAAGACTTTAGAAAAAAATATCACTTTATAGCTACATAAATGAGTAATTAATGTCCTTTTAAAAAGAGAAAATATCATTATTTATCACTATGATTATAAATGTTAAATATTCATATATAATGTATATATTTTTTGTAGATATGCCCCCAAAACTCTGCTGTTTGCAGGTAACGTGAAGGTAATGGTCATGATTTTAAAACATACTAGATAGACATTTTTGCCCCGTCATATTGGTCTGAAAGCCACATCATATGTCAAGAAAACTCTTTAAATCGCCAAGAATGTTTCTTCATCTAGCCATTGTTATACTGTATATATTTTTTAATAAACTTTTTTCATCCCAATTCTGGAATTTTTTTTTCAATTTAAAAATAAATAGCCAATGGAAAATGTGATACAGTACTGCCTATGTATTCTAACTCATAAATAGAATTTTGATATATTATTTAAAAATACTGTGCTACAGTTATGAGACTGGATTTTAGTCCTAGCTCTACCATTAACCAGAAGTTGTTCAGAGTACTTTACCTTTTCTTTCTACCTGAATTCTTTCATTCTATAATTCATTTCCTTCAGCCGTCAAATGAAGAAAGGAATGTTCTTCCTGTTTCACATCAGGAAGCCCAGACTGGGAGATAAATAAGAAAACAGTACGAAGTAGTTAAATTGTTATTGAAAAATTGAGACATATGGATATATATACAAATATATATACACACACATATATATACACACATATATATGTGTGTGTGTATATACATATATCCATGAGTGTACACACACACATGACACATACGTACACATGGATAAGGTAGTATTAGGAAGATCAGCTAGAATAACATTAGAAGAGCACAAGTGTGGAAATTACAAGGTGACAGGAAGACCATCTCCAGTGACACCATGGCACAATTAGTCACCAGTGGTACAATTAGGACCACTTCTATCAGTGCATGTGAGTTGCAGATACCAAACATTAAACCAGTAGTAACAAAGTCATTGTCAAGTCTAGGAGATCAGAAAAATATTCCACTTCTCTAAGTCTTATCAAATAATTTGAGTCAAATTTTAGAATTCCAATTTTAGGTTCTTGTTCCATGCTATAGGTCCATACTGATGTTTGTTCTTGGCTCTGTTCCATCTCACAGCTGCTGATGGCCCAGGAGATCGTTTCATCATTGGGGAATCCCAAGCTGGTGAACAGGTGAGATTGGTAGGCCTGAAAGGCACTGAAGATTTCAGCTTCATGGACTTTGGGTATCTAATTCTAAATTTCTCCTATCAGTGTAGTGGAAATTAGAGAGATTAGTCAGAAAGTTATCAAAGGGATGAAAGTATACTTCCCAGGAGAGCCAAAAGAATTATTTCTTAATTGAAAAATCTACATCTATTAATATATGGCATAGTATTATTAGTATGTCTCACAGACATGCATTACAAGCATTTTCCAGACCTGTGACTGGGTGATTCTTTTTTTCCTGGAAAAAAAAAAAAAAAAAAAAAAGTTCTGAATAGAACAATTTCTAGGTAGTCTTCTCAGACTTCTCCCCAACTTGTGTTACAAATAGGGAAACTTAGAAGAAGTAGATTATTTAAACTCTTTAGCTAATTATTTAATTTTTCTCACTTGGGATCTAGCCAGGGACCAGGTATACATATATTTATATTAAGAAATGAAGCAATAATGGGCCATAATGGAAATACAAGTCCATTTGATGCTTTGAGCCCGGTAAGTGGCCACTTAATTGAAAAATCAGTTAAAGTGGGAAATTATTTTATACATTTAAAATAAATATAAATTTAAGTTAAACAAATATTTATTAGTCAATAACTTGATGAAGAGCCAAGGTCTTCATTTTAAATAAGTATGCTGTTTTAATTGCTATCAGGTCTTTCTTACGTAAACCACACAAAAGGCAATGTCTCTGATTTCCATTTTGATTTATTTAAAGTGGAAAAAACTGAGCAATACTTGCAATACATAGAAGAGCAGAATCCTTTTAGGGTTTTATTATATTTTACATTCTTTTAGTTTCCTCACTCACACCTAATTTTACAGCATTTCTTTTTAGCAGCATTTTTAATGGAGATTTCCAAAAGGTTTTACTTAATTTTTATAGAAAAAAAATAACTCTTTCACACTCATATATCATTGGTTTATGTAATATTTCTTTCCTTCCTTCCCTCCTTCCCTCCTTCCCTCCTTCCCTCCTTCCCTCCTTCCCTCCTTCCCTCCTTCCCTCCTTCCCTCCTTCCCTCCTTCCCTCCTTCCCTCCTTCCCTCCTTCCCTCCTTCCCTCCTTCCCTCCTTCCTTCCTTCCTTCCTTCCTTCCTTCCTTCCTTCCTTCCTTCCTTCCTTCCTTCCTTCCTTCCTTCCTTCCTTCCTTTTTAAGGCATAGCCTTGCTCTGTCGCCCAGGCTGGAGTGCAGTGGCACGATCTTGGCTCACTGTAAGCTCCGCCTCCTGGGTTCACGCCATTCTCCCACCTCAGCCTCCCAAGTAGCTGGGACTACAGGTGCCCACCACCACGCAGGGCTAATTTTTTGTTTTTGTGTTTTTAGTAGAGTTGGGGTTTCACCATGTTAGCCAGGATGGTCTTGATTTCCTGACCTTGTGATCCACCCACCTCGGCCTCCCAAAGTGCTGGGATTACAGGCGTGAGCCACCGCACCCGGCCATATTTATTTAAACAACATATTTCAGTTAAAACTATTGCCACACACTGGCACAAACAAGTTTGGGAACAAACTCAATTGATTCTTAGAGTGGCAGCTTACAGGTATACAAGAGAAGAGTGTGACAGCTTCAAACTTGAAGTGTGCTGGGGCCATTGTTTTGTTTAAGAGGAAATAGCATCTGTCAATCCGGTGAGTTACAAAGGTTGATCGACAGAGCTCCTACCTTATTGAATGGAACTAGAAGAAAACCAAAGAACTTTTTTCCTTTCCCTTCTGCTCCCTTTTAAAGTTTCCTCTTCCTGAGATGGAATACTCAACTGCTACTACCATGCAATATATAAAAACAAAAGTGTCAGCGGGCGCGGTGGCTCACGCCTGTAATCCCAGCAGTTTGGGAGCCCAGGGCGGGCAGATTACCTGAGTTTGCGAGTTTAAGACCAGCCTGACCAACATGGAGAAAGCCTGTCTCTACTGAAAATACAAAATGAGCCAGGCATGGTGACACATAGCTGTAATCCCGACTACTCTGGAGGCTGAGGCAGGAGAATCGCTTGAACCTGGGAGGCAGAGGTTGCGGTGAGCCGAAATCTCGCCACTGCACTCCAGCCTGGGCAACAAGAGCGAAACTCCCTCTTAAAAAAATAAAAATAAAAATAAATAAAAGTGACAAGAAATAAATAAATAATAATTTTTGAAATGAAGGCAGCAGTTTGGCAAACACTGTTCCATGCCTTTCTTCTTTGGCTTAGCATGGATTAACAGTAGAAATGAGTTGAGATATATAGGAGAAGGATGGTACCAATGGTGTTAACCCTAGCTTCCTCATTTTAGCATCCAAAAATTGAGGAGATTCACATACAGCTCTCTGAAGCTAAGTTGGCACTATAGTGATATATATTCTTGTCCATGCTGCACCAAGCTGGATTTCATTACCATGATCATTTTTCTGACAAAAAGAACAGCTAGGTTTGATTCTTTTTTATAAATGACTTGTCTTATTTTGTTTGTTTGTTTGTTTGGGTTTTTTTTGGGGGGGAGAGAGGTTGTTCTTGCTTTTTGGTTTCTGGGTTTTTTCTTGAGACAGAGTCTTGCTTTGTTGCCCAGCATGATCTCAGCTCACTGCAACCTTCACCCCAGTATGGACTCTGTGGGGGGGCTCCAACCTCACTGGGTTCTCTCTTCTGATCCATTGGTCAGCGTGTCTGTTTTGCTGTCTAAACCATGTATTTCAGTTACTATAGCTTTGTAGTATATTTTGATTTCTGACAGTGTGAAGCCTCCAGTTTTCTTCTTTTTATTCAGGATAGCTTTGGCTATTTAGGGTCTCTTGTGGTTTCATACAAATTGTAGGACTTTTTATTTCTGTGAAGAATGTCACTTGGTATTTATATAGGAATTGCAATGAATCTGTAGATTGCTTTTTTGGTAGTATGGTCATTTTCACAATATTAATTCTTCCAACCCAATGACCTGGGATGCTGTTTCTTTCTCTCTTTTTTTGTGGCTTCTTCAATCTTTTTCATCAGTATTTTATAGTTTTCCTTATAGAGATTTTTTACCTCCTTGGCTAAATCTATTCCTAGATTCTTTTATAGTTATTATACATGGGATTGCTCTCTCATTTTCTTTCTCTGTTAGTTTGTTCTTGGTGTATAGAAATGCTACTCATTTTTGTATGTTGATTTTGTATCCTGCAGCTGTACTATATTTATCAGTTTTAAGAGTTTTTGGTGGAGCTTTTAGGATTTTCTATATATAAGATCATGTTATCTGCAAACAGGTACAGTCTGACTTCCTCTTTTCCCCTTTGGATACCCTTTATTTCTTTCTCTTGCCTAAATGTTCTGGCTGGGACTTCCAGTACTGTGTTGAATAAAAGTGTTGAAAGTGGGCATCCTTGTCTTGGTCTAGATCTCAGAGGAAAAGCTTTCAAATCTTCCCCATTCAGTATGATGTTGGCTGTGGGTTTGTCATCTAGGGCCTTCACTGTGTACACTCATTCTTTCTATACCTAAGATGTTGAGAGTTTTAATCATGAAATATTGTTGAATTTTATCAAATGTTTTCCTAAGTCTGTTGAGATGATCATATAGTTTTTGTCCTTCATTCTGTTGGTGTGATGTATCACGTTTATTGACTGGCATATGTTGAGCCACCCCTGCATCCCCAGGGTAAATCCCACTTGATCATGGTGAATGATCTTTTTAATGTGCTGCTGGATTCAGTTGCAAGTGTTTCATTAAGCATTTTTGCATCAAGGATATTGGCCTATAGTTTTCCTTTTTTGTGTTGTGTCCTTTTCTGGTTTGAGTATCAGAATAATGCTGACCTCATAGATTGAGTTTGGAAGAATTTCTTCCTCTTCAGTTTTCCAGAAGAATTTGAGAAGAATTAGTATGAGTTCTTCTTTAAATGTTTGGTAGGATTAAGCAGTGAAGTCATCAGATCTTGGGCTTTTCTTCAATGGGAGACTTTATTACAGATTCAATCTCATTACTCATGATTGATCTGTTCAGGTTTTCTATTTCTTCTTGGCTCAAGCTTGGTAGATTGTATGTATTGAGGAATTTACCCATTTCTACTAGGTTTTCTAATTTTTTGGCATGTAGTTCTTCCTAATAGTCTCTAATGACCCTTTGTATTTCTGTAGTATCAGTTGTAATGCCTCCTTTTTCATTTCTGATTTTGTTTATTTGGGTCTTTTTTTAGTAGTCTAGCTAATGCTTTGTCAATTTTGTTTATATTTTCATAAAGTCAACTTTAATTTCATTCATCTTTTATGGTTTTTTAGTCTCAATTTCATTTGTTTCTCTGATCTTTATTATTTCATTCCTTCTTCTGATTTTGGATCTGGTTTGTTCTTGCTTTTCTAATTCCTTGAGATATATCACTATGTTGTTTCATTGAAATCTTTCTACCATGTTGATATAGGTGTTTATTGCTATAAACTTTCCTCTTAATGCTGTTTTTGCTGTATCCCATAGGTTTTTGTCTGCTGTGTTTCTATTTTTGTTTGTTTTGGGAAATCTGTGTATCTCTTAATATATTTATTGATCCATTGGTTGCTCAGGAGCATGTTGTGTAATTTCTACATGTTTGTACAATTTTGAATGTTCCTCTTGTATTGATTTATACTTTTAGTCCATTGTGGTTGGAAAAAAATTTGATATAATTTTAGTTCTTTTAAATTTATTGAGACTTGTTTTGTAGCCTAATATGGTCTATCTGGAGAATGTTCCATGTGCTAATGAAAAAAAAATGTGTATTATACAGCTCTTGGATGAAATGTACTGTAAATATCTGTTATGTCTATTTGGTCTAAAATGCAGTTTAAATCCAGCGTTTCTATGTTGATTTTCTATCTGTATGACTTGTCCAATGCTGCAAGTAGGGTGTCAAACTCCCCAAATATTATTGTATTGGAATCTGTCTCTCCTTTTAGATAAATAATACCTGCTTTATAGTGGGTGATCCCATTTCAATGCATATATGTTTACGATTGTTGTATCCTTATGGTAAATTGATCCCTTTATAATTATAGAATGACTTCTCTTGTATTTCTTTTTACAGTTTCTGACTTAAAGTCTGTTTTATCTGGTGTAAATGTAACTACTCTTACCTGATTTTGGTTTCCATTTGCATCAAATATCTTGATTGATTTCTTCACTTTCAGTCTATATGTATCTGTATAGGTGAAGTGAGTCTCATGTAGGCAGCAAATAGTTTTTTTTTTTTTAATCCATTCAGCTTGTCTGTATCTTTCAACTAGGGAATTTAATCTATTTACATTTAAGGTTCTTACTGATAGATGAGGACTCCTGTCATTTTATTGTTTTCTGGGTTTGCTTACCCCTCGCTTCTTCTTTCTCTTATTGTTTATCATTGCAGTTGGGTTGTTTTCTATATTGATGCTCTTTTATTCTTTTCTCTTTCTCCTTTGTAATCTGCTGTACCAGTGAGTTTTATGCTTGTGTGTGTTTTTATGATAGTGATTATTGTCTTTTTGCTTCCAGATATATGACTCCCTTGAGAATTTATTGTAAGACCAGTGTAGTAGTAATGAATTCTCTCCATTTTTGCTTGTCTGGGAAAGACTTTATTTCTCCCTCATTTCCAAAGGATAACTTTGCTGCATATAGTATTCAGAGTTAGAAATTTTTTTATTTCAGTACTTTGAAGCTATTATCTCCTTTCTTCCTGGCCTGTAAGTTTTCTGCAGAGAAATCTACTGTTAGTCTAATGTGGATTTCATTATATATGACTTGATTTGGAGACCTTTGGACTTCCTGGACCTGGATATCCATACCTTTCCCCAGACTTGGGAAGTTTTCAGCGACTATTTTATTAAATAAGTTTCTTATACCTTTTCCTTTCTTTTTTTCTGAAACTCCAATAATATGAATATTTGTTCTTGTATGGCATTCCATAAGTCTTACAAGCTTTCTTTACTCTTTTTCATTCTTCTCTTTCTCTCTCTCTCTCTCTCTCTCGCTGGGTATTTCAAATGACCTGTCTTCAAGTTCAAAGATTCTTTCTTCTGCTTTATTAAGGCTGCTATTGAAGCACTCTATTGTAATTTTTTATTTCATTATTTGAATTATTCAGCTGCAGGATTTCTGTTTGGTTCTTTTTTATGATTTCTATATCTTCGTTGAATTTCTCGTTCTTATGAATTGTTTTGCTGATTTTGTTGAATTATAACTAGGTGTTTTTGTTGTATCTAATTGAGTTTCCTTAAGATCATTATTTTACAGTTTCTTCTCCAAGAGTTCACTGATTTCCTTTTCATTGGAGTCTGTTACTAGAGATGTATTCCTTTAGTGGTGTCATATGTCCTTGCTTTTTTGTGTTTCTTGTGTCCTTATGTTGATCTGTGTGCCTGGTGGAACTATTGCTTCTTTCAGACATTCTAGGGTGGTTTTGTAGAGAAGCCTGTAGTTGGCCTTTAGTGTGTTGGTTGCAAAGGGCATGGTGACTTTCTGGACAGGTGCAATGGTGTAGTCTCCATGCAGCTTTTTCAGTTGCATTCAATGTCAGCAATAACTGTGAGTACTTCAGTGGCCTAATCCATAGAAGTTTGTGTCAGTGGTAGTAGTGTCATAGACTGTTAATATCCTTGGTGTGAAGGGTTTTTGGAGTCCTCCTCTTCTTGTTTTCCACACAATAGGGAGAATCAGCTGAAGGGATCCCTCTTGGCGTTAGGTCTGACATGCCCTCCAAGCAGCTACAGTGGCACTAGGCTCAAAAATGGTGCTTGGAGTGACTGTGGAGCCAGGATCCAAAGCTCAGGGTCTTGTGAATCCATTGTAGCACCTGGTTCTTGGGGTTCAGGTTCATTCTCTGTGGCAGAGTTGGGTGTAGGTTACCCAAAGAACCAAGATTTATGACTCTGAGGCACCCCCTAGCAGCTCGGACCCAGGTGCCCTGGTTGTACCTGTGATTTTATACCTAATGGGTAGGGTGTAGTACTGACCAAACTCCAAAGAGAAAGGTTTTGGCCAGGGGAGCAGGGTATGGCCGCAGCTCAGGAACCAGAGCCAGTAGGGCTCAGCAGCAGCTCTGGTCACAGTGGATAAGGTACTGTGTAGTAGTGACTCTAGACCCCTGGATGGCGGGGCTACACAGATCCTTGCCTCAGACTCTGAGGCCAGGTGCAGCAGCAGCAGACACCTTAGAATGGCAGAGCACAGCTGTGGTTCGATCACCAGGGGGACAAGGATCAACACAGAAATGACTCAACTCCCCAGAGAGAGAGGTATCTCAGCAGCTCAGACTCTAAGGGGCTATTGTCTAGCTCCAGAGAAGCAGGGTACTAGAGTTATTTGACCTGTAGGTCAGAGTATCTTGGCTCAATCAGCACTGTTTCCCTAGAATATGAGCGACTACATCAGCTCAGCCTGGGATGCATAGGTGCTCAGCTTGGCAAAGTGTGTGCCACACACTTTCTAAGCCTTGCCGTAACAGAGCAATATGTCTGGAAAAAGGATGATTAAAGATTAGAAACTATCTCCAATGTCTGGATGGAGTTAAGGGAAACCAACAAAGGAATCTGCAGCACCCAGGAGCTAGCAACCATGAGATTTCCTTACCACCTCTTAGTCTGAAGGAGCAAAGAAAGATGACGGTACCTGAACCTGGGAAGATTCATAGCTATGGGAGAGGACTGCCCAACAGCAGCTGTTGCCCTCAGTAGTAGAGATGCCCAAACTATCACCAAACTGCAGCCCAGGAGGAAAAGAGCAAGGGGAATGAAAACTCTACTTCTCTGTCTCCCTTCTACCCTCTAATATCTTACTGACCCCTCCCTTTGGCTGAGTCTCACCAGACGCCAAAGTGATGGGAACCTGTTTAAAATAGTCCATAGAGGTCAGCTTCTGGACTACAGCACAGAGTAGAGAATGATGATGTGATCTGGAGAGGCAAACAGAAAATGAAACAAATCTTTGTCTTTGTAAGGCTTATATTCTAGAATATATAATGTACTTAACATTGTACCTAGCATAGATTGTGGGTTCAATAAATATTAGTTATTGGTAGTATTGCTTGCAGTAATAATATTATGGAGAGAAGATTTTTAAGACTTTTCTAATAAATTTCCTATTTTACTTTGATTATACTTTCAGTAGTAGGGTATTTTTTTTTCTTAACCATTCCCTAAGGGGTGTGTGTGTATATATGTGTGGTTTATTTTACTTTATCTTATTTTGGTTGTTAAAATAACAATGACAAAACATACACACACATATAACATTAAATATACCATCTTGACGGTTTTTAAGCTTATAGTTTTGTAGTGGTAAATATATTCACAATGTAGGGACTTAAGATTTTAAATAGAGTCATGAGTCACTTAACGAAGATATATTCTGAGAAATATGTTGTTGGGCAATTTTCTTGTTGTCCAACTATCATAGAGTGTACTTACACAAACCTGGATGGTTTAGCCCACTACACACCTAGTCTACGTGGTATAACCTATTGCTCCTAGGCTACATACCTGCACAGCGTATTACTGTACTGAATACTGTATGCAATTATAATGGTAAGTATTTGTTTACCAAAACAAAAAGTACAGTAAAAAATATGGTAATCTTATGGGACCACCATCATATATGCAGTCCAACATTGAGCAAACTATCCTTATGCAGCACATGACTATACTTATGAGGCAGACATCTTTAGAAAGTAATCTTTTGGCAGGGGGGGATTAATATTGTCTCAGGATTTTTTCTTAGGGGGAATTTGAAGCATTCCTTTTCCAAACTTCAGTCTAAATCATTGCCCCTGACAAGTGACTTTCAGATCACTTGTCTATCCGATCAAATCTATCAGATGAATCTTACAGAAAAATGCTTTTCCCCATGTTGTAAGAAGTTAGCAGGGAAGGTTCTATCTCTTATACCATCAATATGAGAGCATAGACAATGAAAATCTTGTTTTTCATATTCAAAAGTAATGTTTAACCTAGGTCATTACAGACACTGGAATCGTTTTTAAAGATTTGGTTATATTTGCTCAACTTCTATTATTAATTGATAAGTGAGAATATGTTGTAGAATATTTTCATGTTTTAGAATATTTTCAAAGGCAGTACTTAAAATATTTCTGGCTTGCCTTTATTTAACCAAAAAGTTTAGTTAATAAAGTACTGCATTTCTCAAACATCAGAACTTCAGTAATTTACGAAGGTGATTTTTTTGTAATTGTTATTCATAATGTATGTCCTAGCAAGTTTTTCACTTACAGACTCTCAAATCACTTTGCATATATTAGGAAAATGTACATTATTTGAGAGGCAAAAGTGGCAAATGTAAATGGCAGTTCTTCAAAAGTAAAGCAGAGCACCAAGAAAGACACCTAACAGTTATTACCTTAAAGTACATATAAAATCAGCTTAAATGAACCTAAAGCCTCTTCAGTGTGAGTGCACCTGTTTGTGGGTAACTTTTATTACATGGCCCAAAATGAATAAGACTGTAAGACTTTCTTTTATTTTTTTAATATTAAAAAAATTAACATCCTCTGCAGACTTTTCCTTTGCAGCAGCAAAGTACATCAACTGTCTTTTTCATGTTTATTTCCAGCCAACTCAGACAGTAATGCCAGGACAAGTCATGCGGGTTACAACAGGTGCTCCAATACCCTGCGGTGCTGATGCAGTAGTACAAGTGGAAGATACTGAACTTATCAGGGAATCAGATGATGTACGTCATCACCAACTCTTACTGCACTGTTGTTCCTATGGCAGTATTATGTCACAACCATTTTCTGCAATGTTTGTGAGATTAACCCAGTTTTGTGGGTTGTTTTGTTTTGTTTTTGCTTATGGTGGTATCTTATATTGTCATATATTAGTCTCCAGTAAATAAGAAATTTCCTTAAGCTTGAAAAACTATTGTTACAGGAGGGGTTTCTGTGATCATTTCTGTTATAGCAGAATTTGAACCATATTTGACCCAAGCAGTTTCACATGCAAACAAGGAAAGAAAGTACCTCAAGAAAGAAAAACAGAGATATTAATGGTTGAGATACCTTCCAGAGCAGAGATATTAATGGTTGACATACCTTCCAGCTGAAAATTTTGCCACTGAGACTAGCTTCTGATAAAATGTCAAGGAGTTCATGAAATCAGAATTCACTAGAGAAGCATTTAACAAAGAGCACTTGGGCAAGTTATTGAATATTACACTAAGCCAAGCACTTGAACCAAATGACCCTTTCACCTCTGGTTTTCTGTAAGTCCGGAAAAAGTTGTGCCACCAAATGACAGCCTGCAAATATTAAGTGTATGTCAGTTCTCCCTCCATTACCTCAAGTAAAAGATGCTGGAATCTAAGCAAGCCTTTATCTCACTGAAAATAGTGGCAGGTTATTGAAACCAGAGTATAATCCAGTAATAAAAGTAGAATAGATTCAACTGAGGTTTTAATAATCAGCTATGTTTCTTGTTTTGTGAAGAAAGTAAAGTATATTGTAAAGCTGAGGTTGAAAATAAACATATATTCTCCCAAGCTGAGTAGATAGTAAAATTGGCCATGCCAAGAGACAGACACTTTCCTTGATCTGGAGATTTTCTTTCTAATCACCTTTCCATATGTAAGGTTTATAAAATTCAACTCTTGGCAAACAGGTCACATTGCCTGCTGTTAAAACTGCCTAAGCAGATTTATTGGCATCAGGGAAGCCAGCAGAGCACTGAATTCCAGAACACATGCATCCACAGACTCTGCCAGATGACAAGACACAGTTCCAATGTCACAATATTATTCACAGCCCATAAATGTAAAATTGATTATTGCAATTAATGTACAGAAATCTACTACCAGGCAAACTATAAGTCCTTTACTGAAATTTCTCTAAGTATTTGGTAACCTTGGCATGGTATTGATCCCATGATTCATGGGAAAAGAAGAAAGCTATTACCTCCATGCACATTCACTTTATTAGGGTAGCTATATGTGTGTATATATATATATATATGTGTGTGTGTGTGTGTGTGTGTGTATATAAATTTATAATGTATTATAAACAAGATTTAATATTTGAATTGGTACATTTTAATATTTTTATTTATTGCCACCAAACCTTCTAATTTTTCAGGAACCTGTGTTAGAAATTCAGTGTTTTCAAAGGGTGTAGCAAATAATTGTCTTTTTCTCTATATTTGTATATATCCTGGGCCTATCTGATGGTAAAAGTATCAGAGTAGCTAAATTCTACTGCTCAGAAATTCTGTTTGAAATTACATGACCTGCTCTTATTATAGGGCACTGAAGAACTTGAAGTGCGAATTTTGGTGCAAGCTCGGCCAGGCCAAGATATCAGGTAACTTCAAAACACATAGAATATATAACCTACTTTTGTTTCTATATGATCATTTACTCAGGAAACCCTGGCTACTATAAATCTGCAGCCATGTCAATTAGCCATTAATTTTCAGGGCTTTAACAAAAAGCAAAATGAATGTTATGAATTCTGTATCACATATCTGCCCTGCCTACTTTTTAATGAAGATAGTAAAGGCAAGTTAGTCAAAAGCAAGATGAGAAAGAGGTAAAATCATGAGCCTACATATTCTACAGTTAATTCTACTCCTAGATAATCCAGAATTACCCAATCCCATTCCTAAATAATCTGGAATTTGGTATTAACTCAGATAATACCAGAATTGGGTATTTACACAGTTAACTGATAGCATATGCTCTAGTGACTACCAATAATAATGGAATAATCTGCTCCTCCTTATATGCAAAGATGAAGCTATTTGCTATAATAAATAGTGCATATACTTTAAATATTTTTCTTACAATGGAATATGTTTACCCTGATTCCATTAATACTAATTTGCTGAACATCCCTTTGTAACGAAGCTACACTTCTCCCATCCCAATGGCAGCACACCAAGGTGAATGTACCTCGGTAGCCACAGATCAGGACCAACCTAAGTGGTCCAAATGGAAATTATCTCTATAACTGTAACCTCATTAGCATTAATCTCCTTGCCACAAAGCTAGCCAGCTGTGGACCTCGTATTAATGCCACTAGATATTTTCATACGAATTCTTGCCTTATCAAAGAAAGTTTACAATTGGTATTTTTACTATAATGTAACACAAAACAATTTGTAAAGTAATTTTCTTCACAGGTACTCAGGAAAAAAAATTTTCAAATATGAAGTAACATATTTTTCTTTAGCAGTAATATATTCAAATCCTATTTCTGTTTTCTGTTGTGTGATTTAACTTTTAAAATAAAAAAAGCATAGGATTTTTAGAATCCCTTCATTTCATTATTTTCCTACTACTTTATTTCTTAACTTTTTTATCCTCTTGAATGTCCTTTTTTTTGACACGAAAGTTTCCCTCTGAGTTGAGAAAACGTTGTTCTTAATCACACTGCTTATGGTTCTGCTTTGACTTTCAGACCCATCGGCCATGACATTAAAAGAGGGGAATGTGTTTTGGCCAAAGGAACCCACATGGGCCCCTCAGAGATTGGTCTTCTGGCAACTGTAGGTGTCACAGAGGTTGAAGTTAATAAGTTTCCAGTGGTTGCAGTCATGTCAACAGGGAATGAGGTATTAAAAGTAAAAATGGAGGGAGTGGGGAGCGGGCCTGTAAGATAAAGGTATTTCTGACATCTGTTCTGTGTTGTAAATAGAATGTTGTAGATTATAGATCATACCAGTGGGTCCACATTCTTACAACAGGGAAACAATAAATTGGCCTAAGGATAGTTTCAAGTTCAGAATGTGAGAACAAGGAAGAACTAGTAAAAATTATGTATTATGAAATGTTCTCTTCTATTAGAATGAAATATTATAACCAATGGCGTTTCCACAAAGTCAGTACACATAAGCAAAGAATTTTAGCTGCTAGCTATAGATATTAAACTATGCAAACTCAGTACTTTTTCTGTTTAGACAATGAATTGTGCCCAGCCTGCTGCTGAAATGATGGGCCACTTCTGTGTGGGAAGTATCAATGAATCAGGACATCATGGCTAGTACTTCTTACGAAAAGTTCCATTTGATCTTTAATCACCAAGAGGGATTTGATAATCAGGGTTTTTTTTTTTTTTCTCTCTCCCTAAAGATAGCATCTCAAGTGGCATGATATTTAGAATGGGTCAAAACATCATTTCATTCCTGATTTAGAAAAGAGAATTTAGTTCATCTCTTTCTGAGAACTATTAAAAAACTTCCCATTGCCTGTTTTGCTTAGGTTGTGCAAAACTTCAGTCAGAAGCTCTAAGGTCAAATAGAGAATACTAAAATGTGAATCTGCTGGAAACTCAAAACCTTTTAAAAGAATCAGAAACTATTGAGATTTTTAAAAGTATTAATAATTCCTTTGACGTTACTATTAAAGAAAAGATTAACGGGATTTTTTTTTAATCTCTTTGTTCTGAAAATAAACTCATCATTATTTTTAATTTCTTGAAGTCTTGGAAATGAAAATTTTCAAAGGTCTTTTTATGACCTTATAGTCCTTTTGGTTAAAGCAAAAGAATAGACTCTTTTATTTTGCGAATGGATAGCTAAATCAACATTCCAGATGTGCTTACTTCCCACTATATATGCACTAGTCATTTCCAAAAACTATTGATTGACAGAAAACAAACATTCTTTTCAATTTGATCTACACAGTAATGATTTTAATATCCTTAGGACCAAATAACACTATATATAGCATCAGAAATAAATTTTTATTACACTGGTTGACTCAATGAACTATTCTTTTTTATGATTTACTTAACATGCTTTGTGCATCAAGTAAGTTCACGGAGTTTGAGAAAGCTAAACAGCAGCACACTCAGGGACCAGGCATGGTGGCTTATACCTGTAATTCCAGCATTTAGGGAGGCTGAAGCAGGGGGATCAATTGAGGCTAAGAGTTCAAAACCAGCCTGGGCAACATAGTGGGACCCTGCCTCTACTAAAAAATTAAAAATAGCTATGCTTGGTAGCACATGCCTATAGTCCTAGCTACTGGGGAGGCTGAGGTGGGAGGATTACTTGAGCCCAGGAATTCAAGGCTGCAGTGAGCTACGATGGCACCACTGCACTTTAGCCTAGGTGACAGAGTGAGACCCTATCACAAAATAAAGTAAAATAAGAATTAACACACTCATAAATAACTATTTAGTTAATAGGAAACTCTGTTTAAGCGATATTGCTTATATTTCTCTCTCATGCTTTTGTAGGTCTGGACTCAGCCTCTCAATTATTCACAGAGTATATTGTTAGTGTTTTGTTTAAGCTACCTTTTGCACTCAGTTAAAACTAATTACTGGAAGTAGGCTAAGGTAATGGGATGAAAATAGAGATGGTATTATATCATGAAATCTAGGGAAGAATTTGTAGTCTTAGTTCCCTGCCCCCATAGAGCGTATTATTCTTGAAGAAGCTTTGACTAATTCTACATGACTCATTCCCCTACTTTAACAGGGCTGCTATACTAAACTATACCACAGTTTTCCAAGAGAATAATGCTTCTAAATTATATAATCTTGGGTTCCATATAGCTCAACATTCCTCCCTTTCTCTTATTCAAGTTAGTTTTTATTATGACTCTGTGATCATATAATTTAGTTTTGTTCAGCAGATAATTGGGTACCTCTGTGCCAGGCACTTTACTGGAAATTAGTGATAAAAGAGATAAAGCATATTATCTCTCCTGAAGGCTTGAAATTCTCAGATACCCAGAGAACAATAGCAAAAAAATATTATCTATTTTCAGAAAGGGCAAAAGAAATTGCACTTAATGTGGCAAGGCCATAATTTACCCAGTCACAGTACAAACTTCCTTAAGTATTGGTTTTAGTTTCCAAAACCAATAGCTGGGCATGGTTGCTCACGCCTGTAATCCCAGCACTTTGGGAGGCTGAGGCAGGAGGATCGCTTGAGGTCAGGAGTTTGAGACCAGACTGACCAACATGGCAAAACCCTGTCTGTACTAAAAATACAAAAAAATTAGCTGGGTGTGATGGCACATGCCTGTAGTGACAACTGCTTGGGAGGCTGAGGCAGGAGAATTGCTTGATCCCAGGAGGCGGAGGTTGCAGTGAGCTGAGATCGCACCACTGCACTCTAGTCTAGGCAACAGAGAGAGACTCCATCTCATAAACAAAACAAAAAAAAGATATATATGGTTTCACATATGTCCACTTCTTGAATTTCATGTGACATATTGGTAAGCAGGACAGTTGCCTTGGCAACCCAAAGAATGCCATACAAGATATCTATGTATACTCTTTAAAACCTACCCGGTATTTTGTTAACTGTATGAGCTTGTTAAGGACCAGCAAATTATTTCAAAATTGGGGATATAGAGTTATCAACTATAGCTAACATGGAATAGCTGATTTCGATATTTGTTGATTTCAACAAACGGTGCATATTAAAATTTAGATATGCAACCTGTGGTGGCTCATGCCTGTAATCCCAGCAATTTGGGAGGCTGAGATGGGTAGATCACTTGAGGCTAGGAGTTTGAGACCAGCCTGAGCAACATGGCAAAACCCTAACTCTACAAAAAAATACAAAAATTAGCCAGGCATGATGCTATGCCCCTGTAGTCTCTGCTACTCAGGAGGCTGAGGCAAAGGTTACAGTGAGCAATGACCATTCCACTGCACTATACCTGGGAAACAGAGTGATACCTTGAAAAAAAAAAATTAAAAAAAAAAACAAAGAGAGAGAGGGAGAGGGAGAGAAGGAAGGAAGGAAGGACAGGAGGGAGGGAGGGAGGGAAGAAGAAGGGAAGGAGGGGAGGGGAGGGAAAGGAAGGGAAGGGAGAGAAAAGAAAAGAAACAAGGAAAGGAAGGGAGGGGAGGGGAGGGCAGGGCAGAGCTGCTTAGGAGATGGGTGCACCAAAATCTCACTAATCACTGCTGAAGAAATTATTCATGTAACCAGATACCACCTGTTCCCCAAAAACCTATTGAATTAAAAATTTTAAAAAGACAGGAAAAGAAAACTCATTCAGAATCCAAAAAAGAAAGAAAGAAAGAAAAAGAGTCTTGCCATTTTGCCCAGGCTGGCCTTAAACTCCTAAGCTCAAGCGATCCTCCCACCTCAGCTTCCCAAGTAGCTGAGACTACAGGCTTATGCTACCATAGCCACTTCACAGGACAGTTTTTAAGCCAAAATTATTAAACCAATCAAATCTGTCCATAGTCAGCTTAATGGAAATATTATAGTAATTATTTTCTAATACAATTTGTAAAACTCTGTATTTCTAAACCAAATTCTTAAAGACTCCTTAAATTATGTTTAAAAGCTCTAAATGTTTCTCTTCCCTTCTTATCTTGTAACCTAGTAAGCCAAGCAATTAGCTTAACTATCAGTTAAACCTTTTTTTCCCCAGAGTTTTGTTAAAAGCTATTTGGAACAGGAACATGCTTCATGAGAGCTCATTGACTTTTCTCCCTCTTTTTCTGTTAGACCTATTTATCTGAACTATCTGGGTGTGTCCATAATAACCAGAATTGTGTTTTGATCAATTAATAAATTTAGTTTTCTAGAAGACAGAGAAAGAAACTGAGATGATTACCACAAATATGTAGAGAATTACTGACCACTATAAAAGTCTAATCATCTTCTCTTTGCAAAGAGTGGGAAAGCCTTAAAAGCAAGCAAACCCATTTCAATACGTGAGAAAGAAAGGAAGTCATTACAACCAGTTCGAATAGTGTCTTAGGCCCTTGATGATTCCATCAAGACTATAGCATTAATAAAGTCTCTAAAAATACTTTATAGTGAATAATCATAGTCATATCAAAAGTACTTCAAAATGACCACTGCAATTCCAAGTTGTCTTTGATGAAATTATACTTTTTAGAAAGATAAATATGTGAAAGAGAAAACAGAAGCCAGAGTTATGCCTGGAGATAGTGCAAGTTTATTATTAAATGAACCCATGAATTCATTAGCTACTGGTCATTCAGAAGGGAAAAATAGCACTTAAATATTGTATCTAAAGTCCTCAACAGTAAAGGTTGAACCCCTGACAGCTAACCCTAAAACCCAACAAGCTAGAATGGGTAGAGAGGAAATCTTTCCCAAAGCCAGTTTCTCATAGACAAAACAAAACTAAGAAAAGTTCTCATAGGCACACAACAATGTGGCCAATTGACAGATAGGATGGCCAGTTTCAAATCTTTACTAAGAAAAAAATTAATATAAATCCAATCATAACCAAACAATTCTGGAAACCTTATACTTATAACAAAATATCAGCTATCTTTGGGAGTTCAACAAAAAAAAGGATCAGACCTCAAAACAAGGGCTGGAGTTAATCTAAGCATCATAGACAAGGAATCCCCCCAACAAAAAGGCAGAAGAGACCTCACTGAAATACAGCATAACCAATAATATAACTGGTGGCAAGGGCTCCCGCCTAAGTCTTGGTAGGATTTTCATAATACCAAAATCCTAATAGAAAGACCACCTGAGAAACTTGTTGATCATACAAAATGGTTATATTAAAGTTTCTGAGGAAAAGAAAACATCACCTTGAAAATGCTGGAGAGAGAAAAATAATTTTTCCTCAACCCTATGAGTTCTTACCTGGGACCTCTATAAAAGATAGATGTTTTTTTCTTAACAAGAAAAAAACAGAAGTTAGTTAACATGTATACCTCATGTATATATGGGAGATACCCAACGGAAAATTAGTAACTCCTAAAGTGTTGGCTGAGAAGTCTGGCTTAAATAGCATCTTCAGCAAAGAACGATACATTCTTAGAGAAGTGATGAGACAAAAGAAAAGGACCTTGAGTCTCTAGGGCCGGCAATCTGTGGGAAGGCAAATATATGGGAAACTAATGATAGATTAAAGGCTAGTTAATAAAGTTTGATCTATAAATTCCTCTGGCGCCATTTGCAGGCTGATAAGTGTCCAAAGATTTATCCCTCCTGCCGGGCGCGGTGGCTCACGCCTGTAATCCCAGCACTTTGGGAGGCCGAGGCAGGCAGATCACCCGAGGTCAGGAGTTCAAGACCAGCCTGGCCAACATGGCAAACCCCCATCTCTACTAAAAATGCAAAAATTAGCCAGGCATGGTAGTGTGTGCATGTAGTCCCAGATACACAGGAAGCTGTGGTAGGAGGATCGCTAGAACCCAGGGGACGAAGGTTGCAATGAGCTGAGATTGCACCACTGCACTCCAGCCTGTGCAACAGAATAAGACTCCATCTCAAAAAAAAAAGTGGGAAGATAGTGGCACCATTGATAATACCAAAAATGGGAAATTGAAGTTGGTGACTTGATATGGAGATGATGGGTTATGTTTTGTTTTACCTTGTATTTTTTTCTATTGAAACTATAATAAATTTCAGACATCATTCCCAAGATGACTGGAAGTATAACAGAAAATAAGATTCAGTTTTAAAAGGAAAAATTGTGAGTTTATTCTAGTATATTTAGCCTTATACTCTGTCATTTAATTCTGTATTGTTATCTTTGAAATTATTTAAAATGCACTGTAAATCCCACACCCTCATGTAACTAGCTATTTTTTCATTTTGTCAGTTTTACAGACAAATAACTGGTTCTCCAGTGACCTCTAATTTTCCATTATTTCTGGAACTGTTTGCAGCAAAATAACAGAGAGGAACATAAATAGCAAAGAAAACACCCTGATAACAGAGGAATCTTATTTACTTGGTGGTTAGCACCCTGCTTTGAAAAAAAAAGACATAATCACACAGTTTTCTTTCTAAAGCAACTGGTTTGATTAATGGAGTTAAAGAGCTGCAAGCCTTGCCCCTTATAAAATTATAATCACTTTAATAACTGTGTGTTAATTAAGATCAGAAAATTAATCTATGTTAGCATTGCAATAGCAATTTTCCAAGCACTGCCAGTGAGTAAGAATGAAAGTGAGTTACAATGTCACATGGCATCTGATTAAGTAAAATTAGTACAGTATTCAAAGGGAAGACTCCCTGGTGACACTGAATAAGATGGTCAGAGTTTTCCTCTAGCCTATTGTAAGGGGACAGTTGGTTGCAAAGCTACTACTTTTCCAATATAAAGTCAAAAATCTGGCCACGTAGTATCACTAATGAGTCTGAAGGAAGATTGTGGCTTGTGGTTATTGTCTGGGAGAATTCATATATTAAGCTCTGGTGTTGGCCATATTAGTAGCTATAACATCTTAAATGTGCAGGCTTGCCTTTAACCTCCTAAAATAATAGTCCAGGTTTTCTCACTTCAAATAAGTACTTTTTTTACTTTATAATTTCTGAAATCAAAGCATATCTTAAAACTTGTACATAAATTGTTGTAAGAATGTGTCTGTGTGTGTTAAGAACCCACTACTCTTAGGTATTTTATAATCTAATAGTCTGTGTTCACATTATAAACTGATTTCATCTGTACTAGCATCTAGGGGTAACAATATGAGAACAATTGGGAGGAAAGTAGGTGATCTTTTGACGTCATATGTCATCAAGAAAGGAAAGAGAATCACATTTATTGTACATTTATCTGCATAAACTGAATGTTCATTATCTCACTCCTAACAATTACCTTGCAAGGTAGTTATTATTACTATATTTTATAAATGAGAAAATTAAGACAAAGAATTTTGTCAACTTGAATTTGAACCCTATAGGAATCCAAAGCTCTTCCTACTATACAATCTGACTACCTCATTGGAACATCCTAAGATATAATAAGCTTCTTTAATTTTCTTCATAGACATAGTAGATATTAAATCTCTGAAGGTTAATTCAGTTCAGAATAATGGAATTGTACATACATGTAGCTAAGTATTACTTAAGTTTGCTAGTATCAGAGACAAAACATGTCTTCTGTCCTTCACATAAGCCTAACTTTGATACTGTTGACCCCACTTCAGAAAAGAGACCAAAAAGTTTGAAAGAAAAGATAAACTATTATTCTGTTCAGACTTAAGGATATCACGTCACACAATCTGTACCTCAAATATTCCCAATGAAAGATAAATTGGAAAATAATATTAGGAGAAAAAAAGGTAATTGTTTTATTTAGTTTGGCCAGTATCTCCAGAGCATTATTATCAAATTGGAGCCCAACCTGGTAAACGTCTGTTTTCTGACTTCCATAGGAACATTTTCTCATCCTCCTATACTTTCAATATTTATTTAAAGATCCTTTGGGCATTCACCTTCAAAATGCCAGATACCATTGTAGGTGCTAGATATGTTAAACTCAGTTTAGTAGATTTTTTTTTCATTAGAAATATACAACATTATCCTAATAGAATAATTTGTGGTGGTTTTTTGGCTTTGTAGCTGCTAAATCCTGAAGATGACCTCTTACCAGGGAAGATTCGAGACAGCAATCGTTCAACTCTTCTAGCAACAATTCAGGAACATGGTTACCCCACAATCAACTTGGGTATTGTAGGAGACAAGTAAGTATTTGATGTTATTCTGAAAAGTTTGTATTTGTACAAATATGAGTTTTTGGAGTACTCAGTAGGTGGAGTTGCTGCTAAAGAGACAGAAATTTAATGTCATAATTTTCACTTATTCTTCAGAAGCCAAAAAATTATAGAGGTATCTATGTCCTTTAGAGATAAAGATTTCTTAGAATGTCTCTGAAAACAAGAGAAATACTTTACTTTCCTGTAGGTGTGTTAGGTTTCAAAGGATATTTTTGTGATAGTTTTGGTTTTATCCCAATGGAACCAACAGTGATGGCATTATTCTGATTCACATTTTTACTTTCTTCAAGAAAGACAAGAAAAACATAGGTAAGAAAAGAGAGATTGTCGAAATTAGCATACCTAATTCTTTGAAGTTTAAGTACAATTTTTTTCTAGAACTTCTATATTGATTTTTATATCTTTATGTAACCCGTTTCTCCAGGCTTTACCTACCTGAAAATACAAAGGGAAGCACATTGACTATAATTACTTAATTGTTAAGAGCCTGTTACCCCCATCTACTGAATTAACTCAGCCCTCTGCTAAGTTTTCTAAGTATTTCTGTGAATCTCCAGTTCTGTCTCATGTGTGATCAAAAGCAAGTCTACACTTTCTAAACATCCCAGCATCATGCAACACTGCTGCCTGGCTGTCTTTCAAAAGGCACTCTTTCCAGTTCACTAGAGCTACACCTGCTTTTAGTAATACTCAAATATCAACCCAATGGAGACAAGGCTCAGAGACAGATCTGAGTGATAAATACCCATGATGTATCTATCACGCATAATCCCCTTTCTCTTTTATCACTACCTCATCACTGAGTAGACCTCATTAAGCATGGATCCTTCCTCCCTTATGTTGAGTACTTTCCCAAAACTCAAATGTGCTTTTGAAGAGGTTCTGACCTACCATTCACAAGGTAGACTCTGACAAGGCATGCTATGAACTTTATCTTAGGCTCAAACTGGACACAGTCTAACCTAAGCTTGTCCAGGCCAGGCGCAGTGGCTCACGCCTGTAATCCCAGCACTTTGGAAGGCCAAGGCGGGTGGATCACTTGAGGCCAAGAGTTCGAGATCAGCCTAACATGAAGAAACCCCATCTCTACTAAAAAATGACAAAAATTGCCTGGGTGTGGTGGTGCACACCTGTAATCCCAGCTCCTCGGAAAGCTGAGGCATGAGAATCATTTGAGCCTGGGGGGCGGAGGTTGAAGTGAGCTGAGATCACAACACTGCACCCCAGCCTGGGAAACAGAGCGAGACTCTGTCTCAAAAAATAAATAAATAAACAAACTAAGCTTCTCTAACCCTTGGCCCATGGACCACGTACAACCCAGGACAGCTTTGAATGTAGCCCAACACAAATTCGTAAACTTTCTTAAAACATTATGAGTTTCTTTTGAGATTTTCTTTTCTTAGCTCCTTAGCTATCATTAGTGTATTTTATATGTGGCCCAAGACAATTCTTCTTCTTCTGATGTGGCCCAGGGAAGCCAAAAGATTGAACACCCCTGGTGTAAACCTTGGACACAAGCATCTTGCCAGTAACCTGAAAGGTAGTAGCTTTTATGTCATCTATCCTTTTGAAGTTCTCTTCTTTCCTCCTGATTTTTTTTCTTTCTCTGAGAATACTGGAGTAGAAGCTGGTGTGTTTTCAAATGTCATTCTTTTAAAAATCATCACCATTTGTATTTACATGGATGTTTAGTTCTAAAGAAGTTTGGCCGGGAGTGGTGGTTCACGCCTATAATCTCAGCACTTTGGGAGGCCAAGGCAGGTGAATTACCTGAGATAAGGAGTTTGAGACCAGCCTGGCCAACATGGTGAAACCCCATCTCTACTAAAAATACAAAAATTAACTGGGTATAGTGGTGTGCACCTGTAATCCCAGCTACTAGGAAGCTAACACAGGAGAATCACTTGAACCCGGGAGGTGGAGGTTGCAGTGAGCTGAGATCGCACCATTGCACTCCAGCCTGGGCAACAAAGTGAGACTCCATCTCAAAAAAAGAAAGAAAGAAAAGAAAAGAAGAAAGGGAAGGAAAGAAAGAGAAAGAAAGAAAGAAGAAGTTTATCATTAAGTAGCAGGCAAGTTAGAGCCCATGCTAATAAAGCCAGTGTACAGGTTACCTAGCATCACCCTGCCCAGGACCCCTCGTCCTAGGAAGGGAAAGTAAAGCCGGTGTACAGGAAGGAAAGGGGGGAAAAAGCCAGTTATTTGAATTTGGGCCTTAGCAGTAACCTATCCTTTCAGGTACAAGTACCTAAAAACTATCCTATCCAGATACACCTTTTTCAAAGACCAAAACCAACTTCTGAGAAGAGAAGAGATAAATCCAAGAGTTTGAAAACACAAAGATAAGGCAAGCAGGCTTGAAACTTCATGAAACAAACACCAGATTCTTAGGGTTATTTCCCTCCTACCGATGGCTCTGGCTGTACCTCTAAGTACATTAATGAGCTCTAAGAAATATTATAAGGGAAAAGGGAGCTTTTAAATTGTTTTTACCCTAATTTGTTCTGGACTATAATTCTGTCCATTCTCCCTCTTACTGTTATACTTTTATACTTTTTTAAAAAGAGGTTACTTAATATGCTATATATACTGCCATTATCTTGACGTACTCTAAAGGCCAAAACATCATTGAAAGGTCAACATGTTGGTATGCTGATATTTTTCTGGGATCCACACTGTTAATTTGTGGTGGACATTTCCTAATAATGGTGATATTGCATTTAACTCCAAAATATACTCTGAAAACAGAATAAAGAACAACAAAACTATAACAGGTTAAGGCAATTCAATGAATGTACAAATCTCTAGTGTATACCCTTTTCTTGAATAGTAATACCTTATATCAAACTGAGAACAATTTAAAAAAAAAAAAACTGATGCAAATCTAGGCTTTCTTAGTCTTAGAGTGCTATATTGAAGGGGTCCAGAGTGAATGGTGTAGAATGCAGAGGTGGGATGTGGGAGGAAATAATTTATAATTGTTCTAATGGAAATCTGTGCTGGGAGTTTAGCAAAGAAAACAAGATATTTAATCTGCAGCCTATTGATATTCTGTGAAGGCTGCCCTCCTTCATTCTTCTCCTTCCTATTTAGCCATTTGCTAAGGAAAGCAAATATTGTTACACAGAAGCATCTGAGTAAAGCTCTCCAGGGAAACAAGCAGAGTCATGGGAGAAACTGTACCCTAGGTTTAAAGCAGGGAGAGAAATAGCTCAAGAATGTCAATAAGGGCCAGGTGCAGTGGCTCACGCCTATAATCCCAGCACTTTGGGAGCCCAAGGCGGGCAGATCACCTGAGATCAAGAGTAGAGTTGGAGACCAGCCTGGCCAACATGGCGAACCCCCGTCTCTACTAAAAATATAAAAATTAGCTAGGCGTGGTGGTGCATGCCTATAATCCCAGCTACTTGGGAGGCTGAGGTAGGGGAATTGCTTGAACCTGGGAGGCAGAAGTTGCAGTGAGCCAAGATCGCACCACTGCACTCCAGCCTGGGTGACAGAACGAGACTCTGTCTCAAAAAAAAAAGGTCAATAAGCACAGAACCTTATTCAACTATGACAGATAAGGGTAGAGAGTGACAGCTCTATTTGTGTCATTAAAAAAGGTTTGAGTCTGGTTTTTAAATTCTATATGATTCTATTTCTCAGCTCTTATTCTTATACCCTGTCATAATTTTGACAATCAATGTAAATTGAAGGTAAGACTTTGTAACTCTTTGAAGTGAGTTGGACTAAATGGCCTTTGCTTACTATACCTTTTATTTAAAAAGAGGTTAATTTGCAGCCGGGCACGGTGGCTGACGCCTGTAATCCCAGCACTTGGGGAGGCTGAGGCGGGCGGATCACAAGGTCAGGAGATCGAGACCATCCTGGCTAACACGGTGAAACCCCGTCTCTACTAAAAATACAAAAAGTTAGCCAGGCATGGTGGTGGGCGCTGGTAGTCCCAGCTACTCGGGAGGCTGAGGCAGGAGAATGGCGTGAACCCGGTGGGGTGGAGCTTTGCAGTGAGCCGAGATCGCACCACTGTACTCCAGTCTGGGCGACAGAGCAAGACTCTGCCTCAAAAAAAAAAAAGAAAAAAAAGAGGTTAATTTAATAGTACTATGAAGATTACTGGAGGGATGCTTCAAATACCTGAGAATTAACAACTGTATTTGAAAATCATTCATTTATAAATATTATGTATATATTAAAATACATTTCTTGTTTTCTCACACTGTTTGGCACATAGTACTGTTGGAGTTCCTATAGTCTTTTTCTTTAACGAGACACATTTTGAAACCCAGAGATGTTAAGTAACTTGCCCGGCATCATACTACTAGTTAGTGACAGAGATAAAAATGGAATCTAAATTTCCTGAGATTGACAATCCATACTTCTCTACCTGAGATTGACAATCCATACTTCTCTACTATCATTATAAAGACAAGATATTGTATACCTGTGTACTACTGTGGCCTGGATTGGTCAGAGTTTTATAAATCTCTAGTTTCAAGCTAGAAATTAAAGAATGAGTAGGATTTAGATAGGAAAAGAGAGTGTGTTAATCCAAGTAGGAAACAGAATGCGCAAAAGTAGAGAAGTAGAAACAAATACGGTCTAGAGAATTAGAAATGAACAAGAGGTTCAGGTAGAAGGATAAGACAGGTAAATTGAGTAGAAACTTGAGCCAGATTTTGAAAGGCTTTGCAATTTAGGCAGAACTACCCAATTCAGTTAAATTTGAAGTTTGGGTATTTTTTTATTTGGGTTTTTGGGTTTTTTGTTTGTTTGTTTGTTTGTTTTGCAGAATTGACATAAAAAACTATTATTTTAAAAAGATCAGTTGACCTAGATTTATCATATAAGCTAATGATAGAAGAGGAAAAAAAAAATAAGCTAATGATGGAGACTGGAAATAAGGAGAACAATACAGTTTGTTTACTCATTGTTTATTCAGTCACCAGGAAGTATTGATTGTGTACCGGTGAATCATCTGGAGATCTTATTGAAAATTTGATTATACTTTAAGAAATCTGGGGTGGGCTGAGATTTTGCATCTCTAACAAGCTCCGAAATTATGCCAAACTGCAGGTCTGTGGATCACAGGAAGTATCAAGAATATAGTAAGATCAGTCATGCATCTGCTATGAATTTTAAGCCAAAGGCTATTGAAGATACAAAATTGAAACAGATATTGATCTTGCTTTTGAAGAATTACAAATTCCTAGCGGTAAAAATATTTTAGAAGGTTCCAGAACTTAAACTCAAATTTGGAACTATAACTAAGAAGACAGAGATTAAATAAAGAGAAATAGTGAAGATTATTATGTAGAAGAGAGCAGTATCACAGTTGAATTATCTTTGTCTGGATTACAAAGCCTCAAAATGGTATGTGTAGGTAAACACAAAATGCCTGGAAAAGCAAGCTGTTAGGCCTCTTTACCACAATTTTATATTCCTGTATAGCAACATATTATTTCATATCTTCATTCTCCGTTCAAAATCTATTATTTCTTGGCTTTTATAGCTCTTTTTACTATGCTCATTCCCCTAAATTTAGGTCTCCCTGTGGCTTACCCTTGGCTTTCTGTCCTTTTCATTCTGTGTGCTAATGACTGACTACCAAATCTAATATCCCCAGCCCAAATATGAAACTGGTAAAGCCTAGATATTCTGAATTGGCACAAATTTATGTGAGTTTATATACTTTTAAACACAACCCTATTTCTACTTTTTTTTTTTTTTTTTTTTTGAGACGGAGTCTCACTCTGCCACCCAGGCTGGAGTACAGTGGCGCAATCTGGCTCACTGCAACATCCGCCTCCCGGGTTCAAGTGATTCTCCTGTCTCAGCCTCCTGAGTAGCTGAGACTACAGGCACCCACCACCACGTCTGGCCCCTGTTTCTACTTTTTTCCCAAGATATATTTTATTTGAAAAAGCAAGTTGCAGAATGAGTTTAATTTTATCTCACATTAAATAGCAACTGAACAAACATGTATTTATAAATATGGTATATGCATTGGAAGAAATTTATATGTAGAAATACCCTATACACCCAACTGTTATTTCTAGTAGTAAGAGTTTGCATATGGGGCAGAAGTTAGAGAATTAAAAGTGATGGTGAGGGCCAGGCTCAGTGGCTTACGCCTCTAATCCCAGCACTTTGGGAGGCCAAGGCGGGCAGATCACAAGGTCAGGAGTTCGAGATCAGCCTGGCCAATATGGTGAAACCCCGTCTCTACTAAAAATACAAAAATTAGCCAGGCATGGTGGTGGGCGCTTCTAATTATTTTTTAGAGACGGAGTTTCACTGTTGTTGCCCAAGCTGGAGTGCAATGACACGATCTCAGCTCACTGAAACTTGCACCTCACGGGTTCAAGCAATTCCCCTGCCTCAGCCTCCTGAGTAGCTGGGATTACAGGCATGCACCACCACACCCAGCTAATTTCGTATTTTTAGTAAAGATGGGGTTTCTCCATGTTGGTCAGGCTGGTCTCAAAACTTCCAACCTCAGGTGATCTACCTGCCTCGGCCTCCCAAAGTGCTGAGATTACAGGTGTGAGCCACCATGCCCAGCCACTTGTACTTTTTTTAATATTTCTGAAATACTTGAATATTTTTACCTTGAGGATATATACTGCATTTCTTTTATAATAAAAGAAACTCCTAAAAATTCCGCTTATGCATCATTAAAAATTTGGTGGACCAGTATTGACAAGTGTAATCAGAGTTTACAAAACAGACAAAAGAGGCAAGTAGCTCATCTAAGTAATCTGAATCTAAGTAAGAGCTATTAATACTATTAAGTGTATAATGTCATAAACATAGTGATAAGTAGGCAAATTAAAACAGAAGCCAAAGTCTTGCTGCATTTTAAGTAAAATCATAATATTTTGAAATACAACAAAAGTTTAAATCAAAACTTTTTAATCAAAACATACTTAAATGCAAAATCTTAATGTCTATATTGACTTTGAATTGTGTTTCTCATACTATTTTGCAATTGCTCAAATAATAAGACTTGAAAATTTAGCCATAGTATATATTTGTAGAACTTGACAGATAACTAATATAATGGAAACCTTGGCCTACCTACATTTTGTTTTCTATAAGCATAAAAAGTATTTCATAGCTGTGTTTTGTTTTCCAGAACCCATGGTAATAAACTGTTCATAGTAGATATTTTCCCCAATAGATGATAGGTTGGCAGCATCATTGAATAAAAAGAAAGAAGGAAGGAGGGAAGCAAGGAAAGGAGGGAAAAAGTATTTCATAGCTGTGTTTTGTTTTCCAGAACCCATGGTGATAAACTGTTCATAGTAGATATTTTCTCCAATAGATGATAAGTTGGCAGCATCATTGAATAAAAAGAAAGAAGGAAGGAGGGAAGCAAGGAAGGGAGGGAAGGAGGAAGGGAGTGTTGGCAGCATCATCGAATAAAAAGAAAGAAAGAAGGAAGGGAGGGAGGGAGGGAGGGAGGAAGTCTTTAATGTTACCCTTGACAAAATATCAACTATTTTACCTCATCTAGACTTCTACAAAATAATAATGTAACATATTGGCTTTGAATTTTCAACCTCTCATTATAAATTCTTTTTCCTCATTTTCATGTTTTTCCTTCTTCTCTTGATGTCACAGTGCCTTTCTATTCTTTCCATTCTTTTCACTCAAATGCATTCTTCATCTATTTACACATTTTCAACTTTGTAAATTTTAGATGCAGGGGCTAATGTGCAGGTTTGTTACATGGGTATATTGGGTGATGCTGAGGTTTTGAGAACCAATGATAACATCACACAGGTAGTGAGCATAGTACCCAATAGTTAGGTTTTAGGCCCCTTATCCCCCTCCCTCCTTCCCTCCTCTAGTAGTTCCCAGTGTCTATTGTTGCCATCATTATGTTCAAGAGTACCCAGTGTTTAGCTCCCACTTATAAGTAAGAACATGTGGTATTTGGTTTTCTGTTCCTGCATTAATTCACTCAGGGTAATGGCCTGCAGCTGTATCCGTGTTGCTGCAAAGGACATGATTTCATTCTTTTCCATGGCTGTGTACTATTCCATGGTGTATATGCACCACATTTTCTTTATCCAGTCCACCACTGAAGAGCATTCTTTGTCTCTGCTGTTGTGAATAATGCTGCAGTGAACATAAGAGTGCATGTGTCTTTTTAGTAGGATGATTTGTTTTCTTCTGGATATATAACCAGTGACGAGATTGCTGGGTTGAATGGTAGTTCTCAGTTCTTTGAGAAATCTCCAAACCTCTTTCCACAGTGGCTGAACCAATCTACACTTCCACCAACAGTGTGTAAGTGTTCTCTTTTCTCTGCAGCCTCACCAAAATCTATTATTTATTTATTTTTAATAATAGCCATTTGGACTGGTGTGAGCTGGTGTCATTGTGGTTTTGATTTGTATTTCTCTGTGATTAGGAATATGTTAAATGATCATATCCCTAATCATATGTTCATATGTTTGTTGGCTGTTTGTATGTCCTTTTGAGAAGTGTCTGTTCCGGTTTTTTGCCTATTTTTTAATGAATCTGCCTTAAATATGGGACAGCAGATGTCCTAGTTTTCTTCTCCCCAAGACTGGTTCAGTAACCTATTAGCCTCCTTTAGTCCTCCTAGACAGCGTGAGCTACTGTAGGGGAAGAGTTGAAGACAGAGAAATGTAGATAGGTAAACAAGTACTGAATGCTGTATGTGCTAGCCAAGCAGCTGTGGCCAGAACTTACTTACTAAGATATTGGTCATTTGAGCACATATATTCTTCTCTGTTACTGCTTTTTTTTTTTCTTTTTTTCTCAGTTTCCTGATAAATTTGCTTTGAGAAGTTGTTGTCTTGTATGGCTTAAACAGGGTGGAAAAAGGATTTGTGAGGATTGGGCCAGAGTTGTTTTCTTTCCCACCAGATAAGCTCCATGAATACTAGGATAAAGTGTATGTTGGTAAATACTATATCCACAGCACTTAGTAGGGATACATTAAACAGCCCTGCCATCTTTTCCTATACCATTCTCTCTTTCCATGAAACCTAGAAACTTTACATTATACAGCAGTCCAAAAGAATATTACAGGGCCCCTTCAAAGTAAGTCCAAAAGCCTTGGCCATAGGAGCAGGCCAGAAAGTATGGTACTGACAGTAGAGTTGCATTCCTAAGACACATCCCCCAAAAATGTACAGTGTAAAGCTTTGTGGCTGGGTGGTTCATTTTATATTTCTGAAGAAAAGCATCTCGGGAGAAATTCCAAATAGATTTAGCAGGCTTTTAATTTAAAATATTGAGGAGCAGCGCTCTCAGGCTTGAAAAGGTCTTACAAATTTATTTCTTGAATATAACAAGCGGTAATCATTATCCAAATAGGTAGAATCCACTTGGGGAAATTTTTTTAAATAAATTTCAGCATTAATTGAGTTTATATAATTCCTCAAACTGATTTTAACTATTGAATAAGAATTCAACCTTATGACACCTCAGCAATATAGCTTCTGAACTGCCAACTTGGACTTTCTAGCCTTTCAAGGCCTAAGGAAGGGCTGGGAAATTCCCATCATTAAAAAGAGTTCCCCCTTCTGGAAAACTGCCATCACAGAAGCCTGCCCCACTCAGATCCTGGGCTTACTTGACTATGTCATAGATTGGTGTTTTGTATCTGAACTGCCTCCTCTTGCTGCTGCGAATTTGTGAAGCTACCTCTTTATATTAAAGCAAGAAGCAGAAGAAGGACAGGTACTGAGATAGAAAACTGGGTTCTTATAAAACTGGCATATTTAGCAGAAATCATCAAGATAGACTTAACAGCACAGTGATTATTTGGGCAAAGCCCAGTGCCTTACAACTTCCAATTTGTGAACCAAACATATCCTAATTTTTCATTGCTTACCTAATGTTCTTAAAGTAGGAGTTTTCTAATCATCAATGATAATTTAGATCTGAATTTAATTGGTTCTTGTCATTTTTATAAACTGTCTGCTTTCCTTATGGCATGAACTTCCTTTTCTGCTTAAAATGCAAAGTTTTCATTTTTGAGTCAACATAATAGATTTCTTTTCTTTTTTTTTTTCTTTTACTCCTGGCAAGCTGGGATATATTTATTTTCTGATCATTTTTCAGCAGAGGTTTCTCATTTTCTATTGGTTAACAAAGAACATTCTTTCTACCTTAACAAACGTGTTTAATGACGAGAGATTCTTTCCGATCTCAGTGACAGACTTTTTATGTAGCTGTTAGAGTTCCCCTCCTTTATCTTTAAGCATTGCTATTGCTATTGACGTTTCTGTTTCTTCTATGAATAACCTCTAGGTATTACTGTAGCTGTAGACATTGTTTTCCTACCCCAAACTCATAAAAAGTAATGTCTTCCAGAAAGCCTGTCCTAATTATCTCAATCCAGTCCTGATCATTCTATCCCATTCACCCTTTTTATCATTTCTTTATATTACATATAAATATATGATATATATTTTTCATTTTAATTAATGTATTTGAATTCAACAGATGATATTAATGTCATTGCTTATTTCACTCATTTTTCTAACATTTTTCACTGATGAGTTTTCTGCACTAGCTTATAAATTTAAAGGCAAGAACCATGCTTTCTTCTTTCTTTACATGACTCCATGGTCCCAGAACACCCAGTGAGACTGGAAAAGAATGAAATGATGGCTATATGTGTAGTATGTAGTTTGATTCCATACGTGAAGTAGACACCCAGAAAAGATTTGTAGTTAATGAATTTATCTTTGACCTCTGAAGAAACTATGATATGATTAATAGATGTCCTCAGCTATTTTTTGTTACTTTGGTATGATTAACTGCCAACATTCTTTAATCTATACATCCTAGAACTTTTTCTCTGTGTCATCTTCACTCATCTTAAAATCATGCAGCTTGCAGTTGGTGTAACAGATGAAACAGGAAACTAATTAGCAGCTGTTGTCCATCTGTGTGTTTATATTAAATATTTTTAAATAGAAATGTATTTGCATTCTGAATACTCTTTCTGAAATTCATAAATCCTGAACTTGGGTAAATGCTATAAAATTCAAAACCAAGACAGAGCCTTTACCATGTATCTTCATGATAAAGGAAAAATAATTTTATGCCAGAATCAGGATTATAGTAATTTGAGGCAGATGTAAATTTTAAAAAGCAAAAAAGTCTTAACCTTTTTAAGTTCCTTTGGAATTGAGCCCCCAAAGCAATCAGATTGAAATCTGAAAAGATACAGTGTTCAAAAGATGTCATACCCTCTGAATATATTCTTTCTTCACAGAAACTGATGAGTACCTCCAGTTTTGAGAAAGCTACATTCATTCTCTGACAGATTTATTTTGAAACATGCTTCTCCTTTCTCTTTTTCTACCTTTCTATTAGGTATGTGGTTCTTTGACATGTGATCAAGTTAGAACTCTACAGAGAGTGCTATTAATATTGGTAGCCATCTTCCAAGTAGAAGATGAATGTCATGGCTTTAGGAAGAAAAGATACTGTTATTCATTTCACTCAAGTCAAATAGGCAAATGTTTCTTATGTTGAAAAATGAAGCCGGGCGCGGTGGCTCAAGCCTGTAATCCCAGCACTTTGGGAGGCCGAGACGGGCGGATCATGAGGTCAGGAGATTGAGACCATCCTGGCTAATACAGTGAAACCCCTTCTCTACTAAAAAATACAAAAAAAAAAAAAACTAGCCGGGCGCGGTGGCGGGCGCCTGTAGTCCCAGCTACTCGGGAGGCTGAGGCAGGAGAATGGCATAAACCCGGGAGGCGGAGCTTGCAGTGAGCTGAGATCCGGCCACTGCACTCCAGCCTGGGTGACAGAGAAAGACTCCGTCTCAAAAAAAAAAAAAGAAAAGAAAAAAATGAAAGGGAGAAGAGTATTATCTACAAGACCAGTATCAAATTGCAATGCTCAGGTCGGTGTTTCCCTCTATGCTTTCAGTTTATATGTGAAAAGAAAATAGTAATTGTGTTTATGTAACTTTCAGTATTTAGTATTTCAGTATTTCAGTATTTTCAGTATATTCAGTATTACAGTATTTCAGAATCATAGTATCTTATTCTGATATTAGCTAGTCCAAACTTTCACCCACTGGAGGTGTTGAGGAAAATCTGAAACAACTTAGCCATTAGGTTTTTGTTTGAATTCTTTTAGTGAGAAAGATCTCTACTGCCTCATGAGGTAGCATGTTCTATTGTTCGATGGCTGTTATGTTAAAGTAAGGATGTTTTCCCATTACACTGAGCCAGTCTTTCTTCCTGTTTCTTTCATCTGTTAGCCCTAATTCTGCCCTCCAAGCAATGCCAAATAAGTTGGCTTCCTCTTTTACGTGATATTTGAATACACAATTGTTTCACCTTAATCCCTTCTCAAAGTACTATTTATGATTATATGTTTAGCAGTATCTTTTATTTCATCCCCAGACAATATTATTAGCCTATGATATCATTATAATTGAGTAACTAAACAGTATTTACTCCCAAAGCTACTGTGCATAGATTGACTTGAAATCAGGTTCAGCTCATTTACTGAGTGCCTACAATGTGCAGGAATTTGGTGGGGCAATCAGGAAGCCTGGATGAAATGAGACCCTGTTTTGTGAGAGAGTTGTATACTGCTGTGTCATCTTTAAAAGTTTCTTTTATCACAATTTGTTGCCTCTCTTTATCCTTTTAAGTTTTTTTTAACATCAAATCCCGTTTTGACATTAATATTACTACTCCCGCTTTTTTGCTTATTTACATTTGCCTGGTGACTTTTTGCCCTACCTGTTATTTTCTTTCTTTCTTTCTTTCTTTCTTTCTTTCTTTCTTTCTTTCTTTCTTTCTTCTTTTCTTTTTCTCTCTTTTCCTTTTTTCTCTTTCCTTTCTCTTTCTTTCTTCTTTAATTTTTCTTTCCTTTCTCTTTCTTTTTTCCTCTTTATCTTTCCTTTCTCTCTCTTTCTTTTTTTTTTTTTTTTTTTTGACAAAGTCTTACTCTGTCACCCAGGCTGGACTGCAATACTGCAATGGTATAATCTCAGCTCCCTGCAACCTCCACCTCCTGGGTTCAAGTGATCCTCCTGCATCAGCGTCCTGAGTAACTAGGATTACAAGCACCTGCCACCATGCTCAGCTAATTTTTATATTTTTGGTAGAGACAGGGTTTCACCATGTTGGGCAGGCTGGTCTCAAACTCCTGACTTCAAGCGATCCACCTGCCTCAGCCTCCCAACGTGCTGGGATTTCAGATGTGAGACACTACACCCGGCTATATTTTATATAAAGGAGTGTGTATGTTTGTGTGTTTCACTACTGTTTCCTCTCCTCCAACTTCCCCTGCCTTGAAGCCTATGTTCTGAATCATTTTTCATTTACAGTCATTTTTCCAGAACATTACTTGGTGATTTGTCATCTGAATCTTTGCATTTTAACAAGTATCATTCTTCCATTTTGATTGGTGAATGACTGGATGTAGGATTTGAGGGTTGTATGCCTTGAAGAGATATGTTGGTGTTAATTTACTATTTGCTAGTTTTTGGTATTGTAGGTAAAAAGTCCAAAGCCAATATTACTTTTTCCTTTTTTAGTAACCCAATCTTCCTATTTAATATTTGGCAGCTTGTAAGCTTTTCTGTTTACCTTTGAAATTCCAAAATTGTACCAGGACATATTTAGGTTTATGTTTTTGTTTTGCTTTTTTTCTTTTTTTTCTTTTTTTTTAATCAATCTTGCCTGGAACTTAGTGAACCTTTTCAATTTCCAAGTCTAACTCTTCTCAAATAAATGAAACTTTCCTCTTTTCCCCTTCTATCTCTTCCTTTATGTCCTTATGGAATTCCTATTGGTAATATGTCAGTCTCTTGCTCTGTCTTCTTATTTTCTGCATGATTTCTATCTTTTGTACCTTTACACAGTCCTTGGAGATATTTCTGCCACTTGATCTTCCAAGCAACTAATTGAATTTTTGACAAGGACTGTACTTACCTTCATCTACTAAATCTTAAAATTTGAAAATCACATATTTTGTTCCAGAACACAGTTTTAATGTCATAATTGAATCTGTATTAGTGTTTTAATTACTTATTATTGTTATTAAAATTATCTGTTGCCCCAGAAGTTTTATTTCTCAAGGGGATATCCTAAATATTATGCTCATTCTTCCACTCTCCAGTTGGTTGTTCCTTAGGTTGCTGGTATTTTCCTCTCCCTACTGAAAGTTCTATTCACCCTAAGGGTTCTGGAAGCTGCTAGGGTACTTTGGGCCTGGTGAGAATGGAGTTACAGTGGAAAAGAGGATCATGAGTGGCAAAAGGAAGAGAGGTGTCAATTCCTGAATTAACAAAGTACTAAATGGCAAGCTGCTAGTATTCTATTAAAGTACAAAAAATAAACAGTCCAAGCCTCTGTGCTTCCTGGACAGTTTTGTTGTGAAGGCTGGACTTTCCCAGCCTTTAAAGGCTAGGGCAGTCTTAATATGTTTTAAAGTAGAATCCAGACTTCTGGGTCAACCTAAAAAAAATTATAGCTTTGCCCTTGATCTGGATCCCAACCAACCAAAAATTCTTAGAATCAGTGAATGTTAAAGATGAAAAAGACATACTCCAAATGTCCTTATTTTATAGATAAGGAGAATAATACCCCCTTCCCCCAGAAAATGATACTAGTTTTTCAGGATCATCTAAGTAGTTAGCAGTAGAGCTAAAACAGGATTCTAGACTTTGTGACACTCAGGCCTTCAATTAATGGCTTTATCTTCTATTGCCTAGTACATACATTCTTAGCATTAAAGCAATTGTCTTGTAGAATGCTTTCATGTAATATTGGTACTGTAAGAGAACAATGGTTAGGTACTTAATAATTCAAATGAAAATGAATGGGAAGTGTTAGTAAATCAGCATTCATGTTAGTATTAGAATTATTTTTGGCTAGGCGCAGTGGCTCATGCCTGTAATCCCAGCACTTTGGGAGGCCAGGAATTCAAGACCAGCCTGGCCAACATGGCGAAACTCTACTAAAATTACAAAAATTTGCCAAGCATGGTGGCACACACTTGTAATCTCAGCTACTTGGGTGACTGAGGCACAGGAATCACTTAAAGCTGGGAGGCAGAGGTTGCAGTGAGCAGAGATAGCGCCATGCACTCCAGCCTGAGTGACAGAGTGAGACTCTGTCTTTTTGTTGTTCTGTTTTTGTTGTGGTTTTTTTTTTTATTAGGAGTCCCACACTGTTGCCCAGGCTGGAGTGCAGTAGCACCATCTCTGCTCACTACAAGCTCCACCTCCCGGGTTCACGCCATTCTCCTGTCTCAGCCTCCCAAGTAGCTGGGGCTACAGGTGCCCACCACCATGCCCAACTAATTTTTTGTATTTTTAGTAGAGACAGGGTTTTACTGTGTTAGCCAGAATGGTCCCAATCTCCTGACCTCATGATCCACTTGCCTCAGCCTCCCAAAGTGCTAGGATTACAGGTGTGAGCCACTGCACCTGGTTGACTCTGTCTTAAAAAATAATAATAATAATAATTTTTTTTAGGCCAGGTGCAGTGGCTGTAATCCCAGCACTTTTGGAGGCTGAGGCAGGCAGATCTCTTGAGCCCAGGAGTTCAAGACCAGCCTGGGCAACATGGTGAAACCCTGTCTACAAAAAACACAAAAAATATTATCCAGGTGTGGTGGTGCACTCTTGTGGTCCCAGCTACTCAGGAGGCTGAGGTGGGAGGATCACTTGAGCCTGGTATGTGGAGGCTGCAGTGAGCCATGATCACACCACTGCACTCCAGCCTGGGTGATAGAGTGAGACCCTGTGTCAAAAAAAAAAAAAAAAAAAAAAAAGATTTATCTTTAAAGGAATGGCTAAGCACCATCCAAATTAAGTTAAAACTGCAGTTATTAATGAAGACAGATTTAAGTGATATCATGATATCCCTTCAAGATATGCCACTCTTTGAGAAAAGGGAAACTACTGATACATACCTAGAAAACTTAATCTGCTTAATCCAATAGCCCCTCTAGTGGCAGTGGTGAGAATAAGCCAGATTTTAGAAGTACAAATTTTGTTTCTATCAGTATTTGGTATAAACAAATAAGATTTATATATTTAGACAAATGCTGATAAATAGCTTTTATCTGAAGGTGTTTTATGTGTAACAAAGTGTCTTTCATAATGCAAATATTACTATATTTAGAAGAAGAGTAGAAAAAACACAGGATGACTTTGAACCTAACACTGCCTATGTGAACCTCAGTGCCCTCTTTTGTCCTGCCTTCCTCACAGAGTTGTGAGATTGACATGTAGGTGCGAAAATGTATTATTTTTTAAAAACATTAGTATTGTCATTAATTTTATTTCTTGGATATTAATTGATATTATATGTAGGAAGTTCTGTCTTAAAATATAAGGTCAGATTATAATGTTTTGTAGTTTTAGCCTCCTATCCTTGAGAAAATTAATACACCCTGCTTGCTTTATGTAAGAAAACTGAGAAAATCATGAACTGTTTTCTATTATATTATTCATGATTATAACCCTTGTTACCTATTTCCTCTTATCACTCTTCAGAGTAATCTTTGAGTTTTAGAAAGCAAACTCAGTTTTTATTTGTTAAAAATAGAGTCTGGGGGAAGGAATATGAAGTAAATATTGGAAAATATTAGCATTTGTCAAATCTGAGCGATGGATACATGGGTATTGGTTATACTGTTAGGTTGGAAATGTTTTATAATTTAAAATATAGCATGAATCACAAAAAAGAAAGCAATTTTAAGCTTAAGCTGTGGTTAACCAAAATAACCATAGTTTTCATCTGAACATGGTATTCTGAATCATGTTCATTTCATTCCACAGAGCAATAGTAAAATGTTCACACATGCAGTTTTCTGCTGGTTACCCCAGACAAATCCATAACTCATGCCATGGCATCCTGTGCTTTTTTTTTTTTTTTTTAGGAGACTAGGTCTAGGGCCGGGCACGGTGGCTCACGCCTGTAATCCCAGCACTTTGGGAGGCCAAGGTGGGCAGATCACTTGAGGTCAGGAGTTCAAGACTAGCCTGGCGAGCATGGTGAAACCCATCTCTACTAAAACTACAAAACATTAGTCAGGCATGGTGGCAGGCATCTGTAATCCCAGCTGCTTGAGAGGCTGAGACAGGAGAATTGCTTGAACCCAGGAGGCAGAGGTTGCAGTGAGCTGAGATTGCACCACTCCCCTCCAGCCTGGTCAACAAAGCAAGACTCCTCCATCTCAAAAAAAAAAAAAAAAAAAAAAAGAGAGAGAGAGAGAGAGACTAGGTCTCACTACATCACCCAGGCTAGAATGCAGTGGCTATTCATAGACGTGATAATAGCTCACTGCAGTCTTGAACTACAGGGCTCAAGCAGTCCTCTCACCTCAGCCTCCCAGGTAGCTGAGACTACAGGTGTGCCACTGCACTTGACCAGCATCCTCTCTTTCTGATGCTTTTGGACAAGAGTCCATTCTCATTAGACTCTTCCTTTTATGGTATATTACATGCCTTTAAAAAACTACACAATTATTCTGATTGGGCAGGGAGTAGAACAAGCATTTAATAAGAAGCCAGAGTTTGTAGTCCTGGCTCTGCCACTTACCGCTCTATCTACACTTTGCCTCTCTGAATATCACTTGCCTTTTCTTAAAATGAGCATAGTAATACCTATTCAGTCTAGCATACAGATTTGTTGAGAGATTATAGCATGCCACATAAATGAAGTTATAGATCCCCTGGCTATTGTCATACATTGGTACCTGTCTCTCTAGTAAGGCAGGGTGTCTGACCAAATCTCCAGACACCAGAAGCGTACAACAGAAAGGAAAGTAAGAGAGAGTGACAGAAGGGGATAGAGTATGGCAGGACCCAAATAACTGGCCCAGCAGTGATAATGGACAAGATGACATTTACAACTTTGAGATTCAATGATTTTATGAATGTACTACCCACAGAGTACAAAGTATCATTGAGCATATTCTTTGAAACATGATAAATTTCAGTTAGGATTTGGAACAAAATCCCTTTTAGTTGATTTCTGCAAATTAGAAAATTTCATGTTTTACAAAATAGGAAAAAAACATGTTTCCCAGATAATACGAAAATACTGAGTAAGGCTGGCACGGTGGCTCACACCTGTAATCCCAGCACTTTGGGAGGCCAAGGCAAGCCGATCACCTGAGGTCAGGAGTTCAAGACCAGCCTGGCCAATATGGTGAAACCCTGTCTCTACTAAAAATACAAAAATTAGCCGGGCATAGTGGCAGGCACCTGTATTCCCAGCTCCTTGGGAGGCTAAGGCAGGAGAATCGCTTGAACCCAGGAGGCGGAGGTTGCAGTGAGCCGAGATCATGCCATTGTACTCCATTCTGGGCGACAAGAGCAAGACTCCATCTCAAAAAAAAAAAAAAAAAGGTACGAAAAAACATTGAAAAGTGCCTATTTATAGTAATCAGCTAGGCTGTCCCAGAACCTTTATCCTGCTATAAAGATAAATACCATGACGGTGTGCATCTCACTGCTGCTTTGTTTACAGTAGCTTTACAATAATTCTATAGAATCAACATGTTGTAAGTTATGTATTACAAGTTTTGTAAAATTAGCTAATATCTTTTTCTACTAACATAAAATTGTATTTGTTGATAGTATTCATTACCCAGTCAGTATTTTGAACCACATTCCATGTGATGCTGTGTTTGGGATGTTTTTTCCATTTATTCCATAGTAAATGAGAAAACATTGGCTTAGCATAATGATAATATGATCCAGCAAGGCAAGGAGCCCAGAACTCTGGGCATCAGGAACCCATCACATGCATATTGTATAGTATTTCAATACAACAGAATAATTTGCTGTCTTTTTTCCTAAATCAAAATGAAAAGGATTGATGAGAAATCTGTTCAAAATACATAGGTCAAGAATACTTTAAGTACACACATTATTCAAAATAATTCTGAGATGTTTGCCCAACTAGTTTAAGTTTGAAATTTATGTCGGGGATTTTTTTTTTAAGTCTGTCATGTTTTACACATAGATTCTACCTTCAGTTAGTACCTGGGCACTTTTTTGGCTGTATATGCAATGACTGACTGATGACTTAAAAGTTCTCTATATTGGTAGGCTGAACCTTATATGAGCCATTTTTCAAACTTTTACTTTTGGTCCTTCTCCTTGGGAGCTTGCTTCCCAGAGTCAGAGCTTGTGGACAGACCACAAGGAGAATTTTACCCAGACCCTGTAAGAGAACCTCATAGTAAAGGAAGCTATTCAGGTTGGAACCAGGCCTACCTTGCCATTTGGACCTTTCATATTTAGCTCTGTAAATGTATTTAAGTCCCAGTCTATGATTTTCTTGTGTGTTACTCATGAGTATTTTCCAGAATAAAAATCCCAAGCATGCTGTAGTTGAACTTTGCTAGTTTGTTAGGTATGTTTCTGTGATTAACTTGTTAGCATAGCAGCAGTAGAATGACAAATGACTTCCTTGAAAACCTAGTTTGTTCCAGGTACTATTCCAAGTGTTTTATATGTTTTAATAGGATATCTTTTAATCCTCATAACAACCCTATTATGGTTACTTTACAGATGAAAAACTAAGGCAAAGAGAAGTTAAGCAACTTGTGCATGGTTAAACATCTAGCAAGTAGTGGTGCTAGGATTTCCACTCAGGCAGTCTGACTCCAGAGTTCACATTCTTAATCTCTGTGCTATGCCACCTCCTGACTAGCTTATCTCTTATAGAGTCTGTGAAGGTTATGTCTCTGGTAGGTCTCAAGTTCTCCCTACCTCTGTTTCACCTGGATAAAAATAGAAATTATATCCTAGTTACATATCATGCTATCTTGAGTCACTAACTTTCCTTCTTCCTCTCTCATCAAATTAAGGGAAGGGGGCATGAATAAACTTCACTATCATGAGATATTTGTGAGAACATATGCTGTCTCGTTGAGAGATAATTTGGTTTCAAGTTAACAAAAACCTGCTGAAGCCAGCTCAAGCAAAGGAGATATTTATGTAAGGATACAAGGTTATCTCATAGAACCCAAGAGCAAGAATACAGCTGGGCCTCAAGCGGGGGGACGAAAGGCAGGAAGCAGAAAATCAGAAGCCAGAGTCACTCCCTTTTCAGTTGTTCTCATTAGATGTCCATTGGGAAGAAAGGGAAAGGAAGAGTCAGGCGGTATAAATAGGTAAGAATTTTTCAGAAAACAAGGATATGGCTAGATATATACTCCTCAAAAAGTATCTTTTCTGTACTGCATCAATTGAAGGGAAATGCCAATCACAGGTCACAATGCCCTGTAGATTCGTATGGATTTAAAGTGGTAACTAAACAATCCCTTTCAATTACTCCCAATTATCCTGTCCCTCCATAAGTCTTGATTCTTGGCATTTTGTTTATTCTCACTTGATCAGTCTCCGGTTAGGACTTTTCAACTGTTGTGACATCCAAAGACCCCTGTTTTCATCTCTTCTTCCCGACCTTCGACCTGCACCATCAAAGAGCCTGTTGTACTTGCCTTTTCAAGTGACAGTCAGGAACCTGCCTCGCTTCCATTCCTAATATTCATCCTGTATTCATACCCCATATAAGTAGTTCATCCCATCTCTGCTTTCCTTGTCCTTTTTCCCCTACCTTTTCTATTCCCAACGTTATGAATACCTACTGGCTTTTCCTATTTCTAGGGATCCTCCCTCCTCCATTTCCTATTAGATAAACTCCAAATTCATCAGCTTGAGGGTTCTTCAAAGTCATGTCCCATCCTACGTATCCCAGTCATTCCCACTCAAGTCCTTCACTCTAAGCAGGCTATTTTCCACAGTGACCTAGAAACAGCACAGGCTTAACCATTATTCCAAGCCTTTGCTAGTACAGATCCTCTTGCTTATGAAGCTCTTTCCCATTCTTTTCCTTTCCACCTCTCAGAGTCCAACTCATTTCTCAGGGCCTCACTTAAGACATTCCCTCTAAAGAGTCCTATGGGATCTTTCCAACACCTCGGGTAACCAATTGTCCTGGCTTGCTTTGGATTCCTAGGACATCTGACTTTAGTACTAAAACAGGAATATTCCTAGGCAAACCAGGATAGTTAGACATCCTCCAACATCTCATTGTCTCCTTTCATTATAGTGGCTTGTTAGAACAAAAAGCCCCGTGAAATCACCAGTAGCCACTACTTCAGCATGTACAAGGTCCTTTCTCCATAATAAGACTTAATGCTCCTCTTAGGCAGAGACCCTTTTGGTTCCCACTTCATACAGAATATAGTGCTGTACTCATGTTAATCCCTATTAGTGAATAAGGCGGTATAGTTTTAAGTTGGCACTATATCTAAAATCTTTTCCTTGTGTGTTAATTTCTTTGTCTTTATTTTTTTCCAGCCCAGATGACTTACTCAATGCCTTGAATGAGGGTATCAGTCGTGCTGATGTCATCATCACATCAGGGGGTGTATCCATGGGGGAAAAGGTATGAAAGATAGGGCCTGTAAAAATGTATCTGCTGTAATGTTCTTGCATATGGTGACTAACTGTGGTCTGGTAGGCATCTGATATTCATAACCAGGCTCCCAAAAAGCTGAAAATCCATGGGGCTTCAGAAATTACTGGTCTCTCTAAAAGGGATACAACGTGGGTAGGTTAGGGAGCTTACCCTCAGAAGCAACCTGGAGAATCCCACAACTTGCAGAATGGTTTTTGCTATTCCCCTGGAAACTTCTGACCTGTTTCTCACTCTATCGTACTACATTAGGACATCCTTTATATATATTTACCACCAGGGTAAAGCTCTAAGATCCTTCCTTCTACTCAAATTTAAACATGACTCCCCAGGAGCCAACCAATTCACCCACCATATGTTCCAAATCTACCAAGAATGCTTAGCTCCCCTTCCCCACAAGGAAGAAAGGGAGGATTAGGCATTCCTTTGGCTCCTCTTTACAAAATAATAATAATAATAATAATAGTGAAAATATGGCAAGGCACATTGGCTCAAGCCTATAATTCCAATACTTTGGGAGGCTGAGGTGGGTAGGTTGCTTGAGCCCATGAGTTCAGGACCACCTGGGCAACATGGTGAAACCCCATCTCTACAAAAAAAATACAAAAATTAGCTGGGCATGGTGGCATGCGCCTGCAGTTCCAGCTACTTGGGTGCTGAAGTGGGAGGATCGCTTGAGCCTGGGTGGTCAAGGCTGCAGTGAGCCGAAATCACACCACTGCACTCCAGCCTGGGCAACACAGCAAGACCCTGTCTTAAAAAAAATAATAAATAAAATGATATATATATACACACACATATATATATACACACACACACATTATTTTATAGCACTAAGTTTATTTGTAGATGGTATATACTTCTTCCTGTAAAGACTACAATTTGAATATTTCAGTAACACTAAGTTTACATTTCTTAATGAAATGTGTTAGCTTACGATGACTATTGGGTCCACTGAATAATGTTATAAAAGTAAAATATTCTTTATGAAATAACCAACCTTAATTTTTGGCTCAAAGATATTTCAGCATAAAATGTTTTGCCAGCTGATAATCCTTTTCCATGTTTTCTCTCACATTAATGACTGAACTGAAAAATTACAAAAATACCATCATAGCAATTTTTACTAAAATTCATATTTTCTAAGAGTTTGATTTATTTTAAACTAGATCTTATATATATGATTGTTCTTGATCTCTGTCCTCTTGTAGCTATAAAACTGCCTAAATTTATAAACTGACTCTTTGGACAGTGAACTCTGTTGGCTCAGAGAACAAATGTTAGAACTTAGCAATCTGAACAGAAGAATACCTGCCTTCCATTCACAAACTTTAGTGTTAGAGCCTTTCAGAATAGCACTGCAGATGCTAAAAAGTTTGGAAGAAAAAAATCTCACATTACATCCAGGAGTGAAAGTGTTGAAGTGTGGGTACGTGTTCTTATAGCAGACAAATTGCTGGATTAGTGTTCCCTCAAAGTCTCCCAGAGTCTTTAGCTCCAGGTAGAGCAAATTGCCACAGAACTCTCCTGAGATCACAAAGGCTAGGGGCTGAGAGCTGTACTGTAGCACAGCTGAAAGAAATAATTTTCAACGTGTCTGTTTTCATTACCATCAAACTGCCTGTGGTACTTTCAATATTACAAGAGCAAACCATGAAGTCAGGTCTATTTAAATGTTAAATTTGTTATTTCCAGGGCTTGTGTCTTGTATAATTTCTCTTAGTTTCTGATTAACCTAATTGTGGTAATACCTATTTGGCAGAACTAACGTTTATCTTTTCTAGTACTTCTGGAGAGGTAACAAGCTTATAGCATATATAGGCTTGGCAATTGTGGCTCAGTTGTGGTAAGGACAGAACACTTCTCAACCTAACCTTCTTTATTAGTGCTAACAAAGATGTCAGTTATGCCAGGGATTTGCTCACCAGTAAACAAAGCCAATATAGTTAAGCACATTGGTTTTATTTATTTTACTCTCTGTGTAATAAGATACTTATACTAAACCTTTAATTTACTAGGAAAGAAATTTTAGGAACTGGGCATCCCACAGTATTCCTTAGGAGCTGCTAATTGTCCCTTCCTACCTCCTTGAGTGGGAATGAGATGATAGAGGAACCAGGAAGAAAGAGATAAAACATAAATGCAGCAAATTCCTGCCAGCCAACAAGTTGTAATTCCAAAAAGAATTTAGGGTACCTCCATAGCAGAAAGAAAATAATAAAAAATAGAACATCTGCTTCAGCCCAAGAGCTAAGCCTGAAAACCAGTTACTAAAAAGACAGGGAAATCAAGGAAAAATTCAGAAGCATTATGTAGCAGGCATGAATATTAAGTGCTGAACCTTAGGTATGCAAGAAAAGTATTTAATTCCATTTAAATTGTACTCTAAGTGCCTATGTTACAGGACTGGTGGGAAATTTTATTAAGCCACAACTGGAGCTTACTATCTCCAAGAATTATGCCAAGGAACCTGAAGGTACTTAAGCAGCACCAAAGCATCAGGGAGACACCTGGTCACTGGTCTGCACTGAATACATCTAGAGTATTCTTGTAATACCCTTAGGTCTCAAGTCTTTGCTCCTTTGGGCCATGCTAGGAGCACTAAGGTCAAGTAGAGGCTGGAAACCTCAGGGCAGCTAGCCTCCTTGGGTGTATTTCACAGCCATCCCTTCTAAAGTCTGACCACTTCCCCAACATACTGCCTGCTAAACAGTGAGGAGGGGACCCTGCTGCTTGTTGGATTCATAGACCAGTACCTTCTTCCCAACCAAGGAGAAATGATTCTTCTGCAGTTACTTCCCTAAATATCTCTCCCCTCCTTTACCTCACCGTGCCCTACATACCCTTTTCGAAGAGTTTCATTTTTACAAAACACTGGAAGTTTGTTCAGTAGTTAAACAGTATCTGCCTTTGCCATGAAAACTAAAGAATCATATGCATTACTATAAGTTTTCCTTGACTTACAGAATTATTAAATAACTCAAAGATAATGAAAGGTGGCAATAACCCAGAAGGATGCACTAAACTGGACACCAGTGACCTTTTTTGTTCATTTCTGAGTCTCTTAATTTTTGCTAGTAGTGTCTCCACCACCGCCTATGATCAAAGTAATCACAGAGATGATAACTGATCACAAAAAAGGCCGGTTTCACGAGGTTTGCCCAATTATTTAGCACTAAAAGTTAATTAACCATGTAGGCTCCTTGATTTGTTTTGTAAGTCTAGAGCCAGGCGGCCTTAGAATAGTTAAAAGTAATTGGCTGGGCACATTGGCTCATGCCTGTAATCCCAGCACTTTGGGAGCCCAAGGTGGGCAGATTGCTTGAGGCCAGGAGTTCAAGACCAGCCTGGCCAACATGGCAAAACCCCACCTCTACTGAAAATACAAAACTTAGCTGGGCATAGTAACACAAACCTGTAATCCCAGCTTCGTGGGAGGCTGAGGCACAAGAGCTGCTTGAACCTGGGAGGTGGAGGTTGCAGTGAGCCAAGATCGCATCACTGCACTCCAGCATGGGTGACAGAGGAAGACTCTGTCTCAAAAAACCAAACCAAACAAACAAACAAACAAAAAAACTAATCAACAATATTCCAAACAAACACACAAAAAAATTTTCTTTTAATATTTCACTTAGTCCTACATCATTCTTGTTCTGCTAAATGTTGAGTTAGCAGTCTGCTTTCCTGAAGCCATCTGCTTCACTACTATATAAAAGTTACCTAAGCTGTATCACCTCAAAAGCCTGTACTCAAGAGGTTATTGTTTGATATCTCAATATCAGTGTTAAAGTGCCTATTACACTCCTTTTCCCTAATGTTCTGAATCTGTCTCTGTTTCGGGCATAAACTATTGACTATAGCTTGTAGCAGAGCCTTCAGGCAAGCATCAGAGTAAAACAGAAATTCTCTGTGGATGGCAAATACTTGAGAGCTGTGCTTAATTTACTTCTATAACCAATAATATCAGAATAGAAGATAAGTAACATTCTCTTTTGAGGTACATATGTAAGTATTTCACAGTAGGGTTTTTTTTCTGTTTTGAGGTTTTTGTTTTATTTTGTTTTTTGAGGCAGAGTCTCACTCTGTCACCCAGGGGACAGTGCAGTAGTGCCATCATAGTTCACTGCAGCCTTGAATTCCTGGTCTCAAGCAATCCTCTTGCCTCGGCCTCCCAAAGTGCTGGGATTATAGGCGTGAACCACCACGCCAGCGTAGAAGTTTTTGATCAGTGTTTCCTCTGAGGGTAAAACAGCAAGGGCATTGTCAAATTACCAGGAACTTCCTGTAAAGCAAACAATTTCTGAAATATTTATATTAATAACAGTTTACCTATAAGAATCTAACCTAGGACAGACTGAGTATCTCTTCTCAGATATGGCAGCTCCTCTCATGAAACTTCAAACAAATCTAATTATTCCCAGCATTTCTTTGTATAAGATGAAAACAAATCTGGGATTTTCTAGAGGCCCTCTAGGAAATTTTTAAGATGAGTTTTGGTAAGAAAAGAATATTTTTTCCTAAATTTTTGTCTGATCTTTAAAAGGCAAAGTCAAAAGAGTTATTTAAAAAGGATGGGGCCCTCGATGAAGACCTGAGAAACCATACTGGGTTACCTAATTTTTCAAAACAACAATAAAAGATTTGAAAATGAACATAGAAGGTAACATGATTGTAAATAACCTTGGCTCAGTTTATAAATGAGGAAACTTTGTTCTTCGCTTTTTTATTTCTTTAAATAAAGATAAAATAAACAGAAAACACAAAAAGGCAAATTACACAAAAAGAATAACCTGTAGTCCCAGCTACTTGGGAGGCTGAGGCAGGAGAATGGCATGAACCTGGGAGGCGGAGCTTGCAGTGAACCGAGATCGCACCACTGCACTCCAGCCCGGGTGAGAGAGAGCGAGACTCCATCTCAAAAAAAAAAAAAAAAAAAAAACGAAAAGAAGTTACTTATGTTAACATGAAATGGCTTTATTGTTGCTATTTTCAAATGAACCAATTTTTTTTTTATTTCTTAGTTTTAATTTCTAATATAGTAAATATCCACAGCTATAGCTCGCATAAACAAAAACTCTTAGGGATCCTTAATGAATTTTCATTTAAGAATATGTAAAGGGGTCTTGAGACCAAAAATTCTGAGAACTGGGCTTTAAGAAAAAAATATTATTTTTCCTTGAAAAACAAAAGAACACATATAGTTATACTTCTCTGTCATTATTGCTCCTTATATAATTGCAACTACCCATATTGATTATGATTTTAAGAAAATAACTAATATCTATATCATAGAGAAAACTAAGGAGCTTGGATAATTGAGAAATAATATGTAACCATTTTAGCAGACTAGCAAAGCTCATAAACACAAAGAACACAACTCTCTACTGCCAGACACATCCCTTTTACACCTTAGGATAGCAAAGATGAATGAACACATTCATTAACATGACCCAAAGATATAACCTCTCCAGCAAAGTATGTTCACCTTAAAAAGTACATAGTTATTAACTATATAGTTTTAATTTCTATATAGTTAATAACTATATTCTTTTTAAAAAGTTAATAACTTAAAATGATGCTTAATAATAAATGCTCTAATATCCTATCTTAGAAATTAGGTATCTGATGATTTATTAATTCAATTTAATATCAGCTCAAGATTTTAAGTAAATAAAAATCTTAAATTATTTTGAAACTGACATACTATAAAACATAATAACTATTAACATTGTAAGGTTTTCAGAATAATTATTTGATTTGGTTGATCACAGTTTTATACTTTTTTATAATCTTAAATATTATATAGGAGGAATGTGAGCTTATTTGATAAATAGAAGTTTAGGAAAAACCCAAGTGAAATAAAATGTATACTTGTGTTATACTTAAGATTGATGTAAATAAGAGAAAGAACATGGCTGTGTTTTTTTTATTATTGTTATTTAAGTTTGGGGTTTGTTCTTTTTTTTTCTTTGTTTATATGTATGTTTTGAGACAGGGTCTCAATATTTTGCTCAAGCTGGTCTCTAACTTCTGGGCTTAAGCGATAATCCTCCTGCCTCAGCCTCCCAAGTAGCTAGCATTATAGGTACACATCATCATACCTGGCTTTTGGCTTTTCTTAATAACTGGAATTATCAAGTTAGTCTCATTTGCTAAAGATTTATCCTAATTATATGAACTCACATTCTCAAAATTATAAGTAGAATATTTTCAGTGTAGCATATTTAAAATATTAAAGTTAAAATTATTTATTATCTAGGAATTTTAGAAATATTTTATATAAGCACCTATTGTCTCTCTAAGCTAATTAGAACAGGGCACCTTTAAGAGATAATATAATTTATGAATACCTTACAGAAATAGGAAGGAAGACACTTCATACCCACAAAATGAGATAAATGCTTTTCTGTATTACAGACACATGAACACACAGACAGATAAGAAACACAATAGCTTCAGTTCTACTTACAAGTTCTACTTATAACTTGAGCTATAAGTCAAGAGTAAACACAGAACCATAAAAATTCATCAGTCCAGTAATAAAGAACTATTTTCTTTCCTAGAGGGCACAAAAATCTTAATTGATTTGGTCTCAGAATTGACAATAAGAGAAATAAACAAGAAAGACTAATAAGTCAGATTCTCTGTCTTCTCTTACCCAAAAAAAAAAATAGATGTGTATCATCCTTTTACAGAGATCACCAAATGATTAGACCGTAAAACCAAATCCCTAATCATTCCTGCCACAAGGGGCAATACCTTATTGGCTGTGTGCAGAAACAAAAACAGAACCGAAATGAATATGCAGGCCAAAATTGAAAAACCAAAAGTTACCAAAGTTACAGTTGTATTGCTGCTTGGAATTCACTGCAGGAACCAAGGAAAGATGTACCCTTCGTTTGTTTGTTTTTGTTTTTGTTTTTGTTTTTTGGAGACATTGTCTCGTGCTGTCTCCCAGGCTGGAGCACAGTGGCATGATGTTGGTTCACTGCAACCTCCGCGTCCCGGCTTCAAGCAATTCTTATGCCTCAGCCTCCCAAGTAACTGGGATTACAGGTGCACGCCATCACGCCTGGCTAATTTTTGTATTTTTAATAGAGATGCTGTTTCACCATGTGGGCCAAACTGGTCTTGAACTCCTGACCTCAAGTGATCTGCCTGCCTCAGCCTCCCAGAGTGCTGGGATTTCAGACTTGAGCCACCACGCCTGGCCTGTACCCAGGTTTAAGCCACTCATAAAGTGTACTTCTCTGCCAATGAAGTTTAACTGGCTGTGTCCAATGAATCAATGGAGCATCTCAGTGGAGCCTCTGGAATTGTTAAAGTTTAATTTTTTATAGATAAAATCATTAATCTTGATTTTGTCTCCTTTCTTGGTTTACTCACCATACCTCCTTTTTGTAAATAAATTCAGTTGTTTCATAAGTGTTCATAGTATGTACAACTTTTATATTCTACCTAGAAGTGATATTATTACCACTTCATATATAATATAAGAATCTTACAATGATATACTTCTGTTTTTCCCCTCTCAACATCTGTGCTACACTTGCCATAAATGTCATATTTACATATATTATTGAACCTTCACTATATCATTATGACTTTTCTTTAAATGATCGATTGCTTTTAGCAAATGTTATATGATATTTAAAAATCTTACATGTTTGCCTATGTAAAAAAATTATGAATCTCATAAATATATAAAATGAACATGTTTCCAAGATTTTCTTTAACTCAACAACGAGCAAATACGTAAGATGTTATGACCTATTCAAAGGAGAATTCAAAGAACACACCCATTTCAGCATTCTTGATTACCCAGATAATCAGGTCATCAAGAATGCTGAAATAATTTGCTAATAGATGCAAAACGGATCTATACCCACCACAGAATAATCAATTACATCTCCACTGGGCAGAATTCATTTACATTTCTTTGGGTAAAAATTATGTTCACTGGCAGGGCGCAGTGGCTCACGCCTGTAATCCCAGCACTTTGGTAGGCCGAGGTGGGTGGATCACGAGGTCAGGAGATCAAGACCAGCCTGGCCAACATGGGGAAACCCCATCTCTACTAAAAATACAAAAATTAGCTGGGTGTGGTGGTGTGCGCCTGTCATCCCAGCTACTCAAGAGGCTGAGGCAGGAGAATCAGGGAGTCAGAGGTTGCACTGAGCCTAGATTGTGCCACTGCACTCCAGCCCAGTGACAGAGCGAGACTCCGTGTGAAAAAAAAAAAAAAGTGTTCACTGTCTTAGCTTAAGCTGCTATTTAGCAAATACCAAAGTCCAGGTGTGGTGGCTCACGCCTATAATCCCAGCACTTTGAGAGGCCAAGGTGGGCAGATCACTTAAACTCAGGAGTTCTAGACCAGCCCAAGCAACATGGTAAAACCCCCTCTCTACAAAAACTATAAAAATTAGCTAGGCATAGTGGTGCTTGCCTGTAGTCCCAGCTAGTCAGGAATCTGAGGTGGGAGGTCAAGGCTGCAGTGAGCTGTGTTCACACCACTGCACTCCAGCCTAGGCAACAAAATGAGACCCTGTCTCAAAATAACAAAAAATACCATAAAATGGGTGGCTTAAACATTTATTTATCATAGTTCCGAAGGTTGGGAAATCCAAGATCAGGGTGACAGCATGGATGGGTTCTGGTGAGGGCCCTCTTCCAGGCTGCAGATAGCTGACTTCTCCTTTTACGCTCACATGGCAGAAAGAAAGCTAGCTAACTCTCTGGCCTCTTCTTATAATGGCATTAATTCTACTCATGAGAACTCCACCCTCATTACCTAATTACTTCCCAGAGCGCCCACCATCACATTGGGATTGGAGTTTCAACATCAAATTTGAGGGTGGGGAGAGACATATTCAGTCCATTGCATTTACCATCAGTTTTACTCCGTTTCATTGCTGTAAAATAGCTGAAAAACACAACCAGAAAGTGGGTGTTACACTGGACACCCAGTATTCTTTTCTGCCCATTTCAAAGTCTTGCACAGTTTTTCTGATCACTGGTGTTTCTCCTTACCTCAGTTGAGGAAGAGACTTATTCCTTCATCCATTCATTTTTCTTCTTCTCATCTGACTCTGGGGTTCAGAATATCAGACAAAGATCCTTGCTGCTTCAATAGGTAAACAAAAATGTAAGAACAATGATTATTCTCAGCCTTTATCACTATGTCTGGTACAAGTTTTCTGTCTGTCACAGGAGCATGAAGCCCTCCTTCATGTTCAAAAAGAATGAAAAGGGCTATTTTTAAAAACAATTTTTGCAAGAAAAATAAAATACTTTCATTCATTTAGCAAACACATAAGCATCAGCTTTCCAAACTCTGCATCATAACCTTCAAGGCCCTGCAACTCTGGCTTCTGCTTATCTCTTCAAACTCAGCTTATACCTCTCTCCTACTCATTCACTACCATCCATTGCCTTTTCAGTTCTATGCACGCTTTGCCACTTTGGAAGCTTTCATTTGTATGTCCCTTTCTCTGGAATTCTCTTCCCTCCACAATTCACATGCGTGAATCCTTCTTATCCTTCAAGGCTTAGCTAATATATCACTACCTCTTCTAAAATGAACTTTCCTGTTCTCCACACCCTCATCATTTTCTATCCCAGCACCTGCTTATTTCCTTCATAGCATGTACCACAAATTGTAATTATTTTATTTGTTGGTTTACTTGTTTTTGGCTATTTCTCTCCAGTAAAATATAACAGGATATCTTCGTGTCAGGGACTATGTCTTTCTTCTTTACCATTAAATGCCTAGCACATATGGAATTCCTAATACGTAATAGGCACTCAGAAATGTTTGGTGCACTAACAAATGAATGAGTGAAAGGTGTATGCTATTCAGTAAGGATTCATGATATAGATATAGATATAAAAGACAAGGTTCCTGTTCTCAAGAACTTTATAGTTTAACAAAGGATACGTATCAGCTATCAAAGCAGTTGCTCTATAACCTAAGTGCATAATGTTAGAAGCATTTAGTGCTATAAGAGCATATAAGAAAGATCTGAAGATTTCTGCTTCTGTTATGATAGAATAGCATATTTGTACCAATCCTCCCACCAAGAACATCTATAAAAACTATATAAATTTTTTTAAAGAAAAGAAAAAGCAGATGTCTGAAGAGAATAACCAAGACAGCCCGGATTCCAGGCACTAAGATCCCAGAGAAAAGTGAACCACAGAGAAGTAAAACTGGAATTCTTCACCATATTTTTCCTCAAAGCATTTACTAATTCCTAAGCCAGGAATGAGGTGGGATGAGAGCTCTAATAGTACAGGAGGCAAAGAAGCCAAGCATAAAAAAAAATAGCGAGGAAGCTAATGAAATAAGCAGGATTTTAATCCGTCTTATGAGTTCAGGACCTGTTATAGAGAAGGAGCCCTGGTAAATATCTCAGGCTTTCAGTTTAAACCCTTGAAGGGCTATGCTTTAGGAATAAAAACAAACTGGAGATCAACTAGCCATCACAGGGACTGAAATCCAGCATCAAACTATCTCAATCCCTGATTAGATGAAGACAATTTGAGTTTTCATTAACTGCCAGAAGACCTGAAATTCTTTTTGGAGGAATATATCATTGTCCAAAGCCTTTTCATCTTTTTCATACCTAATATTTGGGCTTCCATTTGAAAAGTTACCAGACCTGTCAGAGATAGAGCAAAACGACTAAAAATTAAGATAGGAAACAATTGATAAACTAGACCTAAAAATGATGCTGATATTTATATTGTCTCACATGGACTTTAAATAACCATTATATGTTTAAGAAAAAGTGATGACAAAATGAGAAATTTCACTAGAAAACTGGAATCTATTCATAAGAATCAAATAGAAATTTTAAAAAAGGGATAGAAAATTTAGAAATGAGCATAAAAGACACATGGGATATGGTGAAAGGTCAAACATATATGTAGATGAAGTCTAAGAAGGAGAGGGGAGACAGAGTGAGCAAAAACAGTATTTAAAATATTGGCAGAGAGTTTTCCAAAATCAATAAAAGACATCAAGCCAGAAATTCTAGGAGCTCTACTAATCTCGAGCCAGATAAATGAAAGAAACCATACCTAGGTAATCAGCAAAACTACTGAAAACCAAAGACAGAGAAAATTTTACCATAAGGACGCATTGCCTTCAAAGGAGCAACAATAAAACTAACAAATGATTGAAATGAAAATGATGGAACCCAGAAAACAATGGACTGGGATTTGTAAAGTACAGGAAAAAAATACTGCCAATAGGGAACTCTATAGTCATCAAAAATTTATTTCAAAAATGAAGGTTTATAAAGACAGTTTCAGCCAAACAGAAACTGTACGGACCTAGACTAAATAGAGTTTTTAAGGTAGAAGGATTATGGAAGCATGGAAATGCAGAAAGGACTAAAGAGGGTTAACATGTCAGCAAATGTAAGTAAGTGTTGATCGTGTAAAATAATAATGCCTTGTGAGGCTTAAAATATAAATAAATACTATACAGTGAATATATAAATATCAAGTATATATTGTCATAGTATATATAGAAAATATACAACATAGTATATGTAGAAAATATATACAATAAATAAAATACATATACTTAAAATGTAAACATATACATGCACATATGTATATGCTTAAAATGCATGTAAAATATATACACACAACAGCATAAAAGGTAGAAAGGCATAAATTGAGTTGATACGTTTTAAGGTTCTTGTATTGTCTGGGAAGTGATTTTTAAAAACCCAATTATGAGTAGACTGTAATAAGTCAAGGATACATATTATAATCTCTAAAACAACTACTAAAATAATAACATAAGAATATGTAACTAACAAGCTAATAGAGGGGAAAGAATATTAAATAAAAAATATTTTATGAATCCTAAGGGACGTATAGAAGAAGAAAGAAGGAAGCAAAAGCAGAAGTGACAAATGGTACAGTGATAGTTTTATACCCAAATATAGCAGTAATCATACTACATGTAGGCCAGGTGTGGTGGCTCATGCCTGTAATCCCAGCACTTCAGGAGGCTGAGTTAGACTGATCATGTGAGGCCAGGAGTTCGAGACCAGCCTGACCAATGTGATGAAACCTCGTCTCTATACAAAAATTAGTTGGATGTGGTAGAATGTGCCTGTAGTCCCAGCTACTCAGGAGGCTGAGGCATGCAATCATTTGAACCCAGGAGATGGAGGTTGCAGTGAACCGAGATTGCGCCACTGCACTCCAGCCTGGGTGACAGAGCAAGACTCTGTCTCAAAAAAAGAAGAAAAAAAAAAAAAAAAAAGAAAAGAAAAATTATACTAAATGTAAATAGACTGAATCCTTCAGTTAAAAATTGTCATTCTGGATTTTTTTAAAAATAGCTAATCATATACTGCTTATAAAGACACAGAAAACTGAAAGTAAAAGATTTGAAAAAGTTATAGTGTAGCTATATTGATAACAGAGAGAATTCTTTTTCTTTTCTTATAATACATTTTTATGTAGAGCAAATAGAGAAAATTAAGGTAAAAAGGATTACTAGATATTAGGAGGGACATTTTATTATTTTAAATGAGTTAATTCATCAAGAATATGTAAGTAACATTTACAAATTTATTATATCTAATAATATAACCTCAAAATGAAAAATATGTTAGTTAATTAATAATCAGTATTTCATCTAGTCCCCCAGTCTTTGGAGTTCAGAGGAGGCTGAGAAGATGACTGAGACTAAGATGAAAGTGTGATAGACAGTGGGGTAGAAAGAGTATTCAAGGCAGAAAGAAGAACATTTTCAAAGACTGGAAGCAAGAGCTTGAAAAACCGACCAGATGTGTTTGTTCACGTCTGTAATTCCAACACTTTGGGAGGCCAAGGCGGGTGGATCTCTTGAGGCCAGGAGTTCAACACTAGGCTGGCCAACATGGTGAAATGCTGTCTCTCCTAAAAATACAAAAATTAGCCAGGCATGGTGGCATGCACCTATAATCCCACCCAGCTACTTGGGAGGCTGAGGGACAAGAATTGCCTGAACCTGGGAGGCGAAGGTCGCAGTGAGCCGAGATCATGCCACTGCACTCCAGCCTAGGTGACAGAGTGAGACCCTGTCTCAAGAAGAAGAGAGAGGCCGGGCGCGGTGGCTCAAGCCTGTAATCCCTGCACTTTGGGAGGCCGAGATGGGCGGATCACGAGGTCAGGAGATCGAGACCTTCCTGGCTAACACAGTGAAACCCCGTCTCTACTAAAAATAATACAAAAAACTAGCCGGGCGAGGTGGCGGGCGCCTGTAGTCCCAGCTACTCGGGAGGCTGAGGCAGGAGAATGGCGTGAACCCGGGAGGCGGAGCTTGCAGTGAGCCCAGAACGCGCCACTGCACTCCAGCCTGGGCGACGGAGCAAGACTCCGTCTCAAAAAAAAAAAAAAAAAAAAAGAGAGAACAGAGAGAGAGAGTGTGGCGGGGCGGGGGGCGCGGGGCAGGGGAGAAGGAAGGAAGGAAGGAGTCTTGTTAGAATGTAGACGCAGAGAAAGATTGATACAGAGGAATGTGGCCGGGTGAGATGGATGAGAACAATGACTAGGGGACTAGAAAATATAGGAATCTTTGATATTTAAAAGATGATATGGCTGGGTTCAGTGGTTCATGCCTGTAATCCCAGCACTTTGGGAGGCCGAGACAGGTGGGTCACCTGAGGTCAGGAGTTTGACACAAGCCTGGCCAACCTGGTGAAACCCTGTCTCTACTAAAAATACAACAATTAGTTGGGCGTGGTGGTGCGTGCCTGTAATTCATTCTCCCCACAGGAGGAGGGTGGCACTATTGGCAAGGAGTGAGATGATGTTGGTTGAGGCTGTGGAGATAGAAGGGAACACATGTTTACAAATAAAAGTACCTCATAGCTTGTGAAATATTTAAAATGTAGGCAGGTTACTGGACTCACTTTTAGATTAGTAAACCAAAAAATTTAGTAATAGACCTAGCTAGGTTTGTATTATTTAAGAGAAATGTTAAGGACTGCAATTTTTTTCTTTCTGTCTACACCAGCTGCAGAGCGGTGTTATATGTCATTTCCAAAGATCAGATTTGGGAATCTGTGGGTTGGTCATAGCCACAGGTTAGTTTTGTTTTTAATACTAGAATATAAAGTTGGAGTAGTTAAACTCCCTTGACTTTCTGTTTTAGAGTTCCCTTCCTGTTTTTCATTTTAGTTGAGTTATTTAGATTTAACAAATCTAAATAATCTGTGGGCATATGTTCAAGTCTGTGGACATATGTTCAAGTCTCTCTTCAAGGAATGTATATGGCTTTAAGATCATTAAGCAGAATGGTGTAGGATACCTACATGTAGGTTGCTTGCCCAGGCACAACTTAAGACATATTTGTTAACATCCTTCCTCAGACATAAAATTCTATCTTAGAAGAGAAACAACCCACCAGCTAGTGATGTTATACATTAATGTAGTTTTGTTTTTATCTAACTTTTCCTACTAGAATGTACTTTCTATGAGGACAGGGACGTTGTCTCTTTTGTTCAAGGCTGTATGCCCCTGCACATAGATTGGTACTCATCATATACCAAGTGTTAAGCGACTATTTATTGAATGAATAAATGGATAAATGAGGAATGAAGGAATATTATGTTACGCAAATCAACTTCATTAAAATAAGAAAGATGTTTCTTTTCATTTCAATCTTATAAATTAATTTAATGTTCATTTAAAGTGTTGAAAGTCTAATATTAAAATGTTTGAAAGTAAAGTGATTATTTTTAATGTTTGCAGGACTATCTCAAGCAGGTGCTGGACATTGATCTTCATGCTCAGATCCATTTTGGCAGGGTTTTTATGAAACCAGGGTATGAAAATAATCTTGTTATCTCATATATGGGGTTGGTTTGGCTTGCTTTAACTAACAAACTTTTAAATGCCTTCTTTTTACGTTTCCTATTATGAATTAACTATTCCAAGAAAAAAGAAATATAGTATTAGGATCCTTTGCACAAGTGCAGGTCCTAATGAAATAGGAATTCATCTTCCTTATGAGTCACTGAGATTGGTATGAACAAAACACAGTAACTTTCCAAACTTTTTCTCCTTTTTATTCTCATCCCTAGTTTCTTCTTCCTCTTTTTCTCTTTTTGCCCAAACTGCTTCTTTCTCTCTTTTTAAAAATAATTAATATGAGAACTCTCAAATATACCCAAAAGTAGGGAACGAACCCCCACCCCATGTACCCATCACCCAGCTTCAGTAACTATCAACATTTTTCTGTAATTGTTTTATCAATACCTCCACCCCACCCTGCGTTTTAGTGGGGAGAGAGGACTGGATTGTTTAAAAGCAAATTCTAGACATGTCATTTTGATATACATTTGAAATAATAATACTAACAACAGTATTCTCTTACCTAACCACAATGGTATTATCTCATCTAACAAAATAAATAATACTTTAATATCATCTAATACCCTGATCATATTCAAATTTCTCCCACATATCAAGAAAAAGAATGCCTTTTTATAATTGTTTTGTTTGATAAGGATTGCGTTAAGGTCCACTCAGTGTATTTTTTTAAGTCTCTATTAAATGAGAACATTTTCTGCCCCCACCCTTTTTGTTGTTGTTGTGCCATTGACTTGCTAGAGAAAATGGATCATGTGTACTGATGAATGGATTTGGCTGATTACTTCCTTAGGTTTTGTTCCTCTGTCTCTGATGTATGCTATAAATTGAAAGATACAAAGGCTTGATTAAATTCAGGTTTAATTTGTTTTTTTCCTTTGCAAGAATGTTTTGTTAAGTTGACTGTCACACTGCTTCCTTCTGGTCCCCAGGAGGAAAGAAAAATAACTAAGAAAAATAACCATGAATTTGCACATCTCTTAAAAATTAATAACACCTAAAGAAGGGCTGATGGAGGTCCTGAAGTCAGTTATAAATCCTCAAAGGTTGCCAAATGTTGGTGTTAGTGAAAGATATGGCCATATCTTTAAGAAATAGTTTAGACCTTTGCTACTCTATGAACCTATGATTTCCTGTTCAAAGACCTCAACTGTATGGCTGAGAGTTCCAGCACACCTCCATGCTGTTAGGGACAACAGTAATGATGCTTTACTGTTAATGAACCCTAGGAGAGAAGCCGAGAGGCTTCTCAGTTGTTATAAGTGAGCTATGGGTACCATCAACAAATTTCAAAAGCCTTTAAAGTATCAAGCTAGCCCTCCTAATAAGTGCCTCATGTCAGTTCTAGGATAGAGATCAGGCTTTACCTCCACAATTTGGCCATTTTTAGTATAGAATTAAGATTATCCCTAAAGCTTTGTCCACAATTAGATAGAATTCTTGGCTTTATATTTCTGTAGTTGCCTGTTGAGCGTGCCCCAATATGGCTGCTGCTGATAGGGCCTTTTTATTATTGAAACTGTTGAATTGGGGCTGGGCATGGTGGCTCACACCTGTAATCCCCAGCACATTGGGATGCTGAGGCGTGTGGATTGCTTTGAACTCAGGAGTTCCAGACCAGCCTTGGCAACATTGAGAAACCCAGTCTGTATAAAAAATACAAAAATTAGTCAGGCATTAGTTGCTTGTACCTATAGTCCCATCTACACGGGAGGATGAGGCTGGAGAATCACTTGAGCTGGGAAGCAGAGGTTGCAGTGAGTCAAGATCATGCCACTGCAGTCCAGCCTGGGTAACAGAGTGAGACCTTGTCTCAATAAAAAAAAAAGAAAGAAACTATTGGATTTGGATCATTTTGTCTTACACAAATATTATTATGCTATTGGGTATACCTCCTTTTTTTTTTTTTTTTTTTTTTTTCCTGAGCCCATGGGCAGTACTAATCTGATTAGAATACAGAGAATATCCCAAAAGCATATCAATGTGCTTCTCAAAACCTCAAAAATTGAATTGGGCCGAGTGCAGTGGCTCACGCCTATAATCCCAGCATTTTGGGAGGCCGTGGGGGTGGCTCGCTTGAGCCCAGAAGTTGGAGACCAACCTGGGCAACATGGCAAAACCCTGTCTCTACAAAAAACACAAAAATTAGTCGGGTGTGGTGGCACATGCCTGTAGTCCCAACTACTTGGGAGGCTAAGGTGAGAGGATCACTTGAGCCCAGGAGGCAGAGGTGGCAATGAGCCATGATAGTGCCACTGCACTCTGACCTGGGCAGCAGAGTAAGACCCTGCCTCAAAAAAAAAAAAAAAAAAAATTTAATTAATTGATTGTTCCATTTGCAGAGGGAAAGAAGCAAACACTACTTGCCCTCACCTCTCTTGTCCCAGAGAAGAGTTATTTGTATAATATCTATTATTTAAAATATTCTCAGTGCCTGTGATAACTTTTGTACTCTTTTTTTAATCTGTTATTTACCACTCACTTCAACTTTAGCAGTTCATCAATTCCTAATGTTTAATTTCCTCCCTTAAAATCATAACACTCTGTGACCTCAACCATTGCGTAAATGCTCTTATAGTCTGATCTCAAGAGGAGAACTGAGTAATAGGTTTTGAGTTCCAAGGAAATCGCTTCCAGAGCTTAAAAAAAATTCACAGTTTAGCAATAGGACATTTATGATAGCAATGCATAATAACAAAATATTTTTGTAATGGAATCCTTTTTTAATGAGTACCTTTATAGAAATTACATTACCTACTTGCAAGATGCAAAAGATTGCTTAAATTGGCCCTATAATTTAAATGGGCTTTAAATACAGTGGAAGAAAGAAGGTGTTAATACATTGTCTCCTCATTCTTATTATCTGTGGGTTTGCTAAAATAAAGTAGTTTCGAAGTTTAAATGGGCTTCTTTTAGTTCACCAGAATTGTATGCTTTTCTAAAGGTAATAAGAACTTAAAGGTAATTGCTACTTAATATTAGAACAGAAGAAATGTAAAACACACAAATACAATTTGGCTTTGCTATTTCCACATAACAGTGCTTTCAGAATGCAATTAAGCTCTTTCATTTTAGAGGCAAAGATACTCAGAAAAGCATTCGGAGTATTAGCAACCAGATCTACCAATCACTGTTTTCATTGGGTCATCTACAATGAGCATAGCTGTTATTAAGAACAAATCTTTGAAATTATTTGCATCACACCATAATCATTGCCAAATAACCTATCCATAAATCAGTATCAAAATCTAATCTCAGTTTTCTAAAACACAGCAAAGAATCAGAAAGTATGCAAAAGAAAAGCCTCAGAGTGGGCTGGGTGCGGTGGCTCATGCCTGTAATGCCAGTGCTTTGGGAGGCGGAGGCGGGCGGATCATGAGGTCAGGAGATCAAGACCATCTTGGCTAATACAGTGAAACCCCGTCTCTACTAAAAGTACAAAAAATTAGCTGGGCGTGGTGGCTGGCGCCTGTAGTCCCAGCTACTCAGGAGGCTGGGCCAGGAGAATGGTGTGAACCTGGGAGGTGGAGCTTGCAGTGAGCCAGATCACGCTACTGCACTCCAGCCTGGGCAACAGAGCGAGACTCCGTCTAAAAAAAAAAAAAGGCCTCCCAAAATAGATGTCCAGAGATCTAACTGGACTAACACTACATAACCATCCTGTGAGATCTTTATCCACATATAAGCTAAAGTTAGAACAACCTTGGTTCAAATTTGTGTTCCCCCACTTAGTAGCTGAGTGACTTGGACCACATTCCCTAATCTCTCTGAATCTCAGTTTCCATATAAAATGGGATAATAATTGTTACCTCATAAGCTTGTTGTAAGACTTAAATGAAATAATGAATGCGATGCATAGATGTTACTTAAAAAACAGATATTTTAGCCAGGCCCAGTGGCCCAAACCTGTGGATCACTTGAGCTCAGGAGTTCCAGACCAGCCTGGGCACATAGCGAGACCTCATCTGTATTAAAAATTTAAAAATTAGCTGGACATGGTGGTGCATGCCTGTAGTCCTACCTACTTGGAAGACTGAGGCTGGAGGATTGCTTCAGCCCAGGAGATGGAGACTGCAGTGAGCCATGATTAAGCCACTGCACTCCAGCATGGGTGACAGATCAAGACCTTGTCTCAAAAAATAAATAAATAAAAATAGATATTTTTATTATTACTGTTATTATTTTCATTCTAACAATATAACTATTGCTATCATTCTCTGGTTCTCAAACCTAAAACCAGCTTTAATGGTCAAGATGATAGCAGTTTTGCATTACAAGGTGCCACAGGGAAAAAAAAAAAAAAATTGGGAAGAAATAAAAAAACCGAAACAAGAAACAAGAACTATAGAAACATAGCAATGTGGGGTTATGGTTGGGGTGAAAACAACGCATAGTTCTCTTGTGACCTAACATCACTGTATTACAGCAGAGTAGAACACATTAATAATGATGGCTATAAATCATCAAAAAAAAGTCAGTGTCGCTGTATTATTGCCAAAGGTAATGAGTGAGGGATCTATTTTTAAAAGATCAACCTCCAAAAATAGTAAAAATAAAACAATTTAAGTGCTGAAAAGGTTAATATTTCATCAGAATTCTGCATTGCTTAATGTTCATTAATATAATGAGATTTTTTAGCTAAAATTCTATATAAAAGGTAATGAATAGGAAAAAAACACTATTCTCATATGCCACTCACTCCTTCCACCCAACCTCCCATGATAAGAGTTCATGTCAAAATCTTGAGGAAGTATAATTTGAGAATATTTTTAAATTACTACTAATTTTGGCCGGGCGCAGTGGCTCACACCTGTAATCCCAGCACTTTGGGAGGCCGAGGTGGGTGGATCACCTGAGGTCAGGGGTTCAAGACCAGCCTGACCAGCATGGAGAAATCCCGTCTCCACTAAAAATACAAAATTAGCTGGGCGAGGTGGTGGCACATGCCTATAATCCCAGCTGCTCAGGAGGCTGAGGCAGGAGAATCACTTGAACCCGGAAGGCCAGAGGTTGCAGTGAGCCGAGATCGCACCATTTCACTCCAGTGAAACTCCATCTCCAAAAAAAAATTACTATTAATTTTGTTCTAGTCATGATATTTTATTTTGATATTTCAAAAATAATGTCTTGATAATAGGGAAGTGTTTATGTCTATGCTAAAGATAGTTTTAAAAGGCTAATACAGAAGAAGCACGATTGAAAGAAAAAGTTTAAAAAAAATACTCATTTTGAACAATAGGCAACTATCTGATAGACATATTATCAGGTAGTCTTCCGGTCTTCTGCTTTTTCTTTTTTTTTTTTTTTTTTTTTTTTTTTGAGATGGAGTCTTGCTCTGTCGCCCAGGCTGGAGTGCAGTGGCCATCTCAGCTCACTGCAACCTCTGCCTCCCAGGTTCAAGCGATTCTCCTGCCTCAGCCTCCCGAGTAGCTGGGATTACAGGTACACACCACTACGCCTGGCTAATTTTTGTATTTTTAGTGGAGATAGGGTTTCACCATGTTGCCCAAGCTCATCTCAAACTCCTGACCTCAAGTGATCCACCCGCCTCAGCCTCCCAAAGTGTTGGGATTACAGGTGTGAGCCACCATGCCCGGCCAGTCTTCTGCTTTTAAGAATGATTATTGTAAATTGCCAGCAAAAGTAGTATAAACATTATTAACTAGAGGGGTGGGAAAACTTGGAAACTCCAAGATTTGGAGTCCATTTCTATGGCACTGGCAAGAAAAAAAAAAAAAAAGTAAGTAATTTTTTGTAAACCAGAAAGTGTGGTTACTTGAAAACAGGAAATACTAAAAACAAACTTATTTAAGTGTGTATAGAATACTTCAGAGTATAAAGATGTAAAGGCGAGTCAACAGAAAAGTATTTTCTATATGATAAGTGTATGGATTACAAAAACACTGGAGTACTTAATGTATTCATCATATTGCTTAGCAATCACTAACAAGTGACTTTTTCTTCTAGCTTGCCAACAACATTTGCAACTTTGGATATTGATGGTGTAAGAAAAATAATCTTTGCACTACCTGGTAAGAATAAAAAATGTTTCCTTTGCTTTTTCTGGAAAAATAGCCAAAATGTTTTGGACTTCTCTTGTGACCAGTACCCTATTAGACCACCTAGTTTGAAATCTGAAAGACCTGGGCTCAAGTCTCAGATTTTCTAAACGACCAATCACTTAACCTCTCTAGGAAGTTTCTTCACCTGCAAAATAAGACTAATATCTACTTCATAGGGTTGGTGTAAAATCAGATTAGATAATATATATCAAAGCACATTCCAAATCCTGAGATGATAATCAAGTGTTAGCTGTCACTGGATCTTTCTGGGGCACCTGCTTTTTCCTTGTAGGAAACTGGTTGAAGTTAGCAGCCTAATACCTCTCATAACCAGAAGTATTGTGCTCTAGAGGCCAAAGTGCCTTGAGTCACCCATGCCAATACCAAATCACAAAATACAAAGCTGCCTCTGGTCCTTGCCAGATTTGGGCTGGTTGAGGGGAAGGGGAAGAGGAAAGGTCAGGCTACTACTGTTACTAGTGCTTCTCAGCCAAATCCCACTCATCATCTTTCTACAACTTCCCCATTCCCACGCTTGCCCCAATGTGAGCAGAAACTTACATGTTCAGATTATAGAAAGAGCAAAGTGGGTTCAGTTCACATGGATTTTCAAATTCAAATTTTTAGTGATTTGGGGTTATATATTTAAAGTCATGATGAATCTTGATAAATTTTTAAAGAGTCTAAAAGTTTTATGCATCTATTTTTTTTTAACTTTAAAATTATCCTCTGATCATTCCGTTCAGTTCTCTATTTTTTGGCACAGATTCCTTTAGAAAATAACTTATTTATTTGAGATTTACAAATCTTATGGCTTTGGGATATTTATTTGTTTTTTATGTGAAGTAAATCTCAAAATGGAAATGTAAAGAAATGGAAGCAGGCAGAAAAATGTTAAACTTTAAAAACATTTTAAGCCCCTATCTATAAGCATTAAAGAGATTAGATTTCTATCATATAGAAAATTTTCAGAGAGAGTACATTTAAGTAAAATAGTCCTCAGAATGTATCTGTAACATGAAACTCCTTAGGACCTTTCGTAATTCCTTGGATGCTCTGATAGCCATTGTATAAAGAAATGTGCTCCTTTTCCTAGCTTCATTTGGCCTGGAAGGGCCTCTTTTGTCTGCAGAAGATATGACTTAACCTACAGACCATCAGTGATATTATAACAAAGTATGTTACTGTGGGAGCCTATTTCACCATTATACCAAAGATGTTATAAAATTAAAACCTATTTTCAAATTCCTGCTTTTAATTTGAAACCTTATCTGCTCAGCCTGAGTGAACCAACAGAGGGCAGTGGAAACTCACATGTTCAGATTGTAAAATGTGCAAAGTGGTTCCGTTTACAAGGATTTTCTTGCTTCTCTTGATGTTTTTGTTGTTGTTGTTGTTTGTTTGTTTTTGCGAGTTTTTTTGAGACAAGGTCTGGCTCTGTCGCCTAGGCTAGAGTGCAGCAGCGCGATCTCATCTCACTACAACCTCTGTCTCCTAGGCTCAAGCCATTCTCCCACCTCAGCCTCCCAGGTAGCTGGAACTATAGGCGCTTGCTATTACCCCTGGCTAATTTTTGTATTTTTTGTAGAGACGGAATTTCGCTATGTTGCCCAGGCTGGTCTCAACTTCTGAGCTCAAGCCATCCACCTGCCTCAGCCTCCCAAAGTTTTGGGATTACAGGCATGAGCCACCATGCGCAGCTTTACAAGGATTTTCCATTTCAAAACTGTATCTCTGCTTTCCTGCAGGCCATGCATTTAAAGCCATCCCTAATCTTGACAAGTTTTAAATCAAAGTTGTGTATATTTACTTGCTTTATTTGACATTTTTAACATTGCTAGAGTGATGCTCACTGTTGTAAAAATCAGAAAATACAGATAAGCATAAAAAAGTGTTAACCATAATCCCCCAACACACACATATAGATAAACCACTATTACAAGTTTTTGATATCAGTCCTTCCAATCCTTTTTCATACATAGCAAAACCCCGCCTCTAAAATAATTGGAGCGCTTCATTTTTTATACAGTAATGTTATAAAGTAGTAGTATTGTAAGGATTTTATAATCCTTGATGAACAATGGCTTTTTTATTTGTTTGGGTTTTTGTTTTGCTTTTCCAGAAAAAAATATTCTATCTGCTTGTATTTTGAAGCAAGGGAAAGTAATTGATTCTTTTATTTAAGAGTCTGCTGTTCTGTGGACAATTCATTTTTCCATTGAAATTATTAGTATCACTTGTCACTTTTTGCACCTTAAAAAATCTATTCTTAAGCACTTTTGTAGGTAGAAGAGAATTGGAGGTATGATTATAGCTAATAATAGGCTAAACTGACCATTGCCTTTTGACTTGATGATGTAATAAGCAGTGTTTAGCCAGGCCAAGGGAACCTAAAAATCTAGTAGCCCATTCCCCACTCCAGGTGATACATTCATACTTACATAGAACTGTATAAAAGTATTAAAACAATTGGAATTTTAGAACCAGAAGAGATGTTGAGAATCATGTAATCCAAACCTTTCATTTCATAGATGAGTAAAGTCAGACTCAAAAAACTTTGGAACTTGCCAAGATCTCACAGCTTGGTTAGATAATAATGCCACACAAGAAATCAAATCTGTTATTTACAGCCCAGGTGGTTGCTTCTTCACAGCCCACCCTTCCTCCTTTGAAGTGTATGACACACCTAGATTTCTTCTGGGAGAGATATAGTTGAATTCCTTAAATTCTTCTCATAACTTTAAAAGAATTTGGTATTTGTATTAGTCTGCTCAGGCTGCCATGACAGAATACCACAGACTGGGTAGCTTTTTTTTTTTTTTTTTTTTTTTGAGACAGAGTCTCACTCTGTCGCCCAGGCTGGAGTGCAGTGGCACAATCTCTGCTCACTGCAAGCTCCACCTCCCAGGTTCACGCCATTCTCCTGCCTCAGCCTCCCGAGTAGCTGGGACTACAGGTGCCCACCACCACGCCCGACTAATTTTTTTATTTTTAGTGGAAACGGGGTTTCACAGTGTTAGCCAGGATGATCTCGGTCTCCTACCTTGTGATCCAACCACCGTGGCCTCCCAAAGTGCTGGGATTACAGGCATGAGCCACTGCGCCTGGCCCAGACTGGGTAGCTTAAACAACAGAAATATATTTTATTACAGTTCTGGAGGCTGGAAGTCCAAAATCAAGGTGCCAGCAAGGTTGGCTTCTGGTGAGGCTTCTCTTCCTGGCTTGTAGACAGCAACCTTTTCACCGTGTCTTCACATGATCTTTCCTGTATGTATATAGACTCCTGGTGTCTCTTCCTCTTTTTATAAGGACATCAGTCCTATTGGATTACAGCCACACCTTTATGACCTTATTTACCTTAATTACCTCCTTAAAGGCCCTATCTCCAAATACAGTCAATCATATTGGAGGTATAGCTTTTTTTTTTTTTTTTTTTTTTTTTTTTAGAAGGAGTCTCGCTCTGTCGCCCAGGCTGGAGTGCAGTGGCCGGATCTCAGCTCACTGCAAGCTCCGCCTCCTGGGTTTACGTCATTCTCCTGCCTCAGCCTCCCGAGTAGCTGGGACTACAGGCGCCCGCCACCTCGCCTGGCTAGTTTTTTGTATGTTTTTTAGTAGAGACGGGGTTTCACCGTGTTAGCCAGGATGGTCTCGATCTCCTGACCTCGTGATCCACCCGTCTCGGCCTCCCAAAGTGCTGGGATTACAGGCTTGAGCCACCGCGCCCGGCCGAGTTATAGCTTTATCATGTGAATTCAATCCATAACAGTATTCATCTTCAGGTCCTTAACACACATCTTAAATCATTTGTTTGGTTTTTTTTTTTTTTTTTTTTAATTTAAAGGAATATCTAGGTAGAGAAGGTTATAAATAAGTTTCCTGATGTTTATATTTTCTCAGTTTGGGTACCAAGCTTGTAATACTATAGTAATTTTTAAATGCTTAAAAAATAGCAAATAGATATATAAAACTTGTAAACGGCTTTAAAACAAGATTAGTAATGAGTAATCTTGATAATAAGATTAGTAATGGCTTTCAACTGGCTCAGGAAAGCAAAAACAAATGGTGTTAAACAGCTTCTAGGCAGCAGAATTCTCCATTTTACTGAAAGACGCAAATGTTTATACCCCCTGTGGCATTTAGTTGACTATACCTCTGTTCTAGTTGGATTCAAGGTGATTCAGAAGAGGAAAAATTGTGCCTAGTCACTTCCGTCACATTCTGATACCCGAAGATATAGACAGACATAACTATTTGGCAAATTGTTACACAGTGTATTATAAATAACTGCTTGGTTGACTTTCAGGGAATCCTGTATCGGCTGTCGTCACCTGCAATCTCTTTGTTGTGCCTGCACTGAGGAAAATGCAGGGCATCTTGGATCCTCGGCCAACCATCATCAAAGCAAGGGTAATGCTTTCTAATGACCAGAAACCAAAATGGAAGCCTGGTAACAGCGATATAATTTCCTAACTGTCCAAAATAAACATCTAGAGTTTTCTATTTGTTTTGATGGAAAATGTGATTATATTCTCCCCTGTGTACTAGAAAATGTAGGGGAAAGGATCCCTTTTATTCTCTTCCTTCATGACTTCTAAAGTGAATCATTTTCTCCAGATAGAAGTCCATATACAAGTCCAGAGAGCACGGCTTAAAAACTCGAGTGATGCTTAAGGACAACACAGTTAATAGGATATATCTGGCTCTACCCTAACACTAGACCTGTCTGGAACAAGGGAGAATTTTCTTTTCCCCACGCAAACTCACAGGGATAGCAATTAACCTGCTCACTTTTTCGGTGACTTCAACGATAAATTTTAAACAATTCAGAAGAAGACAAAGGACTGGAAAGAGATCCTGATAATTCAGCAGGGAAACGATAACCATATTGTTTGGAAGAGAACTGCTAAGGCTGAGAAATATGCCATGGTAAAAGTCACTTGGAAATTAGGTCTCCTTCTCCACCAACACTAACTTCAATGTGATTTACTACTACTCAACTAATTATGTTATACACTTTCTGTGTGACTAATGAATAATGTTCTTAGCAATATAAACTACAGTACCAAACCATTACTTTCCAAGAGTTCCAAAGTAAATTCAAATATGGCAAAATGCCATGATTAGTTGACAGGAAGAACAAAAAACATAACAGATAAAATATTAGGCCAGTCTCAATGGCTCGCGCCTGTAATCCCAGCACTTTGGGAGGCCAAAGCAGGTGGATCACCTGAAGTCAGGAGTTTGAGACCAGCCTGGCCAACATGGTGAAACCCCGTCTCTACTAAAAGTAGAAAAAATTAGCTGGGCGTGATAGTGGGTGCCTGTAATCCCGGCTATTCAGGAGGCTGAGGCAGGAGAATCGCTTGAACCCGGGAGGCGGAGGTTGCAGTGAGCCAAGATCGTGCCATTGCACTCCAGCCTGGGAAACAAGAGCAAAACTTCATCTCAAAATAAAAATAAAAACATAAAATGTTAAAAAAAAATATTACTCTGAGAATACATAGGATAAAAACCTTAAGAAAATCTAAGGCCGGGCGCGGTGGCTCAAGCCTGTAATCCCAGCACTTTGGGAGGCCGAGAACGGCGGATCACGAGGTCAGGAGATCGAGACCATCCTGGCTAACACGGTGAAACCCCGTCTCTACTAAAAATGCAAAAAACATTAGCCGGGCATGCTGGCGGCGCCTGTAGTCCCAGCTACTCTGGAGGCTGAGGCAGGAGAATGGCGGGAACCCGGGAGGCGGAGCTTGCAGTGAGCTGAGATCCGGCCACTGCACTCCAGCCTGGGCGACAGAGCGAGACTCCGTCTCAAAAAAAAAAGAAAATCTAGGTTTTCAATAGTCTGAACATTGACTGTTTAAATGCTAAGAACTTTGTGGACTGGGATATGAAACAATCTCCTTAAAATTTCATGAAAAATTTAACTAGATTTTTTTTAATAATCACAGTGGTAATCAAATTTGAAATTAAGTGGAAAAAGAAATAAAAATTATCCATGAACAAAAAGTATTCTGATCAAGTCAGAAGTCAGAGTCATAAAGCTTAGATTTAGACAGTCAAACCAGTAATACTGAATTTACTATCTTCATATTTACTTAATTAAGGAAATAATTCACATTATTATAAGAGAGAGAGAAAGAAGGCTTCCCTTTGACTTTGCAGATCTCTTATGAATCCTTTCATTTATTTCTTATTGTAACATCCACCATCTCTTCTTTAAAACAGACATTGTGGCAATCGTCTGTTCTGACAACAAAGATGAGATGGTACTCTATAATCAGACTGATGCTTGATATGTTGTTCCGGATGGTGCCCATTTCCTGTCAGCAAAGGATATTGAGAAGTGGTCAAAAAATCAGTCAACTGCGTTTCTCTCACTGCAGTGTCATTGGGACTGCCAGTATGGGTCATCAGTATGCTTGGCTATTTGTCTCTTTTGTTTCTTAGCTTTCCAAATCACCCCCACATCAGTACTGACACAACAGACACTTTAAAACATAAACATATATTTCCTTGAAACGTGGTAAGTCTTATCTCTCTTTTCTGACCATAAAAGATGCAGCTTACCCACACCACTGATTACTGTTCTTCAGAATAGATGCCACAGCCATTGCCTTTACCATTGCTTGCTGCTTTCAGGAAGTGGGAGTCAGTGTTAAAGGCTGCTGTTGGTAAATCATACTGTTGGACTCTGATGTGGCCATTCTATGTGTCAGTGCAGAAAATGTCATCCTTGCTAGGCACAGTGGCACTCGCCTGTAATCTCTGATACTCAGGAGGCTCAGGCAGGAGGATTGCATGAGGCCAAGTGTTTGAGACCAGCCTGGGCAACATAGCAACACCCTGCCTCTAAAAAAAGTAACAAAAATAAAATGTAAAAAAATTAATGAAAATAAAATGTCATCCTTTTATATCAAAGCATTCAGAAGAGCATCAGTTTAGAACAAACGTTTCCCTTATTTCCTTGGTCACTTAGGTTGGAGGTGAAAATCTTCTCATTTTCAATACACAATAAGAAACACTTCCAAAGCATCTGGTAAAAAAACAAAAAAAGGAAGGAACACAATCCTAGCAATTCATCAAATAGGATTATTGACCCCATGTTTCCATGCAAGGACATTCTATCATGTGTTTCCTTAATATCCCATTAAAGCACTCTATACCGCCCTTGTTATCAACTTTCTTTGCTAGAAACATACCTGGAGTAACTCCTATTGATATTAACAACTTAGGCAGTGATTAAGAGACAGGAAAGGGGGAAAGCATGTTCTAGAAGATAGCCAACTATAAGTCCCTCATGCCCATCCCCCTCACAAACACAGCCAGAACAATGAATAAATAACTGTATTTTAATGGAAAAAAAACTGAAGAAGAGCAGCCGAGTGTATCAGTGGAGTAAGAGAAACCCTGGTGAACACAGAAACTCAGGATGGTCACATAGAGAACAGAAGGATCAGCTGGGAACCAGGAAGAACTCCCTTGGCAAGGAGTTAAGCAGGGGATCCCAGCAACCCCCATCAACACTTTGGACACCTACAGACCTGACGGGGATACCCTGCGGTCCTCACAAGCATGAAGCCCAGCTGGAAGAACTTCCTGGAGTCCACAGAGCTATGCTCCCCCCAGGAAAGGAGCCAACGCTGTGCGCTGACCTATGTGGCCTGTGCAGCTGCTGCACTTACACCATGTTGGAATTGGAACTGTGGCTAGAGTTTTCTTGCTCTGGGAGCAAGTAGTCACAGCACCCCTTCATCCCCAGTGCTACCCCAACACTGCGGCCTGACATCCACAGACTCAGATGCAAGCAGCTGTACAACTTTCCCAGTGGAGCCAAATAGAGGTGGAGCTACTCCACCTAGCGCCCCTCGCATCCCCCTCAGCCAGAGCTAAAGCCATATACTGCCTCCTAGGAAAACAGTATCTTGGCTGCTCAGAGCAATCATGCCTCCCTAAGTTCAGTCGTATACTAGCCTAAGTTGAAGCAGCACCCAGCATCCCAGGAAATGCTGCTTTTGCTGCCCAAAGTAATCATGCAGTCTAGTACCTAAGCTAAAGCAGCACCGTCTATCCCAGAGAAAAGGTGCCAGAGCCACCCAGTACAGTCATGTCCCCAAGGCCTGAGCTGAAGCAGCACATCACCCCCTAGGAAACTGGTGCCCTGGCTGAACTGAGCAACTGGGCATCTGGAACTATGCCAAGGTAGTACCCACAACCCAGGGAAACGGAGGAGTGGCTGAGCTGAGACACCTCATCCTACAGGTCAAACAACTTCCTACTCTCCTTTCCTGAAGCTAGACTAGCCCCCTAGTGTCTGAGCAGCTGAGAAACACCTCTTCCTAGGATGTACAGTCATTGCTATGCTGTTTACTGCCCCCACCCCAGGGCCCAAATGACAGCTGTGCCCCACCAGTCTGGATTACTTATTGCTGCTGCACCTGGCTGCACAAAGTCTGGGATTCTACCAAGCCCCACCAGCACAGGGTCTAGGGTCACTACTACACACCGCCTTATCCCCTGGGACCTAGGTTGCCAATAAGCCCTATTGGCTCAGGTTCCTAGATAGCAACGATAGCCTGCTCCCTAGGCCAAAACATCCAGGGGCAACCCTTCTTCTCTGGAGTCAGGCCAGAGCTGTGCCCTTGCCCTACAGGGACAGAATCATAGCTACAACTCAGCCACCTGAACCCAAGCTGCTAAGGGGTACCCAAAGTCACAGACCCTGGCTCTGTGGACAACCTACATGCAAACCTACCAGAGACCCTCAGACCCAGGTGCCACAATAGGTTCACAAGACCCTGAACCTAGGACCCTGGCCCCACATCCACTCTAAGCACCTGTACCAGGAACTCAGTGCTCCAGTAGGCCTTCTTGTAGGCCATGTCAGATTTGACACAAAGAGTGATCTCCCTAGGCTATATCTTCCCATTGTGGAGAAAATAAGAATAAGGAAGACACTAAAAGCCCTTAACACTGAATATTAGCAACCTATGCCGCCACCACCACTTCCACAAACTTCCATGGACTAGGTAACTGAGGCACCCACAGTTACTGCTCGCCCTGAATGCACCTGAAGATGCTGCATGGAAACTATACCACTATACCTATTGAAAAAGTCACCACACCCTTCCCAACTGGCACACTAAAACCCAACTGCAAATGAAAGTCTTTTTCTATGGAAACAAGAAAGACTGGAAGAAAGATTAGTTCCACCAGGTGCACAGATTAATGCAGGCTCACAAGAAACACAAAAAGCAACCAGATATGATAACACCAAAGGAACATAATGGGTCTCTAGTAACAGAACCAAATGAAAAGAAAATCAATGACCTGCTAGAAAATAAATGCAAAATAATTATTTGAAGGAAATTCAATAGATATAAGAAAAAATATATAGAGACAAGTCAACAGAATCAGGAAAACAATTTATGATATAAATGAGAAATTCGACAGAGATAGGAATCATTAAAAAAAATTCCTACAGCTGAAGAATTCAATACATGAAATAAAAAATACAATAGAGAGCTTCAACAACAGACTTTGTCAAGCCAAAGACTTTCTGAACTTGAAGATAGGTCATTTGAAATTACCCACTCTAAAGGGGAAGAAAAGAAATAACAATGAAAAAGATTGAAGAAAGCCTGTAAGATTTTGGGCCATCATTAAGTCAACAAATTTTTTTTATTATACTTTAGGTTCTGGGGTACATGTGCACAATATGCGGGTTTGTTACATATGTATACATGTGCCATATTGGTTTCCTGCACCCATCAACTTGTCATTTACATTATGTATTTCTCCTAATGCTATTTCTCCCCCAGAGCCCCACCGCCCCACCCCCCAACAGGCCCTAGTGTGTGATGTTCCCCTCCCTGTATCCATATGTTCTCATTGTTCAACTCCCACTTATGAGTGAGAACATGTGGTGTTTGGTTTTCTGTCCTTGTGCTAGTTTGCTGAGAATGATGGTTTCCAGCTTCATCCATGTCCTTGCAAAGGACATGAACTCATACCATTTTTATGGCTGCATAGTATTCCATGATGTATATATGCCACATTTTCTTTATCCAGTCTATCATTGATGGATATTTGGGTTGGTTCCAAGTCTTTGCTATTGTGAATGGTGCCGCAATAAACATACATGTGCATGTGTCTTTATAGTAGAATAATTTATAATCCTTTGGGTATATACCCAGTAATGGGATTGCTGGGTCAAATGGTATTTCTAGTTCTAGATCCTTGAAGAATTGCCACACTGTCTTCCACAATGGTTGAACTAATTCACACTCCCACCAACAGTGTAAAAGCATTCCTATTTCTCCACATTCTCTCCAGCATCTGTTGTTTTCTGACTTTTTAATGATCGCCATTCTAACTGCCATGAGATGGTATCTCATTGTGGTTTTGATTTACATTTCTCTAATGACCAGTGATGATGAGCATTTCTTCATGTGTCTGTTGGCCGTAATAAATGTCTTCTTTTGAGAAGTATCTGTTCATATCCTTTGCCCACTTTTTGATGGGGTTTTTTTTTTCTTGTAAATTTGTTTAACGTCTTTGTAGAGTCTGGATATTAACCCTTTGTCAGATGGATAGATTACAAAAATTTTCTCCCATTCTGTAGGTTGCCTGTTCACACTGTGATAGTTTCTTTTGCTGTGCAGAAGCTCTTTAGTTTAATTAGATCCCATTTGTCGATTTTGGCTTTTGTTGCCATTGCTTTTTGTGTTTTAGTCATGAAGTCTTTGTCCATGCCTATGTCCTGAATAGTATTGCCTAGGTTTTCTTCTAGGGTTTTTATGGTTTTAGGTCTGACATGTAAGTAATTAATCACTCTTGAGTTAACTTTTGTATAAGGTGTAAGGAAGGGATCCAGTTTCAGCTTTCTACATATGGCTAGCCAGTTTTCCCAGCACCATTTAATAAATAGGGAATCCTTTCCCCATTGCTTGTTTTTGTCAAGTTTGTCAAAGATCAGATGGTTGTAGATGTGTGGTGTTATTTCTGAGGCCTCCGTTCTGTTCCATTGGTCTATATATCTGTTTTGGTACCAGTACCATGCTGTTTTGGTTACTGTAGCCTTGTAATATAGTTCAAAGTCAGGTAGTGTGATGCCTCCAGCTTTGTTCTTTTGGCTTAGGATTGTCTTGGCAATGCGGGCTCTTTTTTGGTTCCATATGAACTTTAAAGCAGTTTTTTCCAATTCTGTGAAGAAAATCAGTGGTAGCTTTATGGGGATAGCATTGAGTCTATAAATTACTTTGGGTGGTGTGGCCATTTTCATGATATTGATTCTTCCTATCCATGAGCATGGAATGTTCTTCCATTTGTTTGTGTCCTCTTTTATTTCGTTGAGCAGTGGTTTGTAGTTCTCCTTGAAGAGGTCCTTCACATCCCTTGTAAGTTGAATTCCTAGGTATTTTATTCTATTTGTATCAATTGTGAATGGGAGTTCATTCATGATTTGGCTCTCTGGTTGTGTGTTATTGGTGTATGGGAATGCTTGTGATTTTTGCACATTGATTTTGTATCCTGAGACTTTGCTGAAGTTGCTTATCAGCTTAAGGAGATTTTGGGCTGAGACGATGGGGTTTTCTAAACATACCATCATGTCATTTGCAAACAGAGACAATTTGACTTCCTCTCTTCCTATTTGAATACCTTTATTGCTTTCTCTTGCCTGATTGCCCTGACCAGAACTTCCAATACTATGTTGAATAGGAGAGGTGAGAGAGGGCATCCTTGTCTTGTACCAGTTTTCAAAGGGAATGCTTCCAGTTTTTGCCCATTCAGTATGATTTTGGCTGTGGGTTTGTAATAAATAGCTCTTATTATTTTGAGATACGTTCCATCAATACCTAGTTTATTGAGAGTTTTTAGCATGAAGGGCTGTTGAGTTTTGTCAAAGGCCTTTTCTGCGTCTGTTGAGATAATCATGTGGTTTTTGTCATTGGTTCTGTTTATGTGATGGATTATGTTCATTGATTGCATATGTTGAACCAGCCTTGCATCCTAACTTGATCGTGGATGAAGTTAACTTGATCGTGATGGATAAGCTTTTCGATGTGCTGCTATTTCGGTTTGCCAGTATTTTACTGAGGATTTTCACATCGATGTTCATCGGGCATATTGGCCTAAAATTCTCTTTTTTTGTTGTGTCTCTGCCAGGCTTTGGTATCAGGATGATGCTCTCCTCATGAAATGAGTTAGGGAGGATTCCCTCTTTTTCTATTGCTTGGAATAGTTTCGGAAGGAATGGTACCAGCTCCTCTTTGTACTTCTGGTAGAATTTGGCTGTGAATCCATCTGGTCCTGGACCTCTTTTGGTTGGTAGGCTATTTATTATTGCCTCAATTTCAGAGCCTGTTACTTGTCTATTCAGAGATTCTGCTTCTTCCTGGTTTAGTCTTGGGAGGGTGTATGTGTACAGGAATTTATCTATCCATTTCTTCTAGATTTTATAGTTTATTTGCATAGAGGTATTTATAGTATTCTCTGATGGTGGTTGTATTTCTGTGGGATCAGTGGTGATATCCCCTTTATCATTTTTTTTTAACGTCTATTTGATTCTTCTCTCTTTTCCTCTTTATTAGTCTTGCTAACGGTCTATCTATTTTGTTGATCTTTTCAAAAAACCAGCTCCTGGATTCATTGATTTTTTTGAAGGGTTTTTTTGTGTCTCTGTCTCCTTCAGTTCTGTTCTGATCTTAGTTATTTCTTGTCTTCTGCTAGCTTTTGAATTTGTTTCCTCTTGCTTCTCTAGTTCTTTTAACTGTGATGTCAGGGTGTCTATTTTACATCTTTCCTGCTTTCTCTTGTGGGCATTTAGTGCTATAAATTTCCCTCTACACACTGCTTTAAACGTGTTCCAGAGATTCGGGTATGTTGTGTCTTTTTTCTCATTGGTTTCAAAGAACATCTTTATTTCTGCCTTCATTTCATTATTTACCCAGTAGTCATTCAGGAGCAGGTTGTTCAGTTTCCATATAGTTGTGCGGTTTTGAGTGAGTTTCTTAATCCTGAGTTCTAATTTGATTGCACTGTGATCTGAGAGACAGTTTGTTGTGATTTCTGTTCTTTTACATTTGCTGAGGAGTGTTTTACTTCCAATTATGTGGTCAATTTTAGAATCAGTGCGATGTGGTGCTGAGAAGAATGTATATTCTGTTGATTTGGGGTGGAGAGTTCTGTAGATATCTATTAGGTCCATTTGATCCAAAGCTGAATTCAAGTCCTGGATATCCTTCCAAAGCTGAATTCAAGTCCTGGATATCCTTGTTAATATTCTGTCTTGTTGATCTGTCTAATATTGACAGTGGGGTGTTAAAGTCTCCCATTATTATTGTGTGGGAGTCTAGATCTCTTTGTAAGTCTCTAAGGACTTGCTTGATGAATCTGGGTGCTCCTGTATTGGGTGCATATATATTTAGGATGGTTAGCTCTTCTTGTTGAATTGATCCCTATACCATTAAGTAATGGCTGTCTTTGTCTCTTTTGATCTTTGTTGATTTAAAGTCAATTTTATCAGAGACTAGGACAGGATTGCAACCCCTGCTGTTTTTGCTTTCCATTTGCTTGGTAGATCTTCCTACGTCCCTTTATTTTGAGCCTATTTGTGTCTTTGCACGTGAGGTGGGTCTCCTGAATACAGCATATACTGATGGGTCTTGACTCTTTATCCAATTTGCCAGTCTATGTCTTTTAATTGGGGCATTTAGCCCATTTATGTTTAAGGTTAATATTGTTATGTGTGAATTTGATCCTGTCATTATGATGCTAGCTAGTTATTTTGCCCGTTAGTTGATGCAGTTTCTTCATAGCATCGATAGTCTTTACAATTCGGCGTATTTTTGCAGTGATAGGCACCAGTTATTCCTTTCCATGTTCAGTGCTTCCTTTAGGAGCTCTTGTAAGGCAGGCCTGGTGGTGGCAAATCTCCCAGCATTTGCTTGTCTGTAAAGGATTTTATTTCTACTTCACTTATGAAGCTTAGTTTGGCTGGATGTGAAATTCTGGGTTGAAAATTCTTTTCTTTAAGAATGTTGAGTATTGGCCCCCACCCTCTTCTGGCTTGTAGGGTTTCTGCTGAGAGATCTGCTGTTATTTTGATGGGCTTTCCTTTGTGGGTAACCCGACCTTTCTCTCTGGCTGCTCTTAACATTTTTTTCCTTTATTTCAACCTTGGTGAATCTGACGGTTATGTGCCTTGGGGTTGCTCTTCTCGAGGAATATCCTTGTGGTGTTCTCTGTACTTCCTGAATTTAAATCAACAAATATTTTTATCATCAGAGTCCAGAAGAAGAAGAGAAGGGAAAGAGGATAGGAAACTTATTTAATGAAATAATAGCTGAAAAACATCCCAAATCTGTTGAGAGATATAGACATCCAGATCCAGGAAGTTCAAAGTTCTCCAAATATATTCAACCCAAAAGATCCTTCCCAATTTGTCAAAAGTTGAAGACAAAGAATTACATACATACAAGGAAGTCCATATTAGACTAACAGTAGATGTATCTGCAGAAACCTTACAGGCCAGAAGGGAAGGGAATGATATATTTAAAGTGCTGATAAAAAAAAAAAAATGCCAGCGAGAAATACTACATGCAGCAAAGCTATCCTTCAGGAACAAGGGAGAAATAAAGCCTTTCCCAGACAAACCAAAGCTGAACACCATCTTCTTAGCCTTCTTTTCTCTTTTCACCAGAGCAACCCAACCCCTGGACTTCCTGTATTAAGAATATAAGGTGGCCAGGCATGGTGGCTCATGCCTATGAATCCAGTACTCTGGGAGGCCCAGATGGGAGGATTGCTTGAGCTCAGGAGTTCAAGACCAGCCTGAGCAACATAGCAACACGCCATCTCTACAAAAAAAATAAAAATTAGTCAGGTGTGGTGGCACATGCATGTGGTCCCAGCTACTCAGGAGGCCAAGGCAGGAGGATCACTTGAGCCCAGGAGGTCAATGCTGCAGTGAACCATGATCGTGCCACTGCACTCCAGCCTAGGTAACAGAGTGAGACCTTGTGTCAAAAGAAAAAATACATTTTAATTGAATGTTATTTAAAAAGAAAAAGAACATAAGGTGGTAGTGATAGCAACAACAGAATACCAAGGATAGTCTCCATGTCCAGTATATTCTTTACACAACCCCTACCATCTTGTAGTTTTGTCAGATGATCAGGTGACCAAGTTTGTTTTCTTTTCTTCTTTATTCTGTAGTTATCATGTGATGTAAAACTCGATCCTCGTCCAGAATACCATCGGTGTATACTAACTTGGCATCACCAAGAACCACTACCTTGGGCACAGAGTACAGGTTAGTCATTCACATCTACAGATATTCCTAGGCACCTATCCTGTTAAACCACAAATTTATATATAATCTTCCTTGGTTATAGCTGATTTTGTAATTATTATACATTTTCCTTTTTGAAAAGTTAGATGAGTCAAATTATTCCTAAACAGTATAGCAAAAGTTAAAAAATAACTATTAGAAGTTTACTTATATTATTGAGCCATATTTTCTGGATAAACATTTAGAATGTCCACATATCATTGACTAATATTCTGTAATAAATCTGGAATTACAGAAGATTTGATATGTTTGTTCAACCAATAAGTTCTGAGTATAACTTTGTAGGAAAAGGAGGAGATTCTAGCTATACCACCTTGAAATGTGAGATGAAAGCCCAATTTATAATGTGGTTCTCTGTTGCCTCTACCATACCCTACTTATTGGTAAATTCGAAGGGCAGAGAAATCAATATTGATAATTCAGAGTTCTATAGTGACCTCCACTAGACTTTAAACTGTTATTCCCAACTTCCCTAGTCATATTTTGCCTAACTTTTGATGTGACTCCAGAAAAATTGTACGACTAAGTAAAAACATCAGCTAACAGTGACCAAGTTCATGAGCTTTGCCATCAGAGAGAGCTGCATTCAAATTGGCCACCAACCTAGTTAGCAGGATCCTAGGCAAGTTACCTAAGAATTTTTTGAGTCTTGTGAGAATCAAATAAGGTGTTTAAGTAAAGTGCCTAGTACTTTGGCACTTAGTAAAGAAATGGTAGCTGCTACCATTATTGTCATTATTATTTTAATAGGTTTTTATAAAGCCTCCCTTTTCAGACACGCATAACATTTCAGCCTGAATTGAGAAATTCTGTGGCATTTTGCATAATGCTATAAAATCCTGGTTTTACTCTTTCAAACAAGAATTTCTAATGTTTATTTTTAAAGTTTGAATGAGCTGGTGGTAGGATATAGTATCATGGCCACCTGAAAAAGATACTGGAAAGTTTGATCATCCCTTCTCCTCTTGAAGACCTGCATTTCTGTCTGTTTACATTTTGAAAAGGTCTACAAGGGCCCAAATGTGTATGCCATGATGCTTGTGCTGCTGTAATAAGAGTATTTCTTTCTAGGTAATCAAATGAGCAGCCGTCTGATGAGCATGCGCAGTGCCAATGGATTGTTGATGCTACCTCCAAAGACAGAACAGTATGTGGAGCTCCACAAAGGCGAGGTGGTGGATGTCATGGTCATTGGACGGCTATGATGGTCACCAGCAGGAGAAAGCTTTGATGCATGTCCACATATCATTGACTGTATCCTGTAATATGCAACGGCACAGCTAGTTTTCCCGATTTGGATAAAAGTTGATCTGTATAGTCAACATCTTGAACTATATTTCAAATGAATTTAAATATCTTTTAAAGAAAAAAACACCTAAAAATAAATCTTAACAAACAATTCTATTCTGATTATATCAAGGCAAATTTTTCCTTTCTTGCAAATTGCTTTGTGTGTTCAATGCTAGGTCTGATAGCGATAGCTTTTAGTAGACAGCGGTAGGTGCCTGCAGAACTTGTGTTTTTCTCATCTTTAAAATACAACTACTTATGCTCTTAAATCAAGGCTGTCTGCTTATTTATACTAGCGTAGGCAATACTTGGATTTCCCTTCTTAGTATGCTTCATAACTGCTTTACAGAGAGCTTTTGCTTGTTCTTTCTCATGTATCTCGTGTTTATGTGCACAGTGCCAAAAGAAGACTGACTGGGTGGAGGGAGGCTCTGCCTTGCCTCAAGAACCATCCCCTGCAGAGCATCCAGGGAGGTTTCTCGCCCCAATAGCCTCATGGTACAGTACTCTTGGGCAGTAACTGGACACCTTTTATTTGAACAAACAAACTGAAGAAAAAATGCTTCCTTAAGTGCTGACAGCCTTTTTAACCAATACATTTAAAATTGTACAGAACAAAAAAATAAAATCAAAGACTGATCTTGTACAGATACTAGTGTTACCAGCATTCATGTGGAAATCAAGAGCAAAGACAAAATAATGTTAAACAACTCTGTATCATAACATTTTCTGTAATGATACTGAAACTTAATGAATAAAAAAAATTCCTTGATCATTATTTAAAAATGTAATGTGTTGGCCTCGTTATTAAAAAAGAGAAGAATGTCATGCCATTCTGATAGGGTTCTGCCTAATAAAAGGAATAGTTAAGATGGCCTACCAAGAAGATTTAAAATATGGTATATTGTAACTCTGTATCTTACTACAATGTTTGGGAAAAAATGTGATCATAGCATTATGATCTGTAGCATGTGAAAATACAGATGAGAAGGTAGGAGAACCTGTAGTTGGTCTGGTCTTTCCAGTCATAGCTGGAGAATAGCAAGCAAATTTAGAGGAAGGGTATTAATGACTTGGAAAAAAAATTCATATTTTAGATGCCATAAAAGTCAATTTCGAACATCTACAGTTCTTTGAAATGGAGAAAAAAATAAGCAATGAACCAAAAAATTACAGATGAGCACCTTGAAATTTTTCAACTGTGTTAGTAAGGAAATGGGAAAAAATATATGTGCTGACCATTGAAAACACAATAGGTAAAATATACTCTATCCACAATGACTCCTTTAATAAAAACTTAGGGGCACTTTTCAAATGGTAGTAACAGAAAGATGTTAAATATACTGTAAAATGTGCTCAGGAAAGCAAACTACAAAAATTGGCCTAGTAGTAAACAAAATGTCAAGGGATGGTAAGTAAAGGCCAAATAGTAAACAAATATGTGATACTGATATGTGATATTTTCATTTCATATTTACAGTTGAAGAAGATAAGGTTAGTTAATAGAGGTCAAATGAGAGAGTATGCAAAGAATCCTTTTATGTACATGCATTCAAGAAGTATTTGTTAAGCAGCTATTGTGTTCTTAGGTACAAAGTACATCATGCTACTATTTACAAACATGAATAGGGCAGAGCACCTGACATCACACTTCATTAGGGAGATAACAAAAATGCATGCAAATAACCACAATATTTAATATATTTGATAATATATAGTAGAGTGTATAGAATGTGATAAATGCCATAATACAGATTCTAAGGGCTGGAAGAATTCAGATGAGATTTCAAGGAGTAAGATGGCATGTTAGTGGGTCTTTTTTTTTTTTGTAGAGGCACAGTCTTGCTCTACTGCTCAGGCTGGAGTGCAGTAGCATGGTCATAGTGCACTACAGCCTCGAACCCCTGGCCTCAAGTGATCCTCCTGCATCGGACTCCCAAAGTGCTGGAATTACAGTTGTGAGCCACCATGCCCAGCGGATGTTATTGCGTCTTGAAGGATGGTAGAATTCTGAAGATGATAGCACAGGAAAAAGGGTATTCCAAAAACAGAGAATGACAGGTAATTAATGATAATTATTATAGAATAATTTCTATACCTGTAATATAGGAAGAACAACAATTATAGGGTTGTCGTGGAAATTAAACATATGAAATGTGCTGAGAGCAGTGCTTGTCATATATTAAGCTCCACAAAGGTAGAGATTTTTGTTTATTATGTTCATTCCTGTTATCCCCAAATTCCTAGAAGAGTCTCTGGCATATGTGCATATATACAAGCATCAGTAAATATTTTCTCAATAAAACACATTATGTAGAACTTACTGTAGGCCAGGCATTATCCTAAATACTTTCTATATGTTTAATTTTCACAACCCTATAAGCATTGGTTTTCCTGTATTACAGATGAGGACACTGAGGCACAGAGATTAAGAAACTTGTCCATGGTCACATAGATAGTAGGAGAGAGAGCAAGCATTCAAATTCAGCAATCTGACTCTACAGTCTGTACTCTTTTTTTTTTTTTTTTGAGATGGAGTCTTGCTCTTGTCACCCAGGCTGGAGTACAGTGGCGCAATCTCAGCTCACTACAACCTCCACCTCCTGGGTTCAAGCAATTCTCCTGCCTCAGCCTCCAAAGTAGATAGGATTACAGACATGCACTGCCATGCCCAGCTAATTTTTCTATTTTTAGTAGAGATGGAGTTTCACCATGTTGGCCAGGCTGGTCTCAAACTCCTGACCTCAGGTGATCCGCTGGGATTATAGGCATGAGCCACTGTGCCCCACCTATATTCTGTTTTTCTTTTGTTGTTGTTTTGTTTTGTTTTGAAATAGGGTTTCACTCTGTTGCCCAGCCTGGAGTGCAGTGGCTTGATCTCAACTTACTGCAGCCTTGACCTCCATGGGCTCAAGTGATCCTTCCATCTCAGCCTCCTGAGTAGCTGGGACTACCCATCACACCTGGCTAATTTTTTTTGTATTTTGCAGAGACAGGCTAGTCTTGAACTCCTAGGCTCAAGTGATCCGCCCATCTCAGCCTCCCACAGTGCTGGAGTTACAGGCATGAGTCACCACACTCAGCCTACAGTCTATCTTCTTAAACTCCTAAGTTATAGAAACAAAATAGGTATAAGATGTTTGGGAGACTGAAAAAGTACTGATTTAAGGCCCAAAAGTTATTAAAGTTATTTGGTATTAAAGTTCTTAAGTACCAAATTAAGAGTCTAGATTTATTCTAGAGACAATAAAACCATTAGAGATTCTTGATCAGGGATGTATCATGATCAGAGATATCCTTTTAGGGAAAATGCTTTGGCAGCCTTCAGGCAGATAGACTAGAATGGAGAGAAATAAATGAAAGACACCAGTTAAGTTATAGCAATTGTGCAGGTGAGGGGGTAGAGGTGATGATGATGGTGATGGGAAGGTCCCAACAGATGGATACATCTCTGGAGAGAAAAGAATGGAAAGAATTTTATGGCTGATTTCAAGTTTTGGAAAGGAAGTTAAAGAAGGGAGAGATGATTCAAAGTCTCCCCTCTTGGCTGACTGAGAAAATGTTAAACATTAACAAAAAGAAAGAAAAAATGAGTTTTATGGAGGAGTTGAGTTTGGGCATGTGTTTGAGATGCCAGGAGTGCTAAGATAGACATGTCCCACTGGCATTTGAAAGTACAGGTTAGGGGTTCACAGAAGAGTTACTGACTCGATACAACCTTGGGAATCATTCACATAAAGGTGGCATCTGAAATGCAAGGGTGGATGGAAACGATTATCAAGAAAAGCCTTGCCAAGAGAAGAGGACAGGCCTTGGGGTGTTGGAGGAAAAAGCCATGAATGGCATCAGGGGAAAAACAGTTTGTAGAAGAGAAGAGAAGGAGTGCAGGGTCCCACAAACCAAGGAGGAGAGTCTCAAGAAGGATCAACTGTAAATGCAAAAGAAATACCAAGAAGAATGAAGGCTCAAAAAGCCTTATTGATTAGGCAATTATTTGTGAACTCTAAGAGTGCACTTTTAGTAGTGGGTTAAGAGCAAAAGCCAGATTACAATCTAGAAACTGTGAACATGAATTCTTCTGAATTTGTGTGTGAAAAAAGAAAGACAAAATAGTAGCATGAACTGATAACAAAGTGGAGGGAAGATTTGGTTTGTGGGTTTTGAAAAAGAAACAACAGTGGTGGGCATATTAACAATGCAAGAGTAGTATCCTAAAAGGAGAAAGAAGAGGAAAGAAGGGCTGGATTTAAGGACCCTGGTGGCCCAATTCAGCTGGGAAAGAAAAGGAACATTTTTCCTTCTGAGTTAGAAAAAGGAGAAGATATGAACACACTTGAAGTGGAAACAGGGGAAATGTCATTTAAATGTTAAAGTTCAACAAAATATTTCTACTTGGCACCGTGGACATCAATTTTATCTAATCTATTTGCATTTATTTGACTAAAATTATATAAGAAGCATATTACAAGTCTTTTTTGTCTTAGTAGTTGATACTTACATAAAAGGCTATAGAAGATGTTTTCAGGTTTTGATTATATCTGTGTAAAAGTTAAGCAGTTCCTTTTTAACCAGATTTTTTGGTTCTGTGTTTTGGTTGTTTCAAATCATACCAGAATGAAAAAAAGAACATAAGCCGGCGATGTTTATCAAGTAAATGCTTGGTGATGTTGCATGTTACAGCAGGTAGATTCTTTTGGATGGCTTTCATATTTAAAATTATTTGCTAATCAAAAAATGTTGTAGATCTAACCTGTTAGCAATTCTTGATCTTCATGAAACCCTAACAATGTAAGTCATTATCATTCCCAATTATAGAAAGTGGGGTAGGGGGTTATACAAGTATAGGATTCAAAGTAAATAAACTGTATGTCTTGTTATTCCAATGAGGATCGGTCTACATTAAATAACGCATTGCATTCTGACATGTTTATAAGAAGCATTATGCTTGACTCTCTGTGTTACGTTGTTACAGAATTCATCAATAACTTGGCCTAGAACCAAAAAGTTAAAGACTTGCTCAATCCTGTCCATTTTGTATGGCCAGCTACCAGTATTTCTCCTGCAGTCTTTTGAAATCATTCATTTTATTTAACAAGCATTTCTTAAGCTCCTACAGTATGCCAGGCTCCATGTTAGGCACTGAGAATACAATGATGAATGAGACAGTCTCAGATATCTAAGTGAAGAAGAGAGATTATGAGAAAGGAAAACAATTTAAATGCAGGTTAGGAAAAGTATGTGAAGAACATTCAATGACATGTTAGACAGTGACTGGGTGGAAGCCTCAATCAGATTCAGTGGTTGTGTCAGGATCCAGCCATTTTTAAAGAAGCAGAAATCACATTAAGTATTTCAACAGAGAGACTTCAATGCAGGAATATGTTAAATAGGTGTTGGAGGCCTAGAAAAAAGGAAACACAGATATCAGAGACAACTAGAAGAAGCAACTCCCACAACTAGGGCTGCGGAGTTGGAAGGGATAGGTTAGGGGAATCACAGCCTGGAAGCTCAGAGGTCGGACCCGTTGGAGCCAGGACTCAGCCCTCTAAGGAGAGGGCGCTGCCCAATTGCTGATTCTGAGAATGTCAAAAACAAAAACAAAACAACCAAAATGCAGGCTAGAACCAGTTGCTGTTGCCCAGGTGACACTGAGAGAAACAGCAGGTCAACTAGAGGGAACACAAGTCATTTCTTCCCTCCTATTTCCAGCCTCCTCTGGTCTAATGCAACCTATTATTGAACCTAACAGAAAGCTAGCTGGAGAGAGAAATGTAGTTTGCAGAGCTCCAGCAATTCAATGCAGAGTATGCTGTGGTGCATTTGCAGCTGAGAGACAATCAATGACCAAGTGATTGAGAAACAGCTCTCTAAACAGGTGACATCTGAGCTGGGTTCTGAAAAACGAAAATAAGCCCACATGTGAAGAGCTGGGAGATGAGCTTTTCAGACAGGAAATGGCTTAAAGAATGCAACATCAGGAAGGAGACAGAAGTATGATGAGGGAGTGGTGTAAGTGGTCTGAAATATAGTTGGAAAGAACTGAAACCAGGATGGAGCCAGATCATGCTCACAAATATATAGGCTCTTGAGTTTAATACTAAATATATACACATACCTTATGATACATGTCACATATTCTAAAAGCATTAGGAAGGTACTGAACATTTAAAGAAGAAAGAAATCATTTACTAAACAGTTTAATACGAGGCACCATGCTAACCAAGGTTTCCTGCAAACAAGCACCTCATTCTTTCTGCCTCCTACACCTGTTCCTCTGCCTGTAGTTTGTTTCCAAGTTAATGGCACCGTCGTCATTCACCCAGCTTCCCAAAACTCTGAGTCACCTTTTCCCTCCCCACATCAGTGAGTCACCAAATTCTATGGACTCTACTAATAGTTCCCAAGTTAACCCCCTCCTTTCCATTGACACTGCCACTGCCACTACCATGGCTTTAGTATCTCCAGAATTGCCCTTCCCAAATCTATCCTCCACTCTGCTCTCAGAATAATCAATTCAGAACATAAATCTCTCCATGTAACACTATTTATTAGAACTACTGGAGCAGATGAAGTCTCAGCACCTAGTTATGGCTTTCAAAGCCCTCCACAATCTAGGCCCTTCTTCCATGAACTTCATTTTTTTTCTCCTCTTCAACTTTATGTAACACCAGACCATTTGTAGTTACCCCTCAAAACCCTGTCATTTCATGCCTCTGTGCCTTTGCTCAGGCTGACCAATCTTTCAGGATTTAGCTTGGATATTAGCTCCTCCATGAAACTCTCCCTAAATCCCCCAATTGGACTAAGTGCCCTTCATCTGTGCTCCCAGAATCCCCTGTCACCCCTCCATCTTATCGCTACATAACACTGAAATACTCTGTTTACATGACCCCTTCTCCACTTAATGGTAAACTTCTTGAGTGCAGAGACTGTTCATCTTTGTGGTCCAGCATGGCATGATGCACAGGAAATAGTAAGTACTCATTACTGAGCCGACTGAAAGAATGTACCTTGCATTGCACTCACCAGGGACTGAATGTGGCAGGAAACCTTCATATCCCAAGCTTAGGACATGCAGCTAAGAAGATCCCATGCAGGCGTGAACAGGCAGGCCCATCTCATGAGGGACAAAGAGGGCTAATTGCTCACAGACCTCAATTTGACAAAGTGCCACAAATTCAGACTTACAATCTCCAAATGAAGTTATACATACAGTTTTATATTTTGTGCATCTTTAAAAGCATTTCTTTCTTTCATTAGAGATGGGGTCTCACTGTGTTGCCCAGGTTGATCTCAAAATCATGGGCTCAAGCAATCCTCCTGCCTTGACCTCCCAAAGTGCTGGGATTGCAGGCGTGAGCCACTGTGCCCGGCCTCAGCTCTGTTTCTAAGCAGTTTCCCTCTAAAAATGCTATATTCTTTTGATGCTTTTCTTCACAGAGTCTCAAAGTGCCTTAAATATGTTTAAGTCTCTGAAACTTAGGATACAGGGAAATTGAATAATAAATTATCAATTGAATGATCAATGATGTAAAATATGATATTTTTTCCGTGGTTATACTGTTGCTAAATTGACTTTTCTCTCCAAGAAATCTTCTGAAAACTTCACACCACCACCTGAATGCCCACTCCCAAGTGGTCGGGGCTCCACGGGAATGCTGACCACACTTCCTCTCAGGGGCAGACCTGCAGGGCTGCTCCTCCCCAGTGCCCTTCTTCTCTTACTGTGAGACTATGTCAGCACATTATGATTATGATGCAGCAGCAATAGAACAATGCCCAGAGCAGCCTGGACTGCGCTTCTTTTACTAAGTGGTTATTTGCCTGCTGGGTAGACATAAACACCTGCTAAAGAAATGTGAAAAGAGTGGAAACGTGCTGTTTGGAGATTATTTTCCTAGTCGACATCCAGGAGATCTCCAGAGATCTATTTCAGCCCCATCTGTTGGTAAGTGACTCTCTCATTACTGCAACTTGGGTTTGAAACTGATAGAGAAGAAAATGAATAGTTCAATTAATTCTGGTAATTCGAGGGCAGAATGTCTATTTTTTTTCCATCTTCCTCTTCTCCTTCTAGTTTTATTTCTTCTACCTCAACCAGAACAAGCAGAAAAGCCGAGAGACTTAACACCTGGTGACTGCTTTTCTTTTTCTTAGAAATAATTTCATTGAGAGTTTGAGTTTGAAATGAAAGCATGTTTTCTGGATTGTTTTCAATTTTTTTTTTTTTTTTTTTTTTTTTTTTTTTTTTTTTTTTAGACAGTGTCGCCTTGCCACCCAGGCTGGAGTGCAATGGCACGATCTCGGCTCACCGCAACCTCCCAGGTTTAAGCGATTCTCCTGTCTCAGCCTCCCCAGTAGCTGGGATTACAGGTGTGCCATCATGCCCAGATAATTTTGGGTTTTGTTTTGTTTTTTGAAGTAGAGACAGGGTTACAGGCACTGGCCATCATGCCCAGCTAATTTTTTTTTTTTTTTTTTTTGTATTTTTGTAGAGGCAGGGTTTTACCATGTTGGCCAGGCTGGTCTTGAACTCCTGACCTCAGGTGATCTACCCGCCTCAGCCTCCCAAAATGCTGGGATTATAGGCGTGAGCCACTGTGCCCAGCTTTTTTTTTTTTTTTTTGAGACATAGCTTCACTCTGCTGCCCAGGCTGGAGTGTAGTGGTGTGATCTTGACTCACTGCAACCTCCACCTCCCGGGTTCAAGCCATACTTGTGCCTCAACCTCCCAAGTAGCTGGGACTACAGGCACACACCACCATGCCTGGCTAATTTTTATGATATTAGTAGAGATGGGGTTTCGTCATGTTGGCCAGGCTGGTCTCAAAGTCCTGAACTCAAAAGATCCACCTGCCTTGGCCTCCCAAAATTCTGGGATTACAGGTGTGAGCCACTGTACCCGGCCTGTTTTTAAATTTTGATTTTTCAGACTGTTATCCCAATATTTTCGTCCATAAGAAAAAATTCTCAAAGACTGAGAATTGAATAAATTTTGGGGGAAACAGCCTTTTTTAATTACTCAGATGTTTCAAGATTCAGAACACAAGGCTTTCTCTTCAAAGCTGAAAGGTTGGGCATGGGGATATCATTTTCAAGAGATAGGGGCCACAACAGTTAGCCTCCTGCAAAGGTGCAACCAGAACTGCAACCTAGAATTGTACTGGACCTAGCCCAAAAATATGTTTATTAGTATAGTAAGAATGTTGGGAAAAATCACATAGGTAAATGCCACACTTCAAAGTGCTGGGAATAATTAACCTCAAAGCTCCAAGGACTACAGAGAACAACTTTAACAAGTGACAGGTAAATGCTGTCATTTAAGAGCTATCATGTAGCCAGGTGTGGTGACTCACGCCTGTAATCCCAGCACTTTGGGAGGCTGAGGCATGTGAATTACCTGAGGTCAGGAGTTTGAGACCAGCATGGCCAACATGGCAAAACTTTGTCTCTACTAAAAATACAACAATTTGCCAGGCATGGTGGTGGGCACCTGTAATCCCAGCTACTCAGGAGGCTGAAGAATGAGAATCACTTGAACCCAGGAGGTAGAGGTTGCAGTAAGCCAAGATCGCAGCACTGCACTCCAGCCTGGGTGACAGAGCGAGACTCCATCTAAAAAAAAAAAAAGAGCCATCATGTAATTACAGACAAATAACACAGTAAAAAGACCACATGAGAATCCAGGTAGTGGGTTTATGAGTGTTCACTATAGAAATCTTTCAACTTTGCCAGAAGTTTGAAACTGTTTATAATAAAATATTGGAGGGAAAATACCACATTGTAATGGTAAACAGGAAACATTTGTAGAGGACATTTTGGGGGCATGTACAGACATCTCTCTGAATTAGGCAGTCAGAAAAGCCAACCAAGACAGTGCAACACTGGCTCTTCAGATTCCCACTCTCTCCCCTTCCCAATGGCCATGAACACTCAAGCTGTCACATTTCCAAAAAGTTCCAGATGACTGCGTTTATCCCCAGGAAAATAAAGGCACCCCACCTCTACCACAGGGTGAATGCATCCCATATTTGTATCTAAGAATAGTAGTTCTCAGCCCAAATGGAGCCTTGATCATCCTTGAAACAGTATACACAGATAGGGAAGCCCTGACGACACCACGGAATGTCTGAAGAGCAGCTGAAGTGACTCCCTCTTGAAACGCATACAGCACATTGCCTCTCTGTGCTTGGTTTTCCTATAGAACAACTAGCATTGGTTTCTGATCTATAATCCGATTTAATAAGGAATCTCCCTAACTTTTCTTTTACTAAAAGTAGCCAACTACACTTTGTCAAATGAAAATTATACTGTAATTCTGCAGAAAAGTACAACCTAATGTAGCTATCTGCTGAATGAATCACCATTCAATTGGAACTTGAAAAACAGAGAAAGGATTGAGAGGGAGAAAAAGTACTGATTAAAAGAAGTAACAAAGACCATAAGGGATCAGCTAGTGATAGGACGAGCTCATCCATCTCAAATAAAACTCCATTCTTTGTGCCATCCTTGCTCTGCGGTTCAGCAAAAGCCCTTCCCTGCAACATGGCTCTGCATCCTGCCTGCTTAATTAGATGAATAGGACGTTGAATGGGCCCAGCAAAAGGCAAACATTATTGGAAAAATATAAGCTATGATTGTGAAGACTGATACACAATCCTGATAGAATAAATTATGACAAAATATTCCATGTGTCTGTGCCACGGAGCTAGCTCTGTGTTTCCAAGATAGCCCATAACAACCCTGCTTTAATTCTGACTTTCATTCAGCAGGTAGTTCTGTTTCTTGCTTTCTTTTTTTTCCCTAGCTAACACCTTGAATAATCAACATGTATTTTTGAGTCACCAAAGTTAATAATGATATCTTAGTAAGGTGATTGGATCAGAGGGTGGGGTCTGAACTGTCAGGCTTGATTGCCTGTCTCTACTGTGCCCGCACACCAAGAAGGCAAAGCAGAGTGCAAGGAGCTTATCAGGAGAGAACCCAGAAACCATCTGTTTCTTTTTAAAAGAAAATCATTTCTTAAGCATCAGTTTAACCACTGGCCACAATTACTTTTGCAACTCTTTACAAGAGATTGTCACATTCCAAATAGCTTGACACCATGATTGATAACTGCTGTTTAAAAAAAAAAAAAAAAGTTAATGTTATGGGGATACATTAATATATATTACATACATTTTAACATATATTACTTACATATATGTGTGCATATATATATAAAGAAATTAAGTAGGCCAAGCACAGTGGCTCATGCCTGTAATCCCAGCACTTTGGGAGGACAAAGTGGGTGGATCACTTGAGCCCAGGAGTTTGAGACCAGCCTGGGCAACACAGGAAGACCCAATTTCTACAAAAAATTTTAAAAATTAGCTGGACGGTTACATGTACCTGTAATACCAAATACCTCAGGAGGCTGAGGTGGGAGGATCACTTGTGCTGGGGAGGTTGAGTCTGCAGTGAGCCATGATCACACCACTGCACTCCAGCCTGTGTGACAGAGCAAGACCCTGTCTCAAAAAAAAAAAAAAAAAAAACCAAAACCAAACAAACAAAACAGGCAAACAACAGAGAGAAAGAAATTAAGTGAAAAATCTATTTGTAAAACTGGAAAGACATATACCAAAACTTGAATACTGTCTCCAGATATTCCGAGTGAACCTAAGGCCAGCCACAGTGACTCACACCTATAATCCTAGCACTTTGGGAGGCCAAGGTGGACAGATTGCTTGAGCTCAGGAGTTTGAGACCAGCCCGTGTAACATGGTGAAATCCCATCTCTACAAAAAATACGAAAATTACCCAGGCGGGATGGTGCAGTGTTTTTCCAAAACAGTGCACTCTTTCACTTAACTCTGTATGAACAAGAGTTGACTGCTGCATCTCCTCAAATCTAAGATCCACCAATTATTAAGATATATCATTATTTTATGTGCCACTAAGAAGGAAAACATGCTGCTAATTATAGAACTTAATGCTTTATTTTTGGTTTTTTTTTTTTTTTTGTGTGTGTGTGTGTGTGTGTGTGTGTGTGTGTGTGTGTTTTGAGACAGAGTCTTGCTCTGTCACCCAGGTTGGAGTGCAGTGGCACGATCCCAGCTCACTGCAATCTCCACCTTCCGGGTTCAAGCAATTCTCCTGCCTCGGCCTCCCAAGTGGGCATATACTGAGAGACCTCCTAGAGAGGCCTTTAGGAGTAGCTGGGACTACAGGTGCATACCACCACGCCTGGGTAATTTTTGTAATTTTTAGTAGAGATGGGGTTTTGGCATGTTGGCCAGGCTGTTCTCAAACTCCTGACCTCGGGTGATCCGCCCACCTTGGCCTCCTAAATAATGCTTTCTTATGGGAATTTTCCCACACAATATCTAGCTCTTGCTCCTGTGCCATCATCCTCTGTGCATTTCTTAAAGGGCTCCACTCTAGTCTTCAGGACCTTCTTCTAAGCCTCCGACAAGTTTCATACTAGAGCTTTCTTCTTTTCTTCTTCTCTTTTTTCTTTTCTTTTCTTTTCCTTTCTTTTCTTTGTTTCTTTCTTTTTTTTTTTTTTTTTTTTTTTTTTTTTTTTTGGTAGAGTTTTGCTCTTGTCGCCCAGACTGGAGGCTTGGCTCACTGCAACCTCCACCTCCCATGTTCAAGTGATTCTCCTGCCTCAGTCTCCTGAGTAGCTGGGATTACAGGCACCTGTCACCACGCCAGGCTAATTTTTATATTTTCAGTAGAGACAGGGTTTCACGACATTGGCCAGGCTGGTCTTGAACTCCTGACCTAAAGTGATCTGCCTGCCTTGGCCTCTTAAAGTGCTGGGATTATAGGCGTGAACCACCACGCCTGGCCAGGAGCTTTCCTAATCTTACTAGAAGATGTCAACAAAAGGTTTTCAGGTAATCGTAAGGAGCACATTTTAAAGAGCAATTAAATGCAACCCAGGTAATACAATCTGTACTGCTTCCTTTGCCACATTATCAAATATCCTCATTGGTCATAGGAGCTCAGGATTCCACTGTTTGGCAGTTTCAAGCCAATTATGAGCTATGGACTCATGACTCTGGTTGCACTCACCAAAAGACCATGGTGAGGATCATCAACAACAGCTTAGCTCCGACATAGACAGCAGCCTCAGACTCCGCTTCACCTACCCAGTATACTTAGAAGAATTCTAACTCTTTCTAAGGCCTTGACCTCACACTTGAAATAACAGTAAGGTTTAGAATTGAAATTAGTTTCTTTTGTATACAAATTAGTGCCTTTTTTTTTTTTTTTTTTTGAGACAGGGTCTTGCTCTGTTGCCCAGGCTGGAGTGCAGTGACAAGATCATAGCTCACTGTAGCCTCAACCTCCCAGGCTCAGGTGATCCTCCCACCTCAACCTCCCAAGTAGCTGGAACTATAGGCATGCACCACCACAACCGGATAATTTCTGTATTTTTTGTAGAGACAAGATCTTGCTATGTTTCCCAGGCTGTTCTCAAATTCCTAGGCTCAAGTGATTGGCCTGCCTTGACTTCCCAAAGTGCTGGGATTATAGGTGTGAGCCATTGTGCCTGGCCTGTATACATTTGATTTTCTTTTTGTTCTTTCTTTTACAAAAGATTCCATCATGAAAAAGAGGAAGCTCAAACTGAAGTGAGTTAAAAACTTCATCTCCTAGAGAAGATTGTGGCTCAGCCTGAGTTGAGGTGAGATTTGACAGTTCTTACAGATAAACCATGTGGGCTGCATGGCTACATCCTCTCCTGCCCTTTTCTCTCTTCCTTCCTTTCCCTCTTCCTTCCTCTTCTACTTACTTTACTTTCCAAGATTATTTTCTTCTTTCTCTCTCCTGGAGACTCGATGTACTGAAGATGTTGCCTATAGCAGTGGTCACCTTGGAAGCAGGGACCAGTTTTGTGGAAGACAATTTTTCCACTGACTCTCATAAGGAGCACACAACCAAGAGCTATGCCTCAGTTATGGGTGAATAGTCTGGAAAAAGTGTTCTCAGTTTAGTATAGCTTTGATAATCTACTTACAAAAAAGGGATTGGAGAACCCTGCATGATGAAGAGGGTACCATTACTTTGGAAGATAGAAAATAATGGTCTGTGGGGGAATATATTGAGAGACCTCCTAGAGAAGCCTTTCCTAATACCCTAATAAGTGTCTTAAAGCCCATATAATAAATAATTTTTTATTATATGTATCTGTTTTCAAGTCCTGATAGTCCCTATCATCCAACATCTTGTTTGAGTTTCTTTTGGCTTGCTTACTACCTGTCTCCCCATAGAGTGTAAGCTGAATGAGGGCAGGGATCTTATTAGTCCTGTTTAGATGTATGTATTAATACAAGTGCCTGGTGCAGTGCCAAGCATATCACAGATATTGATAAAATTTGCTGAGTTAATAAATAAAACAATTTAATTATGATATTAAATTCTCTCTGTACCCATTAATTGTGTTTCCATTCCCTCAGTTTTTTATGTTTATATGCAAGTGCAATGAAGAAGAACACCAGCAAGTCTACCACGAGGATCAATGAGCAAGATGCTCTCTGCACCCCACACTCCCATGATCCAAGAGATCTTCAAAGTATGTTGGATGGAGGAGAGTATGCCCCTTTTGTATCTCCTCCCATGTTAGAGAGCAATTTTATCCAGGTAAATCATATTCAAGGCCTGAGTTAAGTTCCAATAACTTCAGTAATTTTCTCAAAGAAAACTGAAAAGGATGGTAGGAGAATTGTTTTAAATGTGCCAAGGGAATGTGTGATATTACTAAAGAGAACAATTTGGGAACTTCAAAAAACCTGAAATAATTACAGCGTTAAAGGACATTTACTTCAAATGTCCCCAAAACTCTTATGAAGGACTTCTGTCTTAACTCTACGGTAATTGCCATTCCATCATAATCTTCCCAAAATTACATGAAGCCGTTTTTGGCATTTCCCGCCACAGGGAAACATACAGATAACTTCTTAGGTGTAGAAGACATTCTAAAGAACATCTATGACACAACTAGGGATTACAATGAATCTTAACTCTTAGTTCTGAAGGTAAAATATAATTGTCAGATGGTGTCAGGGAGAAAAGCTTCCTTCTCATAAGAATGTCCCTACATTATGAATGAAACTGCATTTCTGTGCATGTGGGAGCAACGCTAACTTTTCTCTAAACATTCAACATTAAAATGTTCTGACAAAGAAATGGTGAAATGAGTTCAATGATGGGGTCATACCTCTAAAGTTTCTAGAAATTCCTTAACAAAGTCTTAACACTAAACACTGAGCTATTACCTCTAACTCTTAACACATTCGAGCAGCTGCTTAGCTGATTTCACAGAGGGGTGACAAGGGAAGACAACAGACACTTCAAAAGGTAAGGAGAGGATGGCAGGAGCTCTTTTGCCATGGCTGCCAGGCCAATCTCCGAGTAGAACCAGGATGCCACTGTGTACGTGGGGGGCCTGGATGAGAAGGTTAGTGAACCTCTGCTGTGGGAACTGTTTCTCCAGGCTGGACCAGTAGTCAACACCACATGCCAAAGGATAGAGTCTGGCCAGCACCAAGGCTATGACTTTGTGAATTCTTGAGTGAGGATGATGCTGCCTATGCCATTAAGATCATGAACATGATCAAACTCTATGGGAAGCCGATACAGGTGAACAAGACATCAGTTCACAACAAAAACATGGATGTAGGGACCAACATTTTCATTCGGAACCTGGACCCTGAGATTGATGATGAGAAGTCGTATCCTTTAAGTTGCACAACCCCACCTGGTTAGCATGTCTTTGGCAGTAAGTTACCAAGATTCCTGACTGAACAGGTTTAAATGAAAAAAGAAAAACAATTAGGCTGGGTACAGTGGCTCATGTTGTAATCCCAGCCCTTTGGAAGGACAAGGCGGGAGGATCGCTTGAGGCCAGGAGTTCAAGATTGGCCTGGGCAATGATACTTTCAGCACCTTTGGGGTCATCTTACAAACCCCTAAGATTATGTGGGACCCTGACACAGGCAACTCCAAAGCTTATGCCTTCATTAATTTTACTTCATTTGATGCTTCGGATGCAGCAATTGAAGCCATGAATGGGCAGTACCTCTGTAACTGCCCTATCACCATATCTTATGCCTTCAGGAAGGACTCCAAGGGTGAGCGCCATGGCTTAGCAGCTGTACGACTTCTGGCAGCTCAGAACCTGCTCTCCCAGCCTGACCGCCCTCATCAGCTGTTTGCAGATGCACCTCCTCCACCCTCTGCCCCCAATCCTGTGGTATTATCATTGGGGTCTGGACTTCCTCCACCAGGCATGCCTCCTCTTGACTCCTTCCCACTCCCAGTGCTGCCTCCTGGAGCCCTCCCACCTGGGATACCCCCCACCATGCCCTACCACCTATGCCTCCTGGGGCTGCAGGACATGGTCCCCCATCAGCAGGAACCCCAGAGGCAGGATATCCTGATTATGGACACTCACGAGCTCACCCATTCCCACCAGGAGGGGTGCCCTATCCAGGGATGTCTCAGATGCAGCTGGCACACCATGGACCTCATGGCTTAGGACATCCCCATTCTGGACACCCAGGCTCTGGGGAGCAGCCACCACCCCAACCACCACCTGGAATGCCTCATCCTGGACCTCCTCCAATCGGCATGCCCCCCAAGGGTCTCCATTCGGATCTACCATGGGTCACCCAGGTCCTATGCTTCCACATGGTATGCGTGGACCTCCTCCACTGATGCCCCCCTCATGTGTACACTGGCCCTGCACGACCCACACCCTATGGCTACCAGCCTCTCCCTCCACCCAGACCCACTCCCCAGCCACCAGTTGCCCCTTGAGACCTGCTTTGGAGCCCTCTCCCTCAGTAAATTCACATTTTCCTTCCTCCTGTTACATCTTCCCAATATCTTTTTGATTCCTTGGAACAATTAGAGATGCTGTAGCTCCTTGGGGCTAAGGCACTAATCCCTTTCAGCACCCCCACCCCATTCCCCTTTTCAATGTAACTTTTTCCACAGGAGGTATTTCTTTTTTATGTTGGTCCTGAGTATTTTGCAAATGCGCAGAGAAAATAAAACTAAACTGCTTGTTCTAAAAAAAAAAAAAAAAATGGTAAGGAGACTTCATCTTCCATAAACACATTCTCTGCACTCATACTTGAGTACTAGTGTGAGCTACCCACCTCCAGTATACCACAGGCAGGAGGTGAAGCCTCCCAAAATATCTAATGTTTTAGTGATGTCCCTAGAACACATGTAACAAGTCATGATTTGATGTACTTTACCTTCTACATACTTCTTTCCTACTAATCATGTTTTTACTTTTCCACCTTTCATCCTGTGCCCTTTCCAAGTTAGTTAACTTTTGCACACTCTAACGAAATTACATAGTTCTTGTCCAACACTGGGGGTAGTTAGCAGTCTATAGGTCAGATGTAGCCCCCTATCATAATTTGATAAGTCGTTTCCTTCAAATTGCACAACCCCACCTGGTTAGCATGTCTTTGGCAGTAAGTTTCCAAGATTCCTGACTGAACAGGTTTAAATGAAAAAAGAAAAACAATTAGTCTGGGTACAGTGGCTCATGCTATAATCCCAGCCCTTTGGAAGGACAAGGCGGGAGGATCGCTTGAGGCCAGGAGTTCAAGATTGGCCTGGGCAACAAGGCAGATCCCACCTCTAAAAACATTTTTAAAAATTAGCAGGGTGCAATGCTGCACACCTATATTCCTAGCTACTCGGGAGGCTAAGGAGGGAGGATTGCTTAAGCCCAGGAGCTCCAGGCTGCAGTTAGCTAGGATGGCACTACTGCACTCCAGCCTGGATGACAAGACAAGACTTTGTCTCTAAAAACAAACAAATAAATATTTTTTAAAAAATTAAAAAGAAAGCAATTATCTCAAATAGAGTGAAAGAGCCCCAGGGCATCAGCTCACTCCCAGTAGAAGACTCACGTTCTCTTTTTTTGTTCTGTCACCTTCAAGCCAGTTCCCCTCAGGGCATCACATCCAAACAGGACAGTGACAGCTGCCAGCAGTAGCAGATATTCATCTCATCCTGGTGGCTCTGTCTCCTGGTGGCTCTGAGAAAGGTTTTCCAGGATTGGAGGAGACCCCTCTATGTCTTGCTGGTCACACGCCACTGCTGAAACCAGTCACTGGCAAGGGGTGGAGCGGAACCACCACTACCCGTTTAAGTTAATCAGGATTTAATCCCTGAGCTGGGTCATTATCCCTGAGCCATGATATTGGACAAAACCAGGATTCTGTTAATCTGGAAGAAGAGGGGCACAGTTTGGGTACGTTATCAATAGTGTGAGCTACATCCTCTTTCTTTCAATGATGTATTTTTTAATTGAACCAGTTATCATACAGCTGAGAAACCACAGTGTAGCTCCTCTCTGCCTTCCTTCATTTCCCTGTCTGCCCATCCTCCAGTCTCTTCTTCTACCAAGTGGCAGAGATTTTATTGGCCAAGTTTCTTGGACTTTGGAGGTTTTATACATGCTCTTCCTCTGCCTGGAAACCTCTCCTCTCCACCCAGCCAGTTTATCTCCCACATGGTTCAGGTATCAGCTAGAGGTCTCTTCCTCCGGGGAGACTTTCATGACCCCATATCCAGGGGTGTGCTGGAATTGGTCGATTGGTAAGTGTTCAGGAAATTTGCAAGTCAGTTGTTAAACACAGCCTTTTTAAAAAATAAATTATAGACCAGGTGTGGTGACTCATGCCTATAATCCCAGCACTTTGGTAGGCCAATGTGGGTGGATCACCTGAGGTCAGGAGTTTGAGATCAGCCCCATCAACATGATGAAACCCCATCTCTCCTAAAAATACAAAAATTAGCCGGGCTTGGTGGCACGTGCCTGTAATCCCAGCTACTCAGGAGGCTGAGATAGGAGAATCACTTGAACCCAGGAGGCAGAAGTTGCAGTAAGCCGAGATCACGCCACGGCACTCCAGCCTGGGCAACAGAACAAGACTCCATCTAAAAAAAAATTAAATTCTTAAAAATTAAATTTTATAAACATATCTAAAATAAAGGCAACAAATATTCAAAACTCATTGTTCCTATTCTTTTACTACATTTTACTATTGTCTATACTTCTAAGGTTATAAATATAAGAGTTTGGCAAGAGTTTGTGGAATTTATCAATTGGCTCTATGGAATTTAAACTAAAGACTAAAGAATATTGCATATTATTTGTAAATGTGTGTGCTGCTTGTCTTTTATGTCAGTAACATTTTAAACTTATGTGTAAATGTGTGTACCTTCCAAGACCTAGCTGTTACCAGAATATCACTGCCTATCTCCCCACTCTAAGCTAAGTCAAGTCCTCTGTTATATGCTCCTGTAACATCCTGAACTTGTACTTGGTAACACTTCTTACAGTAATAATTAGTCACATACTTAAATTGTTTAATGTTTGCCTTCCCTGGTAGACCCCCACGGGTCAGAGACTGTGTATGTTCCCTGTGGTATCTCCAAGAATTAGCATGAGCAAGTGAAGGAACAAATACATCATGGTTCATTTCTCCTTTATTTCCTGCCCTCTTCCACTTCTCAGGCAAGCAAGGTTGTCAAAGCCACACATTTCATCGTATAATGCCTTTTCCTGTTTTCTGCACTCAGGTTAACAGGAGAGGTGAATCCATTTACCTTCATAACCGAGCCAACTGGGTGACCGTAGGCATCTGTTCTTCCAGTTCCACCCACAAGATCCCTAATGTGATGCTACTGGCACATCTGACACCTGGTTCCCGGAAAGATACAGAACCCCTATTTAAAAGTCTCCTGACATCTCCTCCTGCAGAGAAACTGGTGCTCACCAGGTGAGTTACAAAGAGAAGAGGTTAAAGATCTCTCAGAATATGTGCATTACCCCTGCGGATCTGAAATTAGAAACACTGATGACAATTGCACCAAAGGAGCATCTCACTCGCATTCCCTGCTGCAAATGACAAAGAGGAGCATCCTTAAAGACGGGTGAAATAATGTATGACAGTGGATATCAAGCAGGCTGTTAATTTTTTAAAAACTAAATCTAATTAACAGGAACTGAAGACTCATAATAAACTGCCTTTCTAGAACATGCCTCCTCTTTCACAGCATCCCAGCTTCCAACAGAGTTAGCTCTGGTCTTGTCTCAGCCTCTAACTTGGTCTATGATCGTGAGCAAATTGCTTGACTTTAAGTTAACTTTGAAGGATTAATTTAAATGGAGACCTTCTCATGATAAATAGTTGACATTCTGATGTGTTTTGTTTTTGAGATGGAGTCTTGCACTGTCACCCAGGCTGGAGTGCAGTGGCACGATCTTGGCTCACTACAATCTCCACCTCCCAGTTCAAGCGATTCTCCTGTCTCAGCCTCCCGAGTGGCTGGGACTACAGGCATACACCACCATGCTCAGCTAATTTTTGTATTTTTAGTAGAGACAGGGTTTCACCATATTGGTCAGGCTGGTATTGAACTGCTGACCTCAGGTGATCCACCCGCCTTGGCGTCCCAAAGTGCTGGGATTACAGGTGTGAGCCACTGCACCCAGCCTATTCTGACATTTTTATACATCAGAGCCTTAGGTATATGATTAAGATGAGATGGTCCTCAGGAGCCCTTACCCAGACCTATCTGGGAGACAAGTCGGTGTCTTGAGTCTCACTCTTCAAACTACTATAAAATATAAGAAAGAGGCTGGGCATGGTGGCTCACAACTGTAATCCCAGTACTTTTGGAGGCCAAGGCAGGTGAATTGCTTGAGCCCAGGCATTCAAGACCAGCCTGGGCAACGTGGTGAAACCTTGTCTCTACAAAAAAATACAAAAATTAGCCAGGCGTTGGTGGTACATACCTGTTGTGCCAGCTACTTGGGAGGATGAGGTGGGAGGATCACTTAGGCACAGGATGTCAAGGCTGCAGTGAGCCATGATCACACCACAACTGCACTCCAGCCTGGGCAACAGAGTGAGACCTTATCTCAAAACAAACCAACAAACAAACAAACAACTATATATATAAGAAAGGCCTTTTATAAGCCTCCAATCAGGTTTCCAAATGATGTTACCATGTGCTTGTTTGCAGGTTTCTCCCTCTGCAGTTTGTGACTCTTTCTGTGCATGACGCAGAGAACATGCGCCTAAAAGTAAAGCTGGTGAGTGGTCGAGCCTACTACTTACAGCTCTGCACTTCTGCATGTAAACAAGACACCTTGTTTTCTCAATGGGTGGCCCTCATCTCCCTCTTGAATCAGGAGAAAGCGAAAGTTTCCAAAGTGTCAGAGGTTTCAAGTCTCTCAGGAATTACGAATAGCACAGACGTCACAGGCTCCACGGACGTGATGGATATCACAGCGTTCACAGCCATCCTGACCCCGTACATGTACGCAGGTAGAGGCCCTGAACATGTCAGGGACAGCATAGATTTCTCAGAATTCACAGACATCACCGACATCACAGATGTCACAGACCTTCCAGAAAATGAGGTCCCAGAGGTCCCGGATATAAGAATTGTTACAGAAGTCATAGAAGTCAGAGAAGCCACAGAAGTCACAGACAACTCTGATATTACAAACTGCTCGGGAGTCACAGTGGTGTTTGAAAACAATGACTTAATCAGGGCCAAGCAAGAGGAGAAGGTACGTGTCACTGAAGGCTTTCATGTTTTAATAACTGAGAACTAGAGTGATTACCAAGATCACACTTCTTGGTTAGCTGACATTGATTATCAAAATGCTATGGAACCTACCTACTCTGAGTAACCCAATTTTAATAGTGAGATTCGATCTCTGAACCCTGGTGTAAAGGAGTTGTAAGATATCTCCTGAAATAGGCAGTGACAACCGTTAACATAAATCTTAGCCCAGCATCCGAAATGGAAAGAACCTTGGAATCAGAATCAGAACCAAGTTAGACTCTCAACCTGCAGCATATTACTTGTGTGACTTCACCCAAGTCACATAATCCACATGAGCCTCAGTTTCCTCACTTCTAAAATAAGGATATTAATACAATGTAAGGGTTATTTTCTGGTTTAAAAATATATAGCAGTACCCAGTACCTTGAAGGATGGGATGGAATTTCTATGGGTAAACATGAGGATGGAAATAGGATAATAAAAAACAAAACAAAATGAATGGCTTTAGAAAAGGCCAGAGAGTGGAAAAACACAGAGTCATGTCCAAAAATGTTTCATTCAGTTGGGCTAGAGGATAATATATATGGAGAATAGTAGAAAATAGGACTGGAAAGTTGCTTAAAAACCTTGAGAGCCAAATTTAAAGTGAGAACTCTTTGGGCAAACCTTAGTGACCACAGTCTCCTGTGTAAGGGAATGAAGGAGCTGTGTTTTTAAAAGATTAATCTAATGGCAGGATGGATTATAGGTAAAGAGATCTGTTTGAAGACTACTGTTGAAAAACTTCCTCTAGGTCCACAATAGAAAAAAGGCCGGTGCAGTGGCTCACACCTGTAATCTCGGCACTTTGGGAGGCCAAGACAGGTGGATTGCTTGAGCTTGGGAGTTCAAGACCAGCCTAGGAAACATGGCAAAACCCCATCTCTACTAAAAATACAAAAATTAGCTGGGCATGGTGGTGTATGCCTGTAGTACCAGCTGCTAGGGAGGCTGAGGTGGGAGGATTACTTGACCCTTGGAGGTAGAGGGTGCAATAAGCCAAGATCATGCCACTGCTCTCCAGCCTGGGTGACAGAGTCACACCCTGACTCAAAACACACACACACACACACACACACACACACACACACACACACACACACGAAAAGAAAAATGGTAGGGCTAGGCACGGTGGCTCATGTCTATAATCCCAGCACTTTGGGAGACCAAGGCGGGCGGATCACCTGAGGTCAGGAGTTTGAGACCAGTCTGGCCAACATGGCAAAACCCTATCTCTACTAGAAAATAAAAATTAGCTGGTGTGGTAGTGGGCACCTGTAATCCCAGCTACCTGGGAGGCTGAGGCAGGAGAATTGCTTGAACCTGGGAGGTGGAGGTTGCAGTGAGCTGAGATCACGCCATTGCACTCCAGCCTGGGCGACAGAGTAAGACCCTGTCTCAAAAAACAAACAAACAAACAAAAAACCTAATTTTTAATTAGGAAAAATTCAAATAGTTCTACACAATTTTTAATGATAGGAGGAAAATGCTTATAATAAAATGTTAAGTGAAAAAGGTAGGAGACAGAACTTCAAGATGATCTAAGTAGACATAAACAAAATAAATAGAAAGATCAGAGTGAAATGTGCACAGGAGTAGTTGTTTCTGGGCAGTGGCATCATACAAGCAATAATGTATTATTATTAGTAGTAGTAGTAGTAGTAGTAGTATTTTGAGACAGTCTCACTCCATTGCCCAGGCTGGAGTGCAGTGGCAAGATCTCAGCTCACTGCAACCTCCACTTCTCGGGTTCAAGCGATTCTTATGCCTCAGCCTTCCAAGTAGCTGGGATTACAGGTGCCCACCACATGCCCGGTTAATTTTTGTATTTTTAGTAGAGATGGGGTTTCTCCATGTTGCCCAAGCTGGTCTCAAACTCCTGGCCTCAAGTAATCCACCTGCCTTGGCAAGCAATAATATTCTACCTTTAGCTTTATTCATTATAGGATTTTCCAAATATGCTACAATAAATATGTATGACTTTCATTGTCAGGGAAAAGTTTTATCTTTAAGGAAGAAAATTATTACATCATTTTAAAGGAAATGCAGTAGAGGTATATTAGGCCATTCTTGCATTGCTATAAAGAAATATCTGAGGGTGGGCAATTAATAAAGAAAAGAGGGTTAATTGGCTCATGGGTCTGTAGGTGGTAAAGGAAGCACAATGCTGGCATCTACTTCAAGCGAGGGCCTCAGGGAACTTACAGTCGTGCAGAAGAGGAGAGCCAGCACATCACATGGCCAGAGAGAGAGCAAAAGAGAGAGGAAGGAGGTGCCAGGCTCTTTTAAACAACCAAATCTCGCATCAACTCAGAGTGAGAACTCACTCATTACAGTGAGGACAGCACCAAGCCATTCACAAGGGATCTGCCCCCAAGACCTAAACACCTCCCACTAGGCTCACTTCCAGCATTGGAGGTCACATTTCAACATGAGATTTTCAAGTGACAAAACATCCAAACCATATCAAGAAGTAATGGACTAGGCAGGGGCAGTGGAAAGAAGAAGGTGCGGACAGGAAGGACATTAGAAAGCCAGCTTTAGGGCCTGCTGACCAACTGCCTTGAGTCCTGAGTGATTCTGAGCAAATCAGAGAGTGGCTAGGAGAGGTGATACATTAACAGAAACTGGGAAATTAGGAGCAGGGTGGGATTTTAGGGTATTAAGTTTTAGATACAGGTTCTAAGTCTTTTGACAAAAAAAAAAAATCTCTTATATTATGAGCCCCTGGCCCCTGTAACCTATCAGATGCTCTAAGACCAAACTCAGACTGGGGAATCAGTGGCATTTCTGGGAAACATTTATTGTGCTGTAATGAGATGCCAACTGTCTTCTGTGAGGTGACAACACGAGCTTGGGAACATGTTGTGTCAGGCTGCAGTGGGGCAGGCCCTGGCTCCCACACAGCCTGCCGCCAACACACCTGGGGCTCTCCCCATAGTCGTGCCACTCTAAGCCTCTCTCCCTCCTTACTACTCCTCACAGGTGTTAAGTGACGATGAATGAAATGCTGCCTGTATTAGATACTGCTCCACAAACACCTATTACCTGATGCTCTTCTGTTACCTGATTTGCTGCTGCTTTTTATTTTTAAAGGAAAAATTGAAAAACATTCTGAAGCCTGGGTGTCTACAAGATACAAAAAGTAAGAGTGAGTTGAAAGAATCCTCAAAACATGTCACCATCTCAAACATAACACTGACTTTTGAAGGTAAAAGATATTTTCAAACTACCTTGACTCCAGTAGAAAGTGAGGCAAATACATCCAAGGAGATGGAGAATAAGACCTCTGAAGAAAAGACACCTGATTTTCAGAGCACGGCTCTCGAGGCTGAAGAATCCAGGTATGTGAGGCAGGAACATGCCAAAGGAATTCTAAGACATGAAATATTAATAAAGAAGTGTGTGCTTTAGTCTCTTAACTCAGGCATCTGCCACTGAAGATTCTCAGAGACAGATGTAGTATAACTGAATGATGATATAGTCAATTCTGAATGACCCACATTTGGTTCAACCTTGGCTAATTTTTATTTTCCAACTTCTCATGTTTCTCAATTGGCATTCTGGCTGTCTACCTGATGTCAATTGTTGTATGTGCTTCAGGAAATATAACAGAGGCCGGGTGCGGTGGCTCACACCTGTAATCCCAGCACTTTGGGAGGCCGAGGCAGGTGGATCGCCTGAGGTCAGGTGTTCAAGACCAGCCTGGCCAACATGGCAAAACCCCGTCTCTACTAAAAAAATTAGTCCGGCGTGGTAGTGGACATCTGTAATCCCAGCTACTCGGGAGGCTGAGGCACGAGAATTGCTTGAACCCTGGAGGTGGAGGTTGCAGTGAGCTGAGATCGTGCCACTGCACTCCAGCCTGGGCGACAGAGCAACACTCTGTCTCAAAGAAAAAAAGGAAAGAAAATAGAATCACAGTGTTCACATATTTAGGAGTTGGAGTCATATTGACTTTGATAGTGATTATGGGTACTTTTAATTTTATTAAAGGTACATCTCTATACTTCTCTATATTTTCCTCTATACATGTTCTCTATGTATCCCTTATCCTTCTCTACACTTCCAACTAATAACTTTTTTGCTTTTTTCTTTTTTAAAGACTAGTCAAGTGCAGTAATGAGAAAAGGAAAAAGTTAATTCTACTTGTGACAATAAATGCTAAAATCTTACAGTCTTAGCAGGGAAAATACAGCAAGCTTAGTATAAAATTAAGGGAATGGTTAATATTAATCATTATTAAAATATAAAAGAGCAGAAAAGCCGTGATACTATAAATACATTGATAAAGTTTGATATTCTTGATCACAGAAAAGATCCACATAGTAGAGTTTTCCTTTAGCACAATAAAGAATATTTACCACAAACCAGAGCCTATACTTTTTTTTTTTTTTTTTTTTTTTTTTTGAGATGGAGTCTTGCTCTGTCACCCAGGCTGGAGTGCAGTGGCACAATCTCGGCTCACTGCAAGCTCCGCCTCCCAGGTTCACGCCATTCTCCTGCCTCAGCCTCCTGAGTAGCTAGGACTACAGGCGCCCGCCACCACGCCCGGCTAATTTTTTTGTATTTTTAGTAGAGACAAGGTTTCACCGTCTTAGCCAGGATGGTCTCGATCTCCCGACCTCGTGATTCGCCTGCCTCGGCCTCCCAAAGTGCTGGGATTACAGGTGTGAGCCACCGTGCCCGGCCGCCTCTAGTATTTTTAATGAAGAAATTTATAATTGTTCTATTTAGAACTTAGAACACAACATGCTGAAAAGCCCATCTCTACAAAAACTACAAAAATTAGTCAGGAGTGGTGGTGCATTCCTGTAGTCCCAGCTACTCGGGAGGCTGAGGTGGGAGGATGGCTTGAACCCAAGAGGTCAAGGCTGCAGTGAGCCACGATTGTGCCACTGCACTCCAGCCTGGGTGACAGAGTGAGACCCTGTCTCAAACAAAAACAAAACTTAGAACAAATTAGGAGTGTTCCCATTAACATTTCTATGTGATATAAAAGTTTCTAGCAATCTGATAGGACTCAGAAATACAAAGAAAATTATGCATTTTTAAAATCACTCTTTGCAAATGGCAATTCATATTTAGAAAATTTGAGAAACAACAAAAATTTAGTTTCTTTTGGAAGGCTACAGATTATAAGATAAACACAAAAAATAGTTTTAATTTACATGCCAAAAATATACTGAAAAAAGGGTGTATTTTTCAACATCAACAACAAGAACCAAATATTTAGTGAGGCTGATACTCTTATCTATATAAACGGAATTACAAAACTTTAATGGCAGAAATAAAAGACAACTTGAATAAGGACAACTAGATTCTTCTTCTGCATAAGTAGATACAAATACAATACCAATTAACATCTCAATAAGGATATCTCATAGAAATCATAAAATTGTATAGAAAAAAAGGATGTGGAAAAGATAGGGGTAAACATCTCAAGGAAACAGGGTAGGAGGGGAGTGAGGGGTAAAACACTACACATTGACTACAGCGTACAGTGCTTGGGTGATGGGTGCCCCAAAATCTCAAAAATCACCACTAAAGAACTTATTAATGTAACAACAACAACAACAAAAATCAGAAACTGGACTGTTAGGTTCACATTTAAAACTGTTTTAAAAAATTCACTGACACAGATGTTTACCCCTATCTTTTCCACATCCTTTTTTTCTATACAATTTTATGATTTCTATGAGATATCCTATTGAGATGTTAATTGGTATTGTTGAGTGCTTAGCATTACACTAGGTATGACTACCTCCCTGGCTTGGTTGAGGATAAAATGTCAGTCTCCCTGTTCTGTGCCAGTGCTGACAGATACTTAATCATGCATTTGGAGACTGTTGTTTCTGGCTCACCTATTGCAGGCTCTTAGCTGCTTTCTCTGTTTCATTTGTTATGTATTTAATCTTATAAGCTGTCTATCATTGGCTTGTACAGAGGATAAAGCTAAGATGATAGCAGGAGAGTCTCCAGTTCTTTCACTTAAAGTTTCTGTCTACCCAACTGGATAATAAGCACCTTGCAGGCAGGGAGCCTCTTCTTGGTATGGTATCCTTCACACCTCTTAGAACACATGCTGGACACAGAGAAGGGCTCAAAACTGGCCTGGTGAATTAAAAGAACAGTGGTAATATGTTACTATAATTTTAGGAACTATTTTGTACATGGTGAAAATATTTTCATTATAAACTTGGGACTTACAAAGACTGCCTAATATAAAGGAAAGCAGAAATGCTAGGATCATTGTTTTGCATTGTTAAAAAATATTCTATTATGCATTCAAAAAAAGTTTTCCAGTTCCTATACTATTTCTTCTCTCTAATTTAGCATATTTGATTTTCCATAGTAAAAAGTTAAAGAAAAAAACCTCAAGGAAACAATTGGGATGAAAAATGTCTAAGGGCTACTCAGTCCTATAAAATCTTAAGCCATGTTATAATTAAATGGCCATCAGAACTACCAGTGCAAAGTTTCAAATATAGAAATAAAAACATAACCAGGCACAGTGGCTCATGCTTGTAATGCTAGCACTTTGGGAGCCTGAGGTGGGAGGACGATCCTGGGCAACTTACCAAGACTGTGCCTCTACAAAAAAGATTTAGAAGTAGCCAGGTGTGATGGCACATGACTATAGTCTTAGCTACAGGGGAGGCTGAGGCAGGAGGATCTCTTGAGCCCAGGAGTTCAAGGTTACAGTAAGCTATGAACATGTCACTGCACTCCAGCCTGTCTCAAAAAAAAAAAAAAATACAAAAATAGATCCAAACTGATATGAATTCAAAAGAAGCATGGAAAGAGGCTGGGTGCAGTGGCTCACACCTGTAATCCCAGCATTTGGGAGGCTGAGGCAGGTAGATCATGAGGTTAGGAGTTCAAGACCAGCCTAGCCAAGATGGTGAAACCCTGTCTCTACTAAAAACTACAAAAATTAGCCAGAGGTGGTGGCAGGCACCTGTAATCCCAGTTACTCGGCCCAGAAGGCAGAGGTTGCAGTGAGCCGAGATCATGCTACTGCATTCCAGCCTGGGTGACAGTGAAACTCCGTCTCAAAAAAAAAAAAAAAAGCATGGAAAAAGCAAAATTCTAGGAAAATGTTGGTCAAAGATTTATGATGTACCATAAAAAAATTTCAGATAGGAAAAGAGTAAATTATTTTAAAACTATAATGAGCCAGAAGAAAATGGAATGGTATCATTGCCTCATTTACAGAGGAAAGATCATTTATTGTCCACTGATGCAATAAAAGTAATTCAATGGCAGAGTTTGCATCATTCACTCAAAAATATTTATGAGCACTTCCTATGCACTAGGCACTGGGGATACAGCACCAAAAATGATCAAGTCCCTATCTCATGAAGTGTTTTATTCTAGTGGGGGACACAGATAATAAACCAATACAATATGTTATGCCAGCTAGAATGTGCTGTGATGAAAATAAAAAGAGAGAGAGAGAATAGAGAGTGAGAGTGATTAGAAGAGGGTGGAGAGATATTTTATACAGGTGGTCAAGGCCATTTGAGCAGAGACCTGAGCAAGTGTGAACCTCTGGGGGAATAGAGTTCCAAGTTGATTGATTGTGTAACAATTACAAATCTCTGCCAAATAAATCATTTTAAAAAATACATTCATAAATGTATGACAACAGAGTTGCAGGGAAAGCATAATAGACCGGGTGTGGTGGCTCATGCCTGTAGTCCCAGCACTTTGGGATGCCAAGGCGGGTGGATCACGAGGTCAGGAGTTTGAGACCAGCCTGGCCAACATGGTGAAACTCCGTCTCTACTAAAAATACAAAAATTAGCCAGGTGTGGTGGCTGGTGCCTGTAATCCCAGCTACTCGGGAGGCTGAGGCAGGAGAATTGCTTGAACCCAGGAGGGTAAGGTTGAAGTGAGCCGAGATCGCGCCATTGCACTCCAGCCTGGGTAACAAAGCAAGACTCCATCTCGGAAAAAAAAAAAACCAAAAACGAAAAAAGTATAATAGATTACCTTTATATATAAGTAGTTTGTAGGAATTTATAAGGGATCCAATTAACAAACGATTTAAGAACATAAATAGAAAATTTACTCCAGAAGACAACTACTTGAGAAGGAATCAACCTCACTAATAATTAAAGAAATACTAGTTAAGCAATTACCAGTTAGCTTTTCATTAGGTGTCAACAACACTCTTGGTGTCACTATAAATGATTGTCAATTCAATTCACACCCCAAATGTTTGTACTCCTTTACTTATGGTAACATGTCAAAGAAATAATTCAAAGGGGAAAATAACTTATCTGAACATAGCATTTCATATTGAAAACCTGTAAGTAATCCAAATGCTCACTAGTGAGAAAATGGCTAACCAGGAAATAGTATGTCAATTTCGTGAAACAACAGAGCCCCATTAGAAAAAGCCATAGGCAGAATTTCAATGAAAAGAGCTATGGCTGGCATGGTGGCTCCTGCCTATAATCCCAGCACTTTGGGAGGCTGAGTCAGGAGGATTGCTTGAGCCCAGGAGTTCAAAACCCACCTGGGCAACATAGGGAGACCCTGTCTCTATTAAAAAAAAAAAAAAGAAGAAGAAGAAGAAGAAAGAAAAGAGCTACATTAGTAATAAGGAATTATAAGCTGGAAAAGCAAAATTCCAAAAAATGTAAATACAATGGTATTTTATTTCTATAGCCTGGGAAGAAACCACAGTTTGGGCATAGTTGATGATAGAAGGAATAAATATTTGTTGTAGCTACAGATAGATGTTTCTATTAAACTTTCATTATATAATTGATTACACATATAATTTTAAAAGTAAATTGAATCTAGGATGCATTCATTGAGAGACAGTTTAACACAGCCAATACAGAGAACTTTGCCACCGGTCATGGTGGCTCAGACCTGTAATCCCAGCACTTAGGGAGGCTGAGGGAGGCAGATAGCTTAAATCCAGGAGTTAAGCTATCTTAACATGGTGAAACCCTGTCTCTACAAAAATTAGTTGGGTGTGGCAGCATGTGTCTGTAGTCCCAGGTACTCAGGAGGCTGAGGTGGATTGCCTGAACCTGGGAGGTGGAGGTTGCAGTGAGCTGAGATCGCACCACTGCACTCCAGCATGGGTGACAGAATGACACCCTGCCTCAAAAACCAACCAAACAAACAAAAACAGAGAATAAGCTTTGCAGTCAGTCCTCTGGGTTCAAATCCTGGCTTCCCTATCTCATTAGCTCTATGATCTTGGGCAAGTTACTTAACTTCTTCAGGTCTGTTTCCTCATTTGTAAAATGGGAATAATATCTACCATGTAGAATTGCTGTAAGGATTAAATAGCTGATATTAAAACCCTCACAATACCAGGCACATGGTAACTGTTCAAAATACATGTAGGTGTAGATATAGATAAAATATAGGGTGGGAGGAAGGAAGGAAAGAGGGAGGAGGATAGGTTCAAGCAAACTGAACAAAAAACCTAATGTAGATTTGACTCACATTAAATACAGTACAAACATGGTTCTGTACCACACAGGATGTCTAAAGTAATCTTTCCACTATACTACCCAATAAACTGAACCTAGAAAAGAAATGGGGAAAAGAGCACAAAACTGATTAAATATTTTTAGTGTAGTAAAAAAATGGAGGTGATAGGAGAATGTTAATAGGTGACAATGACCATATTCAAATGTATGAGGAAGTTCACAGAAAGCTACATTTAAAAAGTAGATTTAAAGTAAAAATTACTTTAACACAGAGGAAAATTTTATTATTAGGTAATATAGCAACCAATTAAAAAAAATAACCTGGGCACACACGCCTGTAATCCCATCTGAGGAAGCTACAATGGGAGTACCATCCTGGGCAACTTAACAAAACCCTGTCACTAAAACAAAAGTGGGAGGGTCACTTGAGCCCAGGAGTTTGAAGCTGTGGTGAGAATGATCAAGCCATTGCACTCCAGCCCACGTGATGGAGCAAGACACTGACTCTTAAATAAATAAAAAATAAAAATACTTATTTATTATATATTGATAAACAACAGAACAAGTTTCTGTAGGTTCTGTACATTGTGAAGTCTGTCCTTGCAAAATTTCTCAAAAATGAACATTAAATCTTTTGTCCTGGATAGACTTTAAGCATTCTCCTGCCAGGAGTCTAGACCTTTCATGTTTCTTATAATGTAATCTTAACCACTGTGAAGATCTGCTAAAATGAATAATAGAATGCATGCTAAAGTCAAATATAAGTGTGCTCTAGGGAGTTCCTTAGAAGAGTATAATGAAATGAAAACAGTAAACACACTAGGGACTTTGTAAGGTTCTGAGAAGCATAGTGATGAAAGTACACAGAGGGCTTGGGACACATTAGTTGCTCAACAGATGATCATTTTTGTCACTAGTGATCATTATGTCACTAATAATTCATTTTTAACAGTGTAGATTAAAGAAAAAAAATGTATCTTCTTTAAAATGGCTCCTCTCACAAAAAATGTATCATAGGGCCAGGCGCAGTGGCTCACACCTGTAATCCCAGCACTTTGAGAGACTGAAGTGAGCAGATCGCTCAAGTCAAGGAGTTCAAGACCAGCCTGGGCAACATGGCAAAACCCTATCTCTACAAAAAAATACAAAAGTTTAGAAGAGCATGGTGGCATGCGCCTGTAGTCCCAGCTACTAGGGAAGCTGAAGTGGAAGGATCACCTAACCCTGGGGAGGTTGAGGCTGCAGTGAGCCATGAAAGAGCCACTGCACTCCAGCCTGGGTGACAGAGCAAGATCCTATTTCAAAAAATATATATATTTTTTTTAATATTTTTTTTTCACACACACATACATATAAATAAATATATACACAAAAATATCTTATTCAGCTGAGGATTAACTACTCAAAGCTGGTTTTTCTAAAAAGTCTTCTTTCCTAACAAAGTATAGGCCAAGGGAAACAAAGGAATATGGGTGATCGTTAGGAGAGCCACAAACCTTGAAATCAGAGTAGTTTGCTTTAGCTGCTTGAGCACTGCATTTTTCACAATCCCAGAGCCTCTAGATACAAGTGCCAAGACATTCAAAGTGTTAGCTCTTGACGCTCAAGGAAAGCATCATTAACTATCTAAGGTTTCTTTACTGGTTGTTCTCAAAATGAGGACGCCGGACCAGCAGCATCACCTGGGAACTGGTTAAAGAAGTAAATGCTTAGGCCTCACCCCTTCTTACTGAATCATAAGCTTGGGGATGGGGCATAGAATTCTGTGTTTTAATAGACTTCCAAGTGATTCTAATGCATACTCAGGTTTGAGAACCATTTCCTTAGGAGAAACCAGTCGTATCTATCAAGCAAGGATTCCCTCTCTCACAATGGCTTCTCCCAAAGCCCTACAGTCAAACTAAGGATTCTGCTTTTATAGCTGTGGAAAGAACTATAGGCTCACCAGGAATCTTCCAGGGAGCTTTCTTCCAGGACCAGGGGCTCAAAAAGATAAAAAATATGGTTCAATGTGGGAATTGCTGTTATCACCCACAGACATTTTCCTACTTTTACTGAGGGCACAGAAGTCACTGAAATAAATTTCTCCCCAGAACACTGATCTTTTTTTTTTTTTTTTTTTTTTATGATAACCACTAAGCTATTTCAGCATAAGTAAACGATGACAGAAGAGCAACTTGTAAGTCTGATGTGTTAGAAGAGAATGTACAAGGATTAAAAAAACAACAACAACAGGAGAGAGTGAGAGTAAAGTAGGAAGAGAAAAACAGAAACCATTAGTCAGAAATAGGAAAGGGATACAGGAATAGAAGATGCAGAAGGGTATGTGCAGGTGCTGCTCAGTGGAAAACGTACCTTTTACTACAATACATGAGTATGACTTTATTAGAAAAGCGTAAGATTTCTTTTAAAAAATGAGATTAAATGAATCCATCCAACTTAGCAATTTGTCCTAAATAATCATTGATCAGGTCTGGTCACTCTGATGTCTTCCTTATGTTTTGTTTCATTCTTATGTCTCAAATCCAGTGCCCCCAACCCTTGTCTAATACTTCAAAAACATACCACAAATCAAAATCTCACAAAGTTAACTGAATCATTTCAGCTACTTCTTTCCTTGCCCAAAACAAATGCCCTAAACCATTAGATTCGCTTTTAATGCCTTTTAAAAAAATTATGAAAAATAATAAACTTTATTTTTTGCGTGCAGTTTTAGATTTACAAAATAACTGAGCAAATAGTGCACAGAGTTCCACACACACATCCCACTGCGCCCTCCTACCAATCCCCCATGGTATCTTCTATTAACGTCTTAAATGTGGTACATTTGTTATGGTCAATGAACACATATTAATACATTGTTATTAACTATAGTCCATAGTTTACATTACATTAATGTTTACTCCTTGTGTTGGACAGTTCTGTGGGTTTCATTTTGTTGAGGATTTTGTCATCTATATTCATCTGGGATACTAACCTGTAGTCTTCTTTTTTTGTCATGTCCTTGTCTGGTTTTGGTATCAGGGCAATGCTGGCCTCATAGAATGAGTTAATCATGTTTTGTTAATATTTTGGGGTTTTTTTTCAGTCTCCATTTCATTTATTTCTCCTCTGACTTTTATTAGTTCTTTCCATCTACTAATTTTGAGTTTGGATTATTCATGCTTTTCTAGTTCCTCAAGGTGCATCATTAGGTTATTTATTTGACATCTTCCTAGTTTTTTGATGTAGGTATTTATTACTATAAACTTGACTCTTAATACTGCTTTTGCTGTGCCCCTGTAAGTTTTGGTGTATTGTGTTTCTATTTCCATTTGTGTCAGTAAATTTTTAGATAGCATATTTCATTTCTTCCTTTCATTTAGGAGCATGTTGTTTAATTTTTATGTATTGTATACTTTTGAATGTTCCTATTGTTATTGATTTCTAGTTTTATTCCACTGTGATCAGACAAAATACTTGATAAGATTTAAATTTTTAAAAATTTTTGGATAAACTTTTTGAGATTTGTTTTGCGTCCTAACATACAGTCAGTCAATCCTGGAGAACATTCCATATGCTGATGACAAGAATGTGTACTGTGCAGCTGTTGGATGAAATGTTCTATAAATGTCTGTTAAGTCATTTGGTCTGTGATCTAGTTTAAATTCCATGTTTCTTTGATGATTTTCTGTCTAGATGATTTGTCCTAGGCTAAGAGTGGGTGTTGAAGTCCCCAGCTGTTATTGTATTGGAATCTATATTTGCCTTTAGATCTAATGTTGCTTTATAAATCTGGGTGCTCCAGTGTACATGTGTATTTACAATTGTTATGTCTTCATGTTAAATTGATCCCTTTATAACTATAAAATGACTTTCTTCATCTTTTTTTTACAGTTTCTGACTTAAAGTCTGTTTTATCTGATATAAATATGGCTAATCTTGCCTGACTTTGGTTTCCATTTGCATTGAATATCTTGTTTCATTTCTTCACCTTCAGTCTGTATGTATCTTTACAGGTGAAGTAAGTTTCATGTAGGCAGCATATAGTTGGGTCATTTAAAAGAAAAATCCATTCAGCCAGTCTATATCTTTTAAGTAGGGAATTTAATCTATTTACATTTAAGGTTATTAGTGATAGGTGAAGACTTACTCCTGTCAATTTGTTACATGTTTTCTGGTTGTTTTGTATATCATTTGCTCCTTACTTCTTCTCTTATTGTTTATTTTTGCAGTTGAGTGATTTTCTGTAGTGATAAGATTGTATTGCTTTCTCTTTCTCCTTTGTGTATCAGCGCTACCAGGGAGTTTTATAGTTTTGCATGTTTGCATGATGGTGGCTATCATCTTTTCATTTCTATGTATAAGTCCCTTGAGCATTTTTTGTAAGGCCAATCTAGTGATGAATTTCCTTAGTTTTGGTTTATCTGGAAAAGATTTTGATCTTAAGAATTTTCTTAAGATTATTATTTTAAATTCTTTTTCTGACATTTTATATATTTTCTTATTATTGATGTTTGTTACTGGAGAATTATTGTTTTCCTTTGGAAGTGTCATGTATCCTGTGGTCCTATGTTGAGTTCTATGCATCTAATGGAAAAAAATGCCTCTTCCTATTTTATGGAGTAGTGTCACAGGGAAAGACTTATTTGTATGAATGGGTCTTGGGATGTCAGTTCAGTGGGTTGCGTTGGCTTTGGTTCTAAGTGGATGCAATAGTGCAGTCTCCATGTAGTTTCTTCAGCATTTGCAAGTTTCTCAGTGGCCTGGGCTTAGAGAGTTTGTGGCATCAGTGGTGCAGTTTTGCCAGGGTTGGGCTCACCAGGCTGTTTCTCAGATCAGGGACAGACAGGCACATACACACAGTGGGTTGGCCAACCTGGGGTCTGGCTTGCTGGGTTTGGGGCCATGGGCTGTTAATGCAGCCGGGAGCATGATCACACAGTTGTTGTCTGTGAGTAGCAGCCTACAGAAATGTTTCTTAGGCCTGGTGTTTCTCAGAGTTATGCACCAGGGATGTGGGTGCACAGCTGCTTGGGTGCAGGTGATCTGCGGGCATGTTTACAGGGGATGGCCCACATAGCCATTTCTCAAATCTGGAACACTAGTGCAAGTCTGCTTGGCTGACTCAGGGACATGCCCACTGGGGACAGCCTGTGGGCTGTTTCTGAGGCCTGATATGTGGATACAGGGCTGCTTGGCAGCCTGGGGCATGTCCACCTGGGGGACTTATGGGGCTGTTTCTCTGGTCCAGGATAGGGGTTCTTGCCTGTTTGGCTGGTCTGAGGGCATGCCTGTCAGAAGCAACCTGCAGGACTGTGTCTCGGGCCCTGATTTTGGGTGCAGGGTCATTGGGCAGGCCAGGAACATATCTGTAGGGGATGGAGGCACTGTGGAATTGTTTCTTCATGTCCTAAGCACAGGCACACAGCCGTTCTGCTTGCCCAGGGGTATATCAGTTGTTTAGAGGTTCAGGGGTCTCTCTCACTTGAGGGTATGTATGCAGCAGTTTGGCTGGCTCAAGGGTGGGTTTTCCATGGTAAGACTGTCATACTCTCCTTCTGGCTATAAGTGCAGCAGTGAGGGTTGGTTTCCCTGCTATGTGAGACCAAAGCCACAGCAGATCCTGGCCCAGGTTCTGCACAGGTGGTGTTGTGGTGTTCAGCCGCCACTGTGGGCTTCGTGGAATGGAGTTGGAGCCTTAGGGCTGGAGAGATGCAGTGGCTAGTGGCCCCACAGAGCAGGTTACTCTCCAGAGGTGGCTCTGATCTCAAGCAGCAGCTTGGCTCACAGGTGGTGATTGGGGAGTAGGAAGTGCATACCTTGTGCTCTTAACCTGGGGCAATGTAGCTGTGTGAATTCCTAGCAACTCCCAAAACTAGGCTCAGGGCTTGTGAGGACTGTGGGATGCTCCTGTTGTAAGGACTGTAGGTGTTTTTGGTAGCAATGGGGGCTGGTGGGGCTCTTCTGCTTACCTTTTCCCTGCAATGGGAAGTCTCCCCTGACTCTGGGCAGATCTAGGCCACATGGGTGATATAGGTGCCTCCACACTGTCCTCCTGGACTTTCCATCACCACAGACATGTCTCTGTTCCCCAGCTGTCCTCCAGTGACCTTCCTTTGACACTGCAGTCATATCTTAGCAGTTTATTCATTGCTCTGGTCCTTTCTTGTGGGGGAAGGATGAATGCCAGGGGTCTCTAGTCAGCAATCTTGCTGACATTCACTCTCTGAGAATTTTTCTATACTACCCCTTAATTGCTTTTTAAAATATTAAAAATTATAAGAATAACTTTAATTGTTAGGATGAAAAAGGCTCAGCAGGTACTGTTTCATTAGTCTCACTGTTATGATCACTATTAGAAATGATGAAAAAATGAATCCCTAAATAGCAAAAATCACGGAATTTTAAAGATATAAAAGATCTTGAGAATTAACAAATCTCAAATTAGTCAAGGTCTCACCCCTCCCTTCTCAGCTCCCTACGCCATTTATCAGCTGACTCTACTGGAAAGAAATAAATAGATGAAGAAAAACAAAACAAAACAAATTTTGGTTACAAGTAATCCTCTTAAGCCCAATTTAATAAAGCATGGATTTCTTTTTTATTGCCTATTTGCATCAGGAACATAATTACTAGCTAGAGTCTAATTTGAGAATGTTAATTATGAATGAAAGATGTAATATTTTAAGAACAGAATGGAATTCACTACTGCTGTATTGCAGAGACATTAGTAAGATTTAATCATGCTAGTGAGGCTGAAAAATAAGTTATATATATTATTTTTCTTTTCCAAAACCATGGATTTCAGTGACACTTTATAACTGTGTACTTTGGAACACTGATAAAAAATTAAGCTGGGTGCAACAGCTCATGCCTGTAATCCCAATACTTTGAGAGGCCCAGGCGGGAGGATCACTTGGGCTCAGGAGCTCAAGACAACCCCGGGCAATATGGCAAGACCCTGTCCCTACAAAAAAGAAAAAATTTTCTGGGCATGGTAGTGAACACCTGAGGTCCCAGTTACTCAGGAGGCTGAGGCAAGGGGATTGCTTGAGCTGGGAGGTCAAGGCTGCAAAGAGCCATGGTAGAGCCACTGCACTCTAGCCTGGCTAACAGAGGGAGACCTCGTCTCAGGAAAAAAAAAAAAGTAAACAATGATCTTGTTGAATATTCTGCCCTCATATTTACTAGTCTTTAAAATTTAAATTGAGCATCTTAAATCTAGATGAGTGAAAAATGTTGGAGACTTAAACTTATCTATATTGTCACTTTAGGTCCTTTAGAAATGAAGAATTTACTTTATAAAGTATTTATATTTTTTCTCATATCTTGACAGTAGTCCTACCATGGCTCTTTCCTTTGTTTTAAAGAGGATAGTGGCAGGCTTTATTTTAATTTGCATCTATTCTTCAAAGTACATTTACTTGATATTTCTCAGTCTCTTGAAAATTTTTATCATTAAGCTTAACCTTCATTTAAGTCACCAGATCCATTTGATAAAGACTATATGAATATTTATTTGCGAACTGTATAGAAAATTACTGTTTTAACATTTACTTTCTGAAAGAACCATTGTAGAACTTGAACTGGGTGTATTTGCCAGACCCCTTAAAATGGATCACAATTATGTCTTTGCATGTTTATTTTATAGGATAATAGCTAAGACAATTTTTCTTCCTAAACTATTTGTTTTATTCAATATTTCCAAAATATTTATTGAAAATGTCAAGAAATAAGAATTTGGTGAAAATTATGTGACTTAAGTTTATGTTTTAGTATGCCAATGAGGTTAAGGAAATAAGTATTTTAATTATTATCAATTTTAAAAATTAGGAGCACAGAAAATAAGCTTCTTTATCCAAAGACATTTCTTAAAGTGAAATCTTCTAAAAAACTGCTAGCCTCCTCTTTTATCCAACAAACCATAAGAAATGTTATTAAATGTAAATAAGGTACATTATTTGCCTGCAAGATTCCCAAGCGTGGCCACCCCTAGTAAGGCCACAGACTTGGTGGTAAAGAAGTTACCATTAGTTGGTGATTTCTCCTAACCATCCATTTCAGAATTTATCCCCAGGTCTCTTTGAAACCCAATATTCCCAACATAATTGACCTTATTTACGCGGCTTAGCAGCAGCAGCTAACTTCTCTCAGCCTGTTAAGGGAAGGACAAGGAGGCAGCAGTGTTGGGGATGCCAGCAGCCTATGGAGTGACTGGAATAGACATAATAAGAATAGATTACATATTATTACGTACAATAAATTTTTACGGCTTTTACAGATTGAATAGCCCATATGTTGCAGAAATTTAGGTAATTTTAGTCTCATATGTTCTATAATCAGCAATGGCCTAGGCTTGCTAAACATGTTTCATTACCACCCACAAAGCATTTACAGAATGACTGGTTATTTTATATCTAGTAAATCTTGTCTAAATATTTGTGGTTATGCTGGCAAATTTTTGAAATGTGCTATTTATTTTTACAGGAGCTTGAGAACTGAATCAAACACTTCAGGTATGGAACAAATGCCACTACATATTTTACTGTGATCCCTGGTATCCAGTAGTCATCTCTGGTTCCTCCAAGAGTAGGGTGGTTAAGAGCAAAGGAATTCAGCTAGACTTTTGGATGCCTTTCCTTTCTTCACGATGCTCCATTCTGAGAATCCTACACTGAAGAAACTCTTTCTCAAAGCTGATCCTCAGGCTATCTTCCAAGTGGAAAACATTATGGTACTTTACTACTTCACTTTTCTTTTTCTGCACTAGTTTAGTTTCCCAGTTCCCTGGATCTAAATCATCAGGCATAAACCACGCCAAGCCTAGTTCTGCAGACAGCATGCAAACTACAGCAATCATAGGACCTGTCATCCTTGCTGATATGTAACGGGAACGGTCCACAACTAACTTTTTGGTAAATGTAAAATTATCCAGCTCCTCTTTTTTCCTCCTACATCTTTAGCCTTTCCCAGGTGATACTATTTAATGTTTTTGTTTGTTTGTTGTTTTTTTGTGAGGCGTAGTCTTGCTCTGTCACCCAGGCTGGAGTGCAGTGGTGTGATCTTTGCTTACTGCAACCACTCTGCCTTTCGGGTTCAAGTGATTCTCCTGCCTCAGCCTCCTGAGTAGCTGGGATTACAGGCATTCGCCACCACGCCTGACTAAATTTTGTATTTTTCACTATGTTGGCCAGGCTGTTCTCAAACTCCTGATGTCCAGTGATCTGCCCGCCTGGGCCTCCCAAAGTGCTGGGATTATATGAGTGAGCCACCACTCTGGGCCTATTTAATGTTTGGGTTTTATTTGGCGGTGGGGAGTCATGTTTTTTCTTTATATATTGCCATGTTCTAAGAATCTTTAGCCTGTAATGAACTTTTAATGTGGAGGTTTTCTTATAGGCACCTCTTATAGTTTGTCTTATAGGCAAATCTCTCTCTTTGCTGAGTGCTAAAACAGCTCTAAGTTACTTTCAAACCTGGGAGACAGCCCAAGCCTCAGCTTCAGTCATGCACATAAAAGAACACTATGGAAGGAACATTTAGAACATTTAACTTGGCATAAGTGAAGAAAAAAAAAATACTACTTCAAAAAGCAAGAATACTTGAAGGCAGTTTTAGTCACACATACAAGAGTCAGTCCCACAAAAAAAAGCAAATTATTATAGGATAGGATTTTACACAAATGGGACTCATCTTTGGACCTTCCCATTGGGCTTTTTTTTTTTTTTTTTTTTTTTTCTGAGATAGGGTCTCGCTCTTTCACCCAGGCCAGAGTACAGTGGCACAACCTTGGCTCACTACAACCTTCTCCTCCTGGGTTCAAGTGATTCTCCTGCCCTAGCCTCCCAAGTAGCTGGGATTACAAGTGCCCACCACCACGCCTGGCTAATTTTTGCATTTTTAGTAGAGATGGGGTTTCACCATGTTGGCCAGGCTGGTGTCGAACTCCTGACCTAGGTGATCCACCCGCCTCGGCCTCCCAAAGTGCTGGGATTATAGGCATGAGCCACTGCACCCTGCCCACATTGGGCTTTAGTGTCTAAAAGTACCAGATGAACTTCACTGTAATGTGGTTTGGCCTATATTCCAATCTATACTATTGAACCTGAGAACATTATAGGGAAATGCTATCATAACTTATAAGAAAAGTGCAAAATCTCCTTTGCAGTACAGAATTTTAATCTATTAATTTCTACCCTAAACTGTATTTCATAAAGAAATCAAACTAAATTTGTAGAAATTTCAGAGAGATCTAGTATAGGCAAATATTTTCCTCTTAGTTTCTAAAAGCAAGGGTAAATCTACTAGCAGCCTTACTACTATTAAAAATATTACATGCAATTAGTACACTCTATGTACATTCTAAGACAGTCATGTATTTAGCCATGGAAGTTTCAAATTAATGTAAAGCATCGACATTGTTGTCTTCATTCTCTATATGACTAATTATTTTACCTGTTTTCTAGCACAGACTCAGTTTTGTCCAATTGAACAATTTGATTCCTACCTATCATATATGAAGCACTGTGCAGGCTGTGGGAGGGATTAAAAAAGAATTGGACATAGCTGGGCATAGTGGTGTGTGCCTGTAGTCTCAGCTACTTGGGATGCTGAGGCAGGAGGATGGCTTGAGCCTGGGAGTTTGAGGCTGCAGTGAGCTGTGATTGCACCACTGCACTCCAGCCTAAGCAACAGAGTGAGATGCTGTCTCAAACAAAACATAGTAAAATAACAGAATATGTTACCTGGCCTTAGGACATGTGCACAAATAATAAAACCAGAATGTATGTTAATTAAGTATATGTTAAGAGAAGAGTCCAGAACTTAGTTTTGGCTCAGGAAAGGAAATAATGAGACTCTATGAAAAAGGCAGGGCCGGGTGCAGTGGCTCACGCCTGTAATCCCAGCACTTTGGGAGGCCAAGGTGGGCAGATCATGAGGTCAGGAGATCGAGGCCATCCTGGCTAACACTGTGAAACCCTGTCTCTACTAAAAAATACAAAACAAAATTAGCCGGGCATGGTGGCAGGCACCTGTAGTCCCAGCTACTCGGGAGGCTGAGGCAGGAGAATGCCGTGAACCCGGGAAGCGGAGCTTGTAGTGAGCCGAGATCGCGCCACTGCATTCCAGTCTGGGCGACAGAGTGAGACTCCGTCTCAAAAAAATAAAAATAAAAATAAAAAAAGGCAGTCTTTGAGTTAGGAAAGGGGAAAATGAGGATATCCTGAATATAGGAAATGGGGTGCGCAAAATCAAACAAATGGGAAAGTATTGGGCATCTCCAATTCAGGAGTAGTGAGACATGTGGCTGGAAAGCAAGGCAGGAGCCAAATTACGGAAATAACGGATCATGCTAAGAAGTTAGGTAGCTAAAAAGGAGCCACTGAAAGACAGAGAAATGACAACATTAGTGTTATGTTTTAGGATAATTACTCTGACTGCAGTCTGTAAGAGAAGCTGGAGGAGGCTAGAGGTAGGGAGACCAGTTAGAAAGCTACTCTAACAGTCAGATGAAGTGTGCCAAAGTCTGAACCAGGTGAGGAGCAGTCACAGTGGAAACAAGGACATGAATCCATAGTCAACAAGAGTTATTGACTTACTGCCTGTGGGGACCAGAGGAAAAAAAACTGGGTATGTCAGTTTGGGAGACAACATGATGACTAGGTGATAGTAACCTTATGAAACAAGCTGGGAGAAGGAATTGGAAACATTTTGGAGGGGAAAAATTAAGAAATCAACTCTGAAACACTGAAGTTAGAATCAAATGCCCTAGGTTTTGGTTCTAACTACACTTCCTGTATTACATGGTCATTAATCTCTCTGGGCCTCAATTTCCTCAACTATGAAAAGTGTGTGCAAGTGGCTGGGGTGAGGGGAGGAGGAGGGCATGATTAGTTGTCTCAAGACCCTTTTGGCAGTTAAGATTCTATGAGCTGCCATGTTTGTAGTTCTGGGGCTCATCTTTGACAATCTAGCAGGCAGCTTGCAATGGGGATTTGGAAATCAGGAGCTAAGCAAAGATACAGCAAATGAGCAGCAAAATTCCACTCTGGGCTTGTTAAATCACAAGGGTGGTACAACATACAAAATGGGCATGCAGTTTTCCACAAAGTATTAATTATTTTCTCTGTTTTTTCTTATGTATTTCTTATTTCTTTCCACCTTTTTCTCCCATGTTTTCCCACTTTTCTCTTACTTAGGCTTGTATAGTTTTTCAGTTTTTCCCCTGATTAGCATTTCTTTCCCCATTTTCACTCTCCTCTAAATCACCTGTTCCCCTTCCATACACTTTTACTCTCAACACCCTGTATCCCAAGAAAAGCAGACTAGCTGAATCTTAATCCCTCATTTTATTAAATGTAATTGGAGTGCAAATTAAAAATGAGTCTGTAATTCTAATTTATATTATATGTGGAAATCAGAATAATAACTGCTCTGCACAGTAGTAAAACAAATTCCTGGCACTGTTAAGCTCATCTGATTCACATTCACCCAGCTCCTGGGCAGTGCTAGTTAGGGACCATGATCTCAAATTCATCTTCTCAAACCTCTCAACAGTTTGTGAAAATTACATTTTTTTCTCCTTTCTGCATAATGTTTTGGGATAAAGTGGCACTACAAATGCACTGTTTGTATGACAAGTTTAAGAATGAAATAGGGTCCACATTAAATTTGTCTCTCTGGATCTGGGTTAATTTCTCTTTCTTTCTCTTTCTCTCTCTCTCTTTCTTCTTCTTTTTTTTTTTTTTTTTTTTGAGACGAGTCTTACTCTGTTGCCCAGGCTGGAGTGCAGTGGCACGATCTCAACTCACTGCAACCTCTGCCTCCCAGGTTCAAGCGATTCTCCTGCCTCAGTCTCCTGAGTAGCTGGGACTACACTATGCCCAGCTAATTTTTTTTTTTTTTTTTTGGTAGAGATGGGGTTTCACTGTGTTAGCCAGGATGGTCTCAATCTCCTGACCTCATGATCCGCCCACCTCAGCCTCCCAAATTGCTGGGATTATAGGCATGAGCCACTACGCCCGGCCCCATTTCTCTACTTTCTGAACTTTAAGTTTTTGCCTTTCTAGGATTAATTTTCTTTTACTTTTTAAATTTTTTTTATAGTGAGCCCAAATTATAGGCTTATCTCTGGTTCTTTGATATTTTTTCAGAGACAAAGGATAGAGATTCAAGAAAAGAACAGAAGGGAAAATCACATTAAATATTGGGAGTTTCCTTCCCACCCTTACCCATCTTTCTTTTCCATGTTCCTCTTAAATATTACAAACCAAATTCCTTGGAATCCTAAGCAGCCAGGTTTATTCTTTGTTTATAAAACCCAGGCTTAATAAAAAAGGAGGGAGCCCTCTAAAAGGGAACCTGCTTGTGAAATTCAACAATAGGCTCCATTGCAAGAATAAATACATTTTTGATGAGGTGGTTAGGACATAATCTGAATTTCATATTCAAAATAAGTTCTTTCTCCTTCTGTGCCTTTTTTTTTTCCTGCTTTTGACTTTTTTTCTTTCTTTCTCACTTCCTCTCTATTGATCTCTTCTCGACTTTTCCTACTCTTTTTCTTTTTTCCCTCTGGTTCTCTCCCCTCATATCAAATCTCCTTCTAATTTCCTCAAACTTGTGCCTCATCTGTCTCCCCTTTTCTCAAGGGAATGAATGTGAGGAAAGAAAAGTAAAACAGAAAAAGACAAAGTTGGTGGAAAAACATGTAAGACAACCGAAAGGTAACTTTTTAATTATAAGTCTCTATAGGAATACATGATAGCTATGATACTGTCACACAAAAAAGTTGTCAGTAAGTGGGGTCTTTTAACATTAAATCTTATTCTACTGTAGTAACAATATAAGTGGAATGAAATGTTAGGGGTTTGTTGTGGTTTCTGCTCTAGAATCCATCATAGGTCAAAAGATAACATCAGCACAGGGAAGAGGAGACGGGGCTTCAGGTGAGGCACTGGAAGAGAATTATGTGTTGTGCTACCATAGCGATTCCTCTCATTTCTGTACTTCTTTGCAACCTTATCATGCTATTTCCCAAGCTGCTTTTTAGATCAGCCAATACAATTAAGACCTCTTTTTTTCATAGCAAAAGGATACGGATATTCGTAGAGTGCCTGCACGGCTGTCATGTACAGTTGTGTAGCTTGTACACACCATCCATGTTGTAGTTTATGTGCAATTCATAATCTGCACAGCTGTATGCGGTGGCCCTGGCCTACTGTATTCTAAGTTTCTTTGAAACACCAGCTCTGCAGTGCGTTGCTGAAGAATGAAACTTCTCTCAGCCATGATAACAATACCCGGTAGCACAGAAAGAGTTGAAGCAAATGCAATTCTAGGGCCATTGTGTCTTCTGTTGCCTCCTTCATAAAGCTAATGCTGTGTGTGTGTGTGTGTGTGTGTGTGTGTGTGTGTGTGTGTGTGTGTACCAGGGCTGAGTTCACAGAATTGAAGAGGGGAGGTTGGTGGACCACGGTGGCCTGGGCAGTAACCCCTTCCCCATCCTGGCAGGGCCTTACTGATGGAATCAAGGTGCCCACTCTTCTGTCCATCCTTTTGTCACTCTGCCACCAAAAAGCCAGCTTAGCACTTGAGCATTTTGTTTATTTACTTGTTTATTTTTTCTGTTTTTTTGTTTGTTTGTTTGTTTTTGTTTTTCGAGACAGAATCTTGCTCTGTCACCCAGGCTGGAGTGCAGTGGTGCAATCTCGTCTCACTACAACCTTTGCCTCCTGGGTTCAAGTGATTCTCATGCCTCAGCCTCCCGAGTAGCTGGAACTACAGGCACATACCACCACGCCTGGCTAACTTTTGTATTTTTAGTAGAGACAGGGTTTCACCATGTTGGCCAGGCTGGTCTCAAACTCCTGACCTCAAGTGATCTGCCCGCCTTGGCCTCCCAAAGTGCTGGGATTAAAGGCGTAAGCCACCGTACCTGGCTGAGCATTTTGTTTATTAACAGGGCCCCGCCAAGATACACACTGTAGGTGAAAGGTAATGGACCAGAGCAGAACAATGTGGCTGAAAAACAACAAATGTCCACACTCAATAATCCCCTGGCCTCCATATACATTTCCTGATCTGTACCTGTTCTTTTGTGACTTCTTTCCCCCTTAAGAATGCTTCTGCCAGGCACAGTGGCTCACACCTGTAATCCCAGCACTTTGGGAGGCCGAGGCGGGTGGATCACAAGGTCAAGAGATCGAGACCATCCTGGCCAACATGGTGAAACCCCATCTCTACTAAAAATACAAAAATTAGCCGGGTGTGGTGGTGCGTGCCTATAATCTCAGCTACTCGGGAGACTGAGGCAGGAGAATCGCTTGAACCCGGGAGGTGGAGATTGCAGTGAGCTGGGATTATGACACTGCACTCCAGCCTGGCAATAGAGTGAAACTCCATCTCAAACCAACCAACCAACCAACCAACCAACAAACAAAACATGCTCCTAATATTCCCCGTAACTTGCTGTATGGTGTGGAGACAGTGATGGGTGGCATACAGGGTGACACGTGCTGGCTCCTACATCCACCTAGACAGAGTCCAAAGTCCTGCCATCTTTCAATATAGTATGGAATTTAAACAGAGAAATTACTTTCAAGATAATTCAATATTTTACAATGATTTCAATCCCTTGATGGATATATTCAGCAACAAAATTTCAAAAATTAGGGTCTCATTAAGACAGAGCTGCAAATGCAAAGAATGACAAAAAAATTATATATACCATATTTAAATTTTGACTTATTAAATTGAAAATGTTGCTCCCAAATACTTATATTTTGAATAGCTGATATATGGGAAAAAGTAGATTTTTTTTTTTAGGTAGAAAAAGTTAGTTACTAATACAGACTTCATATTGTTACAAATAATGTGAAAGATTTCATCTTATTACCACTGAAGTAATGTGAAAGTTATTTGAACTCTTATTTACTATAGCATATTATGATGTTTGTAGGTCTTATGACCAAATCTTAGGACTCAGTACAGCACAGATTAAGAACTTGCAAAGAATTCAATAGCAGGTATAGAATTTTAATTTTATTTTTTGTTTGTTTTAATTTTTGCTAGAAATTTAAAAGAGTAAAAGCCCATAATCTTAATCTTAACATCCTGAATGGATAGGTTTTTCCTTGAGTAGAAACAGCTTTTAAAAACAACAATTTTAAGAAATTAAGTTTCTTGGCCGAGTGCGGTGGCTCACGCCTGTAATCCCAGCACACTGGGAAGCCAAGGCAGGTGGATCACCTGAAGTCAGGAGTTTGAGACCAGCCTGACCAACATGGTGAAACCTTATCTCTACTAAAAACACAAAAATCAGCTGGGCATGGTTGCTGGCGCCTGTAATCCCAGCTACTCGGGAGGATGAGGCATGAAAACTGTTTGAACCCGGGAGGCAGGGGTTTCAGTGAGCCGAGATTGTGCCACTGCACTCTAGCCTGGGTGACAGTGAAACTTTGTCTCAAAAAAAAAAAAAAAAAAAAAGAAATTAAGTTTAATAATGTTTTAATGGCTAGATTAAAAAAAATGAGATCTTATTCATCCAAAGGATCTTTATTTTTTATATCAAGAAGAAAAGTTGTAGTATAAATATACTTTTCTATGTTTCATTCATTTATTTTACCTGTATTGAGTTTCTCTTGTCTTATACTTAATAGTAACAACATTAAAAATATTCTGTATTTCAGACTTTTGAATTAAATGGACTGACTTCTCCACCTTTTCTAAAAATCAGATACAAACTACTAAACTAAAAAGCAAACACAGCTCAGGAAAAGACATTCAGCGCAAGAGGAAAACCAAGCAGTGTCTTCTATGTGGCAGAAATAAAGCCTATTACTAATTATTAAGAATTCAAATCCATGTCAACCTAATTTCATAAAACTCAACTATTTTAATTGTGGATATCTATTTTAAAGGAAGCTAGAGGACTATGCAAAACTATAAGATTTTCAATTCATAAACTCAGTTTTTATCCATGGGTTTTCTTTTCTTTGGGATTGATGGAAAAATTTGTTATTCTCTTGGTTTCACTTTTCTCATTTGTACATTAGTCCAACACTGTTTTGTTTCTAACATTGGAGAATGTGGGATCATTCAAAGTGGGGACAGTGTTCATTTCATCTTTTGTTATAGCTGAGTACCTGGTGCTGAGAGACAGTATTTATTGAATCAGTGTGTCATTTTCAAACAAGTTAAAAAAAAATCCATGTACTTTTAAAAATAAAAAAGAAACTACAGACAGTCCCCATCCAGAGAATGGTTTGACTTTTTAAAAGCCATCGCTTATTTTCTAAAAGCTGCCAGTCATGCTACAACATGTTTTTTATCCATTATCTCACTTAATCTTCACAGTAATATGAGGGACACTATTATTTTTCCTTGTTTTACAGGTGGTGAAAGTGAAGCTTAGAGGTTAAAGTTACTTGTCCAAGTCACACAGCTAGAAAATGGTGGAGGTGGCCTCTGAACCCAAGAAACCCAACAGCCAAGCTAAATGAAAATTTGCGATTCACATTAGAACTCATGCTTTTAAATTCAGAGTAAGGGTAGTTAGGTTTTTTAAAAAGCTATAGAAATATATTTAACTCAAATTTCACACAAATAGTACTGGTTTTTCTACTGTCAACTGAGAATATCTCTTATCTCCATCTTTCCCTTCCTGTCCCACAGGCAACCCTCTAGAACTGGGCAGTCCAATACGGTGGCCAGTAGGCATATATGGCTATTGAGCACCTGCAGTGTAGCTAGTGTGACTGAGAAACTGAATTTTAGATTATTTTAAATAAATGTAAATTCTAATTTTAAAACTAGAACAGTGTAGAATATTTTTCCATTAAATGCAACTTTATTGTTTTGGTAGGGCTACATTTTTCTCTTCAACTGTTGAAAATCTAGTGTCCAAATTGAGATATACTGTAAGTGTAAAATGTATGCCAGATTTGGAAGTCTTTGAGAAAAGAAGAATGTAAAATATTTAATATGTGTTATATTGATTATATGTTTAAATAATATTTGAACATATTGGTTAAATAAAAATATTTAAGGATTACTTTCATCTGTTTCTTTTTACTTTTTTGATGTGCCTATTAAGCAATGTGTCACAAATTACATATATGAAAAAAAAAATGTGGCTCATGATAGATTTCCATCAGATAACACTGCTCTAGAGAAAAACCATCTACCCAGTCTCTTGGCCCACAGTCTAGGGAATTCCTCCTCCTCTTCTCCCTGCTGTTCCAAAGTCAGAAGGTTTCCAACCTTCACAGTCAGGAGTAACACAGAGATTCCACGAAACCGAGAGGAGACTAACGTTTTTAAGTTAGGTACATACATAAACCAACAGTTTCTAATTTGGAGATAGCTATATCATCATAGAAACTGTTTTCTTGATACAGATTGTTGGTAACTTTTACTTTTGTTTGCTTGAGGGGAAAAAGATTATCTGATAAATTGATTCTTACAGGTAGAAAGCTATAACTATAAGTTACAACTTTCTATCTAGCAACATAATCCTTCAAAAGGCAATATACACTGTAGTTGGTGTACAACCACCTTGGAAAAGAGTTTGGAAAATTAAGTTAAGACATATGATCAGCTGGATGTGGTCGCTCATGCCTATAATCCCAGCACTTTGGGAAGCTGAGGCAGGAGGACTGCTTGGGCCCAGGAGTTTGAGACCAGCCTGGGTAACAAAGTAAGACCCTGTCTCGGCCGGGCGTGGTGGCTCAAGCCTGTAATCCCAGCACTTTGGGAGGCTGAGACGGGCGGATCACGAGGTCAGGAGATCCAGACCATCCTGGCTAAAGCGGTGAAACCCCGTCTCTACTAAAAAAATACAAAAAAAAACTAGCCGGGCGAGGTGGCGGGCGCCTGTAGTCCCAGCTACTCGGGAGGCTGAGGCAGGAGAATGGCGTAAACCCGGGAGGCAGAGCTTGCAGTGAGCCGAGATCCCGCCACTGCACTCCAGCCTGGGCAACAGAGCGAGACTCCGTCTCAAAAAAAAAAAAAAAAAAAAAAAAAAGTAAGACCCTGTCTCTACAAAAAATTAGCCAGGTGTGATGGCCCATATCTATAGTCCCAGTTACTCAGGCGACTGAGGATGGAAGACTGCTTGAGCTCTGGAGGTCGAGGTTGCAGTGACCCATGATCATGCCACTATACTGCAACCTGGGTAACAGAGCAAGACCCTCTCTCAAAAAAAAAAAAAAAAAAAAAAGATATATGATCAAATTTCAAAAAAACCTAAAAACATGTTCACAAGACACATATTCAAAATAAGATTCGTACACAAATAGTCACAGTTTTGTTCATAACAGCAAAAAGCTGGAAACACCCAAATGCCCATCAACTGGTGAATAACTATACAAATTGTTGTATGGTCATACAGTGATACTACTTAGCAACAAAAAGAAACTTAACTATTAAATACAAAAGTTCTCCCTTATCCACAGTCATGCTTTCCACAGTTTTAGTTACCTGTGGTCAAAAAATATTAAATAGTTCCAGAAATAAATAATTCATAGGTTTTAAATTACATGCGATTCTAAGTAGCATGATGAAATCTCACACCATCCCACCTGCAACAGGGATCATCCCCTTGCAGCTATCCAGGTTGTTTATGTTACCTGCCCCTTAGTCAGTAGCCTTCTCGATGATCAGATAGAAAAACAGTATATACAGGGTTCTGTACCATCCAAGGTTTCAGGCATCCACGAGGGGTCTTGGAAGGTATCCCGTGAAGATGGGGGGTGAGTGGACTACTGTAGATGCAACAATACATGGATGAACCTTAGAAACAGGTTGGGTACATGCTATATAATTCCATTTATATGAAAATTTAGGAGACAAAACTAATTTATAAAGACAAATCAGATTGGTGGTTGCCTGGGGTTGTGGGTAGCCAGGAGGATATTGACTGCAAAGTAGTTTGAGGAAACTTTTTAAGGTGATGAAAATGTCCTTTTTTTCTTTTCTTTTCTTTTTTTTTTTTTTTGAGACACGATCTTGTTCTGAAGTGCAGTAATGGCACTGTAACCTCATCCTCTTGGGCTCAAATGACCTTCCAACCTCAGTCTCTGAAGTAGCTTGAATTACAGGCATACCGTATGCAGCCACCATAAGCAGCTAATTTTTAAATTTTTCTGTAGAGACAGGGTCTTGCTATGTTGCCCAGAACTGGTCTCAACCCCCTGTCCTCTAGTGATTTTCTCACCTTAGCCTCTCAAAGTTCAGGGATTACAGGCCTGAGCCACTGGGTCCAGCATGATGTAAATATTCTATCTCCTGATTGCGGCAGTGGTTACATTAGTGTGTACATTTATCCGACTACTTTAAAATAGGTGCCTTTTATTTGCATATAAATTATACGTCAATAGGCCAAGCTTAGTGGCTCGCACCTGCAATCCCAGCACTTTAAGAGGCTGAGGCCGGTGAATCACTTGAGGTCGGAGTCAGAGACCAGCCTGGCCAACATGGTGAAACCCCTCCTCTACTAAAAACACAAAAAAATTAACTGGGCCTGGTGGCCGGCAGCTGTAATCCCAGCTACTAGGGAGGCTGAGGTAGGAGAATTGCTTGAACCTGGGAGGCAGAGGTTGCATTGAGCCGAGATCATGCCACTGTACTCCAGCCTGGGTGACAGGGTGAGACTGTGTCTTTTAAAAAAAATAAAAACATGACAATTTGTGTCTATAGTACTTATCACACATTAGATTATTTGGTAGTTTTAAAAATATGTCTACAGCCAGGCATAGTGGCTCACGCCTGTAATCCCAGCACTTTGGGAGGCTGAGGCAGGCAGATCATGAGGTCAGGAGATCAAGACCATCCTGGCTAACATGGTGAAACCCCGTCTCTACTAAAAATACAAAAATATTAGCCAGGCATGGTGGCAGGCGCCTGTAGTCCTAGCTGCTCAGGAGACTGAGGCAGGAGAATGGCACGAACCTGGGAGGGGGAGCTTGCAGTAAGCTGAGATTGCACCACTGCTACTCAGTAGGCTGAGGCAGAAGAATGGCGTGAATCCGGAAAGCGGAGCTTGCAGTGAGCCAAGATCATGCCACTGCACTCCAGCCTGGGGGACAGAGCAAGACTCCGTCTCAAAAAATACATATATATATATGTCTACAAATGCTTTATTCTCCTCCCTTCAAGGGATGGAGCCTATTCCCCTTCCTTTGGGTACAGATTGGACTTAGGGACTTGCTTCTAGACAATAAGGTGGCAGTAGTGGTGTGTGGTTTTGGAGACTAGGTCATAAAACAGCCCTATGGTTTCTGTCTTTGTTTCTCCCTCTCTTAAGTCATTTGCCCTGGGGGAAGCCAACTGTCACATTCTTAGATCATTTGCCCTGGGGAAAAACCAGCTGTTCCTTATGACAAGAAACAGAGGCCAAGTCTTATGACAAGGAACAAGGCCAAATGACAAGGAACAGAGACCACTAGCTAACAGACATGTGAGACTCCTGGAAGCAGATCCTTTAGTCCCAGTCATGCCTTCAGGTGACTGCAATCCCAGCCGACACCCAGCTAAGCTGGTGTCAGAGCCACCCAGCTAAGCTGCTTCTGGCTTCCTGACCTGCAGCAAGGGAGAAATTACATTTGCATGTAATTATGTATCACAAAATCTGATTTATCTCTAATTCTACTATTCTGTGTATATTTTAGATGAGAACTTTCGAAATGTTGACTAAAGTGCTGAACACCCTTTGAAATCGCTCCGTTTTCTTCATTAAAGTGAATTGTCACATTTTACCAAGATCCTAGGTATATTCATAGCCTATATTCAGTCTAAACTTAAAAGGAAAAGAAATCAGTGCATTTTTATGCCTGTTGCCAAATTGTTCTCAGCTCTCCAGTGCCCTGAGCTGAGATAACAAGGCTTGGGAGACTTGTTTGCTGTTCTGCCTTCCTGCATTTGCTTGAAGTGTTACCCAGAGGCCATGAGGCCTGAAAGCTTTCAGTCTAAATACTTAGTCAGGTCCCGGCACCAGCTACAGATTACACAGCTACAAATTTAAAACCATTTATATTTCCAAATACGGCTTTTAAAATTCCTCTAAAATTATTCTGAAAAAAAAAAAGAAAATAGTATCTATTTTCTCCAAGAGCCCTAAAAGGGATCCACTGTCCTGTTTCCATGTCTCCCATTCCATCAACACATTTTTATTTTATTTTATTTTTTTGGAGACAGAGTCTCACTCTGTCACCCAGGCTGGAGTGCAGTGGTACAATCTCAGCTCACTGCAATCTCTGCCTCCCAGGTTCAAGTGATTCTCCTGCCTCAGCCTCCCAAGTAGCTGGGACTACAGGTGTGCGCCACCACGCCTGGCTAAATTTTGTATTTTTTGTAGAGACAGGGTTTTACCATGTTGCCCAGGCTGGTCATGAACTCATGAGTTCAGGCGATACACCCGCCTTGGCCTCCCAATGCACTAGGCATGAATACACCTAGGATCTTGGTAAAATGTGAGAATTCACTTTAATGAAGAAGAGCGATTTCAAAGGGTGTTCAGCACTTTAATCAACATTTCATAAGTTCTCATCTAAAATATACACAGAAGGACAAGCTCTTTTAATAGTAGAATTAGAGATAAATGAGATCTGGTGGAAGACCAATACCTATTCCAATTCTGCCATAGTATAGCACATGAGAAGGTAGGGCTTTTCTGAGAAAGAAATTTGCAAAGCCTCAGATATCTGCTTCTACTGACAGGTTTTACAAGTTTCTAGTTAGCACTACCTCCTATATCTGATCTGTAATTTCCATCTGAAACTCCCTTCCTCTGGCTGACTTCTCCCAGTCTGTCTCATGACAGGTGGGAAGAAACCTAGTGCAACAGTCCAGGCAAAAGATGATGATGGCCTGGAGTAGGGTGGTAGCAGTGGGGATGGGGAGAAGTGGTTAGATTCTGGATATATTTTGAAGGTAGATAAACAGGATTTCCTGATGGGTTGAATGTGCCATGTGAAAGAACACCTGAATAACTGGAAACTGCGTCAAAATCAATAGTTCTGCCATATAAAATTTGCAATACTCATCAGAAATTTAAACGAAGATTCCGGCTGATAGATGAATACAGGATTCTGGAATTTAGGGCAGAAGTTCAGAGTAAAGATAAATTTGGAGTGAACAGTATATAGACGAAATTTGAAGCCATGAGACCAGATGAAAGCAAGTGAGTGACAAAGAACATCATGATAAAAATAAAGACAAACAGTTAATACATACTATTCCAGCACTGTTCTAAGCACTGTCATATATAAATTAACTTTGTCTTCACAAGCACTGTAGGAGATAGCTACTTTTATTATACTCATTTTACAAATAACGAAGCTGAATTTCAGAGAAATTAACTGACTTTCTTCTAATCAGACAGCTAGCAAGTGACAGAGCTGGGATTCAAACCCAAGCAAAGAGAAAAGTAAAATATTCCATTTTAGAGCTTTGGGACACTCCAAATATTAGCAAAGAGATAAATAAGAGCCAGCAAAGGGTTTTGAGGAAGAGGTTCCAGTGACATGGGAAGGGAAGTAAGAATGGTGTTTCAGAAGCCCAGAGAAGAAAATGGAGAAAATTATCAGCTTCATCAGATACTGCAGACAGGTCACATAAGATGACTGAAAACTGACTTTTGCATTTAACGAAGTGGCTGAAATCAGTGACTTTACATGTCAAGTGGAGTGAGTTCAAGAGAGAATAGGAAAAGAGGCATTAGAGTTCCACTCTTTGCTTGTTTGTTTTGAAACAGAGTCTCACTCTGTCCACCAGGCTAGAGTGCAGTGGTGTGAGCCACCGTGCCCAGCACACATGTAAATATTAATTAAAGTAGTATCGAAATTTTTCACACAAAACGAAAGTGTGATTGGGAGCTTGGTGAGGAAAAGATATAGGTAATTTTATAGCCCTTTTCAAGCAGAAAAAACTCCGGTTCCTCTTTCTTAACATTCGGTCTTGATCTTTCCTTCATTAGAAATATTTCCAAGTCCTAAATTTACCTACCTCCTCTCTCGGAAATAAAATTTCTCAGGGCCGGGTGCAGTTGCTTAAGCCTGTAATCCCAGCACTTTGGGAGGCTGAGGCGGGCGAATCACGAGGTCAGGAGATCGAGACCATCCTGGCTAATACGGTGAAACCCCGTCTCTACTAAAAATACAAAAAAATTAGCCGGGTGTGGTGGCAGGCGCCTGTATTCCTACCTACTCGGGAGACTGAGGCAGGAGAATGGAGTGAACCCAGGAGGCGGAGCTTGCAGTGAGTCAGATCGCTGCCACTGCACTCCAGCCTGGGTCACAGAGTGAGACTCCATCTCACAAAAAAAAAATTCTCATGGACCCTGTTTTATTTCTTGACACTTCTCCAGACTGGCATAGGACCACCCAGATGGGTACAAATAAAATAATGATAAATGATTGACATTCTAAATATTGAATATCCTACCCTGAGGTTTTTGTTGACTCTTGTTTCCATATTAAGCTCATGCTTCTTTTCTCTGTCTATTTCACTCAGTCATTCACATTTAGAAAAAGTTTTACGTGTATCTTTTTAAAATTTTTAAATTAAATTGATAAAAATTAGACATATTTATGACATACAACATAGTATTCTGAAATACATTTACATTATGGAATGGCTACATCAAGCTAATTAACATTACCTCACATACCATTTGTTTTGTGGTGAGAACATTTAAAATCTAGTCTCTTAAGTATACTAAAGTATACTATACATTGTTATTAACTATATACTCACCATGTTGTACAAATAGAGCTCTTGAACTTACTCCTCCTAACTGAAATTTCCTATCCTTTGATCAACATCTCCCCACTCCTTTCCCCAAGTCATGTCTATTTTTTTAAAGCCATGTATAAGATCTTGATTTTCCTATTATTGTGAGTACTTTCAGAGCAGTTTATTCACTGTTCCCACCTGCACCTTCACTAGATAGTAAAGCTCCTCCTGGTATAAGACCTTTTCTTTCTTTGAGTCTAGAGCACTTACGTTCATTCACCATGCTTTTCCTTGTATTTTGTTTGTCTTATCATGTCCTTTTTCCTACCTTTCCTATTCCTCTACGATAAGGACTGTCACACAGATTTCAGTGCCTACAGCACAATGCTTCACCCATTAAATGAGTGAATATTTGTTAAAGCCAATTAAGTTGAATAATACTGACCTGTACTGAATTACACTGATGCAGATAGTGGAATCTTCCATTCCATATGACAACTGCATAATGTTCTTGGCTTAGGGATATACTATATTTAGCTAGATTTATGAAAGTTTAAATTCTGCTATAAAACATCTAAATAAGAATAACCCAATTAAATTAAAAAAGTTCATTGTTTGTTGGTTTGCTTTTTGTTATTTTATTATTTTATTTTAGATATTTGACCAGGCATGGTGGCTTATGCCTGTAATCCCAGCACTTTGGGAGGCCGAGGTGGGAAAATCATTTTAGGTCAGGGGTTCAAGACCAGCCTGGCCAACATGGTGAAACCCTGTCTCTACTAAAAATTCAAAAAAAAAATTAGCCAGGTGTGGTGGCAGTTGCCTGTAATCCCAGCTACTGGGAGGCTGAGGCAGGAGAACTGCTTGAACCCAGGAGGCGGAGGTTGCAGTGAGCCAAGATCACACCACTGCACTCCAGCCTGGATGACTGAGCAAGACTTCATCTTAAAAAAAAAAAAAAAAAAGATATTTATTTACTAGTACTACTATTCGTAGGTAATTTTTGTTTCATAACTTCTCTTTTATCTGAGTCAGTGAGTATTCTGCTTTTATTATACATTATCTCTGATCATCTGGTTTATACAATTATGTGATTAGGCTACTAATTCACTTATGAAAATTCTAAGTACTAATTCACTGATGTACTAGTGAAAGCCAAGTTATGAAAACTATACTAGTGAAAACCTGGCTTTCACTAGTACAAAGAGGAGATATAATAGCCTTAGTTAAGGCTACATAATTCGATATATAATAGGGAATAATAAATCTTGAAAATCAAAATTTCAGACCTTTTTAAAAGTGGCTGAAATGCAACATGAATATGTTTCCCCCAAAACTTTTTTTTTTAATTTTTAGAGAAGGGGGTCTTGCTGTGTTGCCCAGGTTGGACTTGAATTCCTGGGCTCAAACAATCCTCCCATCTTAGTCCCCTGATTAGCTGGGTCTACAGGCACACACCACCATGACTGGCTTCTCAAAATTTTTAATGAAATAAAATAGTGTGAAATGTTATTACATAAACATTTAATAAGGGATATTGACAGATAATAAGTTAAGCAGATGACAAGAAGAGGAAGAAGGGAGGGTATTTACTATCGTGACTGTCCACCTTACTCCCGGTTTTACAGTTAGACTTTCACTACTCACCCATAATATTTAGTTACAAATTTGTTAGAGTGACTCAGCAGGTGAACTGCCTTCTGACAAGGATGAACAGCCCTTCTGACAGGGGGTTTTAAACCACAGATTATCCATTTCTTTCCATTATGGGGGGAATATTATATTCTCTTAACCTCCTATGCTATCCATGTTATAGACTCTATATGCAGAGGCTACCAGAATCCTAAAACTAGGGGGAAAAAAGGAGTAGTTAACCCCTTTACATTATAGATGAGAATATTTAGGCCCAGGAAGCTTGTCACACATCTAAATCACAGAACTAGTTAGCAGCAAAGCTAAAACCCAAATCTAATTACTACGCCTCCAGTTTCTATACCTTTCACTCTTTCAGCTACCCTTCAGTTTTTGCATATACACCAGTAATTTGTATGACTTAGAGACTCTGGGATTGGCTCAATTCACCAGAAAATAGATTTATTTTTTTCTTTTCTTTTCTTTTTTTTTTTTTTTTTTTTTGAGACATGGTCTTGCTCTGTTGCTCAGGCTAGAGTACAGTGGCACAATCACAGCTCACTGCAGCCTAGATCTCCTGGGCTCAAGGGATCCTCCCACCTCAGCTTCCCAAATAGCTAGGACTACAGGAGCGTACCACCACACCCAGCTAATTGTTAAATTTTTTTGTAGAGATGGGTCTCCCTATGTTGCCCAGGCTAGTTTTGAATTCTTGGGCTCAAGCAATTCTCCCACTTTGGCCTCCCAAACTGTTGGGATCACAGGTGTGAGTCACTGCACCTGACCCACTAGAGAGTAGATTTGTTATTTGCTGTAGGATCTGCCCTCTTTTAACATGAAAATATCTTTAGGATAAATAACTTTTGTTTTTGAGACAGGGTCTCACTCTATTGCCCAGGCTGGAGTGCAGTTGTATGATCTCAGCTCACCGCAGCTTCAGCCTCCCAGGCCTAGATGATCCTCCTATCTCGGCCTCCCAGGTAGCTGGGACTATAAGCACATACCATCATGCCTACCTAATATTGTATTTTCTGTAGAGATGGGTTTTTGCCATATCGCCAAGGCTGGTCTTGAACTCCTGGGCTCAAGGGATTCATACACCTCGGCCTCCCAATGTGCTGGGATTACAGGTGTAAGCCACCATGCCAGGCCATTAACTAACATTTTTATAGCACTTCTTTTCCTGAAAAAATGCCCTTCTGAATTGTTATAGCACTTTAAAAAGGAATTTCACATATTTTGAGATAAGCAGCTGGTCTGCTATCTCACACTCACAATAATAATCATTTTATTAGGGTGGGGTCCTGTGACGGTATCTAAGCAGCTGAGGAAGCAAGGCTAGGTACTTGGAGGGTTCATTTGGATGGAGGCTTTTTTTGTGTGTGTATTTTGTTGTTTTGAAAAACTGCCGGCCGGGTGCGGTGGCTCAAGCCTGTAATCCCAGCACTTTGGGAGGCTGAGACGGGCGGATCACCAGGTCAGGAGATCAAGACCATCCTGGCTAACACGGTGAAACCTCGTCTCTACTAAAAAAATACAAAAAAGTAGCCGGGAGTGGTGGCGGGCGCCTGTAGTCCCAGCTACTCGGGAGGCTGAGGCAGGAGAATGGCGTAAACCTGGGAGGCGGAGCTTGCAGGGAGCCAAGATCGCGCCGCTGCACTCCAGCCTGGGCAACAGAGCGAGACACCGTCTCAAAAAAAAAAAGAAAGAAAGAAAAAAGAAAAACTGCCTGGGGCCAAGAGATTAGAAGTTATGGATAAAGATATACTATCTTTCCAAAGAGGTCCTTTCTTTGAACAGCTAGATCTGCAGTTCTTACCTGAAGATGATTTTGCCCATCTCTCCCCATGAGCTTTGGTAATGTCTGGAGACGTTTCTGATTGTCACATTGGGGAGGGTGATGCTACTGGCACCTAGCGGGTAGAGGCTGGGGATGCTCCTAAACATCCTATGATGCACAGGACAGTCCCCACAAGAATTATCCAGCCCAAATGTCAATAGTGCCAAAGATGAGAAATATATAAGCTAGAGAAAGAAGAATTCATTGAGGAGCTGGAGGAAGCTTCTTGAATTATTATTTATGTTATATATTTAAGAACTTAGAGGCTGGGCACAGTGGCTCACGCCTGTAATCCTAGCACTTTGGAAGGCTGAGAAAGGTGGATTACCTGAGGTCAGGAATTCAAGACCAGCTTGGCCAATGTGGCGAAACCCCGTCTCTCCTAACAATACAAAAATTAGCCGGGCGTGGTGGCGGGCACCTGCAATCCCAGATACTGGGCAGGCTGAGGGAGGAGAATCGCTTGAACCCGGGGAGCAGAGGTTGCAGCGATCCAAGATCGTGCCACTTTACTCCAGCCTGGACAAAAGAGCAAAACCCCCTCTCAAACAAAAACAAAAACAAACGAACTTAGAAAAGGAAGTAAGTCAAACACACTAACCGTTTTTTTCCTTTTGGGGTATGGCTAATAGTTTCTAGGAATCCTGGAGACTTTATCTGGATTTCAGTTAGGCATTTCGCCAGTTCTGGCATCTTTGTGGAGGAATATGGGCCAAGAAGACAGTTCGGTTGTGTCGTCCATCTGTATTCGAAGCCTACTGAGAAATTTTTTGATGACAGGAGCATTAAGGTCTTTAGTGGCATACAGCAGACTTCTGTCCTCAGCTCTGTCTTATTAAACACTTGGACAGAATGCTTATCAGATTTGAGAGGGATAACAAATCTGGGAAGGGTAGGCATCCCCAAAGATCTTCACCACCACGAACAATAGTTTGCTTCGTTCAGAGCATCACAGTGTCCTTAGTGAGGGACACTAACAATCCATAGGCTGTCCAGAGGAGCGTAATGGGGAAGAATGTGAAAGAACTTGAAAGTCAGGACCTGAGGACGTTGCGAGATGGAAAAACACAGTGGGACAAAATGAGGAAAACCGAGAGAAATGGAAATGGCATATACGAAGGCTTTGAGGGAGGACTATGCCCCCTGGGGGAAACCGTACACCTCGGCTGGAATCATAAGCATATTTTGGCCTCATAGAAGGAGAGGTCGATTAACAAACCTTGCAAGGGTTCAAAGGTGGGATGGGCTTCCTCGGAAGGTACTGTCAAGACAGAGACCATCCGAGGGCTTTTATTGCAAGTGTCGAGACACATTTGCTGGTATTTCTCCTTAGAACGTACTCCAATCTGCTCTGACTTCCGCCCGCACCCGCCAGAGCCCTGCCCCATTCCAAGGGTGGCACATCCAGGTCCCGAGGGCGCCAGCCATGCCCGGGACATGGGCTGGTCTGCGTAACTCTCTGTCCCTTCGGGAGACTTCTGGGAAATAGTTCTAGTCCTTGCCATCCTTGCTTTCTGGTTTTCAGAAGTCAGTGCTGCTGGTGGCTTTCTGGAGTCTTCTGTGGAACACTGCACACATCCAGGTGTTTACGTCATTTTTTTTAAAAAAAGAAATGTTAGATTGTGAGACTAACTAGACAGGACATGAGGAATCTCTTCAGGAGGACTCGGATTTTCTTCAGGAGCCGTCATCCAGAGACAGAACAGCCAAGGGATGTAGAAACCCAGGGAAGCCTCGCGTCCCCACACAGCCCGCGGGCCAAACCCCGAAGCGGCTCCGCAGGGACAGCCAGCTCCTAGCAGCCCGGGTTTTAGACTTAGAGGCGCGCGACTGCGCGCACCCGGCGGGAGCTGTGGAGAGGACCAATGACCGGGCGCTCTCTCCGCGCCGGCTCGGGATTGGGCGAGCCGCGCCAGCCTCTCACGGGCGGGGTGGGACTGGGATCCGCGCGCCCGCTGCGCCAGAGTCCCGGGGGCGCGTGCGCGGTCTCGCGGCGGCCGCAGGGGCCGGTCTCGCGCGGTCTAGAAGTGGAGTTGCTGGCGGCTGCGGCGGCGACGGCGGCGACGGAGGAGGTTGGCGGTGGGGCGGGGGCGGGGACTAAGGATTCTGAGGTGGGGAGTCGGGAGTTTCTGGATTCTTTATCCGGTATTTTAAGGGCCGCCGGAGAGCTGTCGCTTCTGCAGTGCTTAGGAGCAGCCGGGCGGGAGGCTCCGCGGAGCCGAGGCGCGGAGGTAAGAGGTGGTTCGGCGGCGGCTGGGCTGTGGAGATCTTAATCAACAGGTCCCCGGGAGCGCGGCGGGGGAGGGGCGGCCGGGCTCCCCTTCCCCCACACGCCGCTCAAACTCTGGCCAGCGGGAGACCCCGGGCCGCCAGGCGGGCTTCCTCAGGCGCGGCAGCTTCGGCGGTGGAGGGTGTGAGCCCAACCTTTGTCCCTCGGAGCAACGCTGCCTGCGCGGTGCCCGCTCCTTCTGCTTGGCTGGGCATGCACCTTGGCGCGGGCCACAGCCAGCCGGGCCCGAGGTGCAGGGGGCGCGGCGGGGAGTCGTCTGCCCCCTGCGCTCCCGCCCCGATGTCGCGACGCGCGGGACTCCCCCCGGCCGGGTCTGGGAATCCGGCGAGGGAACGCTTTCCTTTAGAAGTCAGAATGTAGTCAGCGTTCCTCTGCCTGACTCAGCTGCTGGTATTCTGCTGCCTATTGCGTTCTTAAACAGGCAAACAGTTCCTGCTTCCTTGTGACCAGTTTTAAAGAAAAGCCTAATTTTGTTGATGGTTTCTGATAATTTAAGGTTGCACGTTGAATTTGAAGCCTGTACATTGTTGTATTCTATGTTTAATGAAGGTTGCTTGAAACGATCTTTGTAGTAAATTATGTAACTTTCTAATGATCATAACTCACCTTCTGTTGATTGACGTACAGTAATGTGTATGGAATGTAAGTTTCGGTCGAAAGGTTTTTCTTGGCAGTTTATGCTAAAATTAAAATCTGATGATTGGGAAGATTTTAGACGTAGTATAGAGTGTGTGTTTTGTCTCCATACTTGTTTAGAATAGTAAAAATTTAGATTCGGAAAGTCAGTTGAACAAAAATTTTGAAATTTTGATTTGACACAGTGAAAGGTGTTAATATTTCCGATTTTTTAAAAAAACAATATCATGTTTTAATGATAGTTTACTAATTATGCTTTTGGATTTTACCAGAAGTTAATAACCTGTTAAATTCTGCAGTAGGAACAAATGACGTGTTGGTTATTGGTGTCTTTAAAGTATTGGTGGTAATGAAACTTATTAAATAAGCGTCCTTGAATTAAGAACTACCGATTTTTTTTTTTTTTTTTACTAGATCCCTGTGGACATAGCGTATTGTGGATAGGTTTTATAGGCTTTCTATTTGCAGTAGGATGAGCTATTAAATTATAATGTAAGAGATTTATAGATAAAAAAGGCAACAGTAGGAAAAGCAATTCATTATTTAATCTTTAAAAATCGAGTAAATTTTACCATGTACCTGAATTACTTTTGGCTAGACGGACTTGAACTTGACAAGTTAAGGTGGATTGATTAACATTAACTTGTTTTAGAATGTTAAAACGGGAGAGAATATATAAGTTCTTCCTGAGGGTGACCCAAGTCAGTACAGTGGATTTAGCTTTTACATGATCTTGAATTATGGTTTTGATTAAAAATCTCATCACGGGGTACATGTTTTCAGGATCTCCTGAGGGCTGTCATGGAAAAAATTTAAAAAATAAAATTTTATCACACATTCCAAGAAACTTGATCAATTTAATAGGTTATACTGAGATGCCCTGTTTCTCTGATATTTTCTGATTTCAGAGTGTCTAGAAAAAATAGTGTCTTGACATATGTGCTTTACAATATAATTTTCTTTTCTTTTTCTTTTTCTTTTTTTTTTTGCGAGACAGAGTCTCGCTGTTGCCCAGGCTGGAGTGCAGTGGCGCGATCTTGGCTCACTGCAGTCTCCATCTCCCGGGTTCAACTGATTCTCCTGCCTCAGCCTTCCAGCTAGCTGGGACTACAGGCGCCTGCCACCACACCCGGCTAATTTTTGTATTTTTAGTAGCGACGGGGTTTCACCTGTTGGCCAGGCTGGCCTCGAACTTCTGACCTCAGGTGATCCACCCGCCTCGGCCTCCCGAAGTGCTGGGATTACAGGCGTGGGCCACCGCCAGAATACACACACACACGCACACACACCCCCCGCCAGAATACACACACACACACACACACACACACACACACACACACACATATATCTCACTCAGGCTGTAGTGCAGTGGCGCGATCCCGACTCACTGCAAGCTCCGCCTCCCGGGTTAAGGCCTTTCTCCTGCCTCAGCCTCCCGAGTAGCTGGGACTACAGGCCCACGCCATCATGCCCACCTAATTTTTTGTATTTTTTTTTTTTTAAGTAGAGACGGGGTTTCACCGTGTTAGCCAGGATGATCTCGATTTCCTGACCTCATGATCCGCCCGCCTCTGCCTCCCAAAGTGCTGGGATTACAGGCGTGAGCCTCCACACCCGGCCTTTATAATTTTTGGTCATATATTTACTGAATCATAGGATCGTTGAGTTAGAAGTAATCTTAACCTCTTCATTTTCCACGAAAAAGACAGTGAGGGTTGAAGGAGTTAAGTAATCCGTAGTCTGACTGCTAGTTAGTGGCAGACTTGGAACTACATGAATGCTAAAATGCTTGTCTCCATATTCTAAGTTCACTGCTCTTCTCAGGATGTCTTATTGTTAAACCAGTAAGTTGCCTTCTCCAAATCACTTAACAGGCAGGGTTGATTCTTTCTGTCATGCATTTTTTCCCTTTTCTTTTTTAGTAACCACTAACTGCAATTCATTTCCTTACTGAAGAGTTTTCAGTTTTCTAATATTTCAAACAATGTTTAATGAATATCTTTGTGCATGTCTCCTTGAGCGCATGTGTGGAGGCTTTCCTAGAATGTATGTATACCTACCTATAAGTGGAATTGCTGATAATAGGTTGATACGCGTTTTCAACATTACTAGCTACAGCCAAATTATCCTTTTTAATGCTGTAGCCATTTACATTCCTGCAAACAGTATGAGTGACAGTGGCTTCATGTCCTTGCCCACAATTGGCATTGTAAGATTTAAAAATTTTTGCTAATCTGAGGGATGAGAAATGATATAATTGCTTCCTTTCTTTAAAAAATATTTAATTTACATGAAATGAAATTAACTCTTTTCATTGTACAATTCCAACTCAGAGAGCTGTGCAACTAGCACAATCAAGGTAAAGAACAGTTCCATCACCTATCCATTCACCAGTTGAAGGACATTCGAGTTGTTTTCAGGTTTTTGTGACTGAGTGAAGTTGCTGTAAATCTTTGCAAATAGGTTTTTGTGTAAACCTAAGTTTTTGTTTCTCTTAAGTAAATGGAATGTGGTAGGTATAGCCTACTTTTATCTTAAAATGAAAAAAAAAAGACCTATCTGTGGCAGACAGAATAAAGGTTTTCAAAGATATTCTAGTCCCTGGAACCTGTGAATGTGTTTGCTTACATGGCAAAGGCAAATTAAGGTTGCTAATTAGATGACTTTAGGGAGATTATTGTGGATTATTCAGGTGGTCCCAGTGTGTCACAGAATCTTTAAAAAAAGGAAAGAGAGAGGCAGAAGAGTAGAGTCAGGAAAAAAAGATGTAACAATGGTCAGAGAAGTGCAGAGTTGCTGGCTTTGAAGATGGAGGAGAGCAGGCCACAAATAAGGAATATGAGTGGTCTCTAGACTCTTGAAGAGGCTAGGAAATGGGTTACTCTTTAGAGCCTCCAGAAAAGAAAGCAGCCCTGCCAGTAATTTTAGCCAAGGGAGACATATGCCAGACTTCTAACCTGTAGGACTGTAAAATAATTTCTGTTGTTTTAAGCCACTAAATTTGTGGCAATTTGTTACATTGGCATAGGAAATTAATACACTGTCAAGCTGTGCTTGAAGTGGCTGAACCACTTTGCATTTCCACCAGCAATATATGAGAGGTCCAGTTGCTTTACATTCCTGTCAGCACTTGGTATGGTCAGTCTTTAGGTTTAACCATTTTAATAGTATCTCGTTGGGATTTTTCTTTGCATTTCCCCCATGACTGAGGATGTTGAGCATCTTTTCATGTACTTATTTGCCATCTGTTTATCTTTGATAAAGTGTCTGAAGCTTTTGCCCATTTTTAAATTGGATTGTTATTGCTGAATTTATTATTATCTTATTCTTTTTTCCTTTTTTTTTTTTTTCTTTTTAGGGATGGGGTCTCACTATGTTTCCCAGGCTGGTCTCAGAACTCCTGGGCTCAAGTGATTCTCCTGCCTCCGCCTCCCAAAGTGTTGGGATTACAGGCATGAGCCACTGCCCCAAAAGTTCTTTATAGTCCTTTATCTTTTGTCAGATAGGTGATTTACGAAGGTTTTCTTCCACTCTGGCTTGCCTTTTCATCCTCATAACTTTTATACTTCATTACTTTTGAAGTATAGAAGTTTTAAATTTTGAGAAAGTCCAAATTATTAATTTTTAAAATTCGAATATTGTATCTACGAACTCTTTGCTCAGTCCAAGGTCAGAGAGGTTTTTATCCTATTTTTTTTCCAAGTTTTATATTGTAATTTTATTTTTAGATCTATGTTCCATTTTGAGTTTATTTTCATATAAAATGAGAAAAGTACAGGTTGAGTTTCATTTATTTGTCCAGTTGTTCCATGACCATTTGTTGAAAACGTGATCTTTTTCCCATTGAATTCCCCTTGTCTCTTTGTCAAAAACTATTTGACTACATTTGTTTAGATTTGTTTATGGACCGTTCAATTGATCTATTTTGTCTATCCTTTTTTATTTAGAGACAGAGTCTCTCTCTGTCGCTCAGGCTGGAGTGCAGTGATCTCTGCTCACTGCAGCATTGGCCTCCCAGGTTCAAGCGATCCTCCCAATTAGCTGGGACCACAGGCGTGCCACCACACTTGGCTAAGTTTTAAAATTATTTGTAGAGATGAGGTTTTGGCTATGTTGCCCAGGCTGTATTATTTAAAAAATTTTTGAGACAGGGTCTCACTCTGTTGCCCAGGCTGGAATACAGTGGTGTGAATATGGCTCACTGCAGCCTCAACCTCCTGGATTCAAGCCATCCTCCCCTTGCCCCAGTGGCTGGTACTATAGGTATGCCACCATGCCAGGCCAATTTTTAAAATTTTTTTGTAGAGACAAGATCTCCCTATGTTGCCCAAGCTGGTGTTGAGCATCTGAGCACAAGGGATCCTCCCACCTCAACCTCCAAAAGTGCTAGGATTACAGGGGTTAGCCATCGCACCTGGCCTACTATAGCTTTTTTTTTTTTTTTTTTTTTTTTTTTTTTTTGAGATGGAGTCTCGCTCTATTGCCAGGCTGGAGTCCAGTGGCACGATCTCGGCTCACTGCAACGTCCACCTCCTGGGTTCAAGCAATTCTCCTACCTCAGCCTCCCAAGTAGCTGGGATTACAAGCAAGCACTACCACGCCCAGCTAATTTTTGTATTTTTAGTAGAGGCGGGGTTTCACCATGTTGGCCAGGATGGTCTTGATCTCCTGACCTCGTGATCCACCTGCCCCGGCTTCCCAAAGTGCTGGGATTACAGGCGTGAGCCACTGCCCCTGTCCTACTATAGCTTTAAAATAAGTGTTCATAGGCCGGGCGCGGTGGCTCAAGCCTGTAATCCCAGCACTTTGGGAGGCCGAGGCGGGCGGATCACAAGGTCAGGAGATCGAGACCACAGTGAAACCCCGTCTCTACTAAAAATACAAAAAATTAGCCGGGCGCGGTGGCGGGCGCCTGTAGTCCCAGCTACTCAGGAGGCTGAGGCAGGAGAATGGCGGGAACCCGGGAGGCGGAGCTTGCAGTGAGCCGAGATCGCGCCACTGCACTCCAGCCTGGGCAACAGCGTGAGACTCCGTCTCAAAAAAAAAAAAAAAAAAAAAAAAAAAATAAGTGTTCATATTAGGTAATGTGACTCTTCCAACTGTATTCTTTTTCAAAATTGTTATGGCTATTTTTAGTTCCTTTGCCTTTCTGTATAATATTTAGAATAATCTTCTTGCTAATGTATACGTTCTGTTGGGATTTTGATGGAGATTGTGTTTAATTTAGAGATCAACCTGAATATAATTGACATCTTAATAATTTGAGTCTTCTAATCTATGAACGTGCTGCTTCTCTCCATTTATGTGAGATTGTAGTTTTCAATATGCAGATCTTTCAAATACTTTACTAAGTCTATACCTAATTATTTTAATTTTTTGGTCCTGTTGTAAATGGTAATTTTAAAAAATCAGATTCCAATTGATCACTGATAGTATATAGAAATTAATTTTTGTATATTGACTTTGTATCCTGACTTTTTGCTAAACTCCCTTGTTAGCTCTAGAAGCTTTTTTATTTTAATAATTTTTTTTTAGAATTTTCTAAGTAGACAGTCGTGTTCAAAACTTTTCTTTCCTTCTAGTCTGTATGCCTTTTATTTCTTTTCCTTAACTTACTGTATTGGCTTGGCTAGGACTTCCACTGAGATATCGAATAGGAGAGCTGAGAAGTAGCATCTTTGTCTTGTTCACTTTTTTTTTTTTTTTTTTTAAGATAGAGTCTCACTGTATCCCCAGGCTAAAGTGTAGTGGCGCAACACGGCTCACAGGAGCCTCAACTTTCTGGGCTCAGTTGATTCTCCCATCCCAGCCTCTTGAGTAGCTGGGACCCCCGGCAAGTGCCACCATGTCCAGCTAATTTTTTATGTATTTAGTAGAGACAGGGCTTCGCCATGTTGCCCAGGCTGGTCTCGAACTCCTGGGCGGAAGCAATCCACCCACCTCAGCCTCCCAAAGTGCTGGGATTACAGGCATGAGTCACAGTGCCTGACCTCTCACTCACTTTCTTGAAAAGTATTCAGTCTTTCACCTTTAAAACATGATATCAGCTGTAGGTCATTTTGTGCATTCTCTTAAGGAGGTTAAGGAAGTTTTCTTCTGTTCCTAGGTTACTGAGGGTTTGTTTTTTAAATATGAATGGATGTTGAATTTTATCATCTGCCTTTTCTGCATGTATTGAGATGATTGTGTTAACTTTTTTTCTTTAATCTGTTAATATGGTGAGTTACACTGATTTTTCAAATGTTGAACCATGTTTGCATGTTTCTGGGACTAACTCGGGTTATTTTAAAGAAAAATCATTTTGGACTTTTTAAAACTAATATACATTAACATTTATTCTTAAAAATGAAGAAGGAGCAATGTCACATGCCTGTAGCCCCATCCAATTGGGAGGCTGAGGTGGGAGGATCGCTTGAGCCCAGGAGTTTGAGTCCAGCCTGAGCAACATAACAAGATCTCTTTTTTTTTTTTTTTTTAAAGAAACCAAATTAAGATTTTGTGAACTAAAATACTTAATGAAGTTGGTAGAGTCAAGGTATTCATTGACAGTTACCTACATTTTACATTTTAGTAGGTCTTAAATTTTCTTGATTTATTCTAGAGTTTGTATATTGGAGGACTCTTATTTAAAATTACTAAATGAGAGCCGGGTGTGGTGGTTCATACTGTAGTCCCAGCTACTCAGGAGGCTGAAATGAGAGAATTACTTGAGCCCAGGTGGCTGCAGTGCTCTCTGATCACACCTTTGAATAGTCACTGCACTACAGCCCAGGCAACACAGTGAGACCTGGTCTCTAAAAAAAAGTTTTTTGAAAATTACTAATAAAGAAAATGTTATTTGTGTCACTGTAACCAAACATTCCTCTTCTGGGTAGTTTAGATAAGTAGACTTGGAGAAGCTAGGCATGGTGGTTCGCGCCTCTCAGCTACTCAGGAGGCTGAGACGGGAGGATTGCATGAGCTCAGTTCAAGACCAGCCTGGGTGACAGACGAGTGAATGAATGAATGAATAAATGGATTTGGATAGTGAATTGTATTTTGAATTAAGATAAAATGATATGATTTGGAGGTTTTTGCTTAGAATGAAAACCATGAAGTTTTAAAAAAAAAAAGAGTCGGCCGGGTGCAGTGGCTCACGCCTGTAATCCCAACACTTTGGGAGGCTGAGGCAGGCGGATCACGAAATCAGGAGATGGAGATCATCCTGGCTAACATGGTGAAACCCCGTCTCTACTAAAAATACAAAAAATTAGCCGGGCGTGGTGCCGGGCGCCTGTAGTCCCAGCTACACGGGAAGCTGAGGCAGGAGAATGGCGTGAACCCGGGAGGCGGAGCTTGCAGTGAGCCGAGATCGCACCACACTGCACTCCAGCCTGGGCGACAGAGCGAGACTCCGTCTCAGAAAAAAAAAAAAAACAGGCTGGACACTGTGGCTCACACCTGTAATCCCAGCACTTTGGGAATCCGAGGTGGGCAGATCACGAGGTCAGGAGATCGAGACCATCCTGGCTAACACGGTGAAACCCCGTCTCTACTAAAAATACAAAAAAATTAGCCAGGCGTGGTGGTAGGTGCCAGTAGTCCCAGCTACTCAGGAGGCCGAGGCAGGAGAATGGCGGGAACCCAGGAGGCGGAGCTTGCAGTGCGCCGAGATAGCGCCACTGTACTCCAGCCTGGGTGACAGAGCAAGACTCTGTCTCAAAAAAAAAAAAAAAGAAAAAAAGAAAACTCCTTCCTCATACCAGAAAATCAAATATAGACTCTTGGTTAATCATGTAAATGTTCAGCTTAGAATACAGATTAGAATGATTTCAGTGATTTTTTTTTTTTTTTAAAGAGGTAAGGTCTCACTCTGTTGCCTAGGCTGGACTTGAACTCCTGGGCAGAAGTGATCCTCCTGCCTCAGTCTCCTCACTAACTGGGACTATAGACACATGCCACTCACACCTGGCTCAGTAAATGTATTAAATCAAAAAGTGTGAAGTGAAATAAAAAACGAAATGCTAGTAAGAAGAAGCCAGGTGCCATTTTGTTTTGAATTGAGTATGTTCCTTCATGAGAAATGTGGGTGCATGACACATGCTCATTAAATATATTTTGAATTGTGAGATTTTTTCCTTCATCAATTCAAGCTACAGAGACAGTTTATTTTTTATTTTAGTTAATTAATTTATTTAGAGATGGGATCTTACCCTGTCACCCAAGCTGGAGTACAGTGGTGTGATCATACCTCACTGCAGCCTCAAACTCCTAGGCTCAAGTAACTCTCCTACTTCCGCCTCCCAAGTCTTTGGGATTACTGATGTGAGTCACTATATCTGACCAGAAAACAGCTTAATTATGAAACAGTAACTTCATAATCAAGCTTTTTAATTTTGTTGTTTTTATAAATTGGACTAATTATGATATAACATTATAAAAATTAAAACAATTTGGCTGTCTCATATAATTTTATAGTTTTTTTCTTCAGTTGACAGTCTCAAAGACCCTCAAAGACATTGAAATTTTGAGGCCTCTAGGATTCTTAGCGTTTTGCTTCTTTAAGGCAGGGGTCAATAACTCTAAATATTTTAGCTTCATGGGCCCTATTGTCTCTGTTGCAAGTACTCAGTTCTGTTGTTAGAGTGGCAGAGGTAGCCAAACAAATGAGCATGACTTTTCCAATAAAACTTTACTTATAAAAATAAGGTGTGCCTGATTTGACCTCTGGTCTTAGTTTACATGCCAACATTTTTTTTTTTTTTTTTTTTTGAAATAGAGATGGGGCCTCACTATGTTGCTCAGGCTAGTCTCGAACTCCTTGACTCAAGTGATCCTCTCAAGTTGGCCTCGTGAAGTGCTGGGGTTACAGGCATGAGCCACCACACCTGGCCTACATACCAATTTTTTTTTTTTTTTTGAGACTGAGTCTCACTCTGTCGCCCAGGCATTATCTCGGCTCACTGCAACCTCTGCCTCCTGGGTTCAAGTGATTTTCCCGCCTCAGCCTCCCGAGTAGCTGGGATTACAGGCACTTGCCATCATGCCCGGCTAATTTTTGTATTTTTGTGGAGACAGGGTTTCACCATGTTGGCCAGGCTGGTCTTGAACTCCTGACCTCAGGTGATTTGCCCATCTCTGCCTCCCAAAGTGCTGGGATTACAGGCGTGAGCCACCATGCTTGGCCTCATACCAATGTTTTAAGGCAAAAAATCAGTGGGAGAAATGACAGTAATTGTAGTACTGTAATAGAAGGAGCCTTGGGGTATTTATTTCATGCTGTAATTCTAGGCCAGCCCTCACTTTTCTCACCTATGACATGTAGCCACTTTGAAAGATGATTGAAAAAATTAAGATAAGATATGGAAAGCACCTAGCAAAATGTCTAACACATAGCAGATACTTAATACATATTCACTTACTTTTTGTTTCAAGACTGCACAGTGCTTTGTCACAAACCAACATATGTGAAATAATTAAGGAGAGTCAGGTTTTTTAGTTTGTAGTATATCTAATACATCCAAATATTAGAAATTTTAATTATGTGTTTATAGTTATCTTTTGAGTTATGCTTTTTTGATATAAATCATAATTGGCTTCACAATTTGAGAAGCTTCACACAAACAGTTGAGGATTTTGTGTCAAAATATTGTATTTTGAGAGTTTTACATTGTCACAGAAAAGGTTTTAGAATGTCACTTAAAATACATTATTTTGCTTTGATGTAAGAAGTCGGCATTCTGTATTTTGCTTGTGTGTTTTAGAAGTGCCTTTAAAACTGCATTCATTTAACATGATTGACTGCTTCTATGAATGTAGTGAGCTAGGTGCTCTGCTAGGACTTGGTTGTACTTAAAGAGTATCCATATTTAGATACTCATTTTTATGTTATGTTTGAAATGTAAGTAAAGCTTCAGAAAGTCTTTTTTCTGAGTTTCTAGCAAGATAAAGCTGTTCTATTTTTATGAAGTTGGTTGAGATTCACTAGAGCCCTTATATGGCACACAAATGGGTCACATCCTACAACTTGAAAACCACTGATGTAGATAGACTAAAGTGACCCTTCTCCAAGAGGCTGTGTTCATAATTTCATTTAAAATTCAGCTTGTCCACCCACTCTTCCTTCCTCTAGGAACGTTCCATACCCTCCTATTGGCAATTAAGTTTTAGTTCTTAAAATTTTAGAAAAGTATGCATTAACAATTTATTCTTTTTTGTAACTCATCTGTAAGTTATTGAGGGTTGTGACTACTGTTTGATGTTCATTTATGCTCGGAAGTACTAGACACTCAAATATTTACTGACCAAAAAAATCTGGAAGAAAATAAGTTATGCGTTAAACAGTGGTTCTTCTGTCTTAGTATTGGAAATCACATTGCCTCACATTGAAAACTGTATATAACTCCAGTTTATGTATACTGGACATGCAGATTTAACTGTCTAATATTAAACAAAAAATTCTAGTATTAAACAGGTTGTTTTGTAACTCTGATAGTCATCTGGGCCCTTTCTCTGAAACACACACACTGTTACTACAATATGCACAGATTCGTGGAAATTAGGTCATGAACCCCAGGTACAAGTCTCTGATCCAGGTGATTCATCGACTATATAAATGACCTGCAAATGTTTTTCACAATAATGATTTGCATAAGGGTAATCAGTACATACTTAGAGTTAATGAAAATAAATTTCATAGTTTTTGTAGGCATCTTAAAGGAATCTTATCCTTCTATATTTTATACCTTATCCTTTTATACTTAAAATTTATAGCAAGATTGATAGTTCGTTTGACCAAATCACAATGCTTTCTGCTTTCCCCTCTTATCCAGAATTGTATCCCTTGCTATGCCTCTTAATGTGTTATGCTGTATGCTTATCCTTTGAGTGTATTTCTTAAATATTAACAACTACATTTCAAGTTCTTTGTCAGCATTTTCCTTTTTACAAATGAGGAAATAGAGGCTCAGAGAGATTAAATATTTTATCCATAGTCCTATTATAAGTGATAGAAAGGATTTGAATTAATTTATTTGATCCCAAAGCCCTTGGCTTTTCTGCTTTGTCTATAAGCCTGCCTTAAAACTTAACTTTGTCTTTTTGGTAAGATTAGAAACTTTTCGATGAAAGCCATTTTCTACTTTACCTAGTGTTTAAAAATGTACATGAGGCTGGGCACAGTGCCTCATGCCTGAAATCCCAATATTTTGGGAGGCCAAGACAAGAGGACTGCTTGAGCCCAGGAGTTTGAGACCAACCTGGGCAACGTAGTGGGACCCCGTCTCTACAAAAAACACAAAAATGGCCGGGCGTGGTGGCTCAAGCCTGTAATCCCAGCACTTTGGGAGGCCGAGGCGGGCGGATCACAAGGTCAGGAGATCGAGACCACAGTGAAACCCCGTCTCTACTAAAAATACAAAAAATTAGCCGGGCGTGGTGGCGGGCGCCTGTAGTCCCAGCTACTCAGGAGGCTGAGGCAGGAGAATGGCGTGAACCCAGGAGGCGGAGCTTGCAGTGAGCCGAGATCGCGCCACTGCACTCCAGCCTGGGCAACAGCGTGAGACTCCGTCTCAAAAAAAAAAAAAACACAAAAATTAGCTGGACGTGGTGGTGTGCACCTGTAGTCCCAGCTACTCGGGAGGCTAAAGCGAGGGGATTTCTTGAGCCTGGGAGTTGAGGCTGCAGTGAACCATGATGGCAGCATTGCACTCCAGCCTGGTCAACAGAACGAGAACCTGTGTCCAAAAAAAAAGTACTTGAGTTAAAGTGAAGAACTTTGAGCCTATAAATTGTAAATAAGTTCCTTAAGGGTAGCGTAGGGGGTTGTATCTTTTTGACTTAGTATCTCAGCCCTTAATATGGCTATGATACAATAAGAAATATATATTTGGTCTTTGTCCCTGACAACTGACCTAGAGCTTCTAAATCCCTTGGAATTTTCTTAAGCATGGAAGTGATAAGAGAGTCTTTTGTTTGAATGAGGGTGATAAGAGCGTCTTTTGTTTCAGTGAGTCAGCTCTTGGCAGGCCCCTAAATAACTTCAGGTTAGTGGGCTAGTTGCCAGAAAGACCAAGGCATGGGGCCCCACCTTCAACCTTTGGGAATGCAAAGAGGGGCTAGAGATAGCCAGTCACCAGTGGCCAGTAATTTAATCATGCCCATCTAATGAAACTCCTAAATGACACTGTTTGGAGAGGTTCTGGTTGGTGAATATTTCAAGGTGCAGGGAAGCTGGTTTGACTGGAGAAGCTCCACCCCACGCCCCTAAACCTTGCTCTTTGCATCTCTTCTATTTGGCTATTCCTGAGTTGTATCCTTTATTTTATTTTATTTTATTTTATTTTTATTTATTTATTTATTTTTTTTTTTGAGACGGAGTCTCGCTCTGTCGCCCAGGCTGGGGTGCAGTGGCCGGATCTCAGCTCACTGCAAGCTCCGCCTCCCGGGTTTAGCCATTCTCCTGCCTCAGCCTCCCGAGTAGCTGGGACTACAGGCGCCCACCACTTCGCCCGGCTAGTTTTTTGTATTTTTTAGTAGAGACGGGGTTTCACCGTGTTAGCCAGGATGGGAGTTGTATCCTTTATAATAAACCAGTACTAGTAAGTAAAGTGCCTTTCTGAGTTCTGGGGCCATTCAAGCAAATAATTTTTATTTATTTATTTTTTTGATTTTGTTAGAGACAGGAAGGGTCTTGCTCTGTCACCCAGGCTGGAGTGCAGTGGCACGATCATAGCTCACTGCAACCTTCAACTCCTGGGCTCAAATAGGCGTGCGCCAACATACCCAGCTAATTTTATTTTTATTTTTTGTACAGATGAGGTCTTGCTGAGCTGCCCAGGCCAGTCATAAACTCCTGGTCTCCAGCGATCCTCCAGCCTTGGCCTCCCAAAGTGTTGGTATTATGGGAGTGAGCCACCGTGCTCAGCCTCTAGCAAACTATTGAACCTGAGAAGGGAAGTCATGGGAACCCCTGATGAATATTTGGGTGGTCTGAAGTACGGGAGACCCAAAACTTGTGGTTGGCATCTGAAGTCGGGGCAGTCTTTTGGGACTGAGCCATTAACTGGTGGGATCTGATTCTAACTCCAGGTAGGTAGATTCAGAATGGAATTGAACTGTAGGACACCCAGTCGGTGTCCAGATAATTGGTGTGAGGAAAAGACCCACACATTTGTTATCAGCAGTGTTGAGAGTAAAAAAAAAGCTCGGAATGGCACATATTAGATGCTTGGTTTCAGTTTGTACTTTTATCATTTATTTGTTTAAACTTTAGTCTTGCTGTGAGCTAAATATTAGAGACTGTTCTATTCTAGTCATCTCGCATAAACAGATAATTTGACATTTGAAACAGAATTTCATTTATTCTAGGTTGGCCATAAATGTGTTTACTGGGAGGAAATCTAACACTTTCACATGTTCTTGATTAGTTTTTTCTACAAAGACATAACCATAAATGTATTAATTTGCTGATGGCTTTTTCTTGTTTTTCCATAGGCACATACTGACAGGCTTTACAGTGCAGTTACAGTACTATCACTGACTTACAGTACTTTTACGGATTATAGAGTCAGATGTCTGCAGAAATACTCTCTTGACTTGTGTGTGACAATGAACGACTTAACTTATCAAAGCCTGATTCCTTATCTGCAGAATGGGGATGGTGTTTGTGCTTAATTCAGTAGGTTTTATTTTGAGGATTGAGATGGTACATCAAGAATGGTAGGCATAGTGTTAGTATATACAGTATTAAGCACTCTTTCAATGTTAGATAAGAGATAGGAGTTGTATGACCTGGTTGTTGTAGTCTGAGTTAATGATGAATAATTATAATTGTATGTTGAGGTCAGCTTTCTAATCTCTGAAATAATAGTGAAAGTCAAATGGGAGAAAACAATTTGTTGTCCTAAACAGTTTACTTATGTAGTGAGATTAAATTCTGTTCAGCTTTATCAGTTTCTCTAGTTGAACTCAAGAATTACTCTGGGGTATTTTTCAGTAGGTTTTCACTACACATTTTTAAATAAGCTTTAAAAAAAATGACATAGGTCAGGCGCAGCAGCTTACGCCTGTAATCCCAGCACTTTGGGAGACCGAGCCAAGAGGACTGCTTGAGTCCAGGAGTTCCAGACCCTCCTGGACAACATAGTGGGACCCTGTACCTACAAAAAATAAAAAATATTAGCTGGGTGTGCATTCCTGTACTCCCAGCTACTTGGGAGGCTGAGGTGGGAGGCTTACCTAAGCCCAGGAAGTCAAGGCTGTGGTGAGCCATGATTGTGCTGCTGCTCTTCAGTCTGGGCGACAGTGAGAGCCTGTCTCAAAAAGAAAGAAAAAAAAAAAAGACATCGTTTCTAGAGTTCATTTTCATTACGGGGATTCAAAATCTTAGGCTTGGATAGAGCATTTGTTTACTTTTACTGATGTCAGTGTGTTTGTGTTAATATTTTGTTTTGTTTTTTCATTTTGAGTAATGTATGTCTTTCGTGTCTTTCTTGGGCCTTATATTCTTTCCCTCCTTTACAAGTTTTCTTAGGATGCTCTTCCTCTACAAGTAACTCCTGTGACATTTTCTACAGTTCTAGTGTGGCATTTACCAAATAGCACTGTATTGGTTTTTTATTTGTTTACTTATATGATATCTATACTAGACTTTAAGTTTCTTAAGGATAAGGACTCTGCCTCAGCAGCCTTTTTCTTGACAGTGGCTATCCAGATTTTTGGTACCAAGCCGGTACTTGCCTTGTTGAATGAAAAGATAGTTTTAGCTTAGTTAACTTTTTTGTATTAGATTTGCAATATAGTTACCTTATAGATTGACCTTTTATTCTTATTTCTTATTTCTAAGAATACCCTCATATGCTTTCCTCCCTTGTAAGACTGTCTGGTCAAAGTCAGAGCATTACTCATACCCTCAGTCAGCAGTACTACAATAATAAAAGTTAATTGTACTCTAAACCTGTTGACGTTTATATTCTCATTAGCCTTCCTTTCTTATCAGATTTTTCTGTTTTCCTTTTCTACTGATACAGTCTTACTTGTCTATTGTCACTGTTTCAGTTTAATTTATAGATAGCACCAGATATGAGTCCTTACTAGTTTTGATACGACTCTGAAATGGTTATTTGGTATTTCTTCAGTGACAAGCAAACTATCCCCCCTCCTCCCACCTTTAATGGCCAGTGTTTTTGATTTGCATACCAATAAGCAATCTAGATAGAGGTAGTCATCTACTAATTTGCTAACCTTTGGAATATACTTTTTTCTCTAGTAAGCTATAAATCACTTGAAGTTAGAAGTTGGAATCTGTGGCCAGGCGCAGTGGCTCATGCCTGTAATCCCAGCACTTTGGGAGGCCGAGGTGGGCAGATCACGAGGTCAAGAGATCAAGACCATCCTGGCAAACATGGTGAAACCCCGTCCCTACTAAAAATACAAAAATTAGCTGGGTGTGGTGGCACACACCTGTAGTCCCAGCTACTCAGGAGGCTGAGGCAGGAGAATCACTTGAACCTGGGAGGCGCAGGTTGCAGTGAGCTGAGATCATGCCACTGTACTCCAGCCTGGCAACAGAGTGAGACTCCGTCTCAAAAAAAAAAGGAAGTTCGAATCTCTTATAATGCATTTTTAGAAGCCTGCCACTTCAGGCACGTTTTTCAGGGAAGGTAATTGATTAAAGGGAATGGAGAAAATCTACATGGAGTACATTGAGAGCAAAGCAATAGCCATGTGAGTCTGGTAATTAGGATTCTTTGAGAGTTTGTCGTTGTTATTTACATGATGAAAGAATAAATACAATCAGAATCATGAACCTGACATTATATTTTAAAGTGTTAGTGGTCCCTTTTGGAATTCTTCATATAATTATTGCTTTTATTCCTTTGGTAAACTGCTTTCTTACATATTAAAATAAAAAATGTAATATATGTTTTATATTTGTGGTAGAGAAATTCCTAAATACTAAAGAGTCATGACCCTAATGATCACATAAGTGATTTATTTAGAAATTCTTATTGTTGCACTGCTTATGAAATTGTTTAGGGCTTGAGAGATGACACTTTGATTACTTTTCTTTGTTTAAAGGTTCTGGTACTCTTGAAAGAGTTTTGTTCCTGCTGTTTTGTTTTGTTTTGTTTTGTTTTTGAGAAACAACAAAACTCGCTCTGTCACTCAGGCTGTAGTGCAACAGCACAATCTGGGCTCACTGCAACCTCTGCCCCCACCCCCCAGGGTTCAAATGATTCTCCTGCCTGAGCCTCCCTAGCAGCTGGGATTGCAGGCATCTGCCACCATGCCCGTCTAATTTTGTGTATTTAGTAGAGACGGGGTTTCACCGTATTGGCCAGGCTGTTCTGGAACTCCTGACCTCAAGTGATCCACCTGCTTTGGCCTCCCAAAGTGCTGGGATTACAGACAGTTGTGAGCCTCTGCGCCCGGCCAACTGCTGCTATTTTCCACAGACTTTAAGAAGTAATTGTAATTTAAAGTTTCAGTATTTGTTTGTTTTCAGAAAAGTGGTATCTTTGTGTCTTTTCCTCAATTATAAAAGCAACACATACTTTTTTGTGTGAATATTTTGTAAGATATCCAAACAGTACAGAAGTGGAAAGTAGGGACTATTTGGTCTGTTATCCTCATTTATCAGAGATATTAGTTGAAAACAATATTGTATATATTCTTCTGAATATTTTGTTAATAACTTTATAAACATATCTTCTATGTATATTTGTAAAAATGGTGTGGTATATAAACACTGCTCTGAAGCTTGCTTTTTTCACTTGCCTTTGTTTCATGTCAGTTCATAAAGAGCTTCATGCTCTAGTAGTCACATTAAAAAGTAAAAAGATGAGACTAATCTGGGTATTATATATTTAAAAAAGGTAAAAAGAAACCGTGAAATTCATTTTAACGGTGTATTTTATTTAATACAATAAATATATATCAAAATTATTAACATTTCAACATGTAGTAAATATAAATAAATAAGATACTTTACATCCTTTTTTCTTGTTTTCTTTTGTGTGTGTTTGTTTTTTGAGATGGAGTCTTGCTCTGTTGCCCAGGCTGAAATGCAGTGGTATGATCTTGGCTCATTGCAACCTTTGCCTCCCAGATTCAAGCGATTCTCGTGCCTCAGCTTCCCAAGTAGCTGGGATTACAGGCATGCACCACCACACCTGACTAAATTTTGTATTTTAGTACAGACAGGGTTTCACCATGTTGGCCAAGCTGATCTCGAACTCCTGACCTTAAATGATCTGCCTGCTTCAGCCTCCCAAAATGCTGGGATTACAGGCATGAGCCACCGGCCTGGCCTACATCTTTTTTTAAATACTGAATCTTTGAAATTCATTATATATTTTATACTCATGATGTGTCTCAATTAGAATAAATTTTCATTAGAAATACTTGAACTGTATTTAGATTTTATTAAGTTTACAGCTGAAAAAGTAGTTTCACATACCCAAATTGTTCCAAAAATATGTACAAGTTTTCTAATAATGGATCAAGTAGGTTTTTAAATTTAAATTAATTAAAATTAAATAAAACTTAAAATTCAGTTACTCTAGCCACATTTCAAGTGCTCACTATCGACGTGTGGCTAGTATCTTTCTTGTTTGACAGTGTAACTCTAACAGCTTCACAGTATTCCATTATATGGATTTTACTACAATTCAGTTTTTCTACTGATGGGCATTTAGGCACCCCCATACTGTACTTTTGGAGTTTGGAGCATTCTGAATTTTGGATATTTAGATTTGGGATACTCTACCCATACAAATAATGTGACAGTGGACATCCTTATAGAAATACATAGTGTAGGATAAATTTCTGGAAGAGGGATAGATAAATCAAATATTTATTTGTTTGTTTGTTTGTTTATTTATTTTTGAGACAGAGTCTTGCTGTTGTTGGCCCGGGCTGGAGTGCAATGGCACAATCTCAGCTCACTGCACCTTCCATCTCCCGGGTTCCAGCAATTCTCTTGCCTCTGCCTCCCAAGCAGCTAAGATTACAGGCACCCACCACCACACCCAGCTAATTTTTATATTTTCAGTAGAGACGAGGTTTCACCATGTTGGCCAGGCTGATCTCAAACTCCTGACCTCAGCTGATCCACCCGCCTCGGCCTCCCAAAGTGCTGGGATTACAGGCATGAGCCACCGCACCCAGCCCAAAGGTTTATTTTTAAATTTTGGTAGATTTGTACTGTTTTATAGAGGCAGCAGTCCACAATGTCTGTTTTTCTGTGTCGTTCCCAACACCGGACATCATTGTTCACTTACACAGATACACATAACCTTATACCAAAAAGACAAAAAAATCCCTTATACCAAAGTAGCAATTTTTATGTATTTATGCTGTGGTGTTTTTTCCCCCTACTCTAACTGGAAGAAAAGGGTCACTTTTACTGTAAATATTTCCTTGGGTAGAACAACAAAAAGGCAGAACCAGAAGAAGCTGTGAGAAATTTAGGTTGGAGGCAAAGAAGCAAAAGAATATGTGGTCCTCAAAGAGGATGTAATCTGCCCTGGTGCCAAGTAAATCAAGGTATCAGAAAATTTACCTCCTTGTACCCTTTCTCAGGAAGCTATTGGAGGAATCCCAGGAAGAGGGGAGTAGATGAAGAAAGAGGAGAGAGGTGAGGGGAATTTTCCAGGGTCAGGATGAAGGAATGATGATGGCTGTAAGTGCTACACATTTAGAGAGTTTAGTTGGAACATGGTTCTGTCAGATTCCATGCAGGAAGCAATGGCAAAATCATCCCCGGTAATGTAAGAGAGTTTAATGAAAGGCCTGCTCTCAAGTGGGCGGGGATAAGTGAATTAACAAGGGATGGTGAAGCACCCCAAGGCTTTACAGCAAGAAGCCCACTAAACCTAGGACTGAGGGAGCAAGAGGGAGTTGATACTGGAATTTACCAGAGCTGTAGCTGTATAAGTGGGGCCACCTGATGTGAATTGTGACCTTAGAGGAACATAACCTATGCTAAACAATAAGAGGAAGCTGAAAGAATACAGAACCCATCCAATCTTTTCTTCTTCCCCAGTGGTTAATTTGCATCGACTGGAAGTCGGAGACAAGAGAATATAGGTAATGCAGTCTATAGAGTCAGCCTTCTAGGACATGGAGCAGATGGAGAAGGATGATGAGTGGATGTGGGCAGAAAGAAAAAAATCTAACATAGAGTAGGAGAATGAAGGGTTCCAGAAACTATTCACACACACACACACACACTCTTGAAACTGATAGGTTACCTGATTTGTTTGAATGTATACATTTAAAAATATATTGATTCTTTTACCCAAAGAATGTGCGGATTGTGAACCCAAGATATCTGACAGGTCTCAGTCAATTTAGAAAGTTTATTTTGCCAAGGCTAAGGATGCACCTGTGACACAGCCTCAGGAGGTCCTGACGACAGGTGCCCAAGGTGATTGGGGCACAACTTTTTTTTAATACGTTTGAGGGAGACATGAGACATGGTTTGATCCGGGAAGGCGGAACAACTTGAGGCAGGGGCTTCCAGTTGATAAGAGTTAGCGTGGGTCATAAGTAGATAAGAGACAAATGGTTGCATTCTTTCAAGTCCTTGATCAGTCTTTCACTGAATACATGGTTTAGTCTGGCCCAGTGAATCTGCGTTTTTACATAAACAGTAGGGTAGAGGAAGCAGATATACATTTGTCTCAGGTGAACCTCAGAGGGATGACTGAGTTCTGTTTATCCTTTATCCACAAGGAATTTCCTTGTGGGCAAATGGTGAGGGAGGTATGTAGCTTTTTATCCTTGTAGCTATCTTATTTAGGAAAAAACCAGGAGACAGGTTTGTCTGACATAGTTCCCAGCTTGACTTTTCCCTTGGCTTAGTGATTTTGGGGTCCTGATACTTACTTTACTTTCACAGGATATATTAGTGATTTAAATAAAAAGTGAGACACAACTTGTAGGGAGAGGGAAATGTACTATGAGAGAGAGCTAAATATTCATCTTCCATAATAAATGGTCAGCAGATAACTGAAAAGAAAACCAAAAGAAATAGCATGTATGTATATATAGAATATACACACGTATTTTATATATGTATATATGTATGTATATATAACATACATCCTATTTCTATACACGTTACTAGAAATATGAAGGTAAGTTTAAGAAACAAAGAGTTAAAAGTGGTCTCTAGGCAGAACTCATGTGAGACATTGAATTGTTCTTCATAGTAGGTTTTATGGAACTGTTTGCTTTTTTAAAAAAATTATACACACATAATTTTGTGTTACACTACTATACGTACAACTCCTATGCAACACAAAAGTTGTATATTAGGGGCCCCTTATATGGAGTGTGTAAAAACATTGCTGTCACCAAGGTAGTGATTATTTGCATCATTTCTTAACTATTTCATCCTGATTATCATTAAAGAATTTGGGAAAAATCTCTCTCGAGTTATTAAATGTTTGGCAATAGGTAAGTGTGGTTTTTCTCTTCCTGTCTTATCTAGCTTTTAAATATTCAAATTTAATGCAGCACATACTGAGTTTCTAATATGAGCATACGTAGATAGCAGGATAGTGTGCAGGGTTCCCAGAGCCACTACCAGTAGATTGGAAGTCTGTAGAATATTTGCAGTCTAGTTGAGAAGATAAGGTACTCATCCATAAAAATTTGATAATAGGCCAGGTGCCGTGGCTCACACCTGTAATTCTAGCACTTTGGGAGCCCAAGGCGAGTGGATCGCATGAGCTCAGGAGTTCGAGACCAGTCTGGGCAATGTGATGAAACCCCATCTCTACCACAAATACAAAAACTTAGCTGGCTGTGGCAGTGGGTGCCTGTAGTCCCAGCTGCTTGGGGGTTTGAGGCAGGAGGATTGCTTAAACCTGGGAGGTCGAGGTTGCAGTGAGCCAAATTGTGCCACTGCACTCCAGCCTAGGTGACAAAGTGAGACCTTGTCTTAAAAAAGAAAATTAATGCAGCAGGTATTGAGTTTCTGATATGAACATAAATAGCACTGTACAGGGCTCTCAGAGCCTCCTGCTTAAGGCTCCCAAGTAGCTGGGACTACAGGCACACACCACCACAACTGCCTATATTTTGTACTTTATGTAGAAGTGGGGTCTCACTATCTTGCCCAGGCTGGTCTTGAACTCTTTAAAAAGAGTGTTATTATTTTTTACTTTCATTCACTTTGGGCTAAAGTAAAAATTAAAATATAGCAAACAGAAACAGTGTATACATGTATAGAAATAGGGCATATGTATATGTTGTATATACATACATAGAACATCCAGGGTACCATTTATGACAATGTTAAAATCAGCCAGGCACAGTGGCTCACATCTGTAATCCCAGCGCTTTGGGAGGCCAAGGCAGGCGGATCACTTGAGGTTAGGACTTTGAGACCAGCCTGGCCAACATGGTGAAACCCCATCTCTACTAAAAATATAAAAAGGTGTGGTGCCGGGCGCCTGTAATCCCAGTTACTCAGGAGGCTGAGGCAGGAGAATTGCTTGAACTCAGGAGGCTGAGGTTTCAGTGAGCCAAGATTGAGCCACTACACTCCAGCTTGGGCAACAGAGAAAGACTGTCTCTAAATAAATAAATGAATGCTTGCATGCATGCCGACTTATGCCTGCAATCCTAGCGCCCTGAGAGGCTGAGGCAGGAGGATCCCTTTGCCCAGGAATTTGAGACCAGCCTGGGCAACATAGGAAGACTCCATCTATACAAAAAATAAAATTAGCCAGGCATGGTGGCATGCACCTGTAGTCCCAGCTGCTTGGGAGACTGAAGCAGGAGGATTGCTTGAGCCCCGGAGTTTGAGGCTGCTGTGAGCTATGATTGTGCTACTGCACTTCAGCCCGGGTAACAGGCAGATCCCATCTAAGGAAAAATAATAATAAATAAAGAATATATGTATTTTGTAAATGTATTTGTCTGAAGGTTCTTCTACTTTAACTTTCTGTTTATTATTTCTTCATTCTACTAGAATTTGTAGTTTTTCCAGTCTTGGAAACATTGTCACCAGTAGAGAGATTTAAACAGAAACTATTGCTCTTCCTCATTTATTTAAAGGAAAGTATTAGTTTAATAGAAGAATGACCAGAACACAGTCTCTTATGCATCTCTCTGATAAGTGACACTCCGTTCTTAGGATGAATTTTGGGTTTAAGTGCCAGCTCTCCATCTTCCAGCAATCCATATTGATTTAACTGTATTTGTAAAATTAAGAATGGGGACATTCCTCTGTGGCCATACCACCCTGACTGTACCTGATCTTGTCTGATCTTGGAAGCTAAGCAGGGTCAGGCCTGGTTAGTACTTGGATGGGAGGACATTCATGGTAAGAAGGCACAACCCTCCTCTCTCCCAATAAGTACTTTGGTCAAAAAAATTAAAAAGATTTTCATTCAAAAAATATTTGTATATAGCACAACATATTTTATATGTTACGAACTCATCAAATATGAGTTACACACTCTGCCTCGGGGCTGGCAATTAATAAACATTCTGATTTCAAGGTAGACAGTAAATGCTACAGCAAAGGCATAGATTAAGTACTCTAGAAGGGTAGTTTGTAGAGGAGAGAGGGAGCAGGCAAAATTAAGATTTCATAGGATACTTGATGGAAGAGGAAAATCTTAACAGATAAAAAGTTGAAGAGAGGATTTTTTCTTGGTATAAGAAACAAGATGTCAAAAATATAAGCAGTATGTCAAAGTTTAATGACAAAATATAAGCAGTACACAAAGTAAGTGCTATAAGAGTTGACTATTAAATTAGTAAACTTCCTTTGGGAATTTGGGCACTTCCCAAAGGAAGTGGGAAATTGCAGGGCTTATATGGGAAACAGCAAGTAGTTTGATTCAGAAGACGGGAGGGAGAAAGAAAGTGGAAAAAGTAATCTAGGACTAAGTCAAGTGGAGCCATATGAATGTCAGGCTAAGGTGTTCTCCAGAATAGTTGTTAAAATGACCTGGAGTCAAACAGACTCCAGGCCCTAGCTGTGCCATTTAGCTTTTGACATTGGACAAGTTATTTATTTTGCTAAGTTAAGGTACAAAATTGAACAAGGAGACTGTTGTGAGGGTTAAATGAGATAGTGTATGTCAGGTGCTTGGCGTAGTGAATGAATGGTACATGGTAAATTCTCAGTAAACAATAGCTTAAAGAAAAGACAAAACTTGAAAAGGGACACTGTTGTGGTGGTAGGAGTGCTTCAGGAAAGTTAATCTGGCAATATTGTGTAAAATGATTGGCAACTAGAAAGACTGAGGTTGGAGAGAAACTCATAGAAAAGTTAAGACACTCATAGAAAAACCCATGGAAGAGATAATGTATAGTATAATTTAAGGTAGTGGCATGAGAAGGGAGAAGCTAAGAGTGTATGTGAGATGCAGAGGTAGAATTGATGGGAGTTGGTATAGTTATAAGTATGTTTATAGAGGTATTACAGTTATGATTTTGAAAATACTTAAATTTTACCCCAGGAGGATAGCCAATTTGTGTAACAGGAGTTAGTCTATTATATTTTTAGGATATTCATTTTTAAGCTATAAATTAATATTATTAAAAATAGTCTGTCAAGTTATGACATGTGGCTCACTTTGCCAGCACATAATGAAATTGGAGCAATGCAGAATAGAGAATAAAATTTGTTATATTGTTGTAGGAAACTGGAATGTTGGTATCACTTTACTTATGTAGTAGGAACATTCACACACATATCTACCATTTCTCTACTCGATTGCCTTTGCTGCTTGGTAAACTGAGGTTTTCTAGGTACTTTGAGCAATAGATATCTTGTTACCACAATCAGGTACTACAATAAACTTGTAGTCTGTTAGCATATGTAACAGTGAAATTAATGATTGTGTTAAAATTTATTTTATGAAGCAGTCAATTGAAGGGAAAAGGTAAATTTTCTCTGATCATATTTTAAAGGCAAAAAAATTTTTGTGATTTTGAAGGAAGCATGTAGTCAGCATGGTATCTTCCAGACATGTAACTAACACAGCACTGTGGATGCACATTAGGATTTACTCATCTGAATTTTAGTTAATGTTCTATTGTTTCTAGCTGTGACTTAACTTTCAGTGCCTACATATGTGGAAAACAGATATCTGACCTATCTACCTTTCAGGGCAATTGGAGAGATCAAATGAGGTTATATACTTGAAATAGGCTGTAAAAATAAAAGCATTTTACAGATGTAAGATATGAATATGTAAATTATTTATAAATTTGCCCTTCTAGCCTATCCCTTTTGTGTCCTGTCTAGCAGTTAACAACCTGCTAAAACTCCCAGTATAAATGCAATAATTGAAAAATAGAATTTATTGTCTCTTTTCCAATTCTTATCCCTATCCCCGCCTCGAATCCAGAGACCTTATTCTGTGCATTTTCCTATTTTAAGGTTCCATAATTCTCCCAGACTCAGTTGACATACTTAGTATTTTAGAATTCTGTTTGGCTCCTGGTCTCCAAATCCTGGGAAATCGTTCTTTAGAATAGCCATTGTTTGAAGTGATCACTTTTCATTCCTTCTGCTGCTTCCCTTTATTCTGCCATGTGTAAAGTATTAAAACATTGTCTTTATTGACCACTCTACTTACATTTTCTCCTGGTCAACTCTGGTTACAGTATAGAGTAGATTTAGAGTAGATGGTTAGTAAATTGTAAATGCAACAGTGTTTTCTTCCAGCTCTTTTGTCTACATTACCTTGTTTTAATTTTTATCCCAAAGCCATTGTATGGCCTAGAATCATGGGTTGAGAATAGGAACTTGTAAACTAAATCTTTCAGTTACAGATGTGTTATATATATACTTTTTGCCAGAAATGCAAAAGCTGGTAAGTCTCTTCAAGTTTACACCTGAGAAAGATGTATCTTCTAAGCTAATTATACTGCCTTATCGATATCCAACAGAATTGTCAGGAATCTTTTTTTTTTTTTCTGTCCATGAGGGCAGATGATTCATGTGGTTTTAAGTTATAATATATGTTACTCTTTATTCCCCTTTGAAATCTTATTGGGTTTTTACTTTGAAGATTTTTTAAATTGGGATTTTGCTTCCATTCCTTACAAATTTTGTCTGGTATAGTATATTCTAAATACAGTTAGATTTTAAGCTATGAAAATGCCAGTTGTTTCTTTGGAATGCAGTTATCTGGATGATAAATGAAGGTAGTTCGATCAGAAACTCAAACCATGAACTATGTGGAATTTTAGAAATGCCTTTTATTATAGGACTTGTTAGGGTGTTCCACTAAATAGTAAACCAAGAGCCTGGGCATGGTGACTCATGCCTATAATCTCAGTGATTCGGGAGGCTGAGATGGGAGGACTCTTGAGCCAAGGAGTTCAAGACCAGACTGGGCAACATACTGAGACCCCATCTCTAAGAAAACAAGCAAAAAGTAGCTGGACATGGTGGTGTGTGCCTGTAGTTCCAGCTACACAGGAGGCTGAAGTGAGAGGGTTGCATGAGCCAGGAGTTTGAGGCTACAGTGAGCTATGATTATGCCATTGCACTCCAGCCTGGACAACAGAGCAAGACCCTATCTCTATTTAAAAGAAAAATAAAAAGGCCAGTGCAGTGGCTCATGCCTGTAATCCCAGCACTTTGGGAGGCCAAGGCAGGCGGATCACCTGAGGTCATAAGTTCAAGACCAGTCTGGCCAACATGGTAAAACTGTCTCAACTAAAAATACAAAAATTAACCAGGTGCAGTGACACGCACCTGTAATCCCAGCTGCTCTGGAGGCTGAGGCATGAGAATCACTTGAACCCGGGAGGTGGCGATTGGGGTGAGCCAAAATTGCACCACTGCACTCCAGCCTGGGTTACAGAGTGAGATTCTATCTCAAAAAAAGAAAAGAAAAGAAAAGAAAAAAGTAAAACCAGGACATTTGCACTTGGTCTTGTAATTTAAAGGATTTTATCTGTCCATTAAAAAACTTTGTTTTTTGGCCGGCTGCAGTGGCTCGTGCCTGTAATCCCAGCACTTTGGGAAGCCGAGGCAGGCAGACCATGAGGTCAGGAGATCGAGACTGTCCTGGCTAACACGGTGAAACCCCATGTCTACTGAAAATACACAAAATTAGCCAGGCGTGGTGGCACGCGTCTGTAGTCCCAGCTACTTGGGAGGCTGAGGAAGGAGAATCGCTTGAACCCGGGAGGCAGAGGTTGCAGTGAGCCAAGATCACACCACTGCACTCCAGCATGGGCGACAGAGCGAGACTCCATCTCAAAAAAAAACCAAAAAAAAAACCAACAACTTTTTGTTTTTAAATCTGTAAAAATATTATTTATTTTTTTGTAGAGACAGGGTCTCACTATGTTGCCAACGCTGGTCTCAAACTCCTGGTCTCAGTGATACTCCTGTCTCTGCTTCCCAAAGTGTTGGGATTACAAGTGTAAGCCGCCATCCCTGGTGTAAAAACTTCTTTTGTATTGTGCCCATTGACTTAAACAAGTTCAGTTTATTTTGAATATATGTTTAAAATTAAAGAAATATATATTTATTTAAAAGTCTTTTTAGTTCTGTAATGTGGGAACTCGTTTTTCAGTTAGATCTTGGGGACTTTATTTTTGTTTAAGTTGTGCCTTTTTTACTGAATAATAATTTCAGAGCTAATCCACTGCATGAGTAACTCAAATATTTCAACTTTTTTTTGAGAAGGAGTCTCAATATGTTGCCCAGGCTGAAGTGCAGTGGCATGATCTCAGCTCACTGCAGCCTCTGCCTCCTGGGTTCAGGCAATTCTCATGCCTCAGCCTCCCGAGTAGCTGGGATTACAGGTGTCTGCCACCATGTCTGGCTAATTTTTGTATTTTTAGTAGAGACAGGGTTTCACCATGTTGGCCAGGCTGGTCTCAAACTGCTGACCTCAAGTGATCCATCCACATGCCTCGGCCTCCCAAAGTGTTGGGATTACAGGCGTGAGTCACCTCGCCCAGCTGAAATATTTCAGTTTTGACTTGTATTTACTTAGTTTTGGATATAGCTAAGTTTCTTCTGTAAAGATAGGTCATTCATTGTTGGAAACTTAAATTCATACAAGGAGTTAAACAGTTACCAAGTAAATAGTCTTTTATGTGATGTCAGTATATGACTTGTTTTTGGAATATACAGTTATCTTTTTAAAAAACTTCGTTTCTTAGCCAGGCACAGTGGCTCATGCCTATAATCCCAGCATTTTGGGAGGCTGAGGTGGACAGATCACTTGAGCCTAGGAGTTCAAGACCAGCCTGACCAACATGGTGAAACCCTGTCTCTACTAAAAATACAAAATTAGCCAGGCGTGGTGGCCCATTCCTGTACCCACCTACTCAGGAGGGTGAAGCGGGAGGATCACTTGAGCCTGGGGAGGCAGAGGTTGCAGTGAGCCAAGATCATGCCACTGCACTCCAGCCTGGTTCACAGAGCAAGACCCTGTCTCAAACAAATAAATAAATAAATACATAAAAATAAATTTGGTTTCTTTGAGATATAATTTACATGCAGCAAGATGTCATTTTAAGTGTATAATTTGAGGTTTTGTGTTTCTTTTAAAACCAGCTGAATAGGTATAACTTCAATTAAAATTCAGTAATTTTTTTTTTTTTTTTTGAGATGGAATTTCACTCTTGTTGCCCAGGCTGGAGTGCAATGGCGCAATCAAGCGATTCTCCTGCCTCACCCTCCCAAGTAGCTGGGATTACAGGCATGCACCACCACGCCTGGCTAATTTTTGTATTAGTAGAGATGGGGTTTCACCATGTTGGCCGGGCTGGTCTCGAACTGCTGATCTCAGGTAATCCACCCACCTTGGCCTCCCAAAGTGCCGGGATTACAGGCATGAGCCACTGTGCCCAGTAAAATTCAGTAATTTTAAGTGTTCAATTTAATGAATTTTCAAAGTGGGTTTATTGAGGTATAATTTATATTTTTAAGATTTAGGGTTTATGGGGACAGTTTTAGTAAATTTATATAGTCATGCAGACTATCACTGAAATCTAATATTAGGATGTTTTTATCACATGAAAAAATTTCCTCCTTGCCTTTTTCAGTCAGCATCTGCTTCCATCTCCAGGAAACCACCAAACTGCTTTTTGTAGTAGCACTAGTTTTGCATTTTCTAGAAATTTTGCACAAATGGACTCATACTCTTGTGTCTGGCATTGTGTTTTTGAGACTGTCCGTGTTGTTGGATATGTCAGTAATTTGTCCTTTCTTATTGTATTTTTTGTTTATCCATTTTATTTCATTTTATCCATTGTATTCCATTTTTTGTTTATCTATTCCCAGCTGAAAGATAGTGTATGGTTTTAGACTATTATTAATATTGCTCCTATGCATACTTATTACAAATCTTTCTTCGTGATTTTTACAGATAAAAATATGTTTATTTCTTTCTCTTGTGTGGAATGTCTCAGTTATATGGAAACTATATGTTTAACTTTTTAAGAAACTGCGAGACTCTACAATTTTACATTCTCATCAGCATTGTATAGGGGTTCCCCTTCCTTCACATTCTCTCCAGTGCTTAATATTACCACTTTTTAATTTTAGCCATTTTCTTGTTTGTAGTGTTATTTCATTGTGTATTTTTAAAACAGCATTATTGAGATAGAACTCTCATACTATACAATTCATCTGTTACCAGAAAGGGTTCCCGATCCAGATCCCAGAGAGGGTTCTTGAATCTTGCATGAGAAAGAATTTGGGGCAAGTCCATAGAGTAAAGTGAAAGCAAGTTTATTAAGACAGTAAAGGAATGAAAAAATGGCTACTCCATAGGCAGAACACCGACATGTTACTTCTTGATTATATGCTGAGCGAGGGGTGGATTCATGAGTTTTCTGGGAAGGGGGTAAGCAATTCGTGGAACTGAGGATTCCTCCCCTTTTTAGATCATGTAGGGTAACTTCCTCACATTGCCGTGGCATTTGTAAACTGTCATGGCACTGGCAGGAGCGTCTTTTACCATGCTAACGCGTTATAATTAGCATATAATGAGCAGTGAGCACTACCGGAGGTCACTTTCATCGCTATCTTGGTTTTGGTGGGATTTGCCTGGCTTTTTTACCCCAACCTGTTTTGTCAGCAGGGCCTTTGTGACCTGACTTTGTGTTGACCTCCTGTCTCATCCTGTGACTTAGAATGCCTAACCTCCTGGGAATGCAGCCCAGTAGGTTACCCAGCCCCTATTCAAGATGGAGTTGCTCTGGTTCAAATGCCTCTGACACATCCAAGTGTGCAAATTCAATGGATTTTAGTATATTTAGAGTTGTACAACCATCAGCGCAGTTAATTTGCATCATCCCCCAAGAGAAACCTGCATGCCTTGGCCATAATTATCCCACCCATTCACCCCCAGTTTTAGGCAACTGCCGATCTACTTTTTGTCTCTCTATATTTGCCTCTTCTGGATATTTCATAAATAGAATCATACAGTATGAGGTTCTTTGATGCTGGCTCCTTTAAATCCTGTTTGCAGGGTTAATCTATGTTGTAGCATGTATCACTACTTCATTTTTATTTTCCAGTAATGTTTCATGTAGGATTATACCACTTTTAATAAATTCATCAGTTGAACATTTGGGTTTTTTCTACTTTTTTGCTATTATAAATACTGCTGCTATGAATATTTTTGTACAAGTTTTTGTGTGTGTGTGTGTATGTAGATGTATGTTTTTATTTCTGTTGGTTTATACATAGGAGTAGAATTGCTGATATGGTAACTCTGTGTTTAGCCTTTTGAGGAATTGCCAGACTGTTTCCAATGTGTTATTGGAAAGTTTCCATTTGATATTCCTAAGGGCACTAATATGCAACAACATAGATTTTTAAATTGATATCCATTAGATACAGGGGTTGTGGTGCATTTTTATGATTTCTTACTGAGAAATCCTAGCTATCTGCAGACAGAATTGGTTATCATATTGAATTAGTCTTTCTCTTTCTCCTTTACCCCCTCAAAAACACTGCAGACATTTACATTTGATCGTCTCATTTTTCTTTTTCATAGAATAAGAAAGCCTGAGTTTTGTGAAAAACCAGAGAAGAGAAACTAAAAGGACAGTAGAAAAGGTTTTTCCAGTTTGCATAATGTAAGTTCTTTTCACTTTTCTTGGCTTGAATCCTGTGTTAGCTGACAAAGCTGTTTCTATGGAAACAAATAGTTTAACTTCTTAGAATGTCAGAGGAATGCTGATCACTTAAAATGAGACTTCCCAGCTGCTGGTCAAAGGGCATTACTTGCTGGAGAAAGAGGGGAAGGATGAATTCAAAAAATTCTAGAGTTCTGGACACTAGTATAGACTGAACATGTTTATGCGTATGAAGTATATCTCTTCCATTTTCCTCTGCCTAAAAATTAAGATACTGATAATATAGGAAATTGGATTTCTGCTGACCTGTCTTGATTCTCAGCTCTTAAACAGATGGTTCTATTTGTTGGTACCCTTTTCAGTGGGACTGTACCCTTTAGACTATTTCAGTCCCTCTAGTCTCAATCATTTGCACTTGTTGTGAAGCTTATTTAGCTTCCCTTTGCCCCCTTCTCCCGCAACTAAAACGCTTTCTCCCTTACTAGTTTGAGGTTATAATTGAAACAGCTTTGGCATGCCAGCCTGAAAATTTTTCTTGCTTTGTGGACAATGTACAGATTTTTGTATTTGTGTTCATTTTCCTAGAATTAGGGAACAGGGATTCTGATGAGAATTTGAAATGTAGTCTTTTGAAGCTTTTTTTCTTTCTTATTTCTTTTTTTTTTAAACTTATAATTGGAAAGTTGAGAAGAAAAGAATTAGGGCCAGTAACTGGTAACTCTGCTGTCTTCATAAGATGGCCTGTTATTTACACACAATGAGGTAATGCTCTAGTTCAGTCATTTACCAGCTTCTGAATTGTCAAAGGCTGGTTTTTTTTTGTTGTTTGTTTGTTTGTTTGTTTGTTTTAAGAGAGGATGAGTGCAATTGCTTTGGACTGGGAGGACTTTTTCACTTTTATAATGTGTATAGACTACATGTATGAGCTATAGTATTAGTAGAGTGCCTGCTTAAAAATTATAAACTTGATGCTAAAACTACAGGATACCGTATAATGTTTCTTTAATTCTGAAAGAACTTTAGGATCTTTCCTTGCCTTCATTAAATTAACTTGTGAGCATTATAGAGTTTTTGGAGTGTTAAATGGTGAAGTAATTATTTAACAAGGTAGTCTGGAAAGATTTCTTGTAGATTTAGGGACTTGAGGGAGGTCTTGAAGGTAGAAATCAACGGAAAAGTAGTTCACTAGTCATTTGGCCAGAAAGATGGGATAGACACAAATGAGGAAGGTAAATCAGAAGGCTCATGCAGGTGAGTAGTAAAAGATAGAGCTAGAAATCTTGGATTCATTTTGCGAGTTTGGACTTTATTCTCTAGGTAGTGTGAAAGCCATGAGAAGTTCTGAACAGAGGAGTGGTTTGCTCATATACTTAATTAAGTGAACCACTTACCAGGTATCATGGCTATAGAGGTAAACAAGACAGATCCCGGCCAATTTCCCTTGACTTTACTTCTATCTGATTCTCCTGTATTCTCCATCATACTTAGTTTCATTGTCATCTACCTACTAAGCCAGGGATAGTGGTTAAGAGTGATGGTTCTGGAGTTACATTGCCTAGGTTCGTATTCTGAAGCCTTCTGTTGTTTGGCCTTCTGCTGGGCAATGTTATGGATCCAGAGATGGGTCAGCCTGGTTCCTGACTTCAAGGTGCTTCTAGTCTGATGAGATAGAAAGGCGGAGATATAAATAGCAGTAGTCCAGCTTCATCAAGAATGTGACAGGGATTATAGGATTCCAGAGGACAATGTATTTGAGCTCAGACTTAAAAGAGTAGGCAAAGATTAGATCCTAGGCAGTCTGATTCTGGAGGCTGTTCTCTTAAACATGCTGTCTTGGGTGACTGGATGGATATAGTAACATTAGTTAGAATTGAAAACAGGGAGAGGATTAAAGAGAATAGGAGGAGATTAAAGGGAAATATGAGTTTAATTTTGGAGGTATTTCTGGATTCTTATGGGAAATTCTGATAGATAAATAGAATAATAGTCAGCCAGGTGCGGTGGCTCACGCCTGTAATTCCAGCACTTTGGGAGGCCGAGGCTGGCGGATCACGAGGTCGGGAGGTTGAGACCAGCCTGGCCAACATGGTGAAGCCCCATCTCTACTAAAAATACAAAAATTAGCTGGGCATGGTGGTGGGCACCTGAAATCTCAGCTACTCAGAAGGCTGAGGGAGGAGAATCGTTTGAACCTGGGAGGTGGAGGTTGCAGTGAGCTCAGATCATGCCATTGCACTCTAGCCTGGATGACAGAGTGAGACTCTGTCTCAAAAAAAAAAAAAAAAAAAAGAATAATGGTCAAAGATTTTGTCTCAACCATAGTATCTAGCCAGGGGTAAATAATTAAATTTGTGTACATATCACTCCTCTTTTTGGAATCTTTGATGATTCTCTTATTCTACAGAATTAAGGATTTATATTTAAGACCTTTCATAAGATGGACCCAATCAAACTTTCTAGTCATATCTTCCACTTCTCTCTTGACTCTTTTAGTTCAACTAGCCTTATTTGTACTTTCCCTTCACACCTTTCATCTTCACACCTTTGGTTCATATGGCCCCTTTCTTATTTCTCCATCTTGTCCTTAAGGCCTACTTCCAACCTCATTTTTCATCTAGAAAATGGGCATATTTGGATCTACTTCTGGAGTTGTAATGAGGAATAAATGAGTGAATACTATGTGAAGTACTTGCAGTATTGGCTGGCACATAAAGAAGTGCTCAGTAAATGTTAGCTGTAGTTGTAGTTGTTACTACTACTACTACTACTACTATTCCTACTCCTACGACTTCCTTCTCCTCCTCCTTTACCTCTTTTATTCACTTTTTGTCCTCCTATTTGAAATAGACACTAAGTTCTACTGATTCTGTAACCTACATATTGCTTTTTTTTTTTTTTTTTTTTTTTTTTGAGTCAGAGTCTTGCTCTGTCTCCCAGGCTGGAGTGCAGTGGCATAACCTTGGCTCACTGCAACCTCTGCCTCACAGGTTCAAGTGATTCTCATGCCTCAGCCTCCCGAGTAGCTGGGACTACAGGCACAAGCCACTATGCCTGGATAATTTTTTAATTTTTTTGCATGATTTTGTAGAGATGGGATTTTACCATGTTTCCCCCAGGCTGGTCTCAAACTGCTAGTCTCAAGTGATCCACAGCCTCAGCCTCCTCAAATGCTGGAATTACAGGCATGAGCCACCATGCCTGGCCTGTAACCTTCATATTTCTTGAATACAACTTCTTCATTCTCACTGTCCTAGTTGAGGACCCCATTTCTAATAGGTGCTTTCAGTCTGTTCTCATTGCCACCCTTCAGTCAGCCCTCTACGCTTCAATAGGAGTGATATTTCTTTTTTTTGTTTGTTATAGTTTAAGTTCTAGGGTACGTGTGCACAACATGCAGGTTTGTCACATATGTATACATGTGCCATGTTGGTGTGCTGCACCCATTAATTCGTCATTTACATTAGGTATATCTCCTAATGCTATCCCTCCCCGCTCCCCGCTTCCCCTACCCCACGACAGGCCCCAGTGTGTGATGTTCCCCACCCTGCGTCCATGTGTTCTCATTGTTCAGTTCCCACCTATGAGTGAGAACATGCAGTATTTGGTTTTCTGTCCTTGTGATGGTTTGCTCAGAATGATGATTTCCAGCTTCATCCATGTGCCTACAAAGGACATGAACTCATCTTTTTTTTATGGCTGCATAGTATTCCATGGTGTATATGTGCCACATTTTCTTAATCCAGTCTATCATTGATGGACATTTGGGTTGGTTCCAAGTCTTTGCTATTGTGAGTAGTGCTGCAATCAACATACATGTGCATGTGTCTTTATAGCAGCGTGATTTATAATCCTTTGGGTATATACCCAGTAATGGGATGACTGGGTCAGATGGTATTTCTAGTTTTAGATCCTTGAGGAATCACCACACAGTCTTCCACAATGGCTGAACTAGTTTACAGTCCCACCAACGGTGTAAAAGTGTTCCTATTTCTCCACATCCTATCCAGCACCTGTTGTTTCCTGACTTTTTAATGGTCACCATTCTAACTGGTGTGAGATGGTATCTCATTGTGGTTTTGATTTGCATTTCTCTGATGGCCAGTGATGATGAGCATTTTTTCATGTGTCTGTTGGCTGCATGAATGTCTTCTTTTGAGAAGTGTCTGTTCATATCCTTTGCTCACTTTTTGATGGGGTTGTTTGATTTTTTCTTGTAAATTTGTTTAAATTCTTTGTAGATTCTGGATTTTAGCCCTTTGTCAGATGGATAGATTGTAAAAATTTTCTCCCATTCTGTAGGTTGCCTGTTCACTCTGATGGTAGTTTTTTTTTGCTGTGCAGAAGCTCTTTAGTTTAATTAGATCCCATTTGTCAATTTTGGCTTTTGTTGCCATTGCTTTTTGTGTTTTAGTCATGAAGTCTTTCCCCTGTCTATGTTCTGAATGGTATTGCCTAGGTTTTCTTCTACAGTTTTTATGGTTTTAGGTCTAACATTTAAGTCTTTTATCCATCTTGAATTAATTTTTGTATAAGGTATAAGGAAGGGATCAGTTTCAGCTTTCTACATATGACTAGCCAGTTTTCCCAGCACTATTTATTAAATAGGGCATCCTTTCCCCATTTCTTGTTTTTGTCAGGTTTGTCAAAGATCAGATGGTTGTAGATGTGTGGTATTATTTCTGAGGGCTCTGTTCTGTTCCATTGGTCTATGTCTCTGTTTTGGTACCAGTACCATGCTGTTTTGGTTACTGTAGCCTTGTAGTATAGTTTGAAGTCAGGTAGCGTGATGCCTCCAGCTTTGTTCTTTTGGCTTAGGATTGTCTTCGCAGTGCCGGCTCTTTTTTGGTTCTATATGAACTTTAAAGTAACTTTTTCCAATTCTGTGAAGAAAGTCATTGGTAGCTTGATGGGGATGGCATTGCATCTATAAATTACCTTGGACAGTATGGCCATTTTCACAATATTGATTCTTCCTAGCCATGAGCATGGAATGTTCTTCCATTTGTTTGTGTCCTCTTTTATTTTGTGGAGCAGTGGTTTGTAGTTCTCCTTGAAGAGGTCCTTCACATCCCTTGTAAGTTGGATTCTTAGATATTTTATTCTCTTTGAAGCAATTGTGAATGGGAGTTCACTCATGATTTGGCTCTCTGTCTGTTATTGGTGTATGGGAATGCTTGTGATTTTTGCACATTGATTTTGTATCCTGAGACTTTGCTGAAGTTGCTTATCGGCTTAAGGAGATTTTGGGCTGAGACGATGGGGTTTTCTAAATATACAATCATGTCATCTGCAAACAGGGACAATTTGACTTCTTTTCCTAATTGAATACCCTTTATTTCTTTCTCCTGTCTGATTGCCCTGGCCAGAGCTTCCAACACCGTGTTGAATAGGAGTGTTGAGAGAGGGCATCCCTGTCTTGTGCCAGTTTTCAAAGGGAATGCTTCCAGTTTTTGCCCATTCAGTATGATATTGACTGTGGATTTGTAACAAAAAGCTCTTATTATTTTGAGATACGTCCCATCAATACCTAGTTTATTGAGAGTTTTTAGCATGAAGGGCTGTTGAATTTTGTCGAAGTCCTTTTCTGCATCTAGTGAGATAATTGTGGTTTTTGTCTTTGGTTCTGTTTATATGATGGATTACGTTTATTGACTTGCATATGTTGAACCACCCTTACATTCCAGGGATGAAGCCCACTTGATCGTGGTGGATAAGCTTTTTGATGTGCTGCTGGATTCAGTTTGCTAGTATTTTATTGAGGATTTTTGCATTGATATTCATCAGGGATATTGGCCTAAAATTCTCTTTTTTTGTTGTGTCTCTGCCAGGCTTTGGTATCAGGATGATACTGGCCTCATAAAATGAGTTAGGGAGGATTCCCTCTTTTTCTGTTGCTTGGAATAGTTTCAGAAGGAATGGTACCAGCTCCTGTTTATACCTCTGGTAGAATTCGGCTGTGAATTCGTCTGGTCCTGGACTTTTTTTGGTTGGTAGGCTATTAATTATTTCCTCAGTTTCAGAGCCTGTTATTGGTCTATTCAGGGATTCAAGTTCTTCCTGGTTTAGTCTTGGGAGGATGTATGTGTCCAGGAATGTATCCATTTCTTCTAGATGTTCTAGTTTATTTGTGTAGAGGTGTTTATAGTATTCTCTAATAGTAGTTTGTATTTCTGTGGGATCGATAGTGATATCCCCTTTATCATTTTTTATTACATCTATTTGATTCTTTTCTCTTTTCTTCTTTATTAGTCTTGCTAGTGTTCTATCAATTTTGTTGATCTTTTCAAAAAACCAGCTCCTGGATTCATTGATTTTTTTTTTAAGGATTTTTTGTGTCTCTATCCAATAGGAGTGATATTTCTATAAAAATGAATGTGATCATGTCATCCCCTGCTTAAAATCTTTTAATTATTGTTACTATTTTCAGGGTAAAAATCTAAAACTCTTCTCAGTATGGTTTCCTGCTTGCCTTTCCAGTTTTTTCATTATTCATGTACAGCATGCTCCCATTGTCCCATCCAGCTTTATCGTATTCTCTTGTGTTTTCATAAAGTGCCATTCTGTCATACTCTTCCTTCCTATTGGTCATGTGAGCCTGTCTGCATGGAATAGACCTTTCTGCTGTCTGGCTAATTTTTAGTTACCCTTTGAAATCCAGCTCAAAGAAATGTATCCTGATGTTTTTAGTGTTTCCTATCACCTTTTACCACAGACCAAGTTTTATAGTTCATTGTCTGTGACATTCCAAGTTGAGTTGAACAGATGTTTATTGGACATTTCTTATGATATGTATTAGGCTAAGCACTGGAGCTGTAAAAGTAAGACATGACCCCTCTCTCTAACAAATTTAGAATCTGTTGAGGAGTTTGAGGAAAAATAATCATTTATTTTCTTTGCTTTCTCTCCCAGGAGACTGAACATTCCTGGGGAGATAACCAAAATCAAATTTAAAGCAGATTACTACCAGGTTATAGAAATTTTTCTGAGAGCAAAAATTGGATCCAGATATACAAGTATGATAATAAATTGTACAAGCATGAGAATTTTGACCTTGAATGATCTGGCCCGGTCTCTCTTGCATGACTTCTAATTTTCCCTCATAGGGTAGTGAGTATGGACACAGATGTAGAGCTTTTAAGCTGAGTTTTAAATTTCAGATCATAATTTATATATATATAAGTTAAAAACATATCATTTAGTATTAAATTTGATTTTTAATATCCAGTAATTATTATAGAGAGGGTTGAGAGTTTTAATTTTCTGAAAATATGTACACTCCTGGATTTTTAAAGTTAAACATAGCACTGTAGTAACTCCTACACAGTTTTTCTGCTTACTTGTAAGGAAAACATTTAAAAAGCTGAATTTGCATTTGCATGTAATCAGTGCCTAACATAACTTAAGAATTGCCTAACATAAATCAAATAGCTGTCATGTTAATGAAAAAGAAGGCAATCTAATGGTAAATAAGGTACTTACGTGTAGATCACAGAAGACAAACTTTGGATGAAAGACAAAAAAATCTACCAAAAATTTTGTGCAAATGTAGTTTTAATAATTGACTCATGTAACTGGCATCCATTTTCCTGATTGTTGGACTAGGGGTTTTCCTGATAGCCTAGTTGAGTTTGTATTAAGCATTTTGTCTTCTGTCCCTGTTTGCATTATGACCGAAGATGTTTGAGAAAGGATTGGCTGGTATTAGGAATATTATCTGAAAACCTGGCTTTTGCTTAGTTGGCATTGTGCTCTAACCAACCTGTTTACTTAAGTGATACCCAACTCAAGGAGGTTGTAGGTTTATTATTGTAAATATTATTGCTCTTGAGTGAAAAAAGGTTAATTAGATTTAATGTGTGGGTTTACACATATGTAAACAACCTGCCTATGTATGCCTGAGAAATAGCTCAATGAAAAGCCAGAGTTATCTGGTAAAATATTTTTATTTTCTAAAATATGTTGAAAGATTTTTAAAATAGGAAAATCAAGTTAATACTGGTAATCAATGTAAGTATACATTAGCTCATGTGAAACTCAGAACAGTCAATCCTATAAATAAAGCTTCCAAGTGAATCTGAGAGTCAAAGAGAAAATGACTGGTCTTAAATCATAACACTAGAGGATTGAAAGTTCAGTTTTCTTATCTCCCTGCTTACTGTTATCTTTTTGCTGTACAGTATGACTCTCAAAAGTTTTTGGCAACAGATACTACCATTTTCGCTAAATGAATCCTTGTAATTCTTGTATCGTTAACCCCAATTCTTTCCCCCCCCCCCCCCCGAGATGGAGTCTCGCTCTGTCACCCATGCTAGAGTGCAATAGTGTGATCTCAGCTCACTGCTGCCTCTGCCTCCTGGGTTCAAGCGATTCTCCTGCCTCAGCCTTCTGAGTAGCTGGGATTACAGGCGCCCGCCACCATGCCTGGCTAATTTTTGTGTTTTTCTTAGTAGAGACGGAGTTTCACCATGTTGGCCAGGCTAGTCTCGAACTCCCGACCTCAGGTGATCCATCTGCCTTGGCCTCCCAAAGTGCTGGGATTACAGGCATGAGCCACTGCATCCGGTCCAATTCTTTTTTTTTTTTTTTTTTTTTTTAAATGGGATCAATTATAAAGACTGATAACCCATGTAATCCTTGTTTCAATGTAGTTTTGTCTTGTAGCTGCCTCAGCTGCCAATTGAAGTTTCTTATTCGTTGGGCATGTTCTTCATCTCAAAAACTCCTAAAAATGAATTAATTATCCCCCAGAATACTGCTTGTATTTCAAGTAAGGTACAAACAAGGCTGCTATATGCCAAATCGGTTGATTGTTCATCAGTTTCTTTAGCAGTTAACTAATAAGTTATTTCAATCTCATGTTAATTGTTGAGCATAAAGTACCGTGTTGAGACAACTACTAAAAGATGATTAAAACACCTTTTATGTTTGAAGCCAGCAACGTGTTCTGTACCAAACTAGTACCCCAAATTTTTTTACTTTCCTACTTTTCTAAACTTTCCAGTACTGTATATCATTTTTCTTAGCTTTAAAATTGAATAGTATGTTTCACATTCTTGGAAAGGGACTTTTTGGGGGAGAGGGGGAATCTTGGTTTGCTCACCATTATCTGTAAAGTGAAAGTACTTAATCTACATAGCAAAATAATATTATATACTTATTTTTTTCTGTGTTGTATGGAGATTTAGAAGTGGGCTATGTAAAAACCTGCTTTTATATTGTAATTCTTATACTTTTTTTTCCCCCATCTTTCCCCTTAGATTTCCTTCATGGATACTTTTTCATAGCATTATTATGTGATGTGAGAAGTTTTTTTGGTCTTTTTTTTTTTTTTTTTTTTTGAAGTAACATGGATTTTATACTACAGAATCAAGAGAATTGGCTTATAGGAAAAATTGATTCATAAAAAGTGGTACAGGTTTTTATAGATAACCATGACAACATCCCATATGAATGGGCATGTTACAGAGGAATCAGACAGCGAAGTAAAAAATGTTGATCTTGCATCACCAGAGGAACATCAGAAGCACCGAGAGATGGCTGTTGACTGCCCTGGAGATTTGGGCACCAGGATGATGCCAATACGTCGAAGTGCACAGTTGGAGCGTATTCGGCAACAACAGGAGGACATGAGGCGTAGGAGAGAGGAAGAAGGGAAAAAGCAAGAACTTGACCTTAATTCTTCCATGAGACTTAAGAAACTAGCCCAAATTCCTCCAAAGACCGGAATAGATAACCCTATGTTTGATACAGAGGAAGGAATTATCTTAGAAAGTCCTCATTATGCTGTGAAAATATTAGGTAAGTAAAAATAGAGGGATAATAGAAAACATTTTGCTTTAATTTATCTGTGCCTTTTAACGTATATGGGAAGGAAGAGGGTTTAACAGAATGTAAGTAATGACAGTTTGAATTCCAGACCAAGATCCTTTGTTTTCTTAGAAACGCCATATAGCTATTATTTACTATTACCAACATAGAACTAAAAGCATGTGGTTTAAATGTTCAGTCACTATAATGTGTTTTTTAGATATTAAAGAGTTTTCATGGGCCCTAACATTTAAAGCCTTGAAATTTACCTTTTATATCAAACTCACAAACTTTATGCAAAATACTAAAAAACAATTTTCAGATTTTGAATTTGATTCCCTTCAAGTTTGTAAAATAGTAATGAAATTAGTAACTACAGTTTAAATTCTTTGATTTTTAAAATTAATGATTGTCAATAAGAAGAACTGGTATTGTTCATATGGTATCATAAACATAAAATAGTGGTATTTTCTATATCCCCAAATTCTGTTCTGTGGGGAAAAAAACAAAACAAAAAAGTCCTATGAGATATAAGTAGATACAACCAAACCAAAAGAATTCTGTGACCAAATGGATTTTGAGCACTCTGGGCTAAATAAATTAAATAGCTTCTTATCACAAGACTTCTCCTAGCTGTTAGAATGTTACTAGGCATAGTGAATCTACAAGAGACATTGATATCAAATGCATGTTTCAAAACTTAGAATATTTAATCATTGAATTTACTGCCTGCCCTTCTTGCACGTGCACATACACCCAGGTGCTCACTGAACTAGTGTTAGGGGAGCATTTTATTTTTTGGTGATTTTCTATGTTTTAGGTGCGAAAAAAGATATATTTCTACTTTTTTGTAGGAGGAGAAAGTTTTTATTGTCGTTGTCGTCATTTTACCATTCATTTAAGGATCTGTTGAGCCTGTACTAAGTGTTTTAGCAAACATTGTTTCATGTAATAAAATAATCCTGTTAACAGTACTCTGTAATTTCCATTTTGGAGATAAAGAAATTGAACCTTAGTTAAAGACAACAGTGGTAGAGCCAAGTTTGAATTTGCCAGATCAGATGTTGATGTACTGCGCAAAATGGAAGGTTTGAATGGAAACCAGGATCCAGCCTGCACTTCACTCACCAGGCCAGAGCTGTGGCTACCCAGAATAGAGCACCTTTTTGTAATTTGGCCAAAGGTACCATGTATATGCCAGATTTGTTCCTCATTAAGTCTCTTTATTCCAAGTCTGGAGCAATTTCTTTTCTTTTTGAAGTGGAGTCTTGCTCTGTTGCCCAGGCTGGAGTGCAGTGGTGCATTCTCAGCTCACTGCAACCTCCGCCTTCCCAGGTTCAAACAATTCTCCTGCCTCAGCCTTCCGAGTGGCTGGGATTACAGGCATGTGCCACCACACCTGGCTAATTTTTGTATTTTTAGTAGAGACAGGGTTTCACCAGGTTGGTCAGGCTGGTCTTCAACTCCTGACTTCGTGATCTGCCCTCCTCAGCCTCCCAAAGTGCTGGGATTACAGGTGTGAGCCACTGCGCCCGTCTCAAGTCTGGAGCAGTTTCTACTACATCACGTCATCTTCTTTTCTTTGTTATAAATTTTTATTCAGGATCCACATTTCATATGTACATGCTTCTCTGTGTTTTAAGAAATCATAGATATGTTTTTAGTCATAGTGAAGTCTACTAAATTCCTGCCTTCAGATATTTTAATTACAGTGAAAGCTAAAAGATTACATATTTTTTTAATACATTTATGTGAAGGAATTTTATGCTCTTTTTTACTGAGGGTTTTATTAGAGTAAAAATACTTCATTCCTGATTGCTTCTTACTAGCCTTCATTTCCCACCACTCTATTATTATTTATTTATTAAAATATTCTGAAAATATTTTATTGGAGAAAGTTTGTTATATCCAGTGCCAACCTGGATTGATTCTTCTGTTTTTCTGTTTACATTCCCATAAGATTAATGTATTTGTCCATTTGATTTACTTAGAATCAGGTGTAAGTATCCATCTGATAGGTAATATTCATGTAATCACAGTGAAGAAACAAATATAGCTTCAGCCAGCTTCACTTAGTAAGAGAACATTTGTGAGTTTATGGTTTTGTTTGTTTTGCCTAAGCACAGAAAATTGGACATCATTTCTCTTAAAATTTTTTTTTTCCTTTTTCCTGTTTCTGTTTGTATGTTCTATTGCTGACTTTTTTTTAACAAATTCAGATTAAAGGATACCTCTATTCCAATGTGTAATCTGCTATAGTTTTTAAAAGTACCTATGTGTGGTCCTTGAATTTAAGGCAGTTTTATATATTTTATTTTAAAGTAATTTGAAATGTCATAACAGGTATTTGTAATTCATTTCTTGGACAGGAGAAGATGTATTTTGAGAAATAAATGATATATTTTATGTTAATATAGTCAACACAGATATCTGTTATGTAAGAATCATGAGAAATTAGCATAAGGTATAGTTTGCTTTTGTCCGTCATAGCCTCAGGTTTTTAAGTTTTTGTTTAAAATGAAGTGTAATAGCTTTTTGCCAAACTTTTTTTCTTGTTCATGATCTGCTAACACATCAAACTGTAAGAGAAGTACTCCCTGAACATTGTGTGTGTCTCCTTGCTAGTATTTGATTAATACCCGCCCGTATGACAGGAGACAACGTCTCAGCCTTTTTCACAGCAATCTTGTTTGAAATGAGGGAAGAATGGGCAACTGATTTATTTCTTTGAGAGGAAGCCTTCAGTTTCTAAATAATACATCATCATTTATCTGTGAGTAGACAAAGTATTCTTTTAAGAATCAAAAATGTGTTTGGCAAGATTAAGTAATTGGGTGGTTTTTAATGAAAAGTATTTGTAAATTTGACAATGTATGATAATAAAAGTGCAGGGATGGAATTGACAGAAAATACTCAGAAAGGATGAACTGAATTTTCTTATTTAAAAGCAGTTAGAATTTTTTTGAAAGATAAAAAATAGTGATATGGGAACTAGATTTCAAATGAATAATTAGTATTATAAATGATAAAAATTTTGGTATTAGGGAGGCTTTCCTTAAAATTGGCATTAGTTTTTAAAGCTTGCTTTGTTACAAATATTATTGTCTTTGTTCTCTTTCATAATCAGAGCAAACTACCTTGTGAGAGAAATCTTCAGAAAAGAAAATAATGCAGGTTAGAGCAGGTTAAGCTAGAGTAGGGTAATTTTCATATATTTCTATATTATAGATTTCACTGTTTTTGTGTTCTCAGATAAGTAATTTTGGGCCAGGGATGTGGACAAGGAAATATATAGATAGAGTACTTAAAGGGAACAAACTAGGGATGACTGCCGTCTATCATATATGTGACTATAAAATTGTTGTCTTTGAAGCAGTGTCAGGAAAGGGAACACACACAACCATATATATCTGTGGTAAGCTGTTTAGTGGTTAATAAAAAGACTCCTGGAATTTGTGATTAGGGGCTTTCTAATCTTTGAGATACTATCAGTGTGAAGAAGGAAAAACACACCACGGGGAAGAAACTGGGATGAATAAAGCTAAGGAATAAAATATTTTCATAGAATTAATAGCATGTTTCAGTCTTAATTAGTGTCTGCATATTTTTTGCCAGATGTCTCTGGATGTTCAAACTATTAGGTCAAAAGATTATTGACATTTTAAAGTAAAATAGCTCTTTCACATTTCTGTTAAAAGCTCTGGCATTTAACTGACTTTTGATTGTTCATGGGGCATACTGGAATTTTGTGTGATTGTAAACTTTTTTAAAGGTTGGCTTTAAGATAAAATGTATTTCAAGCCAACAGACAAAATCCCAGTGCCAGTAAATCCTGAACTTTAGTTCAGCCTGCTTCTGAGAAGTTAATTATTTTTACTATCAAATTTTTTTTAGCTGTTGTTATAGATATTTCCAAATAAATGTTATTAGCCATTCCTTCAGGGAATTTTTTTACCTTCCTGGAATTGAAATAATTAAATCTGTTGTCACTAGATTTAATGTTTGAGGTGTTGGGATCATTTGAGAATTCTGTGATTTAGTCAAGTTGCTAAAATTAGACCTAAAGATGTAAAAATTCATTAGAGTATATGTATAGTCATGTAAATTTTGTTTATTAAATACACATAATTCTATAGAAAAGTAACTGCTACATCATTCAGTCTTTGACACAATACGTTAAAACTTCATTCCACTTATTAATCAGTAGTAGATTTTAAAACTTATTTCTGCCTGCAGAGATTTGCTTTGTTATCTTACGGCATATTCAGAAATGTATGAGGTTGCTGCACGTTGGAAAGTGCAGGGATATTAGAGTCAAAACTGAGTTTAAATACTTTTTAAGTCACTGAATTGCTATTAACGTTGGGCATGTTACTTAATTTTTCTGAGCCTCAGTTTCAGGATTTTCTTGAGGAACAAATGGAAAAAGCATTTGAGTCAGTGGCACACTACAGGTTTGAATGAAATTTAATTTTTGTGAGAACCAGAAGCTACAGAGAGATCATCTAACCCTGTAGTCCATAAAATTAATTTGTGGATCTTAACCACTGATTTATTATTTCATTTTTAAAATAACAGCTTTATTAAGATATAATTCACATACCATAAAATTTTGTCTTTTAAACTGTAGAATTCATTAGTTTTTAGTATACTCACAAGGTTGTGCAGGCAGGCATGGTGGTTCACGCCTGTATTAGTAGCATCTTTGGAGGCAGAGGCAGGAGGATCTCTTGAGCCCAGGAGTTTGAGACCAGCTTGGGCAACATAGACCCTGTCTCTTAAAACAAACAAACAAACACAAAACACACACACACAAATCAACTGGGCATGGTGGCATGCTTCTGTAGTCCCAGCTACTAGGGAGGCTGAGGCAGGAGGATTTTTTGAGCCCAGGAGATTGAGGCTGCAGTGCTAAACAAACAAACAAACAAACAAAAAAACCAAGGTTGTGCAGCCATCACTACTATATAATTCCAAGATATGTACCCATTAATGGTCACTCCCTATTCTCTCCACCACCTGGCCCCTGACAACCACGAATATACTTTGTCTTTTTGGATTTGCTTATTCTAGACATTTTATATGAATGAAATTACATAACATAGGCTCTTTTGTGACTGGTCTCTTTTCACTTACCATTACGTTTTCAGGGTTCATCCATATTGTAGCATGAATCAGTACTTCATTTCTTTTTTATGGATGAATTAATATTCCACTGTACCAATATACCACATTTTGTTTTTCCATTCATCTAGGTTAAAAAAAATTTTTTTTAATTTATATTTTTTTGTAGAGATGGGGTCTCACTATGTTGCCCAGGCTGGTCTTGACCTCCTGGCCTCAGGCGATCCTCCCACCTTGGCCTTCCAAAGTGTTAGGATTACAGGCATGAGCCACCGCAATTTTAATTCCACAGGTAGATATCCTGGAAACTGATGTAATTTCCTCCTACTTAGTAATATTAAGTTCCCCATCTGAGTATCATATTTTACCCTCCAGTTTAGAGGAAAAGAAATCTTAAAAGTTTCAGAAAAAAGTCATGAAGTTGGTTGGAGTTGAAATTTCTGAGGACAGGTTAAAAGAACTGGAATTACACGATGAAGTGGAGAAGCTTAATGCTGGATATAGGTCCCTAGAAGCTATCTGTTTTAATATGGGGCAAATGAGAGTAATATATAAAAATAAATGATGCCAATCCAGATGGAGATTCCTTGGGTAATTTTTCTCTTTTTGAGACGGAGTCTCGCTCTGTCACCCAGGCTGAAGTGCAGTGGCACGATCTCGGCTCACTGCAAGCTCCGCCTCCCGGGTTCACGCCATTCTCTTGCCTCAGCCTCCCGAGTAGCTGGGACTACAGGTGCCCGCCACCATGCCCGGCTAATATTTTTGTATTTTTAGTAGAGACAGGGTTTCACCGTGTTAGGCTGGATGGTCTCGATCTCCTGATCTCATGATCCACCTGCCCCGGCCTCCCGAAGTGCTGGGATTACAGGCATGAGCCACTGCACCCGGCCTCCTTAGGTAATTTTAATGTTTACCCTTATAACCAAAAAATTTTCGCATAGCTACCCACAGTTCTAGGCATTGGAAAGTAGGATTTTCTGATAAAGTAACTCTTGGTGATTGCTTTCTGTTGCCTATTTCACAGTCTTCATTCTTTTACCTTTTAGACTGCCAGGAGAGGGCAAGGAGGGAGGACAGAGTTTACAAGGGTGGATTTGTGGACCAATGTGTATGTTTGTATTTATCTGATTAGTTGTATCCCAAAGCCAAATGTAAGTGAATTTTCTCACTTTAGAATAATATATTCTCTCTTAAATAATCAAGAGTTAAGTGTTGCATGAAATATTAGAGAAGATGGGAACTTAATTTCTACTGAAAAACCAGATAAGAGGAAATAGGTCCAACTACAGGGCAAATAATTTAAACTAGATATAAAGAAATTCCTTGTAGGAAATTTGTTACAGGCTTGAATTTATTACCAAAGCTAGATTTGCTATGCCTGCCTCTACCTTCTCTTGCCTCCATCCTGCCTTAAGTACTTACTTCCTTGTCCACTCCCAACCTAGCACATATGTCACTTTCTCACTAGCCTTATGGTTCTTCATTTCTCTCTTTATTTCTCTGTCCGTATGGTTCCTTCTTGTGTCTGTTGTCTGTCTGGGATTGGGGAAAGGAATTTCTTCTTTCTGTCCTCTGTCCTCTCTTTGTTGTCTCTGTGTCTTTATCTTTATTATGGAAGAGTGTACTTGACAGGACTGATTTAGTTACATCTGAATGGATTTTTAAAATTCCCTGCAGAATTGTATAGAATGTTGAAAAACTTAGGTGGATTTTTGTTTTAAGTAACAGATATATCCATGAAAGAATGGAACTTTTCTTTGAGTGGGTGGAAAATTAACTGTTCTTAGCCAAGCGTGGTGGTTCATGCCTATAATCCTAGCACTTTGGGAGGCCGAGGTGGGTGGATCGCTTGAGCTCAGGAGTTGTAGATCAGCCTGGGCAATCTGGCAAAACTCCATCTCTACCAAAAAAATACAAAAATAGCCAGATGTAGTGGAATGCAACTGTGGTCCTAGCTACTTGGAGGCTAGGTGGGAGGATCACTGGAACCTGAGAAGTCGAGGCTGCAGTGGATTCTGGTTGCGCCACTGTACTCCAGCCTGGTGACAGAGAGAGACCTGGTCTCAAAAAAGAAAAAAGAAAATGTTCTTGAGTTAATACATGTTTGTGAAGTGCTTTTAAAAATGTACCCTTTATGGCTGGGCGTGGTGGCTCACGCCTATAATCTCAGCACTTTGGGAGGCCAAGGTGGGTGAATCACTTGAGTCCAGGAGTTCGAGACCAGCTTGGGCGACAGTGAAATCTTGTCTCTACAAAAAATGCAAAAAAATTAGTCGGGTGTGGTGTTATGCACCTGTAGTCCCAGCTACTGGGGAGGGTGAGGTGGGAAGGATCACTTGAGCCCAGGAGCTCAAGGCTGCAGTGAGCCGCGTTCACACCACTGAACTCTAGCAGGGTGACAGAGCGAAACCCTGTCTCCAAAAAAAAAAAAAAAAAAAAGGCACTGGAGATTCTGGTTATGATTAAATTAGAATTGTGGCAAAATAGGTCTTTTACATTTCCTTAGCTTTTTTTCAGAAATATATTGGATTAAAAGCCATTGTTCTGCTATAAGAAAAAAGGATGAAATTGTATTAAGTATGTTATAGTTAAGACTACAGGGATATCAGTTAAATTCTAGTTATAAAAAGCACTCTAGTAGAAAAATGGGCAAAAGATAAAATGGATGAAAGAAGAAATTCAAATGGCTATAACTTGTAAAAATATGTTCAATCATACCAGATCACCAAAAATTAAAAGATTGATGATTCTTAAATTGGTGTGTGTTCGTGAAAACAGACATTCATGTGCATTGCTGATAGGAATATGAATTGGTACAAATCCAGAAGGCAGCTTGGCAGTATGTATCAAAGTGTTAAATGTTTTTATTATCTGATTAATAATTTTATCCTAGAAATTTATTCTAAGGAATTGGAAAACAGGTTGCAAAACAACATTTACAGTGTCATCTATATGGTTAGACCAGCAATTTAGAAGTTTGAAAGGCTACATGGCATAGCAAAATAATACCAGTAGTTACAGCCAAAAGGTAGAAGTACAGGTAATTTTCAAAATAATGTCAGTATTTTAGTATCCTTTTGAGTGGCTTTGGTTCATAAGAGAGATTATGCAGAAACTCCTTGGCTTTAAAAAATTTAAATTCCCCTGAGGTTGAAGAGACCCAGTAGGGATACAATTACCTTCTGGGCTGTCTAAGGCTGCTTGTTGATTTCAGTCAGTGGTGAAATCTGAGGCTCTCAGTCTTTCACAATACCCTAACAGCCATGCTGGGGCCCTTTTTTTTTCTTTCATTTTTCTTTGAGACGGAGTCTCACTCTGTCACCAGGCTGGAGTACAGTGGTGTGATCTTGGCTCACTGCAACTTCCGCCTCCGAGGTTCAAGCGATTCTCCTGCCTCAGCCTCCCAAGTAGCTGGGACTTTAGGCATGCACCACCATGCCCCGCTAATTTATTTGTATTTTTAGTAGAGTTGGGATTTTACCATGTTCGCCAGACTGGTCTCGAACTCCTGACCTCAAGTGATCTGTCCTCCTGAGCCTCCCAAAGTTCTGGGATTACAGGCATGACCCATTGCTCCCGGCCATGAGGCCCTTTTAACAATTACTAAAGGCCTTGAAAGTATGGCTCACACCTGTAATCCTAGCGCTTTGGGAGGACGAGGCAGGAAGATTTCTTGATGCCAGGAGTTATAGACTCCATCTCTACAAAGAAAATTGTTTTAATTAAACAGTAATTTAATTGTCTACTCAGAGAAGTCTAGTCCCCATAAGATTGTAGCTTATACAAAGCTTAACTGCTCTGTTGCTTTTATAATTTCTTTTTCTTGTAAGATATTTAAATGTTTTCCTATTTTGCTTTTAAGATACTTTAAGGCTGTTGAATTCTTTAATCTCTTAGGGAATTCTTTGGTAACCTCATTGTATGTGATGGAATCTGACATTTTATATTCTTTCTATCTATTCTTAATATTAGCTTATGGTTAAATTCTGGCTATCCCTTAACTCTTATCTAGCTCTGGGCTACAGCTGCTTCTTATGTCATTCTAATGACAGTTTTGACTTTTAAATTTTTTGCCAAATTTTTCTTCATTTTAAACTACTGATGACCATACATATATGTATGTTTAGAGAATAATGACAAGGAAAAAAGTTTTATTTTCTTTATTTCCTTTTTTTTTTTTTTTTTAAACAGGGTCTCGCTCTGTCATCCAGGCTAGAGTGCAGTGGCATGATACTGGGTCACTGCAACCTCCGCCACCTGGTTCAAGTGATTCTCCTGCCTCAGCCTCCCAAGTAGCTGGGACTACAAGAGCACGCCACCATACCTGGCTAATTTTTGTACTTTTTTTAGTAGAAATGGAGTTTCATCATGTTGGCCAGGCTGGTCTCAGACTCCTGACTTCATGTGATCCACCTGCCTCAGCCTCTCAAAGTGCTGGGATTACAGGCATGAGCCACCATTGCATGTGGCCGACTTTTAAACCTTATAAGTCTTTATAAAAAAGACTTTTTTTCCTGTCATTATTCTCTGAACAATACAATATAACAGCTATTTACATTATATTAAGTATTATAAGTAATCTAGAGCTGATTTTAGGTAACCGGGGGATGTGTATACCTTATATGCAAATACTACACCATTTTATATAAGGGACTTGAGCATCTGCAAATTTTGCTATCTGTGGGAGGTCTTGGAACCAATCTCCCACTGATACCAAGGGACAACTGTATATATAAAATAAGGAAGACTAAATATATATATGTTTAAAAGGAAGACTCAAGTTGTTTTGATTTGGGGCAGGAAAGATAGGGAACCTCAAGAATCAACCAAAGAGCTGTTAAAATCTATTTAAAAATTTAACTGCTCTTCAAATTGTGGGACACAAGGTAAATAAGAGTCAGTGGTGTTTCTGCAGACCTTATAAGAAGAGAGCTGACAAAAAGGCACATTGGGAAGATTTTTTTCCATGTCTTTTTGGTTTTTTTGTTTGTTTGTTTGTTTGTTTGAGACGGAGTCTTGCTCTGTCACCCAGGCTGTAGTGCAGTGACACTATCTCGGCTCACTGCAAGCTCCACTTCCCAGGTTCACGCCATTCTCCTGCCTCAGCCTCCCGAGTAGCTGGGACTACAGGTGCCCACCACCACACCCAGCTAATTTTTTTGTATTTTTAGTAGAGACGGGGTTTCACCATGTTAGCCAGGATAGTCTCAATCTCCTGACCTCATGATCCGCCTGGCTCAGCCTCCCAAAGTGCTGGGATTACAGGCCTGAGCCACTGTGCCCGGCCTCCATGTCTTTTTTATACTATGTCTTTGACTGTATAAGTCCTAGTATGTGCTCTTAAGTTTTTCCTAGACTCATTTACAGGTTTAATTTTAGTCCAAATCTCAATAGGACTTTTCTTTTTGGAAGACTAGGAAAGAGGAAATGGGAGGTAACTTGAAAAAAGTGACTTATAACCAATTTACAATAGTCAAGAAACTTAAAGAAAGATCAGGTACTTGTCATATTAATATGAACAGACTTTATAATGCTACTCTAATAAAACAGTATAGTTCTGATAGACCAGTGAAATAAAGACAGACTCTGATATGTGTAAGAATTTAGTGGCATTATAAATCAGTGGAAAAGGAATGATTATTTGATGAGGTCTCACTCAGTTTTCCAGGCTAGAGTGCAGTATAGTGATCATGGCCCCAGTGGATTCTCCCACCTCAGCCTCATGAGTAGCTGGGACTAAGGTGCATACCACAATGGCCTGGCTAATATTTTGTATTTTTAAAAATTATTGTTATTTTAAAAAAAGACAGGGTCTCACCATGTTGCCCAGGCTGGTCTCAAACTGCTGAACTCAAGTAGTCTGTCCACCTCAGCCTCCCAAAGTGCTGGGAACACAGGTGTGAGCCGCTGTGCCTAGACATTTTTTGTAATTTTTTAGTAGAGACGGGTCTTCACCATGTTGCCCAGGCTGGTCTCGACCTCCTGGACTCAAGCAATCCACCCGCTTCAGCTTCCCCAAGTGCTGGGATTACAGACCTGAGCCACTGCGCCTGGCCAGGAATGATTATTTAATAAATGGTACCAGAATCATTGGTTAATTGGAAGAAAAATAAAGTTAAATTTTTTCAGATCTATGCCAAAATAAATTCTAGATGAATTAAACTTAAATAGAAGTTAAATAAAGTAGAAATTATAAGAAGCTAGAAGAAATATAGATACATTTTTTTTTAATGACCTACAAGAAGTTTATAAGCGTAGAAACAGTAAAAGAAATCATACAGGAAAAGCTGGGGGTCAGAGTTGACAAATTCTATAATAAGAACAACCGCAAATATAATTAAGAGATAAATGGAAATATTGGAAAACGATTCCCAACAAATATGACAGAGTATATGCGCAAGCACACATACGCTCACACAGCCTATTTGGGAGCAGGGAAGAGACTACCAGTGCTGCTTTTTTTTTTTTTTTTTTTTGAGATGGAGTCTTGCTCTGTTGCCCAGGCTACAGTGCAGTGGTGTGATCTTGGCTCACTGCAACCTCCGCCTCCCGGGTTCAAGTGATTCTCCTGTCTCGCCTCCTGAGTAACTGGGATTACAGGCGCCCGCCACTGTGCCCGGCTAATTTTTGTATTTTTAGTAGAGATGGGGTTTCACCATCTTGGCCAGGTTGGTCTTGAACTCCTGACCTCTTGATCTACCCGCCTGGGCCTCCCAGAGTGCTGGGATTACAGGCGTGAGCCACTGTGCCTGGTCTACCAGTGCCTCTTAACCATTTTGGAGTAACATTTTCCAGAAAAATGCTTGTGCTATATATGCACACTAACAGGCAGACACAATACACATACATATGCCCGCAACTTTCAGTACAACTTTAGGAAACTCACATATTCATTAGCGTTTTATAGACCACAAAAGAAGTGCCTGGTAAATATGAATAAACTTCAGCTTCCTTACTAGTCAAATAAATGGAAGATTTAAAAAAATAATAATATCAAATATTTCTGAAAATATTGTTAATGGAATGCAAATTAGTAAAGCCTCCCTAGAAAAGCTGTTTGACTTTTTAAAAAATGTCAGAATCTTATCTAAAAGTTCTATTTCTGGGACTTACTTTATGAAGACATCAGAATCTCAGACAAATTTATATGTACCACTGATTATTATGTACTGAAATGCTTGTTTTTATAGTAGCAAAAAATTAGAAGCAATTTAAATGTTGAACTTTAGTTTAATGGTTACTATAAATTATCATTTAGCCATGTAATAGAGTATCAGGAATTATTAAATATTTAAAAAGACTAGTGATATGGGAAAACATTTACAATGTACTGTTGAAATAGGATGTTAAGAAAAAAATATTTCTAGGTGATGGGATTATTGGTGGTTTTAAATTTCTTTATTAATTTTTGCATTCCTCCCCTCACTTGTTTTTATAGTGAATGTGTATTAGTTTTATAATTAAAACACCTTTGTAAAAATGCAAGTTATTCTGTCGTGTAATTTTTTTTAAAGTTTTTACTTAAAAACCTATAAAATGACCATGATTGACAATAATATATGCAGATTTTGGTATTTTTCTGAAAACTTAAGTTCTTACTGGTTCAAAGAAATTTTCTCTGAAAATACATGTTGAATTAATACTGAAACAATTAACTTTTGGGTACCTTTTTCTTCTCCTACTAGAAATAGAAGACTTGTTTTCTTCACTTAAGCATATCCAACATACTTTGGTAGATTCTCAGAGCCAGGAGGATATTTCACTGCTTTTACAACTTGTTCAAAATAAGGATTTTCAGAATGCATTTAAGATACACAATGCCATCACTGTACACATGAACAAGGCCAGTCCTCCATTTCCTCTTATCTCCAACGCACAAGATCTTGCTCAAGAGGTATGTATTCTAAACATCTTGTTGATGTTGACAAGGTAATTAGTACTGGCAGGAAGGCAGGATTATTGGAAAATACTAATGTGACTGTAAGATGTGTTTGAATTAATTACTGTTAATCACATGTTAATAATGCATTGTGACAGAAAGTTTACTACATGCATTTTATCCTAAAAAAAAAAAATTTACTTCAGAGTCAGAACTCTGTTCCATGAAGAGAGTTAATTTTTTATATAAAATCATAAATTTGGATAGTAACAAATAATTTGAATTACTAGAGAGCAATTTTTTTTAATGTTTTAAGTATAGTTTTATGAATTTCAAGCATTATACATTATAAACTGAGATAGTGAATACTGATGAGATACAATTATAACTGATAATCAGGCATTATATAACTCCTAAGATTTATTATGTCTCGGTATTTTGAAGTTTTCCTCCTATAAAAACTGTAGACATTTCAAATTATTAAATCTTAATATACTGTGAGGGTTTTTATTGTTACCATGATGACTTAAATTCTTGTTTCTGATGCTAACCAGTGTTCAGTGTTTAATCCGTTATGGAAACATCTTTTAAATTTAAGATTTTAAGGTTATAAATAAACTCTCCTGTTTTGGGGAGTAGACAGTCTTTCATTATTCTAGCACTTTAAGTTATTTTGGTATTGTTAAAATGAATAATTCTGGAATCCCATCAAGTGAGCGTATTTCATTGAATGCCAACATGAGCAGAAAATGGGCTCTTGGGGAGGGAGGACATCTAGAGCTACAGAACCTATAAAATAGATTAGAAGGTACTTTGTAGATTAGCACATAATTGTCCCCAAGGGAGATACTTTTCTCACTTGTCATATTTACTTATGGTTTAAATGGTGTTCTGAAATTTCTGAAAATTACTTTTCTTACAGAGATTGAAATAACATTACTTTGATCTTATACTATTCACACACATAAGCAATTCTGGACTTACTTCCAGGATAGAAGGAAAAGACAAGTACCAATATATTTGGTAAAAATATAACATATTTGAGAGCACACAGGCAAGTGAAGCTGGTTTCAAATCCGGTTGGGAAGAATACAAAATAAATCATTATAATCATTTCTGTCCCTATTAGGAGGAAGGTTTGTCCAGCTGGCTACTGGGTCCTTGTTTTGCTAATACAACAATAGGTGAAGAAGAGAGTAAGAGAAGCAAGAGAGATCAGAATTGCTCCAATTGTAAAAAGCTGACACACACAATGGAAAGGTGGAAAGAAGGGAGAAAAGAAACAACTTAGCCTAAAGGGTTTTAGGAGTTGAGAAAAGCAAAGAGCTAGAAGTGGCTTAAAGAGTAAATGCCTCAGGAAGAAAGAAGTTGTTAAAAAGGACTTTTAAAAAAATCACTTTTGAATATTAGTTTTAGGATAGTTCACATATTCACATATGTGAATATAGGATAGTTCACAGTTTTAAAAGTACTGTATAAAGGAGATTTTCTGAAAGTTTGCTTTGACATCCTTACAGTATTATAGTGTCTTCAGTGATAGAATGTGAATGGTTTCCCCTGGAGTGTACATGACTGTGAAGTTGCCCTTTCAGTACATAATACTTGTGAAAAAAGCACATAGTCAGAACTCAACAAAGAGAGGAGTGTTAAATCTGATAACAAAATGGTAAAGGTTAAATGGACCCATTGCCTTTACTTTACAGCTGGAAAAAAGTATCAGCAGTCACCAGTCCAACTCCCCTGTTTCTCTGAATATTGAAGCCTAGTGAGGTTAAGTTAAAAAAAATCTCAAGAAATTTAGTGAAACATTCAGAAGTATTCTTTGTTTATACAGCTTAAAATACCAGTGAAACATTAGGTACCATATAATAATAAAGCCTATGAAAACCTCAAATTTTAAGGTCTAGATTAAATCTTTGATGATCTAGGATATTTACTAATAAACACAAACTAAATTTCTTGGACATTATAGTGCCTTTTTTTTTTTTTTTTTTTTTTTTTGAGACTGAGTCTTGCAATGTTGCCCAGCCTGGAGTGCAGTGGCGCGATCTCGGCTCAGTGCAAGCTCCACCTCCTGGGTTCACGCCATTCTCCTGCCTCAGCCTCCCAAGTAGCTGGGACTACAAGTGCCCGCCACCATGCCTGGCTAATTTTTTGTACTTTTAGTAGAGACAGGGTTTCACCGTGTTAGCCAGGATGGTCTTGATCTCCTGACCTCGTGATCCACCCCCTCAACCTCCCAAAGTGCTGGAATTACAGGCATGAGCCACCACGCCTAGCCCTAAGATATTATAGTACTTTTATAAAGAAAATTTAGAACTTGGATTTCATTAGATGAACTTATAAACACCTTTAAGAGAGTAAAAATGAAAGCCAACACACTGAGAAATGGTATTTGATTTTGAGATATTGAAGTATATATATGTGTTTGTATATATATGTGTGTGTGTGTAAATATATGACAAAAACTTGTCCATGAAATATATAAAGAACTCTTGTTGCCTAGGTGCAGTCTGTAATCCCAGCACTTTGGGAGGCTCACACCTGTAATCCCAGCATTTTGGAAAGCCAAGGCGGGTGGATCATTTGAGGTCAGGAGTTCAAGACCAGCCTGGCCAACATGGTGAAACCTGGTCTCTACTAAAAATTAAAAAAATACAAAAATTAGCCGGCTGTAGTGGCGTGCACCAGCTGCTTGGGAGGCTGAGGCAGGAGAATCACTTGAACCCAGGAGGCAAAGGTTGCTTTGAGCCGAGATTGCACCACTGCATTCCAGTCTGGGCGACAGAGTGAGACCCTGTCTCAAAAAAAAAAAAAAAAAAAAAAAAAAAGACTCTTGGAAACTAATAAGAAAAAAGACTACTTGGTTAAAAAAAAAATTGACAAAGAACAGTCATTTCACAAAAAAGAGGAAATCCAAATGGCCAATAGCAATGAAAAGATATTAGGCATCATTAGCCAACAGAGAAATGCAAATTAAAACATGAGATACCCCTACACTGACACCAGAATGACTATGATTACAATTTAAAATACTGTCAGTATTGTTTGTGAACTTAGGGAACAACTGAACCTCTCATACATCACTGGTGGAGTAGAAGTTGGTACTACCACTTTGGAAAAATGTTTGGCAGTATCTGCTAAAGCTAATGTACCTATATACTGTGACCCAGCCATTTCACTTGTAGGTATATAGCCAAGAGAAATGAAAACGTATCCACAGAAAAGCTTAAAAGCAGATGTTCATAGCAACCAGATAATAGTCAGAAACTGGAAACAACCTAGATGTTTATCAACCTGTGAAAGTTGAATTAGGCTTTTGCTGTGGAGGAACAATGAGTAAACAATTACAGTCTAATGAGAAGTGCTATGATGGCAGTATGAGAAAAGTGCCAACAGCACTAAGATATGCCTAATTCTGTGTTGGGAGGATGGGAAGGATGAGGGCAATTATGGGAAGAAGGAAGAAATATAGAAGGACATTTTATTTGCTCAGTCTTGAGGGGTGACTGGGAATTTACCAGGAAGCGTAAGAAAGAGAAAAAGGTATTCCATTCTCAAAAGGTACAGAGGTGGTAGTGAGAAAGAAAGCCTGGCATATTTCTTGAATGCTAAGTAAGTAGTAGGACTTAATGTTAAAAGATGGTGTCCAGAGGCCGGGCACGGTGGCTCACGCCTGTAATCCCAGCATTTTGGGAGGCCAAGGCAGGCAGATCATGAGGTCAGGAGATCGAGACCATCCTGGCTAACACGGTGAAACCCCATCTCTGTTAAAAATACAAAAAAATTAGCCAGGCATGGTCGTACTTGAGAGGCTGAGGCAGGAAAATGGCATGAACCTGGGGAGGCGGAGCTTGTAGTGAGCTGAGATTGTGCCACTGCACTCCAGCCTGGGCAACAGAGCAAGCCTCTGTCTCAGAAAAAAAAAAAAAAAAAAAAAAAAAAGAGATGGTGTCTAGATCCTGAAGGCCATTAATAAATTTAAATTTATCTTATGGTGGATTACTTTGGTAAATATTTTAAATATTTTAAAAGAATTAACTTATGTGAATAGGTGAAAGGAGAAAACCATATGATACTTGTTTTGAGACAGAGTCTCACTCTGTCACCCAGGCTGCTGTGCAGTGGCATGATTATGGCTCACTGCAACGTCGACTTCCTGGGCTCAAGCAGTCCTCCCACCTCAGCCTCCTGAGTAGCTGGGACTACAGATGTGCACCTCCACGCCTGACTAATTTCTTTTTTTTGCAGAGACATGGTCTCACCGTGTTACCCAGGCTGGTCTCAAACTCCTAGGCTCAAACAATCCTTCCATCTCAGCCTCCCAGAGTACTGGGATTACAGGTGTGAGCCACAGCACCTGGGCCCCTATGATTATTTTAATGCAGAGAAGGCATCTGAAAAAATTTCAGTACTTTTTCTTTGTTGATAAAAATTCTTGGAAAGCCAGGCACATTGTTTTAACTTGATAATAGTCAAAAATAATAGCAGATGTATAACAAAGCACTTTGGGGAAAAAAAGAAAAAGAATAATACCAGAAACCAATAGCATCTTCCCTAATGGTGAAACACCCACACATTGCCATTTAAGTCTTGAATAAGATAAAGAAACTCCAGATACCCACCACTAATATTCAACATTTTTTGGCAGTCCCAGCCAGTGCAATAAAACAGGAGGAAGTAATGAATTATGAAATTGTATAGGAACAGGGAAAATATGAATTAATTTATACAAATGCACACACATATCTCGAGGTATTGGAAGAATTAATTAACTATTAAAAAGGCTATCTCTGGATGTTAGATAAAATAGGTAATTTTACTAGTATTTTTGTGTTTCTCAAATTTAACAGGAAAAGGTCACTTCATAAAAAATTTAAAGCAAGAAATTTATTCTATACATGATTGTGAATCTACTGAAGAATTTTAAACAGATCTATATAAACAGGCTTCTAATTTAAAGTATTACTTTGATAACATTGTGGAAAGTCAGTGGAAACATAGAGTAATGTGGAGGCTATTGTAATTGTCCAGATGTAAGATTTTGAATAGCAGTTGCATATGGATTATAGAAATATTTAAATAGAAAATTAATAGGACATAGTGTCTCTATGTGGGTAATAAAGGTAAAGGAGACATCAAAGATGACTTCCTACCCTCTCTTCCTTTCATTGAATTCATAAATATTTCAGTACTATTGGTCAGACATTCTGCCATAGCCAGATATGAAGCTGAATAAGATACAATTCTATCTTCATTGAGCTCAGTCTAGTGGGGAAACAGCCCTATTGATAATTTTAAATCAAATGTGTTCAGTCTTATGAGTACATGTTATCTAGGCAAGTAGAATAAGGCAATTCAGGTAGCTGGGACAGCTAGTATAATCACAGTCGTCGTGGGGAGACAGCATGGTTTGTGTAGGGAACAAGCAGTTGAATGCTGAATCAGAAAGGTTAAGGCATAAGGAATGCCAGGAGATAGGACTGGAAAAGACGAAAGAATCAGATGTTGATGGTCCTTAGATTTAATACTAAGGAGCTTAGACTTAATCTTGTAAGGGACAGGGAGCCACTCAGAACTAGAATGGTCATATTTCTGTTTTAGAATTAAAGAATATTTAGTGACATAGAAAAACAAAATATTTAGTAATTTATTAGTATCAAGTCAAAATAGTTATAAAATACCGTTATAGGGGCCGGGCGCAGTGACTCACACCTATAATCCCAGCACTTTGGGAGGCTGAGGTGGGCAGACCACCTGAGGTCAGGGGTTCGAGACCAATCTGGCCGACATGGTGAAACCCCGTCTCTACTAAAAATAAAAAACCTATCTGGGTGTGGTGGTGGGCGCCTGTAATCCCAGCTACTCGGGAGTCTGAGGCAGGAGAATCTCTTGAACCCGGGAGGCGGAGGTTGCAGTGAGCCAAGATCATGCCATTGCGCTCCAGCTTGGGCGGGCAACAAGAGCGAAACTCTGTCTCAAAAAAAAAAATATACTATTATAAAAACTATGAGTAGCATGATCTCATTTTGGTAAAAATAAATGTGAAGAATAAAGAAGGGATATATACATAGAAATTTTCTCAAAGTTTAGATGTTATGGGTACATTTTTGGAGTAACTGATTTTATTGAGATGTAATTTACATGCACTTAAAATGAGTGTATTTTATTGTATAGTTCAGTGTATTTTGACATATATGTACATCTGTAAAATGTACAACTGCCATCAAGTTAATAGAAGCATCCATCACTCCATAGAGCTTCTCTCCCATGGCCCTTTGCAGACAATAATCACCTCTTTCAATCCTCAGGCCCTATGAATATCCATGGATTTGCTTTCTGTTTTACAAATTTGTCATTTGTGGGCATTTCATATAAATGTAATAAAACAACAGGTAGTCTTTTCTGTCAGACTTTTGCTTAGTATAATGTTTTTGAGATTCATCCATGTTGTTCTTGTATCAGTAGTTTGTAAATTGCTGACTATCATTTCATTCTTTCAATATCCCACAATTTGACCACTCACCTATTGATGAATATGTAGGTTGTTTCCTGTTTATGATTCTAGTAGGTAGGTAATAGTATCTTGTTTTGATTTGCATTTACATAGCGACTAATGATATTTAGCATTATTCTATATGTGTATTGGCTGTTTCTCTATCTTTTGTGAAATATCCAGTCAAATCTCTTTCCATTTTAATCGTCTTGAGTTGTAAGAGTTCTTAATATATTCTGGCTACAAGTTCTTTGTCAGATACATATATCAAGGTAAATATTTTGGTAAAAACAAGTAGAAAAATGAAGGAAGGATATATACGAAAGTGATTATCCCTAAGTATAATAAAAGTCCATCTTTGTACTTCCTTCCTTTTGCTTATCAATTTTCTGATTTTTCACATTTAAAATCATTTTTATAATTAAAAAATTAGTTTTAAAATGCAAAAAGATCTTGCTTCTGAAGGAAACAAGGAAAAGTAGTATAGCTAAAGAAGTGTACAAGGTCAGGAAAAGGTATTTTTAAAGATAAGAGATTAGGGCATTTTTATAGGCCAATGGAAAGGAGCAGTAGAATAAAAGAATAGCTTTTTAATTCCTTAACGCCATTGTAGAAGTAGCTGATGGTATGTGTTGACACTAGAATAAGCAACATATAGGTTAGTAGGGCAGTGGGTAAACACGGGAGTTCTAAATTTCTTTAGAAGGGAGGATCTCAGAGATGTTTAGGAACTGACTTAGAAGTGGGAATATGGAAAGAATCTCTGATACAGAAAATTATTATTGAGCTGACTCAGTGTAAAAGTGTACACCCTTGGTACATTTTTAATCCAGAATTATCTTCCCATCCTCAGAGTTTCTTCAGCTGTCAAAAGGTGTATGATCAAGACTACAAATTTCATTTAAAATTAATGTAGACTTGATAAACTTTAAAAGGGAAAATACCCTCTTTTAAAAACAACTTTTAGTTACCCACAGTCTTAAATCCTGGGTCTTAAAGCCTTAAAGCCTTGTCCATTGTAAGATTTTAGTTGAGTTCTTGGAGAAGATAATATTTGCTCTGCCATCCCGTTTATACATATAGAACTCTACAATTAGAAATATAATTTTCTAAGTACCAAAACCTGAGGACAGACTGGTTTTGGTACTGTCATTGCTTTGATCCACTTGCTATGGTAAAGTTAATTAATCCCCAAATTATCATCTCTTGGGTTTCATAGGGAAATTACTGATAAAATGATTTAAAATAGCCATAAAAGGTATAGAATTACTGGGTTCCTGTATTAATTATAAGTTACTCTTTTTTTTTTTTTTGAGACAGTCTCATTACATCATCCAGGCTGGAGTGCAGTGGCACCATCTTAACTCACTACAACCTCTACCTCATGGGTTCAAGTCATTCTCATGCCTCAGCCTCTTGAGTAGCTGGAATTACAGGCACACACCACCACGGTTGGCTAATTTTTGTATTTTTAGTAGAGACAGTATTTTGCCATTTTGGCCGTGCTGGTCTTGAACTCCTGACTGCAAGTGATCTGCCTGCTTTGGCCTCCCAAAGTGCTGGGATTACTGGTGTGAACCATTGCATCTGGCCTGTTTTAAGATTTTCTTAATCAGTCTTTGAAGCACCATAAGTAGTAGATAAGGAAACAGGCTAAAAAAATTTATAAGCAAGGGGAGTTTATCGTAGGAAGACAAAGATTTCTCGACTGTGGGAAATTTAATGTAATCCATTATGTTATGGTGATTGTTCCATTGCACTCATATAAATTCATCTTGTTAGACTGTCACTCTTTTTTTTTTTAATTATATAAAAAAATTTATAAAATAGAGACAGGGTCTCACTATGTTGCCCAGGCTGGTCTCAAACTCCTGGACTCAAGCAATCCACTTGCCTCAGCCTCCCAAAGTGCTGGAATTACAGGTGTGAGCCACTGCGCCCAGCCTTGACTATAACTCTTTAAGTTGTCATCTCTGATTTTAAATAGTCACATAAATGATTTAAAAACTATAAAATAGCAAGGTAACTGTTAGGACAGTTTTTCTTTTCTTATGTAATTATTAATGAATTTTATGGTATGTTGGGAGAAACTTTCAAGATGGAAGTATTTTGTCTATAGGCATAAGTACCAAAATCTTAGTGTTTTTTTTTTAATAAGAAGTACTGTTGTTATCCATAATAACAAGATTGAAAACTCTCATGATTCTTTTTGGTGATTTTATTTCTTACAAGCATTTTTTATTATTTTAATTTGTACTTTAAAAAAATATGACCCTGCATACAGGTGCTACTGATACTTCCTATAATCTAGGAAGAATAATCTTTATTTTTGTTTCTTAGGTACAAACTGTTTTGAAGCCAGTCCATCATAAGGAAGGACAAGAACTAACTGCTTTGCTGAATACTCCACATATTCAGGTAGAAAATGGACAGAATATTATATATGTGGTTTTTCCAGTGTTGTTCTTTTATTTTTTTAAATCAAAGATCCCAGGGCTGGAAGAGATGTCAAACATTCTCTAGCCTATTTTGATGTTTACAACCCCATCTATAACATAGTAGTTATTGTTGGATTATATATTTTCAGATTTAAAATGAACTAAATTATTTTGAAACAACTTTTTCTTTAAAAGTTAGGCAAAAATTCTTCCCCCCTTTGGTGATATTTTCTGTAAGTTTTAATTATCTACAGTGTTTAAGCCTTTACATTGATGTTATTTTATGAAGTTTAATAAGCATTTTAGACTTTCATAACCCATTCCAGAGTATGCCCTTAGTATACTTAACACATCTTTATTATTAGCTGTAATTAATTATAGCTCTTTTAAAGATTTAATGGTCAGAATACTATGTACATAGTGAGGTTAAAAATCACTGTGCAGAACTAAATCATGCTGTTACTTAAAATACCATGGATTTCTTTGAAACAGGCACTTTTACTGGCCCACGATAAGGTTGCTGAACAGGAAATGCAGCTAGAGCCCATTACAGATGAGAGAGTTTATGAAAGTATTGGCCAGTATGGAGGAGAAACTGTAAAAATAGTTCGTATAGAAAAGGCTCGTGATATTCCATTGGTAAGTGTCCCACATACTGTTTTTAAACAAGTGCATTTTTCTGCTGTTGTGTGCTTCAGAAGTCTGGTTAACTTCAGAATTCTAATGAATAGAGTATTTCTGAAGTGGAAAATGTGGGGGAAATGGTCAACTTTTAAATCTAATTATGATTACTCTAGTTGTGTAAATACATTTTTTCTTAACTGAAGGTTAGTATTGTTGAATAGAAAAAATAGAATTTAAAAATAAATAAATACTTAACAAAAATCATATTATTTTTGTTTTTAAATTAGAGAGAGAGAGAGAGAGATATATATATATATATGTATTTTTTTTTTTTTAGGGTGCTACAGTTCGTAATGAAATGGACTCTGTCATCATTAGCCGGATAGTAAAAGGGGGTGCTGCAGAGAAAAGTGGTCTGTTGCATGAAGGAGATGAAGTTCTAGAGATTAATGGCATTGAAATTCGGGGGAAAGATGTCAATGAGGTTTTTGACTTGCTGGTAAGTTGACACAGCTAGAAGAATGATTGATAGCTTTTAGAAAGTTCTTATTAGACTTTAAAATATTTTTTAAGTAACTGTTATGAGCGCTGGATGATTTCTAGCCTGATTTTTCCATGATATAACTGTTCCACAGTATTTGTTAGCAGTTTTATTTTTGGGTGGTACCACTGGTATTTTTCTACTTTCTGATGTATCACTATCACATATATTTTATTTTTCTGGAATCAGTAATATAACTCATTAATTCACTCAGTACATATTTATTGAGTGCCTAATATGCACTGGCCACTTGGGAAACAGTAACAAAACAAAGTCTGTGTCCTCATGATTTTTTGTGTTCTTTTATTTTATTATCTGTAATTGATTGTTGTTTTCCTAATAATATTAGATAAAGCAGTGCTATAGATCTGCAGCGTCCGGTATAACAATCACTAGCTGCATGTAGCTATTTCTGTTTAAATTAAGTAAAATTTAAAATTCAGTTCCTTATTCACATTAGGTGCATTTCAAGTGCTGAGAAGCAGTATGTAGCTAATGGCTACCATTATTAAGATACAGAAATAGCACATTTCCATCATTGGAGAAGGTTCTATTGGATAGTGCTAGTATAATCACAAAATCATTTCTGGACATCTTTTGAGGGCAATTTATGATCACTTTGTACATACCCACAGACCAGATTTATGGTCCTAGTTATTCAGCTTCTGTTATTACAGTGGAATCTCTACTATCTGCTGTAAAATCTAGAAACATCTTCACACACTTATTTTCACCCAGCCCCATTCATTGCTTTGGTAGAGCAAAATGCCTCTGGTCATTTAAGTCTGTGGAGGGGTTCTGAAATAGTCCAGTTTAGGGAATATAGATCATAAAATCATGGAATGATTTTCATAAATACAAATTTTAAAAATCTGATCTTTCTATTACAGTCTGATATGCATGGTACTTTGACTTTTGTTCTGATTCCCAGTCAACAGATCAAGCCGCCTCCTGCCAAGGAAACAGTAGTAAGTGATTTTTAAATGTTCATTATTTATGTGTTCCATGGCTGCTGTTTGCTTCTGTTACTGTTTACTGTTACAGAAATGTCACTAAGTATTTCCTGTACTCAAATACAGATAAATTCAATCATTTTTGTTTAAATAAATATGAACTATCAATGTTTTAAATTAGTAAACTCTGCACCTTTTTTTTTTTGGAAGGTGGGAGATGGAGTCTCCATCTGTTGCCCAGGCTGGAGTGCAGTGGTGTGATCTTGGCTCACTGCAACCTATGCCTTCCAGGTTCAAATGATTCTCCCACCTCAGCCTCTTGAGTAGCTGTGATTCCAGGCACATGCCACCACGCCCAGCTAATTTTTGTATTTTTAGTAGAGACAGGGTTTTGCCATGTTGGCCAGGCTGGTCTTGAACTCCTGGCTTCATGTGATCTGCCTACCTTGGCCTTCCAAAGTGCTGGGATTACAGGTGTGAGCCATCACATCCAGCCAACTCTGTACCTTTTTAAAATAAAAAGTAGAAAATAATTTCAGTTTCTGAATTTTTTTTTTTTTTGGTAGTTACAGATGGGTTAACTTAGTATGGGGTGGGGCAAGTGCTTTTAAAAAGTATGTGCAACCCTTATTTTAGAGTATATTGTTCTGTTAGACATTTACTCAGCTAGATCTATTAAAAGTTAGGCTCCATTACCATACAGTCAAGCAATTGCATTCCAAAGTACATATCCAAGAGGACTGAAAACATATATTCACATAAGAACATCTACATGAATGTTCACAGTAGCAACATTCATAGTAGCTAGAAAGTAGTAACAACCCAAATGTCTGTCAGGTGATGAATGAAAGACAAAATATGTATGTATGATGGGATATTATTTGGTAATTTTAGAAGACTAAAATACTGATACATGCTACAACATGGATGAACCTTGAAGAAATTATGCTGAGTGAAAGAAGCCAGTCACAAAAGGTCATTTATTGGTTCATTTATTTAAAATGTCCAGAATAGGTAAATCCGTAGGAGAGAAAGCAGATTAGTAATTCCTTAGATGTGGAGATAAGGAGTTATGAGAGAATGGTGATTGCTAATCAGTTCCAAGTTTCTTTTTGAGGGGATAAAAATGTTCTAAAATTGTTTGTGGTGATGATGGTACAAATCTGTGAATATACTGAAACCGTCCAGTTGTGTACATGAGTGAATTTTATATGAATTATGTGTCAATAAAGCTATTTAAAAATGATAGACTTTGAAGTGCTGAATTAACATGGAAGCTTGATGTATTGCATCTGTTATTCTTAACTTTAAAGCATAGCAGTTTGAGAAACAACACAGTTTCATTTTTCTCTCAATATTTCATCACAGATAATGCTTTATAATTTGGCTATCATTCCATGTTTTCCCTTCATTTTTTACAGAACACACTGAAGTTGATATTGTATCTGCAACCTACTTTATGTTTGCAATTTTTTGTAGGAAGAGAAATGAGGAAATATAGCTTGTCTTTGAATTCAAACAGCTTGATTCTCTGTGCATTGTGCGGTTCCTTGTATCTCTTCTGTGTTATGCCCTGAACTTCAAAAGTAGCTCTGCAAACTGAGGAAACATAACAGAGGGTTGGAATATGCTCCTACTTACTTATCTACAATAATCCACCCCTCCTGAGCAAATGACTTTTGTCTTTTAGAATGAATGTCGGAAGTTAAGCCATGTTTTTTTGTTTGTTTGTTTGTTGTTGTTGTTGTTGTTGTTGTTGTTGAGGTGGGATCTGGCTCTATTGCCCAGGCTGGAGTGCAGTGGTGTGATCATGACTCACTGCAGCCCTGACTGCCTGGGCTCAAGCAGTCCTCCTACCTTAGCCTCCCTAGTAGCCGGGACCACAGATGCATACCACCACATCCAGCTAATTTTTTGTACTTTTGGTAGAGGTGGGTTTCACTATGTTGCCCAGAATGGTCTCGAACTCCTGAGCTCAAGCGGTCCACCTGCCTCAGCCTCCCAAAGTTTTGGGATTACAGATGTGAGCCACAATGCCCAGCCAAGATGTGTTTTCTCAACATTTTTTTTCCTGCTATTCATGCAGAATTTGGAATTCTGTAAAAGAAAAGCCATTTTTTTCATTGATAAAATTAATCGAAGTGTTACATTGAAACTTGTTGATTCTCATTGTATACAAAACAGAATATCAAAGTAATTAATTTACACAGATTGTTTCAACCTAAGAATGAAATAACTTACTTATACTTTGGTGGTTATTTAACCCCCACCTTTCATTATTGATTAAGAATAAAAGGCTGGTTTAATCTGAAGACCAAAGGAATATAGGTTCATGGTGAATAATCTCAGGAACTACTTAACTGGAAAATGAAGTAGCTTAAAAATGAAGAAAGTGGGAGAAAGAGCAAAATGCCAGGCCAGGTCTATCCCTTTTAAAATGCAGCTTTTTCTTTTTCTTTTCTTTTTTTTTCTTTTTCTTTTTAGTTGGAGTCTCACTCTGTCACCGAGGCAAGCAGTGGCACCATCTGGGCTCACTGCAACCTCCGCCTCCCAGGTTCAAGCAGTTCTCCTGCCTCAGCCTCCCAAGTAGCTGAGACTACAAGTGCATGTCACCACATCCAGCTAATTTTTGTATTTTTAGCAGAGATAGGGTTTCACTGTGTTGGCCAGGCTGGTCTCAAACTTCTGACCTCAGGTGATCTACCTGCCTTGGCCTCCCAAAGTGCTAGATTACAGGTGTGAGCCACCGTACCCAGCCAAAAATACAGCATTTTAAGGTATTTTTGTATTTATTTATTTTTATTTTATCATTTTTTTTTTTGAGATGGAGTTTCATTCTTGTTGCCCAGACTGGAGTGCAATGGCGCAATCTCGGCTCACTGCAATCTCTACCTCCCAGGTTCAAGCAATTCTCCTGCCTCAGCCTCCCGAGCAGCTGGGATAACAGGCATGCACTATTTTTAGTAGAGATGGGATTTGATTTTGTATTTTTAGTGCCTGGTTGATTTTGTATTTTTAGTAGAGATGGGGTTTCACCATGTTGGCCAAACTGGTTTTGAACTCCTGACCTCAGGTGATCTGCCTGCCTTGGCCTCCCAAAATGCTGGGACTACAGGCATGAGCCACCGAACCCAGCCTATTTTCGTATTTAAAGTAGGGATCTTTTCAGAATAGACTGATGTGCAGTATTTTTCTTTTCCTTCTTTTCTCTTTTGTTTTTTGCTTTTTTTGAGACCGAGTCTTACTCTGTCACCCAGGCTGGAGTACAGTGGTGCCATCTCGGCTCACTGCAACCCTGCCTCCTGGCTTCAAGCATTCTCCTGACTCAGCCTCCCAAGTAGCTGGGATTACAGGCGCCCGCCAACATGCCTGGCTGAATTTTTTTTTTTTTTGTATTTTTAGTAGAGACAGAGTTCCACCATGTTGGCCAGGCTGGTCTTGAACTCCTGACCTCTGGTGGTCTGCCCACCTTGGCCTCCCAAAGTGCTGGGATTACAGGCATGAGCCACCACATCCAGCCCCTCTTTTCTCTTTTTATTATGAACAACTCTCAATTGCAATGTATCTTGCCAAGTTTTGTCAAACCTAACTGGCTTAAAATGAACTGCTGTTATTAAAGCTCACTGAGGCTGTCCAGAAAGGAAACAGTAATAGGAACTCATAATCTTGGTTGACATATGCAGAATAATTATCTATGGAATTAATGATCTAAAGAAATTAGAACCAGTTATTGAGTATCATTATGGTACAGGTCAGCATCCGTTGAGAGCAGCAGCAGATATCTTTCTGATTTATGTTTTGTGATGTTAGAAGCACGTTTAAGACAGATATACAAAATAAGTGTTATCTGAAACTCCTATATAATCACTTGTTGAATTATGATGTCATGTATGGCAATAATAAGCTGTGTCAGGAGAAGTACTCTCTTGAGTTCTTAAATTTCTTTTGTATCACACATAGCAATCAGTGGCTGCTCTTTCAGTAGCAGAGGGCAAGAGTCTTGGCACCTTCGTATTTCACTTCCTGGGTAACCAGCACATTTGACCTAGGAAACTGATACAGTATTCAAACTGTGCAGTTTCCTTCTCTCAGCCTTTTTTAAAAAAAGGAAGGATTGGATTTCCCAGACTAGTTTGTAAAACTTTAGATTATTCTATTCTATAATAATATGTAGGGAGGACATAATAGACCTTTATCTGAATGGGATTTTTTCATTTAGTCTAATGCCATAATCTAACAAGGAGTGTATTTAAATGACAGTGGATCACATTGCTTATTAGTTACAGAATATGTACCAGAAAATTAACAGATTATTGGTTGTTTAATACATATAAGCTATATGATTATGTACTCTGTGCCAGGCACTACAGAGGTAACGGTGTTGTAAAGAAAAGTTGAGAACCATTGCTATCACATACATTGCTTTCCCATTATAGGTATAAAATGTATTAATAAAGATATTTCTTGGTGGATGGGGGAAAGGAGGAATTCTAGTGTTGTGGGGAGATACTTAAAAACTTGTTTGATGCTGTTAAGGCTTTCCTTGAGTCACTTTCACTGTTTTCTCTTCTACAATGAACTTTAAGAGTTAAAGATAAATCTGTGATAGTAAGAAATACAGAAATAAAAATTACAAAGAAAAATACTTTGGTAGCAGAGATGTGAAATCAACCTAAATGCCCATCAGTGACAGACTGGATAAAGAAAATGTGGCATATATACGCCATGGAATACTGATGCAGCCATTAAAAAATGAGATTATATCTTTTGCAGGGACATGGATGGAGTCAGAGGCCATTGTCCTTAGCAAACTAACACAGGAACAGAAAACCAAATACCACATGTTCTCTTATATGTGGGAGCTAAATGATGAGAACACATGGACACATAAAGGGGAACAACACACACTAGGGTCTTTTGGAGGGTAGAGGGTAGAGGGAGGGAGAGGATCAGGAAAAATAACTAATGGATACTAGGCTTAATACCTGGTTGATGAAATAATGTGTACAACAAACCCCCAAGACAGAAGTTTGCCTGTGTAACAAACCTGCACTTGTATCCCTGAGCTTAACAGTTAAAAAAAAAAAAAGCAGTATAAAAAGTATAAAAGCCAACCTAATACTTAGACATAATAGAAAAGGGAAAAACCAGACTTCCTTTTTTTTTTCCTCTTTGATTTTGAGGGTGTCACCAATGTGATAGCCTTACCTTCATGGGTACTAACTCGTCCATTAAGCTAATCCCAAAGTTGTCTCCCAAGTACACTGTCCAGGTGGTTGTGGCAAATTTGTACTTTTTCAAAGGAGTGTCCATTGAGCAAGTGGAATACAGGATCCTGAGTTTTAGATCAGTACTCTCCAAAAGATTTTTTTCTTTTTCTTTTTCTTTTTTTTTTTTGGAGACAGAGTTTCACTCTGTTGTCCAGGCTGGAGTGCAGCAGTGCCATCTTGGCTCACTGCAAACTCCGCCTCCTGGGTTCAAGTGATTCTCCCGCCTCAGCCTCCCAAGTAGTTGGGATAACAGCTACCCTGTACCATGAACATCTACTGTGCCACCGGCTAATTTTATTTTACACCTTTATCAATTAAAAAACATTGAACATGCCCCCTCCCATATTTTATATATGTACTACTCTACTTACTATCCCAAATTACAATGTAGGACAAATTTTATTAATAAGTAATTCAAATAGCCTTCTTGATTTGTTGAAAAACAATATTTTGGAACATTGGATCCCTAAAAAAAATGTAAATAAACTGATGAATCATTATCCCTGTACCCTATCCACATTTCATCATTAGGACTTCAAATGTGAACAGCTTATAGATACTAAAAAAAGGAAAAAGAAAATGTTGGGCTAGAAGATAATTGTGTCCAAACAGTTCTGTAATTTGAAATGTAAACAAAAGATTTTGTTTTGTTCAGAAGCCAAATACTGTTTTGATCAGATATACTGTTGTGATATTATTACAGCATTATGAGAACCTGGATCTTTCCTATGAGGGTCAGCTTATCTCCTTCATTTTAAAGGGGCTTTTTTTGTTGTTGTATGAGAAACAAAATAATTTTGCCACTAACAGGAAAGATTGGTGGAGAAAACTTCTAGAACTGGTAGGAATTAATCAGTGGAATATATGGGTAGAAGTCGTATAGTATCTGTTAAGGCAATACCCAGACTTTAACTCATTCAAATCGTTAATTTTTCTGATATGAAATAAATTTTCCTTAGGAAAAATTAAGAGCTTTTTCCTCTTAATTTTAGGAAAGTAAGAGCTTTTTCTCTTAATTTTAGGGTACATTTTAGATGGGACTAGATAAACTTGTCACGTTTCCCAGCCTACACAAAGAGGGGCCCTATTCCAAGCCAGTTAAATCAGAATAGTTAAGGGATGAGAACTGCGTAGGCAAGAGTACGTGGAAAAGCATCTCTGGGTGATTTTGTTGGCCTGTGGCAATGGTCATAAATGTAGATATTCCCTCCTCAGTGGTCTTCTTAATCTCTCTCAGGGTAGTAGTTCTCTAAGATTGCTGTACCTAATAATTACCCAAGGAATCTGATTAAAATTCAGATTCTGAGAGTCTGAGGTGTGGCATGAGAATTCAGCATTTTAATAAACATCCTAGGCAGGTGATCTGAGCAAAAACACTTTGAAAAACAACATGTTGGGTATGCTTTCAGAATGTGATTTGATAAAATTATCAATCAAGATTGACAAGTACTTTGATTTGATCTTTGAAAAATCTGGTAAAATTGATCTCTCCACTACCCCAAGTGATGCCTAAAATTCCATTTTTAGATTCTCAAGTTTTTTTTTTTTGTTTTTTTTTTGTTTTTTTTTTTTCCGGGCAAAAAAGTAACAAACAGATTCTAGAAGTATTATTAATTGATAGGATGGTGCTGAAGCACAGATTTTTAAAAAAAAAAACATGTTTCTAGATAATACTACATATGAGATTTTTCCTCATGCCAAGGTTATAAATTTTATAATTTTTTTGCTCAATCTCTTAACTGTGTTTTGATTCACTGCTATCCCACACAACTTTCTAAAATTCATTTTTAGTGCTGACTGACAAAGATTTCAAGATTTTAATAAAAATATTTTTTCACATCTAGAACAAGGCTTTTTAGGGCACTTTCCATTTAGGATGCGGCACAACACTTTCAAATTTGATGTAATATCTTAACTATATTTGGTGCAAGATTATGCTATTCCATTTATATGAATTAAGATACAGGGAAAACTAATCAGTGTTTCTAGAAATCAGGATGATGTTTATCCTTGGAGGAGATGGGATGGGTAGTAACTGAAAGAGACCAGGTGGGGCCTCTGAGGTGCTGGTGATATTCTGGTTGTTGATTTGGATGCTAGTTACACATGTCTGTTTTGTTTGTGAAAATTCACTATGCTATACACTTAGGATAATGTGTATTTTTTGTACCTGTGTAATATATCAAAAGTTATCCCCAAAAGGCATAATAACATTTAAGTTTTACTTATAGCTATTTAACTTTTTTATCTTTATATTTTTAACTAGATCATTTTTTAACCTTAGTTTCAGTTTGTATATTAGGACTTAGCTTTATTTCCTATTTACAGAAGTTAATAAAATATTTCTTTGAAATTAGAAAATAGGCCGGGCGCGGTGGCTCAAGCCTGTAATCCCAGCACTTTGGGAGGCCGAGATGGGCGGATCACGAGGTCAGGAGATCGAGACCATGCTGGCTAACACGGTGAAACCCCGTCTCTACTAAAAAATACAAAAAATTAGCCGGGCGAGGTGGCGGGCGCCTGTGGTCCCAGCTACTCGGGAGGCTGAGGCGGGAGAATGGCATGAATCCAGGAGGCGGAGCTTGCAGTGAGCTGAGATCCGGCCACTGCACTCCAGCCTGGGCAACAGAGCGAGACTCCGTCTCAAAAAAAAAAAAAAAAAAAAGAAATTAGAAAATATTCTTTAATGACAAGCCAAAAATTTTTTAAAGCCATTATCTATCTGTGTCTATCTGTCTATCTATCTATCTATATCACTTAGCATTTTATCCAATTTCATATAGTCTATCATCAACACTACTCATTTTAGTCAGTGTTTCAAGCGCTTAAAGAGTGCCCTTTTTGGGGCAGGCTGGCATTCTCTTTATTACATATCCTCAATTATGGTGAGAGTAAAAAGAAAGCTAAGGCCGGGTGTGGTGGCTCATGTCTGTAATCCCAGGACTTGGGGAGTCCAAGGCAGGTGGATCACCTGAGGTCAGGAGTTCGAGACTGGTGTGACCAACTGGCGAAATCCTGTTTCTACTAAAAATACAAAAATTAGCTGGGCGTGGTGGTGAGTGCCTGTAATCCCAGCTACTTGGGAGGCTGAGACATGAGAATCGCTTGAACCCAGGAGGTGGAGGTTGCAGTGAGCCAAGACTATGCCACTGAACTCCAGGCTGGGCAACAGAGCAAGCCTCCATCTCAGACAAAAAGAAAAAAGAAAGCCAGAGCCAAATAACATTTGGATAGAAATGGACCTTGAATTCTTAGGCTGTTCATCTGTTGCTTGGTTCATTGAGCCTGAACTTGGAATTTAACCTATGTGTGACAGAAATGCTCACTGCAAATATGTGGGCAGAAATGCTCATTACAAATATGTGTGAGATCTCATTAGATGAAGTAGGTTTCTTACAGATTTTGGAAGTGTCACATACAACTTGCCCAAGTTAGGTAAAAATTAGACATGGAGAAGTTAAAGGGAATATTAATTCCTTTATAACTTCTTAGAAGTAAGAATAGCCTGTCACATCTTACAGAGGCATACTGGAAGAAATGGCATACGAAATAGCTTATAATATAAACTATATTGTTCATGAGAGTTACTACCCACCCTTAATGCTAAGTAGAATAGCACAATTCTTTGATTTATTCTGATTTCCAAAAGCACATTATTATTAAAAATTATAACTCATACCGTTAATAATATGTCAAAGCCTACATAGCATACAAATAAGAATTGATTATAAACTGGATTTAGTTATATTTAGTCCTTTGTAGTGTGCTTGTTTCGTGAACATATCCTTTAAAGGAAACACCAAGAGAGTTTAAGGCATAGTTGGACTGACAGAGGGGTCAAGAGACTGACAGCCCCAGAGAAGCTCATATTCACCTGCTTAGATGATGAGATGTGGTAAGGCAAAGTGTACCTTTTCCAGTAGCTGTGATTTGGAAATTGCATACCTTATTGCAGAGTCATTGTTTTCACAGGTCAGGATTCTATTATATTTCTCTCCTCTCACGCTTTTGAGGCACCTTGTATCTCAGCTTGTAGCTGCAAACAGTGTTGTATCCTTGTACATATTTGCAAGTCAACAGAGAAGACAACAGATCAGCCTGAGAAAATACTGCCCCAAAACACCGTTACTTAACACCTTTCTTCCAACTAAATTTCTTTGCACTGATGAAAAATTGTGGCCAAGTGCAGTGGCTCACACCTATAATCCTACCACTTTGGGAGGCTGAGGGAGGAGGATCACTTGAGGCGAGAAATTTGAAATTATCCTGGACAACATACTGAGATGCTGTCTCTATTAAATTTTTTTAAAATTAAAAAATAATAAAAAATTGTAGCATTTAAATTATATTCATATGAAACATTTTATATTGCCATTGATTGTTGTTTTTATTTTTGCCCTTTTTATCTTTTAGATCCATGTAAAAGCTCATTTTGATTATGACCCTTCAGATGACCCTTATGTTCCGTGTCGAGAGTTAGGTCTGTCTTTTCAAAAAGGTGATATACTTCATGTGATCAGTCAAGAGGATCCAAACTGGTGGCAGGCCTACAGGGAAGGGGACGAAGATAATCAACCTCTAGCTGGCCTTGTTCCAGGTAAGATACAATATGGTAGAAAGTACATAGTATTAAAAGAACACTCAAAATGCAAGCTTTCACAAAGAAAAACTCACTTTTTCATGCCTCTTAATAAAGTCTTCCAGTTACTTTTTCATGTAGTTGGGTTTTTATGTTGTACCTGCAGCATAAGTATCTTAAATAGAATGTGGCCAATTCTTTGGCCTTTAGAATGGAATTATGTATAACTTCAGCCAATCCCATATTGTACTACATTCCCTGTATACCTATTAAGATGACCCTATTATCGAGGCAACACAACTTGTATTATACTATATACTATACTATGACATTAATTGGGGCATCAACATGGTTTTTGAGAAGGAAAGGTGCATAACTTTGTAAGGAATCAGGAAAAGTAACAACATAGAATATATTATACCAAATGTGATCTTAGGGCAGAAATAGGATGCTCCAAATTTTTTATTGATGAAACTATCCCTCATTTAGACTAAACTAAAACTTTAGCTTACATTATAGATTAAGATTATTAAGGGGACATGTTTCTGAGAGTTAAGATGATACAAAATAGAACAAAGTACAGTCATGCATCACTTAACGACAGGGATATGTTCTGAGAAATGTGCCGTTAGGTGATTTCATTGCTGTGCAAACATCTTTGAGTGTATTTACACAAACCTAGATGATATAGCCTGCTATACACCTAGGCTATGTGGTATAGCCTATTCCTCCAACTACCATCATATATATGGTTTGTTGTTGACTGAAATGTTGTTATGCAATGCATGACTGTAGTAGATATAATTATTTTCTACAAATGGCTCTTAGAGTTCCCAGGATGGGAGTAGGATGGAGAAAGGAGAGCAGAACTAAGGGAAGTATAATAAGCTATCACAGAAGGCAAGGAGTACATACAGGATGATAAAAATAGGGATATAGGGGAAAAGGATAACAATTCATCCATTTATTTGTTAATAAGTGCTACTATGGCTGCCCCATGTAAGGCACTTTGCCTGGTGCTGAGATAAACTTCGCTTCCATACTTTACTTGAAAGTGTATCCATTAACACTTATGTATATGTTTTTCTTCTGTGTGCCCTACTTTATAATACTTTTATTATACTGTCTCTGTTATAATTCTTTCTACCATATATTCTGTTTGTAAACTTCTTGAGTTCAGAAGCCAAGTCTTATTTATTTTAAATCCAGATAATATATGTTAAATTAATGAATAAAAGGTGATTTAAAAAGTTCTCAGAAAACAAACAAAAAAAAAAGTAAAAAAAATAGTTCTGCCAGAACTGCTGTTTCTGAATTAGACCTTTCAATCCTTCGCTGTAATGTTTTTGGGCCTTATCTTTTACCTACAACATTTTTTAGCGATCATCCCTCCTACTCATACCTGAAGATTTTAAGCATAACAGATTTGGCTATAGACTTAGCCTTACACTGGATTTGACTACAAGCAAGAGTTTAGGAGAAAAGAGGAAAAGGAGGGCATGAAAAAAAAGACTGAGAAATATTGACTATCAGATATGTAGCAGGAATAGGGGAAGATTTTAGAATAAGTTATAAGGAATCTCTTTTATCTCTGTAACTAAGCCAAAGAGACTTTTCTGGGTAACAAGAGATTTCAACATTATATTTACATTTATTCTTTTTGAGTGTAAGGTCACAGAAAGCTTCAGATTTCTCACTTTAAAACTTAAAAGCTAGAAACAGATATTGTCTATGTCAGTCATATTTTAAGGAAAGAGGAATGGACTTCTTACATTTATTTTAGAGGATGATGTTCATACCCTTGATTCTTCAGAGTAACAGTTACAGGACATTTCTCTAGAATCTTGAAGTGTTGGGTAGCCATTGTGTTTCTGCCTCAGGCTTGTGCCAAATATCAGTATGGTGTCTTCTTACCATGCCAAACTTTAGCCCATAAATGTTTAGAACTAGTGTTTGTTGATAGATTGATTTTCTGAAAGTATGTAGTTTCCAGTGATGACATTTCTAAGTCTTTTTATAAGAATAAAGATCCACCTTAGAGTTTGACGATGGCTTTCCATCAGAATTCGATGGATGTTTTAAGAGGTCATTATGAGGCTGTCCCTGGTGGCTCACACCTGTAATCCCAGCACTTTGGGAGGCTGAGGCAGGAGGATCACTTGAGCCCAGGAGTTTGAGACTGGCCTGGGCCACATAGTGGCATAGCTGACATAGTGAGACCCTGTCTCTACAAAAAATTTGAAAATTAGCTGGCCATGGTTGTGTGTACCTGTAGTCCCAGCTACTCAGGAGGCTGAGGTGGGAGGATTGCATGAGCCTGGAAGGTTGAGGCTGCAGTGAGCTTTGATCACGCCAGTGTAACAGAGCAGTCTCAGACAAAGAAAAAGAAAATCATTTCTATCTCTCATTAATTTCTGCCTCTATTTCAGAATAGCCTATAGTTCATACTATAAAAATGTACCACAGAAGTACATCATGGTAATGTTTTAAATTTTTAATATGTAAATGATTAAAATTACTCTGTTCTTGATTTTTAAAAATTGGTTAAATACTTATTTAAAAATTTTTTTTTTCTTTTTTTTGAGATGGAGTCTCGCTCTGTCACCCAGGTTGGAGTGCAGTGGTGCAATCTCAGCTTACTGCAAGCTCCCCCTCCCAGGTTCGTGCCATTCTCCTGCCTCAGTCTCCTGAGCAGCTAGGACTACAGGTGCCTGCCACCACGCCTGGCTAATGTTTTGTATTTTTAGTAGAGATGGGATTTCACCGTGTTAGCCAGAATGGTCTTGATCTCCTGACCTCGTGATCCGCCCGCCTCAGCCTCTCAAAGTGTTGGGATTACAGGTGTGAGCCACTGCGCCTGGTCCTTTAAATTTTAATACTCTTAAAATTTTCCTTCTAGTAATAGTTACTTGTTTTACTAAGAATACAGTCTTGGCCGTGCACAGTGGCTCATGCCTCTAATCCCGGCACTTTGGGAGGCCAAGCAGGGAGGATCACCTGAGGTCAGGAGTTCAAGACCAGCCTGGCCAACATGGTAAAACCGTGTCTCTACTGAAAATACAAAAGTTAGCCAGGTGTGGTGGCGGGCACCTGTAATCCCAGCTGCTCAGGAGGCTGAGGCATGAGAATCCCTTGAACCCGGGAGGCGGAGGTTGCAGTGAGCCGAGATGGTGCCACGACACTCCAGTCTGGGTGACAGAGCGAGACTCCATCTCAAAAGATAACCAGGCTTCCTTTAATGCTTCTTATGTGTATCGAACTCAGTATTAATCTCTTTGTTAGTACGCTTATGAAATGCACTAAGTTCTACAGATTATCCCAATTTGTATATAATTTGCTTATTGATTTTTAAGAATCTCTGGCTTTACTCTGAAAAAATTAGATTTAAAAATTAAGTATAAAAGTGGAACCTCAACGTAATTCAGAATTTTCTAAGTAAAGCCACTTGTATCCTATAGGAAAAGACATATTTGATTTTAAGGTAGAGGTCTGAAAAGAAAACATCTTTCAAGGTCAGGAACCTTGAAAGCCTCTTGTATTAAAATATTAATTTTGTAAGGAAAAGCATGTTTTCCATGTATAAATTGGTAACTTAAAGGCAGAAATAAAAAATGACCAGCACATATACATACACACAAGAAGAGGGATTGAAAATAATGCATGCAAGGGAATATACTGAATGGTTTCTTGGAATTGAATATGGAATTGAATATATGATGAATGCCCACATGTTGTTCTGGAAAAGTTAACTGCTAGAATCAATATGCTTAATTTGAGATAATTCTAAAGGACTAGAACCATTGTAAGATCCAGGATAGTACTTTTCCACAAAGTAAATGCACAATGAAACCTTTTAAAAAGTTGAACTATTAAATTTTTAAATAATAGATGATATATATTCCAATAATATATATCGGATTGATTGAGCAGAGTTAATATTTGAAAAATTTGGAGGTGCATCATAGCTGACATTACTCCTGTGTTGGCAAAAGGATTTGGAAGGGAATATAAATGAAGAGATACGTCTAGTGTTTTCCCTTCTTGATTAAAAAAAATTTTTTTATCCTTTTATCTTGAGTATTTTACCCTTCTTTTTCTTTCTGCTATTAAGGGAAAAGCTTTCAGCAGCAAAGGGAAGCCATGAAGCAAACCATAGAAGAAGATAAGGAGCCAGAAAAATCAGGTTAGACACTTGTATTTGACATTAGTAAGAGATTTCTTGGGTCTTCATCTGGAGCCATGCGTAAATCTGCATGTTAGAACTGTGAAGAAAGAAGTACTCGTGGAAAGAGTGATACAGGAGGCAAAACTGATTATCTTAGAACTGTAAAGAAAGGATAAGATTTAAGTATTAAAGATTATCTGTCTATACTGTGTAGTTAATGGAAAATTATAAATACTTTCCTGAAAAATAGTCTGTATACAAACAGTGTAATAAGTATTTATAAAAGTAAATTAAAAACAAGCTGGGTGCGGTGGTTCGCATCTGTAATCCCAGCACTTTGGGAGGCTGAGGCGGGAGGATTGCTTGAGGCTAGGAGTTCAAGACCAGCCTGGCCACCATATCAAGACCTTGTGTCTGCAAAAAAATTTAAAGAATGAATGAATGAATAAGTAGAGTTCTTCAATTTGAGTTATGTGGCTTTGTTCAAGGGAACACATTTATAGTTATGTTTATGATTGCTCAACAGGAAAACTATGGTGTGCAAAGAAGAATAAAAAGAAGAGGAAAAAGGTTTTATATAATGCCAATAAAAATGATGGTAAGTTCTACTCTCAGGGATAGGTGGAATTATATCTGAAAGGAGTCTAAATCTAGTCCTGTTTTGTACCTTAATGTTAAATATGTGCTTGAGAAAATCATGTAGTAGAAAGTATTTTCTTTCGGAATCCTGTGAGTAAAGCAGTGTTTTGAATTATGGGGAAAACTCATATAAAAATGCAAGTACTATTTAGCATATGTAGTATTAAATTGATAGTTTCCTGTAGTTTTTTTCTACTTAAACTCTTTGCAAAAAGTGTACTTCTAACAAATTCTTACAGAAATTCTTGAAGTAAAAAATATTTCCTCTACAATAGCTCATGTCACAGAAGCAACTCATTCCTGAGAACCCACTACCTGCTGGCTAAGTCAGACACACGAGAGAATTTTAGTTTTTATTTTGATTGATTGCTAAGATGTAAAAGCTCAAAAGTTGTAGCTTCTCTTAAAATCAAAAGCTCTGATAATGTTGGGCTAGTATGCTAGTATTCCCAGGTGACGAGAGTCTGCTGGACCTGAGTGATGACTATTGCTCAAGCATCTGGTGTCTAGTTTTACAGTCTCTACCACTCCCAGTGTTTTATTAACCCAACCTGATTTACTGATTTTGTTACCTCCTTGGTTTGCTTTTATGGGCATTTGAGTTTGCTACTTCTGTTTGGTTCGCATTAGAAGCAAGCCAAATAATAAAACAAAGGCATTCCTTCTTATGCAATTTATAAGGCTATTCTCTCAAGAATTTGAAATATTTTGGGGCAGCATACATTAAACTAATAAAGATAAAACATTATAGATTATTATAATATTCCATAAAATCGAAATGAGATTTGATCAACTTTAATAAATTTTTTTCTAAAATAAACATCCTTTAATGCTAATTGACAGATTAGGTGACTAAAAAGATTCAATGAGTTCTAAATTTTATCCTCTGTGATTAATATCTCTTTTATTTTTTGAAACAGACTAAAGTTAACTAGTCCAGCTGTAAGAGCTACTGTACTGTAGAAAACGTGGCAAATCTGAACCCTATGGATATACACACCAAGTCTATAAATTAAAATGCTACCACAGTCTTGATTATACATATTAGAATGGATTTTTCAGAGAAAATCATTTTGAGAGGAGAAGGAATTACATTTGCTGTTTATGATGGTGTCATTATCATGAGTATTTTTAAGTAAATAACTAGAATTCATAATAACTAGTGTATTCCAGGGCAGTAACTATATGATTTTGTTCTCACAAACTCCTTGAGGTTACAGAGTAGTAGATTCAAGTTTAGATATTAAAGTGATTTGCTGAAATTCTTAACAACTAATACTTGATTGGTTGAGCTGGAATTTAAACAAATACAGTTTGAGCTCCTGCTCTATGCCAGGCTTTGTGCTGAGCATTGACAAGCCTAAGATGGTCCGCCAACCTCATGGAAATAGAGCTGAGGGTGTCTGGCTTCACATCTGATGCTCCTTCACAGTCAGGAGAAGTAATATGAGTGAGGACTTGGGAGACTACTAGTTGTCTGCTTTTGTTCATACCACTTGACATCTCTGGTTTCATCTGGATTATGGGCTTTAGGAATGTTACCCCACTTGTCATAATTTATACCTCATTTCGATTCATGACTCTGGGTTAGCATTCCAGAGTAAAGTAAACATAAATGCAGAAAGCGTAGATAGCATGGGTGTGGCCTGTTTTCAAGTTATACAACTAACAGGGGTGTCCAATCTTTTGGCTTCCCTGGGGCACATTAGGAGAAGAATAGTCTGGGGCCACACATAAAATACACTAACACTAGAGATAGCTGATGAGCTAAAAAAAAAAAAAAAAAAAAAATTGCAAAACAATCTCACAATGTTTTAAGAAAGTTTACAAATTTGTGTTGGGCCGCATTCAAAGCTGTCCTGGGCTGCATGCAGCTTATGGGCCATGGGTGAACTATAGGAAAGTATTCCAGCTTTCTCTGATAACACTAGTTGTAGCCACTATATGTAAATGTCGGTCTATGCCAGCCATTGTATTCAGCGTATACATTATGTCTGATTCTTAAAACAACCTTCTTAAGTACCTTAAGTAGAATATTAATATCTGCATTTTACAAAAATGACAGATATTATTATTAATAGTTCATTCCCTGGTACTCCATCCTTATTCAAAGTATTGACTACAAATTAGCTGTTCAGTGTAAGAATCAGTATAATTATATTGTATTAGACATTCAAGCATGAATTTTTCATTTCAAGTATGAAATAAGATAAAAATTAATAGAAGGAGTATTATATTGTTGTCTGATTCATTTTCATGGTACCCTAGTAAGGATGTAAAGACAATACATTGTGCTTTTTTCTAATTTTGGGGGGAAGATCTACGAGTATTTATATCTTTATTACATGGCAATAATTTTGTCTGAAGGGCTTAACTTTTTTTCCCCCAAAGATTATGACAATGAGGAGATCTTAACCTATGAGGAAATGTCACTTTATCATCAGCCAGCAAATAGGAAGAGACCTATCATCTTGATTGGTCCACAGAACTGTGGCCAGAATGAATTGCGTCAGAGGCTCATGAACAAAGAAAAGGACCGCTTTGCATCTGCAGTGCCTCGTAAGTTTGAATGCATTCCCATTTTCCTGTGCTTTTCAGTTTACCAGCTCAGAACCTAACTACATTATGTAGGGAAATTTTTTATTCATTTCATTAAAACAGTGTTGTCAGTGAAAGAGGAACTTTGCTTAACCAAATATTTTGACAATTTTTAAATTAAAAATAGTCATTATTAAGAAATTTTAATTTGTCCTTCGATTATGTACTATTTTCTAAACAAATTTCAGTTTGGGCCCCTTACAATTTCGTGTTCCATAGGGAATCAGTTCCTGCTTCTTTAAAGTGATACTGAAGATAGAAACTTAGGCATAATCTGAAAACAGAAGTTCTAAGATTATATAGTACCTAATCTTATGGAAATAAACTTTAGGAGAAGATGAGTAGTAGTGTTTTAAATGCAGGATGAAGTAACTTGAAGTGTAAGCATAAAATGTATTAAGATAATTAAATATAACTATTACTGAGATACTACAAACACATTTTTGTTCATTTTTCAATCTATAAAAAATAAAAACAATGTTAAACATGTAGGTGCTTAGCATTTTCTCAGTTTATTATTTTATAATCTGTGTTACAAAATAAAAATTCTTTCTGACTAGCAGAATTATCCCCTGTCCTCTATCTAAGCCATGCCCATTATTTTTGTCTGGTTTTGTTTGCCTAGATACAACTCGGAGTAGGCGAGACCAAGAAGTAGCTGGTAGAGATTACCACTTTGTTTCTCGGCAAGCATTCGAGGCAGACATAGCAGCTGGCAAGTTCATTGAGCATGGTGAATTTGAGAAGAATTTGTATGGAACTAGCATAGATTCTGTACGGCAAGTGATCAACTCTGGCAAAATATGTCTTTTAAGTCTTCGTACACAGGTAAAGCTAGAATTTTGTTTTAGGGTTTGAACTTAGAGGGCATGTCATACAGAGTAATCTAGTGGAAACTCTATTTTCGTCCTAGTGGAAACTCTATTTTCGTCCAAGAACAGTGTGAACTAATTAAGTTCTCATATGGTTTTTCTCACTGATTTACTATGTGAAATCACACAGGTTACTAAATCTCTTTCACTTTACTCCGAGGGGAAAACATATACATACTTACATAAACAGTTTGACTATTTCTTGTTCAAAATGCTTGAGACCAGAGTGTTTTGAATTTTAGGATTTCTCAGGTTTTAGAATATTTGCATATATATAATGAGCTATCTTGAGGATAGGACCCAAGTCTGAAATGAAATTCATTTATCTTATATATACCTTATTTACTTGGCCTGAAGGTAATTTTATTTTTCCTGGGGATATTGAATAAACTGTCTGCTCCTGTGTTTTGACTATGACCCATCACATGAGGCCAGGGGTGACATTTTCCACTTGTGCCATCATGTCACTGCTCAGAAAGTTTCAGATTTTGCATTTCAGATTTTTGGATTAGAGATGTTTAGCTTGTATATATACTTGTATGTATGTTCTGAAACTTAAAATACAGTAAATATAGTACTGGTAGTACTTTAATTTGAGTCTGTAAAAGAATTTCCCTTTTCTGATTCTGATATGAGAAAAATTAGAAAACTTCAAGATTATTTTTATGGTTTAAATACCACTGTTCAAATATTAACAAGTATCACAGTGAATGCTTGGTTGTATGAAAATAATGAAACTTTAGTTTCAGTTATTTGGCAGACTAAGCAAAAGCATAAAATTACTAACTAGTGCCTCTTAGCTTTCTATTTAAAAATGTTAATTTTAGGATGCCAATGTGGGTGGATCACTTGAGCTCAGGAATTCCAGACCAGCCTGGGCAACATGGCAAAACCCCATCTCTACCAAAAATTTAAAAAATTAGCCAGGCGTGGTGGCATGCACCTGTGGTCCCAGCTACTTGGGAGGCTGGGATGGGAGAATCGCCTGAGCCAGGGAGGCAGAGATTGTAGTGAGCTGCACTGGATCCAACCTGGGTGACAGAGCGAGCAGAGTGAGACCCTGTCTTAAAAATAAAAACAAAACAACAAAAAAACTAATTTTAGAAATTTTGGAGTTTTTAAGAAACTCCAAATGTTATGGAAAATTTTTTAATTTTTGTAGACCATACAGCTTTAGCATATAACTTTCCTTAATGTGGCTGCTGCTCATGTCAAATCAGGCAACATAGTCAGTGGTCATTAAAGAGATGTACGTAAAGGAGAATTGATTCTAAAATCGGTATTCTAAAATAGTAATTAGGGATTTTTGTTTGTGTTTTAGTGGACGAATGCGCTTAGGCTCTATACTCTTTCAGTTATACATTTTTGATTTAAGAGAAGTATACATATTTTTACTAAATTTCTTTAGAATTCTTTATATTATTTGGGCAAACAGGTTTTTAAAATTCTTACTTCTCCAAGAAAAATAGCTAACAGATTTCAACAAAGAACTCAGCATATTGTTTTAATCATCTTAATGTTTTTAGATAGAAACGGCATATTCCTATAATCTCCATTTTGATAGAGCACTTCAGTTTGAGCACACAGAGTCATGCATTGGTAACAAAGTGAAAACTGCAATCTCCAGATTCAAACATAGTCGTCTTTTTCTTAGATGTGCTTTTCTTGAATTGTCTTTTGCACATGTGAAGTTATGTTCTCTGATTTTGCTTATATTTAGTGTCTGGCACATAGTAAGGCAACTTGTATGATTCTAATTCCTCCAAAATGGATTTTTAATATGGTTATTGTAATCTGTATGTGATCTTATTAGCAAGGTATTTTAATATCACAGTTGTCATCCTTCAGTATCATTCACTTATATTTCATTACATAAAAGAGCAAGCTAAAATAATTATGTATATAATATATATAATATGTATATATACACACAGATATATATATGTATGTATGTGTGTGTATATATATACACATATATACACACAGAGAGAGAGAGAGAGAGAGATATATATATATATATAGCTTCACAGTATATTCTTACAGTGAATGGTAGGATCTTAAAAATATTGTGAATTGGGCCAGGTGCAGTGGCTCATGCCTATAATCCCAGCACTTTGGGAGGCCAAGGCAGGAGCATTGCTTGAGGCCAGGAGTTCAAGACCAGCCTGGGCAGCAAAGCAAGATCCTGTCTCTACAAAAAAGTAAAAAGTTAGCCAGACAGGGTAGTGCATGCCTATGGTTCTAGCTACTGAGGATGCTGAGGTGAGAGGGTCACTTGAGTGCAGCAGATTGAGGTTGCAGAGAGCTGTGATCACACCACTGCATTCCAGCCTAGGCAACAGAGCAAGTCGCTTAATCTAATATATATATCCAATCAGTATTATTAGGAAGTAATTAAATGATGCAAATTATTTTAAAAATCAAAATATCTCTTCTTTACAGTCATTGAAGACTCTTCGGAATTCAGATTTGAAACCATATATTATCTTCATTGCACCCCCTTCACAAGAAAGACTTCGGGCATTATTGGCCAAAGAAGGCAAAAATCCAAAGGTAAAGTTTTCACACTATTGTACTATTCCATTGAAGGTAAACATGAAACAGTCCTGGTCTAATTTGTCCTGGTGCTTAAAAGCTCCATTAGCTTGAGCTTTCAAACTGATTATTCTTTCTGTAATATTACTTGCCCAAAAATTGCCATGGTTGCCACTGGGTTGGACTATGGCAGCTTTCCAAAGTTGGGGCGTCTACATATGGTAACTTTTGAGCTTCTTCACATGGGTCTGTGACATTTCTAGGGAGATGTGACTGCCACCAAAGTTATCAGCCAACTCTTCAGGATTACTGACTTTTCTCTGTAGATACTCCACATTTTCAGGGAGCCAAATTTGAGTGTTCTTGCTTTTCTCTTCTTTTTATCCCACTGAAAATTTATGTTCTGCTTTTCTTCTCCCTTTGGTCTTCTCACATGGTTTGGAACAGAAAAATGTTTTTAAATTATTTTAGATCTATACTAGATACGGTTGAGGTAGTCCATGTCACATTAAACATTGATAATTAAGTGAATGATAATATATGTTATTAATAAGAAAGCATTGAGCTTTTATTTAATTATGTAAGATGATAACTCTGTCAAGTGACTTACTGTATCAAAGTACATGTTCTTGTTTTTTTGCTCCTTATTTATTAAATAGATCTATTTTTGAGAGGGCTTACTCAGATTGCCTCATTTCATTGACTGTGCCTTTAAATCTCCTTAAAGATAGTCATTAAAAGCATATTTACATTCCTTTCTTTTGATTCTGTTTTTTGTTTTTTGTTTTTGTTTTTTTTTTTGGTCATTGTTGTTTTGAGATAGGGTCTAACTCTATTGCCCAGCCTGGAGTGTAGTGGCATGTTCATGGCTCACTGCAGGCTCAGACTCTGGGCTCAGGTGATCCTCTCACCCCAGCCTGTCCAAGTGGCTGGGACGATAGCCATGCACCACCATGCCTGGCTAATTTTTTATGTATTTTGTATAGACAGGGTCTCACTGTGTTGCCAGGTTGGTATTGAACTCCTGGCCTCAAGAAACCCTCCTGCCTCAGCCTCCCAAAGTGCTTGGATTGCAGGTGTAAGCCACCATGCCCAGCCTTCCTTTCATTCTTTTTTTTTTTTTTTTTTTTTTTTTGAGATGGAGTCTCGCTCTGTCGCCCAGGCTGGAGTGCAGTGGCGCAGTCTCAGCTTACTGCAAGCTCCGCCTCCCAGGTTCACGCCTTTCTCCTGCCTCACCCTCCCGAGTTGCTGGGACTACAGGCACCCGCCACCACGCCTGGCTAATTTTTTTGTGTTTTTAGTAGAGATGGGGTTTCACCATGTTAGCCAGGATGATCTTGATCTCCTGACCTCGTGATCCACCTGTCTCGGTCTCCCAAAGTGCTGGGATTACAGGCGTGAGCCACCGCGCTCAGCTTCCTTTCATTCTTGACTGTCCACCACAACACATTAACCCTTCCTCTTCCTCTTCACCCTCCAAAATATCTTTTTTCACTCTATGTCTACCTAACATTTATTTATTTATTTTTTTTTTGAGACAGAGTCTCGCTCTGTCACCCAGGCTGGAGTGCAGTGGCGCGTTCTCAGCTCACTGCAAGCTCTGCCTCCCGGGTTCACGCCATTCTCCTGCCTCAGCCTCCCAAGTAGCTGGGACTACAGGCGCCCGCCACTGTGCCCAGCTAATTTTTTGTATTTTTAGTAGAGACGGGGTTTCACCGTGGTCTCAATCTCCTGACCTTGTGATCCACCTGCCTCGGCCTCCCAAAGTGCTGGGATTATGGGCATAAGCCAGCACGCCCGGCCAACATTTCTTATTCAATCTATATGTGAGGTAGTAATTTTTAATGTCTTAGGCTACAGACATAAATGACCTTCCCATCCTACATGATGAGCATAATTCTGGTTGCTTTGTCTAGGCTAAGTAGGCTAGCTGGTTAAAGTGTAGCACTGCACTCCTTTTTCATTTCCGCCATATACCTACAAATTCATAAGTAACTGGAGTCAGAGTATTTGTTGTCCATAGCACTTGGAATGATACAAAGGAAATAGGCAGCATGGTCGCTGGCTGTTCTTGAGGAGGATCACAATATAACAAGAGAAACGTGATTAATACTATATAAAATTTAGTGTCCAATAACTACTTTGGTAGAACAGGAACTCCATGATTGTTCGAGGAAAAGGATGCACACTGAGGACCAGAGTGTACTCCATTCTTCCTGTTCAGCCTAATTTTCCACTTCCTAACATGCACCCTTATTTCTTTTTAGGCCTTTTTTCCAACAAGGATTCGCTATTATATGAAGGACCATAGGACCATAGACCATTCCAAAACATGTTAAGCACCTTTTTTTTTTTTTTTTTTTTTTTGAGATGGAGTCTTGCTCTGTCACCCAGACTGAAGTGCAGTGGCGCAATCTCGGCTCACTGCAGCCTCCGCCTCCTGGGCTTGAGCGATTCTCCTGCCGCAGCCTCCAGAGTAGCTGGGATTACAGGCACCTGCCACCATGCCCAGCTCTTTTTATTTTATTTTTTTTATTTTTAGTAGAGATGGGGTTTCATCGTGTTAGCCAGGATGGTCTTGATCTCCTGACCTCGTGATCCGCCGCCTCTGCCTCCCAAAGTGTTGGGATTACAGGCGTGAGCCACCGTGCCCAGCCAGCATCTTTCTTTTGTTTGGTCTCTGGCAGTGTTCTAATGGAATTTTTATCTACTTCACTTAGAATTGGCCATCCTAAATTTTAGGTCTGTTTTTTTTTGTTTTTTTGTTTTGTTTTGTTTTTGAGAGGAGATTCTATGTCACCCAGACTAGAGTGCTGTGGCATGACCATAGCTCACTGCAAGCCTTGAACTCCTGGACTCAAATGACCCTCCCATGCCAGTCCTATAAGCTGGGACTATAGGCATGTGCCACAGGTCCTAGCTTATATATATTTTCAAAGCAGGACCAAAATGTTTTAACAATATGCAATATATTTAATTTTCTAATTAGAACTTTCTGATTCTTTTTCTTTGCTGAAGTATATTTCACATACAATAAATACATGCATTTTAATTGTATAATTCAGCAAGTTTTGGAAATGTATACCTGTGTAACCACCATGCCTATCAAGATTTAGAACATTTCTATTACTCTAGATAGTTTTCTTATGCCCCTTTGAAGTTACTGCCCCTCCATTCTTTCTTTCTGGCAACCACTAATCTGCTGTCACTATAGATTTGTTTGGTCTGTTCTAGAAGTTCACATAAATAGAAGCATGCAGTTTGTTAAAGTTTGTGTCTGGCTTTTGATCGGCATGTTTTTGAGATTGATCTGTGTTGCGTCTAACAGCAGTTCATTCTCTCTTAATGCTGAGTAATATACCATGATACTAATATAGCACAATTTATTCATTCTTAAGTTAAAAAATATTTGGATAAAATTTTGAGGGCCGGGCACAGTGGCTCATGCCTGTTATCCCAGCACTTTGGGAGGCTGAGGCAGGCAGATCACTTGAGGTCAGGAGTTTGAGACCAGCCTGGCTAACATAGTGAAACCCCATCTCTACTAAAAGCACAAAAATTAGCCGGGTGTGGTGGCATGCACCTGTAGTCCCAGCTACTTGGGAGGCTGAGGCCGGAGAATCACTTGAACCCAGGAGGTGGAGGTTGCAGTGAGCTGGGATTGCACCACTGCACTCCAGCCTGGACAACAGAGTAAGACCCTTTCTCAAAAAAGAAGAAAAGATAAATGTATGTTTTAACTTTATAAAAAACTGCTAAACTGTTTTTAGTTTACTAAATTGATATAGAAGGCCAGGTGCAGTGGCTCACGCCTGTAATCCCAGCATTTTGAGAGGCCAAGGTGGACGGATCACTTGAGGCCAGGAGTTCAAGACCAGCCTGGGCAACATAGTAAAATCCTGTCTCTACTAAAACTACAAAAAAAAAATTGGCCGGGTGTGGTGGTGCATGCCTGTGGTACTGGCTACTCAAGAGGCCGAGTTCGTGCCACTGCACTCCAGCCTGGGCAACACTCACTGGGTGCAAAATGTAACCAACCAGTTATCTAATTGTATTCTGAATCTCTGAATCTGTTCTGCTAGTATACAGGCTTGAGAGTGGCTATCTGGTAATATGAACTTATTGTCAGTTTTGCCTAGTTCAGCTAAAAATTTTGAGCTAAAACATTTTGTTTCATCTTAGTCGTGGATTGTAATTTGAAAGAGGACTTCAGACATAAAGTACTAAATAAGTGATATAAGGTATTTTGGCATAAAATGAAATAATGCCTTAAATTTGATAAAAACTAGGTGGATTGGGGGCTTTAGCATTTTCATTTCAACTCCAGTACCACAAAGTTTCAGTTCTCTGTGGAGTCCTAGAATGTTCAGTAATCTCGAGCTTTTGGTAGACATGAGTTTTAGCAAAAATGTCAGTGTGTTCAGTTACAGTGGTGAAGTAGATTCCCTGCTGGGAACAAAGGATTCTGTGTGCCATATTCAGATGTACAACATTCCAGAATGAGAATTAGAGAGCCATGCAAAAAACTGCCTCAGGACTAGCCAGAGTTGTCATATTTTTAATATGTTTTCTTACTGTTACGGAAGTTCAAACAGTTGAATGATATGAATTTTTTTGTACTGTGGGTCCAATATAGTACTGATGTGTGACTTTTATATCTGAGACATTTTGTCTTGAGTTTAAATTAGTTGTCTTCATTGGCAGGGGTGATTTGGGGTGAGTTTCACTTTCTGGAACATATGTGCCTGATAATTAGAGGGTTTGGGATAAGTTTTGCACATAGCGTTGCTGCCTGCTTATCTTTGCAGAATGGCCCTTTCCTTCAGTCAGTATTTTAAAGTAGGCTGTTCTATATAGTTTCCCAAACTTTGGTAGGATACTTTTAACTGTCTGCAGCAGACAGTAAAGGGCAAGGGCTCGTTACTAGAGCCAAAAGTAGATGGCATTTTAGGTCCTTGCTCCAACAAGAAAGGTTCACTTCATGTTACAGAAGATGTTACTATTAGGAAGAGGTTATAGTGTTCTAGAATGTTTGAAAACAAATGTTTGTAGGGAATTCAAAGTAACAGTCTGTGTTCTTGAAGCTTGTAGTCTTGTTGGTGAGATAAGACAATATATGTGAAAACCTAAATAGTGGTATAAAACAGGATATATTGAGTCCCAAATGGTTCATAATGTGAGTCCTGAAGATGCCAAAGCAAAGGAAACCAGTGTGGCCATGACAGGGTTGGAAAGGAGCTCCTGAGGTTGGGAGAGACAGAAGGAAGGCCATCTCTGACTCATCCTATATTGTTTGGTTAGAAAAGGAATTATCTCACAGTTTTTATCTTCTCTTTGCAGCCTGAAGAATTGAGAGAAATCATTGAGAAGACAAGAGAGATGGAGCAGAACAATGGCCACTACTTTGATACGGCAATTGTGAATTCAGATCTTGATAAAGCCTATCAGGAATTGCTTAGGTTAATTAACAAACTTGATACTGAACCTCAGTGGGTACCGTCCACTTGGCTGAGGTGAAAGAAACATCCATTCTATGGCATGTTGGACTTGATCTGGCAAAAACTGCCAGTAGGAAGATTGCCCGACACTGCAGCAAGTTTGAGGATAGGGTGGAAGGCAGCAGTATAAGCTGTAGATCTGTTCTTAGATCTCTTGAATTAGTGAGAGGACAGTTCCCTTAGGCAGTTTGTGCACAGCATCCTTTATTCTCTATACATGGCTTTAGCGGTTTTTGCCTCATTTTGGGATTCTAAATGGAAGCTTTCAACAGAGCATTCCATTTTGTCCTGTTAAAACCTTTTGTTTTCACCTAAACCCTTTCTGCTTAGTCGTATCTGTGAAAAACTTGTATACACAAGTGTCCATGTCTCACACAAATATTGATGTGATTACACTTAAGTGTTAAATCATTTACACTTAAATGACTTCATTGGGAATATTGAGCAGAGGGATTGTGCTTCTATGCACTGGGCAAGGCAGTATTTGCTTAGGAGACTAATTTAGTCATCAGAGATACTTTCCTAAAAAGGAAAAATAAAAAACAAAATGGTGCCACTTTGGGTTGGAGCTGCTTTGTTAGGCTTGAATTCATTTGTATGTCTTTTAATTCTTAAAAAAACAAAAAACATTCCATTAGAAGCACCAGTTTTTTTGCTCAAATTTTGTGGATCAGACTCTACACTCAACACACTCTAATAATCTACTTAAAGATACACAAAATATGCTGATCTTTTTTAAATTATGATTTTCTGAATTTTTTTTCTTAAGTCGTCTCAACTGATTTACTAACCTAGCTCATCTGCATAGTATAGTAGGATGTATGTTACATTTTTATGAATGGCAGGTATTCATTATAATCTGTATTGACTGTTAAAAAGTTTCTTCCTCGTGATGCTAATAGTTTTTTATATACATGGGAGGACAGCACATTTGACAGTTTTCGCATTTTTATGTATGAGCACAGTATTCTATGACTGTGCTACATATATATAGGTAATAAACTGGAATTCTGTTGATGAATATAGCTGCTGTACTGTATATTAATATTTAATCAACAAATGGTCATTGAAAACACTTGTTTAGCATCTGAATAAAATTATATATGTCCTTGGGAAATACTATGACAATTGACTTTAAGATCAAAAGGAAAGGAAGACCTGGAAGTCATTTGAATATTTTAGGAAAAGAATATTAGAGAGAAAAAGGTATTACATATATAGAAATAGGTTTTTAACCTAACAAGGTCTGCCTCTCATGACCAGAATGCAACAGCTTGGTAAATCATAAAAAACATTTAAGCTAATAGGATTTTTGTACTGTCTCTATAGCTGTAGCTTTAAAATTCAACATGTATAATTGGCATGGAAACTTAATTTGCAGTCTTTTCAAGCCTTTAGGATAGTGTGATGTGTGACAAACAACCTCAAATGTGAATGCCTTGATTTTATTTTTATGGTGACTTTAGCTACAGCATTTCCTATTCCCAGAGCTAAACACTGGAATAATACTGACATCATTTAACATTAAGCAATTGTGTTTAAAGAGTAATTTGTGTCATGTATATATTTGATTTTTTTTCCTCTTCTACGTAATTTTATTTGAACAAATGTAGACAGTTTATATGTTGCCTTTTTGTTCAAATTTGCATGGCCTATTAAGTTGGCTGGAGAGTGTTTTATGTGGAAATATTTTCAAGATAATGTTCCTTAGGAAGAAAATAACATTTTTCGGTTGAGGGAAGGAATGCCATACATACTGTCTCTTCAGCTCTGAAATACTCCAATTTAGAGCCAGGAAAAATCACAGGTCACACCGATTTTTGGCATTTAAAAGCTAAGGAATATACTTAGCACTTAATCTTTTCAGTTTTCCAGTTTACTTCTCAGGAATGAAGGGCAGTCTATGGTTGACAATGGAGTTTTGTGATCTGCTTATTGTAACTGACAACTGTTTTCAACTCTAAGAGCTAAACTATTGGCAGTTCATGTTAAGTTAGAGTGAGGTTGTAGGTAGTGTCAGTGAGTGGCTCTTGTGCCCACTGTAGACATTAGGCCTGCACTAGGGCCATGTGCTGTCAAGATTCAGGAACATGGCTTTAACAAGTAGATCTTGTACCAAGGCAGAGGCCATGCCATGCCGTACTTTTAGGAAGTCTGAGGTGATAAATATTTCAAGGTCAGTGAAGTCCTATCATTCTCCCCTTCCTCATCAGCAATGATAGAAATGTCCCAGACTTTTCTAAATCCCAGTGATAAGGATGTGCTGATATTCAACACAGTCCTTAAAGTGAAAAGTGAGTTGTTGCTGACCTCCACAAAAGAATACGGAAAAAAGCCTTGCTGTACACCTAGTTGTACAGCCACTCTGGCCAATTCTATTTCCTGTCCCTCTGTGGTTCTGACTGGAGACCCCATTGTTGGGGGGGGAGGTCTTACCCATTTAATATAGAAATGATATGAATAACTAATGCAGTGTACTTGGAAAATCCAAATAAGGAAGTGTTAAGGTTGGTGCATATATTTCTCAAATTTTCATTGTCAGAACAAATGGATGGAGAATATTATTTAGACTAATCCAGATTTGCTTTCTATGAAAATCAAATGTCTGGATTATTTTCCTTTTCTCATGGCCTAAGAAATAAGTATTGATAAGGAATGATTTGAATGTAATTTTGTGAATGTGTGGAAAATATAAAGCAGGGATTTAGCCTTAATAAAGGTAACCTTCTGACATCTGTTGTTAATCCCCCTTTGTACTCTTATCCTGTATCTGCACTCTGTTATTTTGAGATGTCATACTGTACACTGTATTGTAAAAATAAAAGTAAAATTATATTTCAAATTTTAAAAGCCACTGAGCAATTTCTATTGGTATTTGCTCTGCCACTCAAGGTTTCCACACATGTAAAGACCACCCTTCAAGTTTTTGCCAAAATCAAGACCATTGGATCCTCCAGGCACAACACAAAATACCTTTTGATTTGTTCTTTACAGTGGGGTAGTGCCCCCTGTTGGCACAGATATAGGTAGGTCCTGTTTCCTTAATTATTAAAACCAACAACTAAGTGTATTAAAGATGGACAACGCAAGGCTGTTAACTTGGAAGTTTTCTGGAGAAGGAGTTATGTAATATTCAGGCAAATGGACCTTATGTGCAGCCTGGGATTTGAGGACACTGAGGCAGCATGTGAATTGTTGGCAAATATATAACATACTTTGTTTCTCTTCATTTCTCCTTTTTTTCTGCTATACATCTCCCAAAGGTCATAAATCATACACCAACAAAGTTTCTTACGTATATACACCTGCCACTGCAGTTCAGCTTTCCATTCCTATTCCTGATCTATATTCTTCCCGTTTCAGATAACTGATGCCACACAACAAATTATGTGTCCGTTGTTTTCTCGATTTCTTTTTAACAAATGCTAAACTAAAATCATCTGCACTTTTGTAGGCATTTTAACTAAGGCCAGTACATTCCAGGGCTTTAAGAAGCCACAGGAGAATTCTAGGGTCCTTTGGCTTGTTGCTTTAAGGTGAATATTGAATTTACCTAAATGTGGAAAACCACTATCTGGATCCCTACTTCAAACTAATTTTTGCCTCCTAGAAAGGCAGTACATAATGCTTAAAATGTAAAGATCAAATTAAATCAAATCATACTTGACTTGCATTCCAGCTGTGCTCTTTGACTTGTCAAAGCCTCAATTTCCTCATCTGCAAAATGGAGATGGTAGAATTTACAGTTCAGCAGGATGTTGGGAAGACGAAATGTTAAACAAACAGTTACCTATTTTTAAAGTACTTGTGAACTGAGTTGTTGGTTTTCCAGTCATTACTGAATTTACACTGAACCTAAGATTTTATTCTGTGAGCCCCAACCAGATTTCCTAAATATCAGCTTCTCCAGAACAGTCCCAATGTCTTTAAATACCCAAAGTTTGAAATATAGATGAAACAGAAAGGAAAAGTTAAGGTGTAAAAACTCTGAAAGTAGACTGCTTAGACTTAAATTCTGGATTTTCTACTTTCTAGCTTTTTAACTTAAGACTAATTACTCAAGTTTCCTGTGTCTCCAGTTTTTCCTCTGTAAAATAGGGGGTTAATATGTGCCTCTTATGGTTATTGTAATGAAGTAATATAAACAAAATACTTAATAACAGTGCCTGGCACATAACTAAGACCTGCTATTTTATAGATGTTAAATGCTTGCAAAATCATTTAATACTTTAAAACTGCCTAGTAGAAACTTTATGTAAAACATAAACCACTTAGGCACAGTGGTTTATGCCTGTAATCTCAGCACTTTGGGAGGCCGAGGTGGGCAGATCACTTGAGGTCAGGAGTTCGAGACCAGCCTGGCCAACATGGTGAAACCCCATCTCTACTAAAAATGCAAAAATTAGCTGGGCATGGTGGCGCACAACTATAATCCCAACTACTTGGGGAGTAAGGCAGAAGAATCTCTTGAACTGAGGAGGTGGACGTTGCAGTGAACCAGTGTCACTGCCACTGCACTCCAGCCTGGGCTACAGAATGAGACTCTGTTTCAAAAAAAAAAAAAAAGAAAGAAAAACTACCTAGACTGTGATGTCACTTGATTAAAATACAATATTAATAAAGATAGTGTCACAATTTCAGAACTAAACATGGCCAATCATGTCAAAAATGCCTGGAACTGGTTGCAAGAAAGACTGAGTAATCATGGATGGCTCATGCCAAATCAAACTACTAAAAACCTCAGACACCTGATGTGGCCAAATGGTTCATCTTCATAAAGGAAAACAAATTTTTATCACTTATAAATAGTAAAAAGTTACCTTATTTCTTACTCTAAAATGGGAACTAGTTATTTTTCTTAGATTAGCAAATAAGGAGGTATTATAATGCCCTCATAACTCACCAGCAATCATTTATTAGTACCCCAAACGCAACAGTTGTCTCAAAGTAAGCCTTTTTGTAAAACTCTAATACATGGAGGGGGAAAAATGGCCACTCACTTCCTACATGTCTGCAGAGAAAGCTCTGGCTGACACTACTGATCTGAGCATGAGAACATGACAACAGTAAATTAATAAAAATTGAATGACTTATTTTTAAATCATTTTACTCTGTTTATACCACAGTCACATTTAAATTGGCAGAACTGCTCCCATGACAGACAAGACAGGGACCTGTCATGCAAGGAAAAGTGCAGGTTTTCACAAAGTTTGAGAAGTACCATGGTAACACAAGAATGGCTGCAGCAATTTCAGACAACAGCGCCAAGGTTTGCAAGAGGGTAGGAATGAAAGCTGCTCCACAGTAATTGGCCTGAGACCACTAATGCTTCCTAAGAGGTATTTCCTAATATGCTTGGTAAGCACAGCACGTGTAACACAGATGTAAATGGAGTAGGATAACACTTCAGAGTAAATTCTTTAAGTTCCTGGGCAGGTTTTACAGATCTCTTTCATCCATGATAAATGGTTGCTAAATTATGATTCTGCAAAAGTAATCCCATAAACAGACATCCAGGTAAATGTTACAACCAGTGAAATTCTTAGGCCAAAAAATAAATAGCCAGACAAATCAAACCTACACACTATGAATTAAGATGAAGCCAGTGTTAGGGTTTCTAAAAGAACCAGAACAGGAAAGATTATTCAAACAGAAGATCCTCATCCTTCTCTTCAGCTAGAAGATTAGCAGGCTCCAGCACCTCTCCAGCTGCTCTCCTTTGTTCCAAATCCTTCTCAGATTTTTCCTTTAGAATCTTTTTCTTCTCCTGTATTTTCTTTAACCTGTAAAATACAGGTGGGGGTGCATTTTTAAAACACTTTCAATATTAAGTAGATTTGATTTCTTTTAGTTTTGTCACAAGGATAATAAACACCTATACCTAGAAAAAAAAAAACTTGGTACTTTTACTAATTTCATTTTCAGTAATTTATTTATAACCCTTTTTTAAAAATACTAATTTTAAGCTAATAACTGGTTTAACCTGAGATAGAAGCCTTTTTTTTTTTGAGACGGAATCTCACTCTGTCGCCCAGGGTGGAGTGTAGTGGCACAATCTTGGCTCACTGCAACCTCCCCCTGTGGATTCAAGCAATTCCTTGCCTCAGCCTCCCAAGTAGCTGGGATTACAGGTGCATGCCGCCACGCCTGGATAATTTTTTTTTAATTTTTAGTAGAGACGGGGGGGTTTCACCATCTTGGCAAGGCTGGTCTTGAACTCCTGACCTTGTGATCCACCCGCCTTGGCCTCCCAAAGTGCTGGGATTACATGCATGAGCCACTGAGCCTGGCCTAGAAGCCTTTAGTAGGTTAAATTTTGAAATCCATTCTCTAATGGAACAGATTTTGAGCATTCAGGCATTTTTTTAAATTTTGGCTCAACACAACCCTGAGTATCATGGAAGGACAGAAACTAACCTTTGATAATTAAGATTATAGACCATAATTAGATGGTAACTCCAGATCTAAGACCTCCCATGTCTTTCCTAAATACTCTTGCCTTCACCTACCTCCCATTTCTCTGAACTGAGTATACAGACCCCTGTATACCACCAGTTTAGTATTTATCGCTGTTGACTCTAAATGTTCATAGTCAATTCATGGACATGCATAATTTCTCCCCAAGTGCTGTGCTAATTCTCTAATGGCGTGATTTATATACTATTTGGTAATGCCTCCAGGTGCTTTATACCTTCTCCTTAACATATTCAACATGAAATACATATTTGTTGAATAACAGCTGAATTCTAGTTTCTTCTCTCAGTTTTTATGTAGGAGACACCCAATCTAAATCATCATTTCATTTTAAAGAATAATCAGGGGCCGGGCGCGGTGGCTCAAGCCTGTAATCCCAGCACTTTGGGAGGCCGAAACGGGTGGATCACGAGGTCAGGAGATCGAGACCATCCTGGCTGACACGGTGAAACCCCGTCTCTACTAAAAAATACAAAAAACTAGCCGGGCGAGGTGGCAGGCACCTGTAGTCCCAGCTACTCGGGAGGCTGAGGCAGGAGAATGGCGTGAACCCGGGAGGCAGAGCTTGCAGTAAGCTGAGATCCAGCCACTGCACTCCAGCCTGGGCCACTCCGTCTCAAAAAAAAAAAAAAAAAAGAATAATCAAGAGCCAGGCATAGTGGCTCATGCCTGTAATCCTAGCACTTTGGGAGGCCAAGGTGGGTGGACTACTTGAGGCCAGGAGTTTTGAGACCAGCCTGGCCAACATGGTGAAACCCCATCTCTACTAAAAGTACAAAAAAATTATCCAGGCATGGTGGCACATGAGCCAAGATCACCATTGCACTCCAGCCTGGGTGACAGAGCCAGACTCTGTCTCACACATACAAAAAAAAATAATTAGAAAAAGAATAATTGAGTCTTGGCTGGTCCGAAGGTAGTGAGTTATCTCTATTATTCACAATCAGTTACAGATCAAACTCCTTGTTCTACTCTTTCCCCACTTTTCACTACTGCATTTGACTATCTTAAAACGTATATATTTTTAAAAATTAAGTCTAAATAGTTTCTCTGAAAGGCCTAAGTTTTTGGAAATGCCATGTTATAGGAACATGTAAAATTTGACAGATTTGCTTCCACAACTTTTGGTAATATTTCATGCTTCTTATTTATCAAAATAAAACACAAGCTGTGCTAATTCTAAAGAACATAAACCAACAAGTCATTCAGCAAATAGAGCCTTTGGAATATGGAAAACAAAAAATGATCAATAACTGCCAATTTCAACAAACCTATAGAACTCTTCTCGCTCTCTCTCATCCAGCTCTGTGATGATATAAGCAAGAGTACGTTCAATCCGGGGAATGATGACTAGAGTTAAAAAAAATAATAATATGTGTGAGAACTTCAAACCCCTTTTTTCAAATTATCAGTGCTCATTTGTATAACCAGTTATTTTTTCCTAATTGTAAAATTAATATGCATTTAATGCAGAGAACTTGGAAAATAAAAACACAAAGAAAAAAAACACAAAATGGAGTATAATCCGAATATCCAAAAGAGTAACTACTGTAAACGTGTTGGTGTATACCCTTCTAGTATCTTTTCTATGCACAGATAACCTATGGGACCATAACAAATATAACACTGAATGTGCTGAATTCTATGAATATGTAACATTGAAGCACAGATGTTATTTTAAATATAGTAGCAATCAACTGTTAAAAAATTGAGGAGAGAGAATGCTCGATTTTGAGTTTATGTCATTAGGTTTGACTTTGCATAGAGTTTACCTATTCTGCTTCTAGAATGTGAACTCTGAGGGTGAGAAGTATAAATTATCCTTTTTTTTTTTTTTTTTTTTGCTTCCACTTTCATGTACGAAGTCTGGCACTAGCAAGCAGTCAAAAAAATTTTTTTAAAAATGAGATAACTTTCTCACTAACATTAATACAGCCCCAAGCAAAGGAATTTCTTTACTTCAAATTTTGCTTTCTTACTTAAAATTGAGTGTTTCTTTAATAAAAACTAAGTTTATTGAGCAAAAAGCACTGTCAACACTAAGCAGTCATATTTTTTAAACACTGAAATAAAAGAGATGGAAAATAAGTGCATCAAATAGGAAAATTTTTTAGAAATCAAGGAGAATGGTTTATAGTGATTTAAAGTTAAATATTTAATGTACTCAAAAAGTTACATCGCTCAACCATTAGAACTAAAGAAAACACTAAGGATCTTGAGAAATACTCCTACCCTTAAATAACGGCATGAATAACTGGAAATGAAGAAAACATTCCATAATTTTTAAGTCACCACTTTCCTATGTGTGTAACTCCCACAGATCATACAGGTACTTCTATCAGAACACTTCATAACACTTTTTTGTACTATGGACACACTTCTCTCTTTGCACTGCAGGCAGGGGCAGCATCTTACTCACCTTTCAGTCTTCAGTACAGTGCCTGAATTCTAGCAGTTTCACGACAAGTGGGGGGTATGGACAAGTGACAAAGCACCTCAGAGTACCTATACTCACCATGTTCAATGGCATTTACACGCCTGTTGGTTATCTTAATAGCTTCATCCAAAGTAACAAAAGAAGTCTAAAGTAAGAACAAATTAATAATGTAAGCACAAAGTCTTCTCAATCATTCCCTGATCACTTGACTCCACTAAGTTTGCACTTATAGAAAACACTTGAGAACCAAGACAACTTCTTTTCAGCATGCTTAAAAAACAAAATTCTTAGGCTGGGCGCTTGGCTCACACCTATGACCCCAACACTTCGGGAGGCTGAGGTGGGAGAATCACATGAAGCTGGGAGTTCAAGACCAGCCTGGGCAACGCAATGAGACCTTGCCTCTACAAGAAATAAATTTTAAAAATTAGCTGGGTGTAGTAGCATGCACCTGTAGTCCCAGCTACTTGGTAGTCTGCAGTGGGAGGATCGTTTGAGGCTGCAGTGAGCTATGACTGCCACTGTACTCCAGCTTGGGTGACAGAGTAAGACCCTGTCTCTTCACAACAAAACAAAAACAAAATTCTTGTGAGATTTCCAAAGGGCTAATGCTATTTCCATGCTATTGATAACCTACATGTCACATTTGGTAGGTTTTCAAATTAACCTGCCTGGGCAGGTTGAAAGATCTCATGATTCATGGTTTATATCCTGTCCCTGAGTAAGGAAATCTTGTTTCTCAGACTGTTGACATACTGATTAATATGCAACCTACTGACACTGAAAATGACACTGATTTGTTTCTGAATCATGAAGTTTTACTTCATGATTTACTTGCATGTAGAACATTTTAGCTTGTATTTGCAATCTGTAGCCAATGATTGTGACCTCTGTATTGTACTCTCCAATGAAAAGGACAACTCGGGTATGAGTCGTCCTCCCTTCTCCTAAACTTTCCCATAAAAGCCTTCCAACTTGTAGCAGACTCTAGAACACACGCAACTTTGTTGGTGTCTTTCCGGGTCAGTCCTCACATTTGGCTTTTAATAAACCTTTATCAAATCATTTCTGCTTCAACAGGCTTTACTTGAGTTGACACTATTATAATTTGTTTACTACCATCTCACCTAAATAACAACATAAAAATGACAAGAAAGAATCAAGCACTAATAACCTAGATATATACTAACTGGCCACATAGGGGAAAAAATGGCCTTCCATGCACAAAATGTTTATTTACATTTACATTTAAATCTAGTATTAACTTGCTGTTCTCACTTAGCAAAGAGTGAAACTGGGCTGGGTGAGGTGGCTCACACTTGTAATTCCAGCACTTTGGGAGGCTGAGATGGCAGGATTTCTTGAGGCCAGGAGTTTGAGACCAGCCTGGGCAACATAGCAAGACCACATTTCAACTAAAAAATTCAAAAAAATTATCCAGATGAGGTGGCACAAACTTATAGTCCCAGCTACTTGGGAGGCTGAGGCGGGAGGACTGCTTGAGCCCAGGAGATCCAGGCTGCAGTTAGCCAAGATCGTAACACTGCACTCCAGCTTGGGCAACAGAGCAAGACTTTGTCTCAAAGAAAAAAAACAAAAACAAAAAAAATAAGAGTGTACCATAGCACATACATTTTGTTAATAATAACAAGTAGGGGCCAGGTATGGTGGCTCATACCTATAATCCCAGGACTTTGGGAGGACGAGGCGGGCTGATTACTTGAGCCCAGGAGTTTGAGACCAGCCTGGATGACATGGTGAAACCCCATCTCTACAAAAAATACAAAAATTAGCTGGGTGTGATGCAGCATGCCTATAGTCCCAGCTACTCAGGAGGCTGAGGTGGGCAGATCACTTAAGCCCAGGAGGTTGAGGTTACCGTGAGCTGAGATTATGCCACTGCACTCCAGCCTGGGTGACAGAGTGAGACCCCCATCTCGAAAAATAAATAATTTTTTAAATTAAAAAAAGTAGGGGCCAGGCACAGTGGCTCATGCCTGTAATCCCAGCACTTTGGGAGGCCGGGGCGGGTGGATCGCCTGAGGTCAGGAGTTCGAGACCACCCTGACCAACATGGCGAAACCCCGCCTCTACTAAAAATACAAAAGTTAGCCAGGCATGGTGGCCCATGCCTGTAATCCCAGCTATTTGGAAGGCTGAGGCAGGAGAATCGCTTGAACCCAGGAGGCAGAGGTTTGCAGTGAGCCGAGGTCGCGCCATTGCACTCCAGTCTGGGCAACAAGATTAAAACTCCATCTCGAAAAAATAATAAATAAATTTTTAAAAGTAGGGACAATGGTACAAAAGCCATCACTTCAGAAATCAAAATATTATGTTTGTTTTACATAGGATCATGGGAACAGTTGAAAGTACAAAGTACCGTATATGCTGACTCAAGACCAGACTCTCCTCCACTTGACTGTTAGAAATCAAACTACAACAGTTCTCTAGGTCTTTTGCTACTTACCTGCAGCGAAGCTAGTTCCACCAGTAGTTCCACTGCTTTGGCATAATTCCTCTTTAATTTAGCCAACTGTTCCCCACCTCTGGCTAAACCAGTCAGTTCATAACCTGAAAGAACCAGTCAGACAACATTTGTAATTAGAGAGTAAATAATCTTCCCTATAAATTTTCCCAAAAGGAGATAATTCAGAATAATAACAAATATGGAAAGACAAATTCACTAATCTTCATTGAATGTAAACATGAAGTACCTATCTCACTTCCCAAACACTATAGGAGCATGCTACTAAATACAGTTTTCCACAAGAATACTATTCTAAATATAACTAGAAGCTCTTAACCAACCTTCACTTCACTAGCTTGATGCCCATTATTCCCTTTGAAAATCATATTGCCTGATGCCCAGAGTACAATGACACTCTGTGAACAGGTGACTCTCTAGAATGCTCTACTTCTTCGTATGAAATGTACTTAATATTCTATATGATTTAATTAAATATTACATGAAACAAGGAAATATGAGTGCCAAAAGAAAGAATATTGTTTGTTTGTTTATGTATTTATTGAGATGGGGTCTCACTCTGCCACCCAGGCTGGAGTGCAGTGGCACAATCTCAGCTCACTGTAAGCTCCACTTCTCAGGCTCAAGCAATCCCTCCACCTCAGCCTCCCGAGTAGCTGGGACCACAGGCGCATGCCACCAGGTCCAGCTAATTTTTGTAACTTTTTGGATAGAGATGGAGTTTCACCATGTTGCCCAGGCTGGTCTCAAACTCCTGGGCTAAGGCAATCTGCCTGCCTCAGCCTCCCAAAGTGCTGGGATTACAGGTGTGAGCCACTGCGCCTAGCCAAGAATATTGTTTCTATCAAAAAAGTTAATACTTTACTTTAGAAAGAAAATATGCTGTCAAATTAGGAATGGAATGAATAAGACAGTTATTTAAAAAGTGGGAGTGGGCTATAAAAATCTAGAAAGAATCCGCATTCAGGTTGCATCCTAGTGTCTAAGATCTTATTTGACTTTAAAGAGACCCAAAATGGGAATTATAAGCAGTGCATTGTGGGTGTAGGATACGCAGAAAGACAACACAGAAGTCTAATCAGTGAATTCATACTCAAAAGGCCTTATATTTTTTAAATAGCAAATGATTCTACATTGATATATTTCTGATAAAATACTGAAATATTTTAAGGTATGTACAGTGTTTTATGACTTCCTAGCATAAGACCTTTTTTTTTTTTTTGAGACAAGGTTTTGCTCTGTTGCCCAGGCTGGAGTGCAGTCGCATGATCAGAACTCACTGCAACTACCTCCCCAGTTCAAGCACTCCTCCCTCCTCAGCCCCCAAAGTAGCTGAAACTACAGACACATGCTACCACACCCGGCTGATTTTTTGTATTTTTTGTAGAGACGGGTATTTGCCTGCCTTAGCCTCCCAAAGTGCCAGGATTACAGGCATGAGCCATTGTGCCTGGCCTTAAGACCTTTTGATTAATTGATCAACTATTGTCCTCACTATATCAGTAAAAGGATTTCTAACTCAGGAACCTCTCAACATCTAGCACCATTTTCCAGAACTTAGTTCATTTAAAGAGGAAACAGGAAATCTCAGAGACACAAAGTAATATAAAAAGTTTCACACTTACTGTCAGTTCCTTCATGGTAATGTTCAAATACTGGCAAAGTAACACCTGTTAAACATAGAAGCATATATGGATTCACAAACCTTTAAGTTCTTTTTGTTGTTGTTGTTTTTGCCAAGGCTAGAGTGCAATGGCATGAGCTCACCTCACCACAACCTCTGCCTCCCAGGTTCAAGCAATTCTGCCTCAGCCTCCTGAGTAGGTGGTATTACAGGCATGTACCACCACACCCGGCTAATTTTGTATTTTTAGTAGAGACGAGGTTTCTCCGTTTGTTGGTAAGATGGGTCTCGAACTCCCGACCTCAGGTGATCAACCTCCCAAAATGCTGGGATTACAGGCATGAGCCACCGCGCCTGGCCTAAGTTCTGTTTCTTAATCACTGTTTTCTGTGTTTCTTTTTCAGCGAACTCAAAAGTCAAGAGCTTAAGTCTGGAATTGTAATTCGTTTCAATTAATGAATTTAGGAACTTGCCTTCTTTTTTTTTTCTTTTTGAGACAGAGTCTCACTCTGTCGCCCAGGCTGCAGTGCGGTGGTGTGGTCTTCAGCTCACTGCAACCATCGCCTCCTGGGGTCAAGTGATTCTCCCACCTCAGCCTCCTAAGTAGTTGGGACAACAGGCACATACCACGCCCAGCTAATTTTCTTTTTTTTTTTTTAAGAGGAGTTTCGCTCTTGTTACCTGGGCTGGAGTGCAATGGCACAATCTCAGCTCACCACAACCTCTGCCTCCTGGGTCCAAGTGATTCGCCTGCCCCAGCCTCTCGAGTAGCTGGCATTACAGGCATGTGCTACCACATCCGGCTAATTTTGTATTTTTAGTAGAGATGGAATTTCTCCATATTAGTCAGGCTGGTCTTGAACTCCTGACCTCAGGTGATCCGCCCACCTCGGCTTCCCAAAGTGCTGGGATTACAGGTGTGAGCCACCACGCCCAGCCTAATTTTTGTATTTTTTGGTATAGATGGGGTTTCACCATGTTAGCCAGGCTGGTCTTGAACTCCTGACCTCAAGTAATCCACCTGTCTCAGCTTCCCAAAGTGCTGGGATTACAGGTGTGAGTCACTATGCCTGACCTAATTTTTGTATTTTTTGGTAAAGATGGGGTTTCACCTTGGCCAGGCTGGTCTCAAACTCCTGACCTCAGGTGATCCACCCATCTCAGCCTCCCAAAGTGCTGGGATTACAGGTGTGAGCCACCACATCCAGCGGAACCTGCCTTATTTTTCATTTTTTATTTTTAGATGAAGTCTCACTCTGTCGCCCAGGATGGAGTGCAGTGGTGCAATCTCAGCTCACTGCAACCTCTGCTTCCTGCGTTCAAGCGATTCTCCTGCCTCAGCCTCCCAAGTAGCTGGGACTACAGGTGCATGCCACCACGCCCGGCTAATTTTTATATTAGTAGAGATGGGGTTTCACCATGTTGGCCAGGCTGGTCTCAAACTCCTTGACCTTATGATCCGCCCGCCTCGGCCTCCCAAAGTGCTGGGATTACAGACATGAGCCACCGTGCCTGGCTGGACCCTGCCTTCTTAAGTGTTCACTTCTATACAAAAGTCAAATTATTTTCAGTAATTAGAAACCTGGTTGTTAATGATTTTAACATGTAAAGCCAATCAACTTGTTCTAAGTAGAAGGAAGAAACTAGGACATTAAGATCTTGCTGTATAAACAGGTTAATTTTAAAATGTCACCTCTTTTCTCCCCAAAGAGTTTCTAAAAGGTTGAAATGTTACCTGCTACATTATCTTTCTTCGCTCGAATCTTCACTTGGGCTTTATTTACATTTTGGATAACTGTAGTGCTGCAGAAAAAGAGAAAGCCTTTATTTAGCAGACTGTTTAGAAATAAACCTCTAGGGACTCATTGGATAGTTTTACGTTAAATGAGACCAAGAGTGAGATGTCACAATTAAGTATGTTTTGATAACTGTCCTCTTTCCAAAAAGGGAGAAACATCATTACTGCCAGAGGAGGGCCTCTGAAAGCAGAGAATGAACAATATTCAAAACATTAGCAGTAAGAAAACAACAAAGAATGATTTTAAAGTTCGTGGATTGCTTATGTTTTCAGTCAGAGGTGTGCCACATGGATGTAACCGTAAGAGTTCTTCTACTAGTGTAAGATGGAGAAAACTTCTTCCTAGGTTTCCCGTTGAATTGATTAAGCTGGCGTTCAGTTCCTTTACCCTGGAAACATCTTGCATCTGGCTTTGTGTGACTTCTCAAATGTTACCAGAAAGTGCCTTCCTGGCAGGGTGCGATAGCTCACGCCTGTAATCCCGGCACTTTGGGAGGCCGAGGCAGGAGGATTGTTTGAGGGGTTCAAAACCAGCCTGGGCAATGTGGCGAAACCCAAAAATACAAAAATTAGCCAGTCTCATAACCCAGTCTCAAAACAAAACAAAAATAAATATTATAGAAAGTGTCTTTCCCATAACCACCCTAAAACACTCACATACCACTTATACACTATTGATCTCCACCCTCTGCTAGAAAATTCAATGCAAGCTGTGATCTTGCCAGCACTGGCAAAAATTAAAGCCTACCACTTCAAAGGGCCTTTTTAAGGCCCAAGAGCAGTGAAAGCTCCTAGATAATAGGCATCATGTCATTAGGAAAAGACTAAAATCAGAAACTTCTTGAAAACAACTTCTGCCTCGGCCCCTAATTAGCCAAGTGACCTCAGGAAGGCATTTAATTAAAACTGAGAATAACAGTGCTTGCCTTACCTATCTCACAGTGTTATTTGGAAAATTACATAACATATATAAATTGGCATAACACATTTGCAAGCCATTTTGTATGCTTTGTAAAGGATTTACTGATGTCACCAAAGCCATGAAGTTCATGCCTTTTAAATAATCCAATTCTCAAAAATTTATCCTAATAATTCAGTAGAAACAAAAATACATATGTGTAAAGATGTTCACTACACTTTCCCTAATATTCCAAAACCATGAGAATTAACCCAAATATCCAGCATTAGGAGAAAAAAAAAAATACATCTTGAGAAAGATCATACAGCCATGTTGAAAATAAGGAAAAATGTTTATGATACAACGTTAAATGAAAATGGACGCTAAAATATTAAATATCCTGCGCCTGCAACTATGTAAGAATGCATGTGGAGGATGACAGTGCAGTTAAGGTGATGGGGTTAAAAGAATTCTTCCTTATTATTACTATATCATTTGTCCTTGATGGTTATTTCTAAATTAAAAAATGTTTTTTAAATGAAATGATGAGCCTGACATCACTTTGTTTTGTTTCAAAACACCCCGTTTAGTCTCCTTACCTGAAGTCACCTGCTGTGAACTTGGCTTCGGCTAGTGAAAAGGCAGCTTCTCTCATCACTTCGCCCATCAACATTTTAGTCTGGAAAAGCATAAATCAAGAGCAGATTCAATCAAGCCTTTTACAAGGAAAAATCCCATCATAATTATGTTCCTTTAATAACCATCAGTATTTTATGCTGGCTGTGCATGTAAATATTTGTTTGATAATGATAAAACAAATAGAAATTTCCAATTTTTAACAGTTTTGGTTACGATCACTAACAATATTACAAAACTATGAGTTTTATAAAATTAAAACAGAATAAATGCACTGAAAAACAGAAAACTGAATCTTTACTGAAGGACCTAATTTATTACTGAATGGGTACAAGCTGATCTACTCAAACTAATCTCTTAAATTCACTGCAGTTGCAGTCAAAATCCTAATGCTGTATTAATTTTAAAGTACATCTGGAATATCTAATGTTTCAGAATATTCAATAATGTTTCAGAAATAGAAGAAAAAATGGGTCAGCTGGGTAGGGAGTTGGCTTCCCAGGTATTAAAAAGGTACAGCTACAATAAGGAAATATTAATACATCTGGTATGGGACAGTTAAGTCAATGAAATAGACTAGAGGGTTCAGAAACAACCCCAGGTCAATATGGAAATTTAGTAAAGAAACCACTCAACTGCCTACACACTTACAAAATGATAAAGCTACCTACCTCACATCATACTGCCCCCAAAATTCAGACATAATTAAGATAAAGATTTAAAGAAAAAAACTGTAGAGTAACCAAAGAAAATGTGGTATAACATTTTTCCTAATCATTTTAGGTCTTTTCTAAGCCTTATGTGTAACTCAGAAGCTATATAAAGAAAAAGACTAACAGATTTGACCAAAGGAAAAAAAAATTTAACTTTTTTTTATTTTTCTTTTTATTTTTTGAGACAAGGTCTCACTTTGTTGCCTGGGCTAGAGTACAGTGGTGTAATCATAGCTCACTGCAGCTTCAAACTCCTAGGCTCAGGCAATCCTCCTGCCTCAGGCTCCCAAGTAGCTGGGACTACAGGTGCATGCCACCATACTCCGCTAATTTTCTTATTCTTATTATTATTATTATTTTTGTAGAGATAAGGTCTCACTATGTTGCCTAGGCTGGTCTCAAATTCCTGGGCTCAAACCATCCTCCCACCTCGGCCTCCCAAAGTGTTGGGATTACAGGCATGAGTCACCACACCTAGTATTAACTTTTTTTTTTTTTAAGTTAAAAGATAAGAAAAGGCATGGAGAAAATACTTTTAACATTTTACACATTAGGCAGAATAGACATAGAACCTCTACCAAAGAAAAAAAAAAAAAGACATTTACCAAGAAAATCAAATTGCCAGTAAGCATGAAAAGTTCCTCAACTTCACAAATAATCAAAAGTAGTACAGGGCCAGGCACAGTGGCTAACGCCTATAATCCCAGTGCTTTGGAAGACTGAGGTGGAAGGATCACTTGAGCCCAGGTGTTTGAGATCACCCTGGGCAATAAAGCAAGACCCCATCTCCACAAAAACTTAAAAAATAAAAATAAAAACAGCACTCATAGAAAATACTTTTGTTAAGTACATACAGGTTTAAAAATAAAACACAAAAACTGTAAACTCAGCACTTTGGGAGGCCAAGAAGGAAAGACTGTTGGAGCCCAGGAGTCAAAAAGACCAGCCTTGGCAACATAGTGAGACCTTGTCTCTACTAAAAAAAAAAAAAAAAAAAAAAAAAAAAAAATGAGCTGAGAATGGTAGCATACACCTGTAGTTCCAGCTACTTGAGAGGCTGAGGTGGGAAGATCACTGGAGCCCAGTTTGAGGCTGTAGAGTAAGACCCAGTCTCAAAAAAAAAAAAAAAAAAAAAGAAAAGAAAAGAAAGAAAATGTCATGCCATGCAGTAGTACATGCTACAATAAATTAAAATAAGGAATTGTGAGAGAAGCAAACATGGTATTCACTTTAGATTGGGTGAACAGGAATAGCTTCTCTTAAGAGACTAGAACAGCCAAAGGATCCAGTTATAAGTTCTGGGGAAACAGTATTTCAGGCAGGAAAAAGAGCTAATGAAAAGTACCTGGAAGACCTTAGGAAGAACGCTCTAAATGAGGTAAGAGAGGCAGGCAGGGGGCCAATCAGATCAAGTGGAGCTTTACATGCAACACTGAAGAGTTTGGATTTTATTAAATGAACTATTTGATATTTGACACTTGTTAAACTTATAATGATATTTTTACTTTTGAAAGAAAAAATTTAATTAAAATAACCAAAAAAAAAGTGCTAAGGGCCATGCTGGATTTTCCCAAAATGAATACTATTCTAAGTTCATTCTACCTCTATTATCTTCTTTAGGATCTGTCGAAATCGAAGAGTTAAGGCATCAGATTTTTTCTTCAGGAGGTTTCGACCTGTCTGTGCTCCCTTTAAACGAGCCTTCATGATAGTCTGTGCCCTATATAAACATAAACAAAGTTAAAGACATCTATTTTCATTGTTTAAAAGACAAAAAACCTCCCCACCAGTGTTAAAATTATCCTTTATCCTTTGATGTGATGAGAGGGAGAATATATAGAGAATTTGTAGCTGACAGGTTTAACTGATGCTATGGCTTGAATATGTCCCCAATCTTCATGTGTTGGAAACAATCTCCAATGCAACAATGTTGAGAGGTGGGACTGTTAAGAGATGACTGGGTCACATGGGATCTGACCTCCATGAGTGGATTAATGTCATTATGGTAAGACTGGATTCCATATTGCAGGAGTGGGTTGGTTATAAATGTGAGTGCAGCTGGGCACACCTGTAATCCCAGCTAGAGGTGTAAGTGGGAGGATCCCTTGAGCCCAGGAGTCCAAGTCCAGCATGGGTAAAGATAGTAGCAAGACTCCATTTTTGTTTTTTGTTTTTTGTTTTTTTTTGAGACTGAGTCTCACTGTGAAGCCCAGGCTGGACGCAATGGCGCGATCTTGACTCACTGCAACCTCCACCTCCCAGGTTCAAGCGATTCTCCTGCCCCAGCCTCCCAAGTAGCTGGAACTACAGGCGTGTGCCACCAAGACCAGCTAATTTTTTTGTATTTTTAGTAGAGACAGGGTTTCACCATATTGATCAGGCTGATCTCGAATTCCTGACTTTAAGTGATCTTCCCACCTCAGCCTCCCAAAGTACTGGGATTACAGGCATGAGCCACCACGCCTGGTCCGACTCCTTATTTTTTGAGACAGGGTCTTGCTCTGTCACCCAGGCTGGATTGCAGTGGTGTGATCATAGCTCGCTGCAGCCTCTAACTCCTGGTCTCATGCAATCCTCCAGCCTCAGCTTCCCAAAGTGCTGAGATTATGGGCATGAACCACTGCACCTGACCCTGTCCCTTTGGAAGGAAATAAAAAGGCATGTGTGACCCTTTCTTGATCTCTCACCCTCTTGCCTTCTGCCATGGGATGACACAGCAAGAAGGCCCTCACCCTTCTCAGCCTCCAGAACCATGAACCAAATAAATTTTTTTTTCTTTATAAATTACCCAGTCTCAAGTATTGTTATAGCAGCAGAAAATGGACTAAGACAACTGGTTTTTCAATAATGTAGATTTCTACCATCAGTGTTCCATAAATGAAAAGTTTATTAATTTACAATAGAAACAATTTTAGAATCAATATCTGGAATATTTATTAAATCATAATAAACATTATCAGGAGCCTTATTTTATGATGCCAACATATTTTAAATACTTATCTGATTTGTAAGTTAAAATAATATCTACATTTTAGTTTCCATTGGAGGTATATTAAGGATTTAAAAATCTATCCACTAATATATATCAAAATTTTAAACGCAATTATTTTCAAGACCAACAATTCCACTTTGAGGAATTTATCCTACAAATTTATCCCCACATGTGTACAAAAACATGTGCAAGGTTTAAAAGATGGGTACTCCAGCATTATGGTAATAGCAAAAGGGAGAAACAAGCTAAATGCTAAATACATCATAGTTCACCTACCATGGAATGATATACAGTCATTAAAAAAGACGAAGGTATATAGGCATGTGCTGTCTATATTACAGTCTTATGCAAAGTAAGGAAAAAATGTGCTTATATAGATGCAGAGAATAGTTCTAGAAAGGATTCAGAAAAACTGGCAAGAGTTACCTTTGATAAATGGGACTGGATGAAAAATATGGATTTACTTTTTACTACTATATTCTTTTGTACATTTTGCATTTTATTTTATTTTTATTTTATTATTATTATTTTTTTTTTCAGGCGGAGTTTCGCTCTTGTTGCCCAGGCTGGAGGGTGCAATGGCGGGATCTCGGCTCACAAAACCTCCGCCTCCTGGGTTCAAGCGATTCTCCTGCCTCAGCATCCCGAGTAGCTGGGATTACAGGCATGTGCCACCATGCCCGGCTAATTTTGTGTTTTTAGTAGAGACGGGGTTTCTCCAAGTTGGTCAGGCTGGTATCGAACTCCTGACCTCAGGTGATCCGCCCACCTTGGCCTCCCAAAGTGCTGGGATTACAGGTATGAGCCACTGCACCTGGCCTGCATTTTTTATACCACAATAATTTACCACATTTTCTATTAAAAGTGTGGTATTAACATGTTTTGATATCATCAAGATCCTAACACCAATCATTTTATTAATTTGTAAAAGACTCTAGGTAATAAATGACATATATAAGATTCCTGAGAAGTGACAAGCTAAATTTACACTGAAGTCTCCTCACTTCCTTGTTTCAATTTTTTTCCCCATCAGAAGCCCCAATACCAAAGTCAAGCAGAAACTGACATTTCTGTTCTTGCTGCCATATGCCAGATAAAATTTAATAATGAAAAAAAGTAGAGCCCAGTTTGAGGCTGTAGAGTAAGACCCTGTCTCAAAAAAAAAAAAAAGAAAGAAAGAAAAGAAAAAAAATGTCATGCCATGCAGTAGCACATGCTACAATAAAATTAAAATAAGGAATTGTGAGAGAAGCAAACATGGTGTTCACTTTAGATTGGGTGATCAGGAACAGCCTCTCTTAAGAGACTAGAATAGCCAAAGGAGCAATTTATAAGTTCTGGGGAAAGAATATTTCAGGCAGGAAAAAGAGCTAATGAAAAGTACCTGGAGGACCTTAGGAAGAATGCTCTAAATAAGGTAAGCGGTACAGTGGCTTATGCCTGTAATCAGCACTTTGGGAGGCTGAGGTGGGTAGATTGCTTGAGTCCAGGAGTTCAAGGCCAGCCTGGGCAACATGGTGAAACCTGTCTCTACAAAAAAAAAATACCAAAATTACCTGGGCATGGTAGGGCACACCTGTAGTCCCAGATACAAAGAAGACTGAGGTGAGAGGACTGATTGAGCCCAGAAGGTCTAGGCTGCAGTGAGCTCTGATCATGCCACTGCACTGTAGCCTGGACAACAGAGCAAGACTCGGTCTCAAAAAAACAAGTGTTTGGGTAATAAAATTCAACAACAGATTGTATAACCTAGACACAGTATAACCTAACCTAGACAAAGTGATTTAAGGGGATATATTTTCATACGACTGGTGTTTTAAAATCGCATGTACTAATAAACCAGGTGCAGTGGCTCACACCTATAATACCAACACTTTGGGAGGCCGAGGCAGGTGGATAACTTGAGGTCAGGAGTTTGAGACCAGCCTGGCCAACACAGTGAAACCCCATCTCTACCAAACAAATACAAAAATTAGCCGGGTATGGTGCCGCATCCCTGTGGTCCCGGCTACTTGGGAGTCTGAGGCACAAAAATCACTTGAACCCGGCAGGCAGAGGTTGCAGCAAGCCAAGATCAAGTCACTGCACTCCAGCCTGGGTGACAGAGTGAAATCCTGTCTCAAAACAACAACAACAACACACACACACACACACACACACACACACACACACACCCCATTTGGCCAAATTCTTAGATTATACTGGAATCTTTTACCATAGGGCTAAGATCACTAAGACAATTCTATAGCTGAAAGGGACTTTAGACATTAACTTAAAGATTAGAAAAATGAGGCTTAGAAAAGTAAAACAACTTTCTCAAAGTTACTTAGTGAAGAAAAGGCAGGGCAGGAACCTGAACCAGACTTTTGATTCCACTGACTTTCCCAATGCTCAAACTAAGGCTCCAACCTAGGTTCACTGTACCCCAACCGTGTGCCTCCCCTTAAAGACAACAATTATCACTGGCTCACTCTGCACTGACTGGCCTCACAAGAGATCTTATCAAGTGAAGCTGGTTTAGTTTCCAGCCTGAGCAGGAGCTATCCAGCCCAATGTGTGCATTTAACATACTGTATTGTTGACAGTAAATACTAGAACTCGGGCTCAAAGAGCTGGATCAAATTTAAGTCAAATTGTAGTACTGCATATAGCAGTCAGTTTATAGTAAAAGGTAAACTGGTTGATAAAATTGAATTTACCATGTTAATTTTAATTTCCTCCTAGGGAATGGTATCTCTGTGAAATGGGCAATTTTAATTCCTGAAACTCTAAGGGCAGCTTGCACACTGACAGCTAATATGTAGCAGAACCTGGATTTAATGGACTTCTGTTGACTCCAAATTTTTCATGCGTCTTCTACTTCCACTCTAAAATTGTTTTGCTTTCTGTGGTACCAAAGTGGGTGAAAGTAACATCACAGAATAATACTGTTGTTGAAAGGAACTGTCTGTGAAACAGGCTGCCAATGTTTTCTAGCCTATGGCTTTTAAAACTTGCTCCTTTGTTTCAGAGCTGCTCAGTCCTACTCAAACAGTTTGACCTTTAGCTAGGATGATGACTTTTCTTCCAGCTGAATCAAAGACATCTGACTACATGACAAAAAGCCTGCTGCCAGCCATGGGGAAAATATTTAGAGATTATTTCCTGCACCTGATTTTCCTCTCAATCAGCAAGCTGAGAGCTTTCAAATAGTAGTTTTCACCTTCATGAGCCTATTATTTTTCTTACCTAAGCCCAAAGACGTCTATTTTTGCCTCTTAGTCTCAAAGTAAAAGTTCCAAAGTAAAAACAAAAAGTTATTCTGACTGCTGTCAAAGATAAACACAGCCAGACATTCGTTAAAGCAATGAAAACAGATTTTATTCAGTAAACCACTGATAGCAGGGGAAAGAGCTGAGCTCAATTCTGGTTTGTGCAGAGTGACTGTCCATTTTAAAAAGAAAGTAAGGGAGTGGCAGGAAGCCAGCCACAAGTAGAGTCAGAGAAGAGAAACTTAAAGGGTTGGTCAGTGTAAACGCAATGCTACCTGGCAATTAGTAAGTTATTGTTCTATCCTCCCACACAGACTGGGAGACAAAGGCCCTATCCCTCCTGATGATTACATTTCAAAGAAATGGCTCTCTAAGATACTTGAAGGGACACCAGAGTTGGAAGAGATAACATATTCACAATTGTAAGCCTGTTTTTCGTAAATGCTCTAAAAAAGGAAGGACAGGTCAATTAGGTGTTGACTAGAACAAACAGTAAATTCTCCTCCTAGCTTTGAGCTTTTTCAGGCAGGCATTTTAATGGGGGGGGGCTGGGGTCACCCTTGGGGCAGGTTTTACGCTGCTAGAAGATAAACTAGCGTCGGTGTCTCTCAGTGCGTAAGTTTTGACTGAGTCATCACGTGCTAGGAGTTCTGCAGTTGCCACTAACCCGGGATAGTCCCCATCTTTATTTCCCCACAACTAGCTTGCTGCCTACTTAGTGCGAACAGCTATTAGAAAGTCAATAGGTGAAGGTAAAAAATTTAAAAACTTCATTTCATTAAGAGCTATGTAGTCACCCTGGCAGAGACAAATCTGGGCTTCAGGTTTGAATGTGACTTTTATTTTAAGCGTCCTCAGATTCTCTCAGAGAAAGGACAGAAAGAGGAAAAACAACAAAACACCCCCACAGAGATAGGACCACAATAAAAGGATCTAAATGTCAGGGTTAAAACTGATTTTCTGCTTCCTCACTGTAAAGAAAAAGGGAAAGCCAGGCGCGGTGGCTCCCACCTATAATCCCAGCCGCCAGGGAGGCTGAGGCGGGAGGATCGCTTGAGCCCAGGAGTTTGAGGCTGCAGTGAGCTATGATCACACCACTGCACTTCAGCCTGGGAGACAGAGCGAGACCCTGTCTCTTATTAAAACAAACAACAAACTAAATAAATAAAAATAAACAGGATGAGGAGGAGAAAGGGAGCGAGTTGTTGGGCACATTTGAGAAAACGTCAAAATTTTCTTTACAAACTAGCCAAAAACCTACAGTGATATGCCACTTTCCTGACAAAGAATTCAGGCCCCAAAAGAAAGGTAGCCCACAACTGAGCGTATTCCCAAGCATGAGTTCTTTCAAGAAATATTTTTTTGTGGACCTTCTATGGATTGTTAAGACATTCTTTCCTCCTGGAGAGAGCCCACAGTCTAGTGGGAGAGAAAGACACATAAACAAATATCTACTTTACAATGTGATGACTGGTATTAACACAGGTCTTAACAAGGTGCAGCGGTGAGAGAGCAAAAGCTGTGCCTCAGAAACACAGGGATATCCTCTCACAGCCGGTGACATTTGGTGGGATCTTGGAAAATGAGTAAGGGGATCCAAGATCGAATCCGAGGACTATGCTAAGGCGATTCGATTCCATCCCCACTTTGGCTTAGGGACCTCTTCTATATCCTCAGTAAACGTCCCTTCTCAGAGCATTTATTAAAACCTCCTTGGCCTTTCCAGACGAATGTCTGGCTACATAAACTGTGAGCTCTGTGAGGGCAGAGGTGGCGACGGTTCAGTTATATAAATCCAGTGCCCGGCTCAGTAAGGGTATGTGGAATGGATGAATCCATTAATGAATAAAGACAGCGGGCCTCCACAAAAGCCCGCCGGCCGGGCGCCTTTTCCTACCCGCTGGGATCGCTTCATCCAGCCTGATTCACTCAGGAGGAATGTGCGAAGAGGCCGTCACGAAGCTTCGCCCTAGACTCAAGAAAAGAGCCTGGGAAAAGCTCAAGAAACAAGGACCCTCACTGTGGCCCAGGGTCTGAAGGGATCGCGCTCTGGGTTCCTAACCCTGTGAAAGCGGCTCATCCCATTCCTTTACTTACATTCTCGAGGGAAAGATTTCAATTCGGTCTTTGCCCGACATTCTGACGATAACTGTTCGGCTCGGGTCCCCGGCCGGGCAACCGAGGCTACAACAGCTCCAGAACTGGCCTCCACAGTGACTTCCTCTACAGGAGTCAGCTGGTTGTGTCACTTGACCCCCTCTCGTTGCTAAGAAGCAGCAGGGACACCCATTTTCACTTCCGCTTCCGGTTGTCAAGAGGAGGAAGGGGGAGGACAGAACAGAGGCGTTGCCCGGATGTCTAGGCGCGCGCACCGCGGAACCATCCCTCAATTCCGGTTCGCCTCCCAACCCCTCCCCATCCAGCTTCCCTGAGGCTGCGCAATACGCGGCACGTGCCAGGCCAAAGACTAGGAGCGAAGCGTGCACGCCTTGTTTCTCTCCACCTGTCGTCTCTGGTCACAGCGCCATCTCATGGTTAGCTGAAACTGTGAACGAGGATACATTCTTCAGGGGCAAGGAATCAGAGTCCTATGTCTTTCTCGCGCCTTGAATGTTACTTAGCTAAAGCTAAGATAGCGAGAAACCGTACTTTTCGGGTCCTTCCATGATCTACATTCGTCCTTGTTCTCGGAGGACCCAGACTCTATGGTTAATGATGAAGAGGGGTCTCTATTCGTTCAACGCTTGCGCAATACGAGGAGGTTCCGCATGCGCAGTCGGGTGACCGAAGCGCACGCTGAGGAGGATCGGCGGCCGGTGAGGGAGAAGCAAGTCTGGTCTCTCTGATTAAAGAAGGCGGCTGTGGTCTCCACTGCGGGAATCACACACATACCTCAGGTGACTAATCCCAAGCTCGGTTTCTCCAAGAACTCACTTTGGTTTGTGTCCAGTGACATGGGTGTTCGAGAGCGGGTAGGCCCCGGGCTAACACCTCCCTTTCCCGTCCCTGCGCGGGAAGTGGCTGGACAGCACCGCCGCCACCCGCGCTGTCGTGGGCCTCGTCGCCGGCTCCGTGTAGGTCATCCTGTGTTCCAGAGGCGTCGTTGTTCCAGCAGAGGAATCTCGTAAAGGAAAGTGGGCCGAGTGGATTGTACAGCCTCTACAATATGCCGAAAGTGAGAATGCCTTGACGATGGGGCGGCCTCGGGAGAACGTCGTGACACCCTAACTCTTACCCCCAGCTCAGGACGCTGAGCAGTTTGCTTTTTCCAGGTCTGAGAATTCCATCTTTTCTTCCGCCCCAACAGTTCTACCGAAATTTCCCCCTGCTTCTCAGTGGAAACCAAACTGGACTCTTACCTGAGAAACGTGTGGGACGGGCACCGTGTTGGAAAGAGCGGGGTCCGAGTAGTTTTTCATCTGATAATTGAATGAGTCACCCTTTGAATCAAAACTAAATGAGACTTGAGTTTATTACTGTTACTATCAGTTTGTTTTATGTTGGCGACAATGAGAATAGAACTGTGTTAAGCATATGTTAGGTTAACTATGCTAAGCATAACAGAAAACCTAAGATAAGGAAATATTTTCGGGTTAAATACACAGTCATCCCTGGGTCTCTTTATCCACAAAATTTAGGCTTTTAAAATTTTTATTAAGCAAAAGACATGGTTTTTTCGAGAAAAAGTATAGCAGAGAAGTGTATATTTTCTCTCAATTGAGTTGTTATTCAAGGAAAAATCTCTGGGTCAGTAGTTTGGGGATGACTTATACCGAACTTTACTACCTATTCTCAGTTCATCTGGTGCCAAAAGATGTAGTTGTCTCATGCACAGTAATGTTTATAGAGATTTGGTGATAACTTTCTTTTTCAACTATAATGATGAAATAAAAGCTTTACTTATGTAGCACTCCTATACCAAGAACTACCATTCAGAGAGCATTCCTAATACGTGTTAGATCCAAATTAGAATTATCACGAGAGTTGTCCCCATCACATGTATTTTGGAAAGGAATGTGAACTTCTATATCCATTATAGCAGTTTGACCATGCACTGTTTTGAGAAAGAAGTTCTACCTACCATTTGTCCTGCAAAATAACTGACTAGCCAGGGTATTTGAAATTAGCCCGGAGTTTGGTTGATATATTTTGAAAGGTGGCTGATACTTTTACATCAGAACACATAAGAGTATTATAATGTGTTGTGATATTGAGGTTCTGTGGGTTAAAGACATTCTGGATTTGATGTCGATTATCTTAAGAAAGTATTATAATTTAGTATTTCTGTTCCTCCTTTTTCTGTTCATTGCTTCACTGTGCTCCTTTCATAGTACTTCATATTGTAATCATTTGCTTGCTAGTTTGTTTCCCACTCTATACTTAACTTAGGTAAGAGTCTTTTTTTTTTTTTTTTTTTTTTTTTTGAGACAGAGCCTCTGTTGCCCAGGCTGGAGTGTAGTGGCACGATCTCAGCTCACTGTAGCCTCTGCCCCTGGGTTCAAGGGATTCTCCTGCCTCAGCCACCATAGTAGTGGGATTACAGGTGCCTACCACCACACCCAGCTAATTTTTGTATTTTTAGTAGAAATGGGGTTTCACCATGTTGACCAGGCTGGCCTCAAACTCCTGGCCTCAGGTGATCCACCCACCTCAGCCTCCCAAAGTGCTGGGATTACAGGTGTGAGCCACCGCGCCTGGCCTGGTAAGAGTCTTGTTGACACTTCTTGAGGACCAAATAAAATAAGTCAGAATGCTGTGAAAAAGATAAAGAGATGAAGTCACCTAGTGTGACTTCGATATTGCCAAATGTTTTTTTAAGTAAAAAAAAAATAATAAGTTATTAGCATTTCATTAGGCAGTATGTTGAAAGTTTATCAACCAATATGCAGGTTTTTGTGGTATGGATTCTTTTTGTACTTAACTTCCTGTCTTTGCTATGAATAACTTAACCATCAACAGTATTCCTTTACTTACCCTTTATGTTGCAAAGAGACTTGTGCCTCCTGAAGAAATAGTATTCATAGTCATATCCCTTCAGGATTCTTTTACACGATTGCCCGTGTTTTTTAACCATCAGATTAAGCCTTGCTTCCCCTAAAAGCGTCACCTTTACTATTTGGAGAAACTTGGTAAGTAAATATGGTTTTCACCTGTTAAATGTCTTAAAACTGTTCCGTACATTTCTGTAACATAGTTTATTTTGATGCCCAATTTGAAACTTTTTAGCTCTCAAATTTGAGAACTTTACATGCACATATTCAACAACAGTTTCCCCACCACCCCCACCCCCACCCCTGAAAAGCCCTGTTTAAAAATGAAACAACCAGTCAGCTGTTTCTTGGTGGGTAGTTCTGGCCATTGAATGTCTACTTATCTTTGTTTGCTAAATCCCTATTTTGTAGGGATTTTGTATTCCCTACAAAGAAATACATCTCTGCTACTGTCATTAATATGCTGCTTTTTGTTGTTAAACCAATGAGTACTAATAGTTTGCACTTATTGGTGTCACATACTCTAGCACTGAATATATATATATATATATATTCATGTTGCTTTTAAAGTAAAATGTTTCTAATTGTAATATGTTTATGAATAGTTTTGAGAGAATATAGTCTTACTGATAAAGAGGACAGACTCTGGGCCGGGTGCGGTAGCTCAAGCCTGTAATCCCAGCACTTTGGGGGGCCGAGACAGGCAGATCACGAGGTCAGGAGGTCGAGACCATCCTGGCTAACACGGCGAAACCCCATCTCTGCTAAAAATACAAAAAACTAGCCGGGCGTGGTGGCGGGCGCCTGTAGTCCCAGCTACTCCAGAGGCTGAGGCAAGAGAATGGCATAAACTCGAGAGGCAGAGCTTTCAGTGAGCTGAGATCAGGCCACTGCACTCCAGCCTGGGCGACAGAGCCAGACTCTGTCTCAAAAAAAAAAAAGAGGACAGACTCTGGATCCAAACTTCCTGGATTCAAATCCTGACTCATCACTTGTTAGCAGTATGTGAAAGAACAAGTAACTTAACCTGTGCTTCACTTTTTTAATCTAGAAAATGGGGAGAACTAGGGAGAAAGTTGTACCACAAGGAGATAGGCAGTGACCAGATCATATAGGATTCTGTAGGTAGTGAAAACATATATAAGTCAGTAGCAAGCCACTGGGAAGATATAGGCAGGTGCCAATTAATAAGTTATTAAATTAATTTTCACAAAGTTTTCTTAGGCCTTTAAGTTATGTTACTACTTAAGTTTTGAGCAGTGACAACAGTGAAGGTTAACAGAAAAACATGGAAATCATCAGCCATGATTAGTTTGAGAGCTTCCTTTTTAAATGTGCTTCTACCCAGATTATGATTTCAGGCTTGTGGATCATAGAAGGAGTAGTGCTGAAAGTAGGTTGGGTGGATCAAAGGGAATAATTGTAAATATCTTTAATGCTTGGAGGTTAAGAGAAACTTTAACTTTGTAGTAATGGAGATTAAAGCTATTCTCAAGATTAAGTATACCTATTCAATAAAAGAAAGGAATATTTGGGAGTATTGGGGATAAGAGAAGCTAGACATTGTGAATTCAAGGAAAAAAAATTATGAGAGGAGGAGGATGAATTTTAGTTTATTTTGTGATTAAGATTTTTTTAGTTTTTGTTGCTTTGACATGTGACGCTAATTTGGGCTATAATAAATGACAATATATCATATGGTATATTGGTTAAGATTTAGGTAGAAAATCTTTCCTTTATATAGTGAGTGGTAGCATATACAATGTTTGCTAACTTCAGCGAAGAGTAGCTTTAGTTTTCTGATTAGTTATAATAGTGATGCTTCCCATCATTTGATATGCCTTAAAGTAGTATTTTACTCTTGAGGTATTCCTTTAATCCTTAGGTCTTGGAGTACTTTATAGATGGTCATTATTTTTTATGATTCCTCTGAAACTAATGGCAGAGAATCACCCAAGCATTACAAAAATGTTGAGCAAAGTAAAAATTAAAGCTTGGTTCCTGAACATTATCTGTTTTCTGGTACCACTTAAGTTTCAAAGGATGAGAAGACTAAGACTAATAACTATTTTTTTCTTCATCTTTTCTTTCAGTGGCAAGATGTGGAAATTGATTTTTTTTTTTTCATCTTAACTGAACACTTATTTAATTCTTTTGTTTAAATTGCAGAATGCCGGGTCTAAGTTGTAGATTTTATCAACACAAATTTCCTGAGGTGGAAGATGTAGTGATGGTGAATGTCAGATCCATTGCTGAAATGGGGGCTTATGTCAGCTTGCTGGAATACAACAACATTGAAGGCATGATTCTTCTTAGTGAATTATCCAGAAGGCGTATCCGTTCTATCAACAAACTCATCCGAATTGGCAGGAATGAGTGTGTGGTTGTCATTAGGGTGGACAAAGAAAAAGGTAAGTGAGAAAAATATCTGTAATATAAATTTCAGATTTAAAATGGTTTAAAAATACATTTTTTGTAAATTGCATGCGGCAGCTTAGGGAAAAAAAGCTCTTTTTATACTTAAACCTCTTACATACAAAGTGGTTAGAAAACCATGTCAATTAGCTATTTAAACAAGATCTCTTAAGTTAATAGTAGTTTAATTAGTACATCCTAGGATTTTATGGATCAAATAACTTGAATTTTATTTCTAGTGTTTATCAGGATTTTGGTAATTGAATCATGGTAACTAAACTTAAAGAGAGTACTAGTTCATTTACATTGGTAGATCTGAATATGTTGGATGCCTTTTTTCTTGATTTAAAGCTAAAGTAGTAATGAGATCTTTGGGTAAGCATGAAAATGGGGCAGATGGGTTTTACGAATCTTTTATATAAGCCTTGAAGAAGCAATATACTATGTGTGTATATACACACCTGAAATCTAACATTGTATATCTTGCTGGTAATTAGAATGTTTGTGTCTACCAAATCCTGTGGTATCTTTCAGACAGTTTTGAATGACTATCCATTTTTTACTTATTGGATTCCTTTTCTGGACCCCATGTAAATCATCACCTTTGTGAATACTGTTTTTTAAAACATGGTATACAATACCATTAAGTAGGTTTTAATTTCAGCCATCTTACTTTAATTTGTTAGGTGTTAGTTTTAGGTCATTAGTTACTATCATGTCTGAAGGGCTGCATATCAGTCACCTTGATTCAACTTATCCTTCTGAATCTCCTTAGCTGTCTAGTTTACTGATACTTTCTCACTTCTGCAAGTGATTAATTTTATACATACTGACTTTTTTTTTATTATTATTATAGCCTTAGATGATACATAAATTTTGAGGTTATCTTATGCCTTAGGTAGTGACTGCTACTTAGCACATGGATTGTTTTAAATGTTTTGCTGTGACTTAGCTATAGCCCCACCCAAAATTATTAAACTACTTTGAGACTATTTGTTAAACTTACGTAAGTCTTCACATCACTGTCCTAGTAGTACGTAAAATAGTGTCTAATCTTGTACTTCGGTTTTTTTTTTTTTTTTTTTTTTAAGAGTTGGGATCTTGCTCTGTCACCCAGGCTGCAGTGTAGTAGTGTGATCATAGGTCGCTGCAGCCTTGAACTCTGTTCAAGTGTTCCTCAAGCAGTCCTCCCAAGTAGCTGGAACTATATGCATGTGCCACCCTGCCCAGCTAACTTTCTTTGTAGAGATGGGGTCTCACTATGTTGCCCAGGCTAGTCTTGAACTGGGCTCAAGTGATCCTCCTGCCTTGGCCTCACAAAGTACTGGGATTACAGGTGTGAGCCACTGTGCTCAGCCTTCTTTTTCTATTGTATGAAATATATACAAAAGGAGGAATCAAATATGTTTTTAGTTGCAATCAGAAAAAATATGGAATGGCATACTTGCTTACATACAGTAGATACATGTAAAGCTATTTCCATAGCATTTGTTTGTATGGCATTAACTAAAACCAGGAAATGACCAAAATGGGGACTGGTTAAATAAATCAGTACAAATGCATGCAATGCAATTTTATGCAGAATGAGATCTGAATATTCTGTATTCTGATATGGAAGATCTCTACGATAGGATGAGGAAAAGAGCAAAGTGCAAAACAGCCTGTAGAGATAATTCATTTTACTAGAGAATTAGGTCCTGCTAGATAAGCCTTTCGACGTAAATGCCATAAACCCTGAACAAGTATGAAAAATAACTACCTAAAGACAATGAGAAGCAGCCAAAAGCAGGCCAAACTTGAAAATTTGAAGGTGAGTCGACACTTACAAGAAAGGATATGTTGGCCGGGCATGGTGGGTCAAGCCTGTAATCCCAGCACTTTGGGAGGCTGAGACGGGCGGATCACAAGGTCAGGAGATCGAGACCATCCTGGCTAACATGGTGAAACCCCATCTCTACTAAAAATACAAAAAAACTAGCCGGGCACGGTGGCGGGCACCTGTAGTCCCAGCTACTCGGGAGACTGAGGCAGGAGAATGGCGTAAACCCGGGAGGCGGAACTTGCAGTGAGCTGAGATCCGGCCTGGGTGACAGAGCGAGACTCCGTCTCAACAAAAAAAAAAAAAAAAAAAAAAAAAAAAGGATATGTTTTCTGTTTTACACCTTTTTTTTTTTTTTTACCTAAGTACATGTTGAAGACAGCTTCAAGCTGGGCATTTAAGGTTCTGGCGGAAAACTTATGGTCTTATTGGCTTTAGAACTGGAGGCGAGAGTTCTTGACAACCATAGTAGATGGAAACTGGTGGTGGTAGTGGTGAGGGTTAGAGAAAGGAGGCAGGCACAAGGGGAGAGCCCCTAAGTCTGTGTATAAATTCTTCCCAAATCTCTGGTTTATCCCCGAACTACTGAAACACAGGGTGAACTCCAAGTAGCCTAATAAGGAAAAAATCTGAACAGATTTCAGTTGCTTACCATCTGGGGAGACAGAGCGTATAGTTTTGAGTTCAGATGCTGACTGCCTGCTAAAACAAAAAATCTGTAATCTTTTTTTTTGAGGGGGGAGAAGGGTAGGGGATGGAGTCCCGCTGTGTCGCCAGACTAGAGTGCGGTGGTGCGATCTCAGCTCACCGCAACCTCCGACTCCCTGGTTCAAGTGATTCTCCTGCCTTAGCCTCCGGAGTTGCTGGGACTACAGGCACGCACCAGCATGCGCAGTTAATTTTTTTGTTTTTGGTAGAGATGGGGTTTTACCATGTTGGCCAGGATGGTCTTGATCTCCTGACCTTGTGTTCTACCCGCCTTGACCTCCCAAAGTGCTGAGATTACAGGCATGAGCCACCACCCCCAGCCAAAATCTATTCTGAAGAGGAACATACAGGAATCCAGAGTCTTTGCCACAGGTCCAGGATACAATGCAAAATTGCTAACTATACAAATAAATAGGAAAATATGACTCATACAGAAGAGAAAAGCAACCAATGGAGACTGACCCAGAGATGATCCAGGGGTTGGGACTACTAGACATGGATTTTAAGGCAGACATTATAAACTGCTCAAGCACATTAAGGAAATATGCTTGTAAAGAATGAACAAGGCCGGGCACGGTGACTCACGCCTGTAATCCCAGCACTGTGGGAGGCCGAGGCGGGCGGATCACGAGGTCAGGAGATCAAGACCATCCTGGCTAACACGGTGAAACCCCGTCTCTACTAAAAATACAAAAAATTAGCCAGGCGTGGTGGCGGGCGCCTGTAGTCCCGGCTACTTGGAGAATGGCAGGAACCCGGGAGGCAGAGCTTACAGTGAGCCGAGATCGCGCCACTGCACTCCAGCCTGGGCAACAGAGTGAGACTCTGTCTCAAAAAAAAAAAAGAATGTACAAAGTGAAATCTCAGAGAAAATAGAAACTTCCACAAAGAACCACAGCCAAGTGTCACTTAATGACACGAATACATTCTGAGATAACGTATCATTAGGCAATTTTGTTGTGCAAGCTTCATAGAGTCTACTTAAACCTAGATGTGTAGCCTACTACACACCTAGGCTATATGGTATAGCCTATTGCTCCTAAGCTACAAACCTGTACAGCCTGTTACTGTATTGAATACTGTTGGCAGTTGACACAAAGGTATTTGTGTATCTAAACACAGAATACACAAAGGGTACAGTAAAAATACAGTAGAAAAGATAAAAAAATAGTATACCTATATAGGGCACATACCGTGAATGGAGTTTGCAGGACTGAAAGTTGCTCTGGGTGAGTTAGTGAGTAAATGATGAGCAGGTGTGAAGGCCTAGGACATTACACTACTGTAGACTTTAGAAACACTGTACACTTAAGTAACACTAAATTGATAAAAACTAAATGCGCTACATCACTAGGCAATAGGAATTTTGCAACTCCATTATAGTCTTATGGAACCACCATTGTATATGCAGTTCAGTGTTCAACAAAATATCATTATGCAGTGCATGACTAAATATAAATTCTAAGGCCAGGCACGGTGGCTCATGCCTGTAATCCCAGCACAGTACTTTGGGAGGCCAAGGCGGGTGGATCACTTGAGATCAAGAGTTCAAGACCAGCCTGGCCGACATGGCAAAAACCCATCTCTATCAAAAGTAAAAAAATTAGCCGGGTGTGGTGGCATGCACCTGTAATCCCAGCTACCTGGGAGTGTGAGGCAGGAGAATCGCTTGAACCTGGGAGGCGGAGGTTGCAGTGAGCTGAGATTGCGCCATTGCACTCCCGCTTGGGCAACAGAGTGAGACTCTTGTCTCAAAAAAAAAAGAAAAAAAAAAAAAAAATATATATATATATATATGTATGTATGTATATGAAATGAAAGAGGAGAGAGAACAGAAAATGGATTTGAAGAAATAATGGCTAACAGTTTCCCTTATTTGTTGGAGAAAAACACAAATTTACAAATTGAAGAAGCTCCACAACTCTTAAGCATGATAAATGTTATTAAGATCATATCCAGGTACATCAGACTATTAATACTGAAGAAAAAAGGTGAAGAGAAAAATCTTGAAAGTAGCCCAAGGAAAAGGATGTATTACCTACAGAAGAACAGTGATACAAATTACTATGGTGTTCATACTAGAAATAATGGAGGCCAGAGCATTGAATGATATCTTTAAAGCACTCAAACCAGAATTGTGTATCTAAAGGTAATACTCAACAATGAAAGTCAAAATGAAGACATTTTTAGGTAAATAGAAACTAAAGACGTGGCATGGTGGCTTGCACCTGTAATCCCAGCACTTTGGGAGGCCAAGGTGGGCATGTTACCTGAACTCACAAATTCAAGACCAGCTGGGGCAGTGGCAAAACCTCGTCTCTACAGGAAATACAAAAATTAGCTGGGCATGGTGGTGCGCCCTGTAGTCCCAGCTACTCGGGATGCTGAGGTAGGAGGATGGTTTGAGTCCAGGAGGCGGAGGCTGCAGTGAGCCAAGATCATGCCACTGCACTCCAGCCTGGGCGATAGAACCAGACCTTTTCTCAAAAAAAAAGAAAAGAAAAAAAAGAGAGAGGTAAAGGAAGTTCTTTAAACTGAAGAGATGTGATGACCTGACATGGAAAATACATAGGTAAATGTAAAAGACTATTTTTGCCCTTCTTAGTTTCTTTAAAAATACATTTAACTGTTTGTCTTATTTGTGCCTGTGGGATTGTAATCTACAGAGGTGACTGAGTGATGACACAGGCCAATGTCCTTGAAAACTTTTACTACTTATATTGCCTGAGAGAAGGGGGCCTAATATGCCATGCAGGGCCACATGGGGAAGCACCAGTTTTAGTCAGGAGTCACAAGGAACTAGGGGGAAAAGTAGGTCAGAGCTTTTATTGGAGTTTCTGCAGGAAAAGCAAAGCAGAGCAGCTTAAACGACTTGCATTTGCCTAGTTTGAATGCTTTTGGCAGACCTTGGGGCATAAGGACTGCCCTGCTTGTCTAATACCTGGCCCTTGACTTACAACAGGGAGAATTTTGACTTGGTGTGTGAGTTTATGGGCTCCAGATTGGCTGCTCTGCATAAGAAAGGCATGCTCCCAAGCAAGCCCTTTGCTGACTCCTCCCCACCTGATGGAGGGGCAGTCTCTCCACAGATATCAGAGCCTCAAGGATACAGAAAATAAGAAAATATTTAGTTACTCCTAATAATAAATATATAGTTAATACAGTTGGCTCTGTGATTAATGGATGCCAAATAGTTAAGTATAGAAGCTAAGAAAACAATACTGTTTAAAGCAGACTTAGTACACTTGACAACTTAATCACAAAGGCCAGGAGGTGTGGGGTAAATAGATCTATATGATTCTTAATGATTCTTACATTTTATGTGCAGTAGTAAAATTAACTCTAAAAAGTTAAGTATGTGTATTGTAAATTCTAGAATAACCATTAAATAAGCCAGTTGCAGTGGTCTGTGCTTGTAGTCACAGCTGTTTGGGAGGCTGAGGTGGGAGAGTCACTTGAAACCAGTTGTTCAAGACCAGCCCAGGCAACATAGTGAAACTCTCTCTCTAGAAATAAGTAAAATACAAAGATAGACTATTGTAAAAGCCAAAGATATATTAAAATGGAATTCTAGAAAACATTAACCTAAAAGAAAACTCAAAAGAACAAAACAAAAACCAGAAAGAACAAATAGAAAACAAATATCTAAAATGTAGGTATTCAGTTATTGATATAACTGAATTCATTTATATCAGTAATTAAATGTAAATCAAGTAAATATTCCAGCTAAAACGCAGAGATTGTTAGGATGAATTAAAAAGCAAGACTCAATGATAATGCTGTCTACAAGAGACATACTTGGTTGAAAATAAATGGATATAAAAAGATATGCTATGCAGACAATACCTTAAGGAGACAGTGTCTCAATATTAGATAAAGTAGATTTAAAGACACAGTATTTTCAGATTTAAACAGGGATATTTTGTAATGATAAAGGGTCAATTTGTTAGAAGGAAAACAACAGTCATCACTGTGCATGTGCCTAATAATAGAGTTCAAAATGTAAAGCAGAAATTGAAAGAATTCAAGAGAGAAATAGAAAAATCTATAATCATAGTTGGAAGTTTGAACAAGCTCTGAACAATTGATGAAACAATTAGACAGATCACCAAAGACTTTGACTTGTTTGATACTTAGAACACTGCACCCAGAAAAGGCAAAATACACATTATTTTCAAGTGTGCATGACATTCACCAAGATAGACAATAAGGTGAGCTATAATATTAATACAACTCTAAATAAATTTCAAAGGGTTGGAATACAAATATGTTCTGTAATCACGCTGGAACTAATTTTGAAATCAGTGTCATTATATATTGGGAGAGAAAAGTTTGTAATATTAAATAAGCCCTTCCAAATAATTCATATATTAAAGCCTTAGGGGAAATTTTATAGCTTTAATTACTTATATTAGAAAAGAAAAAAGATCTAAATCAGTTACCTAGACTTTCATTTTAGAAGATAAAAGAAGGGAAAGGTAAACTCTTAAGTAGAATAAAAGAAATAATAAGTATAAGATAATCAGTGAAATAGAGTATCAGAGAATCAGAGAACAGTAACAAAGTTAAAAACTTGCTTTTTGTTTTTTTAAAAAAGAGCAAAATTGATAAACCCCTAGTTAGGCTGATGAAGAAAAGGAAAGAGAACACAAATTACCAATCTCTGGAATGAGAACAGAGTTGTCACTGCAGATGCTACAGTCATTAAAAGGCTGATAAGGGAATATCATTACCAATTTTATGCCAATCATCTCAACCAACAAATTAGGTGAAATTAGTGAATTCCTTGCAAAATTTTACTTACTGAAACTGACACAATTTAAAATAGAAATTTCGAGTGTCCTATATGTCAGAGAAATTGAATTTATTGTAAAAAACCTTTTCATCAAGAAAACTCGGTCCTGACCAGGCACAGTCGTTCATGTCTATAATTCCAACACTTTGGGAGGTTGAGGTGGGCAGATTGCTTGAGCCCAGGAGATCAAGACCAGCCTGGAAACATGACAAAACCTTGTCTCTACAGAAAATAGAAAAATTACCCAGGCATGGTGTTGTGCACCTGTAGGTCAGTCCCAGAGAAGCTGAGGTTGGAGGATTGCTTCAGCCCAGGAGAACAAGTCTGCAGTAAGCCAAGATCATGCCACTATACTCCAACCTGGGTGACTAAGACCCTGTCTCAAAAAAAAAGAAAACTGTAGACCAGATGGTTAAATTGATGAGTTGTATCAGACATTTAAGGCAGAAATAATGAGTCATAATACAATTTCAGAAAGTTAAGGAGGTAGGCCAGGCACGGTGGCTCACACCTGTAATCCCAGCAATTTCGGATGCTGAGACAGGAGGATCGCTTGAGGTCAGGAGTTCAAGACCAGCCTGGCAATATAGGGAGACCCCATCTCTATAAAAATTTTTAAAAATTACCTGGGTGTGGTGGTGTGTACCTGTAATGTAGTTCCAACTACTTGGGAGGCTGAGGTGGAAGGACGGCTTGAGCCCAGGAGTTTGAGGCTATAGTGAGCTGTGATCATACTGTTGTACTACAGCCTGAGCAACAGAGCAAGCCTGTGTCTCCCACAAAAAAAAGAAAAAATTGAGAAGGTGGGAACACTTCGAAAATACAGTCAGTACAGTCACATAGTGCTTAATGACAAGGATACATTCTGAAAAATGTCTCATCATGCAATTATCATAGAGTGTGCTGCTTACATAGACCTTGATAGTATAGCCCATACACACATGGGTTGTTTAGTATAGTCTATTATTCCTAGGTTATAAACCTGTACAGTATGTTACTGTACTGATTAGGTAGTTGTAACACAATGGTAAATATTTGTGTACCTAAACACAGAAAAGGTACAGTAAAAATACAGTATTATAATCTTACAGTACTACTGTTATATATGCAGTCCATTGTTTACTGAAATGTTATGCAGTGCATGACTAATTTTATGAGGCCGTCATAACCCTGATAAGAAAACCCGACAAAGACATGTTTTTGTGAAAAAGCAAATTACTGACCAAATATGTGATTAGCATAGATAAAACAATTAATAAAATATGTTTTTCAAATCCAACAATGTTTAAAAAGGATAATAAAGCATGACCAAGTGGAGTATATGGAATGCCAGTTTGGTTTAATAGTCATAACTTTACGTTGGCTGGGCATGGTGGCTCAGGCCTGTAATCTCAGCACTTTGGGAGGCCTAGGTGGGAGGATCACTTGAGCCCAGGAGTTCGAGACTAGCCTGGGCAACATAGCAGGACCCCACCTCTTTTGTTGTTGTTTCTCACTTCTTTTTATTTAAAAAAAATTTTTTTTAAGTTTATATGTGCTTTTATATGATCAGTTAATTAACAGAAGTACAAAGGCAGCTGATCAAAGAAAAAAATTATCTTTTTAACAAATGGTGCTGGGACTACTGGATGTCCATAGGCAAAAAAGAAACTCAATTCAAACACCTCACCTTATACAAAAGTTACCTTAAAATGAATAATAGATGTAAATGTAAACTTCTAAATACCTCTAGAAGAAAACATAGGAATCTTTCTGACCTTGGATTAGGCAAAGATTTCTTAGATAGCATACTAAAAGTGTTATTCATGAAAGGAAAAATTGATCAATTGAACCTTATCAAAATTAAGAACTTATGTTCTTTAAAGACACTGTAAAGAGGATAAAAAGACAAACCAGCATATTTTAAAAACTCTTGACAACCTAAAAAAAATCCTGTATATAGCTGGGAGCAGTGGCTCACGCCTGTTATCCCAGCACTTTGGGAGGCCGAGGTGGGCAGATCATGAGGTCAGGAGATCAAGACCATCCTGGCCAACATGGTGAAACCCCGTCTCTACTAAAATCAAAAAATTAGCGGACACGGTGGTGCATGCCTGCAGTCCCAGCTACTCAGGAGGCTGAGGCAGGGGAATCACTTGAACCCAGGAGGCAGAGTTTGCAATGAGCCGAGGTTGCGCCGCTGCACTCCAGTCTGGCGACAGAGTGAGACTCCATCTCAAAAAGAGAAAACCAAAAACAAAACCTGTATCTAAACCATCAGTTTTTAAAGGAGCAAAAGTTTTGAATAGATACTTTGCCAAAGAAGATAATTGGATAGCAAATATGCACATGAAAAGATACTGAACATCATTAGTCATTAGGAAAATGCAAATTAAAACCACAGTGAGATGCCACTGCACAGTCAATAGACTGACCTTTTAAAAATCAGTTGAGAGACATGGAGCAGTTCTAACTGCTCCACATTGCTTATGGGAATGCAGAGTGCCGCATTCACTTTGGGAAAGTTTGGCAGTTAAAATTAACATGTACTTAATGTATAACGCAGCTGTGCCATTTCTAGGAAAATTTATTTTCACAAAGAAACTTGTATCCAGTTTTTAGTGGCTTCAGGGGTAATGGAACTTGATTTTGGTGGTGGTTAAATGACTATTCTTTTTTTTAAACACAAAGAACTTAACACTAAAAGTGGTGTATGTACACTATATGTAAGTCATACCATTTTTAATGAAACTGCTCAGAATCTGAAATAAAATCAGTGTATATGAACAGAATATAGGAGGAAAACTATCAGCATTTTAATAGATGTGAAAGAGCATTTGACAAAATTTGTCACCAATTCATAATAAAAAGTCAGCAAACAAAAACTAAAAGAGAATTTCCTAATCTGATAAAAGAGTGTCTAGAAAAACGCCACAGACTTATGTCCTCCAGTATTGAAAAAGAAGACATTCACTGTCACGCTGTTATTCAGCATTGTACTGGAAGTCATTGCCAGGCGCAGGTTTGTAGGTTTCAGCCGTTTTTTGGCTACTTGACCTTGACAAGTTACTTAACCTCTCGTGGGTTTTAGTTTCTTCAGGTTAAAAAGAGGTGGGGCTGTGGGAAATAGGATGATAATCTACCGTGCAGGATTGTCGTGAGGGTTCAAGGAGATGTTTAAGCACCTAACATATATAAGCACCAACAAGTAACGTAGTTACTTGTATATGATAGTAATACAGTAGATTAGTTTTAATTTGTTCAGTGTGTGAGTGTGTGTGGAGGGTTGTGTGTGTGTATCTTCTGTGAGGATAGCCTCTTTCTTTAAACTAAATGAACATCTTAGTGAATTCCTATTCTGGAGAAGGAAAAGGAAGAAATAGGGGAAAGCTAGGCATTTTGACTAGCTTTCATTTGGATAATTGAAAATTATTAGTTCTCTCCAGTAAGGTAATGGAGAATATATAATTACCTGATAATAAAAATTTATTTCTGAAAACAATTCAGAATATCTCGTCTTGTACAGACTGAGTATCCCTTATACCCAAATCCAAAATGCTCCAAAATGTGAAACTTTTTGAGCATCAACATGACACTCAAAGGAAATGTTCATTGGAGCATTTCAGATTTTGGATTTTCAGATTCAGGATGCTCTGACTAGTAATACATTGCATATATTCCAAAATCTGGAATCCAAAACACTTTTGGTGCCAAGCATTTCTGATGAGGGATACTCAGCCTTGTAATACTTATGCAGTATTTTGTTGATATGATTTTAGTAGGAAATAATTGTAAGTATGCCAATCAAACACTTAATTTGGTCTTCAAAGCTGGTTACAATAGTGCAGTGGCACCTGGACAGAGATAAGTTTTTCAAAATTTTTTTGTACAGGATATATTGATTTGTCAAAAAGAAGAGTTTCTCCAGAGGAAGCAATCAAGTGTGAAGATAAATTCACAAAATCGAAAACTGTAAGTTGATCTTTGAGTCAAATTAGTCCACTATCTGTGAGTTTAATAAATAATTTGAAATCTTAATTTCAAAAGAGTATGACTACGGTGTTTTGTTTTGTTTTTTTATCTCATACTGCTGCTACCTTAAAGTATTGCTTATGATCTAATATTCTCAAATCAATACTAGAAGTGTTTTGAAGCCATTTTAGGTTAAATTAACTGTGGGTGACTTCAACTGGTTTAACTTGTTTCCAATTGGAATGCCTCATAAAATACGGGGTTTTTTTGTTTGTTTAAATAGAAATGAGGTCTTGCTATTTTGTCCAGGTTGGTCTCATACCCTGAGCTTCAAGTGATCCTTGAGCCTCGGCCCCGCAAAGTGCTGGGATTACAAAAGTGAGCTAATGCGCTTGGCCAAAATACAGTTCTTGATTTTCAACCCTGTTCTGGGATAAGGGTAACAGAGATAGCCAGCTGTTATATGTTAAAAATGAACAGGGGTTTATAAAATGTCTGTGAATCCAGGAAAGCAAGGCAGAGGCCTATTACTAGTTTTGGGTTTTTTTCCCCTCCACTAGTTTATTAGGATTATTTCTTTTTACTTTTTTTCTTATTTTTGCTGTTACTTCCTACTTGTCATCCACAGTAAGCACCAGCAAAGCAAAGATAGCCGTTTAATTTCTTCACATTTCTTCTGTCAGTATTTCTCTTTTCTCAGGCCCTGTTTAAGTTATCCTTCATCCTCTACATCTTCAGTTCTGTGTGTGTGTGTGTGACAAAGTCTCGCCCAGACTGGAGTGCAGTGGCGCAATCTCAGCTTACTGCAACCTCCTCCTCCTGGGCTCAAGCGATCCCCTCGCCTCTGCCTCCCAGAATGTTTGAGATTACAGGCGTAAGCCAGTGTGCCCAGCCTATCCTCAGTTCTTAGTGGTACTGTTTGTATTGCTTCTGTTTTCTTTGCCCTTCTCTGGTGTCTGTTCTTTTCTGCTATGAGTGTTTCTGTCCTCAAGATAAAATATCAAAAAAAAAAAAAGTTTCAATGAAGAGATTTAAAAAAATCATGCTTAATCCCAGTAAGAGAGAAAATGAAGGTCTAAAAGCCATCAGTTACCCAAATCATTTCCTTTGTTTTAATGATGTATTTACAGTTATGCAGTGTGGTTTACACATTTGAAAACACTGTCAGTAAAATCTCTTCTTAATAAACTCTAGGACCTTACCACTTAGAATGTAGTCTCTGAACTAAGAGCATTGGCATCACATATTTTTTAGAAATACAGACTCTCAGGTCCCACTAACTTTTGAGAAGCACTTTTCTGGGAAAATTCCATATTTTTTTGTCTCCTTAGGATATTATTAAAATGAGTGTGTTAATAGATCTTATCGAGATGTTAAAATGGAAGACTTATTCAATGTCAGTATCTTTTCTCACTCAATTTTTATGTGTAACTATGATGAAGACCTTTTTAATACTTTTTCTCTGCACCCTATGTTAATTTTAGGAGGTAAGAAAAAGTTTGGCAGGTGGGTAAGATTACAGCAAAAAAAAAAAAGAGCTTTTAATCCTGATTCTGTCCTCATGAAGTAATAACAACAACTTGTATTTGTATAATAGTTTTCCATTTATAGTGTGTGGTTTCTGTATATTTGATCTATGCGAGCACTCTCTGTAGTAAGGAGAGATACTAGTATCTTCTTTTTCCAGAGGAGGAAACAAGTTCAGAGATACTGTGTTATTGTCAAGACTTGATCCAGGTCTTAGGACCCTAAATTGTATACTGTCTCTACTTTTTATACCCATTTAAAGTGAATATTTCCCTATGGAGAAAGAACTTATATGGAGATCTTTTGTTGTTAAGGAATTATTGTAGTAAAATTATGTTATTTATTAAAATGTAAAAATATTTATTTTTTATAGATCCCTTATCTTTGAATTATTAAGCTTTTCATTTTATTTCTAGGTTTATAGCATTCTTCGTCATGTTGCTGAGGTGTTAGAATACACCAAGGATGAGCAGCTGGAAAGCCTATTCCAGAGGACTGCCTGGGTCTTTGATGACAAGTACAAGAGACCTGGATATGGTGCCTATGATGCATTTAAGCATGCAGTCTCGTAAGAATGCCTTCTTGACTCTCCTTCTACCTTGCTATCACAACTCTTAACCTGATATTTAACAGCACAGCATCCATGTATAAAGTACTTGCCAATTTTAGATTAAAATATTTTGTGTTGGCCAATAAATGGGCCAATCCTATATGGTCAAGTCTGTGTAGTTTTATGTATCATAGTTATGTAGATTCATAAAATATATGGTTTATCTCAAAAATTTTCCTTTCCTGGTTATTGTCCTAAGTGGCTATAGGACTAAAGAGCATGTGTCACCAAAAACTATAACCTCTTGTTTGCTCTACCTCTTTTGACTCTCCTTTGACTTTCAGCCCACACCACTTGACCCAGTCTTCCATGTAGCCTTAGCCTGGGCCTTACTATCACCAGGATTTGCTCTGCCACTAAAATCTTTAATTCCCACTTTCTGTTCTTTTGCCCCAGCCTCCTATTCATCTAGCTCTCAGTTGGTCCTATTATTTGTCATCTTAATTCTGTATGTTAGGCTCTGATTCCAAACCTTTTTTCTCCCTGTCTTTTCACCATTTCCTGCCTTCTCTTTCTTATCCAACATAGGCACACCATGATCCATCATTTCAACGACTTTCTTGCCATTATTATGAGCTTTTGCCCTGTTTTTCCTTCTGATACATCCAGCCTTGGATCGATGTTCCGGCCTTCTCTGTACTTGTAGAGTGCTGCTAGGAAAAATCACAGTCTTGCAGGTTGGTCCACTGCATATTCATGGTCTCCAGCCTCAGCTATTCCACATTCTCTCTGCTCCTGGTCAGTTCTTCTATAGTGGCTATTTTAGAGCTTTTCCATGTTCTTCCTCGGAAAACCACTCTATCCCTGTTCCCTGCCTCTTGGCTGGTATGCTCACTACCTGTTTTATTTTATAAAGAAAATAGAAACCATTGCACAAGAACTACTTTTCCACTATCTCAACAAACTTACATATCTCCGTCCCACCTGTCATTTCTTCCTATGCTGCTGCCACTGGAATTTGTGTCCTTGCTCTCAAACTAATCTTGCCACCTGTGCCCAGCCATTGCTCAGAGATCTCTATCAGTCACTTTTTCTCTTGGGTCACCTTTCCCTTTATTGGTTTTGCTCCATCAGCATAAAAATATATCTGGTTTCTTCCATTTATACTATAAAACACACTTCTCAACTTTTCCTGTACTTTCTGTTGGAGCAAACACTGCGTCCTCTGCTTTTAACAGCCACACTTGGCTGTGCGTGGTGGCTCATGCCTGTAATCCCAGCACTATGGAGGCTGAGGTGGGAGGATTGCTTGAGGCCAGGAGTTGGAGACCATCCTGGGCAGCATAGCAAGACCGCCATCTCTAAAAAAAAAAAAAATTAAAAGTAGCCAGGTGTAGTAGCATGTGCCTGTAGTCCCAGCAACTTGGGAGGCTGAGGCAGGAGGATCACTTGAGTCCAGTGATTTGAGGTTTCTGTGAGCTGTGATTTATGATTGCACCACTGCACTCTAGCCTGGATGACAGAGTGAGACCTTGTCTCTTTAAAAAAAAAAAAAAAGCCAGACTCTTTCAGTTCTCTACACTTGCTGTCTCTTTACCTCCCACTCCTTCCTAAACGTTAAGGGGTAGAGGGGAGAAAAAAAGAGAATAAGTAGGACCCAGGACCGTTAAGAGTCCCCCAGCAAGCCAAATCATCTGGGGTTCCAAATCGCTTCAAGTTTATTCTCATGTGACTTTTTATTTATTTATTTTTTTTATTTATTTAATTTTTTTTTTTTTGGTATATCACGTGGTAGAAAAGGTGGAAATAGTAATAATAACTAACATTTATATAATTCTAACAACGTATGGTATAAATGCTATTATCCTTTTCTTACAGTTGAAGAAATTGAAGCTGAGATTAAGTAATTTGTTCGAGGTCACACAGCTAACAAATCATAGAGCCAGGCAGTATTCAAACGCATGCATTCTGGCTCCAGCAGAGTTTGCACTATTAGCTATTAAACACAACTTTATATTTCTGTCCTGCAGTCCTCAGTACATTTCTTAATTTCTCTCAACTGTCATCATCTGGCCTCTTTAGTTACCTCTTTAACTTCTAGCTCCAGCAACCCCTTGTTACCACTAAGCCTTGGCATGTGTTACTCCCTTTTCCTTAGCACTCTTTTCTTCATTCATGTAGGGACTGTCCAGATTTAACTAATGCTAGTTCTTTGCATTTTTTTTTAATTACATAAAATTTTCTCACATAGTTGGAAACAATGTTTTACCTTTCCAGACTTACTTTCCTCACTTATCAGTGATAACCACTATTCTGAAATTATTATGTGTCAATATCATTTTTTATTGTTTTACTACATATATGTGTCTATATTCGTTATTTAAAATGTAACCTATTGTATCTTTTTGTAGCTTGCATTTTTACATATAAGGCTGTTACTAAGCAGGATTCCCCCACATTGATAGGTGTATACTTGATCCATATTAATCTCTGTATAGTATTTCATTGTGAGAATATTCTTTATCTGTTTCTATTAGAGTTGTTTAGGTAATTTTCCCTTTTGTCCCATTTGTCAAACAGGGCTGTGATGAATACCGTATGTGTCTCTATATGTAGTTGTTTCAGAGTTTCTAATATATATGCCTAGGAGTGGAATTGTTGGGTCATAGGATTGATTATATATCTTTAAACTGACTTGGTTTCACCAAATTATTCTTCAGATTGATTCTACAATTTATATTCCCTCTAGCATTTGTATAAGTATTCCTATTTCCCCTCATCCTTGCCACAATTTCGTATATATCTGATTTTTTTTTTCTCGTTTTTCTAATCTAATGAATTCACAGTAGTATCTTCTGATTTGCTTACTCCTGATTGTTGGAGAGGTCAACAGTTTTTCATGTTTATTGACCATTTGTATTTCTTCTATGAAACATCTGTTCACCTCATTTGCCCATTTTCTATTTGTCATCTTGTTTCATAGACATTTATGTTGGTTTGTCTTCTTGTTACTTTGTTAGCTGAGTAAAAGTTCCCTCTACCCAAATTCTCTTGCCTTTTATTCCTAACAAGACCCCTTGCTTATTAAGCCTGAAGCTTCCTCATGCTATTCCTTTTTTATATGACGTAACTTTCTTTTTTTCTTTTTAATAGAGATAGAGGTCTTGCTATGTTGCCTAGACTGGTCTATGAACTCCTGGTCTCTGTGATCCTCCTGCCTCAGCCTCCCAAAGTGCTGGGATTACAGGCATGAGCCACTGGTGCCCAGCCTTGTGTATCATAACGTTTTTACAATAGCTCTACCTTACTTTTTACAGTGCTACTCCTCTTTTAGTCTTATTTCATATTTTCATCTCTTCACTCATTCAGCAAACATACCAGTTAATAAGACCCTGGTCCCTGTCCTGTGGCACTTAGGAAGGTCAGATGAAATGCTACTTTTTGCATGAAGCCCTTCCTGACCTCATTAACTGGAAGTAATACCTTCCTCTCCTGATGCCCACAGACGTACTGTTACATTTAAAAATTTTTCCATGTTTTTTTTTCTATTCAAGCTAGATAATAAACTCCTTGAGGCAGGGACAGCTAATTGCATGGAAGTAATCAATTATAGTAGAATATTAGATGTGTTAGGCATTAAATTGCTTGTTCTAGTCAGATCACTAAAATGTTGATTTCACTAATAACCAGTTGGGGTATAAGTGCAAAGCTAAGATTTGAATTCTAGTTGTGACACTACAGCCTGTGCTTAACTATTGTATGCATTGTTCCATGGTGTTTGGTTTCACATTTATCAGTAATATAACCTTGACCTTTTGTTATTTATTTATGTTTTTGACCAGAGACCCATCTATTTTGGATAGTTTAGATTTGAATGAAGATGAACGGGAAGTACTCATTAATAATATTAATAGGCGCTTAACCCCACAGGCTGTCAAAATTCGAGCAGGTAAATGATTTTCTAGATGATTTTTACAATATTTTGCATGCATCAAAAAAGCTATTAAATAATGAGACTTACCAAAGTATATGTTGCTACATCAACATCTATAAATTTTTCTAAATGTTTGTTTTTTATAACAGAAGCTTAAGAAATTATTTTGGCTTCTGAATCATAAAATTTATATATTGACACAAGTAGAAACAGTCTTGTGAGTTCAGCTAACCTAAAGGTAGCCCTTTTTTTAAAAAGAGGGGTTTGATTGTTTTGTTTTAGTACATACTTTAAAATATTCCAAATGTTTACAAAGATGGGACATACCATGCAGAATTTTCTCCCAACTAGCCTTTTCCACCCAGTGTATCATAGGTACCCTTCCATTGCAGAACATAGGAATCTTTCTCATTCTTTCTTATGCTAGGTAATGTTTCATAGAACAGATAAACCTTAACATAAACCAGTCCCCTCTTGATGAACATGTAGGTCGTGCCAGTTTTCTCACGTTACAAGAAAAAAGCTACAAATTAGCACCCTTATATTATACATACGTACCCATTTACACAAATGTTCTTCAAGACAGATTCCTAAAAGTAGAATTTCTTAGTCAAAGGGTAATACAATTTCTGAACCGTTTTAGATAAATTGCAGTTACTGTTAACATTCCATCTTTACCACACTCCTCCTTCCCTCCATTTTATAAATAAGGAACTGCAGTATAGAGAGGTTGGATTCAGGGTATTTGAATACTAGTATATCTGCCACATGTTTGATTTCCTTTAAACTTTTAAGTATTTTTTGCATTTTTTGGTATCAACTTTTGAACTTTTGTAATTGTAGATATTGAAGTGGCTTGTTATGGTTATGAAGGCATTGATGCTGTAAAAGAAGCCCTAAGAGCAGGTTTGAATTGTTCTACAGAAAACATGCCCATTAAGGTGAGTTGTCAGTTGTCTCCCTTCCGACTGAAATGCCCACCTAAACCAAATAGGATCTTTGATCTTTGTTTCGATTTTTTTTTTAATCACGTTTCATAACAAAAGTGGGTTTTTTTGCTCTTAAAATTGAGCAGTGGTTCTTGGTAATATTTCTAGGTATTTGTGATTTATGTTTAGGCTTTTTTGGTTTCTACTGTTACTATCACAGTGGATGGAGATTCCTATTGGTAGAAAGCCAGAGATGCCAAACCTCCTTTACAATAAAGGGTTGCTGTGCCCAAAATACTGATAGTACTGTAAAAAAGAGTAACACTTTCTTCTATCTGTACACATACAAATTTTATGAGGTTTGATCAGAATCTTTCATTAGTGATAAAATTAACTGGATGACTGTAACTCAGAATCTCGTAGAAGGATTCTTCCATCAGTTTAATTCAGAGACAAATTATCCATTATACTAATGATAACTGCAGTTAATTTAGCCACCAAATGTAACCCAGAAATGATAATTCTTTGTATTCAGTATTGCAGTGGACTGTTTATACTGCATTAGATCCCTGTATTGATTTGCTTTTGCTACATTAACAGATCACCCCAAAACATAATTGCCAATTCTGTAGGACCCTAAATTTCTGTCCTATAGAATTGGCAATTACATTTTGGGGTGATTTGTTAACACAGCAGATTAATAAAATCTCAAGCATCCTAATAGTTGTGGGTTCTATAGGTACATTCATAATTGAATTTCTGTCTTTCTCTTTTAGATTAATCTAATAGCTCCTCCTCGGTATGTAATGACTACGACAACCCTGGAGAGAACAGAAGGCCTTTCTGTCCTCAGTCAAGCTATGGCTGTTATCAAAGAAAAGATTGAGGAAAAGAGGGGTGTGTTCAATGTTCAAATGGAGGTGAGATCAATAGATTCATTTTTAATAATGACTCAGGAGGTTTCTAAAAGGAGTTCTTGTAGGTAAATAAGAGCTGTCAGCCTTGGAATGTCATATTGTAGGATGGTCATTCAGGCCTTTGATCACTAATGGTGTTAGGGGTCACCCCCCACCCCCAGCCAGGAGGAAGGGAATAAACAATATAAATGAGAAGTTTTTTTATTGTTTGAATTTGGATGTGGCGTATCTAAAATTTGATCTCACAATTGGGGAAAAAAAGTTGTCTCCTGTCTTTTCCTTGTCCAACAAGAAAGAAACGTGTGTGTGTGTGTGTTATATAATGGTTCCTTCTATGGAAAGGACTAGTAAGCTAGTAAGTAGTAGTTTGAGCCTGGAAGATGGTTTTTTTTAACAGGACATCTATTTGTGGTCTTGAAAGATACAGCCACTGGGGTTATTTCATGTTTTCAGTTTTAGCTTATAAAAATGAGAGAAAATAATTTTCCATTTTAATACATACATCCTTTTTCTATACTATTCTCATAAGTTTCACCTATTATTTATGTAATGGAATTTATTAGTAACGTCACTCAAAAGTAAACAGATATTATGATAGAGTTGTTAGAAAAGTGTTAAAGAGAGAAAACATTAGGCAGTAATAGTATTGAAATTAAATTTGTATAGTATTTACTACTTCAGTTTGAAATTATAATACTCTGCTTCCACAGCCCAAAGTGGTCACAGATACAGATGAGACTGAACTTGCGAGGCAGATGGAGAGGCTTGAAAGAGAAAATGCCGAAGTGGATGGAGATGATGATGCAGAAGAAATGGAAGCCAAAGCTGAAGATTAACTTTGTGGGAAACAGAGTCCAATTTAAGGAACACAGAGCAGCCCTTCCTGGCTGCAAATCCTAGACTTGAAAGTTTTCCAGTATTGAAAACTTCAAAGCTGAATATTTTTTATTTCTAAGTATTTAAATGTTCTAACAGATCGGAACATGAAATGCCCTCCTAAATGTCAGCTGTTGTCACACAGTAGCTCCAACACTTTGAGCATTTTTAAGGGAGTGGCCTCATTTCACTAGAGACAAATCTTTAACAATAGTTCTAAAATTGGGCTTGTGATTTCCATTTCTGATGTCTCCAGATTGGCACCCCTTTCTAGTTCAATGCCTCACGAGATTTACCAGGGGCATCCAAAGCAAACAATCCCAATCTTTCTATATAAAATGTATTCAAACAAACATCAAATAAATTTCTGGGATATTTAACTATAGGCTTCTTCCTTCTTGTCACCAGTTAAAAGCATTTTGAATACTAAGACCCTAATTCTTTTATCCTTATTTTAGTCTTGACGTGGAACTGTAGGAGCAGGTGAATAAAGGATCTCTATAACAGATCCTTTCAAAAGAAGAGTTTAGAGAAAATAAATGTAACCACAGTGCAAGTTGACCCTTAGCGGGACAAAGCCTTAAAATGCAATGGAAGAATTAAATTGGTTCTGTGCCTTTTATCTATTCGAGATTGATGACAACTTGTGTGAGGGAATTTATCACACCAAGTCCTTATTGGTATAATAAGCTACTTGCCTTGAGTTTATAATTTAGGGTGGTAAAGTATGTTTTTAAAATTTAAAAAGCAGCTGCGTTTTTTAGTTGGAGTATCATCACCCAATTTTTGATTTTTATTCGTGATATCTACTAGGTGCCACCTAGAGCTCCAGTTCTTTATAACAAAACAGGGATCTGTTTGAACACTTACTGTTGTTGGTTTTTTTGGTTTTTTTTTTTTACATGTTTCCATTTCTGTCTTCAAGAATTAATTTGTACATAATAAGTTTCATAGGTAACACATTATTTGAAGTTACAGCTACATTTAGTCCGGTGTGAAAAATCTTCAGTTGCTTTGGTCTGCTTGTCTTCATAAATTTATTCTGTTACGATACTTGAGGTACCAGTTGTATTTAATTTTATTCATTATCCCTATATAGCTATTAAGATACTTAGATTAGACCTAACCCACCATAGTCAATCCAAGACTAGACTACTCAGTATTAAAGGGTCTGGAAAATAGAAGAGTGTGTTGGGCAGATAGTTTGTACCATTTATGAAGGTTTGCTCCTTTGTTAAATTTAGCAGCCTGTACTAGCTTTTGAAATCCAAAAGTTTTAACTTCCAACGGCTGGTTTCTGAGAGAGTGCCATGATTGCTAGCCAGCATTCCACATTGGGAATATGTAGAGGAGAACCTGGATGTACTTAGTGGTACATAATTTTCACTTCTGTCTGTTGAGGCATCAAAAAAACAAGTTTAGAAAGCTGGCAACATGAAGAATGCATTCAAAATATAACAGGTGCTCCTTTGTTGTACACAGAGGAATTTTTTTTTTTTGAATTTTTTACTGAAATTTGTTTTACTTCAAAAGCCATAACTTGAAAAATACTGGTGGCATCGATGGTGATTTTTATCCCACGTGGGCCTTTTGCTCAGTTCCATGACAATTTTGTAAATTGACCCTAGCCAGAGAATAGATCAGTATTTCACTGATACCATGAGGAAAAGAACAAACAAAACTTAAAGCGTGCATACACCTTGCTAACCTAAAAGCAGGGACAAGATAAATATGAGGACAAGTTATACACCCAGTTCTGAATAACTTGAAGAACAGGCTTGGCAAAGAAGTAAGTTTATCCAAATCTTGACTTTCTGCCAGGCACAGTGGCTCATGCCTGTAACCCCGGCACTTAAGGGGCCAAGGCAGGAGGGTCACTTGAGGCCGGTGAGCTGTGATCACTCCAGTGCACTCCAGCCTGGGTGACAGATCAAGACGCTGTCTCAAAAAAAAAAAAAAGCCAAAAGTCTTGAATCTCCCATCAAAGCCTTTTCATTAAAAATACGATTTCATCTACTCCCCACTGTACCTTTCATTGATGTCAAGTGGCTATCAATTAATATAGCTGAAAATTAGTGATAGTTTGGGTCTCATTTATACATAAATTAATTGAGAATGAGTAATGGCCAGGAGGAAATACGAATATTCAAACCAGTTTTTATTCTTTCTTTCTTTTTTTTTTTTTTTTTTTCTTTTGGCAAATGGTGTTATATTGCCCAGGCAGGTCTCGAAATCCTGGGCTCAAGCTGTCCTCCTGCCTCTGCCTCTATAAGAGTATGAGCCACCATACCCCACCCAAACCATTTTTCATATCAGTTATAGCAAAACAAGACAAGCCAGTTCTTAAGTGAATAATGTTCAAAGATAGATCCATAGAGACATGCTAAGCACTACATCATGGTAAGCAGAACAGTTATTACTCAGCTGCCATACTCCAGCCATTCTACTTTTACACCAAGAACAAAATGCCTGGAGATTTTTTTAAAAATACAAATGCCACTACCTTGCCGAGACTTGTTCACTGATTTGCCCCAACCCCAAGGTAATGGTCATCTACTTTGCAACCTATGGAGATCCTGATAGCTCCCATACAAAGTGAGGCACACGTGCCAATTTGGAGGCAGGAAGCCATCAAACTAAATGTAGTTTAATTCAGATAAACACCTATCGATATTCAAAAGGCAAAACAAAAAAACTAATTCCAAGGGCATTAGACCTTGGTGAAATGCCAAATGGAAAATGGTGCTTTAAAAGGTAGTCTCTTACCATATAAGGAATAAGTAAAACATTAGCTTGGGATTTCTCATTATTCAGGTCAATGTTTTAGACACGATTAACAAGAGACAGTTCGAACTATTTAAGAGGACAAATTTTTACTTAAGCACTTTGAAGTATCCACTCCCCTTAAATGTAAGTTATGTATTTTATCTGTTGATTAAGGGGAGGTCCAAGCATTTGTACTTGGCAAGAATGCTGGCAATAGCTTGTGCCAGATTACTGTATAAACTTGAAAGGAATAAAAATGTTCTTAAAAAGTATTGTATGATACAGACTTTTCACTACAGATTAACCTCCCAACCGGTGAAGTTTCTTGGTACCTATTTGTCTCAGCTTATGTTCATTTTAAAACCAAAATTTAATGTCTTGATATAAACCTTCCCCGTTTACATCTTTTTCTGTCCTTCAGAGCACTCTTACTCTGCATCTCTAAATGCCCATTTTTCATAGAAAAGCTATGTATGTATTTTTCATATATGTGATTAAGTTCTCCGACAGAGTCCATGACTTCTGTAATGTATAATATTTATGCAGGCTTGTTTTCTAAAGCAAAACAATATTCTCTGAATGTACAAAGTTTGGCCACCATCCCCACTTTAAGATGAAGTATGTCTTAATGACAGAGATACTTGAAATGTTGCTTGAAAACTATAAAACTTTATATGGGACTCTAATAGCCAGAAACAAATGTCAGCTTTTACTAATTCCAAAGAAGTTAAGAGAGAACCGCATAAGAAGAGAGTTTTATTCAACATGGCATGGCCAGTGTAATTGTTCCAACAAAGGGAACCTACTTTGGTGCCCGAGGAAATGGCTGTTTGTGATGCTGGGGAAAAGTCAAGATGCTGACGCCTAATGGCTGTTCTAGCCTTTCCAGGTTTGTAACATGAAGATGAGGAAGGAAATGGCATCATTGCTGTTTGTAATCTGAGGAACTCTTCAGCATTCACTCTCCAAAGCAGTACGAAACTTACAAAGAAGTCAAAAGTCTTAACACACTCCCATTCTCCAGGAATTCCTGTCTGTGTCATCTGGTAGGAGGGAGGAATCCTGGTTCCCTCAGGTCCTTGTCATGTTAGCTTTTTGATAGCTTCAATCCACTCAGCTCGCTCAGCCTTGCTGCTGGCCTGAATGTAATAGTGTGTGTCATCCTTAGTAATCACTTTGAAGAGGTTTCCCTGGACATTCCCTTTAACCCCTAGGCAGAAAAAAGAGGGCGGGGGGATCAGTGATTGAATAGCCATGTTTGCTTTCACCTTGAACCAGCAGAAAGTCAACTGAGACATGGACAAAAACATACAATGACGTATTTATTAAAAGGTATACAGTTAGAGAATCCTATCAGATGAGGTCCCCTTTTCCTCCCATTCCCTGTCCCTCACCAGTGCCCTAAGGCCTGTCAATGGTTATGTCTGGATATTCCTGGAAGCCCTCTTGCCTGCTCCTATGCTCAAGATGGTAGCATGCTATAGATCTACCATTTCATTTACACCAAAGAATCCAGTATGTTTATGTTAAAAGCAAGCACAGAATTTGGAGTTTGATCTCAAATTGTTTAACTTATTGGAACCCCAGTTTCCACAGCCATAAGATGGGAATAATATCTTCTTACTATGGCTGGCTATTGTGAAATTCCTGTTACAATATATATTAAGGTATGTTGTTAACCCTAAAGCATTGTGTAAGCCTCAGCTATTATTTTTACGTGGAAGCTTACAGGCCATCAGCATAGAAACTGAGGGGAAAGATTAATAACATAAGGATTACTTAGTTGCATTCTTAAAACGCCAAGAACATACCCTTTGTTCAATTCTGAAAATCGCTTCAAAACTCACACCACTCTGTCTCATTGAGAAAGCCTTGCTCAGCTTCCAAAGCTGTCGTTTCATTAGTGGGACGTTACTGAGGTGCAGGAGGGAGGCCCCTGAGATCTTCAGGCCAGGGCTGAAGTTGCACCTTACCAGTGGGAACGCCATTATCCTCCAGAGCAGACACGAGTGAACCACGAAGAGAAAACCCACCCACTGGCCTGTTCTCTTCCTGCAGAGGAAAGGAGACCCAATTAGGAATTTGTGAATGCACTCCCCTTACAACTCAGGCCAGCTAAAGAAGTCAGTGCAAAATCATTTGTAATAGAAGATGAAGCTGAACTTGGACATCACATGGCCAAAGCTGTAGGCACCAGTAAGGAAGCTTGGGCCTCTGTTTCACAGCAGGCAGCAGAAGTGCCCACCAATGTTGTAGTTACCAAGTCTCGCAGACTTGCAAATTTGCTTTTCATTCCTGGAGATGTCTCAAACAGAGCCTCTGATCCAACATGCTGCACAGAAAAACATTCACTGGCTTCCTTAACCCTTGTGTGCATCTTACAAAGCAATCAGAAATATATATTTATAGTAATCATTTCTTTTTTGAGACAGAGTCTCACTCTGTCTTCCAGGCTGGAGTGCAGTGGCACAGTCTCGGCTCACTGCAACGTCTGCCTCCCAGGTTCCAGTGATTCTCCTGCCTCAGCCTCCCGAGGAATCGGGATTACAAGCACACGCCACCACACCTGGCTAATTTTGTATTTTTAGTAGAGGCGGGGGTTCATCATGTTGGCCAGGCTGGTCTTGAACTCCTGACCTCAAGTGATCTGCCCTCCTCAGCCTCCCAAAGTGCTGGGATTACAGACATGAGCCACCGCACCCAGCCATAGTCATCATCTCTGCAAAGTTGATAGATTCCTGCACATAGGACATCATTACACAAGTCTAGCATGTGCCTAGCATGAAACTTCGTGTGATACAAAACTGTGATTGGTGGTGTCCCTGGATGATTTAGGGCAATTTTACACACCACGTGCCTTGGGCCCCAGGAGCCCTTCAATTAATCAATAATCAACTTCATACTGCATGTTGGGCCCAGCAAGAGGGAGGGCAAAAAACAAAATGGTTAAATAAAATACTGGAAATATTTGTACTACTAAATGCTAATAGGAGGAAAGTTCAGAGAAGGAAGGGATCTGCCCCAGCCTGGAGGGTTCAAGGGCAGTCTCAGGGAGGACAGGAGACTTGAATTGGGCCTGGATAGGAAAGTAGGTCCCCGGGCAGGAGAGGGGCATTCGGCCCAAACAGGAGGAGGAGTGGGAGTAAAGTGGGGAACAAATTAATTGCAGAATGCCTTTGAGATGGTTCCTTATCTTGTACCTGCAGCCCAGAAACTTGGCAATTCTTTTATTTCCTTTGCACACTTGCTTTGAGTAATCTCTTCTGCACTGTTTCCATCTATGTACATATGTGAGCATTTGTGCGTGTGTACATATATATGTATATACGTATATTTACATGTATATGTACTTATAGATAGGTGTGTACAGGCACATATGTGTGTATGTACATTTTCTGTTTCCTATTTTAAAAGCTGAGACAAGGCCGGGCGCGGTGGCTCAAGCCTGTAATCCCAGCACTTTGGGAGGCCGAGACGGGCGGATCACGAGGTCAGGAGATCGAGACCATCCTGGCTAACACGGTGAAACCCCGTCTCTATTAAATAATACAAAAAGCTAGCCGGGTGAGGTGGCGGGCGCCTGTAGTCCCAGCTACTTCGGAGGCTGAGGCAGAAGAATGGCGTAAACCCAGGAGGCGGAGCTTGCAGTGAGCTGAGATCCGGCCACTGCACTACAGCCCGGGCGACAGAGCTAGACTCCATCTCAAAAAAAAAAAAAAAAAAAAAAAAAAGCTGAGACAGCAGACTCATCAGGGGCACAAAGAAAGTAGGTTAGGCTAGACCATGGTGAGAGTTAAATACAAAACTAAAGTGTTTTTTCATTTGTTTATTCCTTGCTTCAAACAGGATTTGAGGTAGCCAGGAAGGAAGGAGTTTGAACTCCATCCTGTAGCCAGGCCACCATGACCCACAGAAAGGTCAACTGGAGCTTTTTGGAGGCTCCTCCTGCCACATCCCTCGCCCTGGGCCCTCCTGTGGCCTGGCTGGGTCCAGGCAGGGGTTCCTGATTGAAGCTCAGTGAGGAAGGAACTGCCCACTCTTCACTATTTCAACAAAAACTAATGAAAGTCATACATCGCCCAAGACAAGGCTGAACTGCTAACTAAGGGGACCTTTTTATTTGCTTTTGACTGGAATTAGATCCACTCAGCATGTGGTAATACCTAGTATCAGAAACAGAAAAATGGTTCTTTTTAATTTGCCATCAAAATTTTTTAAAAAGCAAATTAGTAAATTATGGCTTAAATATTATATGGTGACAGAAACTTTTCAAAACATAGGTGGGGAAAAGCAGAGGGACGCAGAATTAATGGGGTCTCTGAATGGAAAGTGTGGAGAGGCTGGGAAGTGCCAGTAGGAGTCTCTGTCAGCCTACCTCATCCTCCCTACTCACAAAGCAGGCTTTGGGGAAGACCAAAAGATGCTTTTCCTCTGAAAATGATAAAGATGGGCCTCCCAGGGGAAAGTGGGGGATTAGGCATAGAAGAAACCGCTCAAGAAAAAGGCACCTATGTGATGACAGGGCAGAGCAGCTTGGACTGTGGAAGGAAAGGCAAGGTGCAGCAGAGGCAGGTGCCAGGGGAAGACAGGATGTCCAGCCAGCTGCCCGCTGTGCCAGGAGAGGAGTGTCTGGGGGCATCACAACACGGTACCAGCACAGAGCCAGCATGCGCACTCACTTTGGAAGGGTCGTAGTAATGCAGGAAAGCTGGATCCTTCCTCAGAACAAAGCGGCGCACCTTCCAGTTTTTCCTCTTGTGCCCCTGAGGCAAAGAAATGGTTCCAAGTTCATTGGTGATAGTTGCATGTCCCTCTCTCCTGCATCTATGCATGTAACAGCAAACCCCCAACAAGCCAGCCTGCTCCAATGGGACTACATGCTAAAACCAGTCCGCAGGAAACCTAAGGATAGCAATGACATCTCACAGACCTCCCTGCCAACACCCCCACTCAATGACACTTTAGCAAAAACGCCATCACCTTAAGTCGGCAGAGCCAAAGACAGTCCATGCAGAAGGAAAAGGGACACACACCACTCAGGGCATAAAGGAGGACAAGGAGGCAGGAGGTGTCAGCTGGGCTGGGAGGACACAGGTAAACTTGAGCCCAAGGGCACCAGCTAAGGGCCACGTCAGTCCAAAAACAAACCTTCAGCTGCATGTGTATTTGTCAGTCTACACATGTGCCTACATGTGCAGTAAAACCACTTTCACATTGCGCTTTAGGAAAAAAGCAAGTAATGATCAATTATATGATAAAACCTAAATGTGTAAGAAGCTGACATGTGCGTGTGTGTGTGTGTGTGCACATGTGTGTGTGCGTGTGTGTGTGTGACTTTCTTTGACCTCACTGGGAGGGCTAAGGTTAGATCACAAACCTTAGCCCTCCTAGTCAGGAACACCCTCAGAGTCCCTCCCACACCCTCCTCAAGCTCCCCTAGGGGCCTCTTTTCCTCCCCTTGGGAAGGACTCCTATCAGGCCCAGCAGAAGCAGGGCCTTGGCGCAGACAGGCAGCGGTGGGGATGATAAGAATCTAAGAGCAGATGAGGATCCTGATATGCAAGAAGCAGGTGACAGCAACAGCACATGCTCCGAGTAATGATGGGAGTGGCGCCAAGCCATGTACGTGCCCTCTGTGCGGACACACACATTTGCATGGTATACAACATGTGCACAAACACGAGAGCCGTGCAAAATGTCTGCTTCACTTCCTGTGCCAAGGACAGGTGATTTTGTTCACAGAATACCGTTTTTGTTAGGCACAGGTAGGAATGCCACAGGACACGGCTTGCCTCTGGTTCAACACAGCTGCTCTCCCAAACACAGTTTAGGAGTAGTGGCCATGGCCAGGCTTTGAACACTGAGCCTTACCATGGAGAATCTGATCTTCAACCTACCGACATGGTAGAAAAAATTGTTTTTAGCTCAGAAAGTGTATCAAGGGGGTGTGCAGAATCTCACAAGGGAAGGCAGAGACCCCAGGATGCCCCAAGGAACAGAAGGCCAGCAAATGCAAAACCTCAAGCCGGTCAGCAATGCCTCCAAGACAAATATGTGAAGCTGGGCAATTCTGTAGAAGTTGTTTTTTGATGTTGTGATAATTATGTGTGTATAGTACAGTTTTCCTGAACAGCCCTTGTGTCTGGCACACGTGTGTGTGTGAGCGTGAGCATGTGCCTGTTCTTTGACTTGCTTCTGGGGGCTGGCTGGGCTCCTGCTTTCATAGATTCTGCTATAATTGGTGCCCTCCAGCAGCCTCAGCCCTTCCCTTCCTCTGTGCTCACTGCTGCCTCCCCTAAGCTTGAGAACTGTCCATCTCTCTTCCCTGCTCCAAAGCAGCCATACCTGCTTGGCCAGGTAGCCTTGTTTCACCACCATGCCACTTAACTCCACAGTGCTCAGGTTAATTTCTTCCTTGGGGCTTATCTTCTTTTTGTAGCTCTCAGCCTAGGGGGAAAGAGGGAACAAAGACTCTGCTATAGCAAATACCCAGGCCCAAGCTATGGCGGCTGTCAGAGGGGAAAGGAAATTCTTCAGGACAGAAACCTCATTCTGCATCAGGATGAAGTCGTCCCCCAAGCCCAAGGTCTCCTCCCGTGACTGTGGACCCCAGGCCCCCACTCTGTTGTATCTTCCTTAACCTTTGCCCTGGTGGCAAGAAGAACCCACTCCCCAACTTACAAAAGTATACAGGGCTGTAGAGTCATCCAGGAACTGCTCGGCCAGATCCCCAGAGCGAATGGCTCCCATGCTTCGGACACCCACCGGCCTGAGGAAGTTCTCCTCCATGAGCATGGAGGCCAGGGTCACCGCCTCCAGACGGCTGGCCACAAAGCTGTTGGAGATGAGCCAGTCCACCAGGGAGGAGCCTGGCCAAGGGCAGCACCAGTCAGGCAACAGGTAACGGACCAGCGTCCTTGGGGTGTGTGGCCAATGACCTCACTGACCTTAGCCCTCTGGGCAGCCTCAGGGCTCTACCCAAGAGCAGACTGAAGGCCATACCTGCTGCATAGAGCTGTGGCTGCACACCCACACGTGGCCATCTCAGCCTGTTGCCCAGCAGGAAGCTCTGACCTCAATATAGGGTGGTCAAGCACACAGTTGAGCCCTGCATCACCATGTCCCAGGTTGACCGCCCAGCCCGGCCCTGGGGAACAGGCTCACCGAGGAAGGTCTTTTTGTAGGTGCTTCCCTGCTCCATGTTGGGGCTTGAACGGATTCCGGTGCTGCTATCATGCATCTTGTCCACAATGCGACTACACAGAAGGGAAGGCAAAGGAGAGGGAACCCTCGTCACGCTGGTAGGTACAAGGGAGGGTCCTGAGTCACTGCTAAGGGTATAAAGCAAGTGGCAAATGGTGTGACACACATAACAAAAAAAGGGGGTATAGGAAAGCAGCCTTTTGCATGGCCAGAGTGATGCCATCTTGAAGTGAAGCCACTGTGATGATTGATTTTTGTTTTTTGTTTTTTGTTTGTTTGTTTTTTGAGACAGAGTCTCGCTCTGTCACCCAGTCTGGAGTGCAGTGGTGTGATCTCGGCTCACTGTGACCTCTGCCTCCCAGGTTCAAGTGATTCTCCTGCCTCAGCCTCTGGAGCAGCTGGGATTACAGGCATGTGCCACCACGCCCGGCTAATTTTTGTAGTTTTAGTAGAGACGGGGTTTCACCATGTTGACCAGGCTGATCTCGAACTCCTGACCTTAAGTGATCTGCCCGCGTCGGCCTCCCAAAGTGCTGGGATTACAGATGTGAGCCACTGTGCCTGGCCTGATGATGGATGTTTGACTCCCGCATACCATGGTGTTCCCATAGCGCAACTCACCCCTCATAAAGATGTTTATCTAACCTCCCCAGCGGTCACAGGTTTCACAAGAAAGTCTGAGGCACGACTAGCTGCACATTTTCCCAAAAAAGCTTGCTATAGAAAGGATATTTTCTGGAGGACAAGTGTGGTGATTCACTGTCTCTTGGCCAGCAGAGACATCACTTCTGTTTGTAAGTCCCTATTAAATGCCTCTTTGTGAGAAACTGGATTTGTCAGCCTCTTTCTTCTGCCTCTCAGCTACCTTGTTCTTTGCAGGTAGGTCTGTTTATACCTCCTCACCACAGAAGGGGGTGTTCAGTTATGCATCAAAATTTGAGAGGCAGGATTTTCAGACATTTCTTTTCTTCTTCTTGCTTATCTAAATGTTCTAGTATTTCTATGCCAGACACATACTGCTTTTGTAGTAAAACCAAAGTGCTGTGACTTTTAACTTACAAACAAGAGTGTATGCTGGGCACAGTGGCTCACACCTATCATCCCAGTGTTTTGGGATACTGAGGTGGAAGGATCACTTGAGCCCAGGTGGTCAAGGCTGCAGTGAGCTATGATCGAGCCACTGCACTCCAGCCTGGGCAACAGATTGAGACCCTGTCCCAAAAAAAGAAAAACAAAAAAAGCCCCAAGGGTGCACAGTAGCCCACATGATTCTCTGTGATCCCCCTGCATCAAGTCCAAACCCCCTCAGCTACTTTTTGAACTATCTTTGAACCCACCTGCCTACCCACCCTTATCTGCAGCTGATCCTCCCTGCACCCACCAGTGTTCAGCAGCTCCCTAGACCCATAGGAGGTGTACAGTCAAGGTTTCAGCGCCTGGTGAGCCCAGGAATGGACTCATACATCTTTGATGGGTGTAACAGTTCTGTTGCCTGGGAGGTTGGTGGAGATTTACTGTGGTTTGAATGTTTATCCCAAAAATCATGTTGAAAATCCCCAATGTGGCAATATTGAGAGGTAATGCCTTTAAGAGGTGATTGGGTCATGGCGGCTCTGCCCTTGTGAATGGATTAATCCATTCATGGATTAACGGGTTAAATGAGTTAATGAATTATCATGGGAATGGGACTGGTGGCTTTATAAGAGGAACAGAGACTGCAGTAAGCATGTTAGCATGTTCAGCCCCCTCACTGTGTGATGCCCTGCACCACCTCAGGACTCTGCAGAGAGCTCCCATCAGCAAGAAGGCCCTCACCAGATGCAGCCCCTCAACCTTGGACTTCCCAGCCTCTATAATGATAAGAAATAAATCCCTCCTTATGAGTTACCCAATTTCAGGTATTCTGTTATAAGTAACAGAAAACAGACTAAGACAAGATTTTTAGGGAGCTGTGATGGAGGAGCCCTGAGCACCCTGGCTGAAATGGAATGGGGGTCTTGTGTCATGGAGGTGTGCAGAGGTGGCAGGAGCCACAAGAGATCCCACAGAAATGGGGCAGGTAGGTAGGGCCACTCCCAAGCAGAGAAAATCATATACACAGGACAGGAACAGCTGAAGGCCCTGAAGCACTGTGGTAGCACCAGCCAGGCTATGAAGCAAGCACAGAGCCCCTCCAAGGGGCAGGGTGCCCTGCCCACCAAACACAGGCAGGAAAGGCTGCCACAGAGCCCGGCAAGCAGGCACTCACTGCAGGCTGATGTGCGGGGGCAGCTTGAAGGAGTTTCTCAGGCTGTGCAGCTGCTGCACCTTCCCCGGCTGCCCTGCGTGAATAGCCCCGGTTATCTCAAAGGCCCAGGCATCCCGCTCCTCTCGAGAACAGGCCTCCAGGAAGTACTCTGTGGATGTTTGAGTCTTCAGCTTAATGAGGAGCTGTGGGAAGAGACAGCCAGTCAGACCAGCACGCAGGCAGAGCAAGAGGACGCCAGGCAGCAAAAATGACGGGACCCCGGGAGAATCTAGGTGACAGTGACTGCCAAATGCCCTGAGCCCTCAGCCACACAGCAGGTGGTCTTTAAAGATTCACTTGGACACCTCCAGTGACAGGAAGCTCACGGCCTCACACGGCAGCCTTTCCCTTGTGGACAAGGCAGTTAGTGTAGGGCCTGCTTCCTGGACATGCTAGCTGTGTTCTCTCTTCTAGAACCACACAAATGAAGAGTCACCTCCTATGACAGCCCCTACACTGAAGAGAGAAATGCCCAGGCTTCAAAGTCAGACCCATCTGAACACAAACCCCAGCTCTGCCACTTGGCTGTGGACTCCCGGGAACATTAGGAAATGACAGTATATTAATGCCTACCTCGAATGGACTGTTAGTCATGCTCCCTTCCGTCCTCTTTCCTTGTGTCTGAGCATCAAGTCTTTCACACATTTCTCATAGGATATAGTTTCAGCTCCTTCCCATCCAGGTCGCTTTGTTTTTTTTTTTGTTTTGTTTTGTTTTTTGTTTTTTTCTTGAGACGGAGTCTTGCTCTGTTGCCCAGGCTGGAGTGCAATGGTGCGATCTCAGCTCACTGCAACCTCCGGCTCCCAGGTTCAAGTGATTCTCCCGCCTCAGCCTAGGGAGCAGCTGGGATTACAGGCGCCCACCACCATGCCTGGCTAATTATTGTATTTTTAGTAGAGACGAGGTTTCACCATGTTGGCCAGGCTGGTCTCGAACTACTGACCTCAGGTGATCTGCCCACCTCAGCCTCCCAAAGTGCTGGGATTACAGGCGTGAGCCACCGCGCCCAAACCCATCCAGGTCACTTTGTGCTACGTGTTCTACACTTGGTCAACATTCTCATAAATACAGTGCATGGAATGGAACACACAGCTCCAGGAGAAGTCTGAGCCCACTGGCTGTGGGCAGCTGCAGGGCACTGTAGACTCACTCAGTGCTGTCAGAAGAGAATCTTTTTCATGTAGGCCACTTCTCTATCTTTTAAGTGCACATTTATGGGATTTTTTTGGATCAATTGTGGGATTGATAGGAGACTATTAATCGGGTGGTAGGTGGATCCATCACTTCTGTTGGAAAACAGAAGCATTTTATTTCATTCTGAATCTGTTTTCCAAAGGATTCTCTCCCAACTTACTTTGCTTACAAACTTAGTCAACGTCCCTCATCCAAACTAAATGGTGAATAAGACATGGCTGGGCTGGGCGCGGTGGCTAACACCTGTAATCCCAACACTTTGGGAGGCCGAGGAGGGCGGATCACGAGGTCAGGAGTTCAAGAGCAGCCTGGACAATGTGGTGGAACCCCGTCTCTACTAAAAATACAAAAATTAGCCCGGCGTGGTGGTGGGCGTCTGTAGTCCCAGCTACTCAGGAGGCTGAGGCAGAAGAATCACTTGAACCCGGCAGGTGGAGGTTGCAGTGAGCCAAGATCGCGCCCCTGCGCTCTAACCTGAGTGACGGAGAGAGACTCTGTTTCAAAAAAAAAAAAAAAAGACATGACTGGTTCGTGGTCCTAAAGAACACCACAGGCCGGGCTCAGTGGCTCACGCCTATAATCCCCAACACTTTGGGAGGCAGAGGTGGGTGGATCACTTGAGGTCGGGAGTTCAAGACCAGCCTGGCCAACATGGTGAAACCCCAACTCTACTAAAAATACAACAAGTAGCTGGGCGTGGTGCAAAATTGTGCCACTGAACTCCAGCCTGGGTGACAGAGTGAGACTCCATCTAAATAAAAACACACCCACCCACCACGGAGCTGCTCCTTCAGTAGTAGTAGCTTGACAGTGAGCTCATCACCACTGTGGAAAAACAGAGTTTAGCCAGCTTCCTGAACCCCTGTTGTCAGCCTGCAGTTCACCATTTCAATGAGCAGAATTTTAGGACACACTATAAAATTCCATGTAAAATTCTGACACTCTTTTTACACGTTCTCTAGTTTTAAAAAGTATGTGTGTATATATTTCATGATTTGTTCTTAGGGAATCTATTGGCTCCTCTTGATCTAGCCCAAGTACTCATGAACCAGGCAGGTGACAATTTGAGAATTTTATGTAGAATTTTTTCTTTTGAGTTAGGGTCTTGCTCTGCCTCCCAGGCTACAGTGAAGTGACATGGTCATAGCTCACTGCAGCCTTGAGTTCCTGGGCTCAAGCGATCCACTTGCCTCAGGCTTCCAAAGTGTTAAGATAACAGGCGTGAGCCACTGCACCCAGCTGTGTCTGGTCTTAAGATGCTAAAAGGAAGAGGATGCACAGCCCATCTTTTCCCAGGCTCAGCATCCTCCAATGGTCCTATAGCTACTCCAGCAGAAAACTACCCCTGCCTGACTTCCCACTTTTAATCAGTGACACCTCCAAGCTTGCAATGGAAATAATGGAATGACATTTCATTTGTGCAGCCTCCTAGGCTGGAATGATACTCGATGCCTCCTTTTCCCTTGTCCTCAACAGCCAGTCAGTCACCAAGTCCTGTTGACATTTCTTTCATAATGACTTCTCCTGTTCGTTTCTTCTTTTTGCTTTATTTAATGCCTAGATTATTTTAATAGCTCCTTTTGTTTTTTATTTGAGAAAAATATGAATTTACAGAAGAGTACAGAGGTAAACATAACAAATGCCAGTAAACCCACCACCCAGAATTAACCATCATTAATATTTTCTTATACTTAGAAGATTCCTTAATTGACCTCATTTGTCTTCAGTCTTTTTCTCTCCTGAACACGGCAAGTGTAGGAGAGTCAAAGAAGAAAAACATGATAAGAAAGAAAATGGTGAGATTCCTTTCTATGGACCTAGAAATCTTATTAGTAACTGAACTAAAACTAGTTCTTCCTTTTATTCTTTCTACACTTTTATTTTTTTCTCTGAGACAGAGTTTCACTCTGTCACCCAGACTACAGTGCAGTGGCACAATCATAGCTCACTGTAGTCTTGGACTTCTGGGTTCAAGTGATCCTCCTGCCTCAGCCTCCAAAGTTGCTGGGACTACCAACACCTGCCAACATGCCCATCTAATTTTTTTTTTAAGAGATAGGGTCTCACTATGTTGTCCAGGCAGGTCTTGGACTCCTGGGCTCAAGCTATCTTTCCATCTTGGCCTCCTGAAATGATGGCATTACAGGCATGAGCCACTGTGCCAGGCCTACATTTTTGTTTCTCTGAGATGTAGTCTCGCTGTGTTGCCCAGGCTGGTCTCAAACTCCTGGGCTTGAGTGATTCTCCCACCTCAGCCTCCTGAGCAGCTAGAATTACAGCCTTCATTTTAGTCTTTCTAAGAGAGTTTTCTTTTTTCTTTTTTTTCTTTTTTTTTTTTTTTTTTTTTGAGACAGGGTCTCACTCTGTCACCTAGGCTGGAGTGTAATGGCATGATCTCAGCTCACTGCGACCGCCATCTCCTGGGTGGGAGCAATTCTCCTGCCTCAGCCTCCTGAGTAGCTGGGACTACAGGTGCCTGCCACCACACCCAGCTAATTTTTGTATTTTTAGTAGAGACAGTGTTTCACCATGTTGGCCAGGCTGGTCTTGAACTCCTGACCTCAGGTGATCCGCCAGCCTCGGCCTCCCAAAGTGCTGGAATTACAGTCATGAGCCATTGCGCCTGGCCTCTAAGAGAGTTTTCATCAGACCATGCTCTCACTCAAAATCTTCAATGGCTCTCCATTACCTCCATCTGGCCCTAACCAAACTCCTATCACTCCTTTAGTGAACATTCCCCTTTGACCACACTGGAGGCCCTTCTCCCCAGAAGCCACACCCCCCTCTCTCCATGCATACTTTTCTTACTTTTACTCGAGACATTCTACCTGTCCAGAATGACCGCCTCTCTCCTTGTTCCATCTTTGCCCACATCTCTATTCCTGAAGCTTTGCCTGACCCAGCCTGAAACATCTTTTTCCTCTTCAGGGATGAAGGGTTCTCTGCAGCTCCTGATAGCTGTGGCATCACTGGAATGCCAAATGTTTTTCAATTAACCACTTGCTTTCCCAATAAAATGAGCAACTCTGTGAAGAAACAATCTTACCATTTTCTTCCTTGATTCCTCCATGCTTTGCAAATTTCTTGGCACATAATGGGCCCTTGATAAATAATTTATTGGGAGTTTTTTTTTTTTTTTTTTTTTTTGAGGAGTCTCGTTCTGTTGTCCAGGCTGGAGTGCAGTGGCGTGATCTTGGCTCACTGCAAACTCCGCCTCCCAGGGTCAATCTATTCTCCTGTCTCAGCCTCCCAAGTAGCTGGGATTACAGGCCACTGCAACCATGCTCAGCTAATTTTTGTATTTTTAGTAGAGATGGGGTTTCACCATGTCGGCCAGGCTGGTCTCAAACTCCTCACCTCAAGCAATCTGCCCATCTCGGCCTCTCAAAGTGTTGGGATTACAGGTGGGAGCCACTACGCCCAGCCTAGACTTTTTTAATGGTAGGGTTGAAGCCACCCCTTACTTCCGGAACACAGACCCTTCAGGGAATGAAAGCCATCATAGTGAATGAAGCCATCATAGTGAACCCCAAGATAGCAGTAATTACTCACATTGGTGTGGTGCCTGCCTCCTAGCCCACACAGTGCTCTAATACACCATGACCTTCATGGTCCTCACCACAACCATGTGAGACACTCAGGGGTAATTATTTAATCCCATTTTATAGATGAGGAACGAAGGCTCAGAGAGGTTTAGCTACTTGTCCAAGCTCACATACCTGGTAGGTGGCGGAGCCAGGATTTGAATCCAAGTTTTTAAATTCTCACTCTGAGCTCTTCCTCCTACCCAGACCACTTTCCCAAAGAGGCCAGAGGTGGGAAGGCTGTGGAACAGAGAGGAGTTGGACAGCAGGAGCTGTCACTTACCGGTCGGTTTTCATACTCCAGGCAGGGGCAGGTGATGGTGCAGCCATCCAAGAAGATCCGGCCCTTGGGAGGGGTCACTCTCCGACCCCCCTCAAGCTTGTAGTACACCAGCGTGTTCTGCCGAAGGATGAACCATCGCGCCTTCCAGTTGTGGACAATGTGGCCCTGTGGACAGACAAGAAAGCCCTGAGGTGAGGTGGCCAAGGGGAGGGGATGGTGTTCAGGGAGGGGTGTCCGGTGGCACAGGTAACCAGACTGTGCCGTGGAAGTGACTCTCCAAGGAAGACAGCAGGATTTGTGTCTGGATCTCTTTTGAGTATGTAGCAAAGACCTTTGGCACTGACCTTCTAGTTCCTATTTGGCCATTTTTCTGTTTATAAACCTTGAAAGAAACTACAAAGTAAAAAGAAGAGAAAAATCACTCACCTGTAATCCTACTGCTAGGAGACAGCCATTGCTAACCTACTGTATTTCCTTCCAGTCTTTTTTCCTTTTAGTTTTTGCCTTCTGGTTTTTTTAAAAAATTAAGATTATTTTAAATATAGTTTTATTTTCTAGTTTTTTTTTTTTTTTTTTTTTTTTTTAATTCTTGTTTTATAGACAAGGTCTCAAAAGAGACAGGCTGGAGTACAGTGGCATGACCTCAGCTTACTGCAGCCTCCCCTTCCTGGACTCAAGTGATTCTCCCACCTCAGCTTCCCAGGTGGCTGGGACTATAGGCGTGTGCCACCACATCTGGCTAATTTTTACATTTTTGTGTAGAGACAAGGTCTCACTATGTTCCCCAGGCTGGTCTTGAAGAACTCCTGGGCTTCTGTGATCCTCTCACCTTGGCCTCCCAAAGTGCTAGGATTACATACATGAGCCACCATGCCTGGTCCCTGTTTTGTGTGGCCTTGCTGAGCATCTTCTGACACCATTAAATTTCTGTAAAACATATTTTTAATGACGATTATGTGGATACATAGTTTACATGCCAACTTCTATTGTTCGTAACTGAGGCTGTTCCATTTTTTTCACTATTCTGTAATGAATATCCTTGCATGTAAATTTTGACCTGCATCTGTTTTTTTCCTTTGGATATACTCGTAGAAAGAATATTACTAGTGAAATGATGTGGGCAATATGAGGCCATGTATAGTCTCCCAGTGCTAAGGACTCTGACAGTCTTACCTAGCCAGGTGTGGCAGGTATAAAGAAAAGGGTAGTTTAGGTGGTTCTCAGGTGGCAGGCATAAAGAGAAGGGTCGTTTAGGTGGTTCTCAGGTGGCAGGCATAAAGAGAAGGGTAGTTTAGGTGGTTCTCAGGTGGCAGGCATAAAGAGAAGGGTAGTTTAGGTGGTTCTCAGGTGGCAGTCACATAGAGAAGGGTAGTTTAGGTGGTTCTCAGGTGGCAGGCATAAAGAGAAGGTAGTTTAGGTGGTTCTCACGTGGGTGGTAGAGCCAACGGACAGAACAGTCAGGTGAATATGGAGAGCCTATTTCTAGAACAGACCAGTGGATAGGGAAATGTCTTCTGACGGATCAGGAAAGAATGAGTTTAGTACACAGTCACGAAAGCACCTTCCTGGGATATTTCCAAAGCCCAGCTTAGGGCTAGGTTCTAACCAACAGAGGTGCTTTACCTGAATCAAAGTCCGTTGCCCCAATTTACTCATGTCCTTGCCTAGCACAGATTCATATCAAAGGCCCTTTTAGTTCTCAGTCTCTGGTGCTATGATTCTATTCCACACTCAGCACGTACTAAGAGCTGTTAGAGAGTCAAAAGTTGTAGAAGGAATCGTCTGCATCGAAGTTATTTGTGCATATAACTGAGCTTTGTGAGCACTGACTTGAACCCAAACAGAATTTACTGCTACAACTAAGTAAGACTTATAACACAGCCAATCTGGCAAGAGTTTATTAACATGTCTCAGTGTTATTTTTTTTTTTTTTTTTTTTTGAGACGGAGTCTTGCTCTGCTGCCCAGGCTGGAATGATGCAGTGGCCGGATCTCAGCTCACTGCAGGCTCCGCCTCCCGGGTTCACGCCATTCTCCTGCCTCAGCCTCCCGAGTAGCTGGGACTACAGGCGCCTGCCACCTTGCCCAGCTAGTTTTGTGTATTTTTTTTTAGTAGAGACGGGGTTTCACCGTGTCAGCCAGGATGGTCTCGATCTTCTGACCTCGTGATCCGCCCGTCTCGGCCTCCCAAAGTGCTGGGATTACAGGCTTGAGCCACCGCGCCCGGCTATCTCAGTGTTATTATGCTACGTGATGATCACTCTTTCCATGAGAGGGCTTGTGCAGTCCAGCGGAACTGCACATTTTTGCTGTCTTCACTTTGTTCCTTACTTACATCCACATGTAATATGGGCATTGACAGTTTTACCTTACACAAGCAGACATGTTTAAAGAAACAAAAAAGATTTGTCTTTGACTTCTCAGCTATTGGGGTTCTCTACTGCTCTGCACATAGCCCAGCCTCAGGTCCCCATTTCCTGTGACCACCAACCCCCAACTGCAGGGGTCCCGGGGCAGCACTAGCAGGACTGCTCTGGGATATCTGGGTGCTTCCGATTCCAAGGCAGTAAACTGCTGGCACCCAAGGCTGTAGCTTGAAGGGAGAGGAGAATGCAGTTAAGTTCATGGCATGTGGACTGGTGGGAGGTGGAGTAGAGGAGAGGGCAAAAGAATCTTAGGGCTGAGCACGGTGGTTCACACCTGTAATCCCAGCACTTTGGGAGGCCAAGGTAGGAGGATCACTTGAGACCAGGAGTTTGAGACTAGCCTGGGCAGCATAGTGAAATGCCATCTCTACAAGAAAAAATTAAAAATTAGCTGGGCATGGTGGCACACATCTGTAGTCCCAGCTACTTGGGAGGCTGAGGAGGGACAATCATTTAAACCCAGGAGTTTGAGGCTACAGTGAGCTATGATCACACCACAGCACTCCCACCTGGGTGACAGAGCAAGATTCTGCCTCTTAAAAAAAAAAAAAAAAAGTGGTATGGGATGAACTGTGTGCCTGTGTGCCTCCAAAATTCATATGTTGAATGCCTAGCCCCAGTGCCTGAGACTGGGAATGTATTTGGAGATATATTCCCTTTAAAGAGGGAATTAAATTAAAATGGGGTCATTAGGATAGGCCTTAATCCAATCTGACTAGAGTCTTTATAAGAAAAGGAGATTTAGATTGGGTGCGGTGGCTCAGGCCTATAATCCCAGGAATTTGGGAGGCTGAGGCAGAAGGATTGCTTGAGCCCAGGAGTTTGAGGCCAGCCTGAGCAACATAGTGAGACCCCCATCTCTATTAATAAAAATAAATAAATAAATAAAAATTAGCCAGACGTGGTGGCACATGCCTGCAGTCCGAGCTACTTGGGAGGCTGAGGTAGGAGGATTGCTGGGACCCAGGAGGTTAATGCTACAGTGAACCAAGATCACGCCACTACACTCCAGCCTGGGCAACAGAGTGAGTCCCTGTCTCTAAAACAACAACAATAATAATAATTTTAAAAAGAAGAGGAGATTTGGACACACGGAGAGCTCACACAGAGGAAAGACCACTGAGGACACAGTGAGGAGGTGCCATCTGCAAGCCAAGGAGAGAGAGGCCTCAGAAGAAACCAAACTGCTGGTACCTTGATATTGGACTTCTAACATGCAGAACCATGAGAAATAAATCTCAGTTGTTTAAGTCACCTATTCTGTGATATTTAGCTATAGCAGCCCTCACAAACTAATACGACAGGGAAAGGAAGGAGACTAGTGATATAAGAGGAGAAAAGTGCAACCAACAGATATTGGGCAGAAAATACAAATACAGGCCAGTGCGGTGGCTCACGCCTGTAATCCCAACATTTTGGGAGGCCAAGGTGGGCAGATCACCCAACTCCTGAGGTCAGGAGTTAGAGAGCAGTCTGGCCAACATGGTGAAATGCTGTTTCTGCTAAAAAATATAAAAATTAGCTGGGCATGGTGGCACGTGCCTATAATCCCAGCTACTCAAGAGTCTGAGGCAGAAGAATCACTTGAACTCAGGAGGCGGAGGTTACAGTGAGCCAAGATGACAGTGCCACTGCACTCCAGCCTGGGTGACAAAGGAAGAGTCCATCTCAAACAACAAAAACAACAACAACAATACAGAGATGTTATACTTTCCTGGACGAAATGTTACACTTCCCAGAGTCCCTTCCACTTAAGGAAGTTTCTGTCAGTTCCACGCATGGGGCATTGATGTATTTTTTTTACTTGACATTTTTTTATTTTTAATTTTTGTGGGTACATAGCAAGTATATATATATTTATGGGGTACATGAGATGTTTTGATACAGGTATACATTGCATAATAATCACATTATGGAGAATGGGGTACCCATCCCCTCAGGCATTTATCCTTTGTGTTACAAACAATCCAATAATACTCTTTCAGTTATTTTAAAATGTACAATTAAGTTATTATTGACTATAGTCACCCTGTTGTGCTATTAAATAGTAGGTCTTTCTCATTCTTTCTAATTAATTTTTTTGTACCCATTAACCATTCCCACCTCCCCTGCAGCCCCTCACCCACCCTTCCCAGCCTTTGGTAACCATCCTTCTGCTCTCTAAGTCCATGAGTTCAATTGTTTTGATTTTTGGAGCCCGCAAATAAGTGAGAACATGCGATATTTGTCTTTCTGTGCCTGGCTTATTTCATTTAACACAATGACCTCCAGTTTCATCCACATTGTTGCAAATGACAGGATCTCATTCTTTTTCATGGCTGAATAGTATTCCACTGTGTATATGTACCACGTTTTCTTTATTCATTCATGTGTTGGAGGACACAGGTTGCTTCCAATTTTGGTTATTGTAAACAGTGCTGCAACAAACATGGGTGTGCGGATATCTTTCAATATTCTGATTTCCTTTCTTTTGGGTATATAGCCAGCAGTGGAATTGCTGGATCACATGGTAGCTCTATTTATATATTTTTTTTGAGGAACCTCTAAATTGTTCTGCATAGTGGTTGTACTAATTTCCATTCTCACCAACAGTGTGTGAGGGGTTCCCTTTTCTCCACATCCTCACCAGCATTTGTGTTTGCCTGTCTTTTGGATAAAAGTTATTTTAACTGGGGTGAGATGATATCCCATTGTAGTTTTTTTGATTTGCATTTCTCTGATAATCAATAGTGTTGAGCACTTTTTCATAGACCTTTTTGCCATTTGTATGTCTTCTTTAGAGAAATACCTATTCAAATCTTTTGCTCTTTTTGCACTGATGCGTGTTAGACAGCAGTCAAACATGGAAAAACAAGATATTTTGGCAAGGACAGTAGCAGAAGAGCAGATCGTTCTGATACCCAGACCCAGAGTTATCAGGGACAGGTGGCAAACAGTGTCAGCAGTGATGCTTCCAAGAGAAACATCTTCCAACAGAAATGACACCAACCGGGTACTGTGGGTGTTTTTGTCTGACTGTATGGTCCCCGGCTCTATAGCATCCCAGCCAAATATTCTCTGACCTGTCAAATATTCCCAAGTTTTTATATGTCCTCCAAGAAATCCCTTCTGTTCAAAGTCACTAGAGTGGAATGTGTTATAAGCAACTGAGAATCCTAACTGATAGCAAAGGAGAAAAGTCTGAGGAGAAAAACTGATGACAAAAGATGTACTGTGTAGGCAAGAAATTCAAAGAAGCTGGTGGCCCTCATGAAAATGTTCATATCTACTTTCAGTGTTCAAAAATACCACTTTGGGGATCTCTGTTAAGTAAATAATCTAGAATATGAGACTGGGTGCAGTGGCTCGCGCCTATAATCCCAGCACTTTGGGAGGCCAAGGAGACAGGATCGCCTGAGCCTAGGAGTTCAAGACCAGTCTGGGCCCTATAGTGAGAAGTCATCTGTACAAAAAAACACAAAATTAGCTGGGTGTGTTGGCACACTCCTGTAGTCTCAGCTACTCAAGAGGCTGAGGTGGGAGGATCACTTGAGCCTGGGAAGTCAAGGCTGTAACAAGCTGTGATTGCACTACCACACTCTAGCCTGGGCAACACAGTGAGACTGCCAAAAAAATTTTTGAAAGAAAATAATATAGATTATAGAAAAGGTTGTATGTATTGACACTTATAGAAACACTGCTGACCATAATGAAAAAATGAAAAATAATCTAAATGTATATGGTAACAATGTAGTGCATGGTGTAGCCACAGTGCAAGCATTCCAATCCTAAGAGATGGTAGGCCACTGGCCCAGCCTTCAAGGTCAGACTCAGCAGTCTAAAGCACCAAGAATAGGTGGCAATGTCTTTGACATGATCAAAGCACTTTTACTCATATTACTTCGCATGACACCTAAAAAAAATCTAGTAGCCACACGCAGCTGTAGTCTCAGCTACTCAGGAGGCTGAGGCAGGAGGATTCCCCAAGCCTAAAAGTTCAAGTCCAGTCTGGGCAACATAATGAGACCCTAAACAAAACTAAACAACAAACCTCTAGTAGTAGTATTTTAGAAAATACTTCTAAATATTTAAAATTTCGAGCTCAGTGTGGTGATTCGCACCTGTAATCCCAGCACTTTGGGATGCTAAGATGGGAGGATCACTTGAGCCTAGGACTTCAAGACCAGCTTGGACAACATAGCAAGACCTACTCTCTACGAATAATAAAAAAATTAGTCAAGTGTGGTGACATGTACTTGTGGTCCCAGCCACTCAGGAGGCTGAGGTGGGAGGGTCATTTGAGCCTGGGAGGTCGAGGCTGCAGTAAGCTATGATCACACCACTGCACTCCATCCTGGGCAACAGAGTGAGACCCCATCTCAGAAAAAAATGTATAGTATATAAGTATTTCTAATACTTAAGTATTTCCTGTAGTTTAGAAAATTTCTGGAGGGGTACCCCAGAAATGTAAACAATGTTCACCTCTAAGGAGTAAGACTGGATACAGAGTAATAAGAATGGTGGCCAGGTACGGTGGCTCATGCCTGTGATCCCAGAACTTTGGGAGGCCAAGGCAGGTGGGTCACCTGAGGTCAGAAGTTCAAGACCACCCTGGCCAACATGGCGAAACCAAGTCTCTACTAAGAATACAAAATTAGCCAGGTGTGGTGGCAGGCACCTGTAATCCCAGCTACTCAGGAGGCTGAGGCAGGAGAATTGCTTGAATCTTGGAAGTGGAGGTTGCAGTGAGCCAAGATTGCGCTCCAGCATGGATGACAGAGCGAGACTCCATCTCAAAAAGAAAAAAGAAAAAAAAAGAATAGAAACTTGTTTTCATTTTACATCCTTGAGTACTGTTTTAGTTTGTTTACTAGTATGAATGCATTATTTTTATCATGAAAAATTGCATTTAAATTTAAATACACAAAAATCCTGAGGAGATGATTAGGGAAAACATTCATTCATTCATTTAATAATCAATTATTAATACTATGGCACCAAGGCAAAGATGAACAAGACTCTGTCCTAATCCAGTGGGGAAGATAGACACTTACCCCACCCAGTATGAAAAGTTCCAGGACAGATGACTGGCGTGGCCTCAGTGATCCCCTCTTTCTGGTGTTCACGCCCTTGCGTAGCCTCTTTCCACATTTTACTAGGGTTCGTCTGTGTGACTAATATGGCAGAGTGATGGTATCCCAATTCTGACATTAGGTTATAAAGGTCTTCTGAGGCATCTTATTGGCATTCTCTCTCTTTCTCCCTTTGCCTCTCTCTTTCCCTCTCTCTGGTTATTTGCTATGAGAAAAGCTAGCTGCCATATCCTAAGCAGCCCGATTGAGAGGTGAGGAACCAAGGCCTCCAGCCAACAGCCATGTAGATGAGCTTAGAATTGGACCCTACAGTCAGTCAAGCCTTCAGGTGACCGTCACTCTTGGCTGCAGCCTCACGAGAGACGCTGAGCCAGTCTTGCAGCTATGCTGTTACTGGATATCTGATGCTTACAAACAGTGAGATGACAAATCTTGCTGTTTTAAGAAGCTTGGCCAGATGAGGTGGCTCACGCCTGTAATCCCAGCACTTTGGTAGGCTGAGGGCGGGTAGATCACTTTAAGTCAGGAGTTTGAGACCAGACTGGCCAACATGGTGAAACCCCGTCTCTACTAAAAATTCAAAAATTAGCTAGGTGTGGTGGTGGGTGCCTGTAGTCCCAGATAGTCAGGAGGCTGAGGCATGAGAATCACTTGAACCCGGGAGGAGGAGGTTGCAGTGAGCCAAGATGGCGCCACTGCACTCCAGCCTCGGTGAAAGAGCAAAACTCTATCTCAAAAAAAAAAAAAAAAACCTAAATTTTGGGATAATTTGTTACACAGCAATCAATAATTAATATTGGGCATGATACAAACCCCAAGGAGGAGCTCAGGAGAGGCTGAGGTGGAGTTAGGCACATTCCCAGGAGTGATACTGGGGCTCAGTCTTTCTGGTTGTGTGGAGTTAGGCAGGTCAGGAAGGCAAGGAAGGGTGAGCATAGGACCCCTGCCACTTTGAGGAAACTCCCCGTAGTTCTATATGGCTTGGACTCCATAGGGGAGGTGATGAGGACCAAGTCAGCAAGGGCTTCAGGTTCTGTGCCACAAAGTTTGATCTTCAAGGGGAGTCCTTGAAGGATTTTAAGCAGAAAGACAGCAAGCTTACGTTCTCATATTAAACAGATCACTCCAAACACAGCAGCAGAACAAAATAGTCAAAGGAAGCAGGCGCAACTGGAGTGGGGTGCTCAGCTGGAGGTTGCTGGAATAGTCCATGAACCTGGCAGGAAAGCAGCACCAGTTCTGCTCTGCAGATAAACCACACCATGCACAGAGTGGTCCAAAACCACCAGGCAAAGTGAGTCACAGGCCAATAACACAATGGTACGCTGAAGAAGAACCCAGGCCTCTCTCCACCTGGACACTTGTCCCTGGGCAGAGAGTAGCCTCTCTCTTAGGTTTCTTGTCTGTAATCAGCTGGCTGGAGCCAGAGGCCAGCTGAAGCAGGGGGTGCTTGGAGTTCCCTAGATCCCTTTTGGAGGGAAGGACAAGGGGCCCATAAGCTGGAATGGCACCTCGGGGAAGGGCTTACGAGACACAAAATGTCACAGCTGGAGAGACCCTAGGAAAAAGCCTCCTCTATTCCTTAACCTTATTACTATTACATTTTTGAGACGGAGTCTTGCACTGTCGCCCGAGCTGGGGTGCAGTGGCACGATCTCAGCTCACTGCAACCTCTGCCTCCCAGATTCAAGCAATTCTCCTGCCTCAGCCTCCCGAGTAGTTGGGATTTGAGGCACCTGCCACCACACCTGGCTAATTTTTTGTATTTTTAGTAGAGATGGGGTTTCACTATTTTGGCTTAGGCTGGTCTCGAACTCCTAACCTCGTGATCTGCCTGCCTCGGCCTCCTAAAATGCTGGGACTACAGGCATAAGCCACCACACCCGGCCCCAACCTTATTTTTTAAAATTAAAAAAAAATATATTTTTGAGGCAGGGTCTCATTTGGTTGCCCAGGCCAGAGTGCAGTGGCATGATCATAGCTCACTGCAGCCTCAAACCCCTGGGCTCAAGTGATCCTCCCACTTCAGCCTCCCAAGCAGCTGGGACTACAAGCGAGCACCACCATGCCTGGCTAATTATTTTATTTTTTGTAGAAATGAGTTCTCATTTTGTTGCCTAGGCTGTTCTCGAACTCCTGGCCTCAAGCAATCCTCCCACTTTGGCCTCCCACAGTGTTGGGATTATAGGTGTGAGCCACCACACCCAGCAGACCCCTAACTTTAAAGATAAGGAAACAGAGGCCCAGAAAGGTCTTGCCCAAGGCTCTATAACCCTGAGAAAAGCAGAGATGCCAGCTGGGCCCAGTGGTGTGTACTTGTAGTCCCAGCTACTCGGGAGGCTGAGGCGGGAGGATTACTTGAGCCTGGGAGGTCGAGGCTGCAGTGAGCCCTGCTGATGCCACTGTACTCCAGGTTGGGAAACAAAGTGAGATCCTGTCTAAACAAAATAAATAAATAACAGCAGGGTGTGGTGACTCACACATCTAATCTCAGCACTCTGGGAGGCCGAGGCCAGAGGATCACTTGAGCCAGGAGTTTGAGACCAACCTGGGGAATAGAATGAGACCTCATCTCTACAAAAATACAAAATAAAAATAACTCTTTGTTACAAAGCTTTTACAGAGCTTTACAACAAAGGATAGAGCCCTACACATAAAATTTCTAGGCCAGAGCATGTTCACATTGCAATGCTATTCACAATATGAGCCCGGCAGGAACGCCTGGCAGTGCTTCTGCCTCTTCTCCCAGGAAAAGCACTGCTGCTCAAGGCTCATCCCCCACTTCCTTCCCCTGACTCCCCTGAGAGCCAGGCCCAATGAGCTTCCCTGCATTTTGCCTGGAACTCGGCTTCTTTCTTGTCTGGGCAGGATTAAGAGCCAACTCTATCGTGTCCCTGCCTGTCTCTGGCTTCACCTTCACCGGTGATGACTGCTTTGCACTCTGGCTTCCAGCTCAGGCCCTGCCCCACCTCTGAGCTCTTAACTCTCCTAAGACTATGGAATTCCCCTGCCACAGCCTGCAACTTCTCCAGTGGACATAGGGACTGCTATTGCCATCTAAGAGGAAAGGGGATATGGGGGGTTGAAAAAGTTGGGATTGCTCAGCAAGCTGGGACCACAACAGGGGTTCTGGGGCCACATCCTTCGCCCTGCAGGGAGGGGTGTGGCTTCTGCTTGCCTCAGGGTCAGGTTCCATCCCAGTCCTTGGGTTTGGCTGGAATGAGCTCTAAGTATTTCAGCCAAGCCCCATCTTTTCCAAGGGCTTATGGGGACCAGACCTGTTGACTCTCCTCATTTTCTGCACCCTGGATTCCCTAACCAGGCCACTCAGAAGAGAACTCCCATTCTTCTCCTGGCGATATCCTGGGAGCTCTGTGGCTCTGCCCTTAGCCCTCCTCTGGCTCTCGGCGTGGTGAAGGTGGTAGGGAATGATGGAAGGTAAACCCCAGGAACAGGAGGAGGCCCCCAAAACTCCCAAAGCTCTGTCAGGAGGATCTGTCTCCATGTTAACTCCCTCCACAGGCCTTACCAGGGCCCAGCCACCAACGGTGCCAACCAAAAGTCCCATGCCCAGCTCTCACTCTCCCTCCCACCTCCCAAGCTGCAGTTAAACAGGAGATCAGGACGATGGAAGCTCCCCATGTGTAGTCTCTCTGAGGTGCAGCCACCTCCACATGCTGCGAGAAACCGGCCTATCAGTTCAGCCACAGTGGCAAGTGGGCGTGGCGCTTTGTACTGTGCTATCCAGTCTGACCCTTGATCTGGCATCAGCTTCTACCCTCCTTGCTTACTGTTTCCAGCAAACAGCCACAGCTCTCCTGTATCGAATAACGTGCAACATCATGTGTACACATTTTGTGGGGAAAATGAAAGAGATCCGAGACTTTAGGACTGATCCAGCCATGCCGGGAGGCAATGAAAGGAAGGGCCCCTCATCCCTCTTCATTCCCCTCTCAAAGCTGAAAACTCAGTAGAAGAACCAGAAAGCTCAGCCCTGGATTTATATGTCTCTTTGCTATGCCATCATGGCAGTATAAATGGTTAGTGTTAACGTCATTGTTCAAATTGTGCTCCGTGTGGTGGCTCATGCTGTTATCCCAGCACTTTGGGAGACTAAGGTGGGTAGATCACTTAAACCTGGGAGTTCAAGACCTGCCTGGGAAACACGGCGAAACCCTGTCTCTACAAACAAATACAAAAATTAGCTGGGCATAGTAGTGGCATAGTAGTGGACACCTGTAGTCCCAGCCACTCGGGAAGCTGAGGTGAGAGGATCACCTGAGCCTGGGAAGTCGAGGCTGTGGCGAGACAGGATTGTGCCACTGCACTCCAGCCTGGGTGACCCCGTCTCAAAAAAAAAAAAAAAAAAAAAAAGGTCAAATTAGGAAAAAATTTTGAAATAACAAACTTCCTTTTGCAACTGCTCTTTTGTTCATCTTCTACCTTAATCCCAGGCACCGAGTTTTCTGTTTGCACTCGTGCTTGCCCTGGGGGTGGTGGGGAAGGACTGAGGAGGGAAAGTCAGAACATGCAGTTCCAGTCCCAGCTATTACTGGCTCTGGAGCTCTGGGCAAGCTACTTCATCTTTCTGACCCTGTTTCCCCATCTGCAATAGAGTGATGTCAATACCCACCGTGTATGGCACTCGGGAGGCAGGAAAAGGTTTGGGTCAACCTGAGTGGGTCTGATCCCGATCCTGGCTCCACCACCCACTGCCTCCACCACCCTGAGCAAGTTCCCTAACTCCTCTGGCCTTCGTTTTTCCCCTTGATGAAAGGGGGGCAGTTAGGTACCACTGACCCCATAGGGCTGCTGAGAGGATGACAGTAGACAATGTCCAGGGCTGGCCAACAGTAAGTGCTTAAAACATATAGTAGCATTACTCCTTCTTAACAGGTTGTAAATTATAGAGCACGCCTATGTTATCTTAGTAAATTTTATTTAAATATCATACCATTCATAATATTTTAACAAGTTTTAATTAAGACACACGCTTCGGTACCCCTGCCCCGGCTCCATATTGCGCTAACCAAGTGGAATTCTCCTCCTGGCCTGTGCGCGCAGCCGCTGCTCATCCCGCGTCCCCTCGGACGTGCAGCTCTGCCCATCAGGGCCACAGGCAGCCCGGTCCCACCATGGGGGTTGGGGATGCGGACGAGAATATGCCCGTTCCGGGGCGCGCGTCTGGCCCCTCTCTAGGGAGCCGCGTCGGCGGGGCCCCACCCGGCCAATGTCCCGAGGCTCGTACGCGCACTCACCCTCTTGACCAGGAAGCCCTCCTTGAGCACGCCATCCTCCATGTCGCCGCCCGCACGCCAGGGCCACCCCAGGTGCGCCGTCCCCGCGCTTCGCGCTCCTCGGCACCCGCGCGGCCCGCGCAGTCAGCGGCCACGGCGCCCAGGAAGCAGCTCCGACGCGGTTGGGCGACGCCTCCCTGGCCCGTGTCCAGAGCCTGAGGCCCCGGGGCAGGAAGTCAGACCAGGTCGGGATTTCTGACGTGACGTTTCCACCCAAACGTGCTCCAGGGTCGGTGGTTGGTCCTCCAGGTACAGAGCGGCCAGCCCCGCCCTATCCAGGTGCGCCCCGTGCCCCTCACTGTTCCAGTCTCTCTGCTCAGCGTCCTTCTCCAGGTGCTTCCCGGGCACTTAGCACATTGCCCTCAAGGAACGCTTATCGAATTGAACATAACCGAAAGGACCCCAAGATTTGGAGCCATTCCTGTGCTCATTGGAAGTAGGAGATGGGACAGTGAGTGAGCCGAAACTGGTTTGGGAACTTTATCCTGGCCTCTGATGGGGGCAGAGAAGACCTCTCAGTAACAGGAAGGTCACAGTTTTAAGGAGGCAGGCACAGTCTACAGGGCCCCCTGTCCCCAAGATATACCCCGCTCCCTCAAAAAAGATGAAGCCAAAAATTCCATCATTAAGGACAAAATTTAAGGGGCCGCCAAGGAGTCCAGTAATCTAGATAAATTATATACACAGAGAGATGATAGGTTTTTTGTTTTTTTGTTTGTTTTTAGAGACAGGGTCTTTCTCTGTCACCCAGGCTGGAGTGCAGTGGTGTGATCATAGCTCACTGCAGCCTTAAACTCTGGGCTTAAGATCCTCCCGCCTCAGCTCCCCAAGTAGCTGGGACTACAAGAGTGCACCACCAGGCCTGGCTGGTTTATTTTTATTTTTTGTAGAGATGGGGTGTTGCTATGTTGCCCAGGCTGGTCTTAACTCCTGGCCTCAAGCAATCCTCCTGCCTGGGCTTCCCAAAGTGCTGGGATTACAGGCAAGAGCCACCATGTAAGACCTAGAAAAAATAATATTTTAATGCATTTTTTAAAAATCAAAATTAATGTCAGAAAATCCACGATGAACAAAATGCTAACATTTTAAATAGATAGGATCAACAACAATGTTCTATCAGGTCATATTGGTGCCTAGAACAAAAGGAAACATCAGTACAGTAGTACTGATTCTGTCTAGCAATCCTTGGAACACAGTCACACTTTTTTAATTATATTTATTGATAATTATAGAGACAAGGTCTCACTGTATTTTAGCCCAGGCTGGTCTCGAACTCCTGGGCTCAAGCAGTCCTCCTGCCTCAGCCTCCCAAAGTGCTGGGATTGTGGGCGTGAGTCATGGGGCCGGCCCACATTATTCGTGCTCCAGTTTGAAGGGCCCTGTCAGGACTCCACCAGGCGTGGGAAAGGCCCTCAGATGCCTGTAAGGGAAGAGAAGGCGTAGAGAGGAAGAAGGTGAACCAGCTTGTGGAAGGTGGGGGGTGCCTTTCAGAACCAGACTGAAGCCAGCTCCCAGGCCAGTCCCTGCCCTGGAGCTCTGGACACAATGCTGCTTCTACGTGTCTGTAGTAGACATAGTACTTACCCCCAACCCCACTCCCACCTGCAGGCCCCAAGGAAAGCTCGCAGGGTCTGGGCCACTGCGTGCCAGCCCAACAGCCCACTCTAGCCTTCTGCACTAACTGGCCTTCAGACTTCCCAGGAAGCCCCAAAGCAGTGGGGCTTCCATTCTGATTCAGAATGAGCATCGGCTTGTCACCTTCTGAAGCCAGGCCTGTAATAGTAGGTGCTAGGTTTTATCTAATGCACAACCCCATGAGGTGTTTATTATATCATTTTCCAGTCAAGGAAACTGAAGCTCCAAGCAGTTAAGTAACTTGCCCAAGGTTACACAGCTCCAGGGCATTGCAAGTCTTGCCCCTTAGGAATTGTCCCAGCTCTGAAACCTAGCTGGGCTGAAAGCCAGGACTTGACAGGTTGAGCTGGAAAGTTCTCATCCTCTTCGACTCTAACTGTGGTCTGTCCATCTCCTTCCTCAAAGAGGCTGTCTTGGCCCCACCCAGACACCATCTTCTGAGGCTTAGAAGAGGTGGCATTTTCTTTGGCAGGAGGGGTTCTTGAATGAATTCACAGAAATGGGAATGGGAGAAAGATGGATACCCTCTCCTGGCAGGGCCCCTGCCAGGAAGAAGTTAAGGCACACGTAGAACCGGCTTCCTGTCCTAGGAAACCCCTGGTCCAGCCCACCCTATCTGACTCACTAGATTTGGGGTATGAGTCATACCCCTTCCTTCCCCAGGCTGTGGTGGCTGAGCCACCAGCCCACCAGGGAACCATGATGACATAAGCCCAACTCACCCATAGGGAAGAGGATGGAGACAGAAGGAAGCAGACAGCAGTAAACAGCTGGGGGAGGGGGCAGGGACGAGAAAGAAGCTTTCAGAGAGACACCCCTCCTCTCCCTCTTAGGCCTGGAGGCTGATGTGGAAGGGTCCCTGGCCCTCTCAGCTCCTCCCCTTTTTGTCCCGAAGAGGAAGGGACAGATAACGCCTAGGGTGCAGAGTTGTAGAAAACTATTAAGTCTGTGTTTGGGTATAGGCGACTCACAACCTGATATGAGATTCTATCATTAGAGATTCATTCCTTTAGCTTCAGATAAGAATCCCCTGTTTAAGATACATAGAGTGGAAAAGGACACATCGTCGAAACTTATTCACAATAAATGCCTGTCCTTCGTGAGTTTATCAGAATCACAGAATCAGAATCTAACCCCTAAAGATCATCAAATCCAGATGCTTCGTTTTATAAATGAGGACCCTCAAAACCCAGGGAAATAAAATTACTCATTCAAGGTCTTGCAGCCAGTTAGTGGTAAAACCAGGGCCAGAATACAGGCTAACGGAGCTCAAGGCTGGCACCTGGCAAATACAGGTCACTGCCCCCAGCAGCGACCTGCATCCAAGCATCGTGCAGTGAGAGGGATGGCTGCAGGCCTGGAAGCGCTCTGTCTGCAGAACTGGAAAAGACTTCAAAAAATGCTTCTACATGTTTTGCTGAACATAAAGATACATTTGTGTACATGATAGAACATTTAGAAAATACCAAAAGGGATAAAACCACCCAGAATCTATCACTCAGACAGATGATCAGTATGTTTATATGCACATGCTTTTTAATTAAATTTTATTCAAAATTTTTGAACCCTGCCTTTTTTTCACTTATAATAACTAATAAGCATCTTACCAGGTCATTAAAAGTAATTCAAAAACATAATTTAAATAACTGCATAAAATTTCATGGTGACTGAATTTAATCATTCCCATGTAAGTTGAATTTCCTTTTTCACTGTGTAAATAATGTTATGATGAATATCTCTGTACATACACATTTTGCCAGATCTCTGATTATTTCAGATAAACATCTAAGGTATAATTTTAGGTTAAAGGGTGTAAATTTTTTAAATTCTTGAAACATATCACAAAACTGCTTTCTAGAAATGTACCACATGCTCTCCTCACCAGCAGCACATGACAATGCCAGTGTCACAGCGTCTACACCAGCATTCAGTATAGCATTTTAAGGAATATAAATCATTCTATTATAGCGATACATGTATGTGTATGTTCATTGCAGCACTATTCACAATAGCAAAGACATGAAATCAACCCAAATGCCCATCAATGATAGACTAGATAAAGAAAATGTGGTACATGTATACCATGGAATACTATGCAGCCAAAACCAGGAAGGAGATCATGTCCTTTGCAGGGACTTGGATGAAGCTGGAAGCCATTATCCTCAGCAAACTAACACAGGAACAGAAAACCAAATATCGCATGGTCTCACTTATAAGTGGGAACTGAACATTGAGATCACATGGACACAGGGAGGGGAACAGCACACACTGGGGCCTGTCAGGGGATATGGCGGGAGGGAGACCATCAGGAAAAATAGCTAGTGCACGCTGGGCTTAATACCGAGGTGATGGGTTGATAGGTGCAGCAAACCACCATGGCACACATTTACCTGTGTAACAAACCTGCACATCCTGCACATGTACCCTGAAACTTAAAATAATTAAAAAAGAAGCTTTGCTGATTTTTAAAATGGATTTGCTTATTTATTTTTTATCAGCCCACATCATGCTTTGAGTTGAAATCTTCGCTGATTTTCTCAGAACCAGCAGGGACAACGCCCACTTGCATACATTGTGCGTTATCTCAGTCAAGGCTGAGCCCTGCTACCTGGGGGACAGCCAGCTAGAGGGACACCCCCAGAAGAGACTCAGAACTCAGAAGTTGCTGAAAAACTGCTAAGGAACTAGGCAGTGAAGTCCCAGAGTAGGGCATCACTTGTAGGAAAAGGGGGGCATGTGGGGTCCCGGGCAGCCAGGAGAGCACCCTGAAGGCACTGAAAAGCTTGGGCAGAGGCAAAAAGCCAGAGGAGAAAGAAGCTAGAAGTACAGGCAGGAAAAGACTAAAGAGAAATTTTGCTAATTCATGGCCATACCAAGGCCGTCCAGCAAGTTGCCCTGCTACATCTGAAATGTATATTCATTCATCTGTCAATTCATTCATTCATTTACTGAAGCAGGAGACATATACTGAGTATGTCCTGTGTACAAAGCATAGACAGTGCCATGGGCGACCCACAGACCTGCCCTGGGGCCTCATATGTCAGTGTAAACAAGGTATCTTTTCGATGAACAGCAGCATCATTGATTAACAGCATCTTTTGTACTAATTCTAGAGACACTGCAGTTCACGGGGCAGATGCTCCACTGTAAAGGTGAGGCTTCTCACACTATTTGTGGTGAAGACTGGACTTCTGAGCTCTGACCACTGGGTGGTCCTACTGTGCATGACCAGAAAACAGCCTCTGCCACAAGTGACTTCTTGGAGACGTCCACGTGACCCGAACTGGTCTATATTCTGTTCAGTGAATCAAGGCCATGGACCATGTGCCTGAATGTTGTGGTAATGCCCAGCTGCTATAAAAGTTTCCAAGCATTTACTCTCAGTTCCTGTTCTTTCGTCATAGAGCAGTACCAGATCACTCTTGAACAGCACTGCCCTTGAGCATGGGTTCTGGAATCTATAGCATGGGTTCAAATTCTTCCTATGCCACCCATGTTACTGATGGCAAGTTACTTATCCCCTCTGATCCTCAAGTTTCTCATCTCTAATATGGGGTAATAACATACAAAGAGTTGTTTGGGGAAAATAAATGAGATTATGACAGTAAATTGTGTAGTGCGGTGCCTGGGACACAGTAAACACAAAATAGGTTTTTTCATTTCCATTCGATCCCACATTGTGAGGTTGGTAGAAGGAGTGAGCACTGGTAATCAACACCTCAAGAGCTATAGACAAAATGTTTTTATTTTTGAGACAGGTTCTTACTCCGTTGCCTAGGCTGGAGTGCAATGGTGCCATCATAGCTCACTGCAGCCTCCACCTCCCAGGCATAAGCAATCCTCCCACCTCAGCCTCCTGAGTAGCTGAGACTATAGGCATGCACCACCACACTTAGTTAATTAAAAAAATTTTTTTTGTAGAGATGGCCTATGTTGCTCAGGCTGATCTTGAACTCGTGGGCTCAAGTGAGCCTCCTGACTTGGCCTTCCAAAGTGTTGGGATTACAGGCATGAGCCACATTTTTATTTTGTTGTTTTTTGGATGTTTTTGTTTGTTTGTTTTGTTTTGTTTTTTGAGACGGGGTTTCACTCTGTTGCCCAGGCTGGAGTGCAGTGCCGCAATCATGGCTCACTGCAGCCTCAACCTCCCAGGCTTAGGCAATCTTCCCACTTCAAATTCTCGGGTAGCTGGGACTACAGGCATGCACCACCATGCCTAGCTAATTATTTAATGTTTTTGTAGAGACGGAGGTCTCCCTGTGTTGCCCAGGCTGGACTTGAACTCCTGGGTGCAAGTGATCTTCCTGTCTTGGCTTCCCAAAGTGCTGGGTGTATAGGAGTGAGCCACCACACCCGGCCTGGATAAAATGTTAAAGCTGGGGAGTGGGTGGAGTAGAGTGGTCATATTTACTGTGTTCCTCCTATGTGCCAAAGACTTAACATCTACTATGTAATTGATTCTCAAAATCGCCCTTTGAATTAGGTATTATTCCCATTCTGTAGATGGAAATGAAAATTTGGAGAAGTTAAATAACTTGGCCAACATTACACAGCTAGCCGAGTCCTGGTTGAAATCCAGGCCTCCAGGTCCAAGCCTTGCTCTTTCCACTACTCCACACAGTCTTCTTTGGCTAAATTATGTTCTCTCTTCCTGTGACGAAATCCTTTCAGCCTAAGTCAGGGGTCCATGGCAGAAGATTGCATTACTATTCCCAATTATTCATTCCCCTATCCCCTGTGATAGAATTATACATCCCTGCCCCATTGACGCAGGTTTGGTCCTGTGACTTGATTTGGACAATGCAACCTCAGATGCATATCTCAGCAAAAGCTTTGAGCACCACTGCTTGGTGCCACAAGCCCCGCATGGCCCAGATAGGGGCTGCTCCTACCTGGGTCCAGGAATGAAGGTGACTTGGAGAGAGAGCTGCAGCCAATGTGAGTGCGAAGTCAGCCTCTGTTGTTGTAAACACTGAGATCTGGGGTGGGGTGAGGGAGTAGAGGACACTGTCACCACCATGGAAGTTAGTCAAAGCTGACTGACACACTTGTCACACCGTGATACTACAAAGCAATGCCAGAGGGACTACGTGGCTTGGAGCCTCTCCCTGCCATGGAGGGGTGGGTGCCCTCTGCCTCTCATTAACACCCTGAAACCTACCTCCCTGTTCCACTGAAAAAGCTGAAATGCCTTGAGAGGTCACTCACTCTCCCCAGGGTGCTCTGCAAGGCTTCACTGGGGATGAGAGTCCAGACGCATTGCTTCCCCACCAGTGCTATCCACCTTGCCACCCCCCAGAACTCAGCCTAGAAGGAGAAATACCTCTTGGCAGATATCTCAGGGCTGGCAGGGCTGGGGTGGAGCAGGACGTGAGGTGTGACTCAGCTGTGTGCACAGGCAGGGCTGGACCTGCTGGATATAGATAAGAGCCCCTCCCCTCCCCTCCTTCCATTCTCCTTTCCTCTCCTTTCTTCTGTCACTGCCTTCCCTAAATGTTATTCCTAGAGGCTAGGCTTTTGTTTTGCTTATTTTGAGTGGGTAAACAAGAGAGGGGCAGAACCTTGGCCTAGGAATGTCTGAGGACCCCCCAGCACAGGAAGGGAGTAGCCGTGGTGTTATGCTCACCCCTGGTAGCCCCTCGAGTTACAGTTGCTCTCCAGGCCTCAGGGGCTCCCACCTGGCTGATCACCAAAATCACCTGCACGGTTTTTCCCAGCCCTACCTAAGGGCCACCATTTACAACAATGCAGGGTGTTTACTGCACAAAAAGGACCTGGCTAAGAAGGCAAATGGGGGCCGGAGGTGCAGTTGCATTCGGCTGCCAGTCATGTCTCCACGCAGGGCTGCCTTCCCCAAAGAAAGCAGGGAGGTTCTCATCTCATAAAGGCTGCATCCATTCGCTAAGCCACATGGCAGTGGGTCCGCATCTCCGCAGAGCGGGTACTTTTTTCTACTTCATGGAAAGGTAGCAGGAATCATGTCCATACCCAGAAGACTCTGATTCTTGGGTTGGGAAATCTTCATTTTAAGGAATCTCTCACTTCCAGGTGGTTCTGAAGGTGAATTGGCTCTGGGAACCAGGGCCCTGGAAAATCCTGGAACCACTCAGCCCTCCTTAGGGAAGGGCCCTCTCAGTGCCAACAACCATGGCATGCCCACTGAAAGTCAGCTCCCAGCTGAAGCCAGGGGCCAGGCAGGCACTGCCCAGAAAGTCTCTGCCACTCCCAGTTGATGTGAGTGGCCAGGCTTCATCCTGGCCTCCCACCTGTCCTCTGAAGCTGGCATACCCCGTCTCCATACACCCAGCTCTGCCTCTGGGAGATGCTGCCTACCGCTAAGTGGAGCAGTTTACTAGGGAGATTAAAAGAGGGGTGACGCCAGCCCTAACAATATCCAAGGCAGAGCTGTGAACAAAGGGATGTGTGATGGGTAGCAAGTGACTGCAGACTTCCTGAGGTTAACGATGGGAAGAGATGGTGGGAGGATTGAATTCTGATTTTGAGCAATTACGCTCCTTCCTGGAGTTCCCTGTAGAGAAACTGCCCTAATCAGAAATTCCCAAGACTGGAAGCCTGGTGCTTCTAAAGGCCCTAAATCTCAGGACAGTGTGGACAGACATGCCATAGGCGGTCAGAAGAGCCAGCTAATTGAGGCATCCCACCCTCTCCAGCGCCGAGACTCTCAAGCGAGGAACCTAGGGTGCAACATTTCAGGAGGGTAGGATGTCTCAATTAGCTGGCACTTCTGACTGCCTGTGGGGCACCCGCCCACACTGTCCTGCAATTTGGGGCCCTTAGAAACTCACCTTCCACAGTAGGGTGAAGGCGAATCATCTCTAATTGAAGATCTGAAACTGAGGTCTTTTCCTGTGCAGTTGAGAATGTGTTTCCAATAAATGCAGAAATGGAGGAAAATAGTAAACAATGACTGAGAGAGCAGACTCTGGATCTGATCTTGGTAAACTACAGATCTGACTCTGTCAGGCCTGGGAATCTGCATTTCTAACAAGCTCTGCGATGAAGATGCAGTTGGTCAGGGACCACATCTTGAGTGTCAGGGAGTTAGTTGACCTTGGGCAAGTTACACAATTCCTCTAAAAGGGAGACCTTGAACCCAGGATTGATCACATAATTTTCTATCCTGGTGCAAAATGAAAATGCCAGGCCCCTGGTTCAAAATTAGTGTGAATTTTAAGACCTCGACAGTAGAGAATTAAAACAGGCACAGGGCCTTTCAAATTGCAGGTGACCCTAAGCAACTGCCTAAGCCTCAGAGGGTTGGAAGACTCAACAAAGTTAACCACGTAAAGCACTTAGAAAGCACCTGGGCATGGCAAATCCATGAAAATGTCCCTGATCATGATTGCCCAGCCCAGAACAACCTCTCCTTGAACATCGGGACTGTCAGACTGAGCTTATGTGGACCAACCTCCACTTCACAGGGGAGGAAGCTGAGGCCCACAGCAGGAGTTTGAAGAAAAAAGGGTGGGTGAATGGGATGATAGTGTAGGCCGAGCTCAGGCCACCAGACACCCAGGTCAGGGCTCCTCCTTTGGGGCTGTCTCCTCAATGGACAAAAAGAAAAGGCGATGACGGCAGTGACGTAACACCACCACCATCGCTCAGAAATATTGAAGAGAGTGAGCCTGTCTGGATGGATGAACAAAGGTTAGCCTGTTGGAATAATCCTAACCATTAACTCATCTGTTGGGCTTCTAGAGATGTGCATTCGGAGCCATTGGTAAGAGCATGGAATTACGTGGAAACTGCAGAGGGGCCCTCTAACACTTTGCCTCTGAAATGGACCCAGGCTATTGTGCTTTGCGGGTTCTTGGTCTGCTTTCCCTGGTTTTGCTATCTCTGCCCTTATCTCCAATGCCACTTCTCATTGCTGTTAGGCTGTCCATCTCCAGCAGCTACTCCATAAATTGCTGGCAGTCCGATAGACAAATAACCCGAGTTATTAGGATGGTGCTTAAAATAAGGATAAATGGCATCTGACTGGTATGTGGTCAGTCAGGAATGTTATAATGTTTTGGCATCTTAAAATACCTTCTAGCTGCGGAGAGACTGCCTCTCCCAGGGCCTAGCCAATTCCTAGAAATAGCAAGGGCTCAGCTGAGAGCGTGCTTTTGATGTACAAACTAACCAATCCTTCACTATCTGGCCTATACACCCAGGGAGACAATATTCCTCGTCTTAATCATACCAGGGCCAGGTATCAGGCAACTAGGGACCACCACTATAGCGTAGAGCACCCTCCATAAAATTCAAACTAGCCAATCCAAAACTGTTCACCTTGTCCTGCCTTGCCTTCCCCTTGAAAGCCCCAATAAAGGCTCTGACCTAACGCTTTACCCTGGCTCCTGCCTTCTGCCCCCTGTCCACCCTGGTATCTTCCCGCTGTGTGGTATGCCATGTCTCCTGTCTCCAGGACCTGTGAATATAATACACTCTGTTTTCCTGGGCCTCTCCTTTGTCTCTGTTTGTGGACAGACTGACCAACATATTGCCTGACCAACCATTGCATAAAAGAATACAAAACACAGTTTCTTCAGGCATCTTCTCAGTCATCTGATTTCTGATTCTGTGCTTTGTTTTGCAGGTGAGTGAGGTTGCCAGATATTGAATTTTGAATGAATGAGTTATTACTGTAGGAGTAAGAAAATTGATAACAGAAAAACTGCAGGTGTTAAAAATCATTGCCACTGTTACTATTTTAGTTGTCGTTATTAGGATAAGAAGATTGGCAGTGAATCTCTGAGATTATTCTGAGAATCAGAATCTTCCTATCTCTTCCTATCTCAAGTGAGGGTACTCCAGGCTACAGTGGTGACTGTGTCTTCTCTTTCTAGTGGCCACCATCAGTCAGCTTAGATTGAGGACAACGCTTTGCCCTTGATCTCTAACTGCATTTTTCTAGCGACTGGGGGAGGCACGATGGCCAGGGATGTGAAGATTGGGAGGTGAGCTGTCTAACCTTCAGATCTGTAGCCACCGCAAACCAGAGACCAGAGCGGAGCCACCCTCTTCCTTCTCTCCCTCTTACCCCTCAAGGTATCTCATGCTTGGCTTAGGAAGAGAGAAATGAATGGGTAAGGCTCAGGCTGTCCAGCCCAGGCAAGTAGCCCCAAGGGCTGAGTATGGTAACCGTCCAGAATGGCCCTCCCCACTTCCCTCCCAGCATGATCCTGCTTGCCCCTCTGAGCCACTCAAGGGCACCTCTTCTGAAGGCCTCTCCAGCACTCCTAGACAGAGTGAGGCTCAGCCCTCTGTATCACCACAGCTCAGTGGTAATAACAATAATAATAATAATCACAATGAATACTGCCATATTTGGGGCACTGTGCTGTCATCCATTAATCCCTACAGCCCTGTGAGGTAGATGCTGTTATTCTTCATACTTGTAGGTAGAGAAACAGGTAGAGTGGCTTACCAAGGTTGTTTAGGTCTGATTCCAAATTCTGGGCTCTTCACCTCCAAGGTGCACTGACATAGTGTGTCGTATTCTATGGAGATGACCTTCCAAGGAGCAGACCTGCACAGAGGCCTGGTGCTTCACTGACTTCTGAGTGTACGGAAGGACTAACTGAATGAACGTCTGGAGGAGACGGAGGCATTTCAGAGGGCAGTGGAATTCCAGGGGTCGCCTGGGGCTGCAGGGCTGAAATGCTGTGGGGTTCCCCAGGGTTGCTTCTCCTTGTGGCTGTGGCCTGCCTGGGACACTGCTGGTTTCTGGAAGTGGACTTGGGGAAGAAGTCTATCGCCTGCCATGCCTGGGTCTCTAGGAAGCAGGCCTGGTGGAGAACAGTCCACATTTTCCCCATGACCAGGAATGACTTGAGAGAATGAAATTCCTGTGAGTTAGAGACACAGAGTTGCTTGGTGAGGGTGGACCTGGTGTGGCTCAGCTCAGCCCAGACCCTGAGCTGCATAGTCCCCTCCTTGCAAATCTTTTGTGGGGCAAACTCCCTGGGAAGCCCACTTGTTTTGCCTGCTGTCTTTGTCTGCTTGGACTGCTTCAACAAAATACCACAGACTAGGTGGCTTAAACAACAGAAATTGATTTCTCACAGTTCCAGAGATTGGGAAGTCCAAGATCAATGTTTTGTCCAGTTCAGTTCCTGGTGAGGGCTTCTTCCTGGTTTGTGGATGGACACCTGCTCACTGTGTCCTCACGTGATGGAGAGAGATCACCTCTCTCATGTCTCATCTCTCAGACTGCTATGGTTTGAATTTGGCCTTGTCCCACCGAAACCCATGTTGAGGCTTGGTCCCCAATATAGCAGTGTTGGAAGGTGGTACCTTTAAGGGGCATTTGAATCATGAAGGATCCACACTCACGAAGGGATTAATACAGTGTTGAGGGAGTGAGTGAGTTCTCACTCTTGTGGGACTGGGTTAGTTACAGTGAGGATTGTTATATACCAGGCTGTTATAAAGCGAGACTGCCTCTAGTGTTTGGTCTCTTTGCATGCACCATGTCCCCTTCTGCTTTCCACCGTTGAGTTGAGGCAGCATGAAGCCCTTGCCAGCTGGGCAGTCAGACATTGGACTTCCCAGCCTCAAGAATCATGAACCAAATAAACCTCTTTTCTTTGTAATTTACCCAGTCTCAGGTATTCAGTTACAGCAACAGAAAACAGATTGACAGGTACTAATCTCATATGTGAGGGTTCCACACTGAAGACCCAATTACCTCTAGCAGGTTCCACTTCTAAATACCATCACATTGGGGATTAGGGCCTCAATATATGAATTTCAGGGGGGCACAAACATTCAGTCCATAGCACCCACTGAGTCCTTGTCTTAGCCCCTGAATCAAGGTAGCGAGTCAGGATTGCATGTTCTTCTCTCTGCCCCAAGAGCTTGCACCCTTGTATCTTGTAGGCTCACACTGTCTTCCCCTTCTGCCCCAGAAGCAACACCAAGAGGTCCTTTCCTCTTGGGTTCCTGAGTCAGGGTTGCATTTTGGGAGTTTGGGCCTCCTCCTTGTCCCCAGCCTTGCTCTCTCTCAGATAGGGCAGGTTTAGGACCTCTGAGGGCTCTCATTCTGTGATTTTTACCCACTGGGTCCAGCTCTGCAGGTGGTGAATGTGACTGAGTTCATCTGGAAGGCGTGAATGCTGGACTCCTGGCCTGTCCACCTGTGCACAGGCACACACATGCATGCACACACATATAAACACACAGGCCAACTTTCCAGGCTTCTCTAATTGCCAGCTGCTCCCAATCTGTGTCTTTGTCCGGAAGTGGGATGACAAGTAAAATAAACAGATCTCCTGTTTCCCTAAGCCAGCTGTCCAGTAGAACTTTCTTTGCTTATGGAAATGTTGTATATCTACTCTGTCCAATACCGCTGTGGCTACTGAGCACTAAAATGTGGCTAGTGTGAGGAACTGAAGTGTAAATTGTTATTTTATTTTAATTAAAATTTAGGCCGGGTACGGTGGTTCACACCTGTAATCCTAGCACTTTGGGAGGCCAAGGAGGGTGGATCACTTGAGGTCGGGAGTTTGAAACCAGCCTGGCCAACATGGTGAAACCCCGTCTCTACTAAAAATACAAAAAAATTAGCCAGGCATGGTGGTGGGTGCCTGTAATCCCAGCTACTTGGGAGGCTGAGGCGGGAGAATCGCTTGAACCCAGGAGGCAGAGGTTGCAGCAAGCCGAGATCGCGCCACTGCACTCCAGCCTGGGTGATAGAGTGAGACTCTGTCTCAATAATAAAATAATAAATAATAATAATAAAAATAAAGAAAATAAATAAATAAAGTTTAACTAGCTACCTGTGGCCAGTGGCTAGCAAATTGGACAATGTAGATTTAGATGGATAGGGACCATCATGCTTTCCAAATCAAAAATCAAGACCCACAGCCTGATAAGTGGGAATAGATGTATAGGGCAAAATATTTGAAATTGGGACTGGACTGATAATTCCTGGGTGCTAGATCCATACTTGAACCCTAGCTCAGGTTTAAAAACCTCACTTGGCCAGGCACAGTGGCTCACACCTGTAATCCCAGCACTTTGGGTTTGGGAGGCCAAGGTGGGCAGATCACTTGAGCTCAGGAATTGGAGACCAGCCTGGGCAACATGGCGAGACCCCTGTCTCTACAATATATACAAAAATTAGCCAGGCATCGTGGCATGTACCTGTAGCTCCAGCTATTCAGGAGGTTGAGTTGGGAGGATCACCTGAGCCTGGGACATTGAGTCTGCAGTGAGCTGAGGTTGTACCACTGCAATCCAGCCTGGGTGACAGAGTGAGACCCTGTCTCCGGAAAAAAAAAAAAAAAAAAGGAAAAAAGCAACTCTGTAAAGAAGATAATCTCACTCTCATTTTGCTGATGAGGCAACTGGGGCTTAACGAAGCTAAGTGATGATCCCAGGTCACGCAGCAAGCCATGGTTTGGCCTCACCCCTAGGGCTGTCTGGGTCAAAACCTGGGCTCTCCCATTGGTCCCCGCAGGCTGGGGTGCAGTGGGGTGATCTCTGCTCAAGGCAAACTCCGCCCCCCGGGGTTCAAGCGATTCTCCTGCCTCAGCCTCCCGAGTAGCTGGGATTACAGGCGCCCGCCACCATGCAGGGCTAATTTTTTTTTTGTATTTTTAGTAGAGATAGGGTTTCACCATGTTGGACAGTCTGGTCTTGAACTCTTGACCTCAGGAAATCACAGGCCTGAGCCACTATGCCCGGCCTTAGACCTTTTTAAGTCAGTTCATGTGAGGGCGTCCAGCCCCCACCCCCACCAGTCATGTCTCTACTTCTGTGAGAAACTGGGGTAAAGAGACCTCTGGGATCGACGACTGAGGAGAAGCTGCTGGTGTCTCTGGGAGACAAAGAGAGTGATTGGTCCATCCACAGAGCCTGATCTGCGCCCCAGACGCCTCCCACACAGACCCCCACAGGCTGCTACGAGGAGGTGAGGAGTCCGCCGTATGGGAGACATGATGTCCAGGGCTCTCTTTTTGCCTAAAATTCTCGGCTTGCTGTCTGAGTCCCGCCAATTACAGGCTGGGTTTTGTTCGTTTTATAAAATGCAGTTCTCTAGTTCCTCCGAGGAAAGAAGCGAGGGTCATTAGAGGGGTGGAGGAGGGTGGCAGGTGAGTCCGGCTAGAACCTCAAAAGTAGAGAGTTTCAGTCAAAGAACCCCAGAATTCCTGTGGGCAGTGTGGGATGAGCAAAGAAGCAGGGGAGAGGGTGGGAGGCATTGAAAGACCAGATTTTGGGAGGCACGGAAGGCAAACTTTTCAACCAGTTCAAACTCCAGTCTGCTTCTCTGGGTGGGGAAAGGTGTCTCCAGCTGGCTTGGTTCCCTCCTGCCCCAGGGCCTCTGCCTGCACTGCTCCAGCCTCTGCTCCCAGCCCTCAGGAGTTTCTGCCGAATTCACCCCCCTTCCGAGTCCTCCTCCATCACCCAGCTCTCAGGGAGGCCTTTCTGGCCCCCAGGTTTTGTATCATATGTATTGCATATTCTCACAGCATCTGCCCCTGTCCTTCACATGTTTAGTTCTGCTTCAAATACTACACTTGTTAGAACTGCTATTTGATTAATGTCTTATTCCCTCACTGGACTCTTTAAGTTTCATGAGAACTGGGACCATGTGTGAATTTGCTCTTGATTTTAGCCATGCAACTCACTGTGATGCCTGGCACATGGGTGCGACGCCATAAACATGGGCTGAATAAGTTAAATGAGTAAAGGTAGAGGAGGTCTATGCACCACAGGTCTTTCTATTCCTTTCCACAAAGAAGTTGGGCCTGCCCCAGCTGATCAGCAGAACTATAATTTGTGCATCCCAAGTTCACCCCTAACTTCTTCTCCCATACATGGAAGAAAATGCATGTCAGTTAGAGTGCTTTGGGCTGCAAGTAACTGAAAAGTCAATCAGCAGTGGCTTAAACCCAACACAGATGTTAGTTACTTAATGAGAAGACTAAAGGTAGGTGATTCCAGAGTAGATTCAGTGGCTCAGTGCTGCCATCAAAACCTAGGCTTTCCCCATCTTTTTTTTTTTTTGAGATGGAGTTTTGCTCTTGTTGCCCAGGCTACAGTACAATGGAGCTATCTTGGCTCACTGCAACCTCCACCTCCAGGTTCAAGCTATTCTCCTGCCTTGGCCTCCCGAATAGCTGGGATTACACGCATGCACCACCACGCCCAGCTAATTTTGTATTTATTTTATTTTTTTTTAGTAGAGATGGGGTTTTACCATGTTGTTCAGGCTGGTCTCGAACTCTCGACCTCAGGTGATCCTCCTGCCTCGGCCTCCCAAAGTGCTGGGATTACAGGCATGAGCCACCATGCCCGGCCGGCTTTCCCCATCTTTCTGCCCTGTCATCATCAGCATCTTCTGCTACAGCAACAAACATTCTCTCAAAACTGTCTCAAGCAGAAAGAAAGGGCCAAAAAGGGGTTGGGGAAGGGCATTTGTTTGCAAGATTGAATTTTGAAAATTAAGTGGCTGTCTGTAGTAACCTCTAAGAGAGTATTCATGCCATAGTTTTGTAATTATTTTTTTTACCTGTGGCCACACCTCCCCTCCAACCTCTGCAAACAGCTTCTTCATGATAGAGACTGTATTTTAGGACTCTGCTTCCCCAGCCTCTGGCACAGTCTAGGCACCCACACTGCTGACAGAAGAGAGGGCTCTGAAGGGGGCCAAGTGTGAAAGGTAGGGAGGGGCCACAGGTGAGGGACGGGAGGAGTCCTTTGCTAAAAGCAGGAACTCAAAGGGAAAGTGGGCATCAGGGTGCTCATAGCATAGGAAAGAGGAAGTGGTAAGTCTGAGAAAAGGTTGGAGAGGGTTGTGGCAAACCTTGGCACGGTCTGGAGAGAACTACAGAGAGGAAAGGAAGGGTGTAGAGCCTGAGGTTTACGCCAACACGGCTTCTTCCTTTGGGCTTCATAATATTTCTCCCATCTCACTGGGCATTGTTTCCTCCCAGCAAAGTGAATGTGTGGCTGTCACCCTATCCAGAAGTGTCCAAATGCAAGTGAGCCCTGGGATGGGTGTCACTGATGGCTCCTGCAATAGTTGGAGGAATGAAAGGCTTTTAAATGCACTTCCTTCTTCCCACCCATGTGGTCTAACGGAATTGAATGCTCAACACCAGGCACTTTTTTAAAAAGATGGGAGGAAAAGCTAAAATGTTAGGGGTGATTAAGAAAGAAGGAAGTGTGCCAGGCACAGTGGCTCAAGCCTATAGTCCTAGCACTCTGGGAAACTGAAGCAGGCAGATCACTTGAACCCAAGAGTTCAAGACCAGCCTGGACAACATGATGAAACTCCATCTCTACAAAAAAATACAGGTGTGTGCCTGTAGTCCTAGCTACTTGGAAGGCTGAGGGTGGGGGAGTGCTTGAGTCTGGGAGGTTGAGGCTGCAGTGAGCCGAGATTGTGCCACTGCACTCCAGCCTGAATGACAGAAAAAGACCCGATTTCAAAAACAAACAAACAAAAAAAGGAAGCAGATCCAAGCCCCTACCTACCCCCAGTCTTCCTTCCTATGGTCCAAGTCTCAGCATCCGGCATTCTCCCTGGCCTTGGGTCATGACCTGTCTGAGCAGGGTCCTGCTGAGACTGCCACTGGGTGTGGGGTGGGGAGGAAGTCCACAGGATTTCGCTGGCCCCCAGGACCCCATCAGATCAGCAGAGACATGCCCACGGCTGTGGCTCTACCCTGTGTCTGGAAGTGGGTGCTCTTGTGGTCCTATTCCGGCTCTTGTCAATCAGAGCAGCCAGTTCCCCTCAGTTCCTTCCTCCCCAAGGCTGGTGCCTGGGAGGCAGGGCTCCCTTCTCATTGTCTTAATTCTTCCCAGCCCCCTTTGGAAAGGAAGGACATCATTCCAACTGGTTCACCTACTTTGTCTTGCCTGGAGAAACAAAGTTTAGCTCATACTAGGAATGAAAATTTTTTGTTTGTTTGCTTTGTTTTGGTTTGGTTTTAGAGCCAGGGTCTCACTCTGTTGCCCAGGCTAGAATGCAGTGGTGTGATCACAGCTCACTACAGCCTCAAACTCCTGGGCTCAAGTGATCCTCCTGCCTCAGCTTCCTGAGCAGCTAGGACTACAGGCACATACCACCATGCCTACCTAATTTAAAAAAATTCTTGTAGGCCAGGGACAGTGGCTCATGCCTATAATCCCAACATTTTGGGAGGCCAAGGTGGGAGAATCGCTTGAGCTCAGGAGTTCAAGACCAGTCTGGGCAACATGGTGAAACTCCATCTGTATAAAAAATTAGCCAGGTGTGGTGGCACATGCCTATAGTCCCAGCTACTCCGGAGGCTGAGGTAGGAGGATTGCTTGAGCCCAGAAGATGGAGGTTGCAGTGAGCTGAGATAGCACCACTGCATTCCAGCCTGGGCAACAGAGTCTCTAAAACCAAACCAAAAAATTAACAAACAAAAAGTTTTCATTCCTAGTATGAGCTAAACTATTTCTCCTGGCAAGACAAAGCAGGTGAACCACTTGGGATGATGTCCTTCCTTTCCAAAGGGGATTGGGAAGAATTAAGGCAATGAGAGGGGAGCCCTGCCTCCCAGGCACCAGCCTCAGGGAGGAAGGAACAGAGAGGAACCGGACCTGCTCTGATGGACAGGAGCTGGAATAGGACCACGAGAGAACCCACTTCCAGACACAGGGTAGAACCACAGCGGTGGGCATGTCTCTCCTGATCTGATGGGGTCCTGAGAGCCAGCCTGACCCTGTGGGCTCCCTCCCCGCCCCACACCCCACATCTTATCTGAGAAATTTTCTTTTTTTTTGGTGGAGACGGGATCTTGCTATGTTGCCTATTGGTCTCAAACTCCTGGGCTCAAGCGATCCTCCTGCCTCAGCCTCCCAAAGTGCTGAGATTACAGGCATGAGCCACCATGCCTAGCCAATGAAAAAATTTAATAACCGGCTTATCCTGCCTGAAACAAAACATCTCTAAGGGGTTTACTAAACACATCAAAACCCAAAACACACCCAGTATCTAACATTTAAAATATTCAGTATAACTCTCAGATTACCTTTTCCTGTGGAGAGACAAGCAGAACAACAGTCTCGAAAAGACTCCCCACACAAAGGAGACTACCGTGTGGTCCGACAGGATCTCTGGGCTGAGTTGGGCAGTTGCTGAGGAGGGTAGAGGGTTTGAGCTTCTCTCTTGGGGTTTTCAATGGTGATCTCAGCAAGGGAGTTAAGAATCAAAGCCCTGGGGCCATGGCTGTGAAACCTTTGAAAGTAGGAGAACCACTGTCCTGTGTCCTGTGGGAGTTTCACTGTCTGCTGCCTCTTCGCTGTCAGTGTGCCTCTTAAAACACAGATCTTGTGGGAGCGAAACCAATGCCTGGCTCGGAGCAGCAGCCTCTGAGGTGTCCCCGGCCAGCGTCCTTCCACCTGTCCACAAGCATGGGGAACATCTTCGTCAACCTCTTCACGGGCCTTTTTGGCAAAAAAGAAATGCGCATCCTCGTGGCGAGTCTGGATGCTGTGGGGAAGACCACGATCCTGTACAAGCTTAAGCTGGGTGAGATCGTGACCACCATTCCCGCCACAGGCTTCAGCGTGGAAACCGTGGAGTACAAGAACATCAGCTTCACTGTGTGGGACGTGGGTGGCCAGGACAAGATCCGGCCCCTGTGGCACCACTACTTCCAGAACACACAAGGCCTGATCTTCGTGGTGGACAGCAATGACAGAGAACGCGTGAACGAGGCCCGTGAGGAGCTCATGAGGATGCTGGCCGAGGACGAGCTCCGGGATGCTGTCCTCCTAGTGTTCGCCAACAAGCAGGACCTCCCCAATGCCATGAATGCGGCTGAGATCACAGACAAGCTGGGGCTGCACTTCCTATGCCACAGGAACTGGTACATTCAGGCCACCTGTGCCACCAGCGGTGACGGGCTCTATGAAGGACCAGACTGGCTGTCCAATCAGCTCCGGAACCAGAAGTGAATGCAGCCCCCCTCCCCCTCACTCCTCTTGCCCTCTGCTTTACTCTCATGTGGCAAACGTGCAGCTCGTGGTGTGAGTGCCAGAAGCTGCCTCCGTGGTTTGGTCACCGTGTGCATCGCACCGTGCTGTAAATGTGGCAGATGCAGGCTGCGGCCAGGCTTTTTATTTAATGTAAATAGCTTTTGTTTCCAATGAGGCAGTTTCTGGTGCTCCTATGCAATATTACTCAGCTTTTTCTTATTGTAGAAAGAAAAATCAACTCACTGTTCAGTGCTGAGAGGGGGATGTAGGCCCATAGGCACCTGGCCTCCAGGAGTCGCTGTGTTGGGAGAGCCGGGCACGCCCTTGGCTTTAGAGCTGTGTTGAAATCCATTTTGGTGGTTGGTTTTTAACCCAAACTCAGTGCGTTTTTAAAAATAGTTAAGAATCCAAGTCGAGAACACTTGAACACACAGAAGGGAGACCCCGCCTTGCATAGATTTGCAGTTATGGCCTGGATGCCAGTCGCCAGCCCAGCGGCTCCCCTCAGGAACATGAGGTGGTGGTGGTAAAGCAGACCGCGGTCAATTCTGCATGGTCACAGTAGAGATCCCCGCAACTCACTTGTCCTCAGGTCACCCTGCTTTCCATAGCCATGTGCTTATCTCTGTGCTCCCACAGTTCCCAGGGGCCAGGCTGGGAGCCCACAGCCACCCCACTCTCTCGCAGGCTGCCCCACCCACCTTCAGGCAGCCTATGGGACCCAGGGCCCCATCTATCCCTCGGTCACCGTGTGGCCACAGTGGGTCCGTCATCCCCAACACTCATGCTCGCTCAGACACTTTGGCAGGATGTCTGGGGCCTCACCAGTGGGAGCGCGTTCAAGCTGGGCAGGCGGTCCACCTAGACCCACAGCCCCTCGGGAGCACCCCACCTCTGTGTGTGATGTAGCTTTCTCTCCCTCAGCCTGCAAGGGTCCAATTTGCCATAGAAAAAGGCAACCTCTACTTTTTTCTTTTGTATTTTGATAAACACTGAAGAAGCTGGAGCTGTAAAATTTATCTTGAGGAAACCTCAGAACTGGTCTATTTGGTGTCATGGAACCTCTTACTGCTTTCAATACACGATTAGTAATCAACTGTTTTATATACTTGTTTTCAGTTTTCATTTCGACAAACAAGCACTGTAATTATAGCTATTAGAATAAAATCTCTTAACTATTTCAAAAAAAATTAAAGAAAAAAAACAAAAAACAAACAAACAAAAAAACACAAGTGGCCGGTGCGATTGCCATCAGCAGCAGCAGACTGTGAAACAGTAGGCTGCCGGGTTCGGGAGATAGTGTGGATAATGTCCGTTTTTTTTTTTTAATTTTTCAAGACAGATTCTGGCTCTGTTGCCCAGGCTGGAGTGCAGTGGCACAATCTCGGCTCACTGCAAGCTCCGCCTCCCGGGTTCACACCATTCTCCTGCCTCAGCTTCCTGAGTAGGTGGGACTACAGGCGCCTGCCACCATGCCCAGCTAATTTTTTGTGTTTTCTTTTTAGTAGAGATGGGGTTTCATCGTGTTAGCCAGGATGGTCTTGATCTCCTGACCTCGTGATCCACCCACCTCAGCCTCCCAAAGTGCTGGGATTACAAGCATGAGCCACTGCGCCTGGCCTTGTTTTGTTTTTTTTTGAGACAGAGTTTCACTCTTGTTGCCCAGGCTGGAATGCAATGGCATGATCTTGGCTCACCGCAACCTCTGCCTCCTGGATTTAAGTGAATCTCCTGCCTCAGCCTCCTGAGTAGCTGGGATTACAGGCGGCTGCCACCACGCCCAGCCAAGTTTTGTATTTTTAGTAGAGACAGGGTTTCTCCATGTTGGGCAGGCTGGTCTCGAACTCGTGACCTCAGGTGATCCACCCAGCTCGGCCTTGCAAAGTGCTGGGATTACAAATATGAGCTACCGTGCCTGGCCTAATGTCCAGTTTTAAGAGACAACATCTGCAGATTCCTAGGGCTTATAGCTCGGGAGCAGAGGAGTCAGAAGTCACCCAGTCCTCCCCAGGCTTCTGCAGGCTCCAGGACTCTTTCCTCTGCCCACTGGGAGAAACTAGATAAGCCAAAGCAATGGGAAAGCTCGAGTGTTGGAGGTAGCCAGGGTGTATTGTGTCATGCGGGAGAGGGAGGGATGCTTCAGGCGGCTGATGACTATGGGGATGTGGGTGGCGTACTCCAGTAGAAAACACTGTAATATTTGTGACAGTCCCGTTAACTGTAAAGCACTATCCAAATGCCATTATAAAATCATCCTGTTGTCGACAGTTTTAAGAGAAAAACTTTTGCCCAGTTGCCACTAGAGGGCGGCCGAATCTCGCATTGTTGAAAAGGTCCTGGACAGGGAAGGGTCCTTGGTTTACAAAGGGAGAGGGTATAAGAGGGCAGCCCTGGCTGGCTGTGGCCATGGACACGTGGCCATCGGCGGGCCCTGGGTTCCAGTGCGAAGTTGAAGCAGGCCACCTTTGTCAGGGGCTTCCCTCGTTGTTCTCTGGAATCCCTACACCCTGCCGCAAACACACTCGGATGGAACCCCAGGTCTGCAGCCCAGGGCTCTACCCACCCGCTTCCCAGGAGCCCTTCCCAGGGCTCTACCTTCCCGCTTCTCCGCCTTAAGATTTAACGTCGCCATTCATTTTCAGTTCTTATTCCCTGGGCTCCGCTAAAATACCACCTACTCTGAGAAACTCATTTACTCTAAGGAGCTAATAATGGCAGACAACAGTTTAGCTTTTAGCCCTTTCGGGGACACTTACACTTAGGAGATTTGGTTTCTTTTAAGGATGTGTAAGAGTCTCCTCAGGCCCCCTGCACTGGGGGTGATAGCAACTGTAAGGCACTGTGCTTTTCTAGCATGTTCTGGCACTGTCATGAGACCATTCCGAAAAGCCACTCGCACTCATTTCGGAGACAGCCAGGGATGTTTTACAGGAGCTCGACAATGTCTTTTTTTTTTTTTCTTTTTTTTGAAACAGTCTCACTCTGCAGCCCAGGCTGGAGCACAGTGGTGCGATCCTGGCTCACTGCAACCTCCACCTCCCGGGTTCAAGTGATTCTCCTGCCTCAGCCTCCTGAGTAGCTGGGATTACAGGCACCCGCCACCACACCCAGCTAATTTTTGTATTTTAGTAGAGTTGGGATTTTGCCATGTTAGCCAGGCTGATGTCGAACACCTGACCTCAAGCGATCCACCCGCCTCAGCCTCCCAAAGTGCTGGAATTACAGGAATGAGCCACCGTGCCCGGCTGACAATGCCTTTTTAGCCTCCACCTATGCCCCAGACCCCCATGTTCAGCTGGGCACACCTCTGACTGCTTCCAGTGTAGCATCAGAGGGCCAACCCACGCCCACACGCAAGGACGCTCTTGGTGCACCAGCCCAGAGCGCTATCCTGCTCCCCAAGATTGGAATAATATTCACAGCTAATACTTACAGCACTTATATGCCTAGCACTTTTCCAAGTGCTTATACACATTTAATCTTAACTATACAGTAGGGGAGAACCATTACTGTTGCATTACCTTGTTTCACAAAGGAGGAATTTGAGGCCCAGAAAGTTAAGTACTTGTCCAAGTCACACAGCTGGTACGTGGAAGAGCCAAGATTCAAACTCAGGCCATCTGACTCCTTGGCCAGGTTTCTCACCAGCACACGCACTGCCTCTGCACAGAGAGGGTGAAACTGCATTGTCAGTCTGTCCTCACCAGCTCTTCCCTCACCAGAACTCAAGACCAGACCCTCACCCTACTCAACACTGCCCCTTCCTTGCAACCTCAGGCTTGAAGGCCTGGTCTCCTTCCTTTAGTATTAGTTATCATCTGCCGGCTGCTCCTGAAGCTCTCCCCACTGCTGCTCCGGGCTGTAGGGGGCTTGCTGGAGAGAGAGGCAGGCGTTGGTTTGGAGGAGCCAGGTGGACTTACTGCAGCCTCTCTTATTACTCTCTGTAAGCAGCATCACCTCATCTGATTAGCTGGTGTTGGTCCCCATTGCAGGTGGAATTTTCCCATTAGAGTTAAATGAGAGCAGGATCCTGGCAGAGTCAGAAGGAATGTGAATCCTCAAGACCTATTTTCTCTTGTCTTATACAAAATAAGAGCCCACAGAGATGAAATAACTTGCTCAAATTCACAAAGCTCAGTTGGACTGAAGCCATGACTAAAATGGGATCATTGTGTTAATAACAATAACAATGATGAGGCCCAGTGTGGTGGCTCATGCCTGTAATCCCAGCACTTTGGGAGGCTGAGGCAAGTGGACAATTTTTTTTTTTTTTTTTTTTTCCTGAGACAGCCTCGCACTGTTGCCCAGGCTGGAGTGCAGTGGCGTGATCTTGGCTCACTGCAACCTCTGCCTTCTGGGTTCAAGTGATTCTTCTGCCTTAGCCTCCCGAGTAGCTGGGATTACAGGCACCCGCCACCACGCCCGGCCAATTTTTGTATTTTTAGTAGAGACGGGGTTTCACCATGTTGGCTAGGCTCGTCTCGAACTCCTGACCTCATGATTCGCCTGCCTCGGCCTCCCAAAGTGGCTCATGGCGTGAGCCACTGTGCCCTGCCGCAAGTGGATCATTTGAGGTCAGGAGTTTGAGACAAGCCTGGCCAACATGGTGAACCCCATCTCTACTAAAAATACAAAAGTTGTCCAGGTATGATAGCGGGTGCCTGTATCCCAGCTACTCGGGAGGCTGAGGCAGGAGAATCACTTGAACCTGGGAGGCAGAGTTTGCAGTGAGTTGAGAATGCACCATTGCACTCCAGCCTGGGTGACAGAGCAAGACTGCGTCTCAAAACAAACTAAACAAACAATAACAACAAAAATGATGACTAACATTCCTTAAGGTTTTACCACATGCCAGATACAGTACCAGCACCAAGCTGGTACTTAGATGCATTATCTCGGTCAATTTTTTCAACAGCACTATAAGTAACAGCTTTAAAAGCTCTGTTACTTTCCTCATTTTACAAATGAAGAAACTGAGATTCCAAGAGATTAAGTAACTTCCTCAGGATCACATGGCTTATAAACTGTGGAGCAGGATGGCTCCCAGGTTTGTCTTTGACTCCAAAGTCGCTGCTCTTAATGATTAAGGCACACAAGGGAATCGCAAGCACTCTGATAAAACTCCTGTGAAAGGAGCCCGAACCTGGCTATGACTTGGTTGGAACTGAGGCACAGGTACGATAGGACATGGAGACAGGCCACAATCATACATTCCAGTCCCCTCCACAAAACCACAGAGCTTGGATGACATGGACCCAGATTTCCCTAGGACAGAACTTGAACCCTGTATACAATTCAGGTTCGTCTATAGAGAGTTGTGCTGGGAAGGGCAGATTATAGGGGATAACATACGGGCCCAGGGAGGAAAATCACCCACTGTAAGTGAGGAAGGATCCAGGCCTAGTGGACAAAGTGGCTCTGGTTCCTGTGCAAGCCTGTGCCGGACCCATGCCTGATCCCCTGGAATGCTTGGGTGCTCTCAAGGGGAGGGCTGCATGGTAAAGCAGAAGGGACTTTGCTATAAGCCCTCCATCCCAAGGAAAGAAGAAGCAGGAGGCTTTCTCAACTGGCAGAGTGGTGACCGAGTGGAGTGTCACATCAACTGGTGTCGATGGCATCACGGGGATAAGATTTGGAGGAGGCAGGTGGCAGCGGGGCCTGTGGAATGGAGTCTTGGAGGAGGGGCTGGGCAGTGAGTGACTGATGCAATATCAGGCACTGCCCCAGGACATTGACTTGATGAAAGGCCCAGAGACCTCAGGACTTTGGAGGGCCTGCTCATCACTGAGGGGCAGAGAGCGCCTCATTAAGTGGACTACAAAGCTTAACGTCCCATTCTGATTCCCTGAGGATTCTGTGATCAAAGCAGTCCCTTCTTGCTGTGCCTTTGGTATGAGCATAAGGCCTCAAAGCATGCAGGGCTGGGGGTGGGGGCACCAGCTTCCCAAATATGCCTTTGTGTTTATATACAATCCTATAGGTGCCCCATCAACCTGGCAAGAGGATCCCTATTCTCTCTAGATTTCAGAAAGATAAATCAAACCATGGGAAATCCATGGCAGGCATGAACAGCTAATTCTAGTTCACCAAATCTGGGCTAACAAAAGCAGATAAAAAGGTTCAGTGCTGGGAGGTGGAGCTTGCAGTGAGCCGAGATTGCCACAGAACTCCAGCCTGGGCGACAGAGCGAGACTCTGTCTCAAAAAAAGAAAAAAAAAAAGGTTCAGTGTAGGCAAGACGTGGTGGTTCATGTCTGTAATCCCAGCACTTTGGGAGGCCAAGGTGAGTGGATCACCAAGTCAGGAGTTAGAGACCAGCCTGACAACATAGTGAAACCCCATCTCTACTGAAAATACAAAAATTCACTGGGCGTGGTGGCGCGTGCCTGTGATCCCAGCTACTGGGGAGGCTGAGGCAGGAGAACTGCTTGAACCTGGGAGGCAGAGGTTGCAGTGAGCCGAGATCATGCCACTGCACTCCAGCCTGGGCAACAGAGTGAGACTCTGTCTCAAAAAAAAAAAAAGATCAGTGTAATCTCGGCATTTTGGGAGGCCAAAGTAGGAGAATCACTTGAGCCCAGGGGTTTGAGACCTGCCTGGGCAATATCAAAAACATTTTAAAAATTAGCCCAGTGTTGTGGCTCACATATGTGGTCCCAGCTACTCTGGAGGCTGAGGTGGGAGGATCACTGGAGCCCAGGAGGTCGAGGCTGCAGTGAGCCGAGATGCCACCATTGCACTCCAGCTGGAGTGACAGAGTGAGACCCCATCTCAACAATAACAGCAGCAGCAGCAGCAGCAGCAGACCAAAACAGCGGCAAAAAAGGTTGGGGAAATATGAGCTGGGTTGTGTCCCAGAAGCTCCCACACAGGAACTGGGGTGGGGGAAGGGAACAGAGGTTTCCGCAGGGGGCAGTCAGTGCCCATACTCTAGATGTCATTTTTGGGTGAGCTTGGAACTGGAGCACAATTTTATCTACTTTTTCTTCTTCATTTTGCATATTAAAATTTTTTAATAGGAGAAAAAGTGTACACCTTTATTTAATGTGTTCATGTTGTGCTCACAGTGATTACCCTTACATTTTTTTAATGTCCTCTTTTCAATATGTACATGAAAATGTCACATGGAACAAAATGGAATATAGTGAGAAGTGTGTCTCTCCCACCCCACAGGCAGCCACTATGGATTGGTAACATCTGCCCAGTGCTTTCCAGCTTAAAGAATGTGTGCTCATAAATTATGTTGTTGGATCCCAGCAACGGCTCCCTAAGATATGTTGGCCCTGAATCATTATTGTCTCCATTTACAGATGGGAAGTCCAGCTCCAAGAGGTTAAATGACCTACCCAGAGTTAGGCATCTAAAGAATGGCAGAACCAAGATTTAGACCCTGGTGGTCAGAGCCCAACTTGTGAAGCCTTCGAATTACACCACATTGCCTTCCTTAGCAAAAGAGCCCTGGTTCTTAGAACCTGGAACATGCCATAAATAGTTGGCCTTCTACAAAGAGAGACTTGTGATTGGTCAGGAAAGAGAAAAATATCTTTGAGTATTTACATTCCAGAATGGACTGTTCATTCTCTGCTCTGAGACACGTTTACAAGGACACCTCTCTTCTGTGTTTTAGAGCATCGTACCTTTAAAAGTCAGCAGCGGGCAAGCTCTCAGGAGAGACTATGCGAAGAGCCTAGTGTTCTAGGGCTGCCATGACAAATTGCCACAAACTGCAGGGCTGAAATCAACACAGTTCAGGAGGACAGAAGTCCAAAACCAAGGTGTTGGCAGAGTTGGTTCCTTCTGGAAGCTCTGAGGGAGAATCTTGGGCTTCTCTGCTGCCTTGTGGTGGTCACCAGCAACCCTGGGTGTTCCTGGGTTTGTAGGGGCATCACTCCAATCTCTGTCTTTGTGGTCGCATGGTATTTTCCCTGTCTGTGTGTCTTTGTTTTCTCTTTTATAAAGTTCCCAGTCATTCAATTTAGGGCCTCCCACCCTCATCTAGGTATGACCTCATTTTAAGTAATTATGTCTGCAGAGACACTGCTTCCATATAACGTCACATTCTGAGCTTCTTGGTGAGCTTCAATGTTCAGGAGACACCATTCAACCTAGTCCTCTCTATTTTTCTGTTTTGTTCAATAAATAGGGATGGCACTATTAGAACATTCTGATTCTTCCTTAACCAGCCATGTCCCAACTCAGGAAGTTGATGCCCATCTTACAAGGAGGGCCAGAAAAAGGGAGCAAGGCACATGGAGGTATCCTCAGAACTGATGGATGGCTGCTGGCAGACACCCAGAAACAGGTGCTGGGCCTGGAGGGTGGAAGTATATACCATGGTAGCTGCATGGTTTGGGATCAAAATACTTGTATTTTAGTGAGCATGAGAATAAGAGTAAGAGTAGGATAGAGGTTGAAGAGAAAAGGGAGGGAGAAAGATGGCTTAATCACACACAAAAAGTAAGTGGTTCAGAATTAATTTAACTTGGAATAAATGATTTTTTTCAAAGAAAATTTTAAAGTTGGAGGTATAAAGGAAAACATGAGTGAATACAGAGATGTACTTTGATCCTAATTGTGAAGTCTATATAGTTAAAACTAAAATGGAATATAAATTAAAGACAAATGAGATGCATCCTATAATTCAACAACAACAACAGAAAACTCATTAAAACTCATCTGGAGTATGAATGGACAAAATATCAAAAAAAAAATTTTGTGGGGGAAAAAAGAGGAGGAGGGTGAACTTAAAAAAAATCAGTCATCACTATATTTCATTGGGGTAAAGACAAGAAAAGTTGGCCAGGGTAATAGAATAGACATACTCTACAGAAACAGATTCAAGCTGTTTAAGGACTTGATATAAGATGAATAAGCTTCAACACAATGCTACAAGAAAGAATCACTGTTTAACAAATACCATCTAAGTGGGTCTTAAAAAGCCGGAGGAAATGGAAAAGCAAATGTTTTTCCACTGTAATGAGAAGAAAACATTTTGACTATTGACGAAATTAGATATCGGAGACAGGATGGATGAATCTAAATGTGTTTTTAAAAGCCTTTTGTGCCACAGAAAGTAATAAAGCAAACACAAAAATGAAAGCCACAGATGGGGGAGAAATATATGTGGCAGATTAAGCTTTCTGTCCAAAATAGCTAAAGAACTGATCTAACTATAAAAGGCCAGTATCCTGCTCCTTTTTGATAAGTACTCGAAGGAAGTGAGCAGAGTTTACACACAATACTTAGAAAAATAGGCAACCCCACCATGCATCTTGAATTTGCAATTTGAGTGAATTTTATAATGTTTTAAAAAATTAATATAAATGATAAAACAATGTTTGATTGTTCAAATTTCCTGGATACTCATTTGGCAAAACCTACGAAACAGTTCCTATCCTTTGATTCCATATCCTAATTCAAAGGAAGTAGCTAAAGAAAACAGAACAAAGTCATTTCTACAAAGTGTTCATTGCAGTATTATTCGAATAACTAACCACTTGCACAGTGATTTCTAAATCAATGTTTCTTAAAACAGGGCCTAAGGACTGTCTATATCAGAGAAGAATCGCTGATGAAAGCCTGAGAATATTCATTTTATCAAGAAGGTCAGTTTATGAAACCCCACTGAAAGTTCGAGAGCCACTAGACTCTATGCAAACCACAGACCATGAGAACATTTGGAGGACTAAAGAATGTTTCAGGTAACAGACCTGTTCATGCATAGAAGTGAGAAGAAGGAATAATGATGACAGCAGAGAGAACACCAAACCCTATAGGCAGTGTCTTGGTCCGTGTTTTGTTGCTTATAATAGAATATCTGAAACTGGGTAATTTATAAAGAAAAGGGATTTATTTTGTGCTGTTATGGAGTTGAGAAGTCCAAGGTCCAGGGGGTGCATCTAGTGAGGGCCTTCTTGCTGGTGGGAACTCTCTGCAGAGTCCTGAGGTGGTTCAGGGCATCACATGCTGACGGGCTGGGCATGCTAATGTGCTAGCTCAGGCCTCTCTTCCTCTTCTCTCTCTCTCTCTCTTTTTTTTTTTTTTTTTTTTTTTTTTTTGGTGAGATGGAGTCTCACTCTGTCACCCAGGCTGGAGTGCAATAGCGCCATCTCGGCTCACTGCAACTTCTTCCTCCTGGGTTCAAGCAATTCTCCTGCCTCAGCCTCCCGAGTAGCTGGGATTACAGGCACCTGCCACCATGCCTGGCTAATTTTTGTATTTTTAGTAGAGATGGGGTTTTACCAAGTTGGCCAGGCTGGTCTCAAACTCCTGACCTCAGGTGATCCACTCGCTTCAGCCTCCCAAAGTGCTGGGATTACAGGCGTGAACCACCGCACCCAGGTTCTTCCTCTTCTTATAAAGCTACCAGCTCCACTCCCATGATAGCCCATTAATCCATTAACCCATTAATCTATGAATGGATTAACCCATTCATGAGGGCAGAGCTCTCATGATCCAATCACCTTTTTAAAGCCCCTCCTCTCCATACTGCCACACTGGGGATGAAGTTTCAATATGAGTTTTGGAGGGGACATTCAAACCATAGCAGGCAGCAACAGCACCTGTCTGAGATGCCCACAGGGCAGTGGCCACAAGAGGGTATGGCGGCTAAAGTCATCGGAGTTTTGCAACACTGTGCTTTGTTTAAAAACTAATTATGGTCATATGAGTTTTCATTTATTTATCAAAGTCCCAGGGAGGTCACTGGAAGCAATAACAGAACACCTACAAAGAATCTCCAGGACCCTTGCCTCAAGTCATTGTTTTCTGGATGTCACCCCTTCCCTTTCTCTGTCTTGCACTCCCAGTCCCTGGGTGACTAACAGGCCCTTTCTGCTTTCGACTCTGCCCAAGGCCTCCCATCCCATAGGCATCACCCCACCGTGTCCTTGGCCATGTCCACTGGTGGTGCCAGCGGGTGGAGGTGTTGTTCTCTCATTAGGACAGTTCACTGACCACATATTTTTGCATCAAATAAGGGGGAAAAAGAGCTTAGCAGGCAGTCCACTGGAGACTGCAGATGGTTAAGTATTTCCTTTTGAGGATGGGGAGGCGAGGCAGGTCTGACGGGATGTGTTGCTAAAGCAGTTGTGAACTTCTCTGGCTCCCAGAGGGCTTACTTCCCTAAGGGCTGATTCCCAAGGCACAGAAATGCCACCGTAGCTCTACTTCCCACATAAGCCTCTTTACTGGAACCTACTGATCCATTCTTGCCCGGAGTCTTGGGGCTTCTTGCCAGTATCTGTGAATGTCACAAGATACTACCGTCCAGCCAAGGTTGGCCAACCTCCTCTAAGAAGGCTGGGCAAATGCCCAGGATGCCAGGCCAGTAGGCGCCTGTGTGGGAGGGGAGAGTTTACTCTACCACGGAGTAGCTGGGGGATATTGGGGTAGCCAGGCTTAGCCCAGCAACATATCAAGGTTTTATTCGTTGCTTTCTGCAGCCGTAAGGGAGAATACAACTCCTCCTTTCAAGCGAGCACATCTGTTCCCTGGCCCTGCAATACCAGCTCTCACCCCTTCCTGGCTCCCTCACAGCTGCCCCCTCTAGGTGGTACCCAGTCTTCTGCAGCCTTGCACGGTCCAGCAGAGGGAGCCCCTTTCCATATGGAGACCAGGCTGGGGAGAGTTTCTTCAGGACACCAGAGTGGGCATTAGGAAACTGTCAGTCGCTCCCAGCCTCCCTCTGGCACCCGAGAATCTCACTGCCACCCCCAGTCCTTCCACAAGTTCCTCCCACAGGGTCAGAAACCAGCCCAGAGAGCAGGTTCCCAGACCTCTGTGCAATGAGTTGCCCTCTGGAGGGAGAGAGGAGAGGAGAGAAATGGCAGAGAAGACACTAGGCAGGCCAGGCGTGGTAGCTCACACTTGCCATCCCAGCTCTTTGGGAGGCTGAGGTGGGAGGATCACATGAGCCCAGGAATTTCAGACCAGCCTGGGCGACAAAGTGAGACCTCATCTCTACAAAAAATTAAAAATATTAGCCAGGCTTGGTGGCACACACCTGTAGTCCCAGCTACATGGGAGGCTGAGGTGGGAGAATCACTTGAACCCAGAGGTCAAGGCTGCAGTGAGCCATGATTGTACCACTGCACTCCAGTCTGGGTGATAGAGCCAGACCCTGTCTCAAAAAAAAAAAAAAAAAAAAAAAGACACATAGCAGATGACTGGCGTCCTGTTGTGACTTATATAATGGACCTTTCTTTCATCTTTAACCCCAAAGTACTTCTTGAGTGCCTACCTTTGTGCCAAATGCTGTGCTGGGAAGCTGCAATCATGAACACACAGACGTGAGTCTGCCTTCACGGAACTTGCAGTCCATGGGGGGAGGCAAAAAATAAACAAATGAGCCAAGTCACAAAATCATGTGAAATTGTAGTGAGTACGCAGAAGGAAATACACAGGTGCAGCGATGGGAAATAAGCGGGCTTCTGCTTCGGATAAGATGGTCAGGGAAGGCTGAGCTGAGCCTGGTTGGAGGGGTGGGCAGGAGCCAGATCAGGCAGACCAAGTTAGGAGATTTCCATTTTTGTCTGAGTCTAATGGGAAGTGACTGGAGGGCTCTAAGCAAGTGACACAGTCTGACTTCAATGTCCAAGCCTCACGGCGGCTGTACGTCTGAGAATAAGCTGTGTGGGCAGCAGTGGGAGGAAGGAGAGCAGACAGGAGCCTCTGTAGCGTCCAGGGGGAAGAGGATGCTGGCTGGGACTTGCTGGAGGAGTGGGGAGAGAGAGGTGGGAGGAATTGAGATGTATTTGGGAGGTTGTACCTAGAGGACTTACTGATGGGCTGGAGTGAGGAAGAGGAAACAGGGCTGAATCCCAGATTTCCGGCTTGAGCAACCCAAAGACAGGTGGTACCATTAACCACGGTGGAGGAGACTGGTGGGAGGGAGGCAGACAAAGAACGGGGGTTGGGAGGAGGTTTTGTTGGTCTTTAGGCTTGTCCGGATTCCAAAGTCAAGAAAGTCATTATTTATGTGCCTTTCCTATCAGCCTATTAGACCTCATTTTTATATGTGGTTAAACTGTGGTTCAGCCCAGTGAGTCAAGAGGGCTGAGAGACAGTACTAAGGAGCCAGTTTGCTATTTGGGACCCTCTGCTCCCGGGACAAAAGGCTCCCAGTCTAGTGCCCTCGCTCCCCGGCTGTCATCCCCCTCCCAGACATCTCCCCAAGGTCTTTCAAACTATGTTGGCAAAGTTCCCAGGACAGGATGCTCTGGACCCAAGATGTTTTGTCTCATCCCTAATCTCCCCTGAGCCTCCCTCCTTTTCTCAAAATGCCTTTTCCAGTGCCCTGGCTTTGGTCAGCGTCTAGAAGGTGGGGTGATCAGAGGCTGGACCAGGAACCTGGCAAGCAGAGAGATTTGAGCCTGATGCTGGTTTCGGCTCCCGGCTAGTGTAGGCTCATCAGTTCCCGTCTCTGAGAACTGTAGATTTCTGACTGCAAAATGGGACACAATCCTTCCTTTCTTTATGGGGTAGGAGCTTTGGAGTCCGGAAGATCTCAGTTCAAATCCTAGCCAGCTATGTGACCTTGGGCGGGTCACCTCTCTAAACTACAGTTATATCACCTGAGAAACAGGAATAATAACCTGCTTCCTAGAGGACTCTGTTGAGTATAAAGCAAGATTACAGCTGGGTGCGATGGCTCACGCCTGTAATCCCAGCACGTTGGGAGGTCGAGGTGGGCGGATCGCTTGAAGTCAGGAGTTTGAGACCAGCCTGGCCAACATGGTGAAACCCCATCTCTACTAAAAATAAAAAAAGTAGCCGGGCATGGTAGCCCACGCCTGTAATCCCAGATACTTGGGAAGCTGAAGCAGGAGAATTGCTTGAATCCAGGGGGCGGAGGTTGCAGTGAGCTGAGGTGGTGCCACTGCACTCCAGCCTAGGTGAAAGAGTGAGATTGTCTCTAAAAAAAAAAATAAAATAAAGCAAGATTATGAAATTTTGGATGCTCACACCTAGAGGGTCAAGATACATGGCAGCTAGTGCTATTGTTCTTGCACATTTAAGAAGACCATCCATCCATAAGGAGACAGGCAACAGGTATCAGTTCCTAAAGCAAGTGGGAAATGATAGGATGTGGGACCATGAAACTTAGTCTACATGCCACAAGCCAACACACACAAAGACTTCAGGCTGGCCTCTGCAGAGCTAGGAAAGTCCAAAGCACACTGGATATTGTTTTGTGACTTCATTATTTTGTCTCTGTTCCTCAGTGTCCCCATCTGTGAAATGGGGACAATACTTGTGCCTAGCTCATAGGTTGTTATGAAGCTTCAGTGAGCTAGCTTTTTAATTGCTAAATATGTAGGTGTTTGGAATAGTATCAGGAATGGGCTCATGTTCCTCTTGTAGTAGTTGTAGGTTTTCATCAGTATGTGTCCTCTAGAAGGAAACTTTTCTTTAGTGCAGTAGACACTTCTGTTCTCTCAGCTGCAGGAGGGAAGAATGGATAAGCACTGGGCTAATTACAATTTATAGACTGACAATTTGGGGAAAAGGTGCAAGGTTGAAAGATTCATCCTAGCGTATTAGAGATTGAAAATGAACCTAGGAGTTCCATGAAATTCAATAGTTTCTTTCTTTTCTTTTCTTTCTTTTTTTTTGCATCAGAATTTCTCGTGAAAGTTTCAATAGGTTCTAAACTCCAGACATCAGAGCAGTACCTGTCTACAGTGATGTTTTCTCCAGTCTAGAGCAATATAGGAAAACAACATACACGATGTAGTAGATTTTTCTTAAATCCAAATTTGTTCCATTTTGAGATTTTGAGGTTTTGTTGGTTGTGCTTTTATTTATTTATTTTTTTGTTTTCTTTTGTTTTGTTTTTGAGACGGAGTCTCACTCTGTCGCCCAGGCTGGAGTGCAGTGGCCAAATCTCAGCTTACGGCAAGCTCCGCCTCCCGGGTTCACGCCACTCTCCAGCCTCAGCCTCCCGAGTAGCTGGGACTACAGGCGCCCGCCACCACGCCCGGCTAGCTTTTTGTATTTCTTCTTTTTTTTTTTTTTTAGTGGAGACGGGCTTTCCCTGTGTTAGCCAGGATGGTCTCGATCTCCTGACCTCATGATCCACCCGTCTCGGCCTCCCAAAGTGCTGGGATTACAGGCTTGAGCCACCGCGCCCGGCCTCTTTGTGCCTTTAGTGTTAAAATGTCCTCTCTCTTCTCTTCTTTTCTTTTCTTTTGAGACAGGGTCTCACTCTGTCCACCCAGGCTGAGGTGCAGTGGTGTGATCTTGGCTTGCTGCAGCCTTAACTTCCCAGGCTCAACCGATCCTCCTATCTCAGCCTCCCGAGTAGCTGGGACCACAGGTGTGTGCCAGCCCCAGCTAATTTTTGTATTTTTTGGTAGAGACAGGGTTTCACCATGTTGGCCAGGCTGGTCTTGAACTCCTGGCCTTGAGTGATCCACCTGCCTCAGCCTTCCAAGTGCTGGGATTGCAGGCGTGAGCTACCACTCCTGGGCTTAGCTGGGTAATTATGAGAAGCATCTGCATTTTCTTTATTGTGTTGGTGATGATCCGCACATATCCAAAGAACTAAAAATAAATGGCAGGAAGTCTGACTTCTTTGAAGCTGGGTAAATATTTATTTTCCCAAAGATCGAACCTCCTTTATACGGATGTAAAGTTACATTCAATGTGCCTTAGGTCTGCAGACTGTAGTCTATGGCTCAAATATACAGGTGGTCAGGATTTACACTGAAACTGTTAGCTGTAAAATTATTGTCCCCTGAAAAAAAAATTTCTGTCCCACTCACCTTGATCCACTACTGGATCGTGGCCAGGGCATAAAAGACACTCCGTATTGGGCGTGTGGCTCACACCCGTAAGCCCGGCACCTTAGAAGACCGAGGTGGGCAGATCACTTGAAGCCAGGAGTTTGAGACCAGCCTGGCCAACAGGGTGAAAATCCATCTCTACTAAACATACAAAAATCAATTGGGCATAGTGGTGCACGTCTGTAGTCTCGGCTACTTGGGTGACTGAGGCACGAGAATCACTTGAACCTGGGAGCCAAAGGTTGCAGTGAGTTGAGATCATGCCACTGCACTCCAGCCTGGGCAACAAAGTAGTTTTTTCCTGTCTCAGGGGGGAAAAAAAGACACTCCCAGTTTGCCCTGATGCTGCCCTGATTCTATTTCACCTCCAGCCTTGACACACTGAGTAAATGGGCTCCCTTCCCTACGGCCTACTTTCTCCATCTGGCAAATGGGCAGCAGGAAGAGAAGGAAGGGAAAGAAGGCTAAATATTGATCCTAACTGTTGTAGTGTCATTAATCCTTGACAAAGGGCCTCAGAGCTCGGCTTGTCTCTAAATCCACTTTTCTCCAAGCAGAGGGCCAAAATTCCAGGAATAGTAAAGCCACGGGATAAAAATGGAGCAGCAACTTTTCCTTAAATATTTTGGAGAGAAATAAATATGAATATAATACAGAGTAGAACGCAACATTTTGATGAACTTTTTTAAATGAAAAATTCAACTGAAAAGAGATTTCTCAGCTGTGGCTGCTGCTCTAGATCAAGGTAACCAACTTGGGGTCCAAGTTCTTGCTTCTTTGGCTTAGAGGATGCTGTGATCCTCCAAGTCCTGTGAGGCAAATGTCATCTCCTGGGGGCTCAGCACAGGCCAGAGACATTTGGTCAGGGATGAAGATGATTTGTGACAGACAGCAGAGGAAAAGTCAGTCCTCCAAGGCCCTGGCACTCTTCCTTTCCCATTTACCCCCTCCAGAGATAAAAATGCACTGGGCACTGGTCTCCAAGCTCAAGACCCTTTGCTGTGAGCCCAGTGAACCACTGTGTGGGCAGTCACTTACAAAGGGTAACTCCAAGAAAAGGACCCTACGTCATCTACTCCCTAAAACTCAGGCCGACTTCTCCAGTGGCTTCAGTAGACACAGGGCCCTGTGGTGGTTAATTTTATGCGTCAATTTGACTGCCCAGGTGCTTGGCTAAACATTATTTGGGGTATCCTCGAGGGTGTTTCTGGCTGAGATTACTATGTGAATCAATAGACTGAGTGAAGCAGACTGCCTTCCCCATGGTGGGCGGGCCTCATCCAATCTGTTGGAGGCCCAAATAGAACCGAAAAAGTGGAGTAAGGGAAAAATCAGGCTATCTCTACCTGACTGTCTTTGAGCAGAACGTCGGCCTTCTCCTGCCTTTGGACTCAGACTGGAACTCACAGCATTGGCTCTCCTGAGTCTCCAGCTTGCCAAGGGCGGATCATGGGACTTCTCAGCCTTCATATACATATGGGGCTGAGACGGTCCCATGATCTGCAGTTGGCTATAAATACCTATCTCCTTCCTATTGGCTCTGTCTCTCCGGAAATTCCAGACCAATATAGGCCCTCTACTTTTAGGGGACCATGAAAATGTTTCAATTTTAATTTCTTTTAAAATTAGAAGAAGATGACTATAATAGTAATGAATACATACAAATGAATCAAGGTTGTATTCCATTTGTCTTTATGCCAATGTAGTCATAAAATGTAACTTTTAACATATTTTTATGGAAGAATGGGCCCACGGAGGCATACGTATCTAAGCGCCGTGAAGGCCATGATGTGGCCCTGCTGACACTCCGCAGCACCCCATCCTTGAGGGTTAGGAGGTCAACCCACTGAACCAAGGGGCACACATTGCCTCCTTGTACCTGGGAGCCTATGTGCACTGGTTGGTTCAGTGGGTTGGCCAGAATGGTGTTTCTACTGCCTTCCACTGGCTTTGAAGAAGAGGTTATTTTTGGAGCTATTGTCTTGAGTTTTATCTATTAATAGAAAAATTGTGTGTGTGTGTGGGTGTGTGTGTGTGTGTGTGTGTGTACTTCTGCCTAGCGGTGCAGAAGGCAGAGTGAACCAGAAGCAGGCCTAAGATAAGGAACAGCTTCTCCTTCCAAAGAAGGTGACTAGCAAGGAGCCCTTGTGCCTGCCTCCACAACCAGTTTTCCTCTGTGTCCTGTCCTGGTTCTTGTCTAATTAGGTTGACCTCTCTCTCCTGTAGACCAGGACCAAGTATTCAGTGAGCATACATGATGTGTCACATACAGTTTAGGGAGCGTAAAGATAAACAACAGGACACCTGCAGCTTTCAGAGGCAAACAGTCTTGTAAACAAGCAGTCAGAGCTGAGTACAAAGTGCTGTGGGAAGACACAGCTTAATTCTGCCTGGATACCCTGCGAAGGCTTCGCAGAAGAGGTAGCACTTGAGCAGGGTATGGAAGGATGAACATGTGACCTTAGGGAAAACGGGCAGGTGTACCCTTCCAACCTCCCAAGGGGAAGATTTTATTGTGTGTGAGGAGTGTCAGAAATGTAATAAAACCAACAAAGTTATATTAAATGAGTTCTGGGCTGGGTGAGCTGGCTCATCCCTGTAATCCCAGCACTTTGGAAGGCTGAAGCAGGAGGATTGCTTGAGCCCGGGGCTCAAGACCAGTCTGGGCAACAATGGCAAAACCCTGTCTCTGCAAAAAATGCAGAAATGATCCAGGCATGATGGCACATGCCTATAGTCCCAGCTACTTGGGAGGCTGAGGCGGGAGGATTGCTTGAGCCCAGGAGGCAGAGGATACGGTGAGCTATGATGGCACCACTGCACTCCAGCCTGGACAACAGAGCCAGACCCTGTCTCAAAAGAAAGAAAGAAAAAAAATGAGTTCTGTACATTGTGACCCCCAAATTACAAATCTATTTGTTTTATGACAGCATAAGACCATTTCTTCCAGCTAAGAAGTAGAAACAAGTGTAAATTAAGAGCGCCATGTTACAGAACACCTACCACTACCACAAAGTATGCTTGCCCACAACCTCTTTAATCACCTGCAATTTTGACAGGAAAAAAAGGAAAGAAAGCATTTCAAACTGATGGCATGGCACAAAGGGGAGGAGGGCCAGTGTTCTGGGAATGGCAGGTAATCCTGTACAGTCAGAAGGAAGGATCCATTCCAAAGTACAGTGAAGGGACAGGCATAGGATAGACATTTAGAAAAAAAGAAAGAAAGAAAAGAGAAATAGAAATGTAGGTGCCAGACACAGTGGTCCACACATCCAGTCCCAGGTACTCAGGAGGCTGAGATGGGAGGATTCTCTGGAGGCCAGGGGTTCAAGGCTGCAGTGGGCTATGATCATGTCTGTGAATAGCCACTGCACCCTAGCCTGAGCAATGTAGTGAGATACTATCACTAAAAAAGAAAAAGAAAAAAATAGATGCAGGAATAGCATGCCCCCAGTGAAGCCTCTCGTCCTGGACGAGGAAACAGGTACAGAGAAATGTGAAAGGAAAGTAAATCTTGGGGCCCCCAAATCACTAAGCTAAAGGGAAAAGTCAACCGGGAACTGCTCAGGGCAAATCTCCCTTCCATTCTATTCAAAGTCACCCCTCTGCTCACTGAGATAAGAGCATATCTGATTGCCTTCTTTGGAGAGGCTGATCAGAAACTCAAAAGAATGCAACCCTTTGTCTCTTATCCACCTATGATCTAGAAGCCCATTCCCCTCTTCCCCTTCTTCTTGAGTTGTCCCAGCTTTCCGGACTGAACTATTGTACATCTTACACATATGGTCTCCCTAAAATGTATAAAACCAAGCTGTGCCCCGACCACCTTGGGCATATATGGTCAGGACCTCCTGAGGCTGTGTCACGGGCACGCATCCTCAACTTTTTGCTAAGGTTTATTGGCAAAATAAACTTTCTAAACTAACTGAGACCTGCTCAGATATTTGGAGTTCACAGAAAGGAGGATTCTTGCTTTTCAGAGGAGGAGAGCGGCCCCTTTCTGGTCAGCGTGATGAAGTGTGTATTCAGAGCGTGTTTTTCAGCCTCTGAGCTATAATCATCTCAGCCAGTTTAGGAACCATACAGTATGATAGAGGAAAAATATATGTTGGGACTTTGTTCTTAATTCCTGACTCAGAGCTCCTAAGACCCTTGGAATTTCCTGAGTGATAGGAGTGTCTTTTGTTATTCATAATAAGCCCCTTCCTTACACACCTGAGTTTATGCTAACGAGGTGACTCAGGGTAGAACCCCTAGATAGCATCAGGCTGGGGGCTGGTCACCAGAAAGACTAAATACGTGATTAGCAGGTGGGAACTTTCAGTCCTCTGTCCTGACCTCCAGGGAGGGAAGCCGGGCTAGAGACTGAATTACACAAACTCTTTTTTTTTTGAGACAGTGTCTCTCTGTCACCCGGGCTGGAGTGCAGTGGCACGATCTTGGCTCACTGCAACCTCTGCCTCCTGGGATCAAGTGATTCTCCTGCCTCAGCCTCCTAACTAGCAGGGACTACAGGCAGGTGCCACCATGCCTGGCTAATTTGTGTATTTTTAGTAGAGATGGGGATTCCACCATGTTGGCCAAGTTTCTCTCGAACTCCTGACCTCAAGTGATCTGCCCACCTCGGCCTCCCAAAGTGCTAGGATTACAGGCATGAGCTACCGTGCCTGGCTAAGTTACACAAATTCTTGTACAATGAGTTTCCAAGAACCTCTGGGTTGCCGAACCCATGTCTTGCCCTTGGCATCCCTCCTTGGCTGTCCTGACTTGTATCCTCTATAATGAATCCATGATCATAAGTAGAGCAATTTCTTGAGTTGTCTTCTACAGATTATCAAACCTGAGAAGAGGGTCGTAGGAACACCCAAATTTGTAGTCAGCCAGGCTAAAGTTTGGGTCTCCTGGGGACCCATTACAGCTGGCATCTGAAGTGGTGGTAGTCTTGTGGGACTGAGCCCTTCAACTTGTGGAATCTGATACTAACTCCGGGTAGATAGTGTCAGAATGGAACTGAACTGGGGATACCCAGTTCATGTTGGAGAATTGGAGAACTGATGTGGAAAACTGACACATATTTGGTGTCAGTAAAAAAGCACACATTTGGTTCAGAAGCAGTGTTAGGAAAAAATGTGCAGAGAGAAATGATAATTCACAAGAAAGTCTCAACCTGGTTTAAGAGAGTCAATTCTTTTTTTTTTTTTTTTTTTTGAGACAGGGTCTCACTCTGTCACCCAGGCTGGAGTGCAGTGACATGATCATGGCTCACTGCAGCCTTGACTTCCAGGCTCAAGTGATCCTCCCACTTCAGTCCCCCCAAGTAGCTGGTACTACAGACGAGCACCACTACACCTGGCTAATTTTTGTATTTTTTTTTGTAGAGATGGGATTTTTGCCATGTTGCCCAGACTAGTCTTGAACTCCTGAACTCAAGTGATCCATCGTCCTTGGCCTCCCAAAGTGCTGGCATTAGAGGCATGAGCCTCCCTGCTCAGCCTAAGGGAAGCAGTTTACACAGCAGCTCATGTACTTCACAGTTTGCTTATGGCCAACGTGTCAAGTCCTTTGGCTTTGGAGTCAAGCCTATAAGAAACAGCTCAAAAAATAGGGCTTCCCAGGAAAACTAGATCTTTTGTTCATTTTAATGGCAAGCTGGGAGGCCCAGATAGAGGATATGGAATATACAAGCTCTCCCAGCTCTCATGGGAGGCAGATCCTCTGGGAGGGTGTGAAAAAGAAGAGGCAGGACCAGTCTTACCTTGGCTTTTTCCCTGATGCCCTCAGCGCCTTTGGGCAAATTGCTCCCCTCCTGGGCTTCAGTTTTCTCATCTGTAAAATAAACAGCACCAGACTTGATGATTGCTTAGGTCCACCCACCCCCAGAGCAGAATTCTGTGGCTCTAAACTGAGGGAGAGTGCCCCCAGAGACTGTTAGGTAAGGAGACTCAGTAAATAGCTGGACACAAAGTTCATCTCATTGAATAACTATGAGCGTTGAATAAAGGAATACTTCAGGGGAGCCAACAGCCTCCAAGTTACTCCTGCTCTGCCCCTGAGCCAGATGCATTCCATGAAACCAAAATCAGAGAAACATAGAGTGATGGGGTACTGACCTCTGGGTGAGCAGAGGATATGCTCCTGGTAGTTAGAAGGGTGTCCTGCCAAGCACACCACCCACTGCAGTCCTGGCTTCTCCCCAGAATGTCCTTTCCCAGGAGGGGTGGCACAGTCACCACCTACCCATCTGATGAGCCATTATTAGGACACTGAAGCCCATTCAACGTGACATGGCGCAGGGCAGGGAGGGAGAGCTGCTATGCTAGGTGACAGAATCAGGATTCAAAAATATGCTGCTGACTTGAAAGATGGGCTGAAGCTAAAGGGGTTATGTTTAATAGGGAGAAATGAGGATCCTAAGCTCAGATCCAGAAAGATCAACTAGACCAGGGTTTGGCAAACTACCAGCTCTAGCCTGCTGCCTGTCTTTGTAAAATAAAGTTTTTTTGGATCACAGCCACGTCCATTTGTTTGTAGGCTCTCTGTGGCTGCTTTTACGCTGCAGTGGCAGAGTTGGGTAGTCACACAGGGACTACGGAGTCTAAAATATTTACTACCTGGCTGACCCCTAAACTAGACAAGGAAGTCCATATAGTGTGTATCTTAGTCTGTTTATGCTGTTTTAATGAAATACCACAAACTAGGTGGCTTATAAACAACATAAATGTATTTCTCACAGTTCTGGAGACTGGGAAGGACAAGATCGAGGTGTTGGCAGGTTCAGTGTCTGGCGAGGGCTCACTTCCTGGTTCAAAGATAGCACCTTCTTCTGTGTCCTTACATGGTGAGATGAGGGGATCTCTCTCAGGCCTAATTCACAAGGGCACTAATCTTATTCTCAAATGTTCCACCCTCATGACCTAATCACCTCCCCAAGCCCCACTTCCTAATACCATTAGCTTGGAGGTTAAAGTTTAAACATAAATTTTGGGGAAACACAAACATTCACACTATAGCAGGAAGACTTGAATTTAAAGTAATTCAAGTGAAAAAGATAAAGAAAAAAAGAAGATGAAAGATTATTATTTAGCCCTCTTTAATAGCATTCTGATATGAAGACAAAAATTGTGTTAGATAGGTAGGTCTCTTTTCGATGTAAATGGTGAAAAGTAATAGGAAACTAGCTCAGCACAGGAGGGGTGTATTGGGAGGGTGACCAGGAGAAGGCAGGTGAGCCTCAGGACCCCTTCTCCTATAGCCACTTCTTGCTTGGTGCAGACTGGCTCCTGTGAGTGGCAAAAAACATGACTATGGTAAGGTTCTCGTCACTAGTTTGCTAGTTTTCAACAATCTTGGTCTTTTCTATTTTTTCTCAGCACATGGAAAGATGATATGTCCTAGCCTGCCCTACAGTTAAGTGAGGCTATGGATCGAAATCTGGCGAATGTGGGTGGAAATGAGCTGCGTCACTTTCAGGCAGCGGCCTTTAGAGCTGGGGAGCCTTCTTCATGCCCTTGGCCACCCCTTCATTCCTTCCACTTTCTTTCTTGCATCTGGAAGTGAAAGACTAAGATGGCAGAGCCTCAGAACAGTGGGATCTCAGACTCCTGAATTACCACTTGGAGGAGAGCTTCCCAGGAAACCTGCCCAACCCCATTAAACTTTGCATGAGAAAGGAATACATTTTTATTGGATTAAGCCACTAACACTTCAGGTTTGATTCATTTCTTATCATAGCCCATTCTTTTTTTTTTTTTGAGATGGAGTCTCACTCTGTCACCCAGGCTGGAGTGCAATGGTGTGATCTCAGCTCACTGCAACCTCCGCCTCCTGGGTTCGAGCAATTCTCCTGCCTCAGCTTTCCGAGTAGCTGGGATTACAGGTGTGCGCCACCATTCTGGGCTAATTTTTTTTTTTTCTATTTTTAGTAGAGATGGGGTTTCACTGTGTTAGCCAGGATGGATATCATAGCCCATTCTATATTGATCAATGTAGCTACCAATTGCTGTTGAATTTTATATTTTACCATTTCAGTCACCAGAGAGGTATTCAAAAACAAACATCCCTATAAATGAATTAATTGGAGCAGCTTAAATTTGGTGCCAACCTCTTAGCCAACCAGCTGGCCTTGGGAGCAGAATCATAGGTGAGTGTGGCAGCCCCTACAAGGACTGCATGGGTGAAGTTTGGGGAAGGGGGATGATTTGCAGTTTCCAGAAGGAAGCCTGGAGGGGTGGTGGGGGGCTGTGGAGGGGAGAGAGAGCAAAGGGAGATGACAGACAATAATGTGCCCTGCTGATCACAAACACTTCAGTGTCACGCTCTCAGCATAGTATTTTAAATGGAATCCTGAGTCAGGATTCCTGACAAATTCATTAGAACAGACTGGAAACAGAGGGAGTAGGGCAATGAGGAAGAGGCCTTAAGAAGCCTTAAAGAACCTTGACCTAAGAGGTAGAATTGGAGGAATTGGGGCTATTTAATCTTGAAAATAGAAGCCTTGGCAGGAACACAGTGATGCTCTTCATGGCTGTGAAAGACCATCCCATGAGAGGAATACTGTGACACTCCAAATGGCCAAACTAGGCATGGAAGGTGTCACGACAGAAAAGTCAGACTGTAGCCCAACTTCAGGAGGAGCGTCTGTCCATAATAGCCAACCAGGAAGGGCCCAGACTCTTTTAGGAGGGGAGAAGCTGGCATCATGAGGACATACCAGCCAATTCTGTTCAGAATGCTGAAGACGGGATTCCTGCATTTTGGACTGCTTCTTCTATCTGCACATTCCTCTCCAATACTAAGAGTCTGAAAATTAACTTAAATTGTTCATTCGGTCTGGCCAAGAGGATCCAGGAGGTGCTAACTACAGCCCAGGCCGAATGAGTTCTACTGTAAAGGAGGATACAGGCTGCACTGGATAAGTGCCACTTGTCCAGAAGCCAGCCTCTGCCCTCTCAGAGCCCAGAAGCTTTAAAAGAGGGTTGTGGTAGGCACTCGGGAGGGCCTGGGAAAGATGCTCTTTCATGGCACTCTTGTCACTGATCCTTGAACCCAAGGCTAGAAGGCAGGGCATGGGGAAGTGGGGCAGCAAGGAGGAGGGAGTCTCCTGACAATGGTCCCCTGTACATTGTAGGCTAACAGGCAGGGACAAACATACACTCAGAAACAATGCAGAGGCTCAGATAGTGCTACGTGGTATAGTATCAAGGCCTTCTCCCCTCACTTTCCAGTTGAGGCCTAATATGGTTTGGCTCTGTGTTCCTGCCCAAATCTCATCTTGTAGCTCCCATAATTCCCATGTGTTGTGGGAGGAACCCAGTGGGAGATGATTGAATCATGGGGGCGGGTCTTTCTCATGCTGTTCTCATGATAGTGAATGGGTCTCACGAGATCTGATGGTTTTGAAAAATGGGAGTTTTGGCCTAGCGCAGTGGCTCAAGCCTGTAATTCCAGCACTTTGGGAGGCAGGCAGATCACCTGAGTTCAGGAGTTCATGACCAGCCTGACCAATATGGAGAAACCCCATGTGGAGGCGCATGCCTGTAATCCCAGCTACTTGGGAGGCTGAGGCAGGAGAATTGCTTGAACCCAGGAGGTGGAGGTTGCGGTGAGCCAAGATTGTGTCATTGCCCTCCAGCCTGGGCAACAAGAGCAAAACTCTGTCACAGACAAACAAACAACAAAACAAACAAACAAACAAACGGGAGTTGCTCTGCAAAATACCTTTTTTGCCTGCTGCCATCTAGATGTGACTTGCTTCTCCTTGCCTTCCACCATGATTATGAGGCATTCCCAGTCATATGGAACTGTAAGTCATTAAACCTCTTTCTTTTGTAAATTGCCCAGTCTCAGGTATGTCTTTATCAGCAGCATGAAAATGGACTAATGCAGTAAATTGGTACCAGTAGAGTGGGGCACTGCTGAAAAGATCCCCAAAACTGTGGAAGCAACTTTGGAACTAGGTAACAGGCAGAGGCTGGAACAGTTTGGAGGGCTCAGAAGAAGACAGGAAAATGTGGGAAAGTTTGGAACTTCCTAGAGACTTGTTGAATGGCTTTGCCTAAAATGATGATAGCAATATGGACAATAAAGTCAGGCTGAGGTGATCTCAAAGGGAAATGAGGAACTTGTAGGGAATTGGAACAAACGTGACTCTTCTTAGGTCTTAGCAAAGAGAATGGTGGCATTTTGCCTCTGCCCTAGAGATTTGTGGAACTTTGAACCTGAGAGAGTTGATTTAGGATATCTGGCAGAAGAAATTTCTAAGTAGGAAAGCATTCAAGAGATGACTTGGGTGCTGTTAAAGGCATTCAGTTTTATAAGGGAAGCAAAGCATAAAAGTTCAGAAAATTTGCAGACTGACAATGCAGTAGAAAAAAAAATCCCATTCTCTGAGGAGAAATTCAAGCTGGCTGCAGAAATTTGCATAAGTAACGATAAGTTGAATGTTAATCCCCAAGACAATGGGGAAAATATCTCCAGGGCATGTCAGAGGTCTTCATGGCAGCCCCTCCCATCACAGGCCCAGAAGCCTAGGAGGAAAAAGTGGTTTTGTGAGCCAGGCCTAGGGTCCTCCGTGCTGTGTGCCGCCCAGGGACTCGGTGCCTTGTATCCCAACTGCCCTAGCCACGGCTGAAAGGGACCAATGTAGAGCTTGGGCCGTGGCTTCAGAGGGTGCAAGCCTCAAGCCTTGGCAGCTTCCACATGGTGTTGAGCCTGTGAGTGCACATAAGTCAAGAACTGGGGTTTGGGAACCTCCTCCTAGATTTCAGAAGATGTATGGAAATGCCTGGATGCACAGACAGAAGTTTGCTGCAGGGGAGGGGCCCTCGTGGAGAACCTCTGCTAGGGCAGCGTGGAAGGGAAATGTGGGGTCAGAGCCTCCACAGAGAGTCCCTACTGGGGTATTGCCTAGTGGAGCTGTGAGAAGAGGGCCACCATCCTCCAGGCCCCAGAATGGTAGATCCACCAACAGCTTACACCAATCACCTGGAAAAGCTACTCAATGCCAGCCTGTGAAAGCAGCCAGGAGAGGGGCTATACCCTGCAAAGCCACAAGGGCAGAGCTGCTCAAGACTATGGGAACCTACCTCTTGCATCAGTGTGATCCGGATGTGAGATATGGAATCAAGAGAGATCATTTTGGAGCTTTTTTTTTTTTTTTTTTTTTGAGACGGAGTCTCGCTCTGTCGCCCAGGCTGGAGTGCAGTGGCTGGATCTCAGCTCACTGCAAGCTCCGCCTCCCGGGTTTACGCCATTCTCCTGCCTCAGCCTCCCGAGTAGCTGGGACTACAGGCACCCGTCACCTCGCCCAGCTAGTTTTTTGTATTTTTTAGTAGAGACGGGGTTTCACTGTGTTAGCCAGGATGGCCTCGATCTCTTGACCTCGTGATCCGCCCGTCTCGGCCTCCCAAAGTGCTGGGATTACAGGCTTGAGCCACCGCGCCCGGCCCATTTTGGAGCTTTAAGCTTTGACTGCCCTGCTGGATTTCAGACTTGCATGGGGCCTGTAGCCCCTTTGTTTTGGCCAATTTCTCCTATTTGGAATGGCTGTATTTACCCAATGCCTGTACCCCCATTGTATCTAGGAAGTAACTAACTTGTTTTTGATTTTAAGGCTCATAGGCAGAAGGGGCTTGTCTTGTCTTGGATGAAACTTTGGACTGTGGACTTTTGAGTTAATGCTGAAATGAGTTGAGACTTTGAGGGACTGTTGGGAAGGCATGATTGATTTTGAAATGCGAAGATACGAGATTTGGGAGGGACCAGGGGTGGAATGATATGGTTTGGTTCTGTGTCTCCATCCAAATCTCATCTTGTAGCTCCTATAATTTCCACATGTTGTGGGAGGAACCTGGTGAGAGATGATTGAATCACGGGGGCGGGTCTTTCCCATGTTGTTCTCATGATAGTGAATGGGTCTCACGAGATCTGATGGTTTTAAGAAACAGGAATTTCAGCTGGGTATGCTGGCTCCAGCCTATAATCCCAGCACTTTGGGAGGTCGAGGCAGGTGGATCACCTGAGGTCAGGAGTTTGAGACCAGCCTGGCCAATATGGTGAAACCCTGTCTCTACTAAAAATACAAAAATTAGCCAGGTGTGATGGCGCACACCAGCTACTTGGGAGGCTGAGGCAAGAGAATCACTTGAACCCGGGAGGCAGAGGTTGTAGTGAGCTGAGATTACACCACTGCACTCCAGCCTGCTGGGTGACAGAGTGAGACTATGTCTCAAAAAAAAAAAAAAAGAAATGGGAGTTTCTCTGTACAAGCTTTTTTTTTTGCCTGTCGCCATCCATGTAAGTTGTGACTTGCTTCTCCTTGCCTTCTGTCATGATTGTGAGACGTTCCCAGCCATATGGAACTGTAAGTCATTAATCCTCTTGCTTTTGTAAATTGCCCAGTCTCTGCTATGTCTTTATCAGCAGCATGAAAACAGACTAATACAAGGTCCAAGTGGCCCTGTGCCTTAACTTACTGGCAGGACTAGGATAAGAACTCTCCTCTTCCAGGTTTTATAGGAAGCAGGGCAGTGTGGGGTAGTGGTTAGGAGCAAAGAGGAGAGCCAGGCCATCTAGGTTTGAATCCTGACTCTTGTTACTTATCAGCTGTGTAACCTGGAGCAAGTTAATTTCTCTCCCTGTGCCCAGTTTCTCGATCATAAGATGTGGCTAGAGACAGCATCTACCTCAGAGGCCTGTTTTAAGGATTGGAATGGTTATTATTTCCAGGGCTCAGATATGGTAAGTATTTGCCCAAGACCACATAGGCAGGAAGAGGCAGATCCAGAAATGGAACCCAAATCTGCTGGATCCTGAAACCTGAGCTTTTCCTGCCCCCCACCCTAGCCGTGCGACCTCTCTTAGCCCACACAAGGAAATTTTTTCTGCTATTATCTGGGACATGGGGGTCTCCCCTGTTCAAGCCTGTGTGTGCTAGACACTTGTGAATCTTCTGTCTTCACACATGGGGAAATGGAGGCACAGTACGGTCACAGTGACATGTCACCCCAGGAAGGGGTACTGAGTAGCTGAGCCTGTGCCAGATGTCTTTTGTGTCAAGTTCTTGAGATGAAAGTAACCAAATAGTGTGCTCAAAAGCTGCTCCAATTACCCTCCGGGGGATCAGCTCGGGCCTAGGGCTCTGTCAAGGAGGCTGGGTTGACCAGTCAAAGTGCCCTTTTTCCTGGCTTCAGAGGCATCCTGAGCCAGCCGGCCATTGTGCAAAGGAAGTCCCTGAGGGAGGGAGCAGGAGAGCCGAGGTGAAGGAGAGCCAGGAAAAGTATCCTGCCCTCCCAGCTGAGACAGAGGGCCTGCCTGGCGCTCCCGTCCTGAACACACCTCCCACCAGCCTGTTCAGGTAGCTGGGATGCTGACGCACTGAATCCTTGAACAACCTTTCCTTAGGTCTGGCTGTCGCCTTCCTGCCCATCGGGGATGTATCAATAGATTTTAGCTGCACCTATTTTTGCCCCCAAAAGATGCTGATGGCCTGAGCTGTTCCTAATCTCATGCCAGGTCAGGGTGGTGTCCCTGTCTCAGACACTATGGTGGGTTACAGGTTCAGAGCTGGGATGAGAAGCAGCGGGTGGAGAGGGGGCGGCTGAGTCAGAAATGCACATGGAGAGCCACCATCTGCTGGGCCTTGGCCGAGGTTCCAGAGCTGTGGAGGGAGGGGCAGAGGAGGTGACCCAGGCTTAGAGCTCAGCTGTGAGCATCAGGAAGACACAGGACCCAGTAAGCATGGCTGTGATTGTAGATCCTGGCTCCGCCGCTTGTCAGCTAGCTGAACTTTGGCAACATCTTTGAGCCTCAGCTTTCTCATCTGAAAATGGAGGAGAATCATACCTCCCTTTCAGGAGGGCTTTAAAAAAGGTATCAAGTCCTTAGATTAGCACCTGCAGCAGAGCGAGGGCTGGCTTCAGGGCAGCAAGCCAGACTTCTGGAACCAAACTCCTTGGGTTAAAAGCCTCACGGTGTCACTTACTGGTTGTGTCCCCTGGGGGGCAAGGTAGGAGTGTACTTAACCTCTCTGCTCCTCAGTTTCCTCATCTGTAAAATAGACATAGTAATGGTTAAATGCTTCATGCAATTGTTATAAGAATTTAAATGGCTTAATGCTTACAAAGCACTTCGAACAATGCTTGACACAAATCATGAGCGCTTGCTAAATACATAGCTGACATGCTTGTTCATCCTTATAAACCTATGCAGCTTTACCTGTTGAAATTCCTTCCCAGCATCTGATGAACAAATTCTCCTTGAAACTGTCATCCCTCCCTCTTCTAAGGATGAGACCTTAAATTTTGTTCTTCATGTGACGCTAACTGTATGGCATCCCCTCACCTTTGTGTTTCCTTTTCCTCCAAATGTCAGCTGGGGCTTCCTGAGTATGTAGAACTCCAAACACTCATCCCATGTACTCTGATCTTCAGGCACTCATTCATTCATGTATTCACTCATTCATTCATCAAACACGAATGGGCATCTCTCATGTCCTTGCAATAGGGACTGGAGGCACAGGAAGAAAAGCCAAGTGTTCTCTGCCTTCAAGGAACTCACAAATGGAGAGATGGAAACTAAAAAGTAAGAAAATATATCATTAAAATGGACTTTAATAAGTTATATAATAAGGGGGAAATACCCTAGGTCCCATGGGAACACAAAAGCAGGGCCCTAACCTAGGCTAGGGAGTTGGGAAGAGTCCTCTGGAAGAGGACATCCCCTGAGGGGCATCCTGTCCCAGCCAGGGCAGCATTCTTTCTCTCTCTTTTTTTTTTTTCTTTTTTGAGACAGAGTCTCACTCTGTCGCCTAGGCTGGAGTGCAACCTCTGCCTCCTGGGTTTGAGTGATTCTTGTGCCTCAGCCTTCCAAGTAACTGGGATTACAGGCATGTGCCACTGTGGCTGGCTAATTTTTGGATTTTTAGTAGAGACGGGGTTTCACCATGTTGACCAGGCTGGTCTTGAACTCCTGACCTCAAGTGATCCAACTGCCTTGGCCTACCAAAGTGCTGGGATTATAGGCACGAGCCACCGAGCAGGGCAGCTTTCTTATTGAGCATGGTCAGACGCTGCCAGCCTGTCTGCTGCTGCCCAGCCTCGCCAAGGTGCTGGCCAGGTCTGGCTGTAGCCCCACTGCTCATCGTCTTTCTCACCCTCTTCACACTTGGCTGCCCCTCAGTTTCTCATCCCTACCTGTTCCCTCCCACCCCCAAGCCTTCCCTGTGCCATCCCCTCTGTCTGCAGTGTTCTTCCTTCCCCTCTGTGGCTCGCAGTTAATGACCTGTTCTTTTAGATCTTGATGCAATTGTGACTTCCTCCAGGGAGCCTTCCCTGACTACCCTGACTAGGTCAAATCCCCCACTACAGATGCTCCTAGAACTTTGTGCTCCTATCTTGTAGTTCTGACATACACATCATGAGATTATCTAATTCTCACCTCTCCTATGGATCAAAAACAAGATTAAAAAATCACAGAATTAATAAATAACAAATGAAAAGCTAGGACCATGTGCATGTTAATTCTGAGATACTATGGAAATTTCTGCTTCCCTTTAAAGTCATTTAGAATAATCATTTATTTATAACTATCATTTATCATATATAATAAATTATATATGGGTTCATTTGTTTCTTTATTCAATCATTCCACAAATGTTAATTAAGCATCTGCTTTGGGTCAGGTGCAGTTCCCAGCACTAGGAGGAGAAAACAGTGAAAGATGTGATCTCCACCCTCTTGAGCTTACATTTGGGTAGAGAAGACAGAATAAAGAGACAAATACCATTTTGGACATAGGCCCTGGCAAAGATTTCATGCAAAGCAATTGCAACAATCACGAATTGACAAATGGGACCTAATTAAACTAAAGAGCTTCTACACAGCAAAAGAAGCTCTCAACAGAGTAAACAGACAATCTACAGAATGGGAGAAAATATTTGCAAACTCTGCATCTGACAAAGGTCTAATATCCAGAATCTATAAGGAACTTAAACAAATTAACAAACAAGAAAACCAAACAACCCCATGAAAAAGTGGGCAAAAGACATGAAGAGACACTTCTCAAAAGACGACATCCATGTGACCAACAAGCATAAGAAAAAATGCTCAACATCACTAATCATAAGAGAAATACAAATCAAAACCACACTGAGATACCATCACATACCAGTCAGAATGGCTATTACTAAAAAGTCAAAAAATAAGGCCGGGCGCAGTGGCTCACACTTGTAATCCCAGCACTTTGGGAGGCCAAGGCAGGTGAATCACCTGAGGTCAGGAATTCAAGACCAGCCTGGCCAATATGGTGAAACCCTGTCTCTACTAGAAATACAAAATTAGCCGGGCATGGTGGTGGGTGCCTGTAATTCCAGCTACTCAGGAGGCTGAGGCAGGAGAATCGCTTGAACCCGGGAGGTAGAGGTTGCAGTGAGCAGAGATCGCGCCATTGCACTCCAGCCTGGGCAAGAAGAGCGAAACTCCATCTCAAAAAAAAAAAAAAAAAAAAAAAAAAGTCAAAAAATCACATATGCTGCAAGGCTGCGGGAAAAGGAATGCTTACACACTGCTGATGGAAATGCAAATTAGTTTAGTCACTGTGGAAAATAGTCTGAAGATTTCTCAAAGAACTTGAAACAGAACTACCATTTGACCTACCAATCCCATTACCGGGTTATATACCAAAAGGCACATAAATTGTTCTACCCTAAAGAGACATGCATATGTATGTTCATTACAGCACTATTCCCAGTAGAAAAGACATGGAATCAACCTAAATGCTCATTTACGGTGGAGTGGATAAAGAAAATGTGGTACATATACACCATAGGATACTATACAGCCATGAAAAAGAATGAGATCATGTCCTTTTAGCAACATGGATGAAGCTGGAGGCCATTACCCTGAGTGAATTAATGCAGGAATAAAAAACAAATACAGCATCTCCTCATTTATAAGTGGGAGCTAAATACTGAGTACACATGGACATAAAGATGGGAACAATAGACACTGGGGCCTACTTGAGGGTGGAGGGTAGGAGGAGTGTCAGGATTGAAAAATTACCTATAAGGTACTATGCTTATTAGCTGGGTGACAAAATAATCTGTACACCAAGCTCAGACACTCAATTTACCTATATACGAAACCTGCACATATACTCTTAAACAGTTTGAAAAGTTAGAAAGAAAAGAAAAAAGAAACAAACACCAGGGCATGGTAGCTCATGCCTGTAATCCCAGCAGCTTGGGAGGCTGAAGTGGGTGGATGGCTTGAGGCCAGGATTTGGGAGTTAGAGATCGTCTTGGGCAACAAAGTGAGACTCTATCTCTGCAAAAAATGTTTTAAAAATTTAGCCAGGTGTGGTGGCATGTGCCTGTGGTCCCAGCTACTTGGGAGGCTGAGGCAGGAGGATCATTTGAGCCCAGGAGTTTGGAGGTTGCAGTGAGCTAGGATGGCACCACTGCACTCCTGGCTGGGCAACAGAGAGAGACCTTGTCTCTAAAACCAAACAAAACAAACAAATGCCTAAAGAAGGAAACCACAGACTTTGGAAAGCAGCCGGTTGTCACGGCCCCCCAGCTACAGGACTTTATTTCAAAAGTCCCACTAGGGGCTCACTAGGAGCTCTCAATGAGGATGACATTGGCTCTAGAAAAACAGGAAATCTCTTTGGAAAAGTCCAGCCAGTGGACTGGGCTCTAGCCTCTGTGAAGTGACTCCCCTGCTGTAGGCTGTTGTCTCTTATTGGTAACCAGATGCTCCTGGAGCAGCCGGCTGGCTGGCCTCTGAGGTGACAGAACACCTGAGGCCCCAGCTGGTGGGGGATGAGGGCAGGGCTGCTCTCAGGTGCCAGGTGTCCTTCTTAGCTGGTCAGAGTGCTGCTGTTGGCTAAGGATCCCTGTGGCCTGACATTCCCCTGCTTCAGCAGCCAGGAGCGGGAAATGAAGGTGGAGCTAGCCAATCTGTTGTGACAGGGAGTGCTGCAGCCCTTGAAACCTGAGGAGAGCGGAGCCTTTGCCTTGCTCACCCGTCCCAGGGTGAACTTTCAGCTTTGGATCTTTGCTGTACTGAATGGGGGACCCATTAGAGCGGATACAGGGTAACAGGGAAAGGCTGAGACTGCCCTGTGGAAGATGGATTTGTGGAGTGGAGCTGGAGTGGTGGGTGAGGAGCCTCCTCCTCAGATTTGATGAATTGGTGTGTGGTACACTGTCCTTTATGGCCTCATAATAACCCCTGCCAACTCTCTGGTTCGTTCAACAAATGTTTATTGAGCTCCTACTATGTGCCAGACCCACAGCGTGCCGCGTGCTCGGGATACCACAGAGAAGATGTGGTCCCCAGCATCCCCAGTGGGTAACAGTTATCCCCATTTGGGTAACATATTGTTCTTTCTAAGCATTTGTCAGGATCTCCATTGATATTAGTCAAAAGCCTGTGAATCCCATAGAGCATTACTGTTGTTCCCATTTGAAGGATGGGAGAGGGGAGGCAGAGAGAGGATTTGCTTAAGGGAAGCTAGGTAGAACCAGGTCCTGTCTAGTGTTTTCACTGACCTCCTACCAAGGGGAGTCAGGGAACTGATACTTTATACGCTATTTTTTTCCTTACTTTTGTTTGTTTTTTTGTTTGTTTGGTTTGAGGCAGGGTCTTGCTCTGTCACCCAGGCTAGAGTGCAGTGGCCTGATCTCGGCTCACTGCAGCCTCGATCTCCTGGGCTCAAGCCTCTCACCTCAGCCTCCTATGTAGCCGGGACTACCAAAGTGCACCACCTTGCCTGGCTAATTTTTTTTTTTTTTTTTGAGATGGAGTCTTGCTCTTGTCACCCAGGCTGGAGTGCAATGGCACGATCTCGGCTCACTGAAACCTCCTCCTGCTGCGTTCAAGTGATTCTCCTGCCTCAGTTTCTTGAGTAGCTGGGATTGCAGGCGCCTGCCACCGTGCCAGGCTAATTTTTTTGTATTTTTAGTAGAGACGGGGTTTCGCCATTTTGGCCAGGCTGGTCTCGAACTCCTGACCTCATGATTCGCCTGCCTCAGCCTCCCAAAGTGCTGGGATTACAGGCATGAGCCACTGCACCTGGCCTATACTATTGGTTTTTAATGATTCACCCTAATCATTAGAGTCTAATAGTAAAATCTGATGAATTAGGGAAGGCTTCATGGAACTTCTGAGCTTGTTTTCTCTATTCACTATTTCATTTTTGGCACCTTCTTGTTGAATGAAACCGACGCCCTTCACAGGCAAGAGGATAGATTAGAGACCTATTTAAAGTTCTTGCTTTCACCATGCATGTCACACCCTGATACCCATCTTGAAAAGCCCTGCTTAGAAGGTCTTACTGGCTGGATGCAAACAGCTTCATTTGAAGCTGAAAGGGCTCCCTGGTTACACATAAGCTTCTTGAGGGTCAGAGACAACGCTTGGGCTTCTGTGCCTCCCAGTACCAAAGAGCACACACGCTGTTCTTCACATAGGCGCTCAATAAACCCTAATTGATTCGTTGATTGGGAACAACAATTATATAGTTGAAGTGCCTGGAAAGACAATCTCCCAGGGCTGCCAGCCAGCTGGGGGCTCAAGGGACAGGTGATTTCAAATCAATGTGCTTGCTCATCCCCAAGGCAAAGTTTAAAACGGATGACTGAAGCATTCTTTTAGAACAGTGCAAAATTGCAAACATGCAAATAGCCAGCAATAGGGGGATAGCTAAGCTAACTGGGTTATATTAAGATTCTGGAAGACTCTACAGTTATTTTAAAAAGCAAATATGTTGTCTATTTTAATACAGAGAAATGTGTATCAGGTACCAAAATGGGAGAAGCAGAATCTGAAAAGTATGTAGAAATAAACATACACTTAGAAAGACAAGAAGAAAAGGTGACCATGTAGTAGCTCCCCATCCCCCCACCCCTCCCTTTTTTTGTAAAGTTCATTCAGCAAAAGGGATGGTTATAACAGGGTCATGTATCTCATACTGTGTGGTGTCATGGGAGGAGTCCCTGGACCAGATCACCAGATGACCCAGGGATCCTGGTGCTGCTAATTATAGATCACGTGGCCTTGAACAACCTACTCTCCCTATCCTCAGTTTGTTATCTGTGAGGTGTGAATTATAACACTTGCCTTGCCTGTCTTGCCAGGTAAGGCTGTAAGGAAATTAAGAGTCTTTATCGGCCAAGCGCAGTGGCTCACACCTGTAATCCCAGCACTTTGGGAGGCTGAGGCAGGCGAATCATGAGGTCAGGAGTTCAAGACCAGCCTGGCCAACATAGTGAAACCCCATCTCTACTAAAAGTACAAAAATTAGCCGGGCATGATGGCGCACACCTGTAGTCCCAGCTACTCGGGAGACTGAGGCAGGAGAATTGCTTGAACCCGGGAGGCAGAGGTTGTGGTGAGCCGAGATTGCGCCACTGTATTACAGCCTGGGCAACAGTGAGACTCCGTCTTAAAAAAAAAAAAAAAAAAAAAAAAGTCTTTACCCCATGTAGTAGGATATTCATAGGTTTCTGTGTAGAAATAATGATGTGTTTGACTATGGGGTGCTGACTGACACCTAGCTTATACAGCATACAAATGTTTTACCTTTCCGGAATCCAAAAAGTCTCACAAAATCCCATGGCTTTGGAGTAAGGGATCACGGTCCTGTATAAAGCATATTAGACCTTTTTTTATTTAACTCAACCTTCACAATAATCCTACAGAGTAGGTTTTACCATCTCCATTTTGCAGATGAGAAAACTTGTGTGTAGAGAGGTTAAGTAATTTGCCTTCCTATTCATTATAAATAGTACAGGCTAGATGAGGACCATTCTAAAGCCCATAATTTTGGTCATTATGACCTCACCAGCAGGATTCCAGAAATGCTTGTTGGAGTGGCATCTCCTTGCATTTTCCTTGTGAAATGAATGAAGGAGAATGTCTCTCCTAATAGCTGACATTGATTGGGTGCTAAGCACTCGACAATCATTGCCTCTTTTAATCTCCAACACTCTGGGAGGTCTAGACTATTATTGGCCCCATTTTCAGATAAGGAAACTGAGTCTCAGACAGGTTACATAACATGCCCACGTGAATCAGGAACCTGGGATTCAAACTCCAGTCTAACAACTCTAAAGCCTGGGGTACTGAATCTTTGTTGGGCAATCAGGAAGTTCCCAGGGGTACATGGAGCATAAAGAGCCACATTCCAGAAAGGCTGAGAAAGAGGGTGGTTGCAATCAGAGTTATGAACATGCAGCACCTAGTCCCCTCCATTTTCTGGTACTTTCCCTTCCCTCCCCCTCCCTTACCCTCACTCTCTTTCCTTCTGGACAACAAAGTCAGCTGTCATCTCAAGGATATGAAACGTAAGCCAGGATTGGGTGTCACGTGCCCTCAGCAGAGTCATAGGAAGAAAAAAAAACCTAGAAACAATGCACAGTCAGAAGAAGAAAAATTGTTTCTTAGGCTGCTCAGGGCACATGCAAAGGCAGAAACAATGAGATATTCCTGCAAAAGGTGCCATCTGGTCCTGCTGGTCAGCAAGTCTGAGATCCTGGGAGAACAGATTGAGTGAAAGTCAGCAAAATAACACTAAATAACACCTGATGTCATTTTGTTTTTATTTCTGAAGGGATCCAAGGAACAGGCTTGCCCTTGGAGGTTGAAGAGGGGCCAGGCAAGGTTCTGCCTCCTGTTCTGACCTTTGGCTTTGATTGGGCAGGTCAGGTTGTCCCTGGAGCTGCCCAGTGGGCAAGCCAGGGAGGCTCTAGGCACCAGTTGTCCTTGATTGCCTGTCCCTAAAGAACTCCTGGGGACTCTACTGCAGAAAAGGACAACAGCTAAATCAGGCATAGACTGATGTCTCCTGGAGGTGGGGTATGGGTTAGATGAGAGATACTAGCTCAGAGCATGAGCAGCATTTCATGAAGGTTAGGATGGGGGAGTGTGAGGGTTAAAGATATGATCACAGGTGATGGTCAGATGTTTACAAAGAAGTCAGACATGCAGCAGGGATCTGGATTGTCCCCATGCGGAAAGTTCTCACTGTTGTATACAGAATGGGGAAAGGGACTGGTTGCAACTAACTGAAGTAATTTTCTTTTTCTTTTTTTTTTATTTTTAGAGAGCCAGCTTCTTACTCCATCACTCAGGCTGTACTGCAGTGATCATAGCTCACTGCAGCCTCGTACTACTGGGCTCAAGCAATCCTCCTGCCTCAGCCTCCCAAGCAGCTAGGCCTACAGCCATGAGCCACCACACCTGGGTAATTTCTTCAAAAAAGCAAAGACAGAGTCTTGCTATCTTGCCCAAGCTAGTCTCAAACTCCTGAGCTCAAGCGATCCTCCCACCTCAGCCTCCCAAAGCTCTGGGATTGCAGGCGTGAGCCTGGCTAACAAAGAAATTTATTGGAAAGTTGTGAGGGGCACCTCGTGGAGTCAAAGGAAAGGCTGAAGAACAAACTGAGAGGGCAACAGAAAGCCAAATACCTCCAAGGATCCAGGTAGCAGGAGTTATTGAACTGTCTGTTTAGGTTTTGTGTTGAGATTCAAATCAAGGGAAAGAGGTTGAGTGTTCTGGTTTGGGTTAGAAGTCCATCCTTGGCCTGGGGAGAAGAGGACCCACCAATACCATAGCCAGCGGGAGAGGGGTCATTCTACAAAGCAGGAAATAACTGTATTGCACTTAGTAAGGATGTTGTAAGCTTCCACTAGCTAGCATTACTAATTCATCCTGATTTGCCTGGTTTTGCCACTGAAAGTTCCATGTCCTGGGAAATCCCTCAGTCCCAAGCAAAGCAAGTCAGCTGGTCATCCTACAACCAACAGGGTGGTGATCCTGAGTTGGCTGTGAAAAATCCCCCAGAGGCAATTCCCGACTGGATATGGTGTCTCACACCTGTAATCCCAGCACTTTGGGAGGCCGAGGTGGGAGGATCACTTGAGCTCAGGAGTTCGAGACCAGCCTGGGCAACATAGTGAGACCTCATCTCTACTTTTAATTTAAAAATGTTTTCAAATATATTAAAAACCAAAGGCAATGCCCAGAAGACTTAATAACATGGATGTCTAATATTCAATTTTAAGATGCTTGCTGTGCCAAGCTGGGATCTAGTGCCCCACCGGCTGCTCTAGACCATCAGCATAATTAACTTTTGCACTCAGCCTAGAGGGAGGCTAGAATGTGCTCCCAGTGAACTCAACTCAACTAACTACATCTGAGCTAAATACACTGACCTAAGTCTCAGAGAGGCTCAGTCTCTTGTCCAAAGTCATATAGACAGTAAGTGGTAGAGACAGGGTTACAACTAAAGTCTGTCTGAGTCAATACCTCTGCTACCTCTTCCCTACCTTTGCCCTACTCTGGGAAGGTCCAATACTGCCAACAACCTTGAGACTCCAAGGGTCTATGGGACTTGAGCTCTCACGTAGCTTCAGGAGGGCCTCAGCAGGCCCAGCTCACAGAGGTTCGGGTGCATGAGGTGGCACAGGGTGTGTGTGTGGGGTGCATGAGGTGGCACAGGGTGTGTGTGTGTGTGTGTGAGAGAGAGAGAGAGAGCCGGTCGCGGTGGCTCAAGCCTGTAATCCCAGCACTTTGGGAGGCTGAGACGGGTGGATCACAAGGTCAGGAGATCGAGACCATCCTGGCTAACACGGTGAAACCCCGTCTCTACTAAAAAATACGAAAAAAAACTAGCCGGGCGAGGTGGCGGGCGCCTGTAGTCCCAGCTACTCGGGAGGCTGAGGCAGGAGAATGGCGGGAACCCAGGAGGCGGAGCTTGCAGTGAGCTGAGATCCGGCCACTGCACTCCAGCCTGGGTGACAGAGCCAGACTCCGTCTCAAAAAAAAAAAAAAAAAAAAAAAAAAAAAAAGAGAGAGAGAGAGAGAGACAGAGAGAGAGAGAGAGAGAGAAAGAGAGAGAGAAAGACAGAGAGAGAGCAGCCCTGCACCACCCAGTAGGAGTGCTTATGTAGCAGGTACAGAGAAAGATCCATATTTCCAGTCCCGCTGACCCTAATCCATGGCCTCTGAGAGAACAGGATGGAGGCTAAGGGTGCCTGGGACCCCAGGCTCTCCCTGCAGCCTCCCCTGGCCTGTGCCCCCCTCCTCAGAATGGGGTTCCCCGGAAGGGTCTGGGTGAGGCCCCACAGGCCTTCCTTAAAAGCACTCACATCCATCACCCTCTGTCCCTCTGTGCCCACTCTCCACTCCAGAGCCCTACAGGCTCTGACCCCTGCCTGCTTCTCTCACTCGCATGCTGTACTCCTCCTCACCCTCTCCCTCACCACGCTCCAGCCACACCAGCCTTTTATCTGTACCTCAAACTCTTCGAGCTCATTCCCATCTTTGGCTGTTGTACCAGCTGTTTCCTCTGCACAAAACACTCTCCCCACACCTTCACAGGGGCACTCTCATCACGATCCAGGCTTCAGACGAAATAACATCTCTTCCGGCAGACCTTTTGGGGCTACCCAGTCTAGAGAAGCTCCCTATTCATTTGCACACCACCCTGTTTTAATGTATCACGATCTGTTGTTTTCACAAGTTCTGCTCTCTGTGTGTTCTCAGCCTTCACACATGCTGTGCTTTCAACCTGGAGTGCCTGCTCTTCACCTCACCTCCTGCTTCACCCGCTGTCCTGGCTAAATCAGACACAGAAATATTTCCTGATCTCCCCTCCTAGATCTGGGTTAATCCCTCTTTCCCTAACAGTGAGCCATCAGAGTTGTCGGCACCCTGTAATTCCATTGAAGGCATCCTACAGTGAGGACACAGGAGTCTGTCTTGCTCCCTGTTGTGCCGCAGGCCTAGTGCAGGGAGGCCCTGGTGCACAGCAGGTGAATAGATGAACAAAGTCACCTGTGTGGACGACACTGGAAGAACGTAGCCACTCTGCTGGTGACCGGCACACAGAGGGCTTCCAGGTGCCAGGACTGGGTTTGTAAACTGAAGGCAGAGCGAGGGGAAGCTCCACGGAGACAGAAACCGATGTTGCCGGCTTTAAGTGAGCTCATCAGTCTCCAGATGGGCTAACAGAAGAAAGAGTGTTCCAGGAAGAGGTAACATAGGGGCTAAAGGCCCAGAGGCAGTGAACGGGAGCTACAGGGAGAACTACAAGTCAGTCTCCCTGGATGGCACAGGGCTAGGGCAGAGGCAAGAAATGAGGCCAAACCACAAAGGGTTTGTAAGCCTTGCTAAGGTGTCAAGCTTGATCGTTAGGGTAATGGGAAATCATTAAAGAGTCTGAAGTAGGGAGTGAAATGGTCAGATCTGCATCTAAACAGAAACTTCACAACAGCTACAGGTATATCTTGGGGTGCCTAAATCCTTGTGTTCCCTCCCAGATGACCACACACTGTGCTTCCAGCTCTCACTCCTCATGGAATTCCTAAGTGGGTACAAAATGCAAGGGCTTCAGCCACTGTGCCCGGCCCAGGCTGGAATCTTGCTGTCCAGAAATGCAGACATTTACTGTGCTCTGCCAGTTGCCTATACTCCTCGACCCCTATACTGGGGTGAATGGTGACCCACCCAAAAGGCGTAGCCATGCCCAAGCCCCCTGAAGCTGTGAATGTTACCTTATTTTGAAAAGGGGTCTTTGCAGATATAATTAAGGATCTTAAGATGAGATCATCCTGGATTACCTGGGTGGGCCCTACATACAATGGTAGGTGTCTTTTTAAGAGACAGAAGAGGAGGAGACCATGTGACCATGGTGGCAGAAATGGGAGTGATGCTGCCACAAGCCTAGGAAGCCAAGGATTGCCGGTAGCCACCGGAGGCTGGAAGAGGCAAGGCCAGATCCTCCCCTAAAGCCTCAGAGGAGATGCAGCCTGCTGATGCCTTGATTTGACCTCTGCCTTCCAGAAGTGTGGCAGAGCACAGTTCCATTGTTTCGAGCTACTCATTTTGTGGTCGTTCATTACAGCAGTCCTAGGACACTAACACAACCCCATACTCTAAGAAGCTTCAGCCCCAGGACCCTTCACCATCTGGTGGACCCTTCTAAACCAGAACACTTCCCTTCTGTTTAGAAGCTGTAATTGTGACAGAGGCAAACAGCCAGACCATATCATCTGTGGATCTCCTTCTCTGTATTGTTTGGCACTAAAAGGCTGCCTTTGCCCAAACCAAGAAAGTGTATTACCAGAATGAAACAATGGACGGATCAGTGGAGCTGGATCTTTGGTCAAGGCTGGAAGACTCTAAGAGGGACATGCTGGCAGGACTCTGCAGGAATTAATGGTTTGGAAACAGGGAGGAGGACAGTGAGTTGCTCTATGGTGGTGGGTACAGAAATGGCATGGATGGTTGTTGTCTAAATAGATTCCTAGCTTCAAGTTCCCAAAAGAGCCTGGGAACTGGTGTTCCGGAACACTCAGCCTGGCCTTTAGGGTGGGTTCACTAACACTCCACTTGTCAAGAGTTTCTTAAAGCACTCACTATGTGCTTGCTGTGTTCGGTGCTGTACCCAGCTAGGCAACTGGCAGGGCACAGTAAATGTCTGCATTTCTGGACAGTAAGATTCCAGCCTGAGCCGGGCACAGTGGCTCACCTCTGTAATCCCAACACTTTGGGAGGCCAAGGCGGGTGGATCACCTGAGGTCAGGAGTTCAAGACTAGTGTGGTCAACATGGCAAAACCCCTTCTCTACTAAAAATACAAAAAAATTAGCCAAGCATGGTGGCACGGGCCTGTAATCCCAGCTAGTCAGGAGGCTGAGGCAGGAGAATCACCTGAACCCAGGAGGTGGAGGTTGCAGTGAGCCGAGATCGTGCCACTGCACTCCAGCCTGGGTGACAGAGCAGGACCCCATCTCAAAAAAAAAAAAAAAAAAAAAAGATTCCAGCCTATCTCTGAAAGTATCAGTAATCAACCTATCAACCTTTGAGTGTGTAATAAGTGTCTCTTCCTGGAAGAATCCTTACCCAACCCTGTAGACAGCCAGGGTCCTCTGTCAGAGCTTCTGTTTTGGAGGACTGGTCAACATTGTAATGTTAGGGGCTTCCCTTCAATATCTTCAGCATCACAGGAACCAGCCTGGTCCTTGGCTCACTGTAGGTATCTAATAAAGAGTTGATGAGTTAAACAGGTGAGTTCTCAGTTCCATCTGGGTTTTCAGAAGGCACTGCAGAAGGTTCTTATCTTATTAGGAGAAAGGTTTCAGCTGTTAGTTTCAAACACTCTGAGGGTACTGACAGCCAGGGGCCCAGGTTTCATGCCAAGACAAGGAAATAGGATGAAAGAGAAAAGGCCCAGGGCAAAAAGAAGGCTGTGGGTGGGTAGGAGGGAGGGAGGGGAAAGGGTATCAAAGCTAAACTCAGCATTGGTAGAGGCCACAATTTCACAGCTCTCCTCCACGAGGTGGGATCTTTGTGCCAATTGTCTTAAGTCTTGGCTAAGATGGCATTCTACACCTCCTTTCTTATAACTCCCTCTCTCTCCCTTCCCTCCCATTCTCAAACATTTTAATTTAACTGCAAATAGCACCTACATGAGCTGGACTCAAAAGGCATCCAGAAACTCATCAAGTACAAAGGGGCATTGGACTCACCACAAATCCTGCCCCCCGTGGAAGGTCTCTGCTTATATTGAACAAAAGAGTGTTTTGCAGAGAAATGTGGTAAATCTGGGTGGCCAACTCTTTGCCAATAGACTTCTCCCGTAAAACAGAGAAATAATGGTGGCCATCTGAAATGGGAAGAAATGAGAGCATGCATGTAGGGCCCCAAGTTCTGTGCCTGGCCGCGGTCACGGTACTGGCAGTCTTGAGGCTAGCCTGGGAACCACAGCTGCTATTTCTATTTTTTTTTTTTTTTTTTTAGGTGGAGTCCTGCTCTGTAACCCAGGCTGGAGTGCAATGTTGCAATCTCGGCTCACTGCAACCTCTGCCTCCTGGGTTAAAGCAATTCTCCTGCCTCAGCCTCCCAAGTAGCTGGGATTACAGGCATATGCTACCACACCCAGTTAATTTTTGGATTTTTAGTAGAGATGGGGTTTCACCATGTTGGCCACGCTTGTCTCTAACTCCTGACCTCAGGTGATCCACCCACCCCGGCCTCCCAAAGTGCTGGGATTACAGGCGTGAGCCACCGCACCTGGCCAGTGTTTCAATTTTAAAGACCTGGCTCCTCTAACCTGCTGTATGAGGAATCAGTCGCTCCCTTTTCCTCTGTTTCCCTCCTTTGGTTGTACCAGGGCAGTGTAAACATTGCAGCCTTCTGAGATAGGCACCCAGGAGGACCAGGCAAGACTACGGTCATGTACTCACTGTCAGTAAACATTAGGCTTTCACAAAGTCCGGGCAGACTTCAGAAGATGTGGCTGAAGTCCTTAGTGTTAGCTCTCCTGGGGCATTTCTCTCAACACAGTGTTGTTAGTGCCCTTTGGACTGGGTGAGGGAGGGGTGGAGGAGGTGAGGAAGGGAAGTGTCAAGAAAGGCAGGAGCCCACTGAGTAGAGTCGGGAAGTAGCTGGCACTTTGGGAGGCCGAGGCAGGTGGATCACCTGAAGTCAGGGGTTCGAGACCAGCCTGACTAATGTGGCAAACCCCCGTCTCTACTAAAAAATACAAAAATTAGCCAGGCCTGGTGGTATGTACCTGTAATCCCAGCTACTTGGGAGGCTGAGGCAGGAGAATCACTCAAACCTGGGAGGTGGAGGTTGCAGTGAGCCGGGATTGCACCACTGCACTCTAGTCTGGGTGATAGAGCGAGATTCCATCTCAAATAATAACAATAATAATAATAATAATAATAATTTTTTAAAAAGGGTCTTGGGCCCCCTCGGTCTTCTCGCTTGGGGACCTGCCTCTTGCCTCTTCTCTGAAGCTCCATAAAGGAGACCCTGTTTCACTTTGCTTGCCTCTTTTTTCTATAAAATCTTGTTCTGAGAGAACTACCTTGTACATTTGTTTATGCTAACATGTAAATGACTGCTGGGGATTTATGCTAGCTCATTTTCATAAGGGAAAAAGCTTTCAGTCAAAGAAATGAAAACCTTCAAGTGAGGGAGGCAGAGGGCCCTCCTAATGATTTAGAAAGCACACTGTCTACTCCATCCAGAAAAGCAGCGGGTGTTCTATAACCCAGCTGTGACAGGGGGCCCATGCCATTTGCGTTTAGCTGAAATGACTGAGCAACTTCAAGACAGGGTCTCACTGTCACCTAGAGTACAGTGGTGCAATCATAGCTCACTGCAACCTCTAACTCCTGGGCTCATGTCATCCACCTGATTCAGGCTCCTGAGTATCTGGAATTATAGGTGTGTGCCACCATGCCTGGCTTTTTTTTTTTTTTTTTTTTTTTGGTAGAGATGGTGGTCTCTGTATGTTGCTCAGGCTGGTCTCAAACTCCTGGGCTAAAGTAATCCTCCTGCCTCAGCCTCTCGAAGTGCTGGGATTATAGGTGTGAGCCACCATGCCCAGCCTGACTGAGCAACTTCTGAACCCTCCATCCTCTTCCTGGAATAGGAAAGTAGGCAGAGGCCTGGTGGTGGTGGTGGTGGTGGTGGTAGTGGTGGTGGTGGTGGTGGTGGTGGTGGTGGTGGTGGTGGTGATGGTGGTGGTGGTGGTGGTGGTGGTGGTGATGGTGGTGGTGGTAGGAGGACAGGGAAGCTCAATGGAGCAGAGGTACATAACGGGGGAGAGATTACTCCCTCCAAATGCACTTCTCTGAAAAAACAGGGCTGCCAGAGAGGAGTACAGAGCTATTTTTTCAAAGCATGACTTTCAATGTAACATCACTTTCAAAGTAAAGGGCTCTGGCCTTCTATGTCTTTGGGGGTACCCTCAGCCACCCTGCTGGGTCCCTCCTGCCTCATGAGATGTCCCAGGTCACGGCTGGTGTTTCCAGGAGGAGCTCGCCTCATGGGCAGCTGCAGCCAACCTGCAGTCTACCTGGATACTGCCTGGGATCCCCCTCTGCCTGGGTGCGTGGCACCAAAGTAAGGCCTGGATCACATTATGCTACCTGAGAATTGGGGTCAGGGTGTGAATTCAGGTTACCAGAGAGTGTCAGAGCAGAGACAGTAAGAAGGATTGGCAGGGAGTGTCACCTGCCCCATCCACAGGGCAGCCCCACCCAATAGCCCTCTTGGTTCAGGAGGGCATGATGCCAGGGTGCCAAGGGCCTGGCCTCCAGGAGCCCCTGGGAAAGTGGTTCCAAAAGAGGAAAAACAGATGGGCCAGAGCCAGTCTTGGAACACAAACACCAGTATATTTTATGTGCACAAATGTGAAAAGGAAGAGACAGAGGGACCAACGGAGACACAGAGCAGGCAATGGGTTCACAAACCGGTCGTGTGTCCTTCTCAAAAGCTGCCCAACTGGGAGACAGTCCCACCCACCTCAAAGGCCCTTTAGCAGAGCTGGGGCCTGCAGCTTCTCCAGGTCTGGGTGGCCTCAGGGTGGAAGGCACTCTCCCTGCCATGGCTCCCCTAAGGGCTGGGCCTCTCACCTGTCTGCATCCCAGGGTGATGCCTACACACCCCAGGGCTTCATAAATGCAGGTTCTTATGAACCAACCCATTCAGCAGCTGCCTCCCCAGGAGACCCATGCAGAGCAAGGGACCAGGACAAAAGGGCTTCACAGGGACTCCCTAGGTATTATTGCTGTGAATAAGCATAGGCCATTGTGACTCACTGGCATTGAAGAGGGGACAGGGCACATGGGATGCCTAGCAGATGTCAGAAGCAGTTCAACTATGCAGGGCAGCACATTGCAATCTGTAACTCAGAGATGCTGCCATGTCCAGTGGAGAGAGGCCCAGGACACCAGAGGTTCATGAATAGCCAGGAAACACTCCCCACCAGCACCCTTTTTTTTTTTTTTTTTTTTTTTTTTTTTTTTTTTTTTGAGACAGAGTCTTGCTCTGTCGCCCAGGCTGGAGTGCAGTGGCCGGATCTCAGCTCACTGCAAGCTCCGCCTCTGGGGTTTACGCCATTCTCCTGCCTCAGCCTCCCATGTAGCTGGGACTACAGGCGCCCGCCACCTCGCCCGACTAGTTTTTTGTATTTTTTAGTAGAGACGGGGTTTCACCGTGTTAGCCAGGATGGTCTCAATCTCCTGACCTCGTGATCTGCCCGTCTCGGCCTCCCAAAGTGCTGGGATTACAGGCTTGAGCCATCACACCCGGCCCTCACCGGTACCCTTAATGCTTGGTAGGGCTGGGTTTATTCCAAACTTTGAGTCCCTGGGCACTAAGGGATTGGGGACCTGATACCCAAAAAAGCAAGAGTTGAAGTCTGGGCTATTCCCAGTGAGATCTGAACCTGTAGATCCCGTGGTCACGCCATGGGCTGTTGCCTTCCTTTGTTGGAGGTTTGATGCCTTATGAGGGGCAATTGGAGAAAAGGGACACCTAGATGGAGCAGAAACACAATGCTGGATGTTGCCAGGCACAGAGGCATACCCCCAGGACCTCCTGCACTTGGGAACTTATAGGACCCAGAGAGTAAATGGTGCCAGGGAATGCCCACAAGGCAACGTCTGGAGCAGCAAGACCTGGTGGGCCAACCAAGGACTTGCTCTGGCTGAGAATTATGGAGGCATCAACAAGCTGGCCACTGGACTCAGTTGTAGAATGCGAGTGTGAAGGTGGGTAGTGTGGTCTAGGGGCCCACATGGAAGGCCTGAAGGGGTGCTGGGAGACTAAGACAACATGGAGTTGGGGAGAGAACCAAGGAAACAATTGCTCGGAGAGAACGGAGAAGCCAGACAATATTCTCCTCCTGGAATTTTCTCCATCTATAGATGGAAAACAATCTACTCCCACCAGAAGCCTGATTCTCTGTAACCCCCAAAGCCCTGGAGTTGGGGCCACAATAAAATCAAAAGGAGGGCTGGCCCCTGCAGAAAGTAGTTCATCCCTGGATTCGAGGAGCCTGCCCAATAAATAGGCTAGGAAATACCCTTCGTTCTGCTCTGGACAGGGCTAACTGCAGAAAATCCTGCCAAAGGCAGAGTCTGCAAGCTTTTCTTCAGACCTAGAACACAACTGTGGCCCACCCCACCATACCCTGCACCCTGGGTTGTGCTATCAGCACAGTATGGGCAGGGCAGCCAGCAGGGAAGAGAACATTCTCTCCACAGGTGATACCGTCACTTTGTAATGATCCATAAAAAGGGGAAGGCTAATTTCTACCTAAGAGTCCTACTGTGGTCAAGAAGAGACCATGTACCATGGGATGGGGCACTTTCTAACAGACCCTTTCCCTTGAGGAGTGAGAGAGCCAGTAGGCTGGAGAAGTATTTCACCTGTCCACTGCCAGCAATGGACCTGTCACAGGGCAAAGTGAGGCAGGGGAATCAAGGTGCCAATGCCCATGAGTGTGGCAGGGTTAATACTGTTTAAGGAGTAAGGTCAAAGGGTCAGCCTTGCTGGGAGGAGTTTGGGGAGAGGGACAGCCCTGAGGTTCTGCTACAGGGCTGGGGCTATGGCAGAACCAGAACTGATACCCTCCCACAAAGGAGGCTCCAAGGAGCCTTCTACAGCTGCAAGGTCCTCCTCTCTTTCTTCCTCTCATTCTCCATCGGTCTCCAATGCTGGATACCTGGCTTCTCCATCCCATAGAAAGCTAAACTGCTCAGTTTTGGCTTGAAAATAAACCAGGCAGGGAATAGACAACCTAGAACTCTGCCTTTTCCCCACCAAACTGACTCGCCTCTAGGTCACCATTGGGGATCCACAACGCCTATCCCAGCCTGCCTGTGCATTGGAGGGCATCATTTTTTCTCAGCTAAGCCACTGAGAAGGGATCACTGCCACAGCCCACTAGACCGGGGGTAGGGAGGTGTAACTCAGGAACTCCTCAGGCATCAGGCCAGCGGGAACAATGGAGGGAAGGGCTGCAAGGGGGTGGGGGTTGGGGGTGTCTCAGGGCTCCATCTCCCGCAGCTCCTGTGCTGGCTAGGGAGCTGGGGTGGGGCAGGTGTGGTGACCGACATGGATAAAGAGCTGCTAGTGGTAAAGGCCTTGAAAACAAGACAGAAAAGGGGGAAACGCCACCGAACACACGGGGATTGAAACCTCCAAAAGCCCAAGGTTGGTGGGAATCCAGCACCACGGGGGCCCCAGAAGGCCAAGGGAGCAGCGCAGGGCCCTGGGGGAGGGGAGAGGAGCCAAGGGAGGGTCTCCCAGCCCTTGCAGACCAGCGTTGCTGCCACGCAGCCTCCTGGCTGCCCAGTCTCTCCTCGGCTGCAGCTCAGCAGGCCCCTGGGGAGGTATTGGTTGCAAGCAAGCACCTGAATATTGCCTAATGGAACCAGCCAAAGCTTAACTAAATCCAGATCAGAGGGAGGGAGGTCAGGCCTTGCCTCCCACCTGTGGCCCCATTCTCATTGTCCCTTAGCCAGGACAGGGCCTGCTGCTTCCAAAGTCAACTACATAGTCTATCGCTGCTCAGCCACAGGCCTTCTGGCACCAACCCCTGAGCTGGGCCAGGACCCATGGACCCTTCCCAATGTCCCTCTGCTGCCTCCACACCCCATCCCCCAACACCTGACCACGGCCCCCCAACACTGGCCCCCGCGGAGGTTAGGGGGCTCTGTGTGCCCCACAGGGCTGAGACTTGGCCGGGGCAGGGCTTTTGCTGCATGGATGGGGCAACCTCACCAGCTTGGTCTCTTTGTCCTTGAGTTCCATGAGAGATCCCCAGGCCCCCCACCCACTTCCTACTCAGTCAGTCTTGACATGGCCATTGGCCAGGGCCAGGGCGCCGCTGGGATCCCCGGGCTCAGCGTCCTTGTCGAAGCGGAGGCGGAGGGTGTTGCGGATGATGAACTGCTCCATGATGAGGGCCCCACAGAACCAGGGCACGGCGTACTCCAGGGTGATGAGGCCCATGAAGTCAAAGTCGAACTGGGAGTAGTCCCAGGGGCAGGCGTTGAACTGGCGCAGGATGAAGCCGGTGGTGAACTCCCACAGGTAGGTCCAGAGCGTGTAGATGAGGCAGCGCAGGAGCAGCGGGCAGCGGCCGCGCAGCCGCAGGTACATGCGCTCCACGATGAGGATGGAGGTGCCGTAGATGAAGAGGGCCCACACACTCGTGACCCCTGGGAACTTCCAGTTCAAGTTCACCACGAACTCCCAGGCCGCCGTGAACATCACCTCGCAGAAGTAGCCGTGGATGGCGTACAGGTACCAGCGGGACAGCGCCGTCAGGGGCTCCGCAGAGGCCATGGCGCCGACTGGGGCTGGCTGCTGGGGGCACAAGAGAGACAGGTGAGGGCCGGGCGCGGTGGCTCATACCTGTAATCCCAGCACTTTGGGAGGCTGAGGCGGGCGGATCACTTGAGGTTAGGAGTTAAAGACCAGCCTGGCCATCATGGTGAAACCCCATCTCTACTAAAAATACAAAAATTAGCCAGGCGTGCTGGTCTGCTCCTGTAATCCCAGCTACTCGGGAAGCTGAGGTAGGAGAATCACTTGATCCCGCAAGTCAGAGGTTGCAGTGAGCCAAGATTGCTCCACTGTACTCCAGCCTGGGCGACAGAGAGAGACTCTGTTTCCAAACAAACAAACAAAAACAACAACAACAACAACAACAACAACAAAGCAAAGAACAGAATAACCCACCCACCCCACTGACTTCTCTGCAACTCTATCCAAATGCTACTTAGAGGGAGGTGTCTGTACTCCCTACAGCTTTTTTGGATTATCTGTGGTCAGTTGAAGAGTCGGCTGGCCTGGTCCACCAATCAACCCCATTTCTAGACTACTTGCTGATTTCTCAGCAGGCCTGTCCACTGGGGACCCCATTTCTTGCTCCACTTCTCAAACAGTTCCATGTCACTCATATTTCTGAGATGTAAGTGACCCATCACATTTGTCCTTGTGTGTGTGCATGCCATTTTTTAACCATTAAGTGTATAATTCAGTGGCCTTAAGTACATTCACATTGTTGCCCAATGATCACCACCAACCGTCTCCAGAACTTTTTCATTGTCCCAAACAGAAACTTTGTATCCATTAAATACAAACTCCCATTCCCCATACCCTTAGCCCTGGCAACCACTATTCTATTTTCTGTCTCTATGAATTCAACTACTCTGGGTGCCTCATGTAAGTGGAATCATACAAACACTGTCCTTTTGTGACTGGCTTAGCATAACCGGCTTAGTTTTCACTTAGCCTAACGTCTTTAAGGTTCATCCATTTTGCAGCACGTGTCAGAATTTCCTTCTTTTTTTTTTTTTTTTTTTTTTTCTTGAGACGGAGTCTCACTCTCTCGTCCAGGCTGGAGTGCAGTGGTGCGATCTCGGCTCACTGCAACGTCCACCTCCCAGGTTCAAGCAATTCTCCTGCCTCAGACTCCTGAGTAGCTGGGACTACAGGCGCACGCCACCACACCCGGCTAATTTTTGTATTTTAGTAGAGACGGGATTTCACCATGTTGCCCAGGCTGGTTGCAAACTCCTGAGCTCAGGCAATCTGCCCGCCTTGGCCTCCCAACATGCTGGGATTACAGGCATGAGCCACTGTGCCCGGCCAGAATTTCCTTCCTTTTAAAGGCGGAATCATATTCCATTGTATATATCACCATATGTTGTTTATCCATTAATCCATTGATGGACACCTAGGTTGCTTCTACCTTTTGGCTACTGTGAATAAGGCTGCTATGAACATGGGTGTACAAAGGTCTGTTTGAGTCCCTGCTCTCAACTCTTTCAAGTACATATGCAGAAGTGGAAATACTGGATTATATGGTAATTCTATAGTTAACTTTCTGAGGAACCACTGTGCTATTTTCCACGGTGGTCACACCATTTTACATTCCCTATCAGCAATGTACAAGGGTTCCAGTTTCTCCACATCCGCCCCAAACACTTGTTATTTTCTGTTTTGTTTTTATAATGGCCATCCTAATGGGTGTGAGGTGGTTCTCTCATTGTGGTCACATTTGTCTTTGCTCCATTAAATGGGGTTTTGGTGTTTGGTTTCAGTGTTGAGGGGAAACCAATGGATTGACACAGGAAAGTCCTCCCCTGTCCTTCTGGCTCCCTTCCCCTTCCCTCTTTTAAACCCCACCAGTCTTCAAGGCCCGGCTCCCATGCTGCTTCTCTCTACTTTCTCCTCGCCCTCCACCGGTAACTGTCTCCACTACTTATCTGGTCCCTTATCAGGTGCCACCCCAATGTCTTTTTGAGGAACGTGCTCTCATGATCCAACTAGCCTGTGAACTTCTTGAAGACAGTGACTGTTGCACAGGCTGGTGCTTTGCGGCCTTGACACAGGCCTCTCCTGGGCAGGCCCTCTCTAAATGACATGTCCTGTTCATGTGGAGGGCGGCGTGGGACTGCATCAAGAATGGGAAGGTGGGGCTTGAGAACATAAATCCCAGCTCTGCCAGCTGCCAGTGGCTTCACATCTCTGTTGATCCCCTCTCCAAGGTGGGAGAAGAGACAGAGGTTAAAGAGATGACATCTGTAGTATGCACACCTGTCTGGGAATCCCAGCCTCACATTTCAGCTGAGGCAAGCCTGGTCACATTAATACCTACCCATCCTTGTGCATTGCTCTGTGGTCTTCCAAGCACTTCATTCACATTTTGTCATGGATCTTACATAATTAAGATTCAGGCTGGGTGCAGTGGCTCATGCCTGTAATCCCAGAACTTTGGGAGGCCGAGGAGGGTGAATCACCTGAGATCAGGAGTTTGAGACCAACCTAGCCAACATGGTGAAACGCCATCTCTACTAAAAATACAAAAATTAGCCAGGGTGGTGGCAAGCACCTGTAATCCCAGCTACTTGGGAGGCTGAGGCAAGAGAATTGCTTGAACCCGGGAGGTGGAGGTTGCAGTGAGCCAAGATCGTGCCACTGCACTCCAGCCTGGGCAACAGAGCACGACTTTGTCTCCAAAATAAATAAATAAATTAAAAAATAAAATAAAATAAAAAAGATTCATGTGAAGGTCAGATAATTTTACTCCCATTTTTTTGCAGTGAGACAGTTAGAGCTCAGAGAGGGGACATCATTTGTCCTATATCTCAGGGCCAGTAAATGGAAGAGCTGAGACTAGAACCAATATCTCTTGCTTTCTACTTCAAAACTCATCCCCTGCACACAACTACCCATCTCTTAGACATACGTACCAAATGTTACTCCCCTGCTCAAAGATGCTCAATAGCAGCCAGGCACAGTGGCTCACGCCTATAATCCCAGCACTTTGGGAGGCGGAGATGGGTGGATCACCTGAAGTCAGGAGTTCAAGACCAGCCTGACCAATATGATGAAACCCTGTCTCTACTAAAAATACAAAAATTAGCCAGGTGTGGTGGCATGCGCCTGTAATCCCAGCTACTCAGGAGGCTGAGGCAGGAGAATCACTTGAACCTGGGAGGCAGAGGTTGTGGTGAGCCGAGATAGCACCACTGCACTCTAGCCTGGGTGACAGAGTGAGACTCCATCTCAAAAATAAATAAATAAATAAATAAATAAATAATCCTTGTGGAATGAATACGTATTCATTGTATTCATACATCATATATAGAAGGTGTTCAATGAATTTGCTAAGCAAATGAACTCAAAGAAACCTGAAGTCACATAAAATTAATGCAGGCTCTTCCCTCATGGGTCATCCAACAACAAACCATGCCTCACAGGTCTGAATATGGCCAGCTGGTCAAGCTCAGGGGCCCCAGATGATCCTAACTGCCTGAGTTGGAATCCTGGCTGATGCTTTCCACCTGTGGGACCTAATGGACGCTACCCAACTACCCTGTGCCTCAGGGTCCTTGTAGGTCAAGTGAGGATAATGGAAGTAATAACCACAGAAGGCTGTTGTGAGGATGAATGAACTAGTACATATACTCTACTTAAAATACAGCTAAGGCTCCAGAAAGGGCAGCTGTCATTTCTGGCACAGAGCCAGGCTTCTGGACATCCCCCTCCTGCTTTTACGCCACCTCCTACCCGATGCAGGGTCACTGTGCCCCTGCTCTCGGCAGCCTCCAGGCAGCCCTTCCTGTCAAGCAGGTTAAGTCTTCATTGCAACCCTGAGCACCAAGCTAGTGAGCCAAGAAATCCGGTGGCAATAATAACCCCACATATGGCCTTCAGGAAAACAAAACTCCCACAGACATCCCAGGAGAGTGAAGGTGAGCCTCCAGCTGCCTTGTGGCTACTGAGGGATGAATGGAAGAGGAAGGGTGTCAGAGCCAGCCCGAGGGGCAGGCTTGAAAAGATGGTAGAATGAAAGGGGCACAGCCTCTCACCCCCTCATTTTATCCTATACCTCCCACCCCCAGGCAGGAGAGAACAGATCCACGCTCCAGGCAAACACACTGAGGAGGACTGAGGGCCTGAGACAGATGGCACAGCACAGGGATGTGGAGACCTCTGGACCTCCTACCCCGACTTAGGCCCCAGGACCTGCACGGATGCCCCTGGCACTCCCAGCCCCCAGGACACGGGCTGAGGGAAGGGGAACCTCACAGGGGCTCTCCTGCAGCAGCCTGACATGACTGCATGGACCTCATCACTTGGGCCAGATCCTGGGCCTTGAGGCTGACTTTAAACCTTGCTCTTCTTGCCTCTGATCTCTCTGGGATGGTCCAGAACGGTTTCCCAGCTGTAACAGATGGGAGGGTCCAGTCTCTTCCCCATCCCCAGCAGATAACTTGGGAGAGTTAGATCTCAAAACCCTGGGAGCAGAAGCAAGATGAAAGGGGTAGCTGTCAAAGGGACAGAGAAACCTAGGGTGAGAGACAGCAAGTTGCTGAACAGAAGAGAGAATGGAGTTCATGTCTGTAGTCCCAGCACTTTTGGAGGCTGAGGTGGGAGAATAGCTTGAGGCCAGGAGTTTGAGACCAGCCTGGATAACGTAGCGAGATCACCATCTCTACAAAAGGAAAAAAAGTAGCCTGGTTTGATGTGGTGTGCCTGTAGACCCCAGATGCTAAGGCAGGAGGATCCACTGAGTTCAAGAGTTCGAGGCTACAGTGGGCTATGATTGTGCCACTGCACTCCAGCATGGACAATGAGCAAGACTCTGTCTCTTAAAGAAAAGAAAGAAAAAGAAAGAAAGAAAGAAAGAAAGAAAGAAAGAAAGAAAGAAAGAAAGAAAGAAAGAAAGAAAGAAAGAAGGAAGGAAGGAAGGAAGGAAGGAAGGAAGGAAGGAAGGAAGGAAGGAAGGAAGGAAGGAAAGAAAGAAAGAAAAAAAGAAAGAAAGAAAGAAAAGAAAAGAACAATGAAGAAGCAAGATGGGGGAGAGAGAAACAGGGTGTGCCCCAAGCCCAGATTCTGTTTCTGGGCAGCAGGAAGCCATGGGTAGTAGATGGAGGGGAAGCACACCACAGCAATGTCAGACAGTGTCCGAGGGTGGAGCTAGGAGAACATAGCTGGTCCATGCAAGACCAGTGGGGGAAATGAAAGACCTGGGTCAGGGCAGAAGATGGGGTTGAAGACAAAGGAATAGGAGACAGTGTCATTGGCTGAGGTGGCAGCTCCCAGTGTGGTGGGGGAGATGATAATATTAGAGGCTGGGCGTTGACTTGGATGCGTTTTCAGAACCCCACCCTCCAAACCCATTTCTAATTAGCACAGGAGCTGTGCTTAACTTTGAACTAGGACAGGCTCACCCACCCCATACAGGGCCTAGACAGGCCCCTATTCCCTGCCCTGGCCTCCAACCACCTGACTCACTGTACCCCTGGGCCCTTTCCACTAGCTTCTTGCTCAGCCCTGGGATCAGAGCCCTGGTAAAGCCTGTAGCAGGAAGAACTGGCAGCTCAGGGGACCTTGGCTTCTTTCTCCTGGTGACAAACAAAACTGTCCTGAGACCTGTGACATGAAGATAGGACAGCCCAGGAACAGAAATTCAGAGTCGATTGAAGTGGAGGAGAGTGTGAGCAAGGTTGAATGCAGGAGGACAGTGTTTGGAGAGCAAAGGACAGCTTCACAAGCAGGGTTTGACTGAACAACACTCAAATCCAAGAGTCCTCATACCTGATGAAAGGGCCTGGGCAAACAGAGTCCCAGCGAAGGGCCAGGACTCAAGGTGACTTGTGAGGGCTGGGAACTACCCCTCCAAGGGAACAGGTGATGGGGAAGAAGAAGGGGAGCTGGCTTTCAGAGCCTGCTCACTAAGAGCATCTCACTGGCTGCTCTCCAAGCCTGCTGTTCCACAGGGTGGCAGGGGACACGGCCAGCAGTTCAGAGGGGTAAAGAGGCTGCCATAAAAGTCTAAGACAGGCTGAAGGCAAAACCAGATGGAATAACTGCCCTTGGTTTTGTCAAAAACTCCCATCTTGTTTCAGGGGCCTAAGGTGCCACAACACAATGACTCTGGGAATTTTGTCCAGAGAAGCATCTGGCCAGAAAATCGGGATTCCCCTTCCATGCAACCGGCCTGAGAAGGCCTTCCGTTTTCACCCCACTCACTTCCCAAGCTTCACTCCCTAGCCCCAGGGATGCCCATCACTACAGTTCCATGTTCTGGGGAGACCCACAGCCCTTCTAGGAGGCCCCTGAGGGCAAGGCAGTGGGGGACAGCTTCAGGAACCCCTGGGTGGCTCTGTACTGAAGGTGAGTGGCTTCAATGAGGAAAGGGCAGAAACTTCCCTGAACTTCCCCTGTGGTCATCAAGTTAGCAGGGAGGAAAGCAGGGCTTGCTCAGGGCCAGAAGGGAAGCAAGTGGAGGGAAACTCCTGTAGCCACTGGCTGGTGCATATGCCGCAGATTTCCACCCTCTTGCTGTGGGCACCCACCCAGGAAAGCCCCTGGGATCAGTGATACTGCAGGCCTTGACAAAGTCCTCCCTCCACCTCCCAAGTCACAGTGATAATAATAACCAGGTACTCTTCTAAGTATTTCCATGTATTAACTGAAAAAAATCCTCAAGCCCATTTTACAGATGGGGAAAGTGAGGCAGAAAGAGACTACATTTTTTTTTTAGATGGAGTCTCACTCTGTTACCCAGGCTGGAGTGCAGTGGCATGAACTTGGCTCACTGCAACCTCTGTCACCCCGGTTCAAGCGATTCTCATGCCTCGGCCTCCCGAGTAGCTGGGACTACAGGGAGTGCCCCCACACCCAGCTAATTTTTGTATTTTTTTTTTTTTTTTTTTTGAGACGGAGTCTCGCGCTGTCACCCAGGCTGGAGTGCAGTGGCCGGATCTCGGCTCACTGCAAGCTCCGCCTCCCGGGTTTACGCCATTCTCCTGCCTCAGCCTCCCGAGTAGCTGGGACTACAGGCGCCCGCCACCTCGCCCGGCTAGTTTTTTGTATTTTTAGTAGAGATGGGGCTTCACCACGTTGACCAGGCTGGTCTCCAACTCCTGACCTCAAGTGATCTGCCTGCCTGGGCCTCCCAAACTGCTGGGATTATAGGCATGAGCCACCACGCCTGGCTGAGCCTACATTCTAATAACTATAAAAGGCAAGTCTGGGATTCAAACCCCACAAATCGGGCTCCAGAGTCTTTGCTCCTAATCAGCACACTGCACTGCCCCCGAGGCTGACTACAGGCTCCTCTGAGGGCACCACCATTTTCTGAGTTCCTGCTTCTGGAAGGCTGGGATGGTATGTGGAGAGACAACAGGAAGTAAGGAGAAGGCTGTGAATTTCCAGGTAGATCATTAACAAACATCCCAACTGAGCGTCAGAGCTCCTAACGGCTCCCAGCCTGTTCCTCAGGATCCACACAGAGGCCCTCTAGGGTCAAAGCTGACAGTCACAGGACCGTGACAGTAACCAACCCTCAGGCCTCAAGGCATGCGCCACTCAAAGGCCCCTCACCAGGACACACAACCCAGAGGCCCCCTGACTGCCAGCCCACCCCAGTGCTCCTGGGAGTCTCAGATGGCCCAGCCCTGCCGTGGAGAACTACCCCTCCAAGTGAACAGGTGATGGGGAAGGGGAAGGGGAGCTGGCTTTCAGAGCCCTGCTCACTAAGAGCATCTCACCAGCTAAGAGCAGGGCCAGCTGCCCAGAGGAGCAACAGTCAGCATGTCAGGAGCAACGGTCCAAACACAGAGGATTTTAGGGGGGCTCAGATCCCAAGCAAACCCCAGCAGGAGGCAGGGCAGGGTGAGTGGGCTTAGGGGATGGAGTCAGTTCTGGCACAGAGGTCCCTGGGGCTCAGGAAGCAAAGGGCGCCCTGCACGGGGGAGCCGGCAGGCTGACATCCCAGACCTGTATGTGGCTGCCTTGCTGTTACCATTCAGATCTCAGCTCAGCTGTCACATCTCAGGGACTTTTGATTCCCCAGTCCAAAATAGCCTCTCTGTCACTCACATCATTCCACTTTATTTTCTACATAGCACTTTCACTTTCTGATATGTTGCTTCTTATTTATGGTCTGTCTCTCCTCAACTAGAATGAAAGCTTCATGAGGGCAGGGGCACTGTCGTGTTCACTGCTGTGTAATCAGTGCCTAGAGTGGTGCCTGGCAATAATACCTAGTAATACTTGTGGAATGAACGGATGGATGAATGGGCCCAAAAAGGCCCAGGCCCTTAAACACTGATGAGGGCAAGTATAAACACTAGCTGCCTCAGTCTCTCTTCCCTCCTTTCTTGAGAAATATAGCCTTATAAAATGTTTAATTCTCGCATTTAATTTTTTTCTGATTAAAGCAACATGTGCTGAAATTTAAACATTACAGAATGACATAGAAAGCAAAAGTTCCCTGTAATCACACATCTTAGAGAAAGTCACTATTAATGGTATGTTGTGTAGTAATCCAGATTCAATTTTATTTTTTAAAAAGCCAATCCATGCATCATAGAGAAAGCATTCATAGGCCAGGCATGGTGGCTCACACCTGTAATCCCAGCATTTTGGGAGGCTGAGGCGGGAGGACTGCTTGAGCCCAGGAGTTTGAGACCAGCCTGGGCAACATAGTGAGACCTCATTTCTAATAAAGAAAAAGCATTCATAATTCCAGGCTAACAGAGATTATCATTTCTCCTTTGCAATATTTTCCTATGTGTGTATTTTACAAGTCACCATAATATACTTATTCTGCAACCTGCCATTTTTACTTGTCATAACTATTTTTCCAAGTTGTTATATAGCCTCTGTGCTCGTGATTATAATGGCTGTGTAATATTCCAGCAAGTGGAAAACTGTAATTTACTTAACCTAGATGTCCAAAGGAAACAACTGTTTCCCATTCTACTACTGCAGATGATATAACGAGAATTACCTTTAATGCCTGTAATGGAAGAATTTAGTACTTTTCTTCTCTGGTAATATTTCCTAATAAGATTTCTTAATGGATAATTCCAGAAGGGGAATCACTGAACCAAATGGTACAACAGCCTTAAGGCTGATGGTATAAATTGCTGTGGGGAGATGTGTCTCCCATCTGAGTCATCACGCTCCCACAGAGGCATCCATGGCCATCTCTCTACCTCCAACCCCACTTCTACAGTCTAGGCTTGCTCACACCACCCTGGCTACAAATCAACTCAAGAACACACTTCCTAAAAAACACTCCAGTCAAACTGACTTTGCAAGCCCAGGCTGAGTGGAAAACAGATTCTGGCCCTGAATTATAAACTCTCAACTAGGAGAGTCAAGATCTACCTAAAGTGGAGAAAGACCTGATTACTCCTTTTCTACTCCCTGCAAATTCCTGCATGGAATCTGAAGCTCTGGGCTCCCATGGACCAGCCTAGGAACTCCTAAAAAAGCTTGTCTCTTCAAGATTGCAAAAGCCCAGCTCTGCCTGCCATGCCTTCTGGGGAACTTCCTTCCTGCAGGTCTCTGATCCCACCAGGCTACAGGCCCTGCATAGACATAACAGCCTTCAGGCCAGACAGGCCTCTGGGGGTTGGGAAAGCAGCCAATTGTCATTTTTTAAGGCATCATAATTAAGGAAAAGCCAGGGGCTGAGGCTGGAAAGAAAGGCCTGTAAGGACAGGCAGGGCTGTGCAGTTAGGAGCCTCTCGCCCTACCTCGAGCTTGTCTTGCTGAGGAGGAGATGCTGCTGCTGACATGTGGCAAAAACAAGAGGACCTGCTTCTCCAGATCCCCTGGTGGTCACTCTTATGGCAACTAAGGCTCACAAATCTCCCCACCTCCCAGGGCCCTGGATGCCCTACTCCAGGCCTCCTAGACCAGCACCACATGGGTTGCTCATGGCTTCTGGGCAGAGTCCAGTCCCAGGTGATGCACGGTCCTCACTGCACAGATCTGAAGCCTGACGGCCAAAGTAGATGCTGTTTCCCAGGTGTGGGTGCTCACTTCACTCACGCCAGCAAATCTGAAAGATATGGTTTGGCTGTGTCCCCACCCCAAATCTCATCTTGAATTCCCACATGTTGTGGGAGGAACTGGGTGGGAGGTAATTGAATCATGGGGCCAGGTCTTTCTCATGCTGTTCTCGTGATAGTGAATAAGTCTCATGAGATCTGATGGGTTTTCGTTTTGTAGTCTTGCTCTGTTGCCAGGCTGGGGTGCAATGGCATGATCTCGGCTCACTGCAACCTCCGCCTCCCAGGTTCAAGCCATTCTCCTGCCTCAGCCTCCCGAGTAGCTGGGACCACAGGTGCATGCCACCACGCCCAGCTAATTTTTGTATTTTTAGTAGAGATGGGGTTTCACCATGTTGGCCAGGATGGTCTCAATCTCTTGACCTTGTGATCTGCCCACCTTGGCCTCTCAAAGTGCTGGGATTACAGGCCAATCTGATGGTTCTATAAGAGGGAGTTTCCCTGCACAAGCTCTCTCTCTTTGCGTGCCATCATCCATGTAAGATGTGACTTGCTCCCCCTTGCCTTCCACCATGATTCTCAGGCTTCCCCAGACACTTGGAATTAACCCTCTTTTTCTATATAAATTTTCCAGCCTTAGGTATGTCTTTATCAGCAGCATGAAAACAAACTAACACACTGGGTCTGGCCTGGCTTTTAGAGGCCATGTGGCCATAAGACGGCTCCAGCATGTGATGGCCCAATATTGCTTGACATTCCCCTCCCATTGCAGAACTGCAGCCCTGTGACAGGACCTTGGATGGGGAACAGACTCAGAACTAGAACCTCCAGACTTGTGCCCATGCTGATGAGGTGCTGAGCAGGCAGGATCACTGGGCTGGTGATCCCCTGGGTGCTTGTAACATACTCACTTATCACACCCTTGAGTGTGCAGCTCACAACAGACATCAGGATCTTTGTCCAGGAGTGTCCCAGGATAACCTTTGTTGGCTGGGCCTCAGTGCCATTCTCAGCAACGTAGGCAAGCATCAGCCCTAGGACTCAGGTGATCCTTGGCTGGGGGGCTGGCAGCTTCCATGTGTCCCTGGGAATAAAAGAGGAGGCCTTTATCAGCTCAGACTGCCCCCAGCAGATCCAAGGCAAACACTGCAAGGACCTGGGCTCTGGGGTCAGCACCAGACACTCATCCCCACCTTGGCCACCAAGGCCCTCTCCTGCCCCCTCCTCTCTGCATCCAGTTTGCTCAGGTCTGATTAATCCAGCCACAAGAGTCTGGGATGGTCCTGGACAATCCACATGTCGGGGGTTAGGACTTAGGGCTTCTTGCCTGAATGTGTGCACACTTGTGAATCTGAGAGGAGCTATAATTTTAGAATCCAGTTACATCCTCATTCAGCTTCAAATTACATTCTCACCTTCACCCTGTAGTGGGTACATCTGTTCTCAAGGGCGGTCAGAACCTCATGGAAGGCAGACAATGTAGGACATCTGTTTCAGCATTTTGAAAGCAGAGAACAACCGCACATGCAGAAAAACAAAATGTGTGCTAAATCTTTCTATGTACAATTCTACCTCTCCAATATTTATTCATCTCATTTTATTATTTTGGTTGAGGCCCTTCCTATGAACATCAGTAGCCGGCTACAAGCTAATACAAATCTTACTTTATAATGCCCTTTGCCATGTACTTAAAAAAAAAAATCAAATAGAGACAGGTCTTGCTATGTTGACCAGGCTGGTCTCAAACTCTTGGCCAACTCTCCCACCTCAGTCTCCCAAAGTGCTAGGATTATAGGCATGAGCCACTGTGCCTGGCCAGCCATGTACACATTTTTAATACTATCCCTAAGACTTGACTATTTAATGGAGATTCCAACATTTTTTGTTTTAATATGAAAGTGCTAAAGCTTCCCTGAAAACCCCCTGGATAAAGCACCATCTGCATATGCCCAAGGACAGCACTCAGGCCCAGCATGGCCCTCTGGGACAGCCCAGCCGCTCAGAAGTTGAGAACAGTACGTGGCTAGGGGTGGGAGCTGGCACTCCCCCGTGGATGACCAGGCAGGATGGACCAGAGGCGCTGGCCTGTGCTGATGCCCATGTCCACCTTCCTCCCTCCCCTCTGACCTCCAGGCTCTCTGAGTAGACGCCACTTGGGCCCTTGCTCAAGCTGACAACCTGTGAGGCAGCCAGGCAGCCGAGGAGAAGTGAAAGCGCAGGAATGGGGGACCTGAAACTCACTGTATGGTGTGGTTTTGGGGGGTGCCTCCCCTAGGTCTCCCCTCGGGGCCTCTGCACTGAGAGCATCACAGTGGGCTGCTGTACTCAGCCTTGCCTTCCCCCGACCCCCCAGCTCCTTCACAAACAGGACCCTCCAACCCTCCCCAACCTGTCCATCTTTCCCACTTTTCCCAGCCTGCCGGATGGCGGACGGGGTCACCTTGGCACGTACCTATCACCTTGAGGAAAAGGCTTTAACGGGGCATGTCCGAACCCTCTGGGACTCCCTCTCCACCAGCACCACAAGGACCATGTGCCTGGAGAGTTCAATCCCACCTGTGGCGACTTCCCCTACCCTAGGCCCTCAGCCACATCCACGGCACAAGTCAGAACTAAAACAGAAACAGAAACCAAAGACCACATCCTGCCGGCACAGCCTGAGGGTTGCTGCAGCCAGCTCTGGAAGCCCACTGCCTGCTGGGGTGCAGCCCTGGCACATGAAGCCCCAGCACTCAGAACAGACTCCTTTTCGGGGCAGCGTCCCACCAGACACCTCCCGCTTCCTGATTGGCAGGCTTTTTCCCCAGGAAAAACTTAGTTGCAGGGAGGAAGAGATGATGGTGCTGCAGGGGTCACACCTCTTCCTCCAAGTGCATAAGCTGTCCCTAGGCCTCACTGACACTCCCTATCCCCCAAGAGTAGGTCCCAGGGGACAGAGGACATGAGGCTCCTTTGAGGACTGCAGTACCTGAACCAGAGGTTCTTGGAGCATATGAATGAATGATGAGCCTTTATAGGAACTAACATATGGATGGAACTTAGATCCTCTCTCATGATTTTCTCAGGCTCCTGTGGGGCAAGGAGGGCAGAAATGGTCACCTCTATTTTAGAAATGAAAACACAAAGGGTTCAGAACAGTAAGAGATTTGGCCATATCCAAACATTTGATTCAAATCCCAGTCCTCAGCCTCCAGAATCACCCTGTCCCCATACGACGTGCCTTGGAACTGCTTCCCACCCAAATCTCATCCTTAAGGCACATGTCTGCACGCAAGGGTCTTCAAGTCCGTGTAATCTACTTAGTCCGTTCCAAATAAGCTGCTTATTTTGCAAACTTACAGCTGAGTTTGTCCATGCAGCTTCTCGTAAATATGCCTGAGACACTGCTGGGAGCATGAAGAAGCAGAGACCACCGGCCTGTTTCAAGCCCTGTCATCTCTCCTGCCCTCCTCTGCAGCCACCATTCTGACTCCTTCTTCCAGACCCTGCTCCCTCCTCACTCCTTTGCGATGCCATCCCACAGCCTCCAGGTCATTCCATCACTGATGTTCCCAGGGGGATCTGACCATCCTTCAACTGAAACATGTCGTCCCATCTTAAAATTATTTCTTTGTGTCTATTTCCCCCACCACACTATGAATTCCTTGAGATCATAAAATTTCTACTGGATGGATGGACAGGCAAGGTGAAGAAGGGCCCAGCTACATCTAAATTCTTGGGCAACTGAAACATCTAGTGTTACTAATCAAACATAGCAATGTCTTGTGTTTTTCTCTAATTTCTGGGTCACCATCACAGATGGGTTGTCTCCCACAAAGCGCCATACATGTCAGTTTACCACAGGCAAGGCTGTCTCTGCAGGTGAAGGAAGCAAGGAGGGTGCTCACTTTCCTTTCTCCCATCTCCAGGAGTCATTGCACCACCAGAGAATGAAGAGAGGCAGAGTGGGCAGTCTAGGTTTGCACAACGCAGAAGACATGTCCAACATCACGCAAGGAAGACTGGGGCAGGAACAGACTGTCCCAGGCATCAGGGGAGATACTGCAGGCTCCTACATGGGCAAGGGGCCAAGCGCAGGTTCAGGTCAGAGAATAACAACTCCTGTTCTGTTATTTCTACAATGTGCTGGCACTCTCAAAACCCACATCAGTTTTCATGCACGTAGGATTCACTTCCCAAAGAGGCTACTGGCAGGAAATTCCCTTTGCATCATTTTCTCTCCTTTCCTATAACTATTTAAGGTAAGCTGGACTTGCAGGATTGAGTCTCTGCTTCTCTGACCGGAACCTAAAAACCAGATCTCTCTCCCTGGCCCCTCATCATCTCCTTGGCCTGGAACCTAACACTGGAGACAGAAAGTATGCAGGCAAACACTACCTCTGTTTTCTTACCCCCACTCTCCTTTTCCTTAACCCTCCCCAAATCTCCCTATAAAGCAAAAAAAGTGTTTTTCCTTCTGCTCTCACACTCAAAGCAGAACACTTCTATGACCAGATATGGGGTGGGCATGGAGGGGGTCCCCCACCCCAAACAGTTCTCCAGCGGACACCAGCTGGGTCTCCTGCAGTTCATTTAAACTTTGATGCTGTCTATCCCGAGATAGCAGTGGACCCCACATTTTGAGGGCTCAGTCCCACAAGATTGCCCCCACTTCAGAGGCCAGTCACACACAGTAAATCATCACCTACACTTCTGACCAATTGGCTACAAACCAGGTTGACCCCCTCCGTGGGTTCTATTAATTTGCTAGGATGGCTCACAGAACGCGGGGAAACACTTACCTTTACTGATTTATTATAAAGGGTGCAGATGAACAGCCAGATGCAGACATGGATAGGGTGATGTATTGGCGGCCATCCACCAGCACAGCCACATGTTCAGCCACCCAGAAACCTATCAAATCTTGTTCAGGAGTTTTTATGTAGCTTGATCTCCACCCTCCCACACCTTTCTTGGAGGTTGGATGGTGGGGTCAAATGTTCTAATCCTCAATCCTCTAAGCATTTGGTCTTTCTGGTGACTGGCTCCATCCTGAGGCTGTATAGCCCCTCCACCACCCCACCACTTCCCCAGTAACTTCATTAGCACAAACTCAGGTGTTATCAAAGGTGCTTATTATGAATAACAAAAGGCATTCCTTTCACTCAGGAAATGTCAAGGGTTTTAGGAGCTCTATGACCAGGACCTGGGACAAAGACCGAATACATTTCTTATTACACCACACTCTGACCCAGGTGCCCACAAAGTAGAGAAGATGCCTAAAGGCCCACTGGGGAACCCTCTGGTTACTCAAAGCCCCCAGTTCTTCCCACATGACTCAGAACAGCCACTTTTACTTATCCTAGAGTAAGAAAAGCCCTGAGCACAAATGGATCTGGTAACTTCCTACACCGAGGAGGGGCCAAGCTCAACTACAAAAGCAATCAGTATTCCAGATCCCCTGAGGGGAAAGCCTGTGTCTGTCCAGCTCCCCTGGGAAGCAAGGAGAGGCCCAGGCCATGGGGGCCTGCCTGGCATGGGGAAGGTGTGTGGAGATGGGAGCCAGGCCCCAACCCCACCGGGCCCTGTCCTTCCCCTCTGTGCCCCTTGCTCTGAGCTTGGAAGCTGCATTGTCTGCCTGACATCTCTTCTGTCTCACTTGGAGACCACCTGTCTTGTCCCTCTCCTCTCCCCGTTCCTTCTCCCTGTATAGCCCACTCTATCTCACATGCCCCTCTCAAAATCCCCCTCTGAGCAAACCCTGACCACCCAACTCCACCACCTTGGAGGGTGGTCTCTGGTCCCATGTCCCTTTCCTCCCATTCCCACCTCCGGCACTCAGTAGCTGCTGCTCGCTGCCTGAAAGGCTGGACAGCTGCTGGGCTCTCTAATTAGCTGCCTGGCCGCCGTCCCAGAGCGAGGCATGTGTTACTGTAAAGAGCTGCCTCACCTTGCCTTCATCAATAATCCCCTATGCAGATCCCATCAGGCAGTGGCTGAGAGGCCCTAGAATACTCTGCACGTAAGACCAGGAAGCCCTCTCCTGTCAGCCAGAAAAAAGAGGCAGTGGCCTCACAGACTCACTGGCAAAGTGACCAGGATTTTATCTGGGTTCTCCCCATTACTGCCCATGTCCTGAGGGTGTCCTGGAGGTTACTCCACCACACTGCACGTTAAGAAGCGACGAGGACCCTGCCCCTTTGTTGCCTCACCAGGGATGCAGAAAGAAGCCCAGCAGGGCTTTCAGAAGACAAGCCTGGACTGCTCCTATGGTGTGACACTAGGACTCTGCTTTTCACAGCCTGTACAACCAAGCCACCCAGAGATTTCTAAACAACCAAGGAACTTAGTACAAAAAGTCCTGTGGTAACTGGTTTGTTTATTCAAGGTGTTGTATTCCAGTAGTCAACAAATATTTATTGAGACCCAGTGAAGGCCAGGTACTGTACCATGTGTGAACAAGACAATGGTCCTGCCCCCTTGGAGCTCACAGGCAGGTGGGAGATCAGCAATAACTAAGCAGTCCCAAACATATTATAATTTCTAATATTATGCCATGAAGATGGGGAAGGCCAGGTAGGGGAAAGAAAGAAACCAGATGCTGGAGGGTGAGTCTTAAATGTTAAGGAGGTAGCATTTGCGCATAGGTCAGAAAGATGAGAAGAAGCCATGCAAAGAACTTTGGGAAAAGCATTCCAGGCAGAGAGGACAGTTAGTGAAAATACCCTGAAGTAGGAGAAAGTTAGACAAAGTTTGAGAAACAGCAAGGCCAGAGTAGCTGGTGTTAGGCAGTTTCTCTTCAAAGGTTTCAGTACCTGGTTCTTTGTTCTATTCTGAAAGTAATCTTACCCATCCATCTATCAGCCCTCCCCATCTTTGTTGCACCCAAACACACCCAAGCATGTCCCATCACCTATGTACTCGTCTTTCCCTTCAAGTGCCCACCCTTGCCTCCTTTGATGATGTCAACAGTAGCCTATCGGAATTAGTTTAGATTGTGCGGTCCAACCCCAGCCAACACGGGGAGGACACAGGAACAGGGTCTGTGTTAGGGATAAAAACCCCTGCTCTCCTTTGTTCAGTGTGCTCCTGTGATTGTAACTGACAAAGGCAGCACCCTTCTGCAGAAGTAAATTGCCTTGCTGAGAAAACTTTTTTTTGCCTGAGTGCTGGTTTCACTTTGCTACACTGAGCTTTATTTCCAACACTGGGGGGTCAGTGTACTTTGGATGCTGTCAATACCCTGCCTGTTGGGGTGAGCATCAGGCCCCAGCCTGGCCAATCACAGCACCACATTCCCCTGGTTCTGTGATTGGTTCAGGGATGGATACATGCTCCAGTCAGAGCCAATCCTGAGATTCTTGTTGGAATGGCCACAAAGACCACAAAAGAGGAATCTTCTTTTTTTTTTTTTGGACTTGGAGCTATAAGGATGTCAGTCTGAAATTGACAAGGTAGGGCCAGGGACAGTGGCTCACACGTGTAATAAACTTATTTATTTATTAAAAATAAATCAGGTTTTTTTTTTTTTTTTTTTTTTAATTGAAGGATGAGAATTGTTCTGGGGAATCTGTGACAGTTGCTGTCTGCTCTCCATCTGAACCAATTGGGACCATTCCTTTCCTTAAGTAACAGCCCACAGGAAAGGCCAGCATGCAGTCAGCTGGACACTGACCCCAGCCACACCAAGCACCTCCACCATAAGCCTTAAGCCCAACAACCCCTGCCCTTCGCTCAGCCCCTTGCTGGACAGCTCCATATACTGAGAAAGCACCCAGTCTTGCTAATGCTCAAAATATGGCTTCAAACAGCACTTAGGCAAGAGTAATTAAAGGGAATGTTATCTCAGTCAGTCTCTCATTAGCCACGTAATTAGACTGCTGAAAATAATTAACATTCCTTTTGACAAAGGATAAGAGGACCCATTACATTCATTAGGACAGCCTCAAACCAGCCTGAGAAAGGCAAGAAGAGAATTTAGAGATGAGACCCAAAGAGGTTATGCAGCTTTCTCAAGGTCACAGTGCTAGTAAGGGCAGGGCTAGGATTTGAAGCCAGGCAGTGTGCCTGTGGGTTCTGTGCTCTATCAGAGAAGCAGCTATGGGGGCTACAAGGTTTCAGCCAGCAAATCTAGGCACAGGAAGGGCCCTGAATTGGTGGTTATTGAATTTGGAGCAGCCAGGCCAGTCGGCCGTGCCCCTGCCCACCATGCTTATACTCTGGACACTAGGGTTGAGAAGTAGGGGATGCCTAGACCAGTTCTTGCCAGTGCCCAGCAGGTACATCCCACCCTCCTGTCCACAGCCAGTGGTGGCTGGCTCTGGTGCACAGAATCAGCGTTCACAGAGAGGTGACCTGAAGACCTCAAGATCCAACAGAGGAACACAGAACAAAGGCTCATCCAACATTTGACAAGAACCAGGGCTACAGAAGAAGCACCAAATTTAAAAACAGAAGTGGCCAGATGCAGTGACTCATGCCTGTAATCCCAGCGCTTTGAGAGACTGAGGCAGGAAGACTGCTTGAAACCAAGTGTTTGAGACCAGTCTGGGCAACATAGTGAGACTTTGTCTCTACACAAAAATTTTAAAATTAAATAAAGCAAATGGGGCAAAATGTGAATCACAGGTGAATCTGGGTAAAGAATATATGAGTGTTTTGTACTGTTCTGGCAACTTTTCTGTACGTTTGAAATTATTTCTAAATAAAAAGTTTGGAGGCAAAAACATCAGGGACCTTCTTGTTAGGACAGGGGGTGGGGCCCAGAAACAGACATGGAGGCAAATCCAGGGAGAACCACACTGGTCATCAGAGGTCTGCACTGGGCACAAAAATTCCAGCTCTGGGGTTTCTGCCTGCCAAATCCCTCCTGGAAACATTTCCTCTTCCAATTTGGCCCTCCTTTTTCTTGCTTCTCCACTGAGTTACTCCCTCCACCTCCCAGGATCAGCAATCCTGCAGAAGGCATCCATCCTAATGCCAGAAGACAGGGTTAAACTTTGGAGTCTATTCGCATATGTAGTTAGTATCTCCTGGAGATGTTTTCACACTCGTTTTGTCCACAGCCCATAATAATGAGTCAGGTTACATTTGTTAAACCACAGCCTTCTAGATTTTTTTTTTTTTAGATGGAGTTTCACTCTTGTTGCCCAGGCTGGAGTGCAATGGCACAATCTCGGCTCAGCGTAACCTCCGCCTCCCAGGTTCAAGTGATTCTTCTGCCTCAGCCTCCTCAGTAGCTGGGATTACAGGTGCCTGCCACCATGCCCAGCTAATTTTTGTATTTTTAGTAGAGATGGGGTTTCACTGTGTGTTGGCCAGGCTGGTCTTGAGTTCCTGACCTCAGGTGATCCACTCACCCTGGCCTCCCAAAGTACTGGGATTACAGGCGTGAGCCAACATGCCCGGCCAGCCTTCTGGATTTTATATTTTATTTCCCCCAAAGTTCTGTGCTATTCCGAGTCACACTGCCTGACTTAGGCCTTCAGGCCATGTTCCTCCCTTCTGAGCTCTCACGCAGGCTTTCTAGGGTAGATGCCCCATTTCAACACCTCAGCACCATCACAACCACCTGATTCCAAAGCAAAGCCCTCAGACACAGGCACAGCCTCCTCCTCAGGTTCACTGTCACAGCTGTGTGTGGCCATGTTAGATAATGCACAGCCAGACAGCTGAAAGAGTCTTTACCCACTGTAGTCCCAGCTATTCAGGACTCTGAGGTGGGAGGATTGCTTGAGGCCAGGAGGGCAAGGCTGCAGTGAGCCGAGAGGGTGCCACTGCACTCCAGCCTGGGTGACAGAGTGTGACCCTGTCTCTTAATATTATTTTTAAAAAGTTTGTATCTATTTATTTTGAGACCAGGTTATGAGACTGGCTAATTTTTTTATTTTTGGTAGAAACAGGGTTTTGTCATGTTGCCCAGGCTGATCTCAAATTCCTGGGCTCAAGTGATCCATCCATCTAGGCCTCCCAAAGTGCTGGGATTACAGGTGTGAGCCACTGCTCCTGGCCTTTTTTTTTTTTTTTTTTTTTTTCGAGACAGGGTCTGGCTCTGTCACCCAGGCTGCAGTGCAGTGGCACGATCTCTGCTCACTGCAGCCTCTGCTACCCAGGTTCAAGTGATCCTCTCACCTCAGCCTCCCAAGTAGCTGGGACCACAGGCACGCTCCATTACACCTGGCTAATTTTTCGTATTTTTGGTAGAGACGAAATTTTGCCATGTTGCCCAGGCTGGTCTCAAACTCCTGAGCTCAAGCAGTTTGCTCACCTCAGCCTCCCAAAGTGTTGGGATTACAGGTGTGAGCCACGTGGCCGGCAGATATCCTGTCTCAAAACAAAGAGAGACCCACTTAGGACTAAAGGGACTCAGACAAACCATGCTATTGTACACATTCACTAGCTTATTAATTTGGGAATCTTTACATGCATATTTTATGTCCAGACCACTGAATGCAATGTAGGCTGGGGCATGAATGCTGACGCACAACAGCAGGGCTGGTTGTTTTTTAAAACACTGGCAATATAAGAGCTTGGAAATTCTACAGTAACATCCAACATCAGAAAACTAATAATAACTTACATTCTTACAGTGCTTTTTACTTAAGCGAGACATTTCAAATTCATCTCAGTATTCATGCATTCACTCACACATTCATTAAACATTTACTCAGTATCTATTTTGTGCCACCAGGTACATTCAAAGACCACAAAGTCAAAGACCCCAGCCCAGGGCCAAAAGAAGCTGACATTCTATATGGTCCTGGATTACCCATCTGCACACTACACACATGCTTAGGGCACCGGCCACCATGGGGCACCAAGAAAATTATTTTAAAGAAGAAAAAATGAGAGAGAATACAAATGAAGTCATTTGGCTTCAGCACACATATAAATTATCTGTGTTTTATATTATAATTTAGAACTATATTAATTTATTTTTAATTGCTTATGGGACCCTAATATCATCAGTGTTGAGGGCCTCTAACTCAGTCCAAACAGTAAATCAGGGATTACAATCCTAAATGCTAACAATCTTAAATGCTAACAAGGGTCAAGCAGCTACCACAAATTAGTGAAGGCTATTAAGAAACACAACACACCAGTCCGGCCAACATGGCAAAACCCCATCTCTATTGGACACTGGGGTTGAGAGCCAGGCATGGTAGCGTGCACCTGCAACCCCAGCTACCTGGGAGGCTGAGGCAGGACAATCGCTTGAACCAGGGAGGCAGAGGTTGCAGCAAGCTGAGATCGTGCCACTGCACTCCAGCCTGGGCAACAGAGCGAGACCCTGTCCAAAAAAAAAGAAAGAAAAGAAAAGAAACATGACAAAAATTAGCGAAGCCTATTAAGAAGCCAAGACTGACAGGACTCAGTGAGTGATTTATTGGGAGGGAGATTGAGAGGGAGGAGTCGAGGATGACACCCAGAATTTTTTTTTTCTTTTTTTTGAGACAGGGTCTCATACACTGTCACCCAGACTGTGAGTGCAGTGGCAGAATCTCAGCTCACTGCAAACTCTATCTCCCGGGTTCAAGCGATTATCCTGCCTCAGCGTCCTGAGTAGCTAAGATTATGGGCACGCACCACCACACTCATAATCTTAGCCCCCACCAGGGGGCTAATTTTTTGTATTTTTAGTAGAAAAAGGGTTTCACCATATTGACCAGGCTGGTCTCGAACTCATGACCTCAAGTGATCCGCCCACCTCGGCCTCCCAAACTGCTGGGATTACAGGTGTAAGCAACTGTGCCTGGCCTAACATTCAGACTTCTGACTTGCACAATGGCACCCAAGAGAAGAGCTACAGGAAGAGGTACGAATCTGGGGACCCACAATGGGCTGCCTTTTAGGTGCTCTAAGTGTGAGGTGCTCCAGGACATGTGGGAACAGTCAGTTTGGGACCCCACCTGGATGAAGCACTGCAGAGGAGGAGCACACTGTGGAGAAGGTACATGGGGTGACATCTGGGGCTGGTGGAGGACGAGGTGCTTTGAAGGGGCCAGAGAGGCAGGAGGACACCCAGGGAAGCGGAGGCAGGAGAGTGCTGGAGGCTGTAATCAACTGCAGTTGTAAGCTGGCCAGGGACAGAGAAAGCTAAGCAGCACACTAAAGAGCATGTGAGATGGAGGAGTGTAGGTTGGGCGCGGTGGCTCTCGCTTGTAATCTCAGCCCTTTGGCAGGCTGAGGTGAGAGGATGGCTTGAGCTCAGGAGTTTGAGACCAGCCTGGGTAACATAGCAAGACCCCATCTCTACAAAAAATTTAAAACGTAGCCAGGCATGGTGGTGCAGGCCTGTGGTCCAAGCAATTTGGGAGGCTGAGGTGGGAGGATCCTTGAGCCCAGGAGGTCGTGGCTGCAGTGAGCTATGATCATGCCACTGCACTCCATCATGGGCAACAGAGTGAGACTCTATCTAGAATTTTTTTTTTTTTTTTTAAGAAGAAAGAAAAATGCTTCCTTTAGGCCAGGCATGGTGGCACACACCTGTAATCCCAGCACTTTGGGAGGCTGAGGTGGATCACTTGAGTTCAGGAGTTCAAAATCAGCCTGAGTAATATAGTGAGACCCCATCGCTACAGAAAGAAAAGATGGAGGAGAACTGTGAGGGGAGCTAACTAAGATAGTGTGTGCAATGACTCTTGAGAAATTAGTTTGTGAAGAAAAGGAGAGAGAAAAGCTGCTGGAAGGGAAGCAGAGGTGAGACAGGTGTCCTCCCTCTGCCTCCCTCCTTTCTTCCTATTCTCTTCCCTTCCCCCTTTCTTTCTCTCTCTCTCTCTTTCTTTCTTTCTTTCTTTCTTTCTTTCCTTTCTTTCTTTCTCTCTCTCTCTTTCTTTCCTTTTTCTTTCCTTCTTTCTTTTTGTTTTTTGTTGTTGTTGTTGTCTTTTTTTTTTTTTTTTGAGCCAGAGTTTCATTCTTGTTGCCCAGGCTGGAGTGCAATGGCACACAGTCTCGGCTCACTGCAACCTCTGCCTCCCAGGTTCAAGTGATTCTCCTGCTTCAGCCTCCCAAGTAGCTAGGATTACAGGTGCCTGCCACCATGCCTGGCTAATTTTTGTATTTTTGGTGGAGATGGAGTTTCACCATGTTGGCCAGGCTGGTCTCAAACTCCTGACTTCAGGTGATCCACCTCCCTTGGCCTCCCAAAGTGCTGGGATTACAGGCGTGAGCCACCGTGCCTTTCTTTCTTTCTCTCTATCTCTCTCTTTCAAGATAAGAGAGACCTAAGGATGTTTAAATAGTAAGGAGAAATTACAGCAAGGGAGAGCTCGTGGATAGGGTATACGCTGTGGGCACACACGAATGCCCTGGATTGTCTGGGGTCGCGGGAGGGCAGCACAGTGGGCATCCGTCCCGAGGTTAGGCCAGAAGCGTGTGTCGTGGTCATCCCTTTTACAGAGAGGAGACCCAGGCACATGGAGTTAAGTGTAACCTACCTAAGGTCATACAAATACTGAGACACGGTAGCCCAGGCCGAGAACGCAGGTATCCCAGTCCTGGGCCCTCCTTCCAGTGCCGGCATGAGAAAGAGCTGAAGGGCAGCTCTGCCAGCACCATGGTAGGTGGGGAATGCCACAGGTACTTACAAGTGGACACCTGGAATGCAATTCCCACACGGCCAACGAAAGAACTCTCCCACATGACTTTGGAACGTTCTACTGGACGTCACAGAGGTAAAACGTCCATTTATAATTATCTATATCAAGATTCGAACTCCCTTTCTAAAATAAACACAGCGGGGTTTTGCACGATTTTAACACATGCTGAGTTGTCTAGGAACACCATTAGCATGCAAAATGGAGGAGTTACTGTACTCTGTGTTCTTTGGAGCTTTACCAGGAATGGTTCAGCATTTTGGAAAGTCACGTCAACCCCAGCAGCACCTCTCCTGGTATTTGAGTCACTCACACAATACACCTGTATCTTGTGGGTGTTTGTGGATGTTACATTCTCGGTGAGTCTATGCAAAGGTTCAAGCATCTGACTGCATCCTTCTGCCTTCTGTATGGTTGTGCCCAAGCAAGCACATGTTAGAATAGATAATGATATATTGCTGGGGCTCAGAAACCAATACCTCAAGGTCTCTCTGACCTTCTCCCCACCACCCATCTACTCTCCCAAAGGAGGATGAAGTTCTCTGAAGTTCCTTTATCTGCCTAAGATGCAGATCCACCAAAGAGAACAATTGTGTTTTCTTCTCCTCTGTAAGACCAAGAATGTAACCACATCTGAAAACCACACCTGAACAGACCCTTTACAAGTTAATGTCTGTTCCCGATCCACTCGTTCCTCCCTCATAATCTTTTATTACCCATCAACAGAATTCCTCATTGCCCCCCTCCCATACCTGGTTTGCCAAGATGTTCTGTAAGCTTCTGAGCCACGATGGAGGGTGGGCAATCACTCTGTGGTTCTCCCCGTGCACACATTAGTAGAGTTTATATGCTTTTTCTCCAATTAATCTGAGTTTTGTGAGTTGATTTTTCAGCAAACCTTCAGAAGGCAAAGGGGAGACTTTGCTTTGACCCCTACAGTATTATAACTAACTTTCCCTTATTTCTTTCTCCTTTAGAGTATGGTTGAGGCATTATACTGACTCTTAAAAACTTATATTTACAAATATTTACTAAATAAAAGACAGGGCTACCATTTCAGATAATGTGCCCTAAAAGCAAGGGAAACTGCAATGCCAAGAAAGACGAAGGAGTGAGCAGAATTAAGGTGGCTTCAAGTGATCAATCTCCCAGAATAAAGGCAACGTGTTTTGTTGCTGTTGGTTTTTCTTTTTTAAGACGGAGTCTCCCTCTGTCGCCCAGGCTGGAGTGCAGTGGCACGATCTCGGCTCACTGCAGCTTCCATCTCCTGGGTTCAAGCGATTGTCCTGTCTCAGTCTCTCGAGTAGCTGGGATTACAGGTGCACACCACCATCTTGATTAATTTTTTTTGTATTTTTAGTAGAGACGGGGTTTCACCATGTTGGTCAGGCTGGTCTTGAACTCCTGACCTCAGGTGATCCACCCACCTTGGCCTCCCAAAGTGCTGGGATTACAGGCAGGAGCCACTGAGCCCAGCCAAGGCAATGGTTTTATTTATTGATTTATTAGTTATTTAATTTTCGAAACAAGGTCTTGCTCTGTTGCCCAGGCTGAAGTTCAGCAATGTGGTCACAGGTCACCATAAACTCAAACTCCTGGGTTCAAGCAATCTTCCTGCCTTAGCCTCCCAAGTAGCTAGGACTACAGGCACATGGCACAACACCCAGGTAATTTCTTAATTTTTTTGTAGATATGGGGTCCTGCTGTGTTGCTCAGGCTGGTCTCAAACTCCTGGCCTCAAGTGATCCTCCTGCCTCGGCCTCCCAAAGCACTGGGATTATAGGCAGTGGCCACTGTGCCCCACTAAAGGTCTTTTATTGATATCAGCTGGGTACACGGACAATGTAGTCAACCTATGGAGCTTAAAAAAACTATTCAGTTGGCACCTTTGGGAAATTTCATTTCCCTGACTAATTCAAATTACATTATATCTCAGCATTTTCCAGCGTAATGACAATAGGTAGAAGACCACAAGTTATCTGAAGAGGCCAGGGAAATCATAAATGTTTCAATGTCTGGAGGCAAAGATTGTTTAGATGAAGTCAAATAAATAGGTGCCAGGCTTGGTCTGTGGAATATCTTCCTTAATGGACAAGAAGATGAGTAAACAGTATGTAAGAGGATGCTTTAGTATATTTATGGAAAATGCTATATCGTGAGGAAGCATGGACAGGAATAGGGGTAGAGAAGTGATGATCCCAGAAGACCTCCAATAGGTTAAAAAGGCAGTGTCAGAAATACTTATGGCTCAGACTCTGAGAAGGGCTGGTTATTTAATAGTGTGGGAAAGGCAGCCTCAATTCCCACAAGTATGACCATCACTGCTAAACAGCAACAAAGGATAAAAAAATATATATATGCCCTTCAATTGAGGGGATAGCTGATTCATGGGTCCTCCACCATCTGAGGACACCTGGGGGCTGGGGATTAAGGAGGGGCGTGGTCTCCTGGCCAGTGGAAGGTCCAGAAACAGGACTTTTTACGCCTGGCTCTTCCATTGACACTTGTAACTCTCAGTCATAGCTCCTGTACAGTTTCTGCATCAAAAAAGTAAATAAGGGTACAGTGTCTCTGCCTCTAGTCCCAGCTACTCACGTGGGAGGATCCCTTGAGCTATGATCACACCACTGCACTCCAGCCTGGGCAATAGAGTGAGACCCTGTCTCTTAAAAAAGAACAAATAAAAACCAAGAGGCCGTGTGCGGTGGCTCACACCTGTAATCCCAGCACTTTGGGAGACCACGGTGGGTGAATCACGAGGTCAGGAGTTCAAGACCAGCCTGGCCAACAAGGTGAAACCCTGTCTCTACTAAAAATACAAAAATTAACTGGGCGTGGTGGTGTGTGCCTGTAATCCTAGCTACTCAGGAGGCTGAGGCAGGAGAATCGCTTGAACCCGAGAGGCAGAGGTTGCAGGTGAGCTGAGATCTCACCACTGCACTCCAATCAGGGCAACAAGAGCGACACTCTGTCTCAAACAAAATAAAACAAAATCGAAAACACAATAGAACACCTTAGATTCCATTATTGTGCATTTCTGTGTTGCTTTTATGATTTTCCATGTGCATTTGGATATTTTTTAAAGTTTTAAAACATCCAGTCAAAGCAGCTATAGGAATTAATCAGCAAATTGACTCAAATGAGTAGCTGCATCACCTTCCAGATGAAAGTAGAGGAACAATGTTCATTTGGGATCCAAAGAAACATCCAGGTATAGGAAATGCCTCCAGGTATACTTGGGGGTTAAAAAAAATAATAATAATAACAAAGAAAATGCCTCTAGGAATCAGCTTCTTTGCATGAGCTAACTTGGCCTAGGGGCAACAGGTCCCAACTAGCTTGAACTGAAGTGCAAACCTCCAGCAGGTCCCCCCTGCCCTGAGGACACACCAGTTCATCCCAGAGTCATGGCAGTGGGGTTAGGAGAAATGGAAGGATTGACTCACAGGCTAGAACTAGGGTGAGACAAGACAGGCACTCAGCTCAGGCACAAAATTTAAGGGAGTGCCAAAATATTTAGTAATAAAGATAAATGATATTTTATTATTTTCGTTTATTTATTTTTGAGACAGGGTCTTGCTCTGTTGGCCAGGCTGGAGTGCAGTGGCATGATCATAGGTCACTGCAGCCTTGACCTCCTGGGCTCAAGTGATCCTCCCACCTCAGCCTCCCAAGGTGCTGGGATTACAAGCATGAACTACCGCACCCAGCCAAGATAAATAATATTTTTAAAAATCAAGTTGGTAAGCCATGACCACAGGCTATAGTTATATTGGAGCCAGGGCTGAGATTAGGGACAGGCCAATGAGGCAGGGTCCCAGGTGAGGTTCTGTAATGTTTGAAGAGCCCAAAGACCTGTCCCACTCCAGTGCCAATGGCATCTCTGTTGAGGAAGGTCATATAGCACCAAAGTCCCCTATCTAAAACCCCTGGAATTCAGAATTTTAAAGATTTTTTAAAAGGTAATGTAGAGCACATATCATAAATTACATAATCCTCACAGCAGGGTCTGGGGCAGCACCCACTAATCAAGCACATTCATGTTTCTATGGTGACATCTATGAATATTCATACTGTGTGGTGTGAGCCTCTGTTAGACCAAGTCAGATTTTGCTGTCACTTGAGTGAAAGAAAAGCTTTTGGTTTTATAGTGCTTCAGATTTCAAAATTGCAGAGAAAGGACTGTGGGCCTTAACAGCATGACGTTAGGTCTCCCAAAGAAAAAAGGCAACAGGCTGGGCGCTGTGGCTCATGCCTGTAATCCCAGCACTTTGGGAGGCCGAGGTGGGCAGATCACCTGAGGTCGGGAGTTTGAGACCAGCCTGACCAACATGGAGAATCCCCATCTCTACTAAAAATACAAAAATTAGCTGGGTGTGTTAGCATGCGCCTGTAGTCCCAGCTGCTCGGGAGGCTGAGGCAGGAGAATCACTTGAACCTGGGAGGTGGAGGTTGCAGTGAGCTGAGATCGTGCCATTGCACTCCAGCCTAGACAACAGAGCGAGACTCTGTCTCAAAAAAAAAAAAAAAAAAAGAAAGAAAGAAAGAAAAAAATGCAACAGATAGGACCCAAACTTTTGTTATAAACGTGTGCTGAAAAGAGAACTGCAAAGTCCTTGCTGGTGATCACCCAGAAGGTGATTTCTTCTTCCTCTTCTTCTTTTTTTTTTTTTTTTCTGAGACTGAGTTTTGCTCTTGTTGTCCAGGCTGGAGTGCAATGGCATGATCTCGGCTCACTGCAACCCCGCCTCCCAGGTTCAAGCAATTCTCCTGCCTCAGCCTCCCGAATAGCTGGGATTACAGCCATGCGCCACCAGCCCTGGCTAATTTTGTACTTTTAGTAGAGACGGTGTTTCTCCATGTTGGGCAGGCTGGTCTCAAACTCCCGACCTCAGGTGATCCGCCCACCATGGCCTCCCACAGTGCTGGGATTACAGGCATGAGCCACCGTGCCCGGCCCCAGAAGGTGATTTCTAAAGGTCAGTCAAGGCCAAAGCAGAGTGATCACAGGGCTTATTTCCCAGCAGCCAACCAACTAACGTTATTAAATACCTTCTGTGTGTAAAACCTTGTACAGGGTCCTGAAATGTATTAAGATACACAAAACAGAGTTCTAGCCTTCGGGAGCTTAAAAATTAGTGGAGACAATATGGCAAGCAAAACCACCATAGAATATTAAAAAACTGAAGGAATATCATCTGGACCCACCCTTTAAACATGAAACCAACGTTCAGAGAAGTTGAGAGCCTTGCATAAGTTAGCAGACAAGCAGATAACCGCATGCTAACAAGCAGATAGTGGCGCTGCACGAAGAGATCAGGATCTGTGTTTGCCAACTCTTGTTCACTGCCTTTTGCATAAACGCACATAATAATTGTGACCTGGTGACAAATGATAAGAGTAGTTAAAAGATCCTAACAGAAGCGGTTTTGTTTAAATGCACTTTTGCAGCAGAAATGGTCTCTGGTTTCTAAAAGGACTACAATTTGGGTACGCAGCAAGGCAGGTGAGTGCCCTTCAGGCATTGGAACAACTGAAGCAGGGGTGGGTGTGTGTATGCCAGATTAGTTGTTCAAGTGGATTAGGCTCTGGGAAAGGGCATAGAAGGAGTTCCTGGGGGCGCTGGGGAGATACGTTTGGAAAAGAATGTAAAGGCTATGGAGAGCTTGAATGCCAGGGCGAAGGATGTCAATTATCTCCTAAGGTAGCATTTCCCATCCCTGCATGCCACCTTCATGACTCGGCATGGCTGCCCACTGCCCTACAGGAAATGACAGAGGGTAGTACTCTGGAGTACTCTGGAGTCAGATTAGTAATCCGGAGTCAGATTCTTTCACACTCTGGAGTCAGATTCTTTCCATTCGAATCCCAGCTTTGACACCAATTATGTGACTTGGACATGCTGCTTCACCTCTCTGCCTCACTTTATTTATTCATTCATTCATTCATTCATTGAGACAGAGTCTAGCTCTGTTGCCCAGGTTGGAGTGCAGTGGTACGATCTTGGCTCACTGCAACTCCGCCTCCCGGGTTCAAGCAATTCTCCTGCCTCAGCTTCCCGAGTAGCTGGGATTATAGATGCCCTCCACCACGCCCAGCTAATTTTTGTATTTTTAGTAGAAACAGGGTTTCACCATGTTGGCCAGGCTGGTCTCGAACTCCTGACCTCGTGATCCGCCAGCCTCAGCTTCCCAAAGTGCTAGGATTACAGGCGTGAGCTACTGAGCCCGGCCTATTTTTTTTAATTTTTATTTATTTATTTATTTTTTTGAGACAGGATCTCGCTCTGTCACCCAGGCTGGAGTGCAGTGGTGCAATCTCGGCTCACTGCAGCCTCTGCCTCCTGGCTTTAAGCGATTCTCCTGCCTCAGCCTCCTGAGTAGCTGGGATTACAGGCGCCCACCACCATGCCCAGACAATTTTTGTACTTTTAGTCGAGATGGGGTTTCACTATGTTGGCCAGGTTGGTCTCAGACTTCTGACCTCAAGTGACCCGCTTGCCTCAGCCTCCCAAAGTGCTGGGGTTGCAGGCATGAGCCACCATGCCCAGGCTCAGTTTATTTCTTTGTAAAATAGAGAAAATATAAGTACCTTCCTCATGAGGATTAAGTGAGAAAGCATGTTTACTGTACTACAAAGAGCAACCTGGCATTATAAGTTTATCAATAAATGTCAGTTGTTGTCATTAACCGTTTTATTTAAGTCACTTTTTTTTTTCAGTTAAATATATACTGTAGCCTTATTCTAAGCAATAATATCCACGAAATCACAGGCTTATTGTGACAATGATGGTTTTGATGATACACATATAACAAGATGTTAAATCAAAAAGTCTTAACTAAGGCAGCAAGATGCAACAGGTATAATGCACATAAGTGTGACACCAGAGAAGGACGCACATTTTCAAAAGAGGTGTGCAAGGGCCCCTCTCTCAAGCTGAGGGTATAGAGGGTCAGAATGGGCAGAGACTGGGGAAGAATCTTTGTGGAGGAACTCTGGGGTTGCTGTTAGTGTGCTGTGATATCTCACCCTATCCCCATAGAGAACTGGCCCTCCTGTCGAGTTGGTGAGAGGGGGATTCACCAGGACCACTCAGGAAACTTGATGTCTGTCCCTTGCAACTGGGAGGACATGGTGGACTTGCACCTGACCACCTACTGAGACATCCAAAGGATGGGACACAAGTTGGCCATCTGCTGTTGGAGGAGCCAAGGGAGACTGCTGAGCTGGGGTCAGCCTGCCTTCCCAGGTTCACTGCGCCCAGTGATGTGTCATTGTTTCCTTGGACCAACGTGGGCCACATGCCCTAATGTGGGCTGACTTGAGGTCAGAGCAGGTCTTCTCTGAGATGGCCCCTTGGGCAGACTGAAGGACCTTAGCTAAAAGAGGCTAGAGAGGTGAACCACTGGATTTCAGGGGCTGAGGAAGGAGCAATGATCTGGAATAGAGGATAATTTGCTCTTTTTTTTTTTTTTTTTGAGACAGAGTCTTGCTCTGTCGCCCAGGCTGGTATGCAGTGGTGCAATCTCAGCTCACTGCAACCTCCGCCTCCAGGGTTCAAGCAATTCTTCTGCATCAGCCTCCCTGGAATTACAGGCACCTGCCACCACGCCCATCTAATTTTTGTATTTTTAGTAGCGACAGGGTTTCCACCATGTTGGCCAGGCTGGTCTCGAACTCTGACTTCGGGTGATCTGCCTGTCTCAGCCTCCCAAAGTGCTGGGATTACAGGTGTGAGTCACCTCTCCTGGCTGATAATTTGCTCTTTTTAAGACAATAGAAGTGAGACATCCCAGCAATTGGGAGGGTAGGGAGGGTTCTCTGAGAATCTGATAAAAATATGGACCAGGAAGCTGGAAGCCAGCAGACAATGTACCCAATGAGCACTTTCCTGCCCCTCCCAGTCCAGTGACAAAGGAGTAGATGTATTTTTATTTTATTGTGTTTTTTAGTTTTTTCCATGGGACTCTGCTTCATAGAGTGGGTATATTATGTACTTAGTTGAGACTATGCTTGTAAGACTTAAAGTGATCACAGAATCTTCTCCTATGAATAACCAGAAAAGTTACAGGGCCTAAGTTTTCACCCTAGACCAGGGAAAGAACTAATCCCACTGGATAAACATAAAGAGACAGTGGGAGGCAAAATTAAGTTGCTTGATGAGTACATTCCAATGAGTCATGTTTCTTTATGCTCACTAGAAACATAGCTATTAAAATGAAATGTTTGTCCCTGTACCAAATGAAATCATCTCTCATCCCCCCCGGTAGCATGGTACCACCATTAGAAATAATGGAGATAGGGGAATAAGAGGTGAGGAGAACATAAGATAGGCAGGGATGTAAAATATTGGTTTGGTGGGTTCAATGGGAACTCATTTGCTCCCCAACCTTGAATATGATGAAATGAAAATAGAAGATGCACCAAGGAATGAAATAATCCAAGCGTCCTTAGAAAATGGCTTTGTTTGGACCGGGCGTGGTGGCTCATGCCTGTAATCCCAGCACTTTGGAAGGCCAAGGCAGGCGGATCATGAGGTCAAGAGATCGAGACCATCCTGGCCAACACGGTGAAATCCCATCTCTACTAAAAATACAAAACTTAGCTGGGGGTGGTGGCGTGCACCTGTAGTCCCAGCTACTCGGGAGGCTGAGGCAGGAGAATCTACTCAGGAGGCTGAGGCAGGAGGTTGCAGTGAGTCGAGATTGCACCACTGCACTCCAGCTTGGCAACAGAGCCAAACTCCATTTAAAAAAGAAAGAAAGAAAGAAAGAAAAAGACTTGTTCAAAGGGAACTGAAGACAGCCTAGCCCTAGCCCAATTCCATGAACAAAGAAGACGTGTCTCCTGCGTTCCTGGGCTGAGTATATGGCTTAGCCTTGCCCTTTCACGTAGTTAGGGCAACAGAGGGGGTATATTCTCACTAACACTGAATTGCCCAGAAAGCATCAGCTACATTAGCCAGGTGCTAATATAGGTGGTGCACCTATAGTCCTAGCTACTCGGGAGGCTGAAGTGGGAGGATTGCTTGAACCCACGAGTTCAAGGCTACAGTGAGCTATGATTGTGCCACTGCACTCCAGCCTGGGTGACAGAAAAATATGCTGTCTCTAAAAAACAAAAACTAAAAAAATCAACCAGAGACCTCAAGTTCTGGAGACCTGAGTGGCAGAGGAGCAGGGATAGGGGGAAGGATCCTGGACTGAAGCAGGCCCTGGAGTCCCCAGGGTCTCAGTCTTTTACCCAAGCTGGAGTGCAGTGGTGCGGTCACAGCTCACTGCAGCCTTGACCTCCCAGGCTTAAGTGATCCTCCCACCTCAGCCTCCCAAGGAACTAGGAGTACAGACATGTGCCACCATGCCCAGCCAATTTTGTGTAGAGATAAGGTCTCACTGTGTTGCCTAGGCTAGTCTTGAACTGGCTAGGGATTCTCCTGTTTCCGTCTCCCAAAGTGCTAGGATTACAGGCATGAGCCACTCTGCCTGGCTCAGTTTACATTTTAAGACAAGACATAAGGAATGGTGAGTATAAGGGTGTACAGACACCACCCTCTCCGATGCCCCACTGAAGTGGTTAAAAGAGTAATGACTGGGCTGGGCGTGGTGGCTCAAGCCTGTAATCCCAGCACTTTGGGAGGCGGAGGCGGGCGGTTCACCTGAGGTTGGGAGTTCCAGACCAGCCTGACCAACATGGAGAAATCCTGTCTCTACTAAAAATACAAAATTAACCAGGTATGGTGGCGCATGCCTCTAATCCCAGCTACTCGGGAGGCTGAGGCAGGAGAATCGCTTGAATCCGGGAGGTGGAGTTTGCAGTGAGCCGAAGTCACACCATTGCACTCCAGCCTGGACAACAAGAGCCAAACTCCATCTCAAAAAAAAAAAAAAAAAGAGCAGTGACCAGACCTAGTCCCCCTTCTTGAGAAGGGACTTCCTCCAGCTCTGACTTTGTCCCTTAGCTTCCAGTTTGGCCTCTTTCTCCTTTAACACCATCTCTTCCCTCCCAGCTCTGACTTCTGACAGTTCCAGACCAGCTGAGTTATTTCCTGAGAAAGGCTAGAACCTCAACCTTTCTCAGGAAAGCCTGGATCATCTGGTATTATTACCTGAAGAGATGTTAGAGAATATCTTGTCCAAATGATAAGAAAACTAAAAGCCAAAAAACTTACATCACATGCCCAGAGTCACTGAGGTGTGAGAAGAACCCAAGTCTCCTGACCCCTTGCACACTGATCCATCATACAGCACCATGCTAGCTCTCCAAGAGAGGTCAGCTCACCTTCCTTGGACCACCACCTCAACCCTCCTTCCTCTTCCATGAATACTTCAAAATGGTGGAAGAGGCCAGGTGTGGTGGTGCACCTGTAGTCCCAGCTACTTGGAAGGCTGAGGCTAGAGGATCCCTTGAGCCCAGGAGATAGAGGCTTCATTGAGCTAGGATTGTGCCACTGCACTCCAACCTGGGTGACAGAGCAAAACCTTGTCAAAAAAAAAAAGGCAGAAGACAACTTGCTTGGAACAAACAAGAATGGATCCCAATCCACTAGCTGGTCACCTTTGAATGCAGAAATCAGTGGCTCTACTTTCTCAGAAGAACAGGATAATCTAATGCTTGCTGTACTTTGCTCAGTGTAGCTGGGACCCCAGAGTCATACTCAGGTCTCTACAGCTGAATTATAATGATAGGCAGGGAAAGGCCCAGAAACTAGGTTGGAAGATGAGGATTGGGGTCAAGAATCTGCAAAGATAAGCTTCTATGACTAGTGACAGTAGGATAACAGAAAGAAAAATGTTGCCCAAACAGACCATTAAGCAAGAGGAAAATTTTGGTATCAAAATTAAATGGGGTTTATGAGATATATTCCTATGCCAAGCAGAAAGCATGTTCCCTTTACAGTAACTCCCAGGCCATCTGGTCTACTTCCCTACTGCAGGGTACAGACCTCTCCTTACTGAACATTCATTGAGATGATGTTTTTCAAATAAGAATCTGTACTTCTGTCTCCTTTTAACTAGTTGTGTTTAATCTACATCAACTCTCTCTTTTTTTTTTTTTTTTTTTTGAGATGGAATTTTGCTCTAGGCTGGAGTGCAATGGCACAATCTCAGCTCACTGCAACCTCCGCCTCCCAGGTTCAAGTTATTCTCCTGCCTCAGTCTCCCAAGTATCTGGGACTACAAGCACTAGCCACTATGCACAGCTAATTTTTGTATTTTTAGTAGACATGGGGTTTCACCATGTTGCTCAGGCTAGTCTTGAACTCCTGACCTCAGGTGATCCACCCGCCTTGGCCTCCCAAAGTGCTGGGGTTACAGGCATGAGCCATCGCGCCCGGTCAATTCTCCTTTTTATATGTTAACCTATACTGCCTCCACTTTTACCCTCTCCCAAACATTTGTTCTATCATCTGATCCAAGCTTATAAAACACAATAGATTCAGACTGGCTGGGAAATGTGGCTCATCCCTGTAATCCTAGCACTTTGGGAGGCTGAGGCAGGAGGATTGCTTGAGGCCAGGAGTTTGAGGTCAGTCTGTGCAACAAAGGGAGTTATAGAGACTCTGTCTCCATATAAACAATTTAAAAAGTAGCCAGGTGTGGTGGCACATGCCTGTAGTCCTAGGGAGGCTGAGACGGGAGGATCGCTTGAACTCAGGATTTCAAGGCTGCAGTGAGCTATGACTGTGCCACTGCACTAAAGCTTGGGCGACAGGGAGAGAACCCATCTCTAGAATTTTTTTTTATTTTAAAAAAAAAATCAGATAGATCTCAGTTCAAGTCCCAGTTTAGACAGTTACTAGCTGTATGATATGTGTGATCACTTTATCTTACAGAGCCTCAGTGTTTCCAGCTGTGAGATGGGTATAATTAATAGTAGCTATCTCATTGCTGTGAGAAAACAACATATGTAAATGCTTAGCCTAATAAACGGTGGCTGTCATTGTTATTGCCATGATCACTGAAGCCAGCTGAAGCTCTATTTGTGGAATTAAGTCTCAGAGGGCTGAAATGGGCTGTCCAAGGTCACACAAGTGACTGAGTCAGGGAGGGATCCCAGATTTCCTGATTCCTGAAGCCTTTGCCAACCATCAGCTCACACACAAACGAATCATTGCCCAATGACCTAGAAATCAGGGTATCCGATCACATCCAAGTACCACAGCTGGTGATTTAATAAGCACTCACCATGTGTGCAGGCTATATGAAAGCTTTACAGCATCTATAGGTCAGTATAAGAAGGTCATCTCATTGCTCATGCCAAGAGAAAAAAAAAAAGAAAACAAGACAAAAATCTGGAACCTCTGCTTGTGTTTTGCCCAGTGGTAATGATATTTCTTGTCCATATTTGCTTTAAGAAAGTAGATGAAAGTAAGACCAATGCTCTGGCTGCCTTACTCCTGACTTCAAAACAGCCTTTTTGATTGGGAACGAGGAGGAGAGAGATCCTAAGGACTTAGGGACTAAAATGGGGTTTGACCAAGGACAGCAATGAAAAAGGAGATGGGGGTTGTCAGTGGGCTAAAAACAAGTCCCTGTCGGTGCTCTGAAGAATGGCAGTTATTGTCAGCAAGGTGGGCTTCTCGCTGCACCAGGGCCTGTCCCTCCACTGACTGTGCAAGCAATGAAACCATGGCTCCCCAGGAAGCACATTTTATCTTGAAGCATGAATCACCCCTCAGAAGTCTAGAAAAGAATCCTCTCTTTGTGGCCCTTCAATCTCCTTGGCTGGCATCCCTAGCTACTCAGGGCTGAAATCAAGGCCTTACTAAAACTCAAGGTGAGTGACCTTTCCGATGGAAACGGATCATTCCAGAAGCTCATGTGACAGGGGTGCCTCTTAATAACTGAAAGGAAACAATGAATGAATGGGCCAGCTAGATGGCATTCGTCATTCAAGTCTAACTGCAAAAGCAGTCAGAAGTGGATAATCCAGTATGTTCTGAATGAGGGGCTTTTGGGAAGCAAAGGAGTGGCAGAAGGTGATCTCTCCCCTCATCTTTTCATATTTATCAGCTCTCCCTACATTGATTGAAAGCTGAAGTCTTATTTAAAAAAACAAACAAACAAAAAAAACTGTCATGCTTCTAGAAGACGGAGCAACCGGAAGGAGCAATCTGAGGACCCGAGACTTGTCCGTGTAGACAGTTTGCCCTCATTTCAAAGATGCTGTCTCTTCTACAACACCAGCCACATTGGGAGCCAAGAATCCTGAAAAAATATTAAACTCCCTACTGGGGAGCCAGCAGAGTAAAGGACGGTGAAAAGCTGGATGTTCAAAAACGCGAATTGTCAATGACTTTGGTTGCTCCTCAAACTGCCAGACTGGACTGTGATCCAAAGGTAAGTGGAAGCACCAAAATCAGAGGAGGGTGGAAAGTCGCCTTTCAGAACCATCCTTTGAAGGAGCAGGGGGCCAGCATCACTCTGTCACCTCAACTCCACTACATTTATACATAGGGGAACTGATGTTAAAATGAACATGAAGTATAACCTCACAGGGGAGGAGAGCCGAAGTCCACACTATGTATAAATGCAGCCTGATGAATGTGAAAACAGGGAAAGAAGCAAACCCTCTTTTCTAGCCTGGAAATGTGATGGTTGACTTAGCCTCAGTTCTATCTATGGATGTGTGTCTCGGGGTGCAAACCACTACCTTTTCCTTGAATCACAGCAGCATGGGGCATCCCACAACTCAAAGTCTGAGGCAAATATACATCTTGAACCAAACACCCTGGTACGTAAATTCTATGAGTGCATCTTTATCTTATAGCAGAAAAGTATAACCTATGGATCTACTTGGGTACTTGATTTTAAACGCCCTTAAATCCCAGGAAAGGAAAATTTCCCCAACATATGCATTCTCACACACCACAGACAGTGTGCCAACTCTCAGTGGGACTCAGTTTCCCTAAGGGGAAGCAAACCAAAAGTGCCCCCCTCATACTCCTTCCCTAGAAATCAGCTTTCACTTTACTTTTCAAAGACAAAGCCTGATTTCTGAGAAGTGATGTAGAGTAAGAAGAAGATCTGGCCAACAGAGGCTGAAATTCCTCAGCTCAGAACATGAGAATCCTGTCTGATATTCCCTCCTTAGCCAGGTGTTGCCACAAAGGGAGATAAGACTTTGCCAGGTCAGAAATTATCCTCGCCTTAAAAGGAATTTTCCTGCAATTGAAAAATACACCCAAACCACCTTGTCTGTACATGGGAGGTGGGGAGAGAAGGGAGGAGAAGCGTAAAAGGATACAAACTTGAAAACAGCCAGGCTCTGGGAGGGTTAGCTATCCCTTCCCTCCCCTCAAGGACAGCCAGATCTGATATAGTTGCCGATAAGATCAAGCTGCCTCACTCTACTGCCCTTACCCAGGTCTCTCCTTATGACATCAGAGTACCCAACATCATTAGAGACCCTCTTCAGAAACTAGAGGCTGACAGTCACTAACATGCTAGCTGGAAACTGTCTACCAGGAAAAAGTCCACCAGGAAGGAGCTCCTGGGAGGTAGGCAGAAAAAAACACTTGCTGCTTAAGTGCTGCAGCAAGAGCTTTTCTGATAAAAACTACACTTTTAAAACCAACACTGAGCTTTGCCTACCACAAAAGCTGTAATTTGGTCGCTTCCTGTAAAATGACACCTTTCCCTTTAGAAACAATATGTAAATCTGATACAACCAAAATAAACACAGTATAATGCTCATTAACTCATTTAATATCTTTCATTCAAGGACTTGAGGGTCTTAACCCACTTACAAATGTAAAAATTCATGCCTCATCACTTCAAAACAGGAAGTTAGGAGAGTATCAATTTCTCATCTTAAGATATTTAAGTTCCTCAGTATATTTGAGGAACATGCCACAGAAAAGTCCATCCTCTCACCGCTGGAGGCTCGGAGGTCGGGCCTCCATATCATTACTCTCAGCTCTGAATAAACAGCTTGGGATAAACCAATAAAGCCCCTCCAATGGGGACTTGAGTGATAATCAACCCTGCCTGCCCTGTTAGAGTGGGAAGGTCCATAGGAGTGGGCCTAGCTGTGCTTCTCTGGTCTAGTACCTGCATCTGACTTTAGCCACAAATTGCAGGGCCACAAATCTATAGCTCAGGGGACTCAGTTTTCTCCTGCTTCTCCTTATTGGTCCTGGAACTTCCCTTGTTCCTGTACCTATAAGTGATCAAAATCAACACTAAAGAAAGCCTGTTGTCCCCACCCAAAGCCTGCCACGCTCTCTCTCCAGTTGCCTATATCTGTCTCCAAACACAAAACTGAGGGCTAAGAGTCATCTCAGCACACCCCTGAGCAAGGTGTCTCTACAGCGAAGTGTCCTGGCAGGCCCACCCTGGCCCAAGCTACTTGTATCATTAGCTCATTCACACCAGCAGGCGGGAGAGTCCTCCACTAGTCCCGGGCCCTCCAGTGCCTTCTGTCTCACAGGCAAGCAGATGTATCTGTCTTCCAACCAGGGAAAAAAATCTGAGCTCCCAAAGGGCTGTCCTGCCACAGGATAGGAGCTGGTGGTCACATGTAAGCCAGCTCAGAACTGGAGGCACCTTGTTCCTGGAGACACAAGGCCAAGGACCGGGGACCTGGAACCTGGCCCATTTGTTTTCTAGAGAGAAAGACACTGTACCACCCCCAAGGCAGGTTGCTTGGCCCTCCCTTGACCCCTCTTCCTGGTACAGCAGGGAGAAACCCAGGCCTCTCAATTACCCAAGGCTCATAGCCACGGCAACAGCTCACTTATTACTAGGGTGCTGAGAACACGAGAATTGGTGAGCAGAGCCCCAAGGTTACACCAGCAGACAGCTCCCTGGGGTCCTGCTCTTTCCCTTCAGGGAGAGCCTTGAGCAGTGCCCGAACACCCTGCCCTCCTACCTCCAAGCTCTGTACCTAAGGCAGCCAAACACCCCCAGGGAAACCCTGGGGAAAGAAAGGAGACAGTCCCGGGAAGGAAGGGAAGGGGGTGGGTTTCTGACTGAGCATAGAAAGAGGGAAAGGAAGACACCTGGGAAAGAGGCCAATGTCTCCCTGCCCTTGCCAGGAACCGGGCTGTAACACTTCCCATCTCAGCCAGGCATCTTCCACGGAGGACCAGAGATCAGGGAGGGCAGGTGAAGAGCTGGCAGCCAGGGGGCTGGGCTGGGCCCCGGGACATGGACCTGGGGAGTCGAGGGCGCCTAGGTGTGGGGTCCACCATCACCCAGCTTTTCCATGCACCCTGGGGAGAAGGCTGCGGGGTCCTTTTGGCAGCGTTCCCTTCCCTTCAGCAAAGTCCTCAGCCTCTAACCAGGAGGGTCCGTGGTTCCCACTCCCAAGCCCTGGCTCCACAGCTTCCACCCAGATTGTCACCCCCTTCCAACCTCCCTAGGTGGCCTCCTGGGTGCTCTCCGCCCGGAAGAAGAGGAGGTGTCAACCTTCCGCTGGCCCTCGCTTCCCCCGACACCCCTTTGTTTCAGGCGGGGAAAGTTGCCAACGCGCACCCCCTTCCTCAACACGCCCCCCTGTGCGCCCATCCCCCGCAGGGAATCCAAGCCCGGGCACACCATCTATCTAATCTGCGGCTCGCTCTCGAACCGGGGCAGCAACCTCGAAACCGAAAGCAAAGAGGAAGCGGGATCAGCCAGAGCCCCAAGTCCGGTCGCCCGGTCTTCTCCATCACCGTCCCCATCGCCCGCGCCCCCTGTGCTCGGAGCTGCCGGCCCCGCGCGGCCACCTCTCCCGGCGGTGGAAAGGCCTGTCTGCGGGCATTGGGGTACCTACCGGTGCGGGGCAGGGGCCGTGGGCAGGGGCAGGGCAGGGCCGGCCGCCTGCCGGGAGCAGGTGCGGCCAGGAGCGCAGTCTCCAGGGCTGGCTCCCGCTCCTCCTCCCGCGCCGGGACTCGGGGCGCTCTCCTGCGCCGCCTGCTCCCCGCCCCCAAACCCGGCGCTCCGGCTCCCCCCGCGCGGAGTTGCGGGCCGTGCCTCCCCCACGCCGCCTGGCACCCCCACGCCGCCTGGCACTCCCGCGCCGCGCCTAGTCCCGCATTGTGTGTCCGCGTCCGCCGCGGCGGCGCGGGGGCAGAGGGGCTGCAGCCGCCGCTGCCCGGGAGGAATGGAGCCCCCGGCGGCCGCGGCGGCACTCACCCATAGTACGGATGCGCTGCAAACTGCACATGCTCGCGTCTGACAGGCGCTCGCCCTGCCGCCCGGCTTAACTCCTTGCTCGCCCGCTCGCCGGCCCGGCCAGCTGTCCCCTTCGACCTCGCAGCCTCCCATAGCACGGGGTCAGCCCCGCCACGGGCGCCTAGGAGCACGCCCCCTGCCTGGGCCGCGGTGCAGGTGGCTGAGGTGCAGGGCTCTTCGGCCCTCCCTGTCTTGGCCAACCCGCCTGCATTTGAGTGTCTGTCAGGCCCGGAGCTTGTAGCTGGGACCAGGCGTGCAACATCCACTGTGGGTATCATTGCAGGCCTGGGCTACCTGAGGGCCACGAACCACGTGGTGTGGCAGACCCACCCACCTTGTGCCAGCACTGTGGACCCTGCCGTCAGTTCATGCAAACAGCCATGTAAGGTCGTTTGTTTATCCCCATTTCCAAGAAGGAGAAACTGAGGCCTATGGAAGTTAAGGAATTTGCCTAAGGCAAAGCTCGAACCTCTAAGGCTCATGATTTGCTTTATACCATAAAGATTACAGAGAATATGTTATTTCAGAAGTCAATCTAGATTCTTTTATTGGGAGGTGGAAAATAATGAATGTCATCTGGAAAGTCTGGAAATTCCACAATGCTGAACGCAGGAAATCAGCAGCTGAGGGCCCTGACTTGAGACAGGCCCCTCCGACTGGTCCTGGGTCCTGCAGAAAGGCTGAGCAGGGAGTGGGAATGACATCCAGCCCCCATTCCCACGCCAAGCCTAGGTCCTGGCACTGGGTGCCTCAGCCAATAGAAAAGGGCATTTTGAAAATTCATAACACCCTCTGGGGGTGTCCTTTTGTCACTAACCCATCCGGAGAGAGTACCCTTTCTAATTCTCTTGCAAACCCTATGCATGCCTAGGCCTGATCTGAGGGGTCTAATGGCTGCTTTTCAACCTAGCGGGAGGGGGGAAATGAGGAGAGGGATGACAAGAGAGGCTGAAGCTCTTTCCCCTTTTTGTAACATGCACCAGTGACAAAGAGCTCTCAGAAGTCCAAGGCAGCACAGAGTCTTCTAAGAAAAAGATCCTATGGTTCATCCAGCTGCTCTTGCCCCATTCTGGGCGAGAAACTGGGCTGCTTTCCTCTGTCTGAACCTAATACGTAACCCTAATCTGATCCTGTGTCTTCCTCTAATTGCCTGATGGGGCCGTAGGTCTTCTACCAACCTCCTGTCCCTGGCCAGAATATTCAAAGATCAACTAAGGTGCCTCTCAAAGCTGGGAGTAGGAAATGTGGACAAGGAATTTCTAAGTCCATCCCCGTACATATCCTGTTCTTGGGCTGGTCAAGCCATTCTTCTCAGAAGGAAAGCAATGGGCTTCTGATGGGGGCAGAGGGAGTCATGTTGGGTTCCTCAAACAAGTACAAGAAGTAGACAGCCATGTGCTACCAGTGGCAGGAACTCTAGACTTCCCCCTGAGTTTGCTTTCTTTTCTGTAAAATGGAGATATTGCCTCATTGTAAGTATAGTATAATGACCCAAGGACATCACGCATGTAATATTCTCAGCACACAGTAGGCTTTGGATAACAGGAAAATTTGGTTTTTTTGCTGGAGATAAGGCAGGAGAAGGGAGAGAGTCAGGGCTACAGGCAGGCATGTGGGCTGTCCCTAGTACACTGTCAGAGATGCAGGAGACAGTGTCTCAGGGACACGTTGGCGAGAAGCAGCTAGTCTAGCAGCAAGGTCTACCTGATGAAAAGGGCCATCCCCTGTGCCCCTTTGCCACGGAGGCATAGTACGCCTAATCTCCTTCTCTGGCTGTGGCGGCTGGCAACTGGCTCTCCCCCAGGCTCTGGGAGGCAGCATTGTGCAGAGGAAAGCACAATGGGCTGGAAAGGCTTCGGAAGATCTGAACTCCTGGCACCTTATGCATGAGGCACAGTAGGCATGGGGCTCAGTGCTCACGGTATTTTTAGGGACCCGCAAAAATGTTTGAATTTCTTTTAAACTCAGAAGCAAAAAATAAACATTGAAGTCAAAGAAAAATATTTTAATTTATAATATTAATATTTTCATCCTTTAGCAGAGAAGCTCTATTGTAGAGCCAAGATATCAGTTAGAGAATCAGAAAGAAGGGTTAGGAACTAAGGCGCAATGCATGGCATCATCCAGCCTCTGCTTTCTCCAGGTCTCCCATGAACTTAAATCCATGTCCTGGATTTTCCTTATTCTTTACGTTAGGGATCATTTCTTCCCAAAAAGTTTAGATAGTAGTGCCTTACAATTGCCATATTTTCTCTCTCTGGGTAGGACAGCTATTTTTATCACCATTTTATAAATGAGGAAATTAAGGCTCAAAGAGGTTGTATGGTTTGGTCAAGGTTAGATTGCTAGTAAAGGCAGAATGCAGTTCAAACTCGGGTCTTCTGTTACCACTTCCAAGCTTCTTTCTGTTTAGATCAAGAACATTTGACATAAGATCAGGCGTGCACAGGGTGGAGCAGTCTGCTGTAGAAATGGACTTTAAAATAGCATCTGTAACAGTGAGGGCCCTCCCTGGCTTTTCACCCAAGGAATGCTGAAACTTACATACAGAATTGTGGGAAGGGGTGGGGAGGGTGACCCTGGGTGCAGGAGGCACCGTAATCATGGTTCTAGCGATTTGAGAACAGGTTGAAGATGGAGGGGCCTGGGACAAACCACCCCTGCTGCACTAACACACACCAAAGGATACCACCCCTGCTTTGCCTTCGTGTCTTGTCAAAGCAAGAGGAGCGGTGCGGTGGCATGGGCCAGGAACAGACAGGCTTTGCTCAAGCAAACCTGGGTTTGAGTTCAGACTCTCCATCCTAGTTGGATGTCTTAAGGCAGTTCATTTAACTTTTCTCAGCCTATTTTTCTCATCTGCAAAATGGAAATGGCAATAATACCCAAGTCCAGGGCAGTTGTAACAGTAAGTAGGAGAATGCATATAAGGTGCTTAGCATAGTGCCAGGCACATAGTATAATACATAGGTAATAAGTGGCAGTAGCTCCACCCTGTCATGTAAAGGCCCCGCCATGGTAGGCAGTGAGTGGTAGCTCCCTTCACATCTCTCTTCCACCACCCAGCAAGGACAAGAAGAGTCTTTAAAGTATCTTTATATCTCTAAAGTTCCTCGAACGTGTTAGGTCCTTAGACATATATTCTGAAAGGCAAGAACTTTTCTGCCCTTCCCCCAAAAGCAAACCAGCCATAAAGGGTTTGTTCTTGTCCCCCATAAGTAATTTTCTTGATAACTTTCAAAGGGAATCAGAAAGATTTCTTTATGCTTGTTAGAGAGGACTGGTTCCCGGGGGCTGCCCTCTGACCACAAGTCAGGAGAGATGTGGCTCAAGAGCGTGATTCCAGTGGAGGAACTGACCTGCAGCCCGATCAGAAAGGGTCTGGGAGGGAGACGGAGCAGGGAAATGGGACATCAAGAGAAGATCACATGCAGTCTGTTGCAGATGCTATGATAAGAAAGCAAGAAGTGAGGTAGAAGCAGAGGAAGCATTGAAGTCGAAGCCAATCTTGAATTTGGAATTACTTGGATCAGCTTTACAGGAAAACAAATTGGGCAGGAAAGAACTGGGAGATGGGATGTATGGATATGGTCTTGGTGAGAATGCCAGCATTTGAAAACAGGGGGAGTTTCTTTGCAACTGTCCCTTCTTGAAATAGGAAGGAAAGGGGCATAAAGAGGCTAAGGAGTGTGAATCCAGATCACGCAGGATTCTTTGACTGCAAGCAATAGAAACCGACTTTAGCTATCTTAAGTCTAAAAAAAAAATTCATTGGAAAAGAATATGATCAGATGGCTCACATATTTAAAGGGAATGCTGGCAAAACAAGCTCGAAAGGACTAGCACAGCACAAGGCCAGCTTTGGGAATCCAGGTAATGGGAAGTAATCAAGAGTCTCCTCGGGGCTGTGCTGCCAGAGCAACTAGACGCCAATCTTTTCATCACTTCTGCTCAAGCATAAAGAGTCAGATTTGCCTAAGTTGAGTCCTGCATTCACGTTCCCTCTTGGGCAGGGAAGGGTCCACCCGAATACTCTGGTGTAAGCCCTACTAGGCACTGCACATCGTCCTGAGTAGAGGCAAACAGTGAAAGAATTAAGGGGCTGTTACTACAAGAAGGGAAAGGCTGCCGAGTAGCCCCCCAACAGTGAATGTCCAGGACAAGGGGAAGCAAGAGGCATAGAGAATTTGTACCTGACTCAGTGGCCCTGAAGTTTTTTGTTTTTGTTTTTTAACTTTTCTTTGAGACAGGTTATCATTCTATCACCCAGCATGGAGTGCAGTGGCACGATCATGGCTCACTGCAGCCTTGAACTCCTAGGCTCAAGCGATTCTCCTGCTTCAGCCTCCCAAGTAGCTGGGACTAAAGGCATATGCCACCATGCCTGACTAATTCTTTTATTTTTTGTAGAGACTGGATCTCCCTATGTTGCTCAGGCTGATTTTGAACTCCTAGCCTCAAGTGCTCCTCCCACCTCGGCCCCCCAAAGTGCTGGGATCATAGGCGTGAGCCATCATGTCTAACCCAGACTTTGTTTTTTAGAGTGGTTTTAGGTTCACAGCAAAATTGAGAAGAAAGTATGGAGATTTCCCATAGCCCCCTGCTCCACACATGCATAGACTTCCCATTATCAGAATCCCCCACCACAGTCGTATATTTGTTATAACTGATGAAGCTGCCTTGACATACCATTATCACCCAAAGTCCAGAGTTTACATTAGGGTTCACTCTTGGTCTTGTTCTTTTTATGAGTTTGGATGAATGCATATTGACATATATCCATCATTATGATATCATATGGAATATTTTCACTGCCATAAAAGTCCTCCATGCTTTGCTGATTCAGCTTTCCCTCCCCCTTAACCCCTGGAACCACTGATCTTTTCACCTGCTCTACAGTTTTGCCTTTTCCAGAATGTCATATAGGTGAAATCATACCATTTATGGCCTTTTCAAACTAACTTCTTTCATTTAGTAATATGCATTTAAGTTGCCTCTATGCCGTTTCATGGCTTGATAGCTTTTTCTTTTTAGCATTGAATAATATTCCATTGTCTGGATGTACCACAGTTTATTTACCCATCACCTACTGAAGGACATCTTGGTTGCTTGCAGGTTATGGCAGTTAAGAATAAAGCTGCCATAAACTGTATGCAGGTTTTTGTGTGGACATAAATTTCTAACTCCTTTGGGCAAATACCAAGGAGCACAATTGCTGGATTGTGTGGTGAGAGTATGTTTAGTTTTATGAGAAATTTCCAAACTGTCTTCCAAAGCAGATGTAGCAATTTTGTGTTCCCACAAGCAATGAATGGGAGTTCCTGTTGCTTCACATCCTCATCTTGTCAGTATTTCCACATTTGGGTCATTATAATTGGTGTGTAATGGTATCTCATCGTTGTTCTCTGTAAAGTTCTTGGCTATGAGAGAAGGCGAATGGAGAAACAGGTAAGCCTCAGGAAAGCAGCAAGAGGCTCTGAAAAGTACCAGGACAGGAAGATGTAGATTGTTGAATAATATCACTTCTTATGCTGGGGTTGGTATAGAGCTGGGTGACACATCATTATCACCCAAAGTCCATAATTTACATTTAGGTAACTTCATAAATTACATTACAAAGTCAGACTTCTGCACAACTGAGAGCTATGCTCAGGAATGAGTGCATTGTGATAGGGGAAGCAAATGCAAAAGCTTACTAAGGATGCCTTTGAATATTTATCAAATGTCACAGAGGGATGGAAAGGGGTACCAGTGGAGGGAGAAGAGGCATTAGGCCCGGGGGAAATGATTAAGTCTTGTGGGTTTATCAGAAGATTTTGGTATCCATATGTCCATGTGGGAAAGGGGTGTGTAGGTACTTTCATAGAAGTCTCAAAATAAAGTGTCTTGCTACTTTGGGGATATTTAAAGGCCCTGTCCTCTCTCTTTTTTTCATCATCAAAAAGAAAATCCAGTGGATAAGGACTATACGGTATTCATGAACACCTTGAGCCTGAAAATGAAGAGCGCATGATTCTGTGATCATGTGAATTCATCCATAAAGCATTAAGACATTAATGGGTGTGCACTAAAACAGCCCTGAAAATTAGCACAGGTTGATAAGAAGAGCAGTAAGTTAGGAAAAGGCCGTAAGACAGCAAAAGGCCAAAGCTAAAATAAATCAAAGTGAGAATAAGAACACACACTGAAATCACATCACCTCATACTTTTAAGTATGGGTTTAACTGTGAAGGTCGTAAATCTTTTGGAGGACAGAGTTGACTACGAAAGTTGGGGATTAGGCCGGGCGCGGTCGCTCACGTCTGTAATCCCAGCATTTTGGGAGGCCGAGGTGGGTGGATCATGAGGTCAAGAGTTCGAGACCAGCCTGACCAACATAGTGAAACTCCGTCTCTACTAAAAATACAAAAATTAGCCGGGCGTGGTGGAGTGCGCCTGTAATCCCAGCTGCTTGGAGGCTGAGGCAGGAGAATCGCTTGAGCCTGGGAGGCAGAGGTTGCAGTGAGCCGAGATCGTGCCACTGCACTCCAGCCTGGGCAAACAGAGTGAGACTCCATCTCAAAAAAAAAAAAAAGAAAGAAAAAAGAAAGAAAGTTGGGGATTGTGCAGGAGAGCCCAATTCCACACATATCCCCGTACCCCCTCCTCTCCCACTCTACTGCTCTCATTTCCTTCTCAGCAGTCAGCCCAGATGCTGGGCAAATTTAAAAGAATTTCTGCCCTAGAGATTAAAATCCAAACTCCAAGCTGGTCACCTCCCCTCTGTGCCTCCCTTTGCCAGGATACAAGAAGCTTAGTCGTCTGAGGGGGGACAAAGGAGTATTGTTGAGGCGAGCCTGGTTATGAGAAGGCTTTGCAACTAAAAGCTTTTATGCTGCTATCTAAGCCACTCTGCCTGGGGGGACACTGTGTGCCTGTCCCAACTTCACTATATCAGTTCAAAGAGAAATTTCAGCCAGACACAGTGATTGCAGGAGGATATCTTGGGACTTGGCAACATTAATAGGTTAAGAATTTGTATCACAGCATTCTCATCCAAGTCACAGCTAGGTCCTGGGATGGGGTAGAGTGGGAAAATCTTTCTTTTTGTAGATCTGAGTCAAAAGGTTTCTCCTGTAAGAGCCAGCTGAGAGACAGCTAAGCCTGGGGCGGGCGGTGAGGCAGTATGCCCACTGCCTTGTAGAGGGTGGGGCAAACCCCATCTCTATTCTTTTTACCCTCCTTGTCCTGGACCTGCTAGAACTCTGCCACCTTCAGGAAAGGCTGCAGAAGCCCAAAGGGTTGATGATCCCAGAGACTATCTTGTCCGGGGAATTAGTTCAATTAGTCTCAGATGCCAATTAATTAACAAATGTGTATTGAGTGTCTTCTCTTGCCTAGCACTGTGCTGTTTTGAGAACTGGGCTTCTGACTTCACGAGGAGCCCAGGCTGGGCGCGGTGGCTCATGCCTGTAATCCCAGCACTTTGGGAGGCCAAGGCAGGTGGATCACGATGTCAGGAGTTCAAGACCAGCCTGACCAACATGACGAAACCCTGTCTCTATTAAAAATACAAAAATTAGCTGGGTGTGGTGGTGGATGCCTGTAATCCCAGCTACTTGGGAGGCTGAGGCAGGGAGAATTGCTTGAACCCAGGAGGCAGAGGTTGCAGTGAGCAGAGATGGCACCACTGCACTCCACCTGGGCAACAGAGTAAGACTCCATCTCAAAAAAAAAAAAAAAGAAAGAAAGAAAGAAAGAAAGAAAGAAAGAAAGAAAGAAAGAAAAAGAAAAGAAAAGAGAAGAAAAGAAAAGAAAAGAAAAAAGAGGAGTCCTATCCTCAAAACAGCGCAGTGCTAGGAAAAAAAGTCATTCAACTTGTTATTCAATTCAACAACCATTAATGTTCTATGCACTGTGCTAAGGATTATACAGGTAGGGTTATATGGGTAACAAAGAATGAAACCTAGGCATTTGGAAGATGAGAGCAATACAAGATGGTCTATAACAAAGCATTACCCCGTGCTCCAAGTAATTGCTTTAGATTCTACACCTCCACACAGAGGAAGGTGTGCAATTATTTGTGTTCTACAATGGGGCTGTTTCTGTGGCCATGCTGTATCTCTACCATATCTTATTTGTAGGTTAAACTTTGGCTTTGGCTCAAGATTGACCAGTATTTGTAAATACACACTTCTTTTTGTTAAAAGACTCTGCCTTTCTTTCTTGCCCACAGCTTAGGTCAAGGTCTGCTTTCTCTTAGTTCCCTCAGCAAAGAACAGACATGGGAAGGGGAAACAACATCTTTGGAGGAATTTTTTTTTTCTTTGTATCCATGGGCAGTAATGTCAGGTATAGAGCTGTGATGTCTCTAGGGAATACAGTAGAGGGAGCTGAGAACAGGGAGGGAAGAACAGTGACACAAAGAGGGTTTCCAGTGACACAAAGCAAGAACACAGAGGGGATGAATCCTTTGTTCTGGAACTGCATGTCTGTGTTCTGAGTGGATAGGCTAAGAAAGGAACTGGCTGCTCAGAGACCCATTTTGACCTTGTAAATGCCCTGTAGTTGTTTAATGGGAGATTAATACTCTCTCACAACCTTGGGCTTTTCTATTTATTTTTTTAATAAGTGAAATCTCATATGTTCCCCAAGTTCCTGGGCTCAATCTTCCCACCTCAGCCTAGTGCGTAGCTGGGATTACAGGTGCATGCCACCAAACCTGGTTCTGTTTTTACTATTTACATCCAAATTCATGTTCTAGGAAGACACTGGGCCCACTGGACCCCAATCTGTGTCATAACTGCTCATTTTTCACCAGGCTGAATTGAGCTGGCTGGTGTCCAGAATTCTAAGAATGCCAAAGGTCAGGTCATGAGGGTCTCTTGTGCTGCAGTTAGGAGTGTGGAAAAACATGGGTGGCTGTGGAGGAGTGAGAAGGGGTAGATGAAGGAACACAGGCTCAGGATTTTCTCCTGGAAGTTATGCCACTCCTACCCAGAACCTCCTGCAGTCCGGCCAATGGACCACACCCAGCTAGCTTCACTTTCCTTCTTTCCTCAAATGGAGAAAATGGCTGAATACATCATTTCTCTTGAAGGTTGTGAAATGGGCTTGAATTAGAAGTAGGGACCCAAGTTAACTCTGTCCCCAGACTTGTGTCTGCTCCTTCAAGTCTTGGACAACCGCCAAACCACAAGAACATACTGTATAATAGGAATCCAGTAATGCTGTTGTGGTCATAGTGTAATTGCTTTGAAGAGATAATAGGGATCCAGATAATATCAAAAGATGTGAGGCCCCTCTGATCTGAACATTGATCCCCAACTTCCCCAGGTCCCCATTACCATATCCCTCCCCAGTTTCTTAATGAGGAGAAAGGAGGCAGAACTCAAAGCGCTGGCATTAAACTTGAGGAATGGGTGGCTATGGGTGCACATTCTGGCTCTTGGACTGGCAGGTTGTGGCTTTATTGAGTTAGATATCAACTTCCCTGAATCTCGGCTTTCTACTTACTCATGAGGATCAATACTTTTAAAACATTTTAATAGCTTTATTAGAAAAATGATTCATACTCCTTGTAAAATGCTTACATAATATAGAAAAGAACAAAGCAGAAACTAACAAAATTATGTCAAATTTCTCCACTCAAAGACAATCACTGTTAACCTCTGGGAAAAAGAATTCTACCCATATTTATATACATAAATATACATATAGTTACATGTATACAGTTTTACATAAAGCAAATATTTTACATGCTTTTCTAGACATTGTTTCACTTGACATTAAGTAATGAATATCTTTCCTTGTCAATAAATATAATTCTTCATCATACATTTTGATGGTTGCATAGTATTTCATTTTCTAGATGAATCATAATTTTAATACTTTACTTACTGGTCTTAACTGTTGGACATTTCAATTGGATCCTTTTCCCCCCTTTTATTTTGCTGTTATTGCTGCTATAAATATTAGGGGCAACCCTCACTCTTCTAACATAAATTGTAAGAAATAGTCATGATGTAGCTCAATAAAGGACACAAGAATCACAACATGCCATGTCAGTGAAAGGAGATTTAGAGTGGGAAAGGTCCTAGTAACATTTTAGTGATTCTCCCCACTATAAATGGCTACCAATCTGATGAACATTACTGCACATGCACTTTATTACACTTGACAGGAAAATATATTTACAGAAAGTTACTTTGAGTATTCCAGTGGATTTATTTCAACACTAACAATTTTGCCTCCCAAAAGAACCCATGTTCTTCTCAGGAGTGTCTTTTGTTTTAGAGATCCTGGATCCACACAAGCATGATGCCCTGTGCCCAGGAAATTTCTGCTTTCAAGATCAAGCCGTTCCAGAAGGCATCTGAGAGTTTCCCCAATGGCCAGTGAGGCAATGTGCAGTGTCTAGAAGCAACAGCAGCCGCATGTCAGCCCCAGAGCAATGCCTATTGGCTTTCCGTCCTAGGAATCTGCCTGCTCTGCTCCATCACCAACCTTATACATGAGACCTGTCTGTCAGCTCCACCTGGTTCCTTTGGGTGGGTCCACTTTAGTGTTTCCTCTTCTGGATCTGGACTAGGAAATCCAGAACCTGGAAATGCAGAATCCTTTTTAGAAATGTGCACTCTCCACACCACCACTCTGAAAACCCCAGAGCTCACTTCTACATAAGCAAAGTTCCTAATACAACTGGGAGTCGGTCTATTGCCAGCTCTGTATCCCATCACTTTATCTGTAGCAGAGCAAAGTGAATCCTTGACTCGCAGCTTGGACTTTGTGCAGAGGCGTCTCTTCCTGTCCCCTGCCTGTGTAACATGGCTAGGTAAGACGCCTGCTTGGAATGAGTGCCAAGCTGACGGTCGGTCTGTGCATGCTGCTTTCAGTCTTATGCTTTGCACAGTAGGAAGAGGTACACATTGCTTGGTGCCAGGTGCCTGGAACTAGGAAAGGGGAGAATATTCTTTCCATCTTTTCCTAGTCTTTTATCCAACTAGGTATTCTATCCCACTTCCCCGAAACTATGCAAAACTGAACAGGATCAAAATATGCATAGTTTAAAGTCTCCACTTTAAGCACAGCTTAAATCCCCATTAATCACCACATTTGTAGGTGACCAAAGCATGCAGCAGTCAGATCAGAAGGGAACGGATCTGGCCCTACACCTAATTGGGAGCCAGAACGCTGGGGCTCAGGGTCCTTGAAGAAAACAAACAAGCCATCCTGGCCACTAGGTGGTGCTGAGAGATAGTCTCCAATTGCTGGCAGTCACATCCAGGGCTTCCATACTGAAGGCAGGTTTGTCATCAGAACTCAACCCCTTTTACAAACAGGAGAGGGCACAGAGAGCTTCCTGGAAGGTATGAGCCCTGACACACCATCAAAAACACTGAGCACAACAAGGAGAAGTCCTGACCATCAAGGGAGATAACAGACCCATTGGTTCAGGCTAAATCACTAGGGGCAGGGCAGACGGAGCTGCAATGGCTAGGTCTGCTCATTCTGTCCATGGGTTTCACTTATTTCCTTTTCTGTGAATCCCAGGGTACTTGTGGCTCACTCATTGCAACCTTTCAGCCTGGAAGGTGCCCTGCAGGGGAACCCACACATCCCTGAGCGGAGGCAAGCCTTGAGTTGCTAAAGGTGTGGTCTTTAGAGTCAGGCAGGGCAGGGTTTGTGTCCTGGCTTGGCTGCTTGCTTGCTACCTGAGCTTAGTCACTTGGTCTTCGTGAGCCTCAGTCTGCGCATCTATAAAATGGAGATAAAAATCGCTTCAGCTCCAGAGAATTGTGAGAATTAAGATGATTCCTCCCCTTCAGCCCGGCAGCTGGAGGTTTCAGTGAGCCGAGATCGCGCCATTGCACTCCAGCGGGCAACAAGAGTGAAACTCCGTCTCAAAAAAAAAAAAAAGATGATTCATCCTAAAATGTTTAGTGGGTCAGGAACAAAGTTAGCCCTCAATAAATATTGGCCTTAAATGTTTTGATTTTTAATTAGGAGATTAGAAAGAAAGATTTCATTCGTTTGCAGTGCCCTGGAATGGCTGGCTGTGTCCCCAATGTGTTTTGGTGAAGTTGCTTCTATTCCCATTCAGCAATTATCAGATGAACCGACAATGTGTTTGGTACCGCAGCAGCCCCTCATTCCCCATCATGGCCCTGGTGAAGTGTTCATTAAGTCCTTATCTCCAGGCTGAGGATAGCAGCCATGAAGGTCCTGCTTCTATTTTACAGTTAGGCGGAGGCACAAAGAGTTGCTGAGATGTCCTCAGGTTGCAGAGCAAAGTAGTGGCTGAGCAAGAACTCACTCACAGCCCTGCATGCAGGACCCCACCCTAGACCTCTGGCCTCTTCCTGTCAGCAAAAGTAGTGGCTTTGAGGAGGGGAGGTCAAGTAGCAGGAAGAAGCCCTCCAAAGTCCAGTTGTCCTGTACTGAGCCACCTACTCCTCCACGCTCTCCCTCTCCTACAGTGGCCTACTGTGGACACTCGGCAAACACATGATGAATGTATGAGCACAGGACCCTAGCTCACCAGAGCTCTCGTAGTTCAGCTCTGAGATGGGCTGGTGGGGACTCAGACGGGATGGGGTAGGAGGATAAGGCAGGGCTGGGAGACTCCTTTATCTGGGCTTGGGTCTGTCTTCTGCTGAGGAGATAATAATAACAACAACCAGCATCTATTGAGTACTTACTGAGTGCCAAGAACTGAGCTAGGTGCCAGAGCTGGAATTTGAATCTGGAAGTTGAACCCCACTGTCAGCTTGAGAACCCATTTTCTACAGCGGCCACACATGCGTCCCAGAAAAGAAAAGGGTCACTGCCAGCTCCCTGACAGGCCTGGGTTTCCTTGGCTTCTTAGAGCCCTAGTCTCTCCCCACACAGGCTCCCTGGGCTGTTGGAGAACCTGCCACCTACTTAAAGCTGGTCCGTGCCCAGTTCCTCCCTCCCCCAGTTGATGTGAGCAGCCATTGTTCTCATCTTTGATGAAAACTGTTGGAGAAATAAGACAGCTGGTTTAAAACTAGGATGTTGCAAACTCTAAAATGATCTAGAATTGCAGTCAGATGGCTGGATTTACCTGATCCTCATTCCCTGAGCTCCACCAGCTCCCAACTCAGTTGCTCTTTCTCCCTCCCTCTACTGTCCCTATCCCATTGAGCCCGCATCCACCTGGCTCTCTCTTGCCTGAAGAACCTGCAGCTGCAGCGGACAGAGCATTTTGCATTGATGTATGTTGTAATTACATCAGTTCTGCCCTGGCAGCTGCTCTCTGAGAAAATTACTCAAGAGCATGCCAGTCAATACAGATCCCAGACAGGTGCGTGACAATGCAGACTTCTGGGCCCACTGATCTGAATAACTAGGGGTGGCCTGGAATCTATATTTTCACATCAGCATTTTATGACATGAGGTTAGATTTGGAATCACTGCCCACCTCCTCATTGGAATCCTTCTCCACCAGGCCCTCCTTCCATGCTGCTCCTCCTGGGTACCTTCCAGCTCCCTAGTCTTTGGGCACCTTGCTAGTCCTTTACACCTTCACACCTTCAACTTCCCTCCTCATTTCAATAATATTTACTAGATGCCAATAATATGCCAGACACTGAGGCAGGCCCTTTATCTCCATCTTTATAATAACCCTCTAAGGAAGGAATTCTGATTCCTGATTTACAAACAAGAAACGCCTTCCCTTCCCTCCCCATCCTCTGCCTGGCTCTCTCTGGCTCCCATACCCACAGTTGCATGAAACAGATCATTTGCAGTGATGTATGTGGTAACTGCATCACTTCCACCCTGTGTCCCCTGGGCAGAAGAGCCAGGATTCAAGGACAGGCATGTCTAGTTCTAAAGCCTGTGCCCAGAGTTCATGGGTCACACTTGCCACACTTTCCTTCCTGGCACAGTGGCTGGAAAATAGCAAGTACTCAATAAATATTTGTTAGTGAGTAACTGAATGAATAAATGAAAGAAGAGTCCATACTTAAAGTTATAACACTTCCTCCTATCTTTCCATACCCATCTCACATGCACACACATACACACTCACACACACACACTGAGGATTTAGCCTCTGGGCCATTTCCTTTCCTTCCTACCTGGACCTTCTCTGCATGTCCAATACTGTCTTCCTAGCCCCACTTGGATGGTGACTATTGACACTCTGCTCCAACCCATGGTTACTTTACCTCTCATGTCCCATGGTGGCTAATCCTGACAATCACTGAAGAGCCAAATTGCTCCCAAAGATTCAGCAGTAGAAGTAACCTCCTGACTTCCCTGTGACCCAAGGCAGAGAGCAGAAGCCTGGACTAGGACTGGCCCCAAGTTTCCTGAGCGTCTGAGACTCCCTTCTCCTTCTTCTCCCCTCTCTTCCCCTTCCAACAGCAACTGAGAACCAGGTCCTGAAGGCAGGAGGAGCAGATCCCTTGATTTGAGGGGTTTTTGGTGAAATAGGAGGAGGTCTCTTTGGAGCTCAGAGCCCTGCTCAGAGAAAGCAGGTGGGGATGGGAAGTGGGGTTTCTAGAAGGCTCATACACGGGAAGATGAATTGTCAACCATTTCACCAGCTCTCCTAGAGTTATTCCTATCTCTCAAGCTATCTACTCATCCATTGCAATCTTGTAACAGAGAGCTCCTAGACCTCCAGCCAATATTTGTTCAAAGAATAAATAACAAAAGCTTCCATTTATAGATCATTTGCTGCATGCCAGACAACATATTATCTCATTTAATCATTTCAACAACCCTAAGAGGCCGGAATTATTGCCATCATTACTTTACAAACGTGGAATTAATTCAGAAAACTTAAGCAACTGCCCCAAGGTCTCACCACCACTTAAGTGATAAAGCTTGAACTGAGCTCTGGCCAGTTCCAAGTTTCCCTTTCTCTCCCATGGTGCTATCCAAGGAACAAGGCCCAGACTAAGATGCTGTTATATTGACTCTGTAGGAATTTATTTTTTAAACATTCCAGCCTAAACCCTGTGGTGTGTGTGTATAAAGTGACTCTCCTGTAACCCCTAGAGTGGTTGGTTAGCATCTGAAGTGCCCTAATCAGGAATCTGCACTCCAGAAAATGGGTTACATAAGCACTTCAAACAACATCAACATATACACCCAAGGGCTTAATGTGTTTAAGGGATGCTAGAAATAATCTTTTATTGGTGAAATAAGCAGTTTTCAAAACATGGAGTTGGCCAGGAAGATTATTTGCCCTTGCATGAATGGAGTGTGAGAGCCAGAGCAGGCCAACTGCCTGACTTTCTTGAAGCAGGCTGTGTGACTGTTTTGTGCCAGCTTGCCAATACATGCATATTTGGCAGAATTTGGCCTTAACTATTTTTAATATCCCACCTGCAGGAGATTACAGAAAAGAAGCCTCCCCGCACCTCTCACGTCCTGTGGCAGCTAATACAATCATCGAAGGACTAAACTGGCTCAGACCAGTTGACAAGTCCCTATCCCTGCCTCATCTTCTTTCACAGGAGTGCCCTGGCATATCCTTCAACTCAGGCACATGATGGCTTTTCTTCCCATCTCTCTGCTCCATCCTCCATTCTCCTTTGTCAGGTCACTTGTAATAATAAGCTAATATCCAAAGAAAGAGGCTCTAGGGGTGATGGTGGGTATTATAGTCCCAGCTACCTGAGAGGCTGAGGCAGAAGGACTGCTTGAGCCTAGGAGTTCTAGGCTGCAATAAGCTATGATTGCCACCGCATTCTAGCTTAGGCAACAGAGCAAGATCCTATCTCTTAAAAGAAATAACAATAGCAACAACAACAAAAGTTGTAACTTGCCCAAGTCACATAGCTAAAAAGTAGAAGAGACATAACTGAAACCCAAGCCTCCTAAATTCCTAATGTAAGGTTCAATCCACCTCTATCACCCTCTCAGACTGCCAAAAGGACCTGCTCAGAGTTGGGCAATGGTGAGATGCACTCTATGGCCTCAAACTCATTGAAACTAACAACTGAGCTGAAAAAAATGTGGAGCCTCTTCTGCCTTCATCAGAAGTCACCAGCTATAGGGGAGAGCATGTTCCTCCCATTCCACTCTCCATGGTGCGTCCCTTTTTACTATATAACAAAGTTATATTAAATGAGTTCTGGGCCGAGGTACAGTGGCTCATCCCTGTAATCCCAGCACTTTGGGAGGCCGAGGCAGGAGGATTGCTTGAGTCCGGGAGTTCGAGACCAGCCTGAGCTGGTCTCATAAATGAGACCCCATCTCTACCAAAAAAAAAAAAAAAAAATTGTTTTTTGCTGGGTATAGTGGCATGTGCCTATAGTCCCAGCTGTTCACGAGGCTGAGATGGCAGGATTGCTGGAGCCCAGGAGTTCAAGTTACAGTGAGCTATGATTGTGCCACTGCAATCCAGCCTGGAGAACAGAACAAGAACCTATGTCCAAAAAAAAAAAAAGAAAAAGAAAAAGTGAATGAATGAATGAATGAATGTCTTCTTAGCAAAATCCAGAGAACTTGCTTTTGCGCTTCCTTAGGCAACTTCTGGAATGTTGAAGTGGGTAGCCTGAGCATTGTCCCACAAAATGGGGCTAATCTATCCCAATCCCCATGAGCTATAAAGTCGTTAGCAAGTTCAGCTGTTGAAGTCCCATTGGCCCAGTTAAACTTTCACTTTTGGCCTCCTGCACTACCAGCTTTCCTTAGTGTCTGGGCTCTCAAAACTTCTCCGTGAGAATTGCCTGGGGAACTTTAGTTAGAAATTCAGATTCAAAACCAGGGTGGGGGTGTGCTTCATGGTTCCTAAGATGAGTCTTCCAAGGACCATTTGGAGAAACAGGCCCTGCTGGTATTTTGCTTCCGTTCAGGCCTTGACTGACAGAGAGCCTGCAGGGTTGAGGAAGAAGGCTCTGTTTTGAAAGGTGGATCCCTCCCTGCAATCGTCTCTATTTGCATCCTCTTTACTCCATGTTCACCTAACCAAATGTTGAGTTTTCCAGCCTCTCTGGGTATGAGATTGCTTTGGGCGATCTGAGATTTGCACATGTCTGAGAACGAGGGGCACAGGGGCACGCTGATGACTGTCCTGCAAACTGCCGGGCAGGCGGGGTCCTCCTGGGCTCTCCTTTAAAATAATATATATATAAGCTGGCCCGGAGGCCCAGGCGGGACGATCACTTGAGCTCAGGAGTTCGAGTCCAGCCTGGGCAACATAGCGAGACCAGAGAATAAGTAAATATACATAAGCAAGTAAGTTACTCTCCGGGCTGTCGTAACTTCTTTTTTCTTTTTCTTTCTCCTGCAAATTGCAACTCAGAACATTTGGTCTGCCAGACTGAACTAAGGACTTCTGTTCCAAATATCCAGACGTTACAGTTCCCACAGGTGGCCAGGCAAATGCTAGAACCTTTGGCGGAGAGGGTCTGGTCTTGTCCCGCATCCCGCGAGGGTCCCCTCTATTTGGGGCCAAGCAGATCCCCGGGGCGCTCTGGCCGCCCCTTGCAGCAGCTGGTGCGGCCTCCTCAGAGAGCTCGGGGCCGCCGCCCGGGACACCCCGCCGCCCTCCCCGCCGCCCCAGGGACTAGCCCAGCGGTGCGGAGAGGTGGGAGGCTGGAGCCTGCTGAGGTCATTTCCTGTGCCTCTCCGCGAGCTGCCTGGAGAGCCGAGCCCAGCGCTCTGCCTTTAAGGAGCGGGCGGGGAGCCGAGGGGAGGAGGGGGCCCGGCGGAGCGTTGAATGGGGCGCCGCAAGGCACGGCCGGGCTTTGTGCAGCGAGCCCGCGGGCACCCCTCCCGCTCCAGTCTCGCCCCGCCCCGCCCCGCCCCGCCCCCCGCGACCCCTGCTGCGGGAGAGCGGAGAGCCGGCAGCCGCCTGGGACTCCGGCTAGAGCGACGCAAGGTCGGCGGCGGCGGCGGCCCGAGGGCGCCCGTGTGCCCGGTGCGCGGCGGGGACGGCCGCGAGCTCGCTGGAGGTGAGCGACCTGCGCTTTCGCAGCTGTGGTGGGCTGGGGCTGTGCCGCGGGGGAGGGCGTCAGGCTGCGCGCGGGGGACGGTCCCTCCGGCCGGGAGGACGATCCTGAGCAGGTGCCTCCCTACCTGGAAGCGAGCTCCCAGCGGCGGGGAGCGCTGGAGCTCGCGTCCGGCTTGGCGCCCCGGGCGCCCCTGTGGTCTCGCGCCGCGAGGCCAGGAGGAGCGTCCCCCGGGAGGACCTGGAGTTGGGGATCGGCCAGATTCAGTCGCTCCCGGGAAGGGCCCTTGGAGCGGACGTGCAGGCTGCCACCTTGCTATCGGTGCTCGCTCCCTTTCAACCCTTCCCGCACCCTTCCCCACCTCACCTTAGGTTATTTCTTCTGTGATTTCTGAGTGTTCTCTTAGGGACCTTATGGCTTAGGCTCGACTCTTAGGAGCAGGTCAGCCAAGCAGAAAAGAAAACAGGTTGGGCGCCGAATGACACAGAGCATTGTGTCCTAGGAGTCTTAGCGAGGACTCGGTCGCCAGGAACCAGGGGACTTAGTGGGGGTGGCAGAAGCGGTAAAGACCCTCATCTGGAAGGAAACTGGGATTTCTGCTTGCTAGGATATCTCCTCTATAGCTTTTACTATGAATCGACCTCATAAAACTCTTTCAAGACAGAGTCTTGGTTCAGGTAAAACACCTGAAAGACCATTTTAAAAATTAAGTAGGAGAGTTATCAGTTCCTTCATCAAACTTTTTGGACTGTCTTCTGTGTGACAGACACTGTGTATAGGGCTGGTACCATCACTTAACACTTTATAGAACATCGGTATTAGTGTTTCTGCATATTATTAAGTCCATTTTCCAAAGGAGGAAACTGGGACTCTGAAAAGTTGTGATTTAGGCCAGTTGCAGTGGCTCATGCCTGTAATCCCAGCACTTTGGGAAGCCAAGGCAAGAGGAGAGCTTGATGCCAGGAGTTCGAGACCAGACTGGGCAACATAGGGATACCCTGTGTCTACAAATAAATAAAAATTTAAAAATTAGCTGGGTGTGGTGGTGTGGGCCTGTAGTCCCAGCTACTTGGGAGGCTGATGATCCTGTCTCTTAAAAAAAAAAAAAAAGTTTGTGATTTGCTACGGTCACATAGCTAAAAAGGAAGAGCCATAACTGAAACCCAAGCCTCCTAAATTCCTAACATATGGTTCAGTCCACTTCTACCACCTTCCCACAGACTGCTGAGGGGGCCTGCTCAGAGTTGGGCAATGGTGGGGTGCAGCCTGTGGCCCCAAACTCATTGAAACTAACAACTAAGCTGAAAAAATGTGGACCCTCTTCTACCCTTTTCAGAAGTCATCAGCTGTAGGGAATAGCATGTTCCTCCCACTCCTGATAGAAAAAAAAAATCAAAAATCGGAAGAAATGTCTGGCAATTTAAAGTGTATACCACTTACCCCTAAATTCCATTTTCTGGGACTTTATCCTTCAGATATACTCTGATGTATATGAAATGGTGTACATCATTGAATATTCATTGCAGTATTGTTTACTTTAGCAAAAGGTTGGAAACAATCTAGATGTCCATCAAATGTCATCTAGATGTCCATCAGATGATCTTCAATAAGATCATGTAAAAGTCACACGATAAGATACATTAAAGCTGTTACAAAGCGTGGAGAGAAAATGTGGCAGATATGTATTTTGATGTTGGAATATCTCTAAGTTATATTGTTGAGTACAGTGTGTATGGTGGGCCACCATTTTTGTGTGGGTGTGTGTATGCCACATACGTATGAATGCTTGTAGATGCTCTGAATATCTCTGAGAGAACACACAGAAACCCGTAACAGTGGTTGCCTCTGGGGAGAACTATGGCTGAAGTACAGGCATGGGAAGAAGCCTTACTTTGCACTATATACCCTTTTGTTCAATGTTCTAAAATAACTTAAAAAATCATATGACTTCCTCTCCAGATCTCCAGAGTTAGATCTGGTAGTGAGCACATCTTTTTTTTTTTTTGAGCCGGAGTCTCGCTCTGTCGCCCAGGCTGGAGTGCAGTGGTGCAATCTCAGCTCCCTACAACCTCTGCCTCCCAGGTTCAAGCAGTTTCCCTGCATCAGCCTCCCAAGTAGCTGGGATTACAGGCATGCACCACCATGCCCGGCTAATTTTTGTATTTTTAATAGAGACAGGGTTTCACCATGTTGGCCAGTCTGGTCGAACTCCTGACCTCAGGTGAGCTGCCTGCCTCAGCCTCCCAAAGTGCTGGGATTACAGGCGTGAGCCACCGCGCCCAGTCCAGTGAGCACGTCTTTGGGTCACATCTCCTCTTAGGTTCTAGATGCTATTGGTTTGCCTTTTGTTTGCGGATAACGATAACAGTCATTTATTGAGCACTTAGTGTGCACCGGGCTTTTGTAATATCTCCTTTAATTCTCAAAAAGCCCTGGCTGGGCACGGTGGCTCACACCTGTAATCCCAGCACTTTGGGAGGCCGAGGTGGGCAGATCACGAGGTCAGGAGATTGAGACCATCCTGGCTAACACGGTGAAGCCCTGTCTGTACTAAAAATACAAAATATTAGCTAGGCATGGTGGCGGGCACCTGTAGTCTCAGCTACTCCGGAGCCTGAGGCAGGAGAATGGCCTCCCAGGCAGGAGAACCTGGGAGGCGGAGCTTGTAGTGAGCTGAGATTGTGCCACTGCACTCTGGCCTGGGCGACAGAGCGAGACTCCGTCTCAAAAAAAAAAAAAAAAAAAAAAAAAAAAAAGCCCTTCATGATGTGATATATGAAATGGCCATTTTGAAGGCTGGAAAATGGTTAAATGTTGACGGTTTCATATGGTTCAACCAAATATTATTGTCCTCCTGCCCTCAATTTCAAAATGGAACTGAGTCTCAAAGAAGTTAAGCAAATGGCTTAAGGCCCCAGGATTATTTAGTGCCTGAGCTCATATTCAAACCCAGGCCTGTCAGTGCCAGAGCATGGGATCTTAGGTACTAAGCTGTTTCTCTTTGCTGTTTTTGTTCTCAAGGAATGTTGGACCTGGTTGTCCTGACCCCTTCTTTTGGTATCAAGGTTCCTGCAGCCTAGGACATGCTCACCTTTTCTGTCTCCCCAGACATTGTGTGGAATATCATGTAGGCACCCAGCAGTGGTCAAATGGATGTTGTTAGCTTGATCAGATGACAATTCTGAGATCAGAGGAAGTTGTCCCTGTGTCCACTCATACCCTTCTCCCAGCCTCATCCCCAGAAAGCGGACACAAAACTGTTTCTTTCCCACAATTGACAGGTAGTCAGCCTAGTCTGGCAGAGCACTTTTAGGAGACAGTAGCCTGTCACTAGCAAGTGGAAGTCATACAGATACTCATACTCACACTCAGGGAATGAACCATAGTGAGGTAACATGAGAGAGCCCAGTGGAAATTGTGCATATAACAGAAGCTCCGTTGCCTTCCAATGCCTCCTGCATCCTCCACAAGATAGAGGCAATGAGCTATTTTGAGGCCTGTGGTGACCTCTGACCTCTTTCTTTTAGGCTCCTGTATTGATTAGCTACCTTTGCAGGGAGCTACCAGGATATTCAGGCTGTAGACTTGAGCCTCAAAAGCCACAATATCTTTATTCATCTTTATATCCCCAATCTTGCACACAGGAATCACTTAAAAGTTGTTTGAATTAAACTTACTCTTGGGGTTGGGAGCAGTGGCTTTTGCCTATAATCCCAGCACTTTGGGAGGCCAAGGCAGGTGGATCACCTGAGGTCAGGAGTTTGACCAGACTGGCCAACATGGCGAAACCCCGTCTCTACTAAAAATACAAAAATTAGCCAGTGTGGTGGCATCTGCCTGTAATCCCAGCTACTCAGGAGGCTGAGGCAGGGGAGTTGCTTAAACCCAGGAGGCGGAGGTTGCAGTGAGCTGAGATTGCACCACTGCACAATCTGCCTGGGTGACAGAGCGAGACTCCGTCTCAAAAAATAAATAAATAAAATAAAATAAACTTAATCTTAGGCCAGGCACAGTGGCTTAACACACTTTAGAAGGATGAGGCAGGTGGATCACTTGAGCCCAGGAGTTCAAGACCAGCCTGGGCACCATGGTGAAACCCTGTCTTTACAAAAAATATGAAAATTAGCCAAGCATGGTAGTGCACGCCTGTAGTCCCAGCTACTTGGGATACTGAGGTGGGAGGGTCACCTGAGCTTGGGAAAGTTGCAGCTTCAGTGAACCATGATTGTGCCACTGCACTCCAGCCTGGGCAACAGAGTGAGACCCTGTCTCAAAAGAAAAAGAAAAAAAAAGTAATCTTTGCATTTTATCAGTTTCTGGTCAAATCCTCAAACTTGCCAGAGAGATCCCAGGTCAAATTTGTGTTTTCTCTGATATAGGCTCTGAGTCTAGAGTCACCTAATGACTCCCTGTGCCACCTTCCCACCCATCCTACTCCCAGCCCCTGCCTCTGAGGCATATCCCCACTGACTGCTGTGGCATTTCAGTTCTGGGTATTGGAGGATTCAGGGTATGCCAAAGCAGGTATCAAGACTATGGCAGTTTTCTGACTCACGTGCCAAGCAGTTTAGCAGGCTGGGTGCCAGCAGAATCAAGAAAACTATGAGTTTCACAAGACTGGCCAAGAGCTGGTCATAATTTTAGCTGGGTATTGGGGACATAGGGACTTATTGTACTATTCTCCCTATTTCTAATGTGGGATAGAGCATTCCAGAATAAAAATAGAAAAAAAATTGAGCTGAGTTTTGTTCCCAGCTAACTTCTCCTCTCTCATTTCCCCATTTATTTTTGCCATTAATGTACTTATGTTAGTGTGAGATTAGTATGAGATATCTGCTACCACTACTGAAGCATCATCATGGGAAGAGGACAGTTGTAGATGTTAGGAGATCAGGATTCTTGGCCCAGTTCTGCTACGCCTTAGCTCTATGCAAGGCTCTAAGCAAGTCACAGATGTGATGAGTTTTCTCATCTGTTCATTGTGACTAATTGTGCTTGTCCTCCATCTCAGGGATAAAGAGAGAAATAACACACGCGTCACAATGCTTTGACAAGTTACAAACTCTACTGCACATGTAAGGTATTCATTTTTGCTCATCCTTGTGCATTTTTATGGGAGGTATAAGTGCAAGGTGACTTAGCAGGTGAGGCTCAGCTTACTGGTATCTCCCTTATTTTATAGCTGTTGCTCAGACCACCTGCTTCTGTCGGAAGAGCCTCTGGGCCTTGGGTTTGGCAGCAGGCACCTTGCTCCTGATCTATTTCAAAACCTCTCTGCTCTCCTCACATGCCGAGGCAAGCCAAGCACGAGTCCCAACCTCCTCAGCAACTTGCCAGGGAGAGGATTAACCACACCACTTGATCAGTTCAGAACGATGATGTCATGGAGATGCTTGATTGGGGAAGGCATTCCCTAAACTAGGTATAATCTCAAATATAAGGGCTAGGCAGACACCAGTGACATATTTCCAAAGTACTTGGGGATTTTGATGATTTGGGTTTTCACTCTCCCAATAGAATCTAAGCAGCAGCTTTGACAATCAGTAAGAGGGAATCAATATTATTCACACTCTTTCAACTACACAAAAGGATTATGTTTCCCTTGCCCCTTGCTTTTTTGCTTTTACTGTTATTTCTTAGCCCTGAACTGAGTTGCAAGACTCCCAGGTCCTAGTCTCAGATCTGCTATTTTTCCTATTTATACAAGGAAAAGCAAAATCCCAGTAAAGGACAAGGAAAAATCAAACATGAAGCCTCCCAGCCTTCTCTGAGAGCCTTACAAGGTTCTGTTTTGTCTTTTCAGCTGTGATCTTAGCTCAGAGAAGGTCATGTTTTGTTTTTGTCTTTTGTCTTCCTGCCGTTCCAGTTGGTCCTAGTCTTTTGAGATGGGGATTGCTGGCAGGTCACAATGTAGGGATTGTTTAGATGACAGGGCTGGGAAAGCAGCGCTGAAGTCATGTGTTCTGAGGAGCCAAGAACCGAGCTCACTTGGTCCATCAGTGGTTTAATTGTTGGGTCCTTCTCTGCAGGTCTCATTTTTTAGATGAAAAGTCAGGACACATGGTAAGTGTCAGTGCTTGGGGAGATTATGGTGTCAGAATATTTGAGCCCAAGATGTCTTGGAAAATCTGGGATATAGGTTAATCCTTGTGCTAAGACTTCTGAAAGATCCTGCAAATGATTTCTGCCATTACCAAGTCTACCACACTCTTTGTGAAATTGGAATTCTTTTTATTTTTTGAATGGATAAAGAGCACAGAGTGGCAATGATCAAGGAATTTGGAGCCAGAATCCCAGCTTCTCCACTAACTAGCTGTACAATTATCTGTAAATTACTTAGCTTCTCTGTTCCTCAGTGTCCTCATGTGTGTGTGGAAAACGGTGCTTACCTATTGTTTCACAGGTTGTTGTAAGGATTAAAGAGGCCACACATGCCTGGCATACAATAAAGACTCAATAAACAATAGCTACTTGTAGTGTATGATGGGAGAAAGATACAAATAAAGGTCACATGCGAGGGGAGAAGCACTATTGGTGATTAGCCCACCAAAGAGAGGCTAACTTTGTACTGTGGTAGTATCTGGCAACAGTACAGGAGGTGGCTGGATTTTCTGAGGCCATGTGGCTCCTGAGGAAGGAAAAGGGGATTTTTGAAAAGCAACAAATTTTTATTATGGAAAATTCCAGGCATATATTAAAGTAGAGAGATCATATAAAGAACTTCCATATACCCATCAGCCAGCTTCAAAAATTATCAACATTTTACTAATCCTGTTTCGTATATCTCCTCCCCTACTTACCTCTTACCATGAAGTATTTTAAAACAAATCCCAGATATTATATTATTTCACCTGTATATCATAAAAATTTCTAACAGATGACATTTAAAAATATTATCGGCTGGGTGCGGTGGCTAACACCTGTAATCCCAGCACTTTGAGAGGCGGAGGCAGGAGGATTACTTGAGGCCAGGAGTTCAAGACCAGCCTGGCCAACATAGTGAATCCCCATCTCTACTAAAAATATAAAAAATTAGCCAGGCTTGGTGGTGCACGTCTGTAATCCAGCTACTCAGGAGACTGAGTCATGATAATCACTTGAAGCCAGGAGGCAGAGGTTGTAGTGAGCCAAGATTGTGCCACTGCACTCCAGCGTGGCTGACAGAGTGAGACTCTCCCTAAAAAAAAAGAAAGAAAGAAAGAAAAAAAAACCCTAAAAAATTAACAATTATTCCTTAAAATCGTTGAGTACTAGGGTGACCATGTGTCATGGTTTGAGACAGACCGAATTTATACTTTGTGGCAAGCATCATTCATCATAATGCCCTAGAAGGGGGATTTGAAAGATCCTGATGATGCATGTGTCTCCCAGGCATTCTCTCCTGCTCGCCCTGCCTGTATCCCTCTCTCATGCACACTCATGCATCCTTCTTCCTTTTCTCATCCTCCATCCAGTGTTTTTTCTCTAAATATGTCCACGAGGCATCTGGGTGGATTCCCCTGGCTGGACATACTATAGGTGTCTACTTGATTTGTTCTGAATTTGTACAGATTTTTTTCCCAAAGACTTGTGGCTTTCTCCTGAGATTGCAGCAAAATATCTAGCAGTTTTCTGGTTTGCATCTTAGAACCTGAAGGAAATGGTGAGAATCTATTCCAAAGTGGGATGGATGATTCGATGATAACAATGAACACAATTTCAAGGACATTCAAAGCATTATATTTTATTTCCATTTTTTTCTCATCTAACATCTTATATAAATGAAATAGAATAAGAAATAAACTGGGAACCAGGGTTCTGCCTCTAATTAGCGATGTGACCTTGGATGCATCTGTTACCCACTTTAAGCCTTCCCTAAACACATCCCTCCCACTTTTCCCAGCTCCCATTCCCATTTATCTGCATGTCACTTGGCAACTATGACTACACTGTAATTAGATTTTCCTAAGAGTTCCTTGAAAAACCCAAAGACAAGGAATTTCTCTTAGTTCTGTTTTCATCTCCAGTGCAGAGCACAGGGTCAGGCACGTAAATAGCTATTTAATGGATAAGTTTGTTGTGTGGATAATTGAAAAACAAATGAGCCCTACTTTTCACTTCTGTCCAAATGAGACTAGGTTCTCCTTATGGTTTCTCAGGTTTCGCGGTTTCCTGAGGCTCTCAGCTAACTTACAATGGAGCGGGACATACTGAGCTGAGGAAGGCAGGGAGGGGCCCTGGGGACCAGTGACCGATTCTCTTCCCCAGCCCTGTTTTGTCTGTCCTTTGGTCCCCTCCCGTTCTTTCCCCACAGAACTCTTCCTCACACGCTTATTTATCTTTTCCTCTTTCTGCATGCTGGTTCTTAGGGCTCCCCGGAATAATCCAGAAGTCGATTCCATCATGGCAGAACTCAAGGTGGACGCGCGGGCCAGCGTAGACTGGCAGAAACGCTGCCTGACTCTGGAAACCCAGCTTTTCCGGTTCCGCCTACAGGCCAGCAAGATAAGGGAGCTGCTGGCTGACAAGGTGAGTCCCTCAGAGTGGGGAGCTGCCTCTCCGCATGCAGAGGTTTATGGCAGGGAGGGCCTTGTGAGAGAGGGAGAGTTGGGGAAAGTCAACTTTCAGTAAGATGCTTTTCCCCACATGCAAAATGAAACCCAAGGCAGTTTAAGACCAAACTCTGAGCAGTTTACTAAGCTGTTATCTTGCTTGCGTCTTTGCTTGCTCATAAGGCACACCAAAGACTTGCTGCCGATCTTCTCGGTCCCCCATCACTTCCGGAGTCACCTGTGGCTGCAAAGGAGAGGTTCTATTATTCCCTTAACATTTCTTTCTCAGTGTGGGGAAGGACGGTGTTTCAGGAGAAAACAGAAATCTCTATCCTTCCTCTCACCCTTTGTTAAATAAATGAGCTACAGGAGGTGGTCTGCTTTCCTGGTAACAAGGACACAGGCTTTGGAGCCAGACCTAGCTTGGCTCTGCCACTTACTGGCTATATGACCCTGGGGAAGACAGGGTCTTCCCTTCACCTCTAAGACAGAAACACAAATGTCTACTTCTAAGAGTTATCTTGAGAATTAGATCAGATCACATATGTAAAGGTCCTGACATAGAATAGGTCTTAAATGAGAATAATTATTTTATTTACAGGTTTGGGTGGGCTGGTCTGGGAAACTGACCACCTTTCCTAATGTTTCTGTGGGAAGACAACATTCTATTTTATTTTATTTTTATTTATTTATTTATTTATTTATTGAGATGGAGTTTCGCTCTTGTTGCCCAGGCTGGAGTGCAATGGCGCCATCTCAGCTCACCGCAGCTTCCGCCTCCTGGGTTCAAGCTATTCTCCCGCCTCAGCCTCCCAAGTAGCTGGGACTACAGGCATGCGCCACCATGCCTGGCTAATTTTGTGTTATTAGTAGAGATGTGGTTTCTCCATGTTGGTCAGGCTGGTCTCGAACTCCCAACCTCAGGTGATCCTCGCCTCGGGTGATCACCTCGGCCTCTCAAAGTGCTGGGATTACAGACATGAGCCACTGCACTCGGCTGGAAGATACATTCTAAACTGCTAACTTTCAGAGGCATTCTGGAGCATAACCTGAATGGATGACCTGTTTTATTGATAGCTGGAGTCCAGCAGGACAAATCAGTGGCATCATCATGGCTAAGGGGAGTGGTCCTGGACTAGTCTGGACTAGAACTCTTGAACCTTGGGTCTGTTGGCATTCTTGTCTCCTAACTCAGACTTTGCAAAACAGAGATGTGCAGGGCTCCTGCCAGGTACTGCCAATAGAGGGGGATGGATATACATCAGGAAAGCGCAGCAGACCTTAGACAGTGATTCTCAAAGTGTGGTCAGAACCGTTTGGCCAGAACCACCTAGAGTGCTTGTTAAGCATGCATATTCCTGGGTCCCACCCCAGTCCTCTCAATTGAAGTCTCCTGGGGGGTTGCTAATAATCTGCATGTTTAACAATCTCTCAGAAAATGATTCTGTACATTAAGAAGTTTGAGAACCCTGTCTTAGGCTATGGTATTGGGGGAGGGACATGAGGGAAGGAAAGGATAAGTAGGGATTGACTCAGCCAGGCAGTCTGAGATATACCTCAGAGGGAAGAGACTTCTGTTTCTAGTAATATGGACAGCAAAATAACAAACAAACAAAAAAACCCCACTATGAATCACCTGGAAATACTGGGTTAAATATTTAAAATATTCATGTAAATGAAGAACTGAGCACTGAAAAAAGTAAGAAACATCCTCAGGTAACAAAATGAAGAGGGGAAAGCCACAGTGGTACTCGACTCTGACAGCTGATTGAGGGGCAGGTGGCGTGTGACTGGCCTCCCTAGAGTAATGTAAGGTTTGAAGTTAAGAGTTTTAACATCTGTAGGGATAGAAACGAGGACTGGCCAGCTGGAGGCTGGAGCTGAAACAGACTTCTGCATAAAGTCAGGACTATTATTTCTTTTGATTAGTGTCGGTATGAACAAAATTTAAAAATAAAAAATGGCCAGGAATATTAAAGAACTTACCCTAAATAACAGGGTAGACAAGAAAAGGAAAATCGTTCACTGGCACAGGAGATGACAACAGCTTCTCCGACTTAGTTAAGGTTCTGGGTAGGAAAACAAGAGTAGAGTCTCTCCTGAGAACCTGACGATAATACTGGTTTAATGTTAGGATTTACACTACCTGTGTGGTTTAGGAAACTCAAGCTCTGGGCCAGTGATACCTCTGGGGAGCCTGGTAGGGACAGAAACAAAACCTCTCTGGAGACACACGACCTTAATTCAGATCACACAGGATCCACACAGAACAACAACAACAAAAAAGCCTTAATGAAGAGGAATATATAATCAAAAATGACTAAATACTTGAGGAAATAATCTACAGTGAATGAGTATCCACATACACAAAAACAATTGGACTAGATCCCCAACAACTTCTAATAGTGGAACTGTTGCCAAGAGACTATAAAATAAATGAGTTCAAAAGTTTTGAAGACATAACAAAGAAATTGAAAGCATAAGACAAGAACAAGACACTACCTAAAAAGATCAGGTAGACTTGAAAACTAAATAGAACTTTTAGAAGCGAAAGTGTTTTCATTGAAATTAAAGTGTATTAATGGATAGATTAAACATCAGATTAGGCACCACGGAAGACAGACTTAATGGACAGGAAGACAGACCTAAGAAAATCTGAAAAGTTTCCAGCATGCTGCCTATAGAAGTAAAGATACAGCGGCTGAGACCTGGATGTTAGAATGACAAGGTCCTATGTCTATCAAATAAGATTCCAAAAGTGGAGAAGAGAATGAAGGAAAGGTATTACTTGTGAAGAGATAGTGGCTGAAAAGTTTCCAAACTTGATGAAAGATGTGAAGCCTCAGATTCGGGAAACAGTAAGTCTAACCAGATTAAGTTTTTAAAAATCATAGTTTGGTTAGATAATTGTTTGGCTGCTGTAAGAAACAACCTCAAATAACAATGGTGTCAACCAGGCTGATGTTTCTTTCTTTCTCATGTAACCTTCCAGACACAAGCAGTCCAGCTCTAGGGTGATATCCTCTGGATATGTGAAGATGGGTCACCTGATAGTCACATTTCAACCCCTTCCCTTTAAGTTAGTGACTCAGAGGTTTCATACTTTCCTTCTACTGATATCCCACTGGCCAGATCTTATTCACATGGTTATACCCAGCTACAAAGAAGGTTTGTACATTTCTACAAATAGAAATGTAGTCTTTATTCTAAATAACCATGCGCTCAGCTAAAAGTTGGGGGTTCTATTCATATGAGAAAGAGAGGATAGATAATAGGGAAAAACCAGCAATCTTTAAGTCTAGACTAATAGGAGGGATAACAAATAGAAACAGAGTATACATACCTCAAACCAGTAGAGTGAGGAAATGAAAAAAGGAAAGTCTATTAAATCCAGATAGGGACAAGAAAATAATATATCAAAAAAAGGAGTAAACAGAAGGGAGAAATGAAGTGGCAGAAATAAATCCAAATATATTGGTCACAAGGTGACATATATATTACAGCATTGATGTATGAAAAATTGGAAACATACTAAATATCCATCAACAGAGAGATGGATAAACATATTCAGTGTATTTGTACAGTGGAATACAACATTGCAATTAAAAATGAATCAAGTAGAACTACATTTGTAAGATCAATAAATCTCAAAAATCAGCATTGAACAAAAAACATCTGAAGGATATATACAGCATCATACAGTTTATGTACTTCTGAAAACCAAAGACAGTACTGTTTATTGTTTCTCATCCCAGATCCATGCTCATGGATTTTATATATTTGGGAATAAGCATATGATTTCAACAGAACAAAAGCTCTGCTGCTAAAAAAAAAAAAAAAAAAAAAAAAGTTGAAAACACTGTCTTACATTACAACAGTTAGAACCATTTAGTGGCTAACCTGGGGGTTGCAAAGTCAAATGTTTACAGGTAAGCTAGATAAGTGAAGAGAGCCAGGTGGGTCCTGGGAGAACATGAGGGTACATGCTGAAGCCACTTATTGCCATAAGAAAATGTAACCCCAGGTTTTTTTTACCATATACAAATGAGGTAAAAATATAAAAACAGCCAAGTGTAGGATCAATGCCAGGGGGAAGGGGTAAAATTGGAGAGAAGTACGCAGGGCTTCAACTGTGTCTGTCATGGTCCATTTCTTAAAGACAAACATCAGAAGCAGATGTGACAAAAATTAAGGGCTGACAAAGCTGAATGGTGGATATATGATTTTTTGGGATGTTTTTAGACAAAGTGACAAGTGACAGGTAGATACATGTTTTTTGTTTGTTTGTTTGTTTTGAGACAGAGTTTCTCTCTTGTTGCCCAGGCTGGAGTGCAATGGCATGATCTTGGTTCACTGCAACCTCTCCATCCCAGGTTCAAGTGATTCTCCTGCCTCAGCCTCCTGAGTAGCTGGGATTATAGGCATACACCACCACGCCCGGCTAATTTTGTATTTTTAGTAGAGACGGGGTTTCTCCATTTTGGTCAGGCTGGTCTTGAACTCCCAACCTCAGGTAATCTGCCCGCCTCGGCCTCCCAAAGTGCTGGGATTACAGGTGTGAGCCACCACGCCCAGCCGGCAGATACTTGTTTTAAAAAATTATTCTCCTCAGGCATGGTGGTGCGTGCCTGTAGTCCCAGTGACTCAGAGGCCAAGGTGTGAGGATCGCTTGAGCCAAGGACATTGATGCTGTAGTGAGCCATGACCACACTACACTCCAGCCTGGGTGACACAGCAAAATCCTGTCTCAAAGGATATATATATATATATACACTCTACATATTTCTGTTTGCCTAAAATATTTCATAATAAATGTTTTAGAGTGCCTCTCTACCCTATTCCTCAGGGGTCAACAGAGTGACTGGAAAGCCTTAGCCACATTATAAACACCATACCTTCTTTCTCTACAGCCCCTGGAGTCTGGGTAAACTGAACTTTCATAATATCAACACCTTCTTGTCTTCAAGTCTGTCTCTGATCCTCATGTAACCAGAATGCCCTCGCATGGAAATGTTAGGGGTGAATAGTGTGATGAGTCAAGATAGGGGAAAGGCATAGACACGGCAGGAACAACTGGGCATGTGGGAAGGAAGAGGGGAGAGACACAGATCTGGACTAGGGACCATGGGGTGGGAGACTTAAGTAAAGAAAAGGACTGGGACCTTAGCCCGACACTGGACCCCTTGGCAGGAAATCTTAAGGCCACAAACACCATGTTGGTCAATGTCAGGATTGTGTCTGTCCTCTGCAATCATCCCTAAACCAGTAAGACAGGTCCAGCAATTCATGAGATGCTTTCCCTAGCAGAGCCAAGACAAGTTATAGATCCCAGAAAGAGATGCCTTGGGTTTCTTAGGAGAGCTCCTGCTGGGGCCAAGAATCATGCCAGTTCCCACCTGCACTGCGAGAAGCCATGTCAGTTGAGTCTCTGGCCAGCCCTCTCACCTACCTGCTCCCCTACCTCTCTACACAGCTGGCCCTGGGACATTGCATGGGCAGATAACTGCAGGCTGCTCACTGCTGGCTATCCTGCAGGGTGAGCAAAGCCTGGGTGCTTCTCCGGGGGGCCGTCTCTGCTTAGGATCAGACCCGCCTGTGGGCTGCGGAAGCTTGGAAGAATGCCCTTTTTCCTACCTTGACACAGCCTACTTGCACCTGACTCCTTCATACAAAATTGTCATTGTAGTCAGGGAATAATCTGTGCTAGAAAGAATTTTTTTAAAAAAGCAGAAACACCAAGGCTCTTAGATAATCCCTCACCTAAAGGAGAGAGAGCCGGATGAAGGGAGAGGAGAGTCAAGACTGTGCCTTTGCTGTTACACCTCTGACTCTGGTGTGCTATTGCCATGGTTACCCAGCCTGCTCGAGCCACCCCATTCTGGAGCCAGGTTAGCCGTGGGTTCCCTTTCCTTCCAGTAGAGGAGGCCGAGGGAGTGGTTAATGACTTGAGATTCACATCTTGCCCTGCTCTGCTCATCATTTTCCCTTGCTGTCTTTCTTGGCCTGCTGGAGAAGCCACAAAGGCGATTCAGATCAATTTGAAAATTGATACTGTTCTGAGAGGCCACATAAATGGATATGAAAATGTGATTCTTCCTTGGACTTTTTCATTCTTGCTAAACCTGTTTCTCAGTTATCCTATCAGAAAAGTGGGAGTATCTATCCACAAAAGAGCATTGTAGGAATTATCATTATGAATTCATGGCATCAATATTAGAATACAAGGTTTTTCTTTACTCCCTATCTGCTTCTTTATGCCAGAAGGGCTTTGAGTGTATTAATACAAGAAGAAATAGGCCAGGAGTGTTGGCTCATGCCTGTAATCCCAGCACTTTGGGAGGCTGAGGCAGGCAGATCACCTGAGGTCGGGAGTTTGAGACCAGCCTGACCAACATGGAGAAACCTCGTCTCTACTAAAAATACAAAATTAGTCAGGCGTGGTGGCGCACGCCTGTAATCCCAGCTACTCGGGAGGCTGAGGCAGGAGAATCGCTTGAAACCGGGAGGCAGAGGTTGTGGTGAGCAGAGATTGTACCATTGCACTCCAACTTGGGCGACAAGAGCAAAACTGCACCTCAAAAAAAAAAAAAGAGAGAAGAAATAATGTGACAAAACATTATTCTGTTTGTAGCTTAAAAATTTCTAAATGAAGCAGCATTTACCAAGTCCAGTTCCAGTGCAACCATGTGTACTTTCGCTGTATCCCAATTGCTCACCAGTTTTACCAACCAAGGTTTTGGAGTATAACTCAGTTTTTGATCTACCTACCAAAAATTTGTAGTTCAGAAATTTTTCTGAGTGGATAAATGGTTCCATTTACTCCTCTTAAGCAAGAGAACAATGGATGTTGCTCCTCCCACCTCAGATGGATTATACAGAGGCAGCAGTTCAGCTTAAGTACCAGTTTCACAACATATGGGTAGCCCAGAAAAACATATCCTAAAATATCTCATACTTTGTGACAAGGCCAGGTACCATAAAAGGAGAATACAAGGATGAGTTGGAAGTGTGTTGAAGTTTGCATAAAATCATCATGGAATGGGTCTTAGCAGGTCTCTGTGCTCACAAATCTGATTTGTTTTGGGAGAAGATGCCTTCTAGGGCTTTTATTCTGTGGGGTGTGTGTGTGTGTGTGTGTGTAAAAGAGAGATTTTTAATTTTTTTTTTTTTTTTTTTTTTTTTTTTGAGACGGAGTCTGACTTTGTCACCCAGGCTGGAGTGCAATGGTGTGATCTCAGCTCACTGCAACCTCCACCTCCCAGGTCCAGGAGACTCTCCTGCCTCAGCCTCCCGAGTAGCTGGGATTACAGGCACGCGCCACCACACCCCGCTAATGTTTGTATTTTTAGTAGAGACGGGGTTTCACCATGTTGGCCAGGCTGGTCTTGAACTCCTGACCTCAAGTGGTTCACCTGCCTCAGCCTCCCAAAGTGCTGGGATTACAGGTGTGAGCCACTGTGCCCGACCTTAAATTATTTTTCTAACCCCCTATTTTTTATATAAGGCTGCCCTCCTGCTCGTCATAGTATTTCTCAGGAACCATGGTATGGATGAGTTCTGTAGTGCTGGTGAACCGTTTGCGAGGAGGTGCTGATGGGGTTATGGCTCCAGGCTACATCCCTAAAGGAGTCAGCTTTGTTTTGCATTCTGTGGCCAGGCTACTGTTTCTTACAATGTGGTCTGTGGACCACCTCCTTCATCCACAAGCACTTTCTTTACAAGCACTTTCTAGAGCTATGTCTCTGACTTGCTAAAGAAAAGCTCTGTGAGCAGAGCCCAGGAATCTGCATGGTGATAAAGCCCACGTGTAATTCTTATGCCCTTGAAAGTCTCTCCTGCAACTAACCTCTGCCATGGCCTTACCTCGGACCCCATTCAGCTGTCTTTCCAGTGGATCCCTGGAGCCCCATGTGGCCCAGAGAGGTTCTGGGGTTGTGGGGTATAGTGGAGCCCACAGACAAGACTTGGAGCCCTTTCTCTTCCCAGCCCCACATTCATGTATTTTATGTATTTGGGAATAAGCATATGATTTTAATTGATCTGTTGCTAAAAAAAAAAAAAAAAAAAAAAAACCCTTGTCTTTATATTTTTTATTTTTTGAGACAAAGTCTCACTCTGTTGTCCAGGCTGGAGTGCAGTGGCGCCATCTCGGCTCACTGCTACCTCTGCCCCTGAGGCTCAAGCAATCCTCCCACCTTAGCCTCCCGAGTAGGTGGGACCACAGGTGAACACCACCATGCCTGGCCGATTTTTGTGTTTTTAGTAGAGACAGGGTTTCAACATGTTGTCCAGGCTGGTCTCGAAGTCCTGAGCTCAAGTGATCCACCCTCCTCGGCCTCCTAAAGTACTTGGATTACAGACGTGCGTCACCGCACCCAGCCAAAACAATTGTCTTTGATAACAACAGAGTTAGAACAATTTAATGGCTAAACGGGGGTTTGCAAATTCAAATGTTTGCAGTTAATTTAGATAGATGAGACAATGAAGAGAGCGAAAGGTTCTGGGAAAACGTGAGGGGAAGGGCTGAAGCCACTTACTGCTATAGAAAATAGAAAATATAATGCTAGTGTGGCCAGATCTTTTGATTTTTTAAGAGAAGGTGGAAATCAAGATGTATATGGAATCTGGATTTTTATGTGACATGTGAGATTTGGATGTGAGAGGCAGTGTAGTATAGTGGCTGACAGCACAGACTCTGGAGCCAGTCTGCTTGCGTTTGAATTCTGGCTTTGAATCTTAGTAGCTGTGTGACCTTAGGCAAGTTACCTTACCTCTCTGTTTTAGCTTCCTGATCCACACAATAGGGATACTAATAGTACCCGCCTTCTGGGGTTGTTATGAAATATAAATGAGTTAATGCATGTACAGTGCTTATGACAGTGGCCCTGTTTAGCTACATAAGTGTAGCCTAAATGTCCTACATGTATATACACACAGCCCTACACAGACCAGGTGGCCCTGTTTAGCTATATACATATATGCCCACAGCACAGTGTAGGTCTTATAGGACACTCTTTAAATTAATAGTGGGCAACCTCTGGCTTAAACCCATTCTTTCTGTAGGTGAACCGTAAGTAGTCCAATCATATAATCTATCACCTAAATCTATCACTCTGGAGAGAAAGTGAAAGGGGGCTCTATTACTAGTCATGCTGAGACAACAGGCGAGCATCACACTGTCCTGGCCAAACTGGTCTCCTTGCTCCTAAGTGCCATCTTTGTACAGGCAAAAACCAACAAGTAGCTTTTACCAATAAACTTCCGAATGCCAGGCCATGTACATGTGCTTTACGTGGGGCGGTGTGTGGAATCTTCACAGCGATCCTAGGAGGTGTCATTATTCATATTATTATTATTTTTTTTACTGATGAGGAAACTGAGGCACAGAGAGGTTAAGGAATTTTCTAAAGCCACACTGTGGTGGAGTCAGTCAAGTTCCAGAGCCTTACCTCTTAGGTGTGCTGTTCTCTCCCATGGGTGCAAAGCAGCGGTAATAATGTTGAACCTCTCATGCCTGTAATCCCAGCACTTGGGGAGGCTGAGGCAGGCGAATCACATGAGGCCAGGAGTTCGAGACCAGCCTGACCAGCATGGAGAAACCCCATCTCTACTAAAAATACAAAAATTAGCCAGGCGTGGTAGTGCACGTCTGTAATCCCAGCTACTTGGGAGGCTGAGGCACGAGAATCGCTTGAACCTGGGAAGTAGAGATTACAGTGAGCTGAGATCGGCCACTCCAGCCGATCAGGGTTCAGAATGTTGAACCCTTTTCTCAAAGGGATCATTGAGACCCAGGATGGTGTGGCTCTTGGCTCAGGCCACTGCTTGGCACGGCAGGACTGTGCTGGGAGTGCAGGAGAGTCCCAGGTGCTCCTGCCACAGTGGGCTGATATTTCACAGCACCTCACAGCGTGTGACAAGGAACTGCACACTTGGGGGTTAAATGCCAGATTGGTGCCAAGTGCACTTCATCAGGTTGCTGCAGCCAGTTCTAGGGCAGCTTATGAGTCTTATGTGCAGCTGGTGAAAGTAGATCCCTGTCAGCCACCTAAACCTGACACCTCCTTGGCTGGTGCGTTACCCCAGACCCACACACTGAAAGGACAGCTTAGGACATGGTCCTAGAGAACCCTGGAACAGCCAAATAAGGGTGCCCACCTATAGCACCAGCTTGGCAGAGCTCCAGGTGTGGCCCTTTAAGCAAGGGTGAAGAAGAAAGATCTGCCCTCGTGAAAAGTATTGATGCTGGAGCTAAAGTGTTCAGACAATAGTTTCAGAGAAAAAAGAATACTCCAACATAAAAGTGAATATGAAATGCTTTGACTGTCAAGTGTCCTTGCCAGGACACAAGGACTGGGAGGGTCGGTAGTAATGAGGACCACCTGGCAGTGACAGAGGGTGACCCAGGGCTGGGGGGATACCCCAAGGGAGACCCCAGGCTCTGAAACGTACCTTGCCATTCCATCTACTTCAGTAATAGCATGCGCATGGGATAGATAATAAAATCTGGAGGGGAAAAATGCTCGCTGTGTTGTCAATAACAGAGCGATTTCTGGTTCTGACCAATGTCACTGACTTATCACTCTTGACCCAAATGGAAATGCCTCCATGGGAGGTAAGACCCAAGTTTATCCTTTACTCCACCTTGGTCTCCATTTGCAAAAGAGCAAGACAAATTTTTCCATCAGATGAAGTTAGAAAATATCAGCCAATCGTTGCAGAATGTCACAAATATGAATTATCATTTTCAATGGAAAGCCTATGCCTTCTTCTAAGCTACAGAGCAGACTAGTTAGGTCTTAATAGTCCTGCTGAAGTTCAACCTAGGAAACTTATTGAGGGTCCAGGGCCTTCCCATTCAGTATTTCATTTTATTCTTGAAAAAGAAAATGCTCCTAATCACTGCATTCACTAGATTATTTCTGGTAAAAAAAAAAAAAAAAAAAAACACCCAAAAACTCAACTCTGGCTAGCTTAAGCAAATGGGATTTATTAGAAGGATCCTGGGGCAGCTCACAAAACCAAAGGAACTATCCAGCAACCATGACTTGGTGAGGTTTGTGCCCCTTCTCCAGGGCAGCTCCCTGGTTCCAGCCTCTGATCTCTTGATTCCAGATTCCTGGAGAGAGAGAACCTGGCTGGCCCAGTTAGGTCTGGTGTCGAAGAGGGAAGGGTTATGCAGTACCAACACTGGGAGCCACCACTATGTATCAACCAACCCCCCACCACCAAGTAGAATTCCTTTTGCACTGGACAACCACCGCTATAACCATAATATTGATTTATGCTGTGCTGTTATCTGCCCCATGGCTGCATGGCAACTGTGTGAAGGTCAAGGAACTCCTCTGGGACAAGCCTGAGGACTGTTTGACTTAGGACAGTCCATCTGGCTCACATCGATGCCCGAAACTGACCAGAACCAACCCACTCACTCAGCTTCCATCGAGAGGTTTGAGTAGTGTTACCCCAAGAGAGGAAGGAAAGAAGGGGTGTGGGCATCCTTGGCTTGAACACGTGAATGCCTGTCAGAGCGGGCCCTATCCATGGGAGCACTGGGGCATTTTTGTCCCATGGGTTTAAGTCTTGAGTTTTACTTGGGATCTTCAGATGAGCATAACTCTAACTCTCTGGTGTCCAAGGGAATGTGCCCTGAAAGCATCAGTGTCTCCCCAGTCCCAGGAAGGAGGAAACAATGGATGAGGGAAGGCCACCCTGAGCAAAGAGGTCCCCCTGGTTCCCAAACATGAACTCCTGTTCCCATGTAACTTTTCTCTCACTGTCTAGCAGCAGGCTGAGGGATCCCGCTCATCCACCTTTTAATTAAGGAAAGCAGAATTTCAGCTGAGAGACTGGAAAAGAGAGAAGGATTGATCAGTTCACTGGTAAATATCAGCTAGGGTCCAGGCTGAGGGGAGAAGGTTGAATAGCCAGAGAAGAGGCCAAATCCTTAGAGAGGAGGTTGGGCTGGAGCTTGGGAAGTGAGGAGCACTGGGCCTGTCCAGCCTCGTGGAAGGCGCAGCTGGGATGCAACGCCTCTGGGACATGTATGAAGCATATGTGTTACTCTGGGGCAAGGCAGGCTGGGGAAGGAAGTAGCGGTCCCAGCTAGGCTGTGGCACATGGTGTTAGACATGAGAGCGGGATGCATGAATTTGCTCTGCTTCTGTGGGTCCTCCATGTGATGGTGTACAGTTGGGCAACAGACAGTGGTGCCCTGGCAGGGGGCGAATGGGAGCTGACATCCAACGCACACTTCACTTACCAAGCCATGAGCTTGAGAAGCTGCAAAGAGATGCCGTGTAGGCTGTGGGCTCGTGCGCGGCTCTTTAGTCTTTAGCTTAGATCTGGTACCTGAAGAGCCTCCACGTACAAGAACTTCGGTCCCCTTGCTTGGCCCACTTGGTGTAATTTCCAGAATTTCCATGCTCCTCGGGCCTGAGTGACACACCTCTACTGGCAGCAAGACAGAATTTTTATGTTTTTAAATTTTTTTTTTTTTTTGAGACAGGACCTTACTCTGTCGCCCAGGCTGGAGTGCAATGGTGCCATGTCAGCTCACTACAGCCTCAACCTCCCGGGCTCAAGTGATCTGCCTGCCTCAGCCTCCTGAGTAGCTGGGACTACAGGTGCATGACACCACGCCCAGCTAATTAGAGAAGAAAAATTTTAGTAGAGACGAGGTCTTGCTATGTTGCCTAGGCTGGTCTCAAACTCCGGGGCTCAAGTGATCTTCCCGCCTTAGGCCCCCAAATTGCTGGGATTACAGGCGTGAGCCACTGTGCCCAGCTCACAAGATAGAATTTTGAAAAATGTATCTTGAGCCTCTCTTTCTCTTTCTAGTTCTTTAAGATTAAAGAAATCAAATAAGGTGATAGTCCTGAAGCCCTTACAGGCAGAGGTGTCCTCAGCTGTGGGTGAGGAGGTATTCGTCCCCAGCCAGAGATATTCTGAGTGGGGAGAAACGTTCTCTATTGATGACACAGGGTGGGCCCTATGGGAGCAGCAGCATGGCCCTGCCTTCGACCCAATGCTGAGAGGAAAGGGGCCTCGGGAAGGGGAGACTGAAGCCAGGACAGGGCGGGATGCTCAGAAAGAATGACAGTGGAGCTGCTGCCCTCCTCGGACACCCTCCATCAGGACAAAAGAGCTGGGCCTCCACTCCCTCAGCAGAGGGGACAGCAGCCACGGGCTCTTCACCTGCCCCATGAACTCAGGATTAGGGAGCTGAGAGTTGCCTTGAAAATCTTTACCCTGACACTCTTGAGCCACTTGAGATGGGCACTTGAAGCCTGACCTGTGTGCAGTGTGTGCACAATTCTCTAAAGTGGCCTTGATGCCATGTTCATAGTAGGGACATGGCACCTACATCTCCCCTTTCTCTCTGGCCGAGCAGATGCAGGAGCTGGAGCAGAGGCTGCTGGAGGCAGAGCAGAGAGCAGAGAATGCCGAGACCCAGGTAACCAGGGGAGGGGATTGGCGGCATCAGTATGCAGGGGATTGACTGTCAGCCCTTCCAGGCCCTTCCCATGGACACAGGTGGACACACACATCACCAGCAGTGCTGTGTTATACCTGAACAAATGAGTGTGCATGGAGCTTTCTGTGGGAATAGAGTCTTTGGGTAAAGATCCATATAGCAACTGGGTATAGTATTGCAAATAGGCTGGACTATGCTATGGTAACAAACTAAGTCTGAAGTCTCAGTGGTTTATCACATTTAGTTCTCACTCATGGAACTTGTCCATTGAGGGTTAGCCAGTGATTCCGCTTCCACAGTCACTCAGGAATCCAGGTTAAAGGAAGCTTGCCTATCTTACAGCTGGACCATTTGGAATACACAGCCTTCTTGGTTGCCATGGCAAAGAAAGAAAGCTGGATGTCTGTGCACTAGCTTTTACTTATTTTTAAAATTTATGTATTTTTATTTTTTATTAGAGATGGGATCTTGCTCTGTTGCCCAGGCTGGTCTCAAACTGCTGGGCTCAAGCTATCCACCCACCTCAGCCTCCCAAAGTGCTGGGATTACAGGCATGAGCCATGCAACTGACCTTATTTATTTATTTATTTATTTATAGAGACAGGGTCTCACTAGTTGCCCAGGCTGGTCTGAACTCCTGGGTTCAAGCAATCCTCCTGCATCAACCTCCCAAAGTGCTGGGATTACAGGTGTGAGCCACCACACTCACCCTGCACCAGCTTTTAAATACTTCAGCCCAGCCAGGTGCGGCAGTATGCACCTATGGTCCCAGCTACTTGGGAGGCTGAGGCTAGAGGATCCCTTGAGCTCAGGAGTTTGAATCTAGCCTGGGCAATATAGCAAGATCCTGTCTGTTTTTAAAAATTTTTTAAATAAATAAATATATACATACATACATACTTGAGTCCAGAAATGATGCACCATTTCCACTTGGACCCCATTGGTTGGATCAATGACATGGCTCCATCTAGCTGCAGGTGGGTTGAGAAATATGAGGCAGCACATGGCTGTCCAGTGAACAGTAAATATCTCTACCATGGTGGGGTTGGGACAGTTGCTCTCCTAGGCTGTTTGTCCTGCTCGATTCATTTCTACTGGGATCCACAGAGGTCAATGGCACAAGACCAGTGCTTTTTCCACTTACCATCTCCTCTGCCCTCCTCGTACCCATCTCTCCATTACTATGACCTAGAGTAGCCAAAATGAGTTTCTTCTTTGTTAGTCCTTCTTTTGCTCAGATTGGAGCTTTATAAACGATAATTGGATTAATTGGCTCAGACTGCCCTGGGTAAGGGCTGTGCCTGGGAGTCACAGCCTGGGGCATCAGAGGGTGTCCCATCCCACGTTACTGGCCACTGCACACCCCGTGTGAATGATGGGAGATACTATGAGATCATTGTACTTTTCAGGTGGGTGTCATGGAAGAGAAAGTAAAACTGTCCAATCTGAAGAATGTGGACTCTGCGGGGAGCCTGCACCGGAAATACCAAGAATTGCTGAAAGCCATAAAGGGCAAAGATGAGCTCATCAGCCAGCTGGAGGCTCAGCTGGAGAAGCAGGTAAGGGCTCATGCGCAAGGGAGCACCATGCCTTCTTCGACATCTGTCCCGCTGGCCCCCAGCTTCCTGAGCTGGTCTGCTCAAGCCCTCGAGTGCTGGGGAACTCGCTTCCTCCTAAGCCTGTTCTTTTATGTGGAAATTTCATTATAGGAAGGGCTGTTCCTCCCACATCTGCTCATTAGAAGCCAAGCAGGGGATAGAGTAGAACAAGGAGCTTGGAGGCAGACTGACCTGGGTGTGAAGCCCACCTGTAGCACCTGCTGCTTCTGACAGTGGGCAAAGCTTTTAAGCCACTGATTCTTATTTTACACATTTATAAAAGAAGGTGGAAACACCTCATAGGGCTGTTGGGAGAAGCATCCTGTGTGACCTGTGCCTAGCGTCAGGCACGTGGTCAGTACTTGGTAAGGAGAGCTTTTCTTTCTCCATTCTGGCCTTGTCGTGTCCTGCCAAGATGAGACACTTGATACTTGGCTGTAGTATGATCAGAGCTGCGCAGAACTGGATGGTCAGTCATGGCCAGCTGGTTGCCCAAAGTTTCTCAATGAAGCTGAAGAGGCAGAGACCAAAGTTGCTGCCTCCTCAGAAAACCAGGGTCTTCCCTCCTGAGCACATGGGAGCCCAGGAGAGGCCACGGCCCAGCATTTCAGCTCCACTCGGCACCTTTGCTCCTGAGAGGACTTCTGGAACATCCTCCTGCCAGTTCCTGTGTCCTGCCTTCTCCCCTTCACAATCTCACCAACTCCATCCCAGTTCTGTCCCTTTCCTCTGCCACTGACCTCACCTACCCAGCTTTCCCCTTGTGCCAGAGTGCCATCATTTCCAACTAAACACCCCGCAGTCTGGACAGATGACTTTTAATTTCCTACACATGCCTTCTCCATGTGGGATCCTGATGGTGCCTTCCAACCATCATGGGCAGATTCATGTTTACCCATCAGCATTCATCGAATAGGCCCTCAATGGAGGTGACTTTGTATGCTGTGGGGTACCATGTGTTCCTGAAAAATGATGGAAAAATAGAATTTTGACACATGGAATCTCTGACCAATTCTTCTGTTGATTTTAGACATACCTTCTCTTCTGAGTAGCTCATAGTTAGAAGCGGCAGCATCCTGGGGGTTAGTGGACAAAATGACTCTTGCTAAAGCTCCTTAGGTCAGAAAAAAAGTCATTTTACAATCGGAATCAGTAGGTCAAGATCATAAAAGAAAGGGCACTGTTTTGTGAGTCAAGAGACCTGGTTTTAGTCCCAGCTGTGCCATGAATGGACAGAGGCAAATCATTTGTTGCCATAGCCTTAGTTGCCACAGAACTACAAAGACAGTATCAAACCAGGTCAGGGTCGGCCAACTTTTTCTGTAAAGGTCCAGGTAGTAACTATTTTAGGCTTTGTGGGCCACAGGTCTCTGTTGCAACTGGTCAAAGCTGCTGTTGTAACATGAAAGCAGCCACAGATAATACATAAATGAATGAGCATAGCTGTACTACAGTGCAACTTTATTGACAAAAACAGGTCTGGTTGGGGGCAAGCAGATGGAGGACTGGATTTGGCCTGAAAGCCATTGTTTGCCACACCTTAAACTAGATGACCTTTAAGGTCCTTCCAGCTCTGAAATACTGAGAGTCTGACGTCTGACGCTGGGATTACAGGCGTGAGCCACCGTGCCCGGCCAGGCTGCTCCTCTTTAGATACAAACCTTTTCAATCATCTCCTCTTTTGACTATTTTGATGGAAATACCTCAGCGATCTGCAATTTCGCCTTATGTTTAAACTATAAACGTAATACATACATGCTTATAGTAAAAAATACAAAAGTGGCCAGAGGACTATAAAACAACAAGTCACCTCTCTCTCCCTCCCCAATCCTTGATTTCCACTCCTCACTGTTAATGTTGCTTGCATATGGAAGCACAGCATTCTTCCATGGCAAGGATGTGCCGTGTTTATTCAGCCAACCCCTTAGTGGTGAACACTTCGACTATTTCCAGTTTCGAGTTTTTAAATTTTGTGTTACCTTATCAAATAATATTGCAACAAACGATTTCTGCTCACTGGCTTTGCAAGGTCAGTGGCACGCACACTTGACGTTTCTTGGAGTCTCCCACCTCCAGTCAGTCAGTCTCCTGGTGACTGTTGGGATTAACAGAAGGCCCTCTCTTTCTTGCAGAAGCAGATGAGAGCAGAGGAAGCAAAAACTGTTCAAGAAAAAGCTGCAAAGATCAAGGAATGGGTGACACTCAAGTTGGCAGAGGTGGGTTGGAAACTCATCTTGGCGGCCTTCCCTGACCCCCGGAGTTTCCTGCCCCCTTCTGTCTGGGGTGCCTCGGCTGACCTTTGTTCTGTCCAGCACTTGTTCTGCATTCAGCCTCCATGCTGAGACACCGTGGTTCACTTCCCCTTTCCTTTTGTCTTGGTTGGGTCTCCCTGGAGCTCCTGACTAGCTTGGTGCTGGATTTAAGTTTGGGAGAAGGAATGTGTCTCACTTCTAAAAAGCCCCCTCAGTTTCTTTCTAGGAAGCCCACACAGGCCATCATCCACTCGCTTCACTGTCTCTTTTATTATTTATTATTATTACTTATTTATTTATGAGACAGAGTCTCGCTGTCTCGCCCAGGCTGGAGTGTAGTGGTGCAATCTCGGCTCACCGCAACCTCCGCCTCCTGGGTTCAAGGGACTCTTGTGCCTCCCTCAGCCTCCCTGAGTATCTGGGGTTACAGGCACGCGCTACCACGCCCAGCTAATTTTTGTATTTTTAGTAGAGACAAGTTTCACCGTGTTGGCCAGGCTGGTCCTGAACTCCTGACATCAGGTGATTCGCCCATCTCGGCCTCCCAAAATGCTGGGGTTACAGGCGTGAACCATCGCACTGTACTACTTTCTCTTTCATCCTCTTAGTTCTTTTTAACTATTTGTATGTGTGTGGTAAAATATACATAAAATGTACCATTTAAGTGTACAATTCAGTGACATTAAGCACATTCACAGTGTTGTGCAGCCATCACTGCTATCTATGTCTAAAACTTTTTCATCACCCCAAACAGAAACTCTGTACCTGCTAAACACTAACTTCCCATTCTCTCTTCCCCCAGCCCCTGGTAACCTCTATTCCACCTTCCTTTTCTATCTTCCATTTTTGTAGTTTATCACATGCTGTACCTTTGTTTAGGAAACTCAGGACTTGAAGCTACAGTGCTATAGCAAACAAACAGAAAACAACCTCCTTCTAAATAAAAGGAGTGGGAATTGCAGTTTGGAAAAGGTTGAACATGCTTTTTTTTAATTTTTTGAGACGGAGTCTCGCTCTTGTTGCCCAGGCTGGAGTGCAATGGCGCAATATCGGCTCACTGCAACCTCTGCCTCCTAGGTTCAAGCAATTCTCCTGCCTCAGCCTCCTGAGTAGCTGGGATTACAGCTGGGATTACTAGCCACCATGCCTGGCTAATTTTTGTACTTTTAGTTGAGACGGGTTTCATTATGTTGGCCAGGCTGGTCTTGAACTCCTGACCTCAGGTGATCCACCCACCTCAGCCTCCCAAAGTGCTGGGATTACAGGCGTGAGCCATCACGCCTGGCTGACGAACATACATCTTTTCCTCTGTGCTCCCCACACAAGTAGTTCACACCTGCAGGAGGGTATCGGCTCATTTTGCCTTCTATCCCCTTCTTTGGATGCATATCTCAGGTCACCTGCTAGGCTGCAAGTTCTTGGGGACAGAACTGATGCCTGGCTTACCTGCATATTCTCACAGTCCCAACCCTTGCTAAAAGATACTCAATAGAAGTGTGTTGGACTTAATTTAAAAGAAAATGCAGGCTGGGGGTGGTGACCCATACCTATAGTCCCAGCAGCACTGTGGGAGGCCTAGGCAGGTGGATTGCTTGATGCTAGGAGTTTGAGACCAGCCTGGCCAACATGGCAAAACCCTGTCTCTACAAAAAATACAAAAATTAGCTGGGCATAGTGGCATGCACCTGTAGTCTCAGCTACTCGGGAGGCTGAGGTGGGAGGCTAAGGTAGGAGGATGGCTTGAGCCCTGGAAGCAGAGGTTGCAGTGAGCCAAGATTGCACCACTGCACTCCAGCCTAGGTGATAGAGCCAGATCTTGTCTCAAAAAAGAAAAGAAAAGAGCACTTTGGGAGGCTGAGGTGGGCAGATCGTTTGAGTCCAGGAGTTTGAGACCAGCCTGGGCAACATAGCGAGAGCTTGTCTGTACAAAAAATAAACGAAATTGGCTGGGCCTGGTGGTGTGCGTCTATGGTTCCAGCTACTCAGGAGGCTGAGGTGAGAGGATCACTTGGGCCTGGGAGGTCAAGGCTGCAGTGAGCCAAGACTGCTCCACTGCACTTCAGTCTGGCCAACAGAACGAGACCCTTTACAAAAAAAAAAAAAAAAAGAATTGAAAAAGTACATCTAAACCTGTAGGCTGGGTGTCCTAAATCTTCATTTTTCTTTTTGCTCAGCTTGAGATGGAGAATCAGCATCTGAAAAGCCATAATCAGCACCTGGTGGAGCAGGTGGGAGCCCTTCAAGATGCACTAGAAGGTAGGCAGGCCAGGGTGTGCAGGTGTGCGGTAGGTGTGTGTGGTGGATGTGGGGCTGAACTACGGGAGCTCTCAATGTGACTGTTTTTACCCCAACCACAGCTATTCAGATAGCTCCTTCGCGGAAGCTGCTGGTGCCCCCCCACGGAGCTGCAGAGCAGGATTCGGTCCCTTCAGAGCCGGGAATCCAGCCCACGGGCCAGAACAGTGGCTCCCAGGCCGAGGGTCTGAAGGCAGCTGTGCTTGCACCTTCCCCAGGTGCCCTGCAGAGCAAGGACTCTGTTTCTGAAGCAGCAAGTCCCTCGGAGGATTCTAGTTCCAGCACGGTCCATTCTGGGGAAATGGTAGAGGCCAAGCCCCTTCAACCTCATCTGGGAAGAGAGGGCCCTCCCCACCAGCCATGCATGAAGCTTCGTACCTTCAGATGTGGTTCAGCTTCCTGGGGTGAGGGTCTGGTTACTGCCCAGAGAGGGATGCTCCCTGGGACAAAGACCTCTGCCAGGGAAGGTGGCCCTGGCAGCAGTCTGACCCTACCAAAGATGCGGGCTCCTGGCACCCCACGGGACAGCATCCAGTTGACCAAAAGGCACCACAGCCAGCCCCAGGTGGGCCATGGGCACTTTGACCGTGTGGTGAGCATTGAGATTGGGGCCTTCTCAGCCCTCCACCCCTCTGGCCTTCCTGAGCTGGAGTCCCGAGCTAGGTACCGGGAGGAACCAGAGAAGATGGAGATGGAGGAGCCACCCCCAGCAGGGAAGAATGAGGAAAGAGAGAGCCCGCAGGCCCTTGGAGCTGAGCTGGAGGAAGTGGAGCTGGGTAACAAGCCACCTACACCCCCGCTGCACCAGTTTTCATCCTGGGTAAGAGGCAAGCTCCGGGCTGGGCAGAAGAGCAGAGCTAATGACAAGAACACTGCTGGCTGAGCACAGCCATGCACTGAGCAGGAAAGGAGGCTGCTGGCATCCTCATGGTGGCCGTGGCAGGCAGGTACCATGGAGCCTGTGCAGACCACCCAACCAGTGAGGGTCAGAGCTAGAATTCAGAATGATGTGAATGGCAGTTGACTGTCATTTCCTGAGTGCTCACCGTGCACCATACATCAAGCTGGGTGCCTTGCATACCTTTCCTCATTGAATCTTTGTGAGTCTTTCAGATGGTCTGGTATAATGGTCAAGAGCATAGGCCCCAGAAGCAGACCACTAGGGTTGAACTGTTAACTATGTGACCTTGGGCATGTTACTGAACCTCTGTGCCTCAGCTTCCCTATCTATAAAATGGGGATAATAGTACCTACTTTATAAGGTTGTTATGAAAGTACTTACAGTAGTGGTTCACAGTAGGTGGTAGGTAAATGTTGGCTCCCTTCTCCTTCTCCTTCCCCTTCTCCTTCCCCTTCCCCTTTCCCTTTCCCTTTCCCTTCCCTTCCCTTCCCTTCTTGCCCAGGCTGGAGTGCAATGGCACGATCTTGGCTCACTGCAACCTCTGCCTCCTGGATTCAGGCAATTCTCCTGCCTCAGCCTCCCAAGTAGCTGGAATTACAGGTGTGTGCCACCATGCCCAGCTAATTTTTTTTCTTTTTTTTTCTTTTTGAGACGGAGTCTTGCTCTGTTGCCCAGGCTGGAGTGCAGTGGCACGATCTTGGCTCACTGCAAGCTCTGCCTCCCGGGTTCTCCTGCCTCAGCCTCCCGAGTAGCTGGGACCACAGGTGCCTGCCACCATGCCCAGCCAATTTTTTGTATTTTTAGTAGAGATAGGGTTTCACCATGTTAGCCAGGATGGTCGTGATCTCCTGACCTCGTGATCTGTCCGCCTCAGCCTCCCAAAGTGTACTTTTTATAATTTTAGTAGAGACAGGGTTTCACCATGTTGGCCAGGCTAGTCTCAAACTTCTGACCTCAAGTGATTCACCTGCCTAGGCCTCCCAAAGTGCTGAGATTACAGGCAACTGCACCAGGCCAGCTTCCTTACTTGTAACATTGGATAAAATGTCTTGACGTCTGTCTGGTAGAAATATTTCAGAAGCAATGATCTGGTTGGTGGCCAGGGGTGGGGACACAGATGAAGCATAACTGACCACACCTCATTAATCTTTGCGGAGCTGGGTGATGGGCACATGAGATCATTCTTTTTTTAATTGAGACAGGGTCTTACTCTGTCGCCCAGGCTGGAATGCAGTGGTGGAGTCTTGGCTCACTGCGACCTCTGCCTCCTGGGCTCAAGCAATCCTCCTACTTCAGCCTCCTAAGTAGCTGGGACTACAGGCATGCGGCACCATGTCTGGCTAATTTTTGTATTTTTAGTAGAGACAGGGTTTCACCATGTTGCCCAGGCTGACATTTTTTTTTCTTTTCCTTATTTTTTTTTGAGACAGGGTCTTGCTCTCTTGCCCAGGCTGCAGTGCAATGGTGCAATCACAGCTCACTGCAGCCTCAACTTCCCGGGCTCAAGCAATTCCCCCACCTCAGCCTCCCCAGTAGCTGGGACTACAGGCATGTACCACCATGCCCAGCTATTTTTTAATTTTTTGTGGAGATGGGCTCTCACTGTGTTGCTCTGGCTAGTCTCGAACTCCTAGGCTCAAGTGGTCCTCCCACCTTGACCTCCAAAGTGCTGGGATTACGGGTGTGAGCCACTGGTGTCTGGCTCTGTGTCTGACATTTTCCATGATAAAAAGTTAACATAAAAATGAGACAGGCTATAAAAATGACATTTCACAGGTCACCAGTGAAAATGGCCTGCGGGTATTAAGGGCTTCACACAGAGCCTGTGGGAAGGCTCCTTTCCTTGCAAGGAGTAAGGTGTGGTTTCTCCCTTTTACAGGTCAGGAAACCACTGTTCCCCACAGACTTAGGTACTTGCCCAAGGTCATGTGATAGTTAGTGAGGGAGCCAGGCTTTATTTATTTATTTATTTGAGAGACAGTGTCTTGCTCTGTCACTCAGGCTGGAGTGCAGTGGCACAATCACAGCCCACTGCAGCCTTGTACTCCTGGACTCAAGGGATCTTTCCACCCCAGCCTTCTGAGTAACCGGGACTACAGATGCACGCCACCACACCTGGCTAATTTTTTAAATTTTTCGTAGGGATGGAGTATCCCTATGTTGCCCAGCCTGGTCTCAAACTCCTGGCCTCAAGTGATCCTCCTTCGTCAGCTACGAGAGCCACCTCACCTGGTCTGAGAGCCAGGCTTTAAATGTAGTTCCAGCTGCTCTGAAGCCCAGCTCTCACACTCCAGCTATACTTCCTCTTAAGGGACATTGCCAGATCAAATGTCAGTCTTATTCATGGGCAGACATCCCCTCCACATATGCTGCTGGGGTGTGCAGCAATACCATGGGGGACATCTGAGCGTTGGCTCCTGGCAGCAGGAGGAATGAGGTCACTTGGGAGAGGGGGTAGAATCAGGGTGGACTCACCCCACACCACTGCTCGGGAGACCTGTATTTTCAGCAGTACCTCCCAGGGCCTCCTTTTGAAATGCTGGTTCTAAGCCAGGCACGGTGGCTTATGCCTGTAATCCCAGCACTTTGGGAGGCTGAGGCAGCCAGATCACTTGAGGTTAGGAGTTCGAAACCAGCCTGGCCAACATGGCGAAACCCCATCTCTACTAAAAATACAAAAATTATTTGGGCACGGTGGTGGGCACCTATAGTCCCGGCTACTTGGGAGCCTGAGGCAGGAGAATCGCTTGAACCCAAGAGGCAGAGGTTGCAGTAAGCTGAGACTGCACCACTGCACTCCAGCCTGGGCGATAGAGGAGATTGTCTCAAAAACAAAACAAAACAAAACAAAGAAATGCTGGTTCGGGAGGCGCACAGCCCTAGACTTTTGGGCTATATCCTTGTCAGTGACTGTTGACCAGCTTCTAGTTGTTACAAGGACACCTGGAAGACTGGAGACCCAGTTGAGCCAAGAGTGGGGCACATCAGGAAGACTAGGAGATGGAAGAGCACTGGTCCCCTGGGCTGCTGGCCCTCTTCTTGCTCTGGCGTCCAAACGCAGAGGTTGGGAACGGGGAGCAGTCAGGCAAGGAATGTGCAGCTGCTACCAGAAAGAAGCGTTGCTCCCTTTGCCATTTTGCCAAAATACAGCCATTCACTGTGATAGCTTAAGAGTGGGTCTTGGGCCGGGTGCAGTGCCTCACACCTATAATCCCAGCACTTTGGGAGACAGAAGCAGGTAGATTGCTTGAGCCCAGAAGTTCAAGACAACCTGGGCAACACGGCAAAACTCCATCTCTACCAAAAAAGATATAAAAATTAACTGAGCATGGTGGCACATGCTGATAGTCCCAGCTACTCAGGAGGCTTAAGTGGAAGTTAGGTTTGAGCCCAGGGAGGTGAAGGTTGCCATGAGTCAAGATCTTGCCACTGTGCTACAGCCTGGGTGACAGAGCCAGACCCTGTCTTAAAAAGAAAAAAAAAAAAAAAGAGTGGGTCTTCTCTATCTGAACAGGTTAAGAGTGTGTGTGTGAGACAGAGGGTGGAGGAGGAGAGGAGGAATGGGAAGACGAGGAGTTATTCTCTCCTCTTGTTCTGTATAGAAAGCATATCAGATGACATTCTCCCCAGGAACCTCAGCTGAACTCTGGGATGAAGCATTAAGGGGCAGGGGCAGGTCTTCCCATAGATCCTCCCTGCCCCCAGCTAGGCCCCGAGGACCCAAGAATCAGCCAAAAGAATGTAAGGAGATCTCATCCTGTTTGCTATCCCCTTTGTAACTTGCTCCTGGGGAAAACAAGACACAATGCTAGCTCCTTCCCAGGCCTCTGAGGCGTGATCACTCCTGTTCCAGGGAGGGCTTAAGAAATCACAGTGGCCAAACAGCCCAGCCTCTCTTTCTCCCAGGCAGTAACCATGGGCGGGGGAGGGGGTGGGGGGGTGGGAATGGGGCAGTAACCATCTGGAGGGGGAAAAAAAAAGAAATGTCAGAGGACATTTCTCAATCTGAGGGTGTGAGAAATACTTATGTACCTTAGAGTTTGGAAAGCCCTTTTTTCAGTTAATCCTTAAAACAACCTTGTGAGTTGGGCATTAGATAACCTTTTGTCAAACAGTTCTAGGTTTTGTTTCACCTAAATCCTTCAAACTTCAGTTTCATTTCCTCTGCAAAGTTAGAGGCCTATCCTTGGTTAAATTCCACCACCGCTGTGGGCAGAAATAATCCTTTTTATGCCTAATTTTACTTGGGCCTAGTGTATCTGCCCTACACGAGCACAAAAACTCCCTGCCCTGCTGCAGGGCCCTCCTTGGCCTCCTTCCTCACTGCCTCTCTGTCTCCTGCCTTGCTGCCCCTCCAGTGATCTCAGCGTCTCATGGCAGCACTCATCAGCTCTGCCCTCTCTCCTCCCAGGTGCCCCAGGGCTGCTGCTCTCCTCTGGGATACACCCCAATAGGCACCCACCTCCCTTCCAACACCATCTCCTAGCCCATCTGACCCCACCAGGTGACAGCACATCTAGCTGCCTCCCTGAGCCAGCAGGGCATTCCTCCAAAGGCTGACCAAAGGCTCAGTGGAGCAAACAGATATAGAAGGTGCAGGGAGCCATGTGGGTTGTTTATGAGCAATCGGGGCCATTAGGAAAAGCTCCTTTGGCCTTTGGCCTGTGGCCTACTTCAGACCCAGGATAGGCATTCTCCCAGTGTCTTCTGCATGGGGATGCTGGAGAACTGTTGGGCAAAATAGGCTTTGTAGATTGGCCCTGAAGCCTAGCCATAATACGACATTATTCCTGTAGGGGAAAAATGTGCCCTAAGTTCCCACATACGTTCATCACTGCACTGTTCACAATAGCAAAGACATGGAATCAACCCAAATGCCCATCAATGGTAGACTGGATAAAGAAAATGTGGCATATATACACCATGGAATACAATGCAGCCATAAACAGGAATGAGGTCATGTCCTTTGCAGGGATATGAATGGAGCTGGAAGCCATTATCTTCAGCAAACTCACGTAGGAACAGAAAACCAAACACTGCATGTTCTCACTTACAAGTGGGAGCTGGACGATGAGAACACGTGGACACAGGGAGGGGAACAACACTTAGCGGGGCCTGGCAGGGAAGGGCGGTGGTGGGAGAGTATTAGGGAAAAGAGCTAACGCATGCTGGGATTAATACCTAGGTGATGGGTTCTTAGGTGCAGCTGACCACCATGACACACGCTTACCTATATAAAAACCTGCACATCTTGCACACGTACCCTGGAACTTAAAAAACAAACAAATAATTTTTTAGAAAAAGAAACAATAGAGAATTTTTTTTAAATGTGCCCTAAGTTCCAAACAACTGGCTTACAAAAGAGCCCTTGTCGTGTGGCCCCAGTGGCGGCTTCATTATCAATATCCCTCACTTCTGGCGGTGAGATCTTGAGACCCAACGGTTTCTAAAACAGGTAGGATTCAGAGCAACAGGTTACTGACCCATCTTCTCTTGAACCTCCTTTGCCCCAAAGGTGAAGGGTGGAGGCAAGACAGGGAACTGTTGGGCACTGATTATATTCCAGGTGTTAAATGCTTACATTAAGTATTTCATTGATTCTCACAGCAGCCTGAAAGGTAAGTATTATTACCCCCATTTAGAGCAGAGGAAAATGAGTCTCAGAAATGAAGTAACTTGCTCAAGATTTATTAGCCAGTCACTGCCCCCCGCAGGTCTGCCCACCCCCAAAGCCATGCTTTTTCCTGCACATGCCTGGAGGGGGTGGGGTGGGCATGATGCTGGGCCCTGACCCTCCTAGGACCTCGTGTTTCAGGAGAGCCGGATCTACGCTGTGGCCACATCGGGCATGCGGCTCTCAGACGTGTCTCCCAGAAGTAATACTGCCTGCTGCGGTGAGTTCCACATGTGGGAACTTAGGGCACATTTTTTCCTCTACAGTGAGTCCCCACATGAGGCTTGGAGGCACCAAACACCCAAGGTGGGCAGGGTGGGCAAGCGGGGAGGAGAAGACTCCAGGCAACACCCAGGGCCAATGTTGCCTGGCACCCTGTTCCCCTCCCCAGCAGGTGAAGTTCAGGTGAAATCACAGCAAGGCCCACCTAGGAGGGAAAGGGAAGTCGTACAGGTTCAGCCCATCACAGGGAAGTAGCCAGTCACAGAGCTGGAAGGGATCTGAGGGGGGCCTCCAGCCCAGCCTCCCACCTGCACAGGCTTCCCTTCTGCAGTGCCAGGGCCGTGGGTGGGAGGAGTCCCAAGTGTCCTGATTTACATGGACCCCACTCACTGGCTCCTCTCCAGCCAGCCACCAAATCTCCACAAGGGGGGGCTGTGGGGTGGTCCCATAGCCGCATGATTTGTAACTCACATCTGCAACAGTGGAACACTGTGCAAACGTCATGGAGGAGAAAATGGTTAAAGGGTAAGGCCTTTGGATTCTATTGTGAGGGATCCTTTACCACATGGAGATCATGGTCCCCAAAGTGAGTCAAGGGGAGAAGATGAACAGAGCCCTGGCCCCCCTCTTGACATCTGTCACCGGCTTGCTCCTGGAGGGAATGCCATCTGCCCAGTTCTCTGCTTCTCCCACACCTCTTCCTGGGTTATGCCCTTGAGTAATCTCATTCCTCTCTTCCCTGCTCAGCTTCAAGCCCTCCTGCCCTTGCTTCCCCTGGGTCTTTCTCTGGCCTGGTCTACAAGAATGTCACTGTGCCTGTCTACACAGCACTGAAGGGGGTAAGAAACTGCTGCACAAATAGGGGGTGTCTCATCAGCAAAGGCCCCTGGCCTCACCATCCAATGACCGGAGCGGGGCTCTAGGGCCAGGCTTCTTTATTTTATTTTATTTTATTTTTTATTATTATACTTTAAGTTCTAGGGTACATGTGCATAACATGCAGGTTTGTTACATATGTATACTTGTGCCATGTTGGCGTGCTGCACCCATCAACTCGTCAGCACCCATCAACTTGTCATTTACATCAGGTATAACTCCCAATGCAATCCCTCCCCCTTCCCGCTAGGGCCAGGCTTCTGCACATGGTTACCTTGGCCAGGGAGCTCAGCCCAGCATATGTCATTTTGTTTTATTGTTTATTAGGTTGTTATTATAAAAATTCCACATTGACAAAAATTTGAATCAGTATGAATGTGGACAAGGTAAGAAGGTTAAGCCTATGCCCGCTGTATGGGCCTCCCCATCTTTTCTCATGTCTGCCCCACTCCCCAGGTCCCAGAGGGCAGCAGGGCTCCTTCTAGAATTATTTAGGTATATTCCAACTTATATTCCCGTAACGTCATTACATTTTAAAAACAAAAATCAGATATAATTGCAATATTTTCATACACATTTTTGTCTCTGTTATTGGTTTGTGAATCATAATAGTAATACTTGATAAAATTTTTTATAGAAGAATAAAAAACCAAAAGTGAAATTTCCCCTCACATGGCTTTTCCCTAATTCGTAAGCCCAGAGGAAGCTGTCGTGAATGGTTTAGTGTTTATTCAGTAAGGCCTTTTGATGCATTTATAAATATGCAGCACATTCTCACTGTCTCCTGTGTGCACACAAAAGGTGCTCATATACATGTCATTCTATGCCTTGCTTGTTCACCTAACCACATGAATAACCACGTCAGGTTATCCTTCCCTACCTCCTCTTTTTTTTCCGAGACGGAGTCTGGCTCTGTCACCAGGTGGGAGTGCAGTGGTGCGACCTTGGCTCACTGCAACCTCCACCTCCCGGGTTCAAGCAATTCTCCTGCCTCAGCCTCCCAAGTAGCTGGAACTACGGGCACGCACCACCACGCACAGCTAATTTTTGTATTGTTAGTAGAGACGGGTTTCACCATGTTAGCCAGGATGGTCTTGATCTCTTGACATTGTGATCCACCTGCCTTGGCCTCCCAAAGTGCTGGGATTACAGGCATGAGCCACCGCGCCTTCTATAGGTGTCCAGTACCCTTGGTATCAAAGCACCATAACTATTAATACCTAAAGCTTTCCTCCAATGATAATTTAGGCTGTGTCCCTATTTTTCTCTAATATGAATGTTGCCATGAACATCGCTGTGCACATATGTCTTTGTGAACTTATATCTACATATTTCTGTAGGACAGAGTTCTAGAGGTGGGATTTCTGGGCAAATTATATGCATGTTTTAATTTTTGACAGGTACTGCCAAATTACCTTCTAAAAATGCCTTACACACTAGCGTTTCGTTTTCCTCATCTTCTCCCCATACTCTCACCAACACTTAGTCACTTTAAATGTTTGCCAATGGAGATGCAATCATCGATTGTTGCGACCCTACACATTTTTAAAGCTTGCGTGGCACACTTGGTCTGTGGTGTAGCTTTTGGGCCCCCTAGTGGCAAGGAGTGAGGATTACAGTGGGCAGGCGTTCAGTCGTGATGGGCAGCTGCTTTGGGGACCGCAGAAGATGGTGTGTGGGAAGGGAGGCCTGAGAAACATGGAGGTCATGACACAGGAGTGAGGCCAGGAGGGACCTTACACTGGACAGTTGTCTGTTCAGAGTCTTGACTGGGGGTTGGCCACACCATGGACGCTTGGAGCAGGAGTGCAAGCTGCAGGGTGGGAGAGGACTGTTTTGCAGCCTGAGCTGCAGTGAGGGAGGGGCCTGTCTTGCAGAGAGCCACGCAGATCAGCAACATGCCCTTTATGGACGAGTCCTCTGGGTCCGACGATGACTGCAGCTCTCAGGCGAGTTTCCGAATGTCGGTGCCCTGCTCTGAGTCCAGGAAGACCAGTGGACTAGGCAGCCCCCGGGCCATCAAGAGAGGTACAGAGAAGGGGAGCAGGGGCAGGGTGCAGCAGCAAGGAGTCCCTCACCTCTTCCCATGGGCACTTGAACATGGGGATCCTCACTTGATCTGAGCTCATGACCCCCCCCAGCAGCTCCACCTCCAGCCCCAGAAAGCGGGTCCCGGGTGGGTGGTCAAGGCTCAGCAGCTCCCGGGCTGCATGAGTCAGGGAGGTGTGGGACCCGGGCCTTGACTCCTCCTCCCTCGGCAAGGCGTCTCCATGTCCTCACTGAGCTCGGAGGGTGACTACGCCATCCCCCCAGATGCCTGCTCGCTGGACAGTGACTACTCAGAGCCTGAGCACAAACTGCAGCGCACCTCATCCTACTCCACCGACGGGCTGGGCCTGGGCGGGGTGAGCCGGGAAACGGGCGGGGGCAGGGTGGGAGCAGAATGTCAGCAGAGGCTGCTGGGACCCTCAGCACAAGACACAGGCAGTAGCCGCCTGACGTGAGGGGTCCCTAGAGCTGGGGGATGGGGGCAGGGGGCGTGGGCTGGGGGTGTAGTTATGGAGTCAGACACAGACCCCACGAGGAAGGAAGGAGGGAGCCCAGAGAGCTCCTGGAATACCAGCAATGGCCAGTTACTGAGAGCCTGCTGTGGCCCACCAGGCCCCGTGAGGAGTTTTCCATATATGACTTTGTTTTATCACCTGGAATGCTAATGCAAGCTAACATTTATTGAACTCTTAGAGGGTACCAGGCACTGTGCTCAGTTTCCAGGCATTGTCTCATTTGTCCTCACAATCCTCTTGGGGTCATTAGCCCATTTTATGGATGAGAAGCCTGAGGCTCCAAGCTGTGCCACTACATGCCAGGGCTAGCATCCATCCAGATGTAATTCCCCATCCCTTGCTCACACCTCTCTACTGCCCCATCATCTCCCTGGCTCCATGACCCTCCAGTCCCGCCTGGCTGGTGTGTCCATGGTCGCCCAGACCTGCCTTGCCCTCTCCCTGCTCTGTGCTGCCTGGAATGGTCTTCTTCCTTGTCTCAGTCTTTGAGGGAGTGGCTGACCTGTCCTAACAAGGCAAGCTCAGGGCCGGCTCTCTCCTGAGGCTCTCGCTGGCCAGCCTCTCCCTCTAGCAGCCCCTGCTCTGCTACCTTCTCATAGTGAGGCCTTCCCCAGCTAGCACGGAAGCCCTTCCTTGGCAGGACCACCCATGTTTTATTTAGTCCTCCCTGAACCGTAGCAGGGTATGGTATTCTGAAAATACACTGAGTAGGTACTCAATAATTTTGTATTTCATTGATGACAGAGTAGTGAGGCAGCTGGACCACTCGGACCTGTGTGATGTCTGGGAGCTCTGAGTGATTTCCCCTTTCTTCATCTTCCCCCTACACCCTTCCACCCCTCAGGAGTCACTGGAGAAGTCGGGCTACCTGCTGAAAATGGGGAGCCGGGTGAAGACGTGGAAGAGGCGCTGGTTTGTCCTGAGACAGGGACAGATTATGTACTACAAGTCCCCGGTGAGAATCTCCCTGCCCAGCACTGCAGTCGAAAGGACTCCACGTCACACCCTGGACTATGTCAGATGGGATGGAGGAGGGGGAATGTGGCCCAAGGCCAGAGGGCAAAGGTCTGGCAGGTGGGGAGAGGCAACCTCACTGGACACCTGAAGCTTTGAGCCACACTTGGGGACCTAAGCCTGGCCATGAGTTCTCAGAATGAAATAGGGAGGTTCTCAGAAGGACCCATGTTCCTGATTGAGGTTCCATTTAGCTATAACCAGAATCTAGAGTAAGTCATCCATCATAACACAGCCGGAATGCTGGGAGTCGTGTTTCCCTTTGCTTCTGACCTGGAGGAAGAGCTAAGGGTAAATGAGGTGCTCCAGAAAGGCTCCACATTCAGTGGCTCTCCTCCCCGATACTTTCTGTACAGAGTGATGTCATCCGGAAACCTCAAGGCCAAGTGGATCTGAACTCCCGCTGCCAAATTGTTCGAGGGGAGGGTTCACAGACATTTCAGGTGAGCATGCTCCTAGCTGCTAGTATTTTAGACAGAGAGGTGCTGGGTTTGGATATGGCTATGAGTGAAACAAAGATGGGGCCAAATGAGCATGAATGAAAGACTTTAGATCAACATTTGGATGTGATCCTAACTTTGAGTACAAGAAAGGAAGATGAGATAGAATATGAGAGATGGAGTGAAGGAAGGAGAGACAGGGAGGAAAAGATGAGGAGGAAAAGAAAGGAGGGAGCACTAGGGCAGGCAGAAGGCCGGTCCCTTGGGTTCAGGGACAGGTGCCACCTCGGAGCCAGGTCCCGGTTACTCCATTCTCCCAGCGTGCTGCCCCGCCCCCACATCTTGCCCTCCACAGCTCATCTCTGAGAAGAAAACCTACTACCTGACGGCCGATTCACCCAGCCTGCTGGAGGAGTGGATCCGAGTACTCCAGAACCTGCTGAAGGTGCAGGCCACCGGGCCTCCAGCTCTGCCTCGGGGGGGTACCAAGCCCACCGTGAAGGGCTGGCTGACCAAGGTACAGGGTGGGGCTGATAGGGCAGGAACGTGTGCCTCCTGCGAGTCAGGGGAGTGAGGAGTGGGGTGCCGAGGTTGGTGGGGTCCCCCTTATACGGGGTTCCTTTCTCTGGGAGCCTCCTCACAGTGACTCGCTGGCCAGCCCTCAAACGTGGTCTGGCCACACAACGTGATGGCGAGTGATTCCCTGGAAACAAATCAGGGTCGTCGGAACAACTATTCTCAAGACAGAGAAGGGAAGGGATTATCTTGTATCCATTTTGAGGTCATTAGGGGCTGTCACCCACCCACACCTTGTACCCACCTCAGTGTTAATAATGGGAGGAAGAGACCTGGGTGAGGTAGGTATGGCCCCTCAAAGACTTAAAGCTTAAAGTATCCCAGGCCTACCCGAAAGACATTTTTATTAGGGCTCTTCTGGTTGAAAAGAGCAGAGAAGCAGTTGTTAATCCCAAGAAAATGGAAGTTAACAAGGAAGTACATTAGCTAGACCAGAACATCAGCAGGAACCAAAGCGACTTGCACTCAGCAAGCTCAGGGCTGGCAGGCTCGCTCTGTGCCTCTGCTTCTCGTTCAGTCTGTTTATGTCATTCTCCTCCACCCATGTGCAGCTTCTGTTCCCTCATGATGCATGGTTGCCCAAGGGCTTCAGCCTGCTGTTTTCCCTCCCTCCCTCCCGGCACCCTGACAACTGTGGCCTCTGCCACCTAGCAAGTTCTTCCCATTTTCATATGCCTGGAGGGGACATCTGATTAGCCTGGCTAATCATTTCATGGCAGGTCATAGGTCACTGAATAGCCCATGATGGCTGGGGTGCCACAGGGCGCCATGGCACCCTCGCTGTGAAAGGGGTGGTTCCATTAGTAGGGAGCCCGAATGGCATCTCCATCTCTACCATAGGTCAAATCTGTCTCTCTGTGGCTTCTCTTTGCCAGTCCTGGATTTGTTTCTGGAGTCACCTAGTTCTCTTTGCCAGTGCTGGATTTACTTCTAGAGTCACCTACTTCTCATAATGCCAGTTCATTTCTGTCTTACAGGTAAAGCATGGCCACTCCAAGCTGGTCTGGTGCGCTCTTGTTGGGAAAACCTTCTACTACTATCGGAGCCATGAGGACAAGGTACTTCCTCAGCCTCCTCACAATACCCACTCTCCTGCTTCCCCTGAAGCATATGACCGCCGCTGCATGTCCTGGTGAAAGTCCCTACCCCACATAACCCCATGATAAATACAAAACCAGTTGGCTGGATCCCTCCAGAGTGTGAGATTCTGCCTGTCTGGGTTTCTGGTGCTTCTCCAAGCAAGCCTCATTCTGCTGCCAGCCTGGCTGGGATGCTATAGTCTCCACCTCCCCATCCTGTTGTCTGTCCATATCCACCATTCCCAGCTCCATGGAGCCTATGTATTCAGAGAAAGGAGACTCCCTTGTCCTCCACTGGCTCTCCCATTCATGGAAGTCTCCTGTCCACAGCGACCCCTGGGCTGCCTGCCTGTGCGGGACGCGCACATAGAGGAAGTAGATCGATCCTGTGACTCAGACGAGGACTATGAGGCTGGAGGAACCAGACGGTTGCTTTCCTCCCACTGCACCCTGGTGATCCACCCCGCAGAGCACAGCCCCACCTACCTCCTCATTGGCACCAAGCATGAAAAGGTAAGGAAGAGGGCTGGGCCTCCAGGGCCAGGCTTGGACCTGTGATTCTGATCTCTTCTCTTTCCCCTGAGCTTCTCAAAATTCAAGTTTATTTCCTTCTGGACACTTGGGCAACTAATATTCTCTGAATGGGAATACTCCTTTATACTGAATTTATTCCCAGTGACCAACACTGCTTCACTGAGGCCATGTGATAGAATCGCAAATTTGGAAACTTGGGTTCATGTTCACCTGATCCTCAGTCTTTCCAGGTAGCCCTGACTCATGCCAACCAAACTAGCTGAACCCCACATGGGCTTGGCCCCTTTAAGGAGTCCTCCTTGGAGCTCTTGCCTCCACTCTTCCCACGCCGTCCCCATCCGATGGCTTTCTGCCCTCTTCCAGGATACGTGGCTCTACCACCTCACAGTGGCTGCGGGTGGCAGCAGTGCCAAGGTGGGCACTGCCTATGAGCAGCTCATTGGAAAACTGATGGATGGTGAAGGAGACCCAGGTAAGGCAAGGGTGGCCACCACTGCTTGGGTCAGAGGGTAGTGGCTTGGTGACTATTGGTCCAGATTCCAAAGAAAGCAGTGTTGTACTCTGAAGCTGTTTTTAAAACATCTAAGCCACAGAGAGGAAGTTCCCATCCAAGCTCCAGGGCCCCTCTGTCTCCAGCTGAGACACTGAGGTGACCACTCTGCATCTGGGGGAGTTTATCTGGGAAGCAGGCTTTCCAGGGACCTGGGTAAATGTTTTACTTGGATCAACCTGCTGCGTTGCTGGCTGGGCAGAGAGGGTTGAGGAAAGAAGGTAGCTGGTTAATCTATAGTTAAGAGTTTGTAAATCAATGAGTGAAGCCTAAATTGGGATCGGACTAACCTGTTTGGAGTCTTTGTTTTGCTACTGATTCTCAGGGCCCTGAGGAACTAATTAATGGCATATACCACATACACCCCTTTACTACTGCTCTGAGGCTTGTTTCTGACCAATTCATGTGCTCCTCCATCCAGACCTGACACAGTAAGAAAGCGGCTCCCCTGCACACATCCACTTGCACTCAGACACCCATAGCCTTGCACACTCACCCCTACTGCCATTCCATGAGAAAGGCCATGCTTATATGAGGGGGCTCATTGCAGTGCCCACCTGTACCCCCCACACTCCATGGATGATAAACCCAGCACAACCCAAGTGTCGCAGATAAACCACTCTCTTCCCCATAAATTAAAGATGGCAGTGAATGGGAGGTGAGTCCCCTCTCAGTAGTAACTGTCCCTGCTCTCTGGTTCTGTGCTTTGGGCAGATTCGCCGCTCTGGAGGCACCCCATGCTGTGCTACAGCAAAGACGGCCTATACGCCTCCCTCACCACCCTGCCCTCTGAGGCCTTGCAGACGGAGGCCCTCAAGCTCTTCAAGGTAAAGGGGGGTGGCGGCCAGGCCCACCGCTGGGATACTTGCAATACTTGGGTGGAGAAGACCTGTGCCGTTGGGGACAACCCACAGAGGGATCTGGAGAGGAAGGGAAGGAAACTTCCTGGGGTCCCTATCACTTCCTGGATGGCAGGAATGTAATCCTGTCACTGGGAGGGAAGCAGCTCTGGAACGTCATGCACAAGTCCTTGGGAAATGCCAATGAAAACTCTCTCTGGGGGAGCTCCCCTCCTCCTGTAGCTAAGCAGAAAAGGCCAGGTTTATGTTGCTTCTGGACCTGAGAGATTCAGACCTATTTTAGCATGTTCTTTGTGAACGTCTGAGTTTTCTGGTTTTTTTTTTTTTTTTTAATGCATTTGTCTTGTTTATGTAATGAGAACATTTTAAAAAGGAAAGCTTCTACCCCAAAGTAGCCCATAGCCCCTTTTAGTAAGCAGAGATGCCCTCCAACAGTAGCAGTGCTCCCTCTTAGAAAGGGCAGTCAGTAAACTTGAACCTCCCTGGAGCCCTTGGGAAATGGCCAAGCCGCTGAGTTCTCCGAACCCAGGGGATGCTGGTCTGCTGTGCTCACTGCTGTTCCCTCCCAGTCCTGCCAGCTCTTCATCAACGTGCCGGTGGAAGCTGCCTCGGTGGACTACCACGTGTCCTTGGCCCAGACCGCACTGCAGGTCTGCCTGGTTCACCCCGAGCTGCAGAGTGAGATCTATTGCCAACTCATGAAGCAGACCAGCTGCCGCCCGCCTCAGAAGTACTCCCTCATGCAGGTAGGTATGCCAGGGGTACAGCAGCTGACAGAAGCCATTGGCAAGGGCTGGCAGGTGGGAAAGGTGGGAGGAGGTGACTGGACAGGCATACTGTGAGCCCAGCCAGCAGCCAGCCTCCGTGCTCCAAGCTGCATCAGTGCAGCTGAGCTGTCTGTGCACAGACAGGTGATTGCATTCTGGACACAGCCTGACCAAGCTGGCTGTCCCAGCACCCACAGCAAGTTGGGGGCTCTGGTTTGGGGAAAGAGTGCTGAAGGCTTTGTAACTCAGGGCTATGAGGACAGGTAGTGCTGTAGGCCCAGCACTCACCCTATGCTGTGTGTGTCCCTGGCAGTGCTGGCAGTTCCTCGCTCTGTGTGCTCCACTTTTCCTGCCTCAGCATCACTTCCTCTGGTATGTCAAGCAGCAGCTCCAACGCCATGCAGATCCCAGGTGAGTGAACCTGGCCATTCCCTCTGCCACTTGAGCATTGCCAACTGCAGCATGAATAAGAGGGATGAGAGGAGTCTAGGACAGACCAGATCACTCCTGTCCTCTGAAACCGCTCAGTGGTGGTGGAGACTTCACCCATTGCCATGTGCACAAATGGGTATGTGGGGGTCTGGGCATGCTTAAGCTTCTCTGCATGCCAATCCATGCATCCCTGGAGGTACTATGGCAACTCTTGCATAAAGCCACACTGCCCCCAAACTGTCCGCAAATGCTATTCTGTTGTTATGTTCTCTGGGTTCTGGAAGAAAATATCCATGCCAGCAACCTGCTATATAAAGGTCCTGAATGACAAATTAACGCCCCAGACCAGAGTCTTCAGGGCTTTTCTCACAACCTGCCCCAGCTACAGTTTTGGTCTTGGCTGAATCCGGATAGGGACCTGGGGTGCCAAAGTGGCAGGGATGAGCAGAGTCCATAATACTCCCTTCTTCTGTCTTTTTAGAAGTGAAACTGGCCAGTATGCCACCTACTGCCAGCGGGCAGTGGAGCGGACCCTGCAGACTGGGGAGCGGGAAGCCAGGCCGTCGCGCATGGAAGTGGTGTCCATCCTGCTGCGTAACCCCTTCCACCACTCCTTGCCCTTCAGCATCCCCGTGCACTTTACCAACGGGACTTATCAGGTGAGGAGCTGGGCGTGCTCCTTGCCCCGAGTCTTCTCACGTCATCATCCAGAGAATACCTCTGGGCCAGGTGGATGCTAAAGCTCCTTAGGCTTGGCAGATTCTTCACTGGCGCCCCAGAAGTAGATCTTATGAACTCATTGCATGAACAGGGAAGCTGAGATGCTGACTAAGAAAGTGGCATAAGAAAGGGCCTCCAAAAGATTGTTGGTAAAGGAGGGACCCAGGTATGCCCGGTAAAATTTACAGTGGATGGGCTCACATCCTCATGCACTGGCCCTTTGCCTATGAACACAGAAACCAACTTGCTTTGGCCTCTTGTATTTGTCTTTGCTCCTTTCTACCTGCTGTACCCAGTCCCCTCCACCAGCCCTAGTGAGCTCCTCTTGGGAAGTTCACTCAGGGGTGGAACCCTTCTCCCGTCTCAGGTGGTTGGTTTTGACGGCTCCTCCACGGTTGATGAGTTCCTCCAGCGGCTGAACCAGGAGATAGGCATGAGAAAGCCATCCCACTCTGGCTTTGCCCTCTTCACGGACGATCCCTCTGGCAGGGACCTGGAGCACTGCCTGCAGGGAAGTGTCAAGGTGACAGCCTCCCACTGAGCCGGCTGAGCCCCTCCCTGCTCAGGGATATTGGTGGTGGGGAAAGAGCCCATTTGATGGGTGCCTGACTGTTTGGTAGCTCATTTGGTGCTGAGCCCAAGGTGCTGCCCTAGTCAGCATTTCTGTGCCATCCTAAAATGTACCTGGGGAGGGAGAAAAAAGCTGTTGTGTGCCCTTGTCTCTGGAGACAAGATCACTACACTCCTACTTCCCTCGAGTGGCTGTGCAGCGTCCAGAAGAAAAGCCTCTTCTTGGCTTGGTGTAGGGACAGCGAGGCCCCACAAAGCCACTGCCTACATGCGCCTACTCAGAGGCTCCCAGCTGTATGCCTGGACCCCCCGGATGTCATGTGGTACCCAGCACCTCACTTTTACACTTTCTGCCAGGGTCTATGCCATGCTTATAGGTTGAACCACACTTTTAAAGAGGCAGGTCCTTATGGTGCCCCTATAAGTAAAGGCCGTTGAATGGAATTTAAGGTCAATCTTGTATTGTGGTCTGGGCTTACTGCCCTAGGGGATAAGTGTTTGTGAGAATGTGCTCTAGCACTTTGATGCATATTTGGCTCCAGTGTGTGCTTGTCTTTAACAGGACAAAGGCTTCTATGGTCTTTTAACATTGCCTGGAAAAACTATGCCACATACCTTCTTTGCCAATGTCTGGGTGTCTGTGAGGCTTTGTGACATGGTAGGCCTCTGGGCATATTTGTTGAAAAGGAGAATAGCAGTCAGTGGAATGGAAATAGAGCTGGTGATCAAAGGCCATGGGGCTGCCTAGCCTCTGGGGAGGCCCCTCAGCTGGTGAGGCCAGCAGGGCAGATTTCTTGCTTTATTGCTCACCCTGTCCAGGGTTCCCTCTGTTTGTGAGGGAGCTCCTGCCACCTTGGGTCCAGGAAGCACGAAGCTCCACAGGTCAGCCTCCTGGTGGGAGGACCTTTCCTTTGTTTTCTTTGTTCTTCTGCTCTGAGTCCAGCCCTGGCTGGACCTTGATCCCTTCTCTCCTTATCAGGAAATTTTCTGACTTTCTTCTTTTGCCTTTTCAAGATCTGCGATGCCATCTCCAAGTGGGAACAAGCCATGAAGGAGCTGCACCCCAGAAAGTCTGAGGGTGGGACACGCGTCGTGAAGCTGATGTACAAGAACAGGTCCTCAGCACTGCACGAGGGTGGGGCCAAACACGAGGGCTGCCACTGGGTGCCAGCCCATCACCTCCTTGACTAGACAGCCTATCCAGACAGGGGAGGGGCCCACAGATATAACGCTGCCTGGCAGTCACTAGCTGGGGTGCAGGCTGGCTCTGCTGCTGATACTCTGTGAAACCCTGGGCAGCTCAGGCCTTCTGTCAGCCTTCCCTGTACTGCTTGTGTGTGTGTGTATATGCACGCGCACGCACACACACACATTTGCCAAGAAAACAGACCAGACCAGCCTGGGCAACATGGCAAAACCCCGCCTCTATAAAAAATACAAAAATTAGCTGGGCATGGTGGCATGCACCTGTAGTCCCAGCTACTCAGGGGGACTGAGGTGGGAGGATCACTTAAGCCCGGGAGGTCGAGGCTGCAGTGAGCTGAGATCGCGCCACTGCACTCCAGCCTGGGCGACAGAGTGAGACCCTGCCTCAAAAAAAAGGAAAGAAAAGAAAATAGACCAACCTCATGGGATGGCTAAGTGTGTTACTTTATGAGAGTGAAATTTTGTATAAGCTCCAGCTAGTTAAAGCTAAAGAGTATGTACCTCCTATACCAATTCCAGGAAATACAGAAGTAGACATCCCGACTTTCTATCAATTTGGTTAAGAAAATCCCATCCCTCCATCTCAGTATGTCTCCAGGCAAATAGTTTCCAACAGTCTCTTGGACTCCTACCTCATCCAGTCCCTTAATCTGTAACTCCAGGTACCAGATTTCCCTTACTAAATCCAGTAAGTTTAATGGTGTCTTCAGAATGAACCATGTCCTCCTGTATCAGCATGACCTTCATCTGCTCTGTGCCATACTTGGTTATATGTTTCTGGAGGCAATACAAAATAGGCTCATAAATAGTGGGAAAAGAGTAGTTTCTCCTTTTGGAAATAAAGGTAACAGACCCCGAGAAAGCCTCATCCCTGTCTGGGATCCCTGCTGAGTCCTGGCTTCTTATTCTCTGCTCCGCAGGCTGTACTTTCGCAGTCAAGTCAAAGGGGAGACGGACCGAGAACGGCTGCTTCTTGCCTCTCAAACTAGTAGAGAGATAGTGGCAGGGAGGTTTCCTGTCAACAAGGAATTGGCTCTTGAGATGGCTGCCCTGATGGCCCAGGTAAGGTTTTGTTCAGGAAGCAGGAGGGTGGGGTTGCCAGCTTAGAATGAATGCACCATGCAGCCCAAAACACAGGAAAGATTCTGCAGATCCTGTGGTGCTCAGGAGAAGGCAGCTTTGCCATCTCTGGGATGGACAACAGCTGACTCCTACAGAGCAGAGCTCCGCACTCACCGCAGATACAGGATGCGTGCAGATGGCTGGACTTGGAATCCAGAGACTGGGTTTGAGTCCTTCCAACTGTGAGGTCTTAGCCAAGTCACTTCACTTCTCTATGCTTTAGTTTCCTTCTCAGTATACCGAAACCAAAAATATTTGGCCAGGTGCAGTGGCTCATGCCTGTAATCCCAGCACTTTGGGAGGCTGAGGTGGGCAGATCACCTGAGGTCAGGAGTCCGAGACCAGCCTGTGCAGTGAAACCCTGTCTCTACTGAAAAAAATAAAATAAAATACAATAAAAATTAAAATTAGCTGGGTGTGATGGTGGACGCTTGTAATCCCAGCTACTCAGCAGGCTGAGGCCAGAGAATCACTTGTACCCAGGAGGTGGAGGTTGCAGTGAGCCAAGATCGTGCCATTGCACTACAGCCTATGCAACAAGAGCAAAACTCGGTCTCAAAACAAAACAAAACAAAACAACAACAACAAAAACACCTCTGCCAGCCTCCACAGGGTTGTACTAAGTATGATACCTGGATAATGTGTATCATGTAATAGATGTGGTAAACTTCATAAACCATCAGACCTTCTAAGTAGAATTAGGAAGAGGAACACACATTCAGACTTGGACTGTCCTTCCTGTTATATTTAGAAGGCCATCTTGTCAAAGGTATCTGGGATACCTTCATGGCTCCCATAAGAGCCATGATAAAATTGTTGGTCTTGTCTGTAATTAGTATTCCAAAGGTTCAGGTGGTGTTGCATCTCAGTAGCAATGTTCAGCTAGCAGGTAAAGGGGCATATAAGAGAGTCTGACACCTACTATATACCCACAAAAATTAAAAGTTAAAAATATTGTAAATATAGAATAAGAATCTGGATTTACATGCTGGAAAGGAAGAGGAAACAATAATAGTTGATGTTTATAATTAAAAAGATAAGAATACTCTCTAGGAGGCCCTGAAATAAGCATATATGCATCCTCCATTGTAGTTTTTATTCGCACCTAATAGATGAGGAAATTGAAGCTCAGAGAGTTTAAGTAACTTGATCAGGGACACAAAGCTGGGATTTATGCCAGGTATCCAACTCCAAAGGCCACATTTGGAACACTCTGCTGTACTCTAGGATCTGTAGCATCTTCAATTCTATAGCCCATATTTTTGGACTGGAAGCCAGAATTTCCACACTGTTTTCCCTTGTGTGCTACCAATTAACTGTGTCTTTGGAAAAGGCACTTTACCTCAGCTGCAAAATCAAAGTTGGTCAGTGATCTCTAATATTCTAGGGCCCTAAGTTTGTTTCTCTAGTGTCTGTAAAACTTGAGATGAAGTGTTTTTCTAAAGTATTTTTCACATCCACTAGCACCCCACCAAGAGGGTAATAAAGTAATGGTTTATTTCACCTCTCAACAGCCCCCACCTGGCCCATCCACCATCAGATTTTGACTGGTCTCTTCATGTGCTTCTATCACAGGTAGAATATGGGGACTTGGAGAAGCCTGCCCTGCCAGGCCCTGGAGGCACATCCCCTGCCAAGGCTCAGCATCTTCTCCAGCAGGTCCTAGACAGGTTCTACCCCAGGCGCTACAGACATGGGGCTCCCCCCGAACAGCTGAGGTAGGTAGGCTTGCAGCCCCTGTGGGGAGGCCTCAGGGCTGGAATGAAGACATGTTGGCACTTCACTGGCACTATTTCTCTCCATCTGCCCACACCAGGCACCTGGCAGATATGTTGACCACAAAGTGGGCAACATTGCAAGGCTGCTCCCCTCCTGAGTGCATCCGCATCTACCTGACCGTGGCCAGGAAATGGCCTTTCTTTGGTGCTAAGCTTTTTGCTGCTCAGGTAAGTGCCCGTGGAAGGAGCTGCCCACACCCTTAGGTGTGTCCCCCATCTGCTCATGTTTGAGCCATACCAGTTTGCAGCCCCCGCCTCCATACCAGTAACCACTAGGGGTCACTATCCCTCCACCATTTCTGGCCTACTGGATTTCCAGTCCAGAGCAGAATTGTGATTGCTTATCTTCATCTGTCCTTTGTTGACTGCCCCAAAAGAAAAGATGTGATCAACTAATTCACACACACAGATTCAGACTTGATATAATAGCCCTCTCAAGAGTGCTTTCATTTGTTTTAAACTTTGAAAGAACAATGTATAACCTAAAGAAATACATCTCCACTGGTTTGACATGGCATACAGGGGAATCAAATTACTTAGGCAGCCATTAATTTCACCTCTGTATGAAGGCCAGGTGGCCAACAGTAATTTCAGAAGGAACTTTTCTTCACTGGGTGTCTGTTGTGCATAAACATTGTAGATAATTACAGCTCAAAGCTGGGCAGTGATCCTGTTTACTGAAGCCACAGATCGGAAAATGGCCATCCATTCATTCAACAAATAGTTGAGCTCCTACTATGTCCAGTGCTGGTTGTTTGAGGTTATAAGAGGTGAGAAAATCAGACACGGTCCTTGCCTTCCTGGAGTTTCCCATCTAGTGCAGGAGATGTACATTCATCAAATAATCGTATTCATTTTTTTCTCTATATATTTAATATATATTTATAAGCCATCGCAAGTGCTATGAAGGAGATGTACAGAGGTGTTATAAAGGCATGAAACGGGGACCCACTTGGTCTGGGAGCTTGGGAAAAGCTTCTGAAAAAGGCGACATGTCCGATGTCTATCTGCCTCCCTTTGGATTAAGAGAGAGGTTTTCTGGATTACCATACCGTACTCCTGGCAGTGAAAATCAGTCATTACAGGAATGTCCACTAAATAGTCACTTCCTTACTGATAGGGCCTAAAGCCACAGGACTGCATTCTTGCTTTCCTATTTCTTTTACAGCACCTAGGAGATTGGCTGAAGTCAGAAGCACTTCAGCTTGGAGACTATAGGTGGAATGCCGTGTTTCCAAGACTAGGAGAAAACCACCTGTTCCCCATTCCCCTAATAGAGTGGCCAGGGCTGGCCTCTATTCTGTAGCACAGAGCTTTCCATCCAGTGTGCTGTGGCAGCATGGGTGCTAGGGACACCAAAAGAATGATCGCCTCTGCCGTTGAGATGGTTAGTAGGTGACCAGAGCCCCAAGGCCAAGGGTCTCCTGTCACAAGCAGCCTTGTCTATTTTCTGCATACGCTGTACAAATACCGTCTGTTTTCCAAGATGAGGTGGCTGGAAATTACTGCTTAGCAGATCCCTGGATGTGCCTTCTTTCTCAGAAAGTTCTTATAGTTCAAAATCTGTAACTATGGATCTATCTGATGGGTTGTTTCTGCTTCCCCAGCCTGCCCAGCTGTCTTCCAAGGAGAATGCTCTGGTGTGGATTGCTGTGAATGAGGATGGTGTCAGCATCCTGGACCACAACACTATGGTATGAAAGGATGCAGGCTGCTCCTTGACCCCTCTTCTTCCTCAACATGGTCTTTCTTCTCCTCTGTGGACTCAAAAGCCTGAACCAAGTGACCATGGCTGCTCTACCCCCACTCCTGCCCAGGCACCACTGTCATCTAGTCTAGACAGTGCTTGTAGACATTCAAGATGGAGATCTCCAAATTATGACCACTTGGGAGTTCTCCTTTCCTGTGCCTAGAAGAGACAGGGGATGCTGGTTCCTAGCTCAGGGGACAGGTGGAAAGTTTCCCCAGAATTGACTGGTTCCTTTCCACAGCAAGTGCACGTCACTTACCCCTACTCTTCAGTGACAACCTTTGGTGGCTGCAGGGATGACTTCATGCTTGTGATTAGATCTATCCCAGACAAGACCTCTGGAAAAAGCCACATTGAGAAGTTGATCTTCCAGATGGCTGCTCCCAAGGTAGGTCTGACAGCTGCTAAAACGTTCTACTCTGGCCAGATGTGGTGGGCTTGGAGCTTACAAAGGAAACTGGGGTTATGCTAGTGCTCTACAAGGGCCCTGCCCAGATAAAATTGTTGGTCTTGTCTGTAATTAGTATTCCGAAGGTTCAGGTGGTATAGCATCTCAGTAGCAATGTTCAGCTAGTAGGTAAAGGGGTATATTCGGAGGGAACTAACTCTGGCCTAGCTACTATTATGCTCTTCACTTATTCTTTTTTATTCTCTCAAGCCCCAGCATCACGCAGTCCTCAGTTGGGTGTTTATGTGCTCTTCTCTTCCTTGCAGCAGGCCTCGAGGCAGGGCAGATTCCTCTTTAAGGTGCTCTCATGTTACCCCTAGGTTCTGCTGACCCAACACTAGCTGAAAAGTGGGACAGTCCCACAGTGCTCCCTCTTCCTTGTTGTGGGGAAGACGGCAAAAAGACCTCTTTTGCTTTAATGACTTTGCTCCTACTCGATACAGGAAGTGTTGACCAGCGAAAATAACAATTACAAAGGCTCAGGAACCTAAGTTCTGATTTATTGTTCCTGACTCCCCTGTGATTACCTGGAAACCCTGTTGTTCTCCACTTTTTAATCCTAAAGTTAGAGTTTGCCAAACCTACTCCTCCTTTAATACCACCCCTGCCAAAGGGGAGGATCTCCAGATCCCTTTCTTAAGAAGGCCTCTTCCCTGGTTGTAGAGCTAACCAGAGCAGAACACTGGGCCTCCTTTTCTCAGAAAGGCACTGTGCATCTCGGAGGATCGCCAGACCAACAGGGGCCCACACCACTGGGCCTCTGAACCGCACAGTAATGGTTCCCTTTGGATATTTTCTCCCAGGTGGGTATTTTAAGAGATTAAATAAATAGAGGCCCCAGAACTCAGTATAAGAGCTAATAAGTGAGAAAAACAGGATTCAAGCCAAGGCTAGTTCAATTCATTCACATCTCTGACCTCCTCTTAGATTGCAGAAGCTACCTTCATCATGGCCAGCTATATGAACCACTGCTCTACAACTGTGAACCCACCCACCAACCTACCCGGAGCCTGCCAGCTGTGGGAACTGGATGGACAACAGTTCTTTTCTTCTGTTTCCTGTGCTACCAAGGGGCCAACGTTGCTGTGAATATTTCTCCTACCCGATTCCCCACTACCACTAGTGCCTCTGGATTTAGAGATATATATCCTAGGGTATGATACTACTGTGATGGGTCTAACAGCCCCCCACCACTGTTGTTCTGTGAAATGTGTATTTTAGTGTCTGTGAAGCCTTTATTCTCTAGGTGCCTTACAAGGTTTCAGGGCTCAACTTTTAAAAATCTAGACCCAGTGTTAAAACCACTTATTCCTTTTTTCGTAAGAAGAATGATTCTGGATGCTACCCGATTCTAGACATAGGGATGATACACTGTTACTGAGGGCATCAGTGCTGTAAGTTAAGGCTTTCTGCACTGATACTCTCAAGGAAGCTAATTTTCTTTTTGGTGGGGTGGGGGACACAGTCTCACTACGTTGCCCAGGCTGGAGTGCAAAGGCGTGATTTCGGCTCACTGCAACCTCTGCCTCCTGGGTTCAAGCAATTGTCCTGCCTCAGCCTCCTGAGTAGCTGGGATTACAGGTGTGTGCCACCATGCCCGGCTAATTTTTGTATTTTTAGTAGAGACGGGGTTTTACCATGTTGGCCAGGCTGGTCTCAAACTCCTGACCTCAGCTGATCCACCCACCTTGGCCTCTCAAAGTGCTGGGATTACAGACATGAGCCAACGTGCCCAGCCTGGAAGCTAATTTTTTAATATTGTATATGATCTTATTTATACTTGAAGTTTTCTGAACGTCGCTAAACAGGATAGGACTAAAATTTCCAATTCTCCTACACTGTCAGAAGCCTAGAACTCACTAAACTGGGCTGCCTTGCCCAAATGGGAAAGGTGCTGGCAGAGCTGGAGAAAAAAGAATAGACTCACTTTTCCCCATTATTGGTATGTAGGCATTGGTACAGCCCCTTCTGTGGCAGTCTTTGCAGGATAACATGCTATCCCTGCTAAGATTCAAGCTGTTTCCCTCACACTGGACTGTAGGCCAAACCCAGTACCACGCAATGTGCAAGCAAGGGCAGGGGGTAGGTCCGATCTGACCCCTCCCTGTCTCATTTTAATGACTGGACAGGGCTCGGTGAAGGCTGTGTTCACTATAGTGGGCCATCATCTGTTTCCTTGTTCTTGTAAAAGACCAAGCAAATGCACTCTGCTTTTTGCTGCTATAAGACTACCAAAAATGAGTCAGAAACACAGAAGACTATTTCAGGCATGTGGGCCTGGATATATTCCTTAAGACTTCTGGCAAACTTCTGCTGGGAATTAGTTTGAGGGTGAGGATACGTATGTGACACTTGCCCTAGCCTACAAGTAGCAGGTAAAAGAAAGTTTCTTTCCTCCTTTGCTTTACTGATAATACCATAATCCCCCTCAATTCAGACCTTCTGACTGAGTGCAGAGGAGACTAGACAGTCTCCTCTAGACAGGGTATAGACACACCCTCCCTTAACAAAAACAAAATGAAAGAGTTCATACACTGATTTTCCAACATCTAAGAAACTGAGTTTTATTTCCTAGCTCTAAGGCAGCCTTACTATCTGTCAATAAAGTGCTGAAAACTGTATATTTAGCAGTAGCACCCAAAACCAAGCCCTTAATCCCAACAATGTGTGTATATTGTGCACAGCAAAAACTGCGAGGCTGGAACTAGTTTATCTGAACACCTCAGCTGCTGTAAGCTTCTCCTCTCTCACCCTGTAAACTGACAAGCATGAGGAAAAAAGGAGCACATCCAAGTCTCTGCCTCTTTTACATGTACTTGACTGTGCAAGGCAAGTAGTTTTACAGCCATTTCTGTTCACACTTTTCACCCCAGGATTTGGGGATCTAGCTGAGACATTTCTACCTCGAACAAGTCACATGTACCACAGGTTCCTGAATAATTCCTGCAGGGCTGGTGACAGACATAACAGCTCTGGTTTTATAGTATCTTGGGTGTCTCTAAGGCCAATAAGAATAACATTATCTACCCAGAGAGTTTAAAAGAAAAGTAGGAGTCCGAAGGAAGGGTAAACAAGAATGGAGCTGTGTTCACACTGAATTTGGGGTCAATCTATTTCCCCCACCCTCTCTCCTCCCCAACCCTTCAGGAATCCTCCTTTAGTTTATTAATTTTATACAGAAGAAACTGCCTTAGAAACAAAGGATTCGATAATTTGCTTATTTATTCTTTGTTAACATGAGAGTCCCGTGTCTGAAAACCAAAGTCAAATTTCTGTGTGGCCTTTTGTCTCATCCCTCTTGGCAAAAGTAGCTTTTGAACTGATTTAAAAAAATTGCTGAGTAACAGAAAAGTATTAATGTGCTTGATACCATGACTGAAATACCATGATCTTGTTTGTCAATAAAAAGCAGCTATCTGTGAACCAGGTAACTGTGTGTTTTGGAAGATCTGTTTATTAAGAGTAAATAAGCCCTGTACAGAACACAGGCGCTAGGTTAACAGACTCACCTTTTGTAGGACATTTCTTCCTGCTAACCAGTACGTGGAGGGCTTGTTTTTTTTGTAACTTTACACGAGGGGTAATATTGGAAAATACACCTTTCTCAAGACATCTGACGTCAGTTTCCCATGGTTTTGCTTCACAAACATCAACAAAGTAAACCTGAACATGGTTAGCAATTTCACAAAGTGTTCCTTGCTGACATTACTTTTGACATACTGTGTCAAAATTCTTAAGGTCTCCCCTCCTTTGGTAAAGTAGGCAAAACCTTACAAGGAAAACACTACAGTACACGGAAATACACTGAGTTAGATTTTCAGTCACCTGCTCTATGGCTCTGAGATGTACTACACCAATAATGGTTCCTAGGACTGTGTCCACCTGATGGTTTAGAGTACAGAAAACCAGCCCCTATGGTTTAAGAGTCATCTCCCATGGAAGACAATGCTGGCCTTCTGAACGCTGGGGCTCATGGGCTTGTTGATGTGGCTTTCTGGTGTGCCAGGATCTCCTGGCAGCTCCTGTATACTTCAATCAAGCAGTCCAGCCGGGGCTTAGCACTCTGAATTCCAAAGGGGAGAAATGCAGAGTCAAAGTGAACATAAGGGAGTACAGTGGAGATGCATCAACTTGCAACTTTTTTTTGAGACAGAGTTTTGCTCTGTTGCCCAGGCTGGAGTGCAGTGGTACAATCTCGGCTCACTGCAACTTCTGCCTCCCAGGTTCAAGCAGTTCTCCTGCTTCAGCCTCCCGAGTAGCTGGGATTACAGGTGCTCGCCACCACACCCAGTGGCACAATCTCGGCTCACTGCAACCTCTGCATCCTGGGTTCAAATGATTCTTGTGTCTCAGCCTCCCGAGTAGCTGGGACTACAGGCACGAACCACCATGCCCAGCTAATTTTTGTATTTTTAGTAGAGACAGGGTTTCACCATGTTGGCCAGGCTGCTCTTAAACTCCTGGCCTTAAGTGATCCGCCCACCTTGGCCTCCCAAAGTGCTGGGATTATAGGCTTGAGCCATGGTACTGGGCCGACATGCAACTTCAATCTCTCACCCACATCAAGGGGTATAAATGGCACAGCAGTGAGCTCAGGGAGTTAAGTTTAGGCCTCAGCACACCTTGCTGGGAAGAGTCCCAGCTAGGCTCACAGCCCACCTTGTGAATTGTGTGAAGTGGGAGATCAAATGATAGCTTTTTCATCTGTCTAAGTTTCATGAACTCCATCTCTAAGAGTAAGCAAAGAGGAAAAACAAAATGGACCCTCGAGAAATGTCACACGTTATAAAATAGCCCTCAAAGACAAGAAGGGCAGTTTAATATGTAAATATTGAAAAATGTTTTGTACAATGAAATGTAATAACCAAAATTAAAAGAAAAACCACAGAATGGGAAAAATATATGTGAAAGTATATTTAATAAAAGTATACTACCTAAAATATATAAAGATTGTTAAAAATATATAAAAACAGGTACAAATACATAATATTCAGATTCTTCTTGACTAATAGAGAAGATAGGTAGTTTAAAATAAGAGGAAATACTGATAGGTAATACAAGGAAATATGAAAAGCCTATCATTTAAAGAGATACAAATTTACCTATTTAAAATGCCTTTACCTACATATTAAGCTAAAAAAGCTAAATCCACTATTAGCCAGGATGGTAGAAAAAGAAGTACAAAAGCCCCAAAGTATGGTAATGTTGTCCAATCTCTGGAGCCCCATCTTAAACACTAGAAGTCTATAAAACTATTCATAAGCTTTAATAAAATAATTTTTAATTATAATGCAAAATAATATTTTAACTTAGCTATCTTAAATCCTTTGTGAAAAAGGTCAGTGAGGCAGGGTTAACTATATACATAAATACGTGCATAAATACCTACCTCTAAAATAATTTACTTCGTAATTTATTATGTTTGTATAATTTATTATGTTTGTATAATTTTTGTTTTGTTTTTTGAGATGGATCTCTGTCACCCAGGCTGAGTACAGTGGCATGATCACAGCTCACTGCAGCCTTGACCTCCTGGGCTCAAGCAATCCTCCCACCTCAGCTTCCTGAGTAGCTGGGACCACAGATGTGTGCCACCACGCTCAGCTAATTTTGGTATTTTTTGTAGAGATGGGGGTTTTACCATGTTGCCCAGGCTGGTCTCGAACTCCTGAGCTCAAGCGATCTGCCTGCCTCAGCCTCCCAAAGTGTTGGGATTACAGGCGTGAGCCACTGCACCAGCTGATAAGTGGTTTTTTTTTTTGTAAGAGCAAAACAAAAAACTCCAGGCAGGATTTTAAAAGGTGGCAAGAGTGGCTAAATAAACTGACATTTCAATATATTATACAATATAGTTATTTAAAATAAAAAATATAATGGCCTTTGTAGGACACATACATATTATTTACAAAGCAAGACACACAATAGCATACAATGTGAGATCAATGACCTCTATCTAAAAAACTGTACATTAGTAGACTGACAGAGTCAAAGTAGATGAATAGTGATTTGTAGGCAGAGGTTGCTATATATTTGATTGTGCTCTTTAAAATGTGCATGAGGCCAGGTGTGCTGGCTCATGCTTGTAATCCCTACACTTTGGGAGGCTGAGGCAGGAGAATTGCTTGAACTCAGGAGTTCAAGATCAGCCTAGGCAATATGGCAAGACCTCATCTCTACTAAAAAGAAAAAAAAAAGTTAGCCAGGTGTGGTGGTGCACACCTGTAGTCCCAAGTACTCAGGAGACTGAGGCAGGAGGATTTCTTGAGCCTAGGAGGTGGGGGCTGCAATGAGTGACGATCACACCACTGCACGCCAGCCTAGGTGACAAAGTGAGACTCTGTCTCATAAAATAAAATAAAATAATAAAATATGCAGGAATAATATTTTTAAGGACTATATTTGCCTCAGAGAGGAACTTCTCAAATAACTGAAATCCTAATTATCACTCAAAACAGCTGTCAGGTGTCTTCCAATACTCTGAAAAAAGGAATTTACATTCCTACAGAAAAGGTTGAGGATTAATTGGACAACGGTAAAAGTGTTCTATGCTCACCTGGAAGACAGGTACTACTTGGGATATCCTATGTGGTTCCACTGGATCCTTCAATAAGATGCAGAGGTAGTAAATCACCTTCTGCTGTAAGAAAATAAATCAAATAGCAAAGTCTAAGTGAAACTCATTTTGCAATCCTTTTTTCTTTTTCTTTTTCTTTTTTTGAGACAGAGTCTCACTCTGTTGCCCAAGCTGGAGTACAGTGGTGCAATCTTGGCTCACTGCAACCTCCACCTCCCGGGTTCAAGCAATTGTCCTGCCTCAGCCTCCCAAGTAGCTGGGATTACAGGTGCTTGCCACCATGCCTGGCTAATTTTTTGTATTTTCAGTAGAGATGGGGTTTCACCATGTTGGCCAGGCTGGTCTGGAACTCCCGACCTCAGGTGATCCACCCGCCTTGGCCTCCCAAAGTGCTGGGATTACAGGCGTGAGCCACTGCGCCTGGCCACATTCTTTTTTTCTAAGGTAAGGCTCAACGCTTTTTCACAAATGGTTAAGTAGTAGAACACTTGATAGCTTTTGAAGTGGGAGAAAAGTATATTCTTGTTCCTTAAATGAAAAAAGACAGGGCCAGGCATAGTGGCTCAAACCTGTAAACTGAACACTTGGGGAGGCCACAGCAGGAGGAGGGCTTGAGCCCAGGAATTCAAGACCAGCTTAGGCAACATAGTGAGACTCCATCTCTACAAAAAATAGAAAAAACGAGCTAAGCATGGTGGTGCATGCCTGTAGTCCCAGCTACTCAGGAGGCTGAGGTGGGAGGATGGCTTGAGCCTGGGAAGTTGGGGCTGCAGTGAGCTGTGATTAAGCCACTACACTCCAGCCTGGGTAACAGACAGGGTCTCACAAAAAAAGAAAAAAGAAAGAAAGAGAAGGAAAAAATGCCAGTGATAATTTTGGAGTTGGTCTTGAAGATAAAGTTGAAATACTAATTCTCTATCCATGAAAACCTGCTGCATCTCTTTAAAAATAAGGAGATTTACCTTTTACATATAAGTCTCACTTTTATGGTTTATAGACATGCCAGCCAAAAAGAAAACTCTAGTACTATAAGTACTAGAGCAGAGGATCTTCATGTTTAATTCTGTGACATCAAGTACTTTAGGTATTAAGGCTCAGTATAGATCTGGGAACACCCCATGGGCTGGCTACCTCCTCCAGAGAGGACTGTAATACTACCTTTCAAATACTTACCATGTAGATAGCCTCATTGATGACAATATCCTTGACCTTGCCCATTTCTATGAAGGTAGTGCTTTCTTTGCCTGAAGCATAAGATGAAGTCATCTGAATGCCAAGGGAATCAATGATTAACAGAGTCTCCTGATCAATCTTCACAAAATGGAGATAACCAAGCAGACCTAAGAGGGTGATGAAGATGGCAGCAGAGAGGATCATGCTGTTCTGAAGAGAGAGCCAGACACAGGCAGTAAGATTACCAAGTGGTACCAGTCAACTCCAGGCAAAGAGGAAAAAAGCCTTTCTTCTCTTGTCAGATGAGGGGAACATGCATGGAGGAAAAGGAAATTGCTTTTATTTGGGTTCTGAGGTGCTATAAAAGTATACAGTGAAACAGATCCAGACAACAAATGGATAGGTCTGGGGAAAACCTCCATCAGCAAAATGTCCACCATCATCACAGCAATCTCAGAAACTATTTTTCCAAAATTCCAAATTAAGGGCCCAAATCAACTGAATGCAGTAGCTTGCACCTGTAATTCCAGCTACTAGGGAGACTGAGGCAGGAGGATCACTTGAGCCCAGGAATTTGAGGGTGCAGTGAGCTATGATCATACAACTGCACTCTAGCTTGGGTACCAGAATATGACACTGTATCTTTAAAAAAAGAAAGGACCCAGCCAGGCGTAGTGGCTCAAGCCTGTAATCCTAGCACTTCTGGAGGCCAAGGCAGGCGGATCACAAGATCAAGAGATTGAGACCATCCTGGCCAACATGGTGAAACCCCGTCTCTACTAAAAATACAAAAATTAGCTGGGCGTGTGGCATGCACCTCTAGTCCCAGCTACTCTGGAGGCTGAGGCAGGAGGATTACTTGAACCAGGGAGGTGGAGGTTGCAGTGAGCCGAGATCGCACCATTGCACTCCAGCCTGGGTGACAGAGATGTCTCCAAAAAAAAAAAAAAAAAGGACCCCAAATCTTTTCCTTTCACACTCCCTCAGCAGAATACAGGAGGGAGCTATGTCCTGATAAACCCATGCAAATGCATTTAATATTGAGTTCTAGCACTCAAATGAAAAACTAAAATTAAAAAGTGTACTTAATACATCTATCAAGCATCAGAGCTTAGCCTAGCCTACCTTAAACGTGCTCAGAACACTTACATTAGCCTACAGTTGGGCAAATCATGTAACACAAAACCTGATTTTATAGTAACGTGTGGAAAATCTCACGTAATTTATTCAATGCTATACTTTAAAGTGAAAAACAATGTTTGTATGGGTACTTGCAGTATCGTGTGTATTGTTTCTGCATCATCCTAAAGTCAAAAAATCCTAAGTCAAACCATCATAAGTTGGGAACCATCTGTGTATATAGTGTAAAACCATAGACTGAACAATTATAAAGTGCTTAGTACAGTGTAGCAGATACTACAGCTTGCCTAATAAACGGCCACCCACCAACCCCAGTTGAACTGTGAGTGAATCATGATTGGTTCCCACCCCTTCTGCCAATGGCTGGTTTAAAAATGGGCATGTGACACAACTCTGGCCAATGAGATGTGAGGGGAGATCTGCTGGAGGGGCTTCCGGAAAACATGAATTCATCTTTAAAAATCTACAGAAGAGACGTTCCCTTCATCATGAGGTTTAGATACCTGGAACTACTATGGCCTCTGCCAGACCCAGTGGAGAGCTAGTAGAGGACAACTAGAGGACGCTAAGGGTGGAAATGCAGTTTCTGCACTTGGAGGACCAGGTGGAGGACAAGTAGGGCACACTAAGGGTGTCAGCAGTAAGATGACAAGAGCCGGAATCAAATGAGTTTCTATGTGAACTCTGGAGCCCTCCTACCTTATGACTTCTTGTTAACAGAAAAGGTCCTGATCTCTTACAGCTATTTTAGTTGTTCTGTGTTATTTACAGTTGACTAAGTGATGTGTTAAGGACTCAAAAAATGGTATATATTATTTATTCCCTTGATTCTAAGACAAATGTACAATCTTTAACATTTCTGAAGTTAAAATGTGTTGTCCTATTGGTGTGTGTTTCTTTCATGTGGCATTGTTTTATCTTTTTTCCCAGAAGCTTGCATTCATTCATTCATTCATTCATTCATTCATTCGAGACAGAGTTTCGCTCATGTTTCCCTGACTGGAGTGCAGTGGTGTGATCTTGGCTCATCGCAACCTCCACCTCTTGGGTTCAAGCGATTCTCCAGCCTCAGCCTCCCTAGTAACTGGGATTACAGGCACCCGCCACCACGCCCAGCTAATTTTTTTTTGTATTTTTAGTAGAGACGGGGTTTCACTATGTTGGCCCGGCTGGTCTCGAACTCCTGACCTCAGGTGATCCACCCGCCTCAACCTCCCAAAGTGCTGGGATTACAGGCGTGAGCCATTGCACCTGGCAAAGCTATGACTTAGAAGGCTGGCACAGGGAAAAAAATATTGATGACCTAGAATCAAAGAAATTTTGTAATTTTGGACTGCAATCCTTGAGGGCAGGGAGTATCTTATTATTCTTTGCACTGACAAGACACTCTCCTTTATCTACCTCTAGTCAGGTTCCTCTAAGCTCTCTAGGCCCGGACCTTGACATCTCTGTTGGGCCTGCACTACCCACCCAGTTGTAGCAAGAATCTTGCTGAATCAGTTTAGAAAGAACTCCCACCCTTGGTATTTGATCAGCCTGGCCTGCCTTCAGCAAGAATCCTGTCAAGTCAGTTTAGCCAGAATCCCACCTTGCCCCTGATGTTTCCTTTGGGTAATTTTCTATCCACTGACTCCCACCCTGCTCCTTGGCTATAAATCTCCAGTTTTCCATGCTGTATTCGGAACTGAGGAAATTTGGAATTCTATACTGAAGTCTCTTTTCCCCTACTGTAGTAGTTCCTGAATAAAACCTGGTTTTTTACCACTTCAACCACTCACTAGCTCTGGTTTTCTTTGATGGTCTCTTTCTACTTCTTTATATTTAACCCATAGTGTTAGATCAGGGATCTGCAAATTATTTGGGCCTGTGGTCTGGTTTTGTCTGGCCCATCTCAAGCAAAGAATGATTTTTAAGTTTTCACAGGGTTGTAGAAAGAAAGAAAAGAATATTGTGAGACAGACCCCACAGAACCTGCTATATTTACTATCTAGTCTTTTAATGAAAATGTTTGGGCCAGGCATTGTGGCTCACGCCTATAATCCCAACACTTTGGGAGGCCAACGCTGGGGGAATCGCTTGAGGCCAGGAGTTCAAGACCACCCTGGGCAACCTAGTGAGACCCTGTCTCTACAAAAAATACAAAAATTAGCCAGGTATGGTGGCACATGTCTGTAGTCCTAGCTACTCAGGAGGCTGAGATAAGAGGATCGCTTGAGTACAGGAAACTGAGGCTGCAGTGAGGGGTATTCGTACCACTACACTCCAGCTTGAGCAACAGAGTGAGAAACTGTCTCAAAAAAAGGAAAGAAAGAAAAAGTTTGCTTATCTCTGTGCTAGATAATTATTTGTTGATTGATGAATGGAGGATTCAGTACTGGGTCTCTGATGATCCAGAAAGATCTAATTTTGAGTTAATTAATTGCACTGAATAAGCATTATGAAGAATGGAGAGGAATACAATTCAGCCCTGACCCGTATAGATTTATTAAAGTCAAGATTAATACACAGAAAATATTCTGGAGGACACTCTGATACTGACTATAAGTGCCAAAGGAAAAGTTAAAAAAAAAAAAAAAAAAAAGAAAGAAAAAGACATTAAAGCACACAAGAATATATCCCATCACATCCAAGGAACTAGGATTTAATTGGTGCAGGGGAGGTGGTGGTTAGTGACCAATATAATTAGTTGAAAGGGAAGGGGGAAGAACATTCCAGGTTGGAATAAACAAGGGAACAACCTGGAACTTTAATAGAACTGTGAACTTAAAAACAAGAAGGAATGTAGGGATGAAGAACAGTAAATCCTTAAGGATTTGATCACGTCAGCTTTCCAATAAGAGCAATCCATGCCCTACTATCTGCATTTTTTTCAACTTCATTTTACTGTGTAGAATTGAAACAATTCAATATTCATTTGGGTTGGGGTTAAGCTGTATGTTTGAATGAATTCCTTCAATCAGATTTCTTCTCATTCCAGATATTCATTACTCTCATAAGCAGTTCTGAATAGGAAAGGTAAGAAATTTTGGCACACAGAGCCCTTAGAAAGTATTGCAGTAGAGTTTAAAGGAAGATGTGGTCACTGAGTCCTGGGGTACTTGATAGGGGTAAGCAGAGTACACCAGGATGAGAGAGATAAGTACAGAAGGGACCTGGCACAAAAACAGATTTTTGTTTTTAAATTTTGCCTAAGATCAACTATACAATGGTATAAAGGAAAAGAAAGGGTCTCAGAGTCAGAAAGCCCTGGGTTGGAAGCCCAGATCTGCCATTTACTGCTTTGAGACTTTGGATAACTCACCCCTCTTTGTGAGCTTTGGTTTTCTTCGTTCTAGGGCTAAAGTAAGGAATTCAGAAAAGCATCTGGCACTCAGTGGGCATTTAATAAATATCTATTTCCTCCTCCTCACATGACCACACACATAGGCTATAAGAACTCAGGCTAGGCTGGGCGCGGTGGCTCACGCCTGTAATCCCAGCACTTTGGGAGGCCGAGGTGGGAGGATCACAAGGTCAGGAGATCGAGACCATCCTGGCTAACACAGTGAAACCCTGGCTAACACAGTGAAACCCCGTCTCTACTAAAAATACAAAAAAAATTAGCCGGGTGTGGTGGCGGGTGTCTGTAGTCCCAGCTATTCAGGAGACTGAGGCAGGAGAATGGTGTGAACCCAGGAGGTGGAGCTTGCAGTGAGCCAAAATCGCGCCACTGCACTCCAGCCTGGGCAACAAAGCGAGACTCTGTCTCAAAAAAAAAAAACTCAGGCTAGTACTAAAATTCAACTATACTGTAAATTAAATTCTAGGGGGGCTATCAACTTAATCATTTTAACAGACTTATGAATAAACTTTTTTCTTTCTTTTTTTTTTTTTTTGAGACAGAGTCTCCCTCTGTTGCCCAGGTGGAGTGCAGTGGCATGATCTCAGCTCACTGCTACCTCCGCCTACCAGATTCAAGCAATTCTCCCGCCTCAGCCTCCCGAGTAGCTGGCACTACAAGCGTGAGCCACCACGCCCAGCTAATTTTTGTATTTTTCGTAAAGACGTGGTTTCACCATGTTGGCCAGGCTGGTATCGAACTCCTGACCTCAAGTGATCCGCCCGCCTCAGCATCCCAAAGTGCTGGGATTACAGGCGTGAGGTACAGCCCTTCGCCTGAACAAACATACAGTTTAGATACAGTTAGATACAGTTTCCTACAATTAGGGCAGTCTTAATTCTGCATATTTCTATGCTAAATTACCATGCTCTGAAACATGCTTTGACAGCAAAAAAGCTAATGGATGCAGTAATGGAAACAATATCCAAGTTACAGAAATAAATAGCCCTGCTGTACTTAGCTCTGATAAGATCACTTCTGGGATAATACATTCAATTCAGGCACTACATATGAAACTAGAACTCATCCTGAAAAGGGAAACTGGGATAATTCTTTTTATTTGAGAGCTGTCACAAAGTTACTGCATTTAACCCTCACGATATCATGAAGCTGGTATGGCAGGCATGAATTCTATATTAGAGATATAGAAAATTGAGGCTCAAAGAAAACAGGAATGAATCTGGAAATTGAGCACAGATATCACACACGTCCAAAATTTCATAATCCTTTAGAAAGTACTTGAAATTGGGGAAGGGTTTGGGAGGACGGAGGGTTAAAAAACTGCCTTGAAAAACAGAGATTAGGAAGAACTCTAACACTATCTATACACACGGATAAACACACACACTTGTGGAGGCAAAGACAGTTTGTGGAAGTCTACATAAAGTATTGTTAGCAGTACTACTTTGAGGAGCAGAAGTGATGGACAAGGAAGACTCACTTAAGAGTTCCCTGAACTCCTGGAATTAAATTACTGCGCGCCTATACTACATAGAACACATGCAAGTTAAAGTTTTATACCGTCGTGCAAGAACTAGATGTGTGCTGAGTGAACCCACCGAGCAGAGCACAGCCACGGAGAGGGAAGGTACTGTCCAGGAGCACACACTTCACTAAACGTCATTTAAAGAGCTGTCCAGCAGCGGAATGTCGTCCCCTGTCGTCCCCAGAACCCGTGAGTTCCCGCCCTTCTGTTCTATCATTGTAGGAGGGGCCGACCAGAGGTCCGGGCTCGACCAAAGATCCCAAAGACCCTCCCAAAGCCGAACCCCCTCCTTCGACCGCGGGGAGGGGCCGACTTGCCCTTACCTCGCAGAGGGTGAAGAGTCCGTAGGCCGCCAGCCACACCGTGCAGGTGACAGCGGTGAGCGAACGCAGCGAGAGCCGAGGGCAGCTGAGGCAGAATTCCCGGCAGGACGGGGAGTAGTAGCGGCGCTGCAGGGCCAGGCGGCCGCCGCAGATATCCGAAAAGCTCCGCTCATCCTCCATGATGCCCCGACTCGGCCGCCAGCACCGCACCGCGCGGCGCTCCACAGCGATCGCCCGCTCTAGGCGTCTCGCCTGCTCCAGACCCGCTTCCGGCAGCCGCGTCACCATGCCCCGCCCTAAGCCTGCGCAGCCTCAGTTGCGCGCCGAGAACCCTGTGTGGGGTTGATGACTGTGCATTCGTCCGGGCCGGCCTTGACCCGGCTTCTGTGATTGTCTTCGAACAAAGCCCGTCGGGGGCAATAGTTCAGCGGACGGATTAAAACCGTTTTTAGACCGGGCGCGTTGGCTCCCGCCTGTAGTCCAGCACTTTGAGAGGCCAAGGTGGGAGGATCGCTTGAGCCTGGGAGGTCGAGGTTGCAGTGAGCCGAGATCATGCCACTGCTCTCTAATCTGTGCGGCAGAGCAAGACCCTGTCTAAAAACAAGCAAATCCACAGTTTGTTTTTTGTTTTTGTTTTGAGATGGAATGGCGCGAACTCGGCTCACTGCAACCTCCGTCCCCCGGGTTCAAGCGATTATCCTGCCTCAGCCTTCTGAGTAGCTGGGATTACAGGCGTGCGCCACCATGCCCGGCTGATTTTTGGGTTTTTAGTAGAGACGGGGTTTCACCATATTGGCCAGGTTGGTCTCGAACTCCTGACCCCAGGTGATCCGCCCGCCTCGGCCTCCCAAAGTACTGAGATTACAGGCGTGAGCCACCGCACCCAGCCCAAACCCACAGTTTTAATCACGCTTTTGCTTGGCAAGGTGATTTCTCTAAGCCGGAAAGACGCAAGAAGAGTCCACGGGTATTCATTCCACTTTTTTCCTGTGCCGGGTAGTTTGAGGTGCTGAGGATGCAGCAGTGAACGATGTTGATGACAGTCTCTGCCCTCAAGTAGCTTCCTTTCTAGTAGGAGACAATATGGAAATAACTTGAGAATATTGTTGGCAATACTATGCTGACTGGCAGGGATTGACTGAGGACTTTACATAGGGCAGTCATGGGAAGTCTCTAAGAGGACACTGGAGTTACAAAGGGTGAGGAACCAGACAGGACTGAAGGAGCTCTGGAGGAGGAATTTGCCAGAAAGGAAGACCAGGAAAGACAAACCCCTCGAAATTGGAACAAACTTGGCTTAATGAAATAATCAAAAGGCCAGAAAGGTTGATATGTGAGGAAAACAGTTGGAAATGGGGGAGGTAGGTAGGGGTCAGATCCAAGAGGGTCTTGTACGGAGTTTGGATTTCACTGCCTGAGAGTTCTGTCTCCCAAATGACTGCTTGGACCGTGGTAGACAGGCAAGACCTGGCTGGGAATTAAGTAGGAGCGGGAGATGCAGATGGAGTTGATAATAAAATTACTGAACTCATGCGTAATAGTGGTGTATGGGTTCCATTTTTACTTCTGATGTGACCCAGGATTGGCTGTGTGGACTGTCAAAACACTGGTGATGGGCTGCGTGTAGTGGCTCATGACTGTAATCTCACACTTTGGGAGGCTGAGGAGGGCAGATCACTTGGGTCAGGAGTTCAAGATCAGCCTAGCCAACATGGTGAAACCCCATCTCTACTAAAAATACAAAAAAAAATTAGCTGGGCATGGTGGAGCGTCCCTCCCCTAACACATGGAGGTTACAGTTTGACATGAGATTTGGGTAGGCACACAGAGCCAAACCACATCACCCCTTTTACTATTGCATATATCATGTGTTTTATAATTTAAAAAGTGATATTTGCTTATTGTGGAAAATTTGAAAAATACAGAAAAGAAAAAAATGTAAACCACCCATATTTCCATCACTCAGATATAAGTACTGTTAATGTTTTGGGGAAGCCTGTAGTCCTGGAGTTCTTAACTTGGGCTCCATGGATAGAATCAGTGTGTCATTTTTAGTTTCATTAACTTCTAATTAAAATTTAACATTTCTTTTGATTATTAATATAGGCAACAAACTAGTATTAGAGCTTGTGATTTTTGTCACTGACAGAAATCACAGATATTTTCTTTTCACAATAATTGTTTCAAAATATCATTTCTAGTCATTGCTACTTCAGAATTGCAGTAATTATTAAAGGCATCACTAGCTATTATTATTTAATGTGTCAATAAAGAGAAACATCACTGTAACACGTTTTTAAAATATTTTGATAACCATATTTTAATATAGTTAATTTTCTTAGAAGTCCTATGTAGTTATACATTTTAAAGTATTATTATAATAAGGGGTCCATTCGTTTCACCAGACTTCCAGAGGGTCTACAATACGAAAGGTACCTGTACAGGCTAAGAAGTTTCTTTTCTTTTTCTTTCTTCCTGGTTTTTTTTCTTTTTTTCTTTTTCTTTTTCTTTTTTTTTTTTTTTTTGAGACAAGGTCTTGCTCTGTCACCCAAAGTTGAGTGCTGCAGTGGTACAGTCACGGCTCACTACAGTCTCAACTTCCTGGGCTCAAGAGATCCTCCCACCTCAGCCCCCCAAGTATCTAGGGCTATAGGCACACTTTACCACATCAGGCTAATTTTTGCATGTTTTGTAGAGATGGCATCTCACTATGTTTCCCAGGCTATTTTCAAACTCCTGGGCTCAGTTGATCCTTCGGCCTCAGCCTCCCAAAGAGTTGGAATTACAGGCATGAGTCACCATGCCCAGCAGGCCAAGAAGTTTTACAATTATAGAGTCATAGAAAGAAAAAGGCCAAATGTACTTAATTTTAAAAAAATATTCAATTATTAGGAATAAATACTGTGGTAATACAAGATCTCTAAAATTCTTTTTCTTTTTAGAGAGAGGGTCTTGCTCTGTTACTCAGGCTGGAGTGTAGTGGTATAATCATAACTCATTGTAACCTTGAATGCCTGGGTTCAAGCATTCCTCTTGCCTTGGCCTCCTAAAACGCTGGGATTGCAAGCGTGAACCACTGTGCCCAGTCACTAAAATCCTTATTACTACTTTGTGGGTTTTTTTGTTTGTTTGTTTGAGAAGGAGTTTTGCTCTTGTTGCCCAGGCTGGAGTGCAATAGCACAATCTCAGCTCACCACAACCTCCGCATCTCAGGTTCAAGCGATTCTCCTGCTAAGCTCAGCCTCCCAAGCAGCTGGGATTATAGGCATGCGCCACCATGCCCGGCTAATTTTCTGTTTTTAGTAGGGACGGGGTTTCTCCATGTTGGTCAGGCTGGTCTCAAACTCCTGACCTCAGGTGATCTGCCCACCTTGACCTCTCAAAGTGCTGGGATTACAGGCACAAGGGTTTTAGCTTTCTTACTGGGATGGATAGGCAAAGGTATGTCTGTTCCACCTTTCAGAAGTGGAAGTCTCCTCATCTGTCCATTTAAGGAAATTTTTTAAATTGAGGTATATCCTCCAAGCAGTAAAACACAGTCTGTGACTTACTTTTCCATACTCTAATGGTGTCTTTTGATGAACAGAGGTTTTAATTTTCATAAAGTCCAATTTATCAGTCTTGTCTTTTATGGCTAGTGTACAATATTTTGTCTGGTTTAGGAAGCTTTGCCTGTCTTGTGGGCATGGTGGCTCATGCCTATAATCCCAGCACTTTGAGAGGCTGAGCAAGGAAGATTGTTTGAGCTCAGGAGTTCCATACCATGCTGGGCAACATAGCGAGACTCTGACTCTACCAAAAAAAAAAAAAAAGCTGCGCATGGTGGCCCAGCTACTAGGTACTAGGGAGGCTCAGGCAGAAGGGTTGCTTGAGCCTAGGGGGTCGAGGCTGCAGTAAGCTATGATCAAGCCACTGCATTCCAGCCTGGGTGACAGAGTAAGACCCTGTGTCAAAGAAAAAACAAAAACAAAAAAACACTTTGCCTATCTTTCTTTCCCTAGAAGCGTAATTATATTACCTTTCATATTTAAGCCAATGATCCATTTTGAACTAATTTTTGTTTGTAGAGGTTAAGGGTAATTTTTCTTCCCAGCATCATGTGTTGAAAAGACTACCCTTTCCCCCCAGTTGTGATGGTGCCTTTGTTGTAAATAGGCAACCACATATTTGTCGATCTATTTCCACACCGTCTATTATGTTCTGTTGTTCTATTTTGTCTTCCCTTATGCTAATAGCAACCTGTCTCAATTACTGTAGCTCTACAGTAGGTCTTGATTTCTCATTCTGTTAAGTCTTTCCATTTTGTACCTTTCCTTCAAAATTGTATTGGCTATTATAGGGCTTCTGTATTTTCACCAAAAATTTTGCTTGGATTGTACTGAATCTATTAGTCAATTTAAGGGAGAATTGACATCTTAACTATGCCACGTGTTCCAATCCATGAACCTGGCATCTCTCCATTTATTGAAGTCTTCTCTAATTTCTTTTAGCAATGCTTAACAATTATTTGCACATCTTTCATTAGACTTCATTTGTAGGTATTTGATGTTTTCTGATATTCTTATAAATGATGTACGTTAAAAATTTTATTACCTCTCCGTTTTTATTTATTTATTTTTAGAGACAGCATCTCACTCTGTCACCCAGGCTAGTGTCCATTGGCACAAATATCAGCTCACTATAACTTCAAATTCCTGGGCTCAAGGTATTCTCCCACCTTGGCCTCCCAAAGTGCTGGGCTTACAGACATGAGCCATTGTGCCCAGCCTTGCCACTCTCTTTTTAGTAAGGTATGTTTGGTATTTACCTAACATCAAATTGAAATTTTATAAAACAAAATACATCCATAATCCTGCCACCTAAGTATTCTTTACAAAAGCTCCTATGTCATATAAAATTTGTATTAAATAAATTTATATGCTTCTCTCATATTAATTTTTTTTATACATAGTCTCGCTGTGTTACCCAGGCTGGAGTGCAGTGGCGCAATCTTGGCTCACTGCAACCTCCACCTCCTGGGCTCAAGTAATCCTCCTGCCTCAGCCTCCCCAGTAGCTGGGACTACAGGTGCGCACCACCATGTCAGGCTAATTTTTGTATTTTTAATAGAGGCGAGGTTTCACCATGTTACCCAGGTCAGTCTCAAGCAACCTGCCTGCCTCGGCCTCCTAAAGTGCTGGGATTGCAGGTGTCAGCCACTGTACCTAGCTGATTAATATGTTTTCTTGTATACTTTTTCTCATGTTGATGTGTGCTTTGTTGTCAGCCATTAACCTAGCAATGAAAAGAAAAAATACTTATTTTTCCCCGACATTAATCTACCATAGTTTGCTTACTGTCACCCTGTTGTTCTAATAGCTAGTGAAAATGGCTAGTAATTGTTACAAGTAAGGACAAATGACAATGGGAAAAAAATAGAAGAAAGGAAACATAGAAAGAAATCTATTGGCAGAATCTGATATAGCGCAGAAAGTAGTGTTGTTGTTGTTGTTGTTTTTCATGAAGTCACATCTCCATCTTGTGACTTTCTAAAACAGTAGAGCTTAGTATTTTCAACTTTAGGAACACACCTGGCTTTTATGTGGACTGTTTCTCTTCCCTTGTAATATCAGGATACTTTTTGTTCTTGTGCACTAAAGGTTTTTGAATGTACTAAACCAAGCTTGTGAGAAAGTTTAGATAAAAGATGGATCTAATTTGATGGGCATAGGTTTTACAAATAGGTTCAATTAGACTATAACAGCCTCAGCTCAGTTTCATGATTTTGATCAAGCCACAACTGTGTAGGCTTGGAAATAAGTTACCTTTATGTAACTATTTTTTAATGAAGATTTCAAAGGAAAGGTTCTCTGGTTTTTGTTGGTTTTTTGTTGTTGTCGTTTTTGAGATGGAGTTTCGCTCTTGTTGCTCAGGCTGGAGTGCAGTGGTGTGATCTTGGCTCACTGCAACCTCCGCCTTCCGGTTTCAAGCGATTCTCCTGCCTCAGCCTCCCGAGTAGCTGGGACTACAGGCACGCACCACCACACCCAGCTAATTTGTTGTATTTTTTAGTAGAGACGGAGGTTTCACCATCTTTGCCAGGATGGTCTCGATCTCTTGACCTCGTGATCTTGTGATCTGCCCACCTTGGCCTCCCAAAGTGCTGGGATTACAGGCATGAGCCACCCTGCATGGCCAAGAGCTCTGAGTTTTAAAAACCCTGATATATTGAAAGTGTGGGCAGTAAACCAGCAGCAGTGGCTCGGTGCTTGTTCGAAATGCAGATTCTTGGGTCTCACACCAAACCTATAGACTCAGAATCTGAGTTTTAGCAAAATTCTCAGGTGATACTCTTAGACATTAAAATTTGAGAAGTACTGAAAGATGTAACTCTTAATACTGGATTCTCTACCCTGCTGCATAGTACAATCAGCTGGGGAGCTTTTAAAAACTACTACACCTGGGTCCATCCCAGGTAATTAAATCAGAATGGGCAGTGAGGGAAGGAGAACATGAACATGAGTTTTGTTTGTTTGTTTTTGTTTTTGTTTTTTGAGACGGAGTCTCGCTCTGTCACCAGGCTGGAGTGCAGTGGCGTGATATCAGCTCACGGCAACCTCCGCCTCCCAGGTTCCAGAGATTCTCCTACCTCAGCCTCCCAAGAAGCCAGGACTACAGCCGCCTGCCACCAGGGCCAGCTAATGTTTGTATTTTTAGTAGAGACGGGGTTTCACCATGTTGGCCAGGATAGTCTTGATCTCTTGACCTCGTGATCCACCCGCCTCTGCTTCCCAAAGTGCTGGAATTACAGGCGTGAGCCACCACGCCCAACCTGGACATGAGTATTTTTAAAAAGCTCCCAAGTTATTTTTAGGGAGCTGCCAGAGTTAAGCACTCTTGGGAGGAAATCTTTCCCTCTGCCATCCTAGGCTCTAATGTTAGAGGCCTGTGAATTAACTGACAATAGACTTTAATAGGAGAAAACGTTAATTTACCTACTGGGGTGTTGTGTAGTACAGTGTAACTCTGAATAGTCAGAGATAAAGGTATCCAGATAAAGGTATCCTTTGTATTTGTCGATTGTGCATCCATGAATTCAACCAACCAAGGGTGGAAAATATTCAGAGAGCTGGTTTGGTGGCTCACGCCTGTAATCTCAGCACTTTGGGAGGCTGAGACAGGAGGATTGCTTGAGCCCAGGAGTTTGAGACCAGCCTGGGCAACAAAGTGAAACCCCTGTCTCTACAAAAAATCAAAAAAATTAGCTGGGTGTTGTGGCACGTGCCTACTGTCCCAGCTACACGGAAGGTGGAGGCAGCAGGATCCCTTGAGCCCAGGATGACAAGGCTGCAGTGAGCCATGTTCATGCCAATGCACTCCAGCCTGGGTGAGACCCTGTCTCGAAAATAAAAAAGAAAAAGAGAAAAAAATAATGTCTGTACTGAACTTGCGTAGACTTTTTTCTTGCCATCATTCCCTGAACAATACAGGATAATGGCTATTTACATATAATGTATATTGTATTAGGTATAAGAAGTAGACTAGAGATGATTTAAAGTATACAGGAGGATTGCATAGGCTATATGCAAACACGATGCCATTTTATATCGGGAACTTAAGCGTCTGTAGATTTTGGTATCTGAGGGAGGTCCTGGAACCAATCCCCAACTAATATAGAGGGACAACTGTATATATCACCTTAAACAAAAGGAGGGAGGTTTAGGGCTTCAGTGGGAATATATGGAAGGTTCTACTGGGTTTTTTGATACTGAATGATGCTGAATTAGGACTTTCTGGTGCTAAGTCTCAGTCTTTTCCCAATCAGGAAACTTCCTCACAGGAAACCTCAGAAATTTATTTGTCACAGTCCTGGAGGCTGGGAAGTCCAGGATCATGTTGCCTGCAAATTTGGTGTCTGGTGATAGCCCGTTTCACAGATGACACATTCTTGCTGTGTCCTCACATGATACAAGGGGCAAGGCAGCTCTCTGGGCACTTTTTTAGAAGAGCATGGAATAGAAAACAACAAAACAAAACACAAACAGTTTCATTCTCCTGTTGTTTCTTACAACACGGAAAACTTCTGTGACCAAGTGTGTGGGGGGTTTTCCTCATACACCAAGCAAGCAATTCTGACACTGTCCACTTGGAAGTCACATCAGATCCTACAGAACTTGTCGACAGTTCAGTCCCACAAAAGCACCCCCGACTTGAGACATCAATCGCAAGCCCAAGCTTCTGGAACTTCCCACCAACCAGCTATTAATTGGCATTCCCACAAGGCTCCTTTTGGGTTCAGTTAATTTCCTATAAACTCTGTCTTTGCTGCAACTCCCGCTGTTCTCAGTGGTTTTTTTCAGGGCAGCAGGCAAGAAGAACCGGTCAGGCTGTGACACCTGTGCCACTGCTCATGAAGGCTGACAGAACTCAGGGAAATACTTTACTTATGCTTACTGGTTTATTATAATGCATATTTTAAAGGATACAAATGAATAGCCAGATGAAGAAATACATAGAGGGAAGTCTGGGAAGGTCCTGAGTTCAGGCGCTTTTGTCCCATGGAGTTGGGGTGCACTGCCTTCCCTGTACCCCATATGTAGAAGTCCGCTGAACTCAGTCCTTTTGGGTTTATATATGGAGGCTTCATTGTGTAGGTCTGATTGATTAAATTACTGGTCATTGGTGGCCAACTCAGCCTTCAGCCCCTCTTCCCCTTCCTGAAGGTATGTGTGTGTTGGGGGCGGGGTGGGGGTATGAATTTCAAGCCCCTGAGCACATGGTTTCTTCTCCTGGTAACCAGCCCCTAATCCTGTGGTTACCTAGGGACTTTACAAAACTCACCGCCTTAACATAAATTTAGGTGTGGTTGAAAGGGGCTCATTATAAATAACAAGAGCCTTTCACCTTTATTGCTCTAGAGTTGTTTCAGGAACCAAAGACAAAAGGCCAAATATTTTAACAAAACATATTCTTGAGGAGGAAAAGGCGAAGGGGATGGGGATCCGCTAGGGGCTGGCACTAACGGGACTGGTAGCTCCAGCTTTCAGAGTAGAGGAGTTTCTTGGCCCTGGAGAAAGGGCGAGTCCCAACAAGGCCCCTGGAAGCGCTGTGAGATTGAGAGGGACAGGCTTCCCTAGTGAGCCCGGTCCCTTCCTTTCGACCTTGGGAGGGACGAAGGGAATGAGGGGAGAAGAAGGGCCAACGGAGAAGGCAGAATGGCTAGTCAAGGGCCGCTTGGATGCTGCTTTTCCCCAGGGCTGCCTCCACTCCTGTGGTTGTTTCGAGGGTTGCCAGCCGGGGGCAGAGGCGCCAGCCTATGGTCCAGCACCATGTTGTTGAATGGCTATTCAAGGATCCACATTCCCTGAGAAACCACCTTTGCAGAATTTTAAGTAATGAAATATAACATGACTGACCCCATTTTGCTTCTAGTCTTGCAAACTAAATTGTTTTGGGGTTTTGTTGTTGTTTTGTTTTTGTATATTCTAGTGCAGAGACCAAGATAACTATAAGAGGAATTTAATTTATAGCTAAACTTTGAGGCAAGGAGAACTGACCCCCCTCCTTGTTTGGAGATTGAAGCCACATTCATATGACATGGTTACAATTATGGTAGGGGTTTGAACTTTGCTGAAGAATTGTGGTAGGGGCTTGAACATAGTTAAAGAATGAGCTGCTATTGCTCCCTCTGTTTTCTGTAAGTTGCTTACTGCCCCAAAGTCACATAATGGGGGGCTCAAGATTGATAACTTCCTCAACTACTCCTATAGATGACCTCACTATTGTGAAACCTAAAGACCTGGTCTTGGAGATCCTTTTCAGGTTTAGCATTTCAGTAGATCAAGAGAGGCCGCCTGGTCCTGAGACCACCCACGCTTCCTGGGAACTGACTCAGCTGTGCAAAGACAGTTTTAGAGGCCCCTGTGATTCTATCCCCAATCAATCAATTGTTTCAGTTCCCCAGCTCCCTGCCTCCCAAAGTACCCTTAAAAAACCCTAGCCTCCAAATTCTTGGAGAGAGAGATTTGAGAAATTTCTCCCTGTTTTCCTCACTTGGCTTGACCCTGCAATTATTAATTAAAGTCTTTCTTTGACACAACTTCTGCTGTCTCAATGTTTTTTTTTTTTTCAGGGCAGCAGGCAAGAAGAACCCGTCAGACTGTGATACCTGTGCCACTTGCTCATGAAGGGCCACCAGCTGCTGGAGCCATACCTGATGGTGAGTGTGGACGAGGTGAATGTGGACCACACTAGCACCAAACCAACAAACCCATGTACAATGAGGAGCTCTACACTAATGCCACTGATGGCAGCCATCGTCCATGAGATGCCCCTGGGCTATGACCACTTCATGTAAACATGTACCCTGTAATTATTTATTTATTTATTTATTGAGATGGAGTTTCACACTGTCGCCCAGGCTGGAGTGCAGTGGTGCCATCTTGGCTCATTGCAACCTCCACCTCCCAGCCAGGTTCAAGTGATTCTCCAGCCTCAGCCTCGCAAGTAGCTGGGACTACAGGCATGCGCCACCACATCTGGCTAATTTTTTTTTTTTTTTTTTTTAAGTAGAGACGGGGTTTCACCATATTGGCCAGGCTGGTCTCGAACTCCTGAACTCAGGTGATCTGCCTGCCTCAGCCTCCCAAAGTGCTGGGAATACAGGCGTGAGCCACTGCACCTGGCCACATGTACCCTGTAATTCTATCGCTGGTAAAATGAGTTCTTTCCCTACTTTGTGTCAGCTGCAAAGAAAGAACAACCAATGGGAAAAACAAAAGGCAAGCAGGTTTTATTTCTGGCCATGAATAGAGAGCTCTTGCTCTAAAGCAATGTTCTCCAACCTTTTTGACAGCAGGAAGCAGTTTCATGGAAGACAATTTTTCCACAGACCAGGGTGTGGGGGATGGTTTTGGGATGATTTAAGTGCATTACATTTATTGTGCACTTTATTGCTATTATTATTACACTGCAATATATAATGAAATAATTATACAACTCACCATAATGTAGAATCAGTGGGAGCCCTGAGCTTGTTTTCCTGCAACTAAATGGCCCCATCTGTGGGTGATGGGAGACAGTGACAGATCATCAGGCATTAAATTCTCATAAGGAGTGTGCAACCTAGGTCCCTCACATGCATAGTTCACAATAGGGTCCACGCTCCCAGGAGAATCTAATGCCGCTGCTGATCTGACAGGAGGCGGAGCTCAGGCAGTAATGCCAGCAATGGGGAGTGGCTGTAAATACCGATGAAGCTTCACTCGCTTGCTTGCCCACCTGCTACTCACCTCCTGCTATGCAACTTGGTTCCTAACAGGCCACAGGCCAGTACCAGTCAATGGCCCGGGGGTTGGGTACCCCTGCTCTAAAGACACCTTCTCCCAGAGCCATGGGAAACTGGGGAATTTTATGGAGTTAGATGTGGGAAGGGGAGGTATGTAAACACGTGCTGGGAGCCCAAGATCATCAACATGCATCTTCATACAATGCATGTTCATAAAATGGTGGGGATTTTCTTCTATGGGTGGGATTTTGATATTATAATGATATCTTAATGATCTAAAGGTAACAAGGAGCTTCCAGTTCTGGTTGGCACCAGTTTTGCACCAGCCTTTTCTTCCTCTGGTAATTGACGAAGGGTTCTGAAGCTCCGTGGCTTCTCGGGCCATCTGGAGTTCTTTTAAGCAAAGTACCTTCAGATAAAAAGACTAGAAAAACACTGTTAAAGAAAAAAAAAATGAGCTTTCACAGCTGTTTATGGTTTAAGAAAATAGGCTGGGTGCGGTGGTTCACACCTGTAATCACAGCACTTTGGGAGGCCAAGGCAGGCAGATCACTGGAGGCCAGGAGTTCAAGACCAGCCTGGCCAATGTGGTGAGACCACCCCCTCCGCCATCTTACTAAAAACACATACAAAAAATTAGCCAGCCGTGGTGGCGTGCACCTGTAATCCCAGCTACTCGGGAGGCTGAGGCACAAGAATCTCTTGAACCCAGGAGGTGGAGGTTACAGGGAGCCGAGATCGCACCACTGCACGCCTGGGTGACAGAGGGAGACTCTGTCTCAAAAAAGAAAGAAAATAATGAGCTTTCCCAGCTATATTTCTAGGGCTGCCCTGGTAGCAATTCCAGTGTGGACTAAAAGGAAGAAGCTGAGGCAAAATTAATGTAACTAGAGAATTTATTTGGACCAAGCTTGAGGATTGCAACACAGGAGCACAGATTCAAAAGATTGCTCTGAGCTTTTTTTTTTTTTTTTCTTTTCACTGGGAGCGGCTGTGCACGGCCAGCATGGCCAACACCTTGAACATCTTACAAGGCTTGGTGAATCTGCAGCCACAGGGGAAAGTAACTGTGGTCATAACCCTGATAGGGCAGGGCATGGTGGCTCTAGCCTGTAATCCCAGGTACTTAGGAGGCTGAGGTGAGAGGATTATCTGAGACCAGGAGTTCAAGACCAGCCTGAGCAACATGGTGAGATCCTGTCTCTAAAATAAAAATTAGCCAGGAGTGGTGGTGCATGCCTGTGCTTCCAGCTACTTGGAAGGCTGAGGTGGAGGATTTCTTGAGCCAGGAGTTCAAGGCTGCAGTGAGCTATGATCGTACCACTGCACTCCAGCTTGAGTGACAGAATGAGACCCTGTCTCCAAACCCAACCCCTCCCCACCAATAAAACAGATCAATGGAAACAAGATTATTCTCACATACCTGAGGCAGCCCACCTACTGCTCTTACTGCAGGAAGTTTATCTGGGGAGTATTTGGGAAACAGGGTTATCAATGCCAGGTGTGCATCTGTGTTGCCCATAAACACTGCCATCATGTAACCATTACAGTCTGTATTTGCCAAAACGATATTAACCAAGAAGATTCAAAGATTGCCAGAGGTTCAGAATCAACATCTCACACAAGTGCAGCATCCACAACTATAAATCACTACCACTTTTCAATCACTGTGGTGCCCTGCTTTGGGGGATAATGGGTCTTCATTTCTGAAGGCTCTAGTGTCATGTAAAACTTTGATGAAATAAATTTGTTATAATTTTCTTTTGGTTTTGTTTTCTTTTTTTGAGACACAGTCTCACTCTGTCACCCAGGCTAGAGTGCAGTGGCATGATCACAGTTCACTGCAGCCTCGACCTCTTGGGCTCAAGTGATCCTTCTGGCTCCTGTTTCCTGAGTAGCTGGGTCTATGGGTGCACACCACCACACCCAGCTAATTTTGTTTATTTTTTGTAGAGACAGGGCCTTGTTATGTTGTCCAGGCTGGTCCTGAATTCCTGGGCTCAAGCAATCTTCCTGCCTTGGCCTCCCGAAGTGCTAGCATTATAGGCATGAGCCACTGCACCTGGTTCTTTTCTCTTGTTAATCTGTCGTTTGCTATAGGAGTGGTGGCTGTTCCTTACGATGGATGAGGAAAGTTATCACATTTTTCTGCCACTACACTGCCTTTGAGAATTTGCAGTTTACCCTTCTGTGAGTCCCCTTGGATTTGCAGTAAACAAGGGTGTGCTAGAGCCTGCTCTTAGCAGCTGCAATTTTTAGGATTTTGTGAGCCAGTTGTCAAACACAACCTTCATTAATAATCAGATTACAGTCTGGGTATGGTGGCTCATGCCTGTAATCTCAGCTTTGGGAGGCTGAGGCAAGGAGGATCGCTTGAGCCCACGAGTTTAAGACCAGTCTAGGCAGCATAATGAGAACCCCATCTCTCCAAAAAAAAAAAAAAAGAAAAAAAAAGAAAGAAATTAGCTGGGTATGGTGGCATGCACCTGTAGTCCCAGCTACTCAGGAGGCTGAGGTGGGAGGATTGCGTGAGTCCAGGAGGTCAAGGTTGCTGTCAGCTGTGATTGTGCCACTGTACTCCAGCCTGTAATAATTTAACTACATAAATTATATTAAAACCAAAGATAATATAGACTCCAGACTTATCACTGCCTAATTATTTTACTATGTCTTCCTATTGTTTATGTCCTTGAGGTTCTTTGTGTTGATTGTATCTGTATGGTAGAAATATTGTATAATGAGCACCTCTTCCCAACTCCATGTTCAGTGACATCACAATGGGAGCTCATAAATAGGAAGTATTTACACCACAGAAATCAGCAAACCTGACAATTGCATCTTACTTATTCCCACTCCCTCACAGTTCCCCACCCCACAACTCCCAGCAACCTATTAAGGGATAGAGTGTGTGTTGGCAGCCATGCAATTAAAGGAAAGAGGCCAACTCTCTAGATTTTCCTACAGAGGAAGAAGAAAAATGGAGCAAACTGGTTTAAACCTGAGGAGGGATCCTAGAGCGATGCACTAACGGTACAAGTTTTAAAGTAAATTTTAAAAATGTAACTCATTCTTTATGACTTTAGAATTTTATTTTTAAAAACAGATTTTTAAATTAAATGCCTATTTTGAAAATAAAAGGAGGTATTCATTTGGAACTTTGGGGTTTGTTTTTTGTTTTGCTTTGAGTTGCTGTTTTATGAACTTTGGAGTTGTAAAAATGAATTATAAGCAGTACATTGAGCTCCATAAAGACAGTGCCAGGGCAAGTGAGAGCCAGATGGGCCCTGGGCGACTCTGTGCCTCGCTGAGGAAAAATGACTAAACATGGGCAAAGGAGATCTTAAGAAGCCAAGAGGCAAAATGCCATCATATGTGTTTTGTGTGCAAACTTGTCCGGAGGAGCATAAGAAGAAGCACCTAGATGCTTCACTCGACTTCTCAGAGTTTCCTAAGAAGTGCTCAGAGAGGTGGAAGACCATGTCTGCTAAAGAGAAAGGACAATTTGAAGCTATGGCAAGGGCGGACAAGGCCCGCTATGAAAGAGAAATTAAAACATATATCCCTCCTAAAGGGGAGACAAAAAAGTAGTTCAAGGATCCCAATGCACCTAAGAGGTCTCCTTCAGCCTTTTTCTTGTTCTGTTCCGCATATGGCCCGAAAAAAGATTTGGATTTTTATTTGAGTATTTGCATATACATAATGAGGTATCATAGGATGGGATGCAACTTTAAACATGAAACTTATGTTCATATACACCTTATACACATATCCTGAAGGTGATTTTATAAAATATTTTAAATAATTTTGTTCATGAAACAAAGTTTTGACTGCATTATTTCATTTTTATTTTTATTTATTTATCTTTTGAGACAGGGTCCTCACTCTGTCACCCAGGCTGGAGTGCAGTGGTGCTATCTTGGCTCACTGCAACATCTACCTCCCTGGTTCAAACAATTCCCCTGCTTCAGCCTCCCAAGTAGCTGGGATAACAGGCACACGCCACCACGCCTGACTAATTTTATTGTGTTTTTAGTAGAGATGGGGTTTCACCATGTTGGCCAGACTGGTCTCGAACTCCTGACCTCAGGCAATCCACCCACCTCGGCCTCCCAAAGTGCTGGGATTACAGGCGTGAGCCACCATGCCAGGCCCTGTTTTTATTTTCTTTAGAGACAGGGTCTGGCTCTGTCACCCAGGCCGCAGTGCAATGATGCAATCATGGCTCATAGGCATGAGCCACTGCACGCAGCCTTTTTTTTTTCTTTTCTGTTTTTCTTTCTTTCTTTTTTTTTTTTTTTTTGAGACGGAGTCTGGCTCTGTCGCCCAGGCTGGAGTGCAGTGGCCGGATTTCAGCTCACTGCAAGCTCCGCCTCCCGGGTTCACGCCATTCTCCTGGCTCAGCCTCCCGAGTAGCTGGGACTACAGGCGCCCGCCACCTCGCCCGGCTAGTTTTTTTTGTATTTTAGTAGAGACGGGGTTTCACCGTGTTAGCCAGGATGGTCTCGATCTCCTGACCTCGTGATCCGCCCGACTCGGCCTCCCAAAGTGCTGGGATTACAGGCTTGAGCCACCGCGCCCGGCCCTTTCTTTTTTCTTTACTTTCTTTTTTTTTAAGACTAGTCAAGTGCAGTAGTGAGAAGGGGAGAAAAAATAGAACAAAGTGTTCCATCTGTAACTGACTGTGAACAATCTATTAAGGTAACTCACTACCTTCGGACCAAACTGACTGCATTTTGACTGGGACTGGTCACATGAGGTCCAGTATGGGATTTTCCACTTGTGTCATCATGTAGGTGCTGAAAATTTGGATTGGGATTTTAGATTTTTGGATTAAGGATGCTCAACCTGTATAACAATCTCCTGTTCACTTTCCCAGTGCATAATAAAGTGGAACTAGTAATTTATCTCTGACTAAACTATAGGTTGTGGAAAACCACTGAAAATGACATGCAGGATTAAAGTAGCACTTTGGAAAGGTCAGTCTGGTGATCCAGAGTAAATGCTCAAAAAGCAAGAGGTTTTTTTGTTTTGTGTTGTTGTTATTGTTTGTTTGTTCGTTTTTGAGACAGAGTTTCGCTCTTGTTGCCCAGGCTGGAGTGCAATGGCAGAATCTCAGCTCACCGCAACCTCCGCCTCCCAGGTTCAAGTGATTCTCTTGCCTCAGCCTCCTGAGTAGTTGGGATTACAGGCACCCGCCACCACGCCCAGCTTTTTGTATTTTTAGTAGAGATGGGGGTTTCTCCATGCTGGCCAGGCTGGTCTCAAACTCCCAACCTCAGGTGATCCACCCGCCTTGGCCTCCCAAAGTGCTGGGATTACAGGCGTGAGCCACCTCACCCAGTGGAAGCAAGAGGTTTTTGCAGTAGCACAGGAAGCCCTGAGGCAACCTGTGCCAGTATCAACTTCAGAAAACATAGTAAAAGGGAAAAAGTTGAATGTGGTGATGGGCAAGAAATACAAAAGTATCAACATAATTTCAGTGAACTGAACAAGTATGATGTATCTGTGACTGAATCCCTGACCACGCCCCCTCCCATTCCTGGAGGGCTTGTTAAAACATAGGTTACTGGTGCCCTGCCCCTGGAGTTACTGATTCTGTACATTTGGGGGTGGGGCCCAAGAATTTGCACTTCTAACAAGTATCTGGTGACCCATAACAGGTGCTCCAGAAGCAAGAAGTTTCTTGCTGCTTTTTATTTATTTTTGTTTTTGAGACAGGGTGTCACTCTGTCACCCAGGCTGAGGTACAGTGGTGTGATCATGGCTCACTGAAGCCTCGACTTCCTGGGCTCAAGAGATCCTCCCACTTTAGCCTCCCGAGTAGCTGGGGCCATAGGCACATGCCACCACACTCAGCTTTTTTTTTTTTTTTTTTTTTTTAATCTCTAGTACAGTCAGCATCTCACTATGCTGCCCAGGCTGGTCTCAAACTCAGATCCTCTGCCTTGGCCTTCCAAAGTGCTCGAGTTACAGGGGTGAGTCACCGTGTGCAGCCAGTTTCTTCTTGATGCTGTATCCAGGTGATGCTGATGCTGCTGGTCTGGGACCACACTTTTAGAACCACTGACTTACAGCAGTTATTTTGCTAAGGCCTCAAAGACAGCATTGTTAAACCAGCAGGGGGACACAGTACACAACAGAGCCTCTAAAAATAAAATGCCTTAAGGTACTAAAGCTCCTTTGGAGTTATGGTGTTGCCATGGAGACCTCTGAACTATTTTGGAAAGCAGTGTGTAAATTGACATCAGTTGAAATAAATTTCAGGTGTTTATGTAAAGAATTAATTTGGTAGAAATAATGTCTAGATTCGTGCATGCCATGGTGTGTTGGTTAAGAACTTGGAATGTGGAGTCAGCTCTGCCACTTACAAGCCATGTGGCTGTGGGAAAATTACTTACACCTTTGATCTTGTCTTCTTCGCTTTAAAAAGTAACCTGTGGTATAGAATTGGAGGGGTAAAGTTCTTGGAATGCTGAGTATTATTAAATTATTATTAGTTGTTAAAACTCTAAGTAGTTACTTAGTACTTTCAGCTCTTTAGCCTACCCCAAAATTAGAAATAGTCTAAATACGTTGCTATATTTACTTTTTAATAACCAGCGCTCCCGTTATTCAGGTAAAGAATTAAAAACATTTAGAAGTAATTTGCTTTGTAAATCCTAACCTCTTTCATTCAAAATACCTAAGGTAGACGGCTCTTTCTAAACGTGCCCGGTTCAGAGAGCTCTCATCTATATTATATCTCCGAATCTAAATTTCACTGATGCCCAAAGTCTAAGAGTGTTTCGTGGGCGTTGAGCTTTGAGACAGAACGAAGATGGATGCTGGTTTTGACTAGGCAGGGCACTCACGTGGGGTCTGGTTAGACCAGGCCCGACCCAGCCAGCCCATCGGTAGAGTCAGCATCAGCCGGGCGTGAAGATTCGTGTTGATTCCTGCGTTCCGCCAAGTTCAGGAACCTGGCAGGGGCCGGCCGCCTCCCGCGAAGGGACACACCTGTTGGTCACCGCTCTTACTGGCCAGACCTGGATATTGGCCTTCTGGCGTCAGAGGCAGGGGCATGTCCCTGGCCGGAGAGCCCAGGCCAGCGTGGGGTGACGTCATCGAAGGCATGTCCCAGCCCTGCAGAGCGGTGGGCGGGGCCTGCGAAGGTGTGCCGGGGGCTGGTTGGAGGCGCGGGCGGCGGGGTCGGGGCGGGGACAATGTGGCGGTGACGTCACGGGGCGGGGCGGAGGCTGGAGAGAGTAGGTAGGCGCAGCGACCGACGGTGGCGCTCACTCCCGGCTTCCAGCCGCCCTGAGCCTCTGCTTTGGAGATTCTCAGTGCCACGGATCATGTCCCTAAGGGGCAGCCTCTCGCGTCTCCTCCAGAAGCGAGTGCATTCCATCCTGAAGAAATCCGTCCACTCTGTGGCTGTGATAGGAGCCCCGTTCTCACAAGGGCAGGTGAGAACTGGCACCTGGCACCGCCGGGCAGGATCCTCCGCCCCCCAGAACCTGGAGAAGGCGGCGGTGGGATGCGGGGGACCGGGAGGCGAGGAGAGGATGGGGAGAAAAGGCGAGGGGAAGAGCTGGCGGGTTCCCGCGATTGGGCACCGTGGGAGCGTGTGGGACTTTCCCCGACAGAGGATGGAGAGGGAGGGAGGGGTGGAGGCCACCCTGTTTGGGATGAGGGCGAGTTTCTGCGGCCTCCCCAGAAAGACCGAGAAAACGGTGGATGCAGCTTGGGGTGATGGAGGGGAGAGAATGAGAGGGAGGATTCCTTGGAGGGGCTGGAGGAGGCGAAACTGGCCAGAATCCCCAGTGGAGAATCGATGGAGGAGGTTAAAGGGAGCGACCGAGGATTTAAGTCTTCTGGATCCATTCACTCAGAATGAGCTTTATTTAACTGGGAGGGAAATTGGAGCTGGCCTCTCCAGCGCGGGAGGCCGGGAGGAGCTGTTTTGTTCTCTTCAATGAAGGAAACCTGCAGTCGGGAGCGCTCAGTCTTCTAGAAGCCCGGTCTCTGGCCCCAGCCAGCCCCACACACGCCTAGTTCCCGGATCCTAACCTGGCTCAGCCTCTCCCGTCTTGGCTTGGGCAGCTGATGTGATTCCAACAATGGAGTTAGAAGGACAGTCATAGATGGAAGGGCTGATGCTGTCACAGGTTTTCAGAGGAACCTGCTGGGAACTAAGTGTACCAAAGTGGTTTTTTCAGTCATCTTCTCTAACTGTAATTTTTGTGATTGACAGAAAAGAAAAGGAGTGGAGCATGGTCCCGCTGCCATAAGAGAAGCTGGCTTGATGAAAAGGCTCTCCAGTCTGGGTAAGTGGTTAGATTTTTAGATATTAGTGCAGGACTAGTAATAGAGTATTTCAGAATCTTTTTCTCTGACATCCAGGAACCACACAGCTTTGTGTTTGGGAACAGTCTGCCACATCCGGCATCCTCCTTTGGATTCCATCTACAGCTTAAGATCTATCAAGGAGTCATCAGGGAAAGTCCTCGTGCAATAAAGAGTGTGTTGAAAGGCAAGGTGGTAGAGTGAGGCAAGGTCTGAACAGCTGCCAGTGAATGCAAGTGATGCTAAGAACACTAACTCCAGCTTCAACTGCATAGTCAACCTTTCCCCTTAAAATTCCATTTTCCTAACTCAATCTTGAGATGCTTATGATTTGTCAGTCTCACCAGTTTCCTGTCTTCAAATTATTTCCTCTCTAGGGTTAATATCTTTATTACTGGAAGCAGTAATATAGGTCTTATAGACTCATTGATCTTATAGAACTAATAGGCTTAGATCTGTGTTTTCCGAGTTCTTTTTTGTCTTTTTTTTTTTTGACATGGAGTCTTGTTCCATCACCTAGGCTAGAGTGCAATGGTGCAATCTTGGCTCACTGCAACCTCCACCTTCTGGGTTCAAGCGATTCTCCTCCCAAGTAGCTGGAATTACAGGTGTGTGCCACTACACCTGGCTAATTTTTGTATTTTTAGTAGACATGGGGTTTCACCATGTTGGTCAGGCCGGTCTTGAACTCCTGATCTCAGGTGATCCGCCCACCTCAGCTTCCCAAAGTGCTGGGATTATAGGTGCGAGCCACTGTGCCCAGCTATAAATGCCATTTCTATAGTAAGGGAGAACCCTTCTTTTAGTAACAGCACCAAATTTGAATACCTTTATAAGCAGGGCACGGTAGTTCATGCCTGTAATCCCAGCACTTTGGGAGGCTGAGGTGGGTGGATCACCTGAGGTCAGGAGTTCGAGACCAGCCTGACCAATATGGTGAAATCCCTTCTCTACTAAAAATACAAAAATTAGGCATAGTAGCATGCACCTGTAGTCCCAGCTACTCAGGAGCCTGAGACAGAAGAATTGCTTGAACCTGGGAGGCAAAGGTTGCAGTGAGCCAAAATTGTGCCACTGCACTCTAGCCTGGGCAACAGAGTGAGACTCCATCTCAAATAAATAAATACATTTATGGCAGGAAGGTTCTTCTTTATATCCAATCTAAATGTTTCTAGCCTCCATTCAAGGCCATTTGCTCTGTTTATGTTTGGATCATTCACATATCTTTTCAGGTGATATAAGAGCAAAATGTGAGGCAGCACGGAGATTATGGAGATAATAATACAGAATCTAAGTTAACTCCCCACTGTTGCTCTGAAATCTTATCTGCTGGTCATAAGTCCAGTCCAAGTGAAGTCATCTCCTTCCAAAAGACAGGAATAATGAAGTCACTGAAACCACCTTGAGTTCAGGTGTCCTTCATTTACCTCCACCTACATATGGATATGGTGACTTGGATTCAATACTCAGACCTTATTTCTTTATTAAACAATTGCAGTTTCTTCTTTACTAAGGCCTCTCTTAGTCATTTTAATAACTCTCCAAGTTCACCACCGAAGATTAAAGACAAACTACTAAGATTTAGTCTTCTTTTAATGTGTCGCAAGTTACCTAATGGAAGGAGGTTTTTATTCCTGCCTATAAATGAGCATACTGTCTCTTAAAATAGCTTGTACACATTGCCTTTTTAAAAGAATAATTTTACACTGAAGACGACAATCTCTGGTTATCACTATTTTTAAATCCTGGAGACATCTCTGCAGTCCATCTGAACTTGGCCAAGCATTGCTCCAATTGCTCTACCATCTGTAGGTTCTGCCACAAGAGACTCCTGACAAGAAGCGGTTTCAGTCTCTTCTGGAGGAGACCTCTATAATAATCAGCTGAGGCTGCTGAATGAGGGGGAAGGGCACATTTGTAGCAGCTTCTCTTACTCATGCTTTGTAGACTTCCTTTCCTGTCACAGCTCTTGGTATTTTTCCACTCCAGTGCAGGGGAAGCCATTCTCCTGCAAATACTACTCCCCTACTGCTTCCTCTCTAAACTCCAACCTAAAGTAGTGGTGAAGTTTCAGTTTATGTGGCTTTCCCTTTGACTTTTTTCTCAGATATATTTAATTGTACAATTATATCCTTACTGTGTAGCTGATTGGTAGCTCAGTATCACCAGCAGTCTGAAATAGAATCTCATAGCCTATTAAATAAAACTGTGGCTCTCAGCAGATTTCTAGCATGTGGTTTTGGCTAATCTCCTGGAATATGTTGGAGAAAAGTACCAAGAGACATTTCAATTGCTCTATTCCTAAACAGTACCAAAATAACTTGAGTGTTTTGAGCAGTTTCAAATAAACAGCATGGGTCAAATTTCGAAGGAGAGACTCATGGAAAGGTAACTTTCACAATCCCTTTGTTCCTTGCCTTTGCTCTGATGTCACAGGCTGCCGGTGTTAACATAGCATGAGTTAAACTTCCTGTTTTCTCTCAAATGAATGTATTTGACTTAGTGCCTGGGCTTGTTTTATTTCCTTGGGCTTACTAAGGACACTCAATAGTTCTCTCAGGTAACCTTTCCTTTTATTTTTTATTTTTTATTTTATTTTATTTTTTGAGACGGAGTCTCGCTGTGTCACCAGGCTGGAGTGCAGTGGTGCGATCTTGGCTCACTGCAACCTCTGCCTCCCGGGTTCAAGCAATTCTCCTGCCTCAACCTCAACCTCAATGAGTAGCTGGGATTACAGGTGTGTGCCACTGTGCCTGGCTAAATTTTGTATTTTTAGTAGAGTCGGGGTTTCACCATGTTGGCCAGGCTGGTCTCGAATTCCTGACCTCAGGTGATCCGCCCATATAGGCTTCCCAAAGTGCTGGGATTACAGGAGTGAGCCACTGCTCCCAGCCATCTTTTATTTTTCTTTGAGAGAGGGTCTCACTCTGTCACTCAGGCTGGACTGCAGTGGCATAGTCACAGCCTACTGCAGTCTCAACCTCCTGGACTCAAGCGATCCTCCCACTTTAGCCTCTTGAGTAGCTGGGACTACAGACACATGCGAGTATGCCTGAATAATTTTTTTTTCTTTCATAGAGCCAGGGTCTCACTATGTTGCCCAGACTGGTCCCGAACTCCTGGGCTTAAGAGGGCCTGAAGAGAAATGAAAAGGCATTGTTCTGGCAAGGCTGAGGAGCAGTATATCTGCACCTGATTTTGGTTAGCTCTGAGAACCATGGTAATTTGTGAACTCTAGCCACCTGTTACCATGTGAGAAGGCGTAGGCCTTGTACTCTTTTCTCCAGTTTTTCAAGAAAAGTGAGAAATTTGCATTTTAATGGGAAATCTGTGTTGTTTTAAAATACTGTATAATGACACCATTGAAAATGATGGTGTAGGGCCTCCAAAAAAGGAATGAGAACTGTATTAGTCTGTTCTTGTACTTCTGTAAAGACACACCTGAGACTGGGTAATTTAAAAAGAAAAGAGGTTTAATTGACTCATGGTTCTGCAGGCTGTACAGGCTTCTTTTCTGGGGAGGCCCTAGGAGAATTATAATCATGGCGGAAGGTGAAGGGGGAAGCAAGCACGTCTTATATGGCGGGACCAGGAGGAAGAGAGCGAAGAGGGAGGTGCTACACACTTTTAACCGGATCTCATGAGAACTCTATCATGAGACAGTACTAGGGAGATGGTACTAAACCATTAGAAACAACTCCCATGATCCAATCACCTCCCACCAGGCCAGACCTCCAACATTGGGGATTACAATTCAACATGAGATTTGGGTGGGAACACAGAGCCAAATTATATCAAGAACACTGGCAAAAATGATCAGAATCAGCTTTTTCAGAACTCTGGAAATTAACCAAAGGCTTGCAGCAATCTGGGGAGCATTTATTCAGGAAAAATGTTGAATCTCCGTAAGAACGTTAAGATTTGTGGCATTTTAACTTGCCCTGTTCCCATGCTGCCTTTTCCCAGATCAGCTGTAGCCTGGACAACCAATAGCCTGCAATCACAGTGAAACCAGGAGGCTGGCAGTTACTGGAAAAGGGAGAACAGAGTTAATACTCCTCATAGACCATCCCCAGAAAATTGCCATTTGACTGGTCTGGTGGTTTCCTAAAATTGTCCACTCACAAGGTTGTCTTTATTTGACCAACACAAATCAGTAAGGAAAGAATAGTCTTCAGTAAATGGTGCTGGGATAACTGGATATCCACATACCAAAAAAAAAAAAAAAAAAAAAAATCCCTATCTCACACCATATATGAAAATTAACTCAAAATGGACCAAAGTACTAAATGTAATGCTGAAACCATATAACTGTTAGAGAACATAGGACTGGATTTTTGTGACCTTGGGTCAGGTGTTGGTTTCTTAGATATCCTACCAAAATCACAAATGACAAAAATTAAATTGGACTTACCTAAATTAAATATATCTATGTTTCAAAGAGCACTATCAAGAAAGTAGAAAGACTTCATCAATGTAATGGAAAACAAAAGAAAAGAAAGTAAAAAGACTGCCCATAGAATGGGCAAAATATTTGCAAATTGTATACCTGGTAGGATTGTAGTGTTCAGCAAACATAAATAAAATAACAACTGTAAAAAGACAACCCAATTTAAAAATTAGCAATAGATTTAATTAGCCACTTCTCCAAATAATTTATACAAATGGGCAATAAACACATTAGTCATTACAGAAATGCAAATTAAAAACTACAATGGCCGGGCGTGGCAGCTCACACCTGTAATCCGAGTACTTTGGGAGGCTGAGGTGGGCAGATCATTTGAGGTCAGGAGTTCGAGACCAGCCTGATCAACATGGTGAAACTCCATCTCTACTAAAAAATACAAAAATTAGCCGGATGTGGTGGCACACGCCTGTAGTCCCAGCTACTCAGGAGGCTGAGGCGAGAGAATCACTTGAACCCAGGAGGTGGAGGTTGCAGTGAGCAGAGATCGTACCACTGCATTCCAGCCTGGGCAACAGAGTGAGACTCTGTCTCGGAGGGGGCGGGGGTGGGAGCTACAAGGAAATAACATTTCACACCCACTAGGATGGCTATGATAAAAAAGACAGACAATACCAAGTATTGGTGAGGGTGTAAAAAGATTGGACCTGTCATACACTACTGGTGTGAATGTAAAACTGTGCAGCCACTTTGGAAAACAGTTTGGCAGACCCTCAAAGTTAAATGTATAGTTACTGTATCCTCAAGCAATTCCTATGTATATACCTAACAGAATTCAAAACACATATTCACACAAACTCTTCTTTTAAGACAAATTCTCGCCCTTTCACCCAGGCTGGAGTGCAGTGGTGCAATCTCGGCCTCAGCCTTCTGAGTACCTGGGACCACAGGTGAGCGCCACCATGCCCAGCTAACTTTTGTGTTTTTATATTTGCCATATTGGCCAGGTTGGTCTCGAACTCCTAGCCTCAAGTGATCCACCTGCCTCAGCCTCCCAAAGTGCTGGGATTATAGGCATGAGCCACTGCACCTGGCCACACAAAAACTTATATACAAATATTTATAGCATTCATAATGGTCAACATGTGGAAACTCAAATGTACATTAATTGAATAGGTGAGGAAAATTTGACATATCCATACAATGGAGTATTATTCAGCCATAAATGGAATGAAGTACTAATTTATGCTACAACATGGATGAACCTAGAAAACATGCTAAATGAAAGAAGGCAGACACAGAAGGCCACATATTATATGATTCCATTTATATGAACTGTCTAGAATAGGCAAAGCCATAGAGACAGAAAGGAGATTAGTGGTTCCCAGGAGCTGGGAATGACTGCTAAAGGGCATGGGTTTCTTTTTGAAGGGTGATGGAACTGTTGTGGAATTACATAGTGTTGATGGCTGTACAACTTCTTGAATATATTAGAAAGCACTGAATTATAAATTCTAAAGGGATGAATTTTATGGTATGTGAATTATATCTCAATAATTAAAAAACTAGGCAATTGTGATCAGTAAGGAGATATATATATATGAAACTTCTGAATTGCTAATATTGATCTATTTTGTGACTTGGGTAGTAACTACAGGGTGTTTACAACTATCTGTTACGTAAGTTTTATGTGTTTATATTTTATGAAATATACAATAAAGACACACTACAAATCATGTCTGTTGATAGATATGGATATTTTTAAGCTTTAGTTTTGGGCATTGAAAAGAGATGAAAATGGCGTCTCTGAGGTGCCTTTTGAACTGTGTTATATCTTTGGGACAAGAATTGGTTGCTAGGTTGACTCAACAGCAAATATCAGTGATGTTTCTGAAGAGAGTGTAGGGCTGTATGATCCACCAAACCTTCTGCCTCCGCCATTCACACTCTTCTATTAAACAATTGTCAAGGCATAGTAGCTCATGCCTGTCAGTCCAGCACTTAGGGAGGCCAAGGTGGGAAGATTACTTGAGGCCAGGAGTTTAAGATCAGCCTGGACAATGTAGCAAGACCCCATCTCTACATTTTTTAAGAGTCTATTTCCACAGCAAGGAAGAAATGAAAGTACAGCATCTGTCCCACTCCCCGCAAAAAAGTCTTTGCCTAGGGTCTGCATATGTGATTGGAAGCTAAATTATTGGAATGAGCTTGTTTGTTTCAGGTTAGTAAAGTGCTGGGTTCTTCGATTTCTAAAGTCATTCTGATATGTATTTGGAAAAGTAAATGTCTAGAAAATTGGCTTTATATTTCCTTTAGAGATCTAGCAAAGACCAAACCTGCTTTGGACCTCATCTGTGCCACAGTCCCCTTGGGGGATGGGCCACCTGTAGCAGAAGAATAGGAGCTGAGGCATGAGCTGATAAGTGGCATCACTTTAGGGCCCACTCCAATCCCACATGGAATGTCACTAATAGTGACCTGTTTCTTTGGGTTCAAGCTTTTCATTTTCTGGGCCTCCTTTATATTGCAGATTCTTTTATTTTATAGATAGGTCTCACTATGTTGCCCAGGCTGGAGTGCAGGGGCTATTCCCAGACAAAATCATAGTACACTACTGCCTCAAACTTCTGGGCTCAAGCAAGCCTCCTGTCTCAGCTTTCTGGGTAGCTGGGATTACAGATGTGCACCACTGTGCTCGGCTGCAGATTCCTTTCAGGAGGTGAATACATAATCAGTAATTTGCTAATGCCTTAGTGAAAACTCAGTGATGTGCCTGCATAGAGGGAAATCTATAATAGATACTGTTGGGATTTGGCAAATTTCAATGTAGTCGTATATTTCCCATTTATGACAGAAAAGATTTTAACTTAATACCTTTTATTTAACTTAATACCTTTTATCAAAAGTTTTTGATACTTAACATTTACCATCTTCTAGACACTGTGCTAGGCATTTGCTATTATCCCATTTTCAAAATTTGTAAAAAGCAAATTTTGACCACCTCTGCCATTAGGATGGCTACTATCAAAACAGAAAATAAGAAGTGTTGATGAAGATGTGCAGAAATTGAAACTCTTGTACACTATTGGTAGGAACATAAAATGGGGCTGCTATGGAAAACAGTATGGCAACTCCTCTAAAAATTAAAAATAGAATTACTATATGATTTAGCAATTCCACTTCTGGGTATGTACCCAAAAGGATTGAAAGCAGGATCTTGAAGTAGTTGCGTACCCATGTTCACAGCAGTATTAACAATAGCCGAAAGGTGGAAGTAACCCAAGTGTTCATTGATAGATGAATGGAGAAACAAAATGTGGTACATACATATAATGGACTATTATTCAGTCTTTAAAAAGCAGGGCTGGGTGGGGTGGCTTATGCCTGTAATCCCAGCACTTTGGGAGGCTGAAGCGGGACGATTGCTTGAGTCCAGGAGTTTGAGACCAGCCTGGGCAACTTAGTGAGACCCCATCTCCACACACACACACACACACAAAAAGCCAGGTGTGCTGGTGCATGCATGTAGTCCTAGCTACTCTGGAGGCTGAGGCAGGAATATTGCTTGAGCCCAGGAGGTTGAGGCTGCAGTGAGCTGTGATCATACCACTGCATTCCAGTCCAGCAGCATGGACAACAGAATAAAGCCTCATCTCTGTTTAAGAAACAAAACAAAGAAACCTGACATATGCTGCAATATGGGTGAACTTTGAGGACATTATGCTAAGTGAAATAAGCCAGGTACAAAAGAACAAATACAGCATGATTCCATTTATATGAAGTTTTTAGAGTAGTCCAATTTATAAAAACAAAGTGGAATAGCAGTTACTAGGACTTGGTGGGAGAAGGAAATGGGGAGTTAATCATTGCTTAATGGGTACAGAGTTTGTTTTGCAAGATGAGTTCTGGAGATGGATGATGGTAGTGATGGTTAGTTACACAATAATATGAATGTACTTAATGCTACTAAACTTAATTTTAGGTATATTATCACAATTTAAGAAGAAACATTTAAATATAGAATGTATATTAAGAACGAGGAAGGTCACTTGAAGTTCTGGCTTCTTAGGAACATAATGCTGTATATGAACATAATGCAGTATATCTGAAAACTCTTCAATTTGTTATTCAGCGCATTGTTTTGATCTGTAAATAAATGCTGATAATTTTTTTAAAAAAAGGAAACTATGGGGGCAGGGCGTGGTGACTCACGAGGCCGGTAATCCCAGCACTTAGGGAGGCCGAGGCGGGCGGATCACCTGAGGTCAGGAGCTTGAGACCAGCCTGGCCAACATGGTGAAACCCTGTGTCTACTAAAAATACAAAAATTAACTGGGCGTGGTGGCGGGTGCCTGTAATCCCAGCTACTCTGGAGGCTGAGGCAGGAGAATTGCTTGAATCCAGGAGGCAGAGGTTGCAGTGAGCCAAGATGGCACCACTGTACTCTGGTGTCAAAAAGAGAGGAAAAAAACCAAAAAACAAAGTATGACCTGAGGAGGTTCAGAAACTTTCCCAAGGTCAGTAGTAGAGTTGAGAAGGAGTGAAGAACCTCATTTCTTGCCATATGCAACCCGAATTTTGGATTGTCCAATCAACTTCTCAGTCTTCTTGGCTCTTATTACAAAGAAAGAAACTGAACTACCCAGCTTTCTTTTTAATAGAAATGTTATTTATAGTTTATAATGAATGCACTGCATAAAAACTTTATAGCTTCATTATTGTGAAATGTATTCAAGATCCTACAGTAAAAGTGAAACATTCGCAAAGACTTGCGTTAACGAAGACTACACAGAAAAGCTTTCTAAGGATCTGTGTGCCTCAGATAGATACTTGGCAAATTTTTGAGTTATACTTTGTTACAGAAAGTCCACTTAAAAGTGATCATTTGAAAAACAAAAATATAAATAGTTTCAAAAATCTTTAAAAAATCATCCTAAATGTATGATCTTCACCTGCAGCTTCTGAAGAGCCCTCATTCTCAGGGTCTTCCTTCCCTCATTTCCCACTACAGCCATCTCATGATCCTCAAGCTCATGCTTTTCCAACTTGGGTAGGGACTCTCTCAGCTTTCTCCCTGTCATCCCCCAAATCAGTTGTATTGACAGAACCTTTTTTAACACCCTCCTTAGAGGATGAGAGTCTAGTTCCTGTCTTAGGTTGATGCAAAAATAATTGCAGTTTTTGGCATTGAAATGGATACCATAGATAAGAGTGCCCATGGTAAGGGCTCGAAAGTAACAGTGGAAAGAAAAATAGTTCATTTGACTCTCAAACAGTTTGGAAAGTAGTCCAGAGCTGGTTTTGCGGTTCTGTTCCTTTAAGTTCAGACCTAGATTCTTATCTGGTGCTACTGGCAAGGCCTCTGCCTAATGGTGCCAGATGGCTGTAGCCTCAGCAGCAGGATGGAAGAATGAACAAAGAAAGGGGCAACAGCAGTTCTCTTCCCCTCCCAAGAAGTTGCTGCGGGACACTTCTGCTTATCTTATTGTCCAGAACTAGTTCACATGACCACATCCAGTTACAAGTGAGGTTAGTAAATGTAGTTTGTTCGTTCGTTTGTTTATTTATTGATTTATTTATTTTAGACGGAGTCTCACTCTGTCACCCAGGCTGGAGTGCAGTGGCATGATCTCGGCTCACTGCAACCTCCACCTCCCAGGTTCAAGCAATTCTCTGCCTCAGCCTCCATAGTAGCTGAGATTACAGGCACCTGCCACTGTGCCCAGCTAATTTTTTGTATTTTCAGTAGAGATGGGGTTCCACTATCTTGGCCAGGCTGGTCTGGTCTTGAACTCCTGACCTTGTGATCTACCTTCCTCAGCCTCAAGTGTGAGCCTCTGCACCCGCCCCATGTAGCATGTAGAATGTAGTCTATTCTAAGAGGTTATGCTCCCAGCTAAAAGCCTTTTCTCTGTGGAAAAAGGGAAGAATGAATTTTGGGTAACTAACACTCGGCAGTGCCTCTACCTATACTCTAGACCCCCTCCCCTCCGACAGTCCCTGCTCCAGCATTATCCCTCCTCTCACCTCGTGTCATGGCTCTTCTCTCCTAACCTGTCCTTTTGGTAATTAATTGTGCAACCCTTACCCTCCACCATCCCCCTTGACCTTAGGTAGCCCTCTAGCTGTTGTCCAGTTATTTTGTTTTTCTTCAGAGCCGACTTCCTGGCTTTCTCATTGCCCTTTCACATTTCAGCTTGTTATAATGTGGCTTCGTAGGCCATCATTGCAGTAAACCTAGTATTGCTGCAGTATCTGACCTACTTCCTAATAAGATGAACAGTATAATATTCACTTTATTTACACCACTAATCTTGCTTTCTTTATTGAAACCAACACTATTCTCTCTTGGCTTCAACTTTTCAAATTCCTCTAGTAAATCCTTTCTTTTTTTTTTTTTTTTTTTTTTGAGACAGGGTCTCACTCTGTCACCCACGCTGGAGTACAGTGGTACAATCTCAGCTCACTACAGCCTCGACCTCCCAGGCTCAAGCGATCCTCCCACTTTAGCCTCCCAAGTAGCTGGAACTACAGGCACATGCCACCACACCAGCTAACTTATTTTTTTTAGAGACAGGGTCTCACTATGTTGTCCAGGCTGGTGTTGAACTCCTGACCTCATGTGATCCTCCTGCCTCGGTCCTTCCAAAGCGTTGGGATTACGGGTGTGAGCCACTGCATCTGGCCTACATCCTCTTTTTCTACCTACTCCTTACATGTTGGTGTTCTCAGGATTCTGTCCTTGATTCTCCTGCTTTATCCTGTCTTGGTTGGCAATTTGCTTCCATGGCTTTACTGTCACCTGTATGCTGATGCCACCCAAAGTTCTATTTTTTTTTTAAATTTTTTGAGACAGGGTCTTGCTCTGTCATCCAGGCCAGAATGCAGTGGTGTCATCTTGGCTCACTGCAGCCTCTACCTTGTGGGCTCAAGTAATTCTCCCACCTCAGTGTCCCAGGTAGCTTGGACCATAGGCTTGTGCCTCCATGCCTAGCTAATTTTGTTTCTTTTTTTCTTTTTGTTTTAGATATGAGGTCTCACTGTGTTGCCTCAGGTTGGTCTCAAACTCCTGGATGCAAGCAATCTTCCCGCCTCAGCCTCCCAAAGTGTTGGGATTACAGGCATGAGCCACTATGCCCAGCAAAAACTGTATCTCTAATACTTATTTTTCCTCCTAACTGCAAACCTGTATACAGATGTCTTCCATGCAGCTCATCTTTTTAACTTTTTGTTATGGAAGTGTTCAAACATAATGAAAGTAGAGATAGTAACATAACTGACTTGATATATCCATCAGCCAGCATCATCACCAATACGAGGCAATGTTTTTTACACCACCTCCAGACCATTTTGGAGTAAATCAGATATCTTGTTTCATGGACTGGACAGCATCTTTTATCACACACAGTGTATCCTAACTTTATTATGGCAACTCAGAAGGGAAACAGACTTCTCGTATCTTAACATAGGAGGTGGTTTTGCAAATTGGAGCAAGGTGCTCACCATCTGTACCCATGGGAGTTAGGCTCTTACCCTTCTGTAGGAACTGAGAGGTTGAGGCACTATCTCCCTAAATGTGTGCATCTCCAGGACATGGCTCCCTGGGTCCTTGAAGAAACATTCCTGCGTTGTGAGACTTGTGAGAGGCCTATTTAGTCATTGTGAAGATTCACATAAGTTTGAAAAGCATAGAGAAATTATGAAATAAAAGGAAGGGAGGTCTCTTTCTTTATTTTCAACAGGGAGAATTAAGCCTCTTAATTTTTAATTAGTATTATTCACATTGCCTGATTAAGTTACACTTTTTAGGTTTCTTTTTTTTTTTTTTTTTTTGTATTTAAGTTTGAGTTGAATTCAAGTAAGGTCCATATTGCTTTATATTTTAAGACCTTTATAGGTTCTCTTTTTTTTTTCTTCTTTGCAGTTTATTTGTAGAAGAATCTAGGTCATTTGTCTGCAGAATTTCTCTGTTTAGAGCCCTGTGTTCTACGACATGTTCTATGATGATGTATACTTCATCAGAGGTGACATTTCAGTGATGCTGTGAGCCACTGACTATTGCCTAGAATTATCCACTAACCTGTCTCCATGTACTTTCAACAGGATAGTCTCTAACATGTCAATGTCAATATATCCCAGACTGAACTTACCATCTTCTCCCTCCCTTCCCATGTCCCTCTATTGCTAGACTCTCTGTTCCCTCTCATTTCTTTCTTTAGCTTCCTGTGGCACTTTGCTTCTCCAGGTCATTTTCTACACTGCTGTCTGAGCACTAGATCCAAAATGCAGATTTGATTTGTCTTCCTGGCTTAGAAACCATAGTTGTTCCCCACCACATTTAGGATCTGGGCCTTGCCCCCTCCTCCTGCCACATCTCTTTGCAGTCCTCTAGGTGCACTCTGGGTTCAGAGGAATTGTGCATTTTTCTATAGGGCTGAAGGTATTCTCTCCTCTGCAGTAAGCATTTCCTCCTCCTCTCTTATTCCTGGCTAATGTCTTCCAGACTCAGATATTGCTGCTTCTGAGAAGTTCTCCTGACCCTTCTCTTCCTGGATCTCTGTTCCCGCCACACCCTTTGCACAGCTGGTTCATAGCAGTTAGCACTGGGCTGGGCTGCCACTTTCTCTGCCTGACATCTCACCAGCCTGTGAGCTCCTTGAAGTCTGCACCATACCTTTATTTCTGCATCCCTAGGATTTGGCGGAGTGCTAGGCACACAGTATACTTTTGTCGAAGGAAAAGAGGGAGCAAAGCATCTTAGCTTTCTCCTGTAACTTCATTCACATCACAACCCTTGATGAGTCTTCCTGAACCAGTATTTTGTTTCTCTGAAAATGATCTGCTACTTAGAAGCCACCTGGTCTCCCAGATTTTTAAAAATGTATGACTCAAAGGATAACTGCCATATATCAAACTTTAACTCTTGCAAGCTAAATACTAGTAGGGGCCGGATGTGATGGCTCACACCTGTAACCCCAGCACTTTGGGAGGCCAAGGTAGGTGGATCACTTAAGCCCAGGAGTTCAAGACCAGCCTGGGTAGCATGGCAAAACCCTATCTCTACCAAAAAAAAAAAAAAAAAAAAAAAAAAATTAGCTGGGTGTGGTAGTGCGCTTCTGTAGTCCCAGCTACTTGGGAGGCTGAGGTGGGAAGATGGCTTGAGCCCAGGAGACGGAGGTTGCAGTAAGTTGAGATCACACCACTGCACTCCAGCTTGGGCAACAGAACCAGACCCTGTCTCAAAAAAAAACCAAAACAAAAAAAAAAAACAAAACAAAAAACGCTAATAGGTAGTAATGACGAGTTATTGCTCCCTTTTTTGAGATACATTTTTAAACCGGGACAGCAGTAGATAATGACTGCTTTCTTCAAGTAAGGCTGACCTCTAGTTAGTTTAGACAGATGTGGCATTGTTATTTTAATATCCAAATTAGTACAATTCAGAGGCAGAACCTAAGAGATTACAGTGGTTGACTTAAATAATTTAATCTTTGAATACATTTACTTATCCCTCTCTATTAATGACCAAACCTTGAAGGAAGGAGATGTTACAAGGGCTGGTTGGAGCTGTCTCCTCTGGAACTCTGAAGAAATGAACTGGGACAGATATCTCAAGACACATGGTTCTTTGGCTGGGTGCACGGTGGCTCACACCTGTAATCCAGTATTGAGAATAAATATATGTGGTAATGCTCAGCTTTGAAGGGAAGAAAAATGGACCCTTTCTGGCTCCCTCCTCTATGCCAAGAGAAGAGAACCACAGCCTAGAAAAAGAAGTAGAAAACACCTTCCTGTGTGACCCAAGAGTTGAGTACTGCAGGTTGTGGCATTGTGGTTAGGGATTTCAGAGAAGCGGTGTTCTAAGATTTACTTGGCCTTGCCTTTATATTCTTTTATAGGGAATGCAGGAAATTCAAACTATGTGTGAGAGCAGGACTCTTTAAGAGTCGTTCCAGTGAGAAATCAGTGGGTCTGCATTTGTTTGCCACTTCTTTTTTTTTCTAGTAGGGATGGGGTCTTGCTATGTTGCCCAGGCTGGTCTTGAACTCTGGCCTCAAGCAATCCTCCTGCCTTGGACCCCAAAGTGCTGGGATTACAGGCGTGAACCACCACGGCCAGCCTGTTTGCTACTTCTCACCAGAAACTGTTTTATTAAAATGACATAGCAATATTACAGATTTTGGGAAGTCTTAGGTTACACCATCAGTTTCAAGAAAAAGGAAAAGGATAGGGTGGGGAGAAAAACCACAAAGATGCCTCATCCAGTTGAACTAATCTGTAATCTCTAGCATGTGTCAGGTCTTTCCTTGTTATCTCATTGAAACCACTATGTGAGGTAGGACAGGTTTAGAAACTGAACCTGACTAGAGATCTGGACTGTCCTAGGAAGTTAGTGGGCAGATGGCAGGGCTTCTTTTCTTTGCATCCAGTGTAGCATTTGGCTAACTGAGGCTGTCTGAGTATTCTGTGCTTTCAGCCCAAAGTAGTAGGGAATGCAGTCTGCTGCTTTGAGGTTTCTTGGGCAGACTCACCAGGATGCTAGCCCAGGGTCTGGGGCAGGGAGCTACCCATCAAAACTGGTAATTTGCAAAGCTGTAGTCACCAGCCTGATGTGTCTTTTTAAAAATTCTTTCTGGAACAAGGCAGAGTGTAACCATTATTATTATTTTTTTTTTTTTTTGAGATGGGGTCTCACTTTGTCTCCCTGGCTGGAATGCAGTGGTGCGATCTCACCTCGCTGCAATCTCTGCCTCCTGGGTTCATGTGATTCTCCTACCTTAGCCACTCAAGTAGCTGGGACTACAGGCATGTGCTACCATGTCCAGCTAATTTTTATATTTTTAGTAGAAACAGGGTTTCACCATGTTGGCCAGGCTGGTCTCGAACTCCTGACCTCAAGTGATCCACCCGCATCAGCCTCCCAAAGTGCTGGGATTACAGGTGTAGAGCACTGCACCAAGGTGTAAACAATTTTCAAACATCACATGCTCTAAAGAACAGTATTTTATTCCTGGGGACTGTTGCTATTTCTTCTTCTTGTTAGCTACTGGAAAGACTGAAGTTTTATCAACATGTTAATAATAGCAGGTCTTGTCTTCTCAGAGGAGCTCAACAGTCTCGTTCTGAATGGATATGGTTATGTGACTTCATGAAGCCAGAGCAATCCTCCTCTTACCTCCACCCCTGCCTGTGCTGGAACCGGGTTCTAGGGTGTACTAGGGTGCCATCAGCTGACAGTCTGTCTGAGAAAGCCTGAGCTGGCTCATCATGGTCTACAGGTGCTCAGAGGGGTGTACATTCCAAAGCCTATCATTAGAAGATGACAGCATCTGTTCTCCTTAGGCAAGAAGGACAGATGTAGCTGGAGAGCCAATTAGCAGGAAACATATAACTGGTGTTGTAAATCATCTCAGTTACTATCTTGAACTAAATTTTCAAGTGTATTTTGTATTCATATATATATTTTAACTCAAGGATCACATTCATGCAAAGGCATCTATTAACACCATATTTGTATCATTTGCTCTCGAGGTTAACGCTGGTGTATGTTAGATGGATATGTTCCAAAGTGACTGGCCTGGATCCCCACAGTCACTTTCCTTGAGTCCCCAGTGCCACTATCTGTGCCCCTGTCTTTCTCAGTCATGGTCCTCACTGCCTCTGAGAAACCTATCTGTCATAGAGGCAACATGAGAGCAGAGTAGGGAAGCAGGAGATGTTACAAGGGCTGGTTGGAGCTGTCTCCTCTGGAACTCTGAAGAAATGAACTGGGACAGATATCTCAAGACACATGGTTCTTTGGCTGGGTGCACAGTGGCTCACACCTGTAATCCAGCACTTTGGGAGGCTGAGGCGGGTGGATTGCCTGAGGCCAGGGGTTTGAGACCAGCCTGGGCAACATGGAGAAACCTTGTCTCTACAAAAAAATACAAATTAGCCAGGTGTGGTGGTGCATGCCTGTAGTCCCAGCTACTCTGGAGGCTGATATGTGAGAATTGCTTGAGCCTGAGAGGTTGAGGCTGCAATGAGCCATGTTTGTGCTACTGCACTCCAGCCTGGGTGACAGAGTAAGATCATCTCAAAAAAATAGAGACAGGGTTCTTGAGGTTGTACAGTCTTTGGGAGTTAAATGCACCAAATAAAATTCAGATCTCTGCATTTTATTGGTAGTAACCAAATGAGTTTACCTAAACAACAGTCTCTCCAAAGGTTATTGCCCAAATTACATTTTATGGATAATAGAAATTCTACTTACTTCAAATGGCCTGAATTAACCCCGGCATCCCCCATTCCCCACCCTTCAGTTTGGACTTCTAGTAACATTGCAACTTTATTTTTAATAAGCTAGTATTTCAGGTACAACCTTGTTCTAACAATTAGCAGTCGCATCCCTTTAAAATTCCAGGAATTCGGCTGGGCGTGGCAGCTCACACCTATAATCCTTGCACTTTGGGACACCAAGGCGGGTGGATCACCTGAGGTCAGGAGTTCCAGACCAGCCTGGCCAACATGGTGAAACCTGTCTCTACTGAAAATACAAAAATTAGCCGGGCATGGTGGCAGGCACCTGTAATCCCCGCTACTTGGGAAGCTGAGGCAGGAGAATTGCTTGATCCGTTGGGTAGAGGTTGCAGTGAGCCAAGATCGTGCCAGTTCACTCCAGCGTGGGTGAAAGAGCAAAACTCCATCTAAAACGAACAATTTAAAAAATTTTTAAAATTAATTTCCAAGAATTCCTTTTGCATGGGGCTAAATCTGCCATGTATAATATTTGAGTCTGTAATTTTAAAAGCCATTAGTACCCTCTCAGCACCAAGTGAGGATGCAGAGTCTTTGTTTTTCTCCTGATTTCACTGATTTGTTATTCCTGACAAGTCACAAACATTTCTATCCTATTCATATGTAGAAACAATTTGGAAAAACTGCACACTAAGAGGCCCCTAGCTTTTCTCCATGTCTGTTATTCTACCAATGGGCTGCCTGTGGCTCAGCAGACCCTACTGTGTGTCAGCCCACTTTGAAACCCATCTCTCTTGACTTGCTAAGAGCCCTGGTAGCAACAGGGGTCACAGCAGTAAGGAGAATGGGATAGTCTTATGCTGTCAAATAAAATAAAATAAAAAATAAACCTCACTCATCAATTATATATGAGTCTCTAACCAAAGGGTGATTCAGCTGCTGTTAAACAGTTGGAGCTATTTAGCCTTGCTGAAATTCTTCCTCTGCAATGTGTGGATAGTGATACCAGCAGAGGATGCGAGAATGCGCACCTATCTGTAGAATGTGTAGCACAATGTGGTGTGTAGAGGCAGACAATTATTATCCATTTCCTGTCTCTGGCTTCTTTCAGGGATTTACTCACTAGCCCTGAAATAGAAGTGCTGTTCACAGATATTGCTAAGGTCAGGTAAGCCTGTTTTGATTTCTTCCTTACCGCCTGGTTGCATCATTCTGTTGATGCACTTGTGTTCTTGTTCCACTCTGATAGAGCCTGGAGAGGTTTATCAAGGCCAAAGGTAACATCTGGGGCCTGAAAGATCAGAGTGTAGTACTCGGTGGATTTTATTACCAGCACTCAGGAGAGAACCTACAAGGCTGTGCCAGTGTATAAACAGTAAGTGAAAAATGAGAGCCTTTCACATTGCTTCCAAATCTGTTTGACATGAGAACTTCCTTGAAGTTTCAGGCTCCTCTTGTCCTACAATGTCCTCTTAAAAGAGAAGAAAGAGCAGCAATGAAACACTAGGTCTCACCTGACCTGGACTTACAGATGAGCTGACTTGATGCACAGTTAGAGAAAGGGAAAGTTCCCTCAGGCATAACAGCCAGACACATATTCCTTACACATTACAATGTTTGCATTTTTCATCATTACCCTAAGCTTCATGAAAAATTAGCGAGACCATTTCTTATGACCTATGAACCAGAAGAATTTGCCACAGCACCCTGATAAAGAAATAGCTTTAAGGCTGGGCATGGTGGCTCATGCCTGTAATCCTAGCACTTTGGGAGGCTGAGGTGGGAGGATCACTTGAGGTCAGGAGTTCAAGACCAGCCTGACCAACATGGCGAAACCTTGTCTCTACTAAAAATACAAAAATTAGCTGGGCATGGTGGTGCACGCCTGTAATCCCAGCTACTTGGGAGGCTGAGGCAGGAGAACCCCTTGAACCTGGGAGACGGAGGGTGTAGTGAGCTGAGATCGCACCATTGCACTCCACCCTACTCGAGTGACAAATCAAGACTCTGTCTCCAAAAAAAAAAAAAAAAAGAATAGCTTTAATATTACCCAGTTCATCCTGCTCTTACAAAATGTTAACATCCCATCAGCCTCCTCACTCCTCTTAAGAAAAAAAACTGTAGCAGATGGGTCACAATTCATGTTTTCTACAACAACATACTAGAACCAGGATTCAGATAATCCTAGAACTAGGGTTCTGTTCTACCAGTCCTTTGGGTACCTCAATACTATTGGCACAGTGGGCATTAGAGGAGAAAGCTCTTAAGAGGTGACATCAGGCTGGCATATATTTGTTGATTCAGTTCTGTAATTAGAATAGTTTAACATAAATTTGTAATCCTAGAGCAACTTTCATATTTTGTTCTTAAAGGTTATGGCAGTAGAATAAAAAAGTACTCACTGTGGCATAGATTGCTAGCTATCCACCAAAATCCATTCTCACTCTCTTCTGGACATAAGCTAGACCTGCATTTGCTGGCCAGTGCCAAAAGTGAGCAGGAGTAATGTGCCACTTTCAGGCCAGAGTCTTGAAAAGAGGAGGTGTGCTTTCTCAGTGCTTTCTTTCTCTCCTGCTGCCTTGAACCTGGAGAGACCTAGACTTAGCCACACAGATGGCAAAGTCCTAGATATGGGAGCCATAAGCCAGGTCTCTGAATTACCACATAAAGGAAAGCCTCCTGCTGACCTGGAATACCTACCCTGGATGCTAAACGAACAAGAAATAAACTGTGTTTCAGCCATTATTTGGGGGGAGTTGCTATGGCAGTTAATTTACTCTAATAACCTTACTTAATATTATGTATTATGCTTATAACTAGGCCAGGCATGGTGGTTCACACCTGTAATCCTAGCTCTGTGGAAGGTCATGATGGGAGAATTACTTGAGCCCAGGGTTGGAGACCAGCCTGGAAAACACAGTGAGACCCTGTCTCTACTAATAATCCAAGAAAAGGGGAAAAAAAAGATTAAAGTCTAAAAGGATACAGTAGTAAAACCTGGGGAGTAGGTTTGGGACCTCTGTTATACACGTTATCATCCAATTTTACAGAGAATTTCAATTGCCAGTAAGGGAAGGAGGGGGAAGAAAGCAAAACAGTGCAAGTACAAACTATTTGTCATAGGAGTTCTTCTTTGACACCCCTGATCCTCAGAGAACTTCCTTTGACTCCTTTAGGACTCATTGTCACAAGTCCTTACGTGGCACTGAAACTGTGCAGATTATAGAGCAGAGTTGGTTCTTCCTGAATATTCTAGGGGGGCAAAAAAAGAGCAGAGTTGGGAGCAGGAAGGTAGGCCACTCAGGCAGGGCCTTTCAAGGTATTAATCCCTTTAGAGGGGGCTGGCCCTTAGCTTTGTGGATGCAGAAACACAAGGTTGCTGAGTGCATAGCTCATCAGGCTTTCAGACCCACAGACTCATGCTAATGGTGCTGGATCAACCTAAGTGCCCATGCATAATTATGTGAAGCAGTAGTCCTTCCAGCGTCCACTGTCTAGAAGCTCTTGCCCATATTAAGGCATGTAGGAAACCAACTGAATAGCCAGAAGGCTGTTTGGTGAGATGGCATCGGAGTAAATGGAGTCGGACAATGTTGACAGAATCCACTACCCAGGTTGGGAATTAATCTGATGAACCCCCGACAGAAGTTAGTACCCTTCTAGCACCTGTAATGAGAGCAGAGTGATGGCCTGAATTAGCGACCAAAATCCTATGAAATTCAATCTCTCTTCCTGGGGAATATTGCTGTAAGATTGCCAAATTCTCTTTAGGTTCATTTTTTAGGCTTTGTGCAGCTTTTTTCTAATACAAGTGAGTACTGTTTTCTCTCACGTTTATCTGAGTCTACATCCTGGTTTGCATGATTGGACTTGGGTAGTCCCCAAGTTCTGTGACATATCCACTGGATTGAGCACTTTAATTCCCCTGTGTTTCTTCTTGGTCATATGAGGATTGAATGAAAGCACTTGGCAAATAGTTCTGAAAAGTTAGTTAATATTATTTAACTCCAGTTTGGGGCCTTTTATATGACTATTCCTTAAAGTGCAATGACCAAAATATAAATTTATAAAGAGTATAAATCTGTTATAATTGTACACCTAATACTATAAATCAGCAGGCATACCCTGGTGTCTTACATCTAATAAGAACCTAATGGTTGATGTGATTTAAGGAGAGTGCTGAGATAAACATGGAGGTGAAAGTAGAAACATCCAGGAATTGTTCAAGATCTGTGCAGTAGGCTGGGCGCGGTGGCTCATGCCTGTAATCCCAGCACTTTGGAAGGCTGAGGCAGGCGGATCACTTGAGGTCAGAAGTTCGAGACCAGTCTGGCCAACATGGCAAAACCCTGTCTCTACTAAAAATACAAAAACAAATTTACCGGGCATGGTGGCACACACCTGTAATCCCAGCTACTCAGGAGGCTGAGGCAGGAGAATTGCTTGAACCCGGGAGGTAGAGGTTGCAGTGAGCCAAGATTGTGCCACTGCACTCCAGCCTGGGTAACAGTGCAAGACCCTGTCTCAAAAACAAAACAAAACAAAAAGTCTGTGCAGTCCAGGATTGAGTTGTCAACAGAGTAAAGACTTGATATTGACTTGAAGGTTAATTAAAACTTTCATTCTCTTAAGTCTAAAGTATCTTCTCCATATTTTGAGATTTGGTGAAGTCCATAATGACTTTACTCATACCTTTTTGTCTTTTTTTTTTTTTTTGAGACGGAGTCTCGCTCTGTCGCCCAGGCTGGAGTGCTGTGGCCGGATCTCAGCTCACTGCAAGCTCCGCCTCCCGGGTTCCCACCATTCTCCTGGCTCAGCCTCCCGAGTAGCTGGGACTACAGGCGCCCGCCACCTCGCCCGGCTAGTTTTTTGTATTTTTTAGTAGAGATGGGGTTTCACCGTGTTAGCCAGGATGGTCTCAATCTCCTGACCTCGTGATCCGCCCATCTCGGCCTCCCAAAGTGCTGGGATTACAGGCTTGAGCCACCGCGCCCGGCTTTGTCCTTTTTTTAATAGAAGATTTTTATAGATGTTTTATTTGGTTCACATTTTTCTCTTGGTTCACAATGTCTTTGGCCTGTTGTCATATTTTTCTCCTCCTACCCCTGCCCCCACTACCTTTTTATCTAGTTGTCTGGATCTTCTCCAGGTCAGGGCCTTTTATACGACTATTCCTTAAAGTGTAATGGCCAAAAGATAAATACAGAATTCTTGCTGTAGGTGTATCTTACCTTTAAGAATAGGTCTGGGTGACACAAGGGCTGGGGAGGAAAAAGAGAATAGGATAAAGTTTTCTGTCTTGTTTCCAATATCTCTTGGTAGCAATTTGGCCTCATGGGTTTTTGTTATGGTCATTTTTTATTTTTATATTTCCTCAGAATTTTGGCTTTGGATCGAGTTTGGGTTCAAGAGGTAAAGCTCAAAATTATAATTTAAATTCATGATGAGTCTATGCTGCTCTTAATCCAAACCTTTAACACAAATCTCTGCCAATATTAAGATATGCCATGTCTACCTTGTTACTGCCCCTTCCCCACCAATACTGGGACCCTAAGAATACAATCTATGTCAATGTTCTGTTCTCTGATAGTTCAGATCCCTGTTTGATGGAGTCAGATTATTTAGTTCTCACCCTAAATGTAGCATCCAACTTAGGTGGGAAAATATTCAAAGCTGTGAGAATATAGCACTAGTTCTTAAAGTGCTGGACTCATGAGGAATTCCTTAGGAGACAAATTGCATAGTAAAGGATAGAGGTTGAGCATCCCTAATACAGAAATCTAAAATCGGAAGTCTTCCAAAATCTGAGACTTTTTGAGCACCAATATGACATTACAAGTTACCCTGAACACACTGTATTAATGGTATGCCATATTTTCTGCTGTTAAGTACCTATGTGTGAAAAAGCAAGAAAATTACTGCCTATCAGTAGCATATAAATTCACAGTCAGGAAGATGGTGATGCCAAACAATCAGATTGTCCACATGGGTGGCTGTGATAGTGACACCTTTGTTTTCTGATGGTTCAGTGTGCACAAACTTTGTTTCATGCACAAAATGATTTAAAATATTATATAAAATTACCTTCAGGTTATGTGTATAAAGTGTGTATGAAACCCAAGTTTTGTGTTTAGACTTGAGTTCCATCCCTAAGATTTCTCAATATACATAATGCAAATATTCCAAAATCTGAAAAAATAAAACAAAAAGTCTAAAACACTTCTGGTCCCAAGCCTTTGGATAACGGGTACTCAACCTGTGCAAACTCTGGAGCCGGATGGCCTAGATTCGGATCCTGATTCTGGCACTTAACAGCTGTGTAACTTGGGTGGTTACTTCTCTTTGGCTTCAGTTTCCTCATCCACAGAATAAGCACATTTTAGTTGCCTCACAGAATTGTTCTGAGTCTTAAATAAGAATATATGTTGAGCAGTTAGAACAATGCCTGGGATCTTGGAAATAATCAATAAATGTTAGATATTTCTTTTAGGATGTTTCAGATTGGCTTTTTATTTATAAAAGATTGTAAAATGTTAATTTCTTGGCTAGGCATGGTGGCTCATGCCCATAATCCCAGCACTTTGGGAGTTTGAGGTGGGAGGATCAGTTGAGGTCAGAAGTTCGAAACCAGCTTGGGTAACATAGCAAGACCTCATTTCTACAAAAAGAAAGTTTAAAAAAAAAAATGAGAATCTCTGTGTATTTTTGCTAACTTAATAGTACTTAATTTCCTTTAAAATTGTTGGTTCTTAATTTTCTTTAAAATTGTTGGTTCTTTTTGATATTTTACTTCTACTCTATCACTCTGGAATATCTGAGGTCTAACTGTTAACCATTTTTTTATTGTTGGGTTAAGTCAATTGACATCTCTTAGTTCCAGTTTCCAACATCTGCAAAACTATTCATAATAGGATCAAGATAATCTTCCCACAGTCATTTGACATTTTAAATTTTGCTGTGACAAAATGATTATGATGTGTACTTTGTCACATATTATCATTGTGGCCCAGGCTAGTAAGAGTTGGAGATAGCACAGAAAATTCATCTTGCCATCCCTCATTTGTTTCCAGGCTGCCACCTAAAAGACTTTGGAGATTTGAGTTTTACTCCAGTCCCCAAAGATGATCTCTACAACAACCTGATAGTGAATCCACGCTCAGTGGGTCTTGCCAACCAGGAACTGGCTGAGGTGGTTAGCAGAGCTGTGTCAGATGGCTACAGCTGTGTCACACTGGGAGGAGACCACAGGTAAGCCGGGAGCCAGGGGTGGTGAGGGACTGGATTACATGGTGCTTTGGGCTCATCACTTAGCTTCTTTACCTGTTTCCTTATCTGGAGAAAAATACTCTACAGAATTTTTAGGGTAGATATTAAAATAAACAGCATTTAAACGCCTAAGATCCTGAGCTGCTGAAGGGGCACTGTGGCTTTCTTTGTATGACACATTGTATAGTAAGAAAAGTACATTCAGACACAGCAAGTTCAGAGGTTCAACTGCCTAGGCAAGGTTCCTAGGCACTGTGTTACATGTTTGTCTCCTGGGAAGCTTTCTTGAGACACTATCTTTTGACTTTGGAGAATTAGAAAGGTCCATTGATAGGCTGAATTTGAGAGTTTTTGTTAGCATTTCTGCTAACAGAACTGTTAGAAATCCCCTTTGGCATGTTACTACATTTTCTTTCTTTCTTTCTTTCTTTTTGAGACAGGGTCTGGCTCTGTCTCCCAGGCTGGAGTACAGTGGCATGATCTCGGCTCACTGCAACCTCCACCTCCTGTGCTCAAGTCATCTTCCTACCTCAGCCTCCCAAGTAGCTGGGACTACAGGTGCACACCACCATGCCTGGCTCATTTTTGTATTTCTTGTGGAGAGGGGGTTTGGCCATGTTGCCCAGACTGGTCTTGAACTCCTGAGCTCAAGCGATCCTTCCACCAAGGCCTTCCAAAGTGCTGGGATTACAGGCGTGAGCCATTGTGCCCAGCCATGCATACATTTTCTGCCTCCACAATATGCACCCTAGTGACTCATGCAGTCAGTCCTTTGATCCTGTCTCCTCCTGAATCAGCATGTACTTGATTGAGCACTGTTCTGATATTTTCTCAGCAGTGCTACAGATTGTAGGAAATTTGTGATATATTAAGGCCTAGATGAAATAAATATACATGGAATAAAACAACAATATTGAATTCTACAGAATTTCAAAGGAGAAAGAGATCAATCTGGACTAAAATAGATTTCACAAGGGAATGTGATTTGAACTAAGCAATGAAGGTCTTTGGTAGGAAAAAGGCACTGAAGTACTAGGAGTATTGAGCACTCCATATATATTCTCAGTTCATCCTGCTAACAATGCTATGTGGTAGATACGGTTTTATCATTTACTGCTGGAAGCATGTAGGGACAGACATATGAGAACTTATCCAAGATGGGCACAGTGGTGCATGCCTGCAGGCCCAGCTACTCAGGAGGCTGAGGTGGGAGGATCGCTTGAGCCCAGGAGTTTGAGGCCAGTCTGGGCAACACAGTGAGATCAGTTCTCTTAAAAATAAACAAATTAAGAAAGAGAGAAAACTTATGCAAGGTCTAGAACCAGGAAATACAGCTGGAATTCAAATCCAGTGTGACTCTTCCGGTGATTATTTTCCCTGAGGTGCTGAGAGAGCTTTTCAGATCACTGAACAGAAATGAAATCTTTGTTACATCTGGTGAAGCAGGTAGATTCCTCCTTGGGATGAAAAAAAAAAAAAAAAAGACTCAGGTTGAAGAAAATGGTCACACCCCGGTTCTCTACTGAGATGACAAGGCCATTCAATTAAAGTAACCAGTCGGCAAGCTTCCTGCCTCCTTTCTCAGTGTGGTCTCTGGAAATTTAGTCTGTCTTCTCGTCTGACTTCTGGTCAAGTCTCACTGTTTGGGGACCCCTATCAATGTGATTACCAGAGATCTTGTTTTCTTTTCTTGTGGCTATCTGTATTGCAGCCATGTTACTGATTACCGGCTCAATGTTAAAACCTAGGCAATCTGAAATTCTAGAGAGGAAGGGATAAGTGCGTAACTTGAACAGATGTTGAACATTTTCAAGAAGAGGCATTTTTAGGTCACTGCTCCTTTTATGTGGCATAACATATATTACTACCTTAATCATCAAAGCAACTCTGATTTACACAGGTCAAGTATTATTATTATCCCTATCTCATAGAAAAGGAAACTGAAGTCTGAAGAAATTAGATGCTTTGTCTTCAGTCACACAGCTCTTCCTGGACTAAAACTCTAGTATTCTGACTTAATCCACTGCCTTTTCACTAGACCATGCTATTCCTCAGAAGACCCAACCAGTGTGGGACATGGAGCCTAGAATAGTTGTCTCATGCTATATTGACCAAGGATGGTTGAAGTCCTAAGATGCTTAAGCTGCATTTCCCATGTATGTCAAATTCCTTGGTTACTGGGAAGCTCTCCCACATTTATTTCATCAGGTGTATTCTTAGAATTGAGACAGGACAGTTGGCTAATTTAAGCAGAGCCCAAGGACAAGGAAAAGCAAAAACAGAAAAACACTTTAAGAATATTTGAGGCCGGGCATGGTGGCTCAAGCCTGTAATCCTAGCACTTTGGGAGGCTGAGCTGGGTGGATCACTTGAGGTCAGGAGTTCAAGACCAGCCTGGCCAACATGTTGAAACCCCATCTCTACTAAAAATACAAAAAATTAGCCAGGTGCGGTAGCATGTGCCTGTAATCCCAGTTACTCGGGAGGCTGAGGCAGGAAAATAGCTTGAACCCAGGAGGTGGAGGTTGTAGTGAGATGAGATTGTGCCACTGCACTCCAGCCTGGGCAACACAGCGAGACTCTGTCTCAAAAAAAAAAAAAAATTGAATGCCATGCTAATATATATAAGGTAACATGCAATAAACCTTTTTACTTAGTGATTTTTTACTTAGGAAGCAGGTAGATTTAGTGGTCTAAATGAGGTATTTAATTGGTTTACCCTGTTAATGTCTCCAAGAGCTTTTCTTTCAGAGTTTGGTGAGTTGTTACCTATAGACCATATCATTTACCAAGATTTATTTTCTTTTTTTTTTCTTTTTTTTTTTTTTTTTTTTTTGAGACGGAGTCTCGGTCTGTCGCCCGGGCTGGAGTGCAGTGGCCGGATCTCAGCTCACTGCAAGCTCCGCCTCCCAGGTTCACGCCATTCTCCTGCCTCAGCCTCCCGAGTAGCTAGGACTACAGGCGCCCGCCACCTCGCCCGGCTAGTTTTTTGTATTTTTTAGTAGAGACGGGGTTTCACCATGTTAGCCAGGATGGTCTCGATCTCCTGACCTCGTGATCCGCCCGTCTCAGCCTCCCAAAGTGCTGGGATTACAGGCTTGAGCCACCGCGCCCGGCTGATTTATTTTCTTTTTTTTCACTTTTGGAGACACGGTGTCACTATGTTGCCCAGGCTGGTCTTGAACTCCTGGGCTCATGTGATCCTCTCACCTCAGCTCTCTGAGTAGCTAAGATTACAGGTGTACACCATCTTGTCTGGCTTAACTTGATTTCATTCATTGAACAAATATTTGAGGTACTTTTTTGAGCCAGGGCTAATGGATAAAATTACGTGGATTTGCGGACAGCAGTGACATCTGTCACACTGCAGGGTAGCCAGTCACCAGCTTGGAATCTCTAGGGCTTTATATTTCTTCCTGTCTAAATCACTCAAGGTTAATCTTTGGGAACTACAACTACAGGTCTTGCTTCACCCAAACCCAGCCTCCGTCTAGGCCCTGGCTTTGCCCTGTGGAGAGAGTATAAGTTGTTTTGGCTGAGGACATTTGTTATTGGTCATGTTTGCCAAGCAGAGGGCCTTCAAGATTATATTTGTTCTTTGCAGCCTGGCAATTGGTACCATTAGCGGCCATGCCCGACACTGCCCAGACCTTTGCGTTGTCTGGGTTGATGCCCATGCTGACATCAACACACCCCTTACCACTTCATCAGGAAATCTCCATGGACAGCCAGTTTCATTTCTCCTCAGAGAACTACAGGACAAGGTCAGTGGGCCGAAATGGAAAGAAAGGTGAATGCTTGCAGGGTTTTGCTGGGGTTGGTCTAGTTCAGTAAGATTGTGTGAAGGGTGGGGTTGAGTGTGGATTACCACTCCTTCATTTGTTCATCACTATTATGGACCAGGCAGTCTGCCAGATGCTAGGGGTATAAAGACTAGGACATGGTCCCTGTTCTTTGGGGGGGGGGCTCATAACCTTGTAAGAAAGCAAGGAGGGATAGTAACTATAGCAACTGGTATACCCACAGCCTGAGGACTTCTTGGTTAGAGGCTCCCAGGCCATATTCTCAGACACACTGATCTAGAAGACAAATAAAACCATGATGACCTCTGGGTAACATTTTCCTGAGCAGCTCAGAAGCTATGGGAGTCCCTGTTAGGCATAGACTAGACTCTGTATATCCCTCCCCTCAGTGAAAGACCAAGTCAAACCAGGACACTACAAAGATTATTCATTGGGCAGAAGTCCTGTGTCGGCTGTTGGCCAACTTGAGATGGCAACCAGGTTATGCTTCAAGAACCAATCTGTAAATAAGTCAGTAATGTGCAATGGGATAGAAAAGGGCTAATCAGCAGTATTCCAGCTACTAGGTAAGTTAATGAGAAACCAAGACAACCTTAGAGATTTTATTCTTCATGAGAAAGCACTACTGTTCCTCAGCTGCCCTTCTGAAACATTTCCACCTTTCATCACTTCTCCTTCCCCGAGGAGTGTGTCCTGTGTTGCTCTAAACTTACCCTGTGGGTGGCAGAAGAAAGTAGATTGCATACCCAGGAGGCACATGGTGATGATCTTGGTGAGACCAAGAATTCTTGATTAATCCTGTCCATTCCTCCCTTTCATAGGTACCACAACTACCAGGATTTTCCTGGATCAAACCTTGTATCTCTTCCCCAAGTATTGTGTATATTGGTCTAAGAGACGTGGACCCCCCTGAACAGTAAGTTGATGCATTTGGCTGAAGTTTAGGGCCCGTCCTAGCCAATTATGTTCCATTTGAAAGGCTGATGCTCGACTTGGTCTATTGTAGGTCACTATAACAAACCCACCCCCTCCCCCAAATATGCATTTATTTAAAATGCTCTTTAAACTAAGGACTCCTTCCTTTATATCTCATCACAGTTTTATTTTAAAGAACTATGATATCCAGTATTTTTCCATGAGAGACATTGATCGACTTGGTATCCAGAAGGTCATGGAACAAACATTTGATCTGCTGATTGGCAAGTAAGTAACTGTAACTGATGTCAGGGCAAACCCCCAGTGGGCAACACACTTTAGCCTGTTTCTTGAGAACAGCAGCTTTACTTTTAAAATAAAAAGCAAAAACATACACATAATTTTAAATAGCTCAGAAAGGTAAAATATGAAACACAGGTCATATTCTTCCTCTGGGGTTTTTGGGAGGAGGCTTCCTCTAAATCATTGCCTAGATCTTCTGTCTCAGGAATTTTTCTTGATCTCCATCTTTAATGCTTATCTTCTGAGATGACAAGCATTTATTGTTTCAACTGTCCCATTCTTCCCAGTCTCACGACTGTTTCATATGAGTTTTATGTTAAGCAAATCTTGGCAGTGTAGAAAGATGGCAGATGAATACTAATCAAACAGTAGTTTTAAGAGCATTTTCCCAATACCAACTATTTACTTCTGGGTGATTAATGTCGGAACTGTTATCTGGTAGTATGTCATTTCGTAAGCTGTTAAGAAACTTAGTTGTTAGCTTCAGCCTTTGGATACTGGGGCTATAATGAAGTTAGAAATGGAAGATATTAAAACTGCAGACCTAAAATTAGAGTTCACTTCAGCTGCTGTTAGGTTCAGAGAATAACAGCAGCCATAACCTACATCAAGCCAATTTAAATTAGACTGTATCAGAGCCCAATCTCATCTAGAAATGAAGAAATCCCTCTATTGACAGTTATTAGTGTAAGAGGTTCTAATACCCAGGGTAAGGCAGAAACATACATGAGAGTTAGTCTGTCTGAGGCATGCAGAACAAATGGCAGTATCATGAAGTGGTAGGTAGGAAGTTAATATTGCCAATCTCAGTAACTTCCAAGAATAGAAAGCCTGGAAATGTATTAATAGCTTTATTAACAAAGTACCAGGACTAATAGCAACAAAATCAAGGAGTTGCAACCATGAGAAGGATGAGCGTCTAAGCACAACCAGTTAAGTATTATTTTATTCTCTTCCTTTCTAGGAGACAAAGACCAATCCATCTGAGTTTTGATATTGATGCATTTGACCCTACACTGGCTCCAGCCACAGGAACTCCTGTTGTAGGGGGACTAACCTATCGAGAAGGCATGTATATTGCTGAGGAAATACACAATACAGGTATGTAGCAACCAGGTCTGCAGCCTGTTAACAAAATAGGTAAATATGCTGGAGTCTCTTGCCTGCAAAGGATCTTTTCTGATATTCCACATCATTGCAGAGTTTGTTTTTGCTTGAACTTTTGTAGCTAAAAATTATATGGCCATGCTAATAAAAAGGACTACTTTAGAGTCATGCTTGGACATGGCTCTTGCCAAATTACACTAAGGTAATAAGGAGTAAAAAATTAATTGTTAATAATTTAAACATTAAATACCAGAATAAATTGTCAAACTGATGCAGTTCTTTGTGTCTGAGTTATCTAAAGACAGATTAAGATAAGAAGGCAAGACCAAGACTGTAAATTGCACTCTAAGAGGTTGGTTCATTGGGAGTTGTGAATTTGGAGTTAAAGCTGATCTCTTGAAGAAATCTGCAAATTGGACAATATCTTGGGTCCTTTATGTAGGGTAGGTCTTGTACTAGAGCCTGATAGGATCTCCAATAAGGGGGATACAGTTAGATGAGAATGACTGATGGAAAGAGTACTAAGATGAATTCTACGTTATCAAGACTGGCTACAAGACTGGCTACTTTTCCAAAACTCATACTTGTTTGCAAACAGTTTCCATTTCTGTCAGAAAGCTTCTGGTTTTAAAGCTACTTCAAATGACCTTTCATTCCAAAATTTAAAGAACTACCAAATCATACTGCTTCAGTAACCATCTGATGGAACTACGGTATGGATAGAGACCCCAGATTGAAAGGTTCGGGGCTATAGAGAACCATTGACTAGATGGGATAGAAACTGACATTGAGAAATGGTCTCCTTAGTGCCACAGCCTGCTAGAACCTTAGGCAGTATAGAAAGGCAGGTAGTATCTGATTCTCAGATCTGCAATCTTAGATGTTGCCAGTGGTCCTTAGGTTATTGGTCAGAGAACCTGGGAGTTCAATTCTCTGCTTTGCTTCCTAAAAACACCACTTTAGAGCAGGGGTTATAACCTCTAGCACTTATACGTGGCAGCGGCCATGGCTTGTCTCTTTGTTCCCATGCTACAATATTTTACTCCAAAAGACACTCATGGGGCTAGACACAATGGTTCATACCTATAATCCCAGTACTCCGGGAGGCCAAGGCAGGAGGATTACTTGACCCCAGGGGTTCAAGACCAGCCTGGGCAACATAGTGAGACCCTGTTTCTACCAAAAATTAGCCAGGTGTCCCAACTACTTGGGAGGTTGAGTCTGCAGTGAGCCATGACTGTGCCACTGCACTGTTATAATGCTGTCAACTAGATACCTAAAGCAGTTTGCTTAATTTAAAGGGTGGCAATAGTCTGGAAACATAAATCATGTATGTATTTCTAATACTGCAAACCTTGATTCCCACTTCTGGGATATGCTAAAGGTGCAGGTTTAGTCAGTGGAAATCAAGAGACAAATCAGGAACACAGGTCCGTGTGCAGGAAATGATGGAAATGCTACAGTAATACACCTGTTGGTTGCAGTTTGGCACCATACACTCAACTACACATTGCTAATAAGGGAAGATGCTGAATGGACATATGGCATTGAGCACATCATGTACTATAGTGTAATATCAATAAACCATCAGGTACATTCGCCTGTGTTTCCAGACTTTATGGCCACCCTAAATATTCTCAGATACTTGTATTCCTGAATACTAGCTTGTTCAGATCATGCTTCATCCAGAATAACCAACTAAAAAGTTAATTTCTACAGAGCAATGAGGCATTTAGAAGGGTAAGCATGTTAGCAGGTCTGGATAGGTTCTTCTGGTTTAAGCTTCCCTTCCACTTGCTCCAGGCCAAAGGAACAATACTGAGAACTTTGACAGAAGTTCTCAAACCTTAACAGAAGGTAACTGGAGTCCAAATAAAATAACTAACATATGGCTGAATCTTCTCTTGATCAAGTACAAGATACTGGGTCAGTCTGCTGGGAGACAAAAGATGTGTTAGATGTGGAACCTGCCTCCAGAGCTCAGGCCTGCAGGGATGAGAATGAGGCTTGCAGTAATAACTACATTTCAGGGCATATGGTGTGGTGCTCTAACAGATGAAGATAACACATTAGAGTTCAAAAGTGGGAATGGAGTTTAGCTAGTCAAAGTGGGAGATTTCCTCTGCCTTCATACTTGATTCATTTCCAGGCAGGCATCTGGAAGGTTCCTAGTCATACTGGAGATGGCATACATTTTGCCAACAAGCAGGATGCAAACCTCCCCCACCCAACACCAAGCCTCTTCCTTTTCCAGAAGGCCTGACAATTATGCCTATTATGTTAGTTGAACAAAGATGGTTTATTTCGTTATCTTAAAGGTTTCTTTTAATCTACTGTAGCATAACAGTGTTTTAACCTAAATTCACGGCCAAGAGGATGAGGTGCAAGGGGCTTCCTGAAAATAGGTATTTTCTACTACAAAACGGACTCTTGTTTTTACCTTGGCTTGTTCTCCCTGTCCCAGTGGGATGACCCTCACTGAGAGTAGCAGCAAGGGAATTTGAGGTTTTGTCACACTTTGTTCCTCCAGGGTTGCTGTCAGCACTGGATCTTGTTGAAGTCAATCCTCAGTTGGCCACCTCAGAGGAAGAGGCGAAGACTACAGCTAACCTGGCAGTGGATGTGATTGCTTCAAGTTTTGGTCAGACAAGAGAAGGAGGGCATATTGTCTATGGCCAACTTCCTACTCCCAGTTCACCAGATGAATCAGAAAATCAAGCACGTGTGAGAATTTAGGATATACTGTGCACTGACATGTTTCACAATGGGCATTCCAGAATTATGAGGCATTGAGGGGACAGATAGATACAAAATGGTTGTCTGGGTCAATACTGCCTTAATGAGAACATTTACACATTCTCACAATTGTAAAGTTTCCCCTCTATTTTGGTGACCAATACTACTGTAAATGTATTTGGCTTTTTGCAGTTCACAGGGTATTAATATGCTACAGTACTATGTAAATTTAAAGAAGTCATAAACAGCATTTATTACCTTGGTATATCATACTGGTCTTGTTGCTGTTCCTTCACATTTAAGTGGTTTTCCATCTTTCCTCCCTCCTCCCACAGTTTGGCTACACAGTGCATCCCTGAACTGTTAGCCCACAGCAGCAATATGCTTATTCCATCCACATCCCTAACATCATGCATTCACAAGGTCAAAGTTCTGGTCCACAAACCCTTCCCTATAGAAGTTCAATGGCTGCGAAAGAATTTGTAGTAAACCAGGCCTCCCAGGATGGCGAGCTCCAGTAAGATGATAATGGAAAGCAGCAGCTTGTTGGTTGTCACTCTACAAAGAGAAGCAAAGTGGGGAGTAGTCAGAAGTTTGGATAACCTTCCTTCTAAACATTTTGGGGTTAGACCTGGAACCACAGCTGGATACTCTGAGGCTGTTTGTTTGATCACACAGCCACTTACCAGGAAATACTCATAAGGTTCTTTAGCTGTCATTTAGGGATAATACTGTCTACCTCACAGAAATGTTAAACTGAGACAATAAAAACCAAAGCATAAAAATGGATTCTGAAATGTGTTCAAATGGTAGTTACTTCCTTTAAAAATAGCTTTTCTAGAAAGAGGGGTTAGCTAGAAAAAGTAATCATATATACATCCAGCTCAGGATGGGTCCAGCCCTAGGATAAGTAACTAGAAGCCTGGGTAATACCTTTCAATCCCTTGGAAACTTCTTCCCTCTGCCCTGTTTTTCCCTTTGCTCTCCTATCAACCCAAATGGATATGTTATAAAGGTAGTATAGGAGCTTAAAAATTTTACTATATCAACCCAAATGGATATGTTATAAAGGTACTATAGGAGCTTAAAAATTTTACTATCTGTTGTTTACACAAAGAATCCAACCTCTAGTTCTCATGTTCACTCTAGGTTTCTCCCTGTTCCACAAGGAATTTATCACTGTAGGAAAATCCCACCCCTCCTGCTAGTTCCATGAGTGGGTTGTAGTTTTGTTTCATGCTAGGCCACCTGTGTCCAAGGTCACGTACAATACCCTCTTACCCCCAACTTCAACCTCAGTGGCAATATTTCTGCCCTGGATTTGTCTGTTAGCACTCAACGATTTTGGTTTTTATTTTTGATAAAGACTACTTTATTGGTGGCAATTAGTACAATTCAAAGTTTGATCCTCAAAGAAGGACTTAGTTATTTATCAGACTAGGAGTCCATAGAGAGCTGAATGAAACTGAATCAAGTCACTGCTGTGATGACTGAAGATAATCCTGTTTCTTGGGAAATGAAACCACAGTCAGCTGATGCATGGCATATGCTGTTTCACTAATTGAGAACCACGGTGGCTCTATACAGGAGGTCATCAGCTCCACCACCCTTTAGATGCACTGGAATTCTGTTCTTCTCCTGAAACAGCTTGTGTTTTCTAGACCTTTATTTTCAAAATGCCTGCGTGAAGCAACGCTCATGGTCCTCTGGGCAACCTGACAGTGCCAGCAGATTCTGCAGCATCTTGGCTCAGTTACTGCCCACCAACCCTGACAACTCCCCAAGGGTTTTATTTTTAAAAGTCTACTTCTTCCCTACAAGACAGAACTTCCAGAAAAGGAGCTGACTCCCATGAAGGGCAAGCAGAGCCAAAAGCAAGTACTATGCAGGTGAAAACTGCTTTCTAATCAAGATTTTACAAATATATTTCTTTTTTTTTTTTTTCTTTTTTTGAGACGGAGTCTCGCTTTGTCCCCCAGGCTGGAGTGCAGGGGTGCCATCTTGGCTCACTGCAACCTCTGCCTCCTGGGTTCAAGCAATTCTCTGTCTCAGCCTCCTGAGTAGCTGGGATTACAGGTGCCCGTCCCCATGCCCAGCTAATTTTTTTGTATTTTTAATAGAGATGGGTTTCACCATCTTGGCCAGGCTGGTCTTGAACTCCTGACCTTGTGATCTGCCCGCTTCGGCCTCCCAAGGTTCTGGGATTACAGGTGTGAACCACCGTGCCCGGCCGAGATTATACAAATATATTTCAAGGAATAGGAAGCTGTTATTCCCATGTGTTGCCTTCTCTAAAGAACATTAGCTGTGATTAAATATCTTTTCAGTGGAGAAATTTTTCACTGCTCCAAGTCAAAGCAGTATATACTTTTAACAAATGATTTTATCCTGAGCTATTTAATGATCCAAGACCATATTCCTTAGTGTATTTATTCTGTTCTGTTGGGTGGTACTGAGTATATGGGGACTATCGTCAGCTGCTGAGGTGCTTTATTAGGACCTTCGTAAGTCACTATTTTAAGCTTTTTGGTTGAAAGCCATTGAGTTAAGAGAAATTTCATGACTTTAATAAAACTTACTTTCTGGACATTGAACGGAGAATCTTTCGACTTTTGCTCAAGTTTTCACTTGTGTTTACCAGCTGAGAAGAGAAAATAGTGATTATTTCCCTCTTTAAAAAGTATACTCTGTACAACTGAATATCCCTAGATTAACACTAGGCATTAAGGAATATATGTTGAAAAATTCCAAGAAATCAAGCCAATTTAAATGACGGCCTTCGAGTGTAAGTAGAAGAACCTGGAAAGGACAAGATATTTTAGTACTCATCAAGTAGGCTTAGGAATCATCTTCCTAGGTTGCTACTGGGGATGGACTCCTGAGACTGAGCTAATCTTCTACCGTGGGTACTCCAAAAGGGAAGGCTTCAAGTGTAGCCAGCAGACTGGACAGCCAGTTACCTAGAGCAACTAAAGATTTGAATTTCATCAGCCAAATTCCAGGACAGCCTCTTGAGTTGGCATTTGTTTTTGTAGGCTGGCCTGTTACTACTTTTGGGATCTGGTTATCTTTTTTCTTCACCCTCTTAAGAGACAGTTGCATTGAATTGTGAAAAGAACCTCCATGTAACTTTCAACTGCCTGCTACTAATCTGGACAGCTGGAGGATATTTCACCTCCAGCAGATGGCTACCTGCCATCTGTTCCCATTCCCCAGTGGCCTTGGTAAGCTGACCTCTCAGCTCATTCCGTGGCTTTTATTTCTTTGAAACAGGGTCTCGCTCCGTCACTCAGGCTGGAGTGCAGTGCTGCAATCGCAGCTCACTACAGCCTTGACCTCCCAGGCTCAAGCAATACCCCCACCTGTCCCCAAGTAAGGTGGGATCACAGGTGCATGCCACCGTACCCTGCTACTTTTTCTGATTTTTAGTAGAGATGATATCTCACTATGTTGCCCAGGCTGGTTTCAAACTCCTAGGCTCAAGCCATCCTCCCACCTCAGCCTCCCAAAGTGCTAAAATTACAGGTGTGAGCCTGGCCTCCTGGGCTTTTAAATTCAACCAATCTACCTGGTATGTTCAAAAACCAAAACCCACACAATCTGAAAGCAAGTTACATTCTCCATAGCTTTCCTTGAATGTAGTACTTTATTGTGAATTTTCACTGAAGAGGGCAGGCACTACTCTGACTTAATGGAGAATTGTAGCTACTAAGAAAATCTACTCAAATCTTCACACTGAGCTAGTATTTTCCTGTCCAAATCTTGGCCACAGTATGTTTTTCAAATTGATTTGCCTTCTGCTATTAAGAATACAGCATTCAATTGGCAAATTGTACTAATTTAAAAATTCCAGCCGGGCACAGTGGCTCATGCCTGTAATCCTAGCGCTTTGGGAGGCCAAGGTGGAATGATTGCTCGAGCCCAGGAGTTCGAGAGCAACTTTGGCAACATAGTGAAACCCCGTTTTCACAAAAAATTAAAACAATTAGCCAGGCACAGTAGCACATGCCTGCAGTCCCAGCTACACATGAGGATCACTTGAGCCCAGGAGTTTGAAGCTACAGTAAGTTCTAATTGCACTGCTGCACTGCAGCTTGGGTGACAGAGCAAGACCCTGTCTCTAAAAAACTAAAAAATTCATACATAGGTTAACTCATTTATGGAAAGGAAAAAATAAATGAGTTATTTTTCTGAGGCTCTCAGAGTGACAGTAGACTAGAGGTCCCTGATATAGTCATCATTTGGTTTAAATATTTGTTTTCTTTCCACAATGATCCAGTTTACCTTACTGGATAATCCTTAGAGATTTTTTTTCCCTATTACTTTTTTTTTTTTTTTTTTTTTTTTACTTTTACTTAGATAATAGTAAAGGGTTATAGTCCAGGATTGAAGCATAATTTATAAATCTATAAACTGGTACTATTTTACGAAATCTGGAAAATAGCCTTGGCTCTAAATGACAGGGTATAAGTAGATGATGTTTTCATAAGAATAGCAGAATACTCTATTAGATGTGTGAAAAATTAAAATCTCAGATTGGAAGCTTTGAATCCTTAAGTGCCTTTTGACGTATTATTTCTCTTGCCAAAGAGAATACAGCCACTTTATCCTTATTAATTCCTGTAATCTTATAAGTGTAGAAATCAGGTTTCTTCCATCTTTTTTTCCCTTCACTGAAGCAAAAATTTCCAATGATGTCTAATTCTTAGGGGTAAAATTGCTTCTAAGGGAGATCTCTTGGCCAAGCAAACTAAAAATTGAGCAAAGCGGCCAGGCACAGTGGCTCATGCCTGTAATCCTAGCACTTTGGGAGGCCAGAGCGGATGGATCACCTGAGGTTAGGAGTTCGAGATCAGCCTGGCCAACATGGCGAAACCCCGTCTCTACTAAAAATACAAAAATTAGCTACGCGTGGTGGCACATGCCTGCAATCCCAGCTATTCAGGAGGCTGAGGCAAGAGAATCGCTTGAACCCAGGATGTGGCGGTTGCAGTGAGTGGAGATCACGCCACTGCACTCCAGTCTGGGTGACACAGTGAGACGCTATCTCAAAATAAATAAGTAATAAAAAAATTAATAAAAATTGAGAAAAGCATATGAACTTAAAAAAGACTATTCCCTGAATACAGAACTGCTGTAGCTTTTGGTCTTAGTATGGTTTCCAGGTGCAGTGGCCCCCTAATTTTCCCATACTTGCCCCTTTCCCTGTCTGCCCAGACTTACTCTACTCTTGGTGCGTTCTAACTGGTCTCGTTGTTCCCCCAGCTCTTCTATGATTTCTGAGCCAATTTGGTCGGTCTCCGTGGCAATCCGATGAGAGCGTTCAATACTTTGGGTGGCCCGGTTCAGGCTTTCAGTGCCTTGCAGAAGCATTGCCCTTTGAGACTGTAGCCGATTCTGAAAGGAGTATGGAAGAGAAATGTTAGACTTTTTCCATTATAAATTCATTGCCAGCATATTCCTCATGACCTTCCCCATGTTAGAAAGCATACAGTGAGCAATAATTTTCATTCCTTTTAAGACAGAACCAAAGAAGCTAATGATTCTTTTCAAGGTCACAGACTAAAGCAGAACCTGAAATGAATCAATAGGATCACAATACCCCCACTCCACTGTCTTTTACACTTACGTGAGGCAAGGAAAGATGGATTAAAAATACTGGAGCACTTTCCCTGTGTTTGTGATGAATCTGAACTGGTTCATGTGTCTCCTGGACTATCAACTTCTGAAAGGTGGCAGCCCAGATGTGGGAGCTACCTGATTAATGCATATAGCCTGTAACTTCGATAGTGCTATGAGCAAACCAACTAAACTCCGCAGCCCTAGAAAAAGGTTAATTCACTGAAGATTCCCACTTGACTGGTACTGAGAACTGAAGGACCATGAACAAGCTATTCTGTTCTTTGTTTTAAGCCTCCAGCACCTGGTATTTCCAGGTGGTCTCCCATCCAAGTACTAACCAGGCCTGACTCGCTTAGCTTCTGAGATCAGGCAGGTTCGGGGTGGTATTGCCTAGATGACTACAATTCTTCTTTTCAGCATCTAAAGAAATTTTGTAGAAGTCTGAGACACTACCACATTCTGGAAAAAACGTATGTGGTTACCCTCTTGGTGAGCCCCACAAAGAACTTCACCTAAGGTCAAACAAAAAGCCTTGAGGCTGCCACACTGGGGGTGATTTGGTCTCAGGGAAATTAGTATCTGGGGCTTGAGCAAGCTTCCCCATCTGCCCTAATTTCTCAACTGCCCTAATTTTCTAAATCCCCACCGAAGTTTTACCCCACCTGTAATCCTAAACACAGACAGCATGAAGACAAAAGTAGCCTTGTCAGGCCAGAATTAACAACCACTGACAGAAATGGAGGCAGCTCCAAGTTCTTAGCTGTTCAAAGCGCGCGTGCACACACACACACGCACGCGCATACACAGACTCAAAAGGAACCCAGCTCACAGAGGCCTATTACAGAGCAGGTGACCACTGGCAGGACCAAGAAGCCAAAAGATTGGCTCCCAGAGCAGAAGTAGCAAGAAGCATTTTCTTTTTTCCCTTTTTTTTTTTTTTTTTTTTTGAGACGGAGTCTCGCTCTGTCGCCCGGGCTAGAGTACAGTGGCACGATCTCAGCTCACTGCAGCCTCTGCCTCCTCGGTACAAGCAATTCTCCTGCCTCAGCCTCCCGAGTAGCTGGGATTACAGGCAGCTGCCAACACGCCCAGCTAATTTTTGTATTTTTAGTAGAGACAGGGTTTCACCATGTTGGCCAGGCTGGTCTTGAACTCCTGATCTCAGGTGATCCACCGGCCTTGGCCTCCCAAAGTGCTAGGATTACAGGCATAAGCCACCATGCCCCGCGCTCTGTAGCATTTTGACTTAATAAATGGCATACAGACCAGCAGATGAGGAAACCACTGAATGAGGTTCAAATAAAATCAGTTAGGTTAGCACAAAGGAAGAAGGAAAAAGGTTTTCAAAATGAAAGATGCAGATTTTCAACTGAGTAGGCTAAAAAATGACCAAGAAAAGATCAGATCACATAAATGAACTTCAGACAGATTTGGAACAATAATTTTACTGAAGGCATGGATACCTAAATTATGTTTTAATAATTTCTGAAACTCATAATTTTAAGGCAAAATTGTTTGGACTTCCTCCCCAACTTTGGCAACATGACTAAAGTCACTTTTACAACTCCCACTTTCACCAGCTCCACCTGCCTGCCTTTTTCCAGTCTCCCTTTAAGTGATCTTCTGTCAGCTTCTAGTCTGTAGTGATCCCTCGGGCATCCATTTGAAAATTTTAAATACTTCATTCTCAAGCGGTCTAGTTTTGGCATCAGCCATGTCAAGCCAATATCATTCTGAATGTCTCTTAAACTATAATCAGGATGCATCGTGAAACAGGATTTGTTTAAAATTGGAGTATGAGCCTTTCTACCTCTGTTCAGTCTGAACTGGTAGGCCCCTTTCTATTTCTCTGCCATGCTACTTGCCAGAGAATTTCTACTTTGTGTTGTGTTTGTGGAAGACAGACCAAATGCAGCACATTTAATCTTTCAGACGTTTTATTCCTTTAACAATCCAGCTGCTCTAGATGGTTTCAGAATACAGATGTTCAATTAGTCCAATTTTATAAATCAGAATCCTGAAAGCCAGACAGGCAGTCTGGCTTACTTTCCATTACCACAGAATAAAAAGATAGAAAGTTCCTTCTCGGCGGCCGGGCGCGGTGGCTCAAGCCTGTAATCCCAGCACTTTGGGAGGCCGAGACGGGCGGATCACGAGGTTAGGAGATCGAGACCATCCTGGCGAACACGGTGAAACCCCGTCTCTACTAAAAAAAAATACAAAAAACTAGCCGGGCGTGGTGGCAGCGCCTGTAGTCCCAGCTACTCGGGAGGCTGAGTCAGGAGAATGGCGGGAACCCGGGGGGGCGGAGCTTGCAGTGAGCTGAGATCCGGCCACTGCACTCCAGCCCGGGCGACAGAGCCAGACTCCATCTCAAAAAAAAAAAAAAAAAAAAAAAAAAAAAAAAAAAAAAAAGAAAGTTCCTTCTGGAGAAGCGTCCTGCATTGGTTACTGTATCTCAGTTGTTGGGCCATCTTGACATTAAGGTAAAGGAAAGCTTGGATTGATTGTGTAACAATATTCTGATAAATTAGAAACCTAACTGAATTTTCCAGGCATACTTGAGAAAGTGATTCTAAAATTTATATGAAAGAATAAAAAAGATCAAGGAGAAAAGAAATTAGATCAATGGGTCAGAATACAGAATCCAGATAATAAGAATAGGTAACACTTATATACTACTACATACAAAGCACTGTTTTTTTTTTATTGTAAGACTGTATTATATTAAGGATAAAAATAAATCTAAATATGCATATGGTTCAAAAGGCCTGCATTAAATAGAGCAGATACCAAGGGGATAACAGGACCTGGATGCAAAAAAGAGGATAAGGGTGAAAAAAATGAAACAAGAGTCTAGTGTACATTGATAACATGAAATACCCCAACAATATAGGCCCTTAAGGAAAAAAAAAACAACAACAACAGCTAAAACTTACCATATGCTCATTCTCTAGAGCATATATGCCATATTTCATGTCTCCTCGGCCTCCAGGTGTGGCTGTCAAAGGTGTGCTTCTCACCTCCCGATGGAGTTTAGCAAGGTCCTTCCGGTAGTTTCGAAGTTTAGACATCATGGGGTTACGGAAAGACAGGGGTGCGTAACGTAGTTCCTCCTCCATCTCTGCCAGCTGGGAAGGCAGAAAGTAGTGAGTGGATAGCCTGGTTCTTCCCGCACTCATTTGGAAATATGCCTAGTTTGGACTAATCAAACTACTTATTTATTTGGACTACACCAAGCAAATAACCATATGCTCCATGAGGCAGGGACCATGTCTGGCATGTTCCTCTCATTCTGAATGCCTGGCGTACTGTCTAGCAAGCACAGAGCAGGCCTTCAAAATATATGAACTGAATGAATGAATGGAAAAACAGGAAGTACTTTATAGCTTACTAAACATTTTTATATACATTCTCCATTTAATCCTCACAACAAGTCAATAAGGTAGGAAATGCTCCATTTCATATAAAAAACTTAAAGAAACCTGCTCAAGATTACACAAAAAGAAGGAGTCCGGGCCAGGCACAGTGGCTCACACCTGTAATCCCAGCACTTTGGGAAGCCGAGGCAGGAGGATCATTTGAGCACAGTCTGGGCAACATAGCAAGACCGCATCTCTATTTAAAAAAAAAAAAAAATTAAACAGAAAAGGAGTCAGGGTTCAAAATCTTCAAATTCTCTCAGCTCTCTTCAATATACCAAGTTTTTAGCCTGGTATGATTGAACACTGCCATCAAAAAGTGCTTTGAAGTCTACCGTACTAAAAGTGATAGGGGTCTGGCATCAGGGTTCTTCCCTTCTCCTGCTCCTCTTTCTGAAAATCAATTAAGTTTGTCTAGAGACAACCAGGGGCCTACTCTAGAGCAGGGTGCTTTAGGGGAATCAGACTTCTATTTTTCTGGGATAAGTAAAATATAACACCTGGACATGTTCACAAGAGGCCCTAAATTATTTTCATCTGCCTGGAATGGTCAGACTAGGATTATTACTTTTGTTGAGTTTGGAGAAAACAAGTATCTGAGCATCAAACAAATCAGTAGTAGCTAGAAGATTTTAAAAATGCTACCAAGGTATTAACTGAAACAGGAGAATGGCTACAAACAGGTATCATGGATATGCCCAGCTGCACATAGGTATTAAGAAAAGCTCCTAGTACCCCCATTAGGAAGAAGATAGTTTCCACAGTCTGGTGGCCTGGTCTTTCTTAAAACAGATGCAAAACAGAGAAAAGGATGCAGATGTGCTTCCTTCTCAGAACTTCACTGTGATAACTGGCAAACTGAACAAGCAAGAAGGAAGTTCGTTGGCCAAAAGAGAATTTTTTTCTTTATCTGCTCTGGGGTAGCAAATACAGGGGCAATTATTTCTGCAGAGTACTAGCAGGGACCAGAATTTTGGCCCCAATCTTAATGGGTTTGCTGAAGCTAGAGTATAATGAGATGGAGTCAAAGAACTCTTGCTTCCATAGGGCTGGAGCGAAAAAAAAAAGAAAAGCCACAGGTGAAGAGAAGCAGTTATTAAACTGTTCAGTAAACTGAACCAACTTCTGACAAACTTTGGGTGCCAACTGAGACTCATGCATGTCTTGCCTGAGGTACCAAGTCCAGCTACTATGTTGTCTTTTAAGGCAGAAAGGGACATGGTTAGAATTACCTCTAAACTATATTTTCTGTGACAGTAAGTTTAAGAAAGAACAGTAATTTTTTTTTTTTTTGAGGCAGGGTCTTGCTCTGCCACCCAGACTGGAGTGCGGTGGTGCAATTGTGGCTAACCACATGCTTGACCTACCAGGCTGAAGTGATCCTCCCACCTCAGCCTCCTGAGTAGCTGGGTCCGGAGGCATGCACCACCACACCTCGGTAATTTTTTTTTATGGTAGAGATGGGGGGGTCTCCCTAGGTTGCCCGAGCTGGTCTTGAACTTCTGGCCTCAAGTGATCCTCCCACCTTGGCATTTCAAAGTGTTGGAATTACAAGCGTAAGCCACCACACTGACCAGTAACCTATCTTAATGGCCAGCTCTTAAAAACAGATTTTAGGCTGGGCACAGTGGCTCATGCCTTGTAATCCCAGCACTCTGGGAGGCCGAGGCGGGCAGATCATGAGGTAGGAGATCGAGACCATCCTGGCTAACACGGTGCAACCCTGTCTCTACTAAAAATACAAAAAATCAGTAGGATGTGGTGGTGCCTGCCTGTAGTCCCAGCTATTCGGGAGGCAGAGGCAGGAGAACGGCGTGAACCCAGGAGGTGGAGCTTGCAGTGAGCCGACATTGCCCACTGCACTACAGCCTGGGCGACAGAGCAAGACTCCGTCTCAAAAACACAAACAAGCAAAAGAAACAACAGATTTTAAAAGACTGCTTGGGTAAAAGTATGAGAATGCCCTCACTACTCACATCAGCAATATATTACCAAAGAGTCATATTTCACAAGCGTCTTCAGGCTTTACCCATTTGTGTTTGTCAAACCCCCTCAACAACCATCCCCATCAACTGGCTTCATTTAGTAAGAAATAGTCAAAATCAAGATCAATGGACAGGAACAGTTAATCTGTGATCAGTTCATAGCATTACTTCTGGAAAAGACCAACACCAGGTAGAAGAAACAAAATTTGTTCCTTGTTCTCACCGTTTCATTTGCTTCCTGTTGCTTTTCATCAAAATCCCTGATCAACTTCTTCTTCTCTTCTAGAAAAGATAGATAAGTTTCAAATGCTTATTACTATTTCCACACATTTGTAAAGGACATTCCCTCTGCTTAGAATAAGCTTCCTATGGTAGGGCTTGGTAGCTCATGCCTGTAATCCCAGCACTTTGGGAGGCCAAGGCAGGTGGATCACGAGGTCAGGAATTCAAGACCAGCCTGGCCAACCTGGTGAAACCCCGTCTCTACTAACCATACAAAAATTAGCCGGGCATGGTGGCAGGCACCTGTAATCCCAGCTACTTGGAAGACGGAGGTAGAGAAATGCTTGAACCCAGGAGGTGGAGGTTGCAGTGAGCCGAGATTGCGCCACTGCACTCCAGCCTGGGCGACAAAGCGAGACTCCGTCTCAAAAAAAAAAAAAAGAATGTTTATCAATAGTGACTCTCTGAAACCCCCTAACTTCACTCCCACAGTGAAGCACTTCTATGTTAACTCGTATCTACTACTTTTCTGCAAAACAAATTAAAAATTCTATCCAATCTGCTTGCTGGGAGACTGCCTGGTATGGTGCTTGTTTTTCTCTGGGTGTGGCACTGGTAATGACTCAAACAATGAGACGTTATTCATTCTCCTTTCAGCCTTTCCCATTCCATCCCTTTGGTTAACTGTATCTTTAATACCTAAAAATTACTAATCTCCCCTTTGAACAAAAATAGAACAGGCTTCAGCTTCAAAACAACAACATCTAACTAAAACAGTATTGTCTTCATTGTATTTTCTGATCACTTATACTACAGGTTTTCCATCTAAAAATATGATAGCAAGTTTCATTTTTAAATAACGTTGTTTTAAATAAATGTATTTTACATGAAATAAGTTGACACAAAGAAAATGTAAGTGACAAGGCCAGGCACAGTGGCTCACGCCTGTAATCCCAGCATTTTGGGAGGCCGAGGTGGGCAGATCATGAGGTCAGGAGATCAAGACCATCCTGGCTAACACAGTGAAACCCCATCTCTACTAAAAAATACAAGAAATTAGCCAGGTGTGGTGGTGGGCGCTTGTAGTCCCAGCTACTCGGGAGGCTGAGGCAGGAAAATGGCATGAAGCTGGGAGGCGGAGCTTGCAGTGAGCCAAGATTGTGCCACTGCACTCCAGCCTGGGCTACAGAGCGAGACTCCACCTCAAAAAAAAAAAGAAAAGAAAATGTAAGTGACATAATAATGATACTTGGATGGCAAAAATTATGAAGGTGGTACCAGAATGCTGTCACCTGGTAAACATTTGTATGGGGCAAAGGCATACAAATGCCTTTCCTGGTTAGTCAGGGGGGTGAGGTTCTGGTGCCAGGTTCAGGCCTGACTCAGCATGTAAACTTGGATAATTTCCTTCATTTCTTTGGGACTGCACCTCCTCCTTCACTGACTATAAAATGAGGAAGTAGGTCATCCCTTCATATCTAACAAGCAAAAATTAACTCTGTTTATGAGGAGCTTGATTTTTTAAAAACAATTTATACATCCAAATGAATGTTCTCCCTGGAAATCTACACATAATCTACTTATCACCACAAAGTTACCATCGTTTACAATGTTTGTTTGTTTTTTTCAAGACAGAGTGGAGTGCAGTGAGGTGATCTCGGCTCACTGCAACCTCCGACTTTTTGAACTCGTCTTTTGGAAGTACCTTCATAGTCTGGGGATATAGTCTTTGTTTCTTTTTTAAATTGTGGCAAAATACATGTAACATAAAATTTGCCATTTTGACCATTTGTAAGTGTATAGCTTAGTGGCTACGTACATTCACACCGTTGTGGAGCCATCACAACTAACTGTTCTCCAGAACTTGTTTATCATCTCAAACTGAAATTCCATACCCATTAAACATCTCCCCATTCCATGAATTTCACTACTCCAGGTACACTGTTAAGTGGAATCATACAGTATTTGTCCTTTGTGTGTAGCTTATTTCACTTAGCATAAAGTCAAGGTTCATCTATGCTGTAGCATGTATGGGGATATGGTCTTTTACAGCTATGTATTTTTCAATGTGACGCCTAAACACAAGCCAGCAGCACTTCCACTAACTAAAGAGCAACCTTTTTTTTTTTTTTTTCTGGAGACAGAGTCTCACTCTGTCGCCCAAACAGGAATGCAGTGGCTTGGTCTCGGTTCACTGCAACCTCCGCCTCCCAGGTTCAAGCAATTCTCTTGCCTCAGCCTCCCGAGCAGCTGGGGTTACAGGCGCCCACCACCATGCCTGGCTAATTTTTTTGTATTTTTAGTAAAGACAGGGTTTCGCCATGTTAGCCAGGTTGATCTCAAACTCCTGACCTCAAGTGATCCATCCACCTCGGCCATTCCACTGCAAAGAGAACAGATGAGCTGGGCTTATGAAGAAATAGCCTGTGGGTATTCAGTTGCTGTCCTGAGATTTTCTTAGATGATTTGTCTACTCTGATTTTCATCTTAAGACCTGACTTTTTTTTCAGACTGTGCCTCACTCTGTTGCCCAGGCTGGACTGCAGTGGCATCATCTCAGCTCACTGCAACCTCCAACTCCCGGGTTCAAGTGATTCTCGTGCCTCAGCCTCCTGAGTGGTGGGATTACAGGAGTGTGCCACCACACCCAGCTAATTTTTCTATTCTTTTGGTAGAGAGGGGGTTCCACCATGTTGGCCAGTCTGGCCTCATGTGGTCCACCCACCTCTGCCTCCCAAAGTGCTGGGATAACAGGCGTGAGCTACTGTACCTGGTCAAGCCCCGACTTTTGAATCCAATCCTACATAAGATGTAATGTCACTGTAATGCTTTATATGGATTTACATTTTGTTAACCACAACAGCATCTAATGTCAGTTGTATCTTTTTTTTTTTTTTTTTTTTTTTGAGACAGTTTCACTCAGGCCGGAGTGCAGTGGCATGATTACGGCTCACTGCAGCCTCGACCTCCCAGACTGAAGCAATCCTCCCACCTGCTCAAGCAATTCTCCTGCCTCATCCTTCCAAGTAACTGAGACTACAGGTGCAAGTCACCACACCCAGCTAATTTTTTTTTTGATAGAGATGGGGCCTCACTATCTCTTTTTTTTTTTTTTTTTTTTTTTTTTTTTTGAGATGGAGTCTCGCTCTGTCGCCCAGGCTGGAGTGCAGTGGCGGGATCTCAGCTCACTGCAAGCTCCGCCTCCTGGGTTTACGCCATTCTCCTGCCTCAGCCTCCCGAGTAGCTGGGACTACAGGCGCCCGCCACCTCGCGCGGCTAGTTTTTTGTATTTTTAGTAGAGACGGGGTTTCACCATGTTAGCCAGGATGGTCTCGATCTCCTGACCTTGTGATCCGCCCGTCTCGGCCTCCCAAAGTGCTGGGATTACAGGCTTGAGCCACCGCGCCCGGCCGGGGCCTCACTATCTCATGGCAACCTCACAAGTTGCCGAAGCTAGTCTTGACTCCTGGACTCAGGCAATCCTCAACCTCAGCCTCCCAAAGTGTTGGGATTACAGGTGTGAGCCACCACACCTGTCCATGTATCCTACTTTTTAAGTGACCATAAATCATTTTAGATGCATATGTTCTATAATCTCAACTTGAGACCAAGTTCCTCTGAAACACATAAATTTATTTTGTCATTTTTACTGTGCCATAGATCCTAGAACTATAAACCTCCTTAGATACGGCTACTGCCTGAAAGCGCAAATGACAACACACTCTTTACTACGTCTCATTCATTGTTGTGTGACACCCCCTTAATATACACAAGATACTCCAGACATTTTTCTCCATATTACTCACAAAACCCATGGCTCTGTTTGTTGTTTTAAAAAAAAAAAGTAGGGGAAGGTTCACCACGGCAAACAGTATGACTCTTGACCATCTATGATGTAACTGAAATGAGCACCAAAGCAGCTATTACTATCTGTGAGGGGGTTGTGTTCTTAGCTACCAGTACTGAAATAATACCTTCAGTCAAAAACGGCTACTTCCACGGAGCAGTATTATATCACTTTGTAATAAGCTGTCCCAAAAGTGCTGAGCATCATCACTGCTCTGAGTCCGCACATCTCCAAATTCAGGCATGCTCGCTCCTGATCCAAGCCAGACAGTAGGAAGCAGTACTGTACACATACGTACATTCCCTTCCTAGCTCGTTCCTTTCCTAGATTTTTCTACAACTGTGTTTAGTCATAAAGTCTCCTCCTTTATTCTTCCTTTGTTAATGGGTATGAAAATCTGCATTCTCAAGAGGCAAATTCTAGAATGATTCCAGGAAAGTAACTACATAAATGAAAGGGGGAGAAGAAGACCACAGAACCTCTCTCCTTTCACTAACTTCTGTGTGCTGGAATATTCCGTTTCCTACCTGATTTCATAAAACACTTTCCTCTTATGAGTGCTCTATAACTTAACATACTTTTTTAAAACAAAATGCCCCTCAGTTGTGTACCGTATACAGTTGTTTACTGTACAGAAAAGCCTTGGAACTTCACTACATTTATGAGATCCTTTCTGGACTTCTAAGATTTAAAACAAAACAAAACAGAAGCCTTTGAAATCATTTCTTGTGATAATAAAGCCAGGGAGGCAGATTATTCAAGAAGCTGATCTCTACCCAACTGAGAGGGATCGACAGCTGCTTTTCAAAAATTCTTCAGGCTCAGAATTATGAAACCAATGAATGCTAGAACTAGGATGTACCTCAGTGATCATCTAGTCTAACTTCCTGCCTTTACCACTGAGGACACTAGACCCTGGAGAAACGGAGTGCCTCCCCAGTCGTCGGAACAGCAAATGTACGGCAGCACTAGTTCTGGAGTGCAAGTCTGCTGACTCCCAGTCCAAGGCTTTTCTGTACAGTAAACAACTGTATACGGTACACAACTGAGGGGCATTTTTGTGCGCCCAGGGTATAGCCTTTAACAACTGGAAAAAATTTGCTTAAAAAACAAAACACCTCTTCCTCTTTTTAGGGAGTTAGAATTGATGTCACAATCAACTACAAACAGCAAGGTGGCATCCTGGGAAGAATGTGCACCATGAGCAAGAATGAACCACTTCAAATACCATTATCCCCCACCCCACAAGCCTGCCCAAATCAGTCACATGTGAGGGACTCTCTGGGACCAACTCTGTCTCCTTTGGGAAACTGGGTGGATGCTGACATGGAGTAAAATAGAAACAGACAGCTCTGAAAAACAGAACTACAGAAAGCCTACCTTAATGTCTGACCAAGGTGAGCAGCCTCTCTTCCTTATGGGGGTTTGAATTTCCAGTCCAATAATGCCTAATCTTGGCCCTTTAAAGTTGTGGAAATAACTTCAGTTTCACCAGCTCATAAATATGTGGTTACTTTGCTTTTGGCGCCTCACTGTGGCAAAATGGAGGACTTACACCCTTTATTTCTATACCTTGACAGTTGACTAGATCCCACACCATGCAGGAGTTAAAAGCAACAGATTCCTCTCAACCAACCTGTTTTCTCATCTGCAAATAGGGACTATAAGACTACTGACCTCATAAGGGTTGTTTGAAAGGGTTAAAAGAAATAATACACATAACATTCACTTAGCAAGTGCTAAATATAAGGGCTCAATAAATAGGAACCACCATTGTTTCTGAAAGTAAATACTTACAAAAACCTAAGAGCAAACACAGAATTCAGTAGAAAATTTGAGGAGTTAGAATAGTTGAAATTCTACAGTCTATAAGTAATTAGTGTTTATCAGTCAGCTGACTACAGTACTCCATAGTGATTATTTTTTCTGGCTCCAAAAATAATAGGGTCTTGTGTTATACATACTGATCTAAATGATTTAAAATGGAAAACTTTGAATATTTTTACGATACCCATTAAGACATATGGAGAGACGTCTTCAGGTATGACAAAAACAAAACTAGAAACCATGACCACAGGCATTTAACATTATTGATTAGATTAAGAAATTATAGCACATTATAGTACTCCAAAGTAATTGGAGAGAACTCTTCAGAGATTGTAAAACCAAGACTAGAAATTATGGCCATATGTACTTAATGAGATATTAAATGGATTAATAATTATTGTATGTGGTAATGGACAGTCACTGCCACAAAAACTTCCTAAAATAGGACACATTGTCTCTAATATCCTTCAAAGGCAGAAAGTGAATGGAGACTGTACTTTGGAGAAATACTGTTTTTGTTGTTTTAATAGGTAGAATATACCCATTTTTAAAGTAATGAAAATGTGGACAACAGTAGAATAGAAACAAATCACAATCATATATTAATATTTTCTTTCCAACAATTCACACTACTCACATATTCCATCATCCAACAGATACCTATGGAGCACCTAGTCTGTGCTAGGCATCTGGTTCTTAGGAAACACAGTGAAAAAAAGACATAATATTGAGCTTATATTCTAGCTCAGTGGCTTTCACACTTGGCCTTCATCAGAAACCCCCTGGAGGGCTGTGAAAACACACTGCTTGTTAAAAGTTTCTGATTCAATAGGTCTGGGGTTGGGCCCAAGAATTTGCATTTCTAACAAGTTCCCAGATGATGCTGATGCTGCTGGTTCATGGACCACAATGAAACCACTGTCCTAGTGAAAGGAAGACAAACAATATACTGTAAATATCATAAATATACTAAGTGTCTAATACGTCAGAAAATAAGTGCTCTGGAAAAAAAAAGAAAAAGGTAAGAGTAGTTGTATACAGGGCTGGTATTCTTAGTTTTCATTTAAATAACACGGCTAGTAGTTCTATTATCTATATTAGCAATATTCTAAGGACTTTACATATATTAACTCATTTACTCCTCACAAAAACCCTGTGAAGTAGACACTAAAATTTATCCCCATTTTTCAGGGAAAACTAATTGGGTTAAAGTAACCTGTCCAAGGTCACACTGCTACTAAAAGGTGGATTTAAACTCAGGCAATCTGGCTCTTGAATTCTTGCTGTTAAATATTATACTATATGGCCTCTCAATTCACATATTTCTTCATAAATGTTTTATTATTATTAATTTTAGAGACAAAGTCTTGCTCTGTCACCCAGGCTAGAGTGCAATGATGTGATGACAGCTCACTAAAACTTCAAACTCCTAGACTCAAGTGATCCTCCTGCCTCAGCCTCCTGAGCAGCTGGGACTACAGGTGAGCAGCACCACACTCAGCTAATATATATATATATTTTTTTGTAGAGATAGGTCTCACCATGTTGCCAAGGCTGGTCTCCAACTCTTGGCCTCATGCAATCCTCCTGCCTCAGCCTCCCAAAATATTGGGAATACAGGCATGAGCCACCACACCAGAATATTGGGATTACAGGCATGAGCCACCACACCTGGCCCCCATGTTTTATTTTATTTATTTATTTATTTATTTTTATTTTTTATTATACTTTAAGTTCTAGGGTACATGTGCACAATGTGCAGGTTTGTTACATATGTATACATGTGCCATGTTGGTGTGCTGCACCCATGAAGAAATACTCTGTGAGGCTAGAATGGACATATATTATGTCATGATCTGTTCTGCAGGTACCTTTGATATTCTCATCCACAACCCAAACTCTGCCTCTCCTCTTATGTTTCTTATTTAAGTTCATCGTTCACCCAGTTGACCAAGTGAAAAAATGCAGACACCCTGGAATCTTTCTTCCTAATTTCTGCCTCAAAACCACCTCTTGGGCCGGGCACTGTAGCTCACACCTGTAACCCCAGCACTTTAAGACGCTGAGGTGGGTGGATCTTAATTAAGCCCAGGAACTCGACAACAGCCTGGACAACATGGGAGACCCTTACTAAAATTACAAAAAATTAGCCAGGCCTAGGGGCATGCGCCTGCGGCCCCAGCTACCCAGGAGGCTGAGGTGGGAGGATCACTTGAGCTTGGGAAGCCAAGGCTGCAGTGAGCAGTGATGGTGCCACTGCACTCCAGCCTGGATGACAGGAGACAGGAGTGAGACCCTGTGTCAAACAAATTCCTGTGTTACCAAGGCAACTGCCCAAAAGGCTCTTAACACAGTCCCCTATACCCAGATTCTTGAGATCTCTCTCATCCTCTGTCTAGCCATTAATGCCCTCCTTCTAAAAGAAAATCCACATCAATCAACTGCTTTAAGTCCTTTACTGACTTTCCATATCAAGTCCAAACGTCTCAATGTCACACTAAGATCCCCTCACAATCTGGCTGTTTCACCTGCCCCATCTACTACTACTTTCCCATATACATTCTAAGCTCCAGAGTTGGGGGTATTCCATTTTTTAACTCCTGTGTTGCCTCTTTGCATTTCCCCTGTTTAGCAAACTCCCATTTAACCCGTTATATTCAGTTTGAAGTTTTTTGAAGCTTCCCCTCTCTTCCCCATGCTCAAGTCCAGCCTTTTTTATGGTCTCTGAGAACTTTATTTTAGAATTAATCACACACTTTGTTGTAAGTTTGTTTACTTTTTTTTTTTGAGATGGAGTCTCGCTCTGTTGGCTGTAATCTCCACCTCCTGGGTTCAGTTAATTCTCCTGCCTCAGCCTCCTGAGTAGCTGGGACTACAGGCGCATGTCACCACACCTAGCTAATTTTTGTATTTTGAGTAGAGACAAGGTTCCACCATGTTTACCAGGATGGTCTCTATCTCTTGACCTTGTGATGCGCCCGCCTAGGCCTCCCAAAGTGATGGGATTACAGGCATGAGCCACTGTGCCCGGCCGTTTGTTTCTTTTTAAGGTAAGTACTCTGGAAGTCTTCAGGACCCAGACAGTGGCTGATACATAATAATTCTCAGTGTTTATTGAAAAATAATTCAATTACACAGCATAAGCTACATGCAAGGGCTGTATTATGTACATTATGCTGTGCCTAATAATTCATGATGGGCATTAAAGTGCTGAAAACTTTATGATGTGGTCTCTGAACTAGAAAAAGACGGATTCAGAGATGAGGCATCATGTGTTTGCTTAGATAAATTCAATTTATTCAACAAATATTTATTGAGCAGTGTGAACGAGGCAGTGAATAAGAGGTAAAGTTGCTGGACTTCTTATTACAATTCTAGGGATATGTATATACTTTATTTACAACTATGTCTGTTGCCAGCAACTTAGAATATTTTGTGGTTGGGTAGAAATTCACCTATTTCTGCTGAGCACAGTGGCTCACGCCTGTAATCTCAGCACTTTGGGAGGCCGAAGCGGGTGGATCACTTGAGGTCAGGCGTTTGAGACCAGCCTGGCCAACATGGTGAAACCCCATGCCTACTAAAAATACAAAAATTAGCTGGGTGTGGCAGCATGCGCCTGTAATCCCAGCTACTTGGGAGGCTGAGGCATGACAATCGCTTGAACCCAGGAGGTGGAGGTTGCAGTGAGCTGAGATTGTATCACCGCCTGGGTGACAGAGCAAGACTCTGTCTCAAAAAAAAGAAAAAAAAATCACATATTTCCGACTGTCCTCTTTGCAGGATGGAGAAAAAGGCTGGGGAGACAACAAACGTGAATGTAACTATCTTAGCTTTATGTTGCTATAACAGAATAGCTGAGTCTGGGTAATTTATAAAGAAAAGAAATGTATTTCTCAGAGTTCCGGAGGCTGGGAAGCCCAAGGCTGAGGGGCCTGATTCTTTCAAGGGCCTTCTTGCTACCCATGTGTCACCCTATGGCAGAAGGTGGAAGAGCAACAGATCAAGAGAGCAGGCAAGCAGGAGAGGGCTGAACTAACCCACTCTCTCAGCAACCAACCCACTCTCAGGATAACAATCCAATCCCTGAGGATGGAGCCCTCATGGTCTAATCATTTCTTATGGGTCCCACCTCTTAACACGATTAAAATGGCAAATAAATTTCAACATAAGTTTTAGAGGGGACATTCAAACCATAGTAATAATGAATTCAATTTTCTATTTTTCAAGCAATGTTCTTTTGCATTATTTAGCCTTATAGAAATGGGCAATGCAAAAATTAACTCAGTGCCAGGTTGAAAATGCAGTCTACTTTTTTTTTTTTTAGACAGAGTCTTGCTCTGTCATCCAGGTTAGAGTGCAGTGGTGCGATCTTGGCTCACTGCAACCTCCAGCTCCAGGGCGCAAGTGATCCTCCCACTTCAGCCTCCCCAGGAGCTGGGACTACAGGCACGCACCACAATGCCTGGCTAATTTTTGTATTTTTTGTAGAGATGGCGTTTCACCACGTTGCCCAGGCTGTTCTCAAAATCATTCAATACAGCAATACTCCTAACTCAGCTTCCCCAAGTGCTGGGATTACAGGTGTGAGCCACCACGCCTAGCCTGCAGTCTTTTCTTTTCCTTTTTTTTTTTTTTTCTGAGACAGAGTCTTGCTCTGTTGCCCAGACTAGAGTGCAGCGGCAGGATCTCGGCTCACTGCAACCTCTGCCTCCTGGGTTCAAGCAATTCTCCTGCCTCAGCTTCCTGAGTAGCTGGGACTACAGGCAACTGACACCATGCCTGGCTAATTTTTGTATTTTTAGTAGAGATAGGGTTTCACTATGTTGGCCAGGCTGGTCTTGAACTCCTGACCTCAAGTGATCTGCCCGCCTCTGCTTCCCCAAGCACTGGAATTACAGGTGTGAGTCACCGTGCCCTGCCTGCAGTCAACTTTTCAATCACATAAATCAGATCCCACAATGGTTCTGCACAATATATTTTAACTGCATCCCATCATATTTAGAAAAAGGCACAAGTCTTTCACCATGGTCCACAAGGCCCTACATGATCTGGCCCTGCCTACCTCTCTCCTTTGCTCACTTCATCCCAAACACATGGAACTTCCTGCTCTTCGTTGAACACACCAAGCTCATTTCCGCTTAAGGGCATTTGCAGTGCTATTCCCTCCTTCTGACACTCACTTCTCCCAGATTTCTGGTTTACTCCCTCTCTTCATTCAAGTCTCAGTTCAAATGCCATCTCCTCACAGAGGACTTTCACAACCGCCCTATTTAAAACTGAAGTCCCGAGGAAAGCGGATCGCTTGAGGTCAGGAGTTAGAGACCAACCTGGCCAACATGGTGAAACCCCGTCTCTACTAAAAATACAAAAAAAATTAGCCAGGGGTGGTGGCGCAACTGTAATCCCAGTTACTCCAGAGGCTGAGGCAGGAGAATTGCTTCAATCTGGGAAGTGGAGGCTGCAGTGAGCCGAGATCGTACCACTGCACTCCAGACTGGATGACAGAGTAAGACTCTGTCTCAAAAATAATAATAATAATAATAATAATAAAATAAAACTGAAGTCCCATCCCCTATTCCTTTACTCTGATTTATTTTCCTGTATTCTTTAACACTGCCGCTTAATAGTTATATATTGTTTATCACCTACCCACTAGAATGGGGACGTGCATGTCTTTTTCACTGTAATTTGCAATATTCACCAGCACCTAGAACAGTGCCTGGCACACAGCAGCCTCACAATAAATATATATTAAATACATGCATTTCATTCTCACCAGAGTCATTCAATTCCTATGACCTTGAGTAATTCGTTGAGCAAACACTCAAGCTCTGATCCTTAAATAAAAGCAATAAAACAAAGTTTTGTCCTTGCCATCAAGTTCTATATATCCGGAGGCCAAGAACTATATATAGCAGGTCTTCCTATGGATCTAGGGCCAGAAAACTCTAGCTCCTCCAGACAAAACTTGTAGCAACCTGAACCATGAAATGAAGGGGTAGTAAATAGTCTCAGCAGTAAAAACGTTCAAAACAAGACCACATCTAAACGCCACCATACGGTTTTAAAGGCCAGCTCTCTACCCTCCAATAACAGGTATATACCAACGCCCCAAATTATGACTCTTTTGGGTTTTTAACCCTTTTTCTGTGCTACAGATCCTCTGTCAGTCTGGTGAAAACTAGACCTGTCTTGACACTAGTGCTTCTAAATGCATAAAACAAACAAAAACAGCTACGAAAGAAACCCACGCTACATTACAGGACCGCAGATGTAAAAGCCCCTCTGCTCTGTTTGCCGCAGTGGAAAAAAACGAGAAAATGTGGAAGGCCATAGAAGGAACCCAGGGAACTGAACCCCGCGTCCCTGGGCGCGTCCCCAATTCACTCTCAGTGGCAGGGAGACCCGGGGTTGCGACCCAGCCAGCCCTAGGGGGCGTGTCTGAGGACGCGGAGGAAGGAGACGCGGGCCCGGGTCTGGGAGGAAGGTGGGGGAAAATTCCAAAGCGCGCGGGGCCGCGCTCCCCACGGCGTGGCCCACCCGCGCCTCACCGGTCCCAGCAGTCCCCAGCAGCCGCTCGGGCACCCCTTGTAGGTCTTCATGGAGGCCGCGGAAGATCTCGTGCAGCTTCTCGAAATGCTCCGAGGAGGCGGCGGAGGCGGCCATGGCGCAGGACGCGCTCGAGCAGCGGCCACCCAGATTCGGGGCTCTGGGCCCTCTCCTAGCCCGGCGGTCAGCCGCCCAGTCCCGTGGCCATAACGGCGACCGCCGCACCACCGCTGCCCAGGACGAGGCTCTTCCGGGGCCGCAGAAGGGTCCTCCCGAGCCGGAACGCCCACCCTCTCTAGCCCGTGATTGCGGGAGCGCCGGCGCGAAGGCCTGACGGGAAGGCGGCAGACTGCGCGGCCTAGGCGACTCCTGAGGGAGCGAGCGGGGCGAATGGTAGTCGCAGAGCCCGAGAAGTGCCCGGTCCGGGGTGGGGAAAGGCCGCAGAGAAAGGGCCCTAGGGGACCTGCGGGACGGGCAGCTCGGCCGCCTTCCTCCCAGGCCCCGCCGGCCGGCCAGGGGCGGGCGCTGCAGTGCACGCCGGGGGATGTAGTTTGACTCGGAGAGCGTCTGGTGCCGGAGTCGCGCGTTGCCCGGGGTGCCAGGTTTAGCCCGCCAGGCGACAGCGGGCTTCGGCCCGATTTGATGTGTGTTTGCGTCTAGACGTCGTCCTCACTGTCATCGCGCTTTGCTTTGCCACCCTGACCCGAATTCCTCATTTCGCGTCTTGACCGAATGTTAGCTTTAGGCCCTGGAAAGAGCCGGGCCGGGGGCTCTGCCTGCAGTCGGGAGGTGGAGCACTTTTCCTGGAAGGCCCAGCTGCTCCCCAAGCTTTCAGAAGTGGAACTTGGCCGGGCGAGTGGCTCGCGTCTGTAATCCCAGTACTTTGGGAGGCCGAGGTGGGAGGATTGCTTGAACCCAGTAGTTCGAGACCAGCCTGGTCACAATAGCGAGAGCACTACCGGAAACCCAAAATAGGAGCCGGGCAAGGTGGCGCGCACTTCTGGCCCCAGCTACCCCGGAGGCTGAAGCAGGAGGATTACTTGAGTCCACAAGGTTGAGATTGCAGAGTTCCCACCACTGCACTCCAGCTTGGGAGACTTTGCTCCCAAGTGGAGGGTGACCTTGTCTCCAAACAAACCCAAAAAACAAAAATTCAAAAGTGGAACCCAGTTAGGATGACCTCGAAATACTCTAGCTGCTAGGCTGCCTCGTGCACTTGTTCACAACAGGTGTTTGTCAAGCGTAGGCATTGCGAGGGATCTGGGCATGTTGGTGAATAAAACATTTACTCTCTGCTCCGAGGGAATTTATAATCTGGTGTGGAAGGTGGGCCTGGCTTCATTAGGTCTCATCTGCCACTAAGTGTCACTTGTTAACAATTACAAGGTCCTTTCCTGCACTCCATGGGTATAAATGCCGGTCTTCAGGTCGGGCATGGTGGCTCAAGCATCATCCCAGCACTTTGGGAGGCCGACGCGGGCGGATTACTTGAAGTCAGGAGTTCGAGACCAGCCTAGCCAACACGGTGAAACCCCCATCTCTGCTAAAATCACAAAAATTAGCCGAGCGTGGTGGTGGGCGCCTGTAATCCCAGCTACTCGGGAGGCTAAGGCAGGAGAATCACCTGAACCCGGGAGGTAGTGGTTGCAGTGAGCTGAGATCATGCCACTGCACTCCAGCCTGGGTGACAAAGCAAGATCCTATCTCAAAAAAATTAAAATAAATTCTTATTTTCACCGATTTCACGGTTTGCTCAAGGTGTCTGTTCTCAAATGTTTGCTTGGGAGCTCAATTTTAAACTGCCTACAAATATTAAAAGATGTATGAATGCTCAGGAGAAAATGCTTTGCTAATTTATATCTCCTGGGCCCTCATTTTTGTTAGATCAAGTTCATTGGCTGTTGATTCAGCACACTTTGGTTGAGCTCTTAATATGCACTGAGCACAGACGTGACCAAGTCTGAGGTAACTGTCAGTATACTGTGTAAGTCCCACAACACAATGCTGGGACTTGTCACAGTACAGAAATAAGGGGCAGGTGCAAAAAAAAGATTAATAGCCTGGGGCCGGGCGCCATGGCTCACACCTGTACCCCAGCACTTTGGGAGGCCGAGGTGGGACGACTGTTTGAGCTCAGAGTTTGACGCCAGCCTGGGCAACAAAGCAAGACCCTGTCTCTAATAAAAAAGAAAAGAAAAAAGAATGGCCCGGGATGATCAAGAAATGTGGGAAAAGTATCTGTGAAGAGTGTCAAAAAATGTTAAGTAGGAAATGGTGAATGAATAATCAGATTATCACACAACCTAAATTAATAGCATGTGGATTGAGATTGCACTGTAGCTAGACTCTGGGACAAATTATTCTTTAGAATGAGAAATCATTGCATAACCATAATAATGAACAGTGTTTTCTTCTTTTGACTGTAATTAAACTTTTAATTCTTAGTTTTTATTCTGGTAAATGAAAACAAAAAATAATCAAAACATTTTTATTTGTCATTGACAGTTCAATATAAATTAAGTAAAACATTAATTTATTCTGCACTATTAGAATTTTTCTAATTTTTCCATAAAATGACCATTTCTAAACATATAGCTTAATGGTCAAAACAAGTTCAATAAAATATTAATTTACAAATATCAGAAGTGAAGACTGTGGTCCTATAATTCTTTCCCCCACCAAAGTTAAAATATAATTGTCATTCCAGGAAATCAAAATCTTTTAGAATAGCACACTCTAAACAAGTGATGGGAACACTACTAATTCCTCAGACTTCCTCTGGCATTACTTTTGATAAAGAGTCTCCAGCCAGGCACAGTGGCTCAAGCCTGTAATCCCAGCACTTTGGGAGGCCGAGATGGGCGGATCACGAGGTCAGGAGATCGAGACCATCCTGGCTAACCCCGTGAAACCCCGTCTCTACTAAAAAATACAAAAAACTAGTCGGGCGAGGTGGCGGGCGCCTGTAGTCCCAGCTACTCGGGAGGCTGAGGCAGGAGAATGGCCTAAACCCGGGAGGCGGAGCTTGCAGTGAGCTGAGATCCGGCCACTGCACTCCAGCCTGGGCGACAGAGCGAGACTCTGTCTCAAAAAAAAAAAAAAAAAAGTCTCCAAATAAAATACAGAATTTTGGCACATAGACATTTTAGTCTTGTCAAGACAATGTAAGGAAATGCCCCAAAAGATTATTAAATTGACCGTAATTACCAATATCAGTCCCTAAGATAATTTTTCTGAATAAAAGAATTGGGTTTTTTCTTTTCGTTTTTAGGATTTTTTTTTTTTTTTTTTTTGCTACACTGGTTTTTCTTAAGACCTCATCAGTCTTGGATGCTCACCCTCAATTCTTCCATAGCTATGTTAGTATATTTAATGTCTTCTGATATTTTCTTAATCCTTAACTAGTCCCTTCATTTCATGCATTATCTTCCAGTATTCTCCTTCTTTATTTTTACTTCTTCCCTGCTACCCATGTGCTCTTGGTGGGTAGTTACATATACAGAATCTGCTTCCCTTTGCAGTGTTTCATTTGCATAAAGACTGGATGGCATTGGTTTGCTCCATCTCTGATTATTGTGGCTGTTTTGAACTTTGTGAAAATACTCCCTTAGCATACATAAACAAGAAGACACACAAAGATAGACACAATGACGATGACCAAAAAGCCTTTCTTCTCATTTTCTAAGAGAAACTAAGGCACAAAAAAGGAGTCTTCCATGGGCCTGGGGTCACTAACTGGAGTCCAGTGGCCTGACTTTTCAGAGTGCTCCTTTCCTTATCTACTTCCTGGTTCAAGAAACAGGAAAATGACAGTTTGAACTTGATTACATTTCTGCCATTCCCCAAACCTCACAAACTTCTTAGAAAAGGAAGCCGTTCTGTGGTTTAGACATGAGAAAGCATCTTAACAGCAGTGGCTTTAGGTTGTCAGAGATAAGACCATGCCATAATCCAGCTTCAGTTAAGAATCTCCTGAAAGAATCCAGAAGCTGGTGCATGACAGTTAAAGAGGTGAGGGTCAAGCCCTGCTCTTTTTTTTTTTTTTCCTGAGACAAAGTTTTGCTCTGCTGCCCAGGTTCTAGTGCAGTGATGCAATCTCAGCTTACTTTACACCCTTCGGGTTTGAGCGATTCTCCTGCCTCAGCCTCCTGAGTAGCTGGGATTACAGGTGTGTGCCACCATGCCCAGCTAATTTTGTATTTTTAGCAGAGGTGGGGTTTCACCATGTTGGCCAGGCTGGTCTTGAACTACTGACCTCCGGTGATCCACCATGCCTGGTCAAGCCCTACTCCTGAGCTCATGGAGTTTAGCTGAGGTTGCAGTGTGGCCCTTTTGAAGTGAAGACTGGTTGGTTGGGAGAAACTGAATTGTGAATAGAAAAGCTAGTTCAAATTCGTATAAATCATCCCTGCTATAGTTTAGATTCTCCTAGGTAGTAGTTTCTTTCAGAAGGAGAATACGAGCTATGCAGGTCATATGAGGGTCTTCTTATCCTATTATGATATCTCTAGTAACTCTGGCAGTAACAGAAGCAAAGTAAATCTGGACATGATAGACATTTTGCTCTCTTTGTGCTAAAGGTTTTGGAAACCTTGAAGGAGAATCATTTTGACAAGAAGTACTGTGTAGTCTGCCGCAGTCTTCTCTTGGGTCCAACTGCCACTGCCTGTTAGTCCATTGGGAGGCCCAGCAGGTCACAGCTGACGTCCCACAGCCGCCTTGCTATTGTCTCATTACGAGCTTGGGCAGAGACCCATGTCACATGACAGTCACTGGAAGGTAAAGAGAGAGGTATGAAGCACAGTGTTAAGAATGAAGTCTGCCATCTGCCAGGGATAAGGAATATGACATAAAAACAACCAGGGATCACATGTTCTCCATGTACTTCACAGGGCCAGTGTTTGTCCTATCTCTTTATCCTCTAGTCCTTAGCCAGACAAAATGTAATTCCCATTTTAGATCTCCTCGCTAGACCACCTCTCATCAGAATGCTTTGTTTGATATATAATGCATACATCTGGTCTTTATATTCCCCTATTTATATAATTTAATATCAGTGCCTGCCTGATACCCATGTATATCTATCTTCTTCAAGTAACTCCACAGGGCCCATTCTACAGGGCCTTGGACAATGTCATATAGCTGAGATCCTGCTATTCACATTGGTCAGAGATGCTTGGAGTAGTTAAAAAAAAAAAAAAGCTGATTTCTGGACTACCTGAAGTTATACTGTTTGTAAACTCATATGAGAAGTAAAGCCAGCTTCAAAAACAACAAAAGGAAAACGCGACAGCAGAAAAGAAATGGTAAAACCAAGGTACCAGGTGTCTGGGTCCGTTTTGTGGTGCTGTAACAGAATATGACAGACTGGGGAACTATAATGAGCTTACAGAAAGTGGCTTATGATTATGGAAGCTGAGACCAAGATCAAGGGGCTGGCATCTGATGAAGGCCTTCTTGCTGTGTCATAACAAGATGGAAGGCATCACATGGGCAAGAGAGGGAAGGGGACCCAAGTCATCCTTTAGTAAGGAACCACTCCCACAATAATGAACCCATTCCAGAGAGAATGGCATTAATCCATTCATGAGGTCTGCCCTTGTGACCTAATTTACCTCTTAAAGGCCCTGCCTCTCTACACTGTTGTACTGAGGCTTAAGTTTCCAACATATGAACCTTGAGGGACACATTCAAATCATAGCAAAGTGTTTCATATATATACCCTCTCTTCATTGCTGTAATTAATTCCAAGTTTGTTTTTCTTTTATTTTTTTTGGAGACGGAGTCACTCTGTCACCCAGGCTGGAGTGCAGTGGTGCGATCTCAGCTCACTGCAACCTCTGCCTCCCAGGTCTGAGTGATTCTCCTGCCTTAGCCTCCGGAGTAGCCGGGATTATAGGCGCCTGCCACCATGACTGGCTAATTTTTGTATTTTTAGTAGAGACAGGGTTTTGCCATGTTGGCCAGGCTTGTCTCAAAACTCCTGACCTCAAGTGATACACCTTCCTCGGCCTCCCAAAGTGCTGAGATTACAGGTGTGAGCCACCGTGCCCAGCCTATAATTCTGATGCAGAAAATTTTCTTAAGGACAATTCTTACTCATTTTTGTATTCTCTGGATGTGGTATACATCTGGTAAGCATTCAATCAAAGTTTAAAAAAAATGATTGAGTGAATGGATTACAATCTTTAAAGTCATGTAAGGAAGCAACAAAAATTAATTCAAGATGGATTAGAGACTTAAATGTTAGACCTAAAACCATAAAAACCCTAGAAGAAAACCTAGGTAATACGATTCAGGACATAGGCATGAGCAAGGACTTCATGTTTAGAACACCAAAAGCAATGGCAACAAAAGCCAAAATTGACAAATGGGATCTAAATAAAATAAAGAGCTTCTGCACAGCAAAAGAAACTACCATCAGAGTGAACACGCAACCTACAGAATGGGAGAAAATTTTTGCAATCTACTCATCTGACAAAGGGCTAATATCCAGAACCTACAAAGAACTCAAACAAATTTACAAGAAAAAAATAAACAACCCCATCAAAAAGTGGGCAAAGGATATGAACAAACACTTCTCAAAAGAAAACATTTATACAGCCAACAGACACATGAAAAAATGCTCATCATCACTGGCCATCAGAGAAATGCAAATCAAAACCACAATGAGATACCATCTCACACCAGTTAGAATGGCAATTATTAAAAAGTCAGGAAACAACAGGTGCTGGAGAGGATGTGGAGAAATAGGAACAATTTTACACTGTTGGTGGGACTGTAAAATAGTTCAACCATTGTGGAAAACAGTGTGGCGATTCCTCAAGGATTTAGAACTAGAAATACCATTTGACCCAGTCATCCCATTACTGGGGATATACCCAAAGGATTATAAATCATGCCGCTATAAAGACACACGCAGACGTATGTTTATTGCGGCATTATTCACAATAGTAAAGACTTGGAATCAACCCAAATGTCCATCAGTGACAGACTGGATTAAGCAAATGTGGCACATATACACCATAGAATACTATGCAGCCATAAAAAAGGATGAGTTCGTGTCCTTTGTAGGGACATGGATGCAGCTGGAAATCATCATTCTCCGCAGACTATTGCAAGAACAGAAAACCAAACACCACATGTTCTCACTCATAGGTGGGAATTGAACAATGAGATCACTTGGACACAGGAAGGGGAACATCACACACCGGTGCCTATTGTGGGGAAGGGGAAGTGGGGAGGGATAGCATCGGGAGAGATAACTAATATAAATGACGAGTTGGCCGGGCGCGGTGGCTCACGCCTGTAATCCCAGCACTTTGGGAGGCCGAGGCGGGCGGATCACAAGGTCAGGAGATCGAGACCACGGTGAAACCCCGTTTCTACTAAAAATACAAAAAATTAGCCGGGCGCGGTGGCGGGCGCCTGTAGTCCCAGCTACTCAGGAGGCTGAGGCAGGAGAATGGCGTGAACCCGGGAGGCGGAGCTTGCAGTGAGCCGAGATTGCGCCACTGCACTCCAGCCTGGGCGACAGAGCGAGACTCTGTCTCAAAAATAAATAAATAAATAAATAAATAAATAAATAAATAAATGACGAGTTAATGGGTGCAGCACACCAACATGGCATATGTATAGATATGTAACAAACCTGCACGTTGTGCACATATACCCTAGAACTTAAAGTATAATAAAAAATAAAAGTAAAAAAATAATAAAATCAAAAAATAAAATTAAAAAGAAAAAAAGAAATTACCCAGTCTGTGGTATTCTGTTATAGTAACAGAAAACTGTCTTTACTAAAGACAGTAGTAAATCTTTGTGACCTTGGGTAAGGCAAGGATTTCTTAGCTACGACTACACAAGTGACAAAAAATAGATAAACTAGACTTCATCAAAATTTACAAGTTTTACATTTCAAAAGACACCATTAAGAAAGTTATAAGACAACCCACAGAATGAAAGAATATTTGCAAATTATATATCTGACAAGGAACTTGTATCTAGACTATTAAGAACTCTTGCAACTCAGCAATAAAAAGGCAATTATCAAACTTAAAAATGGGCAAAGGACTTGAATAGACATTTCCCCAACAAAGAAACAAATGAACCAAAAAGCACATGAAAAAATGTTCAACATCATTAGTAGGAAAATGAAATGAAAATAAAAACAAAATATTCCTTCATACTCACTAGGATGGCTAAACTCAAAAGGAGAGACAATAACAAGTGTTGTTAAGGATGTGAAGAAATTAGAACACTCATACACTGCTGGTGGGAATGTAAAATGGGGCAGTCACTTTGGAAAAGTTTGGCAGTTCCTCAGCAGTTAAACACAGAGTTACCATATAACCCAGAAACTCCACTTCTATGTACCCAAGAGAAATGTCCACAAAAAAATTTCTACACAAATTGTCACAGCAGTATTCAAATAGCTAAAAGGTGCAAACCCAATGCCCATCACCCGATGAATGAATAAATAAGATGTGGCAAATCTATATAATGAAATGTTACGCAGCAATAAAAAGAAATGAGCTACTGACACATGCTTTGGCATGGGTGAACCTTGATAACATTAAGCTAAGTAAAAGAAGTCAGTCACAAAAGGCCACATATCATATGATTCCATTTATATGAAATGTCCAGTAAAGGCAAATTCTTAGAGACATAAAGCAGACTAGTGGTTGCAGGCAGAAAGAAGAGCCAGTGCAAAAATCTTAAGGCTTCAATCAAAACAGACTTTTATGATCATTTCTTGATGGTGGTCTACATCGCTGATGTTGGATCTTCAAAATGAATTAAGAATCCATAGCAAAGGAAAGGTTCTTCAAAAGTCAGTTCAATAGTAAGTTATGGATTTAGAGCTGACTTTCTTTAAACCACTCGGTCAAAGCTAAGATAAAGGGTTATTATTATTTTTTTTTTCTTAAAATCTCCAGGGAAGAAGAATCCAGTCATTCTTGGAAAATCAATCCAGTGTACTATATAAATCTATCTTCTTGTACTTCAGAACCACATTTCCAACTATCTGCTATACATTTCTACTTGCATGCCTTATAGATAACACACACACAACATGTACAGAGCCAGGTTTATTACACAGTGGACAACTGTTACTCTTTGGCTGAACATTCTACTTTCTTTTGGCAATAGCAACCTGATTTCCTTCTGCAGAATTACCTTTTCCCCTCAATATAGTTTGAAAAGAGCATTAATAAAGTCCCTGTCTGCCTCTAATCAAAAAAGTAAAAATGAAGGGATGGGAAGAAGGAGAGCCAATGCTTCCTCCCTAGAGAGTCGATGATAAGCAATAAAACCTAAAGACTAAAGACAGCTGGCATTCACTCACCCTAGCAGCAATGCCCTGGCTAGCTGACTGCCACTCTGACTCTTCTTAGCCTGGCTCTTCAGTCTTCCCTTTCAACCTAGGGGTCCCTCCTCTCCCTACTAATAGTTTAATAAATTTCCTTCTTGCTTAAGCTAGACAAAGTCCCTTTCCACTGCTTTGGAATCCAGGAACCAGAAGTTCCACACATTACTTTTCCATGTCTGCTGTCTTAGTTAATGTCATCATCAACCTCAGTCAGGCTTGAAATTGAGGTTAGCAAAGCCTCTCTCATCCCCTCATTTATTAATCATCCAGTGATAAAAATTCTGCTGCTTCAGGGCCTCTTTCACATTACCATTCCTTTCATCCCAACTTTCTGGAACTCTCTCTCTCACTAGGTTAATTATTCATTCATGAAACAAAGTTTCTAAAGCACAGACCAGATTATGTCTCTCTACTGAAACAACTCTGGGGCTCCTCCACAAGGCCGGCATTATAGGCCTCTCATAATCTGTCTGCCTTTCTTTCCAATCTTAAAGCTACTTTTAGCTACTTTCCTAAAATTTCAGGTCATTTCAACAATAACCTGAAGTAGAGGTAAAAACATGTTAAAATTTTGATCTTGTGTGAGCCTGGGATTTGCTTCAAAATAATATGGGAGAAGAAAAATATGGAAAGGGGTAGAGAATGGGGATAGGGCAGAACTGGTCATGGGTTAATGGTAGCTGAGTCTCCATTATATGCAGGTTCAGTGCACTATTTTATCTACCCCTGTGTTATACTCAAAATTCTCTACATTTAAATCATTTTAAATGTCTTTGCTTATTTGAGAGGGGAGTCCATAGGTAGTATTTCAATCCTGAAGACAATAGAGAAATACATATTCAAATTCTTTTTTTTATTTTTTTGAGGCAGAGTTTCGCCCGACCTCAGGTGATCCGCCCACCTTGGCCTCCTAAAGTGCTGGGATTACAGGCATGAGCCACTGTGCCCGGCCTCAATTTTTTTAAAAATTCTTTTTAATGTAAAACAATAGAATTAGGAATCCAAAATAGAATAAAGATGACTGGACTGACATAACAAAGACAGGAAGAAAACAAACAATGTATAATTTTCAGTATAAAAGATGGCATAAGTAAAATCAAATGTAGCAATTATTACAAAAAAAGGAGTCAGATTCCCCTATTAAAAGGTAAAAACTCTACAGTTAAAAGACAAAAGCTATATTAGACAATGTACTTTTAAAAAAGGGTATACCCAGACAAACCCAAATATCTCCTTTGAGCAATAAAATCTCATCTTCAGAAAGAGATAACATGCATACCTGAAATGATTCCCACTTAGAATCTCAAGACCTTCTGTTAAGGCACAGTGCAGGCTGGTCTGGGCTCCCTGCTGAGGAGTCTTGATGAAAAAGGAGAAAAGCCACCACATCCATCTCATGAAAGATGAGTGCCGAACCAGTTCAGATTGGACTGTGCCAGGGTGTACAGAATACGTCGTAACGCCAGAGCCTGGTTGGGGGTGCCAAGAAGAGAGAGGAAGACAGGACTTGATTTTGCAGAATGGCCCGAAACAGAAAAGGATGTAAATAAACATGTGACTTTCACATATGGACTCTTTTGCCCATGGTGACATCAGAAGTATTGCTCACAGTAATTTATACTTCTATCTCACAGATTTAAGAAGGCTGTAGACAGTGCTAAGGACCTCTGTGTATTTGTGACTGGAAACTTCCCTGTCAGGAATCAGCAAAGCCAAGACTCATCCTCTCAGCAGCACTTAACACTGTTGACCACCCCCTTCTTTTTTTCCCCTTCTTTTTTAGAGATGGGGTCTCCCTATGTTGACCAGTCTGGTCTTGAACTCCTGGCCTCAAACAATCTTCCCACCTTGGCTTCCCAAAGTATTAGGATCACAGGCATGAGCCACCATGCCCACCCCATCCCCTTCTTTTTTTTGAGACAGTCTCGCTCTGTTGCCCAGGCTGGAGTGCAGTGGCACGATCTTAGCTCTGCAACCTCTGCCTTCCAGTTTCGAGTGATTCTGCTGCCTCAGCCTCCAGAGTAGCTGGGACTACAGGCATGGGCCACCATGCCAGGCTAATTTTTGTATTTTTAGTGGAGACGGGATTTCATCATGTTGGCCAGGCTGGTCTCAAACTCCTGACTTTAAGGGATCTGCCCACCTCGGCCTCCCAAAATGCTGGGATTACAGGCGCCCATCCCCTTCTTAAAGTCTTCTTTTTCATTGGCTTCCATAAGCCTACACCACTTCTGGTTTTCCTAAACTTTCTGGCTGCTCTGTCTCAGTTTTCTGGACCAGTTCATCATCTTCTATGCAAAAATTAAATGTTGGAGTTCTTGTGGCTCACCAGACTCACTCTACATAATTCTACGGTGCTCACATTTTGTCCACAGTTCAAACTGCTCCTGAACTACAGACATACTGGGAGTCAACACAGTGTGGTGGTTATGGGCATGGACTTTGTAGACAGACTGCCCAGTTTCAAATCCTGGCTCCACTCATTAGATATTGGGCAAGTTCCCTTTTGTGACTCATTTCTTCATCTCTAAAATGGGAATAATCATAATACCTACACCTCACAGGGTTGTTCTGAGGATGAAATGAGTTCGTATATGTTAAAGATCTTAGAAGAGTGCCTGATGCAGCTGGATGTGGTGGCTCATGCCTATAAGCCTAGCATTTTGGGAGGCTAAGGCAGGTGTATTGCCTGAGCTCAGGAGTTATAGACCAGCCTGGGCAACACAGTGAAACCCAATCTCTACTAAAATACAAAAATTAGCCGGGCATGGTGGCGTGCACCTGTAATCCCAGCTACTCGGGAGGCTGAGGCAGGAGAATGACTTGAACCGAGGAGGCAGAGGTTGCAGTGAGCCGAGGTCATGCCACTGCCCCTCCAGCCTGGGTGACAGAGTGAGATGTCGTCGCAAAAAAAAAAAAAAAAAAAAAAGTGCCTGATGCATGGTAAGTGCTAAATGACATGCTATTTCAGGTCCCCAATCCTTTATTGAAAATGCTGGGGCCAGACATACTTCAATTTTTTTCTGATTGTAGAAAGGTAATATGAAATGTATACATACACTGCCTATTATCTAATCTCCCTAGTACAGGAAATGTTTTGCTGCCAAATGAGTTTTGGTGTAAAGCTTACGAAGAAACAGAATTTTTCGGGTCTTTGTGGACTGACAGCTGCAGACAGAGCCCTGTGGACGTGCATTATTCCCAACTGCCTACTCGACATCTCCCTAGATGACCCATAGTAATGCAGACTCAGAGGTCCCAGATTTCTACTTTTAAAGCCAAACCCAGTTCTTGCAGTGTTCCTGACATGCCCAATCAGGCAAAAGGGTTCTTGATGAATGCTCGCCTAAAGCATACATCTCCAGTCAACAAGCTCTCCCACCCCAAATATCTCTCAGAAGCTTCTACTACCCTCCATCTCCACCATCTAGTCCAAACTACCCTCATTTCTCGCCTCTGCTGATGAAATCAACGGCTGCAACCCCTCTTGCCCCCATTTTGAAAAGGCTTTAATTTTAAAGGTTTCCCATTGCTCTTAGAATAAACATGAAAATCCTTATTGTGGCCTCTAAGGGTTTGGCCTCTACCTACCTCAGTCTCAGCTCAGATCTTTATTACTCTTGCTTTCTACAGCCTACCGATGGTAACCTTTCTCAAACTGAGCCTGGACCTTTGTACAATCTGTTCCTTCTGCCTGGAACGTTTCACAGCCTCCACATTCTTATTTTTTTTTCAGATGGAGTTTTGCTCTTGTTGCCCAGGCTAGAGTGCAATGGCGCGATCTCAGCTCACCGCAACCTCTGCCTCCCAGGTTCAAGAGATTCCCCTGCCTCAGCCTCCTGAGTAGCTGGGACTACAGGCATGCGCCACCATGCCTGGCTAATTTTGTATTTTTAGTAGAGACGGAGTTCTCCATGTTGGTCAGGCTGCTCTTGAACCCCTGACCTCAGGTGATCTGCTGGGATTACAAGTGTGAGCCTCCGCGTCTGGCCCCCCCTCCTTTTTTTTTTTTTTGAGACAGAGTTTTACTCTTGCTGCCCAGGCTGGAGTGCAATGGCGTGATCTTGGCTCACTGCAAACTCTGTCCCAGGTTCAGGCAATTCTCCTGCCTCAGCCTCTCCAGTAGCTAGGATTACAGGTGCCTGCCACCATACCCGGCTAATCTTTGTATTTTTAGTAGAGACGGGGGTTTCACCAAGTTGGCCAGGCTCGTCTCGAACTCCTGAGCTCAGGTGATCCACCTGCCTCGGCCTCCCAAACTGCCAGGATTACAGGCATGAGCCATGGCGCCTGTCCTCAGCCTCCACATTCTATCAGTACCTCTAATCCCTTTAATTTCTAATCATCCTTCGGGGCTCAGCATGCAACTCACTTCTTCAGAAAAGTCTTCCCTGAACCCTCAGACTGAATAAGGTCCCCCCCAGGCCCCCACTAAAATCCATTATAAGTCCTGGTACTTCTCCTTTATAACATCTATCACAATTATAATTAAACAGCCACAACAAAAAGGAAACAATCCAGATGTTGTTAAAGAAATGCATAAATACACTAAGGCACATCTATACTACGAAATACAACACAGCCAATACAATGAATGGGGTAAATCCATATGTACTAAATGGAAAGATCTCCAAGATACTGTGTTGGAGTTTCAGTTCCTTGTGCATGATACATACATATGTAAATGCATTGGATAATTATTGGAAAGGGGCATACAAGCTATTGACAATGGTCACGTGAAGGGAGAAGAGCAGGGAAGAAGGGAATGAAGGGGGTTTTTCACCTTTAATTCTACATACTTCCATATGCTTTGAACTTTTTTTTTTTTTTGGTAGAGATGAGGTCTCACTATTTTGCCCAGGCTGATCTTGAACTCCTGGTCTCAAGTAATCCTCTGGTTTTGGCCTCCTAAAGTGCCTGAGATTAAAGGTGTGAGCCACTGTGCCTGGCCTTATTTGAACTTTTTACAATGAGAATTATTCATGCATTACTAGGCTGATTCTACATTTAACAGTTTGTATAAAGACTTGCTAATTGTCTTTCTCCCCCATTAGATGTAAACCAAACCAAAGAAGAGACTATACCTATCTTGTTCACCAACTCATCCCCTGTCCCCTAACCCAGTGCATGGAACAGCATGGGCACTGAATACATGTCTGCTGAATGGCTGAATGAATGAATCCTCTGTCAAACCAGGGTTCTTTTACTGCACCATAAAGATTTTCCACTGAATCCTCACAACGATCAGAGTTACCTCATTCACATATTGTGAATTCTCACCACTGGACCCATCTTTACACCTCCAGGTCACTGAGGCTCCCTGATCAACTCTTTGGATAGTTTTTGCCATCCAGTTACCCTCATCTATCATAAATTGATAAAAGATGTCATGCCCTGGGCACAGACTGAGCTAACCACCAGCTTCCTTCCCATCTCACAGATGTTCATTTGGTAGGATGATCCTGTTCCAACCATAGAGCAACTGTGCCTGATTCCTTGAGCCTGCATTCTGCCCGCCTCAATTCTTAGCACAGTTCACCCTCGATTTCCTTTCTCTTTATTAGAAATCCAGAGTAGACAGTGCTAAGGACCTCTGTGTATTTGTTACTGGAAACTCCCCTTCTCAAGTATGTATTTCCCTCTTATTTGACCCTTTGCAAGGAAGACCCTCCTCCTCCATATTTCCAGTACCTGTTTTAGTCTACTGCCTTTATCTAGTGCCAGTTCAGGTCCTTCCCTCCTACTCAGTCTCACTATGAGTAAAAAATCTTGACTTGCTTATGAAGCCTGAATTAATTATGACAATAAATTGTGAAGTAGTCCCATTTACATATGAAGAAGGAAGTCCTAAAAGTTAAGTAATGGCCAGGTGTGGTGGCTCACACCTGTAATCCCAGCACTTTGGGAGACTGAGGTGGGTGGATCACCTGAGGTCAGGAGTTCAAGACTAGCCTGACCAACATGGTGAAACCCTGTCTCTACTAAAAATACAAAGATTAGCCAGGCGTGGTGGCACGCACCTATAGTCTCAGCTACTCAGGAGGCTGAGGCAGGAGAATCGCTTGAACCTGGGAGGCAGAGGTTGGCAGTGAGCCGAGATTGCGCCATTGCACTCCAGCATGGGTGACAGAGCAAGACTCCGTCTCAAAAAAAAAAAAAACAAAAAAAAAAGGCCAGGGGTAGTGGCTCACACCTGTAATCCCAGCACTTTCAGAGGCTGAGGTGAGCAGCTCACGAGGTCAGGAGATCGAGACCATCCTGGCTAACACAGCGAAACCCCGTCTCTACTAAAAATACAAAATATTAGCCAGGCGTGGTGGCGGGAGCCTGTAGTCCCAGCTGCTGGGGAGGCTGAGGCAGGAGAATGGCGTGAGCCTGGGAGGCAGAGCTTGCAGTAAGCCGAGATCACTCCATTGCACTCTAGCCCAGGTGACAGAGCGAGACACCGTCTCAAAAAAAAAAAAAAAGTTAAGTAACTTGCTATAGATCACACAGCTAATAAGTGGTAAAGCCAGGTCTTCAGACTCAAAGTCAGAGTCCACTGTCCCAGCTAGCCACCTTCAATATTCAGTTGTAGACTACTTACTAAAACTATACCCAATTATAGCCATGGAAGCAGGTCCTCTCCAAGTGATGGGCTCTGGAAACAGTTTCCATTCCTGTGGCTTTTACCTGCCTCTCTCTGACTCATGTCTCCACACATTCATTTCCTCCAGGCCCACCTTTTAGCCTCCGGGCCAGTTCCTGGGTGAATAGGATGTTGGCTAGCTTGCTATGACAGTAGGCCAGGCCTGCATTGTAGAATTTCTCGCCCTGTAGGTTATGGAAGTGGATCCTTCCCAGGTGATGTGCAAGGGAAGACACATTTACTATCCGTGATGGGGCTGATTCCTTTAGTTTCTCTAGCAGCAGATGGGTCAGGAGGAAGTGACCTGTTGAGAAATACTAGAATTAATGAAGTTCAGGGCCATGTGGGAATGACAGGAGTCATGGTAAGCAGGCCTCAGCTATGGGAGGCAGATAATTCAGAAATAAGATCTTTCCCTCCAACTTTTCATTATCAACTAGAAAACAAGTTCAGTGAAGGTTTAGGGAAATAACAACAGCCAAAGACATGAGGCATCCTTATATGAGCGAGATAGGTCTAGACTACGTGAATATGAAGTCCCAGCTCATTCCTACTTTGGTTAATCTCATTCTTAAGAGCTGGTCGGCTGGGTGCAGTGGCTCACACCTGCAATCTCAGCACCTAAGGAGGCTGAGGCAGGAAGGTGCCTGAGGCGAGGAGTTTAAGACCAGCCTGGGCAACATAGCAAGACCCTGTCTCTACAAAAAAAGAGCAGATGACCTATACCTGATGATGGCCACAAGGATCACTACTAAGAAAGCAAGACAGGCCGGGCGCGGTGGCTCAAGCCTGTAATCCCAGCACTTTGGGAGGCCGAGACGGGCGGATCACGAGGTCAGGAGATCGAGACCATCCTGGTTAACACGGTGAAACCCCGTCTCTACTAAAAAATACAAAAAACTAGCCGGCCGAGGTGGCGGACGCCTGTAGTCCCAGCTACTCGGGAGGCGGAGGCAGGAGAATGGCGTGAACCCGGGAGGCGGAGCTTGCAGTGAGCTGAGATCCGGCCACTGCACTCCAGCCTGGGTGACAGCGCGAGACTCCGTCTCAAAAAAAAAAAAAAAAAAAAAAAAAAAAAAAAAAAAAATTAGAAAGCAAGACAGTACCCTAAACCAATTAGGCTGTTAAAAAATGCGCCAAAGCAAACTGAATCTAAATCACAGATTAAAAAGTGGGCAGAACCTGGAGTAGCCCTCAGGTATTCCTCAGCTGTCAGGTAGGTTCAGTCACATCACAAGAAGGCTCAGTCTGACCCCTAAGTTTCCCAAAGAGAATTTTGGTTGTCTCTAGCTTTGTGATAAGGCCAGATTTCTTACCCAAGTGGTTGACTCCTATGTGCATCTCAAAGCCATCTGCTGTCTTCGAGTAGGGACACATCATCACTCCTGCATTGTTGATCAAAATGTGGAGGTGCTTTTCCTCTGCAGGGACAAGACAATGGAGCGCGGAAGTGGTTAGCCAAAGCTACTACATCTTAGAAAGCTGCCTCATGCTCAGGCTTTGAAAGTGAGGATGCAGGACTTCAATCTTCCCTCCATTTTCCCTTCATACTTATTTTCTATTGTTTTTCATTTTAAGACTAGTTGAATCCCACCTACTTTTACTATGGGGCAAAATTCCATTTTATACTACCAAATGACCTTCTCGATCTTTGTAGTTCGGGAGCTACTTACTCACTGCTTTTGGGAATTGTTTCATCCACCTCTCCCAATAAAAAGACTTCCCAAGCTGAATGGAAAGATTCCAAAGCAAGAGATAAAAGAAGATTCTCTATGTACCTCTGCCCTGGTATTCAGGTCCCCAAAGAAATAAATACTGGCTTCACCTCTTTATTGCATCTTCCAATTCTCTCTCATGGTTCATTTCCTCATGTGGTTTGTAATTTATGAGTTCACACCAGTGAAAGTTTTTTCCTTGGAGGCCTAGATCCCTGGGCTATGAGGGGATATGCCTATAGAGTGCTCTTGGATTTGCTTTTGATGACACACTACAGGTTTTTATGTTAATTTCCCATAGATTATTACACACACACACACAAATCAAACCCATAAATATTCTCATATCATTTGGTGGTATGAATTCAGACCCCACAGATGATGCCAGCTTGGGGTTCTAATTTTTTGCCGATGACTCTTTATCCATCTATGTCCTAAAGAGATGTCATGTCCCTGAGCTGGTGGCCAGGGTTTTTATTAGCCTCTATACTATGGACCAGATGGCCCTTTGTGAATCTCAACCTTGTGTAGAACCTCAAACACAGCTCCAGCTCTCAAAGGCCCGTATAGGTATTTAGACCTCAGACCCTAAAAGCCCATACTGAATGCTGAGACTCCAATGAGATTTCTGGCTTCAGCTCTTGCTCACTGCTATGACGTTTTGAATTCCTTTTTTGTTTCTGCCTCTGGAAGATACCCCTTTGACATAAATCGTGTCCCAGTGACTATGAGTTCAGCTACAAAAGTTTTTGGCTACATTTTATCCACTACTTCCATGAGGGAGAGGGACCTTTTCCTTTTAGTTAAATCTGCCATGTTGATCTCAAGACCCACAACATAGTCTCTCTAGTTCTACACTTACCGGCTAAGAAGCCCTTAGCAAAAGCTCGAATAGACTTAGTATCAGACAGGTCCAGTTTCCGCACCAACACCTGCTGGTTCCCTGTCGTGGTCTGGATGTCTTTGGCCACCAACTCCCCCTTTTCCACATCCCGGCAAGCTAAATATACTCGAGCTCCTGTCAGCCAACATATGAAAGAGAAACGGTCAGCTCTGTTTTTGAGCTGGCATTATAAATCTGATGTTATTTCCAATATTTTTTAAAAACACACATTTTTACCCTTTCTTCACAACAGAGGTATCTAATTAGCAAATAGTTAAAGAAAAATTAATAATACTCATTAATAATACTCATTAATTATATGTAGAGCATAGTACTAGTTTCAGATCAGCAAATCAGTGGAACCCTTAGGTATTCTTGAATTCCAAAACTGGGAAGAAACAATGAGAATGAATCATCATTACTGTGAGGGGTAAAGCAGCAGTAATAGGGAATTGAAAGCAGGTGAACTTGCCTCTCTGAGCCAGTTCTTTGGCTGTCTCCTTCCCGATACCTGTATTAGCTCCAGTGACCACAACTACTTTCCCAGGAAGCTGAACAGTTGATGTACACACCCCACTGGACAGCATTTTCCTGCAGACAGAGAAGGAGAGCTCATCAATTCTTCATTCTCCTGTCTCCTGTCTCAGCCAGTAGGTTCCTGCAACTCCCTGTGTCTTCTGGCTGAGGTTTGCTTTAGTTCTTTCCACTGTTGTCCTTTTAAAGGTTTAAGGAAACTTGGAGGAAAGATGACAAAAGTTTTCTGCTTTTGCTCAAAGACAAAAGTGATTCTATTACAAGGGCAAAGCTTACAGCTGTTCCCTGCAACACAAGAACTGGATGAATATCTGATTAGCCAGGCACCTTTGGTTTGAGCTCTCCCTAAGGCACTTGTGACTTAGGAAATCACAAGATTCAGCCCAGATGAAGAAATAACAAGTTTCTGTAGGTCAATCTGTCCACAACTGGCATTTTATGGCCTTGAGAAATGGCTAATCCAATACAAAAAGTTAAAACTATGAAAGCTTGTGACTCTGGTACACAATAAACAAGAAAAAAAAACCACCCACACATGCACACACACACTTAAAGAGAAGATTATGTATGTACAAAGGGGAGCTGGGATTCAAGTCTTGCTTTGTCTAATCAGAGTCCTTGTTTCTTTCTTTTTCTTTTTCTTTTTTTTTTTTTTTGAGACAGAGTTTTGCTTTTGTTGCCCAGGCTGGGCAATGGCATGATCTTGGCTCACTGCAACCTCCACCTCCCAGGTTCAAGATTCTCATGCCTCACCCCCGCTCCCCGGCCCCCAGGCGCCACCACACCCAGCTAATTTTTGTATTTTTAGTAGAGACGGGGTTTCACTACGCTGGCCAGGCTGGTCTCGAACTTCTGACCTCAGGTGATCCACCCGCCTCGGCCTCCCAAAGTGCTGAGCCCGGCCTAGAGTCCCTACTTCTAAGCACTGTACTATACTGCCTTTTCCAAATTAACGAATGCACAAACATGGATTGGCGGTTCTCAAACTGGCCTATTCTCTTCTTGGCAATGTTGGGACTCTGGTTAAAACAATCTGTTGACCAGGAGATGCATTCTTAAAGGGCATTTTGGAGGCCGAGGCGGGCGGATCACGAGGTCAGGAGATCGAGACCATCCTGGCTAACACGGTGAAACCCAGTCTCTACTAAAAAAAAAAAAAAAAAAGTACAAAAAAATTAGCTGGGCGTGGCGGCATGCGCCTGTAGTCCCAGCTGCTGGGGAGGCTGAGGCAGGAGAATGGCTTGAACCCAGGAGGAGGAGCTTGCAGTGAGCCAAGACCGCGCCACTGCACTCCAGCCTGGGTGACAGAGCAAGACTCCGTCTCAAAAACAAAGAGCACCTCAGCCTTTTTCATTGAAGTTGGAATTGCAAGGTACATACTCTTAGCCATTGAAGCTACCTGCTTAGTGCAAAATGCCACAGGGAGGCAGATTAATTCATGGTCCCCACAATCCATCACCTCCCTCCTCAGAGAACAAGCCTCCAGGCTGTTTCCCACATCCCCTTACTGTAGTTCCAGGAGTGACAACTTAGTAGGACCTGTACTTAGCTCTTTCTTCTCCTTAACCAGCAGGAATGAAAGAGACAACTATAAAAGTCCAGCTCTGGCCCGATTCCCATAACCCTGCTGAGTTGGGAATACAGCTCCTGGAGTATAATTTTTTTTTTTTTTCAGAAAAATCCCACTGGGGTATGAGCACTATTTTCAGTTCTGGTTCAACTTTTCATTGAGATTCTATATGGATAAGAGGATCTTGTAGTGAAAAAAAGATAAAAAGCAGTGATTTCATCTGCGTGTGAGCAACCACGTGTGCCTAGAGGTGGGAAAACTGAGTGTTCAGAAGGGAGAAAATATATAACTGTAAGAGGGGCGCCAGAGAGGGAAGAGAAAATAAAAATAAAAGAAGGAAAGTAGGTGACCGTGGTAAGAAATGGCTGTGATCTGGCCTGCCTTCAAGTTCCACTGGGACGAAGACCGCCCCACCTGGGTAAGTCTATTCAGTAACTGGTCCGTCACCACTGGTGACTTACTTAGAACCAATAAGCAGGCTGCCGGTATTACAGCCCGCTGCTGATTCACTGGGGCACTTGGCCAGCCTTGGGCTGATTGATCTATCCCCTGGTCAATACCTTTCCACCATTCTCCCAGCCCTCACCGCCGCAGTACCCTAGCTCCTAACGCAGATCCCCCGTGCTCCTACTCGCAAGGCAGGATAAGAGCTCATAACCAAACCCTCTTCCTTTTCACTTTTCTCCTTTACAAAATCCGCCCACAGAACGAGCGATTCTAACAGCAACGAGAGAGCAAGGATGGGGCCGCAGATGTTACGATTGCTATCAGTTTCAGAGGGCGAAATGTGGAATCGCTCCTTTGTACCTCGAAGGCTGGTTTAAGGCGTGGGAATTAAGGGGAAAACAGCGTGGGGCCATATCCCATTGAGGGGTCCGAAACTCAAGAGTTTGAGGTAGCCTTACCCTCGGGATTCCCTGGAGCCAGAATCAGGGGGTGCTTAGACAAAAGAAAAACGGGCCAGGGAAAAGCAGGGTGCCCCGGAGTGCCGCCCCTTTTCACCGCCTGGGCTCTCGGCTCTCCTCCTGGCATCCAGGACAGCTGGACCTCGCCACCAACCCACCGAACTCTGGGCCCCGCCATCTTGGAGCCCCCCCCCCAGAGGCGTTTTCCAAGAAAGCTTTGGTGGGGATTCTATGTTTCCCTGCCGCCCCCAACAAGAATTCGCAAGAGAAGGCAATACATTTGCACAGACCTGATTTGGGGCGCAGCCATATACAGAAGGAAGGGCAGAAGGAGGAGCAACAGCAGGAGCAGGAGCTCAACCATCTCTGCCGGCTGCAGCGGCACCAGAACAGGATGCCCCAGCAGCGCTCGCCGACTGTGGTTTCTCTTTCTAGACACGCCCCAATTCAAATTGCGACAGCCCGGGGAGCAGACCTTCTGGGAAATGTAGTCCAGAGCTTGGCAGCCTCTGGCGGGCTACGGGGGAACGCTGCGGCCGATGCTGGCAGAAGTTGAATTACACATCGCTAATCCCCAACCATCTAGGGCTTAGGGCCTGTGGGATCATTCACCCGGCTCTCCCTTATGGCCGCCCGCGGTGTTTGTGAAATCTCTGCAGTCCTCTATCTCCCCAGACCCAAGTCCAGTCCCTGGTTCAGTTTTCCCCAATCCTGGTTAGGCAGTTACCGCACTGTTTCTCCTGGAGATCAGATGTGGACGTCTGGGAAATGAAAGGCGGATTAGACAGGAGAGGAGTGGTCGGATTCTGACAGTTGGGAAGGTGGGGGAATGTAAACGCTTCCTCCTCGAGGTTTCCTTTTTCCAGTGGAGAGGAAGCAGTAAGTCCTTGAAGACATTCCCAGGAGAATCACTTTATTGTGTCTTCATTGGCACAGTTGTTTTTGCCAGCTCGTGAAAGTATTTAATCCTGTCTTGAATAAGACCATGAATATGTTCTCTGTGAATAAATAGGTTCCCTGTTTAACTGTTTCTTTCATCTGAGGCCTATTTCCTCGGGGTGAATGTGGAGGGTGTTTTAACCAATCAGTATCTGTCTGTGATTCCTTAATTGTACCCAGTAATATTTTCTGGTCCTTTTGCATAATTTCCATTTGGTTAAAAGACACATGTTCCAATGAACTAATATATTTTATAGCAAATTGGAGAGAAGAGGGTTTCCTTCACACAATAGTAATTCTTACCAATTTAACATTTGATTAGCAATCCTCACATTTTGTCACACATTCTCATTATTGTGTTACCTAATATTTGTATTGGGTTTTATAACTTTATAAAAGCCTTTCATTTGTTTTGTTCCTTATTCATTCATTCTTGCAATTGACAAACATTTATGGCATTCCTATAGTATACTAGGCACTGTGCTGAGGTCCAGCAGGGAGCCAGGAACACAAAATCTCTGCCTGCCCAGAGTTCATGGACTGTCAGGGCAGACCTTAAATAGGTGATCACTATATATAAATCGTGGTGAGGGTTATGAGAGGAATTAGAGAAAGTTCTGGGAGCTTCTAGCAGGGAGAGGAGCTCTAAATCAGGAGAGGCTTATTTGAGGAAATAACATTTGAGCGGAGGCCAGAGGAAAGTTAGTGGGCAAGCAACACAGACAAGAGTGTGCTGTGCAGAGGAAAGAACCCACCTGAGGGCTCACAGAGAGAGCAGGGTGCACTAGAGCAACAGAAAACCGTCTAGGGAGAAGGGAGAGTGCCAGAAATGGCAATAATAGCCAGTGCTTACATGGTGTTTATTATGGCCAGGCCCTGTCCCAATGCTTTATATATATTAACTGCCTTAATTCCCAAAACAATTCTATGAGGTAGGTACTATAATTTTCCCTTTTTACGGACAAGAAAACTGAGGCACAGTGAGGTTATGTAAGCTAGCCTAGGTCAAAGGGGCAGAGCTGGGATTCAAACTGAAGCAGGTAGTGTTCCATGAGAGGGCCCTGTATGCAAAGTGGTCCCCAAATGCCAGAGGAGCCAAGACACCAAAGGATGAGGCAGACAAATCCAGTTTCTTCATAAGGGTGTTTTACTGGGGGAATTTACAGACAGAAGTGTGGTCTTGGGTGGCAGATTTCTGCACACGTAAGTTCCACACTCAGAGTTGATATACTGTAGGGAAAGAGTCAAACTGCTCTGTGCAAGACAATTAAAGGTAGCCCTCCAGAACAGGCAAGAATGCTACAGTGTAATAGATAATAAGCTGTGCAGTAACATCAAGGTTGACATGTTCTTACACTAGGGACAGTAAATAAAGTAGGAATCAGGATATATTCACAGGACTGGGGCTAATCAGAAGTCAACATTGCAGATTAGCATCCCAGATGCAGTCACTTTTGTCCTCCAAGTTGTATGCAGGGTCTATTGTGCCCTTAACTATTGAGCTATTCTGCCAAAAGATGAAGCTGGAAATTTCTCCCCATACTTATGTGTATTTGCATAGGCATATAAAATTTGGATATAATTTCAGCTAAGTTATAGACACATTGGAGCCATTAATGGAACCCAGATTAAAAACCATTGATTATCTTTACTAAAAAATTAGCCGGGGTTGCTGGTACGCATCTGTAGTCCCAGCTCTTTCGGAGGCTGAGGTGGGAGGATTGTTTGAGCCAGGAGTTGGAGGCTGCAGTGAGCTAGAATTGTGCCACTGCACTCCAGCCTGGGTGGCAGAGCAAAAACCTGTCTAAAAGCAGAGGAGAGCCTTGAGGAACTCTAACATTATGAAATGGGTAGAGGGAGGGGAGCCCAAAAATTGACTGAGAAAACAGCCAGAGAGGTTGGAGATGTATCAGACAGGGTTCAATCGGAAGAGAGAAACTACATAATAATTTGAAGAGGGAAAGTTTAACATAAAAAAATTATTAACCATAATGGGATTGGAATAATGAGGAACTGGATAGTATAGGTGTTGTTATACTTCTCCTGAAAAGAAAAATAAATATTTTATGCTCTGAGGAGGATTTGCAGCTACTCAACCCTGCTGTTGTAAATGCGAAAGCAGCCATAGATAATATTTGAACAAATGTGTTCAAATGTTATTGTGTTTACTGTTCAAATGTTACTCTGTTCCAATGACACTCTATTTACAAAAACAAACAGTAGGCTGGATTTGGTCTGTGGGTCATGGTTTGCCAACCTGTGTGCTAGTGAGAAGAAAAGAGAACTCTTAAAAAGATAAAAAGGGCCAGGCACGGTGGCTCACGCGTGTAACCCCAGCACTTTGGGAGGCCTAGGTGGATGGATCACTTGAGGTCAGGAGTTTGAGACCAGCCTGCCCAACATGGTGAAACCCCACCTCTACTGAAAATACAAAAAAATTAGCTGGGCATGGTGGCAGACACCTGTAATCCCAGCTACTTGGGAGGCTGAGGCAGGAGAATCGCTTGAACCTGGGAGGCGGAGGTTTCAGTGAGCTGAGATCATGCCATTTCACTACAGCCTGGGCAACAAGAGCGAGATTCCGTCTCAGGAAAAAAAAAAAACAAAAAAACCAAAAAAAAAAAAACCCATAGAAGGCTGGATGTGGTGACTCATCCCTGTAATCCCAATACTAGAAGCCCAAGGCGGGAGGATCACTTGAGCCCAGAAGTTCAAGACCATCCTGGGCAACCTAATGAGACCCTGTCTCGACCAAAAATTTAAAAAATAAATAAATTAACAAAAAAAATTTTAAAAAAATAGGCACTGTCCTGGTGTGTGCCTTTGATCCCAGCTACTCCGGAAGCTCAGGTGGGAGGATTTCTTGAGCCCACCAGGTTGAGGCTGCAGTGAGCTGTGATTGTGCCATTGCACTCCTGCCTGGAAGACAGAGCAAGACCCTATCTCAAAAAAAAAAGAAAAAAAAAACGAAAGAGAGAGAGAGAAAGAAAGTTATGTGTATGTAAAAAATCTTCACCTTTTTAAAGCTTTTTTTTTTAAAGTAATCAAAAAACAGTAAGTCACAGGAATTACCTTGATAAAACATTTAGAAAAGTTTTAGGCTAGTTACTAAAAAGTAAAGAAAAAACTTTTGTAATATGATTGTTTTGCTTTATTGGAACTCTATTTAGATAACCTGGAAGACAAACTCAATGAAAAGAATACTTGGATTTAGGCTGGGCACAGTGACTCATGCCTGTAATCCCAGCACTTTGGAAGGCTGAGGTAAGCAGATCATGAGATCAAGAGATCAAGACTATCTTGGCCAACATGGTGAAACCCTGTCTGTACTAAAAGTACAAAAAGCTGGGCTGGTGGCACGCACCTGTAGTCCCAGCTACTTGGGAGGCTGAGGCAGGAGAATCGCTTGAACCCGGGAGGTGGAGGTCGCAGTGAGCTGAGATGGTGCCACTGTACTCCAGCCTGAAGACAGAGCAAGAAAAAAAAAAAGAATACTTGGATTTAATTAAAATACAGGAAGAGTGTGTCCAGGGTTATGAACATACACTATATTTTTGAGGAAAGTAAACAAGGAAACTTGTATCTTAAGCAAGACAATAAATATATCTTAGTAACAGCATCAAAAGTCCCCTGGTTATAGGGAATCATTTAGATGTATTGAGAAAAGCCAAGACTACAGAATCAAGTTATATCAGAGGAAAATGGCTTTGTTCCAGACCTGGGAGGCAGAGGTTGCAGTGAGCCGAGATCATGCCACTGCACTCCAGCCTGGGTGACAAAAGCAAAATTTCATGTCAAGAAAAAAGAAAAAAGAAAAACCCAAAGATTACAGAAGTTGGCAAAAAGTTTGAAGGAGAGGACTATCATTTCAACCAAGAAAAAGATGTCTATTTTTAGGGGTATAAAGAACTAACAACAGTGACTCATGACTTGGGAATCATGTGCAGCGAGGTATAGCACAAGTAGAATTTTTTGAGATATAAATTTGAGAAGTTTTAGAAAAGAAATAGGTTGTAGAATATAAAATCAAAACCTCTTATAATTCACTAGGAGCAAATTTATACTTTAAGACAGTGTTATTTTAACGTAGAGGGCCAAAATCTCAATCTTTAGAAACACTTATAACTTCTTTTTGATTATAGCCAACTTAATCACATACAAATTTTTAAAAATGTTAAAGAACTTTATTATTATTATATTATTATTATTATTATTATTATTATTATTATTATTATTTGAGACGGAGTCTCTGTTGCCCAGGCTGGAGTGCAGTGGTACTATCTTGGCTCACTGCAACCTCCACCTTCTGGATTGAAGCGATTCTCCTGCCTCAGCCTCCTGAGTAGCTGGGACTACGGGCATGTGCCACCACGCCCGGCTACTTTTTGTGTTTTTAGTAGAGATGAGGTTTCACCATTTTGGCCATGCTGTTCTTGAACTCCTGACCTTGTGATCTGCCTGTCTCGGCCTCCCAAAGTGCTAGGATTACAGGCATGAGCCACTGCGCCAGGCCTATTATGATTTCTATAGACTATTTATGATGTGTTTGAACTTTTGTCTTGTCCTACACTTTCTCTTTTATAATTAACCAGTCATTTTGCTTTAGGAAAATAATTTACCATGTAATAAATTATTATTATGCAGTGGCATGATCAGCTCATCATAACCTCAACTCCTGGGCACAAGCAATCCTCCCTCCTCAGCTTCCTGAGTGGCTAGGACTACAGGCAAGTGCCACCAGGCCAGACTAATTTTCAAATTTTTTGTAGAGACAGTGTCTCACTATGTTGTAGAGACAGTGTCTCACTATGTTGCTTAGGCTGGTTTTGAACTCCTGGTCTCAAATGATCCACCTGCCTTGGCCTCCCAAAGCATTAGGATAACAGGCATGAACAACTGTGCCCAGCTTTTAAAAAAATTTAATATATATATATTTTTCAATGGAGATGAGATCTCATTATGTTGCCCAGGCTGGTCTCAAACTCCTGAGCTCAAGTGATTCTCCCACCTTAGCCTCCCAAAGTGCTAGGATTACACATGTGAGCCACCATGCCTGACCTGTGCTCAGTTTTTAAAGTTTTTTTCTATTAACCATTTTTATAGCCTGTGAATGTCAGATATTCACCTAAGCAAGAACTTTAAAGTTAAATATATGGGTATTTTGTGGATAACTTAGAAGGTTTAGCTGTATTTCTTAAACCAACAATATTAAATTAGTCTTACTTATCAAAAATCACACATTTAATATTTATTTTACTAATAATTTTAAAGCCAGTTTATTTATTAAAGAATTACTTAAGTCATGTGAACTTGGAAAACCTTTGGGCTTACTAATTTATGATTGCTTATTTATTTATAAGTCAATTGGGTATCATGTAGATACAACATATAACATACTACATGTATATATGTAAACACATCTAAACACACATATATATATGCACAAATAGAAATCCTATACCTTTATTTTTTTATTTGTTTTTTGAAACAGGGTCTCACTCTGTTGCCCAAGGTAGAGAGCAGTGGTGTGACCATGGCTCACTGCAGCCTTGACCTCCCAGGCTCAAGTGATCCTCCCACCACAGCCTCCTGAGTGCCTGGGACTACACATGCATGCCACCAAGCCCAGCTAACTTAAAAAAAAATTTTTTTTTGTAGAGTCAGAGTCTCACTGTATTGCCAGGGCTGGTCTTGAGCTCCTGGGCCCAAGTGATCCTCCTACCTTGGCCTCCCAAAGTGCTGGGACTGCTGGCATGAGTCACCTCACCTGGCCCTTATAGCTTTCATTTTAGAATTCTAGTCATGAGATAGTAATACAAACTCACCAGTTTATAAAAGATGGTTGGATCTGAAGTATTTCTGGAAAAAATTGGAACCTGTTAGTCCACATGGCTAAATTTCATTTGTCCCAATAGGTAATCTAATGAAGGCTGTGAGCCAAAGTTTTTGGGTAGTTTGATGGCAGTTTTATTTTAAAAATCTTTTATCCTTTTATTCAGTTTCAAATACGTTTAGAGTTAGATTTTTAATATTAACATTTTAGCTTGAACTGGCTGAATTGTATAAGAAAAACAAAATTTCTAAGTCTTCTTAAGTTAGTAATACTACAAACAGTGAGCTTTATCTCAACACAAGTAGGAAAGTCAGTAGTTTCAAAGTAGGCAGAAAAAATATATAGAGGTAGACAGAGAACTTAGAAGATCCTACATGTTAGCTCTATAGTTCTGGGTGGACCACTTAAGTTCTAATCTGTATATTATTTTAAGATGTGCACAACAATGGGCCATAATATGTATCTAGCTGGAGTCTCAGAAAACCCAGTATGTCTTTTTTTATTTTTCTGAGACAGAGTCTCACCCTGTTGCCCAGGCTGGAGTGCAGTGGCATGATCGCAGCTCATTGCAACCTCTCCCTCCTGGTCTCAAGTGATCCTCCCACCTGAGCCTCCCTAATAGCTGGGACTACAGGTGCATACCACCGTGCCTGGCTAATTTTTGCATTTTTTGGGTAGAGATGGGGTTTTGCCATGTTGCCCAGGCTGGTCTCGAACTCCTAGACTCAAGTGTTTTTCCCACCTCGGCGTCCCAAAGTGCTGGGATTACAGGCGTGAGCCACCGTGCTTGGCCTGGCATGTCTTAATGTTTGAGAATCTCATTTTTTAAATATTAATCTCTCGGTTTAGAAAAAAAAATGTTGGATTCGTATTTTTATGATCTCAGTAGCTCTATTCTCATTCTGCAGTTGTTTTGGTTGTTCCCCTTGTTTTAAATTTAAATATATTTCTGCCTTTTGAGGGAAGGAAACATGTGTATTGTGAAATTCTAAAAATCTCTGCCTAAGAGGTGTATGGGAGCCAGGAGAACAAACAGAAAGCGCTGAGTTCAGATCACAGGGGTTGAAGGAGGAGGAGCAGCTGGAGGCAAGAAGGAGAAAGCCTCCTAAATCATTAAAATTTACAAATCGTTTCACATATCTTTTTACCTCTTGAATTGAGGCATTTTTAAAATAATTTTTTTAAAAGCTTGTAGGTGTTATTGGAAGTAAATCTTCCATTCAATTTGTCTGGATCTAAAACCAACTTTTTTTCAATTGTGTGTGCAAACAAATTATCTTAGGCATTTTCAGAACAGCTCCATTTTGGCTACTGCGGCTTATAACCATCCTGGATTAGGTGGATCTACTACTTATCTAGGCACTCGCAAGTGGAAAGATGGTAAGTATTATACATAAAACTCAGCAGGTGTCTTAGAGGGCACTTCCCATCTAAGCTTTGTGTGAGACAAGTTATGGAGTGGAGTAAGAGTGCCCTCATGAGACTGGAAGAGGAAAAAGCTAAGGAAAGATCTCATCCCAAATCACCAGGGAAACAATTTACAGAGCTTCTATTTTACCCTGCCCTAGAATTTAACAAAAACCCTTATCTTGAATTCATAGCAGCAGCTCTTGTTCTGAGACAGTCATTGTACCACGTAGCCAAGGAGGAAACCACCTTTAATAAACCAGAACTTCAACTAAGACAGGAACTTCATTGATTTCAGGAGGAAGTCATCTGTAGCACTCAGCAGGGGCGTCGAAGTCCAGCAACACAATGCATTTTGTGCTGGCACATGCACGAAGGTTGGAAGCAGGTCTAGGTAGTCCAGCGAGGTCACTCTGAAATCCTGTCAGTTATGCCATTTTGTTGATGGAAATTAAGGCTGCTGAGGCAGAAATAAATTGATAAAGGTTTATTGGAAGCCAAATGTGAGGATCAATGTGGGAAGACACACTAATAAAGCTGGGTGTATTCCAAAGTTTGTTGTTACAAGTTGGAATGATTTTATAAGAAAGTTTAGGAGAAGGGAGGGGGACTCTTCATACTGGAATTGCCCTTTTTCATTGAAGGGCACAATACAGAGGTTACAATCATTGGCTACAGATGACAACATACAAGTTCAAATTTTTAAGACATGTTTTAAGACATGTCTTAAGACAATCCATGTTTAAGACAATCAGTAACACGTCATGATTCAGAAACAAATAAGTGTCCTTTTCAGTGTCCATAGGTTACATATTAATGTGTACATCAACAGTTTGAGGAACTCTTAATAAGATTTGAGAGACTCATCATAAGATTCTTTACTCAGAAATGGGATGTAAGCCATGAATCATAAGACTTGCCCCAGGTGGGCTAATTTGGAAGATTGCCAAACGTGACCTGCAGGTTATCACAGTTAAATGCAATGTGGGGTCCTGACTTCAATCTTGGACCAGAAATAGGACATTAGTGAGAAAACTGGTGAAATTAGAATAAAGCCATTAGTTTAGTTAGTGGTGTTGTACCAATGTTAATTTCCTGGTTTTGATCATTGTTCTAAGGTTATTTAAAATGTTGACATTTGGGGAAGCTGAGTGAAAAGTATGCGGGAATTTTTTGTATTATTTTTGCAGCTTTTTGTAATGTTTCAAAATAAGATGTTTTAAAAAACACATTTGATCAGCCATGATAGAGGAAAGGCTGAATTATCTTTTTATCTTTTTTTATTTTCACTACAGAAAATTATATTTAAAAAATAATTTTTATAGGAAGAGGCCCTCAAAAATTATGCAGCCAAAAATATAAGAAAAAATATCATTAAGTGTGTCAAGCAGTTAATTAATAAAGATATAGCCAGGTGCAGTGGCATGTGCCTATAGTTCCAGTAACTTGGGAGGATGAGGTGGAAGGATCCCTTTAGCCTAGACGCTCTGGGCTTGTAGTGTGTTGTGCCAATCAGCTGTTCACATTAAGTTCAGTATCAATATAGTGACCTCCTGGGAGCAGGGGACCACCAGGTTACCTAAGGAGGAGAGAACTGGCCCAGGTCAGAAACAGAGCAAGTCAAAATACAGGTGCTGATCAGTCGCAAGATAGTGCCTATGAACAACCACTGCACTCCAGCCTGGGCAACATAGCAATACATGTCTCTAATTTTAAAAATAAAATAAAAATATGATGTCATTTTCTGAATTTTGTGATATTTGTAGTGTGAACCCAGAAAATTTGTGACAGGTCTCAGTTAATTTACAAAGTTTATTTTGGCAAGGTTGAGGATGTGCCCCCATGACACAACCTTCAGAGGTCCTGACAACATATGTCCAAGGTGGTCAGAGCACAGTTTGGTTTTACACATGCACAGTTTGGTTTTATACATTCTAGGGAGACATGAGACATCAATCAACATATGTAAAATGAACATCGGTTTGGTCTGGAAAGGCGGGACAACTTGAAGTGGGGAGAGGGCTTCCAGGTCGCAGGAAGGTGAGACACAAACAGCTGCATTCTTTTGAGTTTCTGTTTAGCCTTTTCAAAGGAGGCAATCAGATATGCATTTATCTCAGTGAGCAGAGGGACGACTTTGAACAGAATGCGAGGCATGTTTGCCCTAAACAGTTCCTAGCTTGAATTTCCCTTTAGCTTAGTGATTTTGGGGGACCAAGATCTTTTCCTTTTCCTTTTACATTTTCTCCATCCTTTAAAAAAATTTTCTGGAGAAAGCGTTTTAGAAGAAAATGAGTCTCTGGTCCCAGCTTTTGTCTGATCTCTCATGGTTAGGATGTTTTTTTCCTAGACAGGTAGGTTCTAAGTTATTAGGAAAGCCCACTTTTAGAAGGTTGTGATGTCTCATGTCCTATGAAGAGAAATTAGGGGGAGGAAGGGATAAAAACAACAGTAAACAAAAGAAAAATCCTGGAAAATTGATATAGGCCATTACTCTGTAGTCCATACATCAGTAGTCAGGTATGAAAGTGGTTTATGTATGTAAATAGGTTGCTGTTATTTTCTTCTGAAGTTTAAGTTGTCTAGCTTCAGTTTACAGAGCTTTACAAAAGCACAACTTAGTTGTTAGTGACTCCAAAATAGGAAAAATGGGGAAAAAAGAAGGAAAAAAATTGAAAACATTATTTTGAAGACTAGTAGCCAAGAAAAATTAGAATTCAGTCCAAACTGTAGAAAACAATAAAAATTGCAAAACATTAGGCAAGACTAAAATCTAACGATAGGTGTACTATACTTTTTTTTTTTTTTTTTTTTGAGACGGAGTCTCGCTCTGTCACCCAGGCTGGAGTGCAGTGGCCGGATCTCAGCTCACTGCAAGCTCTGCCTCCCGGGTTCACGCCATTCTCCTGCTTCAGCCTCCTGAGTAGCTGGGACTACAGGCGCCTGCCACCTCGCCCGGCTAAGTTTTTGTATTTTTAGTAGAGACGGGGTTTCACTGTGTTACCCAGGATGGTCTCGATCTCCTGACCTCGTGATCCGCCCGTCTCGGCCTCCCAAAGTGCTGGGATTACAGGCTTGAGCCACCGTGCCCGGCTAGGTGTACTATACTTTTTGAAACAATTTTTTCTCTCTCTAGTTTCCCATCTTTACTAAAGACAAATTATGGTATGTCTTTTTTGCTTTATTATACTTGGCCTAATTATTTGTATACAGTGAAGCAAGAATATATATATATACATATATATATACACACACACACATATATATATATATATATATAGTATATATATATATATATACTTTTTTTTTTTTTTGAGATGGAGTCTCACTCTGATGCCCAGGCTGGACTGCAGTGGCGTGATATCGTCTCACTGCAACTTCTGCCTCCTGAGTTCAAGTGATTCTCCTGCCTCAGACTCCCAAGTAGCTGGGATTACAGGTATGTGCTTTCACACCCAGCTAATTTCTGTATTTTTAGTACAGATGGGATTTCACCATGTTGGCCAGGCTGGTAAGAATAATTATTTTTTACATAGGCTTTTAAATTTGGCTTTGATGAAACTGTGTTCTGTAGAAAGAATCTTAGATAAGACTTCTTTAAAACTGAGCCCAGCCCTTGATTTGTGCCATCAAATACCTATGAATTGAGTTAACCTCTCCTCTTGAGGTTCCAAGGTAAACTTGGGGCTCCTGGGCCTTTCAGAAAATGACATTCTTTACCTACCACAGGTCAGGAACCCTGTACAGGGGCTGGGTAGATAAAGGTGAAGAGGCCAGTTTTTCCAAGGGGCTATCTTGGCTCCCTAAGTCAAGTTTGATTCCAAGGGAATCACACCATTCCAGTCAAAGTCTTAATAAAATAACCGTTTTCTCCAATTTTGTCCTGTTACAAATGAAAACAAATTCTGACTGCACTTATGTAAATAACTGTATTGTTATAAGTAAAAATACTCACAAATAGTTTCCAAATTCTGGGGAAATTATGCAGAGAGAAACAAATATGCTCCAAGTTTTGTTCATGGGAGTATACTTTACTCAATTGCTAAAAGCTGTAAATAGCTTAAAAGAAAAGTTTTCTTGACTCTGAAAAACAAAGCATCAGCAACGTTTTAAGCAAAAAGTTAAAAAGATTACTTTAGTCTTCTATCAGTTTAGTTTACACAGTTAACTCCTGTTCTGCTTGATATTTTTGAACACTTCAGCTCTCCATGAGAGTCCTGAAAGTTTTTTCCTCTATTCTAAGGTCACAATCTCCAAAGTTATCAGAAACCTGCATTTAAGAACACCTGTTAGAGTTCTATAGCTGATTATAAAACCACCTTCTAATGAGGACCAAAACAAGACAGTTGTCTGTGGATGATGAAAGGTTTTAGGGCAGCCATAAAGAAACAATTGACAAGGAAATTTGTTATCTCTGTGGCATAAGATAATTTAACATAACAGTTATAATTATTACTGATAATATACACTAAGTCATATCAGAATTATAGGAGTTTCCCATGATTTTGGAACACACACCAGTAACATATTTATACAAATACAGCCCAAAGAAAACCAAACACCATTTCATATTTGACTCTGCTTCCTGTATAATTTTTATACCAAATAAGCCAAATATGTCATTTTTGGAGTCTAGGGAACCTGTTAATAATATATATATATATATTTTTTGTTTGTTTGTTTGTTTGTTTTTTTGTTTTTTTTTTTTTGAGGTGGAATCTCATTCCATCACCAGGCTGGAGTGCAGTGGCACAATCTTGGCTCACAGCAACCTCTTCCCCTCGGGTTCAAGTGATTCTCCTGCCTCAGCCTCACAAGTAGCTGGGACTACAGGCACACGCCACTACACCCAGCTAATTTTCGTATTTTTAGTAAAGACTGGGTTTCACCATGTTGGCCAGGATGGTCTCAATCTTTTGACCTCGTGATCCCCCAGCTTTGGCCTCCCAAAGTGCTGGGATTACAGGCGTGAGCCACTGTGCCAGGTCCAACAATATCTTAAAGGATTAATTAGGTCAGAAAAAGACATAATTTATCATTTGATTTTGGAAAGTTTGTCAAATATCAAAGGTTTAAAACACTTGAAATAACAAAATAGAATTAATAGGCCATTGTGAAATAAGTTATTCATTTAACTCAAGGATTTCCAAAAAAAAAAAGGTGAAAACCTTCATTCTTTGAGAGAGGAGACTTAATTTTCCAAACAATAAGCCCTAATAAGAACAGCATGAAGTCAATTAAATTCATTTCTTAAAATTTTATAAACAATCTATAACATTCTAATCTTGACCATAAGATATAACTTTCATAAGCCTTTCATAACCTTTATAACCTTTAGGAGTTGGTTAATGCTTCAAGAAAACCTTGTTAATCTGACATAGAGGCCTGTATGCTGGTCTTGCATCAGTATGCCTTTGACATTAATGACTAACATGTAGAGAAACATAACTTATTTTATCTCTTAAAATTGGCCCTCACAATCTCACATGCCCATCTCTTCCATGATAGTCCCTGGGCCTTGAGGAGTTTAATAGCTTTAATTTCTGGCCCTGTGTTTCAGGAATGTAGTTTATTTTGATTGGCATCTTCGACCGGGCCCGAAGATTGGGCTTTAATGGCTGTCAGTGTTTAAAAAATTAGCAGGACTTGGGGTCCTTTTTAGGCCAAGGTGTCAAAGCCCTGTAACTCAGTGTCACAAGTACTTTAAAAGAGCATAAAGAGTATGAAAGGAAAATACCTTGGGCCCCCAAAATCACTAAGGAAATCTCAAGCTGGAAACTGCTTAGGGCAAACCTGTCTTCCATTCTGTTCAAAGTCACTCCTCTGCTCACTGAGATAGATACATTTGCCTCTTTTGGAAAGGCTAATCAGAAACTCAAAAGAATGTAATAGTTTGTTTATCACCTATTTGTGACCTGGATGCTCCCTCCCCACTTTGAGTCTTCCTGCCTTTGTTTTAAGTTGTTCCACCTTTCCAGAGTGAACCAATGTACTTCTTACATATATTGATAGATGTCTCATGTCTCCCTAAATGTATAAAACCAAGCAGTGCCCTGACCACTTTGGGCACATGTCATCAGGACTTCCTGAGGCTGTGTCACAGGTGTGTCCTCAACCTTGGCAAAATAAACTTTCTAAATTAACTGAGACCTGTCTGAGATTTTCTGGGTTCACAAGAGAGATACACGGATGTAATAAACTTAATTTAAAAAAAGTTTTAATCTTTTTTCTAAGCAAACCAAACTTAATATGACAACTTGATCATATAAAAGTTTTTGGTTTTGTTTGTTTTATAAATCCTCTTATGGTGACTTACATAGACCGTTTGTGACATGCTTGGACTTTCCAGTTTGTCCTGAACATCCCTCCTTCTTAAATAACCAGTCATTTTACTCTAGGACTAAATTTACCATACAATATTCTTTTTCATATGAAATTATTTCTCTCTAAACTTTCTTACCAAAAAAAAAAACCTCTTTATTTTTATAACTTTCTTTACATTTCTTTTATTTCCTGGTTCCTTTTACCTTGTTTTATACATGGTCTTTAAATGAGCTTTGAATTAGACAAAAATTCTTCACTTTTTTTAAAGGACACAATTTTTTTTAGAAAGAATGTTTTCCTACAAATATATTTTGATTGGAAAGTACCCAAATAATGAAATATCTATTATTTAATTTAATATAACTTTAGATTCTAAATTATGATGACTGTGTCTACAAGTATTTATTCTATTACATTTACCTAATTATTTTAATTGTTTACCTAGATTATTTATGAAAACTGTGATAGTCATCATTTAAAGTTATGGAACCACCATTGCAAAATTATAACTAAGACAGTGAAAAAGATTTAACTTAACTGACCCCATCTTGCTTTTAACTTTCAAGCTGTCCTTATTCATTCCTGGGCATAGGCCAAATAAACTTTGGGAGGAACTTAGTTTATAGTTTAGCTTTGAAACAAAGATGATAACAAACCTTACTTCCTGTGGACTAGACTGCCTAAAGCCACAAAATTAAAGTTATGGTAATCTTACTAAATTTAAGATGTAGCTATTTTTATTAAACTAATATCAATGTCTTATTTATTAAAGATTACACAAGCAGAGATCATTCTGTTTTGGTCTGGGTTTATAGTTTTCTAATCCCTATGCCAAAGTTTGACATCTTATAGTATTTGGCAGGGATAAGTATGAAATTGCTTGATTAATAAATGCAAACAAAAATGTATGCTGGCAATTCCTAAGACATTTCTAATATTACTTTACCAATAATTTTAAAGCTAGATTACATATTAAATATTTTACTTAAGTTACATAAACTTGAAAAAGCTTTTGACTAGTCTTCCTTTTTCTGATAAAGTATTTGATTATTTAAGTGCTTTTATTTTTCTTTAAGCCAGCTAATTAGAACTCTTTTATATATTTTCAGTAGTGAAACATTGTGTACACAACACATAAATGCATTGACATATTAGTCATGCCGATAGAAGTACATCTTATAGATTCATAAAGACATTTTCTCTTTCCTGTCTTAGACTTTCAGATTCTTGATAACCTGTTTTACAACCCTAGGCAGTTGTCAGCTAAATAGCCTTAAATTTTCATATTAAAGGAAACAACTCAGCTGAAAAATCAAATAGCAAAATGTACACCATTAGGTACAAAGAGAAAAAGTCTGATGGTGCTAGAGGGATATTAAAGATGGATGTCAAATCAAACATAAAAATATAGAAAACTATCATAAGATTATATACAGAGATAAATTTTATTTAGATAAGGACTACCTATCTTTTTTTTTTCTTTTTTTTTTTTTGAGATGGAGTTTTGCTCTTGTTGCTCAGGCTGGAGTGCAATGCTGCGATCTAGGCTCACTGCAACCTCCTTCTCCCAGGTTCAAGTGATTGTCATGCCTCAGCCTCCTGAGTAGCTGGGATTACAGACATGTGCCACCATGCCCAGCTAATTTTTGTATTTTTAGTAGAGACAGGGTTTCATCATGTTGGCCAGGCTGGTTTTGAACTCCTAACCTCATGTGGTCCACACACCTTGGCCTCCCAAAGTGCTGGGATTACAGGCATGAACCACCGCACCTGGCCTGGGACTACCTGTCTTTTAACTGGATGTCTGAGCTCTGGGAGGAGCCCACACTGAATCCTGGGTCTCCAAAAAGGGAGAATTATTTTGAGGTTAAATCATGTGATGCTTTTGTAGTGCACTTAAAATGGTTTTTTGTTTGTTTGTTTGCTTTGTTTTTGTTTTTTAATAAAGACATTTCTAAGTGTCTAAACTACAGTCTTCCTTAAAAATTCCAGAGTGCCCTCTGTTGCAATAGCTATTAATGAAGAAAACAGATTCAGTCAACTGAGAAGAAAAACACTTTTGCAAAAAAAAAAAAAAAAAAAGGAGAAAGTCCTGGGAGAGAAAAGAAAACAAAAACAAAAACATGAAGGCTTTTTAAATACAAACACATCTTGGATGTTAACTTTTAATTAAGCTGACTTTTAACCATTGAGCTCCTTTTAAAAAATCTTTTAAAATCTCATTACTATATTTCATCTAGGACAAATTGCTGCTATTTCAGACGTACCAAATATCAAACCAGAAAGGGTTTGATTTAGGAGCCAAACTTAGGCTGTTGTGTGGTAGGGAAAAAAGAAGGCAAAACTTTAGCTATTGAACTTCAGGGTGGGGTGATAGCCATTGCTTTCAGTTGGCCTGGCTAGCAAAAAGGTGGCCTAGTTATGTAAATAAAGCCCCTTTAGTAGTCAAAATAAAAAAATGTTCCCTTCTCTCTCTATTTTTTTTTTTCTTTTGCTGGCCATTTTTCTCCCAAACCACACCACCTTTTTTTGTGTGTGGGAATTTAACCACTTCAGAGGCCTTATTCCCCATAATTTGGAACTTTCCTCTGGATTTGATCAAGTTGGGTAGAGTTGATCAAACCCAAGGGGAAAAAGACTGAAACAACAACAAAAACAGAAACAAACAACAAAAACCAGTTAAGCAAAACAAAAGATCACACAACTTATATGATTACTGAGCACTCTAATGGTAAGGAGAAATTAAGACCAGCTGATTGTTAACTTTAGCCAAGACAAAACCCCAATTCAGCTACTTACCTAGAGGTGGGTCTCAGGCTGAAGATGGCTGTCTATCATCCTAGAAGCAGAAAAAACAACAACAACAACAACCTCCTCTTCGTTATTGGAAGTGAGCTCAAACTCCATGAAGGGGTTACCTGCCTTCCATCGTCATGGAAGCAGAAAAACTTGCCTTTCTTATTGAAAGCAAGTAAAATTCCAAAAAAAAAAGAGAAGTTGTACAGCAAAATAAACTTCAGATCTTGACCAAATTTTGGGACATGAGGGATTCTCTGGAGGGGATATTCCCAGACCTCAGCAAATTGTCCTGTTGGTTTGAGACATAAAGTTAGCTCGTGCTGGTACCAGGCACCCATAGGACATTTGTCAAAGGTCAGGGGCATCTGCATTCAGAATCCCTTTGTGGTTACCTAAATGTAAACCCAGAAAATTTGAGAAAGGTTTCAGTTAATTTGGAAAGTTTATTTTGCCAAGGGTGAGGGTGCATACCCAAGATACAGCCTCGGGAGGTCCTGACGACGTGTGTCCAAGGTGGTCAGAGCAGAGTTTGGTTTTATACATTCTAGGGAGACATGAGACATCAATCAATATATGTAAAATGAACATCGGTTTGGTCCGGAAAGCCGGGACAACTCAAAGCAGAGAGGGGGCTTCCAAGTCACAGGTAGGTGAGAGAAAATCAGCTGCATTATTTTGAGTTTCTGTCTAGCCTTTTCAAAGAGGCAATCAGATATGCATTTATCTTAGTGAGCAGAGGGATGACTTTGAATAGAATGCGAAGCAGGTTTGCCCTAAACAGTTCCTGGCTTGAATTTTCCCTTTAGTTTGGTGATTTGGGAAGTCCAAATGTTTTCCTTTCACAGTAGCAACTATTAGATTTTTAAAAATCATAATTTCCTATTTACTTTTCTCTTGTAATTAACCTCTTGCTTTACTTTGAAACAGGATCTCGCTCCATCTCCCAGGCTGGAGTGCAGTGGTGTGATTACAGCTCTCTGCAGTCTCCACCTTCAGAGCTCAACCTCTCCTCCTGCCTCAGCCTCTCAAGTAGCAGGGACTGTAGGAGTGCACACCACGCCCAGTTAATTTTTTTCCCACTTTTTTTTAGTAGAGACGAGATCTGATTATGTTGCTCTTGGTCTCAAACTCTTTGCCTCAATCAGTCCTCCTGCCTCGGTCTCCCAAAATGCTGGGATTATAGGTGTGAGCCTCTGTGCCCAGCCTTGTTTTATTTTTGTACCTAATATTTATTCATAGTTTTATATTCTTTTTATTAAAAAGAGCTCCCTAGCCTTTCAAAAGGAACTGCCATCTTCGGTAATTCTCCAAAACAACAAACACTCAGGGAAAGAGGAGGGACACCAATATATGGTCTCTAGGCCTTTTAGAAAACATGGAGTTGTTCCTTTGGCCACATCCATGCAAATCTACAAGAAAGGTTATGTTGTAGACATCAAGGGAATGGGAACTGTTCAAAAATGCCCCACACATGTTACCATGGCATTGGGGACTGAAATAGGATATAAAGTTGAAAAGAAGCTAAGGGATTTTTGAAATTAAATATTAGGGATTTTTTTTTAAATAAAAGAGGGCCAATAAGCCCAGGCCTTACACCTACACTGTGGTGAGGTGGTCAGGATGGCAGGGGCAAAGCTGTGCAAAGCTTCTGCCAACTCAAGGCATTCACTGAATGCCCCACACATGTTACCAAGGCAAAACTGGAAGAGCCTATCAACAGTGTTCCCCAGCATGCTGTTGGCATTGTTGGACACAAACAAGTTAAAGGCAAGATTCTTGCTGAGAGAATTAATGTTTTATTGAGCATATTAAGCAGTCTAAGAGCCAAGATAGCTTCCTGAAACTGTTGTAACCAAGCGAGTTGTAGAGAAATGTCACACTCTGAGACGAATTCAGGAGTCCTTTATTAGCTGGCGACCGAGAGACGGCTAGTGCTCAAAATTCTCTCAGCCCCGAAGAAGGGGCTAGATTTTCTTTTATACTTTGGTTTAGAAAGGGGAGGGGGGGAGTCTAGTTAAAACAATCTTACAGAAGTAAAGTGGGCAAAAAGTTAAAAGGATAAATGGTTACAGGTAAGCAAACAGTTCCAGGTGCAGTGGCTTTAAATCTATCACAAGGTGATAGATGCGGGGCTTTGGGTGCTATCAACCGGACACAAATGCGGGGGCTTAGGGTACTATCAACCAGGCGAATTCCTGGGAACTGCGGATATAGCTTGCCACAGTATCTTATCAGTTAATTGCATTCTTGGATGTGCTGGGAGTCAGCTCGCACAAATTAAGTCCTAGAGGAAGAAGGGTGGGCAAGGGGCTGCGAGTGAAGGAACCAAGATGCAGTCTGTCTGGCTCTCTTAGTTAAGGGAGAGTCAATTCAGGTCAAAACAAGGTAGGGTATCACAAAACATGTAAAGGAAAAGGATCAGAAAAAGAAGGAAGCAAAAGAGAAAAGTACCTGAAGTGCCAGCCTTCTCCACTTTGTGAAGCTCACTTTGTGAGAACCAATGGAAAGAAGCCTAAGTTGCTGGGACCTGTTCCCTGCGAATTCATAGCATAATAGCTGTAAAAACAAAAAAACAAAAAAACAACTAAAGAAAAGAGCCCCCTAAATCGGATAGACTTCAGGCCCTACAATATCCAGATCTACTTCTGATGATGTTTTATTTCATAAGCTGTGCAGTAAGTCATGGTGAGTATTCTTTAAATGATTCTCTATATTATTTGGTTTACTCCAAACACAAACTAGTAAAACATTTTGTCTAAGAGGCTTTGTTTTCTTTATCTGTCCTGGTCCTGATGTTGGATGCCTATGACTTCACTGATTGCTGTAAGCCCTTGAGTTGGCAGAAGCTTTGCACAGCTTTGCTTCTGCCATCCTGAGCACCTCACCACAGTGCAGGTGTAAGGCCTGGGCTTATCGGCCCTCTTTTATTTAAAAAAATTTCCCAACGTTTAATTGCAAAAGTCCCTTAGCTTCATTTCTACTTTATTTCAGTTCCCAATGCCAGTTTGTTTTTTTTCTAAGTATCTTCTGAAGGAGTGACTCACCATTCACTTCTATTGGAATCCAAATTTTGCAATATTCACAAAGTTGCAAATAATTAAATTAGGATATCTTAGAATCTCATAACCAGGGAGAGATTACTGTAAACTCAACCATATTCACCACTATTTATCGCATATCTGCTTTGTGCAAACCTTGGTTCCATGTGCTGGGGGAACACAAATGTAGACCTTATTTCTGTCCCTGAGCTGGTGAGATAAGAAGTTGCCTAGAGGCCAGGCGCAATGGCTTACGCCTGTAATCCCAGCACTTAGGGAGGCCAGGCAGGCAGATCACGAGGTCAGGAGATCGAGACCATCCTGGCTAACACAGTGAAACCTCGTCTCTACTAAAAATATAAAAAAAATTAGCCAGGTGTGGTGGCGGGTGCCTGTAGTCCCAGCTGCTCTGGAGACTGAGGCAGGAGAATGGCGTGAACCCGGGAGGCAGAGCTTGCAGTGAGCCGAGATCACGCCACAGCACTCTAGCCTGGGCGACAGAGCGAGACTCCGTCTCAAAAAAAAAAAAAAAAAAAAAGGAAAAAAGAAGTTGCCTAACTAAGTTATAAGTCAAACCATTGTGACTGCTGTACAGAAAAGGCAAATATAGTGTATGGGAGCAAGAAAAGTGGATGATTGATTAGGATGGGTGAAAGCTGCAGAGAGGAGACATTTAAGTTGGACCTTAAACAAAATAAAAGATTTCTTCACCTGAAAACAAATTCCATTTATGTTAGAAAGTTTTTAAAAAAGTGAATATGGCAATTTATAACAAATTTTCATTTTGAAATGTTGTGCTTCTTGATTTTCCATGACAGGGAGCGTGTGCATACACATGTGTTTGTGTGTGTGTCTGCATGTGTACTTCCATTACATTTTAATCTGAACATTTTCAAACATGTATAATAGTTTCAAGAATTTTACAGGCTGAGCGTGGTGGCTCACACTTGTAATCTCAGCACTTTGGGAGGCCGAGGCCAGGGTATCACTTGAGGCCAGGAATTCAAGACCAGCCTGGTTAACATGGTGAAACCCTATCTCTACTGAAAATACAAAAAGTAGCCAGGTGCAGTGGTGGGCACCTGTGGGTCCAGCTATTCAGGAGGCTGAGGCAGGAGAATTGCTTGAGCCTGGGAGGCGGAGTTTGCAGCGAGCAGATATCACACCACTGCACTCTCAGCCTTGGTGACAGAGTGAGACTCCATCTCAAAAAAAAAAAAAAAAAAAAAAAAAAAAAAGAAGTTTACAATAAACATCCATATATCCATTATCCAGATTCTACATTAACATTTTACTATACCAGTTTTATCACATATATAAAACAAATATAGTGAAACACCTGCTTTACTTCCTTCTATCAATCTATTTTATTACTGTACTTCAAAGTAAATTACAGACATCAGTACCCTTCCCCTTTAAGAAATTCAGTATGTGTATATATTATTCATTAACTAGAGTTCAATATGTATTTAGCTTTTTTTCCTTTGGATGTAAAATTTATATACAGTGAGCTGCACAAGTCTTCGGTATATATTTGCTGTTTTGACAAAGGCATAGACTCATGTAACCCAAACGCCTGTTGAGAGATAGAACATTTCCATCGTCTCAGAAAGCCACTCAGTGGAGGTGTGTTTTTGAAGTCTATGTGGACGCAGATCCCAGGCATTGTAGACTAATGGAGTGATTAGAGGTAAACAGAATTAAGCTGGGAGAAGGTAAAGTTTCGAAGGACAAAAGGATTAGTAGATGGCCAGCATCCCAGGCCCTGAGAGGATATTAATAACTTGCTGTGGACAGTAAGCAGGTTAGCTTGGCTACAGCTGAGTGAAAGGCATGGGATACTAAGTAAAACGTTACTGTGCTCTAATCCTTTTCAATACTACATACAACAGGGTTATCCTGTAGGCTTACATTCTGGAGGGCAGTGGTTCCCAAATGGGGGTGATTTTGCCCCATAGTGGACAGTTGGCAATGCCTGGAGACATTTTTGATTGTCACAAGGGGATAGTAGTGCTCCAGGCATCTTAGTGGGTAAAGGCCAGGGATGCTGCTAAACATCCTCCTTTACACAGAACAGCCACTCACGGGAAAGAATTATCAGGCTCAAAATGTCAATAGACTGGGCATGGTGGTTCCTTCCTGTAATCCCAGCACTTTGAGAGACCAAGGTGGAAGGATCACATGAGCCCAGGAGTTCAAGACCAGCATGGGCATCATAGTGAGACCGTGTCTCTCTCTATATAATTTTTTAATATCAATAGTGCGTGCTGTGAGTTAAGAGTAAGGGTTGCTGATCCATAGGGGGAAAAATCAATGAAAGTTACATACCAGCAGCAAAAATTATTTTTCTTTGAGAAAGACAGTGTGTTTATTTCAGCTTTTAAAATCAAGAAAAAGGAACAATAAGCCATTATTATTGGTTTAAAAATATACAGAAAAAAGTGCTTCCATTTTGGTTTGCTGTTTAGGGTCAGGGCATGGGAAGAGGCAGCAAGTTCCTCATGGCTGGAAATGGAAATAACTGCGGTGCTGTACAAGCTCCTTAGGGAAGTCAGGCAGGGGTTGCAGTAGAAAGATGGAATCTGTCATCTTCCACCTGTCTCATCTGGCTTCCAAAATATGTGATTTGAAAAATAGGGAAAAGGAGAAGGAGGAAAGAAGGAAGAGAAAGAGAGGCTTACAGTTTGCCCTCTCACTCTAGTTTGTAAAAGGCTCCATTCTTAGCAGAGTATCCATGACAGGGATAACCAGGAGACCAGTACAGTATGAGCTGCTAGATGATTTATGACCAAAGGTCAAATCAGCAAGCAGCTTCCCAGCTCTGCTTCATAGCATGTGATCTCCACACATCCCTGCCTCAGTGTCAGCCCTGGGAGGATGGCTGATCTGGGAACTTGACCTGTGATTCACTCATGGTGAGACTAGAGGAGGATCCTTCTCAAAGGTGTTGTAAGTGATGAGTGCTTTGTCATCACTGAATTTCAGGCCCATTCCTGCACTGGTTCCTCTGGTGTTTTCATCTCTTTCTCTCTGTGACTTATATCTACATCTGTCTCAGATTGAAAATCCCTGAAGAGCAGGTATCCTATTGGTCCCTGGCTTTTTTGATGTTGATTACAATGAAGTGGGTGATGATTATGGCTTTGCTTATGTGACAAAGCGTGTTTAAGAATGTCTTAATACCAGTTTGAGAAATAGCTTTATTTGTGATACTGCAGTGATTAATTTAACAAAGATAAACATGTCAGTTGTTGCAAAGTGATATGGTTTTTGAGAGAAATTAAGGCCATTGGGGCAGAGATAAATTGATAAAAGTTTATTGGAAGCCAAATGTGAGAATCTATCCAGTAAGATGCACCAACAAAGTTGGGCATGTTCCAACATCTTTTACAAGTTGAAATGCTTTTATAAGACCGTTTAGGAGAAGGAATCCTTTTCCATTGGCGGGTACAATACAGAGGTTACAATCATTGCCTATGGATGACAGTGTACAGGCTAAAATGTTTTATGCACAAGACAATCAGTAAAAGCAAATCAGCAGAGCTTTATGATTTAGTTCTTTTGAAAAGAACACAAAACGGTGTCCTTTTCAATGTCAGTATTAATCAGTAACCTGATAATTAATCAATACATAGTTTGAGGAACTCGCGATAGAATTTGAGTGACTCACAATAAAATTCTTTACTCAGAGACAGGATGTAAGCCATCAGTCTTAAGACCTTTTCCAAGCAGTTCATTTGGAAGCCTGTGAAATGTGTCCTGTAAGTTGTCAGGGTGTTTTTGCTGAAAACATTATTTGTTTTTTCTTTTCTTTTTTTTTTAGAGACAAGGTCTTGCTCTGTTGCCCAGGCTGGAGTGTAGTGGCATGATCATGGCTCACTGCAGCCTCAACCTTCTGGGCTCAAGTGATCCTTCTGCCTCAGCCTCCCAAGTAGCTGGGACCACAGTCTGTGCCACCAGGCCAGCTAATTTTCAGTTTTCTTTTTTGTAGAGATGGTGATCTCACTACGTTGCCCAGGCTGGTCTTGAACTTCTGGTCTCACATGATCCTCCTGCCTCGGTCTCCCAAAGTGCAGGAATTACAGATGTAAGCCACAGTGCCCAACCAAAATGTAATGTTTATTTACGTAAATTATTTAGTTATTCTGTTTCTTAATTATTTATTCTTTTTATACAGCTGTATACTATCTATTATGTGGCTTTACTATTGATGGACATTTAGGAGGTTTCCAAACTTTTGCTATTATATACAATGCTATAATGGTAACCTTATAAATACATGGTAGTAGAATGTTTAGGTGAATGAGTGCATGCACAGCTTTACTAGACATTACAATACTTCTCTCTACAGAGACTGTAACAATGGACTCTCCCATGAGCAATGCATCCGCATTATTTCTTCACATGCTTGCCAGTAGATCATACTACAATCTTTTTGACCTTTGGCAATCTGAAAAGTGAAAAGTGGCTCCCAGTGTAATTTTAATTTGCATCTCTCATATGAGCGAGGGTGAAGAGACACTTGTATTTCCTTTTTTGTAAACTGCTCTTTCAATTGGGTTGTTATTCCTTTTCTTATTGAGTTGTAGGTGTTCTTTATCTACTAAACCAATTAGTCTCTTGTCTTCAAAGCCTGTTATCAATATTTCCCCCCAGTTTCTCATTTATCTTGCCTTGTGTATGATGGTTTCTGTCATGCTCATTTTTTAAATTTTAGTTTTTGATTTCCTGTCTTACTAGAAAGGTCTTACTACCCTAAAAATGTGTCCAGTGGTTCTTCTTAATACTTCAGTGGTTTCATTTTTCATATTTATGTCTTTGAGCTATTAGAATTTTGGAAGGATCAAGTTTGCTTTTTCCCAACTGGATACCTAGGTGCTACTAAATCCCCATGTGTATTTGGGTCTATTTCTTGCCTTTCCATTCTGTTCTATTGATGTGTCTGTCTATTCACGTACCTGGACTTAATAGTATGGTTTAACATTTTGGTACAACTTATCAATGATCTGATGGTGGTTTTTAGATTATAATATTTAACATTTTATTTTAGCAAAGGGTTTGTATATTTTTGTAATTCTAGATGCCTTACGGTGCTTCTAATATCTTCTCTCCAGAGGACTGCATGCTGTTCTTAAGGACTCTCTGCTTCCTGGACAAGCTAAAGATAAGGTGAGTATCATCTTCATAAATGCAAAGATCTTAGATTTGAGTCCAGAAGTGTCTGCTGGGAATTATCTGATCACTCCTTGTTCTGTTGGTCAGGTCCATGGGTTTCCCCAGGGGCAGAAATGTGTCTTCCTAGTATGTTGCACAATTCCTGGTGCAGAGAAACACTCAGTAAGTGTGTGTTGAGGATGAATTGACGAATAAGGACGTGAACACCTGCCTGCCACAGAAGTCTTCTTTCATGCATGGGTATTCCTGAAGGCTCCTCTGGCTTCACAGGAAGGGAAAGAACTGGGAAATTATTCCTGGGGTCCTGTCCCAGCTCTTTGCCTATTCTCCTGTCCAAGAGAGGAACACAGAGCGAGGAAGGGCAATGAATCCCATTTACCCTCTTCCCATCTCACACACATCCAGAGGCATGATCCTAGCTCACTTCAACCTTGACCTCTGAGCTCAAGTGATCCTCCTTACTCACTCTCCCAAGTAGCTAGGATTACAGGCAAGCACCACCACGCCCAGCTAATTTTTTGTAGAGACAGGGTCTCACCATGTTGCCTAAGCTGGGTCTTGAACTCCTGGCCTCAAGTGATTCCCCTACCTTGAGCTCTCTACCAGCATTTTCTTGTATTTCCCCTCATCAATAGCATTCAACTGAAACACCACCCACGTTCATCATCGCTCCCTTTTCTACACCATGGCCTTGAGTAAAGCAAGGGAGATAGGAATCAGAACAGCTAACCATAACTGCTGACTCTTATACACTGTTTAGCATATGCTAGTTTCATTTTCCACCAATGTAATAATTGAACACTTAAAACAAGTGGGGATATATATATATATCATATATGGTTTTATATATATGTAAACTATATATATATAAACTATATATATGTAAACTATATATATGTATAATCATGCCCATTGTAGAAGTGAGAAAACTGAGTTAACAGAGAGGTTTAGTAACTTGCCCAGGGCCATGGAGCTTTTAAATAGATTCAGCGCTAGAGTCCATGCACTTAAACACCACACCCTTTCCTTGTAATATGCATGTGCGTGTGTTAACTTCATTGAAGTATACTATAAATTGCAGAAAACTGCACAAGTCGAAAGCATATGACTCAGCAGATTTTCACAAAGTGAGCACACCTGTCTACTATCACCCGGATGAAGTAACAGAACACTCTCAACCCTCCAGGGGTTCCAGTCATCTCCCTCCCAGTCACTGCCCCCTCCTCCCTAAGGTTAATCGCTCTTCTGACTTCTCTCACCATTCTTCTGGGAGTTTCCTTCCTGTCCTATTTTAATCCACCGGTATTTTAAGCATCATGGGGTTTGTGGCTAAAGTTAGAAATATTCTATACAGTCCATCATACAGTAGGGGTGGCAGTGGTTGGGAGAACACATTTCCTAGAGAAGAGAAACAATTGCGGATGGGGGATTTAGGGGGTACTTGCTTTAGTTTACCCACATTCTCTTTGCCGGTAAACCTAAGTAAGCTTCTAACCTTGCCTCCGTCCCCTCCCCGCCAGGACTACATCTCCCAGCAGGCTGTGCTCTGACAGCTCTCGGATTTAAATAGGATTCTGGGCTCTGCTCAGAGTCAGGCTGCTGCTGAGCACCCAGGACGGAGAGGAGCAGAGAAGCAGCAGAAGCAGCCAAGAGCTGGAGCCAGATCAGGAGCCTGAGCCAGAGCTGGGGTTGAAGCTGGAGCAGCAGCAAAAGCAACAGCAGCTACAGAAGTTGGAAGGATGCTGGTCACCTTGGGACTGCTCACCTCTTTCTTCTCGTTCCTGTATGTGGTAGCTCCATCCATCAGGTTTGTCTTAATTCAGCAACTCAAATAATCGTTTACAAAGACCTGCACTGGAAGCCGGTTCTCAGGTGCTGAAAGAAGAGAAAGGGAAGGAGGCTGACGGAGAGAAAGTCAGAGCAGGAAAAGCAGAAAGGAAGGGGGTGCTGTGGCTACCATGGTGGAAAACCAGAAGGAAGCATCTGCAGCTGGGTAGAGGTGGGGCTGAGTTCTGGCCCCACCTGAGCTCTGGGGAGAGTTCTACTGCCAGCGGAAGGCTGCGTGGATGACTCTGTCAAGTAGCTCAACAGACACCTTAGGTGGGAGTCCTTGCTTTTTCATTTTATTCCTTTGGGTGTCTCTGAAGAATTCAGAGACTCTGTCCCTATTCAAGGTGGCCCTGCTGGCTTGTCATGCTGTTAAGTACCAGGTAGTTTGGGAATGAAACGAACTCTCTTCCCTTTAAGACTACCCTCAATTAGTGTTTTGGGATGACTCTTTTGCTGTGGGATTTCTAGAGGTGTCAAATAAATGTGCGTTCTAAGTGGAGAATTTTTTAATTTCTTCTTTTTTATTTTTGCTCTGTCACCCCAGGGTGGAGTGCGTTGGTGTGATCATAGCTCACTGCAGCCTTGAACTCTTGGGCTCAAGCAATCCTCCTGCCTCAGCCTCCGAGTAGCTGGGAATATAGGCATGTGCCACTACACCCAGCTACTTTTTAAATTTTTTGTGGAGATAGGGGTCTCACTATGTTGCCCAGGCTGCTCTCAAACTCCTGGGCTCAAGCGACCCTCCCCGACGTTGGCCTCCCAAGATGTTGGGATTACAGGCATGAGCCACTGGGCTCAGCCTAAAAAATTTCTGATGATAAAGGAGGTTAAATGGACCTACCAAGGGCAGTGTTATTCTAGGTTCTCCATAGAGATCTGGGTTCAAGTCCCACTTCTGCCACCAGTATGTGACATGAACCTCTCTGAGCCTCAGTTTTCTCTACTGTAATGTGGAAATAATACTGGAGAAGTTGAGAGGATTAAAATAAATTACATATGGAAAGTGCCTAGCCTAGTAATTGGCAGTCAGATGTTGTGCAGGAAATGTTAGTTCTGCTCCTCTGTATTCTGTTTTGGGACCTGTGAAGTCAATTTCGTGTAAAAGAGTGCTCTCTGCCCAGAGATCTGAAAAAAGGAGATTTTATTTCTGTTTGCCATTGGCCAGAATGAAATCTCTAATGCAATGGCTGAAAGCCTTGGAAATGCCCCACTCCCTAAAACTGGAGAGGCAGCCTAAGATCAGTACCCGTGTATGCCATCCCCCAGAGTGCTAAGAGCAGTACCTGTGTATCACCCACCACAGAGTGCTATTCATCAGTTACTCATGATAACGGTTACTGAATATTGACTCCGCTAATGTTTATCATGCGTATGTTTTGAATGTAGGTTAGAGGGGAAAGCTTTCCTCTGGAACCTCTAGAGATAAGAGCTAGATGTATTTATTATCTAACAGGGAAAATCTCCATTGGCCCTGACTAGAGCGTTTACTCTGTTTGCTAATATGATTATTTGTGGCTTCTGGGCAAGTGACCTTCCCACCTGCACTGCTGAACAGGCGACTACCTTGCCCCATGGAAAAATGTTGTGCCATGAAGATGAGCTTTTATGAGTCTCCTGACTGCAACTTAAAGATATCCTTCTTTGAGACTGGATAGCTTATTTATTTATTTATTTATTTATTTATTTATTTATTTATTTATTTTTTAATGTATCTTAGTGTGAGCTAGTGAAGGATGGTACATGACGCTCTTGTTTCCCTTGCCGATAGGAAGTTCTTTGCTGGTGGAGTGTGTAGAACAAATGTGCAGCTTCCTGGGAAGGTAGTGGTGATCACTGGCGCCAACACAGGCATTGGCAAGGAGACGGCTAGAGAGCTTGCTAGCCGAGGTAAGTGTTTCCCCTTTAGTCTCCAAAGGGCCATGCCTCCCACCCTTCTTTCCACTGGGGCCTCTGTCCATATTTCTTTATGTTTCCTCCTAGGCTTGGGGGCTCTGACTAGAAATTCAAGAAACTTAGGATTCAAGTCCAACTGTGACACCAACTTACACTGTGGCCTTCAATAAACTGCTTCTTCCCTACTCCTTCTCTATTAAATAAAATAAGGAAAACAATGATGTCTGTGTATAGCCAAGTCAGTTATTCTAAAAGGAGATACTAAGCGACATTAAATATCAGAATGTAAAACCTCGGAACCAGGTTCCCAGCCCGGGATTAAACTGACAGCAAGAAGACTGAATTACTGTGAAAAGCCCAAAGTGGCAATATGGCCACTCTACCATTGAGGGAGGGCTGGGAGAATGAATGCTCTGTCCACCGGTCCCAAGCTCACTTACTGTACCTCTTTTATAGCCTAGGATATGAACATACTGCTCTCTTTTTGTCTTGGACCCAGGAGCCCGAGTCTATATTGCCTGCAGAGATGTACTGAAGGGGGAGTCTGCTGCCAGTGAAATCCGAGTGGATACAAAGAACTCCCAGGTGCTGGTGCGGAAATTGGACCTATCAGACACCAAATCTATCCGAGCCTTTGCTGAGGCCTTTCTGGCAGGTGAGGTCCTGATGGGTAACTAGAAAAGCAGGAAATCAGGTATGGGAGTGGCTGCTCCATCCTGGACCATCTATGGTCTTTACATCAGAACCATGATCCATGCCACTAGACAGGTTCTGCCACATGAACCAGCAGGACAGGGAATTGGCAAGAGCATGGTGGGTAGACAGACTGGGCAGGATCCTTATCGTCTTTTTGCCTCAGCAGTGGGAATGTTGGAGGTGTCAGTTCCCTGTCTGGGCTTGCACCTTGGCATCAAGGTGTGGCCACAATGCCACTCTCTTCTTTCATCCTGAGAATCAACCTTCTGTGGCCATAGGCATGAGACGAAGTTGTGCTGCTGGCAAGTTCTTCTGGATCTTGGAAAATGACCAACTTCTACCAAGGACTATGAAATCCATGAGGGACATCCTGGGACCATGTCTGGCTTGTGTTACCACTGGATTCCTAGTGCCCAGCAGAGTGCACCTGGTCCAGAGTTGGTAGTTAGTACACATTTGCTGAATAAATGAATGAACAATGTCCAGGAAGATAATAGTAACTAAAATTACTCATTAGAAACCCAGTGACAATGCTTATTGGATGTCACTGAGATAGATCCAAATGAAGGATAGTTATTGACTGCTGAGGCAATACCTTGTTTTAAAAGGAAGAGGCAGAGCAAGTGACTCCTATCAAAATCTTACCCCAACAAAGACAACTAATGAACAAAGGGAAGGGGCAATTATGCAGGTCTATGACAGGCAGCCAGGGGATTCCTTGCTAACCACAGGATCTCCTTGGTTGTGCCCTATAGAGGAAAAGCAGCTCCATATCCTGATCAACAATGCGGGAGTAATGATGTGTCCATATTCCAAGACAGCTGATGGCTTTGAAACCCACCTGGGAGTCAACCATCTGGGTAAGTATCTTTGGGTGACTAAAAAATGAGGTACACCCACTATCTTTTCTTTAGGAAGATGACCCTGTGTAAATGTGGAGAATGTCCAGGGGCCTTCATAGAGCCTAGGAATTCCAATAGACTGGACCCATTGGCTTGTTCGCTGTACCTCTCCTGATCAGTCTAAAAAAGTGAGATCCTCCTACCCATACCATTAAGAAGCCCCAAATTTCAGGAAATACCAGGGAGAAGAATGTCATTCTTGGATGGGGCAGTGGCAGTACAAGACTTGCCAGGCAGGGCCAGGCCTGTGGGTATGCAGGAATCTGGGCTTGGCTGGAGGGGTCACATCTACATGAGGGCCAACCAAGCCATAGGTTGGTCCATGGAGGTAGGCAATCCTTGAGAACTTGAGGTACAAGGCAGGCTGGGGTTCAGCGTTCAAGGCGAAGACTTTAGGGAGGAGAGCATGGAATGTGTTTTCTGATCCTAAGCAGATGTTATCTTCCCTGACTATTCTATCCCTCTGTCTATACACAAGTGTACCTGGGTCCCTAGTTATGCGATCATGGACAGAGTGGGAGTAGGAAGCCAGCAGGTGGGTCAAGGGCAGAGGTACAAAGTAATATAGATTAAGTATGATTGCCTTACTTGTAGTCCAGCTTTGGCTCTTGCTTTGAGGAATCCACAGACTCAGACCAAATTGACCATTAGAGTTACTCATGGCATCAAAATTGGTTCACACCCAGAAGATAGTGAGCTAACACTGAAGTCCTCTCGGCTCCCACATGCTGAGCCTGAGCTGCCGTTCCACCTTCAACTGGCTCTCCTCACAGGCCACTTCCTCCTCACCTACCTGCTCCTGGAGCGGCTAAAGGTGTCTGCCCCTGCACGGGTGGTTAACGTGTCCTCGGTGGTTCACCACATTGGCAAGATTCGCTTCCACGACCTCCAGAGCGAGAAGCGCTACAGCAGGGGTTTTGCCTATTGCCACAGCAAGCTGGCCAATATACTTTTTACTCGTGAGCTGGCGAAGAGGCTCCAAGGTAAGTCTGGAGAAAGGATCAGGTTTAAAATAGCAAAAACGGTCCTCAGACCAGATTAGAGGTCCACAAAAACTTGGGAAGTCAGGCTGTCAAACATGCACGTGTCAGTAATAGCACTGTGCACTAAGGAGAATGAGGTTATGAATGAAGTAAAAACAGAGTCCTTGCCCCCAGGGAGCTTAAAATCAAACAGGGGTTAAGAACCTCATAAAGTTACCTTGTATTTATGTCGTATCTTATCTCTGATCTCATTTGATTTTCACAATAGCTTTTTGCAACAGGCAGAGGCTTTTTGTTTGTTTTGTTTTGTTTTGTTTTGTTTTGTTTTGAGACTTGAGTTTCGCTCTTATTTCCCAGGCTGGAGTGCAGTAGTGCGATCTTGGCTCACTGTGACCTCTGCCTCCTGGGTTCGAGTGATTCTCCTGCATCAGCCTCTTGAGTAAGCTGGGATTACAGGCACGCAATACCACACCTGGCTAATTTTGTATTTTTAGTAGAGACGAGCTTTCACCGTGTTGTCCAGCCTCTTGAGTAAGCTGGGATTACAGGCACGCAATACCACACCTGTCTAATTTTGTATTTTTAGTAGAGATGAGCTTTCACCGTGTTGTCCAGGTTGGTCTCAAACTCCTGATCTCAGGTGATCTGGTGGCAGAGGCCTTTTGTAACAGGTTTATAGAGCAGAACTGAGGTCCAAGGAAATGGCCAGCTGAAGAGTATATGGCAGGTGAGGGCGTCAGAACTGAAATGTGGGTGCTCGGCTTTAAACCTAGGGTGCTTCCTTCTGGGTGCCATTTGCTGAGGTCCATATGGTGATCTGAGCTACAGAGCTGCCACTGCCTGGACTCAGGGAGTTAGCGCTGGATTTCAGACCCCTGGGTCCAAGCTCTTGCTCTACCACATGCTATAGCCTCATGTGGATGTGGATGTGGATGTGCCCCTTTAACCTCCGCTGACTTCATCTTCTCAGCTGTAAAATCAGGTCAGGCCGGTTCTTACTCCTTAATAATTATGTGCCCCTCTGGAGCATTGGGTGAGCTGCTGGCTCTGACATCTGCAGATCTAGGGGATCATTTGTTACTGTGAATAAACCAGAGTTTGGGAACAATGATCTTTACTTCCAGAATGCCTATAGAACAAGAAGACGGTAATCATAAAAATAAACAATAACAATTACAATAATAATTGAGAGGTTTATGTGTGCCATGCACTACACATCTTAACTTAATACTTCCAACTTTCCTGTGAGGTGGGTGCTATTATTTTCCCCCACTCTAAATACGAAAAGACAGGCACTGACAGATTAAGAAATTTGCCCAAGGAAGATTCCTAGCTGAGTCAGTATTCAAATGCAGACAGTCCATTCCATGTTTTTAACTTTACATCAGAGTTCAGATCTTGGCCCTGTACCCTGCCAGGTATAACCTTAGGCAATTTACTTAAACTTTCTGTGACTTAGTTTTCTTTGCTGTAAATGGGCATCATAATATTGTGAAATATTCTATTTCACAAGCCTCTTTAAGAATTAAATGAAATAATACATTTAAAGCATGTTGTATAGCCCTGGCACATAATTGGTACTGAAAAATAGTGATGGCACCAGGGATATCTTGGGGGGGTGTTAACCCCCATAATCTGCATCACCATCCCTCAACCTATACCTCATAAAATGTGCTTGGCAGGCAAATGCAGCTCAAAATAAAGTCCTACCCACCACTTTCCAATCAGACTGCTACCCCTAAATTCCTCCTGTAGAAATGATAAAGATACCACTGTCAATAATTGATACTGCTCACTACATGTTGTCATGTTTATTACTAGTACTAAAGCCACAGTATAAAAATAACATTGAAATAGAAGGATCTTGAACCAGGCACTCCTTTTGGAACATAGAAGGCTGAGAAGGCTATAGATCTTTCTGAAAGAGATCAATTCATTCTTGTTCAAATTCCGCCTGGCCAGGAGTGGTACCTGCTGAATCCGGGGGTTATGTTTCCTGAGTCCCTCTTTCTCACTTGTGTATTTTGCTGCAGGAGATAAGCTGTTTTCCTGGGCTCAGAGTGTGTCCCTGATCTAATTGTGCCCTCTTTGTCCTAGGCACCGGGGTCACCACCTACGCAGTGCACCCAGGTGTTGTCCGCTCAGAGCTGGTCCGGCACTCCTCCCTGCTCTGCCTGCTCTGGCGGCTCTTCTCCCCCTTTGTCAAGACGGCGCGGGAGGGGGCGCAGACCAGCCTGCATTGCGCCCTGGCTGAGGGCCTGGAGCCCCTGAGTGGCAAGTACTTCAGGTGTGTGAAGGCAGTGCGGTTCTCTCCACCACCTGTGCGCATGGGCGGTGTAGGACTCACTGGGCTGTGCATCCTGAGCAGCTAAGTTTGTTCCTGATGATGCAATCCAGGTTTGGGTTAGGCCTGCAAACAGAATGCTGTTGCTTTGTTAAGGAAACTTACATTACAAACTTATGTGTTGGGAAGAGTTGCTTTTCTGGCTCTATTTTATACCCGTGTGCCACTTTTCCATGTAAACTTTGCAGCTTTCTGAAAGCTTTTAAAGAAGACTGTTGCTGTTGGTTATGCCATGGAGAGAATGTGAGCAGACCCTCTGGATCCTTTTTCTCCTTCTTTAAGCTTTTGGCTCACTTGATTCATGAATTTTTTAATACCAATTAGCACAAAGTGCTGGGGGAATGTCCTCTCTCTTCGGTGTGAACTCTGTCCCTCAATGCTGCCAAGATTGGCACTATCTGTTGAAATATAGATGTAGAAATTTTAGTGCTGAATCTTATCATGAACTCAATGAGCAACTAGAGTCTGGGAATAAAGGGAAGCCCAGGGTGAAATCTCTTTCCGATTCCATGACAGAATCCAGCCCTGTCTGCTCTGTTGTCCCTCTTTGTTCAAGGTTTTCATCAGTGCAGTATTTATTCTGTGAAGCATTGGAAATAATCTTAGTGTCTGATGAGAGGGGAATGGATAAGTGATAATAGCTAATGTTGCTTGAGTTTTTATAATGTGTTTGGTACTCAGTTCTGAGTGTGTAATGTGTATTAATTCATATAATCATCACAACCCTGTGAGGCAGGTAACATTACCCCAAGTTTTCACATGAAACTGAGGCACAAGATAATTAAGAAACGTGCTTAAGGTCATATAGCTTGTAAGTGGTAGATCTGGGATTTACACCCTGGCAATCTGGCTCTAGAGCTGTGCCATTCAATGTGGTAGCCACTAGCCACATGTTGCTATTGAGCACTGGAAATATGGCTAGTCCAGATTGAGATGCAGTATAATACCAGATTTTTGAAGACATACAGGTTGAGCATCCCAAATCTGAAAATTCGGAGTCTGGAATATTTCAGTAAGCATTTCCTTTGAGTTGTATGTTGGTGCTAAAAATGTTTTGGATTTCAGAGTATTTCAGGTTTTAGATTTTTGGGGTTTGAGATGCTCAGCTGGTAAGTACAATGCAAATATTTCATAATTCAAATAAACGTAAAATCCAAAATACTTCTGATCCAAGCATTTTTTTTTTTTTTTTTTTTTTTTTGAGATGGATTTTCACTGTTGTCACCCAGGCTGGAGGGCAATGACATGATCTTGGCTTACTGCAACTTCTGCCTCATGGGTTCAAGCAATTCTCCTGCCTCAGCCTCCTGAGTAGCTGGGATTACAGGTGCCCACCACCATGTGGGCTAATTTTTGTATTTTTAGTCAAGATAGGGTTTCACCATGTTGGCCAGGCTGGTCTTGAACTCCTGACCTCAGGTGATGCACCTGCCTTGGCCTCCTAAAGTGCTGGGATTACAGGTGTGAGCCACCGTGCCTAGCCCCAAGCATTTCATATAAGGGATGCTCAACCTATAGTATAAAAAAGAAGTGTAAATTATCTCATTTTACATTTTTAAATGAGATAAAAGATATCTCATTTTTTATATTGATTGCATGCTAAAATGATTTTGCTATTTTGGGGTTAAATAAAGTGTTTATTTAAAACTCAATAAATTAATGTATAATTAAAGGTTACTAAATAAATTTCACCAATTTCTTTTTACATTTTAAATATAGCTGCTAGAAAATTCAAAATGACATATGTGGCTCACATTTGTGTTTCTCATCATATTTCTTTTTTTTGAGACAGTCTGACTCTGTTGCCCAGGTTAGAGTGCAATGGCATGATCTTGACTCACAGCAACATCCACCTCCTGGGTTTGAGGGATCCTCCTGCCTCAGCCTCCCAAGTAGCTGGGATTACAGGTGTACGCCACCACACCCAGCTAGTTTTTGTATTTCTAGTCAATATGGAATTTTGCCATGTTGACCAGGCTGGTCTCGAACTCCTGACCTCAAGTGATCCGCCCACCTCAGCCTCCCAAAGTGCTGGGATTACAGGCGTGAGCCACTGCGCCCGGCCTTGCTGTCATGTTTCTATTGGACAGTTGCTACTCTAGAGTCTAAGTGTTTAACATTGCTGCCTTAAATATGTGATAAAATACACAGTCATTAAGTATCATATTTTTATATAATACGTAATTAATAGAAAAATGTTAGTGATATAATGTTGTAAGGAAAAAAACTGGAATACAAAACTATATGATTATTTATACATAGAGAGAACAGTCTGGAGGGACACCCAGCCACTGGGCAGTAGTGGTTACTTCCAGGGAGTTTTAGGGAGAGCCAAGCAGAGTGTGAAAGATGATTTTTATCTTTTTATGCTAGGTGTTTTTTATTTTTTAAACATTTTGCCAGGTGCAGTGGCTCATGCATGTAATCCCAGCACTTTGGGAGGCTGAGGTAGGTGGATCACTTGAGGTCAGGAGTTAGAGACCAGCCTGGCCAACATGGTGAAACCCCATCTCTACTAAACATACAAAAAATTAGCTGGTCATGGTGGTGTATGCCTGTAATCCCAGCCACTCAGGAGGCTGAGGCAGGAGAATCACTTGAACCTGGGAGGCAGAGGCTGCAGTAAGCTGAGCTCGCTCTACTGCACTCCAGCCTGGGCAACAGAATGAGACTCTGTCTCAAAAAAAAAAAAAAAAAAAATTTTAAGGCTGGGTGCGGCAGCTCACACCTGTAGTCCCAGTAGTTTGGGAGGCCAAGGAAGGAGGATTGCTTGAGCTCAGGAATTCCACACCAGCCTGGGCAACAAAGTGAGACCCCCATCTCTACTAAAAATCAAAAAATTAGCCCAGCATTGTGGTGCATGCCTGTAGTCGCAGCTACTCGGGAGGCTGAGGTTGGAGGATGGCTTGAGCCTGGGAGGTCAGGGCTGCAGTGAAGCGTGATAGTACCACTGGACTCCAGCCTGGGTGACAAAGTGAGACCCTATCTCAAAAAAAAAAAAAAAAATCCTCCTCAAACTAGACACAGTATGATCCCGGTTTTATGTGAGACAGAGAGAGAGAGAGACTACATCTCTATTTATATCCAAACAAAGAAAAAAGACTGTACAGAAAGCAACTGAATGAGAGACTTTTTTTTTTTTTGACAGAGTTTTGCTCTTGCTGCCCAGGCTGAAGTGCAGTGGCATGATCTCCGCTCACTGCAACCTCTGCCTCCTGGGTGCAAGCCATTCTCCTACTTCAGCCTCCTGAGTAGCTGGGATTACAGGCACACACCATCACACACAGCTAATTGTTTTTTGCATCTTTAGTAGAGGCAGGGTTTCGCCATATTGGCCGGGCTGGTCTTGAACTCCTGACCTCAGGTGATCCGCCCACCTCAACCTCCCAAAGTACCGGGATTACAGGTGTGAGCCACCATGCCCAGCCATGATAGGCTTTTCTTCTTTTATCAGCACTGCATGTTCCAACTGTTTTACAGGGCTTTTATAATTAGAAAAAAGGAACATTAAAAACAAACAAACAAACAAACATGATGAGAACTGTGTTCTCTTCCCACCCCCTATCCCTCTGGTCCTCGGGCCCCCTGCTCATTCCAAAGCAAATCTGGAGGGCTTGGTCTGGGGTTCATGATGCAAGTGGGCCTGTCAACAGAATTCAAGGGGCCTGTGAACTTGGATGGGAAAATAACTTCATCTTTAGTTTAACCTCCAGTTGAGATTTGGCATTTTCTTCAATTATGAATGTAGGCACTGAACTGTAGTAGTAGTAGTGATACCTGTGACTTTGTCAATAGAATTATAAATATTTTCATATCACATTGCAGTTGTTGCAGGTATCCTAGAATGTCACTTCTGCTCGCCACTACTTTGAAATCTTTTGATAATTAGACCTGGTACTAGATCTTGTTATAGAATACATTAATAAATAAGCCTGTGTATTACTATATCACAAATTTGTTTTTAACATATTCTTAGAGTGCATTTTATATAATTAGTTTCTTTGAGTCTGGCATATATTGTATTTTATACATTTAGAAACATTCTGAGAAAGGGACCATAAAGATTTCCAGACTGCTAATTCTCATTCCTGGAATTTACCGTCTTCCTCTGCCCTCCAGTGACTGCAAGAGGACCTGGGTGTCTCCAAGGGCCCGAAATAACAAAACAGCTGAGCGCCTATGGAATGTCAGCTGTGAGCTTCTAGGAATCCGGTGGGAGTAGCTGGTGGAAGAGCCGCAGCTTTACCAGGCCCAATCTATGCCATAATGAATGGGGACCAAGGAGAAGGCCAACCCTAAAGGATTGTCCTCTTGGCTGGCTGGTGCTGCGAATCCTGCCTGCTCTGATCCTCTTGACCCTTCTGGGAATGTTTGCACTCTTCACACTCTTGTGAGACTGGCTTATGGCATGAGATGTGGATACCTACAGAGCATTCTTCTCTAAGACCTGGAGAGTCAGCAACCCTCTGGGGGCAGCAGGACTGGGTAGATCCCCGGCTGGGCATGTGGGTGGCAGAAGAGCCTGAGAAATTGGGTCAATTCCTTCATCAGCACCAGATGCTCAGCTGAGGCAAGAAGAGCATCATCACTGCCTATTTCCAGGGGCTATACAATCCAACTCTTGGTTGACCTCTTTCTTTTTAAAACTATTTGCCACCACCCTGGAGTCTGGACCAACACACAAAGATCCTGGCTAACCCTGGTCAAGTAGATTCCTTCCTCTCACCTGGACCTTCCCATTTCAATCATGCAGATGGTTTCTTTTTGTAAAGTGTTCCCTTTACCTTTCAAATTTTAGAGAAAATAAAGACTGCATTCATCTTATTGTCTTATTTATTTTCTCAGGGCAGCAAGGAAGAGAAATGGAACAAAGCAGGGGAACCAGCCTGCTAGTTTAGTGAGTAGCATTTCACCCTACCCAGCCACCCATACCTTCTTAGACTATGGCATCTGGGGGCAAAATAAGATGGTCCAGTTGAGTCGTTTGTTAATTTTCTTCCAGCGGTAACATTTTATTATCTAAAAGAGAAGAATGTCTTCAATTACAGATATGCCGAGCTCCACCACAGATTAAGGCCAGATGTAGGACTTCATTTGATCCACAGATACAGGAAAACCAAGCCTTGATAATCTCTTGTCCTAAATTCATAGCTTCTCCCACTTCCGGTCTCTCTGCTGTCCTTTGCTGTGGCCCAGGTGACCTGCTTCTTGCCTCAAGGGTTGACGGTCACCATGAATAGGCAGAGAGATGTGCCTAATCTTTCAGCTGATCAACAAAATAAGTCATGCTTATTGGCTTCATTTTTAAGGCATCCAAAGGGCATCAGGTGACAAAAATGTTCTTTTCTTCAATAGCAAGTGGACTTTTAAAAACCTTTATTATGGAAATTCTCAAATAGACAAAAGTAGAGCAAAGAGTATAAGGAATTCTCATGTACTCATCATCCAGCATCAACATTATTAACATTTTATCAATCTTGTTTCTGACATTTTTTGGGGGAGGTGGGCATGGGATATTTTAAAGCACATTGCAAGTATCATATTATTCACTCATAAATACTTTGGTATGTGTTTCTAATAAGAACCTTTGCTTTTTACAAAACCACAATACCATTATCACTCCTAACAACATTAATACTTCTTGAACATCATTTAATACTTGGAGTTCATGTTTCCCCATTTGTCTAACAAATCAGGGAAAGAGAATGGTCCTTCTGAAAGGAGAGGAAGCTTTTCTTTTCATAAGCCCTAGCAAATCTCCTTGTGGCTCATTAGCATGAAGTGAATCCTGGGCTCCCTTCTGAACCAATCACTGAGGCTGGGAATGGGCTATGGTAATTGGCTTAAGCCAATCACTACCCCCACCTAGAGCTGGGGTCTATCCCTCTCACCTCACCCAGTGGGGAAGAATATAGCTAATGTAAAGCACTTTTAGTAATAAGTTTAGAATTCCTCACAAGAATCTTTTGGGATAGGTTTCATTAACTCCATTTTACAGATGGGGCCAACGAGGCACAGAGAAATTAAATAGCTTCTCAAAGTTCACACACCTGCTAAGTCATAGAGTAGAGCTAGGTAGCCTGACTCCAGAACCTGCACTCTTAACAGCCATTCCCTACTGCTTCCCATGGTGGAGGAAGTTGCAAATCACTGCAAGGAAAAATCCAAGACCATGAATAGGCCAAGGGAGGAAATAATACTGAGGAAGCAACCTTATATGTTTACTACAGGGACCTATGACCTGTGCCTTATACACTGCTGGGTCCACTGGAAAGCTTGGAAAAGAATGAAGGGAAGATGGAGGAGGGGAAAAGCAAGGAAAAGGTAATGCAAGGGTGGGGGACAGAGCATGCAGGGCGTTGATGATGATGATCCTGGATATCTTCCCTGGGCTGAACAAACAGAAAACCAGGAGCATGGAGTATGAAGGGCAAGCATGCTGGGCTGCTCTCTGTGTAGCAAACAAACCGTGGGTGTGAGAGCAAGGATTCACACATGTGTGCCAGGCGTTCATCCCAGATCTAAGAGCTAATCATTGTAAACAGTGATGCAAGGGGGCAGGCCTGGATTGGGGCCCATTATGCATATCAGATGAGGTTGGCTGTAGGCAGAAGGAACCAAGTCATGTATGGGCTGCAAGGTGCTGACCCCAGCTGCCACATCTGGAGCATCACGCTGGTATTGGTATTGGTGACACAGGGTTCTTGAGCAAACCTGCTCACAAGGCTGAGTTCCTCCATTTCCATACATTCAAACATAGCCATTTTTATTTCACTAGAATCTTCTTTCTATAAGACATCCTTTTTTTCTGAGAGAACAGAATAACACCTTGAAAAGAGTGTTCCTTAGTATAGACGGAGTCCTTATATTTTGTGTGTTTGGAATCTTTTGGGCTATTCTATTTTATAAACTTTTCAAGCTTGCCACACTACTGGCTAGTATGATTGGCTTAATTAAGATCATCCTCCTGGGCGGCAGAGCAAGACTCCGTCTCAAAAAAAAAAAAAAAAAAAGATCATCCTATTCTTGGTTTCTGTCAAATATTTGAAACCTGAATATTTGAGAAATCTCTTTGGATATTCTCTAAGATACTCAGTAACCTTGAGGCCAATTGCTGAGGGTGAGGGACTAGTAGCCTAAATCTGGGCTACAAGAACTGGGGAATAGCAAGGAGCAGGCCTAGGCCTAGAACTCAGGGCAAAGACAGCAGCTGGAATGTAGGATGCTCAGAGTCTGTAGCTGCTGGGAGGAATCCATCTGAGTTAGGCAGACAGACAAAAGCAGTTTCAGTGAGAATCTGGCACCCAAAGGGAAAGGATTTTACTCCCCCATAGCCTAATGGCCTTAGGAAATTTGAGTGATGACGGAGACACTCTTCCCCTTGACTTTTAGGAAAGGAGTGCGATTCTCTGTGTTATCCCCATCTCCTTCCTTCCTGAAGGAGGCTCCACTTGCAGAACGCATCATTTCCTGCCATCCTTAGCAAGGATCACAGCTTGGCCAGCTCACAGTGGTACAGGGCTGGGAGTGGATACTCCTGACCACAATGCTGTACTGCCTCTCATTTAAAGGCATTTTGTTAAATATCTGGCTAGAGAAAATATTTAAAATCTGAAAGTTTCCATCATTTCCCAAATTATTAGATGCACTTACAACCAACAGCAAGTGACACCAAATATTGGGAAGCTGAGCAGCAAAGAATGCAAAAGAAAACAAAGGTAGGCATGGGTATTGATTCGGCATGTGGTTGGCATTTTCAGAATATTAAGTGATAGTTGTTCCCCTTGTTCAGATTCCAGACTCCATCATTTCTAGTGTTCAGGTGCTCCTATAAGACACAGCCTCCCTCAGCACTACTTCTTCAGAATCGCCTCGTTCTCAGGCTACATCTCACCTTTCTGTAGTGTCTTGCCAAACACCAAAAAGACCGTCTAGTCTGCTCAGCCTGGGCAAGGAACATGTGCCAGTCTTGGCCTCTTGTCATGTTTCCAGAAAAGACTTGCCCCAAGTTAACATCTGAGCAAGTGAAAGGCCTTGACTCTGCACAAACCATGCTGGGGATTGGTGGCTAAGACACAGTTCGACCTTCCCATCTTGGCTCCCTGAATTCCCCTGCAACCATTGGGGCTGTTTTTCTGCTATTGACTTGTGCTTGGATATGGATATGGCTTCCTGCCTTGACAGAGTGCCCCTTAACGTACAGGAAACAAGATCCCAGATGAGAAGGGCTCAGGGATTTCAGTTGTTCCAGACTTCCCTCCTAGATGCTTCTCTAACTGCCCCAGTTCCACTGCCTTCGCTATTCCTGGCTTCTTTTAGCCTCAAACCCTTAGCTAATGTAGACTGGGGTGGAAAATCTTTTCTTTGGCTTGGCCAAGACTGTCCTAATACCCTAAAAATAACACTTCAATGGGAAACTAAAGGAAAAGGAAATCAAAGAAACATATGAAACTCAAGAAGCAAACAGTTTCAGAGCACCGATTTCCTAGGTGGTGACTAGCTGCCACAGATTACCTTGGTTGGCACTTGGCCCTTGTCCAACTCAACTTCGTATACAATGTTGCCATGCATCCCAAGCCCAGGAGGATATACCTTGTGTATTTGGTCTCTTTTAGTTCTGAGATGGACACTCACTTTGAGCAAACTTAAGTCTCAAACTATGGAATATTTTGCTCTTAAACTCAAGGAAGGGTTGAAACTGGAAAGTGGGAATGGGCAGAGATGTATCTCAGAAATAACTAGAACTCAAGCGCCAAGCAACACCAGACTCCTCTCCCTCTATCGTTGAAGAGTTCCTGCAGCCATTTCTTATTTTTAGAATTTAAAAAATTCCAGGTTTGGCTTGGGTCAAATGCTCACTGTGAAGCATTCAACTGTAGTTTGGTATTGGGTATTGGGTATTGGGTATTGGGTATTGGGTATTGCCTCTTCTACAGCTATGATATTCTCGTATGTGTTATTTTGATATCACTATCATATTCTCATATTGTAGAAGAGGCATTTCAAATCAGTCAGAAAAACAGACAATGTCATAAGTGGTGCTGGACAAATAACTATCCAAATGAAACATTAAGTTAGATTCTTTGCGTCACGCCATTCATACAAATGAGTAGTATGTGGATTAAAAGGCAAAAGAAGTTGTGAAAGTATTGGAAAAAATTATAGGAGAATACCTTTATGTCCTTGGAAGAGGGATAGCATTCTTAAGACATGAAAAGCAAAAAGCATATGGGAAAAGAGGAATACATCTAAAAAGCATACCACAAATAAAGTTCAAAGTCAAGTGATATTGGTGAACATATTTGAAATGGTTTTAGGGTAGATATTCTAGGGAAAATGGACTTTGAGATACAGACATTTGCACACAGCAAATTTATTAGGTGGACTCTTGGGATTGGCATCTATAGGGGAGTGAGAGAAGTGGGACAGGGCAGAGGGTGAAGTTGAACTGCGACGCAGTCACACTAAAGGATTAGGCGATCCTGTTCCACAGGGAGCTCTGGAGCTCAGCTGTCTTGAATTGAGGAAAGGAGGTTGGTCTTTAAACACCTGCAGTGACCAGTAATTGGGTGTAGGCAGCTTTCAGGGAGGGGGCATGACCTGGGTGAGGGCAAGTTCTAGATAAAAACTCAGCTGAGAGTTGGCAGCTGTGTACATTTCCAGCATCTGGGAGAATGAGTGCTTCATTTCTTCTTCTTTTCTTTTCTTTTTTTTTTTTTTTTTTTTGGTAGAGATACAGTCTCTTTCTGTTGCCCATGCTGGCCTTGAATTCCTGGGCTCAAGCAATCTTCCTGTCTTGGCCTCTCAAAGTGCTGGGATTACAAGCATGAGCCACTAGGCCTAGCTGTGTGCTTCATTTCTAAAGGGAATATATTAGTCCGTTCTCACACTGCTATAAAGATCCTACCTGAGACTGCATAGTTTATAAAGAAAAGAGGTTTAATTGACTCATACTTCCACATGGCCGGGGAGGCCTCAGGAGACTTACAATCATGGTGGAAGGTGAAAGGGAAGCAAGGCACATCTTCATAAGGTGGCAGGAGAGAGAGAGAGTGCAGGGGAAACTGCCACTTTTAAAATCATCAGGTCTCATGAGAACTCCCTCACTATCACGGGAAGAGAATGGGGGAAACCACCCCCATGATTCAATCACTTCCCACCAGGTCCCTCCCTCAACACATGGGGATTACAATTTCAGATGAGATTTGGGTAGGGACACAGAACCAAACCATAGGAGGGAATCCGGGTGGTGTACCACAGCATTTGCTGCAGATGTATATGTATATAAGACTGATCTTATATTTATATAGATAATATGTATCACACAAAAGAGTAGTACCCATGTTTTTATTCATTTTTCTGTAGACTCGGGGTCTCGCTTTATTGCCCAGGCTGATCTCGAACTCCTGGACTCAAGTGATCCTCCCACCTTGGCCTCCCAAAGTGCTGGGATTACAGGTGTGAGCCACCACTCTCAGTCAGTTATCATCTAAAGAACTTCTACTTCTCAGTAAGAACAAGACACAGAACCCAACAGAGAACTTTGCAAAAGTTATAAATAGGACATTTTCAGAAGAAATGCAAATGGCCAATATACCTAAGTCAAGATATTTAACCTGACTAGTGATCAGAGAACTACAAATTAAAACAAGATGCCATTGTACCATTTTAAACCATGAGACTGTCAAAAATTTGAAAGTTTAGCAAATATTGGCAAAAATATAGAAAAATAGATATTCTTATACACTGCTGTTATGAGTGGAAGAAATGGTGAAGCCATTTCTATCAGCAATTCAGCTTCTTAATATCTGCAGTAACATTAGCCTATGTATGTAAAGAGGAGGCATTGCTCATATTAGCAAAAAAATGGAAATAGCCTAAAAGTCTATCAGTTGGGGAAAACTAATCTCTGGTATGATTATACAATCTGACATGATTAATGATTACATACTAATATACTTATATATACTAATATAAATATATACTTATAAAAATATACTTATACTTATAAACAATTATATACTAATCTCTGTATGATTATACAATGAAATAATTATTTTGGAGTAATTATTCCAAAAATCATTATATTTAAAAAATAATTATACACGTATATACTTGGCTAAATCACACTGAATTTCAGAATGATGTGTTCTGTGTAGTAAGACTTATATTTTGAAATTACACACATATAATATATATTTTCTATGAGTACATATATAGGTATGTAAAAGCACGGAAAAAGATCTAAAACAATATATAATGAATGTGTAAGAGAGGTTATCCTGGGGAAGGATTAATGGGAAATGATTTTTCTATTTTTTAAAAGCAGAATATTCTTATAACTTACTTGAAAATTAAACATTAATAACTTCAGCAGACACTGTTAGTTGTCACCCAATAGTCATTCCCTACTCTGGCTTTGTTCCAGTGTCTACCTCTGCTTTCTGTGAATGATTAACCGATCGCAGTTGTTCTCAACTCTGGCTGTGTATTTTTAAATATTTAAGATGCCAAAGCCCAGGCCTCACCACAGAGATCCATATTTCATTGTTCTCACCTTGGGAAAATGTTTTTGAAAGCGACCCAGGTGATTCTGATGGGCTGTCGGGACTGTGAGCCACTGGCCCAAAGCAACCGTGCGGATCACATTCCCTTGCAAGTGATGGTGATGGAAAAGTCATGTGGCTCAACCATGGCCGGTGGGATGTGGAAGGAGCCTCTTCGGTAGCTTCTAGGAAAGGCTTCCTCATTGATTAAAACATGAGGCACAGGAAGAAATTTTCTGTCTCCTGTTAGATGTTGTCATGGCTAAATGTGTCATGGCTAAATCATTCACAAGATGATTAAAACCATCATCTTGAGTCCATGAGTGAAGCTGGCTGGCCCCAAAACTAGCTCACATGCTGAGGGTGGTGAAAGGAAAGAGAGAGAGAATCTGGGTTGCTGATGACGTGGTAGTGAGTCACTGAATTAACCAAGACTGGAGCTGTGTTCCCTTGGGACTTCTTATTACACAACATAATAAATTGACCTTATTAAGTCTGTGTCCTACTGATACTATCATATTATGTTGAACCCTATAAAGTTGTTGACATTCTATGATTTTTAACCTATTTTTTAATTTTTTTTTTTACTTTTTTTTTCTTACCATCACTGCTAGTCCAAGGCAGATATCTTCCTGACCTACTTTTATCACCTTCAATTTCCTCATCTGCCAAGTGAATGTTTGACAACTTTTTCGTTACATTTTGCTCCACCCCAAGATCTGTCATCTTCCGTTGATTTCTGCATGTGACAGATATCCATGGAGGTAACTGACCTAATATCCTAGCACAGAGAATCCTAATAGTCCTGGCACACCCTCACAGGTGTTCACCCAAGTTTTAATCTATATGTACAATCTATTTTATCTACATATGGATATATAATCTATATTAGCCAAAATGATCAGCTAAGAAAATCACAGGAGATGAGGTACAGCTTGCTCTGATCGGAGATTAACTGCTGTAACAAACAATGTTAACTTTAGTGGTACAATATAATAAAAGTTTATTTCTCGCTCATGTCACATTCCAATGCAGGGATAAGGGTGGGAGGGTGGTTCTGTTCCCCATGGCCAAGAAAAAAATCAATGGTTCCATTATCCCCCAGGGCCTCAGTGTTCTCTATTGGATCCCCTGTAGCCAGCTGCCAGATGATGCAAAACAGAGCATCCAGCTATATCCAGCTATTCCATTTCTGGGTCAGGGATGTACAGTAATAAAAGCCCATAAAAATTGTTTTTCCTGTTTTCATCTTAATAAAATCACTATGCTGTTATAGTCATCTAATAATTTATGTTCCAAAGACAGCAGTTACTTAAAGGATTAAATGAATATAACTGTATTGAAAGTATACACAATTTAATATATTCTCATAAAAATGGAAATCAAAGAAATGCAAAAATAAAAATTATTTTAAAAATGTTTTCGGTTATTTTTCTTTTAAAATATTTAAATTATCTATTAAAATTAAAAGACAAATTACAGTATTGAGTATCAACATTTTAAATTCAAATTATTTAAATAATGCTGAATATTTTTATTTTTTGAAAATTTAGTTAATTCTATGATTTTTGTAAAATAGAACAATTTACAATTCTGAAGTTCATTGTCCATTTAGTTACTAATGTAAACAATGGATATCATACTTCATGCATGTTTCCTTTATACCTATATGCCTACCAATTCAAAAGTTATGTGGGCCAGGCGCAGTGGCTCATGTCTGTAATCCCAGCACTTTGGGAGGCCAAGGCGGGTGGATCATGAGATCAGGAGTTCGAGTCCAGCCTGGCCAAGATGGTGAAACCTCATGTCTACTAAAAATACAAAAATTAGCCGGGCACGGTGGCAGGCACCTGTAATCCCAGCTACTCAGGAGGCTGAGGCAGGATATTCATTCGAACCCGGGGGGACGGAAGTTGCAGTGAGCCAAGATGGCACCACTGCATTCCAGCCTGGGTGACAGAGTAAGACTCCATCTCAAAAAAAAAAAAAAAAAAAAAAAAAAGTAATATGAATTAATATTGCTAATTTTTAAAGAGTCCATAGACAAGTGTTGCAAATACACATTGGAATATGAAGAAGGACAAAAATCTAGACCCTTCGACTACTGAAATGACACCCATTTTAATGCAAGTATTTATTATACTCATGCTGGGGAAGAATTTGGCAAGTTAATGAATTTGTCTTTTCTCTTCCCCAGCTGCTTCCTTTATTCCGAGCCTCCCTATGCTCAGAAGCAGAAGCACAATCTGCACACATTCAAAGCCTTTGGGTGCAGTTAAGGGTTTCCCTGGCCCCTAAACAGTGTGAATCGTGAGAGTAAATGTTTAGGGTATCAGGTTATGTCAGCACAGAGTTCCAGAGCCTCATGTGTTTGTAAATACACTTATTATTTTCTTGTGCATTCTGGCGAAACATAAGGCTTTCAAAGTGGCTGGTCAAGGGAAGGAGCCCTTCTTGCCTGGGTCTAAGGGCAATACTATTTATGTAGTTCATATTCATGTAGTCCTGACATGTCCAGTGGGGGCCCAACCCTAGGAATTCCCAGAGAAGAGGGCCCTTTGATGTGCCAGATAGAAATATGGTAGATGCCAGACCCTAACTAGCATCTACCATAGAGGTTTAATGTCAATCTGGCATAAAAGATCAAGTATTTATTGAACATATGAGAATTTTGCCTTATAAAGTATCTGAGAAAGTATGATTAAACGGTAAATAACTCACCTCAAATAACAACATGGTACTGAAGGAAGACCAAGTGAATGGTGTGATAACTGTGATATACATGGGTTGCCCAAAGCACTACTATTTGAAAACGTGATGAATATTCACTCAGATTCAGTTCTCTGACCTTCTCCTAATTACTGACTCCTAATCACCGACTTCTACTCTTCTTCAGTCCTCAATTCCCATGACAAAGACTACACCTGCACGTCTTGCCATCACGTGAACTCTCTGCTCTCCAGATAACTTTTAACATCCCACTCTAGCCACAACCTCCTACTCCTCCAACTTTCTTCCTGGCTGATTCACTTGCCCCATTATCACTCCTGTCTAGTGAAGGCCAAGCACCCATGGAGTGGTCCATCTCTCTGATTTCTATATACCAAGAGTACGGCTGGAGAAAATCACTCAGTCTCACAGATTGGAGCTACCGTGAATCACTGGTCACCAACATCAACTGGGGTTTCCATTATGCTAAGTGAAATAAACCACACACAAAAGGACAAATACTGTATGATTCCACTTGCCTGAGCACCTAGAGTAGTCAAATTCACTGACAAAAAGTATAGTAGAGGTTACAAGGGGCTGTGAGGAGGGGTAAATGGGGAATTAGTGTTCAATGGGTGCAGAGTTTCAGTTGGAGGATGAAAAAGTTCTGGAGGTGGATGGTGGTGATGGTTGCACAACAATGTAAATGTACTCAATGCCACTGAAGTGTACACTTAAAAGTGGTTAAAATGGTAAATTTTATGTTATGTATATTTTAGCACAATAAAAAACATCAAGTCTTTCAAGGATCCTAGGCTCTGTATCTACTTAGCCTCTCCATACCTCAATATTATAGAGAAGTCCTTTGATTCTTCTAGAATTATTATTTGTTCATATGGAGTTGGTAGAAGGTGCAACTCTAGGATGAATGTTTGAGACGAAGAGGCTTCTGCAACAGTCAGGGGAGGAGGTGATAAGGACCTGAACTACAGTGATGAAGTAGAAGGGTCAGGTTCTTCTGGCTGGAAAGGTAGGATGATAGGATTTGACTTTGGATATAGCTTGGACACAACTTGATGCATGGCAGGTACTTAAATGTTTTCAAATGAGGAGGTGGGGGAAGACACAGTCAACACAGAGTTCCTTCCTTCCTCCCTTCTTTCCTCCCTCCCTCCCTCCCTTCCTTCCTTGTCTTTCTTTCTTTCTCTTTCTTTCTTTTTTTCTTTTTCTTTCTTTCTTTCTTTCTTTTTCTTTCTTTCCTTCCTTCCTTTCTTCTTTCCTTTTTTCTTTCTTTCTTTCTCTCTCTCTTTCTTTCTTTTCTTTCTTCTTTCATTCTTTTGTTTCTTTCTTTCTTTCTTCCTTCCTTCCTTCCTTTCTTTCTTCCGTCTCTCTCTCTCTCTCTCTCTCTCTCTCTCTTTTTTTTTTCAGGGTCTTACTCTGTTTCCCAGGCTGGAATGCAGTGGCACAATCTTGGATCATGGCAGCCTCTAACTCCTGGGCTCAAGCGATCCTCCCACCTCAGCCTCCCCAGTAGCTGGAACTACAAGTGCCCACCACTATGCCTGGCTAATTTTCTTATTTTTTGTAGTGAGGGTCTCGTTATGTTGGCCAGGCTGGTCTTGAACTCCTGGGCTCAAGTGATTCCTCCACCTCAGCCTTCCAAAGTGTTGGGTTACAGGCATGAGACATTGCACCTGGCTGGCACAGAGGTTTCTAACCAGGCAGCATACACAATAGTAATAATAACATTCTGTAATACTATATATTCACAGCTGGATGTGGTGGCTCATACCTGTAATCCCAGCACCTTGGGAGGCCAAGGTGGGCAGACTGCTTGAGCTCAGGAGTTTGAGACTAGCCTGAGCAACATGACGAATAAACCCTGTCTCTATAAAAAAATACAAAAATTAGCCTGGCCTGGTGGTGCACACTTGTAGCCTCAGCTACTCAGCAGGCTGAGGTGGGAGGATGGCTTGAGCCCAGGAGGCAGAGGTTGCAGTGAACTGTGATCACACCATGGCACTCCAGCCTGAGTGACAGAGCCAGACCCTGTCTCAGTAAAATAAAATAAAATAAAATAAAATAAAATAAAATAAAATAAAATAAAACAAAACTATGTATTCACTGAAGAAGGAAGTTCAGGTTTGTGGGTAGAATTGAATACATTCCATTTTGGACATGCTGTTAATTTTAGGTGCAGGTCAGCCTTGTGGTGAGTTCCAGGAGGTAGTCAAAAGGCAGATCTTGTGTGGGAAAGAGTTAAGGGCGGCAGTCAACACGACTGCTGAAGCTATGGGATTGTATGGGAGAATATGAGTGTCAAGAAGGAGTGGCTAGAACCTTGAGGAATTTGTCTTTAAGTGGGATGAAGAGAAAGCATAGGTTGAGAAGCGAATAATCTGTACAGGAGAAGGCACTCGATGCAGGACTGAGGGAAGAGGTTTGACAATGGTAGACTGGAGGGTAGGGTAGAGGAGGTGCTGAAGGAAGGGCTCCAGGCAGAAATAACAACATGCAGAATTAGTGAGCAGGAAAGCATTCCACCAAAGAAGCCATTCAGTAACCAGATATTGAATGAATTTGTTGTGGAAGAACTGAAAATTTCAGGGATAGGTCAGTTAACATTGTCACTGTGGAAGAAGAGAGGAAGGCCAGGAAAAGGCTGTTTCCTCTGGGGTTACTGTGACTATCAATATTTGGTGGCTTGGGTATTAAAATAATCTAATAGCCTTTGATCTACTTTGCTTAAGCTCCAGCCAAAGATATCTGGTAACCTTGGAGTGTCTCAGGTTTCTAAACATAGCGGTCATCTATCCTCGGTTTAGAGTGGGTGTTCCAATTTTCTCTGTTGTGACATATCTTTGTGCTATGTCCACTACCAAGTGGTTTTCAGATCTACTTAAATCATTACTGTTGTTTGTTTTCAGAGCTGTTTTTTTAATTTTTAAATTTATTATGTATTTTAAGTTCTGAGATACATGTGCAGAACGTGTAGGTTTGTTACATAGGTATACATGTGCCATGGTGGTTTGCTGCACCTATCAACCCATCAACTAGGTTTTAAGCCCTGCACACATTAGGTATTTGTCTTAATGCTCTCCCTTTCCTTTCCCACCTCCCTACGGCAGGCCCGGGTGTGTGATGTTCCCCTCCCTGTCTCCACATGTTCTCATTGTTCAACTTCCACTTATGAGTGAGAACATGCAATGTTTGGTATTCTGTTCCTGTGTTAGCTTGCTGAGAATGTTGGCTTCCAGCTTCATCCATGTCTCTGAAAAGGACATGATTCTTTTTTATGGGTGCATAGTATTCCATGGTGTGTATGTGCCACATTTTCTTTATCCAGTCTATCACTGATGGGCATTTGGGTTGGTTCCAAGTCTTTGCTATTATGAATAATGCTGCAGTAAATACATGTGTGCATGTCTCTTTACAGTAGAATGATTCATAATCCTTTGGGTATATACCCAGTAATGAGATTGCTGGATCAAATGGCATTTCTGGTTCTAGGACCTTAAGGAATAGCCACACTGTCTTCCACAATGGTTGAACTAATTTACACTCCCACCAACAGTGTAAAACCATTCCCATTTCTCCACAGCCTCGCCAGCATCTGTTGTTTCCTGACTTTTTAATAATTGCCATTCTAACTGGCATGAGATGGCATCTTGTTGTGGTTTTGATTTGCATTTCTCTAATGACCAGTGATGATGAGCTTTTTTCATGTTTGTTGGCTGCATAAATGTCTTCTTTTGAGAAGTATCTGTTCATATCCTTTGCCCACTTTTTGATGGGATTGTTTTTTTCTTGTAAATTTATTTAAGTTCCTTGTAGATTCTGGATATTAGACCTTTGTCAGATGAAGAGATGTAAAAAATGTTCTCCCATTCTGTAGGTTGCCTGTTCACTCTGATAGTGTCTTTTGCTGTGCAGAAGCTCTTTAGTCAGTACTCTACACAGAGAAACTTCTCTACTAGCGAACTATAGAAATGATCCCTGAAAGTATAGTCTTTTTTTTTTTTTTTTAACATGAGAAATTGGATGAGGTCATGTTTCTGGGGAAAGGAGATAATGAACAGTGATGACACTGTCCATGGCTCAAGTATCATACTGCAAACATATGCCTGAAATGCGTGGCAAGAAAACAGTTTAAGCTAAGTTTGAGTTCTGCTTTCCCCAAAGACCCTACACCTGGTTTCAAAGATTGACAATTTGGTCGATATTGAAAAGATACATAGAGCTTTTAAAATGACAAACAGCCTTTTAAAGAGTTTTAGAGGCTGGGGCACAGGGCCAGGGGAAGTGGCCCTGTAATTCTAGCACTTTGGGAGGATGAGGCTGAAGGATTGCTTAAGCCCAGAAGTTCAAGACCAGCCTGGGCAACACAGTGAGATACTGTCTCTATAAAAAATAAAAAAATTAGCCAGGCCACTGCACTCCAGCCTGGGTGACAGAGCTAGAGCCTGTCTCAACAACAACAACAACAACAACAACAACAAAATTCACTAAAGAAGAAACCTTTCACCCATTGGACTAGCAAAGATCTAGAAGATTTGTTAACAGTTGGGGCAAGGGTATGTGAAAGCAGGTACGCTCTACAGTGCTGGTGGGAGAGTTAATTGCTACGACCTCTTTGGAAGGTAACTGGCAATATTTGTTAAATGCACTTATGCTCTGACCCACCAATTCTGGACAAGATAATTCAATGCAGCATAATCTGTAGTGGCAAAAGATGGCAACAACATGAAATGTACATCATTAGAAAGTGGTTAAATAATTGTGGTATATCTTCACAGTGGAACACTTTAGTCATTAATATTTGTTTATGCATAAGTAGCTCTGGAACTATATGCTAGACACTGATAACAATGGTGGCCTCTGGGAGGGGACTGGGCTGGGTGGACAGGGTGGAAGGGACTTTTCACTTACCTTTTGTACCTTATAAATGTATTACCTATCTCTACCCATCCCCCAACTAAAGCAAAAAAAAAAAGTTTTCTGGTGGTAGAGGGTGCACTAATAGTTTTTAACACACAGGAAATGAGATAAATCCAAAGCAGAGTCATTAGTCATTATGGGGATTATTTAGAGTAAGTCTGAATTGAAGGCTATCTGATCTTCCCCACCCACCTTTTCTCTCCACAAGGAAAAAGGACAGGAAGGGTAGGCGCAAGAAAGCACAAAGAAGTTACGAAGCCAAGAAACACGTTGATAGACACTTTATTGTGGCTTGTTTGTAGTAAAACATTCAACCCCTCAACATGGATATCTGTTTTGGTGGTTTTTCTGTTGGAGACTACAGCGTGGTATTCAAAGGCTTTTAGCCTCATCTCTTATCAGTCTAGTCAGTGGTTACCTATAATTTGATAGTTCAATGAGTTAGAGGAAAATGTCAGGAAAATCTGGTCTTATCCCAAATTAAGGGCTGCAAGATTTGTGACCCATTAGTATAAAGTGCTTATGTTCAGTGCAAAAAAGGCAGACTCAGAAGGGCAAGCAGATGCCAGAGAAGGACATTTCCTGGGAGATGGATACGTTCTATGACTCAAGGAAGGAAAAGCCAAACTTTAGCCCAAATGGATCTAATAGTTTCCTTACGGTCTTTTTCCTCTCTAACAGGACCAAAACTTCTCATCTGACAGATGTCCATGAGTTGTTTATTTTACTACTAAAAATCTCGGTTCAGAGGGAAATCCACAGGGTTTCTAAGCACCAAAGACACTGACTTCAGCTTCCAGTTTCTGTTTGTCTTAGCATCATGGGTGGGACCAATAGGCTGAGCTCTGGCCAGTGAGAGGTTCAGAGCTGCAGAGCTTTCTTTAGGCCCCTCATTTGCAAATTGAAGTCACTGAGTATGACACACCTTTTCTCAAACATTGTCACATCTTGGGTGGGAAGACAAGCCAGTGCATATTAAAGAAGCACTTCACCTAGTTTTCCACCAACCAGATGTGACCTATTCATTATGTCCTCATTCTGACTCTGTCCAGAGGCCCAATTCCAAGCCAACCCTTGACTCCCTCTTCTAAGACAGAGAAAAGAAGCGCACTCCCTTCCCAATGACCCCACGTGTCTGCATATCCATCCCGTGGTCCTGAAGAGACTGAATGGAAGCAGGAGGGAAAGGGAAGCAGCTTCCTAACCAATTCAAGCAGCACGAACAGGACTGCAGCTCAAATAGGTAAAATCGAGTCATTCAGTCCTACGATCCTGGCCACCATTTCTCTCCCCAGACCCTCAAAGAGAAAGTCACATTTTCTCACCCACCAACTTTGCAGGAGGGACATTGACAAGAGGCAGCTCTGTGCTTGTGAGCACCCGCTCCGCACCGCTCCCCCCACCTGCCTCCCCTGTATCCCTGTTTGGATGGTGGCCTTTCTTTCCCCTCTGGATGAATGTGATGGAGACCCTCTTGCCCATGTTAGCCTCACAGATCTGATCATTTATAAATGTACCCACAGCTTTCAGATGCCTGCACCTGAAAACCCTTCTATTCAGACTACCTTCCAAAGACTCCAGGACTTCTTGTGCTTGGGAGAAGAGACACCTGGAAAACAGGTTTATTCCACAGGTAGCACTTGCCCCAAAGCCATCTCTGAATTTTGGAATGGGAAGGAAGGAAAAGAGGCAATCCTTTTGGTGTTGCTCTAATTCTCTGTAAAAGTCCTCTAGGTAAGAGGAGCTACTAAAGCACGTCCACAGGGAGGGGACTGTACAAACAGGACAACCCGGGTCAAGAACCAAAACGCAGGGAAGGTTTTCAGAGTGGCAAGTCTAAAGTAAAGTGCCTCTTTTCAATGGAGAAGAGTTTCATTTGTTCAGAAATGCTTGGGCGTAAACATCAGTGCACAGGAACATGCACGCGTGTGTGAACACACACTCACTCACTCTGAGGTAGAAAGAACTGGCCATCTCCAGACAAACACACATAGATTCCACAATTTTAGAGAAACATGGCACTTGCGTGAAAAGTCCTATACTTGCCCGGGAAGGCAAGTAGGGTTCAATCCAGCTCTTTCCAACCTAGGGCAGAGCCAGAGAAGTTCCACTCCACAGGAGGAAAGAGGTGGAGGGCATCGCCATCACTGCTGTTGCCCAGCTCTCAGGTTACGTGTTCCTGGCCCCGCTGCCCAAGGTCACTTCCTGGAGCCTGAGCCATGGGCACCCCGGGGGTGGCTTGTCAGAAGCCACTGGGCACAGATGTCTTGCACTACTGCGTCCCCGCTGCTCTTGGCGGCCTGCTGCACCTGCTGGACGAGGGCTGTGGCCCGTGAGTGTTCTTGCTTCACAGCAATCAAGTAGGCAGAACGCAGCTTGCAACATATCAGGTAGGCCCGAACCTGGCAGTCAGTTATAAAAGAGACAGCGGAAAGGCATCCATCACTGACAAATCAAGTACACAGAGCTGCAGCAGAAAGCTCAGGCAGACAGACATCACGTCTCACCTGCTACATTCATAACGGGATTCGTGCATTTTGTGGTATTATAACAACTCTTTCAATATTCTGGACATACGCTATAACACTGTGCTATTTTATAGTATAAAAAGTTATGACAAATAAGCTAAGAATTTAAAAAAGAAGGCAGGCCAGCAGGCAGTCTGGTCTCTGTCCACTCCCTCTAACACTCTCCTCCTTACTCTCCCAGGCTCTCCAGCAGCTTCTGGGCTACAGGATCAGCACTGCTCTCACCCAGAGTTGTGATTTTGTAGTTACTTGGGTGATTATTTGATTGATGCCTGTCTCCTTAACCAGACTTTAAGGGGCAAGAGTAGTGTCTGTTTTTTCTACTCCTGTAGTATTCCTGGTGCATAGCACGGGGCCTGGCATGTAGTAGGTGTTCAGCGAATATGCATTACAGGGATGAATAAACCATCAGAATCCTAGAATGAACACATAGATCCTCCTCTATTTTTCTGTTTTCAGCCTGTTGAATCTAAAGTTTTTTTTATAATTACTGGAAATTTGAGGAGAAAGACACACACATGCAATTGGAAAAAGTCAAATTAAGTTCTAACCCCACTTAGATCTGATTTGACTCTGCCTGTTTGGACCAAAGGCAGCTGTTTCAGGACGTGCGTATGTGTGTATGTATCTCCCAGAATTGCTATCTCATGAATCCCCAGTTTGGTGGAGACAAGAGTCCCTTCCTTCCTGGCCCTGGTCTCCCCAGCACCCCCTGGTTAAACAGTGTTCTAGGCTGGTGAGCAGAGAGGCCTTCACAAGCTGCCACAGAGCTTCTGCCAGCAGTTGCCTTTCTGTCGCAATAATCCCCGTTGGTTAGTGAAGGAGACTCGCCTTGCTTCCTGTATCAATGCTCCATCTGTTATTTGTTTTGGTCACTAAAGTCTTTCTTTCCTCTCTAAGCTGAATTACAGATAATCTCCTACAGCTAGATGATGTCTGGCATGTTCTGAGGTCACTGAAGTGATCCAGTCCTGTGCTGCTTGGGTATCCACTTGCTGCCCTAGGATGTTAGCTCTCCCCAGGCCTTGAGCTCCCCTTAGCATCTACGTACGCTAAGCTAAATACATCTCACAAGTTGGCAGGCAAAATTCCTACCAAGAGAAGAGGGACATTTTGCCAGAGAGTCAGGAATGGAGTTGAATGAAGCTGTTTTTCTGGCAAGCCCCCATGGCCTCAGGTCATTTAACTGCGTTAGACAGCTGCTGAGAGAAAAACACCTGAAAAAGTAATAAGGACTATCTCTACTTTAGTGCATGTCTTTCCCAGGAAAGAGTCGCTGTCCTGCGGAGTGGGAGGCTCCGTGAAGGCTTGAGAAAGAACTGCAGTCTGGGAATCAGAGGATCTGGGCGTCTGTCCTGGCTGTTGGGTCCTCAATCTGACTCTAGAAAAGTAATTCTCTACATTTCAGGATGTCAGAATTTCATCCTTTCCAAGGAGTGCATCATGACGTTACAGAAATAAATGAAGAAATGTTTAGAAGTTGTTCTCCTTAACCCTGGAGACTGAAAAATGCCCAGTAAATTCAGTCCCGGGATCAGCAATACGGCCATGGGAAGCATGTAAGAAGCTCTTTGCCTGACGTCAATTTTCATCACAGGGGACTCAGCTGTCAGATATTTTTCCTGCCGCTGGCCAGGGCAGCTCAAACTGGCTTGGCTTTCTCATGCCCCTCCTGGCTTGGAGCCCTTCCTGCAGATGGCAGAAGGATCAATCCAGTGGTCAGCCACAAATGGGGGCATCTGGGAAGATTTTTATTCTTACTGGCACTCCTCCCAAAGGCAACGGGAAGCAAAGGTTCACCAATTTCCCAAACAGGGACGAGTTCTTTGGCCCCTGAGGAGAGGTTCATTCTGGAAACTGAGACACTGGTGGACATTGTTGGTCAAAGCGTGGGGTGGGGTTTTTTTCTTACTGTACCTTTTTCCCTCTAGGATAAAGAGATACCTGCCTACTCTGGGAACCTCATTCCATCAGTCCATCCAAAGATGGAGGTGAGGTGAAGGATTTCCTAGGGATCTCTGAGAGAAGACATCAGTTTAAAATGGAGATTCAAGAGCAGCCTAGGACACATTCGTCTTGGGGATAAAGACTTGGGAAGGCAAAGACTCATGCAGTCCATGTTCACCTACTCCCCATCTATTCCCTCCTTCCTACACCCCTAACCAAGCCTCGATTCCACCTCTGATAATAAAGAAGCTGAGATACGGGTTGTATGGAGCTATTGTAGGGAGCAAGGGATAAAGGTGACAAGGCAAGCCTGAGACACTATTCATTAGCATCACCAGGTTTGGAGACAATTCAGCTCACCTTGTTGTCATCATTGTGTATTGCCTGGATCAGGCCCTCCAGCTCCTGTACAGAACAGAAACAGCAATGTGAGAGGGAGAAGAGTTCCACAGTCTGGGAGCCAGGGCCCAACCCAGCCTCAACCCAGCCATTCTGACTTCAGAATGAAAATGCCTGCCTGACTTTTTTTTCTCAAAGATATGGGGTCTCACTATGTTGCCCAGGCTGGAGTGCAGTGGCTTTTCACAGGCATGATCCCACTATTGATAGCACAGGAATTTTAATCTGCTTCATTTCCAGTCTGGGCCAGTTCACCCCTCCTTAGGCAACCTGGTGGTTCCCTGCTCCTGGGAGGTCACCAAATTGATCATGAACTTAGTGCAGGCACTAAGTTCTAACACTAAGTATGTATCGGCATAATAAACTATAGTACAGAACTCCTGGGCTCAAGTGATCCTCCCGCCTCAGCCTCTAGAACAGCTGGGATTACAGACATGTGCTGCCACACCTGGCTGACTCTTCTTTGTAAACGCAACTCCTGCTTTAAGAACAAGAAAGAAAATTTAACCATAACACTAAGCTTCAGAATTTGGGGAGAAGGACAGTTCCCAAGAGGCCTGTCCACGGCCTTCACAAATGGATGTGGTTGTGTTCACTCCAAAAAGCCACCATGGGAGGACAATTCCGCAGGTAACAGGCTTCAAAGGTCATCTGCTGGCCGACCCTGACCTCCTCTACAATTGTAGCTTCGAAGAAGCTCAACTCCATAGACACTTCCAGGTGCAAACAAATTTACACAGTGGGATATTGAGGGCCACCCTGGGTATAGACATCATCTCCATAAATTTTCTTTACAGGGAAGGGTCAATTAGGGTGAGGCCATTATTGCAGAGGGGTTCAGAATGATAAAAGGATCTTGTAGAGTTTCAGGCACATTATGGGAAACAGAACAATAAAGACAGGGATGTGAAGACGCTGAAATTGATGGAGGAGCCAAGAGGTACGAGAGGGAGCGTGCCTGGGGTGGAATTCTCTTGAACGCTTCCAGGCAGTTGAGGAGGATGGTGTCCCCGTCACTTTTGGCTGCCACGCCTGACTCACTGACACACTTGAGCAGTTGCCGGATCTCACTGTATTTCTCCTTCTCCACCAACTGGCGGGCAGCTCTGCAGTAGGTCATGGCAGCATCTAGCTGGAAGTCCTAGAACAGAACACGAGATGATGGGCTTAGGAGCAGGAAACGTTAACAGTGGGGAGGGAGGCAGCATTTAAAAGCTCTCACTATGCTTGGTGTAGATAAGCCATATTGATTGTGGTCACAGTAGAAAACATAAATAGACCAAACGAAAAGCAAGCATCAATTCCTCTTTGGCGTCAGGTAGAACTTTAGGAAGCAACCCCAAAAAACTGCAGCCAAGTATCTAAAATGATACATTTAGCTTGCTGCGGTGGCACTCACTGAAAATATTCTTATCAAAATCCTAAGACGAGTTCATTTTCTCTCTAATAAGTCTGCTTTTTCTTGAGAAATGGGCATTGGGGGCTGGTATTTGCTACCCTGGACACCTGGTGCTCTGTTAAGAGGTAGTCGACTTAGTGTTCAGAAACAGACCCATTCACTGAACGACTCATTCGCTGAAAACTGCCAGATAAACACTGTAAATCTGGTCTAGGAGAACCCTTATGCCACAGGGCCTGGGTGGAGCTGCCCCTCTGCCTGCCTACCAGGGTATCTGTGTATAGTGAGCTCTGTCCAACACTGAAAATAGATGGGAAGAAAAACACCTGACTAATCATATATGAAGCCATTGATTACTGACACACGCACAATGCATGAATACCCTGCCTGCCCTAAGCTGCCTGCTGTCAGCTCCTGGGGTATCTGCATGGAGCTGTGTGGTGGTGGGCAGGTCTGTAGAGACTCTGCCCCTCATGGTCTCAGTGCCCTGCTCCAGCCCCTGCTCCAGTGCCACAGCCGGACCTGTGTCCTTTTATCACAAGCAATAGAAAACGTATTCCTCCAGCCAGCTCCTATACAGACCGAGAAAGGGGAACAGCCCTTGTGGCCAGTGGAAAGCCCCTGGCCAGCCCTCCAGCCATGCTCCCTGTGAGAACGAGCAGTGTTTCTCAGGGAAACAGCTATGGGGAACTGTCTGAGACTTGGCTCCTGGTATTTATTTGGTAGCTTTTGATGAATTTGTCGTGGGTTACTTGGCTTCTGGCAAAGTGGCCTAGAGTCTTGAATTTGACCCAGTTCTGTAATAGTCACCTCCTTGATTTCATCCCTAATGTGCGTGTAAATCTACTTTTCTTGGGATAAGAATTTCCTAAAGAATAATCTCTCCGGGAACTGTGGTCAGGTGCTGATTGTCCTCAGTATGATTTGAGTAATCCAAGTCATACCTGCAGAACACGGAATGCAATTCCAAAACCATCTTCTACATTTTTCCCTCCCAGCATGACCTGAAAAGGAAAGGGAATCATGCTTAAAAACATAACAATTACTAGAGTATCCTCTTGACCAAGAATGAAGGCCCCTATTTATTCAATTATTCAACAAATATTCGTTGAGACCCTGCTAAGTGCCAGGCACTAGGCATATAAGAATCATCAAAATGGACTTGATCACCAGTCTTCAGTGGCTCATATTCTAGTGGCGAGGCAGCCATCAAACAAACAACTGAAATAACACTAGACAACTGCAATTATGATAAGTGTTCTAAAAGATGACAGTAGTCTGCCAGAGGTCTGAAACGCTGCATGTACCTTGCAGGCAACATCCATTTTCATGTGGTTATTTCCAAACAGGGTTGGCAGAGGCAAAGTGGTGATTTGAGAGGTCCCAGCACTTTCGCACCGATGCAAGAACCTGGTCACTTCCATCTGCAGTTGAAGTGTGTTCATGTGCCTGTGATGACAGAATACGCACAGTCCAGCCTCATGAGGGCCCAGGAGTGAGGTGACTGAGGCCAGGAGACTGAGAAGTCGAATAACATGGTGATGGAAAAGGGAAAAGAAATGATGCAGAGGGAAAAGAGACCCCAAATACCTTGTGAGCAGTTATGACAAGACCAAAAAATGGTGATCTCGTGTCCTGCACAGACTCGCAATATTACGGAGCATTGTGGAACCAGATAGGGTCCAGTCATTGAATCAACAAGTATTTATTGAGCACCTATGTGCCAGGTACAGTAACACTGGTCAAGAGAGATGAGCCCTGCCCTCAGAGTTTATAGGCTAGAAGAGAAATGAATAGTAAACAAACACATAAAATAGTTAGCAATTAAGCCTCTGGAAGCGATAAATGGTAGTGGTAGAGCGTTTACCTCAGATGTAATGTTCTACGTAGAGGGACTGGCAAGTATTAAAGCTGAGAGGAATTAAGGACTTGGTGTGTTGAGGAGCCCTGAGGAGGCCAGGGATTGATGCTTAGCAACAAGAGAGTAGCAGGAGATAAAGATGGTGACATCAGCAGGGGCCAGAACGTACAGGCCCCTTTTTGCCTACTGTAAGGAGTTTGGAGTGTAGTCTGATTGTAGCCTGTTATGCTAATCCTCCCTCCACTCCCACTCCGCCTACCAGCTCCTCTGTAGGCTTTCCAGGCTTGTACTAGACACTGTCATCCAGGGATGATTCCTTTTAGATTTTTTTTTCAGGATTTGGGGAATGGACAAGAGTAGCTTCATCACCAACAGAAACCTGCTCCCACCCTTCCTGCTCCACACCAATGGTCCCCTGAACCTCCAGCTACCTTGACACATCAGCTGCAGTCATCTTCTTTCTGAAGAACGTGGTTTTCTTCCTTCCAGAGCTGCGGGATGTTTCTTGGAGGTAGATCTTCAGGTGGTCCTTGGCCTTAAGTAGCCATGACAGCTTCTCTCCCAGTTCTGTATATGACTTTGCTTTGTGACTGAAGAACCGAATACAGGTCATGGCGGCCCGAACTTGGTCCTAGAAGAGGAAAATAGATGTTCAGGTCAAAGTAGATCAGGGGTTTGGGGGTGGGGTGTGGATTTCCACTAAGAGACCTCGTTTCCAGCACCTACTCCCACCAGCAGCTGAGCTGCTATTTTGAACCCATCACCCAAAGGTCCAAGAGATCCCGAAGTGCACTGACTGGTGGAGCTCTTCTGTAGGACATTATTCCACCACCAAAGAGATGCTAAAAGAAGATATTTCTGATTCTCCACTCAAATCGGCTTTACTTGTACTTTGGCATTAAATAATTCAATTTCTCTGTCATTTAGTGCTGACAATCCTCAGGAAGATTGGGAGAAACATGTTCCTTCTCCCTTCACATATTTTCTCTAAAAACACTAACTTTTCCATCATTCCTTATGAATTCTACATTCATAGCTCATGCTTATCTTGAAACTAACATTCATTTCTTTTTTTTTAACCTGTCAATTTCTTGCTTTCTGAAGAATGCCATTATCGACAGGATTAAAGTCTACCTCCAAACTTAGGATGGAAATCCTAATATTATTTAACAATGCTGGAGAGCAACATGGATTTGCTCTAGGGTCAGCCAAATAGCAAGGCCAGGGACCAATGACAGTCTCATTCCCTCATAGTGCACTGCCTCCCCTGCAGGGTGGGGTATCAGCGATAGAGGTAGAAGGCAGGAAGGGGCTGCCATTACCTTCATAAACTGCTGCAGCTCGTACAGAATGTGGTAGTAGTTCTTCTTCTGTAAATGTTGGCAGGCAGCAATCAAGTACTTTCCCCAGCTCTCCAAGGTTGGATCAATGGATTCTAGCAAGTTCTCCAAAGTGTGTAGCTTCCCACTTTTATAGCTTGGCTGGAAAATGCCTTCTATAAAAACTTCTGGAGGACTCTCCTGGAGCAGGGCAGGGCGAGAAGTCAGAAGTCTTGAGTCTGGTTTTGGCACTGTCTGGGATCCACTCTGAATTTCCTTCTATTGATGAACCTTCAGCATCCTCCCAATGCATTGCTTCTTAATCTTTTATGTGTCACAGATACCTTTGAGAATCTCACTCTAGCGACTGCTTCACTTCTCTCCTTCCTTTTACAGAGAAGCCCCTTGACAGGGTTATCCACCCTCACTGTCTCCAATTCCCTCCTGTGATTTTTCTCTTGAACCCACTCTAATCTAGCTCTGCACCCATAACTTCCACTGAAACTGCCCCTTAGGTCACCAGTGACCACTAAACTCTAAATCTAACAGTTAATTCTTGATCCTCATTTTCTACCTGATCGATCAGCAGCTTTTGACAGAGATGGCTTCTTCCTCCTTGAAAAGCCTTTTTAAAAAATAAATTTTTATTTTAATTGAGAAAAACTCTCCTCGCTTGGCCTCCAGCACACTGTCCTCTCCAGATTTTCTGTCTACGTCTCTGGCTGCTCCTTCTCAATTTTCTTAGCTGATCCCTCCCAGTCTCCCCAGGGCTTAGGAGGAGCCTATACTCTTTTCTATTTATACCCATTCTCCTGGTGATTTCATCCAGGCTCATTGCTTAATATACTGTTGATTTGCTGATGATGCCTAAATCCCATCTCCAGATTGTTCATTCCCCCTGAACTCCAGAACCATACATCCAACTTACATCCAATTGTCTACTCAACACGTCCACTTCAAGATCTAACTGAAGGCATCTACAACTACATTCCTGCTTGTTCCTTGAAACCTGCTCTTTCCACAGTCTTCCCTTTCTCAGACTGTGTCTCCATTCTTCTAGTTGTTCAAGTCAAAAACCTTAGTCATCTTTTCCGTCACACTGCTTCATCAAATCCATCAGCAAATCCTATTGGCTCCACCACCACCATTACAGCACACAGAATCCGGCCACTTCTCACCACCTCCCTCGGACCACACTGGATTCCGCCATCATCGTTTGTCTGGATTATTGCAACATACTCCTCCCTGGTCTATCAGCTTCCATTCTTACCTCTTGTCAGTCTAACGCCCACAAATGAGCCCGAGTGACTCTGTTGAAACCTAAGCCAGATCACGTTATTCCTCTGCTCACAGTCTCCCAGCAGTTTCCCTTCTCATCCCTCACAATGTCCACAAGGTCCTGCATGATTTGGCCTGTGACCTTTCTGACCTTATCCGATAGTACCCTGTCCCAGTGGACTCTGCTCTAGCCACCCTGGCCTTTGCCCTCATCACACCCTCTGCCTGGACCGTGCCTTCCCCATAGATCTGCATGATTCACTCCTTGTGTTCTTTGGCACTTTACTCAGATGTCACCTTCCCTGGGTACCCAGTCTAAAATTATACAAGCCACCCCTTCCTCATCCCTGTTTTATTTTTCTTGTTCTTATTCATAATCTACACTATCTATTTTATTTCTCATGTTTACTATCTCTCTTTCTACTATGGCGGCAGATATTTTTGTCTTTTTTTTTTTTTTTTTTTTAAAGACAGAATCTCACTCTGTAACCCAGGCTGGAGTGCAATGGCACGATCTCAGCTCACTGCAACCTCTGCCTCCTGGGTTCGAGCGATTCTCCTGCCTCAGAGAAAACTAGACCTCATCTAAAAGTTGTAGGCCACATTTGAAGAAGCAGGGGCATTAGCTCTGTAGGAGAGATGGAGCACCTCAGAAGGGCAGCACCTCAAGAACTTCCATGCCATCCATTCATCTATCCACATACTCATTCATAATTGGTACTAGGTCAGGTGCCTGAATATACGGATAAGTAAAATATAGCCCTTGTTGGTCCAGATGGAAAGACTCAATTGTAAACAAACAGTTGCAATCCAGTAGGATAAATGCAGTGCCAGGGCAATGGAGGCTAATGCTGCTTGAGTGTTCTGTGAATGCTCAACAGAGAGGGCCTGAAAGAATACTAAAAGGATAAATAGAATTTTTTTTTTTTTTTTGAGATGGAATCGTACTGTTACCAAGGCTGGAGTACAGTGGCGCGATCTTGGCTCACTGCAACCTCTGCCACCCTGGTTCAAACAATTCTCCTGCCTCAGCCTCCCGAGTAGCTGGGATTACAGGCGCCTGCCACTGCACCCAGCTACTTTTTGTAGTTTTTAGTAAAGACAGGGTTTCACCATCTTCATCAGGCTGGGCTTACCTCCTGACCTAGTGATCCACCTGCCTCGGCCTCCCAATGGGCTGGGATTATAGGCTTGAGCCACCACGCCTGGCAAATATGAATTTTTTTCAGAAAACAAGGAGGGGCAGGGCATTCTAGGTAGAGGAAACAGCATATAAAGACTCATGGAAATAAGACAGTGCGTGGTAAATCAGGAAAATTTGGTTAAAAGTAATTTGATGAGTCTGGAGTATAAGGTACAGATAGGATCTGTGGTGAAAATAAATTAGAGAAATAAGGAGGCCTGATCCTGGTGAGTTCTGTAGCATGCTAAGGAATCTGGAGTTCTTCCTGTGGCCATGGAGATCCTCTGAAGGCCTTTTAGGGAGGGAATAACATGAGTCTATTTATGTTTTAGAAAGCTCAGTCTGGGGACAGTGTGGGCAAAGGGACAAAACACATAGGGAAAAGGCTGGGAAGAGAACGTCTTCCATGCTCCAGGCATTCAAGTGTAATTTTCACAATGTCTTTTCCTCCTCTCCCTACCTGCTTGAGAATAAAGGTAAGATATTTCAGTTCAAGGGTAACTATGATTACAGGAGATAAAAAGAAGGTTTCTTTCCTAGCTCTGGTAAATATAAAGCAAGGGCACTGCTGTCGTCAGCTTATACTAAGCTAATGAAGTAGGCAGCTTAGCTTTCTGGATTACAGCTGTCAGAGGGAACAGAAGTAGGTGATTTCCATTCTCAATTTGTGCCTGGGAGAAACAGCTTTACTGCTAAACTTGTTTGGAAATTGAGGAAAAGGAAAAAAGTTAGCAATTCCACTCCATATAACATGACTTCTACATTATTCTTGAGACCTGGTTAGTAGCTAAGAATAGTCAGTAGCTCAGCACTGGTGAAAACCCCCTGTCTTCACTGTCCTGTAGGGGTATAGTCACAATAATTTTGTGAACTGCTGATTTCACTTGGATCAATCTTAGAAAATATGTCTGTCTGTACATTTGCATTGGCTGCTGTTTTGAATTAGGGTGGCAGAATGAAACTAAAGTCTGCCTTGAGCTCATTAAATTTCCTATAAAATTTGGTACATCTCAGCCAATTTCTCCGAAAGTTATTATGGAACATTCAGATAAAAAAAGGAATGTAGCTGGGTGCGGTGCATGTGCCTGTAGTCCCAGCTACTCAGTAGGATGAGGTTGGAGGATTTCTTGAGCCTAGGAGGTCAAGGGAGCAGTGAGCTGTGATCATGCCACTGCATTCTAGCCTGGGCAACATAGCAAGTCCCCATCTGGAAAAAACAAAAACAAAAAAATGGGTCATGGTAAAACGAAGTCCCGATTGCTTATCAAGGGCTCCAAAGGCATAATATTCTTCAGTGGTGCCTTTGCTTCCAGTGGGAGGGGAGCAGAGGATGGGAGAGGAAAAAAAGTAGGGCACATTCTCCTTTCATCATCTATTTGGGGTTCAACTGTAGGATTGGTGCCATGGTGCTTCCTGGCCCTTGTAGTAACAACTCCGAACGGACCAGCAGCTGGGTCAGAAGCTGGACACTATCCCAGGCCAGCTAGGGAGGCCTGTGGAAGCAGACTCTAAGCAATATGCCCAAGGTCATGCAAGACTCACACTGAACATCTCATTCCAGAGACCATGCTCTTAACCACGATCCGATTCTGCTGCATGTTTTGGGAGAAGGAATGAAACGTGCCTTTGCTGGTGAGGGCAGATTTGGGATCCAGGCTAAGACTTTTCACACTCCCTGAATAACAGTTGTGCAGAGTCCTCTGTTTTGACCTGGCTCTGCTAGAGATGGCCCCATAGCTCAACACAGGGTTAAGTGTCAGGGGGTTATTGTCCCCCTTAAGGCTGAGTGGTCCAAGCCAGAGGAGCAAGGCAGGCACTGCCTTTTTGAGCTGTGTCCGTATCCCACCTTGTTGAGAAGGTGCAGAAGAGCTTCCCGCAGGCAGCTGTGCCTCACGTAGAAGCTGATGATAGCCAGGTTGGTGCTATAGTTGTGCAGGTAGAAGAGGCATTCCTGGTAGTAGGTGTTGTTCATGATTTTCCCTTCAGGAATCACTGCCAGAGAAAGGCTCTGCGTCCGAAGGGTAGCTTCCAGTTCCCTCAGGGTGGCAAAGTAATCGTCATCTTGCTGACAGCACAGGAGAGCGAGAGAGAAAAATGAAACTCAAAAAGTTCTTGGCAGGCACTGAAAATATTGCTTACAAAGAATGTTTAACAATGTGGAAAAATGTTCACAATGCAGTGTCAAAGGTAGAACAGGCAGGATACACAATTCTACATATTATGATATGGTACAACCCCGATTTCATTAAAACACATAACATAGAAAATTCACCAGAATCTTAACACTAATTAGTCTGTGTATGGGATTATATGTCACATGTCATTTTTATCTTTTTAAACATCGTTTCCTTTTTTTTTTTTTTTTTTAAATGCATCTATTACTTATCTAACCACATATAGTTACTTATCTAACTATATGTGATGGAAAAAATTTTTTTTAACTTGGTTGATGCTAAGCCAGGACTGACACTGTTAGCTGAATTTCTGCTGATTCTTTTTCCAGGTCATTGCTATTCCTGGGCCTCCCTTCCTGAGCCAGGCACTCTTCCTGCTTTGCTCTTACCAAGGATACGAGGGGCCTCACTGTGGACTCCAGGTACTCGACTACATCCTGCACCAGTCTTGAGCCATGATTCAGCTGATTGAGGTCAAACGGAGGCTTCAGACAGCGACTGAACTTCTCCCGTGCAGCAGTGAGGTTTCCGGCTTTGAGGCAGGCCATGCCCCAAGCATGCCACGCCCCGGTGGTATCAAGTCCAGTCTTTGTGGAGACCTGGGAGAAAAATTGCCCCTTTTAGTGAGGGCCTAAATGTCCCAAAGACCTATTCTATTCCCAAGTTGCCAACCACCTCATCCCCACTATCTGCCATTACTCCTTTGCTGGCAAACTAGTCATGCCCCCGATTCTTCCCCATGGGCAGGACAACTGAAAGATGGCAATATCTGTTTGCAAGGCTAAGCAAAAGCAACTTGCTACAGTGGGGTGGAAGTAAGCTTTGTCTTTGTCTCACCTCAACGCCCAGTTGGTAGTACTCGGCTTCCAAAAGCTGGTTCCTTAGCCTGGTTACCGCGGCTGGCTGCAAGATCTGACTCAAAGATGGCACGTGGCGATAGGCAGCAGCAACTAAAATATTCAGCACGTCTACCTTGCTGATGTAGCTACAAGGAGGAAAAGGGCAAGGCCATGAGGCTCCCTAGAATCTTACTTAGAGTAGCCGCTTAAAGGTTTCCTATCCATTTTCTTTTTTTTGTTTGTTTTGAGACAGAGTCTTGCTCTGTCACCCTGGCTGGAGTGCAGTGGTCCAATCTTGGCTCACTGCAACCACTGCCTTCTGGGTTCAAAAGATTCTTCTGTCTCAGCCTCTCCAGTATCTGGGATTACAGGCACCTGCCACCTTGCCCAGCTAGTTTTTGTATTTTTTAAATAGGGACAGGGTTTCACCATGTTGGCCAGGCTGGTCTTGAACTCCTGACCTCAGGTGATTCACCCACCTCGGCCTCCCAAAGTGCTGAGATTATAGGCCTGCTCCATTTTCAATATGAAAGTGATCATGAGAATTAAGAGATGCATAGCATAGTTGCCATGAGTGAAAGCTCTGGAGTCAGACTGAATTCTGGCTCTATCACTTAGTAGCTCTATGACCCGGGGCGAGTTAGTTAACCTTTCTCTGCCTTAATTTACTCAACTGTAAAACGGATATACAGTCATAAGCCACATAATGACGTTTCAGTTAGCAATGAACTGCATATACAATGGTGGCCACATAGGATCATAATACCATATTTTTACTATACTTGCTCTATATTTAGCTACACAAATACTATAGTGTTACAATTCCCTACAGTATTCAGAACAGTAACATGTTGTACAGGTTTGTAGTCTAGGAACAATAGGTCATAACCTAGGTGGGTAGAAGGCTATACCCTCTGGGTTTGTGCAAGTGTACTCCATGGTGTTTGCACAATGACGAAATCACCTGACAATGCATTTCTCAGAACATATTCCTGTCATTAAGCAATGCATGACTGTGATAGTGGAGTTTTAAGGATAAAATGAAATAACCCAAGTAAAAGGGCTTAGGATAATGTCTGGAACTTTTCTGGCACTTAATAAATGTTAGATATTAATGTTTGGTGTGGGGATGCTCAAGGGTATTTGAGGCAAGGCCTTTACACTGAACATTGGGGGCTTACAAGTGACCCATCTACTTTTTGGTCCTTTTGAACCCTCTTTTGTGAGTGAGAGAGCATAGATTCAGTATCAATGGCCTGTACTCCTCGTCAGTGCACAGGCCACATCACTACCATTCCCTGAAGATGCTGCTGGGTGGAGGCATTCTGGTCCTTCACTCTTATTTTAGACTTGACATCTTCACTCTGGGCTAAGGACGGGCCCTCATTATAGACTAGTAGGGCTGCCTTCTGTGGTCTCACCTAATGCCTGTAAAAACCTTATAAGGACAGAAAGCCCAGAGGGCTGGATTATACTATCTGGTGCTACTGAGACAAGCCTACACTCAAGGTTCCTGAATATTGTCTCATAACTGCAGCAAAAACCTCTGTGGATCCTGAATTATCCACCAATTACCTAGAAAGGGATTCTGTACATCAGTGAGTCTTAACAATGTAGAGATGGGGGAGAGGAAAGTATAGTGTATAAAAGCATCGGTACTCATAATATTTTTGCATATTTGGGAAATGAAAACATTTGAAGTAGGTGGTGAGTTTATTTTTATGTTTTTAGAGACTGGGTCTCACTACATTGCCCAGGCTAGTCTTGAACTCCTGGCCTCGGTATCCTCTTCCCTCAGCCTCTTGAGTAGCTGGAATTACAGACAAGAGCCACTGTACCCAGCTGAATTTTGTTTTTAAACCTATATTTATTTATTTGTTTGTCTATCAGAAGGGGGTATGAGTTAAAAACATTAGAAAAATACTCTGAAAACCAAGAGTTTGTAACTGATTTGCAAGGCAACACGTGAGGAATGAATTCACTCCCATTAGCAAACTGGCGCAAAGGGAAAGATTCTTAGAGTGGGCGTGTCTGAATGCAGGGTCAGAGAAACGGCTGTTTAAACAGAAACCATTGCTGTAAACTGTCAAAGAAGCGCATGACATGTTGGGGTGAGTGAGAATCTGATTAAAGTGAGGACTTCCTTACTTTCTGCTGCCCTCCGCCTAAAAATGGATATTTCCTCTATCTATATTACATTTTAAAGGAAATACAGGACTTGATGTGAAGTTTTTTTTCCCCCAATCTAAGTATCTTTTTCTTTTTTCATTTACCTTACTGATAGTTGAATATATTTTTATTTTTGCCTTAAGTCTTTTTTCATGTTTCCTTTGTTTTCCACCTTTTGGTATGTGGAAAGGTTTCCGTTTTTTTCCTCCTATCCTTTTCTCATAATTAGGTAGATTTTTGATTCTTTTCATGGTTATTTCAAAAATTTAACACATATCTGTTTCTTCATTTATCAACTTGAAAAATGATGTAGAATCTATTGCCTCTTGATATAAAGGAATCAGATTAGTTCCTTTTCACTTCCTTCTACTTTCTGTTTCACCTCCTCCTGCTTTTCTCCACCTTCTAGTTTTTGTTACTAAAAATAATACAAATTACTAACATTTTCGGGATACACAGTATATACCAGGCTTAGTTCTTCACCATCTACATGGATGATCTCATTTTACCCTTGTAACAGCCCCATGAGATCAGTATTACCACCCCATTTTATAGAGGAGGAGACTGAGGCCTAGAGGGGTTAACAGAGCTAGGAAGTCATGTAGCTGGGATTTACCATGCTCTATGCTGGCTGCTGAGTTTGTAGATAAGTATTCCGAGCAAATGTCTGAGGGAGGCAATGATACTGCAAAGACAATTATGCTCCCTTCTCCCAAATTTGGTTAGGACTGAGTGCTGGGAACACACAATATGAGTCACACATCTGAGTGGATAAGCAGGGAATTAGGAGTTTTCATTGTCAGGTTAATGGATGGAGTCAAAGCAGGTTGTACAGGAACCCGAGGGAGGTCTAATCATACCTTTTCCATACACACTTCTACTTTATGACCCAGGTTCCTACTTGTGACACAGGAATAGATCAATTCCCAGAGTGCTTTTAAAAATCTATCATCCAGAACTCACTGAAGTCACAGTTTGAATCTGGTCAGGATTGGAGTAGAGTTTTGTTCAAGGCTAATCACCGGATGTTCAAGGAAGACACATTTTCTTTAAAAGCCTGAAAGTCCCACAGAGACTAAAGGTGCTTCCCTACATTAACTTTAATGACAAATTAACCAATGAAAGTCTTTACTTTCTTTCTGACTGGGTGTAGATAGAGTAAATTCTGCTTTGAGGATCTGCTCTGAAAAAGAAAAGGATGTCAGGTAGTACGGGGAAGAACACTTGTGATCTGGCAACACCATTTCGTCGACATTACAGAGATGAAAAATCTTTCAGCATGTCTTGTCAGAGGGGATGATGAGATAAAAAAAATCATAGTGAGGTCAGAAAAAGCAGCTGGCTAGAAACTGCTCCTACGTACAAGAATAGACTCATTGCCCTCTACCTGTCACAAAGAGCCAAGTCTTGGCTCTGGCCGGCTTTGACGAACATCATCTTGGCGCTGAACAGCAGCTGCTTCATGATGTCCGTGAGCAGCCCAGCATCCACCTCCGGGTTGGTGAGGCCCTTGGAGAGCCTGCAGCAGTGCTCAATCAGCTGGTGACCACAGGCAATGCTGTCCCGGTGCAGATTCAGGATGGCAATGCACAAGGAGGCACTGGGGGCCTGGCCGGGGTGGAAGAAGGGAGAACACACGGTGAGTCCAGGGGCCAGAGCATTCTCCAGAGGCAGCTGGGTGGCAGAAATTATCCTTCCCCTTTCAAAAGGCTGAAAGACCCTGGGAGAAGGAACCAAATTCCACAAGAAAGCAGAAGTGGAACTAAACAAATTTCAGATATTCTAAGTAGCAATGCCAAAGCTCTGGCTTTTAGGTTTTGTCATTTTACTGGGAAGAAGGGCACTGTGTCCACCTGTTACCTACTTCTTTATTTTGTTTTTTTGGAACAGGGTCTCACTCTGTTGTCCAGGCTGGAGTGCAGTGGTGCGATCTCAGCTCACTGCAACCTCTGCCTCCCAGGCTCAAGCAATCCTCCCACCTAAGCCTCCCAAGTAGTGGGGACCACAGCTGTGCGCCACCATGCCCGGCTAATTTTTGTATTTTTTTTTTTTTTTTGTAGAGACAGGGATTTCACCATGTTACCCAGCCTGGTCAGCAACTCCTGAGCTCAAGCAATCCACACACCTCAGACTCTCAAAGTGCTGGGATTACAGGTGGGCACCACTGTGCCTGGCCTTGTTACCCAGTTCTTGACAATGTCCATAGGTCCCCTCCTTTTTCGGGTCCACTAGTGCAAGTCCTTATTGCTGACTTGGACAACAACGGTCAGCTCACTTGTCTGACCACCTACAGGAGTTGCTGCTTTAAGCCATGGACACACTGCTGCCAAATGAATATTCCCACAGCACACTCGGAAACCTTTCATAGGTCCCTGATACCTATCAAGTAGACAGTCCTTACTGCAGAATGCAAGACCCTATATATAAATAATCCTTTTCAAGCCTACCTTTTATGAGCTCTCTATTGACTCTATTGATTCTATATTCCCTTCAAATTAAACAACTTCCACTTCTCCAATCGTGCCCTGCAATTTTGGGCATGGTGTCTTTGATCAGATGTTTTAATTTTGTATTCTTTGTCCTTCCCCATCCCCACTTTCCTCATGACCCCCAGCTTTCTGCTTGTCACACTCCTACCATTCTTCTAAAGCTCATCTTAAATGCTACCTCTTCCACGAAACCTTTCCTGGTCTCCCCTTGTGCAATTCCCAAGATGTTCATTATTTTCTGCGTTAATGGATTTACTGGTTTAGCTCCCATATTATTGCACTATAAACAAGTAAAGGCCAGGTGTGTTCACCTGCCTCTATATTTCTCGTCATACTACTACACATCATAAAGAAACTTAAGTGACCATTGCATTTTATTGCTATTACCTGCTCATAGTAAAATTCACTTCGCACCAGCTCATTTTCCTCCTCTTTGAGATCCAAAATCCATTCTACCTCATCTGCTTTGGGGACTCTCACCACAAACGAGTATGGAGGGCTTTCACTCTTGGAGCTGTCTAGAGCTGAGAAGAGAAATACCATTCATGTGTCATTCACAGGCTGGCAGTTCAGTCTAACCCAGTCCTGTGAGCTGGCATGAGTTGCAGGTAGGCACTTGCCTGCTATCTCAGGGCCCTTTCTCTCTCCTTGGTTCCTTTTGTTTGCTTTAGGACACCCTACTAAGCACCTCAAACTGTCTTCCCCAGGCGTAGACCTGGGGTGAGAGTTACAGCATTTGTCACATAACCTTCTTGCTTCACACAAGAAACCTTAAAAGGGGTGTGTTTCTCAAATAAATGGCTGAGCCACTGGATACTCTAAAAACTAACCTGTTGTGGAGAGTTACAGGCCAAACTGTTAACAGGGATTACCTAGGGGTAAGGAGGGATCATGGGGAGGTAGGATGGTAAAGGGAAACTTAAGAAAAACTAAAATCAAATCACGTACTAAAAGTTAAGAACCAAATTATTTGGTTGCTGGCCTTCTCAATGCTAGAAGCTAATGGGCCAGTGTAATAGGTTAATATGATGAACTTCAGAGGAAACAGGCTGATAGAAATGCCAAGAATTTGCTTTGGCAAACAAGTTGGATGGAGTGCATTAACTGGACAAGTATATCAGTCGCAGCTGATATGCTGAAGATAGAGTTAACTTAAGTACACAAATGAAGAGTCACAGAGAATGGGATTTGGCCTTACCTTCTGGTTTTCCTGAAGGCTCCTCTGGTACACTGAAAAGAGATAAAGATAAATTATTAAATAAATGCCTGAGTCACTTCTTTGTTTTGAGCTTAGTAGACGCATCAACTCACAGTGTCTCCCTGGGACAATGGAGGGCTCTTTGAGGGTAGAGTTGTTGAATGAAAGAGTCCCCCCCATCAATACAAACTGCCTATTTCAAATCTCAGCAGTATGGTGTGTGGGTAATTCTTCCCTGAGGGAGGGAGGCAGTGGTATGCTAGGGTCACGGAAACTGTAGAATAAATATGGTATGTTTTCCTTCCTATGAGATCAGTAATCATTATGGTAAATAATGACCAATAATGTTCATATCAGGACAAACACAATAATGCTATGAAGGAGAACATAAAATCAATTTAAGTTTGTAAATAAAACATGCATAATTCAAAGTAACTTGTTTTGGATGGTTGCTTTGGCCCATATTCCTGGATGCTCTAGGAGTCTTAGGTTCATGCTCCTTTGCTACTAGAAGTAGTGGAAACAATTGAGCAACCCTGAGCCAACAAACAAAGTCTTGATCTGTCTCACTGGAGGTACGAGCAGGTTCTTAAATTTGTTACCAGGTGAATTCTGTGTAGGCAAGTATGGAGGCCCTTCTAATTATGTTACAAGCAAGAATGACTACCTAGATCAGAGTTGATGCAAGCGATGCCTAACCACTCAGCAGGTGTGAACTCCATTTGAGTCCAGCTGAGACCAGTTGAAGCAAGAGAGGCTGGAAAATAGGTGAGCCCGTGAACTAAGCTCAATGGCCTCTGTCTGGGGAAGGGCTAAGGAATCAATGTTCCAATTTCAGAGAGAAAATCATGTAAGAGCCTTGAACACCGCTTCCTCTCACCCTACTTTCTCTCTTAGTAGTTTCTCTGACCAAGGTCAGTGTACAAACACTTCAGTATAGAATTAATGGCATTTCAGTGTGGATGTTAAACATTTCTGGATTTGAAATGCTCTCCATAATGAGACTCCTAGGAGTGTAGGGACCTGGGGGAGGGTGCAGCAGTCAATAATAGCAACAGCCCTGCTGTAGGACACTCACTCTTTGTTGCAGTAACTATAGCACTGATCACACACACGAGCAGGGTTCTCTCTGCAGCCTTCCACCACCATTTTCTTAGTGGAGCAGGAGCTGCATACTAGCCGGCCACAGCGGCGACAATGATGACGCCTGTTAAACTGCGGAATGCCATCAGGAAGAGAAGAAAGAGGGAGGAGAGAAGGGGAGATTGTCATCAATCCATCTATACATGGTATTAGCTGCCAGTGGCTTACTTATTAAGAACACCAAGTGCTTGGGTCTCTATTGAAAAAGGACACACCAGTCTTTGCCCTCAAAAATTGAACATTTAAAAATATCTGTCAGCTGATGGGCAAAGGTGCCAAGTCATGGAGTTTTGCAATAGCTCCTGACAAGTTCTACTTGCGTATGGAGGCAACATGTGAAGAAACAGGAAAAAGTGGTGGGGAAGAAGTCACTTTCTGAGCCAGTGCAGATCACATTTCTACATGGTATTGATGTCAATGATTAAAAGGTATCCCTTTTCAAAATGCCTTTATTTATTTGTTTTCCCCAAGGTTACTTTAGCAGGTGCCATTTGTAACACATGATAAACATGAAGCAAGAATTTTAGGCTGGGCGTGGTGGTTCACGCCTGTAATTCCAGCACTTTGGGAGGCAGAGGTGAGCGGATCACCTGAGGTCAGGAGTTCGAAACCAGCCTTGCTGACATGACAAAACCCCATTGCAACTAAAAACACAAAAATTAGCCAGGTGTGGTGGCGGGAGACTGTACTCCCAGCTACTCAGGAGGCTGAGGCAGGAGAATTGCTTGAATCCAGGAGGCAGAGGTTACAGCGAGCAGAGATCGCACCACTGCACTCCTCTGGGTGACAGAGCAAGACTCTGTCTCAAAAAAAAAAAGAAAAAGAAAAAGAAAAAAAAAAGACTTTAAAAATACAAACACTTAGATATAATTTAATTTTATACACAAATTCTTAATTTGTATCAGTCAATTCAGAATTTCTCATCAGTCTTTTCCAAATTACATACCTTCTCTATACATCCATATTCTGGTGTGTGTAATACAGTAATAATATTATCAAGCCCATCAGGTTATTGTAAAATTTAAGAGAGATAACTTAAGCAAAGCACTTAGTATCATGCCTGGAACATAGAGAGTAGGCAGTCAATAAAGGCCTACTGTTGTCATGATTAGAAACTCTTTCTATAATCTACCCTATATGTAAGTAAACCTTCTATATGGTGGTCTTAAAGCTAGAGAGCAGCTTGTCATGCAAAACTCCTTTCAGTGGCTTGTCATATGTCTCAACAAGTCACAACCAATTGTCCTCCTTGAAGATTTATAAGTTTAAATAAGGAAAATATCTGACTTTGCTTTCCTCATAGATATATATTTTTAAATCTTAATTTTTATTTTAGGTTCAGGGGTACATGTGCAGGTTTATTGTATAGGTAAATTCGTGACTCAAGGGTTTAGTATACAGCTTATTTTGTCACCTGGGTACTAAGCATGGTACATAGCAGTTTTTCTTCCCCGAACCTCTTCCTCCTTCCACCCTCCTCTCTCTCAAGTAGCCCCCGTGTCTGTTGTTCCCTTTTTTCTGTCCATGTGTTCTCAGTATTTAACTCCCACTATGATTGAGAACATGTGGTATTTGGTTTTCCATTCCTATGTTAGTTTGCTAAGGATAATGACCTCTGGTTCCATCCATGTTCCTGCAAAAGACATGATCTTGTTCTTTTTTATGGCTACATAGTATTCTATGGTATATATGTACCACTTTTCTTTATCCAGTCTACAGTGGATGGGCATCAAAGTGACTTTAAAGTACTGCTTCATTTCATTCTAATAGAAATATAGAAATGTTACACCTCTTTTATAGATGAGGAAGAAACAGACACAGGGCAATTACATCAACACTGTTTTCATCAGCATTGAGCTGATGTGGCATACTGGGCAGGTACTCTGTTAACTATGGTGACATGTATTTATTTAATCCTAACAGCTCTATGAGCCTAAGAATGTATCATCCTTAGTTTACAAGAAGGCACATGAGACCAAAATAGTGTATAGTCACACTGTCATTAAGAGGCAGAGCCAGGATTAGAACCCAGGTCCTCTGTCTCTGGAGTCAGTGCATATAACCACTGCTAGGTCACCAGTCTTACTGTTAAAGACATGGAGCTGGAAACAAGATCCACTGACACCTGGTGACTCCTCCTGCCTCTTTTTTATTATCTCATGACAATGGCAAAGATTTTAGAATTCACTGCTATTTGAGAGTGTCTACTACCTGTCTGAATCCAGAAAACACATTCTGATCAGGTCAAAAATAAACCCAAAGTCTTAGATTTGGCAGTTCTGAAAATACCAATATTCTCTTGGGGACAGGCGTTGACTGTAAACTCAGGCTCATGAACTAGAATTCTCCTTTACCTTCTCCTGAGGGTGACAGTGGAGACCGATGCTGCTTACCATGGTGAAGTGTTCCCTGCAGCAGACCATGCAGATACTTTCAGTCTCATCTGGTACCCACTGGTGCCTGGCAGGCGGTGTCGCTGGGGGCACAAATTCCTGTGGGGGCTGGGTTGGTGGAAAACTCCTTTCCCTTAGACTAGGGGAATGTACACCGGAGATACCTGGGAGGCAGAGCCAGAGGTGAGAGTAAAAGGTAATCAATATGCCAGCATACAGATGAAGAGGCAATGATAGGATTTCACCATTTTACAAAGCTTATTGAAATAATAGATCCAGTTAATGATCATCAGTGGCTGTTTGTGTCATAAAAGAGAGACAAATGAACATTGTGTGCCTCCTGATGGACGTGTACACCACCTGCTATCAAGTATACTTACGAAAAAATATTAAGCCTGAATCAAGTCCAGCTTCTAGATCTAATTACTAGTGTCCTGGAAATTCTGGGGATGAAGAGGCAGATTGCCACAGGAAGGCAGTCAGCAAAATCCAGCATGTGGGAAGCTCTGGGGCACAAATGACTAGTCTCCACAAATAAAAAAGAGGTAGGGGGGATAAACAAGAAAAGAGGCAGGGAACCTATTAATTAAAGGCACTTTAAGAGGCCGGTGCAGTGGCTCATGCCAGTACTCCCAGCACTTTGGGAGGCTGAGGCAGGAGAATCACTTGAGGCCAGGAGTTCAAAACCAGCCTGGGCGACATAGCTAGACTCCATCTATACAAAAGAAAAAATTACAAAAGTTAGCCAGACATGGTGGTGTGTGCCTGTAGTCCCAGCTAGTAGGGAGGCTGAGGTGGGAGGATTGTTTGAGCCCAGGAGTTCAAGATTACAGTGAGCCATGATCAGACTACTGCACTCTGGCCTGGATGACAGAGGGAGACTCTCTTAAAAAATAAAAATTAAAAAAAGATTTAAGAGATATTTCGCCAAATGCCAAGCCATGTATGGACATTATTTAGATCTTGAGTCTAGAAAAACCAACTATAAAAAAATCTTGATGAAACAGCTGGAGAATTTTGAATACTGACTTGATATTTGAGAATAAGGAATTATTATTAATTTGTTTCTAGATGTGATAATGGTATTATGGCTTTGTTTCATGAAAGTCCTTACCTTTCAGAGATTTATACTGAAATATTTATAAATGAGATGATATGATATCTGGGATTTGCAAAATTTCCATAATAAAAAGCTCATATAGGCTGGGTGCAGATTATGCCTGTAATCCCAGCACTTTGGGAGGCCAAGGTGGGAGGATGACTTGAGTTCAAGAGTTCGAGACCAGCCCAGGCAACAAAGCAAGATCCTGTCTCTACAAAAAATAAAACAATTAACCAGGCAATGGTGGTGTGTGCCTGTAGTCCTAGCTACTTGGGAAGCAGGGGCAGGAGGAACTGACCTGCAGTGAGCTCTGATGGCACCACTGCACTCTAGCCTGGGCAACAGAGTGAGATCCTGTCTCCAAAAAAAAAAAAAAAGGTCATACACTCACACACACACACACACCATCAAAGCTGCTCCGGCTGCTATTTATACAGATGCATGAAGCTGCTAATATACTTGCAAGGCTGAGCCGTCCCCTCAGCTTGGCTGGTTACCATGACGCATGACTAATTCTCAAAGTATGGCCAGAAAATGCCACAGTTTGTTTTATGATATGTAAAGAGATTTCTTCTCATCTAGCCGAGCAACATTGGCTGGTCACAGAAAAAGAGAGCTGTAAAACATGGTGCACTTAGTAGCACTCAGAAGAAGAGACCTTAGAATCCTGCTCCTTTGACCATTTGGCAAAACAAAATACTTGGCTGAGCTTCTTTTGGGAGTAGGCCATTGTGTGGGTGCTGGAGACCAGGGCACTAGAGGGGTGGTGAAAAGGGCGACCAAGACATGGCTGAGGCCTTCGAGGAGCTTCTGCTTTGTGTGTGACAGTATGAACTTGAGGGCTAAGTACAGTCAATCCTCATTAATACCAGACTGCATATTTGTGAAGCTGCTTATTTGTTAACATTTGTAACCTCAAAAACAATATTCATCTTGCTTTTGTGGTCATTTGCAAACACGTGCGGTCGTGAAAGTTTTGAGTCACCTAACACTCAATACTCAGATTCCCAGCTGGGGTTGTTTCAGCCTCTATACAACAGTGACCTGGCTGGGTGTGGTGGCTCACACCTTTAATCCCAGCACTTTGGGAGGCCAAGGCAGGCGGATCACCTGCAGTTTGAGACCAGTTTGGCCAACATGGCGAAACTCCATCTCTACTAAAAACACAAAAATTAGCTGGGTATGGTGGCACATGCTTTTAATCCCAGCTACTTGGGGGGCTGAGGCAGAAGAATTGTTTGAACCCAGGAGGTGGAGGTTGCAGCGAGCCATGATTGCGCCAGAGCAAGACTCCGTCTCAAAAAAAAAAAAAAAACAAAACAGTGACCAGAAGATGGAGGTGGTAGTGGACAGTGCAGGGTAGTACAAGAAGCTCAGTGCTGGGGCTAGTTGAATGGGATTTGAACTCCAATTCTGGGACCTGTTAGTGGGGGTGGCCTCAGGCAAGTCACTTAACACTTCTGAACCTCCTTTGTAGAAAAAAGGAAATAGAATCATCTACTATGAGCTGTTTTTAGGATTTAAGATGACCATCTATGTGAGATACGTGTATACATGTACATATTTCCCCTAGGAGCAAGAGTTCTGGATTTTCTAGTTCAGTGTGGAGACTTTATAGACATACTGCCACAAATAACAGTAATTGACTGTATGTTGAATCTTTTGAGATATATGTAAATCTGGAATGAACCAAGATAAACAATTAATAACGTTATAACTGACAATGAAAAAAAGAAGCAAAAAAAAAAAAAAAATTCTGAAGGACAGAATAAGGCAAGACTAAACTGAAACATTTTAGTGAATAATCAGAGCCAGCTCTTACCAGGAGGAGCAGCAGGAGAGAACTCTGCCGATGGTGATCTAGGGAGGGTCTCGGGATCTGCAGCCTGGTGGACAATTTCTTGGAGGTGAATCACAGAATCTGTAGAGAGGGAAAATGCTGACAAAATATGGTTCTACCATAAGTATCTTGATTCACCATCCTAGGCATTTAGAACAAAGCTCTGTTGGCTTCTCTGATTGTCATTCCATGACTCTACTAGGTATTAAGAGAATGGAGAAGGTACCTCTAAGCCCATAGCATGCATGTTTCTTAAACGCCTTGAAAAACAAACCATATTTAGGCATATAAGATAATGAAATGGACACTAGGATTCTACAAAATAAATCTAAAAATGCCCAGAGGGAAGTGGAAGATGTTGAAACGATGCCCCTGGAGGGTAGGGAGTAAGAAAAAAGAGCTGGCTGGGAACATCAGTCCATACTTATTTCAGTGTCTTCATTGTAGAATAGGCTGAGTCAGCTCACATACAAGTGATATCTGATGTGATCCTGGGAATAAGGCATATTCTCAATACCAAATGATGGCACTGAGGAGCCCGCTATATCAAGGCCAGACAGACACCATTTCCAGCCTATTTTGTTTTCCAAACCTTTATGTTATTATGCATGCATTGGTTACCTACCACCTTTTAATTCTGGTCATTATTCTACTTCCTCCAAGACCAAGATCGCTCCTATATAATAAAGAGCTATCTCTCCTGAAGTGTATTCGTTCACTCTAGATCAACCCAAAATATTAAAAGGGGTGCAAATTAAAACTAAGAATGCAGCATGGCATTTCTTCCCTCCACGTAGAATCCCCTTTTAGGATGCTAGCAGTTACCTGATCGTTTCTCCCTCTGAGGGTATGGGAAGTCCAGGGCTTTCTCTGCATATCTGGAAAGCAGTGAGTCCACCTCGTCCATAGTGAAGCCGATCTCCTGTCCAACCATCAGCTGCTGCAGAGTCTGCACAGCCACAGTGGCCCAATCCACCTTCATGTTCATAAGCAGCTGCTCCAGCATGAGCAGGGGGTTAGAGGACAAGTGGGAATAGCTGGCCCGGTGCTGCTCAGGCAGGGTCAGCAGAATCTGTTTGTGGGGTAGATCCATAGAGTAAAGAAAATAGTACACAAATTTCAGAAAAAAACTCAAGATTCTCACTGGGAAGGAGAAGGGTGCATGAGAACAAAAGGCGCATAGCCAGCTACCGAAACGGACTTGCAGTTTTTTAGGCAGGAAGGTTGAGCTCCCCACTAAATTCTGCAGATGGTAATTGAGAAGTACCCCAAGTACCTTCACCAGATGAGAGGTTAGTAAACTTTTTCTATAAAGGATCAGAGAGTAAATATTTTAAGCTTTATGGTCCATAATATCTGTCTCAAACATTCAGCTCTGCACATGTACCTTGAAAGCAGCCACAGGTAAAATGACAGTCGCATGTGTGTTCCAATAACACTTGCTTTACAAAAGCAGGCTGGGGACTGGATTTGGCCCATGGGTGGTAGCCTGCTGACCTCTGGCCTGGACCCTCCAGGTATGGTTGAGGTCTCCCTGACCCTTAATGCCACCATTCTGTTTGTTTGAGGCTTTACTCAGAATGAGAAATACAAGGTGGTGTTAGTGGTCTGATGAAACCTGGTACCTCCTATGTCCTACAGGTAAACAATGAATCTAAGTTCTCCTTAGAAGTCACGGTCACTAGGCTTGAAATATGTTCACGGACTCTGTTCACTGCCGGTTTTCAAGGGTTCCCCTATTCAGCTACGGTACATTGGGTGTATCTTCTTAAGGAACATGTTATGTAGTTTAACTCTTAGTAAGTGGGTCAGTGGTTATATTTATGGTTCTCCTAGCACTCGTTCTATTTGTGGGGTAGTATATAGGACTGCCAGGCAGAATAATTAGAAGAATGCCAGAGGGCCCTAGCTCTCCTCAAACTCTGCTTCCCTGGATTACTATTTCTAGCTGGTGGTTTCTTCTATTAATGTCTCCAAGGTTATACATCAAAGGTAAGAGCTTATCTCATCTAATTACATAGACAACTAACCCTCTTCCACTAGCACAGACAAGTTTATCAAGCAGTCGTTTTAAATCCTCACATCAGAAGCCCTTTGGAAGATGTCCAGTCCCTATCTCAAGACCAGTTTTAATTGATCTGGGGTTGAGGTGAATAGCCTGGTATTTTTTTTTTTTTTTAAGTCCAGGTGATTCTGATATATTGTCAGAATTGAGAAGCATTGATAGAGCAGATGCCATGGAAACCATAAAGGCAACTTAAGAGGACCAGGTAGAATTCACTACAGAGGCAGGACAGGAAGAGAATGACAAGTCTAGGAGACTCATCTAGGATACAGTGGGCTGCTAGGGTAAGGATTTCATATAGCACAGGCCAGAGATGGCAGGTGCCTGGCAAAAGAGCCATTGAAAAGGCAAGTTCTGAAGAAGAGCTAGGCTCGCAATCTCTCCCTCAGGTATGCCTTCCCAACACCTCCTTTTCCTCCTTACCTTGGATCCCACATACAGCGCCTGGATTTCACGGTGTCGGACAGCAGTCAGTTGTCCATAGAAGTGAGTGGTGAGGTAGTTGGCCAAGAAGTGAGAAGTGGCCAAGCTAGTGTGCTGGTCAAGGGATTGCTCTGTCACTTCAAGGCACATGGTGGGGTCAGGGATTCTTTGCAGGAGCTATTGTTGAAGGGTAGAAGAGGAAGGTGAGGCATGCAGGAGAGCTCTTAGATCAGCCTTGTTTTGTTTGAGAAAGGAATATTTAGGTTTACGCATCTTGGACTAATCCTTTCTCTATACTCGCTTTTTTTTTTTAAAACCACCTCTGTAGTTTCACAAATGCCATGGCTTTGACAGGACCAGAATTCAGCAGAATTCTGGACTCAGCTGCCCCATCTGGTGCCTAACGCAAGGCTAGGCCCCTTCTTCTCAAGATGACTATAACCAGCTCCTGAAGGACCTGAAGAGGCATATCTGAGATTGCATGGGATTCAACATGAAAACAAAGACATCTGATTTGACTAATCTTCTTGTCCCACCCCAGAAGAAAAATGGAAAGAACTGGGGGCTTACTTGCAGAGCCTTGTCATGATCTCTTCTTTCTAGAAGATGGAGAAGATGCTTTTGATGAAGGTTGATTAAATGTTCTCTTGGAATGGGGTACAGGCAGCCCCACTCCTCACACAGCTCATACTCCTGGAAGGAAACACACATGCCTTCAATACCTTTACATGACTGCCTGATTCTTCTTAGCAGTCTGGAGTCTACAAAGCCCCAGGAATGTCTGTAAGTGCTGATGGGAACTTCACTATGATGAAAATGATTGAAGCAGGCTTACTGTTCATATCACTTTCCTCTTAGCTCTACTATGAAAAAATAGCAGATGACGTGGCAACAGACACTTGGTGTCAACCCTGGGGAGATTCTAAGGAAGTGGGAAAGACTGAAAAGACTCTGTTTAAAGGACATAGCACCCATGCTATAAGAATGGGCAGGCCCAATGTTGTCAGACTTTCAAGTTACAAAACTTTTTAAAAATCATACAATTTCTGTATTTTAAAATTTTGGCAATAAAGTCAACATGAAAAAATAAAAATTCTGTAGACCAATACTACAAAGGCCAAATACACATATCGGTGGTTGGATTCTACTCATGTTCCACCTCACTACCCCAAAACCCCAATTTGTGAACTGTAGATGAAGTTTCAGAGAATAGAATTCCTAGGGCTTTGTTCAAATATTCCCACATAGGGGTGTCTGGAATGTCCTCCCCACAACCCTGCCTAGGACTGCCTTCTTCAGGATGCTTCCTTGTTTCTCAGGCTATGTTAGGTGCCCTGTCTGTGCGCCCACAATCTGAGCTTACTTCTGTCATTTGTATATTATGTTGCAGTCACCTAGGGATGCATCTTACATCACCTCTGTCCCCAAAATGTGAGCCACTCCAGGGCAAGGACAGCTTAACTATTTTTGTTTCACCATCATTTAGCACAGTGACTGGCAATAGGCATGCAATAAGTATTTCCTGAATGAACAAACATTTGAATGAGCATCTATAGTCAGCTTCTTAAAAGGTAGACAAAATCCTACTTAGCACTTGGAAGTCTAATAAACATGAACAGATATTCAAATTTATTAGTAATCATGTAAATTAAAACAATAATGAGATACCATCTTATTGTAAACATTGAAAAGTTGGACAATATAAAAAGGTAACAAGGGGCTGGGCATGGTATCTCATGCCTGTAATCCTAGCACCTTGGGAAGTCAAGGTGGATGGATCACTTGAGGTCAGGAGTTCAAAACCAGCCTGGCCAACATGGCGAAACCCTGTCTCTATTAAAAATACAAAAAAATTAGCTGGGCGTGGTGGTAGGTGCCTGTAATCCAAGCTACTCAGGAGCCTGAGGCAGAAGAATCGCTTGAACGCGGGAGGTGGAGGTTGCAGTGAGCCAAGATTGTGCCACTGCATTCCAGCCTGGGTGAAAGAGTGAGACTCTGTTTCAAAAATAATAATAAAAATAAAGATAAACAAAAAGGTGACATGTGTATGGAATAGCAGGAACTGCAAGTGGGAGTGTAACTGGGGTAAGCGTTTTGGAGAGTGTGTTGATAATATCCTAGTAAAGGTGAGGACGCTCGTGACCGATGACCCAGCAATTCCACTTTGAGAAATACGTTCTCTACCTAATATACACAATGTAGAAAATTTCAGGGTGATGAAATTTATATACACAGGGTGATGATACAAAAGAGTCAATTGTATTATTCTCTATACTTATCTGGATTTTGGCAAATTTCACAATAAAAAAGAATGTGGTATAGTTATTTTTTAAAAAAGTGAACACTGACATGCAGAAAGGGGCTTATACAGCCAGCTAAGGGGTTGCAACTCTGAAAGGAGGATGAAGTGGAACAACACCCAGGAAAATGGTACCTGTGCTTCTAGAATCATGTTCATGACAGTTGATGGGTCCTCAACACAACAGCTCCTCAAGGTCTGCCAGTCACACCACACGGGGGGAGACTGTAAACCCAGAATCTAAGGAAAGACAGGAAAATCCATCAAACCACACTGCAGCTTCTCCTTCCATGAACAAGTCACTGGCATGCCCACAGATGGGCCATCTCTAGATCTCTGCCCCAAAGTCAGGCTGTTAGAACTTGCCAGAAAAGAGAGCAAATTGGGCAAAGATTATTTAGAGAGCAGAGTGAACCTATCCGGGAAGAACAAGCAGGAAGTGAAGGCTGAATATGGCGGCCAGGACTGGGGCCTTTCACTAGTGAAGACAGTGCTCTCATGCTTTCCAGATTGTTCTGGGGTTCACCTGTCCCGTGCTCCTCCACCCCAAACTCCACCCAAGATATTCTTCTGGCTTGAATGCTCTGTGGGATCACCTTTCATACAACATTTTAGCTCTGCATGAAAACTGCCAAGGAAGAATAAAAATAAACCTTTTTTCACCTGCCATTTTCACTGTCTCTGGTAGGGTTCCTGGACTCTGTCTGCTCCAAGGATATGTTGGAAAATTAGCATCTATTTTGTACTTCTTATGTAGCCATGCTTCCTAAATTTGTCTCCCTAAACCTCTTGAGCTTGAACATAACAAACATGTCACAAGAATCTTTCACTTTTGAAATTGTCACCTTCATGCATCTTTTCAAAATAGCTCTTGAAATTTTGCTGAAATTTAAAACAAACTTTATAGAAGATATAATATACAAAAACATACACAAAGGTCAAAAAGACATGTGAAAAAGCCTTTTTGGACCGTAATACACCATTTCAATGTTAATTTTGTTATTTTTACCCCCACTTCATACAAATTTATTTAAAATTACAGAAGTAAGTAACACAGGAACCAGCTAGGAGGCCTCCCTGCTGTCCACCTAAGAACTGAAGCCAGATGCAAAGCAAAACCCAGGCCTATGTTTTCTGTTTCTTAAAGTCCCCCATCATACGAGAATAGGTTGGAGTTGATCATAGAGTGAGAAGCCCATTTCTTTTCTCTTGATGCGAGGGCTCATACCTTCTGATACACCTGCAGCTCCGCCAGCTTCCTCTGTAGCTCACACTTTAGTCCTTCTTGGACAGCCGTGTCTGAAATGCAGTAAGCCAGAATCTCCAGACATGACTCCAGGGGCCACCTGTCCACAAACTGTAGGGCCAGCCGACTTCTCAGAGATGCATCCTTCACAGGAAACAGGTATTGCCAACCTTCCTTGTCTATAAGACAAAAAAGATGCTTAGAGGCAGCAAGCATGGGACCTGAAGAGCTCAAGAGTCCACGTTACTTCTTGAGAAAGGGCTTTCTTCAATTTCATAAAACAGGAGCTTGGAGGATCCTTAAGATGCATGTGATCTTAATTAGTTTTTACACTTGGAACCATTATATGACAAGAAAAATGCTGTATCTCTACCCTATGTTTATCTTTAGGTAAACCTGATAATAGTCATGAGACTTTCAGGAGGAAGAGAAGGAAAGAGAAAGGAAGGAAGGAATAAAGGAAGGACAGAAGAGATGAAGCTCTCCATGTCTTGGCATGCTGAACATATAGGACTGTTTCAGACTCACTTTGTCAGTGAAACTTTCCTTTTCCCTGTAATTTCCACCCTATGCCATACATAACCACTTGAAAGTTATTCCAGATAGACTAGTTTCACTCCCTGGATATTCTCTGTCATCATGACTTAGATCTCTCTCTTCCACACCCATTTCACAGATATGATCTTGGAGATACAAAAAACAGACTCCAAGCAATTAAGACCACACAGCCAGTCAGTGGATTTCTCCACCTTTTCAAGGATGGATTTTCTCCTTTCCAAAGGGAGCCAAACCTCCTATCCGAAAGTCATTCCCTACATCACACCCAACTCTTGCTACAACACTGCTAGGAAATCCTAGTAGTGTCGCAGCTCATTGGCTTTCCACTCTGGTTACATGTCAAAATTTCCTGGGGAGCTTTCAAAGCAGTGGTCATCAAAGAGACCCACAATCTGCTTTTATAATAAAGTTTTATTAGACTATAGCCATGTTCATTTCTTTATATATTGACGCTGGCTGCTTTCATGCTGTACTGGAAGGGCTGGGTAGTTATGAGCGAGACTGTGGCTTACAAAGTCCTGGGCCTCTGGGGATGGGGCCCAAACATTTGTAGTCTATAGAATTTCACAAGAATTATGATATACAGTATTGAGAATACTGGTTATGAGTGCCTGTTTAAAGTCAGATGGACTTGGGTTCTAAGCTCTACTCTACCACTTACCACCCTGGGTAAGTTTCCTAACCCCTCTGAGCCCTGGTCTCCTCTTAATAACATGAGATTATAGTGGGACTTCTCTCTAGTTACCATGAGGTTTAAAGGTGATAATATACCCAGTGAATACCAAGTATTACCATTAGTGAAAAAGGGAGGCAAAGCATTCTGCTCACCACATGCCACAGCACAGCTCAGGACCGCATCCTTTATGCTGCTCAAATCGTCCACATCTCGCCCGTACACTTCAGTGAGCTGAAGGGCCCGGGACCAATCTCTGGCCACCAAGGATTCCTCGAAAGCCTCAGTCAGTACATCTAGGGCAATGGGAGAATGTAGGCCCAGGAGAACGGTAGAAAGACGGGCCCAACCACAGAGATTCACTGCCAGATTCTGCCCCTGCTGCGAGGACTCCCGCAGGGGCTCCCAGGCAGCCAGAAGGAAGGCCTCAAGCAGAGGGAATTGTTCCAGAAGGCGCTCACACTCCCGGGCTACCTGCTCTGCAGCCAGAGGCACCTCCCTGCGGCCACGAAGTTCCTTCCATGACAAGCTGGGCTTGCTGACCTTTAACCTCGGGGAAGCCCCCAGGCAGGCCACCGTAGCTAGGAGCTTTGAGCGAGACTTAAGAAAGGCCAAGGCAGAGGAGGTGAGGGCTGGGAGTGATGAGTCCCTTGGGGAGGAATAGGGCTTTCTTTCCAATGTGGGGTTCTCAGTTGGCCTCGGGGAACTCGGTGTAGAAAGTGGGAGGTCATCTAGGCAGTGGGAGGCATGCAGCTGGGCCAGAGTACCCAGACGAGTCAGGAGGGAGGAGGTCTGTTGGCTTTGCCGGGATGAGCAAAGAGCAAGGGGCTCACAGCAGCAGCTGACGATGACCTGCGGCACACTTAGGCTGAGATTCTCTTGGGCCAGAAGGGCTGCCAGTCTGGAAGGAGAGAAGCAGAGGGCATACAAGGCTTGAATACACAGGCACCATTACCCAGTCTTACAATTTATTTATGCTTATATGAGCAAATGTAAATAAAAGTTCCTAATCATTACACTTTTTTTTAAAACACAAAAAGTAGCCTATTAGACATACTGCTCTGCCCTTTGTGTTTTCACTGAGCACATCTGCGAGATCTATCCACATCCCTCTATAGAGAGGACCCTCTTTAGTTTTTGCAGTTACATAGTATTCCATTATACAGATGAACCGTAACTAGGCTCCTGTTAGTGGACAATGAATTTTCTAATCTGTTGGTACTATATACAAGATTGCAATGAAATGATTTTGCACATAAATCACTTATGTATAATAAAGCTGTAGGATACATTGTCCAAACTGGATTGCTAAATCAAAGGGCATATGAATTTGCAATTTTAATAAATATTGACAAACTGCCTTCCTATGGAGGCTGTACAAATTTATGTCACACTTGCATTCTCTGAGAATGCTGTTTTCCTACAGTCTAATCAACTATCATGTTATCGAATTTTTGGATTTTTGCCTATTTATAAAGTGCAGAGTCACCCATTGATTTCATACTTAACAATATACATGCTAGAGGTATTGAGAGAGAAAGCAGGAAACAAGGCACATTACGTTTTCACAGAGTTGTGTAAGAATAAAAGATTCAGTCTGGAAGAAATCCCCACTCTCTGTATTAACCCCAAGCACCAATGCACTGAGCCCTTGGCTATCTTGATGAAATCATTAGGAAGGCCCATGGCTGACTGACTTGCATGGAGGTGGCTCCTACCTCTCTGGGGGAACTTGTCTTTCAAACAGGAGATGTGACACCAGTTGGGAAGAGCTCTGTTGCAGCAGAACAAAGGGATTTCCTACCTTGACCTCCACATGATCTGCAAAGGTAAAGAACATGGTATTTGTTTGCACTACTGACTACAAGAGTTCAGAGCCCTGTTTCCCAGAATCGAGAAAAAAGTACAGTGTCAAGATGAAGACAGTATTGAGATCCTTCTGTTAATTCATTCTAGGTAAAGGGTATTCTCAACATGAACCTGACCACAAGTTTATCTATATCTTACCACTGCTCTAAAGACTTCCAATCCCAGATGAACTTCAGTGGGCACGTCTAGCCACAGACAGCTAACTCCTGCTCTCTTCAACCCGACTGAAGTGCATGTGGTACTTACTCTGTGAACTTAAGAAAGAATCTGGTACTCATATCAGAGACTCGATTCCTCTGCTGGCCCCTCAAATCCACAGTGGACCACAGGTCTGACAGAGATATTTTTGAGTCACTAATTCCAAGAAAATTAATTGAGTACTCCCATACAGTTATACTAGCATAAAGATGAGTAAAATAGCCAGAGATGAATAAGAGAGGAGGACCTTACAAATCTACTGTTCTTGGCTACTACTGTATCCAGAGTCTTTTAATCGTGCGTCTTTTCTCTTCCTTGGCCTGAACACTTGCAGCTGCCATGAATCTATTGCCTCCTTCTTGCTACCTACCAGGCTCAGAGCTCAAACTTTGAAGGAGAACTGCAGCAAGGGTGCTGCAGTAACTGAAGAAGGTGCCCAAGTAGTCCATCTGTCTGCTGCCTGCTGGGGCCTGTTTGCCCAGGTTCTTCTGGAGGAGCTGAGTCTGGATCTGCACAGGGTGGGCCTCTGCCTCTGGAGCTTTCTGGGCTGCCTGCTCCACCAGGGAAGACAGTGGAGGAGTCCTGGGCTCTGAGAGGAGGATGGCAGGAGAAAGGACACAGGCTTTAGTCTGTGAGTCCAGCTTTGGGTCAATTTCTGACTGGATATGTGAACTGGGCCTCCTATGCACTGCCTGGGGCATCTGATGGCCTGGGCACTACACTTACAAGGCAAATATAAAATCCCAAGTCAGTCACTTGGACAAGTGATTCTCAGCCAGGAAGAGCTTTGAGTCTGGAGTGTATAAAATTACTCTGGTGTATACAGTTCTGTTTTTATCCTTGTCTCTGGGGTGGAACAACTTTATGAAGAACACAGCAATCTTTTGCGGAAGGGTTCATCAGTATTTACTGAGCATCTGCTGGCTATATTTCTCATTCATCATGAGAAAAATGTATCAGCTAATGGAGTGTTCACCATTCTTTCAATTGAGAGGTGGGAAAACAGGTGAAGTTAAGTTATGAGACATTGAGACATGCCCTGGCTAACTAAAGGAATGGTAGAGCCCAGCTCTGGAGTCCAAGCCTCTGCTCCAAAGTGCTTCATTACTCTCAGCTGTTTCCTTTCCCCAGTTCGGCTTTTATTTGTTCCCAAGCAGACAGCCTTATACCTGGCAGCTCTAGTGCCTCTCTCAGTGACTGAAGGACCTGATCTTGCTGCTGGGAGAGGGTGGTGTGGCTGGCAACACAGTCCTCGGTTAGGCTGGGCCAGCACATCTGAAGCAGTTCAGTGATGCTGCACCGTGGAGGGCCTCCTCCCTTTTCTTCCACACTCTCTATGGAAAGCAAATGAGAAAGAAAAAGTAAAGTCTGCTGCTGACCTAATGTTCCAGGTCCAGAAGAAGAAAAGAGAAAAAAGCAACTCACCTGATTTGGTTTGACTGGCTGACATAAGCAGATAATTGAGAATCTTACTGATTTGCTGAAGAACAACTGGAAAACCTCGAATGCCATCAGCATTTAGGAGTACGTGGTCTATCCGTCGACCTGGAAATAGATGAAGGAAGAGGGAATGCCAAAAAAAAAGAAATGTTTTCAGAGATTGGCACTCAGTCCTATATTTACCTGTGAAATTTTATCCTCTCCAATATTAAGGAGGAAATATATGCTGTGCTATTTTGGGTGACAAACAGTATACTTGGCTTACTTCATGCCTGAGATTCTAGGACTGCTGCTGGCAAGATGCCTCAGCTGTCAACAACATCAGAAGATTCAGAATCTCTGGCACTCCTACGGAATTGCTGTCCCAAGCCAAATGGATTTGCCTTGGTACTGCCCTCAGCTGTGAATTTGAGTGGGGATCACATGTCTTCTTTAATTGCTTTAAGTGGTATCTTCACACTCCAACCACACTATAAACAACTTAATGGACACAGATTATTCCTTACATCTCTCCTATACTCCCATATGCTCAGGATAATCTGGAAACACAGTAGTCACTAAATTAATTCCTAAATCAGTATATTGAAGAGATATTTGCACTCCCATGTTTCTTGCAGCACTGTTCACAATAGCCAAGAGTTTGAAGCAACCTCAGTGTCCATCAGCAGATGAATGGATAAAGAAAATGTGATACATTTACACAATGGAGTACTATTCAGCCATAGAAAAGAATCAGATCTTGTCATTAGCAACAACATGGATAGAACTGAAGATCATTGTGTTCAGTGAAATAAGCCAGGCACAGAAGGACAAACACCACATGTTCTCACTTATGTGTGGGATCTAAAAATAAAAATAACTGAATTCATGGAGCTAGAGAATAGAAGGATGGTTACCAGAGGCTGGGAAGGTAGTAATGGGTGGGGGAAGATGGAGATGGTTAATGAGTATAAAAAACAGTTAGAGGCTGGGTGTGGTGGCTCACACCTGTAATCCCAGCACTTTGGGAGGCCGAGGTGGGTGGATGGTGAAACCCCTTCTCTACTAAAGATACAAAAATTAGATGGGCATGGTGGCCCACCCTGTTGTTCTAGTTACTGGAGGGCAAGGTGGAGGGCTGAGACAGGAGAATCACCCGAACCCAGGAGGCAGAGGCTGCAGTGAGCCGAGATGGTGCCACTGCACTCCAGCCTGGGTGGCAGAGTGAGACTCTGTCTCAAAAAAAAAAAAAAAAAAAGTTAGAAACAATGAATAAGACCTAGTATTTAATAGCACAACATGGGGGCTATAGTGAATAATAATTCAATTGCACATTTAAAAATGACTAAAAGAGTCTAACTAGCTTGTTTGTAACACAAAGGCTAAATGCTTGAGGGGATGGATACTCAATTTTCCATGATGTGATTGTTAAGCATTGTGTGCCTGTACCAAAAAATCTCATATACTCCATAAATATATACACAGACTATGCACCCACAAAAAATAAAAAAAAATTCCTTATTGATTGACCTGAACTGTTTCAGTGATTATGAGCTTGAATAATATTTTATTTCAGGATATAAGTATTAGATGAGGGGAAGGGCAGATCACTGGACAAAAACAGCATTGTATAAGCCACTGTGTACTTTCTTTGAAGGTAATGTAAACATTAAAGGACATTTTAACCAACAGCTCAGAGGTGATTTGGAGGGGTGTAGAGAAAAGAGTTAAACAGCAGGCTTGACACTGCTATCCTTAGAACATCTGCTTGCAAGGCTGGCCCTTGGCTGGCACTGTGGACTTGACTGGTAAGAAGTTTCCTATGCTGATATAAAACTTTCCTTAAACAGTGACAGTGGCTCACTGGCCCTAAACTCTTTGTACAATGTGGTTTATGCTGAACACCTGCTTGCCTTTTGGGAACCTGGAATTTGCTACATGCTACGCAGAGGGTGTTTTTGTCACCAGTCCTCAAAAAAAAAAAACCTTGGGTGGCTGGGTGCAGTGGCTCACGCCTGTAATCCCAGCACTTTAGGAGGCTGAGGCAGGTGGATCACGAGGTCAGGAGTTTGAGACCAGCCTGACCAACATGGTGAAACCCTGTCTCTACTAAATACACAAAAATTAGCCGGGTGTGGTAGCACGTGCCCGTAATCCCAACTACTCGGGAGGCTGAGGCAGGAGAATCGCTTGAACCCAGGAGGTGGAAGTTGCAGTAAGCAGTGAACCAAGATTGAGCCACTGCACTGCAGCCTGGGGGACAGAGCGAGATTCCATCTCAAAAAACAACAACAATAACAATAAAAAAATAAACAACAACAACAAAAACAAACCTCAGGCCTTGAGTCTCTAATGAGCTTCCCTATATACAACACCTTGCAACTGCTGGTACAACTCATTGCTGGAGAAATAGGCATAGGCATGCCCTGGGTGACTCCACAGGCAGAGGACTCTCGGAAGCTTGCACCTCGTTTCCTCCAGATTTTATCCTATGAGCCTTTTTACTTTGCTGATTTTTCTTTGTATCCATTTGCTGAAATAAATCTTTGCTCTATGATGATAGGCTGATTCTTGAGAGTTCTTCTAGAGAATCACCGAACCTGGGGGTGGGCTTGGGGACCCCAGACACAAGGGGCTACTCATATCATAACCTATTCACTACTTCTCCCTCTATATTACTGAGGCAGAACAGGTTCCTTTCTCCTCCACTACTCAGTCCTTCCAGTGTTTGGTGCAAGTAGCAAGGACAGGTATGGGGAGTAGAACGTTGCCTAATTCTACCTTCACATACCTGATTTCTCTAAGAATTCCGTATGCATATTCTGCACTATTATTGACCTCAAGGTATGATTTCCCTCCAACTGTGACTCATTCAGTTTTCCCTTACACCTGGATTACAAATTCAAGATGGTCTCAGGTTTCAGGTTAAGTGAAGTTCACCAAGGAGAGGGCATGCAGTCTTAAGGCTCAAATTCCATTGACACCATTTTAAAATGTATATTTCTCCTTTGAATTCACCTATAATTCAATAAAGAATTTCCCCAAATTGCTATGTCTATTTTGTCTCTCAACAGACTGTATTTATGCCATCAGATTGTATGTGACAAAATTTCATAATCCATTCACCATCTGCCTCCTCCAATAACTGCTTTCTTCCTGGACAATTTATCAAGACTCTCAGAAACGCATCTCATTTAAGAATGAAGGGATACAGCTAACACAGCACACTCACCCCGCCTTTCAAGGCTACTATTCAAACGCCGTTCAGCCGTCTCCAAAAGCTGCTTGCAGGTTTTCCAGAGCTGGCACTGAGAGCAAGCTAGGTCAAATGTAGCCATGGCAGGGGGGCTGAGGTCTTCCAGAACCTCTCTCAGGGGAGCAGTGGGCTCCACTAGAGTCGTGCTTATCCAAAAGTCCTCCTGGAGCGTGGGGATGGGGTCTCCAGAGGTGCTGAGCAGCTTGTCGGTCACGTCAGAGATAGAGTAAAACACCATTCCTGGCCACCCAGCAGTGGAATAAAAAGCAAGGGGTGAAAAGGATTCTCACTACAACTTTTATTAGGTAAAGTAGTTACTTTAAAATTGTTTGAGGTTCATGTGCACAGAGTATCTTCTATGTATATTAGCACTATCATTATGGCCCGCTCTTATAGCTTCAAAACAGTGGCATGAAAGGAAGACCAAGAGAAACTCAGAGTGGTCCAGATGAGGGAGGGCTTCTTCCAAATGGGGTCTCAAAGTAAGTTCAGAAAGAATGACATAGACCTGTGTGTGCTAATCAGAAAAGATCTCTAGAACACATTGCTAAAAAGCAAGGTAGACTGTAGTATTGTCCTAAGAGACTACTTATATTAAAAACAGAAATGATGTGTGTATATTCTTGTGAATAGGCATAGAAAATTTCTGGGATAATATGTAGGGAGCAATATGTGATGGTACCATGGTATGTAGAGCCTAGGTCAGTAAGAGTTGTGAAAATGTGGAACAAGAGTCCAACTTCAAGAAATAATGAAAAGATTGGCTCTCTTGCAGTGCATCCAAGGTTGGGAAATTGAGATCTGTGAATTCTAGGGCCTAAATTTTTTTTTTTTTTAAGATGGAGTCTCGCTCTGTTGCCCAGGTTGGAGTGCAGTGGCGCAATCTCGGCTCACTACAAGCTCCACCTCCTGGGTCACGCCATTTTCCTGCCTCAGCCTCCTGAGTAGCTGGGACTACAGGCGCCCGCCACCACGCCTGGCTAATTTTCTTTTTGTATTTTTTAGTAGGGACGGGGTTTCACAGTGGTCTCGATCTCCTGACCTCGTGATCCACCCGCCTCGGCCTCCCATAGTGCTGGGATTACAGGCGTGAGCCACCGCGCCTGGCAGCCCTACGTTTTAATATTCAACTTCACTTAATAGAACAGTAAAACAATATGCTTTATCCCTGAGTAATTACATGGGAAGGAAATAAACTCCTAACCATTTCCTGAAGCCAGAGACAGTGGCCATCAAAACACATGTTAAAAATAGCATTCACAGTCTTTGTTGAAATCACACAGGATAAGCTTAATGCAGAAGGTCGAGTGGTGGTATGTGAACAGCCTGGGCAAGGAGGATGGGCACAGCTGGAAAACTGGATGTACCAGCTTTGCTGTTTTTCAAGGCAGGTGTCCTGTATTGAATTTCTGCTCACCCTCATGAGGAGCGTAGGATTTTGGTGGTTTCTCCCCTTTTACCCCCTCTCCCAGCCACCTCACCACTTATGTTGTTAGCAGGGAAGCCTGACCTGCTGCTGCAGCACTGCCAATGGCCTGTAGAGTTGAGCGGCCACTGCCAGTTCTCCGAATGGTGTTGCTACCCCCATCTGAGTTCTGGTTTTCAATCTTGTGCTCTACTTGGGCCAGTTCTTGGATCACTTCCTGGTAGCGCTCCATGAACATCAGTTCTCCTGAACTGGGCGAGGACTTCAGGTTGAACGTGAACAGCACCTGTCATGGGAGAGGGAGAGTGTGGTCTCACTGATTTAGGGAATGTCCACAGATAGGAGATCTTGCCAACAATTAGACTGTGGCCCTAAGATGTCTTTGTGCTTTGTAGGGTCAGAAGGGCACTGAATGTTAGAAGAGCAGTTCAACCATAAAAAATAATTCATAAAAGTAAGAAAACCACCAAAGCCTCAGTAGAAAATAGGCAAAAGATGTGGACAATTTCAGAGGAAATATATATGACTAATATATAAATGGGGAAATATTTTTTCCCTTGTCAGTAATCTAGGAATTTAAGGAATAATACCATTTTGCATCTATCACAATAACAGAGTGCAAAAATAAATCCTCAGGAGGTAGTGTAACATTAAGTATCACAATTTTTTTGAAAAGCAGTTTGGCAATCCATAAAGCTTTAAAAATGTTTACATCTTTTGACTCAGCAGTTTTTATGTGGAACTTTCTTTTTTTTTTTTTTTTTGAGACGAAGTCTTGCTCTGTCGCCCAGGCTGGAGTGCAATGGCCGAATCTCAGCTCACTGCAAGCTCCACGTCCCGGGTTTACGCCATTCTCCTGCCTCAGCCTCCCGAGTAGCTGGGACTATAGGCGCCCGCCACCTCGCCCGGCTAGTTTTTTGTATTTTTTTTAGTAGAGACGGGGTTTCATCGTGTTAGCCAAGATGGTCTCGATCTCCTGACCTCGTGATCCTCCCGTCTCGGCCTCCCAAAGTGCTGGGATTACAGGCTTGAGCCACCGCGCCCGGCCGAGGAACTTTCTTAAAAAAATAATTCAAAAGGCTTAATGCCTAAACGTAATCACCTTGGCACTATATATTACAACTATTACAAGGTTAAAAATAATCTAAATCTTGAGCAACAGGGTTAAATGCAGCTACTTGATCAGACTATTGTAAGGTCACTAAAATCAAGGTTAAAAGACAAACGCTAATATTAAAATGTAAAAATGCATGATATAAAGTTTTAGATTGGAAATAATCTCAGCTATATAAAAGTCATACATATTTTGGAGAAATATTGGCCAAAAAAGTAAATTTTTAATATTGGTTGTTCCATACTATAGGGTTAAAAGTAATTTTATTTTCTTGTTAATACTTTCTGGTATTTTCTTATATGTACAACTAGTTCTGTCTGTATCCAGGTCAAAAAATAAAAGTTTTACTGAAAAAAAAAAAAAGACCATGGCTCAAGAAAAGGAGGAGAAGTGGAGGACATTTAGGGGTAAAATATCATGGGACTCCTAGTTAATTCCTCTGGATTTGAGCATTAGAAAGGCTGGGGAGGGGCTGGCTGGCATGGTGGCTTGTGCCTGTAATCCCAGCACTTCATGAGGCCAAGGAGGGCAGATAATTTGAGGTCAGGAGTTTGAAACCAGCCTGGCCAACGTGGTGAAACCCTGTCTCTACTAAAAATGTAAATATTAGCCAGGAGTGGTGGTGTGCACCTGTAGTCCCAGCTACTCAGGAGGCTGAGGCAGGAGAATCGCTTGATCCCAGGAGGCAAAGATTGCAGTGAGTCAAGATTGAGCCACTGCACTCCAGCCTGGGTGAGAGAGTGAGTCTCTGCCTCAAAAAAAAAAAAAAAAAAAAGAAAAGCTGGGGCTGGGGAGGGTCCTATCCTCCTCCAAGGATCATAATTATCATTAAAGTGTAAGATCTAAAATGATCAGAGAAGGTTAAGTAAAAATTGTCCTATCACCTACAGTTCCCTAGATTTATTCCTCAACAACTGAACTCACATGAAAGAACAATTCTGACCTACATGCTAAGTAGATAAACTACCAAATACTTTACTACCAGTAAAAGTATCATTAATATGCCAAGAGGGTTTTAAACATTAGAAGAGTCCTGTTTTATGCTATTAAGTTTAATCAACAGTAGAGGATTTCATATTCCTCACAGCTAGAACGTAATCCTCTTAACATTCCTATGAGGTAGAAAAACCAGGTGTTACATTTAACTCCAGTTTTCAAATGAGGAAACCAAAGCTCAGAGAGGTTGAGAGTCTTTCTGATTACCATTCCAGTGCTATTTTCTCTCTACAATACAAATATTCTAGTCTGCCAGCTCTCCATACTTCTTGTATATTGAACTGGCATTCTATTTATTATTGAGACTGGGCATAATGGCTTATGCCTGTAATCCCAGCATTTTGGGATGCCAAGGTGGGTGGATCTCCTGAGGTCAGGAGTTTGAGACCAGCCTGACCAACATTGCAAAACCTTATCTCTACTAAAAATACAAAAATTAGCCAGACATGGTGGTGCATGCCTGTAATCCTAACTACTTGGGAGGCTGAGGCAGGAGAATCGGTTGAACATGGGAGGTAGAGGTTGCAGTGAGCTGAGATCGCGCCACTGCACTCCAGCAGCCTGGGTGACAAGAGCAAATCTGTGTGTCAAAAATAAAAAAAAAAAAAGTCAAGAAAAGGAAATTGTATTAAAATTTTAAACTAGATAAAAACATGGGCTGGGTGCGGTGGCTCATGCCTGTAATCCCAGTAGTTTGGGAGGCTGAGGCAGGTAGATCACTTGAGGTCAGGAGGTCAAGACCAGCCTGGCCAACATGGCAAAACCCTGTCTCTACAAAAAATATAAAAATTAGCCTGGTGTGGTGGGCACCTGTAATCCCAGATGCTTGGGAGGCTTAGGCAGGAGAATCGTTTGAACCTGGGAGGTGCAGTTTGCAGTGAGCAGAAATTGTGGCACTGTACTCTAGACTGGGCAACAGAGCAAGACTCCATCTCAAACAAACAAACAAACAAAAACCCATGTATATGTTCAGAGAAGGAGTCAAGGAGAGAAACAAAAATTTCCATGTTTTTAAGTGGTGGGAATGTGGCTGAATATTTTCTTTTACCTTTTTAAAACACTGCTATGTTAAGAACCACAGACAATTCAGTATCTTTCAATCCGCCCTGCTGAAGACTGGGCCTGGGCACATGGAAACCCCCTCCTGCTTCTGCTGCTTCTGCTTGATGTGGACCCCTGAGTGCTCCCAGGTGGCTCTGGTTGCACATGCTCTGAGCCTTACCTGATGCTAAGTTGTTCAGGGGCTGAAAAGGTATGGCCCAGGCTCCCCTTACCTGATGGGCTTCTGCAAAGTTTCCACGAAGGATGCAGGATGCCAGCAGTGACTCAGGTGGGGAGAACATCATGGGGATGAGTGAACTTTGAGAATGGGGGTGCAATCTGCTGTCCAGCTCATTCCGCCCAGACACGGCACTCAGACTTCCCTCTGTTGGGACACAAGAATGCGTGGGGCCAGAGAAGCAAGAGGAATTGAGGAAATGCTATATTGCTGCCACCTACCACCAAACTTTTATCTCCTCAAAGTCCTTCTGTAAAAGGTCTGTAAATAGGTCTTAATTTTTCCTCAAATGAAGGGCAAACCTAGGCTACCATCTTTGAATACAAGATGTTAAGTGCCAACTACCTTCTTTGAGTATTTACCTCTATTTTTCCCTGTTGCTGGATAACTAAATTGAGAATGAAACAGTCCTTTCCCTTCTCCCAGCTAAAATCTGGCCATCTGCCAACCTTGAATAACAACCTTGACTGCTCAATCCCGGCTTTACACCATGGTGTGTGGCAATTCTATACCAGGGCAAAGCTGCTCAAAGTTGGCAACTGGTGGAAATCTGCATACCTGATGTACTTGTGCTTGGCTCACTACTTGTACTTTCCAGGGATGGGTTGGAACCTCTGTCTCGGCCATCTACGGGTATTGGGAAGAAGACAGAAAGTCAGTCATCAGCTCCTTACAGAGTAGGAAGTGTGAAGTTGGCTTGACAGCCAAGATCTGTGTAGTTAGAGACAGAGGACAATGAGTAACTATGACACCTGCTGCTCCTTCTACAGCAAAACACAACTCCTACAGACCAAAGGCAAAGGGTGGGCTGAATATGACAACAGGGTTCACCTGGGCAGTAGCCTATACCAGTGGTTCCCAACCTGTGGGTCTCAGAGCCCCAGGAACTTTCAAGTTATTTTTAGGGGTCAGTGATCAGCACCTGCTCAGTAAGCACTGGCAGTATTCTGAAAAAATAAAAGCACAACTGTTATGACCAGGAAGTAGTAGGGACACAATATTTCCTGACATAGAAAAAGGTATCCTCACACTTGAAAAGGCAGATGACTGGCTAGGTGTGGTGGCTTACACCTGTAATCCCAGCACCCTGGGAGGCCATTGTAGCAGGATAGCTTGAGGTCAGAGTTTGAGACCAGCCTGGGCAACACTGCAAGACCCTGTCTACACAAAAAATTAGAAACAAATTAGTTGGGCAAGGGGCCATGCATCTGTAGTCCCAGCTACTCATGGGGCTGCGGCAGGAAGGATTGTGTGAGCCCAGGAGTTCAAGGTCACAGTGAGCTATGATTGTGCCACTGCAATTCAGCCTGGGCAACAGAGCAAGACCCTATCTCTATTTTTTAAAAAATGTAGGGAACCAAAGTCTAAGACCTGGCTGGCCACGGACCATGATATTCAAAGTCTCAGAGAAAAAGCTTCTTCTCTTCTCAACACCAGGCTTCCTAACGTGCTAGAGCTTTCTAACAGAGGCTCACTATTTCTTAGTGTGCTCATTCGAGGGGCTGTCTCAGCCTCATGCAAGGAAGGCCCCTCAGTTCACTGTTTGGAAGCCCGTTAGAAGGAACAGCTGTAGAAAAGAGATGATGGATTGTGCATTCTTGTACTGAATGGGTCAAGTGGATGCAAACTCTACCTTCTGACCTAAACCAATTAATGTAGCAGCTTAAGGGACTTAGCAACTCAACCTTCAAGGTTTATCTCATGGCATCCTCCACCCCACCCAGTATGCTCACCTTTCATGTTGCCACTTAGCTAGAGCCTACTCATTCTCTGGAGCTTGGTTCAAGAGTCAACTCCTTTATGAAATCTGTTGCCCTTACATCTGCAGGTCATGCTGATACCCTGTTTTAAGACATTTCTTCTGTTTTCAAGCAGGGCCTCAGGTCACTTTAAACTTTCCATGTATAATGTCTAAGCAGGTACATTACAAATTGTTTGAAGTCAAAAGCCTAGCTTGTGCCTCATTTACCTCCCTCAAGACACCTAGTACTGTTTAGCCCATGGGAAATCCTCATGAATTCCTTTTAATTTTTAAAAGATCAACACCAAAAGCCATAATGAAAACTTGATTCTCTAAAAATTTAATACTCCTGCATAATGTGCCTGTATTAACTTCTCTAAGAAAAGTCCATAAGTGGAATCAAAAGGCAAAATAGAGAAAAAATAATAGCACATGATGAGAAAATATTTTCCTTAATGTATAAAGAGCTTTCTACAATTCAACATGAAAGAGATTCCTAAGGAAAAATGGACCTTAGACATTAGGCAGTTTACAGAAAAATATAAACAGCCAATAAATATATGAAAAGATATTCAATCTCAAAACTAAAAAAATACTACTAAAGCAATGAAACATCATTATGATATTAAGTATACTGGTGAAGGTTTTAAAAAATCTACTACTGACTGATGAGAGTATGTGCAAATAGGCAACCACATATAGCTTACAGAACTATAAATAATAGGAGGGAGAGAAGGATGGGGAGAGGGTGATTAATGAATATAAAATCAGAGCTAGATAGGAGGGATCAGTTCTGCTGTTCTGTAGCACTGCAGGATGAATATGGTTAACTATAATCTATAATATATTCTCAAAAAGCTAGAAGAAAGATTTTTTTTTTTGAGATGGAGTCTCACTCTGTCACCCAGGCTGGAGTGCCGTGACACAATCTCAGCTCACTGCAACCTCTGCCTCCCAGGTTTAAGTGATTCTCATGCCTCAGCCTCCCGAGCTGGGCGCCCACCACCACACCCAGCTAACTTTCATATTTTTAGTAGAGACAGGGTTTCACTATGTTAGCCAGGCTGGTCTTGAACCCCTTGCCTCAAGTGATCCATCTGCCTCAGCCTCCCAGAATGCTGGGATTACAGGTGTGAGCCACTATGCTCGGCCGAAGAAAGGATTTTGAATGTTCACAATACAAAGAAATGACAAATGTTTGAGGTGATAGATAAGATATTACTCCAATTTGATCATTATACATTTTATAAACATATTGAAATATCACTGTGTATCCCTTAAGTATGTACAATTATTACATGCCAACTAAAAATAAAAGGGAGGCCGGGCCCAGTGACTCGTGCCTGTAATTCCAGCACTTTGGGAGGCCTAGACGGGCAGATCACTTCAGGTCAGGAGTTCAAGATCAGCCTGGCCAACATGGCAAAATCCTGTCTCTACTAAAAATACAAACATTAGCCGGCCGTGGCAGCGCGCACCTGTAATCCCAGTTACTCAGGAGGTTGAGGCACAAGAATCGCTTGAACCCAGGAGGTGGAGGCTGCATTGAGCTGAGATCGCACCACTGCACTCTAGCCTGGGCAACGGAGTGAGACTCCATCTCAAAAAACAAAACAAAACAAAACAAAACAAAACAGGAAATAAAAATAAAAGGGGAAAAATAATAAGACCTACTTCATAGTATTGTGAGGATTAAATAAGTGAACAATTACAAATATAAGGAATGTAGAGCAGCATCTGGCATACAATGAATACTTAGTATTAACTCTTACAGAAAAAAAGAAATACATATAGGTCTATCTTATTTTTAAGGCAACTGGGTAATATCTATCTATATTTTATATCCACATACATCTAGTAATTCTGCTGCTAGGAGCTTATCCTATATTTACACAAGTATGCACAGAAATGTATAAGGTTGTTTACTACAGCACTGTTTATAATAGTAAACAACTGGAGACTTAAATGTACATGAACAGGGTGTTTTTGACAATGGAATACTAAGCACTATTTAAAATGATAAGTGAAAAAAGTTCTCAATTTATAGTACAATACATCTGTATATATAATAGGATATAAACGAAAAAAGCAAGCTGCAGTTCTCAATATATAGTATAATGCATGTGTATATATAAAAGGGTATACAAGTTTATATTGCATGGAAAATTTCTGGAAGGATACACAGGAAACTATTAACAAGGGTTACCTTGAGGGAGTGGGAATACGATAATTTTACAACACTTTTGTTGTCTTTGACCATGTGCTGTTTCTTAAAGAGTATTAGACAAGTAGCATTACACCACTTGCCTAATGCATGGGAATGAGCTCTTCAGATTACCTGCCTGGCTCCTTCTTGTCCGACGACCCCGGCGGACACTGGGGTGCCGTGTGGCAGGCTGGTATCTTCGGGAAGGTTGCTCCTCTGAAAGAGCAAACCCAATAGGACACACAGGAGAGTGATCAACTTTGATTTGGCCCCCTCTTGGCATAACAGGTGGGGGAAGGTTTGCACTGGGCTCTGAGACACGGAGCATAACCCAGTGGTCTACACTGGTTGCCATGGTGATGATATGCCCTAAGTTACGGGGTGACTTCCATGTACTTCTAGCTCTCTCCCATATTCCCATGATCTTTCTCCCTCCCCACCTTCTGGTTCCACCAGTTCCACCCTCCTCTCACCTGAATGATGGTTGCTTGTTACCACTTTGTATCTCCACTGGGCTTCAGAGACAACCTTGGAAAGTCGATGCAGGCGACTCTGCAGTCCATCTCTGCTTCCTGAGCAGCTCTGACCTTCTTGCTTTGGCTTCTCAGGGGCAATGCGGCTACTGATCTCATCCAGTTGTTCTTGGAGAAGCCTGAGGAAGGCCCCTATTGCAAATTCATCAGCCAGAAATCCACTGATACCACTAGTAAAGTGTTTTAAGTCCAAAAAGCTGTGCCTATGAGGCCCTGGGTAACTGTCTTTTGGCTCTGCCTTCACACAGCTTGGCATTGTATAAGCAAGGGTCTTTGGGACTCCCAGGGAACCCCGCTCTGACTTCCTTTCTGGATGTGCTATGTGCTGAGGGCTCTCTGACGGGGACCTCAAATCTGAGGGGCTCTTCCCCTCAATGTCATCATCCTCAGCATAGTCCTCAGGCAAATGAGGCTCTGGGTGAAGATCAGCAGAGGTGATGAGAAGCAATGAGAAGATGTTTTCCAGAAGCTCCAGGCACAAAGAGTCAGGAATACTGCACAGATACTGTTGACACCTGGCCAGGTAAGTTGAGAAGAGATTTGCAGCACCTACAAAAACATGTACAAGAGACGAGGCCAGAGAAAGAGAAGACAGAGAATGCAAACATTAGAAACATTACCTCCCAGAGTCAAACATTCTCACAACTTTAGCTCATTTATTTATTTTTTAATTATAAGGGAACTGAGGTTACAGTGAGAAGAATAAAAGAGACTTCTTAGGACGTCTCATCATGATTTGCAGAAAGATTTTGCTATTTCAAAAGTACAGCTGGCCATGGGCAGTGGCTCATGCCTGTAATCCCAGCACTTTGGGAGGCTGAGGCAGGCGGATCACCTGAGGTCAGGAGTTTGACACCAGCCTGGCCAACTGGTGAAACGCCGTCTCTACTAAAATACAAAAATTAGCCAGGCATGGTGGTGGGAGCCTATAATTCCAGCTACTCAACAGGCTGAGGCAGGAGAATCCCTTGAACCCAGGAGGCGGAGGTTGCAGTGAGCCGAGATCGTGCCACTGCACTCCAGCCTGGGTGACAGAGCGAGACTCTGTCTCACAGGAAAAAAAAAAAAAGTACAGCTTACTGAAAACTCATTATTTTGTATCTGCTTTGTGAATATTACATTGTTCTTCATCCCTGATAAGGACTCCATATTTCAGTTCCAGGAATGAAGGTGACATGCAGACACTTTACTCCTCAATTCTATTTCCACTTATTTTTACACTAAAGGTGATCATGGTGGGCTGGGCGCAGTGGCTCACACCTGTAATCCCAGCACTTTGGGAGGCCGAGGCGGGTGGATCACAAGGTCAGGACATCGAGACCATCCTGGCTAACATGGTGAAACCCCGTCTCTACTAAAAATACAAAAAATTAGCCGGGTGTGGTGGTGGACACCTGTAGTGCTACCTACTCAGGAGGCTGAGGCAGGAGAATGGCTTGAACCCGGGAGGCGGAGCTTGCAGTGAGCCGAGATCGCACCACTGCACTCCAGCCTGGGCGACAGAGCGAGACTCCGTTCCAAAAAAAAAAAAAGAGATGATCATGCCTACCTAGATCTCTTAACAAATCCTTAATAGGCAAAAATGACCATGCTAAGAGGTAAAGGTCTATTCCAAAGCTAGGAGAGAGGGAAAACTGACCACTAGTCACAGAAGGCAAGTTAAGGAATTATAAATTATTAAGAAAAATGAGAGGATAGGACCATTAGGTTGGTACTTTTCACACTGTAGGCTATGACCTATGAAATCACCTTAGAAGGCTACATTTAAAAAGATGAAACAGGAAACAAAAATAATCAGGAGTGTGCTCTGTGAAGTAAGCATTGTTTTTAAAACTTGGTTTGTAGGCCGGGCGCGGTGGCTCAAGCCTGTAATCCCAGCACTTTGGGAGGCCGAGACGGGCGGATCACGAGGTCAGGAGATCGAGACCATCCTGGCTAACACAGTGAAACCCCGTCTCTACTAAAAATACAAAAACTTAGCTGGGCGAGGTGGCAGGCGCCTGTAGTCCCAGCTACTCGGGAGGCTGAGGCAGGAGAATGGCGTGAACCCGGGAGGCGGAGCTTGCAGTGAGCTGAGATCCGGCCACTGTACTCCAGCCTGGGTGACAGAGCGAGACTCCGTCTCAAAAAACAAAAACAAAAACAAAAAAAACTTGGTTTGTAGATCACGTATATACACATACATATGTAAACACACAAATTATATACCTAGGTGCAAACTGGAGTAGGATGTAAAATGCCATTCCTACCGTGAAATATAGTTTTTAAAAAAAGCATTTGGAAAACACCACACTGGGAGATCAGACTCTGTTAAAACAGGCAATCACTTGCTTTTTCCATGTCCCTTCGATTCAGAGGCTGACAGACGGATGAAACTCTATCTCTGGGTAAAATAAAACCAAGGCCATCACCTCACTCCCAATCTTGATGGAAGAGGGTAAACACACGAAGCTCGCACTGGCATAGGTTGTTACCAGCTTATGTCAGAGATGGAGGGAAGTGCCGTACCTGGGGAGGAAAGAGAGTCATTCGCTGGCTCTGCAGCTGAGGTCAGGTCCTCAGAGAGGCTGTCTTTGCAGTCCTGGCACTGGGAGTGCTGGTGTGAGTTTACACAGAGTGCATAGATGGCATACTTCATGGCACAGAAGCCCTGGTAGAGTGTCAGGTTCTGACACTGGCTCAGGTGCTCAGGGACTGGAGCATCAACTGCATCTGAATTATAGAGAGAAACAGGCTGAACTTGAGAGTTAATTCATTCAGGCTGCAAATATGGGTGAAGCAAAGAGATGCTATGCCGTACTTACAGGTCCACTTGTAGGTTCTTACCCTCTCTCCTTTCTGTCGGTCTGATCTGTGTCACTTCTAGGGCTTTCCCTCTAGTCAGTATCAATTTTCAGTTTCCTGCACTTCCTTTCCCCCACTCACCTCTCTTCTACATATCTCATGACTTCTACATGGCATTATTGCCCAGGGCCAGGTCTTACACCTGACAGTGAGTGCCTCCTTAAAATTTGCACCTTAAAGGTCTCTCTTGCCTCACCCTAGTTGCAGCCTTATTATTGCCCTTTTTGCCTTTTCCAAGTGTGCCCCGTGGGTCCAGGGATCAGATTTAAAATACTACATTTCTTTGGAAGGCCTGTATACTTACATGTAGGAGCAGAGTTCCTATTCCTATAGGAAATCTGCTAAGCAAGCTGCCTATCTTTCCAGAAAAAAAAAAAAAACAGGGAATGTAATAACACTGGTTCTGCAATTAGCAGTAGGTCCTTTCAAAAAGTAAAGCAACATCCAGGCTGCGAAACCTCAACTGCCATATAAGAAAGTTTGTGTCTCTCAAAGGTAAGTGTCTCTGACCTGTGTGGCAGACTGTGACTACACAATGATACATTTCTTAAGAACAAAAAGAAATGTATACATTCCACAATGTATACATGCATCAATATATATTCCCAAAATAGATACAATTATTATTAGTCAATTTAAAATAGGGTAAAATTATATGGGGTGTAGTGATAAGTGCTTGTAGTCCCACCTACTGGGGAGGCTGAGACAGGAAGATCACTTGAGCCCAAGAGTTCGAGACTAGCCTGGGCAACATAGCAAGACCCTTTCTCAAAAACAAACAAACGAACAAAAAACCATGGTGAGAATTCATTTGAGAGAGGAGGGAAATAAGATAAAACTTAAAGAAAAAGAGAGAGCTTTTTAATGGGGTCTTGAATTTAAGCAAAGATCTTAGGTTAAAAAAAGGCTTTGTTCCTGTTTCAGACAAGAAGTCCTTCTTCTTCTTCTTCTTCTTCTTTTTTCTTTTTTGGATGGAGTCTCCCTCTGTCACCCAGGCTGGAGTGCAGTGGCGCCATTTTGGCTTACTGCAACCTCCACCTCCCTGGTTCAAGCAATTCTCCTGCCTCAGACTCCTGAGTAGCTGGGATTACAGGCGTGCACCACCACACCTGGCTAATTTTTTATATTTTTGGTAGAGACAGGGTTTCATCATGTTCACCAGGCTGGTCTTGAACTCCTGACCTCAAGTGATCCACCAGCCTCAGCCTCCCAAAGTGCTGGGATTACAGGCGTGAGCCACTGTGCTCGGCCCAGGCAAGTCTTTCTTCTAAACCTCCTGATCTGTTACATGGAGTATGAAATGGACATGGGAGAAAAGGCACAAAATATGCTATCAGAAAGCTTATAAGACATGAAGCCACCCACTAAGAATTTGCATAAACACTGTCTGACAATGCTGTGTATTCAGAGGGCAATTTCTAATTCTGTTCCACTGGAATGAGGCTGTACTCCTGTGATGGTTCCACAAGGACAACGAATGCAGGACCATGCTCACAGGATTCCCTACACTTCACCAAGAAAGAAGAGGAATGCCCTATATCTCATAATCTGATTAGGACAAACAGTGCTCATTTAGAGGAGACTTGCTCACCACCCTCTTGAAAGATCTCAGCAATCACATCTGGGCAAATCTCATGTGGGAAGAAATGTGCAGGAATGTCCTAAGAGGAAATGCTGGCCAGGTCATTCCACTCCAACTCACCAGGCTCTTGCTGGGGGTCCTTGGCTGGCACTTTCTGTAAGAGCTTGAGAACATCTTCCTCCCTGAGGGCTGGAAGGTTTGTAAGGTGATGGAGAGTGTAGAGCACTGAGTGGCTGTCTCCACCGTGTAAATGACACAACAGATCTCTCTTTGGTATGGGGTTGCTGAATGGGAAAGTTGGAAGGATGGAAGAGAGGCAGTTTATATTATTGCCCGAAGAAAGATCAATCTCCATTCCCTCTCGCTTTTCCTCTCTGGACCATAACGCCACAGGTTTCACTTTCCTACAAACTAAATTTTCGTTGGTTTGGGATGGAGCATAACATTTATTTACCCTCAGGGAGGTACATCTATCAAACCAGCTCTAGTTGTCTAGAAAGGGCCTAGAAAGGACCTTTCAGGTCAGTAGAGTCTAGAAAGGTCCTACAGATTGAATTTTCTAATTTCTACACCCTCTCTAGGTTCAAATGAACACAAGTATCTCTGGCTTTACTTTGAGTAAGAGCCCCTTGCTACTTCCCCCTCTGCCCACTGTACTTCAGAAAGTGCTGGTGAAGTGGGTGAAGAACAAGATAGAAACCTAGGTCCAGGCTAAGTTACCAGAGAAACACAGGGCCTCATGCACAGTTCAATAAGCATTCGTTGAATAAAAGTGTGATCCTGGATAACAAAAGACTAAGAATGTGGATGACATTATGAGCTGTGTGATTTTGGACAAGTTATTTTATACGTATGGGCTTCAGTTGCCCGACTTTTATAATGAATATAATATTGGTATCTACCCATCGGATTACTGTGAGGCATAATTGAAACCATCCATGTAAAGGGCTTAGAGCAATGCCTGGCTTATGGTAAGTGCACTGGAAATGTGAGCTATTGTTGTTTTTATTATTGTCATCCTAAAATTATCCTCTAGTTATGACCTGATGGTCATGGTAAAGGTAATAATTACTTGTGTTTCATTCTTGGTTTAATAGCTGGAACAATTATTAGTAGCTAGTCAACATTGCCAACTCAAAACCCTTTATGTGGAAAATGCCTTGAAACGACCACACATGCAGAGTACAGGGTCAGCTGTGCCCTGTGGTGGGCAGGGGATGCCTGCACAGGGCCATACCTGCTCTGCTGTATGCACCACTCCAGGACTTCCAGGTGAGCCCACAACCCATCACAGGCATCCCTGAGGAGCTCATCACAGCCTGGGTCCTATGTTGATATAGGAGAAGAAAGAGATGCTGACTCAGGCACCTGGGGTTAGGGATTATGACTGACTTTAGGGCTCTGCATTGGCCCAAGCCCAAAGCCCCAAGGTTCTCACTTCCAGAGCAGCCTGGGGTGCTGAGTGAGAGTTACCTGGGTCCTGTGCAGGGTCTGGAGCAGACTCTTGGCTGACTCTAGGCTCTGGCAGTGTGTCCAGCCCAGGAGCACGAGCAGGCAACTAAGGGGCCTGAATTCTCTATCAAGTAGGCAGCCAAGATTTGGGAAGTCTTCTTCTTTCAACAATGTTAGTGCTGTTACCTGTAAGTCAAAGAAAGCTGTTATGGGCAGCTATGTGGATGAGACAGAATGGGTTCCAGCTTACTGCTCATTAGAGAAAGAAGTATTTTAGTACAGCAGGGAGATTTCTGACAATAACAGGAGTGGTTGGCTGGGCGCAGTGGCTCATGCCTGTAATCCCAGCACTTTGGGAGGCCAAAGCAGGTGGATCACTTGAGGTCAGGAGTTCGAGACCAGCCTGGCCAACATGGTGAAACCCCATCTCTACTAAAAATAGAAAATTAGCCGGCATGGTGGCACAGGCCTGTAATCGCAGATACTCGGGAGGTTGAGGCAGGAGAATCACTTGAACCCAGGAGGCAGAGGTTGCAATGAGTCGAGATTGCGCCACTCCACTCCAGCCTGGGTGAGAAGAGGGAAACTCTGTCTCAAAAACAAAAAAAACAGAAGTGGTGAATTGAGTAAGATAAATGTTTATGAAAACACTAGACTGTGAGTTCTTTGAAGGCAGAGACTGACTTCTGTTGTAACTCCAGCTCCTATTACAGTACATGGCACACAGGATGAGATTAATAAGTATCTGCTGAATTAAACTGAAGCTCAGTTGCAATATGGAAAGAAAAGATTAAAGTAATTAAATTCTCCTGTCAGCTAGGCAACATATTGTTGCCACTGCCTTTTCTTTCTTGCATCCTCCAGAAAGCACACACATATACATTTTAGTTTCTGCCAAAGGACTGACATAAAGTGACTGCAACTGTAAGTATGAATGGTACTGATTCTCAGAGTCTCCTTTCCCATGGGGCTGTGGGAGGGACAAAACCAAATGACTCAACACTAATTAGACTGCTTTATGTTGGCCAAATGAGTGGGAGAGAAATGAGGAACGAAAAAGTCTGGGGAGAACCCCTGGGTACCTCTGTGATGAACAATTAAGCTTGACTTACCAGAATCTGCTCGAGGAAGTGTTTGTTGTTGCTCAGGCAGTAGAAATAGGCCACTTTCCAAGCCTGGGCTGGGTTGGGATTGGAGAACAGGGCTAGCATTGCCCGCTCAGGATCTAGATGATCTGGTGAGACTGAATATCAAATAAGACGGTTATCAGGAAACCAAGAGCTCTTCTTTTCTAAGCTAGAGCCCATTTGAACAACCAAGTGATGTGCGAGTTTGCTCTTTTAAGAACAGGCTGGGTTTTCCATACTTTATCTTAAAGAATCTTTACTTCTCTTGAGAGCTTCTGAAAAGCTCTTTCCTGCTATTGCTATTACTTTATTTTTTTCCTCCCAACACCTCCATCTTACACTAGAAAACCTGTACTTTATTTATTTATTTATTTAGATCGGGTCTCACTCTGTCATGCAGGCTAGAATACAGTGGTGCAAACACGGCTCACCGCAGCCTCGACTTCCTGGGCTCAGTGATCTTCCTGCCTCAGCCTCCTGAGTAGCTTAGACCACAGGTGTGGGCCACCATGCCTAGCTAATTTCTAAAATTTTTTTGTAGAGATGGGAACTCACTATGTTGCAGAGGCTTTTCTTGAACTCCTAGCCTCACGTGATCCTCCTTGCCTTGGCCTCCCAAAGTACTAGGATTACAGGCCCGAGCCACCATGCCAGGCCTGTACTTTTACAAAAGAGCATCGTACCCATTTTTGCTTAGCCTCCCCCATTGGATGTCCTGAGCCACATGGAAGGCACCAGTCTAGAGCCTCCAGCAAAGCTGGGCATACTGGAATTACTGAAACTAAAGGAACAGCAGCAAAGGGAACACACCTTTTCCCCAGGCTGTAGCCCTCAGTGGCTTTTCTGTGACCTTCTCTGCATAGGTATGGCCATACAGGGACACCAGGCCCCGGCTGGCCTTGTGCAGCAGGCAGCTGAGCAGCCGCTCCTCCCGCAGGGGACTCCCCTCAGTCCTGCAGGCCTCTAGTAGTTCCTCACACAGGAGACGCAACTCAACCCCAAGTGGTTCTGCAGGGCAACGCAGAGTACGCAGAGCTCCATAGATGGCATCGACTACCCCAGGGGGCACTGAATCAGGGCCCTGCAAAGCCCTCAATGCCTTTCGAATGAGGTCCACCAGTGCATTCTGCAGAGGCCAGTGACAGAAGCCAGTGCCGTCATCCTCCCCAAGCAGGAGCTCCAGCAGGGCCTGTGCTGGCTGGGGAGACTGCCTCAGGAGATCCCAGAGCACAGAGATAGCTTCGGAGCTGAGACGAGGAGTACAGCTCTCCCTCCTTGGATTTCCATCAGGCATGGGGCCTACTGCACCCTGTGTTAAGGTCTCATACAGCTCCTAAATAGAGGATGAAGAGAGGGATGGGTGGTGGGCATGCCTGGAATGGTATCACTTGTGTGCCTTCATGCTTTCCTCTTTTTCAGTTTACTTATATAATAGTAGCAGTAGCAAATACTTATATAGTAGTTACTATGTGTTAGACACTATTCTAAGGCCCTTTACACAGAAAAATCAAATTAATAGTCTTCAGAGGAAGATACTACTTTTACTCCTATTTTATAAATGAGTTGGAGGCTGGGAGAGATGAACTCAATTGCCCAGGGCCTCCATGCTCAAGCTAGTCCCACCTCACTGTCTCTAAAATGTGTACTGGTGATGTGAATCAAGGTCTGCCAACTCACAGATCAGGTAAGATATTATGCCCATCTAAAGGCATTTACATTCAATTTTTAAAAGAACGTCAGTTTTTAACCCTTGATCTAAATCCTAGCCATGCTTTCAGTCCATTCTTTATCCTTCCATAAAACCTTCTCCAATACCTCCAACCCATATAGCTTCGATGTACTTAAAATTAGTACCATATGATTTAATACATGATAGTGTGTGTTTTAGTCCTCCTTCCTCAGTCACCTAAAAGCAAGAACCTCTCGAGCCTGTCCTCTGTTTGCAGGGTGAAGGTACAGGGAGAGAAGGGGGTGAGAAGTAGGTTATTTCCCACACTTGAGCACCATGCCTGTAGATGGTGCTCAATGATGCCTCTTCACTCACTGCCTCAGAGATGGACTGCAAGACCATGAGTCCTTTACCTAATACAAGTGAAAGTCCCTCTCTTAAATCCTACTGTAACTATGTCTTTAATTAACTGGTGGCAGGGTCATTAAGAAAATAAGTATTGGGCCTCAGAGCATATCTCAGGCACTAAAGTAGTAACTGATACATGTTATAATGATATAACTAAGACTTGGTGTGAATCTACCCCTAGAAGGTTGTGATGAGAATTAACTCTAACACATTCAGTGAACCTGTTATAGAAAAGATAGTCAATGAATACTAGTTCCTTGTCCCCTCCATATTTCCTGCTATCTATTAATAAATCTTTAATTCCCAGTTATACTTGGTACTTCTGGACAACCACCTCAAAAATTCTAAAATCATATAAGTTTACCCTAACTCTAAACTCTCCTCAAAGGAGCTTCAGTGTTGCCTTGCCTGAGAACAAAGTATAGGCAACATCTTGGAGACCTGTCTCTTCTGGATCCCTGGAAGCTAAGCTGCTTGAGTGACTGTCAACCCTGGGTGGATGGCACCAGGGCCCTCTCTCACCTCGAGGATGTTCTCTGGAATGTCACCTTGGAGGTCTTCTGACAATAAAAGAAACTCAAGCTTTCTCCGGAAAACAACTGGGAGTAACTTCTAGAAGAATCATAAGAAGGAAGCATAGAGATGAGATACATGTTTTAGTTAACCAATTTAGTTAAATATTTCTGTCCAGTTATCCAGTTAGTCTTATTTCTACTATTTCTCTAAGATAAAGCACTTCTTTTTTTTGAGACAGAGTCTTGCTCTGTTGCCCAGGCTGGAGTACCGTGGCATGATTTTAGCTTACTGAAACCTCCACCTCCCAGGTTCAAGCAATTTTCATGCCTCAGTCTCCCAAGTAGCTGGGATTACAGGTGTGTACCACCACGTCCAGCTAATTTTTATATTTTTAGTAGAGACAGGGTGTCACCATGTTGGCCAAGCTGGTCTGGAACTCCTGACCTCAAGTGATCCACTCACTTAGGCCTCCCAAAGTGCTGGGATTACAGATGTAAGCCACCATGCCTGGCCTCTCTAAGATAAAGTATTTTTAAACACAACAGTCCTGGATATGTTTTCAGATATTGTTCTTTTTTTTTTTTTGAGATAGAGTCTTGCTCTGTCACCCAGGCTGGAGTGTGATCTTGGCTCACCGCAACCTCCGCCTCCTGGGTTCAAGCAATTTGCCTGCCTCAGGCTCCGGAGTAGTTGGGACCACAGGCGCATGCCAACACACCTGGCTAATTTTGTGTATTTTTAGTAGAGATGGGGTTTCACCGTGTTAGCCACAATGGTCTTGATCTCCTGACCTTGTGATCTCCCTGCCTCGGCCTTCCAAAGTGCTGGGATTACAGGTGTGAGCCACCATGCCCGGCACAGATACTATTCTTTATAAATAAAAATAGCTAAACTTGGACATACACCTCTCTTAAAAACATACTTAAAGCCTACACTGATCAGCCTTAAGTTGCAAGGTTTGTTCATTTCATTCACCCTTTTTTGTCACTTGAGGTCTTTCCCCAAGGATCTCTCTTGCTGTGTTCAAAACACCCAGTTGTGGGTAAGCCTGGGAGGGTATGGCCCACATGATCCTCTTTTGGTCCAAACCCCTGTTTTTGTCATTCACTATCCTTTGCATAGCAGTGAAAGAAGAACAGTAAAGGGGGAGAAATCCGATGTTTATTGACCAGTCACTATATGCCAGTACCTCGCAGGTACTGTGTGCCATATTTTATTCTTAACACATTTAATTTCCAAATCAAACAAAACTGTGGCACATATTTATAAATTTTTTACAAATAATCTTTACTAGAGGTAAAATGATTAGGAAGCATTTTTCCCAGTTTTTTCAAACGAAAAGGAAAAGGTGATCCCAGTGTTAATGAGACGTGCCATCAGAGAGGTCTAATGTATAGAGAGAAAGGCTCTGACTCTTCCTGCGCCTGCTCGTTTCACAATAACTTACCTTCACCTGGTCTCTAACACTCAAATTGGAGTCTCCCCTTTTCCAGACACAAATAAAAATAACAAGAGTCTGAGACTCATCCTGAGAAACACTACCTTAAATATGAGACATCTGTCAATCTTGCTTCTGGTTAAAGCTTCCCAAAGATGAGTTTTATTGGAAGGCAAGGAACACCTGCAGGGGTGTGTGTGTGTGTACACCTGCAGGTGTGTGTGTGTGTACGTGCGTGAGGAGAGTTTAGAGTACAAGACCTAACTATCTCCATTCATGTACCATTCATCACATCAGAGGCTAACACGATCTAATATGTTCTTGGTCCAAATCTTATTTCTTCTAACCATGTACTTCCCTAATATGTGCATCAAGGCCATGTGAAAGCTTATATAATGCCTGTGATTGGAAGCTGGTGGATAAAATTCATGCTGGGAAGCTGAGGATTAGTGCTTCTAAAGACTAACAGAAAAGAATAGATAAGATGTCTAGGACAGCAGACCCTTAATAGTCTGGCTAAGATTTTATTTAGAATCCTAAAGACTGAGTATTTCATACCTATTTTACTGCTGAAACTACTTTAAACATATTCAGGATCATAACTGACTAACATTTATCTTCTTAAAAGAGGCAAGAATTTGCTCAGCATTTCTAAGCAAGATTTTCTGACTGTAAGAGCAAGGCGTGTTCAATGTAGAAAAATTAAATATACAAATAAGTAAACTAAAATATGTTATATATCTATAGAACATATATATGTCCAGTTAGTCTTATTTCTGCTATTTCTCTAAGATAAAGTGTTTTATCTTAGAGATATATATAATATATGTTATATTTTAGAGTGCAATATAATATATATATAACATATATGTTAGTTTGCTTATTTGTATATTTAATTTTGTAATTTTATAAATTTAATTTGTATATTTAGTTACATATGAAATATATATGACATGAAATTTACATATAACATATATGAAATATGATATATAACATGTATTATATATGAAATATGTAACACATATGAAAAATATATAACATATATATGAATAATATATATAAAAATATATATTTCTTTTTTTTTTTTTTGAGACGGAGTCTCACGCTGTTGCCCAGGCTGGAGTGCAGTGGCGCGATCTCGGCTCACTGCAAGCTCCGCCTCCCGGGTTCCCGCCATTCTCCTGCCTCAGCCTCCTGAGTAGCTGGGACTACAGGCGCCCGCCACCGCGCCCGGCTAATTTTTTGTATTTTTAGTAGAGACGGGGTTTCACCGTGGTCTCGATCTCCTGACCTTGTGATCCGCCCGCCTCGGCCTCCCAAAGTGCTGGGATTACAGGCTTGAGCCACCGCGCCCGGCCAAAAAAAAAATATATATTTCATATGAAATATATGTTATATATATTCTCACTGAAGGAGAACAATTATTATTATTATTTTTTTTTTTTGAGAAGGAGTCTTGCTCTGTCGCCCAGGCTGGAGTACAGTGGCCGGATCTCAGCTCACTGCAAGCTCCGCCTCCCGGGTTCACGCCATTCTCCTGCCTCAGCCTCCCCAGTAGCTGGGACTACAGGCGCCCGCCACCTCGCCCGACTAGTTTTTTGTATTTTTTAGTAGAGACGGGGTTTCACCGTGTTAGCCAGGATAGTCTCGATCTCCTGACCTTGTGATCCGCCCATCTCGGCCTCCCAAAGTGCTGGGATTACAGGCTTGAGCCACCGCGCCCGGCGAGAACAATTATTAAAACTGTGGTCTAAGGCCATTCATTCAGATCATTTGCTATGCACATCTCTTTTTTTTTTTTTTTTTTTTTTTTTTGAGGCGGAGTCTCGCTCTGTCGCCCAGGCTGGAGTGCAGTGGTGCGATCTCGGCTCACTGCAAGCTCCGCCTCCCGGGTTCACGCCATTCTCCTGCCTCAGCCTCCCGAGTAGCTGGGACTACAGGCACCCACAACCGCGCCCGGCTAAGTTTTTGTATTTTTAGTAGAGACGGGGTTTCACCGTGGTCTCGATCTCCTGACCTTGTGATCCGCCCGCCTCGGCCTCCCAAAGCGCTGGGATTACAGGCGTGAGCCACCGCGCCCGGCCTGCTATACACATCTCTATGCATGTATACCAAATGTACTTTTTCCTAAACTGCCTTTTTTCCTATACAGCAGACCATGAGCACTCTATGTTAGTGAAAACTCATTTGCCAAATACTTTTGAATAGTGGTATAGTATTTTACATATAGATATACTTCCATTTATTAACCTGTCCTATACTGTGGACATGGAAGCTGTTTCCAGTTTTCCTCTAATAGAAGTAGCATAGATGTGAACATTTCTGCAGCTAAATCTTTGTATAAATGCTTACACATGTAGAGATAAATCCCTGCAAGATTAAAAGGCAGAAGGCAAAAATGAATGGAGGAAAGGGAAAATAGAATTAGTATTTCACCTAATAATTAAAAGGGAAGCTTTTGGCAAAAGGTGGGAGCCTGGGAAAGGACAGGCAGCCAGTAAATTCCTAGATGATGAAGGCACCTTCAGGATAATGACTGGACTTGGAAAACTACCCCAAGAATTCACTGGATACCATGGGCCTTATATAGTTTTAAAATTCTATGAGGAACTAAAATAGTCCCACAACTGTTTAAATAAGCAAGTCATTGAAGCTTTGAAGACCATATAATCTATCTGTGAACCTGGGAAAAACGAGAACGGGAAGTAGACCCCATCACCTGACATAGTTGAGCAACTGTCTAGAAAATAAGCAACCATTCACACATAAAGTAAGCAAATAGCCTCTACCGAGGTGAAAGTTAATATTCCATGTTTGTACTAGAGACATCCTTAATCAGTAACAATTCTTTTTCTCTTTAAAGATACTATTGTAACTATGGTGTTACTATTTTAGCTCAAGTTTTCTCTTTTAAATCTGAAACCATAGCCAACTCTTAATTATGCTGGGTTTCATTATTTTTCAATCTTGTTTTTCTTTCTTCTCCCTCTCATTTTTCTTTCCTAAACAGCTGGCTAAATCCTGGATAAGAGATACATTCAGATTAGCAATTTCTGTTACTTTTTGACAGCTATGTGAAGAACGACAAATGTCACGCAAATGTGTAACTAAAGACAAAATTAATTCTGGTGACCAAGAGGAGCAAAAATTTTAAAAACTGGCAAAATGATAGACATTTTAAAAGTAGAATTTGTGGTTTCTTAGTTTTAAGTCCCTCTGGGCTAAAAAAGTAGTGTTAAGGTGGAAAACGCAGAGGATTGAGGTCAGAAGATCTTGGCTTCAGCACCAGTTCTATCAAATAACTTTACAGTGTGTCCTTGGGCCAGTCATTTCTAAGTTAGAGGTTCTTTACTTAAATCTCAAAGTCTGAGGTTCAATATGAAAATGTCTCAGAGAAATTCTTTTATAGATATCAATTTCTGATAATTAACACATACTTCTAAAAGGGCTTTTAATGGAAGTTTATCTTTAAAAAAAGTAATTCCTTACAAGTTTTTTTCAATATTAATTTGCTTACTTGTTTTTATATTTGGTAATTTTCTGTTCAATTCATGTGAATTAGTAAACTACAAATTAATGGAATTTGATTCTATGAGATGTCATGGAATTAGGCTAGTTAAAATAGGATTTTTGGAAGAAAAACCAAGTTTCAGCTCAGCACATTCTCTATTACTTAAATGTTGAATAGATCCAAATGTTACAGATTCATAATTTATTTGCTATTTTGTTACTTTCACTGAGTTTCCAAAAGTTCTCTTTAGACATAAGACTCATAGTGGTATTTAACAAACTGTACTATATGCCAATGTATGTTAGTGCATTAATGAATGAATTTAGGTAAGGAGACAGCAATAAAAATTTAAGCCATTCTCTGAGAATGAGTATGATGAATTTAAACATAAAGGAAGTAACAGACAGAAGGGAAATCCCACAACTGCTTTCAAGTTCTTCTCAGTCCTGGCCTCGGGGGAAAATTTAATATAAACCTACTTACCTTTTCCCGGGCCAACCATTTCTCCAGTACAAGAAGCCAGACCCAGGCTAACCTTTGAGGGTTGATGTCCTGCCCACATCTGAAAAAGGTGTAAAGAAAGACTTGTAAAAAAGAGTTTCTACTGATCTTTCATCTTTTGTCATCCAAGACAGAGTTTATTGCTCATTCTGTTTTAAACCTGAACAGGCAAGACATTGCCCTAATGAGATATTTTTAAATGTATATGACAGTTCAATAAAACATTGGAACCAGGCCGGGCAAGGTGGCTCACACCAGTAATCTCAGCACTTTGGGAGGCTAAGGTGGGGGATCACCTGTGGTCATGAGTTCAAGACCAGCCTGGCCAACATGATGAAACCCCATCTCTACTAAAAATGCAAAAATTAGCCAAGTGTGGTGGCAGGCGCCTGTACTCCCACCTACTCAGGAGGTTGAGGCAGGAGAATCACTTGAACCCGGGAGGGGGAGGTTACAGTGAGCCTAGATTGTGCCACTGCACTACAGCCTGGGCGACAGAGCAAGACTCTGTCTCCAAAACAAAAAAACAAACAAAAAAATTAGAAACAGAACAGAGCTAGCAGCTTTCATAAAAAGCCTTAATCTCACCTCCACCTCCCTATCTTAGTTTAAAACAAAACAATATTACAGAGAAAACCATAATAGTTAATACTATCTAAAGCATTTTTTTTAATACAGAAAGTGAATCAGATAGTCTTAAAAAAGGAATTTCATACAAATTTATTTTTAACTATATGCTAAAAACAGGACTTTAGGAATTCATAAGCCTTTCTCTGAAGTTAGGAATTTAGACGATAACTGACTAGATCTCAAATTAAAGGAGAAAAAGAAAAAGAAGGGATCACTTAAGTTTCTCCATTGTATATGTGCTAATACAATATGTAAACAGTATAGCATAACAGTCAAAGGAAGGAAAACCCAAGGAAAGACTTAAAACAGTACATTTGAATCCTGTATCACCAGAGGTTACTAGCATCACCGGGAGGAACTTCACTGAAAATCTAGGATGGAGAACTGTGGTTGCCAGGGAATAAGGAGGGGTTGTTGTATAAATACAAAGAGGTAGCACCAAGGAGTGAGGGAGTTCTTTTGTGGTGATGGAACAGTTCTGATCCTTACTACAGTGAAATTACACGAATCTATATATGGATAAAACTGCAGAAAACTACAAATGAAAAAATGAAGGCAGGTTAAGAAAATGCTGAAAACCAAATAAAGTACGTAGTGTCATTAACAGTAATGTACCAATGCCAATTTCATGGTTTTGATATTGTACTACAGCTGTATGAGATGTCGCAATTGGGGGAAATGGGGAAAAGGATACACTGGACTCTGTTATTTCTGCAGCTTCTTGTGAGACTATAATTATTTCGAAATAGAAAGTTTTAAGTAAAGCGACAACAATATCTTCAATCTCATAAGCAAGAAGAGAGCAGGGTTTGCTTTTTTGGAGGCAAATAAAATACTTTCCATTGCAGTTCCACCATCTATATTAACGAGGATAAACAAGAAATGGCAGTTTCAGGCACACTTTGGCGGCCAGGCTTACATTCGGTTGCAGATGATAATCTAAAGCCAATATTGACTAAGTAATGGCTGTATACTATAGACGTAAAATTTCAGAGTACATGAAATACACTGTGTCTCTGCTTATTCTTCAGAGGGTAGTTGAGTGGGGGCACATTGACCAATGCCCAGATATTGAACCACGTGTCTCTCACCCTGGGACTGTGTGGTAGGAAAAAAGATCTCTTACCTCAGCAGATTTGGACACACCACCAATGCCTGAAGTATGTCTTCCACCCTCTTTGGGATATCCCCTTGTCCCTCCTGTAGCTGAGGTACACATGCCTGTGCCAGCTCCCATTCTCCCCTCCGCAGGCATTCACAGAAAAATCCAAAAAGCTGCTTCTGCGAAGCAGCTTCCTCTTTTCCAAATGGATGATTCATTTTCCCAGCACGGAGTGCAGGGAGATACAAAGAAATGAGTTATGCCGAACACATTCTCAATGTTCTCATTCGCGGAGTACCTCCTAGAAACAACACACGCCAGTGAGAAGAAACAGAAGGCGCTGTATTAAGACAAAGCAGCAACTACTGGTCCGGCTGGGAAAGGCGGGACTTACTTGCCTAAGTATCGTTTTAAGTTTAATTTCCCACGTTACTTTTTGAAAACACTTTCTCCAAGGGGCGGATGCCATCTCTTTACGCAGATTCCTATATTTAATAATATTAATAGTCATATGTGCCCCGGGCGCAGACCCACAACTCTACGCCCGTATTCCCTACTGAACTTTATGTCCAGTCACTCCAAATCCCCAGGTGGTCGCCTCCTCAAAGATGAGAAATTCAGCAGGAACCTCTCTAGTTTGAGCCCTCTGTTAAGGCAGAGGATTGACGATCAGGAGACAAATCTGTGTCATAAGTGGAAAGCAGTGCGGGGGTGGGCTGCAGGGACGCTCCCTGCGGGGGTCGTGGAGAGGGGCCCCTCCTTCTCAGGGGTGTCTTACACTCACCTGCTCCCGGCGCCCAAAGCAAGAGAGCTCTCAGCGCAGCCATGTTTGAGCCGAGTCAGGTGACAGAACCCATCCGAACCGCGGTGGTGGGGGTGGTGACAAAGTCTGAAAGCCCCACTCCTATTGGCTCAAGGCAGGGAAGATGATAATTAAGTGCCATATTTGTTTGAGTCACGTGACGCCACCTCTCCGGGAGTAGGGAAAGCTAGAAAGCTCGGAAAGAGGAAATCAGCTACCTGGCTGCGGACCATCTCCCTCAATTGTGACAGCTTCGGCGCTCAATACTTTCAGTTCTGCATTCGGCCGAGCAGGTGGCAGGAAGAACTGTGACCCTGGATTTTTTTTTTTCTTCCACTCTCTTATCTCCCTAACATGTGAAGTCAACATTTAGTGAACGCCAGCCAGTGATGGTGTTTTGCCAGGCGCGGGGATACCTGGAGCTAGGAGAACTGGGTTCTCCTCCATTATTATTCCATCTACTGGGCTCTTTTGTTCCGGAACTCTGCGGTCTGAATTTCCATATTCTTCTGCTTCACTCCATTCATTTATTTGCGCATTTACCCTACAACTGTTAATTGAACGGTGTGCTAGGCTTTATCTTATTTTTTTAGAGACAGGGTCTCTCTCTGTCGCTGGAGTGCGGTGGTGTGATCTCGGCTCATTGCAACCTCGAACTTCCTAGATCAAGTAATCCTTCAGCCTCAGCCTTCCTGTAGTAGCTGGAACTACAGGCCTGCGCCACTACACCGGGCTTAGTCCCTATTCTCTAAGTTGAGTAAATGGAGGTCCCTCTTCTCAAGGGAGATGCAGGCCAAAAATTAGGATACAGTGGGCTAAATTATAAGACGGAAGTATGCATAAGAGATCAGAGAGCAAAGAATGAACAAAGGCTTTTTCGCAAACATAATAATCTGAAACCAAGCCTTTTTTTTGAGATGGAGTCTCGCTCTGTTGCCCAGGCTGGAGTTCAGTGGCGCCATCTCGGCTCACTGCAACCTCCGCCTCCCGGGTTTAAGCGATTCTCCTGCCCTCAGCCTCCCGAGGAAGCTGGGATTATAGGCTCCCACCACCACGCCCAGATAATATTTGTGTTTTTAATACAGATGGGGTTTCACCATGTTGGCCAGGCTGGTCTCGAGCTTCTGACCTCAGGTGATCCACCACCTCGGCCTCCCAAAGTGCTGGGATTACAGGCGTGAGCCACCGTCCCCGGCCTGAAACCAACTATTAAAGTAACAGCTTACTAGGTTTCCTCACCACAGCTGCCTTACACCAAGCCTTTTGTTTGGTTTCTTTGGTGTGCTTTAATCACAGACTCAGCTTTCCTCAGTGTGTGTGTTTCAGGTTTAGTAATTTCATTCACCATTTCCCAAACTATTTAATCATCAAAGGGTGGTGAAAAGAGCAAATTAAAACAAACAGAACGTTTTCTTCCAAAAACTCTTCTGTGATTGGTGGATTGTCCTCGATTCTTGAGAAAACTAACATGCCTCTCTGGCCCATTAGGTTTCTTCTTCTTTTTTTTTTTTTTGAGGCAAGGTCTGGCTCCTCCCACCTCAGCCTCCCAAGTGGCTGGAATCACAGGTGCCTGCCACCACATCTAGCTAATTTTTGTATGTTTAGTAGAGACGGGGTTTCGCCATGTTGGCCAGGCTGGTTTCGAAATTCTGAGTTCAAGTGATCTGCCCGCCTCGGCATCCCAAAGTGAAACTGCCTTTGCAAAATTATCACTGAGGAAATTATGACAGTGAAATAAATCAGACCTAACCGACTCTATCTTGCTTCTAACCGTTAAGCTGTCCTTGTTCATTCCGGGGTGTAGACTGAACTAACTTTGGGAAGGAATTCAGTTCATGGTTTGACTCTGAAACAAAACTGATAGCAGCCCTTTCCGAAAAGACCCACTTCTTGCCTGGGGACCAGTCTGCCTTTGCAGGACTAGTACATTAGCTACAAGTTTAGAAATTACAGTTTAGGGGTCATGCAGCCTCTGGCTCCAAGAGTCTGAACCTCCCCAAATTGCTCCTGGGGGTGACGTCACTATTGTAAGCCCTGAGATCAGTGCTTGAGATATTCTGCAGACTCTGCACTTGATGGATCAACTGACACCACTCAGACCAGTAATCTGGCCCATCCAATTTTGCCATCTTACCCACGAACAGAAGACATTAAGAAAACCTCACTTCCGACCCCTTGCGAGTCCATCTCCAACCTGACCAATCAGCACTCCCCACTTCCTAAGCCCCCACCAGCCAAACTATTGGTAAAAACTCCGATCCCCAAATGCTCAGGACAACTGATTTGAGTAATAATAAAACTCCAGTCTTCCGCACAGCTGGCTCTGCGTGAATTACTCTTTCTCCATCGCAATTCCCCTGTCCTGATAAATCGGCTCTGTCTAGGCAGCCGGCAAGGTGAACCCACTGGCGGTTTCAAAAGTGCTGGAATTACAGGCATGAGCCACCGCGCCCGGCCTGTTTTTTGTATTTTTTGTAGAGGTGGAGGGGTGGGGGAGGGTGTCTCACTATGTTGCCCAAGCTGGTCTCGAACTTCTGGGCTCAAGTGATCCTCCCGCCTCGGCCTCCCAAATGGCGGATCACGAGGTCAGGAAATCGAGATCATCCTGGCTAATACGGTGAAACCCCGTGTGTATTTTGTATTTTGTAAAAATACCAAAAATTTGCCAGGCGTGGTGGCGGGCGCCTGTAGTCCCAGCTACTCGGGAGGTTGAGGCAGGAGAATGGCGCGAACCCAGGAGGCGGAGCTTGCAGTGAGCGGAGATCCGGCCACTGCACTCCAGCCTGGGCAACAGAGCGAGACCCCGTCTGGCAAAGAAAAAAAAAGAAAAATTTCCAAACAGGGTGTTCCCTTGCCTCACATTCTCTTTGGTGATGGTCCGCCAACAGATTTTGATAATCACTATTTTGAGGAACTGCTTCAGATTCGATCTGTTAGGCTGATCACAGTATTAACTACAATTCCCAGCAAGCCGCGGACCCAACCTGGGCCTCTGCCGGCCTCTGACTGGATACAATAGGCAGGATGACGACCCAATCAGTACTTCGGTTGTTGCTTTGCGGCGCTTTCCGCGGGGAAACTATAAAGGGTGGGGAAACTTGAAAGTTGGATGCTGCAGACCCGGTACTGGAAAGTTTCATGTGGGGTGCCGTTGTGGGGAAGTGAGGTTCGCTCATTATTTCCTGCTCCTTCCCTAGGCCCGTGGGTGTCGATATTGGGGGAGCGGAGATTTTCTCTTGGGTGCTGGTCACGCCCCCTTAAGACTGTCGGGATCTTCACTAAGAACCCCGCCGTGAATTCCGGGGGTGGGGGCGGCTTCGGGCCTTCTTTTGGTGGGGAATGCTTGGAAGCTGCTCATTGTTGGAAAAAGCTCTTTTTAGGGGATTCCGGGTGATGTTTCCGCCTGTTGATGCCCATCTTCCTCCCCAGCCCCTTCCCGCTTCAGGTAGCCTGTCATTAGGGGAAGTTGAGGGACTGTCCCACTTCAGGTGGTGTTGGAGACCGTGGAATCTGGAGTCCGGTCCCTGGATTCGAATGCGAGCTTCACACCAATTGTCAGCTGTTTAACTTTGCCCAAGTTTCTCAACTCGGTGCCTCGGTATCCTGTAAAGTAAGGTAAAATATCCGAAGCCTTTGGAACAGTGTGGCACATAAAAAGGACTCAATAAATATTAGCTAATATTGTTCCTCAACAGTTGTCGTTGAACATCTAACATGAAGAATTTTCTTTTCTTGGTGATGAGGAGGACAGGGTTCATTCTCCAGGGTTGACCGTCTCCCCTCAAGTGCAACACACATACGTGCGTTCACGCACACATACACCGCAGGAATTTACGTGCTCCGGTGGAGGAAACTCGCAAACCATAATAATACTTTGATAAGATTATCAAATAGATAATGTACGAAGTTGAGGAGAACTTTGGAGAGGAAAAGACTTGATCCTGGGGAAGGTTTTGTGGAGGGAAGTCAGGGAGACAGGATGACAATTGCGTGACCTACCAATACACATACCATATGACTGGAGGGCAGATCATGTGAGAGTCATTATGATGATTGCTGACCTTAAGTACTATATGCCAGGCACTCCCCGAGTGCTTTAAGCTCCACTACAGTCATATGCCGTGGTAAATTCATATGACTGTAAAACAATGGTTTTAAGGAAATTAAGACACTGAGAGGTGAAGTAACTGCCAGGAAGGACAGGAACTGAACCTTGCAATGTGATGTATGAGTGAGAAGGAAGTGAGGGACCAATTTTTGATGTTTTTCTATGTGATCCTAAGAAGTTAGGAATATATCCGGTGGTCTACCAATCCCATGGGAAGTGTTAAAGGATAGTGTCTTTTTAGGAAGCTACTCAGGGCAGGATTGTGACACTGATATGACTTTTGCAGGCGAATTTGGGGCTTCTTCCTGTCTGCTCCCATAGCACTTTTAAATAGCAATTGCGATACTTACTGCATGACTGTAGTTATTTGTGTGTACCTCTCTTTTCATCTCTTAACTATGAGTATTCAAAGGGGAGGTGATATGCTTAAATTATTCTTGTACCCCAGAGCTCAGCAGGGTGTGTATTTAAATGCCTGTGGAAGGAGCCAATTAAGGAACAAATGAATGGAGTGGCCAGAAACAATATGCAATAGTCCAGGCAAGCGATGGGAGTGGCCCTATTAAGGCAGAGATAGCAGAATTGGTTGTTGTTAAAGTCCCTGTAGTTTAGAATTTATAGCTTTTTGTTTGTTTGTTTGTCTTTTGTTTTTGATAGGGTCTCAGTCTGTTCCCCAGGCTAGAGTGCAGTGGCGTGATCAAAGCAGCCTCGACCTCCTGGGCTCAGATGGTCCTCTCATCTCAGCCTCCTGAGTAGCTAGGACTACTACAGTTGTGCGGCACAACGCCCAGCTAATTTTTGTATTTTTTGTAGAGACAGGTTCTCTCTATGTCGCACAGGCTGGTCTCAAACTCCTGGGCTCAAGCAATTTGCCTGTCTTGTCCTCCCAAAGTGCTGGGATTATAGGCGTGAGCCGCCTTGTGTGGCCCATAGTTCTTTTCTTTCTTTCCTTTTTTTAAAAAATTGAATTGATCAGTCTAAATGGTGTGATTACCTGAAACTACCTGATCTGAAAAGACACTAGGCAATGTTATAGCAGGTATCACTTGGTTTTCTATTGGGGGAAACAAGTCAATGCTAACAAATTCCCATAGAGAGAAATGAGGAGGATGTATTTTGTGTTTGTGAGAAGTGTGTGTGTATGTATTTTGTGTGTGTGTGTGTGTGTGTGTGTGAGAAAGAGAGAGATAGAGATTGATTCAATCTGATTTAGATAATTTAGGTGTTAAATAGAAATTTGGGCCATGGTATTGGAAATAAACAAACATGTACATTCTCAGTACATGTACATTCTCAGTCATATATTTTCATTCCAAAATGTTACTTCTTTTCTGATAACTATATTGCTTTATTCCTTGGATTTATTCCTTTCCTCTGGAAAGAACTGAAAAATGTGTATCTACCATCTCAATGAGATATATAGCTTCTCCTTTGTATGAATTAAGAGACTCACAGTAATTCTTTTTTAATTCTCTGAAGATAAATCTTTCATGAGCCTCATTTACCCCTAGCAAGGTACAATAGTGAAATTTAACTGCATGTGAGAATATAAGCAGCTAGTGTTAATATAGAACATTTTGGCCCAGGCCCGTTCGCTTATGCCTGTAATCTCAGCACTTTAGGAGGTCAGCATGGGAGGATCACTTGAGCCCAGGAGTTCGAGACCAGCTTGGACAACATGGCAAAACCCTGTCTCTACAAAAATTGGGCGGGCATGGTGGCGACCTTGTCTCTACAAAAAATACAAAAATTAGCCATATCCAAATAAAATTTATACATGCATTGAACATTTTAAGATGCTCTACAAATGTGAAGTGGTACTATATTCATGTAGTAAATATCGAATAATTGTGTGAAATTATATTTGAGGTTGCCTTGTTTTTCTGTGTGCCTGTTTGATAAAAAATTGTCTCTCATATTTAAAACATTTAAAAAGATTCTATAGCATTCCTTTATCAGTAATATTTTTAACACAGTATGTTTCATTTTGCATATGGAGAAACTTGAGGAATTTTTAATTTTGTTTTGGATAGCCTATTCACTATTACTTATGTTATATTCTATTTTTTTTTCATGGTTCTTCTTTTCTTTGCTGGATCTGGAGGCATGGGTAGCAAGAAACTAAAACGAGTGGGTTTATCACAAGAGCTGTGTGACCGTCTGAGTAGACATCAGATCCTTACCTGTCAGGTAAATTTTATTTAAAATTTTTATTGAGAAGTTTTATGCACAAGTTAACTTTATACCTTAATACTTCTTAAACTTGAAATATGAAAATGTAGGCTTACAAAATAAAAAAGATAAATGATGGTGCTTTTCCATAGGCTAATTGTAAATATCAAGCTTCCTTGGGTGCATTTCCAATTGCGATTTCATTTACCCAAATTTAGTATTTTTGCATTTTGAGGGGAGAGTGGTCATGGCATAAGGTGAAGTAACAGCTTTGCTATTTATTTGTAGTTACATGAGAAATAGGACTGAAATGAGGAGATACTATTCAAAATACATAATTTCTCTTAAAAGCAAAAGAAATTAATAGACCATTTTCTTATTGATGGAGTATGCGAAATATATAGAGCAGATCTTGCATTTTTAAGCAAGGTAGTGAAGCAAATCCTCCTTAGCAGGGTAAATAAGATTTAAAGGTTTTGGTTGGTTGTTTTTGTTCTTTGTTGTTTTTGAGACTAGGTTCTCATGTTGCCCTAGCTGGTCTTGAACTCCTGGACTTAAGCAATCCTCCAGCCTCAACTCCCAGGTAGCTGGGATTACAGGCACACACCACTGTGCCTGGCTAGATTTAAGGTTTTATCTTACTATAATGAATGTATAAATCTTTGATCTGCAATAAATTATACTTTTGCCTACATAAGCAGTATCAATTGAAGGTTTCCTTTTAACTCTAATATCTTTGTTACACATATGTGTTTAAAATACTCTCTTTATGTTTCTTTAGGACTTTTTATGTCTTTCCCCACTGGAGCTTATGAAGATGACTGGTCTGAGTTATCGAGGTGTCCATGAACTTCTACGTATGGTCAGCAGGGCCTGTGCCCCAAAGATGCAAACGGTATATTTATATTTTATTATGATTTGATTATGAATGATTCCTCATCTCATTAAACATGCTTTTTTAGGGATGAGGCACATGCAGAAATAGAGATGAGTACCTCAAAAATATTAAGTTTTCTACCATAGAAGTTAGTTCTCTAAGGAAAACACATGTGAAGCAAATATTTTTTTCTTTTTTGAGACACTCTGTTGCCCAGGCTGGAGTGCAGTTGCACAATCTCGGCTCTCTCCAGCCTCTGCTTTCTGGGTTCAAGTGATTCTCCTGCCTCAGCCTTCTGAGTAGCTGAGATTACAGGCACGGTACTACCATGCCAGCTAATAGTAGAGATGGGTTTTCACCTTGTTGGCCAGGCTGGTCTCAAACTTCTGACCTCAAGTGATCTGCTCACCTTGGCCTCCCAAAGTGCTAGGATTACAGGCGTGAGCCACTGTGCCTGGCCTATATGTGAAAAATTTATGTAGTTTATAAACTCATGGGAGACAGTTTCCAAATAAGGGAATTAGGGAGCAACAGAAAGTTTTTACTTTTTTTCTGTAGCCAATAGCTGTAGTTCCAAAGGTCATCTTTCTCTGATTGATTAGGTAGTATTTGAGGGCCTCGTAGTTAAATTATAATCTTAATTTTAGAATGCCCCTTTCTTTGATATACTGACCTTTACCATCATCACTTGCTCTAGATCATAAAGTACACATAATTGTACTTATACTTGCTTATTGATTGAATAAGAGGTAATTAAAAATGTATCCTTTACTCTTAAGAAAATTTGAAGTCTTTTACAAAAGCCCTCATCAAATTGTACATTTTTTCAGACTTTTTGTGTCATGACTGTAGCTTAGCTTTTCAAATTATAGATTTGAAACATGATAGAAATATCTTGTTTTCCCACAGTAAGAGTTTCCTAAAATTCTGTTCAGTGTTTTGCAAATGTATTTATTTATGTGGACTGTAAGTTACTTACCTCACTACCTTATATTGAAATTTACTGAACACTGAACAATGAAGTACAATTCTCTGAAGAAGGGGAGAAGGAAGGAATGTTAGTGTCATTTGAAACTTCTAAAAACAATGAACAGATATTTGAACAACAGATATTTTCTTTCTTTCTTTCTTTCTTTCTTTCTTTTTGTTTTTTCTTTTTCTTTTTTTTTTTTGAGATGAGGTCTGGCTCTATTGCTCTGGCTGGAGTCTAGTGGTGTGATCTTGGCTCACTGCAACCTCCACCTTCTGGGCTCAAGCCATCTTCCCACCTCAGCCTCCTGAGTGGCTGGGACTACAGGTGCACACCATCATGCCTGACTAAGTTTTGTGTTTTTTGTAGAGATGTGGTTTTGCCACATAGCCTAGACTGTTCTTGAACTTATGAGCTCAAGTGATCCTCCCGCCTTAGCCTTCCCAAGTGCTGGGATTACAGGCATCAGCCACCGTGCCCGGCTGAACAACAAATATTTTCTTTTGTTCAGATTTAGCTTGTGATCTGAGGAAAATATTTTAAAGGCAGGGTAGTCAGAAGGAGAATCAGAATTGGAGTTAGAAATTGGCATTAGTCTTAGCTTTATCATTGATTTCATTGCTTTGAACAGCTTTCTTTGTTTTATGGGAGAAAACAGAAGTTAAAATACTGTGCAATGATTCTGTGACTAGATTCAAATTAACTTGTTACTATTTTGAAGGTTGTAAAGCACCAGAAAATCTTTAATTTGTCATCTGTCATTCTAATTGATCAATATCCATGGCATATTTCCAGTTAATAATTAAATAAGAGAGCATGGTCCCAAAATTCAACTTTAATTTCTACTTCCATCACTACCTTCAGCTGCCATCTTAATACAATTCCAAATACAGTTCAAGAAGCCATCTTTCTCCTGTGGTTTATGTTCATTCTTGTAGCATTCCTTATATTTCAGCACTGCCTTAAACATTGGCTTAGTTTTTTTTTTTTTCCCCCAACTTTTATTGTAAGTTCCGGGGTACATGTGCAGGATGCGCAGGTTTGTTACATAGGTAAACGTGTGCCATGGTGGTTTGCTGTACAAATCATCCTGTCACCTAGGTATTAAGTTCAGCATCCATTAGCTATTTTTCCTGAAGCTCTCCCTTTCCCCGACAACCTCCAACAGGCCCCAGTGTGTGTTGTTCCCTTCCATGTGTCCATGTGTTCTTATTGTTCAACTCCTGCTTATAAGTGAGAACACACAGTGTTTGGTTTTCTTTTCCTGCATTAGTTTGCTGAGAATGATGACTTCCAGCTCCATCCATGTCCCTGCAAAGGACATAATCTCATTCCTTTTTATGGCTGCATAGTATTCCTTTGTGTATGTGTATCACATTTTCTTTATTCAGTCTATCATTGATGGGCATTTGGGTTGATTTCATGTCTTTGCTATTGTGAATAGTGCTGCAATGAACATATGTGTGCATGTATATTTATAATAGAATGATTTATATTCCTTTGTGTATATACCCAGTAATGGCATTGCTGGGTCAAATGGTATTTCTGCCTCTAGGTCTTTGAGGAATTGCCACACTGTCTTCCACGATGGTTGAATTAATTTACACTCCCACCAACAGTGTAAAAGCATTCCTATTTCTCTGCAAGCTTGCCAGCATTTGTTGTTTCTTGACTTTTTAGTAATTGCCATTCTGATTGGTGTGAGATGGTATCTCATTGTGGTTTTGTTGTGCATTTCTCTAATGATCAGTGATGTTGAGCTTTTTTTTTATATGTTTGTTGGCCGCATGAATGTCTTCTTTTGAGAAGTATCTGTTCATGTCCTTAGTGCACTTTTTAATGGGTTTTTTGTTTTTTCTTGTAAATTTGTTTAAGTTCCTTGTAGAGTTTGAATATTAGATCTTTGTAGAATGGATAGATTGAAAAAATTTTCTCCCATTTTCTACCATGGTAGTTTCTTTTGCGATGCAGAAGTTCTTTAGTTTAATTAGATCCCATTTGTCAATTTTGCTTTTGTTCCAATTGCTTTTGGCATTTTCATCATGAAATCTTTACTTGTGTCTATGTTCTGAATGGTATTGCTTAGATTTTCTTCTAGGTTTTGGGTTTTTTCTGTAGTTTTGGGTTTTACATTTAAGTCTATAATCCATCTTGAGTCAATTTTTGTGTAAAGTGTAAGGAAGGGGTCCAGTTTCAGTTTCATGCATATGGCTAACCGGTTCTCCCAGCATCATTTGTTAAATAGGGAATCCTTTCCCCATTGCTTGTTTTTGTCAGGTTTGTTGAAGACCAGATGGTTGTAGGTGTGTGGTCTTATTTCTGAGTTCTTTGTTCTGTTGCATTGGTCTATGTGTCTGTTTTTGTATCAGTACCAAGCTGTTTTGATTACTAGAGCCTTGTAGTATAGTTTGAAGTTGGGTAGCGTGATGCCTGCAGCTTCATTCTTTTTGCTTCAGATTGTCTTGGCTATACAGGCTCCTTTTTGGTTTTGTGTGAATTTAAAATAGTTTTTTAAAATTCTGCAAAGAATGTCAATGGTAGTTTAATGGGAATAGCATTGAATCTATAAATTACTTTGGGCAATATGGCCATTTTCATGATATTAATTCTTCCTATCCATGAGATCCATGAGCATGGAATGTTTTTCTGTTAGTTTGTGTCCTCTCTGATTTCTTGGAGCAGTGGTTTGTAGTTCTCCTTGAAGAGGTCCTTCATGTCCCTTGTTAGCTGTATTGCTAGGTATTTTATTTTCTTTGTAGCAATTGTCAATGGGAGTTCATTCATAATTTGGCTCTCTGCTTGCCTGTTATTCGTCCATTGGCTTAGTTTTAGTTCATTTCTTCAGGAAATTTTTTTGCTCATTTATTCAATCATTTATTCTTTTGACCTGTATTTACTGAATGTCAAGTATGTATTAGGTACTTTGTCAGGCACTGGGGATGTCATGGTGAACAAGTTTATACAGTTCCAGCCCTTTTGTAGTTTACAGTCTAGTGGGGGAAGCCAGACATTAAAATATTAATTCAGAAATAATTAGTTAATTATAATAGTGCTAAATCCTATGAAGGAAAGGCATAAGGGGCTTTGAAACTTTATAATAAGGGACACTACTTAGTTTGGGGGTCAGGAGGGCCCTTCCAAGGAAGCAGTACTTTAGCTAAAACATGGAAGATGAATAGGTGAGAGATAGGCAAAGGAGTTGGGAAGCGAGATGGGCAGGGAAGAGTTATTGGACACTGGCTATAACAGATGCAAAGGCCCTGGGAAGAGAAGGAGAATGGGGCTTGCACGAGTGGGACATAACAGCAAAGAAGAGAGTGGTAGGAGATGAAGCCAGAGAAGTAAGCAGGAGTCAGATTATTAGGGCTTTGCACGCCAAGTTAAGGATTTTGGACTTCATTCTGAGAGCAATGGAAACTCATAAGAAGGGTATACTGTAATATGTGTTTTAAAAAGATCAGTCTTGGATGTGGACAAGTGATTGAAAAGGAGGAAGAAAATATTCATGAAGATTAGTTACGTACCTATTACTGTGTTCCAGACCAAAAGTGATGGTGACTTGTATTATTAATGCAGAGGTTATAGTGTTGATTAATATGAGAGATATTTAGGAAGGATAATTTTTTTTTGTTTGTTTTTGAGACAGAGTCTCACTCTGTTGTCCAGGTTGGAGTGCAGTGGTGCAATCTCGGCTCACTCCAACCTCTGCCTTCTGGTTCCGGCAATTCTTGTGCCTAAGCCTCCTCAGTAGCTGGGACTACAGACATGCACCATCACACATGGCTAATTTTTGTATTTTTAGTAGAGATGGGGTTTTGCTGTTGGCCAGGCGGGTCTCGAACTGCTGGCCTCAAGCAATCCACCTGCCTCAGCCTCCCAATATGCTGGGATTACAGATGTGAGCCACTGTGCTCAGCCTAGGAGAGAATATTAATGGGATTTGGTAATTGTTTGGCTGAGATGGTAGTGACGTACAGAAAAGTGTCAGAGATGATTCCCTGACTTTTGCTTTGAGAAACTGAGTGGTACCATTTCCTGAGATCAGGAGTACTGGAAGAAGAGCAGGTTTGAGGGAGGCGGATCATACATTCAATTTAGTACTTGTGTAAATTTTTTTTTTTTTTTTTTTTTGAGATGAAGTTTTGCTCTTGTCGCCCAGGCTGGAGTGCAATGGCAAGATCTCGGCTCAGGCTCCCAGGTTCAAGTGATTCTCCTGCCTTAGCCTCCTCAGTAGCTGGGATTACAGGCACCCAACACCATGCCCGGTTAATTTTTTATATTTTTAGTAGAGACAAAGTTTCAGCGTGGTGGCCAGGCTGGTCTCGAACTCGTGACCTCAGGTGATCCACCTGCCTCAGCCTCCCAAAGTGCCGTGATTACAGGCATGAACCACCGCACCGTCCAGTACTTGTCTGATTTAAGATGCTTATAAAACATATTGTGAAGACGGGAAGTAGGCAGTTAAATATATGGACCTGGACCTTGAAGGCGAGGCATGCACGTGGGAGTCATTGGTGTAAATATGATAGCTGAAGCTATCGGAATGGATGAGTGATTGCCTATAAAGTGCATACAGTAAGACGATAAGTGTACTTAAGCCTGAAACCTGAGTGATGCCAACAGTTACAGGTCAGATTAGACGATAATGAGTCTGAGAAGAAGCAGCCACCAAAGTAGAAGAAAAACTGGTAGTGTCATATCACAAAACTCGTCTTTGTCTCATTTATATACATACTACTTCTCTGAAGTTTTGTTCTGTTAGTTAATTTTATTCTTTTTTTAAGACGAAGTTTTGCTCTTGTTGCCCAGGCTGGAGTGCAATGGCACAATCTTGGCTCACCACAACCTCCGCCTCCCGGGTTCAAGCGATTCTTCTGCCTCAGCCTCCTAAGTAACTGGGATTACAGGCGTGTGCTACCACGCCCAGCTATTTTTTTCTTTTGTATTTTTAGTAGAGATGGGGTTTCTCCATGTTGGTCAGGCTGGTCTCAAACTCCGGACCTCAGGCCGAGATCCACCCACCTTGGCCTCCCAAAGTGCTGGGATTACAGGTGTGAGCCACCGCACCCAGCCAATTATTTTTTTTTTGACTTACCAAATCTATTATTCTAGAAATTACACTTAAAATTGCAAATGAAGTACTTTAATTTGGACAGATTGGGCTGCCTTTGCATGTTTGAGAAAGTATCCTCACATGCATCCACATTGCCTGATGATAGATTATAGACAAAAATGTGTATGTAAGGATGCCTACTGAAATATTTTTTATATCAAAACATTGGAAACAATAATAATAGTAAGGAAGGAGATAAATTATATTACATTTATGTTAAGGAATATTATGTAGGCACTAAAATCTTTGAAAAATTTTTATTTATTTATTTTTATAGAGATGAGGTCTTGCTATGATGCCCAGGCTGATCTTGAAATTCTGGCTTCAAGTGATCCTCCTGCTTTAGCCTCCCAAAGTGCTGGGATTACAGGCATGAGCAACCATGACCAGCCAAGAATTTGTAATAACAGGAGAAATGCCCAGGACATAAATGCTTAGTGAAAAAAGCAGGCTACGAAATTGTATATAGTATACATGCTAATTTTATAAAAATGAACGTTATAAAGGTATTTGGCATATATTGTTAATAATGGTTATCTTAGGATTGTGGAATTTTTTACTGACTTCTGTTTTCTTTAACTTTTTTCTTCTTTCCAAATTTGCTTTAGGTAAGTTATGTTCTTTAATTAGGAAAAAAGCAGCAATGGTTCTTGTTTGTCCCCTTGTGGTAATATCTGGCAAATCTCTCAGTCTCAGTTTTTTTACCCTTTGTGAAATGGAGATAATTATACCTGTGTGTAAATGAAATAATGTACGTGAAGTACTTAATACAGCACATCTACTGATGTGCAACAAATGCTCTTTACCTGCCTATCCTTGCCTTTTCCTTACTGTTCATGATTCCTGAATCACAGCAGTATCTAAGAGGAGCTGATGTTATTTGCTCCATATCCTAGCATAGCGACTGGACAGTGCCCTGGAGCAGGCAAAGCTAAACTGAAATGTACAGCAGACCATTAACAAACGGAGGTTGTCAAAAGCCTTTAAAATAATAAAAGGAACATTAGAAAATGAACATCTTTTAAAAATCAGGTAAAATTTTAATATCCCGGAATATTAATAAAAGTAATTTAAAAAACAATTTTCCTTATAGAGTATTAACTTTTGTAGCTCTAAATACATCAGAATGATCAAAACCAACACATAAAATCACCAGAATTCTTTGTATAATTTCTTGTGGACAAACACCAAGGATAATAAAGGAGAATTTTGGGCCAGGTGCAGTGGCTCACACCTGTAATTCCAGCACTTTGGGAAGCCGAGGTGGGCAGGCCACTTGAGGGTGGGAGTTTGAGGCCAGTCTGGTCAACATGGCAAAACCCAGTCTCTGCTAAAAATAAAAAAATTAGCTGGGTGTGGTGGCAGGCGCCTGTAATCCCAGCTACTTGGGAGGCTGAAGCAGGAGAATCGCTTGAACCCAGGAAGTGGGGTTGTAGTGAGCTGAGATCGCATCACTGTACTCCAGCCCGGGTGACAGAGTGAGACTCTGTCTTGAACAAAAAAAAGGAGAATTTCAGAATTTTATAATATCGGAAAAACTTCAGATAAGTAGTGTTTCTCCCCTTGTTCGCAGGGAATATGTTTCAAGACCCTCAGTGGATGTTTGAAAATTTGGATAGTACCAAACTATATATATACTACGTTTTTTGGATCTGATAACTGAGATGGCTACTGACTAACAGGCAGGGAGTGTCTATAGTGCGTATACACTTGGCAGAGGGATGATTCACATCCAAGTGGGATCATGTGAGATTTCACCATGCTACTCAGAGCTGTGTGCAATTTAAAACTTATGAATTATTTCTGGAATTATCCATTTAATATTTTCAGATCAATGTTGACCATGGGTAACTGAAACATGGGAAGTGAAACCGTGGATAAAGGGGTACTGTCGTACTGTGTACCTGGCTTTCAATAAAGTTGCTAGTACCAAAAGTTTTTATCTCCACTACTATTACCTTCTTCTAGCTACCATTATTTTTCTTTGGAATGATTATAATGTCTTCCTGACAGATCTCCCAGTTTCAAGCTGTTCTTCACAAACTAATCTGAGTATGTCTTTGAAATTATAATTTGTTGTATTAGTTTCCTGTGGCAGTTCTAATACAAATCATACCCTGGGTGGCTTCAGACAACAGAAATTTATCCTCTTACAGTTTTGGAGTTCAGAGGTTCAAAATTAAGGTGTAGGCAGAGCTGCGTTCTCTCCAGAGGTTCTAGGGGATTATCAGTTCCTTGCCTCTTTCAGCTTTTGGTGGCCATTAGCATTCCTTGGCTTGTGGCTGCTTCTCTCTTCACATAACCTTTTCCTGTGTGTATTGAATTCCCTCTGCCTCTCTCTTATGAGTGAGGGTATTTAGGGTCCATCTGGATAATCCATGATTATCCCTTCATCTCAAGGTCTTTAACAATCAAATCTGCAAACACCCATTTTGCAAATAAGGTAATATTCACAGACAGGTTCTGGAGATTTGATTTGGATATCCAGGGGTGGGGGTGGGGGGTCATTTCTCAGCCTTCCACACCTTCCTTCACACTGTTCTTCACAAATGAACCTGAGTTTGAAATGATGACTTGATCACGTCACTCCTTTTTGCATCTTCAACAGAGCTGTTCATGGTTAGGCCCCTGCTTACTTATCTAGCCTCATTGCTTGCTGTACTGCACCCACACTCCATCTTTTAGCCATTCTAAATGAACTGTATATTTTACAGTTTGTGTTAGTCCCTGTTTCCTCTCTTGCTTCTTGACCTTTCTTTGTACATTCTGCCCTCTTTGGCAGGAATAGTCACATTTCCCTTGCTTACCTAATAGCTCTTTCAGATTTTAGCACAGACATCCAGCAATTCCATTGTTTCCAAAATCTATATCAGTTATACTTTCCCTATTACATTATCTCTTATTAATTGTGTTGTAATTGCCTGGTTTCTAGTCCTAATTTCATAGTCTCTGGTTGACTTCATAAGACTGTGAGGGCAGCGTCTCTCTCTGTTTTGTCATATCCCCATAATCTAGCACAGACCCTGGCACAGAGTAAATATTTGTTGAACAAATAAATAATAGAAGGGAAAAGGGTGGATTAGGGTTAAAGTTGCTAAAATTTAGAAAATTAGAGTTGGTTTATGTTTTTGAATAGATATAAAGGTTGAAAAAAAACTTAATCATTTTCTTGTTCAGGCTTATGAGATAAAAGCACAAAGGTCTGCTGATTTCTCACCAGCATTCTTATCTACTACCCTTTCTGCTTTGGACGAAGCCCTGCACGGTGGTGTGGCTTGTGGATCCCTCACAGAGGTAAAGGAAAAATTTTTCATACCTTCTTCCATTGACCTATAATCTTCAGAGCCAGGGAAAAAGTTTAGTTAAAAAACATAAATTATTTCTTGAACAGTAATCTGATTTAAATTATAAGTACTTCAAGGATATGGTTCTCCACACAGTGCTTAGTGTGGTTGCTCTGCAAACAGAGGGGTTAAAAACAAAATCCTTGCTGACTGATTAAAATCTACTTAGGTTGCTGTTTCATTGAATTAACTTAGGAAGTGATAAATATTGCTGGGTGTGTTTATATATGTGTTTTATATATATGATACATACACATATGTTATATATACCTGCATACATATATGTATGTTATATGTACACACATATACACATGTCACATACATGTAATATATACATGCATGCCATATGTAATATGTATGCACATAAATAACATTATGTATTATATCTATATGATTATATCATGCCTGTAATCCCAGCACTTTGAGCAACAACGCAAGACCCCATCTTTACCAAAAAAAAAAAAAAAAAACAAAAACCATTTAGCCGTATGTGGTGGTGCATGCATATGGTCCGAGCTACTCAGGAGGCTGACCTTGAGCCAGGGAGTTCAAGGCTGGAGTGAGCCATGGTCACACCACTGCACTCCAGCCTGGGTAACAGAGCAAGACCCTGTCTCAGAAAAAAGAAGGTAGTAAATATTATGAAATAATATTGTGAAACAATTGGGGGAATTAAAAAAGGATCACTCCTTATAAATTAGGAAGGACAATTTGAAATTTTGTTAACACATGGAAAAATTATAGTATTAAACTAGAGTGAGCTATTTTTACTTTCTTTTATAGATAAAATGTCTTCTAGGAAGTGATAGGTTATTGGATTAGTTAATACTGTTGCATAACAAATTATTCCAAAAACTAAGTGGCTTAAAACAATAAACATTGGTTATTTCTTAGTTTCTTTGTGAGTGGCTTAGCTTAGCAATGTTGATGAGAGATGCGGTCATCTGAAGCTTGGTCGGGGCTGTAGGATCTGTTTCTGAGGGGGCCCATTTACATGACTGGAAAACGGGTGCTGGTGGTTGGCAGAAGGCCACAGTACCTCCCGAGGTAGGCTCTCCACAGGCTTCTTGAGTCTTATGACATGATGGCTGACTACCCCCAGGTGAGTGGTTTCGAAGAAGGCAAGATGGAAGTGGTGATATCTTTGGCAACCTAGCTTTAGAAGTTACATGCCCCTACCTCTGCCACTTTTCGTCATTAGAAGTGAGTCATTAAGTCAAACCTACATTTAGGGAAAGGGAAATTAGCGTCTTTTTTTTTTTTTTTTTTTTTTTTTTTTGAGACAGAGTCTTGCTCTGTTGCCTAGGCTGGAGTGCAGTGGCACAATCTTGGCTCGTTGCAACCTCTGCCTCCCAGGTTCAAGTGAGTAGCTGGGATTGCAGGCACGCATCACCACACCTGGGTAATGTTTGTATTTCTACTAGAGATGGGGTTTCACCATGTTGTCCAAGCTGGTCTTGAACTCGTGACCTCAGGTGATCCACCCACCTGGGCCTCCCAAAGTGCTGGGATTACAGGCGTGAGCCACTACACCTGGCCAACCTTTTAAATGAAGAAGTGTCAGGAATTTGAGGACATTTTAAAACCACTGGTTATTTTCCTTGAAAACTGCTTACAATGTGGTGATTTGATAGACTATGTTTATCAATACACTCCTAAGGACTTCTTGCTTGAAAGTTCTAGGGGCATAAATACTTTCAGGAAACTTCTAAACAAGAACAGATTCTTTTATTACATTCTGACAGTCATAATTTAACTGACGATTTTTTTTCCTTGGCGATAGGGACCCTGTTTTAGATACTATACTTTATTTTATTTCCTGTCTTCCAAGAGAGATTTAAAGATTTATATGAACTACGCCTAGCAGATGCCTATTAAATAGTTGGTAATAAATGAGTGAATTAGTTATTAATAAAAATGCACACACACACACACACCCCCTCTGCTTTTGGAATATACTGCCACCAGGTGGTGCCAGAATCGTACGATTTTACATTAACTTTTTGGGCTGAAGTTCCACTTGCTTAAATAAGGTTTATTACACTAGTGATCCAGTCATAAACTTACTTATTTAAATAGCAAAAACATTGAACTTAAAGAAGATTAGCTGGGAAATTCTTTTTACTTTTTAAGTTTTGGAATAATTTTTAATACTTTTTCACTTAGCTTTTATTAATGATTTTTAAAAATCCAAACAGAAGTTACAAGCCTTTTAGGTGTTTTGTTGTTATCTAATTGGCTGACTTGGAATAGGAATATAAGTACTTTGACTCCTTAGTAGGGGCAAATTCTCTCCTTTCTGTTCTAGCTACAGGTAGCCTCTTCAATCTTTTTTGTTTTTTGTTTTTCAACTGAGTACAGAGAGTATATAAATTTATCTTCAAACAAAGAATTTTTTTTTGCTTTTATTACAATTTTTAATTGATACAATAGTTGTATATATTTATGGGGTACAATGTGATATTTTGATATGTGTGTACAATGTATAATGATCAAGTCAGGGTAACTGGCATATCCATTGCTTCAAACATTTATCTTTTTTTTGTGTGTTGGGAACATCCAAAAGCCCGTCTTCTAGCTATTTGAAAACATACAATAAATTGTAAATTATAGTTCCCCTAAAGCGCTATAGAAAACTAACACTTATTCCTCCTATCTTGCTATAATTTTGTAACTGCTAACCAATCTTTGGCTGTCTCCCTCTAACCATCTCAGCCTCTAGTAACCACTATTCTACTCTCTACTTCTATAGGATCAATTTTTTTAGCTTCTCCATATGAATGAGAACATACAATGTTTGTCTTTTTGTGTCTGACATTTTATTTAACCTAATGACCTTCAGTTCCATCCATGTTGTTGCAGATGACAGAATCTTACTCTTTTTTATGGCTGAATAGTACTCCATTGCATGTATATACCACATATTTATCCATTTGTCTGTTGATGGACACTTAGGTTGATTCCATCTCTTGGGTACTGTGAATAGTGCTGCAATAAAAATGGGAGTGTAACTTGACATACTGATTTCATACTGTGTATCATACATGCACATGCACATACACACATGTGGAGGTAAGACAGCAAGCAAAATGATAAAGCAAATTGGGCAAAATGTTAACAGTGGGTGGATGTGGGAAAAGAATACATAGTTCTGTATTCTGTTTTTATTTATTTATAATTTATCTTTATTTTAAATTAAAAAAAAAAATACATAGTCTAGCTGTGTCACCTAGGCTGGAGTATAGTGGCACAGCCCATAGCTGACTGCAGCTTCAAACTCCTTGAATGAAGTGAACCTCCCAAGTAGCTAGGACTACAGGTGTGCACCACCATGCCTGGCTAATTTTTAAAATCTTTTGTAGCGATGAGAACTTGCTATGTTGCCCAGACTGGTCTTGAACTCCTGACCTCAAGTGATCCCTTCTGCCTTGGCCTCCCAAAGTGTTGGGATTACAGGTGTGAGCTACTGTGCCTGGCCTTCTGTTATTATTAACACCATTTTCCTGTAAGTTTAAAATCATTTCTAGATAAAAAAAAACAAAAAACAAACCTGTGATGTTTGCTGTAAGTAGATATTCTTGATCAAAAATAAGGAACTTTCCTTCATTTCCTAGCTAAAATACTAATTTGGTGTTATATTTTATCAAAAGCTTTTTTTTCCTGCATTGATTGAAATGATTATGTTATTTTTCTTTGGTGAGAAACATTTAATAGATTTTTCTGACGTTAAACTACTATTGCATTTTTGGGACAAGTTCAACTTGGTCATGATATATTATCTTTTTTTATAAACTGTTGAATTCAGTTTGCTAATATTTAAGATTTTTCAATATTTAGGATAGATATTGAGCTGTAATTTTCCTTTTAGTAGTGTCTTTGTCTGAATTAGTATTTATCTTATACTAGTTTGGTAGAATGGATTATGGAATATCTCTTTTTTTAATATTCTGCAATATTTTGCATATCATGGGAATTATTTGTTCCTTGAAGATTTGGTAGAACTTGTCTGAAAAATTATCTGATCTTGATCTTTTTCCTTCTTAGAAGATTTTTAAAAAAATTCAATTCCTTTAATGATTATAGGACTACTCACGTTTTCTATTTCTTCTTGATTAGTTTCAGTGAATGAGATTTTTAGGAATTTGTCCATTTTCTTTATATTTTCAAATTTATTATAATAAAGTTATTCATTATAATCTTACCGCTCGTAAATCTGGTTTTACATGTGGTTTTTGTCCCCCTTTCCATTTCTGATATTACTTTGTTTTATTTCTCCCTCTCTTTTAAAAAAAATCTTGTCAGAGGTTTGAGTATTTTTGTCATCATTTTAAAGAACTCAGCATTTTGTTGTTGTTCTTTGTCGGTCCTCTCTATTATTTGTTCGTCTTCTACCTCCTTTATTTCTGCCATTTTCTTATTATCTCCTTTTATTTAATTTTTTGGTGGGTTTTTTTTAAAAATCTAACTTCTTAAATTACACATTTAATCTATTAATTTTCAGTTTTTCTTTTTACTCTGACCTTTTAAGACTGAATTTTTCTTGAAGCATTCTATTTTGATATATAGTATTTCCATTTTTATTCTGTTCTAAAAGTATTGAAACATTCCCATCACAATTGCTTCTTTGACACATGAATCATTTGGAATTTTAAAATATCTAAATTATTTAATTTTAGAAATTTCTTTTAATTACATTATTAATGTAATTGCATTTTTGTCAGATAACTTTGCATGATATTGATTCTTTGAAGTTCCCTGAGACATCTTTTAAGGTTAAGTTTGTGATCAACTTTGATAAATGTTGCATGTGTGCTTGAAAAGAATGATTGTTCTCTAATAATTGGGTGCCCTATTTTATTTTAGGTTCAGGTGGTATATGTACAGGTTTGTTACATTGGTATATTGCGTGATGCTGAGGTTTGGGGTACGATTTATACCATCTCTCAGGTACTGAACATAGTCCCCAGTAGGTAGTTTTCTTAGCCTTTTATCCCCTCCCTTCTTCCTCCTTCTAATAGTCTCCAGTGTTGATTGTTCCCATCTTTATGTCCATCTATACCCAATGTTTAGCTCCCACTTATAAGTGAGAACATGCAGTCTTTGGTTTTCTGTTCCTGTGTTAATTCACTTAGGATAATGACCAAGAGCTGCATCCGTGTTGCTGCAAAGGACATGATTTTGTTCTTTTTATGGCTGTGTAGTATTCCATGGTATATATTTACCACATTTTCTTTATCTACTCTACCATGGATGGACACTTAGGTTGATCCATGTCTTTGCTATTGTGAATAGTGTAGCAGTGAACATACAAGTGCGTATGTCTTTTTGGTAGAGTGATTTGTTTTCCTTTGTGTATATGTCCAGCAATGAGATTGCTATGTCAAATGGTAGCTCTGTTTTCAGTTATTTGGGAAATCTCCAAACTCATTTGCACAGTGGTTGAACTAATTTATATTTCCACCTACAGTGTATAAGCAGTCCCTTTTCTCTTTCTCTGCAGCCTGGCCAGCATCTATTATTTTTTGACTTTTTTGTTTGTTTGTTTTTGAGACAGAGTCTCATTCTGTTGCCCAGGCTAGAGGGCAGTGGCACTTTCAGCTCACTGCAACCTCTGCCTCCCAGGTTCAAGCGATTCTCGTTCCTCAACCTCCTGAGTAGCTGGGATTACAGGTGTGTGCCACCACGCCCAGCTAATTTTTTTGTATTTTTTAGTAGAGATGGGGTTTCACCATGTTGGCCAGACGGGTCTCAAACTCCTGGCCTCAAGTAATCTGTCCACCTCAGCCTCCCAAATTGCTGAGATTATAGGCATGAGCCACTGTCCCTGGCCATTTTGACTTTTTAATGATAACCATTCTGGCTGGTGTGAGATGGTATCTCATTGTGGTTTTTATTTGCATTTCTCTAATGTTTAGGGATGTTGAACATTTTTTCATATATTTGATGGCCACATGTATGTCTTCTTTCGAGAAGTATCTGTTCATGTCCTTTGCCCACTTTTAATGGGGTCATTTTTTGCTTGTTGATTTAAGTTCCTTATAGAATCTGGATATTAGAACTTTGTCACATGCCTAGTTCATGAATATTTTCTCCTATTCTGTAGGGTGTCTGTTTACTCTGTTGATAGTTTCTTTTGCTGTGCAGAAGCTCTTTAGTTAGGTCCCACTTGTCAATTTTTATTTTTGTTACAATTGTTTTTGAGGTCTTAGCCATTAATTCTTTGCCAAGGCTGATGTCCAGAATAGATTTTCCTTGGTTTTCTTCTAGGATTTTTATGGGTTGGGTCTCACATTTAAATTGCTGACCCATCTTTGAGTTAATTTTTGTGTATGGTAAAAGGTAGGGGTCCAGTTTAATTCTTCTGCGTATGGCTAGCAGTTAATCCCAGCAGCATTTATTGAATAGGGAGTCCTTTCCCCATTTTTAATTTTTGTTAACTTTGTCAAAGATCAGAGGTTGTAAGTGTGTGGTTTCATTTCTGGGTTCTCTATTCTGTTCCATTGATCAATGTGTCTGTTTTTGTACCAGTATATGCCGTTTTGGTTACTATAGTTTAAAGTCATGTAGTGTGATGCCTCTGGGTTTGTTCTTTCTGCTTAGGATTGCTTTGGCTTTTCAGATTCTAACTTCCCATGTGAATGTTAGAATAGTTTTTTCTAATTCTATGAAAAATGACATTGGTAATTTGAACCTGTACATTGCTTTGGGAAATAGGCCATTTTAACGGCACTGACTCTTTACATCCATGAGTATGGGATGTTTGTTCATTTGTTTGTATCATCTATGATTTCTTGCGGCAGTGTTTTATAGTTCTCCTTCCAGAGATCGTTCACCTCCTTGATTAGATGTATTCCTAGATATTTTATTTTTTTTGTGTGTAGCTATTGTAAATGGGATTGTATTCTTGACTTGGCTTTCAGCTGGAGTGTTATTGGTGTATAGAAAAGCTACTGATTTTTGTGCATTGATTTCTAGCCTGAAACTTTACTAAAGTCATTTATCAGTTCTGGGAGCCTTTTGGAGCAATCTTTAGGGTTTTCTAGGTATAAAATCATATTGTCAGTGAAGAAAGATGATTTTACTTTTTTTCTGTTTTGATGCCTTTTATTTCTTGTTTTTTTTCCTTTTTGAGATGGAGTCTCACTCTGTCGCGTAGGCTGGAGTGCAGTGGCATGATCTTGGTTCACTGCATCCTTAACCTCCTGGGTTCAAGTGATTCTCTTGCCTCAGCCTCTCAAGTAGCTGGGACTTAGGTGTGCACCAGCACTCCCAGCTAATTTTTAATATTTTTAGTAGAGATGGGGTTTCACCATATTGGCCGAGCTGGTCTTGAACTCCTGACCTCAAGTGATCTGCCCGTCTAGGCCTCCCAAAATTCTGGGATTACAGGCATGTGCCACCGTGCCCAGCCTTATTTCTTTCTCTTGCCTGATTGCTCTGGCTAGGACTTCCTGTACGATGTTGAATAGGAGTGGCAAGACTGGACATCCTTGTCTTGTTCTAGTTCTCCCAAATTTTGCCTGTTTAGAATGATGTTGGCTTGGGTTTGTCATAAATGAGTCTTAGTATTTTGAGGTATGTTCATTTTGATGACTAGTCTGTTGAGGGTTTTTACCATGAAGGGGTGTTGGATTATGCTGACAGCTTTTTCTGTGTCTATGGAGATGATCATATGGTTTTTGCTTTAAATCTGTTTATGTTGTGAATAACATTTATTGATTTGCATATGTTGAACTAGCCCTGCATCCCAGGAATAAAGCTTACTTAATCATGATGTATTAACTTTTTGATGTGTTGCTGGATTCAGTTTGCTCATACTTTCTTAAAGATGTTTTGCATCCATATTCATCAGGGATATTGACCTGATGCTTTCTTTTACATTGTGTCTCTGCCAGATATTGGTGTCAGGCTGATACTGGTCTTATAGAATGAGTTATGGAGGAGTCCCTCTTCCTCAGTTTCTTGGAACATTGTCAGTAGGAATGGTATAAGCGCTTGTTTATACATCTGGTAGAATTAGGCTGTGAATGTGTCTGGTCCTGGGATTTTTCTGCTTGGTAGGCTTTTTGTTACTCATTGAATTTCGGACCTCATTATTGGTCTTTTCATTAGTTTAAATTCTTTCTGGTTCAATCTTGGGAGGTTGCATGTTTCTCGGAATTTATGCATTTATTCTAGGTTTTCTAGTTTGTGTACGTAAAGATGTTTGTAGTAGTTCTCTGAGGGTTTTTTGTATTTCTGTGGGGTCGATGGAATGTCACCTTTGTCATTTCTGATTATTTGGATCTTTTTTTTTCTTATTAGTCTAGCTAGCAGTTTATCTTATATATTCTTTCAAGGAACAAACTCCTTGATTCTTTGATCTTATTATTATTATTATTATTATTTTTGCATCTCAATTTTGTTTAGTTCAGCTTTGATTTTGGTTATTTCTTACCTTCTGCTAACTTTGGGGTTGGTTTGCTCTTGCTTCTCTGTTTCCTTTAGGTGAGATGTTAGGTTATTCACTTGAGAACTTTTGAACTTTCTGATATGGGCATTTAACACTATAAACTTCCCTCTTAACACTGCTGTAGCTGTGTCCCAGAGATTCTGGTATGTTGTACCTTTATTCTCATTAGTTTCAAAGAATTTCTTGATTTCTGCCTTAATTCGTTTGTTTACCCAAAGGTCATTCCGAAGCAGGTTGTTTATTTTCCATGTAATTGTATGGTTTTTAAGTGATTTTCTTAGTATTGATTTCTATTTTTATTGTGCTGTGGTCCAAGAGTGTGATTGGTATGATTGCAGTTTTTTTTTTAAATTTGTGGACAATTGTTTTATGGTTGATTGTGTGGTCAGTGTTACAGCATGTGCCCTGTACAGATGAAAAGAATATATATTCTGTTGTTTTTGGGTGGAGAGTTCTGTAGATGTGTATTAGGTTCATTTGGTCAAGTGTTGAGTTCAGGTCTTGAATTTCTTTATTAGTTTTCTGTCTTAATGGTCTGTCTTATAATGTCAGTGGGGTGTTGAAGTCTCACACTATTATTATGCAGTCTCTTCATAAGTCTCTAAGAACTTGCTTTATGAACCTGGGTGCTCCTATGTTTGCTGCATATATAGGATAATTAGGTCTTTTTGTTGAATTGAATGCTTTACCATTATATAGTGCCCTTCTTTGTCTTTTTTTTAATCTTTACTGGTTTAAAGTTGGCTTTGTCTGTTATAATAGCAACCCCTACTTTTTTCTATTTTCTGTTTGCTTGGTAGATTTTTCTCCATCCCTTTATTTTGAGCTTAGGTTGTCATTGCATGTGAGATGGGTCTCTTGAAGATAGCACACCATTGAGTCTTGCCACTTTGTCCAACTTGCCACTCTGTGGCTTTTAATTGGGGCATTTAGCCCGTTTACATTCAACATTAATATTGACGTGTGGATTTGATATTGTCATTGTGTTGTTAGCTGGTTATTATGCATACTTGTTTGTGTTGTTGTTTTATAGTGGCAACGGTCTATGTACTTAAGTGTGTTTTTGTAGTGGCTGGTGATGGTCTTTCCTTTTTATATTTAACACTCCCTTCAGCACCTCTCATAAGGCAGGTCTAATGGTAACAAATTCCCTTAGCATTTGTTTGTCTGAAAAGGATCTTATTTCTCCTTTGCTTAGTTGGGCTGCATATGAAATTCTTGGTTGGGGCTGGGTGTGGTGGCTCACACCTATAATCCTAGCACTTTGGGAGGCTGAGGCAGGTGGAATGTTTGAGCCTGGGAGTTTGAGACCAGCCTAGGCAACATGGTGAAACCCTGTCTCTACAAAAAATGCAAAAATTAGCCGGGCATGGTGGCATGTGCCTGTAGTCCCAGCTACTCGGGAGGCTGAGGTGGGAGGACTGGTTGGGCCCAGGAGGTCATTCCTGCCGTGACCTGTGATGATGCCACTGCACTCCAGCCTGGGTGACAGAGTGAAACCCTGTCTCTCTCTCTCTCACACACACACACACACACACACAAAATTCATGATTGGAATTTCTTTTCCTTAAGAATGTTGAATATAGTCCTCTAATCTCTTCTGGCTTGTAGAGTTTCTACTGAAAGGTTCACTGTGAGCCTGATGGAGTTCCCTTTGTAGGCGACTTGCCCCTTCTCTCTAGCTGCCTTTAACATTTTTTTCCTTCATTTTGACTTTGATGAATCTGATGACTGTGTCTTGGGGATGATCATCTTGGGTAGTATCTCACAGAGGTTCTCTGCATTTCTTGAATTTGAATTCAGGCCCCCAGCTTTGTTCTCTGGGCCCTTCAGGTTAGGAACCTTCTGTGTTAGAGGGGCCCAGGTGTTCTTGGATCTCTGGCCACAACACTGATGGGTGGTGCCAGCCAAAATGCATTGCTGGGGTGGTGGCAGTGGGATCTGTGCTTGTTAACATGTGCCAAAAGCAGCTGCATTATGGTGGGATGCATGCTCCTTGGCTTGGATGGGGTGCTGGTGGGTGCAGGGCTGCCAGCCTTTGTGTGCATATTCACACTGGTGGCGGTGTTGGCGCAGGGGGTAGTGCAGTGCTGGCAGGTACAGGGCTGCCAGTCTCCATGTGTGTGTTCGTGCTGGTGGCAGTGTGGGGTGGCATGTGGGTCACTGTCCTCCGTAGGTGCGTTTGCACTGGCAATGGCCACACAGTGATGGGGTTACACTCACGTTGCAGCTGTGGCACAGTGGGATGCATGTGCACATGGGTGCTGGCGGTGGAGGGGAGGCGAGGTCTACCCACACGTGCACCAGCAAAACGGTAGGGTGGGGGGTGGGGGCGGGCGTGTGTGTGTTCCTGCTGGCAAAGCAGCACAGAGGTGGCTGTAGTCAGTGGACGGTGTGGGTGGTCTGGTGTGCCTCAGTGGAGGCTGCTCTGCTGGAGCTCTTGACAGTCAGGCACTATCTACCAGTGAAGGACCTATGATGTGGGCCCCCTGGAGGCACCTCGGTTGGACATCTGAGGGTACACTGCAAGTGTGCTCTACCAGGTTGTCTGGGAGAGGCCAGCAGACAAGGGGTGCTTCGACTGGACTGGCCCCATTTCATATGCAAGACTACCACGATCTGTTCAGATTTGACAATTCCTCTAAGGCTAAAGTCTCCTAGGAGAGCATGGTGAGCCTTGGGTGATGGACAACCCTGGTTGTGCTCCACTGCAGACATTACTGCACCAAACCCTCTGGGTTCCGCACTGCAGTCCTACCCCTACCACCTCTCTAAGCACCTCTCCCAGCCAGCTCAAGTGTCCACGCCCTGGAGTGGTCATGGGGTCTCCTGCTGCTAGGATTTCAGAGGTCTGTGGTGAGAGGGGTTTGTTTTTCATCTCTTCAACTCACCTCTTCCTCAGGAGTCCTTGGGGGCCAGAAGTAAGTCTTGGTGTCCTCCGTATGCACGTTTGCACTGCAGTGGCCACGCAGTGGTGGGGTTACACTCACGCCACAGCTGTGGCAGAGTGGGATAGCCCAGTGCAGGGTTTGCAGCTTCTTCTTTCTTCAGCCCAGCATCTGTATCCTCCCTCTGTCAATTCTCATTGCCTTCCCTCCAAAGATCTCAGAATGTGCCAGTCTTCCCAAAGTCCTTGTCACTTGGTGGCATGTGTTCCTCCTGGCTGCATCTAGTTGGCCATCTTGCCCCAGAGTCTTTTCTCTAATTTTAGGCATTTATTTTCTTCTGGTAGTTTTGGGGTTGGTTTATTCTTTTTTTTTCCTAATTCCATTAGGTGCAAAGTTAAAATGTTAATTTGAAGTCTTTCTAACTTCTTGATGGAGAAATTTAGTGTTATAAACTTTCCTCTTAATACTGCTTTAGCTGCCTCCCAGAGATTTTGGGAAGTTGTGTTCCTATTTTCATTAATATCAAAGGATATTTTTTGATTTCTGCCTTAATTTCATGTTCACCTGGGAGTTATTCAGGAGCAAGTTGTGTCCTTTCCATATTTGTGTAGTTTTGAGAGATCTTCATGATACTCATTTTTATTTTTTTGGCACTGTGGTCTGATAGTGTGCTTGGTATGATTTCAATTTAAAAAAATAATTATTGACACTTATTTTATGACCAAACATGTGGTTGCTCTTAGAATATGTTCCTTGTATAGATGAGAAGAATGTATATTCTGTGGTTGGTGTGTGGATCATTCTATAGATATCTGTTAGGTTTGTTTATTTATTTATTTATTTATTTATTTTTTTGAGACGGAGTCTCGCTCTGTCACCCAGGCTGGAGTGCAGTGGCCGGATCTCAGCTCACTGCAAGCTCCGCCTCCCGGGTTCATGCCATTCTCCGGCCTCAGCCTCCCAAGTAGCTGGGACTACAGGCGCCCGCCACCTCGCCCGGCTAGTTTTTTGTATTTAATAGAGACGGGGTTTCACCGTGTTTGCCAGGATGGTCTCGATCTCCTGACCTCGTGATCCGCCCGTCTCGGCCTCCCAAAGTGCTGGGATTACAGGCTTGAGCCACCGCGCCCGGCCCTATCTGTTAGGTTTAATCGGTCAAGTGTCAAGTTTAAGTCCATAGTTTCTCTGTTATTTTTCTGCCTTAATGATCTTTCTGTCACTGTCAGTGGAGTGTTGAAGCCCCCCGCTCCCGCAGTTTTTGTGTGGCTGTCTAAGTCTTTTTATCAGTCAAGAAGAACTTGTTTTATGAATCTGGGTGTTCCAATCTCGGATGGGTATATATTTAGGATAGTTAAGTCTTCCTGTTGGATTGTATACTTTTTGTTGTTGTTGTTAAGATGGAGTCTCGCTCTGTCGCCAGGCTAGAGTGCAGTGGCACGATCTCTGTTCACTCCAACCTCCGACTCCCTGGTTCAAGTGATTCTTCTGCCTCAGCCTCCCGAGTAGCTGAGATTACAGGCACGTGCCACCACACCCAGCTAATTTTTGTATTTTTAGTAGAGATGGGGTTTCACAATGTTGGCTAGGATGGTCTCAATCTCCTGACTTCATGATCTGCCTGCTTCGGCCTCCCAAAGTGCTGGGATTACAGGCATGAGCCACTGTGCCTGGCTGGATTGTACCCTTTATCATTATGTAATACCCTTCTGTGTCTTTCTTAGTTATGGTTTAAAGTCTGTTTTATCTAGTATAAGAATAGTGACTTCTACTTGTTATCCATTTGCCTGCTGGCTCTTTTTTATCCCTTTTAACTTTGAGCCTTACTTACATGTCAGATGGGTCTCTTGAAGACAACAGATGGTTGAGTCTTGTCTTTTTTTTCAAGCTTACCATTTTGTGTCTTTTTAGTGGGGTGTTTAGCCCATTTACATTGAAGTTTAGTAATGATATATGAGACTTTGATCCTGTCATTGTGTTGTTGGCTGGTTATTATGTAGACTTGATTGCGTAGTTACTTTATAGTGCCTGTGGGCTATGTACTTAAGTGTGTTTTTGTGGTAGCTGGTGTTGTTCCTACCATTCCATTTTTAGCACTTCCTTAAGGACCTTTTCTTAAAAGGTTGTTCTAGTTGAAACAAATTCCCTCAGTGTTTTCTTGTCTGAGAAGGGATTTATTTATTTTTCACTTATGAAGCTTAGTTTGTAGGAAATGAAATTCTCTGTTAGTATTTCTTTTCTTTAAAGACACTGAAAATAGGTCCCCACTCTCTTCTGACTTGCAAGGTTTCTGCTGAGATGTCTGGTGCAAGCCTGATGGGGTTCCTTCTGCCCGTGCATTACCGTTTTCTCTTGCTGCCTTTAAGACTTTTTTCTTTTGCGTTGACCTTGGTGAGTGTCTGTGTGCCTTTGGGATGGTCGTTATGTTGTCTGAATTTCTGTACCTGGATATCTATATCTCTAGCAAGATTAGGGAAATTTTCTTGAATTATTCCATCAAGTATGTTTTCCAGGTTGTCAACTTTTTCTCCTTCTCTCTCAGAAATGCCAATAATTCATAGGTTTGGTTGCTGCTTTATGTAATCCCACACTTATCAAAGACCTTGTTCATTTTATAAAATTCTTCATTCTTTTTTTTTTTTTTTTTTTTTTTTGAGATGGAGTTTTGCTCTTGTTGCCCTGGCTGGAGTGCAATGGCGCAAACTCAGCTCACTACAACCTTCATGTCCTGGGTTAAAGTGATTCTCCTGCCTCAGCCTCCCGAGTAACTGGGATTACAGGCATGCACCATCACACCCAGCTAATTTTGTACCTTTTTAGTAGAGGCGGGTTTTCACCATGTTGGTCAGGCTGATCTCAAACTCCTGACCTCAGGTGATCTGCCCACCTCGGCCTCCCAAAGTACTGGGATTACAGGCGTGAGCCACTGTGCCTGGCCTAAAATTCTTTTTCTTTACTTTTGTCTGTATGGGTTAGTTTGAAATATTCTGCTTGGTCTAGTCTATTGATAAATCTTTCAATAGCTTGACAATCATAAAGTGAAGTTTTTAGTTCCAGAAGCTCTAATTGATTCCTTTTTAAGATGTTTATCTCTTTTTTCATTTCCTGGATTGTTTTAATAGTTTCTTTGTGTTGATTTTCAGTCTTTTCTTTTATATCTTTGAGTTTCTTTCAATCCATGCTTTGAATTATTTATCTGACATTTCTGAGTTGCCATTTTGGTTGGGGACCATTTCTAGAGAGCTACTGTGATTCTTCAGTGGTGTTACACAAATCGGATTTTTCTGGTGTCAAAATTCTTATGTTGCTTCCTTCTCATTTGTAGGTGTTAGCACTTGTAAATTTTTGTTTTTTGAGACAGGTTCTCACTCTTTCACAATCACACTCTTTCACTTCACAGGCTGAAGTGCATGAATCATGTCCCACTGCAGCCTCGACTTCCCAGGCTGAAGCAATCCTCCTGCCTCAGCCTTCTAAGTAGCTGGGACTGTAGGTGTGTGCCATCATGCCTGGCTAATTTTTTAATTCTTTGTATAGACAGTGTCCCACCATGGTCTTGAACTCCTGGGCTCAAGTAATCCTTCTGCTTTGGCCTCCAGGGTTGGAGTGCTGGGATGGATTATAGACATGAACCACTGTGCCTGGCTGGCACTTCAAATTTTTGGAGATATTTTCATGCAGGTAGGGTTTTCTTTCCCTTTCTTTTCTTGTGTTAATATTGTTGTTTTCCCCTTTCCTTTCCCCACTCACTAAAGGGTGTGACTTAAGAGTATGTCGAGTAGGGTCTTTTGTCTTTGTTTCCATGGCCTTATGTTCTGTCAGCAGGTTGTATATTGGACTGTAGAGTTCATCCTATGGACCGGTAGATGATGCTTATGGGTGAGAGTCAGGGGTGGTGGAAGCAGACAGTTATGTACTTGATATTTGTTTACTGTGAAGAGTTCTCTGTTGTTTCAGGTGATAGGCTAGACTGTGGAGTGCTTCATACCATGTACTTCCCATTTTATGGGAGTGCTGGGGACATAGCTGGGTAGACTGGATCCCCTGGCTTGTCCACAAATACCCCTATGTCAAGTGTAGTCCCCAACCCTTATGAGGGTGGCAAGGAAAAGCTCCTAGTGAATTGTGCCACAGTCTCTGCAGGAGTTTAGGTTGCTACATGAGCCCCTTCTAGATAGGCTGGAATGTAGATTGTTGCCCAGTCACACCCTTGTTCTAGAGCTCTTGACTCCTGAATCAGGCACACACTGCAGCCTATCTCCAGACCACCATATGGTTGAGAGCCTTAGGAAATGTCTAATTTTTGACTCTCCAGGGGAGTGGTTTTTGGGGCAGAACTTCATCACTTAGCTTAGTATAGGTAGCTGTGTGGCTCCTCTGCTCTCCAATGTTATGATTCTTCTTCATTTAAGAGCGGGGTTGGGGGACTCCATCTTTGGGCCTCTGCAGCGGTGTGTTGGTTGTGGTGGTGTTGGCTGGTTGTGTCTGTCCATCCAACCTCAGGCAATGGGAGATGTCATAAAGCACTAGCAAAATTGGAATAGGGTAGGGAGATCTGTAACTCCCTAGCCCCTAGATGGCCAGCTGGACCTCCTGTATGAATCTTGATGGGGTTGGATTTTTGGGGAGCCTCAGGTCCTGACTGTGATGGGAAGGGGTGAGGGCTGATACCTGGGTGAGGGGCTGAACTCTCAGGCAGGGCACTTAGGTGGTGGGAGCCCCAGGGAAGATCACTGGTCTGTGGGGGTAATGTTTTTGATAGGGCTCTGGGCCATGACTGAAATGGTCATGTGGGGGTAGGGTAGGTGCAGTGGATGCCAGAAGGCAGCAGCCCTGGTTTGGGAGGGGGCAGTGGAGGAAGGGGGTCATGTGGAAAGCAGTCTGGCCACCTCTCTGAAGGGTAGCTGCTGGCACTGGAGTTTCTCTCTCTAGCCTGGAGGCAGCAGGGGTGCCCACGGCAGAGGACCTGTTCCATTGCCTTTGAGAGTGATGGTGGTGGGGGGTGCACCTGGGAAGAGGGAATGGGGAGCAGGTTGGGTACTCCTCTCTGCTGTTGGAGGTGCTTGAAAGCAATCAGGCTCTTTGTTCCCTCCCTAGCCTAGAAGTAGCAAGGGTGGGTACTGCAGCAGCTGCAGTGGCAGAGGGCCTGTCAGTTGCCTTTGGAAGCTCCACCCAGAGAAGCAGAGCCACTACTCACTGAAGTGATCATGTGGGGATAGGGGTGGCTGTGCTGGGGGCCCAAGTCAGGAGGCCCTGCCCTGTGAGGAGCAGCATGGGGCTGGGCCTCTGAGACAAAAGAGTCTGGCCACCTTTCCTGAAGGCAGCTGCATCCTCCTGGAGGTCTACTTGCTCTCAGGCTCTTCACTCCCTCCCCAGCCTGAGGGCAGCAGGAGCAAGGACCTGGGAGAGGCAGTTGCAGTGAGCCTGTCAGTTACCGCTGGGAGCTCTGACCCAGTGAAATACAGAGCCAGAGCCATGACCGACTGACCGGAGTGCTCAGGTGGTAGTGGAGCGGGTATGCTGGGGGCCCAGGCCAGTGGCCTTGCCTGGCAAGGAATAGCAGAGGCAGGGCCTGCAGTCTGACTGCTCCTAAGCTCTGTGGATGCGGCTTCTATCCTAGAGTTATGCGAAAGAGCTTGGCCTCCCTTGGTGGGGCTATGACTGCTGGCACCAGGGAACTGAGGGATCCAAGGTCGGTGGGAATCCCCGACTCCATGTGGGGTTGAGCTTCCAAGATGGCCTCCTTACATGGCTTACGTGGCTGGGAAGTTTGTCCTGGCTGTAGGCAGTTCTTTGCAGTGTGAACCTCTCCACAGGACTGCTTGAGTGTCTTCATGACACAACAGCTGACTTTCTGTGGAGTACGTGATCCAAGAGTACAGGGTAGAAATGACAATTTCTTTTAAGACAAAGCCTTGGAAGTTACATACCATCATTTCTGCTGTATTCTGTTAGTCACAGACAAACCTAATACAGTGTGGGAGGAGACTACAGAAAGGCATGAATAACAAAGGTGAGTACCATTGAGTCTTAGAGGCTGCCTACCACTAATATATGCATGTGTGTATACATATGTATGTATACATGTGTGTATGTGTATAATTTTAAAAAAATTTATGACCATTCTATTCTCAGAAATGTTGTAGTAGGCAGAATTTCTTAAATGGCCTCTCAAAGATGTTCTGCCCTAATCCCTGGAACCTTTGAATATGATGAGATATCACTCCCATGATTATTATATGTTATATGGCATAGTTGACTTTAAGATGGGGAGATTATTTGGATCTAATCATATGAGCCCTTAGAAGTAGTGAGCTTTCTCTGGCTGTTAAAAAGGGGAAGGAAGAAAAGTTTAAAACCTGAGAAGGACTCAGGATGCCATTGCTGCCTTGAAGATGGAGTGGCCATGATTGAAGGAATGTAGGCAGCCTCTAGAAGCAGTGAACGGCCCTGAGATGAGAGCAAGAAAGGGACCTCAGACCTAGAACTGCAGAGAAATAGATTTTGCCAACAGCCTGAATGAACTTGGAAGTTGATACTTACTCCCAACCTCCAGATAAAAGCCCAGCTCACCTGAGATCTTGATTTCAACCTTGTAAGACCTTGAGCAGAGAACCTAGCCAACCCTATCTGGACTTCTGACCTATAGAACTGTAACATAATAAATGGATGCTGTTTAAGCTGCCAAGTTTGTGGTAATTTGTTATGAAGCAGTAGGGAACTAATAAAATACAGGTGTCAATGAAGGTGCCTAATTAACTGCATTGCACAATCTTTGTTTCTGGTTAAAAGGTCAAGACTAGCGTCCTAGATAGATGTCAGATAGATCTGGTGGGTGGGTGGGGTAAGGCAACTGATCGAGTGAACTTACAGTGGATCTGGAGATTGAGAGAGTAAGAATCAATTTGGAAATATTTTGCTGTCATTTTTATAGTTGCTCTTTCCTGACTTTAACTTCAAAATTTCTTAGGTATTTATCATCAGTTTTGACTTACGTGAATGTCACTGAACCTGGGTATACTTACATATTCTGTTACAACACCAAGATGAAAAGTGGAAGTAGAGAAGTACTATTCATTCCTAAAGCAGAAGCAGCAGAGGAGAAATCAGAGACACCAACTCTGCTGAACTGCTGAAGGAAGTGAACTACAGGGCATTGTTCCATTCCCTGAGAAGAGCAAACTCCTCAAAGTTTGTATTATGTGGAGATCAAATCAGTTTGGTAGCCTTCTCATATGAGGTAATATAGATCAGTGTTCCCTCATTCATTTTTTCATTCTTGTCTCCTAAGAAGCCTTTTAAACAATTTTTTCTTAACCACACCCTCCAGTGAAATTTTTCTACCACCCATATACTGTGTATCTCTTTTTGTACTGTATAAATATCTGTGCTTTATACATAAAAGAGTAAAATCTTCCCCTTCCTCCGAAACCAACTTTTACCCTTGGGGTTAATATCACCCATGCTAAGAATGCATGAGATAGATGCTATTGTGAACAGGTAAAATTAAAGTTGTATTTAAAGATACAGGTGAGGCGCAGTGGCTCACACCTGTAATCCCGGTACTTTGGGAGGCTGAGATGGGCAGATCACTTGAGGCCAGGAGTTCGAGACCAGCCTGCCCAACATGGTAAAACCCCACCGTTACCAAAAATACAAAAAGTAGCTGGGTGTGGTAGCATGCGCCTGTTGTCCCAGCTACTTGGAAGGCTGAGGCAGGAGAATCGCTTGAATCCAGGAGGCAGAAGTTGCAGTGAGCTGAAATTGCGCCACTGCACTCCAACCTGGGCAACAGAGTAAGGCTCCGTCTCAAAAAAAAAAAAAAAAGAATTCGAAGATATCATCAAAAAAGGTATTTTCAGCCAGGTGTGGTGGCTCATGCCTATAATCCCAGCACTTTGGGAGGCTGAAGCAGGAGGATCGCTTGAGACCAGGAGTTTGAGACCAGCCTGAGTAACATAGCAAGACCCTAGCTCTACAAAAAGTAAAAAAAAAAAAAAAAAAATTAGTTAGGTGTGGTGGTGCATGCCTGTAGTCCCAGCTACTTGGGAGACTGAAGCAGGAAGATCACTTGAGTTCAAACCTGCAGTGGACTATGATTGCACCACTGTACTTCAGCCTGGGGTGAGATCCTGTTAAACAAATGTTATTTTCATACTGTAATATAATCTAGAATACAGGACCAGAGAACTCAGTTCAACACAGAGAGATGTAATATCTGCATAGTTCAACTCGTGTACCTCTAGGATAGTAAAACGGAAGCACTGCTAAATCTGTGCAATGCTAAGAATGATGACTACATCTGGATCCTTGCTCTAAGTAATTAGAAGTGACATAGCACATTTCTGCATTATTTGTATTTCTGGAGTCATTTCTATACTTTGTTCATGACTTTGGGAGCTGAGGTATCTGCTTTTAGTGGAGCAGTTTGGTTTTGGAAGTGACTCCCCTACTATTCCCAAATGTTAGAGACAGGATGACAGAGTTCTATTTTAGCATCTTAGTTTTTTCTTTTCTTTTTTTTTTTTTTGAGACAGAGTCTCGCTTTGTCGCCCAGGCAGTGGGCACAATCTCGGCTCACTGCAAGCTCCGCCTCCCAGATTCACGCCATTCTCCCGCCTCAGCCTCCTGAGTAGCTGGGACTACAGGCGCCCGCCACCACACTCAGCACATTTTTTGTATTTTTAGTAGAAACAGGTTTTCACCATGTTAGCCAGGATGGTCTCGATATCCTGACCTTGTGATCTGCCCACCTTGGCCTCCCAAAGTGCTGGGATTACAGGCGTGAGCCTCTGCACCTGGCCAGCGTGTTAGTTTTTTTCTTGGAACAATTTGTATTAAAGTTATTTTTATAATTGGCAGGATTAGCTGTGGCCTACATGACCACAGGAAATAATAAGGCAGGGGTTGTAAACTCAAATGCCTATAAGCACGAGCCGTGTAATAGAAGTACATGAAACAGTTAAGTGTAAGACATAGATACTTTATTAATTGATTTCGGCTGCTGACAACAGCAGCAAACATTTATTTTTTTGCTCATGGGTCTCCAGGTCTGCAAAGGTGGATCCTGTCTTCTTCAGGCTGCAGTCAGGTTCAGATGTGCCCCACAAGTTGTAACAGCAGCAAGAAAACCAGAGAGAGATTTCAAATGGATGTTCTTTGAGTACAGTCTGCTGACATTCGTTTATCCTGCCCTATGTTTTGAAAGGCGGATAACCAGGCCTCTGTTCTAATACAGGCGTTTAGCATATGTGGTTGATTGGACCATTGTTCCCAATTCTTCACTTACTCTGTAATTTAGAAATAAACATTCTGCTCTGTAATGGTTTACTGGGGTCTTTTATGTGGCACATGTTCAGTAACTGTTGTTAAATGAATGATTATATCCCTTAATACTGTTTGATTTTTGTTAATGGTGGAACTTGGGGTACTTGTCATTTCCATTCCCTTCTGCTTTTTCTGCTCTTTTCCCATCCCTACTCTTCTTCCCTCCCTTCCCATTTACTTCCAAAACAGCAGCGATCAATATGAAAAAGGAGGGAGTGGTAGAGAGAATCCAAGACATAAACTCTTCCACATGTTGGTGTAAAGTAATTTAAGATCAAGGTTTCTTTCACAAGGCAAAATGCAACCTGGCCTTTCTGAGATTCTTTCTTTTTTTTTCTTTTTGTGGTTTTGGCTTTCGGATTTAGAATGTTAGTTATTTTAAAAATGAGTTATGTAGGTCTGAAGACCAACTCATATTTCTACATAATTGTTGAGCAAATGGAGACAAGTAGTTAGATGCTGGAGGTCATTAAAAAAATATTTTTTTAATGAAGCTTTTTAAAAACATGCTCACTGGTTTCAGATCAGAGCCAGGCATCCTTAAATTGTCTTCTGCCAGGTATTGGCTTGGCAGATTACCCTGTTCAGTTGCCCTCATCTTGAATGTGAGGAGAGTTAACTTGATAAGATTTTAGGTCCTAACTGGTCCAGATTTTACATTCCTCTCAGCCATGTAAATTTTAAGATGAGGAGGCTTCATTTTTACTTTAGTACAATTAGACTTTTTCTTGGGAATAATTCTCTTTCCTCTTCAAACCAATTGTTAACATTTGCTCCCTTGCTGATATTTGAGTGATGTTCACTACTGACTTTTTTCTAGTTCTTTTACATTTCTCAAGCAGGTTGTTGAAACTTTGGCTCTAACTATATGAAGTGAATTGCTTTTTTTACTGGTGTTTTTGGTGTGTAAATATTGTATTCAGTCTGAGTTTCCAAGAAGCAAATAACAGCCTATTCTGGTTTGGCATGTTTTCTCTTTCTAACCACCATTGGGGTAGAAGCTGGGAACTGAACACAACTTGAAATTTTGTGGTTTGGGTGCTAGAATTCAGAGCTAGACTATCTGAAGCTAAAAATTATTAATGTTGAAATGTTTTCACCCACTAAATAAACCTGAAAAAACAATGAAATTTAACTCCAGGCAGCCCATAAAATCACATATGGTATAATTTTTTTGAGTCTAGGAAGAGAGGAAAAAAATTTGTGAACAGGATCTGAGATTGCTAAAAAAATTAGAAATTGTTTATTATAGTTTAAAGTAAATGCTACTATCCAAACTTGAATTCAAACTCAACAAATAAACCAACCCAGAAATCTCTTACTGTTATTCACATGTTTTATTTTCTTCAAGACTATACTGAATCAGCACATACAAATGATGAAGTAGGGAAAATGCCAGTTGCCCTTGTTTAACTTTTCCGCTATTGTTCACATGTTTTCTTTAAAGATGGAATAGTAAAGTAATACTTTACATTTTCAAGGTACTTGATACTTTACTGAATATTTCCAAATATATCATCTTAATTAAAAAATGGCTTGTTTCACCCTTTTAAAAATCACAAAGTATTTAACAGTTTTAAGCTCATTAAATCTGAGAACATATCTAAAACCTGGCATATGGATAGTATGTATAGAAAGGCTAGTCCTTTGTTCTTCTGCTAGTTAGCACTCTAATGATATTAATGATGGAAGATTTTTCTCAGCCCCTTTGCTGGACTTGTGACAGGGGTACCCCATTTACTTGGCCTGCCATGCTCAACCCCTTGTAGGAGGGAGCACTTGAGTGAGCAAGTGTGGGATCTGGCTGGCTGCTCCAGGTGCTGGCAGGAGCAAGCTTCATGCCCAGGTGTGAGTGAGCGAGTGCGGGATGTGACCAGCATGGCTCCGAGTGCCAGCAGGAGCAAGCTCTGTGTGGGGTCTATGGCCAGACTAGGCATGAGCTAGCGAGGGTGGGATCCGGCCAACCACTCTGGGAGCTTCCAGGAGCAACCTCCATGAAGGGCCCATGGAAGAACCCAGGTGAGGGTGCCTGTGACCCCGAATCCCCAGAGTGGGTGTTACAGTGCTCTCTTAGTTCTGCCCTCTGCAGATGGTGGTGTGTTAGCAGCTCAGTTGGCCCCTTACCTCATTATGTGGGGCAGTTGCCCTCTGCTGGCGAGGGCAAAGGGCCAGCGTGACAGCATTCTGGGTACCCGCACTTGGTGGGCCCCGTCTGGCATCCAAGAAGAATGAGGTCAATTGGACAATTGAAGGATAGTGAAGGCGGATAATTTTATTGAGCGATGAAAATGACTCTCAGTGGAGAGGATAGCTAGAGAGGGGACCAGAAGGGCAGGTCATCTTCCCCAAAGTCGAGTCATCTCTTCCCCGAAGTCCAGCTGTCTTCCCCAAAGTCTGGCCATCTCCCTTAAGTCCGGCTGTCTCCTCCTGTACTGATTGAGTTTGGGTTCTTTATAGGTACAGAATGGGGAGTGCATGCTGATTGGTTTGTAATTATGCAAAAAAGTTTAAAGCAAGGACACCACTCAAAGGTGGGCATGACAGTGTAGAAAACCAATTAGGAAAGGGTGGGTGTATGTAAAATAGGTGAAGGGTGAGAGGATCAGTCCACAGGAAAGCATGCCAAACAGGAAGATGAGTTCTCACTCTGGTCAGGGGATTTAACCTGTAGCTTGGCTTTCAGGCTTTGAACTGTATCTGGCTTGGAGGTGGGGTTTCACCAGGTACCTGGCCCTACCCTATCTGCCTAGGCACTTGACTGCCTCCTGTTGCTATCATTAGTAAGCATAAGCATTTCTTTGTTTCAGGATCCACTTTCAACTTTTACTGACAGAAGTTTCCCTTGCTCTCGTATCTGGTGACTAACTTGATCCATGTTGTTTTTGAAAATGAAGAAAGTTCCATAAAAAATGTTTAGAGCTCTGAATTTAGACTAGCATTCTCCAAAGCAGGGTATGTAAAATGTTTCATTAGGTTGTGGGAAGAAAATATTAAAACTTTTATTATTTCAATCTAACAAATGAAATTTAACTTCATTAACGTTTAATCAGTGGATCAACACTGACATCCTCACTTGGTCTGTGTGTCAGGCTGTTAGGTATCAGTTACAGTGCACGAGGAAAGCATGCAGGGGTTGACAGAGGCCCCTTGCTGCTACCTTTATTTTCAACATCCTGGGATGAATTATAAGTCTGCATATATCTAGTTAGGTGGATGTATGGATTTAACGAAATCAAAGCTTGCAAAACAGATAAATGGCAAGAAAGATTCCTGCAAAGAAACTGTAAATTGTATGCAGTACTAATAATGAGAGTGGAAGTGAGCCACACACATGTATAGGTCAGAGCAGATGCTTCTCCTATGATACTCATGAAGTAAAAATCAACAACAATCTAATCTCAGCTGAGAAGATGTCCAGAAAAAGTGAAATTATAAGCAAGACAATTTGATAGATGGAATTATATTCATTATTGTTAACCAAGAAATACTTTCTGATATTTTATTCCCTTGAAATACTGGCTAACGATAGTAGGAAGCCATCATAATGAACATGTGGGACAGGAAGATAAACTGACAAAAGTTTTTCCATGACATTTAAAGTTATGTTATACATAACTCAGTATCTAGAAAAATGTCATTAAAATTAATGATAGATTAATTTTGTGCCTCTTTTGTGTTTTGTTAACAGCAAAAGACCAAATACAGTACATTATTAGTAACATTAGGGACACACTTGCTCATAAAATGGATGAAATAAAACATAGGAAACAATATGGCAACAATTTAAATGATTTTTTTTTTTAAGACTAGGAGTTTTGCTCTTGTTGCCCAGGCTGGAATGCAATGGTGCGATCTCAGCTCACTGCAACCTCCACCTCCCGGGTTCAAGTGATTCTCCTGCCTCAGCCTCCCGAGTAGCTGGGATTACAGGCATGTGCTACCACGCCTGGCTAATTTTTTGTATTTTTAGTAGAGACGAGGTTTCTCCATGTTGGTCAGGCTGGTCTCAAACTCCTGACCTCAGTGATCCGCCCACCTCAGCCTCCCAAAGTGCTGGGATTACAAACGTGAGTCACCGTGCCCAGCCTTAAATGAATTCTTTCGTGAACAAATACTTTCAGAAGATGCGTAGAAATCTTTGAAGATGATTTGAATCATTGAGAACTTAAATTATTTAATGTGAGAGGAAGCTATATATTTGAAGTACAAATGTTTCTAACAAGGCTCAGATTATCATAGTAGCTATATTTTGTTTCAATAATGAAATACATGAAGAACTAATTTCATTTTGTGCCATTAAAATAAAGATGTATCAGGGAAGATATATTCTTGAAAATAAGTGACTTTGTGAATACAAAACAATGTATATTAGAGAATTTCCTGGGATAATGATAGTGTTTTGACTTTATTAGAGTTTAGGTTGCATACATGTATGCACTTGTTCAAATTTATGAAATAGTAGACTTATAATTTGCACATTTCAGTACATATAAAATTGCAAAAAAAAAAGGAGTAATACATATTAAATTCTAGTTAATGCTATGCATGCTGGACTATTAGAGGGAAACTATATTAATGTGTTTGACTTACTTCAAAATGCATTAAAAAAACCCTAAGATGGATTGGTGAATGGATTAATCATACAGAAAGCATACAGTGTATTCACAGTATAGTATAAGAAATACAGTAAAAATTGTAAATGCAGAGTGTAAGTGGTGGGTATATGGATGGTCCCTGTAAAAGTCTTTCAACTTTTCTGTTGCATCATCCTTAGGTAAATCTATAGCAACACATAGGTTGATGTCAGATGTGCAAAGTTAGTATTTCAATATGGTATCAATGTTGTTAATTTTTGTTAAAATCTGACTGTTAGGCTGGGCATGTTGGCTCATGCCTGTAACCCTAGTACTTTGGGAGGCCAAGGCGAGAGGATTTCTTGAGCTCAGGAGTTCAACACCATCCTGGGCAACATAGTGAGACCTTGCCACTACAAAAAATTAAAACAGCTGGGTATGGTGATGTGTGCCTGTAGTTCCAGCTGCTTGAGTGGTGGAGGTGGGAGGATTGCTTGAGCCCTGAAGGCAGAGGCTGCAGTGAGCCATGATCGTGCCACTGCACTCCAGCCTGGGTGACAGAGCGAGACCCTGTCACAAAACAAAACAAAGAAACAAAAAATCCTAACCGTTATATAGAATCCCTATTGTACTCCGTAATGAGATGAGGAGTGACCATGAGAATCATTTGAATCACAAGAGCATCTCTGATTATCTTACAGCAAAGATTGTAACAGAATCATTGAACTTAAAAGATGGGTTGGCTAGGCATGGTGGCTCATGCCTGTAACCTCAGCACTTTGAGAAGCTGAGGTGGGTGGATGGCTTGAGTCCTGGAGTTCAAGACCAGCCTGGGCAATATGGTGAAACCCAATCTCTACGAAAAAAAAGCTGGGCATGTGTGAATTTGAGGCCACTTGCAGTATGTTATGTTCATGCCACTGCACTCCAGTCTGGGTAACAGAGTGAGACCCTGTCTTTAAAAAAAAAAAAAAAAAAGAGTGAAGCATGTTTTTTTAAAAGACAAGAGATGTCAAATTTGCTGACCCTTTTTGTATGACAAGTGACTATGTAATCTGCATTGCAGATTAAACACCAAGCAACCAACCAATCAATGTAACACTCTTACTTCATTTCTTCAAGGTAAAGGTAATGTTTTAACAAGCAGTGAAAATGTAACTGCCTTTTATAAAGGCTGGGATAAAAACACATCTATGTTTTTAAAATCACTGTTTGGAATATTTCTTTTATCATGTGATTTTTGTTGTCAAAGATATGTGTGTCTTATGAAAACTTACCTGCACTCTTAAAAAATACTTGGAAAAATATTTTGTATACTCTTCAAAAATGTTCCCAATAGAGTTTCAGTCAGTGGGGGGAAGAGGGAATAGGTGAAGGAGAGATGTTGGTAAAAGGGTCTCAAGTTTGTTAGACAGTAGGAATAAATGTTGGTGATTTATTGTACAGCATGGTAACTATAGTTAGTAATAATGTTGTGTATTTCAAATTGCTAAGAGTAGATTTTAAGTATTCTCACCAAAAAAAGATAAGTATATGAAGTGATAGGTATGTTAATTAGCTTGATTTAACCATTCTACAATGTACTATAAACATATTTCAAAATATCATATTGAACTCCATAAATATATATTATTATTTATCAATTAAAAAATATTAAAACAAGCAAAACCCATGATACATATCTGGTGGCAAATGAGTATTGTGGTAGAAATTCATCAAACTGCTCAGATGTGATTCGTGTACTTTTCTGGCTGATTGTCATACTTCAGTAAAAATAAATAAATGTAAGCACACACAAAAAAGTTTCAGTGGGTTTTTAAACCAGTTAAAAATGTTAAAATGTGGCATGTTTTGCTTAGTCTGCAAGATCAATTGACGAGAAGGAAGATGGAACTTTCTTAACCAAAGATCAATAAAAACGTTTGCATAATTGATGGAAGGTATTGAAAAATGCAAGTAGTAATTTAGTTAAGTCCAACAAATGATGTATTTCTTTAATGTCAATCCTTGCATCTTTGTAATTATCCCCTTTCAGCTATGCAGCCATTACAGTTAAGTTCTGAAATAAGTGGAACTTAGGACCTGACATTTCAATCACCGAATCACAAAATGTTCACGTTATTATTTTTTAAAAATACAATTTGGTTTCTTATTATTTTCATTATTATCATTGCTCTACTAAAAATGGTAAGCTTTTATGAGAGCAAAAAGATCTTTTATATACGTAATAAATATTATAAAATGATTTTTAATGTTTGTGATTTTTAATTCATACTTCGTGTGTGTTTTATACTGTATAGGATATATTAGTAAAATAGTATGTGTATAATAAATATGCGTATATTGGAGGGTTGTACTAAATTTTGTTTAGATTACTTTTTTTGGCTGATTTGTTGGGGTATGTGGTCAAAGAAGTTTGGAGAACTGTCTTTACTGATCACTCATAATCTGGCGAGCTATTATTGACAGGAGTAATTATTTACTCTTAAAGTCTAAATGATCATTGTAAAGATTATAAACCAGCACATAGTTTTAAATATGGGAATTTTTTTTTTTTTTTTTTGAGAAATGGTCTTGCTTAGTTGCCCTGGCTGGTCTAGAACTCCTGGGCTCAAGTGATTCTCTTGCCTCAGCCTCTGGAGTAGCTGGGATTACAGGCATGTGCTAAACATTTGTGTTTTAAGGTTGAACTTTGATAAATGAAGTTTGTCTTTAGACTAAATTCTGAAACAATGATTCTCAAAGTATATAATAACATCAGCATTACCTGGGAACTTACTAGCAATGTAAATTCTCAGGCCATAACCCAGACCTACTGAACCAGAAATGCTGGTTAACAAGCTTTCTAGGTGAATCTAATGCTCACTCAAATCTGGGAACCACAGATCTAGATGATTTAGACTCATGGATCATTCCTACTTATTTCTTCCTACTTTATAATGTATCTGAGACAATTTCTTTATTGTATGTCTCAGTTTTAGCCCAGACTTTTTTTCCTCTCTTAGATTTTTTTTTCTTTTCCCTTCCTCTCCTCTTCCCTTCCTCTCAATGTTAAAAAAAAAAGTCCCTTAGTGTTGTTTTCACAAAGAAATAGTGCATTGATTCTAAAAATTTGGGTGTCACAACTAATGTGACAAATAGCATATATTTAAAGGAGATATTTCTAAACATTTTCAAATTAATTTTGTTAACTACTGTATTAGTTCGTTCTCACGTTGCTATAAAGAACTGCCTGAGACTGGGTAATTTATGAAGAAGAGAGGTGTAATTGACTCACAGTTTTGCAGGCTTAACAGGAGGCATGGTTGGGAGGCCTCAGGAAACTTACAGGGGAAGCAAGCACATCTTACTATGGCAGAACAGGAGAGACAGAGAGAAAGAGAGAGAGAGAGAGAGAAAGAGAAAGTGCCCCACACTTTAAAACCATCAGATCTTGTGAGAACTCACTGTCATGAGAACAGCAAGAGGGAAACTGCCACATGATCTAATTACCTCCCACCAGCCCCTCCTCCAGTACTGGGGATTACAATTCAGCATGAGATTTGGATGGGGACACAGAGCCGAACTACTTCTAGTTACACTTGAATATGGATATAATTAATTTCCTATTATTTCCTGCCTATACTCTTTTGGTTTCAACTTTTATAATCTCAAAATAGTTTTCTGCCAATGAAGATTTCAAAACAGACATTTCAAAGTAGGAGTCACCTAAACTCAACAGTTGTTTGTAAAACAATGAATTTGCTTTATTTGTCTTTCTACATACATATATGCATACACATACATATTTTTATTTGCTGAACTGTTTGAAAGTAAATTGTATACATCAGTACGCTTCACCCCTAAATACTCTTAAAAAAATGGATTAAAGTAGCCCTTAATGGGACTAGTACAACATTGTTTTGAAATGCTAATTTGTAACAAATGCTCAACCATTTATTAAAGACTCTTAAATATTTTTAAGGTCCTACTATAAGTATCTTTATGAGGAAAAGGTGTAGAATGCCAAGTTATGATGGTGTAAATAAGTGAATGTTTCAGCCTTTCTCAACTAAAAGTTTCTCATCTGAACTACAAATTACAGTGGATGATTTGAGTGACTATTTTCTCAGTTCCTCCAAGGATAGTACATAACTAGTGCCAATTCAGATGCAGAGGGGAGAAGTTAATTCATTACATACGATGGATGTCTTGGGCTTAATTCTCTCCAGGGAACCCAGTTTATTTGGACTGCATATATGGCAATGCCTTAAAAGGATTTTGCTTTGACTGGCTTGTGATGTTTATCCAAATAACATTTTTTTTTTTTAGATTACAGGTCCACCAGGTTGTGGAAAAACTCAGTTTTGTATAATGATGAGCATTTTGGCTACATTACCCACCCACATGGGAGGATTAGAAGGAGCTGTGGTGTACATTGACACAGAGTCTGCATTTAGTGCTGAAAGGTATGAGATTTTATTTTCTATTATAATGTTTTACTTTTGTAACTTATATACAGCATGAAACATTTACACATAGGTTAACATCCCCCCTCCACCCCGCCTTTTTTTTTTTCTGAGATGGAGTCTTGCTCTGTCGCCAGGCTGGAGTGCAGTGGTGCGATCTGGGCTCATGGCAGTCTCCACCTCACGGGTTCAAGCAATCTCCTGCCTCAGCCTCCCGAGTAGCTGGGACTACAGGTGTGCGCCACCATGCCCGGCTAATTTTTGTATTTTTAGTAGAGACAGGGTTTCACCATGTTGGCCAAGCTGGTCTTGAACTCCTGACCTCAAGTGATCTGCCTGCCTCGGCCTCCCAAAGTGCTAGGATTACAGGTGTGAGCCACTGTGCCTGGCTTTTTTTTTTTTTTTTTTTTTTGAGATGGAGTCTCTCTCTGTCGCCCAGACTGGAGTGCAGTGGCGTGATCTTGGCTCACTGCCACCTCTGCCTCCCAGGTTCAAGCGATTCTCCTGCCTCAGCCTCCCGAGTAGCTGGGATTAAAGACGCCTGCCACCAGGCCTGGCTAATTTTTGTATTTTTCATAGAGATGGGGTTTCACCTTATTGGCCAGACTGGTCTCGAACTCCTGACCTTGTGATCCACCCGCCTTGGCCTCCCAAAGTGCTGGGATTACAGGCATGAGCCACCATGCCCGGCTACCCCCATCTTTTTTAAGAACACAGAATGCTGTTTTAAATAAAATTTTCTTTTAAAATTCACACAGGAAACAGTTTCTTTTTGTCTTTTGTATTCCTTATTGATATAAGTAGGGATCTTGGCTAAACTGTGTTTTGCAGAAAGTCAGGAACATGTTAAGTTGAAAAAATAAGGAGGAATTTAAGTAGAAAATGGGACAAAGGGTAAACTAAAAAGAAAAACAGCAGGTTAGCTGCTTTATAAGGACAGATGTTTCTCAACTTACAATGGGACTCTGATTATGAAATCCAGATACCATTTCTTAATAAAAGGAACGAGTGTTCCTTGGGGAAATGGCTAACTCAATTCTGGGGTAGGAAATTTTAAAGTTGAGTGTGAAACATCATATTAGTTAGCGAGGAAGCTACAAAGACTATTTGGGGGTGTCCAACAGACTCAGAAGAGGCTCCCACTGGCCAAAGATGGAACAAATTGCAGATCAATGTGAATAATAATAGCAGTGGATTAAAACATGAAATAATTAAATGAGTCCATAATGACTTTAAGAGATGAAAAGGAACCAATTGATTGTCATTGGAGGGTTCTGAAGAAGCAACTCATTATTGTGAAAATGGGCAAAAAGAGAAGTCAAGTATCTATTTTTCTGTTTTTATATGAACTTTGTTACTGAGTAATAAACTGATCTTTTTTTTTTTTTGAGACGGAGTTTTGTTTTTGTTGCCCAGGCTGGAGTTCAGTGGCACGATCTCCGTTCACTGCAACCTCCGCTTCCTGGGTTCAAGTGATTCTTGTGCCTCAACCTCTGAGTGGCTCCCAAGAGTGCGCCACCACACCAGCTAATTTTTGTAGTTTTAGTGGAGACAGGGTTTCACCATGTTGGCCAGGCTAGTCTTGAACTCCTGACCTCAGATGATCCGCTTGCCTTGGCCTCCCAAAGTGTTGGGGATTACAGGTGTGAGCCGCTGCGCCTGGCCTAAATTGGTCTTTTTATAAATGTATCCCAGTAGTAAATGAATAAGGAATGTTAGAATATTACCAAATTACAAACTCTGACAATCTAATGGATCTAGGCATTTAACATCACGAAAAGATGACGAGTCACTGGGGTACTTTCTGATGGAAGAACAATCAAATTTGAATGTGATCAAGGCTTCAGATCCAGCCACCAGTTTATAACATAGCTAGGGAAGAGAGGAACACGTCAAACTACTCTAGAAAATGCAATTAGCAGAATCCAAACTGTGGGAAATAACAGAACAAGCAACTTGGTTTCCGTAACAAATAAATTGTAAGATTAAAAAATACTTGGAAGGGGAACCTTTGGATTAAAACAGATTTAAAAACCTTGTTGATCAATTGCTGTGTGATGAACTTATTTGGATCTTGACTTAAATAAGTGGCTAAAAAAAAAAAAAGAACCGAAGAATAAACATTGAGACCACTGGAAATTTGAACATGAAAATATATTTGAGATTAAAGCTGGTAAAGACAGTGGTTCACTCAAATTGTCCAAGTAATCTTTGAAATGCCAATGACTAGCCTTCAACTAACAAGCCAAGTAGGTATTAAATAGCCAGTTATGTCATAAATAGCTAATGTGCAAATAGCTCTTACAAAGGTCCTGGGGAATTTGGGTAAATAATTCAAAGATTAAGATTATTTTTATAACAGCAGTTCAGTTCACTGTAATGGATTTCTGCTTTCTGTGCACCACATACAAAACTGAGTTTAGGATGTCTTCTTAAGGAGTAAACTGTTGCATCTGTAATTTGTGATTATCTCTAATATGGACAATATATTGTTAATTCAGTTCATGTATACTGGAATTCTAATGGTTGCCAAAATTTTCATAGACTAGCATGTGGGGATGGGTCACTGGATTAATCTATTTATCTACATTCTCAAGGTATGTACAAGCATATGCTACCTAAGACTATATCATATCTTAAGCAGAAGTCCAGTGGGTTAAACAAAACAAATAAAAAACCAGCAGATCTTCTCTGGATCAATCAGATCTAGTATTACAGTTCAGAGCAGTGTAAAAACCTTATCAATGAATTGGGTGATATCTGCATACATACAGTAGCAGAAGAGTAGCAGGTGACTTGTCTGCATTTTCCAAATGAATTTATGGAAAGTCTTATGTTTTTTGTCTTTGCATAGAGCCTTAATTATTTACTTTTTGCATCCTCCATATTTACTTATTTCTCCTTCATATCTTTTTCTGCCTATGTGCATGTTGGTATTTATATCAGAGGCAGGTTGGAAAATGAAGAGGTAAGATTTTAGTTCCTTTGTTGGAATTATGTTGCATAGTTCACAAGGAGCTCTTATGAAGCTCATTTGAGAATAGGTGTTGAACTTTATATTGTATTTGGTTTTTTATTCCATTCTCCACAAGGCTTAAAATGAGTGATTGATGGACATTTGGGTCGGTTCCAAGTCTTTGCTATTGTGAATAGTGCCGTAGTAAACATACATGTGCATGTATCTTTATAGCAGCATAATTTATAATCCTTTGGGTATATACCCAGTAATGGGATGGCTGGGTCAAATGGTATTTCTAGTTCTAGATCCTTGAGGAATTGCCACACTGTTTTCCACAATGGTTGAACTAGTTTACAGTCCCACCAACAGTGTAAAAGTGTTCTTATTTCTCCACATCCTCTCCAGCACCTGTTGTTTCCTGACTTTTTAATGATCACCATTCTAACTGGTGTGAGATGGTATCTCATTGTGGTTTTGATTTGCATTTCTCTGATGGCGAGTGATGATGAGCATTTTTTCATGTGTCTGTTGGGTGCATAAATCTTTTGAGAAGTGTCTGTTCATACCCTTTGCCTACTTTTTGATGGGGTTGTTTGTTTTTTTCTTGTAAATTTGTTTGAGTTCTTTGTCGGTTCTGGTGTACAGAACGGCAACTATAGTTAATAATACTGTATTATATACTTGAAATTTGCTAAGAGATCAGATCTTAAGTGTTCTCACCATACCAAAAATAAAATGGTAACCATGTGAAAAAAAAAAAAATGAGCGATCATCTGGCTCCCACATGGAATGGATTTTGAGGTCTGGTGAAAGGGCCAGGTAGAATAAAAAATAGGAATGCTCTTTGATATATATGCCAGACTTGGCATTCTTATACCACCTTCTAGTTTGTCATGTGGGTCATAGAATGGAGCTGGCCCTGTAGTGTCTGATCACATTTCCTTCATTCTGTTACAGGACAGCTTAACCCCTATTTGGAATTATCAGGAAAGGTTGGTCAGTCGGTTAGGAAAGCTTACTGCTGCAGATAACTGACTACCCAAAGAACAGTGGCTTAAACAAAAACAGGTTTATTTCTCTCTTATAACAAGACCTGAGTAGGTGGTTGCTGGCACTGGGTCACTCAGGTCTCAGTGATGACAGGGAGACCTAGGGCATGTACATTTTCAGACATTGGATTCATTCTGTGCTCAAGTCAATGGGAAGGAAAAGGGCCAACTATATCTTTTATCAGGAAAGTGTACTTTTATTCAGAATATCTGCCTCCTCCCTTCTGTGGATTTCCTTTTTGCTGCCTGTAGTCCTCTTGCAGATTTCTCACTGAGTCACCTCTATATGTAAAAAGAGGCTGGGAAAGTGAGGGGAGAAGATTGTCATAACAATCATGATGAGTTGTCTGGTTAATATTGCTGCCTGAATAAAACTGGGGCTCTCATAGCAAGGAAGAAGTGGAAATGGATATTGGATTGGTAATTAACAGTTTCTGTCCCAGCCCCAGCTGTTTCTGGACTTAGAGAAGATGCAAGCTAGGGAAATATGAGAGTCAAAAAGGACCATGTTGTAGCTCTGTATGTTTTAGCATTGTCTCCACTTTGTGCTTACAAAGCTAGCCAGCTAATCAGCACAAATGAGAATGTGTTTAAAGGATTAATATGATGAAGGATTAAAGGATTCACATATATAGAATTTAGGGTAAGTGAGAAAAAGTAGAAAATAATTTCTTCCTATAAATATCTAGATATCTTTTTACTAAGAAGGAGGGAGAAATCAAAGGAGGAATAAATAAAAATTACTTAAGTTTAAAATGTATTACAGAAAACAAAAAGAAAACCCTGCAGATAATATACTTAAAAGCACTTTGGAAAGGTCAGTTCTATTTTTAGAAGCAATGCACTAAGTAGTTTATTGTCTTTTAGAAGATAGTAATCTAAATAGTTGTTAATCATACTTGTTCATCATAGACCACAATTGTATCTCCAGACTATTTAACAATTAGAACAGGTTTGTCCAACCCACAGCCCATGGGCCGCATGCAGCCCAGGATGGCTTTGCATGTGGCCCAACAAATTCATAAACTTTCTTAAAACGTTAGGACTTTTTTGTGATTTTTTTTTTTTAAAGCCCGTCAGTTATCATTAGTGTCCATGTATTTTATGTATGGCCCTAGACAATTCTTTTTCTTCCTCTGGGGCCCAAGGATGTCAAAGTTGGACACCCCTGAATTAGATAATTGTGTAGTCTGGTGCTAACCAGACTGAGTTACAGGGATTGCCTTGGGGAGAGGGGAATGCTATTCAGGCAAAGATCCGGATCCTCTTCTGATTGATCCAGAAGAGATCTGCTGTTTTCTTGCTTGTTTTGTTTAACCCACTGGACTTCTGCTTAAGATATGATATAGTCTTAGGTAGCATATGCTTGTACATACCTTGAGAATGTAGATAAATTGATTAATCCAGTGACCCATCCCCACATTCTAGTCTATGAAAATTTTGGCTACCATGAGAATTTCAGTATATATGAACTGAATTAACAATATATTGTCCATATTAGAGACAATCACAAAAAGTTGGCACTGTGGGTTAAGAATAAAAAATGAAGGTAATATGGATGGCAAATAGTAATAGACGTATTGAAATAACGCTTTTGGAGAAATAAAACGGGTAAAGGAAAAAGAAGGTTTGGTTTTAGAACTGCAAATTGAAGGGGATCAATAAGTATGTGAGAAAATCTGAGGGATGTAGGGAAGTAAGAGATGGGAGCCAGGAAGGTCCTGAGGAGATAGGATATACGACTGGAATTTTAGGAGGTAGAAGTGAATATTCCTGAGTTGTAATGAAATCAGAAAAACTTTGAAAATTGGGAAGACAATTAGTCCAGCAAGGGAGGAAGACAATCAAATAATCACTAAAATGTGAAATTGTAAATATTATAACTTAGTATACAAAGGAGAGGTACTTGTATTGGTAGTGTGTGGGAGCAATGGCTAAGCTTAGATCTGAGGGAGCTGCTGTATTTGGTGGGCATGTCACCTCTCAGAGTGCCAAGTTCCCCACAGATAGTTATCTTTAATACCTAACAAACTACAGTCATGAGCCACATAACATTTCAGTCAAGGATGGACTGCATGTAAGATGGTGGTTGCATAAGATTATAATACCATACTTTTTCTGTATCTTGTTAAAGTTTAGATACAAAGATATTTGTCACTGTGTTACAATTGCCTACAGTATTCAGTATAGTAACACCCTGCACAGGTTTGTAGCCTAGGAGCAATAGGCTATACCATATAGCCTAGGTGTGTAGTAGGCTATACTATCTAGATTTGTAGAAGTACACTTTATGATGTTCGCACAACAGTGAAATTGCCTAATGACACATTTCTCAGTACATATCCCCGTTGTTATGTGCCATATAGCTGTATTTAGAGTATCATTCTTTCTGGATTTGTATATAAAATTGGAGGCAGGGAGTGGTAGTGACCAGCCATGACTCGGGCTGATTCTGAAGGTAATACCAGTGTGGTCTTAAGACCGTTGACATATTTGCTTTTTGGTATAAATTTGGAATCTTTGACCCAGAAAGAAACAATAGGGGAGATAAATTCCCTCTTACTCATTTTTTTGAGATGGTTTCATGACACTGGGTAGGTTTTCCTCAGTTCAGTTTTTGCTGCCTTATCATTTGTAAATCTAGGTGAATTAGTGGGGAGGGAGATCCTGAAAAGTTTCTAGGATATACAGTAGAAATAGTCATAAGTACTTATTACTGTAACAAAGCTTTGGAATATTCTGGAATCTGTAAGAAATTAATAGATTCATATCATTATATTCAGTAATACATATTGAATGAATGAACAGAGAAATAGTGCATATGTACAAGAAGCTTTGAGAAGCAGTAAGCCTACATTTTAGCACATTTATGATGCTATATTTTAACTAGGATTTTGGAAAACTTTTTACATTAAGCATATGTTTTATTTCAAGTTGGCATGTGGTCACTAATGAAAAGCTTTTATTTTTCCTTTTATATAAGAGCTATGAAGTCACATAGGGAACTAATAATTCTGAACAGGGTTTTGCTCCTTAATTGACATATGCCTTTTGATTCTGGAACTGGTTAGGAAAGAAGTCTCTCTGTATCCATGAGCAGTTAACTCTTTCCAGAATTGGAATCTTTAAAGTGCATTGTAGCTATCAGGTCCAAATTAAGGCAGAGATAGTCACTTGCAAGGTGAGATTTGATGGCAAAAGAAAAACTAATATGTGACCTAGAACTTCTTTTTCTTTTAAAAGAGGAGCACTTCTAACCATTTTCTGAGGCGTTCTACCACAGTAAATCCTTTGATTGTGGGATTGATAGTTAGCATTATTTGTGTATCAGAAATGAGTGGTTCTGGGCAGTGGGACATTGAGAGTATATGTAGGGTTAGGCTAAGTTAGATGATATGGAAGGGGAAGTTGGGAAGGCAGTGGTGTTTTACCTCAGGACATCTCCACTAGCAATTGATACACAAATGATTCATCCAGGGAGGAAGGAGATTTTAGAAATAAAGCTCTTAATAGGTTTTCAGGGATGTTTTGGGGTTTGATGGACTAAGAGTATAAAGGTAGCTTTTCTGACAGCATGGCCCTTTAGAATGGTGCTACTTCCGTTTTATAAATTAGTAGTTCTTAGTTGGGGGAGTAAGACAGACCGTTTCCCCTTTAGTAGGTACTTTGGAAATTTGTAGGGGGGTGCAAGAATAAGCGGTTTTTTTTACAGTAATAAATAGATGTGGTCTAGGGATGCTAGCCATTCTGTAATGTGATGGTCATTAAGACTGATAATGCTATAAATAATGTTTTATAAATTAGAGCATATTGCAGCATGATGTAATTGACATTCATCTCAGTTGATGCATACAGCAGCACTGTCGGGTGAGGAGGGGGGTATTATGATCTTCATTTTAGAAATAAGAAAAATGGGACAGAAACCGTGTGATTTGCCCAAGATCATATAGCTAGTAAGATAGCTGAGAGGTAGGCCGGGTACGGTGGCTCACGCCTGTAATCTCAGCACTTTGGGAGGCTGAGGTGGGCGGATCACAAGGTCAGGAGATCGAGACCATGGTGAAACCCCGTCTCTACTAAAAATACAAAAAATTAGCCGGGCGCGGTGGCGGGCCCCTGTAGTCCCAGCTACTCAGGAGGCTGAGGCAGGAGAAAGGTGTGAACCCGGGAGGCGGAGCTTGCAGTGAGCCGAGATCGCGCCACTGCACTTCAGCCTGGGCGACAGAGCGAGACTCCGTCTCAAAAAAAAAAAAAAAAAAAAAGATATAGCTGAGAGGTGAACTCATGTCCTCTTTCCATGAACTGTGGTTGGAAAAAATGATTGACTCTGAGAAAGGATCCAAGTAGTGTTTTCATTCTTTCATTCAGTAATACCTGTTTGACATTTGGGCTTTCTGTCTATGAATCTGTCTTTATCCCATTTCCCATTGGGCTTCCAGTCTTTTTATCCTTGATTTGCAGAAGCTTTTTGTATGTCTTCTAAATATTAATTGTCAGTTTTATACATTGTAAATATCTCCTCCTGCTCTGTTATCTGTCATCTTTATAGTATCCTTTGTTGAAGAGAAATTTATAATTAAAAAAAATTTAGTAGAGATGAGGTCTGACTTAGGCTACAGTGCAGTGGCACAATCATGGCTCACTGCTGTCTTGACTTACTGGGCTCAAGGGATCCCCTTGCTTTAGACTCCCGAATAGCTGGGACTATAGGCGTGTGCTACCATGCCTGGCTAATTAAAAACATTTTTTTGTAGAGCTGAGTCTCACCATCTTGCTCAAGCTGGTCTCGAACTCCTGGACTCAAGCAGGCCTCCTGCTTCCGCCTCCCAAAGTGCTTGAATTCTAAGCATGAGCCACCGTGCCTGGCCAGAAATTTGTAAATTTGAAGTTGTTGCCCGATGGTATTGGTTTTCAGATCTTAATTAAGTTTTCCCCCACTATTAGGTATCAAAGATACTGTCTTATAGTTTTTTCCTAATATAGTTATAGTTTTATCTTTTATGTCAATATCTTTAACCCATCAGAAATCCATTAAGGATATATTTTCAATTTTTGTGTAAACTGCCACATTCTCCTCTAGAAATATTGTATATAATTGTGTCTCAACCAACAGTACTTTGAGAGCCTTCATCACTGTTTTTAGTTTCTTTAATTTTGTCATACTTATGGGAAAAAAGGGATAGCTCGTTGTTTTAACTATTGTGAGCCAACATATATTCATTGTCCATTTATATTTCTTTGGCAATTTGTCCATTTTTTCTTGTTGATATATATAAATGCTTTGTGTATTATGGATATTTATGTTTACATGATTTTGTTCCTAGGCTAGAATTCTATAATTTGTCTTTTAACTTTGGTTATGCTATCTTTTATTATCTATGATTTTTTTTGGTGGTTGACCTTTCAGATTTTGCTTTATGGCTGTAGTTTTTAAAGTTTTAATTTTCAGGACCCTTACACTCTTTAGGTGGATTATGTCAATTGATATTTATCATATTAGAAATTTAAACTGGAATATTTAAAGAATATTTAACTATTATCTATTATGCAGTAAGTCCATTACCTGGTGTGTTTTTGTTTGTTTTTGTTTTTGAGATGGAGTCTCACTGTTGCCTGGGCTTGAGTGCAGTGGTGTGATCTTGGTTCCCTATAACCTCCGCTTCCCAGGTTCAAGCGATTCTCCTTCCTCAGTCTCCTGAATAGTTGCGATTACAGGTGCCCACCATTGCACCTGCCACCACACTGGGCTAATTTTTGAATTTTTAAATTAAAGACAGGGTGTTGCCATGTTGGCCAGGCTGGTCTCGAACTCCTGACCTCAAGTGATCTGTTCATCTCAGACTCCCAAAGTCCTGGGATAACAGACGTGAGCCACTGTGCCCGGCCATTACATGTTAGCATATTGTACCAAAACACAGCTCCATTAGAAAAATAGAACCAGTAGAACACATATATTAAGAGAGTTATTGCAAAGAACTGGCATATGCAGATGTAGAGTTGTCTGAAATACACAGGGCAGGCTGTTGGAAAGGGCAGGCTAGAACTCTTAGGCAAGGGCCTAAGCTGTTGTCCATAGGTGGAATTTCATCTTTTTAAAGGAAGCCTCAGTTCTGCTCTTAAGGCTTTTCAAGTGATCGAATTAGCCCACCCAGATTATGTAGGATAATCTCTTGTACTTAAAGTCATCTGTTTATGGACATTAATGACATCTACAAAATCCTTTCACAACAATGCGTAGATTAGCGTTTGATAGAATAACAGGAGACTATGGCCTAGCCAAGTTGACACAAAACTGCCCGTCATACTTTTTTTTTTTTTTTTTTTTTTTTTAAAGAGACAGGGTCTCATTCTGTCACCCAGTCTGGAGTGCAGTGGCATGATCATAGTTCACTGTAACCTCCAACTCCTGGACTTAAGAGAGCCTCCTGCCTCAGCCTCCTGAGTGGTGGGGACTACAGATGTGAGCCACTGCACCTGGCCTTTACATGTATTTTTTATGGGAAATAAATACATTTTTGACTAAAAAAGGTGGGAAAAGAGTGGCATTGTTTTACGTTTTTGCAAATCTCTTTAGCATCTGACTTAACAGAAGACAGCTGGATTCGAATATCTACTTCTGCATTCAGTCTTTTGCAATCTGTTGTTTTGGTTGAGATATGAAGATCTGGCCTTATACTGGTTATAGCTGGAAAGGGAGGAATATTTTAATATTCTCTTCAGATAATTAAAGATATGCTTCTTTGATACTACACCAGGAATTGAGTAATAGTTGCCTAGAGGTTGGTTGTGATATAGAATCTGAAACCATATTATTGCATTTTTTCCATAGTTACATTAAAATCTATTCATCTGTCTTAGGCTTTTAATGGATATTTACCCATGCATGATTTTGTAATATTATGCATTTGTCACTCAGAAAATATTGGTTCACTGTCTTATGGAGTTCTTCTAAATGTTGACACATTTTATTACTCAATATAAAAAAATTTCATTAGTATCTTCACTGATCTGAACAAAAAGTATTTAAGTATTGGGATGCAGTCAAACTCATCATAGCAGATGTAAGTTTTTTAGAATTTTGATTTTTCATTAAAAGCTTGAATTTTATCATTGGCAGTAAATATTGCCACTTGTTTTTTTTGAAGTGTCAGGCTTATTTTGCTCATTTTGAGAAAACATCTACCAAATATTTAAGTCAGAAAAAGCATAGTTTATCTGTCAATCATTCTTTCAAGTAAAAATGGTCTCCCATGGAAAAAGTGACTTCTTAATCTTAGAACCCAATTATACAGGTGTTTTTACTTGAGACAACAGTTATACTTCAGAATGTAGTAGAAGTGCTTCTATTTTGTCAAACAAAATATTAAAAATATGTCTGTGTTCTAATAAAACTCTATTGACAAAAACAGGCAATGGGCCAGGCATGGGCCATAGTGCACAGTTTGACAACCCCTGCTTCATTTACTTTCTTGAGCAAATGGAGAAGATTAATAATAGCCATTTTGAGGTTTTTCTCTATGAATGCCATCATATATATATTTTTAAATCTGTTTTTTTTTGACTGATTTTTCTCCTGGTTATGGATCTTTTCCTCTTCCTTTACTTGTCTGGTAATTTTTAAATTCTATGTTAGACATTGTAAATTTTACATTGTTGGGTGCTGGATTTTAACGTATGTCTTTAAAGAGTGTTAGGTTTTGTTTTAAGGTACAGTTTAGTATTAGTTTGATCCTTTTGAAGGTTGCTTTTGAATTTTGTTGTAGAAAAATCCCAGGTATAGTCATGCTTTGCTTAACAATGGAGATATGTTCTGAGAAATGCATTGTTAGGCAATTTCGTTGTTGTATGAACACCATACAGTGTACTTACATAAACCTAGATGGTATAGCCTATGGCACACCTAGACTATATGATATAGCCTATTGCTTCTAGGCTATAAACCTGTACAGCATGTTACTGTATTGAATAGGCAATTACAACACAATGGTAAGTATTTGTGTATCTAAACAAAGGAAAGGTATAGTCAAAATATACTATATAAGCTTATGGGACCACTGTTGTATAAGTGATGCATCATTGACTGAAATGTCGTTATGCAGCGCGTGACTGTGGTTTTTATTCTGAAACTTATTTAGCTCCACTACTAAGGTAAATGCTTCTGAAAATTCTGCCCAATGCCCAGTGTATAATAAGGTCTCTTTATTCTTCATCTTGTGTAAACCCGAATGTTCCCACCCTGTGTGGGCACTAGGAATTGTGCAGTCTGATACTTTCTGGTGGTCCTTTCCTCAGCCTCAGGTAGTTTTCCTTCATACATGTGCAGATTAGTTCTCAAGTGGACCTTTCTGCAGATCTCTGCAGTGCTCACTCTGCACACCTGCTTCCTCTCTGGTACTCTGCCCCCTAAGTTCTAGCCACCTTAGCTTTCCCGAACTCTGATCCCCATCTCCTCAACTCGGATTGTCTGCCAGGTTCTGTTTGCTTTCCCTTTCTTGTTTTGCAGCCTGGAAACTGCCTCTGGAGCAAGCTGAGGCGATTGTAAGCACATTGTGTTTGTTTCCTTTCTCTCAAGGATTACAGTCTCAAGCTTTCTATTGTTCAGTACCTGAAAGCTGTTATTTCATGTATTCTGTCTGATTTTCTACTTATTATTTTAGTGCAATTCTTGTACCAGTTAATCCTTTGTGGGCAGAAGTGAAAATCCTTTCTTTCATTCTCTCTTGAGTTCACTCTATCCAGGCTTTAGTTCCCAGCTCTATAATGCAACTAATTAAAAAAATTTTATCCTACCCAATAGCAGCATTTGGAAGAGTTGATCACTCTCTTTTTCTTAAAAAGCTTTCTTCCCTTGACTTCTTTTTATTTTTTTAGACAGGGTCTCACCTGACTCTGTCACCCAGGCTGGAGTACAGTGGTGCTCTCATGGCTCACTGCAACTTTGACCCCCCAGGCTCAAGCAATCCTCTCACCTCAGCCTCTTGAGTAGCTGGGACCACAGGCATGTGCCACCATGCCCAGCTAATTTTTAAATTTTTAGTACAGATAAGATTTTGGTATGTTGCCCTGGTTGGTCTTAAACTTCTGAGCTCAAGCGATCCTCCTGCCTTGGCCTCCTAAAGTGTTGGGATTATAGGCGTGAGCCACCATGCCCAGCCCACTTGGCTTATTGGAGCCACTCTCTCTTATTTTACACCTACCTTCTTGATCACCTCCTCCTCTCAGTCCCTCTTGCTGGATCCTCCTCATCATTTTAACTTCTAGGCTTTGGGGAATCCCAGAACTCAGTCCTAGGACCTTTTCTCTTCTATATCTGTACTCAATCCCTAATATTATCTGGTCTTATGATGTTTAAAATCTTTTATGGGCTATAACTCCTGGATTGATATCTGAATTCTGAGCTTTCCCATGAACTTCAGATTCATATTCGTTTGCGTAATGACATGGAACTTGGATAGGTTTACATACATGGATTTCCTGATACGTCCAAAACTGCATTTTTGATTCCCTCATAAAGGAAATAAAACATGCAAATAGCACCAATAACCAAAACCTTTATCTGAATCTTGTCTTTTCTGCTTCAATAAAATTGTGATTCCATTCTTCTAGACACTCATCCAATTAGTCAAGAAATTCTTTCTTTCTTTCTTTTTTTTTTTTTTTTTTTTTTTTGAGATGGAACCTCACTCTGTCGCCCAGGCTGAGTGCAGTGGCATGATCTTGGCTCACTGCAACCTCTATCTCCCAGATTCAAGTGATTCTTTTGCTTCAGCCTCCTGAGTAGCTGGGATTACAGGCGTGTGCCACCACACCTGGCTAATTTTTATAGTTTTAGTAGAGACGGGGTTTTGCCGTGTTGGCCAGGCTGGTCTTGAACTCCTGACCTCAGGTGATCTGCCTGCCTCGGCTCCCACAGTGTTGGGATTACAGGCGTGAGCCACCACGCCTGGCCAAGAAATTCTTTTAGCTCCTCTTTTGAACTATATCTGGAGTCCAGTTACTTCTCATCACTTGACCTGTTACTTCCCTGGGTGAGATCACTACCAGCTCTTAACTGGTCACTACCAGCTCTTGTCTGTGCTAGCTGATCTCCTTGCTTTCACTCTTGCCCAAGCCTCTTCTCCGTTTGGCAGTTGGAGCAGTCCTTTAAAAAAAAAGAAGTCAGATCATGTTGTTCCTGCTTCTAGGCTTCCCATTTTGCTAAATAAAAGCTAAAAAAATACCACAGACCTAAAGGTCTTATGTGATCTTGGCCTTGGCTAGCTCTTTGTTTTCTATTATTCTCCCTCTTACTCCCTGTGTTCCAGATACTTTAGTCTCTTTGTTGTTTCTCAGACACACCAGGCATCTTTCCACATGTAAGCTTTTGCACTTGTTATAATTCCCTATTCTTGTGTGCTATTTCACTGGATATCCACATGGTTCATTTTCTTACCTCTTTTAAGCTTTTGCTCAAATGTCACCTTATTAATGAGGCTTTGTCAGTTCACCTTACATAAAATATAAAATAGCACTAGCCCCACCTGTCACATTCTATTCTCTCATCCTGCTTCATTTTCCTCTAGAGCCTTATTACCTGATATGTAATATATATTTATTTGTCTTCCTCAGTAGAATGTAAACCCCATGAGAGAAGGGTTTTTCTTTTTCTTTTGGTGGTGGTGGTTGTTCAATGCCATATTCTCGGCACCTAGAACAGTGCCTGGCATATAGTAGGTCAACAATAAATATTTGTTGAATGAATGTATCTTAAGTGCTCATTTTGTAAAGAATACTTTTTATAAAAAGATATCCACTAGATGGCATTATTTTCAAACTTTATATAATTAATGTCTGGGAGCAAACGATAGGTTCTTTTCTGTTTTTTGCCCTAAACAAAAAAGATCTTTGTGATGAAGATTGTCATAAGAAGTTACTGGGATGAATGCGAGGCATGTCGAATACTGCATTTATATTTGGTTTTTGATTTATATTTTTTAGATTTTTTTATAAAATAAAAAACATTTGGAGAAACAGAGAAAATTACAGCATATTGGTGTGTAAATGGTCCATTTAATACAGTTATTTAGCATGGTAACTGTGAACAAAGGTTGTTCATGTCTATCTTTTGACTGTTATTCCTTTTCCGAGGCCTTCAGCAATGGGAAAGCAGCAATAAGTTCCAGAGCCTTTCACTACTCAAGCCACTAGTGGAAATCCAGCCTAGTGCTAGAGGGCAGAAAATTGTCAGCTGCTGAGTTCTTGTTGCTAATGAGCTAGGTACTCTCAATCTGGTTCCTAATCAACTGGGCATTCAAATTTTGAAAAACTTCCATGTTTCTAGAAGATGTTGCCAGACCTATCCTGTTAAAAACTGGTAGGTTCTAAGTGCCAGAGATTTTTAGCTGACTTCTCTGACCAGCACTAAACTCAGCAAATAGTTTCCCTAATCAAAAAATTTATGCTTTCCCCGCAAACCGTCAGGATTTGGCTGCTCTGCCTGTGCCAGTGCCATCTCATTGCTTGATTTCCTCACTTACCTCATTTCCTTCTTCCATTTCAATCCCTGTGCCTCTCTTAAGCTCTTTTCCTGGATGGTTATTTGATCCATTTTATTCTCACTCTTCACACCTCTTTTGGTACTATTCCTTACTCATGAAGTATTTTTTCCTCTTCCTGTTCAACTTAGCTATGTATATTTTTCTTTTCAAATTGTTCAAAAATATACTTAAAAACAGTTGTTGAAGTTCTCTCTTCTCTTTTCCTGTTTTAGGTTTTTCTCTTTTATTTCTAATCAGAGCAAATGTAAGGACTTGTTTTGTTTATCTTTTCAAAGTTCCCAGCCTCTTCTCAGAACTCTAACTATTTCGAAATGAAAACACTGTTCTTTTGTACTTTTGAGTCTCTAAATGGAACATAAAATATAGGATGGTTTTCGAGTTTACAGCCTCTCCTCCCAGTTCCCCTGGGATGGCTAAGTACTAGGGCTGATAAAGTGTCATTTCATTTAAAATGAAATGTGACGGTTAAACTCAAAACATTTAAAATGAAATGAGATGGTTAAACTCAAAGACTTACATTTTTAACATTTTAAGCCATAAATATGAGAAATTTCTAGTAATGCTTTCCATATCTTATAATATGAATGATGGTGTTTTAACTTGTCACTCTCTTGTGTTTGGCCTACTGCATATATTAAACTGGCTTTGAGGCCAGAAATCAGTGTTTAGAAAATCACTTTTTGTTTACTAAGAAAATATTGGAACATTAATTTGTTTGGGCCATAATTTTCTGTTTACCAAGGAATTATTGCATAACATTAATTTGCCTGAATTGTTTCAATTGAGAAAGCGTATTTTTCTGGAATGAGACATGAAGACTTACTGATATCTATTATAATACAATATACCATATTTGTTCAAATATACTTATTTCATTCAAGAAAATGAAAGCATTCTTATTTAGTAAACATACCTTATAGCTGCTACTCTAAATATCATTTACAAAAAACATATTTGATCCCAGAAAGATAAATCTCAGAGACATTGTTGTTTGCTCAAGATTAGATGAGATCCAACAGCCCTTGCTAGTTTCATGCTATGACTGCTAACCTCTGTTAGTGCTTGCAAAGGAGAGCTTACATTTCTAAACCTGTATATTAAGCCATTTTGCTTATACTTGCTCTATTGATAATACTTAGAAGTTTCTCAAGTAAAATTATTTAGAGATTCAGCAATGTGACTTTAAATAGAATTAACTATTTTTGTTTGTGCTGTTTTTTTTTTTTACCCACAGACTGGTTGAGATAGCAGAATCCCGTTTTCCCAGATATTTTAACACTGAAGAAAAATTACTTTTGACAAGTAGTAAAGTTCATCTTTATCGGGAACTCACCTGTGATGAAGTTCTACAAAGGTATGCTGCTTTAGATTTTGATTTTTTAGTAATGCGTTGAAGGTTTATGTTTTATCTTTTATGTTTCATCTTCTGAGTGAATAAGTCTTTACAGGTTAGAATTATGTGGAATAACTTTTTCAGTGTTCTTCTTTGTTATAGCCTTTTGGTTGAAGTCTTTCTTTAAAAATGAAAAAAATTAAACGAATAAAATGTTTTAGATTTAATTAAGTGGTGTAATACTTATCTATTGTTCCATTAACAAATTGTCTCACAGTTTAGTAGCTTAAAACAGCAAATACATATTATTTCACATAGTTTCTGAAGGTTAAGTGTCTGGGAGTAGCTTAGCTGGGTGTTTCTGGCTCAGTGGCGCTCAACAGGTTATAGTCAAGCTGGTGGCCAGGGCTGCAGTTGTCTCAAGGCTTGACTGGAGCTGGAGTATCTGCTTCCAAGCTCCCTAATGTAGTTGTTGGAAGGCCTCTGTTTCTTGCTGGCAGTGGGCAAGAGGCCTTTGTTCCTTACTATCTGGGCCTCTCCATAAATCACAACATAGCAACTTGCTTCCGTCAGAGTAAGTGACCTGAGAGACTGGGCAAGTGAAAGAGTACCCAAGATGAAAGCTGTAGTCTTTTATGACCTACACTCAGAAATAAGGTACCATGATTTTGTCATATGCTTGTGGTCACACCGATCAAGTCTGGCACACTGTGGGAGGGACCTATACAAGGATGTGAAATACCAAGAGGAGAGAGTAAGTGCAGGCCATTTTACAGACTGGCTACCACAAGTAGTTTTACCCCAAAATTGGAGCATTAGCATTATCTTAGGAGAATCAAGGAATTCTGAAACTACACAGAAACAGTTTGCTCTGTTTCCAGAAAAGTGTTATATGTCTAGAAGAGCTGAAAATAAGTTAGGTTTACTGAATTCTTGCAAATCATTACTGTAACTTAGGAAAGAATAGTTTGTTATTGTTTTTAATTTGCTTAGCGTTTGCAATACCCTTATTTATTTACTTTATCTTAAATTTATTGACTATCTTATAAATTCTTCTTTTATAGGATTGAATCTTTGGAAGAAGAAATTATCTCAAAAGGAATTAAACTTGTGATTATTGACTCTGTTGCTTCTGTGGTCAGAAAGGAGTTTGATACACAACTTCAAGGCAATCTCAAAGAAAGAAACAAGTTCTTGGCAAGAGAAGCATGCTCCTTGAAGTATTTGGCTGAGGAGTTTTCCATCCCAGTAAGTTTTTCTTTTTTTTCTCTTATATCTTTTCCTTTCTTTTCTTTCTTTTATATTACATTCACCGACTTATAGTATCAAATAATAAAATTAGAGGGAAATGTAAAACAGATGACTTTTTAAAGGTAGTACAGTCTAATTGCTATAGCAAACATTACCATCATCTTAAATTAGCTCATCTGCTGAGATTATTTTATCCTTTTAATAATTTGAGCCTGGAGTAGATTTAAATGATGTTTTTAAAAGTTCCTGTAGTCCTTCCGTTTCTTCATTCTCATTGTTTACTCTTTGTATATGCTTTATATCACATTTCTCATATTATAGTAAAACTTCATGAAATTGCCTAGGTCCATTTCTATGTAATTAAAAAAGATCCTGCAGTTGTTGTTAGTTTTGTTGTAAGTATTTTAGGTTTAGATACTGTGTTATTGTGTTCAGTGCTGTTTTGCGTACAATAGGATTTGGTTTGCCTCAAATAGTCAGAGGTCAACCATTAAGGGATGTTGGAATGATAGTAGTGAAAAGTGTCAGTAAGAAAACTTTGAAAGATTACTTGTGGCATGGCTTTTTGTAGTGGGCATTGTGATCAGAAATCTGAAGATGACAGGATATTGCAAGGGCTTGTGATGTGTAACTTGCAAGACATAAGTGTGTACTAAGTTACACTCCCATCTGCAGTGTGTCAGAGTTTCAGTTGTTCCACAGCCTCATCAACATTCAGGCTCCTCAATTTTAGTCATGTTTCATCTCAAGAAAAGAGAGTTCCTTAAACTGAGATAAAATTTGGTTATGATTTTATAATTTTTAGATTTGTTTTTGGAAAATTAAAATCTTGGATCTTTGCAAAGTAAAGAGTATGTGTAAGTAATATAAACTACCACACAGCCTTTGAGATTTATAAAACCAAGGAAGAAGTCAAGGGAGAAAATACGGCATTCAAAAAGTTCTACATACTTTAATGGCTTTTTAGTTTGTATTTTGAATTAAAGTCAAGTGCTGTTAAGTTTATCTTGGGTGATGTTCATCTTTTACATCTTATTGTGTAGTTGGTTAAAATGATAAATTCAAATTTATATTTTTCCTGGTCAAGGAGAATAAGGGAACTTTGAAATCTTGTATAAAGATACTTGATTGAATAGAAATTTATGTCCTATATAGTCGGCCCTCTGTATCTGTGGGTTCTGCATCCATGGATTCAACCAACTAAGGATAGAAGATATTTGAAAAAACAATGGATGTGGTAGTGTGCCCCTGCAGTCTCAGCTACTCAAGAGGCTGACGTGGGAGGATCACTTGGGCCCAGGAGGTTGAGTTTGCATTGAGCCATGTTCATGCCACTGCACTCCAGCCTGGGAGACAGAGTGAGACCCTCTCTCTAAATATATATATATATTTGAAAAAAAAGAAAAGGATTGTTGTCTTTGTACTGAACATGTACAGACTTTTTTCTTGTCATGATTCCCTACAGTTTAGCAGGGATCTACATAGCATATACGTTGTATTGGGTATTATAAGTAATGTAAAGTTGATTTAAAGTATATAGGAGAATGTACATAGGTTATATGCAAACACTGCACCATTTTATATGAGGGACTTGAGCATCCATGGATTGTGGTATCTGCAGAGTAGTCCTGGAACCAATCCCCCATGGATACAGGAGGATGACTATATATTCTTATTTTAACAGAATTCATACTGTTGCTTGACTTAATGCCATGCAAAATAAAATTCACTTTTTAAAAGTTGTGTTTGTTTGATTTTAAGTAGTAATTGTAGGCTAATGCTTTTCAGTTTTTCCTAAGGTGATTTATTTTCCCAAGTGAGAAAGGGGCACTGCTTTTCTTTGTTTTTAATAGAACCCTCTGAAAAAATAGGTACTAAATATCTCATTTCTCTGCTTCTGGCTTTGTTTATCTATTTAGAGATAAATGCAGTTTATACTATGTACTTATATAACTGTGATATCTGTTTTTTGTGACAAGTAAGATTGTAAGATTGGTTTTAAAAGGATTTTGAAAAATATTTCCTTTAGAAAATGTTGGAATTTTCCTAGCTAAATTGATGCATTTAAATGGAAAATCTCTCACACAGGTCCAAGATTTAATTAAAAAAAAAAAAAAGGAAATCATGAACTTTTACACATTTATACTATACTTGAATAGGTGGTTTAATTAAGTTGATGCAAAAGCAGTTGCAATATATTATATTATATATTGCAGTATATTATTGTCTGGTTCATTTGCTTTACAAATTAGTAAACCCGAGCCTTTTTGTACCTTTTACATGCCAACAGATACTCCTGTTCGAGGAGTATTTACTGTTCCTCAGCCTGGAACCTTCCTCCTCTAAATATCCACATGGCTTATTCTATCCTGTCATCTTATCAGTGAGGACCTCCCAAACCATATAAGTATTAACCATACCCCCGCTGTCCTCTTACTATGGTTTGTTTCTTCTCCATCACAGTTTTCACCCCTTAGCATGTTATGTATCTAATATTTGTGTGTTCCTTCTACTGCCTCATTCTCTCTCTCTCTCTATTTATTTATGTTTTGAGACAGGGTCTCTGTCACCCAGGCTGGAGTGCAGGCACAATCATGGCTCACTGTGGCCTCAATCTCCCAGGCTCAAGTGATCCTCCCACCTCATTCTCCCAGGTAGCTGGGACTACAGGCATGCAACACCACCACACCTGGCTAATTTTTTATGTTTGGTAGAGACACGATCTCACTATGTTGCCTAGTCTGGTCTCAAACTCCTTTGCTCAAGCAATTCTCCCATCTTGGCCTCCCAAAGTTCTGGGATTACAGGCATGAGCCACTGCACCTGGCCTGCCTTATTCTCAGTACCAGCAATAGTGCCTAACATATAGTAGACACTCAACAAATATTTTTGAATGTATGAATTGTAGATATTGCTTCTCATCTTGGTCTTTACTTAATCTTGTCTCTATTGGTACTGAACTTAAATTTTAATATTTGCTTTTAACCCTATTGTTATCTTTTATTTTAACAGTAATAAAATATAATTTTCAGTGGCAGAATGTCTTATATTGGAGCTGTACTCAAATTACATTGGCATCTTATAGGAAGAAAAATAATTCTTCAGATTCTTAAATTTTGAAAAGGCTTTAGAGATTTAGATAGTATCAGAGAGCCAGGCAGTAGGAGAAAAGATTTTTATCTCAGTCTAGTAGAACTATGACAGGTGAATGTCTGATGGCCTCTGAGCACTGGGTGGTAAGCCATGCATTCTAGATATATAGATGGCAGTTATCTGCTGATAAACACATGAAAAGATAGTTAAAATCCTGTCATTAGGGACATGCAAATTAAAATCCCAATGCCGTACCACTACACATCTATTAGAATGGCTCAAAAAACCCTGATCTGAACCATTCCCTCTTCTCTGTAGGCTCAGGACCCAGGGCTGGTACCACCACAAACCCAGTAACTTAAGGAATTAGGAAGAAGGGTAAGAGAGCAGTCTGCTTATAAGAGCAGTGTTTTCTCAAACTAGGTTAAGGCACTGACCCCTTTTAAATGCAAATAATATTCTCACAAAACCCCACTGCTGACTTCATTTTTATTGCAGTATCACAGAAATGTACAGAATTATAAGACTAGCTAATAATTCTTAACATTAAGTCATGCTTATAAAACCATAAAGATGGATTGCATCTATAGGCACCATAGTACTGTTCAAATTAATTATGTCAATTTAATATGTTATTTTTGATAATTTGCTAAATTAAATTATTGCTTGCTATATATATAAGCTTATCTCATGGACTGCTTTAAATATATATATATATAGTGATTATTCAGCTTTTCCCCCTCTTTCTCTGTTTGAACTAGTACTAAAAAACCTTCATCTGTTTGGGAAGGGTGACATCGTTTGGCCCTCATGTGGGCATGAATGCATTTAAGTTTTAAGTATGCTGTTGCTCTTTTCTACATTAGTCCCTGAGAATTAAAGAGGAATTAATTGGTATCACTTGATTGAAAACAGATACATGAATATATTTCAGAGGTTTTCAATTATAAGATGGCTTTACTAATATTTTGAGGGTATCACTGAAATGAAAACATAAAATTAAAAAATTTTCACAGAGAATTTTATAGACTTTTGAATATGTTCAGACTGCAGTTTTGAGAAGCAGTTGTAGAAGTCTGGTAGAATCTTTTTTCCTGAAGTTTATGGAGGTGGTGTAAGTGATACTCTGCCATTGGGATGGAAGATGCAGAACCTTTGTCTTTTTAAAGCGTGTTCACACTAGTATTGAAAAAACAGTAGGCTCTGAAGCTGTTTAGAGATACTTGATAAAAATAACTGAAAAAAATTTAAATATTGCTTTATAAACTACTAAATTGTGGTTATGGCTATATATGTTGACTGTTTATCATTGACTTCTAATTACCACTTATAGAATAGTTATACATATTGTAAATTATGTATCAGATTAAAATATTAGGATGTTTTTGCCAGAAAGGACCTTAAAATTTAGTTTGGCCCCTTCATTTTACAGATGACAGTGAGGCCGAAAAGTGACCTGACTTGCTCCAGGACACTCAGCATAGGAAAGGACAAGCAGTGGGTAGAATGAGAGATCTTTTAGATGCCAGTTTGGGGATTTTTTTTTTCCACAGCAGAATTTTCTTTTTTTCTGAGATGTACAGAATTATGGTGGACTGTAAACTTATTAATGACAGGATTATATCTTCTGTTTCTCTGATTTCCAGGACCTAGCACTGTGGATAACTAATATTTAGGAGGTAACAGCTAATGAAAGTACAATTAAGGTTTATGAAAATAGTCTTACCATATGTATGTCATATTTACATTCATTGGAATATTTTTCTTTATCTTTTAAAACATAATTTGAATTTTTTTATGCTTACTGCTGGAATTCTTGTTATGTTTTTTTTTGAGACGGAGTCTCGCTCTGTCGCCCAGGCTGGAGTGCAGTGGCCAGATCTCAGCTCACTGCAAGCTCCGCCTCCCGGGTTCCCGCCATTCTCCTGCCTCAGCCTCCCGAGTTGCTGGGACCACAGGCGCCGCCACCTCGCCCGGCTAATTTTTTGTATTTTTAGTAGAGACGGGGTTTCGCCGTGTTAGCCAGGATGGTCTCGATCTCCTGACCTTGTGATCCGCCCGTCTCGGCCTCCCAAAGTGCTGGGATTACAGGCTTGAGCCACCGCGCCCGGCCATGTTTTTGTTTTTAAATTGACCTTTGTAGTATGCCATGTTAGTTATATTCTTTTTATTTATTTTCAATTCCAGAGTTGTATAAGTTGTTGGAATTAAAGAGAATGAAAATATATTGCTTAGATAACAGGACTTTGACCTTTTGAAAATTCTTTGGAAATGCTTTTTTACTTGTATTTCCAAGATCTACATTTTTACTTTTTCAGAGAATTCAACAAATCAATTTCTGTTGTTATATGAATAATATTGAACTTTTTTGTCTCCCCTTAATCTTCTACTTCCTTCATTTCTTGATATTGTACAAATGTTTTCTGGTATAAGGGGACGAGTACCAGTTAACACAATTTACAAAAGAGGTATATGGAGATAAATTTGGATATATTATTAAATATTCTAAGAGGGAAATGCCTTATTTCCATTGAAAGTTGTTAATATCCAAATTATTTTACTAAGATGTGCTTATAATCAGTTTTTCTGTTGCCATCTGTGTTCTTGATTACACACCTTTTGAGAATATCCATTGCTCTAATTTATTGCTGATCAAGGTTTTTGGAATTTTAATGATTATTTTTGTTTAAAGCTGCTTAGAAAAATGTATCAAAATATTTAATTTTTAATTTTGCTATTTTAAAGACAGTTTTAAATCATTAACAAATGGAAAGAATTTGTTCTTGTTTTAAAGTGGACATATAACAAGGTTAAACTTTTTATTATTATTTGACGCAAGCATAATTTTTTTTTTCTCTTTTTAGTGGTGAACTTCATGTGGGCCAGGATTTTATTTATTTATTTATTTATTTATTTCACATCATGAGCTGTCCCATTATGCCAAGTGGGTTTAATTTTTGTAGGATTATACCTTGTCTTAGATACTAATAAATATTGAAAATAGAAAAATAAGAAACTAGGCCACTTCATTTAAAATAATTAAGGTTTTATTAATTATAAATTGGGAATATTGTCTTTATAACTGCGAGATAAGAGGAAAAAGAATGTATGTACCCAAATTTGACGTTTATTTTTGTCTTAAACATATATATTCAGAACTGTCACTATGTGAAAGTCTGATGAAGTTACTCTGATTGTAAAGTAGGAGTCCTAGACCCTAGATATAGACATAGATATGCCATTAAAGCTCTGCAGTCCTATTTTGCTGTGTGTAGCATTGTTGTATGACTTCTAGAAATCACGTAATTTTTGGTTTACTCTTACTACTTTCATATTTGTTACTGAAAACAAGCACCATAGGACTTCTGAGGTAAGAAAAGTCCTTTATAGTGTTTTTCTTTTCCATAAATGCCTACTGTCGGCTCACACACATTTGAAATCAGATTGTTCTTAAAGCTATCCTGTGTTCATTCAGGTCCCTGAAACTCACAGTCTAGACTAAGCCTTTATCATTTAGTGAAAATAATTCTAGAAAAAGTGTATCTTTCTTTTGTGTAGCTCTTTATGACTTCTGAAACTTTGTTTTTATTGTTTCTAGCAAAAAGCTAGAAACAACTTAAAAGTTAATAAGTAGGTGATTGGCTATATTAATGTTGATATAGCCATACAATATTATATTGTGCCACTGTTACAATGAATGAGGTAGCCCAGAAATGGATTCATAGGTTATGCAGGCAAGGGTTAATTCAGCTGGCATGGGTTACTCACATCCAGCCTTTCCCAAAAAAGGCCTCTTTTCAGGACTGCCCTTGATTGGCTCCTAGGAGATGAGCACTGGGCCCTGGGAATATTCTGCCTAGTAAGAGAGTTATATGCCTGAGGACTTGAGCCACAGGTACTAGTTTGATCAGATAGTTTATGCAAACAGTATGATTTATGGTGAAGCCTATTTTTCTCTGGGGATCTGGAGACTACAATCTAAAGAGCTGAGGTCATTCACATGCAGGCATTGCATGCCTAGTGACTGACCCTCAATAAAAATGCTGGACATTAAGGCTTCAGTGAACTTTCCTGGTTGACATTACTTTGCATGTGTTGTCACACATTGTTGCTAGAGCAATTAAGCACATGCATGCAACTCTATTGGGAGAGGACACCTGGAATCTTGCACCTGGTTTCTCCTGGACTTTGCTCATGTACCTTTTCTGTTTGCTCATTTTGATCTGTATCCTTTTGCTGTAGTAAGCCATAACTGTCAATATAACAGCTTTTCTGCGTCCTGTGAGTCCTTCTAGTAAATCATTGAGCCAGAAGGTAATCATGGGGAACCTTGACATGCAGGGGCACTAATAGATATATACAAGGGTATCTATGGCAACTTAATTTGTAATTGCTCAAAACTGGCAAGATGTATTGTAGTTAATAGTATTGCATCAATCTTAATACATTGGTTTTGATAATTGTACTATAGTATGTAAGATGGTGATATTAGGAGAAGCTGGGAGAAGGGCATTTGAGAACTCTATACCCGTTCCACAGCTTTGTGGTTAATCTAAAATTGTTTCCAAATAAAAAGTTAAAAAAGAAAAGGAGGTCAGGTGTGGTGGGTCACACCTGAAATCCCAGCATTTGGGAAGCTAAGGCGGGAGGGTCACTTGGCCAGGAGCTAGAGACCATCCTGTGCAACATAGCAAGACTTCATCTTCACACACACACACACACACACACACACCCCACATACACACACACACACACAAAACAATTAGCTGGATATGGTGGTGCACACCTGTAGTCACAGCTACTTGGGAGGCTGGGGCAGGAGGATGGCTTGAGCCCAGGAGTTCAGGACTGCAATGAGCTATAAACATGCCACTGCATTCCAGCCTGGGTGACAGGGCAAGACCCTGTCTCAAAAAAATAATTCAGTCAATAAATAAATAAATAAATAAATAAATAAAGAGTAGGGCGGGTTTTATGAGTAGAAGTTGGCTCTGGGTACTCATAAAGAAACGGCACTGGCAGTATTTGGAGAAGGGGACTTGATTTTTATGCACTGGTTCTCTTCCATTTAGTCATCTGGTCCCATAGATATTATCTAATACCTCTTCAATTTAAACCTTGCTCTTAATCTTTCAGCACATCCTCTTGACTCCACTTTCAAAATACATTCAGTACCTGATTACTTTCTGTCACCTTCATTGCTATCATCTTGGTTCCTGGAGGTTAAAAGTACTGGTTTTGGAGTTAGACGTTGGTTTGAATCTTAGCTCCACTATTTACTAATTTTGTGACCTTGAATGAGTATTTATCCCAGCTCTAACCTTTAGTTTCCATGTTTGAAAAATGAGGTTAATAATATCTGACTCATAGGGCTGTGAGTATTAAATGAGATAATGTCTGTAATGTTCTTCACAATGTTTGGCACATTCAGTAAAAAGTAGCCTTTAATTATTAATTTTACTAGTTACCTCATTCCCGATGCCTGGTGTGTTTTATCTCTCTCCTCCTAAAATATTTTTTTAAAAGGCTGCAAGGGCCTCAGAAGGAAAAATCATGTCTTATTCACTATTGTATCCCCCTCTGTCTTATTGATGGATACTGTTACTGCCTGAACCCTCCTTTATCTGGTTAACTTATACTTATTTTTTGGATCTCAGACTCTTTTTGTCTTTCCTTTTTAATTCCACCTTCAGCACTTGTGTCCAAAACTCCATGCTAGGAACAATGGGATAATAAAGATGAGTAAAGTCTTTGCCCTTAAGGCTTCTGCAAATAAGGTAATTGTAGAGACAAATCGCTGTCTGTGATATAATGGAGAATAAAATAAGTGTCTTGTCTACTGTTCCTTTTTATTTCTTACAAATATGTAAGTAGCTTGGTACTTCTCTGTCCTTTGTTTGGAATTATAGATTACACAGAGGGGAATTAAAGGGAGGTAGCAGAGACTTTCATAGTCTCTTGGTAAACCCTTTATCATGTCTAGCTTTGGCCCTTAAATGTCCCATTCTTTTTTTATTTTTATGTTTTGAGACAAAATCTCTATTGCCCAGGCAGGAGTGCAATGGCATGGTCATAGCTTACTGCAGCTATGCCTAGTTCTAGTGATCCTTCTGCCTCAACCTCCCAAATAGCTGGGACTACAGGCATGTACCACCATGCCTAGCTAATTTTTTGGATTTTTAGTAGAGATAGGGTCTTGCTATGTTGCCCAGGCTAGTCTCGAACTCCTGGGCTCAAGCACTCTGCCCACTGTGGCCTCCCAAAATGCTAGGATTATAGGCATGAGCCACCGTGCCTGGCTAGGGTTCCATTCTTATTTAGAAAGTGAGTGGTGTTTTGGAGACTGATGGGTAGTAGTTAAATTCATAAAGCAAATTCATAATTCTAAAGTTGTATTGCTAAGAAAAGGTTGGAAATGAAGGCCAGCTGTAGCTCTTAGTCTTTAGTATTCTTTATATGGGTTACACAGTGCCTTGATTTGTTGTAGAATTTTCTAATCGAAGATCTTAAGGTTGTAGCTGAGTGGCAGTCTTGTTTTCTAATTAGTATAGGGATGCAGAGAATGAGGCGATTTATCTAAGATTACTTAAGGAGTCGTTTGGATAATTGAATAATATCACTTGCCACTTCTGTCCTGGGTTGTTATTGTAGTATCTTAATGGGTCTGCTTCTCTCTTTTCTGTATTGGTAATAGTACTATGAGGGCAGAGAAACTATTTGTTTTGTCCACAGTTGTATCCTTTACAGCTAGGACAGTGTGGCACATAATATATGCTCTAATTAATATTTGTTGAATGATTAAGTCTCAGTTTAGGATATGATATAATATTTAAAGTTCTCTTCCTTCTGGCTCCAACGTGCTCCTCCCATGTTGTCATTTCTCTTCTGTGCAGAAATGGACACACAGGTGTCAAGAATACACAATGGGGAAAAGACAGCCTCTTCAATAAATGGTGTTGGGAAAACTGGATATTTTTCAATCCTCAATATATGACACTATTCAATACAGGCAGCTAAGGAGGATACATAAGAACATATATCCAAAGGAATTAAAATCAGGATCTCAAATAAATATCTGAATTCCTATGTTCATTGTAGGATTATTCCCAATAGCTAAGCCATGGAAGCAATGCAAATGTCATCCATGGATGAATGGAAAAAGGAAATGTCATATATACATACAATGGTATACTATTTAGCCTTAAAAAAAAGAGAAGGAAATACTACTATCTGTCACAACATGGATGAACCTGGAGGACATTATGCTAAATGAGATAAGCCAGAGAGAGAAGAACAAAGAATACGTGATCCCACTTTTACTAGCATATGGAATCTAAAATAGTCAAACTCATAGAGCAAAGAGTAGAATGGTGATTGCCAGGGGCTGGGAGGAGGAGGAAACGGGGGTATTGGCCAGAAGTAAGACTGCTGGATCATATGGTAGTTCTATCTTCAGTGTTTTGAGGAACCTCCATACTGTTTTCCATAGATTCTTAAATGTTTGGGAAATATTTTTAATCTTACAAAGTTAATTAAGTGCCTCTTGAATTCTTACATTCAATAAAGGGAAAACATTCTAACCTAGGAAAATTAAAGTTGTTTTCTGACTTTTTGTTTGAAATATACAAAGCTGTGTATATTTAATGTATACAACTTGGAGAATGTACACTGTGAAACCATTACTACGGTCAATGCCATAAACACATCCATTACCTCTAAAAGTTTCCGCCTAGGCTGGGATCACCGCGCCCAGCCCTTTATTCACTTTTGGTGGGAGTGTAAATTGGTGTAGCTACCTGCTATGGAATCTATGTAAAAACGTAACAGCTGTGGTTTAAAAGTTTTATTGTCTTCCAATACAAGTAACATAATGTAAACTAGAGGATATTAAAAATTGTGTATTTTTCACTTGAACAGCTTGTTCCCTACCCCTTTTTTGATTTCTGTTTATCCTTGATATTGAAAGAGAAATAATCTTGTTGATTTTACATCTCTATTTATTTAGATATTTTTCTTTTTTTTTTTTTTTGAGATGGAGTCTCGCTCTGTTGCCCAGGCTGGAGTGCAGTGGCACAATCTTGGCTCACTGCAACCTCCACCCCCCGGGTTCAAGTGATTCTTCTGCCTCAGCTTTCCCAGTAGCTGGGACTACAGGCATCCGCCACCACGCCCGACTAATTTTTGTATTTTTAGTAGAGATGGGGTTTCACCATATTGGCCAGGCTGGTCTGGAACTCCTGACCTTGTGATCCGCCCGCCTCGGCCTCCCAAAGTACTGGGATTTACAGGCGTGAGCCACTGCGCCCAGCCTATTTAGATTTTTTTTTTTTTTTTTTTTTTTTTTTTTTTTTTTGAGACGGCGTCTTGTTCTGTCGCCCAGGGCGGAGTGCAGTGGCACGATCTCCGCTCACTGCAACCCCCTCTCCCGGGTTCACGCTATTCTGCCTCAGCCTTCCGAGTAGCTGGGACTACAGATGGCCGCCACCATGCCCAGCTAATTTTTTTTTTTTTTTTTTTGTATTTTTAGTAGAGACGGGGTTTCACCGTGTTAGCTAGTATGGCCTCCATCTCCTGACCTCGTGATCCGACTGCCTCAGCCTCCCAAAGTGCTGGGATTACAGGCGTGAGCCACCGTGCCCGGCCTAGATTCTTTTAATATTGACTCAGTCTCTGCTGGGAAATACCTTCTTAAAAGTGAAACATTTGCATTAGATTATAGCTTTTTTAACCTTAAGGCTATTTTGATGGTCATAGAGAGAAAAATATGTATGGCTAGACAGAGAGCAGTGGTTCTTATTGTATTACCATTAATGGTTTGTTCCTAAGATTCTTTTAAAATTAAAATTTTATTATAAACATTTGGGCTTTGAAGTCCCTCTTAAGATTAGGGTCCTTATTTATTGTCTCAGAGTTTGTGTTAATTGTTTTACTGGAAAAAATAAGTAGTCATTGACATTGAAAAAATTTCTACAGATTTGAAATGCTTGCTATTAATAAGAAATAGCTACACCTTATTGAGTACTACTTTTTTTGTTTCAGGTTCTGTAGTCAGTACATTTCAAACATTTTCCATTTAATATTTTACATAACTTTGTGAGGTGTATTATATTATTGCTTTTTTATAGTTGAAGAAATTGAGGCTTATAAAGGTTAAATAACTTTACCAGAGTCACGTGGCTAGTAAGTGGAAGGGCTTGAGTTTGAATCCAGATATGTCTGATTCCAATGCATGTGTTCTTATTCCTAATGGAACACTGCTCCTAATGCACTAGTCAAAATTATTCTATTCCCTTGCTGCTTATCATACTAAAAACTTTTCAATACTTATTGTTTCCTCTAAGCCTTTTTCAATGGAAAGTCTCTAATTTTGCTTTATGCTTTTTTTGCTGCTTGTAAACGTAACCACAGTGTTGCTTCTATATTAGTGGTATAAGTATTTCAAGTAAGAGAAATATTTGAATACTTGAAGCTTTGATTGCTTTTTCACAAACATGTAAATCACACATGTAATGTTAAGAGTATAATTAATGCCTTCTATGTGCCAGTGAATATACTGAAGACTTGTAGGTTTTCTGAACGATATTCTCAGAATTGGCAAACTTGTAGCTTACGTCTTGTAGTAAAGATGTTGTCTTAGGAAAATAATTTCAAAATACTTGCACTTTAGACCTCTCTTGGGGAACACATGAAGTAAGACTGTCTCCTAAGATTCTGCTTTGAGGTTTTATGAAGACACAATACATGCTGTAACTGGACAGAAGACATTTTAGTTTCATGACATTGCCAAATGTGTCTCATAAAATTCACTGTTCATGAATTTAATTAAAAGTTCTTAGGAGCTTAAAACTTAAAGTAGGTATTATAGACTCATGACTCAAAGGATCTTTCAGTTATGTGTGTGTGTGTATATATATGTATGTGTATACATATAAATATATATTTATATACACAAATATATATTTATATATTTAATATTATATAAATATTGCCACATATATAAATATATTTATATATAAATATATATATATTTGAGGGTGAGACAATTCTAAACTAAAGTGGAATAAAGCAATGCCTATCGTTATAAGTACCAAAGTGCAGTATTTTAAAGAAATGTTGAAATTGTTATAATATGAAGTTTCTTAGTGCCCCTAGCTTACAGCCACTAAAGTTAGTTTTATTTCTGACACCATATTGTAATGAATTTACCTTTTGTTCTGTATGATCTTTAGTTATTGGTTGCTATGATCTTTAGTTATTGGTTGCCCAATAACATGGGATTGGCCTGCCTGCTAACCTTGTGTTGGAGTCTGCTTAGTCCCTAGTTCAGCTAGGTCCAAGTTTTTGTCCCATGACCAAGAAGAATAAGGCTTGCAGACGCTGGAGAGTGAATAGAGTAGAATTTATTAAGCAAAAGGAAAGCTCTCAGCAAAGAGAGGGGACCTGAAAGCAGGTTGCCAGAAATGGGGCTAAGTTCTGGGTCTTTTATGTGGCGAGAGCAAGGAAGTCTTCTGTGGGTTTTGCCCCAGATGGGAAGGCTAAAGTTCCCTCTTAAGGATGTTGCATCTGTGCATGCCTGGGGTTGGCCAGAGTGACTCCATCTTGATTATTACCCATGAGTGCCTAAGCGAAAGCCACAGGGGTGCTAAAACCACAATGCTAATGTCATTATAATGAGTTGGGCCAAGTTAAGGACATTTAGTTGACTTATTGCGCCTGTGCCTAAGTTGGGATGGTCCCTTCTGAGCAACATCCTGGCATAAGAGGAAGTTCTTAACCATATTTCTTCTCGTTTGCTACAGGGACAGTGTAGGTACAGTCCTGTGGGTATTTTTCTACTCCCAAGACCCTCCCTTTCTATCCCTAAACTGCCTCCTCTGTCACTTGGAAATGGCAGTTTACTGTCGAACAATAGACCTCTCCTTATGCTTTTCTCTTCCAATCTTTGGGATTGACACTCTGAAGATTAAACATTTCATTGAGACGGCATGATGCAGTGGAAGGTACCCAGAATCACAATACAGTTCACAATTGCAAAGATATGGAATCAACCAGAGTGGATGATTAGATGAAGAAAATGTAGTATATATACATAATGGAATACTATTCAGCCATAAAAAGACTGACATAATGTCTTTTGCAGCAACATGGATCAAACTGGAGGCCATTATCTTATGTGAAATAAGCCAGACACAAAAAGACAAATACCACATATAAGTGGGAGTGAAATAATGTATACTTATGGATGTAGAGTGTGGAATGATAGGCAGTGAAGACTGGGAAGGGTGGGAGGGGGTTGGATGATGAGAAATTGCTTAATTGGTACAATGTATGTTATTCCAGTGATGAATACACGGAAAGTCCTGACTTCATCACTATGCAATATATTCATGTAACAAAATTACACTGTATCCCTTACATTTACATAAATAAAATGAAATGGAAAATGAAAGAAGATAGGAGTTTAAGTACCAGATGTGTTACAACTAGCTGTGCAATCCTGGACCAATCGGTTCTCATTTCTGAGCCTCAGTATCCTTATCTGTAGAAAGTGGCTAAAAGTTGCTACCTCATAAGGCTTAATATTATTATTACTAATAATGTTAATAGATGAATAGTAATATGTTTCTGATTACTAAACTTTATAGAGGTTTTTATAATTTATAAGTACTTTCATATGTAATAATTTTATAGGGATATATATTTATCTATATTTCTGAAAGGACTTTGCAAATTCTGAAGCACTATGTGACTATTAGTTGATAGTTCCATAACCAGCTAAATCTGATTTAGTGACTGTTTTTATCCCTAGTTATTTGAACAATCAGAATTTTCTAAGCTCAGATAATGCACTTAACTCAATTTGTTTAGCTAAAATAAAAGTTTTGGAATATTTTTAAACTAGTGTTAAGATTTGTTTTAAAATTAGATTGTAATGACATCTGGCTTTTATATTATTCTTTTTTTTTTTTTTTTTTTTTTTTTTTTTTTTGAGACGGAGTCTCTCGCTGTTGCCCAGGCTGGAGTGCAGTGGCGCGATCTCGGCTCACTGCAAGCTCCGCCTCCTGGGTTCCCGCCATTCTCCTGCCTCAGCCTCCTGAGTAGCTGGGACTACAGGCGCCCGCCACCGCGCCCGGCTAATTTTTTGTATTTTTAGTAGAGACGGGGTTTCACTGTGGTCTCGATCTCCTGACCTTGTGATCCGCCCGCCTCGGCCTCCCAAAGTGCTGGGATTACAGGCTTGAGCCACCGCGCCCGGCCTATATTATTCTTATTATTTAAAGATGTAGAAATGGTGACGCAGTAAAACTCATGAGTGGTTAGTAGTTGGGGGCTAGGGTCATTTTTAGGAGTTACAGTGATGTACTCTGTCCACTAAATTTAGTGATGAATCAATGTAGTTATTTTAAAATAAATATTTAGTATTTTATGTTTACAGAGGACCCTGCAATTATTAGTTAGCTTATACCAATATTTATTGCTGTATAAAGGGCTGGGCAAATGCCTATAATGGCCAACTTTGAGAAATTTACAGGCACCTTTGAGAAAGCTTCTTCTTCTTCTTTTTATTTTTTTTGGAAGACGGAGTCTTGCTCTGTCGCCCAGGCTGGAGTGCAATGGTGCAATCTTGGCTCACTGCAACTTCCACCTCCTGGGTTCAAGCGATTCTCCTGCGTAAGCCTCCCGAGTAGCTGGGATTACAGGCACCCACCACCATTCCCAGCTAATTTTTGTATTTTTAGGAGAGACGGGGTTTCACCATGTTGGCCAGGCTGGTTTCAAATTCCTGACCTCAAATGATCTGCCTGCCTTAGCCTCCCAAAGTGTTGGGATTACAGGTGTGAGCCATTGTGCCTGGCCTGAGAAAACTTCAACTCTGGGTTTAGTTGGTTTGCCTGTATACGGTCAGGAATCTGCAAAGCTTATTTGATTATTTGTGCCAGCATTTTCCCTGAGAAGTTATTCTGAAAAATACTCTCTCTCAAAATGATAAAAACCTTTTCTGTGCATTTGTTTCAGAATCTCACCACTTCTAGGACCTAGAACTTCTTTCTAAAGTGTAACCTAAATATTTCCCTTCAGAAGTTAAATAACTAACATTATTAGTGTAACCACCATTTAAGGCATTTAAAAAAATGAAATAGTCTGCTTTCAAGACTCTTCTTTCTATTATGGATATAAAACATATTTTTAAAAAGATCAACATTATAAGGTAGTAGATAGTAAGTACTAATCAGGTGTTTGTGGCAGATACTGTTAGTTGCCTACCCAAAACTTATTTCCATCTTCACCTTGTTAATAGAATCCTAATTGTGCTTTGGTAGCTGTGTGCCCAGCCTTGGTTCATGACAGTCGTGTTTCCCGATTTCCTAACTTCTACAACTGAGGATAGCCATGTGACCGAGTTCTGGACAGTGATACCTGTTTAGCTCTTCATTTTTTTTTCTTTCCAACTTTTATTTTAGGTCAGGGGGTACATGTGCAGGTTTGTTATGTGGGTAAATTGCATGTTGTGGGGGGTTGGTGTTCAGATTATTTCATTACCCAGGTAATAAGCATAGTATCCAGTAGGTAGTTTTTCAGTTCATACCCTCCCCCTACCAGCCACCCTCAAATAGGCCCCCATACCTATTGTTTCCTTTTTTGTATTCATGAGGACTCAGTGTTAAGCTTCTGTTTACAAGTGAGGACATGTAGTATTTGGTTTTCTGTTCCTGAATTAATTAGCCTAGGATAATGGCCTCCAGCTCCATCCACGTTGTTGCAAAGGACATGATTTATTCTTTTTTAGTGGCTGCATGGTATTTCATGGTATATATGTACCACATTTTCTTTATCTTGTCCACCATTAGTGGGCATTTAGGTTGATTCCATGTCTTTGCTATTGTGAATAGTGCTGTGATGGACATATGCATGCTTGTGTCTTTATGGTAGAACTTTATATTCCTTTGGTTGTATACCTAGTAATAGGATTGCTAGGTTGAATGATAGAACTCTAAGTTCTTTGAAAAATTGCCAAACTACTTCCCACAATGGCTAAATTTATTAACATTCCTACCAACAGTGTATAAGTGTTCCCTTTTCTCTGCAGCCTCGCCAGCATCTATTATTTTTTGAGTGTTTAATAATAGCTATTCTGACTGGTATGAGATGGTATCTCATTATGGTTTTAGTATACATTTATCTAATGATTAAGGATGTTGACTTGTTTTTTTTTTTTTTTTTTTGAAATGGAGTCTTGCTCTGTTGCCAGGCTGGAGTGCAGTGGTGCGATCTCAGCTCACTGCAATCTCCGCCAGGTTCAAGTGATTCTCCTGCCTCAGGCTCCCAAGTAGGTGGGATTACAGAAGCACGCCACCACACCCAGCTAATTTTTGTATTTTTTTCATATGCTTTTTGGCTGTGTGTTTATCTTCTTTTGAGAAGTGTTTGTTCGTGGCCTTTGCTCATTTTTAATGGATCTGTTTGTTTTTACTTGTTAATTTCTTCAAATTCTTTATAGATTCTGGATATTAGACCTCTGTTAGATACATAGTTTGCAAATATTTTCTCCCTTTCTTTAGGTTATCTGTTTATTCTGTTTATAGTTTCTTTTTTTGTAACAGATCTCTTTCGTTTAACTAGATCCTATTTGTCATTTGTTTTTTTCAATTGCTTTTGGAACCTTTGTCATGAAATCTTTGCCATCGCGTATGTCCAGAATAGTGTTTCCTAAGTTTTCTTCTAGGGTTTTTGTAGTTTTACATTTTCTATTTAAGTCTTTAGTCCATCTTCAGTTGGTTTCTGTATATGGTAAAAGGAAGGAATCCAATTTCAGTCTTCTGCATATGGCTAGCCAGTTATCCCAGCACTATTTATTTAATAGGGAATTCAGTAAATGCTGCTGGGATTGCTTGTTTTCATCAACTTTATCAAAGGTCAGATGGTTGTAGGTATGTGGCTTTATTTCTGGGTTTTCTAACCTGTTCTGTTGTGCTGTGTGTCTGCTTTGTACCAGTACCATGCTGTTTTGATTACTGTAGTCTTTTAATATACTTTGAAGTTGGGTAGTGTGATGCTTCTGGCTGTGTTATAATATTTTTGCTTAGGGTTGCTTTGGCTTTTCAGGTTCTATATGAATTTTAGAATAGGTTTTTTTTTTTTTCTAATTCTGTGAAAAATGTTGGTAGTTCGATAGAAATAGCATTGAATCTGTAAATTGCTTTGGGCAGTATAGCCATTTTAACAATATTGATTCTTTCAATCCATGAGCATGGAATGTTTTTCCATTTGTTTGTGTCATCTCTGATTTCTTTCAGCAGTGTTTTGTAATTCTTGTTGTAGAGCTCTTTCACCTCCCTGGTTAGCTGTGTTCCTAGGTACTTTATTTTTTTGTGGCTATTGTGAATAGGATTGCATTCTTGATTTGGCTCTCAGCTTGACTCTTGTTGGTGTATAGACATGCTACTGATTTTTGTACATTGATTTTGTATTCTGAAACTTGGCTCAAGTCATTTATCAGATCTAGGAACATTTCGGCAGACATGATAAGGCTTTCTAGGTATAAAATCTATCATTTGCAAAGAGAGATTTCCTCTCTTCCTATTTGGATGCTATTTATTTCTTTATCTTGTCTAACTGCTCTGGCTAGAACTTCAGGTATAGGAATGGTAAGTGTGGTCATCCTTGTGTTGTTCCAGGTCTCAAGGGGAATGCTTCAGGCTTTTGATTATTGGGTAGGATGTTAGCTGTGGGTTTGTCATAGATGAGTCTTATTATTCTGAGGTATGTTTCTTCAGTGCCTAGTTTATTGAGGGTTTTTAACACAAAAGAATGTTGAATTTTATTGAAAGCCTTTTCTGCATCTATTGAGTTGATCATGTGGTTTTTGTTTTTAGTTTCGTTTATGTGATGAACACATTTATTGATTTGCATGTGTTGAGCCAACCTTGCATCTCAGGAATAAAGCCTGATTGATTAGGTAGATGATCTTTTTGATTTGCTGCTGGATTTGGTTTGCTTGTATTTTGTTGAAGATTTTTGCATCTATGTTTTCAGGGATATTGGCCTGAAGCTTTCTTTTTTCATTGTGTCTCTGCCAAGTATTGGTATCAGCATGATGTTGGCCTCATACAGTGAGTTAGGAGGGAGTCCTCCCTTCTGTATTTTTGGGAATAGTTTCAGTAGGATTGGTATCAGCTCATTTTTATACTCACTCAGGTGAGCTTTGGATTTGAATCAGTCTGATCCAGGGTTTTTTTCTAGTTGGTAGGCTTTTTATTACTGATTTAATTTCACAGTTTGTTATTTGTCTGTTTAGGGTTTCAATTTCTTCCTGGTTCAATCCTGGGTTGTTTTATATTTCCAGGAAATTATCCATTTCTTCTAGGTTTTTTAGTTTGTGTGCATAGTGATATTTGTAATAATCTCTGAGGGTTTTGTGTATTTCTGTGGGGTTGCTGGTAATGTCCCCTTTGTCTGTTGTGATTATGTTTATTTGAATCTTTTTTTCTCTTCTCTTCTCTTCTCTTCTCTTCTCTTCTCTTCTCTTCTCTTCTCTTCTCTTCTCTTCTCTTCTCTTCTTCTTTTTCAAAGTTTCGCTCTTGTTGCCCAGGCTGGAGTGCAATGACACCATCTCAGCTCACCGGGTTCAAGCGATTCTCCTACCTCAGCCTCCTGAGTAGCTGGGATTACAGGCATGCGCTATCATGCCCGGCTAATTTTGTATTTTTAGTAGAGACAGGTTTTCTTCATGTTGTTCAGGTTGGTCTTGAAGTCCTGACCTGAGGTGATCCGCCCGTCTTGGCCTCCCAAAGTTCTGGGATTACAGGCGTGAGCCACCATGCCCGGCTCCGGATCTTCTCTCTTTTACTTTATTAGTCTACCTAGTGGTCTATCAGTCTTACTCATTTTTTTCAAAGGACCAACTTTTGGTTTTGTTGATTTTTTGTATGGTTTTTTGTAACTAAATTTCATTCAGTTCAGCTCTGATTTTGGTTATTTCTTGTCTTCTGCTAGCTTTGGAGTTGGTTTGCTCTTGTTTTTTTGGTTCCTCTAGGTGTAATGTTAGGTTGTTAATTTGAGATTTTTCTATGTTTTAGTTCTCTATTGCTATTTAATATTTTGTTATAAAATATAGTACCTTAAAGCAACAATTATAATTTATTATCTCTCATGGTTTGTGTGGGTGAGTAATTCAGATAAGGACTTGTTTCTGCTCCGTGATGTTTTAGGCTTCAGTTAGAAGACTCAAAGACCGAGGCTGGAGTCATGTGAAAGCTTGTTCATGCCATTTTTTAGTTAATGCTTGTGCCTGCTGGGGGTCCAGCTGGAACATTCACATGTGGTTTTAATATTATCATTGGGTTTTTTTATGACCCTGCCTCCGCAGTTATTTAGCATCACCTCTGCTGTACTCTGTTAGACAAGACTGTAAAAAATCTCCTCCTAGACTTACAGGGAGAGAATATGTCCCCTTCCGTCATTTGGAGGTGCATCTATCATGTTGTAAACAGAAATGATTAAACAGAATAAATATATTGAGGTGGCCATCTTTAGAAAATATAGCTTACTGCAGCATTTAAGGGAAGGTTTATTGTTGGGGGGCTGTGGGGCTGTTGGGCAGTGAGGTTTTAGGCATGATCCTTTGTTGCTTTTTCCTTCTTCATGCCTGAAAGGAGTAGCAACCATCTTGTGCCCATAAGGTGATAAACCAACCTGCTAAGGATTTTGACATCATTGGAAGTCAGTCCTGGACAATCTGTTTCCAGGCTTCTTTTTTTCTTATGTGGGAAGAAATACCTATTTGTTTAAATTACTATATTAAGGATTTTGTTTTTTTACAACCAATCATAATTCCCAAATGTCATGGTTGTCAACTTTGAGCATACATAGGAATCACCTGTAGGACTTGTTAAAATACAGATTGCTTGGCCCCATCTTAGAGTTTCTGATTCACTAGGTCTGGCACAGGGCTCAAGAAGTTGGATTTGTAGCAAGCTCTATGGTGTTGTTGATTCTATGGTCTTGGGACTGAGGTATGGGCTTTGAGACTTCAGAGAAGGGTGGGTGGCTAGGGCTGACCTTAACGGAAAGATGGAACTTGGGATAAATAGATGAGATTTAGACAGGATTAGGGAAGCAGTTCCAAGTATTACAAATGATATCAACAAATAACATGAAAGCAGAAAAAGTATACTTTTTTTTTTGTTTTTTAGGATTTCTGTGAGTAAATTAGCTTACTTGGAGCGGGAGTTTTTTTAAATTTTTTTAAACTGAGGATGTGAGATTAGATTAAAGGGAAAATAAGGACTGGATTAAGGTCCTTGGAAGCCAGAGAGACATTTTTTAAAAAATTTTGTAGCTAGTTAGGAACTGTTAGAAGTTTCGACAGAGAGTTATGTGGCCAGAGCAGTATGTTAGGAGGATACCTATGTTTGGTGGTGGTATGTTTGGTGGTGGTAGTGGAATGCATTTAGTTATTAAACAAATTTTAACAAATGGTTCTTGAGCATTTGTGATGTCTTGGACTCAGTTCTATGAACTGGGAATACAAAGGTGAATAAGACATGGATCCTGCCATCAAAGAGCATGGTCTAGTGCAGAAATTCTCAGAGTGTGGGTAAAGGACCCCTGGAGGTCCCTGAGACCTTTTCAAGGAGAAAAGGTTAAAAGTATTTTCGTAATAATACTTTTAATAATTCTAAGAATTCTGAGACACTGTTTACTTTTTGTCGTTCTCTTTCATTAGTGTACAAGATTTTCAGAGGCTTTGTAACATAGGATGTCATCATTGCTCATATAGCTAATGGAATACATGCTTGTGTATTAAAACTTTTGTTTTAATTTCTTAATTATAACTTGGTAAATACTGATAGACATAACCCCCTAAACAAAAGCTGGAATCTTCAGTAATTTTTTTAAGAGGTAGAGTCGTGAAGCCAAAAAGTTTGAAAATTGCTGTTCCAGAGAATAGGTTGGAGGAGAAAACACATGAAAAACAAAAGACTAACAATAATCTAGATGTAAGGTAATAAGAGCTTAAACTAAAGTTATAACAAATGAAAAGGGGAGGAAGAGACATTTGGTAGACACTGAAGAGTGGAAAAATGGGTAATACCTAGTGTAAATTATGATGTGGGAAAATGGATACTGCTAGTGAACATGTAAATTAGTACCAGCCTTTTGGAGGAACAATTTGACAAAACTTATTAGAGACTCTAAAAATTAATCTTTCCTGTGACTTATTCTGTACTTACTATAAGGAAATAAATAAGAATATATCTTTGCGGTTTTGTTTGTAGTATCAGTAAAAATTTATAAGAAGCCTAAATATTTATCAGAGGAGTTTGATTAAATAAATTATTACATCCATTCAATAAAATGCTGTGTAGTCACTAAAAATAATGATGTCGGTGAATATTTAATGTAAAAAAATACATACTTTTTTGTTGTTTTGTTTTGGAATTTTTGAGAGAGGGTCTCACTCTGTTGCACAGGCTGGCATAGCGTAGCACAAACATGGCTCGCTGCAGCCTTGACCTCCTGGGCTTAAGCCAGGCACTACAGGCACATGCCACCATGCCTGGCTAACTTTTTAAAATAAGTTTTGTTTTAAAGATGCAGTCTCACCATATTGCCCAGGCTGGTCTTGAACTCCTAGACTCAAGCCATCCTCCCATCTTGGCCTTCCAAAGTGTTGGGATTACAGGCATAAGCCATCACACCCGGCCAAAAAATACTTTTTATAAATACCTCAGTTGCATAGTGTTTTCTCCATTATCAACTTGACAGGGTTTGGTTTAAGGTTTATGGTTATAAGTACTTATTTCTGTAAAATTTAAGATCTATCAATATGTCTAATTTTTCGGAAATTTTTTTCGTAAACATTTTAACCTTTGGCCCGTTTCAAATTGTATGTAGGCCAAGGCATACACAGTGGACATTGTGCAGCTGCGTTTAGGAATATAGCCAACATTAAGAGGTCCCTTGCAATAATGCTGTTTCAGAAAGGATATTTACTGTTCTTTTGAACATAGTTTTCTTGTTTCTGCTTTAATTTATAAATATTTAAATAAAAATAATGTTTCACTGAAGAAATTGTAAAAATGAACTATATGTTAAAAATAATCTAGGAAACTAAATTACTGCTCTTCCGCTTTGCAGTTTGATATTGCTTATTTTTCAACTCCTAAAGTCAGTGTTGATGCCTTTTAACTTTTTTTTTTTAAAATTTTACTGGATTTGTATTGTACCATATTTGTGCAGTGACTTTGATTAGGTACCAATTGAATTCAGGTTGAAAAGCATAAACTTACATCTGAAGATAACCTAGTATAATTTATATTGTGCATCATTTTGATTTTGAAATAATAATTCTTCCTTTACAACGTTAGTGCTGAATAAAAGATAGAATCCTTATGAAATAGTGAGCCCAATGTCATTTTTTTTTTTTTTTGAGTCAGAGTCTTGCTCTGTTGCCCAGACTGTAGTGCAGTGGTGCAATCTTGGCTCACTGCAACCTTCGCCTCCTAGGTGCAAGCATTTCTCTTGCCTCAGCCTCCTGAGTAGCTGGGACCACAGACATGCTCCACCACACCAGGCTAATTTTTGTATATATATTTTTAGTAAAGATGGGGTGTCACCATGTTGGCCAGGCTGTTCTCAAACTCCTGGCCTCAAGTGATCCACCCACCTGTGCCTCCCAAAGCTCTGGGATTACAGACGTGAGCCACCGTGCCCAGCGCCAGTCTCATTTTGGACACAGCAGAGACAGATGGAAAACTGTTAGCCCTTGGTGATGTTATTGAACAGTGTTATCCGTGGGTTTCCAGATGTATTAATATATGTATTTTCTTATTAAGTCCCTTGCATTGAAATGGTGGTGTATGGACTGGCAGCATGAAATAAGGAATTTTAGACTGTACCCTAGTTCAATTGAATCAAAATCCATTTTAATAGGATTCCCAGATAAGTCATATGCACACAAAAGCTGGAGAAGTATTATTTTAAGCCACTTTGAGTTGGATTTTTATTTACTTGCAACTGGATTCATCCTGATGTGACATTCTAGAGTTGTTGTTTGTTTTCTTGTTTGTTTGTTTTTCCTGAAGAGGTACAACCTTCTCCAGGCATGCTATTGTGAATATTAGAGGGAAACCATTTCTGATTATAATAGAAACAGCATTTGTTGAGTCATGATACAGTTTAAATAGTTCTCATTATACTTTGATATAATTTTTTTCATTTTTTTAAATGGTTATTTTTAGATGAAACCTAAAACTGTACTCTTTACTACTTGTGGTAAAAAAGACCCTACTGTTATTTTTGGCAAGTCAGGAGATGTAACCTTAGCTGTGAAGGTTAAAAGCCAGCTTTGAGAGTTGCATTTTACCTCCCTTAGAATTACTCCTTCCCATTCTTTCCTCAGCTCTGTTCCTATTTCAACTAGATAGTTTTGTAGTATACCTGTATTCCAGAACCATTACTGTCTGGGGAGCGACTCTTATAAACTGCTGCCTTTTAGACCAGATGTGTGTTTCAGTTACGTGAATAGAGAAAAGAATGTCATCCCCCTGCTATATCTGTAAATGTGATAGCATGAAAAAATTAAATCCACCAGCAATCTAGGAATTTTGAGAAAATTTATTTTTTCTACTCTTTATACAAAGCCAGATGCCACATTCCATAAAAGCAAAACATATTTTAAAATTGTACTTCTTGTTTGTCCGTTTATTTAGAGGGCTTAATGAGTCTGCAGTCAGATATTTTAGATGATTCCATTCACAAATAGATTATCATTCTGTAATTAACTGAGAATGATATCTCTGTGGTGTACTTTACAGTGGGAATTACCAAAGGTCTGTATTCACTCAGAAAGGTCTTAGCTTTAAAAGCAGTCCTTTTAAAGGAAATGTAACTATGCTGATTGATTTTGTTATTGTTATCCTTTGAGTGTTTACTGTATGCTAGGCATTGTGCTAGGTAATATGAAAATATGTCTCTAATCCCTGTTTTAGACATGATAACATTGAGGCTAGAGAGATCATGTAACATGCAGAAAATTGTATAGTTATAAGAACCCATGGCTGGTGCTCCCAAAGCTCATTCATCCCCTTGAGGAGTTCAGATTCTACTGACTGAGAGAGAAAGAGCTCACTGTAATAGAATGCAAAATGTAAAATTTTAAATGAAGTAAATTGTAAAAGTAGATATACAAACAATTTAGTGAGAACACAGAGGAAGAAGGGATTAATTGTGATTAGGAGGATCGGGAAAAAATAATTTATCTTCCCTCCTACTTCTCTAGGGTTTTTTTTTTGAGATGGAGTCTCGCTCTGTTGCCCAGGCTAGAGTGCAGTGGCGTGATCTCGGCTCACTGCAACCTCTGCCTCCCAGGTTCAAGTGATTCTCTTGCCTCAGACTCCCAAATAGCTGGGACTACAGGTGCCTGCCACCACGCCTGGCTAATTTTTGTATTTTTAGTAGAGACTGGGTTTCACCATATTGGCCAGGCTGGTCTCGAACTCCTGACCTTGTAATCTGCCCAACTCGGCCTCCCAAAGTGCTAGGATTACAGATGTGAGTCACCACACCCAGCCTTATTTCTCTAGGTTTTTAAGCTCCTCCTGACTTCTTAATCTTTTAATGGTATCATAAGTTTTTCAGTAATCAAGATTTAAATCTTTGACTGTTTAACTGTCTTCGTATTCTTACATTTCATCACTCTGTAATGCCTTTTAGTTCTTACCGAATACGGTTTCTTGTTAGTTATCCCCTGCTGTCTATTTTCACTGCTGTCGCCCTAGTTTTACCTATCACTATATCATCTAGGCCAGTGATTATCAACCTTTGGTGGACCTAAGAATCATCTAATGGTGCTTTGTCAAGGTATAAAGAGATGTTGACTTATTAGTTTAAGGTTATGGGTGATTCATCAAAGTTGAGAAATACTTATCTAGGGCAGTGATCTTCAAAATGTGATCTTGGGACTGCTGGGTGTCTCTGGGACTCTATCAGGGATCTGCAAAGTTAAAACTATTTTCGTGGTTAAACTAAGATGTCATTTACCTTTTTCATTGTGTTGAGATTTGCAGTGATGGTGAAGAAAATAGTGATGGATAAAACTTGTAGTGCCTTAGTTCAAGTTAAGACAGTGCTTCCAAATCAAATTAGTAATCAATGCATTCTTCACTGCCACATACCAGTTTTTTTTGCTTAATAATGTCTTAAATGAATCACTTAAAATTATTATTATTAAAATTTTTTTATTTTAAATTTTTGTGGGTACGTAGGTATGTATATTTGTGGGGCATATGGGATATTTTGATACAGGCATACAGTGTGTAATAATCACATTAAGGTAAGTGAGGTGTCTGTCACCTCAGGCATTTATCCTTTGTGTTACAAACAATCCAGTTATACTCTCTTAGTTATTTTTAAAGTACAATTAAATTATTATTGACTGTAGTCACCTGTTATGCTCTATCACTGTTTCTATTTTTTTGCACCATAAACTATCCCCACTTCTCTGCCCCACTCTTCACTACTCTTCCCAACCTCTGGTAACCATCATTCTACTCTCTATCTCCATGAGTTCAATTCTTTTTTTTTTTTTTTTTTTGAGATGGGGTCTCGCTCTTTCACCTAGGCTGGAGGGCAGTGGCACAATCTCGGCTCACTGCAACCTCCGCCTCACACATTCAAGTGATTCTCTTGCCTCAGCCTCCAGAGTAGCTGGGATTATAGGTACGTACCACCACACTTGGCTAATTTTTGTATTTTCAGTAAAGATGAGGTTTTACCATATTAGCCAGGCTAGTCTTGAACTCCTGACCTCAAGTGATCCACCCACCTTGCCCTCCCAAAGTGTTAGGATTATAGGAGTGAGCCACTGTGCCCGGCCAAGTGTTTTGATTTTTAGCTCCTATAAATAAGTGAGAACATGTGAAGTTTGTCTTTCTGTATCTGACTTATTTTACACAACACAGTGACCTTCAGTTCCATCCATGTTGTTGCAAATGACAAGTTCTCATTGTTTTCTTATGGATGAGTAGCATTGCATTGAGTATATGTACCACATTTCTTTATCCATTCATCTGTTGATGGATACTTAGGTTGTTTCTTTTCTCTTGTTGCTTTTAAGATCTTTTTGCACTTTTTTGCCATGCATAAATTTTTATGTTGTAAAATATATTTATATTTTCTTTTATTATGTCTAGATTTTGAGTCATAGTTGAAGAGGCTTTCATTGCACTGAGGTTAGAGAGGAAGGCACTCATGTTTTCTGCAATTATGCATATACAGTTGATCCTCATTTCTTGTAGACTTGGTGTTTGTACATTTGCCTCTTTGTCAGAGTTTTTTCTTTTGTAACACCCAAATTAATGATCTTGTTGCTTTCATGGGTCATTTGTAGACATGTGCAGTGCAGTAAAAAATGGATTCACTAATGTGCATGTTCCCATCTGAGGCTGAATAAAGTGATATCTACCTTCTTGTTTCACCTGTCATATTGTAAACAAGTGTTCTTTTTATCGGGGATGCCAACCCTCCCAAAGCACATGGTCTGAGAGTGTGGAAGAATAGTTTTCCAAAAGAAGTAGGGTATATCAGATACTACATGTTCTCACTTCTAAGTGAGAGCTAAACATTGGGTATTTGTGGACATAAAGATGGGAACAGTAGACACTGGGGACCACTACAGGGGGAAGTTAGAGGGTGGGCAAGGGTTGAAAAACTAACTACTGGGTACCATGCTCACTATCTGCATGATGGGATTATTCATATTCTAAACCTCAGCATCACGCAATATACCCTTGTCACAAACCTGTGCGTATATACCCCCGAATCTAAAACAAAAGTTGAAATTATGGTTTATAAAAGAAATGGGGTATGTTTATCAGAAGAGAAGGGGGATTAGGTGTCAGTCAGAAACAACTGTTTATTGTAATACCTGAGTAAGCTTTTATTGGATAGATTTGAATTGGTGAATGAATAAATTGGGTCTTGGAGAAGGGAAAGGGCTTGAATGAGTGCTTTCAGAATAGGCCTTTTCTTTTCTCAGAAGTACCAGCAATAGCTTCACATTTTTTCAGAACTGATTCCTCTAGCTTTATTGGCTTTTATCATCTTTGCTGGAGGGAAATGACGTTGGGTTAAGTATTGAGTGTGAAGGAAGATAGTATGAGGATCTTGTTTGCCTGCAGCTTTAGTCCTGCCTGCTAGACCTACTGCCCTTTAAAGACACTTGAAGGGCCTTGCCCCAGCTTTCCTTTTGAGTTTTAGGGGGCAAAAGTGTGTCATTCTTTATAAGAGTTGGATTTATAAGATTGTATATCAAATTACATACACAAGAGTTTAATTTTCTTTGTTAGTATTGTCTAAAGTTACAACATGTAAATAGTCTCTGTCCTTACTCTCTAAGCCTGCCAGTACAAAAAAATTATCATTTCCTATTAGAGCCTGAAGCTTTTTTCCTCCCTAGCTCTTATTTAGGGAGAATATATAATTTAAATGTTTGAATAGGAATAGAGGAAGTAGCCAAACACTTTTCAATAGTCCAGTTAAAATACACAATAACACATGTTTGAAGTAAATCTTTGGAAGAAAGATTGGAAGATCCTGGATAAGATAATATATCATGTGCCACAAAAGCATGCCCTGCTAAGTAAAAGTGGGAGGAAGCAGTACATATTCTATTAGAGGGTCAGAGATCTTTAAATAGAAGTTTCTCTGGCAATCTGATTCCCATATAGATAGCTGAAGGCTCAAAGAAATTTCCAAGCTTGCTAGAAATTTCCATCTGCTGGCTTTTGTGTTGAGTTAAATGCCGTCATATTTTACTGCTTCATACATTTACATTAACACTTTCCCTTTAAATTTACACAAAGGATTTTTGTTTTGTCTTGTTTTGTTTTTGTCTTTTTTTGAGTCTGGTCTCACCTTGTCTCCCAGGTTGTAGTGTAGTGGAGCTCACAGTTCACTTCAGCCTCCTGAGTACCTGGGACCAAAGGTGCATGCCACCACTCCTGGCTAATTTTTGTATTATTTGTAGAGATGGGGTTTCGCCATGTTGCCCAGGCTGGTCTCGAATTCCTGGTCTCAAGTGATCCTCCTTCCCTTGGCCTTCCACAGTGCTGGAATTGCAGACGTGAGCCACAGTGCCTGGCAGTAATATATTTTTTTATTAGAAACATAAGAACCCACCTCAAAGCTTGGGCTTGGAAGTCTATGGAGGCTTTATTCATTTTAGCCACAAACATGGGTAAGAGGCAGTCTAAGTTAAATGTGTGCACTTTGGTACCAGGCCAACCTGAGTTCTATTTTTATTTTTTTATTTTTTATTTTTATTTATTTATTTTTTTGAGACGGAGTCTCGCTGTGTCACCCAGGCTGGAGTGCTGTGGCCGGATCTCAGCTCACTGCAAGCTCCGCCTCCCGGGTTCACGCCATTCTCCTGCCTCAGCCTCCCGAGTAGCTGGGACTACAGGCGCCCGCCACCTTGCCCGGCTAGTTTTTTGTATTTTTTAGTAGAGACGGGGTTTCACCCGTCTCTAGCCAGGATGGTCTCGATCTCCTGACCTCGTGATCCGCCTGTCTTGGCCTCCCAAAGTGCTGGGATTACAGGCTTGAGCCACCGCGCCCAGCCAACCTGAGTTCTAACCAAATTTTTCATGTTTTAGATGTGTGACAAGTTAATCTTTCTAGGCCTTACTTCCCTCATGTATAAAGGTGTTATTATTAATTAATTCAACAAATATTATTAGTTACTCTTCTATGTGTTGGGGTATTCTAGTGAATAAAATAATGACAGTCTTTCCCTTTATACAGTTTCCATTTTAATGATAGAGGAGGGGGGGTGGGGGAGGCAATATAAAGGAATTGTATGTTAAAAATAATAATTGCTGTAAGCAGAGAAAAGTAGAGCAGGGTAAGGAGATACTGAATATGGAAGAAAGGAGGTGCAGAATTAGGATAGTCAGGGTTGGCATCATTGAGCCAGTGACATTTGAGCAAAAACTTGAATGAGGTTTTAAAAGGTTTGCTCTGGTATTGCTGAGTTGAGAATAGACTGTAGGGCATTAAGGATAAAAGAAGGGAGAATCATTAGGAGGTTTTCCTAGTAACCTAGGCAACAGATTTTGTTAGGCTGTTCTTGTGTTGCTATAAAGGAATACCTGAGACTGGGTAATTTATAAAGAAAAGAGATTTCATTGGCTCATGATTCTGCAGGCTATACAGGAAGCATGGCACCAGCATCTACTCAACTTCCACGGAGGCCTCAGGGGAGCTTTTACTTATGGTAGATGGCAATGAGGGAGCAGGCCCATCACATGACAAAAGCAAGAGCAAGAGAGAGAGTAGAGGGTGAGGTGCCCAACACTTTTAAACCACCAGATCTCTTGAGAACTCACTAGCGTCAAGACAGCAGCAAGCCATGAGGGATCTGCCCCTGTGACCCAAACACCTTCCACTAGGCCCCATTTTCCATGGTGGGGATTAACATTCAACATGAGATTTGGGTGGGAGAATATTCAAACCATATCACAGATGAGATAACTTAACGAGTATTATCAGTGAAGATGGTGAGGAATGATTGAATTTTGTATATATTTTTGAGATTGAGACAACAGGATTTCCTGATGATTTGAGTGTGTTATGTGAAACAAAAAGGAGCCTATGTTTTTGGCTCAGGAACTGAATGGATGGAACTGTTATCAGCTGACAAGAGGAACACTGTGGACAGAGCAGATTTTAGGGGGAAGATCAGGAGTTCATTCCTATATATATATATATTGAGTTTGAGATGTCTGTTTGGCATTCTTGCAGGGATAATGACATCTACCAATAGGTTGGTTGTGATGATTAAATATGGTGAATGTAAATCACTGAGCACAGAATCTGATGTAATTATCTCTGTGAGATCAGATAATGTATTGCTATATGAAACAAGAATAAGAGATTGCAAAAGGGAAAAAGAGCTCACAGAATGTGATAGAAGAAAATTTTAAAATGATGAGTGGGAAGATAAGATTGAAGAAATCTCCCAGCATATAAAAGCCAAAGAAATATAAAAATATTACAGAAATATTAAAAATAATGGAGAATCTACTCAGGAGGCCCATCTCCTTTCTACAAAGACTATCAGAGAGAGAGAGAGAGAGAGAGATCAAAGAAAACGGAAGGGGAATTTTTTTTTTTTTTTTTTTTTTGAGATGGAGTCTCACTCTGTTGCCCAGGCTGGAGTCCTGTGGCATGATCCCGGCTCACTGCAACCTCCGCCTCCCGGGTTCAAGCAATTCTTCTGCCTCAGCCTCCCGAGTAGCTGGGATTATGGGCATGCACCACCACACCTGGCTAATTTTTGTATTTTTAATAGAGATGGGGTTTCACCATGTTGGCCAGGCTGGTCTCGAACTCCAGACCTCAGGTGATTCGTCTGCCTCGACCTCCCAAAATGCTGGGATTACAGGCGTGAGCCACTGTGCCCAGCCAAGGGAAATAATTATCAGTGAAATAATGCAAGAAAAATTTCCAGAATTGAAGGACATCTGTTTCTAAATTGAAAGTGCTCAGCACCATTAATGAGGGGGAAAAAGACGTATTACCAGGACATTTCAGAGTGCAAGAGAGTAAAAACAAGTCACAAGGAAAGGAACAGGGATTAGTGGAGTGTCAGACTTAACTCAAAAGTAACAATGAAAGCTAGTAGACAAGGAAGCAATACTTTCAAAGTGCTGAGGGAAAATTATGACAAACATAGATTTCTAATTCCAACCAAATAGTCAATCAATTATGAGAATAGCCTAAAGATTTTTTTTTAGCATGCAAGGTGCCAAAAAATTTATCTCCTACACATCTCCCCACAGGAAGCTATTGAAGTGTATGAAAGAAGGCATGAAATCTAGGAAAATGGGGAATGTAACACTGGAGAGAGAGTGGAAATTTGCAAGATGATGGTGAACAAAAGTCCAGGATGACAGCTGAGTAGCAAGCCTAGGGATGACTAGTACAGATTGGAGCAAGAAGGTGGAAACTCCAGGGAAGATGTCTGTACAAACCGAATTAAACTGATGCATGTGTTTGATTATTCTGAAAGAGTTTCATAGTTTGTTCAGAGATTTAGGAATAAACTGTCCCTAACTTAAGGGAGCTTACACTGTAATAAGGGGTACATGCAAGTAGGCAGGCAATTATAGTATTCTGTGAAGTTTTGTAAAGTTTAGTACTGTAGGAAACCAGAATATGCCTCCCCAAAATATGAAGGATTCTCGAGCTGAAAACAGTTAAGATGCAGTAGAGCTCTCTGCCTAAAAGCAGGACACAGATTTACAGATTTACAGAGAAAAAAGTCTTGCTGTCCTCCCTCCTTCCTTTCTCCCCTAAAGACAGGATGTAAATTCTTTACTGGAAAAAAACCCTTTATCATCTCAGAGACGGCGCCAGAGGAATCTGCAAGCCGACTTTACTCCATTAGTGCCTTCCATATATTTACCTTTCCACGGTTTCCCACCTCTGGAAGTCTGGGACTGCTTTCCTTTGCCTTGTCACTTCTCTAAAATTTATTGTTCTTTGTTGGATATACTATATAAGCCAGACTCATAAACTACTGCCTTGCGTTACTTTTCACTGAGGGCTTTTCCTGTGTGATATGCACTGCACACGTTAATAAACCTATCTGTTTTTCTCTTGTTAATCTGCCTTCTGTTATAAAAGTCTGTGCTAAGGACATACTTAGGAGGGTTGAGGAAAAAATGCTTTTTCTCCCCTTCGGTTCTCTGCTACTAGATCACCCATAGTTGGAATGGAGGCTCAGAAACCTAGTATTTAGCTCCTTTGAGCATCTGTAATTGAACTGGCAAACCAAGAGCTTGGGGCTGTTGGGTTAGCTGAAGAGTAGTTTCTGCCTTATTCTAGGAAAGAAAGCTTTTTTTTTTCTTTTTCTTTTTCTCCAGGGAATGAGTAGGGGGAGCCATTTATTTTGGTTTAAGAATTTAAAGTTCATTTATATTTATAAGCATTTATCAGTTTTTATTTTAGTATTTATGGTGCTATCATGTTTATAAGAATATTTTGTTTTTAAAATGACTAGAGCAGTACAAAGGAAAAAACTTTAGTTGTTAATTTTAGATATGAAAAGCAACTGAATTTCTTATGTAATAATTATTTTACCCCCCCAAGATATGTTTTCTATACTCCATTGACTTATGCCAATAAAGTAATGTTCTTCCAATTTAAAAATTGAATTTTTTCTTGTGGATTTTTTTTTCAACTCTAACATTATTTTTTTGTTGGAGATTGATTAAAAAATACAAATTTTACTGTTTAAAGAATGTTGCCGAATTAGTTATAAATCTATTTCATATTTGCATTTTTCTTTTATATGCTCATATAAAATGTAGCAGTTTGTATCACATCAATATTTCTCTCCTATAAATATGGTTTATGGTTATGTCTAATCTCATTTCTCATTTGGCCAGTTAATATATGCACAGATAAATGGCCCATAAAGAAAACCTTCAAGAGGAGAAAAATCTAATCTAAATGCATATTATTATTTTAAAGTTCTAATACTGTGTATGATTTTATGAAGATAAGTTTCTATAATATGTGGTCACCCAGGGGTCTGAGAACATTAGTTAATCCAGTCAACAAACATTAATGGCATATGTGCTGTATGACAGGCTCTGTGCTTGGTCTTAGGAATATAGGACAAGTTAGGGCATCATTCCTATCCTCCAATAATGCTTAGTCCCCAGAAAAAAAATTGACATAAACAAGTAGAGGTGGTAATACAGAAGATTAAAGGTGCTATAGATGATATTTACCAATGAATAAAGAGAGAAGGTCATCTTAAGAAAAGAATGTAGTAAGAAGAAAGAAATGGAGATATAGAACATTTGAGGAAATGGCAGACATTTATTTGTATTTGGTTGTAGCATAGAGTAATGGGGAAGACCAGGGAAACATTGAGAACCATCTCATAGAGCAGGCATGCTACATGCTGGAGTTTAGTCAGTTTCTTCTGGAACAGTATTTCTCAAATATGTGTGATCATATGAATCACTGAGAAAGTTTGTAAACAAACAAACAAAACCAAAAAACCCCAACAGATTCCTGAATTTCACCCCAGACCTGGGAAATCAGAGTCCTTAGAGGAGGGCTAGGAATCTGTATTTTGTTATGTTATGTCATGTCAGACAGGGTCTCTCTGTTGTCCAGGCTGGAGTTCAGTGGTACAGTCATAGCTCACTGCAGCCCTGAACTCCTGGGCTCAAGCGATCCTCCTGCCTCAGCCTCCAGAGTAGCTGAGATTACAGGCATGAGCCACTATGCCTGGTGGAATCTATATTTTTAACAAGAGCTCTGGTAATTATTATTGTAACCAATGTATTGAACAAGTACAACCTATTAGGGTATAAGCAAGTATTTTTCCCTCAAACGTTGTAGTTGATGTGAGACTTTCCTTTGGCATCTATTAATGAAAGCAAGGATATAACCCACAACTTTCCTATGTGCATGTGCATATGTGTGTGTGCACATCATACACACACATACACATATATTTTGTTACTAAACAGTCTAGGCCAGGATAAAATTTAGGGAATTACAGCAGGTCCTCAAATAATGTTGTTTTGTTATAACGTCGATGACCAAAAAAAAAAAAAACAACTGAAAAACAAAAACAAAAAATCCCAGTTCCCAACTGGTGCCACTCTCTCTGTGGAATTTGCACATTCTCCCCATGTCTGCATGTGTTTTCTCCTGGTACTTCAGTTTCCTCCCCTGTCCCAAAGATGTGTGCACTGGGTGAATTAGCGTGTCTGCATGGTCCCCGTTTGAGTGTTTATTTGTGTGTGTGTGTGTTAGTGTGCTCTGCGATGGGATGGCATCCCCTCCCTGCTCAGTTCCTGCTGTGTGCTCTGACTACCAGGATAGGCTTTGCTTTCAGAAATCTGCTTCCCTCATAAAACTGAATGCCTTTAACAGCACCTAAGTCAGCTCTTGAATGCTTTGTTGCTTAGAAATTTTTTACACCAGATACCCTAAATCATCTCTCTCAAGTTCAAAGCTCCAAAAATCTCTAGGGCAGGGGCAAAATGCTGCCAGTCTGTTTGCTAAAACATAGCAAGAGTCACCTTTACTCCAGTTAACAAGTTCCTCATCTTTATCTGAGACCACCTCAGCCTGGACCTTATTGTTCATGTCACTGTCAGCATTTTTGTCAAAGCCATTCAATACATCCCCTTTTCTCTTTTAAAGTAGACAGATCATGCCAGTGTTGAAGGGATATGTTTCCTTTTTTTTTTTTTTCTCTTTTTTTTTTTTTTTTTTTTGAGACTGAGTCTCGCTCTGTTGCCACACTGAAGTGCAGTGGTATGATCTAGGCTCACTGCAACCTCCGCCTCCTGGGTTCAAGCAATTCTCCTGCCTCAGCCTCCCAAGTAGCTGGGACAACAGGTGTGTGCCACCACACCCAGCTAATTTTTGTGTTTTTAGTAGGGATGGGGTTTCACCATGTTGGCCAGGCTGGTCTCGAACTCCCAACTTTGTGATCTGCCCACATCGGCCTCCCAAAGTGCTGGAATTACAGACGTGAGCCACGATGCCTGGCTGAGATACGTTTTCTTAACACTGGGCAAAGAATGTCAGTTTATATAGCTCACTGGACAATTTACAGATCCTGAGGTCAGGGATAATAGTAAGTACGGATTGTGAAAACCTTCAGTAACTCATAGATTTTAGCCAATGACATGTTACAAAGTATTTTATACTGTTATGAAGTATTTTATATTATTTACAGTAAATAATACTGTAATATTATTTCCTATGAGTCATCCCATTCCTGTTATTTAAGCAGTGCTCAAGATCACTATGGTTCATATCCATGAATGTATTTCAGGGTAGAATAATTCTTGAATCTTATTTATAAAATATACTATTGACTTTAAATGAAAACTGCTCATTTAAATAGGACACCTTATGTACCTTGGACATGAATATTTATTTTTTTCTCTTTGTCATATTTTATATATTTATGGGGTTCATGCGAGAGTTTGCTGCATGCATAGAATGTGTAATGATCAAGTCTCCATCATCATGAGTGCTTATCATTTTTATGTGGTATCATTTCAAGTCCTCTCTTCTAGTTACTCTGATATACACATAATATTGTTACTAAGCATAGTCACTCTGGTCTGCTATCAAACATTAGATCTTGTTTCTTCTGTCTAACTATGTGTTTGTACCCATAACCAACTTCTCCTGTCCTCTCCCCTTGAACCACCCTTCCGAGTCTCTGGTTATCTGTTGATCTCTTCTCTATGTCCATGAGATGAAGGTTTTTAGCTCCCACATGTGAATGAGAACATGTGGTATTTGTCTTTCTGTGCTGGGCTTATTTTGCTTAACATAATGACCTCCAGTTCCATCCATGTTACTTCAGATGACATGATTCATATATATATTCATATATATACACACACACACACACACACAATGAAATACACACAGTGAAATACACACACACATATACACATTGTATTTCATTGTATATATATCACATTTTCTTTATCCACTCATCCATTGGTGAGCACTTATGTTGATTCCATACCTTGGGTGTTGTGAACAGTGTTGTGATAAACATGTGAATTCAGGAATCCCTTTGATATGCTGATTTCTTTTCCTTTGGATAGATTCCCAGTATTGATATTGTTGGGTTGTATGGTAGTTTTAGTTTTCTGAGAAATCTTCATACTGTTTTTCCATAGCAGTTCCTAATTTGCATTTCCACCAACAGTGTATAAGAGTTCTCTTTTCTCTGAATCCTCATCAGCATCTGTTGTTTTTTATATTTTCAATAATATCCAGTCTAATCGGGGTGCTTTGATATCTCATTGTGGTTTAATTTGCATTTCCCTGATGGTTAGTGATGTTGAGCATTTTTGTTCCTATTGGTCATTTGTATGTATTCATATATTTTTGAGAAGTGTCTGTTCATATCCTTTGCCCCTCCACCCCACTGGCTTTTTTTTTTTTTTTTTTTTTTGAGACGGAGTCTCGCTCTGTCGCCCAGGCTGGAGTGCAGTGGCGCGATCTCGGCTCACTGCAAGCTCCGCCTCCCGGGTTCCCGCCATTCTCCTGCCTCAGCCTCCTGAGTAGCTGGGACTACAGGCGCCCGCCACCGCGCCCGGCTAATTTTTTGTATTTTTAGTAGAGACGGGGTTTCACTGTGGTCTCGATCTCCTGACCTTGTGATCCGCCCGCCTCGGCCTCCCAAAGTGCTGGGATTACAGGCTTGAGCCACCGCGCCCGGCCTGGCTTTTTTTTTGAGACAAGATCCTGCTCTGTCAGCCAGGCTGGCTGGAGTGCTGTGGCATGTTCATAGCTCATTACAAGCTCGAACTTCTGGACTTAAGTGATCCCCCCTGCTTAAGCCTCCTGAGTAGCTGGGACTACAGGTGCATGCTTCCATGCCCAGCTAATTTTTTTATTTTTCCTTTTGTACAGATGGGTTCTTTCTGTGTTGCCTAGCTGGTCTCAAACTCCTGACCTCAAGTGATACTCCTTCCTTGGCCTCCCAAAGCACTGGAATTATAGGCGTAAGCCACTGAGGCCAGCCCCTTTGCTCATTTTTAAATGATATTATATTTTTACTGTTGAGTTGTTTGAGTTCCTTGTATATTTTGGATATTAGTCCCCTGTCAGATAAGTAATTTGCAAATATATTCTCCCACTCATGAGGTTGTCTCTTCACTCTATTCTTTTGCTATGCAGAAGTTTCTTAGTTTAAGATAGTCTCATTTGTCTATTTTTGTTTTTGCTGCCTGTGCTTTTGAGATCTTAGTTGTAAAATCTTTGCCCAGACGAATGTCCTGAAAAGTTTTCTCTATGCTTTCTTCTAGTAGCTTTATATTTTTGGATCTTATGTTTAAGTCCTTAATCCATCTTGAGTTAGCTTTTGTATGTGGTGAGAGATGGGGATCTAGTTTCATTCTTCTGAATAAATATATATATAATCAGTTTTCCCAGCATCATTTATTGAAGAGGGTGTCCTTTCCCCAATGTATGTTCTTGGGGATTTTGTCAAAGATCAGTTGGCTGTAAATACGTGGATTTATTTCTGGGTTCTCTATTCTTTCTCATTGGTCTGTGTGTCTGTTTTTACACTAATGCTATGGAATTTTGGTTACTATAGCCTTGTAATATGTTTTGAAGTCAGATGGTGTGATACCTCCAGCTTTGTTCTTTTGGCTCAGGATTGCTTTGGCTGTTCAGGGTCTTTTGTGGTTCCATACAAATTTTAGGATTGTTTTTTCTATTTCTGGGAAAAATGACATTGGCATTTTGGTAGAGATTGCATTGAATCTTTACATTGCTTTGGGCAGTATGGTCATTTTAACAATATTAATTCTTCTGATCCATGAGCGTGGGTTGTCTTTCCATTTATTTGTGTCCTCTTCAGTTTCTTTCATCAGTGTAGTTTGATTTTTTTTGGAGATCTTTCACCTCCGTGGTTAAATTTATTTGTTGGTATTATATGTATTTTTGTACTTTTTGTAAATGTGATTGCCTTCTTCCTTTCTTTTTTGACTATTTCATTATTGGTGTCTAGAAATGCTACTGATTTTTGTGTGTTTATTTTGTATTCTGTAACTTTATAGAATTTATCCATTCTGTGAGTTTTTGGCGGAGTCTTTTGGTTTTCCTAGTATATAAGACCATGTCATCTGCAAAGGGGGACAATTTGATTTCCTCTTTTCCAATTTGGATGCCTTTTATTTCTTTCACTTGCCTATTCCTCTGTCTAGGACTTTCAGTACTATGGTGAATAGGAGTGGTTAAAGTGGGCATCCTTATCTCGTTCTGGTTCATAGAGGAAAGACTTTCAACTTTTCCCCATTCAGTGTGATGTTAACTGTGTATTTGTCATATATAGCCTTCATTATTTTGAGGTATGGTTCTTTTATGCCTGGTTTGTTGAGACTTTTTGTCATGAAGAGGTATTAAATATTGTCAAATGCTTTTTCTGCATTTATTGATATGGTTATATGATTTTTGTCCTTCATTCTGTTGATATGATGTATCATGTTTATTGATTTGCATATATATAGCTTTTTTTTTTTTCCCTTGAGGCAGGATCTTGCTCTGTTGCCCAAGCTGCAGTGCAGTGGTGTGATCATGTCTCACTGCAGCCTCGACTTCCTGGCCTCAAGCAACCCTCCCACCTCAGGCTCCTGAGTAGCTGGGACCACAGGTGTGTGGCACTGTGCCCAGCTAATTTTAAAATTTTTCTGTAGAGACAGAGTCTCCCTGTGTTACTCAGGCTGGTCTTGAATCTTGGGCCCCAGCAATCCTCTGGCCCTGACCTCCCAAAATGCTGGGATTATTGGTGTGAGCCACCATGCTTGGCCTATTTGTGTATATTGAACCACCTTATATCCTTTGGAGGAATCGCACTTGATCATGGTATATTATCTCTCAGATATGCTGTTGGATCTAGTTTGGTAGTATTTCATTGAAGACTTTTCCATTTACCTTCAACAGGGTTATTGGTCTATATTTTTTTGTTGTAGCTTTGTCTGGTTTTGGTATCAGGGTAATGCTGGCCTCACAGAATGAGTTAGGGAGAATTTCCTTCTCTTTTAACTTTTTGGAATAGCTTGAGGAGGACTGATACGAGTTTTTCTTTATACATTTGGTAGAATTCAGCAGTGAATTTATTCAGTACTGGGCTTTTTTACTAGGGAGACTTTTTGTTTCTGGCTCAATCCTGATACTCATTATGTTCAGATTTTCTATTTTTCCTGATGCAATCTTGTTGGATTGTATTGATATGGCTCCAGTGAATGGAGGAACACCGCAGTTCTTGGTCTCTGGCTGATTTAGATAAAATGACATGGACGCATGTGGAATGGTTTTAAGGAGTGGAGAGTTTAATAGGCAAGAAAGAAGGAAGATGCTCACCCATACAGAGACAGAGGGAGGGGGTCTCTGAGAGAGAAACCATGTGTGCAGTGGTGAAGTAGTTAGTTATGTTAGCAGGCTGGAGGGGGCGGTGTCTGATTTGCATACAACTCAGGGATTGGTCTTACCAGGTGTGTCATTCATGCAGCCCGTGAAAAACCTGGCCCTCCCACCTTAGCCTTTAATATGCAAATGCGGGTCACCACTATGTCTTGAACACATGTGAGTTATCTGGAGGCGGCCATGACACTTGGTACTTGTGGTGACAAGGAGAAGAGGGCGAGAATCGCCATGTTGGCCATGTTAGCCATGTTAGGTGGACCTAGTTTCTAATCGTCAGAATTTGCATATCGAAACTTGCCATCCTGGCTCTTCAAGATGCATTTTCTGTTAGAAAAGAAATGGTTTGGGGGTTGCTACTTACAGGAAAATTTCCACCGAGAACCTTTACCCTTTCTATCTGCCTAAAAATTATTTCTTAGTAACTCCTGTATTAATGTGTTTCCAGGAATTTCTCCATTTTCTCTAGGTTTTTTACTTTCCTAGCATGTAGTTCATAATAGTCTCTGATGATCTTTTGTACTTCTCTGGTGTCAGCTGCAATGTCTCCTTTTTCATTTCTGATTTTGTTTATTTGGGACGTCTCTCTTCTTTTTTTGGTTAATCAGGTTAGTGGTTTATCAATTTTGTTTATCTTTTCCAATGACCATTTTGTATTGTATTTTTATTTCATTAGTTCTGCTCTGATCTTTATTATTTCTTTTCTTCCGCTAATTTTGGGTTTGCTTTGTTCTTGCTTTTTTAGTTTTTGGGGGTGCATGTTTAGATTGTTCATTTGAAATTTTTCAGTTTTTCTGATGTAGGTGTTTATTGCTATGAACTCCCCTCTTAACATAATTTTGCTATGTCCCACAGGTTTTGGTATGTTGTATTTCCATTTTCTTTGTTTCAAGAAATTAAAAAAATTTTTATCTTATTTCTTTCATTGACCCAGTGGTCACTCAGGAGCATGTTGTTTAATTTCCATGTATTTGTATAGTTTTCAGAGTTCCTCTTGGCATTGATTTCTAGTTTTACTCCATTGTGATCTAAGATACTTGATATGATTTTAGCTTTGTAAAGATTAGTTTCATAGCCTAACGTATGGTAAATCCTGGAGAATTTTCTATGTGCAGATGAGAAAAATTTATATTCTACAGATGTTGGGTAACATTTTCTGTACATATCTGTTAGGTCCATTTGGTCTAAAGTCCTGTTTAAGTCCAATGTTTGTTTATTTTCTGTCTAGATGATCTCTTTAATGCTGAGATTGGGATGTTGAAGTCCCCTACTATTACTGTATTAGAGCCTATCTTTTTCTTTAGATCTAGTAATACTTGATTTATGCATATCCTCTTGCTGGATTGATCCCTTTATCATTATATAATGACCTTGTCTTTCTGTGTGTTTTTTTTTTTGTTTTTTTTTTAAGAGATAGGGTCTCAGTATGTTTTCGAGGGTAGTCTCGAGCTCCTGGCCTCAAGTGATCCTCCCACCTCTGCCTTCTGAGTAGCTGGGATTACAGGCATTGTGCCCAGCCTCTTTGTCTTTTATTATTGTTTTTGACTTAATGTCTGTTTTGTCTGATACAAGTGAAGGAATTTCTGCTCACTTTTGGTTTCTGTTTGTGTGGAATATCTTTTTTCATTTATTTACTTTGAGTCTATATGTGTCTTCACAGGTAAAGTGCACTGATTATAGGCAGCACATAGTTAGATAATTTAAAAAAAAATCAATTCAGAGAGTCTGTATCTTTTAAGTGGAGAATTTAATCCATTTATATTCAAGGTTATTATTGAGGTTTTGTTCCTTTGTGTTGTTAATGTTTGCTGGTTTTCTATGGTGGTATCATTAGAATTTTTTGTCTTTTTCATTTGTGTATTGCTTTACCAGTTAGTGTTATATTTTTGTGTGTATATTTTGTATGTGTGTGTGTGTGTGTTTTCACTCCCTTGAGCATTTCTTGAAGAGCTAGTCTAGTGGTGATGAATTTCATCTGCTTTTGCTTGCTTAGAAAAGACTTTATTTCTTCTTTATTTATGAAGGATAATTTTGTTGGATATAGTATCCTTGGGTGGCAGTTCTTTTTTTTTTTCAGCACTTTGAATATATAATCCTATTCTCTCCTAGCGTGCAAGGTTTTTGCTGAGAAGTCTGCTGTTGATGTGGGCTCCTTTATAGGTGACTAGACATTTTCCTCTTGCTGCTTTAAGACTTTTCTCCTTGTCATTGACTTTATACAGCTTGAATACAATGTGTCATGGAGAAGACCTTTCACATTGGATCACTGGTCTTCCTGTACCTGGATGTCTAAATCTCTTGGTAGACTTGGGAAAATTTCATCTATTATTTCATTAAATAGGTTTTTGAGACTTTTTGTTCTCTTTTTCCTTTTGAGGATACTGATAATTTATATATTTGGTTGCTTTATGGTTTCCCATATATTATGGAGACTTTGTTCATTCTTTTTTATTCTTTATTCTTTTTTTTTTTTTTTGTCTGGCTGGGTTATTTCAAAAGGCCCATCTTCAAGTTCTGAGACTCTTTCTTTTGCTTGGTTTAGTCTATTGTTGATGCTTTTGAGTGTACTTTGTATTTTTTTCAAGGACTTCTTCAGTTCCCGAATTTTGGTTTGTTTCTTTTTTGTTCTATCACTGTGGTAAACTCCTCCTTTATTTCCTGAATTGTTTTTCTGATTTCTTTGTATTGTTTTTTGAAATTATCTTGTATCTCATTGGGCTTCTTTAGTGTTATAATTTTGAATTCTGTTTCCAGGATTTCTTTTTTTTTCTTTTTTTTTGAGACAGAGTTTTGCTCTTGTTGCCCAGGCTGGAGGGCAATGGCACAACCTTGGCTCACTGCAACCTCTGCCTCTGGGTTCAAGCAATTTACCTGCCTCAGCCTCCTGAGTAGCTGAGTTTATAGGTGCCCACCACCATGCCTGGCTAATTTTTTGTATTTTTAGTAGAGATGGGGGTTTCACCATGTTGGCCAGGCTGGTCTCGAACTCTTGACCTCAGGTGATCCACCTGCCTTGGCCTCCCAAAGTGCTGGGATTACAGGCGTGAATCATAGTGCCCGGCCCAGCATTTCTTGAATTTCTTTTTATTGGGATATGTTACTGGAGAATTATTATGTTCCTTTGGAGGTGTCATAGTTCTTTGCTATTTCATTTTTTCTATGTCATTGTGTCGACATCTGCACACCTAGTATAATAGTTGCTTCTTCTAATTTTTTATTTTTTTAATTCAACTTTTGTTTTAGATTCTAGGGGTACATATTCAAGTTTGTTACAAAGTTATATTATGTGATGCTGGAGTTTGGAGTACAATTGAACATGTCACCCAGGAAGTGAGCACAGTATTCAATAAATAGTTTTCAGTCTTTGTCTTCCTCCCTCCCTCCTACTTCATGTATTTTCCAGCATCTGTTGTTCCCATCTTTATGTCCATGTGTACCCAATGTTTAGCTCCTGCTTTTGGATTTTCTTTCATAGGAGATGTATCAATGGTGCTCGTTGAGTGCGCTCTTTGGCTTTGATTCTGGGTGCATTCAGTTGTATAGTCTCTGTATGATTTCTTTAGCTATACACAATATCTGTGTTATCTGTGATTTCCTCCATGGTTTATGGCGTGGTTATCAGTGGAGTGTATAGTGAAGTTTGGTGGGACAGGAATGCTAGGTAGGTCATTCTTTGGGCCTTATTGGTGGCAGTGGTGGGCTGAGCATACCTGTTCTTAGGCCCCAGGACAGTGTGCAGTGGCACTAGTTTTAGTGGGACCAAGAGATTCAATTCTTGGCTCCCCCGTGGCTTGCTCAGATGTTGAGGTGGTGGTGGCAGAGGTGGGGTGGGCAGGTGAGCAAGTTCTCAGGTCCCTGGGAATTTGGTATGGTGTGGGCAGTGGCAGCAGCTGTGATGAGAAGACCCTCTGGGCCCCAAGTAGTATGCGCTAATGTTGATGGTGGCTGTGTTGCAGGGTCACCATCCACAGCCCCAGACACATAGCTCTTAGACTTGTCCACTCTTGGTGGCAACAGTACTGTACTGCTATGCTGAGGAGGGGAGGGACCTCATGTTCATGTATGAGTCTAAGCATGGAGGCCACACCACCAGTGGGGGCACAGTTACTACTTACAGCCCCAAACAGGCAGCCCTCCGGCTTGTCCACCCCCAGCCCCTGGCAATAGCAGCAGTGGCAGTGGCTGTAGTGGTATGCAGAGGAGGAGAGAGGCTCCTGCTGTATATGTGTAAAGCTGAGCACAGAGGCCACTCATTGGTGCAGGCAGGGTCACTGCTTCCAGCTCCAGACAGCTATCATGCTTACCCATCTGGGCTCCTAGTGACAGCTACTGCTATGGCAACATGCAGAGAAGGGAAGGAGATCTTTCTACTGGTGAGCTTGAGCGCAGAATTTGTGCTGCCTTTCCAGTAGAATGCACTTTTGGTACACTGTAACTTTTTGGCACACTGCACCATTCCCTGAGGAGCATTGTTTTCTATGGACTAGAATACTGGGGACCTGGAGCACCTTTGAATCCAGCCGGTGTTATGCTGCTGTAGCCATTTGGGTCAACAGTGGAGTTGTTAGTGGGAGATCCCAGAATGTGGAGATACGTGGCCTCTGATTTCCAGGTCAGGATGCAGTCCTATGACAGCTGTGCTCTCATATTGGTGCTCTGCGGTAGCAGCTTAGGCCTTGGGGGTGTGACTGACCCAGCATGAGTTCCTTGTCTGGTGCAAAGCCCTTGTGTGTCTCCAGATGACCACCCTTGCTAGTGTCAGGGTTTGTGTGGGTAGAGGAGCTTTCCCATGGTTTGGATTGCAGCAGTCCACAGTGGGAACATGGATTGTTAAGGTTCTCTCACTTACCCTTTCCCTGTGATAGTGAGTCCCTTGGGGCTCATAGCTGATCTTGGCTGAGTTGGTCACTTGCTTCCTTCTCCTTCTTTGCCTCAGGTGTTTCCTGTGACTAGAGCCTGTTGGACACTAGCGTTCTCTTCTAGATGTTCTATTTGAGGTGTGATTATTTTGATTACCTATTAGTAATTCTGGTTCTTCTTTCTGGAGAGGGTGAGTGTCCAATCTTTCTAGTCAGCCACCTTGAATACATCTCTGCTGAGGAGTTCAGGAAGAGCAGGAGCTACCTCCGTGCTCCTGCCGAGTCAGGCACTGCCTATACCTTTAATTCTACCAGAATTGAAGTAACATAATTTGTCTACTTTAGGGTAATAAGTAAAGTCAGTATACACCTGACTACAAAGCTTCGTAGACTATCAACATGAGTTACTTCTAACTTGGTTGTCAGATGTGAAAGGAAATGGGTTCATTGTATCTGATGCTGCCATTAGACCAAGCTGGCACCATAGAAGACCTGGAATTTGTTAATACTGCTTAACTTTCAGATTTCCTGGTACAATCAGGATAAAGGGAACTGTAACCACTAGGTGGCGCTTTTTAATTAGAAAACTGTGAATACTTCATTGCTCACTAGGATCCTTGTGGCCTACTTAGCAAAGCAATTGCCTGTGAGAACAGCTGGTGGCAGTCTTTAAGATGCAGATTTCAAATAGGAGAGAAAGGAAGAGATAAAGATAAAAAGAGAGGAAAGAAGTGGGAGGGCAAGAGAAGAGAAAAGGAGAAAGTAAACAGGCATATTGTGAAGGAAGTAGTAAAATGCCATCAATAATTAGCTCAGGAAAGTGGTATTTATGGCATTTGTTGCTTACCATTGTTTCATTTCTTTATTTATTTGACACCTATTTAATGGGAATTAGGAATTCTGGCTGAGGATACAAGGTGCTGTTTCTACCCTCAGAGAGTTGATAGCTAAAGGGAGTTTAAAATATCTGAACTTAAAATCTTGACCTCCTTCCTGTAGAGTATGTTAAATAATATGTGGAAGAATACCTTTTATTTTTAGTTTTATTTGTTTCATATTCTCTATTTCATTCCCCTATCAGAGAAAAGAGTTTCTGGAGTACTCTAGTTGACATAATTTGAAAATTAGCCCCTTGAGGGCAGGAAGTGTATATTATTGAGGAATCTGGAGCATGTTGTTCAATCCCTGACTCTTATTGGTGGGGGGAATGTCCATACATTGAATGAATGGTAGGATCAGATGAGAAATCTCAGCAAGGTGTCTCCTGGTTATAGTCTACAGCCTTCCTGGCTCTTTGTAGAATTTAGGCTTCTGACTTTGAATGCTTTCCTGACAGCACCATACTCTCCTCTGCTATATAGCACACCATCATATTGCCTGTTTACAAGGCATTTGTGTTTCTCCATAGTGATGAATTCTTTTATGGTAGGGTCTTTTCTAATTTAATTTATTTATGTAGTTTCAGTGTTTAGTAGGTGGTGAGTGCTCAATAAATTTTGGTAAAATGAATGAAATCTGACTATAGTGTACTTGGTATAAGATAGATTTGTATAGGAATCCTTTCAGAGAGAGTTAATTTTTGGATATGCCAGGAAGACCATCCTTTAACTTTTTTTACGTATGTGAGGATGATTAGGCAATTACTTTGAGTGTAAGATATCTTTAAGTTAAAGATATATCTTTAACTTTCAAAGATAACCAGAAGATATACCAGTTGTATGCTAGAGATGGATTTGTAGTGCCAATTCTACAAATACAACTCTTAAATTCTTATTTTTATTTTTTGGAGACAGTCTTGCTCTCTTGCCCAAATGGCAGTGCAATGACTCCATTATAGCTTACTGCAGCTTTCAACTACTGGGGTTGGGTGATCTTCCTGCCTCAGTGTCCCATGTAGCTAGGACTACAGGCACATACCATCATGCCATGCTACTTTTAAAATTTTTTTGTAGAGATGGGGGTCTTGCCATGTTGCCCAGGCTAGTTGTAAATCCCTGGCCTCAAGGGATCCTCCTGCTTTGTTTGGCCTCCCAGTGTTGGGATTATAGGTGTGCGCCACTGCTCCTGGCCAACTCTTTTAAATTTTAAAGTGGATTCTGTTGCATTGTCTTAGATAAATAGCCCAGCTGCAGTCTTCTTATTTCTTATTTCTAAAATAATAGGCACTGATGACATCTGTTATTTGCTCCTTCAGGATCTAGGACCTGCTGAGGACTTCATCTTTTAAGATGAGCATGAGAACTAAGACAAGGTCAAGTAGAGTAGTAAAAGATGGGCAGAGAGGGATTTCACTATGGCAGAATTCTACTACACCAGAGGATAACGTCAGTAGGCTGACATCTATTTGTTGAATGCCAGAACTTTCATATTCAAGAATACATATGAGAAAATAGATGTCATTTTTTTAATAGACCTTTTTGTAAAGGTCTATTTTATAAAGGACACATTATAAAAAGCCTTCAAAAAACAAAAATTTTAACAACTTTTTGAGATATAATTTACGTACTATACAATTCACCCTTTTAGAGTACACAATTTAGGGTTCTTTTTTTTATTATTATTATTTTTTAAGCATATTCACAGATTGTGCAACAATCACCACAGTCTAATTCCAAAACATTTCACCATCCGAAGAAGAAACCCTGTACCCAGGAGCAGCCACTCTCTCACTCTGCATTTCCATCTTCCGCCAGCCCTCCGAAATCACTGTTTTCTATCTCTATAGATTTGCCTGTTCTGGACATTTCATAAAAGTGGAGTCATGTGTTCTTTTGTGACTGACTTCTTTCATATAGCGTAATGTTTTCAAAATTAGTGTTGCAGCATGTTATCAGTATTCTTCATTCCTTTTCATTGCCAAATAATATACTGTTGTATAAATATAACTCATTTTGTTTATCCATTTATCGGTTGATGGACATTTGGTTTATTTTCACATTTTGGGTATTATGAATAATGCAGTAATAAGCATCCATGTACAAGCTTTTGTTTGGACATGTTTTTATTTCTCTTGGTTATATCCCCAGGAGTAGAATTGCTGGATCATATGGCAACTCTGTGTTTAATATTTTGAGGAACTGTAAAGCCACTTTTCCAAAGTCCTACCAGCAATGAGCTAGGGTTCCAGTTTCTCCATATCGTCACTAATACTTGTCATCTTTTTCTTAAAAATTACAATAATCCTTGTAGTGCTTGTGAAGTGGTTATGTCATTGTGGTTTTTATTTGCATTTTCTAATGGCTAATGATGTTGAGAATTTTCAAGTGCTTAGTGACCATTTGTATATCTCTTTTGGAGAAATGTCTATTTAAATCTCTTGCCCGGTTGTAATTGGGTTGTCTTTTTATTATGTGTTTTAAAGAGCTAATTTTATATATTGGATACAAGACCCTTAATAGATATTTGATTTTCAAATATTTTCTCCCATTCTGTCCTTTTACTTTCTTGATGATCTTCCTTGAAGCAGAAATATGTTGTATACACATATATGTAAATGTAATATTTTAGCATAATGAAGTAAAGTAGTTTAGAAGTATTTGCAGTAGGTTGCCATGAAGGGGATAACAGTTATCTTTTATTGAAATTCAATGCTGAGCCCTAAATCCATATGTAATACAATTATGAGAAGCCGAAAAAAGGACAGAAGCTGCTAAGAGTGAAACATAATGTCCTACCACACATAACACACCTTCTTCTTCCTGTCTTTGTGATATCCTAGTTACAAGCTAATTAGGGAAATGATAGGGATTGGGGTAGTGAGAAAAGAATAGTTGTTTCCTTTGTTGTCTCAAGTAAGATATACTGTTAGAGATATAGCTAAAAATAAAACCAGCTGGTTCTAGCAGAGATGACAATAATTCTACTTTTGTCAAATCACCACCAGAGAAATCTCCTCTGTTAATCACGTTGATTAACATCTCGTGCTGCGAGCTGTTCTCTTTCTTTTACTTCAGGTATAGTGGGAGTAACCCATTGGCAAGAAAAACTTATATTTCAGTGGTGAGGGGAAGGTAGGTAGAGAAAATGAAGTGTGTCTTTGACACAGTATGAATGGAGGTGCTCCCCATTGGGAACTGAGCAGGTAGACTGTGTTGATGGACATGGAGTAACACACTGGGATGGTTGCGGCCACTTGCCTGTCTCATTGGTCCATCTCTCCCAGCATTCCATTTGAGATCCTTACCACAGCTTCAGGTTGATATTGAAATACAATGGTAATAGTGAGGGTATTTTAAAAGTGGACTTTAAAACTGAGTTACGTTAAGAAATGGGCATATCTGGCAAGTTACAGGCACAGATAAGTAATTTTTTTTTCTTTTTTTGCATTAGGGGTTTGAAATAGTGCACTGATGGCCTTCTGAGGAAGATGTCCACCTTCTCAAGGTTTTTCTGTAGAATGACTTATCAAAATCCATATGGATTCCTGACTGAGGCTTTTCAGCTGGATTATGTGAAAAGGTGTGGGTTTTGTAAAGAGGCCTGGCATGTGCTCCAGTGTGTTTCAGTTTTTAAATTTTCATTTTTTACAGTGTGAGAACTAATTCCAGACTAATTAAACATTTATATGAATAGTTCTCTAAGCTTTGCTTCTTAACGTGTAACTGTTAAGCCTTCTGGAATAACAATGCAGTTGTCCCTTAAGAAAGGTTCTTTATATTGATGTCTCATGACAGGTTTAAATTCTTCAGGCACTTTCTCTTCTGGTTCCTCTCCACACCCAGAGGGAGTTTTAGATAATCTTGTGCATTGAGCAGAATCAAGAGATGAGTCAGGAAAGTTTTCTAACAAATAATACTTTTGACGGAGGCCATACAACATGATTTCAATTCTGAAGTGACAGTAACTGTCAGTTTTGCTCCTTCAAGTGGATGGACAAATTTGTAATCACGAGCATATTGCATAATGGTGACATAATTGAGGGCATAGGCCTATCCTTTAGAACATAGCCCCTAAGAGAATTGTGTTTCGTACATAATATAAAGATATGTTAAGGTGGTTGTGAAACTCCTTGCTGTCAAATAGTAGGGGCTTCTCGGTCATTTTATGTATAGTTTGCTTTGTAGATGATGCTGTCTTTCAGTAGAAAACAGTTGATGTCTCAATGTCGTATTGGCATCTGTGGTTGAGAATAGCTCAAATACGATTAAATTGAACTTGTATGTGTGATAGTGTGCTTACCCAGACGGACTCCTTAGCACTGTATGACTCTTGAGAAAATGGTCTCACTTAACAATTTCATTGCCACCTAAGATTTTTATTTAGCAGCTGAGGAAGTGAAGTAGTGACTTATACTGATTTGCCATCTAGAGAGATAATTGGTAAACTTGGGCCTGAGAAAGGAAGAGATCTGTTATGTAAGGAAAATACTGATCAAAAGAACAATATTTATTGTTGTTGTTGTTGACCAGCTCTGACTGTGAAACATTTAAAGCATCTGGTCTCTAATTGGCGAGACTAGTTGAAAAATAATCATTTGACATTTAGCACTCTGCTAGGTACCTGGAAATTAGAGCACATAAGAAATAATTTCATATCTTGAAGTACTTATATTAGGGGGAAGAGAGACATACAGGCAGATATTTTTTTCTGATATATTAGATAAAGGCTTTACTCTTCCCCATCCCCTCCCCCCGCACACAATGTGGAAACACACACAAACAGGAACAAAAAAGGGAATACGAAATTCATTTTAAATACATGAACGTACCCAATTTGTAATACGTGTCATCTTACTCTAGGATGATAACTTTAAAAAGGTAGAAGCCAAATTGTGCATGCTTTTGTAAAGCTCCTTTCATAAACTAGAGAGTATATATAAAATTGACAGTAGGAAGTGAAATACTAATTCCTTTTAAGAAAGAAAACTGCAACAGTTAAGAACTTCTTTAAAAAAAGGCAAGAGTGAAAAAATGCACAATTCAGAATAGTGATGATCATTGCAGGGAGGCAGGGAGATGGCTTTCGGTAGGGGCCCATGTGTAACTTCATTGGGATTGTGTTTTAGTTAGCTTGGGCTGCTGTAGCAAATTACCATAGATTAGGTAGCTCAAATAACAAACATTTATTTCTCACAGTTCTGAAGGCTGGAAGTCTGAGATCAGGGTGGAAGCATGGTTAGGTACCCTCTTCCTGATTATGTCCTCACATGGCTGTTCCCATCATAGGGACTCCAACTTCAAGACTTAATCTAACCCTAATTACCTCGCTAAAGGCCCTAGGTCTAAATACCATTACATTGGGAATTAGGGTTTTAATAATTAATTTTGGGAGGACACAAACATTTAGTCAATAGCAGATTGGAAATATTTTAATTTATAAATTAGGTGCTGGGTTCATTAGGTATATATTCTGTAATTATGCCTTATAACAAATTATATATATATAAAATAAAAATTATATATATAAAATTGTAGCATTTGATAGATGCATATATATATTTTACATTGAGGGCATAGGCCTATCCTTTAGAACACAGCCCCCAAGAGAATTGTGTTCAGTACATGATGTAAAGATATGTTAAGGTAGTTGTGAAACTCCTTGCTGTCAAATAGCAGGGACTTCTCAGTCCCAAGTAGCTGGGATCACAGGCGCGCACCACTGCACCTGGTTAATTTTTGTATTTTTAGTAGAGATGGGGTTTTGCCATATTGGTCAGATTGGTCTCAAACTCCTGACCTCAGGTGATCCACCACCTGCCTTGGCTTCCCGAAAGTGATGAGATTACAGGAGTGAGCCACCACACCCGGCCTTCCCAGTCTGAATTTCTTAAAAGCTTTTGCTTAGGTTAAGTTGTGAGAGAAAAACGACCTCACCCAGCTAGCCAAACTATCTCTCTGCTGTCTTTTTATTTTTTACTTTATCCATCTATTTTTTGCTTTTTTTTTTTTTTTGAAACACAATAACAATAGTGTAGAAGTCTTTTCACATTGCCTGACTCTCCTGTTTGTGTCCCATAAGGTTCCATGTACTGTGTCCAGAACTCAGCTTATATGTCAAAGGATGCTTCTGTCTGGACTGGTCAGTCAGAGATATAAGTTCTCATTACCTCAGTGTGTGTGTTTGTATCTGTGTTTAATGATGTTTGTGCTTGGCTTAGGCTGGGGATTTTGAAATCTTTGCAGAGTTTCCCAATTTGCTGGGCAGTTTTAGAAATGGTATCAATAGGAAAAAAAAAAAAAAAAGCACAGAAAAATACAATTTCCTCTTTCATCTATGTCCCATATTATACAAATGTTCGCTGAAAACAGCACCAATTTTCTGGGAAAGGTTTTGACTCAGACTTTTTTCACCCTTTACCTCTACTCTCCAATTCACATTTCCTTCTTACAACGTAGTCATGTGCTTGCCCAAGCCTGGCTTATGAACCGTGCAGAATATTTGTGGGGTTTGTTTTTTAAGCCCTAAACTGTGCACATGATGCAGTATTTAATTTGGAATGAGCTCTAAGTTTAGTCACATGTGCTTCTTGTGGTGTTTATCTTGGAACCCACAAGTAGGAGGGAAGTATTTTTGCATTTTATACATCTGGATATTGTTCATGGTCCTTCTGTAACTTGGGAATTCTGTGTGAGGCAAAATCCAAAGAACAGTATTAAAAATAACATGGAGTTATAATGACATCTGAGTCAAAACCCTTGAGAATACCCTCCTGATCCCAGCAGAGTTTGTTTTTGAGGTGGTGAACTTTTTCAATTGTGTGTGGTTCACTGCTGGCCTGAGGAGAATGCTGGGATTATAAGGTTACCTGACACCCTTGCATGTAGACTAATGGGTTTGCAGACATTCTGAAAGTCTATTGCAGATTCGGCATGGGGGAAGATTTTGCCTTTTGGCTTAGGGGGAGGATTTTGCCTTAATTTTGCATGGGGTAAAATAGGTAAAGCGAATTCTGCTCACTGCTGCTATGCCTCTGCCACAAGCATTCTAAGAGACCTGTGAGACTCTCCCTATTTCTCTCTTAAACTTGTCTAATTACAGCCAGCTTAGAGCTAAAGTTGACTTTGAGAATGCCTCGGGCTCTGTGTCAGGACTGGAGGTTTAGTAACCTTATCCTTCCCCTGATTTCACATGAGAAGTTGTTTTAAACAGTATTGGACATACAGGTATAGCACAGTACCTCCTCCTTTTGGCTAGGGGTCTGCTAAAATGGAAAAAGTGGGAAAGGATGTACAGAAACTCCTGCTCTTTGAGCGAGTTTGCATATGGACAGTATTGCTTTTTGGCCCCAGCCTAGTTTTCTTTCATTCCCATGTCTCATCTTTTATGCAGCTGCAGAGAGCCGGCTGGGAAAGCAGAATGAAAGCTTCAAACAGATTTGCACTTGAATAAAAGAAAGAGTGATTTCTCTTGTTCAGAGTACAGACCAGTTTGGGTAGAAAACTGTTTGCTTTTTTACTTTCTGGGTAACGACTGTTTGCTTTTCTCTCTTTAAATGTAGTAAAGAGAGGAAAAGCTAATAAAGTAGTTGGACCTGCTGGTTATAATTCATAGAGAATTTTCAAATGTGTTTAATAAAGTCTCTCATTTAATTATAACAGAAATAAGTAATTGGAGGGGAAAGGTTAAAATCCTGTAGAGGTTTAAGAATCAGTTAAATATGAGACAGTGTGCTTGGATGAGACAACTCAACTAGGAGCTGCTCTCTTTGCTGATTTCTCTGGCCTTTCCTTTGGGATTTTTCCCCTTTACTTTCGTAATGCATTTTGTAACTTTCATTAAAAAAATCTATCAACATTTAAACTTCTGGCAAATAAACACCTCCTAGCCCTATTACGGAAATCACAATGTAGCAGAGAATAGCTTGACTTCAGCTGGAGAGAGGTTAATGATAGGAACCCCAAGGATTGATACCACGATCATGCTTGTTTAGTGTTTTAATGACTCCAGAAGGAAATGGTGAAATCTGCTGATGACACCAAATTGTTTTTGCTGATCCAAACAAGGATTTCTGGGAAGCTTCTTCAGAGTATTTGGAATAGTAGAAGAATTGAGCAATATGGTGGCGGACACACTGAACTTAAAGTGAAGGTTTATGTGAAGTAGCAGGAGTAATGTCAATATGTTGAAATTACAAAGCCTGTCAAATCTTCCAAAAAGAAGATTACGGAGTCTCTGTAGTTTCATGAAAGGAAGACTTAAGGCAAAGAACATTTATATGTGTAGCAAATGAAAACTACTATGAGAATACTTGCAATTATAAAGTTCACTGACTTAAAAATATGATGTCTGAGTTTCTTTTTAAATGTCAGCAGTAGTACGTCTATATAGGTGTTGTTTCTCTCGAAATGATCATAGAAGATTATATACCCATTTTATGCATGTTCCTTTCTTAGTATGTTCTTTGTCAGTTTTCTGTGGTGGCAGGTCTTTATTTTGCAGACTGTTTTGAATTTTGAAACAGTCAACTGTCATTTAAAGCCAAGTGTGATAAATAAGATGGGTGGTCAAACTAAGTAATAGATTTAAATATATTGAATGAAATATAAAGTAGTAAAACTTATTTTCTTTTATTGCTTTCAAAAGTGATTCTAAAGGAAATTGCAAAAATGTTTGTGTACTAGTAGTATTAGATTAAGTTCTTGGTTGATACGTTTCACAAACATCACTTATTTAGCTATGTAAGTTATGGGGCTTGTACTCATACACATTTTATTGGAGACAAACCATGTTTATAAGTGACCTTTAAAAAATTTTTTCTTTATACTCCCTAAATAAACACTCAGGGAGGAAGAAGGAGGTTTTGAATTAACTGGAGATTTCCCTAATGTGTTGAATTTTCTGGCTAAAGCCTACATCTTTGTAATGAAAAAGACCCTGTGCGTTAAAAAACATGATAGGCACTATCACAGGAGCTGTGGGCTGGCCATCTATATCCATCCGTCTGTCTATTATTCCACCCATCCCTCCATCCATCCATTTATTTAATTAAATTATTATTCTTATTCTTATTTTTGAGACTGAGTCTCGCACTCTCGCCCAGGCTGGCGTGCAGTGGCGTGATCTCGGCTCACTGCAAGCTCCGCCTCCCGGATTCGCGCAATTCTCCTGCCTCAGGCACCCGCCACCACGCCGGGCTAATTTTTTGTATTTTTAGTAGAGACGAGTTTCACCGTGTTAGCCAGGATGGTCTCGATCTCCTGACCTTGTGATCCGTCCACCTCGGCCTCCCAGAGTGCTGGGATTTCAGGCGTGAGCCACCGCGCCCGGCTTAATTATTTTTAACGGTTGGCTGTGGAGTCGACGTTCATTTATTTTAAAAGAACAGTGAATCACGGCTCTTTTCCTCAAGATGCTTACTTTTATTTGCATGGTGGCATATTGATTAAGTACTTAGAACACTATTTGACATATGGTAAGCCCTCAATAGAAGTTTGTTATTATTATTACTGTACCTCTTCCCTCTAATGTATAGAGGTAAACATTTTGGTTCCTGTTGTGATACGTGGGTTATAATAAATTAGGGCCTCCTTAAGAAGAAAGTGGAAAGAAAGCGGGTAAAATTGTTGCTCAGATACTAGCATGTGGGTGGAAATATAGATATAGGTATAGATATAGATAGTGTAGATATTTACATCTAAGTATATTGTATAAAGTGACAAATTCTAAATTTGCTACATTTCTCATTTCTTCAGCACTCTGGGATAAAACCAGCAAAAATGATATGATCTGAACAGACACAGTAGATGGCGCTATAGGACTTAGTTTTAAAAGAAAACAGTACAGGCAGCGGGAGTGGGGGCATGGAGGGGGAAGAAAACTAAAGCACATTTTAATGGGCTCTTTTGTACCACTAAGACAATTTCATCTTAGAGTACGTGCCTCTAAGAAGTAAAGATTTCTTTTTTTTTGACAGAGCTGGAGAATAATTTTGGGAAAACTAAATCTCCCAGTTGCTATGTTTGTGCTAGCTTTGTCACTTGGAAAGTATTAGTTGTGTTTTAAGCCACAAATATATAAGGAAGTTATTTTCTTTCAAAACATTGCCTTATTTATGAGGGTTTTTGTTTGTTTGTTTTAGCTGTCTTTGTCTCTGTATTTTAATATTTTTGCTCCTAGCTTTCTCGGCCCTTTGTTGTTTCGTAAAAATGTAGTTGTAAAGTTAATTTGAACCATATCAGTATGACTATAATGTCATATTTTAAAATTCAGCTATATTTTAATAGGCCTTAAAAACAGGTTTACATTAAAGAGTAACGTAGTGTTTTTGATACTACTGTAGTGTGTTTATGTATTTGATCTTATTTAATCTTAGTACTAATTGTATGAATATTATTCACTTTTCTAGGTAATAAACTATCTCAGAGATACTTAGTAACTTGCCAAGCTCACATACCTAGCAGTTGAACTAGTAGTTGCTGCAAGAGTTTCGCTAGCATTTTAAAGTTGTAGTTTTTGAGCACTTACTGTGTGCCAGGCAAGCTAACCATTGGGAATACTATAGTGACCAAACCTGACCTGGACCCTGCCGTTATGGATCTTATAGTTATTAGATACCCAATAGACATTTCTTGAAACCTGCTGGATTGAGAGTGGATCAAGAAGCTGAATTTGAATCATTGTGATTGTTGGATAAGCCAGAGAGCCCTTTCACCAAAAAGAAAGAATCATACCTACCTTGAATGTATTACTATATTAAAATATTTTTTTCTAGTTGTACTCCCTGTAGCCAAGGGAAAGGCAAGACCTCCCTTGGCTACAATGAGTAACTAAACTGTCCTCTAGACAAGAATCAGGAAGAGTAAGGAAAATCTGGTTATACTATAATGTCAAAATTTTCCACTGATTAAATGGTATCAAAATATCTAAAGCAAGAAGGTGTTAGTTGGCAGCGGAAGTCTGAGAGATTAATGTGGTTTGTGCACAGCCTAAGACCATATTAACTTCTAGATGGCTTCTCTAGTGCCATTTGGTGAGATCTTTTAGAGTACAGTCAGCTTAGTGATGCCCCAAATTGCCAAGTACCCCTTTCATCTTGGGACATTAAACATTTTTCTTTCCATTGATTTTTCTTCAAAAAGCTTCACTTTATTATTTTCACACATGGTACCAAGCTCTCGTGATATTGAAGGGTATGTCATTGGTGAGGAAACAGACCAAGAGTTGTTTTTTATTTGTTTTTTGTGACAGAGTGTCGCTTTGTCGCCTAGGCTGGAGTGCAGTGGCGTGATCTCTTCTCCCAGGTTCATGCGATTCTCGTGCCTCAGCCTCCTGAGTAGCTGGGATTACAGGCACAAGCCACCATGCCCAGCTAATTTTTGTATTTTTAGTAGAGATGGGGTTTCGCTATGTTGGCCGGGCTGGTTTCGAACTCCTGACCCCAGGTGATCCACCCGCCTCAGCCTCCCAAAGTGCTGGGATTACAGGCATGAGCCACTGCGCCTGGCCCAGACCAAGAGTTTTAAATTGAGGTCCATGATTGGGTTTCAGTAAGTGTATGGAATGCCTAAAATTATATAAAATTTTATGTGTATGTACTTAGAATTATTCTGGGATGAAAGTCCATATCCTGTACAAGTTTCTCAGTGAGTTTCATAACCCTTAAAAGGTTAAAAGTGGTTGTAATTAGACTTTATCGAAAGGGGTGTTCAAAAGTCACTCCAGTTCAGGATTGTGGAAAGATAACTGTCTTCTCAAATAGGCATCTTAGAGGAAGGGCTGTTTGGGTTCCTTTTAAGAACTGTAATCTTTAGATGTAGAGTGAATTTGGGATTTGAAAATCCCAAAATAGAGTTTTGGAACTCTCAGCTCTTAGTGATATATCCCGTTTTGAATTGAGGGATACCTTTTGGGGAATTTGAAAATACTTTTTTCTAATTCAACCTTTAATCAGATGATAATTATTTTTGAAAAATGAAGTAGAAAGGAATAGGAAAGGGAGAAAAGTTGTTAATGTCTCTTCGTGGAATAAACAGCTAAAGAAATTAATTTCTAAATTTTAAATTTCATCCCTGGTTAAAAGAGTTCTTTTTTTTTTTTTTGAGATGGAGTCTCGCTCTGTCACCCAGGCTGAAGTGCAGTGGTGTAGTCTTGGCTCACTGCAACCTCCGTCTCCAGGGTTCAAGCAGTTCTCTGCCTCAGCCTCTCAAGTAGCTGGGATTACAGGCACTCACCACCATGCCCAGTTAATTTTTGTATTTTTGGTGGAGACAAGGTTTCACCATCTTGGCCAGGCTGGTCTTGAATCCTGACCTCGTGATCCACCCACCTCGGCCTCCCAAAGTGCTGGGATTACAGGTGTGAGCCACCACGCTAGGCCAAAAGAGTTCTTTTAGAGAAAACAAAAGTCTTTGATATAAGCAATATGATCATACAAATGGATATTGTGCTTTTTTTTTTTTTTAAAAAAACACAGGTTTAAGGAGGGAAGGGATGGATATACTACTTCTGTCTTCCCTATCTTCTGCCATATTCTAAGTTTTGCATATGTTTTCTGAGGAACAGGATAGTTATAACTTAAACTTGCATTTATATATTTCCGATTAAGTTGTTAACTGTGGTTCTAGATAGAAGAATAAAGAAGTAAAATTAGATTTCTGAATTTGATATATTTAAGTCCCTTATTTTGATCTAATATATTTGATAAAACAGTAATCTTTTAATAGTAGCCCTGTTACACATAATAATACCTATCAAATAGGGTTGTGGTGAGGATTAGACCAATAATAAATGTAACGTGTCTAGTGCTGTTCCCTGAACTTAACACGTGCTTATTAAACATTAACTATTGCTATTACCATTATCATCATCATTAATAAACATCTATATTTTATATCCCCATGACTTAATGTACAGCATAAAGCATAAATAGTAAAATTACCCAAAGACAAAGAGGAATGGGAAGGTCCAGTTGATTAGCCTCTTGTTTAGAGGAGCAGATTATTCCAGGGGTTAGGAAATAGTTTCCTGTAAGGCATGTTTAGCTTTCATTCATGGATTGATGGCAACATAAATAGCTCTTTCGATGTGAGACAAATCTAATAATGGCATTGCATCAATTATAAATTTCATGAGGGTAGCGACTGTGTTTGGTTTACCTTGTGTCCTTAGCTCCCATTTTAATGTCTGGCCCATGGAAGACTTTCCATTAAATATTTGTTGTCATTTTTCTATGTTTTCTTCTTTGTCTTTCTTTAGCTTCCAAAAAGAGTTGTTATTATATTCATAATTTCTTATTTCATCAGTAATGTGACTTCCCTAGAAGTATTGGTTAAAATACAGATCTTTCTTGGAAGGAGACTGTTTTGTTTGAAGCAAATGACTTGGGAGATGACTTAAGAACATTCAGGCTTAAGGTGTTTTTGTAGAAAGACTAATATTTGGTCCTAAAAAACAAAAAAACTTATCTTCACTTGTGTATATGTCAGAAAATTCCTAATGTTTAACAGTTAAGTTGCTTTGTGTTATGTACATATTATAATGGAAAAATCTGCAGCCTAAAAGGCAGTGTTTTCAATTAGATATTTAAGAAACACTTTCTACTCTCCTATTTTAGAGGAAAACTTCACATATCCCATTCATCTTCATGTCTTCTTGAGCCAGCAAAACATTTACAACTATAGGAAAGATGATGTTTTTTAGAAATGAATGCTGATCAAAAAGAAGTATAGCTACTTTGGCAAAATTAGGTATAGTTCTGTTTGTTAAGGAAAAAATCCGTCTTGTGGAGTTGTATATAAAGTATTAAATTGAATATATAGTTATATGTTAGTGTTCCTATTGCATACTAGAGTCTGGATGTACATAGGCTCAGAGTAATTTGTTATGGTCCACAGGAATATATATTTTAAGGTGGACTTTCCTAAGAGTGGGAGGTGATCCTACAGCCAGTGGCTTGCTTGGTTGTAGGATCAGATATGATTAAGTTCAGATAGGAGACATTTTGAACTTCTGTGGTCGTAGAAATGCTGCCTCCCTATTTCCTACAAATATACAGCGAACTCTGGATGTCTTCTGGGACAGAGTAGAAGTAGAGCGGACCTCTTGCAACAGAAATTGGGGTCTGGAGATATATGCAACCCAGCAGCACTGTTAGAAATATTTTGGTTTTGGTAGCAAATTTCCTTACAGTATACAGCCATACCTTGGAGATATCGTGGGTTCGGTGTCAGACCATCACAATAAAGTAACTACTGCAATAATGTGAGTCATACTTTTTTTGGTTTCCCAATTCATATAAAAGTTATATTTATACTACACTGTAGTCTATTAAGTGTGCAATAATATTATGTCTAAGAAAGCAATGTACAGACTGGGCATGGCGGCTCGCTCCTGTAATCCCAGCACTTTGGGAGGCCAAGGCGGGCAGATCACGAGGTCAGGAGATCGAGACCATCCTGGCTAACACGGTGAAACCCCATCTCTACTAAAAATACAAAAAAATTAGCCAGGTGTGGTGGCGGGTGCCTGTAGTCCCAGCTACTCGGGAGGCTGAGGCTGGAGAATGGCGTGAACCCGGGAGGTGGAGCTTGCAGTGAGCTGAGATCACGCCACTGCATTCCAGCCTGGGTGACAGAGCGAGACTCTGTCTCAAAAACAAAAAAGCAATGTACATACATTAATTTAAAAGTTTTTATTGCTAAAAATGCTAATGATCATCTGAGCCTTCAGTGAGTCATGCTTTTCGTTGGTGGAGGGTCCTCAGTGTTGATAGCTGCTGACTGATCAGGGAGGTGGTTGCTAAAAGTTGGGGTGGCTGTATCAATTTATTAAAATAAGACAACAATAAAGTTCATTGAATGATGCTTGAATCAATCGACTCTTCCTTTCATGAAAGATTTCTCTGTAGCATATCATGCTACTTGATAGCCTTTTACTCACAGTAGAACTTCTTTTAAAATTGGGATCAGTCTTCTGAAACCCTGCCACTGCTTTATCAACTAAGTTTATGAAATATTCTAAATCATTTGTTGTCATTTCAACAATGTTCTTGGCATCGTCACCCAGAATAGTTTCCATCTCAAGAAAATAATTTCTTTGCTCATACCTTATCCTTCATCTGTTCAAGTTTGGTCATGAGATTGTAACAATTCAGTCACATCTTTAGGCTCCACTTCTAATTATAGTTCTCTTGCTATTTGTGTCACATCTACAGTTACTTCCTCCACTGAAGTCTTAAAACCTTCAAAGTAGTCCATGAGGTTTGGAATCTTCCTCACTCCTGTCAATGTTGATATTTTGACCTCCTACCATGAGTCAGAAATACTCTCAATGGCATCTGGAATGGTAAATTCTTTCCAGAAGGATTTCAATTTTCTTTATCCAGATCCATCAGAGGAATCACAATCTATGGCAGAAACAGCCTTATGAAATGTATTTCTTAAATAGTGAAACTTGAAAGTTGAAATTATTCCTTGATCTATGGACTGCAGAATGGATGCTGTGTTAATAGGCATGAAAACAACAGGGGCATTGTCAATGAATACTAATATTTTGAAAAGCATCTTTTCTTCTGAGCAGTAGGTCTTAACAGTGGGCTTAAAATATTCAGTAAGCCATGCTGTAAACAGATGTGCTGTCATCCAGACATTGTTGTTCCATTTCTAGACCATAGGCAGAGTAGATTTAGCACAACTTTTGAGGGCCCTAGGATTTTCAGAATGGCCAGTGAGTACTGGCATCAACTTAGAAACTTGCCAACTGCATTAGCCCCTACCAAGAGAGTCAGCCTGTCCTTTGAAGTTTTGAAACCAGGCACTTACTTCTGCTCTCTAGCTGTGAAAATCTGAGGTGGCATTTTCCCCCCACCCAGTGTGAGGCTGTTTGGTCTGTATGGAAAATCTGTTGTTCACGGTAGCCACCTTCATCGGTGATCTTAGGTAGATCTTCTGGATAACTGCTGCAGCATCTACATCCACTTGCTGCTTCGCTTGCACTTTTATGGAATGGCTTCTTTCCTTATACCTCATGAAGCAACCTTTGCTAGCTTCCAACTTTTCTTCTACAACTTTCTGTCCTCTCTCAGCCTTCACAGAATTGAAGAGAGTTAGGGCCTTGCTCTGGATTAGGCTTTGGCCTTAAGGTAATGTTGTGGCTGGTTTGGTCTTCTATGCAGACGTTTGGTCTCCTTATCAGCAATAAGGCTGTTTTGCTTTGTTAGCATTTGTGTGTTCACTGGGGTAGCACATTTAATTTCCTTCAAGAATTTTTTATTTGTATTCACAGCTTGGCTATTTGGTGCAAGAGGCCTAGTTTTTGGCCTGATTCAGCTTTTGATACGTCTTCCTCATTAATCTTAATTATTTCTAGCTTTTGATTTAAAGTGAGAGATGTGTGACTGTTCCTCTTTCTTGAACATTTAGAGGCCATTGTGTGGTTTTTTCATTTTTTTTCCACTTTTTTGTCTAACCTGATTCAGAGAAATGTAGAGTTATGAAGTGGCCTAATTTTCATATTTTTATGTCTCAGGAAATAGGGAGCCCAAAGACAGGCAGAAAGACAGGGGAATGGCTGTCCTGGTGGAACAGTCAGAACACAGAGACTTATCTATTAGGTTTGACATCTTATAGCAGTGCGGTTTGTGGTACCTTAATAGCAGTATCAAAGATTACTGATCACAGATCATCATAACAGGTATGATAATAATGAAAAAGTTCGAAATATTGTGAGAATAACCAAAATGTGACACAGACACGAAATGAGCAAACACGATTGGAAAAATGGCACTGATAGACTTGCTCAGTGCATGGTTGCCACAAACCCTCAATGTGTAAAAGACCACAATATATGTGAAGTACAAGTGAGGTGTGCCTGTACATAGTTGGCGCCTGTGGTTTTGTATCCATTGAAATTTACTGTCACTCATTGTGTCTGCAATTGGGTGTAATAATAATATCATCTGGTTGTTAATGGGCTTTGAGTCTTCTTCTTTCGTCTGTGATAGTTTGCCATTGTCAAGTTAAATTTTTATGAGCTTTTTCAGAGCAGAAATTGAACATTAAATGGTTTATTAACCAAAATAAGGCAACTGCCTTTAGACTTTAATGTAGTACCCATTTTTTCCTGCAGCTTATCATCTTCCCAGTTTAAAAGGCTTAAGCAGAAGAGTAACAGTATGGTTAAAAGTTTTGAAGTTAGAAAGTTGGAACTTGCCTTTTCTTGATTATATGATCCCAAGAGTCACAAGAGAGTAGGCAGAAAGATCACAACTTTATCAATAGGTGAAAGTTCAGGTTTATCTGAATTTAGAATATTAAATTGTACTTTAACCATACTGCATGTTTTTATAACATATAAATCATAATTGACTTCATACTATTCTGTTATTTTATGAGGTGATCTGATGTGGCTGCAAAGTTGTTAACCTTGAAGAAACCTCCCGTAGCTTAGTGTTTATTTGCAAAATCAATCACATTTTTTCTTCTGCCTTATTAAACTGATGAAATCATTTTCTAACATATGGAAACATTTCTGGACCTCCTGTTCTTTTGCGTAAATAACCCCATGTGACTCACAAATGTTGAAAAAGCAATAGATATTTCCAAATGCTATTAGAACCATCAAACTAATATATCTACAGGTATTGAACAAAAAATTCTTCATTGGGACAAATGAAGACCAGAATGAAGTCTAAGTCACTGTTTCCAGTGAAGATTAGTCACTCTTTCCACTCTAATTCCAGAATTTCTTTAATTTTTGTTGCTTATGTTAGCAACAGTATTGTCACAAAAGATTCAAGAGTCATCTCCCCAGGTAACCAATTGTTACACAAACCATATGTAGACAATGCTCCCTGACTTCATTTATAGAAATTAAATGGAAGTTAAAAACAATTGTCCAAACTTTTGAACTATAATAAGCTATTTTGAAGTATCATTGTCAATACAAAGTACATACGTGTGAGGTTTTAAGCAGTAATAAAATCTATGCGTGGAAGAGTAAATGAAGTGTTTCTGCAATATTAATGAATGGACAGATATATGGGAAGAAGTGATATTAAACCTTGCCATACATTCTGAAAATGTACATGAACAGAGGCAGATTGCTTATAAAGATTTGTAACATATCATTGCAATAAGATGTGCATCCTGTGGTCTAAACTTGTTCCTAAATGACATCTTGAAGTTTGGCAGGTCCAAAAACATCTTTTGAGGAAGGACAGATGTTATAGCTGCTTTCTTCAAGGCAAAAAAAAAATTAAGTGACATCACACCTTGTTTTAAACTTAATGAGGTGAAGTAAGGATGTCTTCTGAAAAATTGGCCAAAAGTAGGAGTAGTAGGTAGGGGAGGAAAAGGAGAAGGAAGAGGGAAAGAACCTCTTTAAGAAATAGAAATAGTTGAAAATGTTAGTATCTAATATTGTCAGGAACACGACATATAAGAGATTATTGGCAGAGTGCAACTTCAGAACTCTTAGAGGATTCTAAAAGCAAAGGAAAAAAGTATGTGTGTGTGTGTTTTTTATAAATGCTTACTACTTCTGAATCAGACATTCTTTGGCATCTTAAACTGAATGCCTGTAATTACATTAGCTGTTTTGTGAGACTTATATATATTCTAGTCCTGTCTAGTATAGAACACTAAGCTAAGCATTGCAGAAAGAGCAAAATGGATATTACTTATGTCTTCAGAGAACTTAACTAGGAAGAGGTAGAATATAAATATTCAAACATCTATAGAAAAAGCAGAATCAACTATCTAAGAGGACTGTATAGACAAGACAGATCAAATCCTTTTATTAACGTAAGTGCTTCATGAAGGAGGTGGATGTGAACTGGACATTATGGTATGTGTTGAATTTGGATAGATTAAGAGGGGATTGGGGTAGGAGGTAGGCTTTTGATAAAGAAAATAGCATAGGCAAAGATGGAGCAGAGGTGTAATCCCAGCACTTTGGGAGACTGAGGTGGGTGAATCACTTGAGGTCAGAAGTTTGAAGCCAGCCTGGCCAACATCTCTACTAAAAAGACAAAAATTAGCCAAGCATGGTGGCAGGCACCTGTAATCCCAGCTACCTGAGCGGCTGAGGCAGGAGAATCACTTGAACCTGGGAGGTAGAGATTGCGGTGAGCCAAGATGTGCCACTGCATCCCAGCCTGGGCGACAGAGCAAGAGTCTGTCATAGAATAGAATAGAATAGAATAGAATAGAATAGAATAGAGTAGAGTAGAGTAGAGTAGAGTAGAGTAGAGTAGAGTAGAAAAATTTTATGTATCTACCACATATAAGATGATGATGAGCAAGATAAAATTCCTGTTCTCGAAAAGTGTGTAATCTGTTAGGAGACATTTCACATAGGAAACTTGAATTATTTCAGTAAAGTATACTTTAAAGGGCAATCAATGTATTAAACAATATAATCAAACCAAGTCATGCATAATATCTTATATTCCTGTTGTAACTGTAGAGTTGCACTGTCCAATATGTTAACCACTAACTGTATGTGGTTATTAAAATGAATGAAAAATAAATAAAATGGAAAATTTAGTTTCACTAGTTACATTTCAAGCATTCAGTAGCTACATGTGACTAGTGGCTAGTGTAGTGGACAGCATAGATAGCATTTCCATTATTCTAGAAAGTTCTGTTGGGTAGTGCAGCTCTAGAGCTATAGAACATATTTTAATTGTTTTGGTCAGGCTTGTCCTTCATCTCTTCAACAGACCTTCATTAAATGCCTACCATATGCCAGGTGTTGTGATAGAGCGAGATGATAAAGTCCTAGTTCCTCCTTACACAAACCTTTCAGTCTTGTGGGACATCAAGTCAGTGAATGGGTGAATAAGATAGAATGTGATAAGCATCACTGTACGAGGAGAAATACAAGAGGCTGTGAAAATACTCAAGGAAAGGTACAGAAGCAACACTTAAAGTTTCCCTTTGTAGAAAGGTGAGTAGGTGTTGGCGTGGTTAAGGTGGAGATAAAGCAGAATCCAACTACAGGAAATGCTTGGATGTGAGAGAACATGGCACATTTGAGGTACTGAAAGTTGTTGACTGTATCTGGAGCCCAGATAATCTCTAAGGTCTCTTAATTCACAGTCATTATTAGGATACTTCTAAGCTATTTAAAAAACAGACTCCTTCCTTTTTCAAAACCAAAGGGACAAAGATCCCATGCACTGTCCATCTATTTGGGGAGCTTCTTATTTTTATATCTGTGAATTCTACAGTCAAAGAAGGGCAAGAGAAAGTGAAAACAAAATAAATTTGAAAAAGAAGGACCGCAGAGATGAAGATGGCCAGAGGAAGTTTTAGAGAAAAGAAACAGGTAACATTTGATTGAGAATGATAGTACTATTTATAACACTCAGATACCTATCTCTGATCAGAAGTTAACACCAGCTATTCCAAAAGCTAGTGCCCCCAAATAGTTTACTTGGTATGTGAAGTATATTATGTGCGAATATTTTTTGATAAGGGATTTAAAAATTGAATTTCTGCCCTGGTTCTTTTCAGCAGAAATCATAGTAGAATTTGCTTTACTGTATTTTCATGTAGTGTATGTAATATGGAAAAAATTTAAATGCTATTATTTTGTTTTTATATAATATAAAATAGTCACTGTCAGGTTAAAACTTACATGAGAAGTCAGAGAGAGAGTAGGATCAGGAAACAAAAGAATTGTACCTTCATTCAGTCCTCACCAATTACAGAGACTATTATATGTATTATACGAAATACATTGCACATAATAAATCTCTCACATTTTGTAAATATTTAGCTGTTGTTGATTTATTTCTGAGCTAGTGGCAGCCGTCACGTCTCTGGTCTGTGTTGGGAATGTCTGTTTATATGTCTGTGTCACATCATCTGCTCTAGCATGGAGGCTTCGTGGAAGACAGGAACCATGTCTGTTTATTTTGTGTGATAGTAACATAGAGCTTTATATATGAAGCTTTATTTTTATTTGATGATGATGGTGGCGATGATTTTCTGTATGAATTTCTTTCCTGGCTTCAGATTGATTGAATCTTCTGATCACTATTAATCCAGTAGAATTCAGAAGTGGAATTTACTTTTGAGCGCTTAGCTTGGCTGGGCAGCAGGCTTTCGCAAACCCAGCTAGATGAGATCTTATGCCACCACAAAGAGGTACCCTCTTGAAAAAAGATGAAAAATACAGAGAAGCCACCCACATTGGTTTTCATCAAGGAAAAGTTTGGTGTCTAGTCTTACCACCAAGTGCTTGTCAAATAAACTTGGTTTGAAGTCAAGACTGAATACAGTAAACAAAAAACTCAGATAAAAGCTATAGTAAAAAATAATATTTCTCTTTATTTTCATTCCTATTCTTATTTGGGACAACCTTTTGAATAGTGTGGGGTGAATGAATGTAAATTCGTTGAAGTGAAACTGTAGCCAAGTGAATAAGGTCTCAGTGCTTTTTAAAGATGCTCTAGCTCTACACAAATTTTACTATTATATCCTCCCTGTAAAATATTTGTCTTTGTAAACTTGCATCACTAAATTATAAAACTGGGCATCCAAAGTCATTCATGTGGACACAACTATTAAATTTAGTTTTATTTGTTAGAATGTTCCAGATACTAGACTGATAAGGAAGTTTTTAAATATTTCCTTGAAAACCTTTCTTTCCCCTTTCACCTTACCTCTACTGCCCTTTCTCTAGATCGATCATGAATTTTTCTATTATATTTCAAAGAATCTTTAGGGTTTACTTTCCACATCTTCTATTGTAGTCCATTTTTCACATCACATTTTTTGTATTAACCCATTATAAATGATACTACTTCTTGTATTCTTTGATTTCTATATTCATTTTTATGTTTTATTCTATAGCCCATTGAGGTTTATACATGTAAAATAATAATCACCTGCTAATGTTACCGATGCTGAAATTCAGATTATGATTTCTGAATTTTTAGAATGTTTGTGTTTGATTCTCCTGTATTCCTTTGGTCAATACTTTCTTTTTTTTTTTTGAGATGGACTCTTGCTCTGTCGCCCAGGCTGGAGTGCAGTAGCACGATCTCGGCTCACTGCAAGCTCCGCCTCCCGGATTCACGCCATTCTCCTGCCTCAGCCTCCCCAGTAACTGGTACTATAGGTGCCCACCACCACACCTGGCTAATTTTTTTGTATTATTAGTAGAGACGGGGTTTTACCATGTTAGCCAGGATGGTCTCGATCTCCTGACCTCCTGATCTGCCCGCCTCGGCCTCCCAAAATACTGGGATTACAGGCGTGAGCCACCGCACCCAGCCAATACTTTCTTTTGAAATTTATGTTAGCCTTGAAAAATAATGATAAGCCAGATATAAATATGCTGATCTGTAAGTGTTACTAGGTGATACAGTTAAAGTTGATAAAACAGTCAAAATTTACCATGCCGTCCTCTTTCTAGCATATCTATATTTTGACAATGAAATCGGTTCTTTATTATTATATATTTGCTTATTCCTGCCAATAATAAGACAATCCCAAACTGTTGGGATTACAGACATAAGCCACCATGCCCAGTTGGAATTTCCTTTTTTCGATACAGTTTTGATGAATACATTTTCTGAGGGCTATACTTGCTCAAGCTTAAAACAGAAGAACAAAATTGGTCACTAAGAAAGTAGGAGAGGTTTTCATTCATATCCACTGTGTATCTGTGTCTCAGACAAAGATTATATGCTGGCTATTAGAATGCTGACACAGCTTACTTTCCTATTTTTCAAAGACAACACTCGTACACATAGCTTGAGGAAGGATATTATTCTTGGAATGTTATACATTTTACATGACTGACATAAAGATGTTTAGTCCTTGGCTGGATATTTCAGTTCTCTGAAAATGTGTAGCTATCCTGTGAGAAGCAAACATCTTGGAAACAGTATAGTATAGTTGAAGGAAACAGTCCTACCAACTGACTTGCTTAGACAAATCATTTCACCTCTTCTCTTCTCAATATTTTTTTTTCTGGAAATCTATTTTTCTAGAAATGTATATAGAACATTTACATTTGCATGTGTGTGTCTGTCAACATCAGTGTGTAAACATATTGTGTTCACTATGAAAAAAATTAGGAAATTGAGATAGGCAAAAAAGAAAAGAAATCACTGACTACAGCAGAAAACTATAACATTTTGATAAAGTAGATAAAAGCCTTTTGGGCTTTTTAAGTACATGTATATGCACACATACACATAGACCCACACACATAGACGTACTTACAAATAACATCTTAAAATGTTATCTGTTTATTGTATATTGTTTATTGTATATTGTATATTGTTTATTGTATAGTGTATTTGCTTATTGTATATTGTTAAAAAGTGAGTTTGTAGAGGTAAGGAAGCACATTTGAGGACGAGAACACCTCTACTGCAAAACTAATAGATGATGTAGAACTAGTACGGAATAGAATAGAGGTGACTAAAAATTTAATGGTTTGGAGTGAAACTTTGGAATAATCACAGTAAACACAGGAGTAAGACACAAAGATGAAGGCAGTTTGGTTAACAATGATCTGATATGAAGTTGAAAGGATTACTGGTGTCTATGAGGAAGTGGACCCAACAAATCAAACTAAAAAAGTATAAGGAGAAGTGATACAGCAAAACTTCACTGAAATGAAGAACTGAACCTGCAGATCAAAAGATACATTGAATTCTGAAAATTGGCAGAGAAGGTTCAACATCAAGTCATATCCTGATTGTTGCCAAACAAAAGAAAGATTTCTTCAGTCGTGGAAGCAAAAGCAAAAGTTATCTACAAGGAAGAAGTTTAGACTGGCCTCAGACTTCACAACAATGTGCAATACTACAGGAGCTATGTCAACACAGTTCTGATAAAAGAAATTATGGCCCAAGAACAGTGTACCCAGCCAAGTAATTGTTGAGGTATAAAGGCCACAGGTGTATGCTCTCAAATGTGAAAGAACCCAGAGAATATAGCATCTGTGAGATCTTTCTGAAAAAGAACTACTTGTTAAAATTTAGCCAACCAAGAGAAGAATCAAACCAAAAACTGGTTGTGATATTAAATACCTTCATATAAATATGTAAGATTTAGACACTGTAGAAAGTGTGGCAGTACAACAGACTGTAAACACTCTGTATCATGGCAAAGTAAAACAAATATATATGATAAAATTGGAAGGTAGGTAGAAGGGAAATGGGAATAAGAGATTATTAATCTTATCATTCATGGCAGCAATTCAATCAGAACTGCCTCAAATGTAATGTTAATCTATTCTTTGTGGTTTTTATCATTTTTCTTCAAGTTAGAGGGATTTTTTTCACAATTAATGTTTCTTGAGTGAAGAAGCATTTGTCTAAGATTTAAAATTTCTTCAGTTTCATTTCAGCTTCTGTTAATTGCAGGTACAATTAGAATTGATTTTTTTTATTTTTAACCATAACTGTAATCTCATCCCAGAAAGAATACATTTATTTCTGTCCATCCATTATCTATGTGTGTATGTGAATAGTTGTCTGGAATAATGGTCACTAAATGCTAATACTGAATATTTCCCAGTGCTGAGATTTTGGATGATTTAATACATCTTTTGTTTGTATTTTTTTGTAGTGTTTGAATTTATGTAATGAGAATATTTTAAAGAAAGTGATATAATGAATTTATTACTCTGAAAAATGAATATGTACTCATGCAGTTTTATAACCTCATTTCTTTTTTAACTTATCTTCAGCCCTTTTCTCATACCATCATTTTAAATAGGTGCACAGTATTTTATGGATGTGTTATATTTATTCTTTCATTCCTGATCTCAGTTTCTTCATCTGTAATGACAGAGCTGAACTAGATTAGCCAGTTGCAATCTTTCTCTTTAAACTATGGAATCCTTCCAAGAAATAAACAGTTTATAACTCTTGGCGTAGGCATTTCCCATAGAATGTAGTTTCAAAGCTGTACAGATTAGATAATTTCTGAGGCTTATTTCTTTTTACCACCAAAAATTAGGGTTTTTCTTTTTTTTTTTTAGGAATTTTTTTAGTGACTTTTTCATGTGTTTTAAAAAAATTGGTAATAGACATAATCTTATGAATCAGAATTTTAAAGTGAAAGGGACTTTGAAAACCATCTAGTATATTTGCCTAACATATACATAGGGAAACCAAATTTAAGTTTTTAAACTAACATCATACAGCCAACTGGAATGAGACTTGAGTGCACATCTCCTGACTTTCTATGCTGTTCTTTTCCCTACAGTACACATAAATATATAAATATATATGTATATATATTCACAACTATTCACATATACACATAGATAATGGATGGGCAGAGAAGATGACAATTTTACTGTACCCATTTCACATTTAAACCATCATGTAAATGTCAGGAAATACGCTTAATTTATAGTGTATTTATTTTCTTGTTCATGAAAAGAGATCAGTATTGCAGCCATTATTGAACTCCTAAGCTCTAGGAGTTAGAAAGGAAAGTGAGTGGGATTCCGGTGAGACAGAAAGCATTTACTTGTCAAAGATTTGGAATATACTGTGGTTACCAAGATTAAAATAAAACTAAAACTTGACTTGGCAGAAGATTAAAAACAAAGCAGCTCCAAAGTGTGTGCACATCATGGAGAAGATGCCATTATTCCTTCAGGCAACCAAAGGGGAAGGGAATATTGTTTCTTTGTGTTGCCGGAGCTGATTTATTTAGTTATGATTTCAACATGCCTACAGGGCAAACCCCAGAAAACATTGCACAACAACATTAACCGGAACAAATGGTGCTTTTTTTTCTGTACCTCCCCCTAAGGTTTTTTAACAGCAGTGAGGTTTTTTTCTTTTTCTTTTTTCCCCATATTGTTAAAATGGCTCTGATTATGTTTGACTGTTGGGTGTGGCAGGTTTTAGAATGTTAAGTGGTAGTACAGGTTCCTGAACAAGAAAGAGAATTAGAGGTGATGTGACTTGATTATTGGAATGTGTAGAATGTAAAGTTGTGAGACATAACAATGATCTACCACAGGTTGCTGTTAGTAATGGACCTTCTTGTTAAAAGTCCTGTCATTATTGGGAATTTATTTTGGAAACTACAAAAGAAATTTGACAGAAAAGTAAAACAAACCACCTTGTCTCCTATTTCCTTTCTACACAGGCACTTTGAAGAGATATCTTAAATATTGTCAAGTCTCAATTATCCTGGCACACGTTAGCATTATCACCATTCTCACAAACTTGAATTAAATGCACATGGTATTGCAGTAGGTGCAGCACAGGGAAAATTAGCAAACAAGATCCTTATCCTTTTGGAGCTCAGTAAGGGTTGCTATCCAAGTAAGTAGTTCAACCAATCCCAAACTCATTTTTCTGGACACACTCCAAACACCCTCCCTCCCTTCCTATATTCTGTGTCTTCATTAATGGCCTCTCTATCCTCTCAGCTGGAAACCTCACATTCATCTTGAGTCTTTATGTTCCCTTGGTCTTCACAACCAATCTAGCAACAACTCCTGTCTCTTCTATCACTAAAATTGCTTTTTGATTTTGTTGGTACTCTTCTGTCCATTCTCCTAGCCATTGCCCTGTTTAGACCCTTTTCATCTTCCATTTTGGTTCTTTGGAGAGCTGCTTATCTACTTTTAACCTTTCCATTTTCTAATCCATCCTCAATACTACTGTCAAATCTCTTTCTTTAAAGACAGCTCTAATCATATCACTCTCTGGTTTAAAAACCTCTGATGGGTCCCCATTAACACACAAGGGATAAAGTCTAAACTCCTTAGCTTGTCATGCCAGGGTTTCAGAGTCTGGCTCTGATCTACTTATTCTCATCTCGTTACCTCCCATAGTTTCCCCCTTCCCCTACTCCCTATTGCCAGACACACATATACATTTACTCCAGTCCCACCAGCTTCCTCATATTCCCTGAGCTTGCTATGTAATTTTGCTTTTGATCATGCCTTTCCTTGCCCCATACACACAGAACACTCTTCCCTGACAAACTCCTGCTTATATGGAGGAACTAAGGAAGCCAAGATTTTACAAAGAGTACTCTTGACAAAAGAAATAAACCATGTGCATAGACCAAGCAGTAGGGCCACCATTAGAGCAGAGTTCAAAGTAGTGGCTGCCAACTAGTTTCTCTTGGGCAAACCAGGAAGAAGGACTTGATCCCAGAAGGTACTGGCATTATAGCAGTGATGAAACTGGTTTGTAACAGTATTAAATGAATGCCTCCTCCCCATTTATACAGCCAAGAGTTAGCATTTACTTTTATAGCTAAAGGATAGAGGAAAATAGCCACAGTAGATCTCTGGCATAGTAGTTAATTTCAAGAATTAAAAGAAAACTCATTACCCTCATCTACCTACTACTCCTACCTTATCTCATGTTCCCAAGGAGTAAAGAATGGTTAGGAACTCACAGGACCACGAGCCTTCACATTCACATTGGTGCTTTTTAAAAATCACCAGGATGCAGCCATAAAAAAGGATGAGTTTGTGTCCTTTGTAGGGACATGGATGCAGCTGGAAACCATCATTCTCAGCAAACTATCGCAAGAACAGAAAACCAAACACTGCATGTTCTCACTCATAGGTGGGAACTGAACAATGAGATCACTTGGACTCGGGAAGGGGAACATCACACACTGGGGCCTATCACGGGGAGGGGGGAGGGGGGAGGAATTGCGTTGGGAGTTATACCTGATGTAAATGACGAGTTGATGGGTGCTGACGAGTTGATGGGTGCAGCACGCCAACATGGCACAGGTATACATATGTAACAAACCTGCACGTTATCCACATGTACCCTAGAACTTAACGTATAAAAAAAAAAAAAAAAAAAAAAAAACAACCAGGATAGAGCCAGAGATGATGGGTTTAAGGAGTAAATTGCATGAGGGAAATAGCAGCTCTTTACCTCAAGTTACTGAGGAAGCAGAGGCCTTTCTCATGCTCTGCCTAGTCATGCTTCTCCCTAACCATTGCATCTTTCTGCTCAACCTTTGTCCTTTTTATCCACATATGATTCTTTTTAAAAGTTAGTTCTTATTTTATAAGTAATATATTGACATATTATCTTCAAAACATGTGGAATGTTTGTAAAGGCTGCTCTGACATTCCCTCACCACCATCATCTCCACATTCCCAGCTGCCTGCCCACCAATGCCAGAAAATGACAACTATTTTCAGTGTGGTTTTCTGTTGCTTCAGACGTTTTTCTATACATTGACTTAGAGATGCATGTTATAGATAGATAAAAATAGGCTTATGAAATACAGTATTGCTGTGTATATGTTTGTGTGTGTATGTGTGTGCTTGCTTTCCTCACAGAGTCAGTATCATACTTACTCTGCCTCTCAGTTTGCAAACTTGATTTTTCAACTCTGCCAGTAGATCTAGGATATCTTTTCCTATTAGTATGTAGAGATAATTTATCACAGTTTTTTCAACTTCTTACATACAGTATTATCTTTAGGGCTAGCTTAACCCTTTCCTCTTCTCACAACAATCTGATATGGACAATTAGAAGAGAAAAAAATTTTAGTAACTGTATTTGTTCGTTTTCATGTAGCCGATAAAGACATACCTGAGACTGGGAAGAAAAAAGAGGTTTAATTGGACTTACAGTTCCACTTGGCTGGGGAGGCCTCAGAATCATTGTGGGAGGCAAAAGCCACTTCTTCCATGGTGCCAGCAAGAGGTAAAATGAGGAGGACACAAAAGTGGAAACCCCTGATAAAACCATCAGACCTTGTGAGACTTATTCACTATCACGAAAACAGTATGGGGAATACTGGCCCCATGAGTCAAACTGTCTTCCACCAGGTCCCTCCCACAACACATGGGAATTGTGGGAGTACAATTCAAGATGAGATTTGGGTGGGGACACAGAGCCAAACCTTATCATTCAGCCTCTGGCCCCCTCAAATCTCATGTCCTCACATTTCAAAACCAATCATACCTTCCTTACAGTCCCCCAAAGTCTTAACTAATTTCAGCATTAACTCAAATGTCCACAGTTCAAAGTGCCATCTGAGACAAGGCAAGTCCCTTTTGTCTGTGAGACTGCAAAATCAAAAGCGAGCTAGTTACTTCCTAGATACAATAAGGGTACTGGCTTTGGGTAAATGCAGCCATTCCAGATGGGAGAAATTGGCCAAAACAAAGGGGCTACAGGGCCCATGCAAGTACAGAATCCAGTAGGGCAAATTCTAAAGCGCCAAAATGATCTCTTTTGACTCAGTGTCCCACATCCAAGTCACACTGATGCAAGAGGTAGGTTCCCGCAGTCTTGGGCAGCTCTGCCCCTGTGGCTTTGCAGGGTATAGCCCCACTCCTGGCTGCTTTCACAGGCTGGTGTTGAGTGTCTGTGGCTTTTCCAGGCGCAAGATGCAAGCTGTCGGTGGATCTACCATTCTAGGGTCTGGAGGAGAGTGACCCTCTTCTCACAGCTCCACTAGGCAGTGCCCCAGTAGGTACTCTGTGTGGGAGCTCCAAACCCACATTTCCCTTCCACACTGCCCTAGCAGAGATTCTCCATGAGGGCCCTGCCCCTGCAGCAAACTTTTGCCTGGGCATCCAGGTGTTTCCATACTTCTTCTGAAATCTAGGTGGAGGTTCCCAAACCTCAATTCTTGACTTCTGTGCACTTGCAGGCTCAACACCACATAGAAGCTGCCAAGGTTTGGAGCTTGTACCCTCTGAAACCATGGGCTGAGCTGTACCTTGACCCCTTTTAGCAAAGGCTGGAGCAGCTGAGATGCAGGGCACCAAGTCCCTAGGCTGCACATAGCTCTGGGCCCAGCCATGAAACCATTTTTTCCTCCTAGGCTTCTGGGTTTGTGATGGGAGGGGCTGCCATGAAGACCTATGACATGCTCTGGAGACATTTTTCCCATTGTCTTGGGGATTAGCATTCAGCTCCTTCTTGTGCAAATTTCTGCAGCCAGCTTGAACTTCTCCTCAAAAAATGGGGTTTTCTTTTCTACTGCATCGTCAGGCTGCAAATTTTCTGAAGTTTTATGCTCTGTTTCTTTTTAAAAATGGAATGCTTTTAACAGCACCCAAGTCACTTTTTGCATGCTTTGTTGCTTAGAAATTTCTTCTACCAGATATCCTAAACCATCTCTCTCAAGTTCAGAGTTCCACAAATCTCAAGGGCAGGGACAAAATGCTGCCAGTCTCTGCTAAAACATAACAAGAGTTACCTTTGCTCCAGTTCCAACAAGTTCCTCATCTCCATCTGAGACCACCTCATCCTGGACTTTATTGTTTATATCACTATCAGCATTTTTGTCAAAGCTATTCAACAAGTCTCCAGGAGGTTCCAAATTTTCCCAAATTTTCTTGTCTTCTTCTGAGCCCTTCAAACTGTTCCAACCTCTGCCTGATACCGACTTCCAAAGTTGCTTCCATGTTTTCAGGTATCTTTACAGCAACGCCCCACTCCACTGGTAACAATTTACTGTATTAGTCTGTTTTCATGCAGCTGATAAAGACATACCTGAGACTGGTAAGAAAAAGAGGTTTAATTGGACCTACAGTTCCATTTGACTCGGGAGGCCTCAGAATCATGGTGGGAGATGAAAGGCACTTCTTACATGGTGGTGGCAAGAGGAAAAAATGAGAGAATGCAAAAGCGAAAACCCCTAATAAAACCGTCAGATCTCGTGAGACTTATTCACTATCGCAAGAACAGTATGGGGGAAAATGCCCCCATGATTCAAACCATCTCCCACTGGTTCCCTCCCACAGCATGTAGGAATTATGGGAGTACAATTCAAGATGAGATCTGGGTGGAGACACAGAACCAAACCATATCAGTAAGCAAGTACTGGTTCTGATTAAATGCAAAAAATGTTGCAATTGTTGGTTTCGGGAGGAGTGTTATCCTTAAAAATTAGACTATCTTAGAAACACTTGTTGGACCCAGTTCAAAGGACTTCACTAGCATTAACACTCTCTCTCCTTTCTTTCTCCTTAACCCACTTCTACCCAATTACTGACATTGATGGGAATTAAATATAACCAGGACTCTTTTTTTATATATACCTCTGGTTTTCCCTGTTCTGTATGCCTAAGTCCTCCCTCCATTGCTTCTGTTTAGCATTTAATTTAAATTTCCAAATTAATTCAAGAAGAAAATTTGAAATATATAAAATGAGGGCATTTGGTGATCTTTGAGGGCTTTTACAGCTCTAGGATTCTATTAGGTTATTAATAATTTATTTCCAGAGGATACATTCTGATTAAGAAGTTTTCTGTGCTTGATTTAGGTTATACTTAATTAAGAATATAAATAACTAAATAATATTTAAATAGATAAAACTTATGCTATTTGTCACTTTTCCTTGAAGCATATTTATAATGATCACTTAATGTTCAAAGTAAGCCTCAAAAAGGACTTGATAACTGCCAAATATTACCACCAAACTATAGACTAATCAATTAGACCACTAGTATTTGAATTTTTTTTCTTTTACTATATAAAACTAAGAAACGTAGGACTGAATCAAAGTGAATGGGACCTTTGGATAAAATATTGGTAAGAAGTTTGCACTTACTGTCTGCTTTTGAATGTTCAGATATTTAAGAGGTACCATCATATACCAGGAACAAAAGGTTGGGAGTCAGGAATCAGGGAATGAGTCCCAGCCCATCACTGTCTCACTTTGTGATTGCAGGTCATGCTTTGCTCTTAAATTTTCCCGTCTTTAGCATGTAGTAGATTATTTCTGACTCTTAACTTACCCAGGGATGTTTTGTGAAATAATAAAGATAACCACTGTCAGTTATTTTGTGCTGCTCAGTAAAGATTCTACACAAATTAATTGTAGCAGTAGAGTGGTTATTTCATGATTTAAGACAGTTTTTCAAAATGAGAGAACTACCCAGCTTAGGTCATTTGGAATTTCTGTTTATTATTTCTTTTAGGCCAGCAAAAAGTGTTATATGTTAGGTAGAACAGTGCTAAAAACTTACATGAAAGCAAAGGTTTGTAAGTTGTAGGAGCCAGTCCATCGTGGATCTAGTTCTTTCCAACTCTAATGTTTTTAGTCATCTGCTTTTATAAAAGTGAGTGGTCTACCTTTTAGTTTTTTTTTTCTAAGGTATATTTTTATTTTTATGTTTATTCAAATATTCTCTATGAGTTCTGTCATCTTGATAAATGTTGGAATAGAAAGTCATATGTAAAATTTGCCACTTTATTTGAATTCTAACACTATAATGTAAGCCTGTTAGATTCTCATTCTAAATTCCACTTCTCACCTTCTTGTGATTGGTTGCTGTTTGTTAGGAAAACATGTAACAGATTCTTACCCTTTGTGAAAAATCACTGTTGTTCTTTTTGTTGATGCGGAACAGCAGTAATTTTTTCTCTTTAAAGGAAAAACAATTTAGACAAAGGATATACTTGAGAAAAGAGTTTAAGGAAATTTACTGTTTTCTCAGTGTACTTCTTTTCAAAATGATGTCACCCCAAGTGTTATAATTCTTTCAAAGCTTAGCATCCAACTGGTGAACAAAACTAACACTTGATTGCCTCAAGTTCAGCAGTGTTTGCTGTATATTTTCTACATCTGTGGACTATTCTGTTAAGATGTAAAAACTATTGAAGATTTCAATTTTTAAACTATGTATTTCACTAAGTATTTATAAACACATACGAAACTTGTTCTAAGTATAACCTGTGCTGAAATGAACTGTTCATGTTTATGCCTCAGTAGGTAAATTGCTCTGGAGTGCTTCAGACCAGCCTCAGCTGAAGCAAAGCATTTTGAATTGATATTGCAAGGAAAAGTTTGTTTCCTTATTCAACAGTTACATATGAATTTAAAAAGATTACTTGTGTTTGGTTAGTTCTAAATTTAAATTCGTTACACTACTTATACTAGTAGAATGTTTTCTATCTGCAGATTTGAGAGTTGGTCTTGGAATATGGCTTTTCAGATTAAAAAAAGGTTACTTTTAAAATTCCTCTTAAACTTTATAATTCAAATCAGTCAAGTAACCAAGAAGAGAAATTAGAGAGGATACCATTGACTTGCCTTGTATCTGTTGTTTTTTCTTTCCTTGTCTGCAAAGGTAAACTGAATTGCAGCTTTGTACTTAGAAGTAAATTACTATTAAAATAAAGACAGTTTAATAGTATTTTAGAAAATTTGGAAAATGGAAAGATGGGAATGAACTATAAAAGACAGAATTTGAGCTGAGTCTTGAAGAATACATAGTTCTTGATGTATTCCAGACTTCCCCTTAGACATTTTTTATTCTTTGTGACTGTTGCGTGTTATATGACTGCTTAGGTCATCCTCCCTCAGGGGGAATAGTTGGAGGTTTATTCTCCAACTACTATGTAAGCACGATCTTAATATTTGCCCTTGGATGAGTCACATCACTCTGCTTTGCCTTAATTTCTCCATCTGTAAAATGATAATGGCTATACACTTTTAGATTTATTGAGTTCAGTGGAGGCAAACCTTTAAAGTACAGAAATGGCTTTCACTGTGAATGAATTTAAGATAGAAGATAGCATTACCACAATAGTGCATTTTTCTACGTTTAACACATATGTTAACCACATTTTTGGGGGGGCACAAAAACAAGGATTTGTCATACAAGATCATTTGAGTGGCTTGTACGTGTTCTGGCTGGCAATAATCCTAACCCTTGTACTCAGCATCTGGTTTATTCATGAGATCCCCTATAATTAACCAGTAGTACTTCTCCGTCTTGTCTTTTAGGAAGATTTATGGTATACCTCAGGTGGTGTCAGATAGCAGGCAGAAGACAGATAGTAACTAGTTCTATTTATTTAGAAAAAAATTCTGTCTCCTTGACACCAATATTGTTAAATAAGATATGATTTCTAAAAAGCCATTTTCCGTGTTTATTTGACATGATCGGATGATTGGCAGCGCTACTATCTGAACAACCTAAGATGTTTAAGTTTCTTAGGTGTGGTTTTAGAGTCTTAGGAAAGCTGGGAAGGGCCTGAACTTTAGAGGGGACAGGCTTATGGTGTGTCCTGGAGTGTTATACAAGGAAGAATTATTAGGGCCAGGTGCCTTTCATGTCTATATCTGCCAGAGTAAAAAATGCAGAGGCAAGAGTTTGTCTCAGTAATAGTTTCATACATTATCTACACAGAGAAAAGTGACTTTTTAATACTGGCAAGAATTCAAATACTTTGTATGTAATCAATATCAAAAGAGAGTAAGTTTGTTTTTGATTGGTTATCAAGTTGATATACAGTCCTATTGCTGTGGTCTGCTTAACCTGTAATTATCAGAGAAATCTTGTCAAACAAGATTTTCTGAAATGAAGCCTGTTAATTATATCAGATCCTTTGGTTTTATGTGGAACTATTATCATGTCATGAATTGGGAGCTGTTTGAACAAAATACTCATTTGGAAAACTCTTTATCTCAAATTTTGCTTAAAACCCATGACATCTAATGGAAAGGGCATGGTGAGAGGCAACACTGAATTTCTAAGCTGAACTCTTTTCCTAAACATCCCTCAGTGATCGTTCTCTTGTATGAGTAGATGCCAACCAGGGTAGGGATTGGTTAGTTTTAGGACATCTTATCTAAACATTCTTCTAGGGGCAGGTCTATGCTGGTTAGCCATGTAGAAATCAAAATTATCAACACAGTGATGACAATGTAACTAGCCATATCTATCAGCAACTTATAATCAGCCATAACTAAGGCTGCTGAAAGGTACACCCTAGTAAAAATTCTGGTTCTACTTTTGACTTTCATTAATAACCCTAAGGATTTTGGACTAAAGTCTGTAACTGAGCTTGAATTCAACCTGGAATCTGCTTTGGACTTGTAGATAGATAGTGTGCAACGTTAGGAAATTAGGACAAAATAAAATTTACTTTACAGCTAGGCTAAATTGTGATAAAATGAGAAGTTGGCAGCAAGAAGTTTTAGTGAATAGGACCCTCAAAGGAAACTTCAACAAGTGTTTGCTGCCATCAGACTTAAAACACACACACAAAAACATCGTTTAAACTGTTAAAGTGGATTTTATGTAAATTGTTCATGATAAACATTTGCATTATATATTCCTATTCCTTTGTACTTCCTATTTGATGAAGTTTTCAAACTGTGGTTTGCTGGAGGGGAAAAAGAAAACCCAAATGCAAACCACATAGGACAAATTGAATTACAAACCTGGTGTGGTCCTTAACTCAATTACATCTAATTTGTGTTATTTTAGCCATCCTGGGTGGCAGCTGTTCTGAGTAAATGCCCACAAATATTTTCAATGTAAGAATTTGTCCTGATTACAGCTCTTTAAGATCAGTAGTAGCCTATTTATATTTTAAGTGGCAAAGTTTTAGATTAATTTGGTGTATCAGCACCATTTTAAAAATTGAACATTTAGTTGTTTCACAAATAGACATTTAAAAAGCAAGCATCCAATGTTTATTTTAAATGTTAATTTCTTATGTTTCTTCTAAACATAGCCACTTAATTACTTTATTCAGGCAATTATCAACTTGCCTACACAGGGAATATGGAATTTTAGATTCAAATAAATATTTTGACATTCCAAGTAAAAATTTGAGATGATCTGGGAAGAAAAACATGAAAGAATATGAGTTCAGGATTGTTCGGTTAAATATAATTGAAATAGAGGTTGGTGTTACAACTAAGTGAGGATTGAATATTAAATACAGAAGAAACGAAGACCTTGAAACTCATGAAAGTCTTGCGGAAGGACCTTGACTGGTGTTCTAAGGTAGACAAATGGGATCAGGCTAAATTTTAGGGAATTACAATGAAGAGATACTATCCAGCAGAGACAGAAATGAAAGAAAACTCCTAATACTTCAAAAATGATAGATGGTACATGAATATGTTTAGAAAGCCATTGTTTTCCTACTAAATTCAGTAACTTTCAGTTAGCAACTGAATATCTTTTATGGACTAGATATTGATCTATGTACTGAGACTTCAAAGATGAATAAACTAAAGGTTCCTACTTTGGAGGAACTTATACCGTAGTTAGAATGGGGAACATGTAAATAATTTATAGCACCATATGGTAGGTGATATGATAAAGGTTTGAATAAATTCAAAGCTTTTTCTTTTGTTATAAGGAGGGTATAGGCCTAAAGTTAGGGTATTAGATCAAAACAGAAGTGAATTTTTTGTTTGAACTTACTATAGTACATGAGACTTATACTTCACTAGATATTTAATCAGTTAATGGTTGACCCATAGACTTAGGAATATAAATTGTTTAAATTTGAGGTGTTTATCAGTTGTGTACACTTTTTCCCTACTCATTCTCTTTTTAAGGAAAAAACAATTTGGTAATCAATTATGATTGTATTTTCTTGTATATCTCTTGTAATTTTTAATTAGTTGTGAACTTTATCAATTTTAATAACATTTTTAAAAATGTTCCTCATCCTATATTCCTCTTTTATATCTGATACTGACTACCAATCTACTATTTATTTTTGAAACTTTTTTATTTTTGGTCTTCAGTGGTAGTGTGCTTTTTTTGATTTCTCTCCTGCTTTTGGAGATTTGGTATCTCCTTTGCTGGCTTCACATCTGTATTAGTTATCAATTGCCATAACAAATTACCCTAAAACTTAGCAGCTTTAAACAATGAACGTTTATTACCTAATGGTTTCTGTGGGCTAGTAATATCATATCTGTCTTATTCACATGTGAATGATGAACATTCAGGCATCCAATAAATATTATTGAATGGTGCACAAATGAATGCTGTTATTCAAGGTGAGGTTCTTACCACTTAGCACCTAAAGGGCTCCACCATCTTCTTTGCTGGCTTCCAATCCTTACCCCCATACTGTTTGTAAAACCACCCTTTCAAAAGAAATTTATGTTGCTGCTTCCCTTATTAATAACCAGTTGTGACTCTCATTGACCTAATCAAATTTCTGTTGGTCTCCTTGGCATTCAAAGCCTTCCATAAACCTGCCTCATCATATTTATTCAACCATAAACCTTAACAGATATACCTATTTTACTTAAACTGGTTGTTTACACTTTAGACCTGTTAAAAGACAATCCTTAACCAAATTAAATTTAACAGAGTTTAATTGAGTAAATTGGGCAGCTTCTTGAACCAGAGTAGTCTCAGAGAAACTCCATTGCAGCCACATGCTGGAAGATTTATGGACAGAAAAAGGAAAGCGACGTACAGAAAACAGAATAGAGGTACAGAAACAGCTGGATTGGTTACAGCTCCGCATTTGCCTTATTTGAACGTAGTTTGAACAGTTGGCCCCCTTGGCCAAGACTCAGTGATTGTCACAAGAGCAGGTTACAGTCTGTTTACACATCCTTTTATAGTTCATACTGTATAGAGAAACCTTTAGGCTGAACTTAAAATATGTAAGGAGGAAGCTTTAGGGTAAACTTGATTTAACAGACCAAACCTTATCCCCATCCCTAATCCCATGTTCAGTTTTACTTTCTTACCTTTATTAATGCTTTATTCTGTCATCTGTAATGCTTATATTTCTTGCTTTTTCAAATCTTACTGATTCTTGTTCTCCACTCAAATCTCTTTATGTTCCTTCCACCTCTTTCATAAACCCAGTTTGGACTTTCTGGCCCACTCCAGTTGTTTTTGTTTTTGCTTGTTTTTTTTTTTTTTTTTTTTGGTGGTTGTTTGTGTTTTGAGACAAGGTCTCACTCTGCTGCCCAGGCTGGAGTGCAGTGGTGTGATTATGGCTCACTGCAGCCTGGACCTCCTGGGCTCAAGCAATCCTCCTGCCTCAGCCTTCTGAGTAGCTGGAACCACAGATGCATGCCACCTTGCCCAGATAATTTTTAAAAATTTTTGTAGTGATGTGATCTGCCTATGTTGTCCAGGCTGGTCTTGAGCTCCTGGGCTCAAGCGATCCTCCCATGTTCCTCCCAATGTACTGGAATTACAGGTGTGAGCCACTCCACTTGGCTCAACTCTAGTTTTTAATCTTTGAATTCTCATTGCATTAACACTCAGTACCAAACAGTGCCTTTCTTTATTTTTAATTAGTTTAAGTGGATGAATATATCTTTCCAACTAGAAGTCCAGTTTTCTGATAGTAAATTCCTTTTATCCTTTTACTTCTCGCATCTTTATTATAGTGTGCTGTGAGTGTATGCTGGTTGATTGAAAAACTAGAAATCTTGATTCAGCTGTAAAAAATCCTTTCGAGTGAATTTTAACTGCCAGAGACATTCATGAGGATGAGCTGGGACTGCAGGACAGTTTGGAACTACATTTTATTATTTTCCTGAAGAAACATTGCTGTATGAAGAGATTAACTTTAAAAAGTTCCCTTTGGCCAACTATCAGAATTGGCTTTTAGCCTTGAACTATCAAAGCAAAACTTTCAGTGTTGCCTAGAGCAGAACAGGTATTAAGTAGCAAGCAATTCAAGGTCTCTGATCCCTAGCCTACTTCAGCTATGAGCCTGGCCAAGCCCTTTGGCAAAGATAAGTTGAATATGGAATTTACTTTTATCTTCTCCCTCTTGGAAGTTTTATGGATTTGATTCACAAAGAAAGGGCAATAATTGAAATTTTGTGTTAGCTTCTTCTTCTTATTCACCAAGAAAAGTTAAAGTCAGGTAATGATATCAATCAAAATATAAGTACACATACTGCCTAAAAATAACATTGTGGTTAATTGTGTTCCATAATATTCTTGGCATACTTTGTACAAGCCCTGGAGAACAAAGCCTGAGAGCCCATGGGAAATAAAGCTCCAGTTCTTTCGGCCACTTTAAATTTAGTTCTGTGATCTTGATAAGATACCATTGTATTTACATTGTTAGTTTCTACCAACATTCCCTTGTGTCTTCTTTTATGGCTTTTTCTATTTCTGTGCCTTTTTGTTCCTCTTCCTTATTTTCCGCCTAAAGCCATAGGTAGAATGTTTGGTCATAGAATTTAATAAGAGGAGTATTTGACTTTTCCTTATAGCAATGTCAAATTTCATTCAGTTTGTGTTTTAGGATGATTTATAATATCATTCTATGATTTGGGCTATTATTTGCACATTTTTGGCTTTCCTGTGGCTAAATTACTGGTGTTTATACAAAAAAGATTTTTTCTTTTTATTTATGCATGAAGGGGTTTCAGACAAGATTCCTGTCTTTAGTACTGGAATATTTGAATTAGAGAAATTAAGAAAGTGAAAAAGGCGAAAGTTCTTGATTCTTACCTTTTATCCTTACAGGTAATGACTTATAAATATATTTCTTTGGGAAAATAAAGAGTGTCAATTGACTATCACCTCAGTTAATCCCTCCAGCCTCTGCATTTTTTCCTCTAGATGACCTGTAAGGTCCTGCTCCTTAAAGCCAATGTGGTGATGTTAGTTTTGTTGCATCTTTTGGTTTTCTTCTTTACTCGTCCCACACTTCCCATACATATCCCATTTCCCTTCCATGGTGTGTTTAAACGTAAAAGAAGTAAAGAAGTGGGAGGAGAGACAGTGTGAAGGAGGTGCAGAAGCAGACATGAAAAAGTGTCAGGAAGAAGTCTGAGGGTAGCCCTTAAAAGACTATTGCTTTCTGTGGCCACTGCCCTATTCTACTTTGTTCCTGTTGCCACTACTTTAATATTTCTAAAAGGAGTTTAAAATAGAAATGAAATCCATTTGAATTTCGGTCTTTAACACTCAAATATAAGTGCTTTTCTGAAAATCTACAATGATGTTTTTAAGACACCTTCTTTGATCACCCTGTATTTTATGCAAAGCTGAGCATTTCCTTCTTGAAAAAAGGAAAAGACTTATTGAATACAACTTTTGCCACATGAAACTGTCTAATCAGCCTCATTTGAAAGTGCACATTTCATTTGATGACATTTGCAAATTGTTCCTTCCCCCCACCACCAGAACTTGCAATGTGAAAATGCTTCCATATGCTAAAAGCTAGTCTACTAATTTTACTGAAGGAGAAAAAAAGAGAGTATGGCTAGCCATTTTCTAAACATGAAGCTACAGTGTGGGCAGATTTGGCAATGGGAGTCCCTCAGAGTTCACTGTAAACAACTCTGCAACCCCCAGGCCTCACTACTGTTCAAGATGAATGTAGAAAAGTTGTTTTTGCCCCACAAAAGTAAATTTTTAAAAATACAATTGTAATGTGCGTATGGTTTTAAAATATCTAAACGCAGTTAAAATATAGTATTAAACTCTGATTTCTAATAGATTTGAACGTTTTAAGTGAAGAAATACTTTTGCTTTCAGATTCTTTGTGTATCTCAAGACATTTTAATAGCCACTACTCTGAGTGATGGGCCCCCAACCCCTAATGCGTGGATTATAGCAGTAGTTTTCTCCCTGATTTTCCTAATATTAGTCAGTCTCCCTTTTAACACTGTGCTACTTGGTGCTACTAGGATAATCTTTCTTAAATAACATTATGCCTTTTCCTGTCAACTGATCTCATTTACACTGATCTCACCAATGTTTCTCCTAAATCTGATTTATAATTTTCTTTAAGGAGTCTTCGTGGTAATCCCATCTGGCCCCATTTTTCCACAGTACTTTTGAACCAAGCTTCTACTGTTATTATTTTCATGTTGATTTATTAAAGTTTTTTAAAAAATTGTATTAAGTCTGTTCTTTTTTTCCCAAGTAGATATCAGTGTGATAGAAACACTATCTTCTGTTTCTTTTGACTGGAGTCTTTTATACTTCTGAGTACATAATAGATGTTAAATATGTACTCTGTTAATACATATTAGCAAGTTTAAAATGGTGGCTGTTTAAGTCACATAAATTATCAAACAAAAGAGCTAAGTGATGGTACCTGCACAATGCTTAATATATAGTAGAGATGATAAAATAAATTCTACTGAAGTCTGTACTTTGTGTTTTTAAAAGATTTATTGCTTAGCTTTTATAATTAATGGTTTTGTCTTTGAAATAGAGAAACAGGTCTGGGGTTTATGCAGTTATAAATAAAAATTCCTTAATTTTGTTTCTATTACTATGGCATCTTATGCCAAAAAAATATTGTAAAGAGGAAGAAGTGGCCAGGCGTGGTGGCTAATGCCTGTAATACCAGTACTTTGGGAGGCCGAGGCAGGTGGATCACCTGAGGTCAGGAGTTTGAGACCAGCCTTACCAACATGGCGAAACCCCATCTCTACTAAAAGTACAAAAATTGGCTGGGTGTGGTGGCGGGGCGCCTATAATCCCAGTTATGGGAAGGCTGAGGCAGGAGAATCTCTTGGACCCTGGAGGTGGAGGTTGCAGTGAACCGAAATTGTGCCATTGCCCTCCATTCTGGGCAACAGGAACGAAACTCCGTCTCAAAAGAAAAAAAAAAATACAAAAAAAAAAAAAAAAAAAGAAGAAAAAGTTAGAGGACTAAAATTACCTGATTTTAAGACTTACAAAGCTAGAACAATCAAGGCAGGGTATTGGCATAAAGATAGAGAAACTGATCAGTGGGAAAGAACAGAGAGTCCAGAAACAGATTCATACGTACATGGGCAACTGAGTTTTCACAAAGGTATAAAGGCAATTCATGGGTGAAGGGCCAAACTTTTTAACAGGTGGTGCTAAATTGGATATTCATGTGAAAAAATTATTTATATCACATACCATATAAAAACTAACTAAAAACAGATAATAGACTAAAATGTAAAGCCTAAAACTATGAAACTCCTTAAGGAACACATAGGGAGAAAATCTTCATTATCTTGAGATAGGAAAATATTTCTTCTATATGCCTCTGAAAGCACAACCCATAAAAGAACAAACTGGTAAGTTGAACATTATCAAAATTTAAAATTTCTGCTCTTGAAAAGAGAATGAGAAGGCAAGCCACAGATTTGTGGAGATGATATTTGCAAAACATATTATGATAAAGGACTTATATTCAAAATATATAAGGAACTCTCAAAATACAGTAAAAAATCAAACAACCCAACAACAACAAAAAATAGACATCAGACCTAGCATGGTGGATTACACCTGTGATCCCAGCACTTTGGGAAGTTGAGGTGAGAGGGTTGCCTGAGCCCAGAAGTTTGAGACCATAAGCACATGAAAAGCTCAATGTCATTAATTGTTAGGAAAATGAAAAGTATACTGCAATACCACACCAAATATTACTTCTTATTCTATAAATAGGTACAGTTATTATGTGTCAACTAAAAATAAAAGGAAAAAAATAAAATTAAGAAGACTGATCATATGAAATGTTGGTGAATATGTGGAGGAGCTAGCTCTTATACCCTGTGGGTGGGAATGTAAAATGGTACAACCACTTTAAAAAATAGTTTGGCAGCTTCTTAAAGTGTTAACCATATACCCACCATATTCTTCAGCCATTTCAGCTAGCTTTTTACCCAAGCTTGTACATAAATGTCATAGCAGCCTTATTTATAATAGCCAAAAGTGAAGTCACCCACATGTCCATCAACAAGTGAATGGATAAACAAACTATAGTATATCCATATAATGGAATACTATTTACAATAAAAATGAATTAATTATTCGTACATGTAACAACATGGATGGCACTTAAAATAATCAGGGTGAGAGGAATAAGTCAGTCAAAAAAGATTGCATGCTGTTTGATTTCACTTGTATAATTCTGAAAAATGAAAAAGAATTCATACTGATAGCAGATGAGTAGTTACTTAGAGATGGGGAGCAGAGGAGGAGAAAGGAATTATAAAGAGGCACAAGGAAACTTTAGGAGGTTAAAGAGGTTTTTACTATCTTAACTGTGATGATAGTTTTGCAGATATATACATAATTCAAAGGTTATCTAATTGTACACTTTATTTATTTATTTATTTATTTATTTATTTATTTATTTATTTTTGAGATGGAGTCTCGCACTGTCACCCAGGCTATAATGCAGTGGCGCAGTCTCGGTTCACTGCAGCCTCTGCTTCCCAGGTTCCAGCAATTCTCCTGCCTCAGCCTCCCAAGTAGCTGGGATTACAGGTATGTACCACTGTGCCTGGCTAAGTTTTATATTTTCAGTAGAGTTGGGGTTTCACCATGTTGGCCAGGCTGGTCTTGAACTCCTGACCTCAGGTGATCTGCCTGCCTTGGCTTCCAAAAAGTGCTGGTATTACAGGCATGAGCCACCATGCCTGGCCCCAATTGTACACTTTAAATATGTGCAGCTTTTTATAACTTAACAAAATTATACCTCAATTTAAAAAAAGAAAAATTGTAAAGAGGTGTTAAACATGCAGTTCACCATCAAAAGCAGTATTATTTAACATATGCACTAGCGTATTATAAGTATAATAAATGTAAATATAATTTATGTATTTATAAACATAAATATAACAATGAACATATACATTATTGAAGAGTCCCATATGTCACCTTCCATCTTGGGTTGTATAGAGTTACTAAAATTTTATCAAAGGAGAAGACCATTTCATAAAGGAAATTATTACACCTTGACCATCCGATACTTCAGTCTTTCATATTGCATAGAGGTTCTGTATCAGCTACAATAGTCATTTTTAAAAAATAACAGCAATCTTCGTTTTTTAAAAAACTATCATAGACCATCTCGATCTTTGTCAATATTTTCCTTCTTTCACTTTCTTGATAAAGTCCCATATTTTGCTTCTGCTTCTGTTTTTTTTGTTTGTTTGTTTTAAACCAAATGATTACTAAACAGGGAGTGGAGGTCCAGGTGTGGTGGCTTATGCTTTTAATCCCAGCTCTTTGGGAGGCTGAGGCAAGGAGGATCACTTGAGCCCAGGAGTTTGAGACCAGCCCAGGCAACATAGTGAGATACCATATCTACAAAAATTTTAAAAATTAACCAGGCATGGTGGCATGAGCCTATAGTCTCAGCACTTTGGAGGCACAGGTGAGAATTGCTTGAGGCCAGAAATTTGAGGTTGCAGTGAGCTATTACCACATCACTGCACTCTAGCCTGGGTGATAGAGGGAGAGAGGCCCTGTCTCTTAATCTGTAAAAACTGTCTAATACTATTGCTACTGTATTGGTTAAGTGACTCATTTACATCATAATTTGGGAAAGGAAATTCTTGGATTTTATCACAATTGAGGACTCAGAACCAAGTGATATAATGGTTAAAATAAAACCCTCAGCCAACTAGAGGGTTAGAATTTTATTGATATTTAATGTATTGTACTTAATTTATCTATTATGTAAGTAAGTTCAAATCTCATTGGTCTCTTTATATAAAAAGGAAAAAAAGGAAAAAGAACAAAAAAGATAAGGCCCCATATTTTGCTGCTTCTGTTTTGCTGCTATTGACATAAGAAGGCCTATGTAGTCCTATGGAGGCCTTCTTATGTCAATATCAGTCTGAGTAAAAGCAAATAATGAATTTATGCTGAGGTACGAAGATACCATTTGGACAGCTTTATATTAACATGTAACAGTGTACAAAAGTTATACAAATTTATTAGCATTTTCTCACTGCAAAATATTAACAAATTAGGAAATAGCAGACACTAGAGATGGTTTTTACTATATATAAGTATGTTTAAGAGATACTTAAACTGAAGAGGTAATAGTCTAGTTTTTTGTTTTTTTGTTTTTTTTTTTTCCCTCATTTGTAGCAACAGGCACATCAACCATTTGATATTTTTATATTTTGGGAGAAAGTTGTGACTACCTGGCAGTTTGGATTTGAAATAACAATGGCAAATAAATGGCCTGTGCTGAGAATTGTTAGGTATATCTCTTTATGGAAAACTACTTTGGTGATGTAAAACCACCCAGGTCTATAGTTATATAATTTAGGCAAGTAGAAAAATCAGATAGGGAGACAGGGCTGGTTCTTTTTCTTTTTCTTTTTTGACAGCTTCTTGCTCTGTTGCCAGGCTGGAGTGCAGTGGTGTAATCTTGGCTCACTGCAACCTCTGCCTCCTGGGTTCAAGTGGTTCTCCTGCCTCAGCCACCCGAGTAGCTGGGACTACAGGTGCGCACCACCACACCCAGCTAATATTTGTATTGTTAGTAGAGACGGGGGTTTCACCATCTTGACCAGGCTGGTTTCAATCTCTTGACCTCATGATCTGCCCGCCTTTGCCTCCCAAAGTGCTGGGATTACAGGTGTGAGCCACCACGCCCGGCTAGGGCTGGGTTTTTATTAAAGATTTAGTTTGGTTCTTAGAAGTTATGTCAATTTCTGATGAGTAATCTAGTAATCACTTAATCCATCTTTCTGAATTAATTCTGCAAAACACTGCCACATACTGATTATCATAAACATTTTTGGTTTCAAGACACTTTCTTATTTTAACCCTCCTAACCCTTCAAAGATTCCTCATTACTTATGGTTTAAGTCATTCCTCGTTGGTTTTTATATTCAAGACCTTTCACAGTTGATCACTGAGCTATCCTTTAATCCTCTGTGTCACTGCTTTTCAGTGTGAATTGCCAAAGTTTCTATGATTTTTCTGTTTATTTGCCTTTTGTTCATCTGCGTTCAATCTGGACTGTCTGACTTTCTCTCATCTCTACCTACTCTTCTAAGCCCTAGAATGCTTCAGGTACCACATAAACCACATCAGCATAAAACCTTCCATGACATTCTATTCATACATGTTATAAATGCCTCTTTTGTGTTGAGCTGTCAGTGATCACCAAGGTAAGGCTAGGAGGAAAGGATGCTCCATGGTACTCCACTCTGATGCAAGAGGAAAAATTATAAATTTACAAATATTTTTATCTCATCCTATATACATTTTACTTTTTGTGTACATCTTATAATGTACACAATAAATTGATACCCAAATAGAAAGCGTAAACGAATTAAAATACATATGTTGAGGGAGTGCATGCCCAAAATGTTTTATGATGGGGTACAGAACAAAAAGTTAAGAAACCACCGATCTAATTGTCAGGTCTGTTTCCACATTTGTAAAGTTAGGTCGAGGATTGGACTAGATAATTTCCAAGGTCTTTTTTAAGCTTAAATGTTCATGGAGTTAAAAAAATTATTTTGAACAATTTTAAGTGTACAGAAAAGTTGCCAGTATAGTACAGTCAGCTCCCATAAGCCATTCATATGGTTTTATCCACTGTTAACATTTTGCCATATTTCCTCCTTGTCTTCTAATACACATGTATACATATTGCTATATGTATACTTTGTTCTGAACCATTTGCTAGTAAATTGCAGCGGTTGCAACTCTTTAAGCTAAATAGTTTAGTATGTGTCCCTTAAGAACAAAGACATTCTCGAGGGTGGAGCAAGATGGCCGAATAGGAACAGCTCCAGTCTCCAACTCCCAGCGCGAGCGACACAGAAGACCAGTGATTTCTGCATTTTCAACTGAGGTACTGGGTTCATCTCACTGGGGAGTGCCAGACGATCGGTGCTGGTCAGCTGCTGCAGCCCGACCAGCGAGAGCTGAAGTAGGGCGAGGCATTGCCTCACCTGGGAAGCGCAAGGGGGAAGGGAATCCCTTTTCCTAGCCAGGGGAACTGAGACACACAACACCTGGAAAATTGGGTAACTCCCACCCCAATACTGCGCTTTAAGCAAACAGGCACACCAGGAGATCATATCCCACACCTGACCGGGAGGGTCCCACACCCACGGAGCCTCCCTCATTGCTAGCACAGCAGTCTGTGATCTACCGGCAAGGCAGCAGCGAGGCTGGGGGAGGGGCGCCCACCATTGCTGAGGCTTAAGTAGGTAAACAAAGCTGCTGGGAAGCTCGAACTGGGTGGAGCTCACAGCAGCTCAAGGAAACCTGCCTGTCTCTGTAGACTCCACCTCTGGGGACAGGGCAATAACAAACGCAGCCGAAACCTCTGCAGACGCAAACGACTCTGTCTGACAGCTTTGAAGAGAGCAGTGGATCTCCCAACACGGAGGTTGAGATCTGAGAAGGGACAGACTCCCTGCTCAAGTGGGTCCCTGACCCCTGAGTAGCCTAACTGGGAGACATCCCCCACTAGGGGCAGTCTGACACCCCACACCTCACAGGGTGGAGTACACCCCTGAGAGGAAGCTTCCAAAGCAAGAATCAGACAGGTACACTCGCTGTTCAGAAATATTCTATCTTCTGCAGCCTCTGCTGCTGATACCCAGGCAAACAGGGTCTGGAGTGGACCTCAAGCAATCTCCAACAGACCTACAGCTGAGGGTCCTGACTGTTAGAAGGAAAACTATCAAACAGGAAGGACACCTACACCAAAACCCCATCAGTACATCACCATCATCAAAGACCAGAGGCAGATAAAACCACAAAGATGGGGAAAAAGCAGGGCAGAAAAGCTGGAAATTCAAAAAATAAGAGCGCATCTCCCCCGGCAAAGGAGCGCAGCTCATCGCCAGCAACGGATCAAAGCTGGAGGGAGAATGACTTTGACGAGATGAGAGAAGAAGGCTTCAGTCCATCAAATTTCTCAGAGCTAAAGGAGGAATTACGTACCCAGCGCAAAGAAACTAAAAATCTTGAAAAAAAAAGTGGAAGAATTGATGGCTAGAGTAATTAATGCAGAGAAGGTCATAAAGGAAATGAAAGAGATGAAAACCATGACACGAGAAATACGTGACAAATGCACAAGCTTCAGTAACCGACTCGATCAACTGGAAGAAAGAGTATCTGCGATTGAGGATCAAATGAATGAAATGAAGTGAGAAGAGAAACCAAAAGAAAAAAGAAGAAAAAGAAATGAACAAAGCCTGCAAGAAGTATGGGATTATGTAAAAAGACCAAATCTGCGTCTGATTGGGGTGCCTGAAAGTGAGGGGGAAAATGGAACCAAGTTGGAAAACACTCTTCAGGATATCATCCAGGAGAACTTCCCCAACCTAGTAGGGCAGGCCAACATTCAAATCCAGGAAATACAGAGAACGCCACAAAGATACTCCTCGAGAAGAGCAACTCCAAGACACATAATTGCCAGATTCACCAAAGTTGGAATGAAGGAAAAAATCTTAAGGGCAGCCAGAGAGAAAGGTCGGGTTACCCACAAAGGGAAGCCCATCAGACTAACAGCAGATCTCTCGGCAGAAACTCTCCAAGCCAGAAGAGAGTGGGGGCCAATATTCAACATTCTTAAAGAAAAGAATTTTCAACCCAGAATTTCATATCCAGCCAAACTAAGTTTCATAAGTGAAGGAGAAATAAAATCCTTTACAGATAAGCAAATGCTTAGAGATTTTGTCACCACTAGGCCTGCCTTACAAGAGACTCTGAAGGAAGCACTCAACATGGAAAGGAACAACCGGTACCAGCCATTGCAAAAACATGCCAAAATGTAAAGACCATCGAGGCTAGGAAGAAACTGCATCAACTAACGAGCAAAATAACCAGTTAATATCATAATGGCAGGATCAAGTTCACACATAACAATCTTAACCTTAAATGTAAATGGACTAAATGCTCCAATTAAAAGACACAGACTGGCAAACTGGATAAAAAGTCAAGACCCATCAGTCTGCTGTATTCAGGAGACCCATCTCACATGCAGAGACATACATAGGCTCAAAATAAAGGGATGGAGGAAGATTTACCAAGCAAATGGAGAACAAAAAAAAGCGGGGGTTGCAATACTAGTCTTTGATAAAACAGACTTTAAACCATCAAAGATCAAAAGAGACAAAGAAGGCCATTACATAATGGTAAAGGGATCAATTCAACAGGAAGAGCTAACTATCCTAAATATATATGCACCCAATACAGGAGCACCCAGATTCATAAAGCAAGTCCTTAGAAACTTACAAAGAGACTTAGACTCCCATACAATAATAATGGGAGACTTCAACACTCCACTGTCAACATTAGACAGATCAACGAGACAGAAAGTTAACAAGGATATCCAGGAATTGAACTCATCTCTGCAGCAAGCAGACCTAATAGACATCTGTAGAACTCTCCACCCCAAATCAACAGAATATACATTCTTCTCAGCACCACATCGTACTTACTCCAAAATCGACCACATAATTGGAAGTAAAGCACTCCTCAGCAAATGTACAAGAACAGAAATTATAACAAACTGTCTCTCAGACCACAGTGCAATCAAACTAGAACTCAGGACTAAGAAACTCAATCAAAACCGCTCAACTACATGGAAACTGAACAACCTGCTCCTGAATGACTACTGGGTACATAACGAAATGAAGGCAGAAATAAAGATGTTCTTTGAAACCAATGAGAACAAAGATACAACATACCAGAATCTCTGGGACACATTTAAAGCAGTGTGTAGAGGGAAATTTATAGCACTAAATGCCCACAAGAGAAAGCAGGAAAGATCTAAAATTGACACTCTAACATCGCAATTAAAAGAACTAGAGAAGCAAGAGCAAACACATTCGAAAGCTAGCAGAAGGCAAGAAATAACTAAGATCAGAGCAGAACTGAAGGAGATAGAGACACAAAAAACTCTCCAAAAAATCAATGAATCCAGGAGTTGGTTTTTTGAAAAGATCAACAAAATTGACAGACCGCTAGCAAGACTAATAAAGAAGAAAAGAGAGGAGAATCAAATAGATGCAATTAAAAATGATAAAGGGGATATCACCACCGACCCCACAGAAATACAAACTACCATCAGAGAATACTATAAACACCTCTACGCAAATAAACTGGAAAATCTAGAAGAAATGGATAATTTCCTGGACACTTACACTCTTCCAAGACTAAACCAGGAAGAAGTTGAATCCCTGAATAGACCAATAGCAGGCTCTGAAATTGAGGCAATAATTAATAGCCTACCAATGAAAAAAATCCAGGACCAGATGGATTCACAGCTGAATTCTACCAGAGGTACAAGGAGGAGTTGGTACCATTCCTTCTGAAACTATTCCAATCAATAGAAAAAGAAGGAATCCTCCCTAACTCATTTTATGAGGCCAACATCATCCTGATACCAAAGCCTGGCAGAGACACAACAAAAAAAGAGAATTTTAGACCAATGTCCCTGATGAACATCGATGCAAAAATCCTCAATAAAATACTGGCAAACTGGATTCAGCAACACATCAAAAAGCTTATCCACCATGATCAAGTGGGCTTCATCCCTGGGATGCAAGGCTGGTTCAACATTCGCAAATCAATAAACATAATCCAGCATATAAACAGAACCAAAGACAAGAACCACATGATTATCTCAATAGATGCAGAGAAGGCTTTTGACAAAATTCAACAGCCCTTCATGCTAAAAACGCTCAATAAATTCGGTATTGATGGAACGTACCTCAAAATAATAAGAGCTATTTATGACAAACCCACAGCCAATATCATACTGAATGGGCAAAAACTGGAAAAATTCCCTTTGAAAACTGGCACAAGACAGGGATGCCCTCTCTCACCACTCCTATTCAACATAGTGTTGGAAGTTCTGGCTAGGGCAATTAGGCAAGAGAAGGAAATCAAGGGTATTCAGTTAGGAAAAGAAGAAGTCAAATTGTCCCTGTTTGCAGATGACATGATTGTATATTTAGAAAACCCCATTGTCTCAGCCCAAAATCTCCTTAAGCTGATAAGCAACTTCAGCAAAGTCTCAGGATACAAAATTAATGTGGAAAAATCACAAGCATTCTTATACACCAGTAACAGACAAACAGAGAGCCAAATCAGGAATGAACTTCCATTCACAATTGCTTCAAAGAGAATAAAATACCTAGGAATCCAACTTACAAGGGATGTAAAGGACCTCTTCAAGGAGAACTACAAACCACTGCTCAGTGAAATAAAAGAGGACACAAACAAATGGAAGAACATACGATGCTCATGGATAGGAAGAATCAATATCGTGAAAATGGCCATACTGCCCAAGGTAATTTATAGATTCAGTGCCATCCCCATCAAGCTAGCAATGAGTTTCTTCACAGAATTGGAAAAAACTGCTTTAAAGTTCATATGGAACCAAAAAAGAGCCCGCATCTCCAAGACAATCCTAAGTCAAAAGAACAAAGCTGGAGGCATCACGCTACCTGACTTCAAACTATACTACAAGGCTACAGTAACCAAAACAGCATGGTACTGGTACCAAAACAGAGATATAGACCAATGGAACAGAACAGAGTCCTCAGAAATAATACCACACATCTACAGCCATCTGATCTTTGACAAACCTGAGAGAAACAAGAAATGGGGAAAGGATTCCCTATTTAATAAATGGTGCTGGGAAAATTGGCTAGCCATAAGTAGAAAGCTGAAACTGGATCCTTTCCTTACTCCTTATATGAAAATTAATTCAAGATGGATTAGAGACTTAAATGTTAGACCTAATACCATAAAAATCCTAGAGGAAAACCTAGGTAGTACCATTCAGGACATAGGCATGGGCAAAGACTTCATGTCTAAAACACCAAAAGCAACAGCAGCAAAAGCCAAAATTGACAAATGGGATCTCATTAAACTAAAGAGCTTCTGCACAGCAAAAGAAACTACCATCAGAGTGAACAGGCAACCTACAGAATGGGAGAAAATTTTTGCAATCTACTCATCTGACAAAGGGCTAATATCCAGAACCTACAAAGAACTCAAACAAATTTACAAGAAAAAAACAAACAACCCCATCAAAAAGTGGGCAAAGGATATGAACAGACATTTCTCAAAAGAAGACATTCATACAGCCAACAGACACATGAAAAAATGCTCATCATCACTGGCCATCAGAGAAATGCAAATCAAAACCACAATGAGATACCATCTCACACCAGTTAGAATGGCGATCATTAAAAAGTCAGGAAACAACAGGTGCTGGAGAGGATGTGGAGAAATAGGAACACTTTTACACTGTTGGTGGGATTGTAAACTAGTTCAACCATTATGGAAAACAGTATGGCGATTCCTCAAGGATCTAGAACTAGATGTACCATTTGACCCAGCCATCCCATTACTAGGTATATACCCAAAGGATTATAAATCATGCTGCTATAAAGACACATGCACACGTATGTTTATTGCGGCACTATTCACAATAGCAAAGACTTGGAATCAACCCAAATGTCCATCAGTGACAGACTGGATTAAGAAAATGTGGCACATATACACCATGGAATACTATGCAGCCATCAAAAAGGATGAGTTTGTGTCCTTTGTAGGGACATGGATGCAGCTGGAAACCATCATTCTTAGCAAACTATCACAAGAACAGAAAACCAAACACCGCATGTTCTCACTCATAGGTGGGAACTGAACAATGAGATCACTTGGACTCAGGAAGGGGAACATCACACACTGGGGCCTATCATGGGGAGTGGGGAGGGGGGAGGGATTGCTTTGGGAGTTATACCTGATGTAAATGACGAGTTGATGGGTGCAGCACACCAACATGGCACAAGTATACATATGTAACAAACCTGCACGTTATGCACATGTACCCTACAACTTAAAGTATAATAATAATAAATAAATTAAAAAAAAAAAAAGAACAAAGACATTCTCTTGTAAGATGTTATATAAGAGACTCAGCACAAAAGAGGCATATATAACATGTATGAAGAGAATAACAGTAATTGATGAAGTTCAATATCATGATCTAACGTAGAGTCTACATTCAAATTTTGCCTATTGTCCGTGTATTACCTTTATAGTAGTTTTTTCACTATTCTAAGGATTGGGGGAATAGGAATTTTCTTGCCATGTCTACTTAGTTTCCTTTAATACAGCAGGTTTTTAGCTTTTCCTTGTCTTTTGTGACATGGACAGCTTTGAAAAGTAAAGGCCGAACCAGACTCAGGCCTGGAGTCCTAGCACTTTGGGAAACCAAGGCGGGGTGGATCACTTGAGTTCCAGACCAGCCTGGGCAACATAAGGAAATCCCGTCTCTACAAAAAAAAAAAAAAAAAAATCAAAAATTAGTTAGGTGTAGTGATGCGTCCTTGTAGTCCCAGCTACTTGTTAGGGTGAGGCAGGAGGATGGCTTGAGCTCAGGAGGCGGAGGTTGCAGTGAGCCTAGATCGTGCCGCTGCACTCCAGCCTGGGCAGTAGAGCCAGAACTTGTCTTAAATAAATAAATAAATAAATAAGTAATAACAAATAAATAAAGAAAAGACCCTTAATTTTGTATAATGGCTCATTTGGGTTTTCATAACTGTTTCCATTGTACCTTGATTTTTTTTTTTTTTTTTTGTAGTTTAATTCTGTGTGTATATGTGCATTTGGGTGCACACGGTGTGCACCTATGTGCTATGGTGCTGTGTGTGTATGTTGAGTCCTCTTTTCCAAAATAGATTGTAAATTCCTTATAGACAGAGATGATTTATCTTGGTAATTTTTATTCCCCACACTTCTAAGCACATATAATACTTAGCCTGTGATTCAAATTAAAAATATTCATAAGGCAAAAGTTCTTACATATCCCATGGGTTAAGGAGATGATTTAATACATACAGAGAAGAACATATCAGATTAATTAACTCTCAGTAATTAAGGATGTCAAAGAATACCATGGTAACAATAGAAGCATTATGTTTTATTTTACTGAATCTTGAAGGAAATTGGATACTCCAAAGTATAATATAATATGGATCATGCACTGTGAATAGCGTACTAATTGACATGTGTAATTTCTTTTCATCATTTCTCTGTGGAAACCCTTTGCAATAATGTTTGACCGCTTTTGCAGATACAGAGTCCCAAAATAGTATTTTCATCTGACATGTGTATTTTAGTGGGTAGTTAGCATGAAAGATCTTTGTCTTTTAAAAATATGTTTCTCAAGATTGGAAATATCTTAGGTTGTCAGGAAAAGGTCTCTTATCCTTTTATTATCAAATAAGCATAGCTGTAAGAAAGTGACTCATCCAAAGATTTGTTATGGCTCCTTCTATCTATTATTATTATTATTTTTTTGAGACGGAGTTTCGCTCTGTTGCCCAGGCTGGAGTTCTGTGGCATGATCTTGACTCAGTGCAACCTCTGCCTCCCGGGTTCAAGTGATTCTCATGCCTCGGCCTCCTGAGTAGCTGTGACTACAGGCATGCACCACCATGCCCAGCTAATTTTTGTATTTTTAGTAGAGATGGGATTTCACCATGTTGGCCAGGCTGGTCTCAAACTCCTGACCTCAGGTGATCCAACCCGCCTTGGGCTCCCAATGTGCTGGGATTACAGGTGTGAGCCATCATGCCTGGCCCCCTTCAATCTGTTTTTTATTTTTATGGGTACATAGTCAGTGTATATATTTATGGGGTACATGATATGTTTTGATATAGGCATACAGTGTGTAATAATCACATCATGGAGAATGGGGTATCTATCCCCTCAAGCATTTATCCTTTGTATTACAAACAATACAATTCCACTCTTATTTTGAAATGTACAATTAAGTTATTATTGACTATAGTTACCCTGTTTTGCTATCAAGTAGTAGGTCTTATTCATTTCTAATTATTATTATTTTTGTACCCATTAACCATTTCCACCTCCCACTAAGTCCCCACTACCCTTCCCAGCCTCTGGTAACCACTGTTCTACTCTCTATGTCCATGAGTTCAATTGTTTTGATTTTAATGGTTAGTACAAGTAAGAAGTTTTTTTATTTTAAAGTCATCATCTGAAAAGATACATTGTAGCCTTTAGAGGCTGATTTCCTTGAAGCCTGTCACTTATTTGTAAAAGTCCATAGTAAGATTGAACTTATTATTTAGAATTTTAAATTGGTAGCTTCAAGAACTCTTAGAAGATCTTTTTTTTTTTTTCCTAATTTAATGAAGAACATTTAACATACAGGTTTTCTTAGTATTGACTTTCATAAGTATTATCTGGGGCAATTACTATCTCAGTTGATTATCTCTGAAGGCCTATTTTAACTCTACATTTATCTGAACTTAACTGAATAACTCCTCATTACTCAGCACATATTTTAGTGAAGAGATTCTTAGGAGTAACGGCTGACATTCACCATATTGTGGTTTGTCTGTGTGTATGTGCCTGTGGATAACTTGGCAATCGCTTCCTCAGTGAAATAACAGCCAGTGTGGTTCAGCCAAAGTTTAGAGGAATAAAATAACTGAAGTGGGAGGTTTTTATGTAATGCCGAGTGATTTTATTCTTGGTTCTTTCTTATTGAATTGCTCAGGTAGTGTGTGCCATGGTAGGTATTAAAACCAAACCAAGCAAACAAACAAACTGTAAAAACCCAATAACAACCAACAAACAGGAAATACCAGGTAATTCAGATTATCTAGTTATGTGCCATAGTATGAACCCAAGAACTCTTCCTGTAACTCAAAAATAAATGTATGCTTAGGTCAGAATCTGATTTAGAAATGAAAAACAAGGCCGGGCGCATTGGCTCACACCTGTAATCCCAGCACTTTAGGAGGTCGAGGCGAGCAGATCACTAGGTCAGGAGTTCGAGAACAGCCTGGCCAACATAGTGAAAGCCTGTCTCTACTAAAAATACAAAAATTAGCCAGATGTGGTGGCAGGCGCCTGTAGTCCTAGCTACTTGGGAGGCTGAGGCAGGAGAATTGCTTGAACACAGGAAGCGGAAGTTGCAGTGAGCCAAGATTGCGCCACTGCACTGCAGCTTAGGTGACAGAGCAACACTCCATCTCAAAAAATAAATAAATAAAAAATGAAAAAAAAGAAATGGAAAAGAACATCTTGTCTATTTTTTCCAGGATCAGGTTTAATTGGAAACTGGTGATGCACTAAGTTTTTCACAGACATGGCTTGAGAATATTTTCTATTTTATATGCTAGTCAATTTTTTAAAAATAGGATTCTTTGGGAGCTTATTTCCACTGCAGCAGGAAGAGGCACTGTGATTCACTGAATTGTGTGAATTAAAGGCATGATCAAGGAACAGGCCATTGAAAATGATGGCCCTGCAGTATTAAAAGTGCTTTGATCTTCTGTTTTGACACATTGAATTTATCTTTAATTATATGTGATGACATTTGATTACTATACACTTAGACTACTATAATGTGGTTTGTAAAATATAGTTTGTAGTGTATAATAACTTCAACACTGATTTTTCTGTAGATATGAATTTACAGTCATGTTTTAGTTTTGTTTAAGAGGAAACTGTTAGACTTCTGAATTAACAGATATTTAAAACATAAATATTTAGTAGTCAGACAAAGTATGATTCCTATACAATAAGTATTAGGATTGTACCCTGTGGGACTCAGTGCCTTATTTTAATAGAGGTAATACAATTCTATGTGGTGGTTTCCTCATCTATCCACTATTGGCTGCTTTACTGCAGGTAAATCACTTAAGTTCTCTGAGCCTTTGAAAAATGAAAGCCTTAGACTACCTGATATTCAAGATTTCAATTCTGAAATTCTTTGAATCTACTATGCTATGATGTCTTTGATGGACATAATATAGAATTCCATAGAAATTGCTGACACATTTTCTAAAATAAAGATATTTTTAAAATATTGCATGAATTAATAGGTTTTGACCTTGCATTTAAATATGAAAATGAGGCCGGGCACGGTGGCTTATGCCTGTAATCCCAGCACTTTGGGTGGGATTAACTACTAAGGATTGGGGGAATAGGAATTTTCTTGCCATGTCTATTTAGTTTCCTTTAATACAGCAGCTTTTTAGCTTTTCCTTGTCTTTTGTGACATGGACAGCTTTGAAAAGTAAAGGCCGAACTAGAAACAGTGGCTCAGGCCTGGAGTCCTAGAACTTTGGGAAACCAAGGTGGGGTGGTTCACCTGAGGTCGGGAGTTCGAGACCAGCCTGACCAAGGCGGGTGGATCACCTGAGGTCCAGAGTTCGAGACCAGCCTGACCAACATGGAGAAACCCCGTCTCTACTAAAAATACAAAAAAATTAGCTGGGCCTGGTGGTATATGCCAGTAATCCCAGCTACTCAGTAGGCTGAGGCAGGAGAATCACTTGAACCTGGGAGGTGGTGGTTGTGGTGAGCCAAGATCACACCATTGTACTCTAGGCTGGGCAACAAGAGCGAAACTCCGTCTCAAAAAAAAAAAAAAAAAAAAAGAAATACTTTAAAAATGCACTATGGCTTTTTCATCTTGTGGGAGAGGCAGTGGGTTGGGGGGCAATCCCCCTATAAGCCACAATTGTAGAGAGAACTTTCATTTGGAATTTCCTGTATTATGCCAGTACCTTAGCCTTGAGGGTGTGAGTCTGTCTTTGAAATTGTCTGCTTTGCTTGCATTTACATGCTCAACCCTGGATTTTTCCCAATTTAGGCAGTTTTATTCTCCAGCCGTGAGGGTCCTTAAGAGTTTGAACCTGATCCTAATTCTCTAGGGGAAATTACAAATTTTTCTTTCTTTTCAAATGGTAGCCATATACAGTGATTTTACTTTTAACTTTTTTTTTTTTTTTTTTTTTTGAGACAGAGTCCCCTTCTGTCACCAGGTTGGAGTGCAGTGGCACAATCTCGGCTCACTGCAACCTCTACCTCCTGTGTTCAAGCTATTTTCCTGCCTCAGCCTCCCGAGTAACTGGGACTACAGGTGCACACCACCATGTCCAGTTAATTGTTGTATTTTTAGTAGGGATGGGGTTTCACCATGTTGGCCAGGATGGTTTCCATCTCTTGACCTCATAATCCGCCCGCCTCAGCCTCTGAAAGTACTGGGATTACAGGCGTGAGCCACCACGCCTGGCTATTAACATTGTTTAATCAATTTTGTCAATGTCCCTAATGGGATAGTCAGGCAACAACAAAAGCAAAAACAGACCAACAAAATTCTATAAGAAAAGTGGCTAATTATTCATTATCATTAGGAAGCATAATATTCCATGTGTTTTTATCCTGACTTTTGTTTCTTTTTGCCATACAACCAGTTCCTTACTTTCTAGGGAGGACTTTTATTGTAAAAAAAGATCTGCCCCACATAATTATTGGTTATGACTATTTATCACCTAAGAACTAAACAGTGGTGCTTTGATTTGAGTTTGTTTACTCGAGAGGCAGAGTATGTTTTATCTGTAAGTACTTTGGGATTTTTTTTGAACTAAAAATATACAAATACAATTATTGGTTATGACTATTTATTGCCCAAGAACTAAACAGTGGTGCTTTGATTTGAGTTTGTTTACTAGAGAGGCATAGTATGTTTTATCTGTAAGTACTTTGGGATTTTTTTGAACTAAAAATATACAAATATATATAGTTTGTGGTAAGTAGGTGACAGCGTGAAAAGCAAAACTGGAAAGCTATGATCCTATAGCTGCATATCAAGCTATACTTTTTTTCTCACGGACTATTGCTGTGTTAAGATTTTATTATAGCATTTGTTTCTTTTTAGAGAGGGTAGAAGGGTGAAGCCTTACTAGAAACCATTTCAGAGTAGTTAACTCCAGACTATATACTAATGGAGAAGAAGAGTAATACAGATAAGTTAAAACATTAGATAATGATTGCTCTTTATTGCTTTAAAAAAACATGGGAAAGAGCAGTTGGGAATAGGATCCAGGCACTTAAATCTGGGAAACTCGTTTTTGGTCTTTTTTTCCCACTGCTTCAGCAGCTTGGGCAGGATCCCTAGAGACACAGCCTTCAGGCAGGAAGATGGAGGAGAGAAAGCAGATCATAGACCCTAAGCATCTGTAGGTTCTATCTCTTTCTTGTTCCCTACAGCTGGTGAATCTGAATTGAATCCTTAGTAGTTTCATATTAGGTGATTTAGTAGATGGTAGTTAAGGAAAATGATGATCTCTAAGAATTAGCCTGATTTTATGAAAAAACTTTATGGAGACTAACCTAATTTCCTTCTTCTTAGGAAGGCTATTAGACTGTTGATCACAGCAGACAGGGGTCTGAATTCATGAAGCTTTTAGACATGGTCCATCATGATATCCTTGTGGGCAGGATGGATGACAGTGATATGATATAATAATATGGTTATGTTGTCATGCAGCTGGCTGAACAGCCATCTGAAAGAGTGATATTTAATGACCTGTGTTAACCTGGAAGGAGAACTCTGGGATACCATAGTAATCTGTCTTCAGCTTCATTATGTATATCAACAAAGAGTTAAAAGAAAATATAGCTGGCATACTAATTAAATTTGTAGATAATACACAGTTGAGGAAGGATGGCTAAATTATTGGGTGATATAGACAGTCCCAATAAACATGGGAGTGCAGATATCTCTTTGATATAGACAGGAGTCAAAAAAGCTCTAAAAATATCAGGATGATAGGCTTAACCAGCAAGATAAAATTTACTGAGAACAATATAATATAATATATGATGCTATGTATTACAGAATAGGGGAGAAATGGCTTAGATGTAGGGGTAGGGAAAAAAGGCTTAACATTCCTAAGTTAACTGAAAACTTAATATGGGCAACTTTGTCGTGTTTCTTTCAAAAAATGCATTGTGATCTCAGGAATGTCTAGAACATTAATAGAATGTCTAGAATAAAATTAGTAGTAGTCCTGCTTTATTCTATGCATCAGACCATTTTGTTCTGATTATCAGAGTCTAAGAGTGATAAGCTTCAAGCACATCCAGAAGAAAATGGGTGAAATTTTTCACATTATGAAGCTACAAAAAGAAGCCTGTAAGGAGTCATAATAGCTATCTCCTAATATTTGATGGGCAACCCTTTGGAAGGAAGGTTAGAATGAGACTGTGAAGCTCCAGAAGGTAAAGTGACAACAAATTGTTACATGAAGATGGATTTAGACTCCATATAAAGAATAGTCTGGTCCTTAAAGTTGTCCAAAAAACGAAATAGACTGTGCTGGGAGTTAAGTAGTGAATTTTCCAGGGTGTTGCCAGACTACCTTCCGGGTATGTGGTAATAGAAGAAATTTATTCATCAGAAAGGGGGTAAAACTAGTTGATGTTTAGATTCAGTCTCCTCTTTTTGGTGGTGTGTTTCTTACTTGTTTATACCAATTTACTCTCTATCGTTTGGCTAAGAGGCAGAGAATGTCTTTGACCATAAATTGATAAACAAGATTCATCTGTATATGTTATTATCAAAACATGCCTGTTACTTTTCCAAGAAGCTTTATTCTTATCTACTCCTAAAACATCTTTATGAAGTTAAAAGAACTTAACATACATATTTAGAAGGAAAAAAATTTTTTTTTCTAGGAAGCATTATTTATATTTGACACTTTTTTATAAGTGTCAAAAACAAGGTGATCACACTGCAGCTCTAAGAAGATAGTGCTATGAAATGAGTATGTGCAGATATATCAGAGTAACTAGATTCATTGGTTTGTTTACTAATTTGTTTCTTTACTCATTCATTAATTTATAAATAATTTTTTGGATACCTGGTAAGTGCTGGTCACTCTGCTAGGTACTAGGAAGTTGATATATACTACAGTTTCTCTGACCATTTACCTAAAAATCTGTTAATAGGCTCTCCTTCTTCTAATCTTCCAAGAAACATTTTTAAAAAAATGTTAATTTTTGTGGTACGTAGTAGGTGTATATATTTATGGAGTATATGAGATATTTTGGTACAGATATACAATATATAATAATCACATCAGGGTAATCATGCTTGAGGGAATGGATACCATGTGTTTTAGTTATTTTAAAATGTACAAAAAATTATTGTGAACTATACTCACCCTGTTGTGCTATTTAACCCTGTATTTTATTAATTCTATCTAATTATATTTTTGTAGCCACTAACTATTCCCCCCTTCCTCCATCCTACTACCCTCCCCAGCCTCTGGTCACCATCATTCTACTCTCTATTTTCATGAGTTCAATTATTTTAATTTTTAGTTCCCACAAGCAAATGATAACATGTGAAGTTTGTCTTTCTGCATCTGGCTTATTTCACTTAACATAATGACCACCAGTTCCATTTATGTTGTCACAAATGACAGCATCTCATTGTTTTTTATGGCTGAGTAGTACTCCATTTTGTGTATGTACTACATTTTCTTTGTCCGTTCATGTGTTGATGGACACTTAGATTGCTTCCAAATCTCGGCTATTGTGACTAGGTCTCCAATAAACATGGGAGTGCAGATATCTCTTTGATATACTGATTTCCTTTTTGTGGATGTATACCTAGAAGTGGGATTGCCAGATCATATTGTAAGTCTATTTTTAATGTTTTTAGGACCCTCCAAACTGTTCTCTGTAGTGGTGGTAATAATTTACATTCTGTCAACAGTGTATGAGGGTTCTCCAGTAAACAATTATTACTTTGTTTTTTATGATGTAACCTCTAAAGACAAGTATAAAAGAAACCCTGGAAAATCCTGATTTTTAACACTGCATGCTAACTATTCTAACAACTGTATGTTAATAACTTAATATTTAACTATTAGTGTATATATAGTAACAGCTATATTATAACTGTTAGGTGTCCATAAAAATATCATGCCTTTATGTGCTTTAACGTTAACATTGCTTTGAAACTGAATGCTGAGGCAGAATTTTGTTTTTTCAGGTTACTGTTCATTTACTGTTAAGAGTTTTTTATATTTTCTTCCTTTTCCTTTTTTGGACTGTTGTTAATTTCCATATTGCTTTTTGAAAGGAGAAATAAGATACTGTGTAAGGGGCTCAAAAATACACACTAACCACTGGTTTTTTTTTTTTTTTTCCAAGAAAAAGCCATTTTTGTTCTCTTGGATAAATATTTTTTAGCTGGTTTTAATTTTAATGTGCATCATTGCTAGGTAGGCAAGAATGATCTTTAAAAAGAAAGCTTTTGTAATATTAAGCCAACAAAGACATTGCCTGCAGGATAAGTGAATAGTTGAACACATTCCCTGGTTACATGGTCAAGTTTTATCTTTAACTTATTTTAATATAAGATGGTTACTATGTTTCATATTAAGAGTATACCCTTTTAACAGTACCTTATAAATAATTATTAAGCCCAGGTAGGGTAAGTTAGAAGTATCTAGTTTTACAATTAGAAATATGAAATGAGAAGTCAGTGCTCTTTTGTATGACTAAACTCAAGCAGGATTTAAGGCAGGGAGGGGTCCCCACTGGTTGATCTTCAAATCTTATCATGTCTAAGACTGTTGCTGCTGCCATTTGTCTTTCTTTGGTTTTCTAGGATTCTTTGGCAAAATGTCAGCTCCTTTTCATCACTCTTCTCATTTGCAACTCATGTTTTTCTCTAGCATTTCCCATAATCATCTCAAGATTGCAGGGAAATAGAAGAGATATTTCTACACCCATGTTTATAGCAGTGTTAGACACAATAACCGAAAGGTGGAAGCAAACCAAATGTCATCAATAGATGAATGGATAAACAAAATGTGGTATATAAATATAATTGAATATTCAGCTTTTAAAAGGAAAAAAATTCTGACACATATACAACATGATGACCTTGAGGGCATTATGCTAAGTGAAATAAGCCAGTCACAAAAAGACAAATAATGTATGATTCCATTTATTTGTGCTACCTAGACTGCTTGGCAGATTAGCAGATTAAGGGATCTTCAGGATTTGGAGTATAAGACACACTCAACCGGGCATGGTTGCTCACACCTGTAATCCCAGCACTTTGGGAGACCGAGGCAGGTGGATCATAAAGTCAAGAGATCGAGACCATCCTGGCCAACACGGTGTATAGGGATGAATTACAGAAGCTAGGAGGTTGTTGGAATATTTCAATCAAGAGGTGAAGGTAGCTTAGACAGAGTGGTCAGTGGCAGTGGAAGCAGTGAGCTGTGGATTCTAGAATTTGGAAGATAGAGCCAGCATGAGTTTCTAATAGATTAGATGTAGGATATAAGAGAAAGAGTTAAGATAAATCTACATTTGTTTGTTTGTTTGTTTTTTCCTGGGTAAGTGCATTTTACATCAACCTAGATGGGAAGGAAGGCTGTGGGTAGAATCGGTTTAGAACGGAAGAATAGGACTTGTTAACTTTGAGATATATGTTAGGTATCTAACGGGAGGTGTTGAGTAGGTAGTCAGATATATGAGTTCAGAATTTCATTGGAAGCACATTTGGGAGTCATATGAAAATACATAGTATTTGAAACAAAAAGATAAAATCCCCAAGAGAATGAATAGACAGAGAAAAGGAACAAGAACTTAGCTCGGGGCACTTCAACATTAAGAAATATGGATTCAGGCAGAGTAGGGGAAAAGAGGGAACAACAAAGGAGACTGAGAAGAAGCAACCAGTGAGATAAGGGAGAAATCAAGAGTATAGTATTCTGGAAGCCAAGTGAATGAAGAGTATGAAGGAGGAGAGAGTGATGCGTTATTGCCTTAGTTTTGGTCTTAGTCACAGTTACTTCCTAAATTATGACAGTTTACTTTGGTCTTTCTGCCTCTAGCTGCCTCCAACCTCATCTTTTTCCTATTGTCTGTGATCAAAATGTTCTTTAAAACAAACGAACACACAAGGCACAAAAACACATAGAAAATGTAATTCTGCAATTAAAAATTTGTCAAGTACTCCCAGTTATCTATGAAATCCATATTGTTTTTTATGATGTGGATCTTTGTGATTTACCATCTCTGTTTTTCTAGTCTCTTTCTCTTTACTTTCTATCTTCTGCTTCCACCTTATTGAAATATTTACTGACTCTCATACTATTTCATGCCTCTTCTCTCCTTCTGAAATTGTCTTTGATATTATTTACCTGTCTGTATCCCTCACAAGTTTTTTGAAGGCAAGTATTATTCCTAGTTCATTTCTATATCCCTGCACAATATGTGAATCATAGTTGTAATTTAATAAGTGTAACTTAAATTGAAATATTAATACTTGGTATTAAATTAAATATCAAAGACTTTTTTCCTCATTTAATTCCTTTAAAGATAACAGTTTAGCTGGGCATGGTAGAACACATGTGTAGTCCCAGCAACATATGTACAGGTTGTACATCCTTAATCTGGAAACCTAAAATCCAAAATGTTTATAAAATCAAAGAGAGACTTCTAGACAAAAACCATTGTTAATGAGCCATATGACTTTGGAGGAAATATTTTAAAAAGCCATGCAACAGAATACTCTCTGCTCCCTGTGAGGAACACTCCCTGGTCCCTTAACTGCTTCTGATGTTTCTTCTCACCTAAAAAAATAAAAGACAGTGTACAGTAATCACCTTTTAATCAGAACACAATATCCTATGTGGAGACCAAAATCCTGCCATCGTTTGTTGTTGCTGTTGCTCAACAGTTATACAAGTATTCTGGTGATGCTACTGTGCTGCTTAGTTGCTCTGAACACATTATTTTTCAATGTATATCACATTTTTTACTGTTAAGTATTTATGTGTGAGTAAGTACAAGGAAATGATTCCCTTATTGGTTGCATATAAATTCAATCAGGAATGACGATGATGGCACATAACCACAGATTGTCCACATCAGTGGCTGAGATTGAATGTACACACACTTTGTTTTATGCACAAAATTATTTAAACTATTGTATATAACTACCTTTAGCCTATGTATATAAGGTATGTATGAAACATAAATGAATTTTGTGTTTAGACTTGGATCTCATCCCAGAGAGATCTTACTGTGTATATGCAAAATTTTCAAAATCAAAAGTTCAAAATCCAAAATACTTCTAATTCCAAGCATTTCAGATAAGGACTACTCAAGCTTTACCAAACAAATGCTTGTTAAAAGATTTTTTGTTGTCCAGGCTGAACTCAGCTTCCTGGGCTCAAGCTGTCTTCCCTCCTGAGCATCTGAGTTGCTGGGACTACACACGTGTTCTGCCATGCCCAGCTAAACTGTTATCTTTAAAGGAATTAAATGAATGAGGAAAAAAGTCTTTGATGTTTAATTTAATACCAAGTATTAATATTTCAATTTAAGTTACATTTATTAAATTAAAATTAATTTCAAAATATTTAATATGATATTAAATATAAATAAAATAATTTATAAATATATTCATAGATAAATATTAAATATTTAAACTAAATAACAATGTTAAATGCCACATATTTACCATTCTGGTATTTTCATTACTTTATGTGGATTCAGGCTTTCATCTGTTATCATTTAACTTCATCTTGGAGAACATTTTTTATATTTCTTACGTTGCAGATGTGCTTGCAGTGAATTCTTTCAGCCTTTGGTTTTCTGAAAGTTTTTATTTAACCTTTATTTTTGAGCACATATTTGCTAGAAATAGAATTCTAGGTTGGCAGCATTTTTTGTGTGTGTGTGTACTTTAAGGTTGTCATTCCATTGTATTCTGGTTTGCATTGTTTCTGATGAGAAGTCATGATATTCTTAGCTATGTTCTATTCTATATAATGCCATTTTTTCTTCTACTGCTTTTATACTTTTTCATTTTTCTTTATAACTGTTTGTTTTTAGCATTTTGATTATGATGTGTCTTTGTATGGTTTTCTTTATATTTATCCTGTTTGTCATTTGTTGAGATGCTTTTACCTGTTTTTTGATATTTTGTCAAATATGGTAAATTTTCGGCCATTAATTTTTCACATACTGTCCTGCCCCTCTCACCCTACCCATAGTACTATATTTACATGTAGGTTCAACCAGTTAATACTGTTCCACAGATCAGTGAATCTTTGCTAATTTTATTTGTCTTTTTTCTTTCTGTGCCTCAGTGTGGCTATTGTTGTTGTGCTTCAAGTTCATTATCTTTATCACGCCAAATCTGCTATTAATCCCACTATTAATATTAATATGGAAATTGTGAATGTGATGCTGATGAATGCAGAACTCTACTGTCTTTCTATAAAGAATGTTGGGCTTTCTTCTAGGAAGTAGTTTGAGTGAATTGTGGATCAGTACAACCCTTTTGACGCTTGTTAGAGTTTGTCCAGAGTTGTTTTTACTCTAGGGCAGTGGCTTTCAAAGTATGGTACCTGGAACAACAGTATCAATGTCACCTTGGAGGGATGCTTAGCAGTCTGTGTTTTAATACATCTCTAAGTTATTGTGATGTACTCTTAACTTTTAACCTTTTTCCCCTTTAGAAAAAAAAAAGTGCGGCTTACTGCCAGTGCTTTTTTAACTTTACATAAACATGGTCTTTGAGGCTGAAGCAGATCTGACTGATTTTCAGTGTGAAAATAAAACGTAAAAACTGTTCTTAGAGTTATTTTTATACTGGACTAACGTTAGAATCACCTGAATCATTGGAATTGTCTATTTTGGAAAAATCAGATTCATCAAATGAATCTTCAGCCAATAACTGTTTGAGAACTGTATTAACATCATGTGTAGGAATGCTATGTTTTCTAGGATTTGACGTTTTTAGTGATTGAGAATTACTACATTTTGTAAATGGATATATCACTACTAAAAACAGAATGGTATAAGTAGAATGATATATTTTGTTTCCAAAGTTGATATACTAGAACAATGTGAAAATAATAATTAAAACGAGATATTGCATGGCAAAGTTACCTCAGGGTAAACGCTGCAGCCACAAGTGCTGGCGAGTATTCTCCGGGCAAATGGGAAAAGGATCAAGAACCACTACTCTGGAGCTAGTTCAGCTTCACTACTAGGTTGTAACCCTTCTGGAGTCTCTGTGCAGTGCTCTGGATATTCAATGAGGTCTCTCTCTTTTACCTTGTTAAAATATCTCACAGTCTTATATGAGTTCTGGAAATTATTTAGATTAACATTTGTGGTACTTTGTTCGTTCTTATGAAATTTATGTATGTGCAGCTTAATTTTCAGTCATAGTCTCATGGGGAACCCTGTGTAGATTTCTTGAGCTCTTCTCTGCGTAGCTCTTTCTCTTTAGCACTCTGTCCTGAAGAGTCCATCTCTTTCCTCCTCTTTAAACTCTGAACTCTGTCAGCCTAACTTAGTAAGACCTCTGTACTCTGCTTGGGTTTATCATTCATTGTGGTGCATTCCAGAAAGTGCTTCCAGACAGACGTCAGGGCAACCTTGTTCATTTTCCTTTTCTCAGGGATCACAGTCTTATACTAACTTTTGTTTGAGGCATGACAGTAACTCTTTTGCATATTTTTCCAGTTTTTTCAGTGTTTACAGTAGGACAGATCTGGTACTAGTTCCTCTGTTATAGCTGGAAGTCCAGGTACTTATTTTTTATGGTCATGAGGCTACATAGAAGCTAGTTATATGAAGAAAATGAATGCTGTACTAATTTCTTCACATGATTTCAGGCAGCACTAGAGTGCTATATGATACATATTAGGCACTGTGCTAGGATAGGAGGATTAAAACCCAAATGGGATAGTGGCTTTGTCTTCAAAGATCTCATAACCTATAAGAGTGGACTGGTGTAAAACAACACATTCCAAGTCAGTTTGTGATAAAAGGCAGCATGAAATTATATAAAGGCCATAGACTTTGAAATCAGATAGGCTTTGGTTAAATCCCAACTCCATGACTTACTATTGTATTATGCAACCTCTCACATCTTTAGTTTTCCATCTGCAGAATGGAGATAATAGTACATTATAGGACTTTTGAGAAGGTTAAATTAAAATTCTTTTATAAAGCACTTGGCATATCATAGAGGTTCATTAAGTATTGGATTTATTTCCCCTTAGAATAAACATAGGATAGAGGAGCAGTTAATTTTTATTATTACTATAGAATTCTTCAGGGAGGAAATGATACTTAAATTGTGCCTTCAAGGTTGAGTAGGATTTTGATATGTGTTAGATGGGTTCCAAGGACATTCTATTTTTAAGGAACTGAATGAACAAGGGCTCAAAGGTGTAAAAGGTGGGGAAGCATGTAAATACACTTGTGAATGTCAGCATAGTCCAGAACCTTAGGAAAAGCAGTTTAGATCTTAAAAACAAACAAACAAACAAAAGCAGCAAAAAACTGGTAGTAGGAATGTAAAAATGAAGAAAAAAAGAACAAACAGAAAGTCTAACCCCATAGTAAAAGTATACTTCCTTAGTCCATTCCTATTTATTGCCATGACTAATAAATTTGGGAAGGCCTGTGGAAAATTCCTGTGGGCTGATCTTTTCTTAACCACTATTCAAGACTGCTTTACGTTGATAGTCTAAGCCGATCATTTCATTAATATTAAACTTCAGAGCTCATTCCCGAGTTTCCAAGAATTTGCTGAATTGCTTTTCTCTGTTATCTGCTTCTTTGAGTAACTTCCATATTTTTCTTTCCTGCCCTGTAAAAATTGATTTCCTAGGTTTTCCAAGTGATTGATAATGTGACAGTACTATAAAGACTTTTTCTTAGACTCTGGTCTGTTTGCATTTAGTACAAATACTGTCAAGGGTTTTGTAAAGTGTATAACTAATATACCTTCTACATATCTTTTAGTAGGGAATTCTAAACTTAAGTATTTTATTTCATTGAGGTTAAAATATGTCTGGCTAAGATTTTTTTCTCTTTTAAATTATTGGTGTTTTGCATTCTTAAAAATCAGCTGGCTTCTTGGATTGAGTTTACTTCACTTTTCCAGTGGGTAACTTTTATCTGACCTTTAGGTCTATAATTGTTTGGTTTGTTTTCTGAAGCTATGGAATGTTTTGGAAAAAATAAGCCTCATAGAGAAGGGCTGTTATCCCTGAAAATGATGAGATGAGAAATGAGAAAAGCAAAAATCATATCACCCTTGACCTGTGGATTTCAGTTTTTAAAAAGTCTTTATCCTCTGTCTCTGAGACCCATAATTTGGAAGTCTGTTTCTCTGCTTCTCTGTGATAAGTTCTCACCAAAGGTCCTCTTGTGTTTTTATTAGAATTACACTGAATTCATAAATTGGGGGAGAATTTACATATTTATAATATTGAATCTTTTCATTTATGAAAATGGTTTATTTCTCTATTTAAGTATTCTATAATATTATAGAGTTTCGTCCTTAAAGATTTTACAAATTATACTTTGGTTAGATTTATTCAAGGGTTTTTAATAGTTTTTTTAAAGTGGGATCTATTTTTATTATGTAATAAAATCAGTTCTTGGATCAGAAAATTGATTTTTGTATTTAAAGTCCAGCAAACCTGCTTTGCATGTTTATTAAAATAGCTTGCAAACTATCTTATATTTTCTATGGAATAATATATACAGTAGCAGTTTTTCTTCTATTCCAAACTTCGTACTTCTTTATTCTTGAATAGAAGTGTCATAGTGGGATTTTTTTCTTGTTCCTGATTTCCAGAGACTCCTAATATATACCATTTTTCATTTTAGAAAGTCTCTTTTTCTTGCTGTATTGGTGGAAGCTTTTTTCTTAAGTGATGAATCAATGTAAAATTTTATACTTTTTTATTTTGGAAATTTCTAGTTTATTAGGATCCTCTTTTAATGGACAAGGTGGTAGAGACTCAAAAAGGCAATGAATTTTATTTATTTATTTATTTATTTGATTTTCAACTTTTAAGCTCAGCAGTACATGTGCAGGATGTGCAGGTTTGTTGCATAGGCAAACACGTGCCATGGTGGTTTGCTGCAAAGATTATCTCATCACCTAGGTATTAAGCCCAGCAGCCGTTAGCTATTCTTCCTGATGCTCTCCCTCTTCCCACCCCCCACCCTCCAAGGCCCCATTATGTATTGTTCCCCTCCATGTGTCCCTGTGTTCTCATTGTCCAGCTCCCACTTATAAGTGAGAACATGTGGTGTTTGGTTTTCTGTTCCTACATTAGTTTGCCGAGGATAATGGCCTCCAGTTCCATCCATGTCCCTGCAAAGGACATGGCCTCATTTTTTTTATGGCTGCATAGTATTTGTATGTGTATACATACCACATTTTCTTTATCCATTCTATCACTGATGCACATTTAGGTTGATTCCATGTCTTTGCTATTGTGAATAGTGGCGCAATGAACATATGTATCTGTGTATCTTTATAATAGAATGATTTGTATTCCTTTGGGTATATATCCAGTAATGGGATTGCTGGGTCAAATGGTATTTCTGCCTGTAGGTCTTTAAGGAATCGCCATACTATCTTCTACAATGGCTGAACTAATTTACACTCCCACCAACAGTGTAAAGGTGTTCCTTTTTCTCCGTAACCTTGCCAGCATCTGTTGTTTTTTGACTTTTTAATAATAGTCATTCTGACTGATGTGAGCCATTGTGGTTTTGATTTGCATTTCTCTAATGATCAATGATGTGGAGCTTTTTGTCATATATTTGTTGGCTGCGTGTATATCTTCTTTTGAGAAGTGTCTGTTCCTGTCCTTTGCCTACTTTTAATTTTTTTTTCCCCTTGTAAATTTGTTTAAGTTCCTTGTAGATGCTGGATGTTAGACCTATGTCAGATGGATATATTGCAAAAATTTTCTGCCATTTTGTTGTGCAGAAGCTCTTTAGTTTAATTAGATCTCATTTGTCAAGTTTTGCTTTTGTTGCAATTGCTTTTGGCATCTTCATCATGAAATCTTTGCGTGTGCCTACTGCTGAATGGTATTGCCAAGATTTTCTTCTTGGGTTTTTATAGTTCAGGGTTTTACATTTAAGTCTTTAATTAATCTTCGGTTGATTTTTGTATATGGTGTAAGGAAGGGGTCCAGTTTCAATTTTCTGCATGTGGCTAGCTAGTTCTTCCAGCACCACTTATTAAATAGGGACTCCTTTTCCCATTGCTTGTTTTTGTCAGATTTCTTGAAGATCAGATGGTTATAGGTGTGTGGTCTTATTTCTGGGTTCTCTATTCTGTTCCATTGGTCGATGTGTCTGTTCTTGTACCCATACCACGCTGTTTTGGTTACTGTTGCCTTGTAATACAGTTTGAAGTCAGGTAGTGTGATGTCTCCAGCTTTATTCTTTTTGCTTAGGATTGTCTTGGGTATTCAGGCTCTTTTTTGGTTCCATATGATTTTTTAAATAGTGTTTTCTAATTCTGTGAAGGATGTCAATGGTAGTTTAATGGGAACAGCATTCAATCTGTAAATTGCTTTGGACAGTATTGTCATTTGCATGGTATTGATTCTTCCTCTCCATGAGCATGGGATATTATTGTGTCATCTGTGATTTCTTTGAGCAGTGGTTTATAGTTCTCCTTGCAGAGGTTCTTCACTTCCCTTGTTAGCCTAGATATTTTATTTTCTTTGTAGCAATTGTGAATGGGAGTTCATTCATGATTTGGCTCTTGGATTGCCTGTTGTTGGTGTATAGGAATGCTAGCAATTTTTGCTTTTTTTTTTTTTTTGCAATTGATTTTTATATCCTGAGACTTTGCTGAAGTTGCTTATCAGCATAAGAAGCTTTTGGGTTGAGACGATGGTGTTTTCTAGATATAGGATCATGCCATTTGCAAACAAAGATAGTTTGACTTCCTCTCTTGCTATTCAAATGTCCTTTATTTCTTTCTCTTGCCTGGTTCCCTGGCCAGAACTTCCAGTACTACGTTGAATAGGAAAGGTGAGAGAGGGCATCCTTGTCTTGTGGCAGTTTTCAAGGGGAATGCTTCCAGCTTTTGCCCATTCAGTATGATATTGGCTGTGAGTTTGTCATATATGGCTTTTATTATTTTGAGTTATGTTTCTGCAATACCTAGTTTATTGAGAGTTTTAACATGAAAGGATGTTGAATTTTATTGAAGGCCTTTTCTGCATCTGTTGAGATAATTATGTGATTTTTGTCTAGTTCTATTTATGTGATGAATTACATTTACTGATTTGCATATGTTGAACCAACTGTGCATCCCACAGATGAAGCCTACATGATTGTGGTGGATAAGCTTTTTGATGTGCTGCTGAATTCATTTTGCCAGTAAAATTTTATAATTTTTTATATCTGCTGAGATAAATAATATGGCTTTTTTCTTTTATCTTGTTAATGTGGTAAATTATGTTAATAGCTTTTGTAGTGTTAAATCATCCTTGCATTGCCAAATAAACTATACTTAGTTATTTAAAAAGAATATATTGCTGTAATCCCAGCACTTTGGGAGGCCGAGTCAGGTGGATCACAAGGTCAGGGGATCGAGACCATCCTGGCTAACATGGTGAAACCCTGTCTCTACTAAAAATACAAAAAGAAATTAGCCGGGCGTGGTGGCGGGCACCTGTGGTCCCAGCTACTTGGGAAGCTGAGGCAGGAGAATGGCGTGAACCCAGGAGGTGGAGGTTGCAGTGAGCCAAGATTGCGCCACTGCACTCCAGCCTGGGCAACAGAGCGAGACTCTGCCTAAAAACAAAGAATATATTGGTGGATTTTTTTGTTACTATTTTGTTTAAGAATTCCTTGTAATTTTTGTTTGTAGTACCGATTCTTCTTTCTAGATTGTAGAAGAAGCTCAGTAGCTTTCTTCATTTTCTATTCTCTGGAAAAATTTTTATAACGTAGGATTTTCTCATCATGAAGATATGGTAAAACTTATTTCCACATCCTCCATAGTTGGTGGAATTTCTAGGTAGCAGGACTTTTAAAAATAATTTATAAATTGAAATGTAACGTATATATGGGAAAATTGCATAAGTCATAAATGTACAGCTCAATGGATTTTCACAAACTGAACAATCTCGTGTAACCAGAATTCAGACCAAGAAACAAAAAATTACCCATGTCCCAGGAGCCCCCACTCTGTGCCCTTTCAGCCACTGCCTTTTCTGAGGGTGACCACTACTCCAGTTTATAAACCATATATTTTAGGGGGTTTTTGTTTGGTTTTGAACTGTATACAGATGAAATTATACAGAATGATTTTTTTTTTGTATATGGCCTTTTTCAACCAGTAGTATATTTGTGAGATTTATCATGTTGTATTGTGTAGTTGTGGTTCATTCTGTTTGCTGTATAGTATTCTGTTTTGTGATTATTCGTACAACAGAATATATTACATATTTATGTATCCGTTCTACCATTCTACTGTTTTTTTTTGTTGTTGTTGTGGTTTTTTTTTTGAGACAGTGTCTTGCTCTGTTGCCCAGGCTGGTGTGCAATGGCACGATCTCAGTTCACTGCAACCTCCGCCTCCCAGGTTCAAGCAATTCTCCTGTCTCAGCCTCCTGGGCAGCTGGGATTACAGGTGCAGACCACCACACCCGGCTAATTTTTGTATTTTTAGTTGAGGCGAGGTTTCACCATATTAGTCAGGCTGGTCTTGAACTCCTGACCTTGTGATCTGCCCGCCTTGGCTTCCCAAAGTGCTGGGATTACAGGCATGAGCCACCATGCCTGGCCCATTCTACTGTTAATGGAGTTTTGCATGCATTCTAGTTTTAGCCTAGTGTAAATAGGGCTGTTACGGACATTTTGGTGGACTTATTTACACTTTTTTTTCAACCTAGGAGTTGAATTATTGGGTCATAGGTTATGCATGTATTTAGCTTTAGTGATGTTTCCAAACAGTTAAGTTGTTGAACTAATTTATATTCTTACCAGCAGTGTTTGAGTACTGGTTGCTCCACATTCTTGTTGGGCGTGGTATTTAACTACTATATTTTAGCTACTCTAGTGGGTATGTTGAATAACACATAGTATGCTGTTAACTTGCCTTTCTTTGATGATTAAGCACATTAAACACCTTTTTCATATACTTATTGGTCATTTGTATAATTTTGGTGAAGTGATGTATTGCTTTCTCAACATGCTATAAAGGAATACCTAATACTGGGTAATTTATAAGAAGTAGTTTAATTGGCTCATGGTTCCATAGGCTGTACAGGAAGCATAATGGCTTCTGGGGTGGCCTCAGAAAACTTCGAATCATGGCAAAAGACAAAGGGGAAGCAGGTTCATCTTACGTGGCAGGTGGAAGAGAGAGAGAGGGGGGATGTGCTATACACTTTTAGCAGGAGGAAGAGAGAGAGGAACGGGGTGATAGCACTTTTAAACATCCAGGTCTCGTGAGAACTCCATGAGGAGAGCAGCACCAAAGTGATGGTGCTAAACCATTTATGAAAGATTCACCTCCATGATTCAAACACCTCCCACCAGGCCTCACCTCCAACACTGGGGATTGTACTTGAACATAAGAGTTGGGTGGGACACAGATCCAAACCATACCAAGTGCCTATTCAAGTTTTTGTCCATTTGGGTTGTCTGCCTTTTTCTTAATGATATGCAGAATTTCTTTATATATTATAAATACCAGTTCTTTGTTGATTTTATGTACTACAAATAGCTTCTCTGTGGGTATATTTTTATTAGTCAGTTTTTAAATAGTTATCCAAACTTTCTATTTCCTTTTGAGATCTTTTTAATAACATTTTTCTAGAAAGTTGTTAATTTATCTAAATTTTTTAACCTACTGATAAAAAGTTGTTTAATCTATTTTTGGTATCTTTTCAATTATTCTAGAAGATTATTAGTCACTATCGCTTTAAATATTGCATATACAGGTATATATGAGTATGTGTGTGTATTTTTAATATAACTGGTAGCATGCTTTACATATTGTTTTGTACCTTATTTTCTTCACTTAATATTTCTTGGAAATCCTTGCATTTCATTATATAAGGAGTGCATCATTTAAAAAATACTTTCATAGTATTTAATAATGTGATGTGATAATATATTTACCCAATTTTGTATTGATAGGAATTTGAATAACTGCAGTCTTTTGCTGTACCAAGCAAAGCTGAAATTCAGATAAATACAGAAAGTGTAATTTCTGGTCTCATAAACTCCTGGGCTGATGATAGAGTATTAACTTTTATGTTTATGTTCCGTTTTTAATGTTTTAAGTCTTTTAGAAATTGGGATATAAATGACATACAATAAAATTCACCATTTTAAAGTGTACGATTCAGTGGTTTTTATTTTATTCATGGAGTTGTGCAACCACTACCAGTATATAACTTCAGAACATTTTCATCATCCCAGAAAAAAACCCTTAGCAGTCACTCCAGATTCCTGCCTTCCCCCAGCTCCTGGCAACCTCTAATCTATTAGTTTTCTGTCACTGTGCATTCGTCTATTCTGGACATTTCATATAAATGTAGTCATACAAATGTGATATTTTGTGTTTGGTTTCTTTTAGTATAATGTTTTCAAGGCTTATCTATATTATAACATGTATTTATGCTTAATTTCTTTTATGAATGGTCAAGTAATATTCCAGTATATGGATATACCACATTTTATTTGATGGTTATTTGATTCATTTTTACTTTTTGTCTATTATCAATAATGCTGCTATGAATACTTACATCAACGTTTTGTTTGGACATGTGCTTTTAATTCTCTTGACTCTATATCTGGGAGTAGAATTGCTGGGTTCTGTAGTAATTCTATGTTTAACTATTTGAGGGACTGCCAAACTCTTTTTCTCAGTAGCTGCAGCATTAGCACTGTGTGAGGTTCCAATTCTTCACATTTTTATCAACCCTTTTTATTTTCCTTACAAATATTAAAAAATTATACCTGCTATTCTAACGAGTATGAAGTGGTATCTCATGGTTTTGATTTTCATTTTCCCAATGTCTAATGATTTTGAGCAGATTTTCATGTGCTAATTGGGTATTTACATCTCTTCTTTGGTAAACTGTCTTTTCAGAGCCTTTGCCCCTTGTTTAATTGGGTAATTTGTCTTTTTATTGTTGAGTTGTAAGATTCTTTATAGAGATACGTGTATTATGTGTGTTGATAAAGGGCAAATATCTCCATATGAAATGTTCTTTTATGTTAATGAGAGAAAAAAATGCTAACTTCCAAATAGAAAAATGGCCAAACAATATAAAAATGAATTCACAGAAGAAAAACAAGTAGCTAATAGTAAAAAAATAAAGAAAAAGCAAATTACATTAATGAAATAAATGAAAATTGGAATGATGACTTTTTTGCCTATTATATTTTTAAAAATATGATTTTTTTTGTGGTGAGTATGGGGTGAAACTCTCAGGTAACAGTGGAAATGTAAATTGATTACCTTTGTAGAGGACATTTGGCAACATTATAAAATTTTATAGAATATGTTTATATAATTTGAATCAGTAGTTTTACTTCTTGGAATTTATTCTGAGAAAATAATCATTATTTTGCATATAGATTGCATACAGTGATACTCATGCCAGTATCATCTTTAATGGCATAAATTTATAAACAGCAAGAGGATGGTTAATTACATATCGTAGAATAATTTACTACTGTTAAAGTTTATATTTTAAAATATAGACAAATTGATCTTCATATAATGTTAAGTGAAAAGTAGTAAGATACAAAGCTGTGTAAAATGTATGATAACAATTCATAAAAGCAACATTCACCCACACAAAAAGCACCACCACCACACACACACAGAAATAAGAGTGGAAAGAAACATTTCATCATATTGACAGTGATTGTCTTTGGGTGTTGTAATTAAGGTTGATATTTATTTTCTCCTTTATGTAGTTCTGAATTTCCCAGATTTTTAAGATTAAATATGTATTGCTCTCTAATTAGCAAAAAAAGTAAAATAATTTTGAATAAGATAGATTAAATGGATTATTATGGCATGGTGAGACCTTTTCCCATTGGCCCTGGGATTTTCTTCCTTTGGTTTATGAGTTTTAAGTGTTGACAGTTGTGAACTAGTTTGCTAAGTGATAGGAAGCAGTGTTGAAGTACTTTAAATCTTGAAGATTTATGAGGAAGAAAATACTTGGGCAAATAGTGTCAATGAGTCCTGATATGTATTGCTAACTTGTCACTAGTTCACTTTACATCTGTGTAGTGATAACTTTGCTTTTTCCTCCCTCATTGATTACAGTCTCTCATCCCACCATTTGCCAAGGCCATGTAAATAGTTTGCTGTTGTAGAGATAAGCACCAGGCCCATTTGAGTAGTTCTCTCTCACTCTGATCTCCTTAGAAACCTATCACTTTTCCCTTTAAATGATACATTTTTAAAAAACTATTGTCGTTGTTGAATGGGATTTCCCTAAATAAGAAGAGCCATCTCCCTAGTTTCAGGATCGTGGCTTCTTTAATTGTAATGGAGTTTTAATATTATATCTACCATGGAAATCAGAGTCAATTCAATCTTATTTTGCATCCCCTGTATGCTATCATACTGATTGGGGTGTAACAAAGAATGGACTGTGATCTTTGCCATTTTGTGGTTCTCACTGGAGATTTTATAGTACAGAGGGAGAGAATGGCATAGTAAATAAAAGAATGAGCTTAGAAGTGAGACTTTATGGGTTTAAATACCTACTCTCTAATTTATCAGTTTGTATTTAACTTTTCAATATCCTTATCTATAAAGTAGAAATAACAGCACTATCATCCATCACTTTCTATTTCCTTATATTTTTGCCTTTTCTTCATTGAAGTTTTCACTTCCAAGACATTATGTTTTTGTTCATTTATTTACAATAATGTAAAATCCTGGAAGACATGTACTTTTTGGTTCACTCATGTATTTTTAGCATCTAGTGTAGGGTTTGCTACATAATAGCTCTTAATATTTGTTCCTTCTCTGGGAACTTCTTCCAACATAAATATCCATATAGCTTATCCCCATGCTTTATTTAGTTCCCGGCTCAAGCGTCACCTCACTAGAGAGACCTTGCTAGACAACCTCTTCTATAAAATAACATCCTTTAGTTTTTTCTATTTTTTCCTGCTTTGTTTTTCTTCATAATACTTTACTGACTGTTAAGTAGTAACACTGATTTATTTTTATATTTTTGAGTGCCTTGCAAAAATTAGGGTCTTCATAAATGTTTGTTTAACTGAAATTAATTATCTTAGACTGTTCTATCTTATTCTCATACGTAATAAATTACCAGCTTGTGACTGTTTATTTCTAGGCTCCTTCAACCTATTCATTCGTTTCTATGCCTATTTCCACTTCTTTTTTCACTACACTAATTCGGTTAACTGCCACCTGTTTTGTGAACAATTGAGTAGTTTCTCAATTTTATTTTGTTTTCCTCCAGTTCCTCAACCTGCACAAAACATCTAGCTTACTGCTCTTCAAATATGCTATTATCATTTCATTCTTTTTCAACTGCTTGCCATAGTCCATTGAATTAAATGATATTCAAGTCTCTTTATGTCTAATTGGAACCTACCTTTCCATAGTACTAAGGAGAGTTGTAAGGAGGTGAGTACTTGCTGTAAAAATTGCTTATACATGTAGTTAGCTTGCTATGAGATTAAAAAGATTTTTAAAATACAGAGAAAAATAAGAAATGACTTTAATGCAAATCAATATACAATCAACTGGTTATATGTGATTTAGTCCACAGATTTATGGAAATTCAGATAAAAAGATCGTTGAAACCTTGCCTCATCAGAGAGAACTTCCTTAGACAAACTGATCATTGTTTGGGGTCCTGTATCATTTATTCATTTTATTTATTCAGACCCAATCGCTCCCTGTTTTTCTAATACAAATATATACGATTTTAGAGTAATGGGTTCTGTTTTGTTAATATAAAAATATTTCTTGTGTCAGAAAAATTCAGATGCTTATAGATATTCTTGTAAAATGTTATTATTTTTAATGAGATTGGGTCTTATTCTATTACTTTGAAAATGTATGCTTAAACTGAGCTGTTTCTTCTGATCGGCTTATACTATGAACACTTAGTTTGAAGTCATATTGGAATAATTTGGAGAAAGGTAGAACTTAGCAGATATTATAGGATTTAGGTATCTACTGTGAAATTTAGGTTTTATATAGGGAGCATTTTTTAAGCCAATTTATAATAGAGCTTTTCAGTTATATAGTATTGTAGGTTCCAAAGTGCTATTTTGTGGGTTTTCTGTGTGTTTAGCTGTTTTGTCTGTACTTATATTTGTGTTTGTATTGTATAAAAGATGTAAGTTTCTTTGTAGTTTGGATAATCTTTTGGATGAAAGAAAGGTAGTGAGTCATACAAAATAGGGAAAAGAATCAGATATTTTGAAGTAATACTTCTAATTTTCCAAGGATTTACCAAAATAGAGGATGTAAATTTTTAGTTTGAATATTTAATGATTGGATTGGTGTTCTGATAACTGTTTTAACTAATTCTGCAGGGCAACCCATTTCTATCAACATAGTGTGTCCGACACCTTATTTACCAGTCATCAACTCATATCTACTCTCAGTCTGTAAAGAGGGATGTATGTGAACCTTTACTTGTTATTTTTCACTTACTTAAATTTATTTACTTTTACATTCCTAATCAAAGTGAATAAACATTTTTTATACACATGAATTCATTTCCTCACTTCCATATCCATTCCAGGTTCTAAGAGACTTCTGATTTACAGGCTCCTAAAAACCTTTTCCCTTCCAATTTGAATTTAAGTCATTAGCTTCTTCCTAATTTGGAACCTTGGTTTGAACACACATGTGTTTGATTTTTCATTAGTTTGGGCATCTTCAAATGAGGTCTTGTTGCTTTGAGTTTAGATGATCACAGAAGTGTTCACTGAGCAGCATCTTCGTAGCTTTGAGGAAACAGAAAAACAACTTTTTTCTACTTTGATTATGATTCTTTTTGACAGTCACTTTAACTATAGTTAGGTACTGGCTATACCAATTCCAGTTTAAACAACTGGACTCTGAACCTGTTTTTGTTCTGATTAAGAAGTTTATTTATATGTTAAGGAATACAGAGGCACAACCTGCTAACAGCTGTAAATTTGCTTGATTAAGCTATGTGTAGACAAATTTACTAGAGGGAACTGTTCCCTAAAAATTCCAGTTCACTTACATATGAAGTTAGTTTGGCTGTTTCTCACCAGTTTCCATCATTTCCTGCCAAGAATAATAAACATTTTCTTGCAAAGCATCGACACTAAAGGTTAGAAGTGTTCAGTGTTTTATCAATCACACTGGGCTGTCAGGAATCTCAGTAAACAAACATAGAGATATCTCCGTGGATGCCTGGAGAAGCAGTTAGACCCTAGAAAAATAATTTCTTTCAGACAGTATCCTAGACATTTTCAAAGTAGATAAATGTCAATTATGAAGAGACATTTATTGTAATGGAAATAATGGATGCTTGGGTCTAGATTTTCATTTACTGACATAGTTCAGGGAAGCTTGTACTTTTAGTGGATAATAATAAACTGGAGCACGAAAGTGTGTTTTCTTAATTTCGTATAACTGTAGATGCTATTATGAGTATTATAATAAAGATGGGTTTATTAATTTAAACTTACAGTATTAACATTTCTCTACCACGGTCTGTCAGGCAAATTATGGCTCACAACTGGTCCACAGCATGTTATTGTAGCACTCGCAAGTTAAGAATGGTTTTTACAGTTTTAAGTGATTGTAACAAACATAAAATAAAGAATTACATATATATATGTATATATTTATCTAGAGAGAGAGAGAGCCCTCAAAGTCTAAAATATTTATTATCTGGCCCTTTAACATAAAGTTTGCCAAACCCTGGTCTATATTAGTAGTAATAGTTTACTACAAGAATTCAAAAAGTGCCAGCAACAAAGCAGGATGAAATTACAGTTTTAGTGTTAGGGTATTTTATTTCTTATTTAGTGTTAGGATATTCTGTTTCCTATTTGCATGTGGTATATAAAATAAAAATATAACAGTATCCTTACAGGGTTATTAGGAGCATTAAATCATGACTTTTGGTGGTGCTTCTTACACATGGAGGACAATAACTATTGTGTTAGCTGTTGCTGTTGTTATAATTATATGTCATATGCCTGACAGTTCTTTCAACTTTGTTTTGTGTATCTTCTGTTTATTCTCTGCTCTATTTGTATTATATTTAATTTGGTAAGTCTTTTAAAAATCTTTTTGATTTTAGTTGCAATGCAAATTTCAAAAGTATAGCAGTTTTATTGTTCCCATTCCTGTGGCTGTGTAACAGATTACCCCAGAACTTAGTGGCACGAAACAATCAGTTATTATGCTCACAGATTCTGTGGGTCAGGAATTCGGACAGGGCACAGCAGGAATGGCTTCTCTTAGTTCCACAGTGTTTGAGGCTGGAACCTCAAAGGCTAGGAGCTATAATAATTCATTCGTTTATATGTCTGGCAGATGTCACTGGCTGTTGGCCCCAGTTCCTCTCCACATGGGTTTTTCCATGTGATTTCTCCAAATGAACTAGTTTGGTCTTCCTTAAGTAGAGTGTCTGGGTTCCTCAGAGCAAACATTTCAAAAAGAGAAAGATAGGCAGAAGCTATATCCTTTTTACGACATAGCCTTGAAGTCACAGAACATTATTTCTATTTTGCTCTGTTGGTCAGAATAATTAGGAATCCCCCTAGGTTCAACAGGAGAAAAATAGACTCTACCATGTGATGGGTAGGGGTGGCAAGATTCTGGAAGAGCATGCTGGACCAGAAATATGGCTGAAGCCATTTTTGGAAATATGATCTACCAAAATGATATTACTTTATTTAATAATCGCTTATGCAGCATTTAATCTATATGCTAGGGACTACTATAAATACTAAACAAATATTAATTCATTTAATCCATAACAGTCTTATTTTACAGATAAGGAAAATAAACCAGAATATTGTATTACCTAGAATACAACTTTCTCTGCTCTAGATGGACAACAAATAATGTACTATGATTTTAAAAACTTGTCTAGTATTATTTAAACATTAAATATTTCAGATGCATATTTGTATTTCCTGCATGCATCATATTAGAATAGACTTGAGAGGTGTAGTTTTTTTTTGTTTTTTTTTTTTGAGACTGAGTCCCACTCTGTCGCCCAGGCTGGAGTGCAGTGGTGCAATCTCAGCTCACTGCCACCTCTGCCCTCTGAGTTCAAGAGATTCTTCTGCCTCAGTCTCCCGAGTAGCTGGGATTACAGGCACCTGCCACCGCGACTGGCTAATTTTTTGTATTTTTAGTCTTGGCCAGGCTGGTCTTGAACTCCCGACCTCGTGATCCGCCCGCCTTGGCTTCCCAAAGTGCTGGGATTACAGGCGTGAGCCACCGTGCCCGGCCTTGAGAGGTGCAGTTTCTATTAAGTAATATCTTAAATGAGTGAAAAGGTCAGACATCCAAGAGTTCATCCTTCTGTATTCTTAGAACTGGGATGTGGTAAATAAGTCAGAATTTTTTCATGAAGCAGTGCCCAGATGAGTACATAAGTTATCAAATATTTTATTTGATAATAATCCAGAACTGACTGGCCAAACTTGATTTATAAATTAGTTCTGTGTATTTTTATAAGAATAAATACAGTATCTTGGTCTTGGTGTGATAATATTACCTAATGGCTATGTTTTCCTTCATTGGTATTGAAATCAGAACTGATTTTTTGTAAGGTTAGTCATTTGCATTATTTTTAAATTTCCATTATTATTAAGATATTTTATCAGGGACAAAGAGTGCTTTTTCTCTCCCCCTTTCCTTTTCTTTTCTTTATTTTTTTTCCATTAACAGCTGATGGAGAAATGTAACTTTGTATGAGTGATTACTGGACATATTTCAAGCCCTGATTTTTTACATTTTTTGATTCTGCTTTGGAGATTTATCAGTCTCTCAGCAAGTTGCTTTGAAGCATTTCAGTCTTCTTTTTCTCTCGGAATCCAGTAGTGCTAGCTTCAGGATGTGCCAGAGTGACTTTTACCCTGTTACATTTGTGACACAGTTATACCATATTTCCTAGTCTCTACTCATCACTGTATAGCAAGTACAAGTTACCAGATAGATCAGGTGGAGTGTTTAACATCCTTTTTGAATATTTAAATAGTGTTTTTCTTTCTAATTGGCAAATTTGGAGTATTTTTTAAAAACAATATTTGATTAGGAGAACATGGAGAAATTTGTATGGTCAAAACTTGCCAAATTTGAGACTCACTTATTTTATTTGTTTAAATTTAGGGATCAGTTGAAAAATAAATAAATAAACATAGGAATCTAAGATAAAGACCTGTACTATTCTGAATGTGAATGAACTAATTACATTGATTGGAATACGTAATTTAGAAGCATTCATTGTTACTTTTTGACTTGGAAACAATACAAGGATGAAAGCAAAAAAAAAAAAACCATGTGGATTCATTGCTATCTTGTCTACTGCTCAATGATTTATTTGAGAGTGCCAAACCCTACCCACTAAGGCCACCCGGGATGCTTTGTTTATTTGAAAGGGGGTTTGAAGGCGTGGCGAAGAGCAAGAGCTCCAGAGTTAGGCTGACTGGGTTTTAAATCCAACCCTCCTGCCATCTGTACAATCTTGGTCCAGTTACTTAAATACTCTGTGACTCAGTCTGCTTTTCTGTAAAATGATTAAGTTTTCTCATAGGTAGAAATGGCATCTACCTCATGGTGTTGTGAACATTAAATGATTAAATATATGTAAAGTGCTTAGGGTAGTGCTTAGCACATTATAAGCTAATAAATGTGAGCTCCTATTCATTAAATCATTCTTTCATTCACTTATTAAAAGCATGACATTTATTTAACACTTACTATGATGCGGATACAAAGGTGAATACTCAGGAGATATGAATAGTATAATGGGAGGAGGCAGAGGTATATTATAGTCATTACAACATACGATGGTGTATTAGTCTGTTCTCATGCTGCGAATAAAGACATACTCATAACTGTGAGTCCATTAAACCTCTTTCCTTTATAAATTAAATTATTTAATAATTATATTAAATAATTTATTTTATAAATTAAAGGAAAGAGGTTTATATAAAGTAATTTATAAAGGAAAGAGGTTTAATGGACTCACAGTTCCACATGGCTGGGAGGCCTCATAATCATGGTAGAAAGCGAAGGAGGGGCAAAGGCACGTCTTACATGGCTGCAGGGAAGAGGGCGTGTACAGGAGAGCTGCCCTTTATAAAACTATCAGATCTTGTGAGACTTATTCACTATCATGAGAACAGCATGGGAAAAAACCTGCCCCCGTGATTCAGTTACCTCCCACTGGGTCCCTCCCACGACACATGGGGATTATGGGAGCTACAATTCAAGATGAGATTTGGGTGGGGACACAGCCAGACCATATCAGATGGGGAGTGATATATGTTATAAAACAAATATGTCAAAGTACCATGAAAAGAGGAGGACAAAATTTTTGATAGCCTTAAACAATCATTTCACTTTTCTCTGACACCATTTATTCATTTATAAATGCCTCATCTTTTATGGAACTTTTACAGTTCTTCAGCAGGAAATAATCTCTCCTTTATTGGCATCCCTATATCATTTTGCCTTATGGCAATTATTATTTTCTAGCTTTCTTTTGGCAGCTGTTGATAGTAATCATTTTATATCTTGTTAAATCATTATTTGTTCCTATCTTGTCCATTTTACTTGAAGACAGTTCACAGTCACTCAACACAGTACTTATTAAAAATGCTTCAAAAATATCTACTGAGTGAGTCAGGTAACAAAACTGATTAAAATGCTTAGCCATCAGCCTATGCTCTATTTTTTAAGGGCTTTTTATAAGCAAATACGGGTAGAAAAACATTGGCAGTTTGAGGGTAAAATAAACAACATACATATATAACTCACCAACTGATCAAGATAATTCTCTGGGAGTCTCTGGGGGTAAAAAGCCCCAATTTGTTCCATTTTACAACTCCCACCATGGCCTCAGTCAGGCCACCAACAGGATACAGCTAGATGTGGAGTTTGGAAGAGGTGTGCACTGGAACACCATCATATAGTAATCCTGCCAACTGGATACAATAGTGTAAGCAACCCCAAGAGCACAGATAATAGTAAAATGTCCAAAATATTTAACAAATGAGGTGTTTTGAGTATTTATTATCTTTGGTTTAACACAATTTTTATTTATTCGTACATTTATAACATTTAGCTTTAAATGATGGCTATGTTTAACAACTGGCTTAGAAAATTCCTGAAAATTTAGTAGTCAGCTCTTGTGAAAGAGTACAAACCGACTCACATACACTTTTACCCAGGCTCTACTGACTGTAACTTTTGCTAGTAATTTCACACCTAGAATCTATGCTAAGGAAATTATCTGTGAATTGGAAAAAGCACAAAGATGTTTATCATAGCATTAGTAGTAATAGCAAAAAGTTGGCAGCAACCTAATTGTTTAAAGTGAGCTGTGGTTAAATAAATTCATTGGAATGTTTTCTGGAATTGAGTGACTTCTTTGAAGAGTTTATAACAAGAAGAGAAAATGCCATAAAGTTAAATGAAAAAAGAAAAAACAAAGAATGCTAAATATCTAATTTACATAGAATGATCAGAACTTAAAAATATAGAAATATGCTAATGGAAGAAGGAAATGTCAGTGTTTGGAGCTGATAAGGACATAGCTTTTTTTCTGTAACCCTTTCTTCATTTCCCAAATTTCTAATAATGAGTATATTTTATAATTATAATGAAAACATACATTATTTTTGTCACAAAACCAAATTCTAATTTATAGCTCCAGTTTTTTATTGAATTACAAGGCATTATCAAAATAAATCTCTTTAATTTAATTTAATTTTTATTTTATTTTTTTGAGATGGAATCTCGTTCTGTCACCTAGGCTGGAATGCAGTGGGGTGATCTCGGATCACTGCATCCTCCACCTCCTAGGTTCAAACTATTCTCCTGCCTCGGTCTCCTGACTAGCTGGGACTACAGGCACATGCCACCATACCCAGCTAAATTTTTGTATTTTAGTAGGGTTTCACCATGTTGCCCAGGGTGGTCTTGAACTCCAGAGCTCAGGCAGTCTGCCCACCTTGGCCACCCAAAGTGCTAGGATTACAGACCTGAGCCACCACACCCGGCCTATCTTTTTTATTTTAGAAATTAAATATTTTCCTCTAACAACCAATAGAATATATACCAATTGAATTTGTTTTTTAGAGATCAATGCTGAATTCATTTTTGCCCCTAGATTTTATTTACAGTCTATCATAGATTTTCATGGAGGATTTTGAATTTTTCAAAAGTATCCTACATTACAAAATAAATTTTAGGCCAGGTGTGGTGGCTCACGCCTGTAATTCCAGCACTTTGGGAGGCCAAGGTGGGCGGATCACGAGGTCAAGAGATCGAGACCATCCTGGCCAACTTGGTGAAACCCCGTCTCTACTAAAAATACAAAAATTAGCTGAGTGTGGTGGCACGCACCTGTAGTCCCAGCTACTAGGGAGACTGAGGCAGGAGAATCGCTTGAACCTGGGAGGCGGAGGTTGCAGTAAGCCAAGATTGTGCCACTGCACTCCAGCCTAGTGACAGAGCAAGACTCCATTTCAAAATAAATAAATAAATAAATAAATAAATAAATAATTTTTAACTGCAGAATTACCTATTTAAAAATCTGCTTAGTAGTTAAGTAGCTAATTGTCCCTTTAAAAAAACTGATAGTTATATTGTTCTAAAATTGAGTCTGGGTCTGTGTGTCCCACATTCCTGTCTAACCTATGCATTGTTAAGATTTTATTTGACCATTTATAGCTCATCTCACTTTGTGAAGGAATTTTTCAGACCTTTTCAAAATACATTCAAATATAACCAGATAATCTAATTTTAAACACTTCTAGAAAAATAGTTAAAACTATTTTTCCTGTCCCTTTTTAATCTGTAATTGGTTAACTTTAATAGACAATTTAGACAAGCTAAGCTTCTGTGTAATTTTTCTCCCTAAAGATTAAGATGTGATGAAATACGTCATCTATAGTGTACGTTGTAGAAGGAAAATACTTTGCTAAATACTTTTTAAAGGTACTAATTTAAATGTCAAAGCAAGTTCTGTTAAGGTTTTACTTCTATTTTAAGGTTGTAATACCTGTTACCACTCTATCTACTTGGTGTAGATGAGTTTCAACAAGGATTAGATTTTTAAAATTCTCTATATATTTATGGGGGAGAAATTGAAGCATTCCATTATCTTTTGAACTCAGTGATCTCTCCGTTGTAGGAATTCCCGGAACTTCTTAGTGTTCCTTTTCTACCTTGTTAAACCATTAATTTGTTTCTTATTCATTTTAATTGAAGACTTAAACACTTCTGTATCACTGACAGCCACTCAACACAGTACTCATAAAAAATGTATCATAAACATGTACTGAGTTAAGTAGCAAAACCTTTTAAATTATTCAGCCTTTTGTGTGTCTGGATTTTGAGTCATAGACTTGTGTGTGCCATGGGGTAAAATGAATGTGTAATGGACTTTGGAGTAAATAAGCCTAAGTTCAAAGTCTGATTCTTCCATTTACCACTATGAAAACTTGGGTAATTATTCTTTGGGCCTCAGATCCATCTCTGAAATGAATATAATAATCTCTAGCTTGTGGAGTTGCTGAGAGGATTAGAGATAAAATATGTAAGGTTCCTTGCATATAGTAAGCATTCAATACATGGTTAGTTATTAGGCATTCAGTAATAATTGAGTGGATGACTGCTTCAGGGAAAATTTGGTGGCTGATTTACTGAAACACCCAGTAAACACATATGAAAAAAAAAACACACCAAAACTGACTTTTAGTCAGAACAGTTTAGAGAAACTGATAGTTTATAAAGAAGCCTTGCAAGGAGGCTGAAAAGGTTAAATAGATGGAACAAAACCTATAGAGTACTGCTTTAGTGGAGAAAAGAGTTTCAGAATGCTGGAATGGTGGCAGTGGCAAATTCTATAGTGAATTCAAAAAAGAAGGTCAATAATTTGTCATCTTTGGATTTGGTCACCTTTGTTATTTACCAGTTTCTGTAGTATACTTTTTATGATCATGGTTGACAAAAGTAAAGCACTGAACATAAGACATGCTAGGAAGGAAAATGGTTTAGAAGGTACAGTTGATTCTTGAAAATCATGGGTTTAGCTACATGGGTCCAATTATATGTAGATTTTTTCAAGCAAATTTCCATGGAAAATACAGTATTTATGAGATGCAAAACCTGCATGTATGGAGGGCTGACTTTTCATATATGTGGGTTCCAGAGGGTGGACTGTGGAACTTGAGTATGTGTGGATTTTGGTATATGTGGTGCAGGAGTGGCCCTGGATCCAATTCCCAGTATATGCCAAGGGATGACTGTAATTTTATCAGTTAAGATTAGGATGACTGCATATAACAAAAAAAGAGATATCTATCTTATTTCTTCTTCATTCTTACTGTATTGCCACATTGTCCAATATGGCTGCTTGAGATTCAGCCATTGGATCAGTATTACAGCTGGCAGGAGGAGAAAAGACCAAGAAGAATGTGCCCTCCCTTTAAGGACACTTCTGGGAAGTTACACATTGCACTTTCTCTTTGGCTAAAATTTAGTTCCACGGCCACAACTAACTGCAAGAATGACAACCAGAAATACTGCCTTTTGGCTGAGCATCAATGTACCCAGCTAAGCTTTGGGGTTCTTATTTTTAGGAAGCAGGGGAAAGTTACCAGATCATAACAAGGTGATGAGAATGGCCTCTAATCCTGCTTTTCTTTTCTTACTTTTTCTTGAAATGGGGTCTCACTATCTCACCTAGACTGGAGTACAATGGTGCCATCTCAGCCCACTGCAACCTCTGTCTCCCGGCTCAAGCAATCCTCCCAGCTCAGCCTCCTTAGTAGCCACCATGCCTGGCTAATTTTTTATATTTTTGGTAGAGACAGGGTTTCGCTATTGCCCAGGCTGGTCTCGGACTCCTGAGCTCAAGCAATCTGGCCACCTCAGCCTCCCAGAATGCTAGGATTACAGGTGTGAGCCATTGCACCAGCCTCTTTGCTTTTTTAATGTTTTAACTCTGTCTTTTAAAAATGTCACTTAAAGTTACTTTAAAATTACACTAGAAATACACTTCCTTTTAGAAAAAATTAGGAAATATAGAAGACTAAAAAGTAGGAAAAAACTACCTAAAATTGTCCACTGTTAACATTTTTGGCGTATATCTGTTCAGACTTTTTCTGTTAATATGTAAATATTCATATTACATATGTGTATAGAGTTTCAGTTTGGGATGATGAAAAGGTTCTGGAGATGGATGTTGATGGTTGCATAAGACTGTGAACATAGGTAATGCTTCTGAACTATATGCTTGAAAATGGTTTAAATGGTGAATTTTATGTATACTTTACTGCAATTTATTTTATTTTATTTTTTTTTTGAGGCAGAGTCTTGCTCTGTCGCCCAGGCTGGGGTGCAGTGGCACGATCTCGGCTCACTGCAAGCTCCGCCTCCTGGGTTCCTGCCATTCTCCTGCCTCAGCCTCCCGAGTAGCTGGGACTACAGGCGCCGCCACCACGCCCGGCTAGTTTTTTTTGTATTTTTAGTAGAGATGGGGTTTCACCGTGTTAGCCAGGATGGTCTCGATCTCCTGACCTCATGATCCACCCACCTCGGCCTCCCAAAGTGCTGGGATTACAGGCTTGAGCCACCGCACCCGGCCTACTGCAATTTAAAAAACATTGAATATTTACAAAAAGGAGATCAAACTCAACATATTATTTTCTAATCTGCTTTTTAGAGGTAAGAGAATACCTTTCCATGTAAATATATATATACACACACACACATACACAAACACACACATATATATATACACACACACACATATATATATATATTTGCAGCATGAATTTTGTGGCTGAATATTTATTTTATCCTTTAGATGTACTGCCTTTTATTGACAGGAGTGTTGAAGCAAATAAACAGGAGTGTTAGCTCTTTCCTTGTTAAGTGGATTCACAGAGAGCTTTGTAATGCATGACAGAGGACCTGGGGAAATAACCAGATTATGGAAACTGAATACTCCCCTGGGACCTTACACTGTGTCTGCCTTGTTCAAGTGACTCTCTAAATAAACAGCTTTACTGCTCTGAGGACAATATAGTACCTTTTTGTTTTTTTCACATATAATTTTTTTTTTTAATTTGTCTAAAAGAATGTCCCAACTAAGTTAATGTTCTGTTAGAAGAGTCAGGGCAAAATTGAGGGATAAAGGGAGAACATTGCTCCCTGAGAAACGGTGCCGTCACACGAGGATCAGATGCCAGTGATGGCAGCAATGTCTGAAATTTCGATATTGCTAAGCCACTCTCAGGAAGATTTTTCCTGATTGGAGGTCGGGCTCTCCTGTGAGATGCTGTTTCTCTTACAGCCAGGATGTTTGTCATTTTCCCATATCTTCACTGTCACAGGGTCACTGTCCTTCTAAGTCTTCCCTGCCACTTTTAGACCATCATTTTTTCACCTACTATAAAATACTCTGCCTCTTTGTTACATGGGTAAACAAATTGCTACCTAGCTAAACTAAGTGTTATTTCTTTTCTGTGCTGTTATTGACATTTGTCCCCCAACTCCCCTCCACTTCACTCTTCATTATTTACAGGCATACCTTGGAGATATTGTGGGCTCAGTTCCAGACTGCTGCAATAAAGCAGTTATAGCAGTAAAGTGGGCGACACAAAATTTTTTGTTTCCTAGTGCATATAAAACTTATGTTTGCACTGTACTGTAGTCTACTAAGTGTATCATAGCATCATGTCTAAGAAATGTATAAGCCTTATTTTTAAAATATGGCTTAAAAATGCTAACGATCGTCTGAGCCTTCAATGAGTTGTAATCTTTTTGCTGGTGAAGGGTCTTGCCTTGATGTTGATGGCTTCCGACTAAACAGGCTGGTGGTTGGTGAAGGTTGGGTGGCTGTGGCAATTTCTTAAAATGAGACAACAATGAAGTTTGTTGATTGACTCTTGAATCAGTGTATTTGCTTGGTAGTAAGAATAGTACCCAATAGACAGTTTTTCAACCTATACTCCTCTCCATTCCTCCCACCTCTAGTAGTCCACAGTGTCTATTGTTCGCATGTTTATGTTCATGTGTAGTCAATGTTTAGCTCCCATTTATAAGTGAGAACATGTATTATTTGGTTTTCTGTTCCTGCATTAATTTGCTTGGGGTTATGGCCTCCAGCTTTCTCCATATTGCTGCAAAGGACATGATTTTGTTCTTTTACATGGCTGTGTAGTATTCCATGGTATATATGTACCATTTTCTTTATCCGATCCATTATTCATGGGCACCTAGGTTGATACTATGTCTTTGCTATTGTGAATATCCTGGTGATGAACATACGAGTGCCTGTGTCTTTTTGGTAGAATGATTTATTTTCTTTTGGGTATATCGCCAGTATTGGGATGGATGGGTCAAATGGTAGCTCTGTTTTAAGTTCTTTGAGAAATATCCATCTGTTGTTTGTTGACTTTTAATAGCCATTCTGACTGGTGTGAGATGGTATCTCATTGTGGTTTTGATTTACATTTCTCTGACTTTTAGTGTTGATGAGCATTTTTTCATGTTTGTTGGCTGCTTGTCTTTTTTTTTTTTTTTCCTTTTCCTTCCAACTCTTATTTTAGGTTCAAGGGGTACATGTGCAGGTTTGTTACATGAGTAAATTGCATGTTGTGGGGGTTTGGTGTCCAGATGATTTTGTCACCCAGGTAATCAGCATAGTACCTAATAGGTAGATTTTCAGTCCCTCACCCTTCTCCCACCCTCCACCCTCAAGTGGACTCTATTGTCTATTGTTTTCTTCTTCATGTCCTGGTGTACTCAATATTTAGCTCCTACTTATACGTGAGAACTTGTGGTGTTTGGATTTTTGTTTCTGCATTAATTTGTTTAGGATAATGGCCTCCAGCTCCATCCATGTTGCTACAAAGGACATGATCTCATGCTTTTTCTATGGCTGTGTATTATTCTGTGGTATATATGTACCCCGTTTTCTTTATCCAGTGCATTGTTGATGGGCAGCTATAATAGGTTGATTCCATGTCTTTGCTATTGTGAATAGTGTTGCTGTGAACATACATGTGCATTTGTCTTTATGGTAGAATGCTTTATATTCCTTTGGGTATATACCCAGTAATGGGATTACTGGGCCAATTGACAGCTCTGTTGCAGGTTCTTTGAGAAACCTTTAAACTACTTTCTACAATGGTTGAGCTAATTTGCAGTCCCACCAGTGGTGTATAAACATTCCCTTTTCTCCACAATCCACAATCTCACGAACATTTATGATTTTTTGGTATGTCGTCTTCTTTTTTTTTTTTTTGGAGACAGTCTCCCTCTGTCATCCAGGCTGGAGTACAGTCCTGGCTCACTGCAACCTCCGCCTCCTCGATTCAAGTGGTTCTCCTGCCTTGCCTCCTGTTTAGCTGTGGTTACAGATGTGCGCCATGATGCCTGGCTAATTTTTGTATTTTTAGTAGAGATGGAGTTTCACCATGTCGGCCAGGCTGGTCCTGAACTCCTGACCTCAAGTGATCCACCTGCCTCTGTCTCCCAAAGTGCTAGGGTTACTGGTGTGAGTCACTGCGTCTGACCTATTTTTTGGTATGTCTTCTTTTGAGAAGTATTTGTTCATGTCCTTTGCCCATTTTTTTAGTGGGGTTGTTTTTTGCTTGTTGAATTGTTTAAGTTCCTTATAGATTCTGGATATTAGACCTCTGTTGGATGCATAGTTTGTGAATACTCTCTCCCATTCTATGGGTTTTCTGTTTACTCTGTTGATAGTTTCTTTTGCTGTGCAGAAGTTCTGTACTTTAATTAGGTCCCACTTGTCAATTGTTGTTGTTGTTGCAGTTGCTTTTGGGGACTTAGCTAAAACTTCTTTGCCCAGGCTGATATCAAGAAGGTTATTTTCTGGGTTTTCTTCTAAGACGTTTATAGTTTGAGGTCTTACCCTTAAATATTTAATCTACCCTAAGTTAATTTTTGTATATGGGGAAAATTAGGAGTTCAATTTCATTTTTTCTCCATATGGCTAGCCAGCTATCCCAGCACCATTTATTGAACAGGGAGTTCTTTTCCTATTGCTTGTTGTCAGCCTTGTCAAAGATCAGATGATTGAATGTGTGGCTTTATTTCTGAGTTTTCTATTCTGCTGTATTGATCTATGTGTTTTTGTACCAGTACCATGCTGTTTTGGTTACTGTAGCCATATAGTATAGTTTGAAGTCAATTAGTGTAATGCTTCCAGCTTTGTTCTTTTTGCTTGGTATTGCTTTGGCTATTTGGGCTCTAAAATTCCATATGAATTTTAGAATAGTTTTTTCCTTATTCTTTGAAAATGACATTGGTAGTTTGATAGGAATAGCATTGAATCTGCAGATTGCTTTGGGCAGTATGGCCATTTTAATTATATTGTTTCTTCCAATTCACGAGCATGGAATAATGTTTCTTCATTTATTTGTGTCATCTCTGGTTTTTTCAGCAGTGTTTTGTAGTTGTCCTTATAGAGATCTTTCCCCTCCTTGGTTTGATGTATTCTTAGGTATTTTATTTACTTTGTGGCTATTGTAAATGGGATTGTGTTCTTGATTTGATTTTCAGCCTGGATGTTAGGAGTGTGTAGAAATGCTACTGATTTTTTACATTTTTTTTTTTTAATCCTGAAACTTTACTAAAACTATTTAGCAGTTCTAGGAGGCTTTTGGCAGAGTCTTCAGGGTTTTGTAGGTATGAAATCATATTGTCAGTGAAGAGAGATAGTTTGACTTCTTCTTTTCCTATTTGGGTGCCTTTTTGTTTTTTTCTTTTGCCTGATTGCTGTGGCTAGGATTTCCAGTAGTATGTTGAATAGTAGTGGCGAGATTAGGCACCTTTTTCTTGTTCCAGTTCTCAAGGGGAATTGCTTCAGTTCTTGCTCATTCAGTATGACATTGGCTGTGGGTTTGTCATAGCTTTTATTATTCCTTTGGTGCCTAGTCTGTTGAGGGTTTTTTTTTTTTAAATCACAGAGGGATGTTGGATTTTATTGAAAGCTTTTTCTGCATCTATTATGATCATATTTTTTGCTTTTAATTCTGTTTATGTTGTGAATCACATTTATTGATTTGCATATGTTGAGCCAGCCTTGCATCTCAGGAATGAAGCCTACTTGATCATGGTGTATTAAATTTTTGATATGCTGCTGGATTCAGTTTGCTAGTATTTTGTTGAGGATTTTTACACGTATGTTTATCAGGGATATTGGCCTGAAGTTTGCTGTGTTTATTATGTCTCTGCCAGATTCTGGTATCAGGTAATGCTGGCTTCATAGAATGAGTTAGGGAGGAGCCCCTCTTCCTCAATTTTCTGGAACAGTTTTAGTAGGATTGGTACCAGTTCTTCTCTGTATGTCTGGTAGAATTTGGCTGTGAATCCATATGGTCTAGGCTTTTTTTTTTTTTGGTAAGATTTTTTTTTTTTTTAACTACTATTTGATTTAATTTTAGAACTCATTATTGGTCTCCTCAGGGTTTCAATCTCTTCCTGATTCAATCTTGGGAGACTGTGTTTCCAGGAATTTATCTACTTTGTCTAGATCTTCTAATTAGTATGCATGGAGTTGTTCAAAGTAGTCTCTGAGGATCTTTGGTTTTTCTGTGGGATCAGTTGTAATGTCATCTTTGTTATTTGTGTACTAATTTAATCTCTCTCTTTTTTGTTAATTTAGCTAGCAGTTTATCAGTCTTGTTGATTCTTTCAAAGAACCAGCTGTTGGTTTTATTGATCTTTTGTATGGATTTTTATATCTCAATTTCATTCAGTTTTTCTCTAATTTTAGTTATTTCTTTTTTTCTGCCAGCTTTGAGGGTGTGTTTTTTCTAATTCTGTTAGGTGTAAAGTTGGATTGTTAATTTGAGATAGTTCTTACTTCTTGATGGAGGAATTTCATGTTACAAGCTTTCCTCTTAATGCTGTTTTAGCTGTATCCCAGATATTTTTGGAAGTTATGTTTCTATTTTCATTGTTATCTTTTTTTTTATTTCTGCATTAATTTTGATGTTCACCCAGGACTTATTCAGGAGCAAGTTGTGTAATTTCCATGTATTTGTGTAATTTTGAGAGATCTTGTTGATACTGATTTCTGTTTTTATTGCACTGTGGTCTAAGAGTATGCTTGATATGATTTTGAAGTTTTTGAATTTATTGATACTTGCTTTATGATCAAACATATGGTTGATCTTAGAATATACTCCATGTGGAGATGAGAAGAATATATATTCTGTGGTCATTGGGTAGAATGTTCTATAGATGTCTATTAGGTCTAATTGGTCAAGTGTTGAATCTAAGTCTAGATTTTCTTTGTTAGTTTTCTGCCTCAATGATCTTTCCAATGCTGTCAGTGGGGCATTGAAGTCCCCCTCTATTTTTGTGTAGCTGTCTAAGTTCTTCATAGGTCAAGAAGAACTTGTTTTATGAATCTTGGTCCTCCAGTGTTGGGTGGGTATATATTTAGGATAGTTAAGTCTTCTTGTTGATTTGTACCCTTTATCATTATATAATGCCCTTCTTTGTTACTGGTTTGAAGTCTGTTCTATCTGATATAAGAATAGTAACTCCTGCTTGCTTTTATTTTCCATTTGCATGCTAGATCTTTCTTTATCTCTTTACCTGGAGCCTGTGGGTTTCATTACATGTGAAATGAATCTCTTAGCAGCAGATGGTTGAGTCTTGTTTGTATAGTCAGCTTTCTGCTCTGTGTCTTTTGCGTGGGACGTTCAGCCCATTTACATTCAGGGTTAGTATTGATATGTGAGATTTTGATGCTGTCATCATGTTGTTGCCTGGTTGTCATGTAAGACTTGATTGTGTACTTGCTTTGTAGTGTATGTAGGTGCCATGCTTAAAGGTGTTTTGTGGTAACAGGTGTCATTCTCTTGATTCCCTGTTTAGCACTCCCTTATAGACCTCTTAAAAGGCTTCTCTAGTTGAAGTGGATTCCCTCAGCATTTGCTTATCTGAGAAGGATTTTATTTTTCCTTAATTTATGAAGCTTAGTTTGGTGGGATATGAAATCCTTGGTTGGAATTTCTTTAAGGATGCTGATAATAGGTTTTCAGTAGGTCTCAACACTGGACTTAAAATATTCGGTGAACCACACTGTAACCAGAGGTGCTGTGATCTAGGCTTTGTTGTTCCATTGCCGGAGCATAGCAGAGTAGATTTAGCATAATTCTTAGGAACCTAGGATTTTTGGAATGACAAATGAGCAATGGTTTCAACTTAAAGTCACCAGCTGCATTAGCCTGTTTAAAAAAAAAAAAGTCAGACTGTCTTTTGTAGCTTTGTAGCCAGGCACTGACTTTTCCTCTCAAGCCATGAAAGTCTGAGATGACATCTTCTTCCAATAGAAGGCTGTTTTATTTACATGAAAACTCTGTTGTTTAGTGTGGCCACATTCATTAATGATCTTAGCTAGATTTTCTGGATAACTTTCTGCAGCTTTTATATCAGTACTTGCTGCTCCACCTTGCACTTCTATAATATGTTATGGAATGGAATGACTTCTTTCCTTAAACCTCATGAAGCAACCTCTGCTAGCTCCGTACATGTCTTCTGCAGCTTCCTCACCTCTCTCAGCCTTCATAGAATTGAAGACAGTTATGGACTTGCTCTGAATTAGGCTTTGGTTTAAGGTAGTGTTGTGGCTGGTTTGATCCTCTATCAGATCACCAAAACTCTCCATATCAGCAATACAGCTGTTTCACTTTGTGTTATTTATTTGTTCACTGGAGTAGCAGATTTAATTTCCCTCAAGAACTTTTCATTTGCATTCACAGCTTGGTTAACTGTTTGGCCTGTCTTGGCTTTCAACATGCTTTCCTCACTAAGCTTACTTTAAAGTGAGAGACGTGCAACTCTTCCTTTAACGTGAACACTTAAAGGCCACTGTAGGATTATTAATTGGCCTAATTTCAATATTGTTGTGTCTCAGGGAATAGGGAGGCCTGAGGAGAGGGAAAAAGATGAAGGAATGGCCAGTTGGTAAAGCAGTGAGAACTCACACAATGTTTATCAATTAAGTTTACTGTCTTATAAGGTGTGTTTGATAGTGCCCCCAAACAATTACAGATTAACATCTGTATTAGTCCATTTTCACACTGCTGATAAAGACATACCTGAGACTGGGCAATTTACAAAAGAAAGAGGTTTATTGGACTTACAGTTCCACGTGGCTGGGGAAGCCTCAACATCATGGTGGAAGGCAAGGAGGAGCAAGTCATGTCTTACATGGGTGGCAAGCAGACAAAAAGAGAATGAGAATCAAGTGAAATGGGTTTCCCCTTATCAAACCATCAGATCTTATTCACTACCATGAGAACAGTATAGGAGAAACCACCCCCATGATTCAATTATCTCCACCTGGCCCCACCCTTGATACGTGGGGATGATTACAATTAAAGGTGAGATTTGGGTGGGGACACAGAGCTAAACCATATCAACATCAAAGATCACTGTTCTTAAATCACATAACAGATAAAATAATGAAAAATTTGAAATGTTGTGAAAATTACCAAAATGTAACAAAAACACATGAAGTGAGCACATGCTGTTGGAAACATGGTGGCAACAGAGTTGCTAAATTCAGCGTTGCCACAGACCTTCAATTTGTTAAAATACCAGGGAGGCTGAGGTGGGAAGATCGCTTGAGGTTAGGAGTTTAAGACCAGCCTGAGTAACATAGAGAAACCCTGGTATCTTAAAAAAAAAAATGGTTCAGTGAATGAATGAATGAATGGCAGTTTCAGATATTTTCCACTCTTCTCAAACATCTTACAGGTCAGTTCTGTCTTGATCCTCTGCAAATGACTATTTTCAAGTCAATGATAAGAATAGAAATCTGAGATGGAAAATGTCTTCCTCATTTACCATCAAAACTACAAATATTCTCCCATGATTATTTTCCTCTGTTGCTTCTGCTCTGAATGATATCATTTTTTTTCTTTTCCTAAAGCCCTAGGTTCCATCCATATTCACCTTAGAAGGATTTTGATTTTTCTCTGATTCTATCTTTCTCAAATTCTGTATGTAGCCTGGTGGTTATGAGCATGGACTTTACAATCAGGCATACTCTGATTCAAATTTGTGTCTGTTACTGTGAAATCTTGGGCAAATTATATATCTCTCAGCCTTAGTTTTCTTGTGTGTTGAAGATAATACCTAGGTCATAGAGTTGTTGTGAAGATCAAAAGTGATAATATCTTTAAAGTGCTAAGCATAGCAGGTACACAGTAAACATGCAAAATAAAGTTCCTTGTATTATTTTTACCTTCCTTTCTAGTGGCTCCTAACCTTAAGAGTCTCTTGTTTTAAGAAATTTTTCTACTACTTCAGTATTTAGCACTCTGTCTCTCTCTTCACCATTACAGCTATTCTCCACTTTTTATCTCCTATTTATTTTGGCACTCACATCAGCCTGGCTTCCCAAGCATTTCAAATTTTATTTTTAATCTTATTTCTTTTCCACCCCTTTCTCTCCAAATTTGCTCTGCTTCCAATGAGTTCATCTACCATGGCTCCAATCAGAAAAATGGGAGATGCCTTTGTTCTTTTGCCCTCTCTACATTTCATCATCAAACAGAGTGCTGATAATTCTACTGCCTAAATAGTTCCTAAATTTTTCTACATCTCTTCTTTGGGTGCTTCCATTTCAGTTCAAGGCACTATCATCTCACACAGTATTGTGACAATAGCCTTCTACTATTCTCCCCTTTGCCACACTATTTCATACTCCACACTGTAGATAGAGTGATAACAGGATAATGTTATTTCCCTTTATAAACATTCTAGTGAGTTTTCTTGCTCTTAGGGCAGAGCCCTTCTTGATCAGGTCTTATTTATCTCTTCTTTCAGCTCTATCTTACACCACTATTACCCTATGCATGCCCCAGCTCTGGTGAGTTTCTTTCAGTTTCATTCAGATCTCTCTTATTTCAGCTTTTCCACATAGTGTTCCTCTGCTGCCTTCCTGATCCTTCTTGGGGATCATTGCTACTTGGCCTCTGGTTTCAACCTAAACTTTACTTCCTCAAGTGACCTTTGCTTAGGCTAGGTACTTCTGTGGTCTGTTCTTTATTACTGCATCATCATGGTGCTCGTTACACTTTACAGTTCCTTATCTCCCCCCAAGATTCCAGAAGGCAGTGGCCATGTCTTTTTCATTCTCTACCACAATACCTGGCCTATAGTAGACACCCATTAAAATTTTGTTAAATGTTGTTAAATAATTAAAGCAAGAGAAAAATCATCCTATATAACATGTTAGGGTTTAGAGCTACATATGGTATTCCTGTATTTAACTTTGAATATTTATTTAAACATAAGTAAATGTGGAAAATAATAATGCTGCTTTTCAACACATGCTCTTATTTTTCTATCTTCACACATTCCCTAATTTTAAAATCTCTTAATGTTTGTTTTTATTGCAGACTACAAACATCAATTTTTTTTTTTTTCCTATTTGGATGCTTTTAAGTATAAAGTGTCACTTAATATCAGCACTTCTGCCAACTCTCATTCATTTTTCCAGTTATATTTGGATGACATTTACATGGATAATTTTGTGAAATTTTCAACTAGAAGTTGAGATAAATCATGCAGTTTTCAATTCAGTGCATCCTGAAAGATAACGAAACTCACCGAACTGCCTGGTTTTCCAACAAGCTACATAGAAAGCATGAGGAGGGCGGAAGGCAGGAGGGCGGAAGGCTATGGCTTCCGCTGTTTTGACCACTTAACAGCCCTTCCTGCAGACTGCTTGGAGATGGCTCAAGTGGAACCTCTTGATAAATTAATGATCCTCTGTTTCCCAGTCACCATTGAGCCGAAGTAGGCTATGGGGCTGAATCATCCCAGAGAGGGTTGAATGAATGTTCTGAAAAGACCTGAGTGAACATAAACTGTCAGTTAAGACGCATTTTCTTCAAGTTTATTTGTGAAAGATGATGGAAGGTAGCTGATGTTGACTGAATTTGATTGTTTCTGAGGAACAATCACAGTCATTTGATTGTTGTTCCTAAGAAAGAAGTCTTTTTTAAAAAACAAAATCTGAGATACAAACGGATCACTGTATGTTAGTTTTCCTTGCCCTTCTTAGGTGACCACTGACTATATTTTACCAGTTGTTAATATAGCTTTGGGGGGATTTTGTTGATTTTTTTGGTGTACCTTGGATAAAAAATAATTGGAAATAATTTTGCAATTACTGACTTTTCATACCACTGGAACATAGGATTTGTCAGAGTTCTTATCTGACTCAGAATAGATTAGACATGTTTTAAGATCAGCAAGAATTATCTGGTTTTTTTGGGGGGAGGTGTGGGGGGAACATGGTCTTACTCTATTACCCAGGTTGGAGTGCAGTAGTACACTCACAGATCACTGCAGCCTCTGCCTCCTGGGTTTAAGCAATCCTCCTACTTCAGGCTCCCGAGTATCTGGGACTACAGGTGCTTGCCACTGTGCCCAGTTAATTTTGTATTTTGTGGAGTCAGAGTCTCACTATGTTTCCAAGTCTGGTCTCGAACTCTTGGGCTCAAGTGATCCTCGTGTCTTGGCCTCCCAAAGTGCAAGGATTGCAAGTGTGAGCCGTTGTGCCCAGCCTAGTTGTCTTCTTAAGCCTACAATAAGAATATTGAAAATATAGTTTATTTATATAACCCCATTTGATACAAAATTCACATCAAATAGAGTTAATTAAATAACGGATGTCCCTTGTTCATCATTTCAGGCAGATACAGATACCACTTTTAGCAAAAAAGGTAAATCTCTTGTTTTAAGTTCCCCAGACGAAGATTATACAGACAGTTAGGGTAATGATGTTCCCAAAGCAAAAATTCTTCAGGGAAAAACAGTAAGCCATTTCAGTTTCTCAATTTCTGGAGGGCTTATCTGAAGGGATTGGGATGTCTAATACTGCAAATTAGGCAAATTGTGCACATTTATCACCATGCACCTTGGATTTCAAGTAGAAGTAAGAGGAGGATTTGACTGAAGGGAATTAACTTTGGTCTGCCAAACTTAAATATATAGCAGATCTATACTGTGGAAAGATCTTCCTGGTTACAATATAATCTCTGGTTCTTTTGACTCTTACTAACTTAATTTACCTAGTTATTTTCCCTTATAGAAATTAAACTGTGGATTATTTCTGTGGATTATACTCATGGATTTTATTGTTTTATCTTATTTGCAGAGTCTGACTTTTCTTTCTCTTTTTAAAAATAACATGTTTGTTTGGAAGAGTGGCATGATGTTCGTTTTACAGTGTTCAAAAATGAGTTGTTTGTGTTTTATGTATATGCCCAAATACTCTGTGAAAACATAAACTGATAAAAGGAAAATTAATTCCTATCTTTACAAAGTGAATAATTAGTTTTTTTTTTTTAACAAATTAACATATCCTGAGTTACATTCTAGAGATATGAGAGTTTAAACATATAACATTAATCCCCCCAGTTTTGAGTGCTAATATGCAAGGAAAGGCTTTCCTCATTACTGTTTTACAACTTTAATGCTCCAGAAGGTTGATTCTCGGTGCTAGTTCTCTTTCAGAGAGAAGATTCAGTAAAAAACACTGTGTACCAGTCCTTAATAACTTAAATGCAAATACTGGCGTATATCCAGAAACTAAGGTTCAATTAGCTGTAGTTGTTTCATCTTACAAACTTATTTTCCCACCAAGAAATCTTGGCAGTTATATTGATGACTTCTCATCAAAGAGGCAAATGGGACTCTAAAGAGGCCTGAAGACTATTTTTTAATACTAATTTTTAATTCCTCTTTTTTTTTTTTTTTTTTTTTTATGTCAGAAGCCAGGCCTTAGAAATCAAGCAACTGAATTTTCCTCTGATTTTCTAATCATTACTGCGGTGATTCTAGTTGTCTCTTACCTGTTCAGAAGTCATAATGTGTAGTGATGGCATAAGTGAATGTTAAAGAAGTGGAAATTGGATATGATCTAGATGGCAGTTTATTGGTTTAGTTTCAAAGACAATTTTACCTGGAAAATAAATAAGAAAGCTTATCAGGCTTTTCCCTGTGATCCGTGGTTTATCTGTTCCTTGTGTTTCATCTTGACCCCCACAGGTCTTCCAGAAATCGCTAAAATCTCTCCTGTCTATGTCATTTTTTTCCCCTTACAAAATCAAAGCTTTTATGGGCATTATTTATTGTGGCCTCACAATATTCTGGAGAGCAAAGTAGAGGTTATGTGTCTCCATCTTTATTTTTAAAGCCAAGTGAGGAACAGATAAATCTCTTTGCTAACATTACAAAATGAAGCAGTGGTAGAGGCAGAAATAAACTCCTTAGTCAGAAACATCTCCTGGCCCTTACATCTAAGATGCAGTAGACTGTTTGGCCTTTCTCTAAACAGGCCTTTGACATTTAGGGTGTGTGGAAAGTATGTGCTCCCGTCAGAGTTTCGCTGTTTAGTTATTCTTTGCCTGTTAAAGTAATGACTAGAAGACTGGAGAAAGCAGAAAGAACATCCAAGTCTTATTTCAGCCTCTGCATTTAATGTATGTGAGCTTTGGACAGAGAGTGCCTTTATTTCCTGGGAATTACTTTTCTCTCTTTATACTTAGAAGGAATTTTTCTTTGGGGCACTGCTGATATTGAGAATTTGGGAGACATTATTATTTTTTTCATTCAAGTTTTATGTGTGAAAACATATATTCCAATACTAGAACACATTGAGAGGATTTGGGGAGATGATTGCAAAGTTTTACATTTTAAAATGTAGGTTTAGTGCCTTTTTTAAACCTGAAAGTCATTGCAAAAGTGGATTAAATTTTAAAATTGACTTAATTCATCAATGTGTATTGCTATGAAGTTTTAAAAAAACTAACAACCTGTTTGCCCTGTGACAAAGATTTTTAAAAATAATTTTCAACTACATTTGTATTTCAATATTTATCATTCCATTATTTTATTTTATTTTATGATTTTATTTTATTTTATGATTTTAGCTGTTTCAGTTTTTTTTTCTTTAGTATCCATAATTGCTGCTTGGGAATTTTTAACACAAGACAGGAATTATTTCCCTCCGTCACTCCCTCCCTCCCTCCCTCCGTCCCTCCCTCCCCCCTCCTTGCCCCCTTCCTTCCTTCCTTCCTTTCTTCTTTCCTTTCCTTTTTTCTTCTCTTTCTTTTCTTTTTTTCCTTTCTTTGTCTCGCTGCGTCACCAGATTGGGTGCGCTGGCGCGATCTCGGCTCACTGCAACCTCCGCCTCCTGGGTTCAAGCAATTCTTGTGCCTCAGCCTCCCGAGTAGTTAGGATTACAGGCATGTGCCGCCACACCCAGCTAATTTTTGTATTTTTAGTAGAAGGTTTTACCACGTTGGCCAGGATGGTCTCAATCTTCTGACCTGGTGATCTGCCTGCCTCGGCCTCCCAAAGTGCTGGAATTACAGGTGTGAGCCACCGTACCCGCCTGGGCTGCCTCTTTCTGTTTTTAAAGGGCTGCTTTTCATATTGACCTACATGACTAGAATTATAATTCAGAAGGAGCAGTTGAACTATTGTGTGCCATCTTATCATAAAGCGCAGATTAGCACAAATGTCCTGCCAATGTCTTAAACGTTGCAATTTTTGTAAAATCTTCCATGTGCCTCCAGCATCTCCAGTTGGTGAACAAATCTCACCATATTTATCCCTGTTGTGTTCTTCCACATGTTTGTTTTGCAGCATAATAACACTTGACAGTTGTAAATTTTTCCGTATGTTCCATTTTGTAGAGATAAACAACGTATGTGCTGTGTATTTCCCTGAGCTTTGAAGACTTAACTTTTGAAATAAACAATTCCATAGGATTTTATAGGAGGCTTTGGTACATTATTCACACAAACTATTCTTCATGAAAGGGAAGGTAGTTGAATGTTCATCCTTTTGATATAAACTGGTTAATTGAACTTTTTCCAGGGAACAAGCACAACTTAACTGCTTTTAGCTTTTCAACCAGGGCAATGCAGACCAGTGTTTGAAGGTCTTTAAAAGTACTAGTTGACATCATAAATGACCATTTTGTGGAATAAGCTCTCTAATTCTCTGAGTGGTTTACTTCGGCCTGAGGGATTAGTGAAATAGCTTTAGATTTGCTTATAATTTCCTCTTTTATCTTTTACAAATTAAAAAGTTGGTATTGGCATGTAATGATAGCATCTAAAACATTTACGTTGTGGTGGTTGTCTCATAGAAAACATTCTTTAGGATTCAATCATAAGCAGCCTCCTTCCATTAGCAAATCAAGTTTTTCTGACCAGTTTTATTTGTGAAAAATCAGTACAGATATTTTTATTCATAGCTTGATGTCCTTTTTTTTTTCTTACTCAAATGAATATCTGTTTCCTACCTTTCTCCCCCAAGATGCAGTGTTGCTTTTATTATTTGATTTTGTAGAGCCCGAAGGGCAGAAATATTTCTTAAGTTTTCCATTGTTAACTACAAACTTGGCTACATAAAATATACAAATCATAATATCTGTATGGTTATTTTTATTGTCATTTCTTTAACACACAAAATTTATTGCATTTATGCAAGAATTTTTTAACTTAGCTCAAAATTGATATGTAAATCGGGTGGTGTCAGCAATGTGTGGGATGTGGTACGTGGCCAATGATGTGTTGGAGGCAGCCCCACCAGCTCCCAAGATCTAGTGATTAAATTTTCAGAAATTTTGTGAGCCAGTTACCAGTAAAAATTAAACTGTATGAATTTACAATTAAATAAATTATTTAAAACCAAAAATAATACTAAAAACTCAGTAATTGTGTTTTACTACATTTTATTACCTATGCTGTTGAGGTTATTTGTGTCTCTTGTATCTGTATTGGAAATACTATATAGTGGTGTATACTATTGTGCATCTCTTCACAACTTCATGTTCATTAACATCATGTTGATAGCTTCAGATCAGCCATGGTAGAAGTATTAACACCATGAAAATCAGCAAACACAATAAATTGGGCTGATTTATTGTTTTGCTGATTGTCTAGACTTAATAAAGTGATGGAAAAATGTTAATAACACATATTAAACTTAAAAGTGTGTTATATCTGGCCAGGTGCAGTGGCTCATGCCTGTAATCCCAGCACTTTGGGAGGCCGAGGCGGGCAGATCACGATGTCAGGAGATCGAGACCATCCTGGCCAACATGGTAAAACCCTGTCTGTACTAAAAATAAAAAATTAGCCGGGTGTGGTGGCGCATGCCTGTAATCCCAGCTACTCAGGAGGCTGAGGCAGGAGAATCGCTTGAACCCGAGAGGCAGAGGTTGCTGTGAGCCAATATCGCACCACTGCACTCCAGCCTGGCGACAGAGTGAGACTCCATTCCCCCCGAAAAAAGTGTGTTATATATCTATAACTATTATACTATGAATAGCACCAAAAACTTGAGAAAATATTCTTTCAGGACAATATTTGAAAACTATTACCTAATTCATTGGAGAAGTGGTTCACATTACGGACAAATGAATGACTGAAGTTTGGACATATGCTTGTGTTTACCTTTTATTTATTGACTAAAAACCATCAGCCTTCTACAGCAAAATTATAAGAATGAGATGTTGCTTCAAGTACATCAGACATTAGATGCTACATACATCAGGAAGACTTTTATAGTTGTGTTTTGAAAACTGTACTACTCATAATATGCTGACTGTTTCCTACTCATCTATGACCCCAGACTTCCTGTTTGCTCTAATGGTTGCTGTTAAAGGTATGACAAATTCAGTTGTAAAGTGTTCAGTTATCCACATCCATCTCTTTGATCACAAATTACCTAAGAATGGTGTTACGCTACTTCTGTGGGAAAAGAGAAACATCATAATACTGGATACATGAAATCATAGCTTTTCCTTTCCTTGGGGGAATAATTCTGTTATCTACCCACTGTCGGGAGGTAGTTTAGATAGGTTAATTTAAGTATCAAGGGGGAAAATGGCTGTATTCAACAGAATTTGTTTCCCTTAATTCTGTTGGGAGGTAGTTTAGATAGGTTAATTTAAGTATCAAGGGGGAAAATGGCTGTATTCAACAGAATTTGTTTCCCTTAATCTTATGGATAGCTTCACAATTCATGATAGCACAGTTACGCAATATATATGAATAAGTATGAAGATGAGTATCATTTGATTAAAGTACAGCTTTTAAGACTTAAATGACCAGAAAGAATTGAAATGCATTTAAAACTCTACCACACACCTACTCCTTATAATAGGATAATCTGGTCAAGCCCTTGACTTCAAGGAGCTTGCTAATCCTGGTGTTAATTGATGTTTCCCAAACTTTAGTCAACTGAGTATCATCCTCACCATATTTTTTCTTTCTCTTACCGCTTGTACTTTTATTTACTTTGCAATTTTTAAAATTAACTTTTTCTTTTAAACTTAGCTTTATCCTAAGTGATAATACTCATGAAATCTTGGGTTTAAGGTAATAGTTATGTTTTTTCTAATATCAAAATATTGCCTAGCAATTACAATTTTAAAAAGTTTTTCCTTTTACCACCAGTGGTATGTCTATTATGCTTTGGGAACTATTGCGCTAGTGATGATAATAGCTAGGCATTAAGTTAAATTGTTTTGTTTGTTCCTCACATCAATGTGATAACCTTGCTGTCTCCATTCAATAAATGAAGACACCAGAAAATCAGAGAAGTTCAACAACTTGTCCAGGCTCATGAGGTAAGCCAGATATTACCTGGGTAAGGTCCATATGAACCCTTGGTCCTCACAGCAGCCCTAGAGCATCACCTGGGAGCTTTTTGAAAATGCAAACTCTGCAAAATCTCTGGCCTCACTCCAGACCTCCTGAATCAGAATCTGCATCTGAATAAGATCCTGCAGGCGATTCTCTGCACGTTAAAGTTTGAGAAGCACTGAGCTTAACATTTGGGTATTCTGCCTCCCATAGGAGAAGACGGGTGACTGAGTCATTAGTTTGGTTGTTCTGTGATCTTGTTTGGCTCTGTGTGCCCACCCAAATCTCATGTTGAATTGTAATTCCCAGTGTTGTGGGAGGGACCTAGTAGGAAGTGATTGGATCATGGGGGTGAATTTCCCTTTTGCTGTTTTTGTGATAGTGAGTGAGTTCTGATGAGATCTGATTGTTTAAAAGTGTGTAGCCCTTTCCCCCTTTGATCTGTCTCCTGCTCTGCCATGTGAAGATATGCAGGCATCCTCTTCACCTCCTGCCATGATTGTAAGTTTCCTGAGGCCTCCTCAGCCATGCTTCCTTAACAGCCTGTGGAACCGTGAGCCAGTTAAACCTCTTTCTTTATAAATTACCCAGTCTCAGGTAGTTCTTTATAGCAGAGTGAGAATGCACTAATTAATACAGTCTCCTTTTCTCTCGGTAGTGTTATTTTCTTCATGCCATGCTATTCTGAGCTGCAACTATTTTTGAGCAATGTGGTATTGATGCTAAGGTAGAAGATAATATTCTCAATCCTTCTGATGTCCTAAAGTCATAATTTGTGTACTTTCCTTCCTTCCTTAATTGGGGTACCAGGACCAGCCTGAGGGTCGACATTTATACTCTTTTTTTTTTTTAATCCTTGTTTTCTTCCCCAGCAGCCATAGGTCAAGTTCTTGCCCCTTGTAATGGTCTGGTCATTTCTTTTCCTGTCTGCCTGAAACTAGCAGGCCCTGAGAACTGTCTGTAGGACTATAGCTAATTCTCAGTTTTTCCTGGATAGTTTTAATAGTATGGGTGTCATCTTGACTCTTAGCTTCTTTTCCTTCTCCCGCCAGTTCTCTGCCACTCAGCTATTTTACTGCTGTTTTTCTTTTTACTAAGATGTCTCTATCTCTGCATCCATGAGGCCTTTGTTTCCAGTCTACCTTGCAGCCATCTGCTTCTCACTTTTAAGTTTAGTATAAGCAGCAGCCTCAGGAGACCCCATGAAAGCAATCTTCTGGAAACAGTCAAAGTGCTGGGAATTCGATGGTTGGATCTGGGAATATCAATAATGTCTACAACTGATGAATGTAGCTCGCTATAGATTCTGAAGTACTCCAGTGCGTCATCAGCATTTCATGAGTATGCTGTCTTTGTGTGTGTGTGTGTGTGTGTGTGTGTGTTTTTTTTTTTTCCACAGAGTTTCCTTTTGAATTTTGTGTCTGCAGAGTTTCTAAACACTGCACCTGGCTCATACAGTTACAAGCCTTCTTTCTTGGTATTTATATAGTTGTTTATTCAATCTCCAAGATGATTAGTTATTTGAGATGAGTAGAAGTTGCATCTATTCATGTAATCAGAGCTTGTTTTCTTGCTCACTGGTGGCCAGATACAGGTCATAATAGTATTTTATTTTCTTAACTTTGAATAGCGTTAAAGGGGAGTGGACTCATTTGAATTGCAGGAGGTACTGAAAGAAAACTATATTATTCATTACATTTTGTAATGCAAGAAACAAAGAGGAATAGTTGTTTCCTACCATGGTAATTTCAGACTCTGAAAGATCTGTTTATAAGCCAAATGTAGACACACCTATCCCTAACCCAGATTTTTTTATGGTCTTCAATTTTGTAATTATTTAGAATTGAAGGGTTTTTTTTTCCTTTCTGCCACATATTTTTGTACACACCCTTTCTCCCTCCCCTTTGCCATGCTTTTGTTTCCTTGAGAAAAGGAGAGTCCCTCTTAGAGCATAGAATAAACATTCTTTGTGAAGTATGACTTATTTATGCTTCAGGGGTTGTCAGTGTATACACAATAGAAAAGGTGATGGAGGCTCTGAGGCATGCCAAGTCAGCACTTTGTGCATGTTGAGGCCAAAGAGCATGTTAAGCAGGCTTAAAAAATTTTAACAAGTCAGAACATTTTACAATTTCCATATTTATCAAACATGTCAGAGGATGGGATCACAAAGGCTTCCAGGGATTAACTGCCTCTCTGACTTGAACTGTTTTATTAAGATGGAGGAAGCCAAGTTCTCAACACCCCATGATTTGCTCTAATAACCACAAGAATCAGAATGTAGGTGATCCTTGCTGAATGAAAGCAATCCTAAGGCTAAATGCTCTTTGAATGGGGAAAAAAATCTTCTCTCAATAGATGAACTATGTGTGAAACTTTCTAACAGAGCTTAGGAGTTTGAAGTTTATTTACCTAGAGCTTCAGTTTTATTAATTCTCTGGTTGGTGGTTCTTGACCTTTGACACCTAAGGACTTAGACTATGAAGCCTAAATAGAAGGCATTCAGAAACATGAAGACATTCTCAAAGAGGGGTGGCCATTGACTTTTTTGGGGTTGGCAGAACATCCTAGAGTTATTGTTTGTTTTTACATGTTTGGGGTTTGGCAGATCCTAAGATGCATTTTGTCAAGCACTTTCCTTTGAATTTTAGTACAGGAATATCTTGGGTGGAATTTAATTGGTGATTCATTTGCATTATACTAATCAGAATGCTGTTTTGGAAAAGGTATCTGATGACTGAGAAATATTAGGAGATTTACAATTTTTAAGTACCAACTTTTTCTTAGATGGAAAGAAAAATGGAATTCAAGCCCCAATTATTTTCAGTGAGATTTGGAACTTGGAATCTTGAACTAAGTAGTAGTTTCCAAATGTGTCTGTATCACTTTCTCTACAAGAGTAAACCAGACTACTTCCCTGGCTTGATCTGCAAATCTTTAGAAAAGTTACAGAGCTGATATGCAACCTTGGGCCGGTATTTAATTTGAAAACTCATGTTAAAAAGGCTTTCCTATAATTAAGTAGGGAGAGTAATCCTCTTCTGAAGAAATAAATTAGAATTAAAAAGCAAACTAAGACTAAGCATAAGTTAGATCTTGGGTTTGAAAGCCAAATTGCCAAAGATAGCAAAATCCCTAGAGGGCTAAAGTTGTATGAAGTGCCATGAGGTAGCTTTTCCATTACTGTTTGCAGAAAGGGTTGTAAAAGAAGGAACTGTGCTGAAACTTTACAAATGAGTACCAAACCATAAACTTTTTAAAGAACAGGGAAAGCACATGGCTAAATATGGTACCCAACATTATTGCTCATCAGGCTGCAACAAAGCATGATGACAAAAACAGATTTTTTCTTATCTACTGTCAGCTTCCTATCATTTGTAACTGGCCCAGGAAAAGCAGTGCCAGCAACTCAAATGACTGCTGTCACTGTCTTCTTGAGAAAACAGCAGTGCAAGCAAGCATCCATCAGGAAAAGAAAGAAGCATTTTAAAGAAATTTACATGGATATCTTTAGGTTCAAATTATTTTGAAACCAAAGGATATGAAGTGTTGGGAATTCTAGTTCTGAATTCTATAAACCAGTGTAAGGAGAAGGACAGTGTGATAGAGACTCTTTTATTTGCTTCAAATAGTGGGGTGAAGAAGTTATAAGGGTATCATTGGGCCAGTGTTGATGATTTTGTTTTCTCTCTTGTTCCCTATGTTCTTCAAACTGCTTAAAAGCCAAAACACAAGATCTGTTTTGAGTTCTTGACCTTATCTTGGCCCTGACTTAGCTCGTCAGAATATTAGGTTGTTTACAGAGATCCACACTGGTTTCCATCTAAATTTTTTAAGATTTTGGTCAACTTTCTCTATCTTTCTTTAAATAACTAAGTATTCCTTCGGTACAATAAAAATCTATGTTTTTCTTCTTCTTAAACTTTGGTCCTTCTCCTTGTCCTTGTTACTTTAAAACAGACAACTTAGTAAAGATAACTTTTTCTTTTATTTCTCATTTTTCTCTTTCTCTCTCTATACCCCTCTTTGCTTGCCCCCGCCCCCAACCTTGTCCCTTTCTTACTGGCTATAATCTAATTAGTGCTTGCTTATCAATGACCAATGAGAACATTGTCACATTTTACATTTTGCTTGTTACCTAACTGTAATCTCTGCTGCAGAAAGCAGGATTTTTGTGAGGTTGAAAGGAAAGTGTGTCATCCCATGAGTCTGATGCTATTACGTTTTAGAAAATTGAAATGACTGGCTGGGCGCGAATCCCAGCACTTTGGGAGGCCAAGACAGGCAGATCACCTGAGGTCAGGTGTTCTAGACCAGCCTCAACATGGAGAACCTCAACAGGTTCTAGACCTGTCTCTACTAAAAATACAAAATTAGCCAGGCGTGGTGGTGCACGCCTGTAATGCCAGCTACTCAGGAGGCTGAGGCAGGATAATTGCTTGAACCTGGGAGACGGAGGTTGCGGTGAGCCAAGATTGCACCATTGCACTCTAGCCTGGGCAACAAGAGCAAAACTCCGTCTCAAAAAAAAAAAAAAATTCAAAAATCGAAATGACTTACTACATTATTGAGAGCATATCTTAGCTTCAGATAATAAAGAATGTAGGTAAACATTTTAAGAGCAGCTCTTGTTTTATACTTCTTATCTCATACACAGTGGCTTTTACATAATAAGGGCTGAATAAAATTGTTACCAATTTTATTTCAGTTAATTTTTGAATGTGAGGGCAGATCATTTAATTCTGTATCTTAATATATAATCCAGGACTGGTGAATAATACTTCCTGCCAAAAATCCATTAACCTTACAGGAAACAAAACCCAGTGAGGATCATAGAAGTAAAAATAACTTAATTTAGATTTCATAAGTTGTTATTTTTTTAGAGAAAAGCATAAAATGTCCACATTTGAAAATGAAATCAAGAAAGCAAAACATTCTCATGAGTAAGAATATGAAACAATAATTTGAAAATACCAAAACTCAGTATTTATTATTGTTCTACAGTAGATATTAGTGACTTGGGAAAGGACAAGGTGGCTATGGGGTAGGAGAAAAGGGAGCAAGATATGCAAGCCTTTGGGGATGATGATTTAACTGCTTCATGGCAGTTAAGCTTTATAGTTTTTCTTAGGGTTTAAAATTATTATATTTAAAAATATATAAATGTTTGAGTTTTTTCCTCAAGTCTGGAAGCAGAAGCATTCCTCAGTCTTTCTCTCCTTTGACATGGCAGCAACAGCAATGGCAGCAGCAACAGCAGCAAGAGCAGTAGCAGCCGCTGCCGCCACCGCCCTGGCTCCCCCTGGGGAAATTGCAGAAGACCCTATCTCATTCTAGTGAGGAAGGTTCTATGAAGTAAATAGTTCATCTTGTAGACTTTTTAGACCATTGCTGTAAAAGACTTTTTTTTTTGAAGACAAGGTGTCACTCTGTCACCCAGGCTGGAGTGCAGTGACACAATCATGGCTCACTGCAGCCTTGACCTTTTGGGCTCAAGCAATCCTCTCACCTCAGCCTCCCAAGTAGCTGGGACTACAGGCACATGCCACTATGCCAGCTAATTCTTTTTGTAGAGACAAGGTATCACTTTGTTGCCCAAGTTGATCTTGAACTTAAGTGATCCTCCTGCTTTGGTCTTAAGTGGGCTTAAGTGATCCTCCTGCTTTGGTCTTAAGTGGGCTTAAGTGATCCTCCTGCTTTGGTCTCTGAAAGTTCTAGGATTATAGATGTGAGCCACCATCCCTGGCCCTAAAACTTTTAGAGCCATCTTCAAATGTTGTGACTGTCTAGCTGGACGTGGTGGCTCATGCCCGCAATCCCAGCACTTTGGGAGGCCAAGGCTGGTGGATTGCTTGAGCCCAGGAGTTCAAGGCCAGCCTGGGCAACGTGGTGAAACCCTGTCTCTGCAAACAATTTAAAATAGTTGGGCATGGTGGCACAGCCTATAGTCCCAGCTACTCTGGAGGCTGAGGTGGGAGGATCGTTTGAGCCCAGCAGACAGAGGCTGCAATGAGCTGTGATCATGCCACTGCACTCCAACCTGGGCGACAGAGCAAGACCCTGTCTCAAAACCACCCCGCCCCCCAAAAATGCTGTGATTTTCTGTATAAAATGGACTATTGACACTTCTTTATAAATCAGGTAAAATTATATTGAAGTCCAGTTTAAGCTCATTGGATGAAGGATATTGCATTTCAGTGTAGTGTTTTTAAGAAGTCTACTTTAAAAATATTTTCTTAAAAAGGATTCTAGGATCCTGTTTTAAAAAAAAAAAAATTCTTAACATTTCCTATGTTCCCACAATATTAAGAGACCATTTCACATCACAGTCTCACTGCTGGAGACTTTTACTATAATATATATTTATTTAAATAAGGTTTTATTTATTTGTAGCTACATAAGTAAGGTTTCTACTTAGAAGGAAGCCTCTTAAGAGCCTATTTTTGTTTTTTTGTACATTTTAAACTTCTTTAAGACCAGAAAGCAAAAGAAAGAATAGCAGGTGAACAGCTCTAAAGAAGTAGAGGTAAAACGTAGAAGGAAAATAAAGTTTATGAGAAGAAAAGTGATCTTGTTATTTGAGGGAGCCAAGCTGCTAAACAGAGTGGGAAGAGAACATTTGTTCAGTCTCTACTTGCTGGGGCAGTAAAGCCTTCTATCTACCCCTGTTCTGTGTAAAATCCTGTTAATATTAGATATTTTAAAATTATGACGATAAAAGAAATGTGCACCTTTTGTGGGAAATTTGAAAAGAATGAGGAAAAATAAAGAAAGGCAACCACCTCTAACACCACCCAGAAATAATGACAGCTTTCTAGTGCATTTCTTTCTAATCTTTTCTGTGTAATTTAACATAATTGAAATCATACGGAATAAACAGTTTCTTGGCCTGGTATTGTTTTCATGGACTACAATTTTGTACTCTCATTTTGAGTAATTATAATGTGCCAGGCACTGTGTTAAACATTTTACAAATATTAATATTATCTCCTCTCAGCACTATGAGGGTGGGTATAGTTATGCCTTGAGCTTATATTTCAGGGAGTGTCTACAGTTGTCTACTGCTTTAAGTAGGCTTCACTGTATGAAGAAAATGCAGACAACAGAAAAGAAAGCTAGACGTTTTTCATGGATGCGTCTTTCTTTCTTTTTCTTTTTTTAGGTTTTATTTTGGAGGGAAGGAAGAGGAACCTGTCCTCTTTAAAAAATGAAATATTTTTAACCGAAATCTTATCTGTAGTGTTTAGTGTGTCAACAAGTTCTAAATTGTGGAAAAGTCTTATCAGAAGAAAGGCTGCTTTGAAAATGATATGGAAATATTTGTTGGGTGTTCACTCCTCCAACGTCTAAATGAAATACACTGGGGAGTAACTGAATTTTACAGTATTTAGATAGCTACACAGTGAGCAATCAAAACATTCTTTAAGTATTTAATAAGAGGTTAAGATCGGCCTGCCTAAAGCTTATATAATAGAAATGAGTCCAGGAATCAGTAACTTGGATACTTTGTTAGCTGTTCGAGACCCTGGGCCAGGCCAACACTTCCTAAAGGTGCCAGAGCACATCAGAGAGCATAGAGATTACCCTATCCAAGGGCCTCAGCTCCTCTGCTAACAACCAAGGCCTCTCCACCTGTTTTTCTCAGAGTTGCTCATCACCCTGTCCTTTACCTTCTAGATTCGCCAGGGCTCCTGGTCTCTTTGGAATTACTATTAAGACTTATTTTGTAGTAAGAGTTTCCAAACAATTCTACACAATATCTCTTGGGTTTGTCCTTGTTTATCCAGGCCTTCGTTACTCCCACAGCCTCCTTGCCAGCATTTTTGATCCTTCCTTTGCTGCTCACCACCTTACATACCCATGCCATCTCCAGGTCTGTATTTCTAAAACATTTCTCTTGTGTCATTCCTCTGCTCAAAGAAGGCCTTGAATGTCAGACCTGTTTTTCAGCTTGTCCTTTGAGGTCTTCTGTAATCTGGCTGTACATAACCTTACTTTTATTTCCTGCTCCAACGTAAAGCTTCCTTTGCAGTCCAGTGGTGTGGATTTCAACTTGTATACTTTGATTGTGTTTTTCACAGGTCCTAAGTAGAAAATCCTTACTTTACAATTTATTTAAATCTTTCTAATCTTAAGTGCTATTTTTTCTATGAAGTATTCCCTGATTCAGTCTACCTAGGTCTTTTCTTTCTCTGTACTTTTCTTACAGGCAGTATCATAAAGATGAAGTCATGTTTTTATGGAAGCCGTTTTTCCCCAACGAGATTGTAACTGTGATGGTAAAGCTGGTACCCTTCAAAAGCTTATTTCTCTTTTCTTTTCTTCTGTCTTCTTTCCCATCACCCCCTTGATAATTAACATCATTGCACTATATATCCTTTTCCTCCCATCATCTTTCATTTTCTCCTGACTCATCAATATACCAGCATACCATAGGGTGTATCATTTTTTAGTTTACAACAAAAAGATTTTATTTTTTTCTTCATAGTATTGCATAATATATTTTCATATAATACAGTTTTGAATTCTACAGAAAAATATGAAGAAATAAAAATACCTGAAGAGCCATCACTGTGAGTAGTCCACCATCAAAATTTTGATAACTGTCTTTTTAGGCATCTCTATTTACACACACGTGTGTGTGCTCACACATCAACATGAGTACCATACGGCTTTCTCATGAATATCTTTTTCAAAATGCAGATTTTTTTGGAGAAGGAAGTTTACCTGCCCTCTTCTCCTCCCGCTCCCCACCATCTCTTAATGTATTTATGTTAACAAGCTGTGTGTTTATGCATTCATCAAACCCATTTGATTATATACAAATACATTATATATAATGGTATAAATGGGGAGGGGGAGTGTGTTTGCCAAAATGGGATCACCTTATATAGAGTTATTTGGATCTTGCTTTCTTTTTTTATTTATAACTGTATGTTAAGAAAATCCTTCTAAGAAAACATTTTATATCCAACTCCAGGAGAAATATTAAAAAGGGAAAAATTTAATTGGAGGAGCAGATATTAAATATACATATATCAATAAGATTTTATCTGTGCCATTAAATAACCAACTTAAAAAAATAAAGAATAATTGTTCCATTCATAGCAGTGTCAAAAATCTTTAAAATGCTTAAGAATAAACTAAAAGGGAAAGTTACCAGATTTCTAGAATCCTGATTTTCTTAAAAACTGGATTTAATAATGTTAAAATTTATATAGAAAAATTAATGTTTGAAAAGAACCAACAAGTTCATGAAAAAGATTATCTACTTCTTAAATTTAAATAAAAACATATATTGCATGTTTTCTTGGCACTACCAAATTATTCTACAACATGACTTTTAATGACTGCAGAGTGCTTCAACATCAGATTGTACTCTCATTTGTTTTACTAGTCTACTTTTGAAATTTAGGTTGTTTCTTTGTTTTCAATGTATATATTTTTGCTATATAAATATGCTGTAGGGAATAGCCTTATGGACAGATTCTTATATACAACCCTGGTTGGTTTTATAAAATAAAAACCTAGAAGGGAAATTGCTAGGTGAATTTTCACATTTTTAAAACTTTTGCCACAGGAGTGCTCATTATTGCACTTTGCTAATAATAGAGTTTGTTAATCTAATTTATTTATTTTTTTAAGAGTCAGGGTCTTGCTTTGTTGCCCAGGCTGGAGTATAGTATAAGCATGATCATAGCTCACTGTAACCTCAAACTCCTGGGCTCAAGCAATCCTTCCCCTTCAGCCTCCCCAGTAGCTAGGACTACAGGTGCACGTGACTATGCCTGGCTAATTTTTTTCTTGTAATTTTGTAGAGACAGGGTCTCACTGTATTGTCCAGGCTGGTCTTGAACTCCTGGCCTCAAGCGATCCTCCCATACACGTATATATCCTCTCACATATGTATGTGTGTGTATGTATGTGTGTGTGTGTGTATGTGTATATATATATAATGCAGTGTTTTTCGGAAAAATATAGGGGTCAACTTACTAGCTTTCAAAACTAAGAAGAACACTCCCTTGAGGATTAAGGCATTTTGATGTATAAATGGTACACAAGTAGACAGGCAAATTACATGTAGTAACCAGACTATAGACTCTTAATTTTGTTGAACATGATTGAAAGCTCTAGTTTCTCTTTATCTCAGTCTGCTTCAGCCACTAGGGCAATGAGGACATTGCCTATCACATCTTGAAGTAACTTACAAACAACACTTTGACATTTGGAGCATTCTGTACCAGAAATCTCTTAAATTACAATTTTTTTCTTCAGTCTAGCATGAGTAACATCATCAAAGTGTATTTTTTTAGCTTCTGCTATAATCAACAATAATAGTAATAATAACTAACATTAATATGTCCGACAAATGCTATGTCAGGCACTGTGCACTGTAACTGAGGTGGTATATTTAATTTTTTTTTCTTGTTTTAACTGATGAAGAAACTTACCCTTAAGAGCATTTAACTAATTTGCCAAGTCAGCAAGTGAGGATAGAGCCGTGGAGTTGGTACCATTACCACTATAATCACTTCCTCTAGTCATGCTTTCCTTACTCCGAAGTTTTACTTCATCATCTCTAGTCATTTCTAGATATCTTTATTCTTTTTTTCTCTTGATGTCTTCCTTTTATCTGTCTCACTTCCATGACTTCTTTTTTTTTTTTTTTTTTTTTTGAGACAGGGTCTCACTCTGTTGCCCAGGCCGGAGTGCAGTGGTGCCATCATAGCTCACTGCAACCTCTGTCCCCCAGGCCCCAGTGATCCTCCTACCCCAGCCTCCAGAGTAGCTGGGACTACGGGTGTGTGCCAGTATGCCCGGCTATTTTTTTGTGTTTTTGTTGTTGTTTTTGTTTTTTTGTAGTGACACGTTTCACCGCATTGGCCAGCCTGGTCTGAAACTCCTGAGCTCAAGCGATCTGCCTGCCTTGGCCTCCCAAAATGCTGGGATTACAAACATGAGCCCCTGTGTCCGGCCAATTTCTTGTATGGATACCAAACTGTACCTTATTCTGCCTCTTTTATTTCTATGCCTTATCACCCATTAGTTTTACATTGAGCCATACTTATATTTAGCCTACACAAACTTGATCTTCATCTGCAGAAAAAGGGAATCAAATCAGGCCGGATGCGGTGGCTCACACCTGTAATCCCAGCACTTTGGGAGACCAAGGCGGGCGGATCACGAGATCAGGAGATCGAGAACATCCTGACTAACATGGTGAAACACCGTCTCTACTAAAAAACCAAAAAAGTAGCGGGCGTGGTGGCGAGCGCCTGTTGTCCCAGCTACTCAGGGGGCTGAGGCAGGAGAATAGCGTGAACCTGGGAGGCAGAGTTTACAGTGAGCCGAGATTGCACCACTGCACTCCAGCGTGGGCGACAGAGCGAGACTCCATCTCAAAAAAAAAAAAGAAAAAGGGTGGGGGGAATCAAATTTACTGCTCATTTCATTGGAAAGAATATTTATTTACCTTGATGCTTAATCGAGCTGTGGGCTCTGCCTTTTAAATACTGATTAGTTCTCCAATAGAACAGTTCTTTCAGGAACTGGAAGTTGGAGGACTGCTTTTATTTTAGACATTTAGAGTATAGTTTTGAATTAAAGGCTGTTTTTCCATAAGCGGTTCTGACAGGTTAAGTCTTGAACGAAAGAATGGGCTCTAGAAATTTATTTTGGAACTTAGATCACTTTATTGGGAATGCCTAAGTGAATCTTTGTCATAAGTTGTCCAAGTGTCTTTGCATTATTCTTTGGAATGAAAAAATGTATGGGTCAAACAGAACCCATCTGTTTGGAATAGCTTTAGTATCCAGACACTGACCTCCATGTTTTTGGGTTGTGAGAATATCAGCATAGGACCTGGCTTTTAGAAAATGCTCAATAAATATAAATTGCCTGGGTGAATAACTGAATTAATGAGTGACTTAATGATAGAGGCTGAGAATGAGAAGGTAGAATGGTTGTTCTGGAAGTGATTGCTTTTCTCCAGCTAAGTCTTTAACTCTGGGCTGTACCATCAGTAGTCCTTGCATACTGAAGTCAGACTTTTCTGGTCAAGAAGAACCTTTTACGTTCTTGATAAAGTTTCTTTTATTCTTAATTTTCCTGTAAGTACCTGCATGTATTATCTTGAATAACTCCAATTCAGGTCCTTAGATTCCTCATGTTGCTTGAAATTCTTTGTTTCCTCCAAGAGTTCACTGTATCTCACAAATATCCTGATACAATTCTGTTGGTAAATATTGATCTCACTTTTCTCTGAGATCAGGCTGAGGTATATGTGTGGTAGGTAATAATCAGTATTTAGGCTGATAGACTGTTCACATATGCACATATTATAATACACACAAGCATACAGAAATATATACTTTTTCCCTCTGAATTTTTGGAATCGAAGACATGATACCCCTTTATCCTTAAATGTTTCCATGCATGTTTCCTGAAAACAAGGACTGTCTCTTGTACAACCATGATGTAATTATTAAAATCAGGAAATTAACATTGATATAATACTATTATCTAACCTGCAGACCTTATTCAGGTTTTTCCAGTTGTTCCAGTAATGGCCTTTATAACAAGTAAAATCCCTGAACATGTGTTGCATTCACTTGTCATGCCTCTTAATCTTTAGTCTGGAACGATTTATTCTTTGTCCCCTACAGTTTGACATTTTTGATAAGTATAGGCTTTTATTTTATAAAAAACTCTTCATTCCATTTTCTCTAATGATTTCTTTTGATTAGATTCAGGTTATGAATTTGGGGAAGTAATACCGCAGAATCGTTATTTTGTTTTTATCTGTTCTTATGTAAAACCATGAGATTCATATTGATAACTACAATTTCCATTCAGCACCACACTGTTCATTCTGTCATTCCTCCCTTCCATGTTTTTAGCTTCCTTCTTCAACCATAAGAAGCCTGGTTCCATTACCCTCAATAAATTTATTATTTACTCAATCCTAGATAGGAAAAAGCAACCTCAGAATTGCTAACCCATACATCTTTAAAAAGGAATCCTGTTAACTAGTATTCACCATTTGTTTAAGGTGCTTTTTGGTTTTAGTCTGAGGACATATAGTGTAAACACTATCTTTAAATAAAGTTACTTGGGTTAGTTTTTCGTTCTCTGTTCTACCCCCAACTCTGTCAGCTGGAAGCATAGGCAAAACAACTTGGGGCTTGTGATTGATCATCAGAAGTTTGGCGGGGGCGATTGGTCTTGGGGACTGAGCCCTCAACCTATGGGTTGTGACCCTGTGGGGGGAAAAATCCCCACACATTTGGTCACAGAAGTGTTCTGTGTTGATTGTGGTGTGAAAACAGAAGAAAAACAGTTTGTGTTTTTTTCCACTCAGTGTATTATGATAATCCCCCTTAACAATTTAGGAATAAACTGATGTTCCTGACAAGCAAAAATAACTTACCTAAACATGTAATCATTTCGGCTTTAGTTTTCACGTTCATAAAAATGAAGGCATTGGTCTAGGTGAGCTGTAATGTCCTTTCCATCCTTGATATTTTTTTAAAAATATCTGTGACACGTTCAGTATAGCTAATTTTGACTAAATAAGCATATTTTAAACCTATTTTCAGAATCACTTTTGGGGAGAATGTTTGCCTTTAATGATAGAGAATTTTTCCCTTAATGTACATAGTAAACGTTGTAAAATTATATTTATCTACAAATCAGCAAGTACAATCAGGGTGAATTCTCATGTCATATGTAAATCAATAACCTTTCAGAGATTAAGTGAGAGCAATCATGTGATAGCAGCAGCAAAAGATCAATATGCAATGCTAGATATAGAAATCTTCTTGTATTTTTAAAATATATCTTAATTTTGGTCTTTATATTAGTTGTCTTTTGCCATGAAACAAATGAACTCAAAACATAGTGACTAAAAACAACAGTAATATGTATGAGCACTCATAGTTTCTGGCTGGGTACTTCTAGCACTGGATCTCTCACGAGGTTTCAGTTAGATATAGGTTAATGCAACACGCATCTGACAGCTTGACTGAGCATGGAAGATCTTCTGTGTTGGTCACTCGTAGACTGGCACGTTGATGCTTATTCTTAATGCTAGCTCTACACGGTGAGCAAAGAGACCTAGTGTTAGAAGTCACATAACATAAGTTTTATATTCCATTAGTTACACTGACCAACTGGGTTTTAGTGTCTGTCCTTGCTTTTGTTTTCAGTAGAAGAAGTGACTTTTTTAATGCCCTTAAAATAATTGCTAAAGTGTTCCTCAATGAGATATAATCCTTTTGCACAGATAATGGTACATTTTTTTTCCTTTGCTCTTTTTTCTTTTTTCTGCTTAGTACTAGAGCTCAGTGTTACTTGCTAAAGAAAAGCTTTGTTTTGTTTTATTTTTGAGACAGGGTCTCACTTTGTCACCCAGGTTGGAGTATAGTGGCATGATTGTGACTCACTGTAGCCTCTGCCTCCCAGGCTCAAATGATCTTCCCACCTCAGCCTCCAAGTAGCAGGGATGACAGATGCATGCCACCATGCCTGGCTAATTTTTTGTATTTAGTAGAGATGCGTTTTTGTCATGTTGGTTAGACTGGTCTTGAATTCCTGAGCTCAGGTGATCCACCCGCCTCGGCCTCTCATAATGCTGGGATTGCAGGTGTGAGCCACTGCACCAGGCCTTAAAGAAATATTTATGGGGCTGGGCACGGTGGCTCACGCCTGTAATCCCAGCACTTTGGGAGGCTGAGGCAGGCGGATTGCCTGAGCTCAGGAGTTCGACACCAGCCTGGGCAACACGGTGAAACCCCATCTCTACTAAAATACAAAAAATTAGCCGGGCATGGTGCCATGTGCCTGTAGTCCCAGCTATTCGGGAGGCTGAGGCAGGAGAATATCTTGAACCCGGGAGGAGGGGGTTGCAGTGAGCCGAGATCACACCACTGCACTCCAGCCTCCTTGGCGACAGACCGAGACTCCATCTCAAAAAAAAGAAAGAAAGAAAGAAATATTTATGGCCAGGTGCAGTGGCTCACACCTGTAATCCCAACACTTTGGGAAGCTGAGGCAGGTGGATCACCTGAGGTCAGGAGTTCGAGACCAGCCTGGCCAACATGGTCACCATCGGGAAACCCCGTCTCTCCTAAAATTACAAAAAATTAGCCCAGCATGGTAGCAGACGCCTATAATCAGAGCTACTCAGGAGGCTGAGGCAGGAGAATTGCTTGAACCTGGGAGGCAGAGGTTGCAGTGAGCTGAGGCTGTGCCATTGCACTCCAGCCTGGGCAACAAGAGTGAAACTCCGTCTCAAAAAAAAAAAAGAAAGAAAAATATATCGGGTTGGGTGGAGTAGGCTCAGAGCCATTAATGCTCCAGATGACATTAAAATTGGATCCCAGTCCCAGCTTCCTATTTTATGGCAAAAGAGGTGATTACTGGTAAAATAAATAAATAAATAAATAAATAAAAATAATAAAAATAAAGCCTTTAAAGAGAAAATGTAATAGTTCTTTCCAATGAGCTTTAGATTTTTTACCATAGTCATCAGAATTATCTTTGATGGTTTCTAGATGTGTTATATTAATGTACAATGTAAACATTAGTAAATGTGCTTTTAAATGCCAATTGCTGGCATTAAAATATACTTATATCTATAATGAAGTTCAAAGTTGCATGGAACTTTCTGGAAACTCTTTTGCAAGTTAATTTAGATATAGGAGGTAGGATTTGAAAACAGGATCATATTATAAACTCAATAGTCTTAGAATTCTTATTTAATACATAAAATATATCAAAATGCATTTGTAAACCTTTGAAAGATAACAGAATTGGAAAATTATTGTTCATTTCATACAAAAATGCTTTCAGAATCTCTTAGCTTTTTTTTTGTCACTTACTAGAAAAATTACTGATTTCTGTATTTTTTCTTTGCCTCCTAACTTTTTAATTTATTATACAATCATTGTACTAACAGTAAAGAAAATTTAAATGATGAAAATAAAATCACCATCCTATCAACTTACAATCACTGTACTAACAGTAAAGAAAATTTAAATGATGAAAATAAAATCGCCATCCTATCAACTTCAATTTTACTATAACCTTTTAGTTCTTTGTGTGTGTGTGTGTGTGTGTGTGTGTGTGTGTGTTTGGTTGGCTTTTATTGATGTATATAAAAAGATCAGAGACAGCAAGAGAAGAAAATCAGAGACCTTTTAGTTCTTATCAAATTAAGTTGCTTTATGATTGTATTTTTCTTTTATATTTAATATACATTTTTAATTGATAGAGGAAAGAATCTGTCTTCCCTCTATCTCTATCCTCTAACTTTGTGCTAAAGAAAATCTGGCATGGAATTAGTCAAATTTTTGCCTAATTTTTATTATGATATAATTAAAAATTGAGTATATAATACTCAATTTTATCTTTATTGTGTTTTAGCAAAGTCTTCTTTATTAATGTATACCAGGTTTTGGAGAAGGACTTTCAAGTATAATCTGTTAATTTATTCACAGCTGGTTTACCAGTTTCCTGATGCTTCTGTCCCTTTGCATTTTTGGTCACATACCTTTGACCCTTTTTGGCTTTTCCAGTAGAAGGCAACTATAGATGGAGAAAAAATTCAATTCATCAGTTGCCTTCCAATTTAATTAGTAGAGTAGGCAATACATATACATTTTTTGTTTGTTTTTTAAAAGTCTCTCTGCCATGACATTTCCAATCCCCTAGCTCCCTCTTTACACACTGTTATCAGTCTCAGAATTACACTTCCAAAGATAATCTGTGTACAAACAAGCATGTATAGGCATATCTATTTTTCTTTTACACTGTTAGTTGCATATCATACATACTCTTTTGTACCTCACTTTTTTTACTTATAACTTGGACTCATTTTTAAGTTTGTATAGTATACCATCATATCTCTTTGGTATCATTTCTTGAACCAAACATAATTGCTGGACATTTAAGTTATGTTTTGATTGTTAATGAACAATGCAGTATGTATATCATTTTAAATTCTTAGTGTATATATGTGAGATTATCTGTGAGATGAATTCTGAAAAACATAATTTCTAGTCAAAGAACAGTGCACATTTAAAATTTTGATAGATTTTATGAAATTGCCTCCCAAGAAGTTGAACCAATTTACATTTCTACCAGTAATATATAGGCATATTCTTTTCCCAACACCTGCCAATCGAAGATATTTCAAGTGCCAGCATTTAATGTCATACAAGAGACATCAAATATACCACTTAGTGAAAAATACAGTGTTCTGTTCCAAAGAAAACTATTGATAACCCCTCTAAGCCTCCACCCTCCTATCTTTTTATTCTTTCATGGGTTATTCATGGCCAGTGTCCTCTTCCAGCAAGCTTAAGCCCCCAAATCAGTCCCTTTGTCCCTTTTCTTTTGTCATCCACATCACTTATCCATGATCCCAATTGGATTTCACCTCTGCATTTAGTACCTCCTTTCCATTTCCACTGCCACTGCCCTCATTCTGGCCTACTTATAACATCTTTGGATTATTACAAAACGAATCTTCCATTTAAAAAATTCTCCCTGCTGTAATTCCTTCTCCCAAGTGCTGTAGTTATCTTCATAAGATCTGAGTATGTAACTGCATTACTTTTTAACTATTTCTTACCCACGCCTAGAGTTTTCACTTTGACCTTCAAGACACAATGGCCTGGCCTTACCTTTCCTTTTCAATTTTATTTCCCACTACTCTCTCTCATGTCTTCCTTGCATGCACACATAGCTGCAGTTATTCTGGATTTTAATCATTTCCTGGATAACCCTCCATTTTCCTGTGTAATCCCTTTGCTTCTGTTATTTGTGACATATGCCCATTCTGCTAGGTGAAATTCTACTTTTTAAAACTTAGGTCATATACAACCCCTTCCATGACATCCTGTTTCTCTGGCCAAAAGTAGTCTTTTCCATATGTGTCATAATAATGTATTTTGAGATGTTATTAGTATCAAACATATTTTATTATGTATTTTAGTTGTACACATCTTTTTCTCTCAGGAGATCACAATTACTTTGAGAGCAGTGACAATATCATATCCATTTTGGTAGACTTCTCTATCCCACACATAATATATGTTTCTAGTAAACTGAATTATAAATGCTGTATTTAAAATTATTTATTTTATAGTGATTTTAGAGTTTTCCTCTTTGTTACAGTTTTTAGAAGATTTAAAAGTTTAGTATATGCAGAGAAGAATGTCTGAATTAAAACTTGAAATATCTTTCAGATTCAGTGCCAGAAAGGCAGTGTGATGCCAGAAGAAGAATAAGGTCTTGGAAGTCGTGTGTGTTTAGACAAGAGTCCCAGTGCCATGACCACTTTTTAGCTATGATTATATAAAAACCTGAGCCTTTTTCCTTGTCTTTAAAATGAGGTGACTGGAGTAGGTCAGTGTTTCTTAACAAATTTCTGTTATAAAGCATATGCCGGATTATATGTGTGCACATGTTCCCATCAGCATACTTAGATTTTGATAGAAGATAAAATAATTAAAATGTTTGAATTTTAATTGGATTTTGTAATTACCACAACTATTTCTGCTATACTTGGTATAGCAGTAAGTGGCCGACTTCAGAATGCAGCACAGGAAAGATAGGTTGCTGGTTATATGTGAGCCTCTCTCTTGCTTCCCAGTGAGCTGCAACTACTTTCTCAGAATGCAAGCAGTTAGAGTGAGGTTCTTATAGGAATAACTTTGAATGTAATCTAAGTTATGGAGACATTAATCAAAACACTCATAGTATTTTAATTATTTATAGGAATAAATTACTTCTTACAGTTGATCTTGGCTCCTGATCTTGTTACATTGTTATGAGCTGCTGAACAAGAAGATCTTGAAATTTTCTTCCAACTTTCCAATTTTGATTGTTTATTCTCTTTCCAAAGTATAGTTGGGAATAAGAAGACATTGAAAGTTTTCAGCAGTTCTTTTTGACCTGGGCTTATGGTAACGTAATAGGGGAAAAAATGCTTTCAGTTAAAGTAATTGGACATCTAATTAGCATTTCCTATTGAAGGTTAAATATTAAATAGTTTTCCCAGCACCATTTATTGAGAAGACTGTTCTTTCCCCAATGTGTGTTTTTGGTGCCTTTGTCAAAAATTAATTGGCTATAAATATGTGGATTTATTTCTGGGTTCTCTATTCTCTTCCATTGTTCTGAGTCTGTTTTTGTATCAGTACCATGCTGTCTTGGTTACTACAGCTATATTTTGAAGTCGGGTAGCATGATGCCTCAAGCTTCGTTCTTTCTGCTCAGAATGGCTTTAGGTATTTGAGGTTTTTTTTTTTTTTTTTCTTTTGAGACACAGTCTTGCTCTCTTGCCCAGGCTGGAATGCAGTCTCTCAATCTCGGCTCACTGCAACCTCCACCTCCCGGGTTTGAGTGATTCTCGTGCCCCAGCCTCCCCATTAGCTGGGATTACAGACATGCAGCACCACGCCTAGCTAATTTTTTGTATTTTTAGTATAGACGGGGTTTCACTATGTTGGCCAGGCTGGTCTCAAACTCCTGGCCTCAAATGATCCACCCACCTGGGCCTCCCAAAGGGCTGTGCTTACAGGTGTGAGCCACCATACCCAGCTATTTGAGATCTTTTGGGGTTCCATACAAATTTGAGGATTGTTTTTGTCTAATTTTGTGAAAAATGTCATTAGTATTTTGAGGGGGATCACACTGAATCTGTAGATTGCTTTGGGTAATATTGTCATTTTAATATTTTTTATTCTGCCAATTCATGAATATGGGCTGCCTTTTCATTTTTTTGTGTTCTCTTCAATTTCTTTCATCAGTGTTTTATAGTTTCCATTGTTGAGATTTTTTTCACCTCCTTTGTTAACTTTATTCCTAGGTATTTTATTTTACTTTATTTTATTTTGTAGGTACTATAAATGGGATAGCATTCTTGATTTCTTTTTCAGCTAGTTTGTTATTGGTGTAGAGAAACACTCTTGAGTTTTGTATGTTGATTTTGTATACTGCAACTTTACTGAATTTGTCTATTCATTCTAAGAGGTTTTTTGATAGAGTATTTAGGTTTCTCTATATGTTAAATTATGTCTTTTGCAAACAGGGACAATTTGACTTTCTCCTTTTCGATTTGGATGCCGTTTCTTTCTTTTGACTGATTGCTCTGGCTAGGACTTCTGGTACTAAATTGAATAAAAATGGTGAATGTGAGCATCTTTGTCTTGTTCTAGTTCTTAGAGGGAGAACATTCAACTTTTTCACCATAAGGTATGATGTTGGCTGTGGATTTGTCAGATACGGCCTTTATTTTGCTTAGGTACATTCTTTCTATACTGAATTCATTGACAGTTTCTACTATAAAGGGATGTTGAATTTTATCAAATGCTTTTTCTGCATCTATTGAAATGATCTTTTTTTGTTATTTGTTCTGTTGATATGAGGTGTCATGTTTATTGATTTGCATATGTTGAACCATCCTTGCATCCATGGAATAAATCCCAGTTGACCATGATGCATAACCTTTTTGATGAGCTGCTGGATTTAATTTGTTAGTATTTTGTTGAGGATTTTAAAATCTGTGTTTATCAGGACTATTGGCCTGTAGTTTTCTCTTTTTGTTGTGTCCTTGTCTGGTTTTGGTATTAGGGTAATGCTGGGCTTATAGAATGAGTTTTAAAGAATTCTCTTCCCTTCAATTTCTTGGAGTAGTTTCAGAAGAATTGGTGTTAGTTTATCGTTAAAAGTTTGGTAGAATTCAGCAGTGGAGGCTAGGTGCGGTGGCTCATGCCTGTAATCCCAGCACTTTGGGAGGGTGAGGCAGGTGGATCACTTGAGGTCAGGAGTTCGAGATCAGCCTGGCCAATATGGTGAAATCCCGTCTCTACTAAACAAAAACAAAAACAAAAAAATTAGCCGGTTGTGGCGAAGGGCACCCGTAATCCCAGCTACTCAAGAGACTGAGACATGAGAATCGCTTGAACCCAGGGGGCGGAGGTTGCAGTGAGCTGAGATTGCACCACTGCACTCCAGCCTGGGCAACAGAGTGAGACTCTGTGGCCCCCCCCAAAAAAAAAAAAAAAAAAGACTTCAGCAGTGAAGCCATCTGATCCTGGGCTTTTCTTTGTTGGGAGACTTTTTATTGCTGATTCAATTTTATTACTTGTCATTGGTCTGTTCATGTTTTCCATTTCTTTCTGGTTCAATCTTGGTAGATTGTATGTGTCCAGAAGTTGATCCATTTCTTCTAGGTTTTTAATTTGTTGGTATATAGTAGTTCATGATTGTCTCTAGTAATCCTTTAACTTTCTTCTGTATTAGTTGTAATGTCTCCTTCATTTTTTATTTTATTTTGGGGGGTTTTCTTTCTCTCTTTTTTGAATAGCTAAATGGTTTGTTGATTTTGTTTATCTTTTTGAAAATGCAAATTTCCATCTTCTTGGTCTTGTGGTCTCTATTTTGTTTATTTTTGCTCTAATCTTTGTTATTTCTTTCAGATATGATTTTCATATTTGTTCTTGGCCAAATCTCATGTTGAATTGTAATCCCCTATGTTAGAGGTGGGACCCACTGGAAGGTGATTGGATATTGGGGGTGAATTTCTCATGAATGGTTTAGTATCATCCCTTTGTTGGTGTTCTCATGACAGTGAGTGAATTTTTGGGAGATCTGGTCACTTAAAAGTGTATGGTGGCTGGGTGCAGTGGCTCATGCCTGTAGTCCCAGCACTTTGGGAGGCTGAAGCGGGCAGATCACGAGGTCAAGAGATTGAGACCATCTTGGCCAACATGGTGAAACCCTGTCTCTACTAAAAATACAAAAATTAGCTGGGCATGGTGATGCACACCTGTAGTCCCAGCTACTCAGGAGGTTGAGGCGGGAGAATCACTTGAACCCAGAAGGTGGAAGTTGCAGTGAGCCAAGATCATGCCACAGCACTCCAGCCTGGTGACAGAGTGAGACTCTGTGTCCAAAAAAAAAAAAAAAAAAAAAGACTTCAGCAGTGAAGCCATCTGATCTGGGACTTTTCTTTGTTGGGAGACTTTTTATTGCTGATTCAATTTTATTACTTGTCATTGGTCTATTCATGTTTTCCATTTCTTTCTGGTTCAATCTTGGTAGATTGTATGTGTCCAGAAGTTGATCCATTTCTTCTAGGTTTTTAATTTGTTGGTATATACAAATTCTGTCACCAGCCTGGTGACAGAATGAGACTCCATCTCAAACAAACAAATAAATAAATAAACAAAAAGGTGTTGGACACCTCCTCTTATAGGAAGCATATAGTTGGGTCTTGTTTTATTATCTATTCCACCAGTTCATATCTTTTAGATGGGGAATTTAATCCTTTTACATTCAAGGTTATTATTTACAGGTGAGAACTTACTCTTGTCATTTTGTTATTTGTTTTCTGCTGTTTTCTATGTCCTTTGTGGTTTTTTCCTTTTTCTTAATTGTTTATCTTGCAGTTTGGTGGTGTTTTGAAGTGATATGGTTTGATTTCTTTTCCTTTCTCATTTTTGTATCTGCACTTTCAGTGTTTTATAGCTTCCCCATGTTTTCATGATGGTAGTTATCACTCTTTTGCTTACAGATGTACGACTCCCTTAATGTATTCTTGTAATGCCAGCCTAGTGGTGATGAATTCTTTCCGTGTTTGCTTTCCTAGGAAAGACTTTATTTCTTCCTTATTTCTAAAGAATAGCTTTCATGGGTATAGTATTCATGGCTAACATTTTTTTTCTTTCAGCGCTGTAAATATATGATTTTATTCTCTCCTGGCCTGTAAGGTTTCTACTTAGAAATCTCTTCTTAGTCTAATGGGGATTCCCTAATATGTGACGTGATGCTTTTCCTATGCTGTTTTACAATTCTTTGTCTTTGACTTTTGACAGTTTGACTATAATGTACCTCAGAGAGGACCTTATTGGTTTGAAATTTTCTGGATTTTTGAGCTTCCTGGATTTAGATGTCCATATCTCTCCCAAGACTTGGGTAGTTCTCAGCTATTATTTTATTAAACAGTTTTTCTAGGCCCTTTTCCATGTTTTCTTTTTCTGGGATTCTCATAATATGAGTATTTGTTCACTTAATGGTGTCCCAAAGTCTTGTAGGCTTTCTTTGTTCTTTTTTATTCCCTTTTCTTTTCTTCCTGTTTTTTCTCTTTTATTCTTTTGTCTGAGTTATTTCAAAAACTTGTTTTGAAAGTCAGGGATTCTTTCTTCTGCTTTATCTAATCTGTTATTGACATTTTTCTGTTCTGTTTTTATTTCATCCACATTAGCTGCAAGTTTTCCATTTGGTTCTTACCACCAAGCCTGGCTAAAAACCTTGAGAACAAAAAAAGAAAAAGAAAAAAAAAGAAAAAAAACCCAGAAATATATCATGTTTTAATTAAAGGAAAAGTATTGAAAAGCACACTGATACTAGAGAATTTTGAAGTCACATTTGATTATGCACAAAGAAGGCATGATCCTTGTTCTCAAAGTTCTTACTATTCAGGATGGAAGATAAAAGGTATTCACAAAGAACTAATAAAGTTAATGTATTTAAAGTGACATATTTGGGTGGCCAAGGATTGCTTGAGGCCAAGAGTTTGAGAGCATCATAGGCAACACAGCAAGACCCCATCTTTACAAAAAATACAAAAAAATTAGCCAGGCTGGGAGGTATATACCTATAGGTCCTAGCTACTAAGGAGGCTGAGGCAGGAGAATCCCTTGAACCCGGGAGGCAGAGGTTGCAGTGAGTCAAGATCAGGCCACTGCACTCCAGTCTGGCTGACAGAGCAAGACTCCATCTCAAAAAAAAAAAAAAAAAAAAAGGACACTATGGAAACAGTTGTATTTGAATGGGCTCTTAGAGAATGGGTCTCATTTCAACAGTTTTTCATGAAAAGGATGTGAATTCCAGGTAGAGGAAAGATATGATCAGAGAAACAATGGTGACAAGGTATGGGAGCAATTTTTAGATCAATGAAAACTTTTTAAAAAACCAGCTTTTAAATAATACTTTCAATGTACAATTTAGTGGTCTTTTAGTATATTTAAAGAGTTGTGCAACTATCACCAATACCTAATTGTAGAATATTTTCATCACTTTAAAAAGGACTCTGTACCATTAATAGTCACTGTGCATTTCTTCTTGTCTCTCACCCCTGGCAACCACAAATCCATTTTCTTTCCCTGTGGATTTGCCTGTTCTTGACATTTCATAGAACTGTATCATACAAAATGTGGCCTTTTGTGACTAGCCTCTTTTCTCTTTGTAGAATGTTCACTCATGTTTTAGTATTTATCAGCACTTTATTTTTATGACTTCACTGCCAAATAATATTCCACAATATGGATATACCACACCTATTTGTTTCCCTTATCATCAATTGATAGAAATTTGGGGTATTTCAACTTTTTGGCTATTATGAATAATACTGCTCTGGATATTTGTTTAAAAGTTTTGTATGGACATGTTTCAGTTCTCTTGGGTGTATAGCTGGGTGTGTACTTCCTAGGTCATATGTTAATTTTTTGTTTAAATTTTTTAGGAACTGTTAAATCAGTTTCCAAAGCAGTGGTAACATCTTACATCCTCACCAGCAATGCATGAATGCCTTGTCTTCACAGATGGAGGAGCTATAAGTAGAGTTTTCTTTAGTAATCACATCTGAGTAACCATGTGCAGAAATCAAATATCTTAATACATACCTTATCAAGTAAATTTTTCAAGTCCAGGTAAGAATGAATGAGCTTAGAAAGTTTAATTGGGAAAAGAGTGAATATAAGAAGGTGATAGGATACCTCCTTCAAAAGGCTAAAAGATTAGCACATGGAAAATAAAAGAAACTTATTTAAATTTCTGTAGAAGACAGAAGTAGGACCAGTGGATCAAAGTTACAGGAAGGCACATTTTTAGATCTATCTAAAAAAGGACCAATAAATTAGAGCTGGTTTCTTTTGTTCAAATAGTAATCAGTGTGAGTCACTTAGGGAGGCTGTCAAAGAAATTCCTGATTGGGAGTTATTTGAACTAACAAACCCAAGGACCTTTCTTACTTGAAGAATATGTATGATATTTTACATATGTTGAAACAGCTGTAAAGAGAAATGACTCGCCACAATTTCTTGCTTAAAGCTTTAGTTCATTTCTGCTATATACTACCCAAAAGTGAAATTTTCATTTAAGAATATAAGAAATGATACATCTCAGAATTCAAGGAAATATTGTTTAGATAGGCCTTAAAAAAGGAGGGACCAGTATGGTACTGAGAAACTCAGCCGAACCTTTGTTTTAATGCTCTGCCACTGAGATGTTTAGCTTCCAGTTGCCAGTCTATGTGCTTTGAAGTTCAAATTCTCAAATGAGATTCTCTAATTTATTTAGTTTAAGTTATAAGTCTTCCCTTGATTCAATCATCTGTAGCCAAAGGAGTAAGGGTCATATAACAGCAACAGGGTTAAAATGGTGTTAGGGATGGGCTTTCTTCTCTGGATGGTGGTTAGTTGCTCTAAGTGGAGAGATGAAGTAAGTCATGGGCTAGATATCTCATAAGATATTTATTAGATTTCCAAAAGTGTTAATGGTAGAAGTAATACTATGATTTAGACTATTTGTTGTCGATTTCAGACAACCAGTATTTATCATATGGCTACTATGTGTAAGGCACCATGCTAGATGATTGCCAGAATGTAGAATATAAGATATTATCCCTGTCCCAGGGTATTTACAAGCACTCTATCCAGTAGACTGGTCATTATTTAATATATCATTCTGCTTAGGTTTTACTTTGGAAGGGCTAGCTTACTGATTATGTAGAAAGGTGCCTTATTAACTTTTGAAAAAATTTCAGGTTGAATATTAAAGATGTTTGCCTTTTCTAAGCATATACACGTTTAATGTTTGTGTAGACCAAGCCTAAAAGACCATCACAAGCTCAAACTCTAACAAACAAAACCCCAATCCATTCTCCCCAAACAAGCAAAAACATGAGTTGAATATCTTATTTGCTAGCAGTATGTTACATTAAAATGTGTGCTTGGCCAAGAGTGGTGGCTAATGCCTATAATCCCAGCATTTTGGGAGGCGAAGGTGGGGTGGATCACCTGAGATCAGGAGTTTGAGACCAACCTGGCCAACATGCTGAAACTCTGTCTTTACTAAAAATACAAAGACTAGCCAGGTGTCATGATGCACACTTGTAATCCCAGCTACTGGGGTGGCTGAGGCAGGAGAATCACTTGAACCCGGGAGGTGGAGGTTGCAGTGAGCCAAGACTGCACCACTGTGGTCTATCCTGGGTGACAAAGTCAGACTCCATCTCAGAAATATAAAAAATAAAAAATGGGTGCTCGTTCTTATATGCATATAAGGTGGAAGATAAACATTTTAAGTGTCTGTGAGCTACCTAGTATTCTAGGCATGTCACATATGTAAGATGCATATGATATGCAGATATTGTATGCAGTATTATAATAATCTAATCCAATTATAGTCTTTATTTTCATTATCTTAAGGATATTTATATAGTTCAATTCAGTCACTAGGAAATAAAAAAAAGTTTTTTAGGGGTGGGGCCTTGCTATGTGGTCCTGGCTGGTCTTGAACTCTGGGCCTCAAGTGATCCTTTTGCCTCAGCCTCTCAAGTAGCTGGGACTACAGATATGCACCACTGTGCCTGGCCAAGAATATTTCTTTATTTCTTGTTTCTGTGTTGAAGCTGCGTTTAGGTTTGCAGTATTTGAAAGGTATCATTTCTGGTTTACATTCAGCTCTTGTCCTTTATACCAATTGAGTGACTTATGAACAGAAAATTATAGAGTAAAAATAATATGACATGTATGTTAGGCTCTAAGCCCTTCACCTTTTTATTTCTTTCCAAATAAAGATGAAGCAGCTTGTCTAGGTGCAATGCCATGTTAATATCCTGTAAAGATAATTAGTAGCTGACTTAGCAAATTGCTTGGAGGTTTCCTAAGAGACCAACTTTAGCTATGATGCAAGAGATATTTGATTTCTATTAATACTTGAAGAAGTCATTGGTTTTATCAAGTTCCTATATTTAACTATAACTTGGGGCTGAATACGGTGGCTCATGCTTGTAGTCCTAGCACTTTGGCTTGCCAAGGTGGAAGGATTGCTTGAGCCCAAGGGTTCCAGATCAGCCTGGGCAAAAGAAGGAGCCCCTGTCTCTAGAAAAAATTAAAAAATGAGTTGGGTGTGATAGCTTGTGCCTGTGGTCCCAGCTATTCAGGAGGTTGTGATGGGGGAATTGCTTGAGCCTGGGAGGTTGAGGCTTCAGTGAGCCATGATGGTGCCACTGCACTCCCATCTGGGCAATAGAGCTAAGCCCCTGTCTCTAAATAAATAAATAAATAAATAAATCCTGGTCTATTTAAAACCTGAATTTGTTTTAAATAGCCATCTAATTTTTATGCTACAAAAGAGTTAACATACCTTCTTGTTTTTGGAATCTGTTTAACTTTAGAACCGTACTAACTTTGCCATGGATGTTTCTTGGGACCTATTTTTCCAAAATAATCATTCTCTTTTTTAGAGTCTACTATGCATTTTAATTAAATTGTTTCCCATTTTCACATATTGTTAACTTTCCACTATGCTGGTATGATTTCAGGAAAGGAGCATTTAAGTCATATGTTCAATGAAAACTTCTGCAGGTAAATTATTACCTACTTTTCTTTTTTATTTCATGTGGCCTTGGTAAATCATGTTTTCATTGTGGTCAAAATCTGTGTAGAAACATATTGTTTCATTGATTTTTGTAATATTTTGGGGCATTTAAAAAATATACATCAATCCCACAGAGATATGAAGCTCTACTTGACAATATTTAGCATTTACTTCTGCTTAACCTCTGAGATATTTGAGAAAGCAGAGGATACCACAGTATAATAGTATTTTCCCTTTATTATTAGTTGTAGTATATAATATCACTAGCAGTATCAGTAAATATTTTAGAATTTGAACGAGCCTGCCTCTCTCAATGAAATTTAAATCTTTCTGTTGATTTTTATTTTATTACCACTGCATCCAGTGTTATCCGAATATTTAAAGTATATTAAAAACATTAAAGACAAAAAGACAAAAGTTTTTTAAAGTATGTATTTTTTCTCACTGTATAGGATATTAGACTACGTATGTGCCATCTATTTTAAAACTAATTTCATTCATCATCTGTTTTCTAGAAAGATTTAAGGTGGCGTATGTGCGCTCTCATACTTGGTCTCACAGGCTCTGTATCTCTAACATACAAATCTCCTGGAAGTCAAAGGTCACGTCTTTTCTTCTTTCTCCTCCATCTTTTACATCTGGCTAAAATTATATTCTGTATGCGTGAAAGTGATAATTATATATTACCTGGTAGTTATCAGGTAGTTCACAAATTTCCTGGAGAAGACATAGGAACAAAACGGGGCCTTCTGTGATGAAGAAAGGTGAGAATAGTGGAGTATGACATCAGGAGACTTAGCCTTAGTATTCTTACTCATTGCTTTTGTAAACCTGTAACATTTTTTCCCATGCTGTTCCTTTTCTGCTTCATGTCTTGATTTTCCCATTGCAAAACAGGATGGAAACAGTTGCTTCCTGTTTATTTGATGGGGAATTTGAGGATGAATGGGCTAGTGTTTCCTTCCCCAGATGTATCAAGTTAATCTTATTTATTTTCTGTCCATACTTCTGATTCCATAATGTCCAATTGTATATATGTTTTTTATTCTTTTATTTACATTCTTTTCCTTTTCTGGGTTTCTTCAAAATCAAAGCATGTTAATCACATTTCATAGTGCCCTTGAGTACCCAAGATACTCTTCAGATATGGGCTGTTCGAATAGCTCTATTTGCTTTTGAGTGTCTATCAAAACCCAGGCCCCAGACCATCAAAGCATGTAATATGAGGGGTGTCCCCAGCCTGTAATGCAGATCAGTTTCCAAGGTGTTAAAACTTTTTCTGAAAGCCTCACTCTGGTCTGCTCAAATGCCTTCTTTTCTTTTAACCTAGATGAGCAGTTATGAACCAAGTCCATGATGGACAGTTGAGTTTGATCAGTGCGGGGGTCTCTTCAGGAGCATTAACTGAAAAGTCTACTTTCTCATCTGAAAAACAGATGTTTTACCATGATCCTCAACATGTATGTGCCTGGCCTCTCTGATATTGATTGAGAAAAAGAAAAACAGTTTAGGAGTCAATATCTGGTGTCTACATCAGCTCCAAATAAACTATTAACAGTTAAATTTCAACATAAGAAAAAGTAGAGGGCATTGGGACTTTGAAACAAACCACTCAGTGATAGAATTTCACTGAAGATCAGAGCCAAATTAATGCCTAACCCTTTATAAGGCTGTGCAGGGGAAGGAAACTGGTCCTGATCTGATGTAGGGAGTCCAATGAGAGCAAGCACTTAGTTGGAGAGTCAAAGTTCTGTAGCATGACCTGGAAGAAATTAGTTTGTCCTAGAAGATTTTGAAGTTAGGAGTTAACAATTATAAGCGTCTATCATTTTCATATGGCTCTCAAAGAATTAAAGAAGTTTTGTCCTATAATGAGGTACCTAAAGGATATAACTGTTTAGTAATATTTAAGTACTATAGAATGTCTTCCAGAGAGCATAGGTTTTGAGTTGCCATAACTGATACTGAGTTGTTTTTTGTTTTTCTGTCTGAAGTGGCCAGAGATTCAAATGCCTCTTGAGCCTCCTCCTAGCATGTGCAAGCAGGACTGTCGTCACGGCCCACAGGAGCCTCTCAGCTTTCCTCCGGCTGTGGCACAGGACATGTGTTCGGTTCACTGGATCACATTAAGTAACATAGGTATTATTTAAAAGGAGAAGAGTGAGGGCGGAGTCCTATTTTATGGCATTTAAGTTTGGAACCACTTGGGTCAAAACTTATTTCTGTGTTTATATGTACTTCCTAATTTATTTATAATAAGCATGTTGAATTATGAAGGAGAATGTTATTTCAAAATTCTATTGGAGGCTACTCAGAGGCTATGGTGACATTGAATGAGAGCTCTGAAGGAAATCAGTGAAACGGGAAAAGTTCCCTTGTCCCCGTCCCGGGGCATGCGACAAGGGGGAGTGGCTTGCTTCTTCAGTGCCCCACTGCTCAAACCTCTAGGGGAGCACATAGATGGGCAGGCTGTGGGGCTCTGACACTATGGCGGCGTCTAGGAGTAAATGTTTACAGCTGAAGCCCCAGTGAATGTTGAGGCATACGCTTTGACCTACATATTGACAGAATTTACTGAGTTATAGAGTGACAAATAATTTTTTTTTTCTAACAAACAATTATGTGATGTTTCGGCAAATAATATTTCTTTCTTTCTTTCTTTCTTTTTTTTTTCTGAGACAGAGTCTTGCTGTGTTGCCCAGGCTGGAGTGCAGTGACGCAATCTCAGCTCACTGCAACCTCCACCTCCTGGATTCAAGTGATTCTCCTGCCTCAGCCTCCTGAGTAGCTGGGACTATAGGCGCCCGCCACCATGCCTGTCTAATTTTTTGTATTTTAGTAGAGATGGGGTTTCACCGTGTTAGCCAGGATGATCTCGATCTCCTGACCTCGTGATCTGCCCGCCTCGGCATCCCAAAGTGCTAGGATTACAGACGTGAGCCACTGCACCTGGCTGCAAATAATATTTCTTAGTTTCAGTTGCATTTATTTTTAAATAGGAAATACATTCACCTAGTTCAGAATTTCAGAGGTTACAGAGCTGTATGTAGGAAGAAATTTTGTTTTTTCCCAATTCCCCAAGCCATCTGATAGCCCCCTTGAAGGCAGCTCAAGTTACTAGTTTATTTCCTTCCATAAATATTTGATATGCATAGAAGAAAGACATATATATATATATGTATATATGTATATGTATGTGAGAATGAATGGATAAACTTTCCTCTTTCATACAGTTACTTGCTTACCATACCTGCTGTTCTATACCTTGCATAATTCCACTTAACACTATATCTTGGAATTCATTCCATGTTAGTACATAAAGTGCTTCTTTTTTCTTTCTTGTGGTTTTGTGGTATCTATTATATAGCTATATTATAATTTTTTAAACTAGGCCCCTACTGATGGACATTTATGTTGTTGCCAATCTTTTCATTACAATGACTATGTTTTCCGCTTAGCTTTCACTTTTCAATTCATTTCCTAGTTTAGTCTGAGCCTACATATTAGTGGAAAGAACTGAGGTATTTATTGTGTTCTGACACATCTGAGGTATTTGTATGGGTACATATGCACACTGCTGAACTGTCTAGTACTAGTCTCTTTCCCCAGGACACTTTCCTAAGGTAAAACCTATTTATTGGAATTCTTATGCTGTACATATGCTGGATCACAACTCTTATTGGCAGATGAGAGAGTTTCAACTTTTAACCTGTGATTTCAGTTATTGTGACATATCCTGTGTTTCAGTTAGAAGAGACCACCTTTATTTGATGAGATTCAAATAGTGTTAATGAAAACTCTGTCTTTAATAAAGTGAGGTTAAAAAAATGGGAACCACCTAAGATCTTAGAGTGAGAGTAGTAGATATTATGAAAGCAGTTTTACTTTTTGATTTTAAGGTCTTTCTATATAATTTCAGCCTGTATCAGATAATTCCGTTTAGGACACAGCTGGTACATTTTATGATCAAAAACTCTGAAGGTAGTAATTGGATGCAATAATCAGACAACAAAGTCATTGAGTAGGTTTGTTGACTTATGTCAGATTACTCTAAATCTTAATAATATTGTGTGAAGCACAAAAAAGGAATATTGTCACAGCAAGCAATGGAGGTTTTGATACTCAATCACTGGAGTATTCTTTTCCCCTAAATTTCTCACTCATTGTATCTCATAACTTCTGGTTTCTTAGCCTACTCTGATGTTGTGCAGAAAATTGTACAATACTTAAAAACGTGATATCTAGGAAAGAAAGTAGAAAAAAGTCATTAGAACTGATATATATTAGCATTGGTTTGATGGTTATTTATTAAAGATAAAAATGGAGAATATTTCATATTTCTTGATTGTCAGAAAAAAAAATCATTTGCCATTCATGCAAGTAAAGCATATTAATTTAGGTTTTTGGCGCTTTTTTTTTGTTTTCTGAGAGAAACATGAAGAATTCTGCTTATTTATTTTTTATCTTGAGAATGGGAGCACATTAACAAGTACAACAGACAATACAACTTACTCCATAAGTACTTTATGAACTATATTAACAGTACTCTACAACTCCATAACCAACATCATGGTTGGTTAAATAGAGAGACTGAAGAAGATAGAGAGGGAACATGAGAGAGAAACAATCTTTTTGTTTCCCAAAGCTGTAAGAAGCAATGATAAGACATTGTGTGTGTACATGTGTGCATGTTGGGGTATTTTGTTATTGTGTTTATTTTTGCTGGGAGTGAGCAGAAAAAGAATGAAGCCTTCAGTAAAGAAATTAATACATCTTATTAGAACTTATTGTAAATATTTTTAAAATTCCTAAAGTTGGAACACTAAGGCATTATTTAAACTTTATCCTATTTTTTTTAAATCTGAGAAACCCATTAACTTTTACCCTGGAAAATGGAAAGTGTCGTATCTCATTTTACAGAGGAAGTTAACAGGTTTATTGTCTTGTTGTAACCCCCTAATCCGGTGACATTTTGAAATAGTGCTTTTGGTAGTGCCTTGTTTTTGAAATTATAGACCTGGGCACTATTGACATTTTGTACTAGATAATTCCTTGTCACTGGGGGCTGTTCTGTACATTGTAGGATATTTAGTAGCATCTCTGACTTCTACCTACTAGATGCCAGTAGCAACACTCCCTTGGGGGACAAAATTGTCCCCATTTCAGAACAACTGCTGTGGACATACATGGTGGTCCTACACAACTGGAGTTTAAATGTGGATCCTGAACAGCATTCACCAGTCTGATGCACTTCTGCAATATTTGTAATCATGAGGTGCAGAGCAAAACAAAGGCATAAATGTGGGGGTAATATTTTGTTTTCCAAAGACCACTGTTCAATTTGGGGGACATTTTTGAAGACACAGCAAAGGTAACCCTTGGGGTCTGGATTGGTTGGTTGGTTGATTGATTCATTCATTCAACAAAAATATATTGAACCCCTGCTATATATATGTCTGCCTCAATACTGATGACTTGTACACTGCTATGTGTTTCTTATGGCAGTATGTAAAAAAAAAATCAGTGAATAATAAGTCTGATGGTAGACCAGTTAAGAATTTGCTAGCTGTAACACTGGTGAGAAATCATGGTTGCTTGGGTTTTGGTAGTGACAGTAGAATTATAAGAAATTTTATGCAGAGATTTTTAGAAGGTAAAACATTAGGATTTGGTGATTAATTGGAGAAAGGAAGGCGTCAAGAATAATTTCCAGGTGAATAATGGTTGCTTTCATTAAGATGAGGACTAGAGTAGGAAAACCTGTCCTTTCTTTTGGACTAGGAGCAGAAAATTGACTTCAGCTTTTGACATTTCCAATTGGAGGTGCCTTCAAGACATCCACAAGGAAGGGTTAGACAGTGAACTTGGGAAATAAAGGGATCGTGTCTGTTTTATTCCTTATTGTACCCCCTGTTCTTTTGACAGTGTCTGCATTTCTAGAGGCACAGATTTAGGCTGGATGTATAGATTATGTATTCTTCAGGATATATAGCTGGTTTAATTGAAATCAAGGAAGTAGATAACATTGTCCAAGGAGAATGAATAGAGAGGAGGGCCTCGCATAGCAATATTATGAGCAGCGTATTCAAGGAACTGAAGAGAGGAGGGACTGGAGAAATATGAGGGAAATCAGGAGTGTATAGTTAAGGAAGCCAAAGGAAGAGAGTTTCCAAAAGAAGGGAGTGTTTTATGGTTTTGAATTCAGCTAAGAGTTCAAGTAAAATACAAAAAGATTGTTTCAAAAAAAAAAAAAAAAAGCCATTGGATTTTGTAACTAGAAAGCATCAGTGTCCTTTTAAAGCCTTTTTGGTAGTCTGGTAGTTTCAAGAGTTCTGTAAATTTGGTTAAAGAGTAAGTGGGAGGTGACTGGATAAGATCATGGGGGGTGGGAGGTCATGCTTTCATGCATTCTGGCTATAAAGAAGAGACTGAAGATGGTATGTGAAGGTGGTAGTGAAATGGGAAAAGTTCCCTTGTCCCCCGTGCAGGGCCTGCCACAGTGGGGAGTGGCTCGCTTCTTCAGTGTCCTGCTGCTCAAACCTCTAGGGGAGCCTAGATGGGCAGGCTGTGGGGCTCTGACCCCATGGCAGTGTCTAGGGGTGAGTGTTTACAGCTGAAGCCCCAGTGGGTGTGTGTCACAGAGTGTTCATTTAGCTTTTGCCGTCTGTAGGTGGCTTATGTTAGCTCAATTAGACTCCCTTCCTTATCTCAAGGACAGAGGGCTTTCTGCATCCCAGGCTTCTTGCCTTGGTGTAATGGAAGAATTGAATCACTCGTGGGCTTGGAGAATGAGTGCAAGGTTTTATTGAGTGGAGGTAGCTCTCAGCAGATGGGGGAAGCCAGAAGGGGGATGGAGTGGGAAAGTTTTCTCCTGGAGTTGGGCCGCCTAGAGGCCCAGGCTTTCCAACGACTCTCCCAGCCAAACTCAGCATTGTTGGCTTGCCGGTGTGCTGGTGCCTGTTGGTGCATTCCTCTTGCAGTTCAGCTGCCCGTGTGTCCTCGGCTCGTGTGCTCCTCTCAACATCCAGCCACGTGTGTGTCCGCCTGCTAGGGTCTCAGGGTTTTTATAGGCACAGGATGGGGGCATGATGGGCCAGGGAGGTATTGGGAAATACATTTGGGCGCCAAGGCAGAAGTGCCTAACATCACCTATGCCCGTGGGCACAGACCTGGGGGTAGAGCCCTCACCAGGGACCACACGCTTCCCTTCCCAGCACTTCCTTGCCCCCCTTCCGTATGGGGAGTGGGGAGGGCATGTGGGCTTGAGCATATTTAAATGCTGATAAGGAGTCAAGGAGATGTTGAGGTTGATATGAGAGTGGAGAAATGGGGCAACTTGAGATGGGATGAATCCAAAGCACAGGGAGAATTAATCTTAGGATGGATACCCTCCGAAGTCAAGGGATGTTATTGGTGATGAGAAGAGTATATTCTATTAGGATTAACTTCTAATATTGGGGGCTTCTTGAGGGAATAATGCTTCTGGGGCTTCCTGAAAGTTCAGAATGACAGGCATTAAAAGATGCCTGAGGTCAGGCGTGGTGGCTTACGCCTGTAACCCCATCACTTTGGGAGGCCGAGGTGGGTGGATCACCTGAGGTCAGGAGTTCAAGACCAGCCTGACCAACATGGTGAAACCCCATCTCTACTAAAAATACAAAATTAGCCAGGTGTGGTGGTGCATGCCTGCAATCTCAGCTACTTGGGAGGCTGAGCTGCGAATCACTTGAACCCAGGCAGTGGAGGTTGCAGTGAGCCGAGATTGCACCATTGCATTCCAGCTTGGGCAACAAGAGCAAAACTCCATCTCAAAAAAAAAAAAAAAAAAAAAAGAGATGCCTGTGACAGCCCACACTATTTCTGATTCCCTAGGATCCACTGATCCCCAGAGGTTCCATTAATTTGATAATGCTCTTTATTTTGGGTAGCAGGCATATACTAGAATTGGACCCTGAGCGTATGGATGAGGTTAGGGTTTGGGGCCTAATTCTAGTCTAATAATCAGAGTAGCATGGTATTCTGAGACCCTCTGGAGACTTTTCCAATTGTCAAAGTACAATCTGGAGACCACCTGTAGCCAGTCTACCTTAATTAGCAAAAATATCATTCCCATTATGATTCATCATGATTGATTGGTCTATATGATGGATTACTGATTGTAGAAAACTCTGGGTTATTATAGTATTATGCTTAGAAAACTATTCTGTTCAAATGTTAAAGGGCTGACTACAGCTCACTTTCTTCTGTGGTTTAATAGAAAGAAAGTAGGCTGTGGAATCAGAAAAAAAATCTGGCTCTATCACTGATTGAGCTGTGGGGCCTTGAACATCCTATAAGGATGTTACAGAGTCATTTACTCTCTGTGACATTACCTGCTAATGTCTAACGTGCATCATGGTTAGAATTGAAGGTCATGTATATGTACCATTACATTGTTGATATTAAATAAATAAGAACTGATACTATTTTTATTGACTTAAAAATAATTAAACTATTATTTGCTACTCTAGGGACCTAAATGAGCACTTATTATTAGAATTTATTGTTAGAATTCCAGATCAAAATCAAGGGTCTCATTTCTCCATGAATCTAAGGGCGATTATGGGTGGTGTCTTTGGTATAAGTTTTTGTAAGGACAAAGGTTTTGTTACAATCCTGGCCCTACTGAAACATCTTTTACTGACCTGCGTGCCATCATAGTAAATACAGAGAAAAGAGGTAAAATTCTAGACTTTTTAAGGTATGTGGAAATAAATCAAATTTACTTTTTTACCATGACCAATTTGGATCGCTGTCATTTTCCCTGAATGTGTCTCAGTTAGAAGGTGTTTTTTTTTGTTTTTGATTGAGAGCTATTTCAACTTCTCTTTTGTCTAATAACTCCTAATTTTTTTCTCCCTCTTTTTTCTTCTTCTTTTCTTTCAGATTATTGGAAACATTCTCATGTTGCAGCATTTGCTGCTATCAATTATGCCAGGAAAGCTTTCTGTGTACTAGCAGTGTTATGGGATCGTGTGTGTGTGTGTGTGTGTGTGTGTGTGTGTGTGTGTCTGTGTGTGTCTGTGTGTGACAGTGACAGAGAGAGAGAGGTGGGGGGAGATTGAGATGGAAAGGCGGGGGATGAAGGAAGTGGGGAAGAGAAATAAATGGTGTCTGGGGTAATTGTGCTGGTGTTTTTTCCTGCTTGAGAGAAGCTTCAGATGTCTGTCTGGGCTCTGGCTCAGTTGCTGTATGGTGTAACTGAAGAAGGAGGCTGGGGTGGGGGAGAAGGCAATTAAAACTTTGAACACCTTAAATGCCCTTCCTAATTAAGTGGTGAGGATGGAAAATAAAATACCTTCTTATGCTTCATTACTGTTCTCCCTTTAAAAGTCTGTGGAGGGATCAGAGCTCATGTCCTTAGAAAGGACAGAACTTTCACAATAACAACTCTGAAAAACAAGTTTTAAAAAAATTTCTCATCATTTTCTCTTTTTCATGAACTTTTCATATAAAGCCATCATTTTTTTTTCCTGGGCCCCCTTACCTATATCCTCTCCCCACTCTCACTAGTCACTCCAACTTTGAAGCACCCAATTCTCTGGAGTATTAATGGAGACAGTTCAAGTATCTAACTGCTGTTTCCTTTGTTCAAGTTGCTTTTGGTCCTTGCTGGGAAATGCTCTGAAAACTGAACCAGCTACTGAACACAAAGGCTGACGGTGTTGTCCCTCCTGGTAATGTACTGTGTGATTTGTTCCCCTCTCCTGTTCACGACTCATTAGTCCCTAAGTACAGAAAAGGTTGCTCCTCTGGAATAAAAGGAACGGACCCAGCTTGGAGTCCTTTTTCGCCTTTTCCTGTGTTTTATTTGGGTGCACTCACAGTTCTCCATCTTCATTAGTGACCCAGCAGGGGGCTGGCACAGGGTTAAGACTAGCTTTTGCTGGCTCCCTGGGGTGTATCAGAGACCTCAGAACTCAATACCCTACTATAAAAATAAAATAGTGTGCTTCAAACGACCTTTTGATGGAACAAAGCCATACATCCCAATCTGCCTGGGCCTCTCAAATTGAGACCATGCCAAGTGCCAGATTTGCATTTTGCACATGCCCTCCCATCCCCTTTTCCCCCTCCTCTGAATGTGGTTCTTTTGGTAGCCTCTGTGTCAGGTAAATGTTTATGTGTGTGTGAAAATGCGGACTTTGGCAAAGACCTTTTGTATTTAAATTACACTTCAAGATAGTAGTTTCTTGTAAGTGATATAGGCAGCAGATATTTGTGGGCTTTTATGCCCTAAATGATATCATTTTAGATTTATATATAAAATTTAGGAAAGTAAGTAGAAACTAGAGGTGCTATAAAAAAAACTGAGTTACATATTTAAAATTCAAGTTATTTTTTCTGGTTTTCCAGAGTGGCCAAATTATTTTCTTATTTAAAACCCAGTCACTCTAGAGCCATGTGTGTGCATGTGAACTCTACTAAAGTGAGACACTAACATGAACATAGGGTCCATCAGACCTTTATATCAAGACTTTGGAGTACTCAGAGCATTGTATCTCGTTAATCTTCCAGCATTGATGTGCTTTAGTTCTTGGGAACAGATTATTATGCTTATTTTAAAGCAACATGGGCAAGTAAAAATAGGGATCTTTTGGTGTTGAATGACCAGCATAACTTTAGAAAATCCAACTCTCTTATCCTTCATTTTTACATCATAGTTACAGTAACAGGTTAAGATAAGCTTTTAATAGATTGTTCTAAATTTCTTTAAGTTTCAAAACTTATTGCTATGACATTTAAATAATACTTTTAAGACTGTATGAGACTTAGGGCCTTGGTTTGTAGAGAATATTCAGTTATTTAAGAAAAGTTCCCTTTGATTCTATAGTAAAATAATATACATGTGCAAATGTGTGATGTTATTTTTGGTTTGTACTTCAGGTTTGCAAACATGCCCTAATTTTTTACTTTTTAAAAAATGTTTATGGAAATAAGATATATATTTTTTCATAGTCTGAGTCTATATAATTTTATACTGCATTTACAAAAAAAGTAGATTGTCTCTTCCTCCTTGCTACTGCAAACAGTGATGTGAGGAACATCCTGGTACCCCGCAGGGTATAGACTGTGGGGCAGGATTGTAGGGTTATCAAGCATACACATTCTGAAGGTCACTAAATCCTGCCAGATTGCTTGCTGGAATGGCTGTACCAGTCTACAGCCCACCAGTTGTGTAAGAACACTCCTGCTGCCCTACTTCTTTGCCAACATTTTATATGTTTAGACTTTCTCTTTTTTCCAAACTAGTAGGTGTAAAGTGGTATTTAATTTTAAGTTGCATTTCTCTGATTACTAATGAAATTGAGTACCTCTTTATATTACTAGTTAGTTATTTGGCTTATTATTATTGTGACTTGATTTAAGATTTCATGTTGAGGTAGATCTTAATTTTGAGTTGGTCAAACATACCACTTTTTAAAATCTTTTTTTGTTGTTGTTGGAGACGGAGTCTTGCTCTGTCGCCCAGGCTGGAGTGCAGTGGCGCGATCTCGGCTCACTGCAAGCTCCGCCTTCCAGGTTCACGCCATTCTCCTGCCTCAGCCTCCCGACTAGCTGGGACTACAGGCGCCTGCCACAGCTCCTGGCTAATTTTTTGTATTTTTAGTGGAGACAGGGTTTCACCGTGGTCTCCATCTCCTGACCTTGTGATCCACCCGCCTCGGCCTCCCAAAGTGCTGGGATTACAGGCATGAGCCACTGCGCCCGGCCTAAAATCTTATACTTTATAATTTTAGGGCCTAGGGCCACAGAGTTATTTTCTGACTTTTTTTTTTCTGTTAGTCACATTACATTACATTCAGGCGTGATTCATCTTGGGGTCACCTTTGGTTATAGCAGCATTGTTTGAGGTAGCATATTCAGACTCTCAAATACATTGTGATAGTTTGGTATGAACTGGAGGGCCATGCTGTATCATGGATACATTTTGAAAGAGTATTTAATGAAAAATATAAAAGAAGGCTATTCATAGCATATTGCCATTTATGAAAATTAAAAACACACACACACATACGTAAAACAACACTTAATATTTTTCAAAGAAGCACTCCATATACAAAGAGAGATGCCATACAATTAAGTTTTTGCTTATTAAGGCTTAGGAGAAAATGGGGGAGTAGTGATAAAGGGGGTAAAAAATAAGCCAACAGAGGCCTTGGACAGACAGATAATAATAGTATATCCTGGATTGAGGAGTATGATTATCCCCAGAGTCAGGGTGATTGTAATTTTGGAGAGATGACCAGAAAATAGGTTAGTGATGAGCAAAGCTGGAAAAAGTTAATTGAAAAAAAGTAGAAATCAAATATTTTAATTGTTCTGATTCATGAGTAAGATGCCTGTAAGGAAGAAAAATGCTCCTAAATGACTACATCTGGCCATGCTTTCTTAGCTTTTAAAGTATTTTGTGATAAGGAGGAATTTATGTTTTTTTTCCTGAGGTGAAGCTATCTGTAAGAAGGAAAGCAGATGTTTCTTTTCAAGTGCTTGTGTACACCTGCCACAAGGCAGATTGGGTAGTTCCTATGGAGAGCAGGTTCCAGTTATTTTTTATGTTGCTTGTGAAATTAAAATTCTTTTCCTGGCAAGTATAGATTTATAATTAAGTAATTTATCATAAGAGTTCTTTTACCTATATCAGAAATTTGATGATATACAGAAGCAATATATGGGTGGTTACTTAGAAATTAGATGAATGAGTTATTTCATTGACATTTATCATTTGATGTGTAGGTTTTTGCTATTTATAACAAATGTTGAACACTGACTAATTACCTGCAACTGAAAGAAGGTTAAAAAAAAGTCTTGGTTGAGAACTGTGTTCTCAACTTGTTTTCAACCCACCAGTGCCCTCGAAGAGTATGATGCGGTTAGATTAATAGTTGTCCTCTCTTCGGATCATACTTAATTGTGTTACAATATAAAGAAGTCTTCCTCATTGGTATTTATGAGGATGAAAAAAAAGAAGTCTTTCTTTGCTAGATGTGGATTCTGTACTTCCCTCCCTTCAATTTCATGTATACTGTTTTTTGTTTTTATTTTTCTGATTAGTTCCCTTGGTATCTGCCCTGCCCTATCCCCATTCATTTTGGTATTCGTATACCCAAACACCATAGTAGCACTTTATATTTACTTTGTTTACTCCTAATTACAACCTGCATATTATAGATAAAAGAAACAGACTCGGCCTGGCTCAGTGGCTCACACGTGTAATCCCAACACTCTGGGAGGCCCAGGCGGGCGGATCACAAGGTCAGGAGATCAAGACCATCCTGGCTGCTAGCATGGTGAAACCCAGTCTCTACTAAAAATACAAAAAAAATTAGCCAGGTGTGGTGGCGGGCGCCTGTAGTCCCAGCTACTCCGGAGGCTGAGGCAGGAGAATGGCGTGAACGGGGGAGGTGGAGCTTGCAGTGAGCCAAGATCACGCCACTGCACTCCAGCCTGGGCAACAGAGCGAGACTCCGTCTCAAAAAAAAAAAAAAAAAAAAAAAAAGGAAAAGAAAAAAAAAAGAAACAGACTTAGAAAGGTTAAGTGATTTTTCCAGGGTCACAGGGTAATAAGTAGCAGAACCAGAATTTGAAGCCAAGCCTAACTCTAAAGCCCATCTTTTTCCTACTTAAACTATACTTTTCATGGATATTCTACAAAATCCGTATTTTTGTAGAGTGTGATGTTTTCATTAGGCTCCAGAGGATTTTAACCCTGCCCTTTGGTTCAGTTATTGCTGAATATGGACACCTTTAAGCTGCACCATAGAAAATTTGTATTCAGGCGCCTTTTAGAGATGAGTACTTTGAACTCTCTGCTATCCAATTGCTGAAAAGTCTGTTTTCAAGATGTATTTATAGAAGATTGTGTGAATGGCTTATTCTCCATCCATTTATCTGGATTGTCTGCATTTCAGTTTCAGGCCAAGTCGTACCACCCAAGAGCTATGTGCTTAACTCAGCTACTTTTACCTCTTGCAGAGGTACTTTCTTCCTTCCTCCTACTTCTTTTTGACATTAAATCACTGGCCTTCAATGATGGATGTTATAGCAAACAGCTGAATAAAATTCAGTATTCTTTCTGTGATTGAGCTTTCATTGAGGAGCCCACCTAGTACACCACATCCCATCGTCTTTGAGAGGACCTACATATGAAATTCTTCTCAGATCTCAAGGTTAGGAAACAATGACATTTTCATGTTTTTAAAATGCTTATTATGAATCTTATATTTGATTGTGTTTTCCTCTTTACTTTGGTTGCTAGGAAGGTTAGAGCCAAATTTGCAAGATCATCTCTAATAGCTGCAAAGTAATAGATGATATGTGTGTATGTGTGCCAGTCTTACTCCTGGCATTATTTTCTTATCTATGTTCCTGTTTGATTTCATGTTTCTTAGTTATTTATTTTGTCAGTAATGAATGAATTGTCATAAACTGCCACAAATCATTATGCTGGTGATGGTTGCAAATATACAAACAACATGTGTAAGGACAATTAAGCTTTCCTGACTTGATAGTTAAATCACATTTCTTCTAGGAGTATCGCATGTATACATCCATCTTCCTCATTTGTTTTCCTCCTTTATTTTACCTGATACACATTTTCTTTTTTTTTTTTTTTTTGGAGACGGAGTCTCACGCTGTTGCCCAGGCTGGAGTGCAGTGGCGCGATCTCGGCATCACTGCAAGCTCCGCCTCCCGGGTTCCCGCCATTCTCCTGCCTCAGCCTCCTGAGTAGCTGGGACTACAGGCGCCCGCCACCGCGCCCGGCTAATTTTTTGTATTTTCAGTAGAGACGGGGTTTCACTGTGGTCTCGATCTCCTGACCTTGTGATCCGCCCGCCTCGGCCTCCCAAAGTGCTGGGATTACAGGCTTGAGCCACCGCGCCCGGCCCTGATACACATTTTCTATTGTTTATTATGGATTTCTCTCTTGATGAATGCATTCATACAATTTTAGAATTGTTGAGTATCAATATAAAGAGCTACTTTTTTCTGAAAAGTAGTCTCCTTATAATTTGTATTTTTTTAAGTTCGCATTATTTAGTAAAAGTGTACATTTCATAATTTTTATGAAAACATTTGCCTCCCTAAAGAAATTTAACTAGTTTGGTTTTTTTTTTTTAATCTGAGAATAGGAGTAGGGAAATTTGGAGTCTCTAAGGAATGCCATATAGAAGTTTTTGAACGTTTATATAGAATGGAATGACTTTTTCTGCTTGTTCTTCTGTCCGTTGCCTAGTAGATGTCTCTAACTGGATATTCAAATGGTACTTTAGACCATCTGAAACTTCACATTTTATTTCCCTCCCAAGTAAACTAGTCACCCAAACCATATATACAACAGTCAGACTCATTTGCTCACAACTTTAAAGCAGGTTCTTTTCCATTTCCACTGCTATTACTTATTCCAAGTGCCTTGCACAACTTTGCCTAAGGAGGCACTAAGAATTCTTCATCGAAGGAATGAAGAAATGAATGAATACAGGGATGGGTTTTCTTCATTTCATTGCTTCTGTCTAGACCACTGGAAAAATGTATACTCCTTTATTCTGACCTCTTCTAATTCATGTTCTACAAAGTTATCAAAACGTTATTCTTAAAATGCAAATCATTCTTAAAATTATATATAAACACACATCATTCCAGGATTCATTTAGTTTAGCGCCAAGGCCTTTCATGCTAAGTTCCCTGCATCTTTCTGGTCTTACCTCCCACCACGTCTCTCTACTGACCTTGTTGCATCATCATGTGGCTGCATGCTCCATTTCCTCCCATGTGCTGTTCATTCTGCAGAGCACCTCACTGAAGCTTTACCTGGATAACTCTTCTCACTTTGCCAGTCAGATTCAGATGTCTTTCCTCCTTGTTCTCATAGCCATGTATGCACAGTCTCGTGACTGTTTTCATATTAAACTGTTATCATGACTGACTGACTTATCTAGGGGCTTTCTCTTAACACAGGTTCTTTACTCCTAGATGGTATCCAACATTCCATGAATAACCAGTGATTGTTTATTGGCTGTTTGAATACGGAATAGAATAAGTATGTAGCTTATAGTCCATTCTAGCCACTCATTCTTTTCATAACTTTTATTGAGTACTTATTATGTGCCAGCTTTTGTTTAAGAGATTGGCAGTACTATGGTGAACAAAACAGTACCTGCCCAGGCAATTAAAAATAAGCAAATAGACATACAGTGTTGGGTAGCATTATGTGTATGTTAGTCCAGTTTCACTCTGCTGATAAAGACATACCTGAGACTGGGTAGAAAAAGAGCTTTAATTGGACTTACAGTTCCACATGCCTGGGGAGGCCTCAGAATCATGGCAGGAGGTGAAAGGGACTTCTTACATGGCAGTGGCAAGAGGAAGAATGAGGATGATGCCAAAGTGGAAACCCCCAATAAACCGATCAGATCTCGTGAGACTTATTCACTATCATGAGAACAGTATGGGGGAAACTGCCCCCATGGATTCAAATTACCTCCCACCAGGTTCCTCCCATAACACATGGGAATTATGGGAGTACAATTCTAGATGAGATTTGAGTGGGGACACAGAGCCAACATATCACAGTGTTAGGAATAAAATGAAGAGGGATAAGGAAATTCTAGAGCATATGCTCAAGCAAGGCATATCGAAAGAGGGAGCCTTTGAGCAGAGACCTGAATGCAATGAGAGAGGAGTTGTGTCCATGGCAGTGTTGCTGGGGAGGTGGTTCTGGGCAGAGAGAACGCATTTCTGTGCTCCTATTGTGTACCAGGCTCTGTTCTAGGGGTTCTGGAGACAGTAATGGACAAGGTTGTTAAACATCAGCATTGTTTATTATTTAACCATACAGTCTGTTCTTTTTCAATATTATGTCATAATTCAAAACTCTTCCTTTCTTTAATTGCTAGATGTAATGAAGTTGAAAAACCCTAACTTGGGAAAGTCCCTTTGTTCTCCCCAGCTTCTAATCACTTCCTACTCTTTGTTGTGGAAGAGAACCCATAAAGTCTTATTCTTTAGAGGCCCCTAACACAATAGGATCCTGGTCCTGGGGACAGATCCCCAACTATCTGAATTTAATCATGATGCTCAGGGATGTGTGAAAGTGTCTTAGGTTTTCATGTCTTTGATATTTGACCTAGGTTATAGATTTCTGTGAAATTCTGTCACCATAATTAGATATAGATACTACTGATTTCCTTTTCCCAACCTTCCAACCCAGCCTATGACCCTGAGTAAAACCTTCTTAAATTCTTTTACTTCAGTAGCACACAAAAAATCATAATTTTGGATCATGTTCCTTGCTCTGTCACCTGCTTGCTGCAGTTAAGTCTGCTCTGTGGCAGTTTTCCATTTGCAAGCAGGGCACCCTTCCAGTTAAGTTGTAAAAATTTATGTTTAAATAAGCCCCTGTGCCCTTGAAGAATAGGAGCTACAGGAATGTAGAGTCCAAAGAGAAAAAAAAAGGAAAGAGCATTCCTAAGAAAACTGTGTAAATTTGCAAATTCGTTTTCCTCTGGTGGCAGCTGACAGGTGGAATGACAACCTAACCAAGTAACACTGGGCCCTTGTGATAGGAGGGAACTTAATGCTGTGGTTGTTCTGCTTAGATGGAATTGTGTGGGCCTGTGCCAACGCCTGTATTGAGAAAGCCCAGTCGAGCAGAAGAGTTTTTGGTTTCTGCATTTAGAACTGCCAAACAACTGAGGAAAACCGATTAAATCTGGAAGGTGGCAGGTCACTCGACAGGCTTCTCCAGGCACCTTTGAGGAGAATCAAAGATAAATAAACACATTTTATGAGAGGAGTATGTGGTGAGAGGGAGTGCTTGGATAAGAGTTAAAATTTCAAAGGGAAGGGGAAGTTCTTTTTGACTTTTCTCCTGATTAGACTCTTGTCTCATGACTTTGTTCATGTACAGATTAGAGTTTGCCCCTGTAAACATGGGTAAGCTTGATGGGAAAGGAAGAAGATAGAAGTGTATTTTCAAAGACCTCAACTTTAGAAGGAAACTGATCAAATATGAATTTCTTTATTAGAAAAAAAGTGGCTTTAAAAACTATTTTATAAGTCATATTGGATACTCATGTGCCTGTGGAACATGCACAAACTCTGGCCTGTTGCACAGAGGTTTAATTTTGAAATTGTCTAATTTTATTTATTTAAATTTTTTTAGAGACAGGGTCTCACTGTGTTGCCCAGGCTCTTGAACTCCTGACCTCAAGCAGTCTTCCTGTCTTAGCCTCCCAAAGTGCTGAGATTACAGGCATGAGCCACTGCACCTGGCCCAAAGTAATTTTTTCAGTGAAGATTGATGGACTTTCATTATGGCCCTGTCTAGTGTGCGGTGAGTTGCCTCAAGGTCAGGTGGTACTTGACACCTCTTATTTACTGGGTATGGACCCTGGTATCTCACCTTTCTATTGTGCTTTACTCTTTTTTTCTCTGTGAATAAGTTTTACTTGAGCTTGACTTACCTCAAAGGGGCTATGAATATTGAATTGTCTAAAAATAAATCACAAAAGTCTAGATATATGGAGCCGTAAAGATCATTTCCCTCTTCCCCATTTTGCAAAGAGTAAATAAAGAGAAATCCCAAAGGGTTAAATTGCTGCTGGCTTAGGGGCATTCAGCTAGCAAATATGTATGCAGGAACTTCATCCAGATCCTGACCACTCTATTAGTCTGTTCTCACCAGCTAATAAAGACATACCTGAGACTGGGTAATTTATAAAGGAAAGAGGTTTAATTGACTCACAGTTCTGCAGGGCTATGGCGGCCTCAGGAAACTTACAATCATGGTGGAAGGGGAAACAAATATGTCCTTCTTCACATGGTGGCAGGAGAGATAAGAATGAGCTAAAGGGGGAAAATCCCCTTATAAAACCATCACATCTTGTGACAACTCACTCAGTATCACAAGAACAGCAGTATGGGGTAACCACCTCCAAGATTCAGTTACCTCCCACCAGGTCCCTTTCACGACACATGGGGATAAGGGGAACTACAATTCAAGATAAGATTTGGGTGGGGCACAGCCAAAACTATATCATTCCACCCCTGGCCCTTCCCAAATCTCATGTCCTCATGCTTCAAAACACAATCATGCCATTCCAAAAGTCCCACAAAGTCTTAACTCATTCCAGCATTAACTCAAAAGTCTAAGTCCAAAGTCTCATCCGAGACAAGTTAAGTCCCTTCTGTCTGAGCCTGTAAAATCAAAAACAAGTTAGTTACTTCCTAGATACAATGGGGGTACAGGCGTTGGGTAAATACACCCATTCCAGATGGGAGAAATTGGCCAAAATAAAGGGGCTACAGGCCCCATGCAAGTCCGAAATCCAGTGGGACAGTCAAATCTTAAAGTTCTGAAATGATCTCCTTTGACTCCATGTCTCATGCCTAGGTCACACTGATGCAAGAGATGGGCTTCCGTGGCCTTGGGCAACTCCACCATGTGGCTTTACAGGGTACAGCCTCCCTCCTGGGTGTTTTCACAGGCTTTGTTTCACTCAACAAAGACACGTTGAGTGTCTTTGGCTTTTCCAGGCACATGGTGGAAGCTGTCAATGGATCTACCATTCTCAGGTCTGGTGGACAGTGGCCCTCTTCTCACAGCAGGCAGTGCCCCAGTAGGGACTCTGTGCAGGGGCTCCAATCCCACATTTCCCTTCTGCACTGCCCCAGCAGAGGTTCTTTATGAGGGCTCCACTCCTACATTAGACTTCTGCCTGGACATCCAAGTGTTTCCATACATCCTCTGAAATCTATGTGGAGGTTCCCAAACCCCAATTCTTGTCTTCTGTGCATCCATAGGACCAACACCACATGGAAGCTGCCAAAGCCAGGGACTTGCACTCTCTGAAGCAATGGACTGAACTGTACCTTGGCCCCTTTTAACCATGGCTGGAGTGAAGCAGCTGGGACACAGGGCACCATGTCCCAAGGCTGCATAGAGCAAGGAGACCCTGGGCTTGGCCCACAAAACCATTTTCCCCTCCTAGGCCTCTGGGCCTGTGATGGGAGGGGCTGCCATGAAGACCTCTGACATGCCCTGGAGACATTTTCCCCATTGTCTTGGCAAGTAACATTTGACTCCTTGTTACTAATGCAAATTTTTGCAGTCCACTTGAATTTCTTCTCAGAAAATGGGTTTTTCTTTTCTATCACATAGTCAGGTTGCAATTTTTAAAGCTTTTATGCTCTGCTTCCCTTTTAAGCATAAATTCCAATTCCAAACCATCTCTCTCAAGTTCGGTGGTCCCCAGATCTCTAGGGCAGGGGCAAAATTCCGCCAGTCTGTTTTCTAAAGCATAACAAGAGTGAACTTTGCTCCAGTTCCTAAAAGTTCCTTATCTTTGTCTGAGACCACCTCTACCTGGACTTCATTGTCCATATCACTGTCAGCATTTTGGTCAAAGCTATTCAACAAGTCTCTAGGAAGTTTCAAACTTTCCCACATCTTCCTGTCTTCTGAGCCCTCTAAGTCTCTAGGAAGTTCCAAAATATCCCACATTTTTCTGTCTTCTTCTGAGCCCTCCAAATTGTTCCAAACCCTGCCTGTTACCACTTCCAAAGTTGCTTCCACATTTTTGGGTATCCTTATAGCAGCACCCCACTCTACTGGAACCAGTTTACTGTTTAGTCTGTTCTTATGCTGCTAATAAAGACATACCCAAGAGTGGGTAACTTATGAAGGAAAGAGGTTTAGTTGACTCACAGTTCCACAGGGCTGTGGAGGCTTCAGGAAATCGTGACGGAAGGGGAAGCAAACACGTCCTTCTTCACATGGCAGCAGGAGAGACAAGAATGAACAAAAGGAGGAAAAAGTCCCTCATAAAACCATCAGATCACGTTGAGAACTCACTATCACAAGAACAGCATGGGGGTAACCACTCCCATGATGCAATTACCTCCCACTGGGTCCCTCCCATGACACATGTGGATTATGCAAAGTACAAGAAAAGATTTGGGTGGGCACATAACCAAACCATATCAACCCCTACACCAATGCATGTCTTTTGAGCTGCTTAGAGCTCAGTATTACATAAGTGGACTATAGCAGTTTACTGACTTATAAAACATAATGAATAAAATAATTAAATATATTCCCTGTATAATTCAAAACCTCAGGAGTTATCATAATAGTTTCAATCTCTTTTTCTATCACACCTCTTATGAGAAACTAGGAAATAAATTACCACATTGAGTTTCAGTTCATGTTTATTTTCTTTCCATGAAGAGTATGATGATAAAAAACATAAAATGAAGTGGCCCAAAGGGAGGCAACCAGAAGGTGAGGAACAAAAACAAAAGAAATAGATTATTAGATGCCAGTAACTAAGATTCTAAATTATTGCTCTTATGAATATAGTGTAGGTTGCTGTGACTATTTCATTATAATGTTTGTGTCTGCACCCATTTCTCATTACTTTTTTCTAGTGTGCAAAGTTAATTTAAAGTATTAGTACAAATTGAGGAAGGGAAGTCTCTCCAGATTTCATTAGAGGATAGACTGAATAAGAACATGTCCTACCCACAAGGACAAAGGAGAAGAAAATATATTCTTGACTGTTTCAGACCACTTCCGATAAGGAGAAGACAATTTAAAAAATTAATTAAAAAAAAAACATTAGGATCAAATAACCCCTCCAAAGAAAGGTGTTCTATGGATGAGAAATGTAATTATTCCTGTAAAAATGTAGGGAATTTTGCATGTTCAATATATTTTGTCTTCTATTAGAAGCACTAGTTTGCATTTTTCAGTATTAGGGTTGTGGCTTGCCAGGCCCATCCTCCTGCTGTGTTTGTTTTAGGGAATAGATCTTACCCAGTCACAGGTTTCAGAAGAGCTGAGGTAACCTCCTTCAATGTGACATGAGTACTGTTTATGTTGGAGACAAATCCCAGAAACTCAAGGTAACAACGTACACAGAGTGAGAGAGTGTATGCGGGAGATTTTTATTTGGCATTTTTACTGCTAACAATCTACAGAAGTTTTAGTATTTAGTGCCAGGTCAGGCTTAAGGGGCAGTTTCTATTTCTGTGTGATTTAGAAAGGTTTAAAGAATCAGCAAATTATTATATAATAGATAATAGAGAATAAAGATTCTGGCTTCTGTGGAAGCTTGCAAAGATGTGAGGGAGGGCAAACAACTGCTTCTACATGTTTTGTTTTGTTTTCTTTTTAAGAGCTTGGAAAAGCATGGTAGATTCTTTGAGCAAGGCCTTCATTGTCAAAAGTTTCTGAAGCTCCCAAACCAATAAATAATATTATTACCAATTAAAAGAGCAGGTAAACTGAGAAACAAAGCACTTACACCTAGGGTTGACATGGTGAGACCAAAACTGAATTCTGTGTCTTAAAATTCAGTTATCTAATCTCCCCACTTCGTTGCATATTCTACTAGCAGTCATTCAGTAAAGTACCTTTCATCACTGCAGGAGTCTCTCTGAACACAGTGGCTTTGGAATAGGGTTATCTCCAGACACTGTTGACATCATGTCTCTGCTCACATACCAATTGGGTGAATATTGGCCCACATGATTCTTGTAAGTGGATTACAAGAAATCCACGATAGACTTCATTCACTTTTGATGAAACCAAGAACTTTCCCTCTTGAGCTACTTAATGAAATATTGTTATTTGTGTATTATGTAGGGTACAGGTTGGGACTTGTTAGCTCTCTGAATTCTTAAGCACTCAATTGAGAAAATCAAATCCATGATTTTACTATGCCTGCACAGGAGTTGGAGAAATTCATGAAGTTTACACTTTATTTTTACTAGTTTTCTTAAGAATACAGATGTAAATAGGCTGTTGAGTCTGCCCAGGCAGAACTGTTGTGTCAGATGAAACTTAATGACCACACCCTCCCACCCCAATGGATACTGAAACTGTTGGAGAAACTTTAGTTTGAAACATATTTACTTTGAACTCCAGGAATCTTTTTTTATTTTTTTCCTGTGTGAGAAAGATATTCTCAGGTCTACTAGGAGATAGCAGTATCTTTAAAATCATGGAAGAAACAAAATTTCGGAGCTTCTAAGTGGTTAGGAATAGCTTCAGACAATTTACCTAATTGGGCTTCAGTTTTGTGACCTGTGTAAAACAAGAGGATTGGTAAATGCTCTGCAACATTGCTTCAAGCTCCTAGGTTCTCTAGTTACTTTGTTATAGTCATGAAATGATAATTTAAAGATTGATGTATGTGCATGATTTTATGTATGTATGTGTTATATATGTATGATTGAATTATACTTGCCTATGTATGGAAAATTTCAGGTTGTTAATAATAAGAAACCCGTTTCTTTTGAGGAGAAGGACTATGGGCCTGGGGGTCAGGATGGGAGAATTTTACATTATTTTATACTTTTTGTTTTCTTGTTTTTTACTAAGTATGCATTATTTAAAGATTTTAAAAATAGATTGGTTTTGTCATTAATTTAAAAGGATGAAAGGAAGAATTTCAAATTTTTGCAAAATGCATACCAGGATCACAATAATTGGAATTTCATTTCAGACTCCAAGTTTCAAGTATTTGTAATTATAAGTAGACTTTTGCTTTTATTACAGTAAGAAAGGTCTTTTAAATTCTCTCCTTCAATGAAAGCAACCACTTTTGTTTGGTGAAACAAGCAGCATTTACAAGCACAGAAACAAGGTTTAGCAATATTAGTGATAGGATTATATGCCTTCTATTTACTGGGTCCTCTAAAAGATCATCTTCCTTTGATTTGCAACTATGGGAATGAAATAGAAGTGGGAAAAATTAGCTTTTAAACCAATTAGTAATGACTAGTGCCAAGTTTAAAGTGTTTCAGAGTCTTATTGCCATGTTTTAAATGCAAAACACTAGCTCCCTCTTAATCTTTTTAGAAGATAAAACTGCAGGAAATGAAAAAGCAGTCAGTTGAAACAGCAGAAGGCATTTTAGAGGCTGCATATAGTAACTGGACTTGAATTTTGGTTTGAGCATTCATTTTGTTCTGTTTTCCTATTTTTACAAATATTTCTATTAAGTTTTGAGAAACTATAAGAACCCAGAAACTAGATGTTTCTAGCTTGGCATATTTGTGGGTTTATTTTTATTTTTATCATTTCTACTTTTGTTTCTTACTTAAAAAAATGAACTTAAGGAAATATACAGAAAAATAACTCAACAATCATTTCATCTTAAAAAAATTAGAGTACTTTCTAGCCTGGTTAATATCTCATTATAATCAATATAAAGTAGATATGGTGGGTTTTTAAAATTTCCAGTTGTTCTATGTAACCTTGAACATTTTTCGCTATCTGGCACAATGTTTTCTAGCCTTTTCCATATTCAACAATATTAAGTAAGTAAAAGTTAATTTTAAATGAACTGCAGTGTTTGTGTCACATTGGAGTTGTTAAAGTTCTCCTTTGTTCTTACCAGGTTTGCATTGCCTCTGGCTAAATTTATTTGTATTTCCATTCCATGCAGGGTATGGTAGCACTGTGATTCAGCTTACTTAGTACTTCATTTGGACATTGGGTTATTTATGCTAAAGTCAATAATCTCATGGTGATGAAGATGATGATAACCATTGCTGTCACTTATTGAGCCCTTATTTTTGGTAGGTACTACAGTAGACTTTTAAAAAACTCATTTAACAGGTATTCATTGAGCACCTTTTATGCCCCAGGCATTGATTTAGGAGCCAAAGAAATAATAGTTAATAAGACAAAGTCCTGGCCCATAAATATATTGTTTCTAATCCACATAAAACCTTGCAAGGCAGATATTGTCTTAATTTTATAGATGAGATAACTGAGGCTACAGAAGGAGAACACATTTTTCAGCATTTTATAGCCTATGAATGACCAATCTATTTGATTCCAGTCTGTACTTTGCTCTGTTCTCCTGCCTCAAGATAGATCAGTATTATTTCTCTCTTCATTAAGATGTTTATAAACATTCAAGATTGGTATAAACATGCTTGGCTATGACATAGTTAAGCTGACAGGGATATAGCGTAGGATGTGAAGTCTATAAACAGTTATTCCTTTTTAACCTTAGTGCTTCATGATAGCTAGAAGAGATGCTAAAACCTAGTACTTTGAACATCAAAAAACGTAAAATACTAAGGAATAAATTGAACCCCCAAAAGTATAAGATTTGCACACTGAAATTATAAAACATTATTGAAAGAAATTAAAGAAGCCTAAATAAATGGAAAGATGTCCTATATTCATGAATCAGGAGACTTAATATTGTTAAGATGGAAATACTCTCTACGTGGATCTACATATTCAACAAAATTCCTATCAAAACCTTAATCAATACTAAAATTCACTGGGATCCAGAATAGCCATAATAAGATTCTTTAAAACAATCTTTTAAAGAAGAAGAAAGTTGGAAGACTCACATTTTCTAGTTTTAATACTCACTATAAAACTATAGTAATCCAAACAGTGTGGTCCTAGCATAGGATAAAAATACAGACCCATGAGTTATAAATGAGAGTTGAGAAGTCAACTTTTTCATTTTTGATTAATTGAATTTTTACAAGGGTGCCAAGACAATTCACTGAGGAGGAGTCTCTTCTACACATAATACTGGGACAATTTGACAGCCACATACAAAAGAATGAAGTTGAATTGGTGCTTTACACAACATATCAAATGGATCAGACACCTAATTGTGTGATCTAAAACTATAAAACTCTTAGAAAGAGGCATAAAGCACAATCTTTGTGACCTTGAAAGACAGTCCACAGAAAAGAAGAAAGTAATTGCAAATCTTACATATGATAAGGGTCTAGTATCCAGAAAATATGGAGAACTCTTATAATACACCAATAAAAAGACAAATAATTAAAAGTAGATAAATAATTTTAATATAATTTTTCCAAAGTTGATGTGCAAATGGCCAATAAGCACATGAAAAGATGCTCAACAGCATTAGTCATTGATGGAATACAAATCAAAACCATAATAAGATACCACTTTATACCACTAGGATGGCTATGATAAAAAACATAGACAATAACAAGTGTTGGTGAGGATATAAAAAAATTGGAACTCACATTCCTCAAAAAGTTAAACATAGAGTTACCATAGGACCCGGCAATTCCACATCTAGGCGTATACCCAAGAGAACTAAAAATGTGTTTACACAAAACTTTGTACATAAATATCCATAGCAGCATTATTCATAATAGTCAAAAAGTGGAAACAACCTAAATGTCTCTCAGCTGATGAACGAATAAACAAAATGTGGTATACTTGTACAGTGAAATATTATTTAGTAGTGAGAGGAATAAAGTAGTGATACATACGTCAACATGGATGAACATTCTGTTAAGTGACAGAGGCTAATCACAAATAGCTAGATGTTGTATAATTCCTTTTATACAAAATGTTCAGAATAGGCAAATTCATAGAGACAGAAGAGAGATAAGCAGTTGCCAGGATCTAGAGAGAGGAAGGAATGGGAGGGGAGAGTGACTACTAATGAGTATCGGGTTTCTTTTCAGAGTAATGAAAATTTTCTGGAATTAGATATTGGTGATGGTTATAAAACTTGGTGAGTACATTAAAAGCACTGAATTACATACTTAAAAAGGGCAAATTTTATGATATGTGAGTAATATCTCAATAAAATTGTTACATATATATATTTTTAAACCTATTACTTTGGCTTTGGTGGTTTGGATTTAGTCCACCACTTCAATTATCTGTTTGTGTCTGGGTTATTGCAATTCGAGTACAATATAGTCTCAACCTTTATTGTCCATGAGGATCTTCAGTTTTCATTATTTTATCAATCTGATTGTCTATTGCCTTACTTTATACTAGCTAGCCTTACTATATACAGGCAAAAACTGATACAGAGCAATATGATATATTTTCTTCTTGATTCCTTTTTAAAAAAACTTAATGTTATATTACTTTTCAAACCAAGAGTGGCATATTGTTGTAATTATGTCATTAAAAAACGTGTTTATTTTCAAGAGTATGGATTTGATTTAGAAACTGCTTTTCCTGCATTCTCTGTTATTCATAGCACTTGATGGCCACACACTTGAAATGCTCCCTGGCCAGAGCATAAGAGTCTTGAGGGTGGGGGTCAGTGTTGAAATGATTAATGGTTTGGTAAAATGCAGGCAAGTTGAATATGACTTTTACAATGTGGCTGTGAGACGAGCTTATGGTATGAATTCATACATGTATCTCTCTTTTGTAAACATGGTATCGAAGTAGGTTTTATTTCTTGAGTGCTCTGGCCTGGTGCTAATGAGATGTGTGAGTGTCCTACCCAAAGCATTATATAACAGGAAGCAAAGTTTTCTGAGGGAAAAAATAAGCTTGCTAGAAAGAGAAGATAAAATCTTTGCTGGGGTATGGTTCTTTTCCATTAGCATTCCCAGTGCATTTCTCCAGAAGTGTGCCTAGGAATCCTCTGCTGTAGTTGCTAGATAATATTCCCTCTTTTTCAGGGTGATTGGAGAAAGAAACCAGTTATTTGGGGCCTGGAGTATATAGATAGCAAGAAGCCATGATTCTGAATGTGGTGATTGGCCCAGGCATTCTTGCTAGTGATGGAAATACAGCGCTGGACAGGAAAGAGTGGGCAGCAGTACTTGATAACATGAGGCATTGGTAATACCAGCTTCATGTCTGGTCTTCCCATTTAAAATGGATTATATTTTAGCATCTCGTCAGATTGAATGTTAAGTATCCCTACAATCAATGCCTTCCAAATCTTTGTCATACTTACTTCAGCCAAAACTTAAACTCAAAGAGGAATATAGTGTAAACTTTGGTTGAACTGCACGTAGAAAGATCACACAGAGAGCCCTGGTTTTATTACTTGGAAAGATGATGAGATGTAAGTACTGCCAATAGATTGGAGACTCTAGGTCCAAATTTTACTGAAGTTCATAAATGTCTGCTAATTTCAAAGACCATAATACTCAGGAGCTAGTATACTAGGAAATTGGAAAGTAAGTTTACCATGTCTTTTGTGAAAGGTGGAAATTTAAGATAGGGACAAAGCTGTCTGCAAGGGACAGTAGACTTGTTCTTTGAGGCATTCTGTGGCATTCAAGATCCTAGGGGATTTGAAACTCAGAGAATGGTACAGTGAACATAAGAGGGGTAGAAAAAAGTGGAGGATGAAGTGATTATCTGTGTCGAAAGAAACTGAAAGGTGTTCATACTGTTCCACAATCCCCTCTTCTTACCATTATTACTTAGGTAAAGAGACAAAACTGAATCGCCTCCCTTTCTCTGTCTCAAGATTGTTTCCTGCCTTGGATGAAAGGAAAAGGGAGAGGGAGCAAAGTTGCATTACTTACTTTGGCCTCTCTTTTTAGATATTTGGGTCCCAAAAGTCTTATTGGTGAGAATATCTGGTTTCATAAGCAGAAGTGGGAAAAATAATTATTACTATTTATTGAACATAAGAACTGTACTAAACACCCTAATAACATTATTTAATCCATGCAACTTTATTGTATAAGCATTTATCTATAAGTTAATACATGTAAAGCACTTAGAATAAGAGCACATTAAATGTTGTTGTTAATACCCATTTTGGAGATGAGAGAACTATACCTTAGCATTGGTAGAATTTTAATCCATGATTATTAAACTCTAAAGCCCACGATCTATTATGCGATAATGTGGCTCTCTTCTTTAAGAACTCAGCTTCCTTTACAAAAATCTTCCCTGATATTCTCCTGTATGTGCATTTAGAATCGTACCTGTTTTTCAATTCTATATTTTGACTAATTCCAGGTTGTGAGTCCTAAATCCTTTTACTCCCCCTGCACTTATCCCTGAGGAAGTTCATTCTTCAGATTATCAAGGTCTGGACCAAATTTATTTAGTGAGAATGTGGAATTTTTCTTACAAGATTTTAAAATGACAAGTAAGATAATTACATGAAAGGATCTGTTTAGGCTCTTTCTGCATTGTAGGGGGTGGACCAAGTAACCTTTGGATCACTTCCACTTGTGTAATTCACCATTTCGGCAGGACAGCAACATTTGAGGCCAAAGTTCAACTTTTTTTTTTATTATTAAATTCTTTTATTGTCGCCAGGAAACTAGAGAAAATGAATTCTTCACAGTATGCTTGTGCATGCAACTTGAAACGGTTTGCACACTAAATGAAATTAAATGAAAGACAGCTGTTTGGGAACGAGCTGTCAGAAACTGATTGGGTTCTATTAGAGGAGAATAGAGGCTAGGAATAAGTTTTCAGAAACAGGATATCAGTGGTTTTAAAAGCAAGCAAATTTATACACACAAAAGCTCTCATGTGGTTGTGCTGTTACATGTCTTTTCAGTTCATCCATCTTAAATTATTTGCTTTTGGTGAGTAGGTGTCTGCTTTCAAGGCTTTCTTTCACATATTGAATGTGTGGCAGTTCTTTCTTTCCTGAGAAGTAAATACAACACAACCCCACTACAATACCATCCTACGTACTTTGGTTTTGGGTAAACTGAAAATCCGGTAATGTTTACCAAACTACTTCCTTTGTCCAGTACCTCTCTGTTCCTGCCAAAATACAAAGGGAAAGGACCATCTTGGGCAGGTTGCCAGAAGTGCCACCTGGGTCTCCTGAAATGGCTGTCAGCAAGAAAGGAGCAATTACATCCCATAACAGACTCAAAGCAGATGGTCACCTGCGGTGATAAGTATTACATTATTAAGCCTTTGATTTGTGATTGTACTTTGTGCTTTCCAGGCACTGAAGTTATGTTACCTGTGCGCTGTTCCTCTCTGCTCCCCTAGACCTCATTGCTTGTTGTTTGGCCATGTGTTCCCATGGCTTATCCTCCAAAAAGCTTTACTCTGCAATCTTCTAACTCTCCTGCAAGAGGCTAGCTCATAGTAGGATCTCTGCCAGGCCCTCCAGCAGTAGGTATGGTGTTATTACATGGAATTGCCGTTAAAGGAATTTTTAAAAGCCCTTGGAGCTTTACTATGGAAGCATAACTTAGTCACAGTATAACCTCATGTAGGAAATTCAGTTAGCATTCAGAATTAGGAGTCCTAGTATAACATTGCACTCATTGAGATTTAGTCTCTGGAGTCTCTCCTTCCATTGAATTTTTATGTTTTCAGCCCTATTTAACAATGGTCTTCCATAATTCATTGAGGTTCAATCTCAACTGTCCTCCTTTGAGATCTCGCTTGCCATCCTCTCCATATCTTCTTTATTTTTTCATGATTTAGAATACAAATTTACAGTCTCTCCTATGGCTGAAGTTAGAGATCACTTGATTCATAGGGTGCCTAGCTCCCTGGACTAAGATAGATGACAGAATGTGCATAGAGATACATGCTGACACAGTCACAAATCTAATTATTTATGCAGATAGTCTTTCAGAATTCTTAGCAAATTTTAATTTTTAATATTGTGAGCCTCAGCTGTAGTAATTCAGATTTAATTATCATGTGATCACTCTGGGGTGATTGTTTTTAGTGCAGCCATAGGAAATCAAAGTTGGCAGCTGGGCTGCAGCTGTGCCCCCAGCTGGTTTTATCTGAGCTGAATTCAGAGGGAAAAGTGGCAGCAAGCTCACAGCTCTAGAAGATAGTCTTCTTTGGTCATACAAAGCAATACCTGCTAGATGCTTTTTGAGCTAGTGCAATTCACACCCAGTTAGTGAGACTTCACTATAAAGGTATTAAGAATATAGTCCACTTGTAGTGGACATGTCATCATTGTTTCTTTATGAATTAAATAAACTTGCTACATAGAAAATTTACTTTATATAATTAGACAGTGTTTTCCCTAAATTACAAAAACATGCTCTTAAATTTGGCTGTCTTAAAGTTCTCTGAACTTGTAAGATTTTGACCTATCATGTCTAATTTTTGCCTGAAAATGTTTTATAGATGCTGAGTACAATAGCATATTTATGTTTAAAAATGCTAAGTTGGTTTATTGATTTTTAAAAATTAATTCTACTAGAATTTACATCAGCTGCTTTTGGCTTTCCTGCAGGAAAAGAATTCTTGCAGCTTAATCAATATTGTCCCTATTGTAAAAGACACTATAATGAAAGATAAAATATAATTTTCACCATGCATAATAACAGTATCTAATATCCATAATTATTAAGAATTTTACCCATTAAAGAAAACAACTCATAAGAAAAATAGCTAAGAGTTTTGAACAAGTAGTTCATAGATGAAGAATTATAAATTGGAAATCATAAAGTCACTAATATTTAAAGAAATGCACATTTTAGTATGTTCTACAAGAAGGCTCTTCCTCATGCATTAAACTCTCAACGTAAATGTGATACTTAATGAGGCTGGTGCAAATAAGGAAAGGTTCCCTCATACCAGGCATTCCTACAAGTTCTCTTGGGGATGAGTTCTCACAGTACGACTTCTGGTTGAAGGCTTTCCCATATGCAGCATATTCATATGTTCTCTGCAACATGAATTCTCTGCTTTATGATTAGATCTAATTACTGTGAGAAGACTTTATGACTTTCAGGAAACAAATACTTTTTTTTTTCCATATGTGAATGCTCTGATGCATACTCAGAACTGATTATCTGGATACCAGGGTAACTGAATGGAGCCCTTATCACAGTCACTGCACTGACAGGCTTTATCTTAAGTATGAGCATTCTGGGTTTCTTCATATTTGACATTTGAAGGCTTCCTCACAGTTAGTTCATATATGAACTAGGTTCTCTCCTGTATGAATTTAGTGACGTAGTTGAAGATGTGATTTCTTAGCAAAAGACTTCTCACAGATGCTACATTCATGAGGTTTCTCTGAAGTATGAATCTTCTGATGAGTAGGCAACTCTGATATCTGTCAGAAGGCCCACCAACATTCAGTACAAACAGAGTTTCTCTCTAGTATGAATATTTTCTGGGATGAAAGAAGACTTAATCTTTTGGTGAGAATTTTCTACACTGAATACATATATATGGTTTTTCTCCTGTGTGAACTCAACAGTGCCCGAGGAGTTGTGGTATCCTGCTTGTTTTCTTATTTTATTCTAAATACGTAATCATTGCTAGTGACAGCCTTCTAGTCCTGAGCCATAGCCAACCTTTTAGCCTCACTGAACAATGTGATTGGTACCAGATTATATATATTTTTGTTTTGTATCTGAATGGATTAAGGTGAAGCTGGATTATTTTCTGGCACATGATTGAAATGGTTCCACATTACATTATTAGAAAATCATTTGTTTTATACTGACCCATTATCTGATATTTTACCATTGAATGGCATTTTTATTATCTTATGTGATTGTCTTTCAATTGAAGGTTTTGAGGGATATATGCAGCATTTTGTCATTAAATTTGTGCAGATACATATGACGGTTTCTGTGTTATATTTTATAATATATAAAACTTACTAAAATTGTTACAGCAAGAATATTTGTTTTCTTAATTTTGTTACACTCATCGTGATAAGTTTCTTATTATCAAAAATGGCCCAAATAGTTATCAAGTTGTGTTTCATTGTCATGGGTTTAATGTACACATAGAGGTATTATTAATAGTATTTCCCAAGTTGTTAATATTTCATTTTTATTGGATGTGAGATCATCTGCCAGAGTTAATTATTAATTTCATATTATTTGTGTAAGTATTATTTCTTCAGTGTTTATACATAACATACTGTGAATAATATTTTATGTACCATCTCATTTAATCATCTTAGTAATTTTTAGTATGAAACTAGGTTTTCAATTTGGTAATGGTTTCAGACTGGCTATGTAAAGCATGAGTAGCATGATTTGAAGTGATTAATTCAAAAAGTATATAAAATCAGAGCAATAGAAGCTAAATTACTCAAATCTTGCTCAGATATAAAATTATTTTCAGCTTTCATAGGATTCTGCCCTTTGATTAATGAGAAAATATGATCTTCTGTTGAAGCAGAGAATTTGACAGTCATGACATTATATTGTGAACTTTTAAGTTTTACTGCTTAATTTTCTGTAAATTATTACATTTCTGTTGTAATTTCGCAGTGTAAATGCTGAATGAATGTGATTAGCTATATTTGCAGGCTTAGAGTGCCTGGTTTTTGGTTAGTCGTGTTTATTCCTAGTTCTATGTCCTATTGAATTGGACTTTGCTTATATAAAGAAAAGTATATAAAGCTACAGGCAAGAAAAGTTGGAATTTCTTCCTTGGGGAAATCTCAAATGTAGAGTTATAAGTAAATATTAAGGTTCAAAATGAGCAATATAATGAGCACATTCAAAGAATTCTTAAGTATTTATGTAACACTTCATGTTTACAAAATGTTTTACAGCCATATTCATTAATTTACATAAGTCCCTTGGAAGGTAACAATGTTATTACATGTGTTTTATTAAGCAAGACAGGTAAAATATAGGCAAATTAAGTGGCAGAAAGGAAGAGACATTAAAACATTTATTCTATGACTTGGGCCTATATCCTAAAGCATGCTGCTGCATTAGGGAAATAAAGAAATAAAATGCTTCTGTTTTGTTATAGACTTGATCATGGTGCCTATTTGGGTAATTGTTTATATATATTCATATAGTTTTATTTTATTTTTTGATTATGAGACACAAAGGCCTTCCAACACAAATTTCAATGTATGAATATCTCAACTTAATAACTGAAGGACAAGATCCTGGATTATAAATTCTCTATTAAATGTTGCAATTATCATGATCAACAGACTGGTGAATATGTCTGGTGGCTGCTCAGTATTGGTCTAGATAGAATATACCATGGGACCGAAAACGATATGACCCTGGAGAGCTCACTTTGGTGGCCATACACTGCCTGTAGGCTGTTTGTTTTCTGCCACTCTGTTTTTTGGGAGGACTTTCCTTTCCCTCTCATAGAATAGCAAATTTCTGCTAAAAAGTAGTAAATTTAGTCAAAATATCAAAAAGGTTCAATTAGAATATCTTCCATAGTAAAAGAGATTAAAAATAACCTAGACTCTTGCATTAGAAAGCAGAGGGAGACATGACAAATTATTGCATTCAATTAACTTTTCTTTTACTTACTGAGTGCCCAGAAATTGCTTTAACACCCTGAGGTGTGACCGTAAGGTAATGAGGAGTGATTTTTAAAAATAAATATACCATAAGGTACACTGTTTAAATGAGTGCTATTCTTCAATGTAGCCACTCTTTACACTAATCCAACGATGCTGTCATTGCAAGAAATATTTTTAGAACTCGTCCTTTTGAATTGCTGTTAGAAGCCATTTATGGACTGTAAAAGAAAACAGTCTCACATTGACTTAAAGTCACACCATATTTTTTAAATCAACCCCTCCCCTGCAAAGAAATTTATTACCCAAATAGATTACTGACCTTTTCACTAACCTTTGTTCTGCATTTTTTTCTTTTCAAAATCAGTTCTATAATTTAAAAAATAACAACTTGCCATCAACAAGGATATTTATTTCCTTTTTATTTTGAAAAAAAAGTTATAAAAAATCTGTATCACAAAACAGTAGACAAAATAGTAGTTTCCATATATCCTTCAGCCAGCTCCCTCTAATGTTAATATCTAACATAAGTATAGTGCAGTTACCAAAATCAGGAAATTAATAACAATAAAATACTATTTGGTAATCTGTAGACATCTTTTAAATTTCTCCAATTTTCCCCACTAATATCCTTTTTTCTGCTTCAGGATCTAATCCAGCATCCCACATTGCATTTAGTTGTTATGACTCCTTATGCTCTTCCAACCTGTGACAGTTCCTAATGAGGACATTTAAAGGAAGTGTGCCCCCTCCCCAACAAAAAGGAAGAAAGAGCCATAGACTCTGAATGTAATTCCAAAAATATCTTTGTCTCCGTCACTGTCTTGTCAAATATTTCTTTTATTTATTGGATTTTTTGTAACCTGTATACCAAATTTATGCAGATTGCAGCAATGAGAAGAAGGGTAAGATATGCTTGGGCACAGAGGAGTTGTGAGGACAACACATCTGTCCATAGCCATGGTGCAGGTGTATTCTGAGCTCTGTGGATATTTTTATAATGCTTTCACATTTGGTTCAAAATATTTTAAAATTTTCATTATGATTTCTCATTTGACTTGATCCTCATTTACAATAGCTCATGTGTGTGTTATTTGCGTGTGTGTGTGTGTATGTGTGTGTGTGTTCGTTCATTTCAGGAACTTTATCTTTTAAAATTCTTTGAGGCCAGTGTTTAAAGTATGTTCTTCAAGGGAAGATTCCTATTTGCTCCCATCAGATGCTTGTGAACACTTCAGATGCAGGGGCACCACCAAACCAGTTCTTTTTTTTTTTTGAGACGGGGTCTCACTCTGTCACCCAGGCTGGAGTGCAGTTGTGTGATCATGGCTCACTGCAGCCTGACCTCCCTGGGCTCAGGTAATCCTTCCATCTCAGTCTCCCAAGTGCAGGCACGTGCCACCATACTCGACTAATTTTTCTAATTTTTTTGTAGAGATGGTCTCACCATGTTGTCCACGTAGCTGAGACTGTAGGCAAGTGCCACCATACTCAACTAATTTTTCCAATTTTTTTGTAGAGACTGGGTCTCACCATGTTGTCCAGGCTGTGGTTCTTGATGGTAATTTCTAAGCTGCAGGTGTTTAGGCCATATAAGTGGTTTAAGTTTCTAGCCCTAAATCACATTAGCCAGGTTTTAGATAGAAATTCTCATTAGGGCAGAGATCTTTGTTACCCAGTGCCTGGAAAGGTGCCTGGCAAAAACAGGCCCTCGATACATATTCATTGAATGAAAAAATGAATGAATGGAGAAGACCCTTGCTCCCTGCCCTTTTTTTTCCTGATATATCCAGAGCCACGTCTGAGAAGGGCAGGTCTCCTGCTTCAAGGTGGGTTTTTTTCTTAGTTTGCCCACTAAGGGGGTCACCCTTTGGGAGTCTGGGAGTCTCAGCTTTAAGTAAAGGTCCTCATTTAATCTCTTATCCTGCTTGGACCTGGGCTCTGTTCTCCCAACTCTCTTGCCATGTGCCCATTTAGAACCCAGGCTCTAGTTCATTAAGGATTGTCAGCTGCTCTCAGGAAAGAATCCTCCCAAGTTTTTTTCCTTCTGAGAAATGTTATTTTTTTCAGTTGTTTCTGGCTTACATTTATTTCTGTTACTCTCCGGCTGAACTGTGCTTAAAAAGACATTTTATATTTTAGGTGTGATGTACTAGTCTTCTATCATATTGCTAGGAGTGTGATTCTCTGTAACAGTTTCTTTAGAGGAGGTATAATGTAAAGTAAAAATTAATATGGAGGAATGGGTTATAGGGAAGTTAGTGTCCCTGAGTTCATGACATTGTGTCTTTACACCCTGAAAGTTATTTTTTTCTCTTGTGTGTTCAAGTTAGAACTTTTTATTATCTCATAGATTAATCACACTGCTGCCACTTATTGAGTGACTTTTGTGCATCAGGCATTTTACGTATATTATTTCTAATCATTATAACAGCTTTGCAACCAGGCTTTAGCAGCTTTATTGTAAAAGTGAAGAACCTGAAAGCCAGAGCATTTATGAAACTTTTCCAATGATTCCAGGCAGTGAGAAATTGTAGTAGACCTGTTTTATGGCACCTGCTTACCATGCTTCTAAGAGGTGTTATTCCTCCTTGCTGAGGAGTAACAGCCCTGGTTTGTACCATATGACTGCATCTCTATCTCCTAGTCAAGTGATCTAAGGATCCACAATTCTTAGCTTGGTAAGTGCCCTCTTACTAACCTAAAAATGAAAAAGTCAACACCTTTCTTTATAGGGAATTCCGGAAACATTTCCATAAACTTATTATGCCAATGATCACCTTTATTCCTACTATCATTTAGTATTGTTATAGTAGCACTAGACAAAGGAGTCTTATAAGAAAAAGAAATTAGAAATAAAAAAAAAAAAAACTAGAAAGGAGGCATATTAACCATACCTTCTAAGTAATATGATTGTATATTTGGAAAAACCAAGTGATTCAACTAAAAAATTTACAAAAGTAAAAGAATTCATAATGACAGATTCTGAGAAAGAAGAGCATTGAGGTGGGACTAGACCAATTTTTGTAAAAAGTATTAAGCTACAATAACTTAAAGACTGTGGTGCTGGCATAGATAGTTAAATGGAAAAAAATGGGACATCCAAAAATAAATGTGGAAGGAGTATAAGATATGTATACATATATATATTTCCCATAAGATAATGTTGTCATTGCATATCACAATAAACATTGGAGCATTCAATAAATCTTACCATTAGGCAAAGAAATGGAGTTGAATTTATATCTTAAGCCTTTTCTAAAAATAAATCCTTGGGTGGAACAATGATTTAAATGTGAAAAATAAAATTAAAAAAGTATTGGAAGACCATCTAAGATTATTTAAGATAATTTCTACATATCTTTTCAAGTATAATATAAAGCCCAGAAGCCATAAAATAACTAACTTTAAATACTAAGAAATAAAATTTATGTATAACAAGAAAATCCATTGTAAGCAAAGTCAAATGACAAATGAAAATCTGGAGAAGAGATTTCACATGCATCACAGACCAAGACTATTTTCCCTACTGAATACAGAGCATCTACAAATACACAAGAAAACAATGACCAGCGGTGGGTAAAGGATAAGAACAGATCACAGAAAACTAAGCACAAGTGCTTTTAAAATTTAAGAAAAATATATCAAACTTCACTCATGATGAAAATTAAATGGAAAACATGATATATCATATTATTGAAGATAAAGAAGCTTGATCAAAACTGACTATAAAGGGTTTGAGAAAGCAGTTGGTTTTATACTTTTTGATGTAATGATAAACTGATAGATATAACTTCTATGAAGGCCAATCTATTAAAAAAAAAAAAACTTAAATGCATGTATCCTTTGACTAAGCAATTCCACTTAAGGAATTTTCCTACGTTTGTATTTTTCATTTGAGCAAAATGACTGACATAAGTATAGTTATTGCATCAATACTTATAATAGCAGAGGACTGGATACAACTTAATTGTCATCAATAGGGGACTGAATCAGTATATTACGGAATATACTGTGCAACTTGTTAAAAGAATGAGGAAGTTCTGGTAGAAGTGGTAATGGAACAAAATCCAAGATGCTTTATTAAATAAAGCGAAACGAGAATGGTATGTGTAATATGCTCTCTTTTGTATAAATCACACACACACACACACACACACACACACACACACACACACACACACACAAATGCATAGCTTATCTTTGTTGTAAGGTTGTTTCCAGGGAGGGGATTTGCTGTGCCTGTTCCATAAAAATAAAATTAACCATATAAATGTCAGGAATGATCTTTTCTTTTCTTTTCTTTTCTTTTTCTTTTCTTTTCTTTTCTTTTTTTTTTTTTTTTTTTGAGACAGAGTCTTGCTGTCTCCTCCAGGGCTGCTGGAGTACAGTGGCATGATCATGGCTTACTGCAGCCTCAACCTTTCAGGCTCACGTGATCCTTCTACCTCAGCCTCCTGAGTAACTGGGATCACAGGCGTGTACCACCACATCTGACTAATTTTCTTCTTGATTTTTAGTAGAGTCAGGATCTCACTATGTTGCCCAAGCTGGTCTTGAATTCCTGGGCTCAAGCAGTCCTCCCACCTTGGCCTCCCAAAGTGTTGAGATCGCAGGCATGAGCTACTACGCCTGGACAGGAACTTAGTCTTTTAAAAAGTTAGATGATATTGGCCGGGCATGGTGGCTCACGTCTGTAATCGCAGCACTTTGGGAGGCCGAGACAGGTGGATCACTTGAGGTCAGGAGTTCGAGAGCAGTCTGGCCAACGTGGTGAAACCCCATCTCTACTAAAAATACAAAAATTAGCTGGGCGTGGTGGCACACGCCTGTAGTCCCAGCTACTCGGGAGTTTGAGGTGGGAGAATTGCTTCAACCTGGGAGGCAGAGGTTGCAGTGAGCTGAGGTGGCGCCATTGCACTCCAGCCTGGGCAACAGAGCGAGACTCCACCTCAAAAAAAAACAAAAAAACAAACAAACAAACAAACAAAAAAAACAAGCAAATAAGAAAACTGTTGGTTGCATTTCAAAAATCTAATTGAAAAGACTTTGTGCACAAGCAACTGCATGGAATTTCATTTATCCATCTTGGATAAAAACCCTTGTTGGTCCTGCTATGATTTGACTCTGTGTTTCTTCAGGCTTTAAGTATTCCAAAATGATGCATTAGCTCTGTGGACTCTCTGTGCGTCAGAGACCTATGATGTGCTATTTAAATCATCTGGCAAATGGATATGTGGGGGAATGGAACTCTTCCCCCATTTTTTAAAAAATTAAATTTTGTAATGGTGGCACACTGTATAATAAGCACATATGAAGATTGGAGCTATCATTTTGGAAATGTCCTTAAATGGAAGAAGGAAAGGGTAGACTCATAGTACCATCCAACACTGTGGGTTCAGCCTATTTTCCATTCCTACCACAGAGCTGCTGAGTGACTCTGAGTAAGCAGTTTCATCCAATTTTACTGTAAGCCTTTGTATTCCTAATAGAGGTGCAATGGTATTGGTACCTGTCTTGAATTCAGAGAGTGGCAGATTCAGAAGACTTTGGGTGATTTCAAACTTCTAGCAGCCATACACACACAAAAATCTATACAATATAGTGTGTTTTTGTACTTAGATATTTCATGTGGTGGCTCTATTTTTTGAAGCCATAGAATAATTCTTTGTTAAGTAAAACAGCGAACTAGCTCCTTGATGTCACTGAGTTTGTGAATTATTTTTGTTCATTTTTGATTAATACATAGGCCTCACAAGCCATTAAGGAGAAAAAAGATAGGTTTTCTTACTCTTATTATAATGATGAGATATATACAGTTGAAAGAAATTATGTAAGGCCGGGTGTGGTGGCTCACACCTGTAATCTCAGTACTTTGGGAGGCTGAGGTGGGCGGATCATGAGGCCAGGAGTTTGAGACCAACCTGGCCAACATGGTGAAACCCCATCTCTACTAAAAATACAAAAATTAGTTGGGCATGGTAGCAGGCACCTGTAATCCCGTTACTTGGGAGGCTGAGGCAGGAGAATCACTTGAACCTGGGAGGTGGAGGTTGCAGTGAGCCAAGATTGTGCCATTGCACTCCAGTCTGGGTGACAGAGCAAGACTCTGACTGGAAAAAAAAAAAAAAAAAAAGATTATATAGTTTTCTCAAGTTCTCATGACAAACAGGTGACAAAGTGAAATTCTCCTGCATAATGTCACATTAGATGAGAAGTGTATCCTTATTTAAAATGTTACATCAGGGAGTCATATGCTTTATGGTGCACTCATGCCAGCAGTAACATTATTGAGATCCATATGAGACACACAGCAAAGTGGTTTTAAAATTACATAGGGCTGTAGCATTCATTTACACAACATTCAAAACAAAACACTTACTGAATCAAGCAAGTGGAAATGCAGAATCTAAGGGGGTGAAAAAGAATTGTCTTGTGTTTACTTCTTTTTAATTCTCTCATTATCTTTAGTTGATATTCTTCTCAGATGCCAGATACCCGTCATTGTTGCCAGATGACTGGGCTCTGCTGGCTCATCAAGGGGCTGTGGCAGTGCTTGTTTCCATGAGAGCTGGAAGAAAAACTGCAATGGAAAAGCACATGCAGTCGTTCCTAAGTAACTGGCTGTGTAATTCTCAGTGCCCTATGTTCATCTGAATGTGAACTTAATCTGATATTGCTTAGAACTGGGGCTTCATCAATGCAAATGACTGTGCTTGCAAGCTGAACTTTAATATTTGTGAGCAGTGGCAGAGCACTTTGGTTAATGTGTACATATCCAGGTTTGTAGAAAAAAAAATCTGTGCAATTTGACTGTGGTCAGTTTAGTTGCCAGGAGAATTGGATATTCCTGGGAAAAGGAAAAAAGTGTCTCACTTCTGGAGTCATTGTAACCATGTAGGTATTTAAGAGATTTTTTAAAAGATAAATCCCTTTTTGGATTATTAGTCAGTTGATCTTAAATATCATGTAATCTGCCATGAAAATTGATGGAAGGCTCTGTTTTTAGAACTGTAGCTCCACTGAAACTCATTCTCATGGTGTCATTTAGAAAGCACCAACGTCCCATAGGATCACATGAAAACAGAGTCTATAAAGGAGTTATCAGAATGATACCTAAGAAGTTGAAGCAAGTCATCCCATACCTGATCTTCATAATGACTATCAACATTTATGTTAGATGGGCACTCTTCTTTAATCCTGGTGTTTTCCCATGATTTCTCTAGTGCTAGATCTGATATGAATAACTTGGTTGCAATAATTATAATATAAGGGAGATTGAATTATACACATCTTTGTTTTTTGTTCTATAGCCATGCTTTTTTTTTATGCTAATAATTTTTTACTATAGTAACAACAAAAATCATTCCTTTATCAGCTTTTAGATACTCATATTCATACTTAGCACTTTCCTTAGTTTATGTAGCCTTGTTTCCTGAACATGTTTGCTGCCTTGATTCTATTGTTGTGCATGCTGTTGTTCTGGGGGAGCCATTTAGGTTTTGTGTATGCCAAAAAAAAGTCTCATACTCAGCAGTTAAAAAATTACTTTCCTTCTTTATGGATTATTTTATATTCAAGTCTTCTAGTCCTAAGTCGTTGTCAGCAACGATTGGAAGCAGCAGTCAGAAGTGTTCTACTCCTTTGAATAACTGCATAAAACCATAGCCCCTCACTAAAGAAAATGGGTATTAATGTGTGACACATTGATAAGTATGAGATTGCTGCTGAGCTGAAGAAGAGGCTGTACCATGACTTTCTTGACGGCAGAGGTGCTTTTTACTTCTTTAACGCTAAAACTGCAGCATTTGTTCCATACCAGAAGTGAGCAGCTTGTTTTCCAATCAAAATGGATTCTTCTGCAATTCGACCTTTTTTGGAAATTAGGTACACTTTCCAACATATATGTTTTGAGGCCCTTGAGTATTTGAAACATTTCCTAGTCTACTTTCCCAGACTTAAAAGATATCATGTGTGAAATACATGGAATGAGAATCTCAAGGTGTTTGGGTGGATTCTTTCTACAGAGAATATATTTGCTTATTGCAGTTTCTCAATAAAGACTTTAAAGTAGCTAAGGGAAAATCTAAAAGCACCTCTTCAGAACTGAAATAATTTATGTCCGTTGGTATAAATAGAACCTTCCACAGTATAAGCTAATGAGCTACCTCAGATACCACCTCCTTTGTGAAGCCTTCTCCAGTGCCCTTAAAAGAAAGTAGTCATCCTCTGTTCTGCTTTTCCAAAGCACTTTGACCCTCTGTAAAAGGGCTTATCTCATATATGTGCTCCAAATTATATTTTTTCATCTCTCTCCCTATTTACCATGGAGATCAGGATGGAGACTTTGTCTTATTTATTTTTGTATTTCCCAAACTACTCCACCCAGACCATTGAATGTAGCTATAGATCAGGCAGCCACCCCAACCCACCTGGTTTCCTCCTGAGTGGTCTGTTCACTCCCTGTGCTCTGCTAGGATTATGTGCTCTTAAAAGCACTATTCACATACCGTTTCAATGATTTGTTTATATAGCTGTCTCTTCTATTAGACTGCAAATTCCACGGGGATAGGACTAAGTCCTCCATCTGTATTAGCCCAGGGCCTAGCATAGTGCTGCAACACAGAGTACTCATTAATTTGTATTGAATGAATGTTGGATTTATCCAGTGAATGGTGGCCTTGAGTATATGAATGGGAAATATAGGGGCTCATTTTCCAAAGTTACTACTGTGTAGTAATAAGTCATAAATAACAATTGTACATTGTAACACACACACACACACGCACAATAATGCTTTTTGTCCCTGGAGAACCACAAGTAACAATGAAGTATTCTGCTTTATTAGTTGATATCATCATGATAGGAAGGTATGTTGCTTATTCACTCTTACTTTAAAACCCAGAGATGGTATTCTGTCATTTCTTAGAAGATTAAGTAGAATTGATCTGTTATCAGATAGAATTAAATTTTAGAGTTTTCATTGTATCTCATGATGGAATTGCCTGTTAGTCTGTGTGCCCCAGGAATGTAAGTTCCCTGTGAGTAGGCGCTATACCTTTTATGCCCAGGTTCCTAGCAGAGGGCCTGGAGAGCATGGTAGATGATCAACGAATATCTATTGAATGGAATATAAAAATGAATGTATGATACAATTAGAAAAACCCATAAAAATTCGTTAACTTTAAAGTGAAAATTCTTTTTACCGCCTGGGAAGAATTACTGGGACTAAATGGCTTTTAAGAGAAATGTAGAAACCTTCTACACATGGTGGTATTTAGAAGCTAGAATATGGGTTTGGTTTTGATTGTTCCAAGTTCTTCCTTTGGAAGATCAAACTTCATTCCTTTAGAAGCTTAATCCTTTTTGTGTCTCTATCTTTAGCTTAGATTCTCACCCAGAGAAATAGACCTTCAGAAAAGTTAATGTGAAGAGAAATCAATTAGATCACAAGAGTAAAGTTTCTTTGCAATCAAATTATCTGTAATTTTCAGGTCAAACCTGACAGAGTGTAGGTTTCATTAAAAAGGGGCTTATAGTCCAGGCACAGTGGCTCACTCCTATAATCCCAGCCCTTTGGGGGACCGAGGTGGATGGATCACTTGAGGTCAGGAGTTCGAGACTAGCCTGGCCAACATGGTGAAACCCCATCTCTACCAAAAAATACAAAAAATAGCTGGGCATGGTGTTACACGCCTGTAGCCCCAGCTACTTGGCAGGCTGAGGTGGGAGAACCACTTGAACCTGGGAGGCAGAGGTTGCAGTGAGCCAAAATCATGCTGCTGCACTTCAGCCTAGGTGACAGAGGGAGACCCTATCTCAAAAAAACCTTATAGATGGGGGGGCTTACAGGTACTGCTCTGTATCTCTGTTCTCAAATGAAATGAACTTGGTAACAAATACACAGCTCTTACTAAGTTAGCATTCATAATTTTAATTTAAATTCTCAAGCTAGTTTTGGTAGCTCTCTATTTTAAAAGAGTTAATATGTAGTTTTTCATTGAAATTTTTCTTTACTTCGAAAGGTAATTTCCTAGAGATGAGAAGGTATCTAGGCTTTTCCTCTTCTTAGGAGACACAAACTAAGCCAGTTGCTGTATCATTTACTACTTTGTATCTTGCTCTTTTTTGTCATCAAGGGCACTGGTCTTGCTTCTGGAAGAATGCACTGTGAATGAGAAAGCCACAGAAGGATTTAGCTGTAGGAGATGCTTTACTTAGAGGCTTTTATTTTACAGATGAGGAAATCGGCTCTGAGATGTTAACTTACTTGTTTAAGGTTACACAGCAAGGCCATAGTAGAGCCTATACTAGAACCTAGGTCTCTTGGCTGCTTGTTCAAGCCTCTTTCTACTATACCTATGAGTTTTCCTTATATACTGAGGTAGGATGCTCACTTCCAGGCAAACACTGATTGCTGAAACTGAGAACTTTATGAGTTTATAGAGTTTGGGGTGACAACACAGCTAAAACTTAAAGACTTACATATGTCACATTATTCTTTAACTAGAGAATAATGTAGTTTAACATCAATTTGGTAGTTTAACTACAACTACTACATTGTAGCTAGTGTCTGGTTCAATGTAGATACCACAGGGGAACAGCAATGAGGTGCCTGTCACTTAAAGGGGGAAATTAGGTTTCTCCCTAGAGTTAAACTAGAAATCGATAAGCACAGGATCACAGTGGAAATTTACACAATTTTCTTCAATACTATGATCTTGAAAGAATAAAAGACTTGACTGCAAAACTAAATAGCAGATACTAGTCAGAAAAGATGTTGGTCATCTATAGAAGCATGGACAAGATCAAATCACAAGGTAAAGGTTGCCTGTGCCTACAAACAGAGTGTACTTCAGTGGTTCTCAAACTTAGTATATACTTTAGAATTAACTGGAGGCCTTGTTAAAGTACTGATTGCTAGGCCCTATCCCCAGATTCTTATGGCCCAAGAATTTGCATTTCTAACAAGTTCCTAGATGATAGTGATGCTGGTTGGGGAATAACATTTTGAGAATCATTGGTCTATAGGTGTGTTAGTTTTCTATTGCAGTGTAACCACAAACTTAGCAGCTTAAAACAACATCCATTTATTAGCTCGCATTTCTGTAGATAGAAATCCAGGACAGTATGGCTGAGTTTTCTATTCAGGCTGAAATGAAATCAAGGTGTTGGTTGGCAGTGTTCTTATCTGGAGCTCATGGTCCTCTTCCAAGATCATTCCTGTTATTGGCAGGTTTCATTCCTTTGCAGCTATAGAACTGAAGTCTTGTTTTCTTGGTATCAGCCAGAGACTGCTCTCAACTCCTAGAGGTTGTTCTCTGGTCTATAGAGGGTGCCTTCAGAAGAGAAAATACGCTAGTGTGGCTGACTCAGGTGTTCCTGGTCTATGTAGCAATTGATTTTCTCTGAGGAGATTAATATATCAACGTTCTGATTATATACATCAGCCTCTGTGAATCTGTTTAATGTGGGTCTCCTCTTGCTGTATTTATAAGATTGGGTTTTCAAACTGATTAGCTCAGATTTAGATCCTGGAATGAAGATAAATTCACCAAGATGAAAACCAATGTTGGGGAACGGAGTGGGCAGCCAGCCCTCCCTTTTAGGAATCATCTCTCTATTGCTTTACAACTGTATTTGTTCTTCAAACTTCTCATTGTATAGCATATCTTGGATTAAAGCCATGGTTAAAATTTAAATGGAAAAGATCTCAGAAATTCAAACAAAATATCTAATAATTTTTCTTTAGCCAATCTCCTCTAACTCTTTTTTTGTAGAAATTGATTCTTTTGCTGAAGCCTTGAGATCTCTGAGCATTATAAACTTTCTGAACTAAAGTAAGAATCCTGAAAATAAAATTTTAAAGGTGAAATGGGAATTCCTTCCTATGGGAATTCCTGTAAACATCAGACAAAAGTGCTTGGCAGTCACAAATTGTTGAGAGTTGTCAAGTCAGCCTCCATAATCTACTGGTTCTTAAGGCCTGATCTATATGGCAGATGTTATGGCTGATTTTGTGTGTGTGTATGTGTGTGTGTTTGTGTGTGTGTGTGTCTTCTATTTAGTAAATTTTGTTTTTTCATCTCTTAGGAAAAGTCTGGCTCTATTCATTTGAGTATCAGTGGCTCAGAGGTTCTTTTATACAAATGTATTTAGCTAATTACTTTATGTGACTCAAATATCCAAATTTAGAATTATTAAATTCCTTTAGAGAAGAGTGATAAACAGGATTGTTATTATTTTATTCCCTTGTCACATTGTTGGAGAATAAAACTCAATCTGTATTCCTAAAGTCAGTGACAACCATATCATTACATTGGTAAACTTTTGTAGACTTAACTGAAACTACATCAAGCCTAAAAGGCTGCAATGTCACTTAGAATTTTAAAAGTAAACTGTATACTATATGGCTGAAAATATTTAATTTTATAGAAGTTAATATAAAATGACTTAAGATTTTAGTTGTCTATAAACTCAAAATTTGCCTCAGTGTCATGTTCTCATGATGTGGGCTTTGGAGCTGCATTAACAGAAGTACGTGTTGAGATCAAAGATGGATGTATTTGCCAGGCACGGTGTCTCACGCCTGTAATCCCTACACTTTGGGAGGCCAAGGTGGGCGGATCACCTGAGGTCAGGAGTTCAAGACCAGCCTGACCAACATGGTGAAACCCTGCCTCCACTAAAAATACAAAAATTAGCCAAGCGTGGTGTCATGCGTCTATAATCCCAGCCACTTGGGAGGCTGAGGCAGGAAAATCGCTTGAACCCAGTGAGCGGAGGTTGCAGTGAGCCGAGATCGCACCACTTTACTTCAGCCTGGGTGACAAAGCGAAACTCTGTTTTAAAACAAAAGAAGAGTGGCATATTCTTCCTATCTCTCTCTGTTCTGATCCGACCTGACTGCCATGTGTTCACAAAGAGTTTTGATAAATGTTGAGGGAACCAATCAGATTATAGATTGGAAATCAAGTCACCTGAAGTACAGTTCAATAAGCTGAGATTACTTAGCTCAAAAAAGAGAAAACTTTTGGGATATGTTTAAGATAGACTTGTTTAATTATATAAACTAACTAGTTAATGGCATTTCTTATTGGAAAGATATTAAAGAGTTTACAGAGTCAAAGAGAAGGAGGAAGAATCAGGCTCAGAAAGGACAGGGAAAGAACAGCTTAAGAGGGCTCAGTAAACCTGGCAGTCACATTCTTCTGGCTTCCCTGCCAAAGTTATGACACTCCAGCAACTTTCAGTGTTTTTGTTAAGATTCAAAGCTAGGGGATCTGGCTTGGGTCATATGTTCACTCTTTGGCTAAAGAATGGCAGGGAATCTTGACTTATAATCCTACTAGACTGCATTCAGTGGGGTAGAGGTAATTTCCCTCAAAGAATGGGGGTACTGTTATCAAAATAGTAAGGAAATATGTGCCGTACAGACAAAAAGGTAACAAATGTCCACAAAGGTTTTGTGATCATAATCTTTGAATATTGGAAAGAGGAGGATGAGCCTTGGTAAGGATGTAGGGCAATGGTTGGAATATCCATGGAGGCTTATGTGTTTCAACATCAGGAAGAACATTCTAACAATTAGAGCTCTTAACAGGCTGTATTGTGAGTTATGGACTTCTTATTCATAGTAGGATGTTCTTTTCATTGCATGTGGTAGAAACGTGACTTGAACTAGCTTGGTAAAAAGAGGAAATTAGTGGAAAAATATTAGGAATGTCTCATGTGAACAAAGAAAAGATTGAACAGCCAAACTGTGGAGAGGGCAGACATCCCACTGGGCCCCAGAAACAACTAGAACCAGAGACTCAAATGCAGCTTTCCTTGTTTCTCTTTCTTTCATCTCTGCTTCTCTCAGAGTATTAGCTCATTTTTCCTCTGCAGACTCTCTTATGCACATTATGTGAAACCTGATTGCTAAGCATGCCTGGGTTATACATCTCCCAACAATGAAGAGAAACTCTCTCTAGCACATTTAGTGAGAAAAACCTTGGAAAAATTCTTTGGTCCAGGTTGGGCCAAGTGCCCAATTCTGAGCAAATCAAACAAGGCCGAGGGGCAGGACCCATAGTTTGGCTCCACTGCCTTCTCTGGACTGATCTCAGGATGGAAAAAATTGGCTCTTAGGAGAACCATAATTGAGAAGAGCAGTTCACAGAAAAAAGAGGGATGCTTTTTCCAGAAAAGAATATGGTGGGCAGGCAATATAGTAACTGCATGTATTCAAAAGGTTAGCTCAATCAGAAATATTAGAGAAATGAATCTTATGTTGGTGGGAATTTGAACTGGAAGAACTTGAAGTTCTTTCCAACTCAGAGATGATGTGATTCTAGCTGTTTTCCAGGTAAGGCAGGCACATATTGGTTTATATTTGGAATTTTCTTTTTCTGTGTATTTCAACTCAAGGATTACTCTGTTTGGAAACTGAGGAATATTTATTCAGCTATTTTTGAATTTGAGGATAGAGGAAAATGTTTTATTTTCTAAAAATGAATGTCTGGTAGAAGAGAAGTCATGTATGCTTTTTATAAAATGGAACCTGTGGATTTAAAGTCACGTTACCTTCAAAGACAGTACTCTTACCAAATGATTTTTTTTTTTTTTGAGACAAAGTCTCACTCTGTCGCCCAGGCTGAAGTGCAGTGACGTGATTTCAGGTCACTGCAACCTCTGCTTCCCGAGTTCAAGTGATTCTCCTGCCTCAGCCTCCTGAGTAGCTGGGACTACAGGCACACACCACCATGCCCAGCTAATTTTTATATGTTTTTAGTAGAGACGGAGTTTCACCATATTTGGCCAGGCTGGTCTTGAACTCCTGACCTCGTGATCCTCCCGCCTCAGCCTCCCAAAGTGCTGGGATTACAGGCGTGAGCCACCATGCCTGGCCAAATCTGAATGATTTTTTTAAAGATTATTTTGGCTTGTTAAAAAAACATTATTTTTTGAACTAATTATATATTCATAGCAAGATACAAAGAAATGTACAGTGAGATCATATATATCCTTCACCCAGTCTTCCCCAGTGTTGACATATTTCATGGCTCAAGTACAGTATCAAAACCAGGAAACCAATATGGGTACAACCCATAAAACTTATTTCACCAGTAATGCATGCATTCATTTGTGTGTGTCATAATGCGTAGCTTTGAATAACCACTAGCATCCATCAAAATGCCTCACTGTATTATCAGAAGCATCTCGTGCCACATCCTGCTAGCCACACCCACCGCATCTTATATTCCCTAACCACTGGTAACCATGAATCCATTCTCCATCTCCGTAATCATATTATTTCACAAATATTATATAAATGATTATACAGTATGTAGCCTTTTGTGATTGGCTTTTTCCACTTTTCTTATGGTTCATCCAAGTTGTTACATGCATATAGAATTCATTTATTTTTATTGCTGAGTAGTATTTTGTTGTGTGGATGTACCATAATTTCTTTATTCACCCTTTTAAGGATATTTGGATAGTTTTCAGCATGGGACTATTATGACTAAAGCTGCTACAAACCTTCATGTACAAATTTCTACGAGAAAAGTTTTCATTTCTCTGAGATGTGTATCAAAGGGTACAATCCTGGGTTGTATAGTAAATCTACTTTTAGTTTTAAAAGGAACTATCAGACTGTTTTCCAGAATGGCAATTCCATTTTACATTTCCACCAGCAGTGTGTGAGTGATCCAAAATCATTTAGTGTTATCATTAATTTTTAAATGCCATTTTTGATAGGTGATAATAATATTGTGATTTTAATTTACATTTTTCTAATGACTAATTGACATTAAACATATTTTCATATGCTTACTTCCCATCTGTATATCCTGCTTGAGTGAAAGGATGTCTGTGTATATTTTTTGCTAATTTTCTAATTGGATTATTTGATTTTTTAATGTTGAATTTTGGTAATGCTCTTCGTATTTTAGATACAAGTTCTTTGTTTGATATATGGTTTACAAATATTTTCTCCCATTCTGTAAACTGCCTTTTTATCCTGTTAACAGGGTTTTTGCAGAGCAAAAGTTTTACATTTTGATGAAGATGATTTTATGTTATTTTTATGATTAATATTTTAAGGAATGAAGCATACATTCTGCATACTTTTTATTGATCTTAAGAATTTTAAATTGCCAAATTACCTGCTCTACCTTCTTTTTCAGCTCAGATGTGTTACCAGTGCAGATGCAGTTAAATTTTAGGATGAGTAAAACCATTCAGTACATAGTGTTTAAGTGCAGTGGAATGTCTGTGTGTTTTACTCTATTCTACTACCTTTTCCCTGGTGTTTTAATTAATGTAGCAAAGGAAAATCTCACTTTCTGAGGTAGTTTCATTTTGAGTTTCAGCAAGATTTAATTACAGACTGGAAAGAGGACATGTGATTCTACTTGTACAATGGATTATTGTAAATAAACACTTCATATTACTAATATTTTCCTTTTTACACAATCCCAACTGTATTAGATGGCGCAGCAACATCCCATGTTGCTTTGTTTATTTAAATTTAGCCTTTAGCTTTTCCTTTTGGCAGTCCATTTGTTCATTCCAGAAATACTGCACACCTACTAGCTTTGTCAAGATTGTGCTGGGTTCAGGGTTATAATGGGGACTAGTACACACATAGACATAGGTTCTGCCCTCATGGAGCTTACAATTTGATTCTCATTTCTTATTATGATAAGCTTGTGTTGCCTGTCAGTATTTCATGGATTTGATTGAATATCCTTACTTCCTTACAGAATCTTCCTCATTCATCCAAAATGCAGTGTGTGCAAATCTTAGTGAATGCTTTCAGTGCTTTGGGAGTGGTTACATTCCAATAAGATTAAAAGCAAGCCAAGCAAGTAATACTTACAAGCATGCACAGGAGGATATGGGATGAGGAGAGAAATCCTCATACTTAGTTAATTTCTTGCCAAGTAGGGAAATTTTCAGTAGAGCCTTAAGTTACCTCAGGGCTGGTTGAAGATTCTAAATATGAGATTCCAAAGCCCACCATTCACCATACTCTATAAAAAGAAACTCAGCCATTTGAACAAGTTAGCTAATCGAATGCCCTCTTCATAGTTCATATTTTTAAAAATCTTGGTCCTCTTATATTATTTATAGAAAATGTGACTCTATGTTAGTTTTAAGGTATAAATGAGACACTTTTCCTATCTGTAAACTACCTGATCTATTTGTAGTCTGGCTTAAAATGTGACTTGCCCAAACATGGAAAAACTTCCAAAACAGGATCTAGACTGTGTAATTTAAAAATCAAAATGAGTTAAGAATCAAACGTCTGAATTGAAAATTTAATTTTTAGTTAAATTATTTGCTATCCAGTGGTCTTTAATATTTTGTTTTGCTGTGAGCAGGGTCACATATGACAAATTAAAGGTGGACCAGGCCAGGCGTGGTGGCTCACACCTGTAAACCCAGCACATTGGGAGGCTGAGGCGGGCGGGCAGATCATGAGGTCAAGAGATCGAGACCATCCTGTCCAACATGGTGAAACCCCATCTCTACTAAAAATACAAAAATTGGCTGGGCATGGTGGCACACACCTGTAGTCCCAGCTACTCGGGAGGCTGAGGCAGGAGAATCGCTTGAACCTGGGAGGCAGAGGTTGCAGTGAGCTGAGATCACACCACTGCACTCTAGCCTGGCAACAGAGTGAGACTCTGTCTCAAAAAAAAAAAAAAAGTAGACCAGCCATACTTTTAAAAGTTTATTGTAACAAACACATACTGCTTATTCCATGCTGGTGTGTTTTATGTTCTTTGCAAATGTTAACTAATTAAATCCTGACAGTAAACCTATATAAGATAGATATTATTAACCTCATTTTACAGATGATGAAATTGAGGCAGAGGAAGACTAGATAACATGCCCAAAGTCATACAGTTAACAAGTGGCAGAACCAGGGTTCAAAACCAGTCCAGAGGCTATACTGTTAACCACTATACAATGGTCCCATATTGTGGTTAATCAGGTATTTTTCCATATAACGTAATAAAAGCATTGAACTGGGATTTTCCTATATTTGAGAAAACAGTATGGAAAGAACAGATGGAGGTATAGAAGTTTTTGATAGGCTGGGCATGGTGGTTCACACCTGTAATCCCAGCACTTTGGGAGGCTGAGGAGGGTGGATCACTTGAGGTGAGGAGTTTGAGACCAGCCTAGCCAACATGGTAAAATTGTCTCTACTAAAAATACAAAAATTGGCCTGGTGTGGTGGCGCATGCCTGTAATCCCAGCTAGTCAGGAGGCTGAGGCAGGAGAATCACATGAACCTGGGAGGCGGAGGTTGCAGTGAGCCGAGACCATGCCACTGTACTCCTGATAGAAGGAAAACTGGACCTAGAGGATTTGAGTTTTGACATTACTAGTACAAGCTGTGTGTAACTTTGGGGAAGGCCGCTACATTAGTTTCAGTTTCCTATTGTTACGGTAAGAAATTACCACAGATTTAACTTACATAAAACAACCCAAATTTATTATTTTACAGTTCTTGAGATGAGAATTTTAAAGTCAAAGTGTTGGGAGGGCTGTGTTCCTTCTGGAAGCTTCGGGGAGATTCCATTTTCTTGCCTTTCCAGCTTCCAGAGGCCACCTGCATTCCTTGGCTCACAGCTTCCTGTTCCATCTTTAGAATACATCACTCCAATATCTGATTCCATTGCTACATGTCTTTTTTGTTTTTGATACTCTTGCCTCCCTTTTATAAGGTCCCTTGTAATTACATTGAGTCTATCTGGAAAGTCCAAGATAATCTCCTTATCACAAAATGTTTGTTTTCATCACACCCGCAAAGTTCCTTTCTCCATGTAAGACAATATATTCACAGGTTAGAGATTAGGGCATTAACATCTTTGAAGGACTGTTCTTTTACCACAGTTACTTTATCCCTTTGGACCTCAGTTTCCTCGACTGCAAAGTGAAGGGGCTGAGTAGACAATCTTTGAAGATCCTTCCAGTTCTAAGAACTCTGAAACTTCCAGTCTTACCTTTGAATTCTTCTCATTTTTATCAAAAGGAAAAAAAAGCTTTTGCTATTGAAATCCTATTTGCAAAATATTTTTTCATATTGTATTTTAAACTTAAATTTCTCAGACAAAAAGTGGCAGAATAAACAGAAATTAATAACAAGGGAAAAAACTAAGATGCTCACATCTATGAGAGACAATACTCTTTAGCTGAGGTTTAAATGAAAGAGGTTTTGTTGTAGCCAAACTTTGGGACCTGCATTAAAGTGGAGAATCATTTTGGATTTTTAGCAGTATATTGACTGATTTAGAACTCTTCTGTTAAAGAGAAATAGAGAAGTATAAATAAAGTTCTATTATTCGTTTGCATCTGGCTATGAATTATAAAAACTTCAACTCCAGTGGCTTAAACAATAGGGAAATTTATCATCTTGTTATCTCACATAATGAGGATACAAGGCTGGTAACAATTCAGCAGCTCAGTGATTTCTTTAAGAGCTCATATCCCATCCATTACTCTGCTCTGCCCTTTTTAGTGGGTAGGCTCTGCTGTTAGACTGGGTCTCCTCATGTTTGCAAGATGGCCGCAACATTTCCATCACATCCTGAGCTAACATTATCCAAAGGCGGAAGAGAGACCATCTGCTCTATGACATTTTTAGGCATAAGGAAACCTTGCCCAGAAGCTACTTCACAGACTTCCCCATGTTCTATTGACCCACGTTCTGCTACATGCCCATTTTAAAATCTGTTTCAGGTAAGGAGAATGGAATTATCATTTTTTTAGTGGATCTTACACTGTAACTTTTTGTAGTGATGGAAATGTTCTATATCCATGCTGTCCAATACAGTAGCCATTAGCTCCATGTGGCAATTAAGGAACAATTGAAATATAGCTAGTGCAATTGAGGAACTGCATTTTTAAAATTAATTTAAATTTATATAACCATGTATAGCTAGTAGCTACCGTATTTGATCACATAGGACTAGGTAAATCATCTGGGACAGAATGGATGTTGGGTGGTCAACTACCGTGTTTATTACATCTTTAAATAAAACAGTGAATAGGTGATGCATTTGTCTTTAGAACTTCATTCTAATTACTGACTTACCTGGGAGGGTCTTTTGGGGACGTACCAACCAACCAACCACATGGGTAAAACCAACGTGCATGCTTACAAGGAATAACAGTGGCAACATCTCCTAAATGAAGGGATAGGATGGGAGATGATGACATCTCAACATGTGCTAGCATGTGGCATAGCTAAACTAATAGTGGAGGTTTGATTGGGATTTTACTAGCTAGGGACCCTGTTGGTAAGAGAGAGTCTGTTCATTTCCATTAGGAAGCTGGTTTGTTTTGCAGTACTGTAGACAGGGAATGACACCTCCAAAGCCTGCCTGACTTGGAGGTCATAGAGCTAGGGAAATTCACAGATGGCATCTGGTAGGATTTATTCATGCAGTTAATATTTACAAATCACTTGCTATGAGCCAGGTACTGTTCTAGGAACTGTAAAGATAGTAAACAAGACAAAGTCCCTGTCCTCATGGAACTTAGAATTGTTACAAGCAAATAAATAATACAATTTCAAATTGAGATAAATGTTCAGAAGAAAATAAAGCCAGGTAACAGAATAGAGTGAATGAAGTAAACCTTAACAAATGCCTAGATCTGTGACTTTCTTGTCAAATGCTCAGCTGATTTTTTCCTTGGCGAAGAAGACATTTAGTTTATAGGCTTATTTAGATTCACAGCCAAAAAAATAAAATGGCTCTGTTTAGATTTGCTATTTGCCAAAAGAAAGAAAAGTTAAATTAGTCCCTGAGTTAGCAATATATTTTTCTGCCACTCGAAAATTACATTTTGCCTGTGATACTGTGGCAAGCCTTGCATGGTCCAACAATAGGATGAAATTTATTTCTAGTTTGATTGTGTTTGTCTATGTCCTTTGCCTTATCTGAAGAACTTTGGCTATCTAAAGTAAACTTCTGGACTCCAGCTTTCTCAACCGTAAAATGGAATTATTAATACTAATCACAAGTCAACTGAGTTTCCAAAAGATTTGCCATTAATCAAAATAATTATAAAATGGCCTACAAAGTTGTGGGCCAAACGGAACATTAAAAAGTTTTTATTAAAATTAGGCAAGTCATTTAACCTCTCTGGGCCTGAAAATTTTCAGTGTTACAGTAGTTGTACTGTTGTCAAGAAGATTAGGAAAAGATCTTCTCTTTCAGTGATGATAGAAATAGAAATTGGTATAACCTTTCTGGAGAGCCAATTGGTGGAACAACTATAAGTTCTTTAAAATGTGCATACCTTTTTGCCCCAATGAATAAAATTGAACAAGTATTCAAAGGCACATATTTAGGGATGTTCATCATAATACTATTTATACTGGCAAAAGACAGTAAACAAATGTTCAACATAAGATTTTGATTCATTTATGGTGCATTCCATGTGGAGTTCTGTGCAACTATTAAAGATAATGATGGTATTAATAGAATTGGAAAGAAGTTAACAGTGTATTAGCTTTTGTAGTGATCTGTGTGTCTTTATTTTGGGCTACTACAGCCAGGTGTGGTAATTATAATCACTTCTTAAAAATCTAGGATGAATAGCCTATTGAGCACTGTGGTGCCCGAGGCACTATGCCTAAGCTTTGTTCATATGTTATCTCATTGAAATTTCATATTAACTTCACTGAGTAGGAACAATTTGGAACCTTGTTTTGCAGATGAAGAAACCAAGGCTCAGAGGAATAAAGTAACTTGTCCAAGAACTTAAATTCAGAGATGGCAGAGTTAGAGTCTATACTCACCCATTTGACTGAGCCTAGATTTTGAAACCATGGGCTAGACCACCTATCTGTAACTATCTTTAGGTTCTAGATGGGAGTGTCATCACAGATATACTGTAGAAACTCCTTTTTTTCTGTAACTGCATTCTTATTTAAGGGTACTTTGGCGCAGGTATACAGCAGAGGAAGAGGTAGTCCAGTCTTTAGTATAGAGATCAGCAAACTATGGTTCATGGATCAAAACCAGCTCAGATATCACGTGGCACACAAAGCCTAAAATTTTTATTATCTGGTCTTTTGCAGAAAAAGTTTGCTGATCCCTGCATTAATACATTAGAAACCTGGAAGGATGTGTGTCTTATTACAATGACCACTTTTCTTTCCTTAAAGAGTATAATGAAAAACAAGCCAACAAACCAGTTTAAGGGTTACTGTCCTACAGTGCTACAGTCTGCAGGTGTCCATGCAGTTGCTGAGGGTTTTCTGAGAAGGTGAACAAGAGCAGTCTATTTTAAAACTACTGAAGCCCTTTGTGCATGATTGACTGGCATTCCCTAACTGGGCCTTCTTCGTTGCCCTGACACTGCCTGTTGCTGCTCCTCTGAGAAGGAATGTGTATTCACAGATGAGGCGCTCCATTAGTCATGGTGCATTTCCTGGGCCCTGGAGACATGGGCATGACATCACCAAGGGCCAATGAGAAAGGATTCTCTGTAGCAAGCTCTCAAAACTCTTTAGAGGACTGTAGACTGTGTGTTCTGTTCCTAGCCCTCAGGGTGTGATTTGAGCTTGCCTTGCTCATCCAGCCATAGTCTGGGCACAGAAGTCTAGCTTACAGACCCAAGAAGCCAGGACAAGCTTGAAAATCTGCAGATCTGCAGGCAGATTCCCATTTAGTATTTTTTTTCCAGGGCTCAGGTTTTTACTCCCAGAGTTTTCCATTCCTAATGACGTTGTTGCTTCATGTGGTAAAGGGTGGGTGGTGAAAGATCAAGTCTGCATTAGATAAAAGACATTTGGTAGTTAAAATTTCTGGGTAAGTATAGGTTGGTAGTATAACAAAATCGGAAGCATATTTTACCGTTTTGTTACATTGCTTTTGTGTGTAGTTTCACATAATAAAACAACATCTTTTAACAGCAAAGGCTCCTAGCAAAATGAGTGTGGCTTAAAATAGGGCAATTACCAAAGAACTTTACTGAGGGGATTAGTAACTCATTAAATCTTTTCTCTTCAAGGACAAAAGAAACTTAACAAAAAATTCTCTTTTCTTGGGTTTTAAGCATTTTGGATAAAAACTTTTCTGTCTTTCTCTGTGTCTCTCTCTCTGCTTCCTAATTTATGTATTTATTTATGAAAATGATTTGTGGAATTTAGTAAGGGATAACTTTGTTAATTCTGCGTACCAGGAAGTCTATTGAAAGACTTGTTTTCTAATTGGCTCAATCGTTTGCTAACAAGGTATAATTGTAAAATTATCTTTTTAAAAAATATTCAAGGAAATTAAGGCTCAAAACTCAATGTGAGCCTACACACTGAACAGACTTTTATAGCTTAACTCAGTAGTTGAACCTAAAAGCTGTGCTTTTCTATCTTCATTCAATCTGTGATTGAATGAGAATGGTTCTTTTAGTATTTTTTCATGTGTGATTCCTTTTTGATGCAGTCAAAGAGAAATTGGGAAAAGCAGCCATGTTTATTAGTGTGTTATCTGCGGCTGCCATATACTAGGGAAGAGCCTGCCTCTACCACTTTAAACAAAAATGGTTTTTGCAAGATAAAGATGGTTTTTTTTTGTAATTATAGCAGCTTTTATTTTTAAAAATCACTTGAAACTACATGAATTTATCCTTATTTCCTAACATATATAACAGTAATTAAAGGACTTGCCTCTAGAACTATAATATACTATAAGAGAGGGCACTTTTTAACACTTCAGAGATCCCTCTTCAGAAATCTCTGTGCAACTCAAAACATTTATTACTAAAATCTCAAAACATCTGCGGAGATACTCTAAGTGGTTTTTTTTTTTTTTTTGGCTTGTATAGATGAGAAAGTTGAGGTACAGAAAGATTGAACCTTATACTTTGTGTCCGTCATAGAAGCAGATACTGAATGCATAAATCATTCTTTTATCAAAACTCTTAAGAGGACAGTTCTTTGTGTCTTTGTATAAAATTGTTCTTGTTTTCCTTTGACAGCTTCAGGCTTTGCCTTATTAACAGCAGTGCTTATTTTTCAAAACCCTTTGAGATAAAAAAAGCAGGTTCATCTAGCCTAGGCAGAACTGGAGGAAGCCCTGAAAGGGATAAATTACCTAAGGGGTGGCAGTGTGGGGCATGGGACTCTGTATGGGCATGGGCTCTCCCACTGCCTCACTCTTAGTAGAGTACTTGATTCTTCTCAATCCCATCCCACAATTTCTCCCACCTGAACCAATATTTGCCAGTTTTCTACTCAGAGGGTTTCATGACTACTGATGAGTTAATACTGGTAAAACACTTTAAGCCTTTGGAATAAAGGTCTTATAAAAGTGTACAGTTGGCACTGGCCCTGATAGCAGTAATAGGCTTCTTGAGTGGGCAGTAGGCGCCCTCAGATAAGGTTAACCAGATCCCTGTTTTTGGCGAGGACAGGCTCTAGAATGAGGTCTGCTGCTGCCATCTTGAGAGAACACATCTGGTTTGAAATGTTGAAAGCCAGGTGACCCTTAAAGCAACCACACAGCAATGTCTCCTCATTGCTTCTGCTTCCTGCTAATTTGGGGAGCAGCAGATGCCTCCCCAGAAACCCTGCCAGAGGGTTGGCATGCCATCCTGATCGCCTCATTAAGCCCTAAACTTTTCCTCCAGAAGAAAACTCTCAAAAGGCGATTCCAGAATATGACAGAGAGAGGTCATGACAGATAATCAGATCGGTTTATAAAAAGTTAAGGATGAGTCATGTCACTCCTAAAGGAGTTGGCATCAATTTATTACACAAAACCAAACACTGAAGGAAGAAAAGCCTTTAGTCTCATTAAGGAGCCCAGACAAAAATCCCACTTAATCCATCTTGCTTTTCCTTTTCCTCCAACTCAGCTGGTGTGCAGGTGTAGGGCAGCTTGGCAGAGCTTTGAACGTTTGGAAAAGGGAGTCATTACTGAAAGTCACTGACACACACTTCCCTTGGAATGCTGCTGATGTCATGGAAAACCAGGACCTTAGCAATAACCCCTAACAACCAGAGCTACAGTAAACAGTAAATGTTACCTCCACCAAGGCATTGGTTTTTAAAGAGTTTTAACAGGCCAGGGCTTGCCAGCCACAACTCATAAAAATGTTCTTATAATTTTACCCTACTCTCTAAAAGTGCTGGATAACTGCTGAGGTTTCTCTGCCACTTGGGATGCAAAGCCAAATTCACGTCACTTTCAAGGTTCACTAATCAGAATTTACAGCATTTCTTTTGCAGTCCTTTTCATACCCCCTGCCATACTCACAGAGTTAGGTCTGGAAGATTTCATACTTTTTCAAAGAAGCCTCTTGTCTTACTGAGTTGTCTCAATTTCTGGTGATGGTGTGAATTAATGTGCTAGGTTTTGACTGGTGTTTTATTAGTCTAGAGGTTAAGTACATCTTGTTAATTGATAGCACTCAATCTATAGGTTATAGATTTGAAACAACCAGGCAAAGTGGCATTTGAATCCATTTGAAACAATCAATTTGAAACAACCAGGCAAAGTGGCATTCTGTAGTTTAAACTCTGAAGTAGGTATGTAGCAAGAAAACTAGCAGCATGTACTGTCACATAGAACTATCAAAAATGGGTTTTGTCAATAGTTTAAGAAGGTATCTTAGTCCATTTTGTGCTACTATGAGAAGATACCTGAGACTGAGTAATTTATAATGAACAGAAATGTATTTGGCCCACAATACTGGTTGCTGGGAAGCCCAAGATCGAGGACCTTCTTACTTTGCATTCCATGGCAGAAGGTAGAAGGGCAAGAGAGGCTGAGAGAAAGAGAGGGATAGAGAGAGAGAGAGAGAGAAAGAGAGAGAGAGAGAAAGAGAGAGAGAGAGAAGGAGGCTGAACTTCTCTTTTTATAAGGAACCCACTCCTGAGATAATGGCATTAATCTATTAATGAGGGCTCTCCTAATCACCTCTTCAAGGTTCCGCCTCCCAGCATCACCACACTGGGGATCAAATTTTCAACACATGAACTTTGGGGAACATACTCAGACCATAGAAGGCAAAACAAACAGAGAAATCAAGAGTTTGAGAGGAATTTTCACCTAGGGCTGGCTGGTTTTTAGAAGAGGTTGGTGGAATATTAGTAAGGTTTTTGGGTTTTTGTTTTTTGTTTTCTGTTTTTGTTTGTTTGTTTTTGAGATGGAGTCTCACTCTGTTGCCGGGCTGGAGTGCAGTGGTGCAATCTCGGCTAACTGCAACCTCCACCTTCTGGGTTCAAGCGATTCTCCTACCTCAGCCACCTGAGTAGCTGGGATTACAGGTGCCCGCCACTACGTCCAGCTAAGTTTTTGTATTTTTAGTAAAGATGATGTTTCACTATGTTGGCCAGGCTGGTCTCAAACTCCTGGCACCATGATTCGCCTGCCTTGGCCTCTCAAAGTGCTGGGATTATAGGCATGAGCCACCGCACCCGGCCTGGAATATTATGTAAACCAAACCCAGCATGACTTCATTTAGAACTGTTCACATGGTGGGAAGAAGTGAAATGCTAGCATTGCATTTAAAAGGCATTGTCAAGGTGACCGTATAATTTATCATCAAAACTAGGATACTTTTGAGAGTAAAGGGGCTCTATTACTAACTACTCTGAGATAACAGCAATAAACCGGGACTGTTGAAGCAAGTTGAGCATAGATAGGGTCACCCTTGTTACTGTGCCAAGTGTCACCATCTAGCTGTCATTTATTAAGTCAGACATTGAAGAAACAGTGCCACTCTTCTCATGAACATTTTTTTGTTTTAGAAAATCTAGTCATTCTCATGAAAATATGTTATTTATGATAAGATGTTATGAGTTTATTAGTGTTAGTTTTAAATTAATTAAATAAATGCTTTAAAATTCATCTATTTTAATTTCTAATATGGTAAATATAACCCTCCCAAGTAAAAGATCTATAGGTCTTCAATAATTTTTCTATTCTTAAAGGGATCCCAAGACTAAAAATTTTGAGAATTGCTGCTTTTTCTCTGCATGGGAAAGAATATGCTACTAAAGCAAAATGATAAATTCTCTTGCAAGAGAAACCAGCTTAATCATGATTGCATCTGCTACAGCACTAGCAAAATGTCTTGCATATAGTTAGTATTCTATAATACATTAATATGAGTAGACAAAGCTCGTATGACAACTCTGAAAAGTTGCTATGTTTTCTGATGTTTGGGTATTATATTAATATCATTATTTGGTTTAAGTCTTTGTTTTTTTGATATTCAGGATGTTTGGTACTCTTTGTTAATCTTATTTTGACACAACAATGATGATGTCATTTTTTCTTTGAAAGTTTTATGGGATAGATCAAATTTCCTATGAAATGAGTATGTTAAATAAGAAAACGTAAAGCATAATAGAAGTAGGACTCCTTTCTTTTAACCTGCTTAACTCATGTTTATCCTTTATCTCGGGTGTCACCTTCTTCATTTGGCCTTCCTAGAACTTCCCAGGCTGGTCTGCGGCCCCTCCCATATGCTTTCAAAGTACCTTTTATCACAAGACTTACATTCATATGTTGGTTTCCCCAGTTAATTTTGAATGCTTTTATGACAGAAGCATCCTTTAATCTCCTTATTCCCAGAATTAAATGATGCTTGGTAAAACTACTGAAGACTATCTGTGACATTGAAATGAATATAAAGAAGGAAAAACTAGTTAATTTAACTTTTACTAGTTAATAAAGTGTTTTTTGTTTGTTTGTTTTGGTTTGGTTTTGGTTTTGGTTTTTTTTGGAGTCTCTGTCGCCAGGCTGGAGTGCAGTGGCGTGATCAATGAAGTGGTTTTTTTTTAAACTCTCAAACTCCTTTTCAGAGTTAGACTCTTTTAAGCCCTTTAAGGGTTATGTATTTCTGAGTATGTGATTTCTGTCAACATCAGAAATTATTTCCATTGGCAAAAAAAATTATGAAATGATTTCTATAATATAGGTTTACTTTTGTTGCAACTAACTTTTCATTCTTTGTGTTTTTCTTTCTTTCAAATGAAAATATTGCTTCTATATTTAAATTTGTTCCTTGAGTTAGAAATACAATATTTTAAATCCATGCTTAATTTAACTTAGAAGACATCTCCAAGGCCTAAAATTGACTTACTGTTTTGTAAATCAACATGACAGATTAAACAGAGGCCATAGTTTATTTGGGAAGCAGCATTATCATCATGATTTAATAATAGTGAAAATTATAATAAGTAAAAGTAGGAATCTAAATTTTATGAAGATAGTTTTTGATGCCACGTGTTTTGCTTGGTTTTAGTTTGGGTCTTTTCTCTGAGTGCTGTTAGTTCTATGCCTCCACATTTGTTTCTCTTTTTGAAGACCACACATTTTGGATAATTACTTACCAAACTTATATGCAAATTATTGATCAGAGTCAGAACACATCACGGTTTTTATCAAGTCTCCTCTAAAAAAGGGGTTGGGGGCTTGCAGTGAGCTGAGATTGTGCCACTGCCCTCCAGCCTGGGTGACAGAGCAAGACTCCGTCTCAAAAAAAATTTTTTTAAATGGGGGGGGGGAGGTGGGGAAGAATTATGCTGTCTGAGATGGAGTCCTAAAGGAACACTATGATTTCTGTGAACAGGTGACTGGCTGGATGGGGATGGGAGAGCTGGGTATTTGTCCCAACTTTCCCACTCTCTATGTTTTAGTGTGTTTTTAGCATGTCACCTTACTTCTCTTAGCTGCTATTAGTGTCCCGATCTGTAAAATGAGGCTGAGTTAGATGATCTCCAAGGTCTTTTACAAATCATCTAATTCTATAGCTTGTTTAGTCCTCTGTCAGGATTTCTTGTTCTTGAAGTCCCTAGTTGACAGATAATGTTGTGGAAGGAAATGATATGTGGCAGAGTCCTGAATGACCAAAATGGACTTTGTCCACACTTACGTGCTAATCCCCAAAGAAGAAGAAAATACAAATGGGCCAGCGGCCAAACATGAAAATGGTGACAGTGAGCAAAACATTGAAGCAGACAGCTGAAAGCTTCATTTCCTGGCCCGCCTGCCATGAGAAAGGCTGCACTTGCCAAACCTTTCAGGCCGTCAAGGCCAGAACTTTGGCTAGCTCTTATTTTGAGCTCCCCCCACACCACACACACAAACCACACAGGAAAATTGTCTCTCTCCCTTTATATTTGTGCCTTTGGGCTACACTTCTATTTATGCCAAGTCCTTGCCTAATCTCCTTCCTTCCAGCTGTCACTATATTCTGCCTGTTGCTTTCTGGGGGCTTTGAAAAGCAGCTGCAACTTTCAGAGGAAGCGCAGGGTGGTTGGCATTGGTGGAAGGGTATTGTAAGTGTGTGTGGACTCTATCAGAACCGACAGTTACTTTTACCTGGTTTATGGACAGTCCAGTGTTCTCACTCTCCTTCCTTGGCAAATGTTAGAACTGATGGCTTTAATTTTTTCTCCCTCCCTTCATCTTTGGGAATTTTTCTTTTCTCCTCTACATTACTCAGTCTTTTTGTCTGTGAACATCCTGTGGAAGATTTCATTTGTCTTAGGTTCTTTTGCCAGGCTATTCATCATCTTTTTTGTCCACATAAAACATACTTACCTAACAAGAGAAATTAAGATGGATAACCAGAGCCTCTGTACTCTCTCACAAGCCTAGAAATTTGACCCTTTCTCAATTCTGACAGTTCATCCCAAACCATTGGCCTCCTAAGGCCCAGAGAGCTCTTGGTCATTTGCTGTCTGTCTAGCCCCAGCTGTTAGAGAACTAGTTTCGGTGTACTTTCACCCCTGGCCTGCGTTGTTTCCCCACAGAGCTTGTCTGCATGCGTCTCATATTGGCTCTTAGTGATGGCGGCTGAGCAAAGAGGCACTTGAGGAAGACTGATTGAAGAATCTTGGCTCAATATAGGGAAACACACCATGTACTATGAAGGTTTTAAATTGTTGCACTGTGCACAGACTGACTTTGTGGCCTGAATACGGAAAGCGAAACAAGATTAAAATCTCACACAGTCATTGTCTTTTGTAGTAGAGCATTGTCTTTTGTTGATGAGTAGAGCTTTTTGAGATACAATGAGTTGTTCTCTGCTGCTCTTTCTGGAAACTTCATTAACTATCTTGCCCTATACCTGACAGTGCCAACCCACGTTTCTGTTTATATAAAAGGATCTCCATATCCTCTTCAGAAGCTAGTAAACAAAAAAACCTCAAAGCATATCTGTATTAGGGCTTGTCTGTTTTCTCATGTCTGTATTTTGTGTTTTATTTAAAATAATTAAAATGTTAATTGATTTTAAATTCAAACAGGTGAATTTGTTTGTTAAAATTCTTTTTTTTGATAGGATCTTTTTTACCTTTTTATGTACTATATAAAGTCTTTTTTATTCATATACGGAAGATAACACTATAAAGCCATTTTTTTTCCCATTTCTGCCTGTATAATTTCCTCAATCTTTGACTTGTTTGGCTATATTGTTTCAAATACCCAGTTAATCTTTTTCTTACTCATTTCCTTATTACATGCTTTTGCATTGTCTACAGTTCGTAGTATCAGTATGGTAAAACATTGGAGCTGGAAGACCCATTAAATATTAACTATCCAAACTCCCTATTTTGTATTAATAGATGAGAAAAAGCCTGCAGAAGGAACATGATTAGACCAAGGTCACACACATGCCACAGCCAGGCTCACAAACCTGACCCATTGTCTAGTCGTTTTCCATTATAACACCTGTGCTCCATGTGTCAGGAATTTTCCAAAGCACTAGTGAGAACTCCATCAGAGACTGCATCCTACTGGAAAGGGCACAGGCTTTGGAGCTGGGTAGGTCTGGGTTTGAATATCTTGTTCTGCCACCTACCGGCAGGGTAAATTAGGCAAGAAACCAAAGCTTTTGGGGACTTGTTTTTCCCTCTGTTATGTGGCAAAAGTAATAAGAATACTTTACGATAATTGTGTGTATTAAATTATATAACCTACATCAAAGTACCTGTTACACATATTATGTTTAATAAGTTATTATAAAAATCTGCTGTTCACAGAGAAATGTGATATGTATAAATAATAACTTAAAATAGGTATTTCGTAATTGGGTATTCTGAGCTTCTCTTGTTCAGTAGTATTTTCTTGAAGTCAGTATTAATATGTGAATTGAGTGAATTGTCTGCAAATGAATTACTGAAAGTTATTTATATCATGATTGTGATTCATACATTTCCCTTTTCTTTATGGCTTTCCTCTGTACTTAGCTGCAGTGCATCTGTATCCTATCCAAGAACTTTTGTACAAGTTGAACTCACCCAAAGAAGACATTTGGAGAATACTTGAGTTTGGCCCCTGCCTTTCATCTGGCTAAACACTATTAGATAAATCTAGAATATATAATCTGTGTAGAATATTATGTTTACATTTTTAGAAACTTGGGATATTTAGTGTTTTTCTGAAACTTACTGAACTATGTGATGAGCAGCTTCAATGTGAAATTATATGTACTTGGTCTGAGTATAGGTAGAAGTTATGTTCAACATAAAGGGGCCCAGGACTATTCTGTTAAAAGGAATAAGGACTACATTATTTAACTAGTAGTGTGGGGAGAAGCAATGAGTTAGGAAACAAAAACTAAGATGGATTTAGCAAAGGCCAGAGCAAGAAAAGAAAGTTTAGGCTGGGCGTGGTGGCGCACGCCTATAATCCTAGTACTTTGGGAGGGCTTGTTGGGTGGAATGCCTGAGCTCAGGAGTTCGAGACCAGCTTGGGCAACGTGGTGAAACCCCATCTCTACTAAAATACAAACAATTAGTGGATATGATGACGCACACCTGTAGTCCCAGCTACTCAGGAGGCTGAGGCAGGAGAATTGCTTGAACCAAGATGGCACCACTGCACTCCAGCCTGGGCGACAGAGGGAGACTCTGTCTCTCCCCACCCCTACCCCCCCAAAAAAAGTTTACAATCTTCACAGGAGGTGATTCAGGGGGATTTCAGTTAAGGGCCTCTCAGATTGCTTGGGTGTTGTTGGCTTACTGGAATGCCTTAAGTTTGAATTAGAGGGAAAGACCGTAAGGAACTAGAGAGAATTTTGCTTCTCTATTAGAAGGCCCTGGCTTAGGTTTTAAACAGAAGTTAAGTGCAATTAGAAAGAGGCACTATGTGCCTAACACATAGTTGATCCTTCATATGAAACCATTAATTGTCAGGGGACTTTCAGGCTCATATAATTTGGCCCATAACTATGGCTAGATAAGTAAAAGCTGTGAACACTCTTAGAGTTTTTTTAAATTGCTTTTTCAGTAAGGTGAAAGTATAGCAGTGATGGGAGGGGGTGTTCCTTGTGCCTATTTGTACACAATGTCTTATATTAGATTAAGAGCCTTCAGCCAATGTTTGCTTAAAGATAAAAAGCAGGCATGATTCTGGAGGGATATTGGATAATCAAATATGACCAGGAAATAGAAGGGCCTATTTTGCTGTATTTTGGGTTCATCCAGACGGGATCAGACCATAGGAATTTGGCAAGCATTGAGACTCGCCACTTAGAACCACACTGAAATAGCTGTGGTGGCAAAAGAATTTCTCCGGGAGTCTTATTCCACTTGAGGCATAACAGCCAGAGATTCCTGGTCTTTGAGGGGAGAGTGCCAAAGTTGATGTATTTTAAAAACGTCAGCTGAGATCTATAAACTTAGGAGAAATAGTTGAATTGGATGACACTAGGACTATGTATTTCTGTACTTTTCTTACAAAAGATATACTATGAGTAAATGTGTCCTGGAATCTACTTTTAAAAATTAGCTCTATGCTCATCTCATGTCCTCACATTGAGATTTAATGTATTGCAGTTTAGTAAATGAGAACATATAAAATAATTTAACTTTAAGGACCTGTCTATGGAAACTTCTATGTTCTGCTTGAAATTCTGACACATTAACCTGGCCATTTCCAAAACTTTCTGGCAAGAGCTCTTCATGAACCTAATATTTGCTTTACTGTTTAATCATTCCCTGAGCCTTTTTATACTCTAGTAAACTACGTCTGTCACTAGATTTCATCACCCTCTGTATTATTTATCCCTTGTAATCTGATATCTATCTCTATAATGCCCAATTGTATCCCCTTCAAGTGCCCACTTCATTGGCTTATATACATTAGGTTTTCAATAAATATTTTTATATAATGGTAAACGAAGAAGTTGTTCTTTATATTTTAAACAACTCTTATGGAAGGAGATTACAACACAGCTGGAAGGAATTATTGTGAGAGTGAAACATGGAACCAAAAAAGATAAAGCAAGGGAAATTAAAAAAATAATAAAGAGCTTTATTGAGTTATAACTGACATCCAATAAACAGCACTTATTTAGTCCAATTTGATGTTTTAACATATTTACATACCCATTAGATCATCACCACACTCAAGATAATGAACATCTCTTTTATCCTTAAATGTTTCTACATGACCTTTGCAATCCATGTCTCTTGCCCTTCCCTACCTTCCCCTCATAAGCAAAACACCGGTCTGTTTTTGTCACAATAGATTATATTACATTTTCTAGAATTCCTTATTAATGGATCATACAGTATAAACTCATTTGGGTCTTGCCTTTTTATTCCAATTTATTTTGAGATTCATCCATGTTGTTGCATGTATCAGTACTTCATTACTCTTTATTGCAAAGTAGTTTTCCACTGTATGTGTATCCACATTTGCTTATCCACAACAGCATCAACCCTCTTGATAGACATTTTGGGTTCTTTCTAGTTTATGGCTATTACAAATAAATCTACTATGAACATTTGACTACAAATTGTTGAACAGAGGTATGCTTTCTTTTCTCTTGGGCAAACACCTAGGAGTGGAATAGCTAGATTATAGGATTGCTGTATGTTCAGCTTTGTAAGAAATTGCCAAACTATCTGCACCATTTTGCTTTCTCACCAGCAATGAATGAGAGTTCCTGTTGCTTCACATCCTTGCCAGCATTTGATGATGTCATTGCTTTAGATTTTAGTCATTCTGATACAGATGTTCCCCAACTTACAATGGCTTGACTTACACTTTTTTGATTTTTCAATGGTGCAAAACCGATATATATGCAGTAGAAACTATACTTTAAATTTTGAATGTTGATCTTTTCCTGGGCTAGTGATACGTGTTACGATACTCTCATGATACTGTGCAGTAACAGTAAGCCACAAGTCCCAGTCAGCCATGTGGTCAAAGGGTAAACCATCAGTACTGTGCAGTGTACTCTTCAATAAATTGTATAAGATATTTGGCATTTTATTATAACATAGGCTTTGTGTTAGATGATTTTGTCCAACTGTAGGCTAATGGAAGTGTTCTGAACATGTTTAAGATTGGCTAAGCTAAGTAAGTTTTGATGTTCTGTAGGTTAGGTATATTAAATGCATTTTTGACTTATGAATTTTCAATTTACAATGAATTTATTGAGTCATAACCCCACTGTAAGTTGAGGAGGATCTGTAGGTGTGTAGTGGTATCTGCGTATCTTCTTTGAAGAAGTGTCTGTTCAGATCTTTTACCCATTTTTAAAATCAGATTGTTTGTTTTCTTATTGCTGTTTTAAGAGTCCTGTGGATGCAAGTCCTTTATCAGATAGGTGTTCTGTAAAAATTTTCTCCCAATGTTTGGTTTGTCTGTTCATTATCTTAACAGTGTCTTTCTCAGAGCGAAGCTTTTAATTTTAATGAAGCCTAACATCAATTTTTTTTTTCATGAATTGTGCTTTAGGTGTTATATTCAAACACATCACCAAACCCAAGATCACCTAGATTTTTTTCTATGTTATCGTCTGGAATTTTTATAGCTTGCATTGTATATTTACTTCTATGATCCATTTTGAGTTAATTTTTGTGAAAGGTATAAGGTCAGTGTTTAGATTGATGTGGATGACTATTTGATCCAGCACCATTTGTTGAAAAGACTATCCTTCTGCATTGAATTGACTTTGCTTCTTTGTCAAGGTTCAGTTAACTATATTTATGAGAGTCTGTTTCTCAGCTCTATTTTGTTCTATTGATCTAGTTATCTATATTTTCACCAATATCACATTGTCTTGATTACTGTAGCTTTGTGAATATATGCATGTATTCATTTAAGAGATGAAGTCCCACTATGTGGCTCAGGATAGAGGGCAAGTGGCTATTCATGGGCGTGATCCCACTTCTGATCAGCATGGGAGTTTTGGAGTGGTCCAGTTCCAATCTAGGCCAGTTTATTCCTCCTTAAGCAACCTGGTTGGTTCCCTGCTTTCAGCATATTGATGCTGACCTGAATGTGGATACCCAGTTGGCGTAGCACACAACCCAGAACTCCTGTACTCAAACAATCTTTCTGCTTTAGCCTCCCAATAGCTGGGACTACAAGTGCATGCCACCATGTCTGGCAGATTACTATAGCTTTATAGTAAGTCTTGAAGTTGCAGATTTTTTGTTTTTTGAGACATTTTCACTCTTGTTGTCCATGCTGGAGTGCAATGGTGCAATCTCAGCTCACTGCAACCTCCACCTCCCAGGTTCAAGTGATTCTCCTGCCTCAGCCTCCCTAGTAGTTGGGATTACAGGCATGTGCCACCACACCCGGCTACTTTTGTATTTTTAATAGAGACAGGGTTTCACCATGTTGGTCAGGCTGGTCTCGAACTCCTGACTCAGGTGATCCACACACCTTGGCCTCACAAAGTGTTGGGATTACTGGCGTGAGCCACTGTGCCCGGCCTGAAAACTTTTATTTCTCGAACTTTGCTATTCTTTCTCAGTATTATGTTGGTTATTAGTTTGTTTCCTTTCTACATAAACTTTAGAATTTGTCTATATCTATAAAGTAACTTGTTGGGATTTTTTATTGAGATTGCAACAAATTTATGGATTAAGTTGGGAAGAACTGACTTCTTAACAATATTGAGTCTTCTTATCCATGAACACAGAGTATCTCTCCACTTATTTAGATCTTCTTTGATTTCTTTCATGACAGTTTTATAATTTCCTTACATAGATCTTGTACATATTTTGTTTGGTTTATACCTAAGTATTTCCCTTTTGTTGATGCTAGTCTAAATGGTATTGTGTTTTTAATTTTAAATTCCAATTGCTCATTGCTGGTATATAAATAAGCAGTTGACTTATGTACATTAACGTCATATCTTATTTGTTTTTGGATTAGTGTTTTTATGATTTCATTTACCTCTACTATTATCCTATTAGCTGTGACTCTTTGTGTAGTTATTTTAGTGATGGCTGTAGGATTGACAGTATGTATCTTTAACTCATCACAATCTATCTTGAAGTGATAGTATACCACTTTACATACAGTGTAAGAACCTTACAATAGTCTTAAAGTAGTTGTCATACATTTTACTTACACATAAATATACTTGAGTTATAAATCCCACACTGAGTTTTATTTTAGTAAATTATCTATAAAATATATTTTGATAATAAGAAAATAAATCTAATAAATATATATTACCCAGTGGTTACCATTTCCTGTGATCTTTCCTTTGTATAGACTGATTGACTGAATGAGATTTACCTGAAGAATTTGCTCTATCAGTTCTTGTAATGTAGATCTTCTTGTGATGAATTATTTTAGCTTTTGTTTATCTGAGAGGTCTTTATTTTACCTTTGTTTTTGAAAGATATCTTTGTTGGGTATAGAATTCTGAGTTGATAGATTTTTTTTTTCTTTTAGCTTTTTGTAGTTATTGCTTTATTGTATTTTGGCTTTTATTGTTTCTGACTAGAAACTGTGATTATCCTTATCTTTCTTCCTCTGCATATGTATATAATTTCTTTTATTTTAATCTTGTTGTTTTTGAGATTTTCTTTTCTCTTCAATTTTGAGTAATTGATTCTGATGTGCCTTTGTGTCATTTTCTTTGCTTTTTATGCTTGGAGTTTTCTTGAGCTTTTTTTGATATATTTGTTTAGCGTTTTCATCAAATTTGGAAAAATCTTGGCCACTATGTTTTCAAATATTTTTCTTCTTTGTCTACCTTCTTGTCTTTGGGGTCTCTTACTACACATATATTAAGCTAATTGAAATTGTCCCACAGCTCACTGATGTCCCACAGGTCCATTCATTTTTGTTGGTTTTTTATGTGTGTGTGTTTCAGTTTGCATAGTTTCTATTGTTATGCCTTCAAGTTCTCTAATCATTTCTTTTGCAATGGTTGATCTACCATTAATTCTATCCAGTGTATTTTTCACCTCAGACATTGTAGTGTTTACCACTAGAAATTTGATTTGGGTATTTTTAGTATTTCTATCGACTTTTCAAACATGGACTATAGTTATAAAGACTTTTTATTTATTTATTTATTTTTTGAGGCGGAGTTTCACTCTTGTTGCCCAGGCTGGAGTGCAATGGCATGATCTCGGCTCATCACAACCTCCACCTTCTGGGTTCAAGTGATTCTCCTGCCCCAGCCTCCTGAGTAGCTGGGATTATAGGCATGCACCACCATGCGCGGCTAATTTTTTGGATTTTTAGTAGAGAGGGGGTTTCTCCATGTTGGTCAGGCTGGTCTCGAACTTCAGACTTCAGGTGATCCACCCGCCTTGGCCTCCCAAAGTGCTGGGATTACAGGAGTGAACCACTGTGCCCAGCCATAAAGACTATTTTAATGTTCTTGTGTTATGTAGCTTTGAAATGATTCCAGACACATAATTTGCTGCATGAGTGATAAAAGTTTTGCTGTGGTAAGAACACAGAGTATAATCTTCCTCCCCATGGAAATATTATATCATACCTTATCAGACCACATATATGAACTCATATATGAGTAGTTGTCCTCAGCTACTGGACTCTAAAACACATACAAACCCAAGATTTTGACAGATATGTTGAGAGCATAGGCTGCGGCAGGGCTACTCTGTTAGCCTTTGAGCTATTCTCTTGAGCCTGGCCAGCCAACACCAGCACCACTTGCTAGTGCTGAGGGACTTTTCATGTTGTTGTGGATCCCCATTGTGTTGGTCAAACCATCACTCCCTGGAATCTCTTGTAAAAAGATATGCCTCAAATGTTGTTTTTTGTTTGTTTTTGCTTTTTTAACTTACCAAACTGGTAATTGTTTTAACTTTTATTTTAGGTTCAGGGTACATGTACAGGTTTGTTATACATGGAAATTCGTGTCACGGGGTTGGTTGTACAGATTATTTCATCACCCAGGTACTAAGCCTAGTACCCAATCTTTTTTTTTTTTTTTCCAGCTTTTCCCTCCTCCCACCCTCCTCCTTTAAGTAGGCTCCAGTGTCTGTCATTGTCCTCTTTGTCCATCAGTTTCCATCATTTAGCTCCTACTGCAAAGTGAGAACATGTGGTTTGATTTTCTTTTTCTGTGTTAGTTCGCTAAGGATAATGGCCTCCAGCTCCATCCATGGTCTCACGAAAGATATGAGTTGATTCCTTTTTATGTCTGTATAGTATTCCATAGTGTATATATACCACATTTTCTTTTTCCAGTCTGCCATTTATGAGCATTTAGGTTGATTCCATGTCTTTGCTATTATGAATAGTGCTGCAATGAACATACATGTGCTATGTCTTTATGGTAGAATGATTTATATTCCTTTGGGTATATAGCCAGTAGTAGTATTGCTGGGTCAATATCTTTAAGTGTTACTGTGCCACTTTATGTATAAGAACCTTACAATAATCTTATAGTACTTGTCATACATTTTACTTACACATAAATATACATTAGTTACAAATCCCACACTCAATTTTGTTTTAGTCAATTATCTGTAAAATATATTTTGATAATAAGAAAATAAATATAACAAATAAATTTGAATTATCCAGTGGTTATCCTTTCCAGTGATCTTTCCTATGTACACATTGATTTACTGAATGATAGTGCTATTTTTAGCTCTTTGAGGAATTTGCACACTGCTTTCCACAGTGATTGAACTAATTTACATTCCCACCAGCAGTGTATAAGTGTTCCCTGTTCTTCTCAACCTCTCCAGCATCTGTTATTTTTGACTTTATAATAATAGCCATTCTGACTGGTGTGAAATATTATCTCATTGTGGTTTTGATTTGCATTTCTCTAATGATCAGCGATATTGAGCTTTTTTCACATGTATGTTGGCCATATATATGTCTTTTTTTGAAAAGTGTCTATTCATGTCCTTTTTAATGGTGTTATTTTTTTCTTGTAAATTCATTTACATTTCTTATATATGCTGGATATTAGACATTTGTCAGATGCATAGTTTTATGCCTCAAACTTTGACTAGACTTTGCATTCATGAAGGCCTACTTCCACCCTAATTGGGCAACTAGACTTTAATAATTAGACTCTAAATAAAATGGAAATTCACACACTGTGAGGTGAGTGTATCTCATTTATTGAGTGTATTCCCCAAGAAGGTTGTTCTAATTATTCTCCACCTGTTTAAGCGTTGTGGGGAGAAAAAGAATCTCTTTGTTAGTAAGCCATGTGATCCATGAGTCATATTTTAATCATCCTCTCCTTTTTTTTTTTTTTTTGAGATGGCGTCTCACTCTGTTGCCCAGGCTGGAGTGCAGTGTCACAGTCTCGGCTCACTGCAAGCTCCACCTCCCGGGTTCATGCCATTCTCCTGCCTCAGCATCCCGAGTAGGTGGGACTACAGGCGCCCGCCACCATGCCCAACTAATTTTTTGTATTTTTAGTAGAGATGGTGTTTCACCGTGTTAGCCAGGATGGTCTCGATCTCATGACCTCATGATATGCCTGCCTCGGCCTCCCAAAGTGCTGGAATTACAGGCATGAGCCACTGCACCCAGCAATCATCTTCTTATTTTAACTATACAAAGCATCTTGTCTGCTTATTCTAGTATCTGTGTCAGTTCTGAGTTAATTTCAATTGGTTGATTTTTCTCCTCACTACGAGTCGTATTTTCTTGCTTCTTTTGCATGCCTGGTTGTCTTTGATTAGATACCAGACCTTGTGAATTTAACCTTTTTGGGTGCTAGATATTTGTATTCCTATAAATTTTAAACTTTGTTTTGGGATGCAGTTAAGTTACTTGGAAACACATCCTTTTGGATCTTGCTTTCAGAATTTGTTTAGGCAGAACCATTTAATTTAAAGCTAATCATTCCCCACCATTAAGGCAAGACCCTTCTGTGTATTCTACCCAATGCTTCATGCATTATGAAGTTTTCCATTCTTATTGGTAAAAAAAGGCATTATTCTTGGTTCTGTATGAGTGCCAGGCACTCTACCATCTACTCCTCTCAGATCATTCTTTCTCTAGCCTCAGGTAGTTTCCTTACATGCATGCACTAATCAGTACTCTGATGAATATTTGAGGGGGACCCTCTACGATCTCTTCTGTGAACTTTAGCTGTCTTTTCTCTGGATTTTCAGCTCCTTCTCCTCACTTCAGGGAGCCCGTTGGATTCCACCTGTGTTCCCTCTTCATGCAGTACAACATAGAAATTCTCTTAAGGTAGTGGCCTGAGGAGATTGTAGAACTTTCCCTTTTTCCCCCCCATCTCTTGCCAGATGTCCAGTGTCTTAAAAAAAAGGTTGTTCCATGTGTTTTGTTTCTTGAAAAGTATTGTTGGTTGTTTTAGGTGGTAGGGTAAATCTGGTGCCTGTTACTTCATCTTTGTCAAAAGCAAAAGTGCTTAGAGATCTTCCTTTAAGTTTAGAAATGACCAATCACAAAACAGGGAATCTCTACTTGAAAGATCCATGATATTTCGTCATAGAGAGGTAGGAAAGAGAATTAATCTCAGAACTACCATTATCTAGTCTTCCTCCCACTCATATTCTTCACAAACATTTGTATAACACAATTTTTTGTACCACTGTTGACCATGTCAGTGGGTAGATTACTGTGTTTTAGAAAGACATGCATAAGCTACTCGAATGATAAGTTTTATTGAACATGTTATATAAAAGGAAATTATGCGAGGGGAGCTGGGTTGGTATCATAGTATAGTAATATTTCTTTATAGTGGTAAAATTGGTATGAGATTTTTGTTTTTACTTGTTTTGCTTTGTTATTTGGGCTTCACTGGGAACCAAGTGATTTTTGGCAAGAGAAGAAGCACAAAAAATACAGAAAACTCTCTTCTTATGGTTCCTATAATGGCAACCAAGTCAATAAATGGTTGCAAAATTCAACTAGATTGCGATAGGGTAGTTACTGCAACTGCTTTATCCTTTTTTAAATAGTCAGTTGGAAAAGTAGAAAAGTTCATGGGTAAAGAGCAGTAGCTAGGATGCAAATGTGAATCCAGGATGCAATATACAAAGGTTTTTGCAGTTTTCAGCAACTGTGAATTTCTGATTGACGAGGCCCCTCAGAGCAGAAAGAGACCCTCTGTCTATGTGTGAGATTAGTAACACACAGAGACATGGTGTTCATCTGCCCAGTTTATGTGGCTAATTAGCATTTAGAGTTTCTTCAACAGAAGCTAGTGAAGTAAGAACTAGATAATATCTTGGAAGATCTTTTTGTTTCTTCTGTCTTGCACTTCGAAGAGGGGCTCAGACTGTTGAATTGGAATAGAGCAATTAAACAGACTGTAAAATGAAGTCCTGACATGCTGGTTGCTTTGCCTGCTCTGTCAGAGCAGCACTTGTTCCAGGGAGAGGGAATACTAGTTTCGTTTATTTATTTGTTTCCAGACAATTTCCTGCCATCACTTTGTGTGTGTGTGTGTGAGCCAAGGGTTTGAGGTTGATAATGTTGACAGAGTCCTTGCAGAAAGGAAGTTCATCTCCACAGGGAAAAGCTTTGTATTTCAAGTTTTAAAATTCCAAAATATGGCCGGGCACGGTGGCTCACGCCTGTAATCCCAGCACTTTGGGAGGCTGAGGCGGGCGGATCACAAGGTCAGGAGATCGAGACTATCCGGGCTAACATGGTGAAGCCCTATCTCTACTAAAAGTACAAAAACTTAGTTGAGCATGGTGGTAGGTGCCTGTAGTCCCAGCTACTCGGGAGGCTGAGGCAGGAGAATGGTGTGAACCCGGGAGGTGGAGCTTGCAGTGAGCCAAGACTGTGTCGCTGCACTCCAGCCTGGGCGATAGAGCAAGACTCCGTCTCAAAAAAAAAAAAAAAAGAAAAATCCAAAATAGTTTGCTATAACATTGTTATTCTAGTTTTTTATGCCTTTTTGTGTGGATGGTTGGTTTCCCCTTTATCTAGTTACCAGCTTTTAGGGGAATCCCTTTTTAAGTCAAGAAAGCACTTTAGAAAACTTCTGTCTCTCTCTCTGCTTTTATGAAACTGACAGTAGCATATCTTGCTATTATTGGGTCTTAGTTTGGAATTAAGTTGTGCATGCTGTATGCCCAGAAGGCTCAGTGTTTAAAAAATTTCTATGTTTATTCATATTTAACTTCATTCTAATGGGGTCATGCACACTGTGATATTTATTCATGAAATATTTAGGAAAATATGTTTGAACTGTAATGAATTATGATGATTTTATTTTCCTTTTATTAATGATAATACACCCGACACTATTCTTGAAAGTTTGAAAACAGAAACCTTGGTACATTTTTTTTCTTTTGGCAGAATTTTGAACTTTTTTACATAAAAATGTAAACCTTTGTTTGGTATTATGAGTCACCTGGTTCCATAGCATCTCTTTGATTTAAAGAGGATATCATCCATTTAAAAAGGACTCACAGCCAGGCATGGTGCCTCATGCCTATAATCCCATCATTTTGGGAGGCTGAGGTAGGCAGATTGCTTGAGCTCAGGAGTTTGAGACCAGCCTGAGCAACATGGCGAAACCCTGTCTCTACAAAAAATACAAAAATTAGCCAGGTGTGGTGGCATGCACCTGTGGTCCAAGCTACCTGGGAGACTGAGGTGGGAAGACTGCTTGAGCCTGGGTGGTTGAGTCAGCAGTGAACCATGATTATACCATTGCACTCCAGCCTGGGTGATAGAGCAAGACCCTATCTCAAAAACAAAATAAACAAAAGGAACTTACTTTTGGGATTTGGAGAACTAGAAAATATTATTATTCATATTAACTGACACCCATAAAAGAGTGCTATTAAAAGTTCACTTAATACAAGGGCTTCCTTTTCTCTGCTTTGGATTTAAACAGGTTTTCTGTAAGCTAATCAGTAGAGAGATGATTAGCATACTTAAGCATGTTGTATGAAAGGGATGACATTGTGAAAGATGGGAATACTATACAGAAGTAATAAAAGGTATGGAATTAGGTAGTGTAAGAATTTCAGAACTAAAATAGTCTTAGAAATCATTTGGAACATGGATTTCTTTTGATAGAAAATTTCTGTCCTGCAGTATATCAGCCTCGCCCAGCAGAGCTGGTTAGTGCAAATAGAAGAATCTAGGTTGCTTAACTACCAGTTCACTGTCCTTTCTATTATATTGTAATTCTGTTTTCTGTCTTATTTTAGAAGCAGCAACCCACATGAGCTCTGTATCCTGAATAAAAACAATAATAATGGCAATAACAAACTATTATTTTTATTTTTAAAATGACTTAAACCTATTTGTTTTTATTTATTTGGTTTGTTTGTTTATTTATGTGTAGTTTGTCAGAAAGCCATAGGAGTCAGGCGCTGGGTAGCTTATGGCCGTTAGTATTATTTTCAGAGTCAGAGAGAAATCATTGGAGAAGAATCCCCTTCTAATATAAACTTTTAAACTATTCATTTGAGCGTTTAGGAAGCTGGGATCTCTGCTGTGATAATCCTAGAAGACGTTGCTCAAGCCACAGCTGGCTATTATTGAGACTATGGAAAGAGAAAGAGCTTTTGCCCTGATTTATCCTTAAAACGAATAATAGGCCAATTCAGGGAGACCTAGCTCATGGCAGACTATTCTCACCACACCCTTCACCCAGCCCTTTTTTTTCTTCTCCCATCCCAAGCCACCATCCCAACCTGCCTTGACTGAACTCAGTGAACAGGAACCATTGTATGAATCGGAAGGAAAATGTCTTAAATATATGAAGTTATGAGTTGGTAAATGCTGTAAAAATATTCTGTAACTTAGTTGGAAGTTGCATCATCCATGCCTGTGGCACTATGGACTGGACCCAAATGGTATAATTCTTCAGTGTAACACTGAAGTAATTTTTGCATCTGCCAAGTATGGTTTAGATTTCAAACCTATGAAATGCCAAACTGTAATTGTTCAAATCTAGTGAAACACAGGTGTGTTTAATTTCCTTCCTTTACTTTTTGCTGTCTTTAGGTAAGCTGAACCAACTAAAGAGTGGCCTTATGTGAATCTACAAGGTGAACTTTAACGATACTCAGTTAATATACTTCAGTACCTACATGTTATATAACACTGCTCTATATAGCACTTTTAAATGTATAAAACTTTTTGATGGAGGATAAGTCCATTTCATTTAGAAAAAACAATTGTTTTCAACCACATATGTTATAGTAGGAGTAGAAGTGGCATATCGTAATGAAAGAACATGGGAAGTCAGAAAACCTAGATTTATTTTTGCCTCTCCTATTGATTCTTCATTTCATCCGGCCTGAACAATTTCCTTTTTCTTTAATTTCCATATCTGCTGAAGGTGAATAATAATACTTTCATTGGCCACATAGAGGTGCTGGGAGAATGAAAGATAAATTCTCCCAAAGCACTTTGAACTGCTTAGAAGAAAGACTTATTTAAACAAAAGTTGATTCTATTTTCTATCTTGTTATTTCTTACATGCAGACACCACAGTAAGTGTTGGAAGAGCCTCAACAGATTTGGTTTTTTTTTTTTTTTTTGCAGCTTTTATTGTAGGTGAGAAGGTTAATATAGTCGCCTTCATTTTATGAACAGGGAAACTAATGCCCCCAAAAGGTTTGTTTTGGGGCTTAAAATGAGTAGCCTTTTATGAGAATAGGGGAAATTGGTGGGTGTATAGATGTAATAACATCGGCCATGAGTTGATAATTATTAAAGCTGGTAATGGGTATGTCTGTTTACGGGGGATGTTATCATGAATGCTATCATATCTACCTTGTCTTTGTTTGAAATTTTGTATAAAAAAGTTTTAAAAAATTGATTAAAAGTAGCTCGTTTTCATTTGCAAGTTTCTTTCAAAAATGCTACTGAGGCCTGTCGCAGTGGCTCACGCCTGTAGTCCAAGCACTTTGGGAGGCCGAGGTGGGTGGATCATGAGGTCAGGAGTTCGAGACCAGCCTGACCAACATGGTGAAACCCCGTCTCTACTAAAAATACAAAAATTAGTTAGCCAGCCGTGATGGCGCGTGCCTGTAGTCCCAGCTACTCGGGAGGCTGAGGCAGGAGAATAGCTTGAACATGGAAGGCAGAGGTTGCAATGAGCTGAGATCACGCTACTGCACTCCAGCCTGGAGCACCAAAAAAAAAAAAAAAAATGCTATTGAGTCTACCTCTCAGGCACGGAGAATTCTTTACTTCTTAGGGTTCAGCTTAAAAAAAAACAAAAAACAAAAAACAAAGTATATGCTTGGACCCTGAACACAGACATTTTAGTTTTTCATACTCAGTTTTTACATTCTATTTCCAATGCTTTCTAACCATTCGCTACTTTTAACATATTATGCTATTTCTTTAGAGTTAATATATTACATTTTTTTCTTATTCCTGTTCCAGATATTTGTCACGTGCTTTGTCATTGTCAATTTTAGATTTTCATTTTCCTATTTTTGGGAATTATAAGCAGTCAGTTATTAACCCAATTACTTTATACTTCAATGGGCTTGTCAGTGGGTAGCCATGTGAATTATTTCAGCTGTTAGAGACACAGATCAACCTGCTACCCTGTACCCACAACAGAAAGCTGCTGACTTCCCCATTGCAGGAACTTACAATCAAATGGCATTTGAAACATGTGAGAACACTCCTATTATTAAAAAAAATCACCCTCAACCTGGGTTATTTTCACTGATAGACTTGCATGGTTAAAGCTTGTTATTTCATAAACTCCCAGATGACGCAAATGCTGTGAAATGCAACATACTCACTGTTATTTGTTTTTAGACATCAAAAGAAATCCAGTTTACAATGGAATCATATAACTTTAGAGCTAAGAAAGATCTTAATAATCATCTGGTATAGACCTTTCCATTTATTTATGCCAGAACCTAAAATTAGAAAGGCCAAGTAATTTGCTCAGTGTTACATACCTTAGTATGACAGAGCTGGAACTTGAACCTGACTTCCCTAGCTTTCAATTCAGACTTCTTAACTAGGTTGCCACTCAAGTGCATTCAGGTCTTTGATGCTATTTGTGAACACTAAATACGTCTCTGCTGCTTACAACTTACAAATCTTACTCTATTTTGCAACGCCCTGCCAAGTCATATTGGAGCCTGAGGCAAAATGAAAGACCAATGACGCTGATCCTGTCTTTATTTAAAATTCTGATATTTTCTTCATTATGGATTTGTGGGATTAATTTTGATTTTTTAAAATATTGCATTAAAATATATTTTGACTACTGAGTTTTTTAGTAGCTCCTAAAATTTTGCATTTGAAGTGGGTGCCTCGCTTGATTCACCCTAGTCCCAACCCTATTATTTTTGCTTTAATCTATTTACTCTAGAAATCCCTTTTTCAGCCTTCTGGCAATAAAATAAAATCAACCTATGGAACCTTTACAAGCAAACCCATATTACTGGCCACTTACAAACAATGGTGGCAAACAAAACAAACCAGGATCTGCAAGTGCTATTCATTGGCTTGATTGTTGGTAACATTACATAGTAATTACATAGTAATTTTTGGCTCCATGAATTTAAACTCTCTTGGAATGTCTAGCAGTTTATTGAAAAGAGCTCAAAGCCAAGATGTGAGTTCTTTTGTTTGATCCTTCACAGTATTGTGTTTTAGGCTCTTGGATCATTGTGTTTGTTTTGATTTCTGTAAATTGGGACTCAAGGGAAGGAAGCTCTTTATAGGCCTATTATTTTCATTTTACTTGGTCCTCTCAACACCTGTTTGAGATAGGTATTTTATAGGCTAGAACTAAAACCCAACTCACACTGACTTAAGTTAAAAGAGAATTCACTAACTAACATAATTGAAAAACATAATTGAAAATTGAAAAGGAGTAGGTATGACTTCAGGTATTACACGTCATTTTGTCAGGGCTTTCTCTGTCTTGTTTTCTATGGGTTGGCTTTATTATTATTCAGGTTTTTCCTACGTAGTAGCACCAGGCGTATACTCTACTAGCTTAGCAACCTTAGTAGAAAGGGAATGAATCTTTTCTGATTGCTTGAGCCAGAGTCTCAGAATTGAGTATAATTGGCCAGCATAGGTCACATGCACATCCCTGCACTAGGCGTTAAGGCCTGGGGAATGCAATTAAATCACTAGCTGAACCTGGGTCATGTGCTCAACCCTGGGTCAGTGACTGGATTGAGAGTAGAAGAGATCTGTTTCCTCTAAAGGAAGAGATGATTTTTTAACTCTTTTCCCCCCAGAAGGGATTCTGGACAGGCAGAGACAAATGTCAAGTAAAATGTTACCATTCTCACTTCCTTTATGAGGTAGTTAAGGCTTAATTAAGTGAATTTTACGAGGCTACATAGCTAATGAGTGATAGGGTCTTAACTTTGACCCAAATCTGCCTAAATCTAAAGCCCATTCTCTTTTCTCCACACCTTGTATCCCTCGAACACCATGCTCCTTCCTTCTTCTCCTTAATGTGAAACCATGATGATTGCCATCACTTTACAGCAGTATTCTTCAAAAATGAGTGATTTTGCCCCCAGAGGAAATTTGGTAATTTCTGGAGACATTTTTTTGTCACAACTGTGCACAGAGGTGAGTGTGGTGCTACTGCATAGAGGCTAGGATGCCTATACATCGTATAGTGCATAGAACAATTCCCGAGAACAAAGAATTACCCAGCCTAAAATGTCGGTAGTGGTAAGGTTAAGAAACCCTGCTTTTTAGGTTCAATTTCTAGGCTATTACTATTAACATTAGTTTTGAGAGAAATAAGTAATAGCGAGCAGGATTGAAATAAACATGTAGGTATAATTAAGTTGTCTCTTAATTCAGGGAAACTTCCTTTAATTTCCATAGCAGCTAACTTTAGAATATTGAATTATCTTGGTGAGTGGGTAAATTGCAATAGAACGTAAATTCCTTTCTAAAATACTGTTTTATGCAAATTTAAGCTAACTTCCCAGACATAATTTTTCATTCTAAAATAAATCCTATAATTTTTTTCTTAAAATATAATCTAAGGATATTTTAAATTGATTACTGAATGCTTTTAAAGGAAATACATAAGTTTATCTCAAATGCCTTTTAATATTTCATATATTCTGTTCCAGGGGAAATAATTATTTTTTAAAATCTGAGCTGCCGGGCATGGTGGTTTACGCCTGTAATCCCAGCACTTTGGGAGGTGGAGGCAAGCGGATAATGAGGTCAGGAGATCGAGACCATCCTGGCTGACATGGTGAAATACCATCTCTACTAAAAATATAAAAAATTAGCCGGGCGTGGTGGCGGGTGCCTGTAGTCCCAACTACTCAGAAGACTGAGGCAGGAGAGTGGCATGAATCTGGGAGGCGGAGGTTGCCGTGAGCCGAGATTGTGCCACTGCACTCCAACCTGGGGGACAGAGCAAGAATCCATCGTGCAAAAAAACAAAAAAAACAAAAAAAACAAAAAAAACTGAGCCAAAGCATTTCTAAAACTTTGTTTGATAATAAGAGATTTAATGTACTAAAAAGCATACAGAAATTTTCTTCCTGTAAGCAAGTATTTTGTGAAAGAATAATGAAAGCAGAAGAATACATTAAATGAATTATAGCTGCTAGTTATTGGGTTTCACCCTTCAGAGAAATCAACCTTCTTGTTAAATGACATGAAAATAGTTTGTACTGTCTGACTCCTTGAGACTTGCAAGTCGTTTCTGAATTGTGCATATCTGAATGAATCCAAGGAAAGCTGTGCTTCTGTATTCAAACCACAGACAATATTCTAGTAGAAGAGCTGAATGAGTAGAGTGATACTACAGATGGCTTTCATATAAGAAATCTTTTACAATCCAGCAAGTCAAATTTATTGTTGGAGTTGGAAGATTTGGGGCTTAGCATTTTCTCTTTTTGCCAGTTTTATACAAATAATTCTTCTTATTTTCCAAATTCTCATGACTATGTGCAGCATGGAATTACAAGTCCATTCCTTTCTCTGGTTCTTTTTAACATTATCAGACCCAACCCAGATCAATGAACATTCCTCTGATTTCAACTGAATAATTCCAACTTGCTTTGATATCTCACATGGATGACTTTCTTCCTTCTTATCTCTCCTATTCCCCGATGGTCCTCCAGCTCATGCCTGTCATGCCCATTTTTTTTGACCTCGCTTCTTTACCTCATCTCAGGAATACTCATTGCTTTTTCTATTTCTTCTATTTTTCTTTGGCCTCTCTTTCCTCTCCCGTATTAAATTTCCTCCTTGGCTATAATGCCTACCTTCTTCTGTATCCCAAGCCCTATTTACTGGCTCTATATCCTTAGACTTACTTGTTTCTTAATTCATATCCTCATCTACTAAGGTGTGTAATGGCCACCCACCTAGCATATTTTAGTAAGGCATGTGTGTACAGACAGGTCACCTATTCATTGTTAATATAATTCAATTTGCAGTTTCCTTGGAAATAAGGCAGTTGCTGATCTTCAGATCACCCAAGTTCTTACTCATTGGAATGCAGGTTCCTTTGTCACATTAGGAAGGACAGTAATATTTATGAAAAAGTTAGAAAAATACTGTAATAAATGGTGCTGGGTTAATTAATATATTATTAATATAGTCCTACTATTTTTCTTGAAAAATGTTCTTGAAGATTTGAAATTTCTTATGTTTACAGATATGTTGCTGGTGCCATCAGGAGTTCATTCCTCTTTACTGCTTTGTGATAGGGTTTGGTATTCCCAATTTTACAGAGCAGAGATGAGAGGTCTCTTGACTAAACAAGTGACTTATCTAGAATTTCACAGGAAAGTAATTATAGAGCCCTTGAATTTCCTGTCTCTTACTTCTATGATATAAATACAAAACAATTTGCTTTGCATTGCTTATTTATATAAATGCCTCAGAGCATTTCCTTTCCTTTAATAAAATCATAAGGACTATCACCTGGTAATGAAATTGTTAGGATAGAAGAGAAATGAACTAGGAACAGTGTACCTGAATTTGATTATCGCCTTTTCAACTGTCTAATAATGGGGGCTGTGGGCTCATAGGCTCTCCTTCTGAATTGTGAAAACTATACTTGTTTTATCCTACATTGATGAAGTTCCCTGAAGTCCTTAAAAAACAAACAAGATTTGGCCAGGCGCGGTGGCTCACGCCTGTAATCCCACCACTTTGGGAGGCTCAGGTGGGCGGATCACAAGGTCAGGAGATCAAGACCATCCTGGCTAACATGGTGAAACCCCGTCTCTACTAACAATACAAAAAATTAGCCGGGCGTAGTGGCGGGCGCCTGTAGTCCCAGCTACTCAGGAGTCTGAGGCAGGAGAATGGCGTGAACCCAGGAGGCAGAGCTTGCAGTGAGCCGAGATGGCACCACTGCACTTCAGCCTGGGCAACAGAGTGAGACTCCGTCTCATAAATAAATAAATAAATAAATAAAACAAGATTTAAAGTGCAAAATGTTATTGTTAAGTTAAAATGACCCTTGTGTGTTTGCAAAGCTCTGAGGGTTTTCTGGGGCCAGTGATCCCCTTGGTGAGCACTGGGGAGTGTGGTGGGAACCAGCCATGTTTTGGTGATTTCTTTTAAATTTCTAAAACTGTTTTTCTGTTGGGTTGAAGTGGGGAAACTTCTTTTGGAACCGCTTTTGGTGTTGCTCTGAGTGTGTTTGGGAGTGCATTCCAATAGTTTGTGGGGGGATGTTAGCTGTTCAGGAAAAATAACCCTTACCAAAGGTAATGGTTCCCACTAGCATTTTCAGTAACATGTACCAGATGTGGGTAGTTAATTATTCTCAGATCTGATAAATACCTGCCAGCCAAGCCTAATTTTATTTTCAGTAAACAGTGGCCAAAGGTCCTAGCTGTTCATTTGATAGGATGGGCCTGTTTGCACTTATCTATTAATAAAAGCACAACACTCCTTTAGTTTTCCTTTCCCAGGGCCAGATAAAACATTTTAGACACTCACGTATTTGTCTTAGTAAATCAGACAGAGTAAACAAATCTGGTAGATTAACTTGGTAAATAGAGTGTGGTTAAGTGTTACCTTTGGAGTTGAACTCAATGCCATATAAATAGCATTAATCGCATGGTATTTTCAATAATCTTTATGGAGTAAAACAGAGGGTTGTTTTTTTCTTTCAACCAACAGGGACTTAAGTATATTTCTTAAGTACTTTCAGATGTCCTTCTGTACAGAGATTTTAAAATCACTTTAAAATGAAATTTATTCTTTTGTCCCATTTGTAACTTCTTGGGAACTTTGTACTAGTTAACATTATGTTTAAAAACCTGGAAACCTCTATGATTCATCTCAGAAGAAAAACAGGACTACATAGTGGCATGCGAGCTTTGCCAGACAGAGATAATGGCCATCTAGAGGTTACTGATTTGGGTGGAACAGTGAAAAAGGGGCCCACTTTTATGGGGAAGACAGTGGCTGGTAGGCAGAAATTCACTTTATTCGTATGCATTTTTTCTTTCCTCTTGGGTAAAGAGTTCTATTAGGGTCAGAAGTACTATTTATTTTTGTGAGGTAGATTCTTGTCTCGTGAGAACTGGCATGAAACAGACTCATTATTTCACACTAGCCAACAAAACAGTATTATATCAAAGTAACTTCTAGTCAGTCCAAGCCTGGACTGGATTTGTACTGGTAACCTGGTGGTGCAGGGCTCCAAGTCTCATGCCAGCTCTTGTCTCCCTCATTAAACTTCCTGTTTTAGTAATGATTAAAAACAACCCTCTTTACTACAATATATTTTCTTATTGGCTTTATACTCGAAGTTGCAAGTACTTTATAAAATTATTTTTAGTTTTGCATGCTGTATAATAATCCACCTAATTTGGTAAGCATAGTACATAAAAGAAATAGCTGAAAGGCTTTAGAGAAAGTTCCCTACTCATACCTCCCCCTTTACAATAATCTCAGCATTAATATCTTATGTCATAAGAGGGTGGCCTGGCACAGTACCATGAATATAGTGCCCGATACCCAGTGGTAACCTACCAATGACTGTTATGGAAATGATGGGTGATGATAGTGTAGGGGAGAGACTGAAAACCAAAAGTTTAGAGATCTGTGTTCTGTTTTCAGCTTCATTTTAATGGCCTACTGGGAGACCAGGTACATTATTTCTGCTCTTTTTTTTTTTTTTTTAGTTTCTCCGGCTATACATGAAGAAAAAAGTCCTAGTCCACTCGCCAACCTGATGGGCATGTTGTGAAAATGAATGAAAGTATAAAGTTCTTAAAAAGGTGCTATAACTAATAGGTACAAAATACTAATTATTATTTTTACGCTTCAGAATAGTAAACCTTTGGAGTAAATTTTTTCTATTATATTTATTAGTCTTTCCTTTAACAATTATTTGCCAAATTTAACTCTTTTTCTCTTTTAATTAGACCCAGAGTATAGTAAAAAATTGATGGTTTGGCTTTCAGAAAGAGTTATTTTGTTGTCTCTACCAACTTTTCAATTAAACATTTTTAGCTGTGAATCAAGTTTCATCTTCAAAGTGTCTTCAATTTTAAATAATCTGAGAATACTTACCTGGTGGTGTAGACTAATGTAGCAGGGAAGAGAGTATTAGAAGTGCTGTTGAAGTCATCATTCCCATTAGCACCCATCTGCGGATTCCCAAACCTTTATTTCTAGGCTCAGATATTTTTCCTGATCCCCAGACTTATTAATCCAGTAACTAGTCAACTTCTTTACCTGGATGCCCCGTAATGATTTATAGCATAACATACATAAAACTTAATATTCTGTTCCTGAATTTGCGCTCTCTGTGAATGGAATAGCTATCCACCTCGTCTCTCAAGCTGAAAATCCCTCACCCCATTCCTCAACATCTGTAGATCTGACTGCCGTAATACTTTATGCCACTTATCTCCATCCCCCGATTACTACCTTAATTCGGCTTTTGCTCTTCTGTCCTCGGGCAGCTGCGATTGTCTTCCTGCCACCAGTCTGGTCTCATTACAGTCTGCTCTCCATACCATTTCCAGATTAACCTTTCCAAAATGCAAATCATAAAATATTACTGTCTCATTTTAAAAATATTTAGTGGTTTCTTATGTGCTATAAGACAAGGTTTACACTCTTTATATTGGTTATTGAGGTCTTAATGATCTTTACCTTGTTTCTAGTCTTGAATCCTCTTATGACCTCTGTTCTAGCCACACGGAAGGTTTGTGGGTTCCAAAACATGCCATGTTGTTGGACATTCAACATTCTCTCCACCCACTTCTTTAATTGCCAACACCTGTTTTATATTTTAAAACTTAATTCCAGTGTGAATTCTTTTGTAACTCCCTCCTTGTATCCCATCATACCCTCTATATACTTCTTACATAGTTCCTATAAAACCTATAGCATATATTTTGTATATATCCTTCCCTTCCTGCTTTATTGTATGAGAGATTATGTCTTGTTTATTTTTGCCTTTCAATGTCCAGCTCAGCGGCTGGTACAGAGGTAGCACTTGGTAGATTGATTAGATAAATGGGTGGAGTAAAATTCTATGACCATATTTTCCTCCTCAAGTTCTACTCCCTTTTCAGTGTTACATGGAAATGGCTTTTTAAAGTACTCACATTAAGAGTTGATGGGTAGACGAGGTCTTTACTTAATTGGTATGATTGATGAGACAACAGGAATACTCCTGTAACCACTATACCTACCCAAAGATTTCATAGACAGTCTGACGTTTCCCCATGAAAAGTCATTTATTAGAGTTCTGATATTCTACTTATAGTCCCTGCCCTCTTTAGTACTTTATAGGTACAAAGTCCTCCCATAAACATTATCTCATTTAATTTGTAAAACCTTATGAGATGGATTTTATTGTATATACTTTATCTCTAAAGTATTTGCAACCTTAGGCAGATCTGTGAATCACTTTGAAGAATAGCTTTCTATTCTTTTTTGTGATTTGTACTACTCTGATAGTGACACTGTTTTGCTAGGCTGTGAGAGTTTGGAAGTGTCTCCCATAATTTTGACACTAGATTTTATTGGGTACAATACAAATATCACTACTTGGGGTGGGCCACATAGTCACGGACCCACAGACACTCAGATAGGAAGAGGCTCTAAAGGACGTTTTCTCTTTGTATATGGAATTGTGTGAAATTTAATAGAAATGGATCTCTAGAATTTTACTTCTTTTACTCAGGACAAAAGTACAAAACAAAACTTTTGTACACTGCCTAGCATGGTGCTCAGTTCTGCAAAGGCCTTTTATGTCTCTGATACTGATGGTGGTGATGATTTAGAAGCAGTGTTTGCCCATATACATATACCATGGTAAAGCAGTTTTCTCCTTTACCAATGATCTATGAGGAGCATTATTTTTATAGATCTTAGATATAAATTCTCTCCTTCAGACTGTTTGCCTGAACCTTAAAATGTAGCACGATTACACAAGCACTCTGGAATTTAGATTAAACAGCATTCAATTTGAAAATCTAATCATATCATCTAAATATCATTAAGTAATAATAGGCTGATTGATAGGGACCAAAGCTGTTTTGGCCTGGTGTTGTATGCCTTTCACTCAGGCAGCCTTTTCAAACCAAGATGTTGATAAAGGGGTCTATAAATCTTAATAGCTGGAGACAGTTTAAAAGCATAGTTCACTGGATAAGGTCACACCCACTTAAGTGACCTATTTTGTATACTTTTCAAAAATAGGTTAATTAACTTAATAGAAATAATAGGACTCTCATATTGATGTGCAATTACTACTAAAACAGTTTGGTTTTTTTTTTTTCTTTCCAAGTGAACATGATGTTCATGAAATTGAGGGCATAATAGCCATGACAAGAACCAGGCTTAGCAAGGCAGGTCATGTTCAGCGAGTACATTTCAGACTTGCCCTTTAAAATCCTCTTTTATTCCAGGTCCTAGGATATAAGCATACACCTCCATCAGATCAGTTTGTTCCTGGCCCTCTCCTATTTCAGTTTTTAGGAGGGATTATTCTAGCTGTCGTTGTTTTCCTAATCAGTATAACAGCACTTTATATAGCTTCTGATCCCTGAAGACTCCAGCTTGCATAGTAAGCTCAATGAATTTTGGTCTCTTTTTATTTTAATCTGAGGCTTTCTTCATTTTTCTAACGGATGATTCATTTGCTAGCCTGGGAGAAGCACGGTTTCAGATCGTATAAAAGGGCAAGGGAATACCCAGACCAGAGTCACATTCTGGTTATATTCTCCTCAAGTAGCCTGCTTTCATTAGTTGTTGTTGTTGTTTATTGCCTGTTTCAAATTTTCTGCTTCCAAAGCATTTTATCTACTCTTAGGTTTCTTATTGATGATTATAACCTTCTTATTCTATTATTGGTCACTAATTTTGCATAATTTGATTTTCCCCTTCATCTGTTCCTTAACATATAACCCCTTAATGTTTTACATCGTAAGTTGAGTACATGGGCATTTGTTATTCTTTGGAACTTTTAAATATATTTTAAATAACATATACATTTAGAAAAGTTAACCCCCTCCCCCAATCTGATATCTTGTATCACAAATAACTCTCTACGTAGATGTTGCTGAGTCCCGCTGGCTCAAATTTTCCTGTGACCAGATGGTCTGAGAGGCAGTTAGTGATGCACATTCATGGAAGGGTGGGTTCTTGCAAGGTAGCCATGATGGGAGTATTTGAATTGATGGATATATGTTGATCTGATGGGCGCATTTTGAATTAGAGGTTCTAGATGATCTTCTTGTTCACCTTACAGTAGTGTCATTTCTCTGCTTGTTTGCACTGCCCTTACAACAAAGCCTTTTCTAAATTAAACAAGTCTTATTTATATGTTTTGTGTGTGTGCTCATAAAAAACAGCGAAGAATACTGTTCTATGGACTCTTAGCTGTGGTGGAAAGAACCATTTAAACTCTCTCGGCTTTAAGTTCTTCATTAGGAAGATGCCTTTCTTACCGAGAGTTGTAATGATTGTGAAGTTCAGTTTTCTGACTTCTCCATTAAGGAATAAGAGAACTCTTTGGTTTTAAATTGAATGATGGAGTGATTCACTCTGTAATGTAGGAGGGAACCTACTGTACTTGAATTTGCTATATTTCTTTATTTCCTAGGTTAATGGTGGTGGTTTTCCCTCCCAAGCATTCTCTCTAGAGTTTAGCAGCATCCTTTCCTTGAAAGCAAAGACCTCATTTCCTATTTCTTTCATATCCTTTAATTTGCCTAGTACAGGGTCCATTTCAAGTAAGCATTCATTAAAAACATTTTAGTTAATTAACTACAAAATGTCTGGCTCAGGTTTAGGAGAGAATGAAAGACTGGGCAGGGGAAGTACTGGCATACAGGAGAATTAAAATCAGAGGATATCCTTTTTATTACTATTTTTTTTCCCAATAATAAAAGTACTCTATTTTCCTTCTTTAAGAAAGCTATCCTTTAAAAAACTAGTGTTCTAAAACCACACCCTGAAATGACTACTGTTAACATTTTGTCATATTTCTTACTAGTCTTATTTTATACACATTTAAAGTTTTTACATAGTTTAGCTTATATTTTACAGTTTTTATATAGTATTTTTTACTTATCATGTTATCTCATCCTATTAAAAACTTTTTTGTCAAAAGAATTTTAATGGCAGCAGAATGGTTTATCTCACGACTGTAACATGAATTCTATAACCGTTCTAGATGTTGGACATTCAGGCTGGATCTATTTTTTCATGATTATAAATAGCAAGTTGCCTTTTGGAAAGGCTATACAACTTTTTATTCTCATTTCTGAGTATAAAATGTTGATGAAAAAAATGTATTGGGAATGATGACTTCACTGAGTTTTAGACAAGGGTTTCCAGAAGTAAAAGCTTCATGTCTTGGTTTTGGCCTTTGGGTAGAAAAAAGTAAGTTTTTACCAGGAGTCCTTGAAAGGGAAGGCCCTGCAGGCCAGGGGTTTCAGGCTCCTCCTCCATAACCCAGCAAGTGGCGAAAGTCTCGCTTTTCTGTGTAAACAAGTAGACAGGTTCGCAGCCTGATCGAGTTCATGTATTTATAGAAGAGGTTCTCTTTTTCTTGAAGAATTTCTGACTTACTTGATCCGTCATCATTGTCTCGTATTTGTAACTTTAGAGCCTGACAGAACAAAAAAGAAATAAGGCATTTCTGTAGCAGAATCTTATTTGGAGAAAAGGATTCAAGACTACAGTGTCCTTTTTTGGGGGTGGGGGACAGAGTTTCGCTCCTGTTGGCCAGTCTGAAGTGCAATGGCAGCAATCTTGGCTCACTGCAACCTCTGCCTCCTGCGTTCAAGCAATTTTCCTGCCTCAGCCTCCCAAGTAGCTGGGTTTACAGGCACCCACCACCACACCCCGCTAATTTTTTGTATTTTTAGTAGAGACAGGGTTTCACCATGTTGGCCAGGCTCGTCTCAAACTCCTGACCTCAGGTGATCCACTCACCTCAGCCTCCCAAAGTGCTGGGATTACAGGCATGATCAACTGCACCCAGCCTACAGTGTCTTTTACTAGAAATTGTAATTTTATTAGTTTCTAAAGAAAACATTAAATGCAGTGTTTTGTAGGCAGTGATTACCTTTCATCTTGTTTGTCACATTTCTCATTCTTTTGTGTGTGTGTGTGTGTGTGTGTGTGTGTGTCTGTGATGGAGTCTCACTGTTGCCCAGGCTGGAGTGCAATGGTGCAATCTTGGCTCACTGTAACCTCTGCCTCTGGGGTTCAAGTGATTCTCCTGCCTCAGCCTCCCAAATAGCTGGGATTGCAGGTGCCCACCACCATGCCCAGCTAATTTTTTGTATTTTTAGTAGAGACAAGGTTTCACCATGTTGGCCAGCCTGGTTTTGAACTCCTGACCTCAAGTGATCCACCCACCTCAGCCTCCCAAAGTGCTAGGATTACAGGTGTGAGCCACCACACCCAGCCATATTTCTCATTCTTGTTTTAGGCTGATGAAAATATTTAATATTTCAACACCTCTGTATCATAGCCATGTTTAAATGTGCATATCCACCAGTCAATTTTAATACATTCCTTTCCATTACATTCTGTTAGGTCTTCAGTTCAACTGTATCTCCCTCAATGTCAATTTGTACCTTCCCTCCTCCCTTAAATTGCTTAGTTCTCATTTGGAAAAGGTAAGGAAATCCTTTGTCAGTAGTTAAGAGGAGGATGTATGATTTTCTGTCATTACATTCTTAATCTATTACATGTGTATTTGTCCCGTCCTTACTGACTTAGCCTCTGACCACACTGCAAAATGCAAACAGAGCCAGATACTGATGCGTTTGTCCCTTCATTAGCCAGGGCCCAATTCATAATTTCTATTTTCTAATTTTGGAGAATAAGAAGCTTAGCTAGATTAAGAGGCTTTCCTAAGTCACATAACCATTTGCAACTAGCTAAGAACACGATTGTGAACTCTTGCCAAACTCCTCCATAAAATTCCATAAGCTTGTGGGAGCTCATTTATACAATATATAAGAGGTTATAAAGGCAAGGAGAATAATTGAATTTCTATATATTTAGATTGACTGATATCTCCCAAACTTCAAGTGGAAAAAAAAAAGCCCTTAAAGAAAGAACTGAAGAGAATTAAAATGATGTGACCCGAACCATGGTTCCTTTCTCATTCAATTATTTTCTTTTAACCACTGATGGCTTTTTGTGCTTCGCTGGGTAAGTTTCTAGCTAGTCAAGCCTATGTTATGAAAGAGAAATAAGACACTTAATCCTGTGAATGATTAACTAGTATTGGCCTCCCTTCCCAGTAGTTTGCCCTTCCTGTATTGTAGTCTGTTTACTCATTTCTGAGCCAAATCTCCAAGGTCTCTTATTATTGAGTGTAGGGACACCTGGATTACAGGGAATTAGGCCTTTGTTTTAGTCTGAAGATGATGTGACTAATTATACAGTTCCAGGTATTTGCATTTTTAAAGGCATTTTAAAGTTTATTGCTTGTGAAAACCTACTTAGTAAAGTATCATTTTTAAATTTTACAGGTGAAGAAATAGAGCTCAGAGTTTTACTTGCCAAAAGTTCCACAGAAAGTTAGTGGCAAATTCAAATGAGTGTATACTCATGTATACTTAGCTCAGTGTTTAACTCATGGAGGTATTGTTTTGTTTCTTATTTATAATATAAAGCCAAGTAGGACTGGCTCGAGCCATTTGTAGTTAATACATTTTGGTCTTTGATCTTTTTCCACTTAAGGTCAGACTTCAAGATAGAATTATATTCTTTATATTCTTTGCAAAGAGCTGATTGCCATCTTGCTATACTGTCTGTGGGAACACTCTGGCCTTAGAATCCAAGATTTTATTCTCCAAGACAGCAGCCAGTAAGTACAGTGAGACCTAAGTGGGGAATTAACTTTTGGGCTGTAGATTTTGAATGAGAAGTCCTACTCAGGATCTGAGAGGTGACCAGAATGAGTGACTACTCATTGATTTGGATTCCTGGGTCTCGGCACCTTCTGTGGGATAAAAATCACATGCAATGTGAGTAATTTTGTGGAAAGGTCTCTAGGTCTTGGTCCTGGTTCATAGACTGTCTCGGTTCCTCGGTAGAGAGAACTTAGATGAGAAATGACTCCCTTGTTGTCATATTGAAGCAGCAGCAGACTATTAGGGAGTACCCATGTTCCTGGCTTCTTTCCTTGGGCTGGAACCATTCAACTGCACAGATAAATATTTACTCAAGAAAGAATGCATAGCTTTGTAACAGTCTTAAGATGAGTAAAAGTCTTAAGATCAGTAAAATATACAAACTGACTCCTATGTAGGTTGTTATATTGATATCTGTGGCCACATATTGGTCCATGAAAGGGATACTTCTAGCCACTGAAATCTTAACCACCAGAAACTTATTCTGCAGGGCATCTTTGTAATTATGGCACTGACTAGCCCAAGTCTTAGATTATTTCACTGTGATGTTTCCAGTATAGCATCAACTGTATATGTGATTGGCATTTGCCTATTAATTCCTTCTTCCTGTCTTATCTTCTTAATGACTCTTATACATTTTGTTATCTTTTCTTACTCTCCATGTACTAGTTCTTACTCTGCATGTTCAGACTCTAGTGTAGGTGCTAGTAAGTTCCACTTTCTGGTAGATTATTTAGAGTACAGGATAGTCAAGGGAATAAGGATGGTGCTAAGGCAGGCTGTGGTGGTTTAAGCCTATAGTGCCAGCTACTCAGGTGGGAGGATCCCTGGAGCCCAGGAGTTCCAGGGTGTAGTAGAGCTATGACTGCATCACTGCACTCTAGCTTGGGCAAAAAAGTGAGACCCTGTCTCAAAAAAAAAAAAAAAAAAAATGGTTATAAGAACCATAGGAAAGAGAACAACATCATTCTGACTAAGACAAAGATATAACCTTTACAGATCTCAGTGTCTCCAGGCTAGGACAAGAGCAACTCAGATATAGTACCCTGAGCCTTTCAATGATTGCTATTTAAAAAGTATATGACTGTAGGATAGGATACATTGGAAATACTGAACAATGCTGGAGGAAAGCCAACAGTATGCGGATAAGACCTTCCATTGGGGCCAAGATGAGGGGACACTGAATTGGATCAAGGTTAATGACTAAAATGCTTTGCTTCTAATATACACATGACTAACTCCCTTACTCACTTCAAGCCTTTGCTAAAATGTTATCTTCTCAATGGGTCTGCAAACCTATTCTGACCTACCTATTTAAACTTGGAATTAATTGAATGAATTAATGGAAGCCTCATGTTGATTAATCCTCTTTTCAAGGACTGAACTGCATTATATAAGAAAATTTAATTCTATTAATGGTGAGCTCAGTGGCACAATCCACATCTAAGTTTTTAGCTTTATCCTCCTTGCAAATAATGGTATTGAGTTAGTGTAAATATTAATAATATTTGCCCATGAGAAAGAAACAGAATGTTCTCTACCTTTCTCCAGCCATACTTTGAATCCTGGGGAATCAGCATTTCCCAGAAAGATCAAACTATCGATGACAAAGCAACAGATTGATTCCATTGATGGATCTTTTTATAATACTGACATACCACATTCTTTCCCATGGCTTTTGCATTTCTATTTTTCCATCCGAGACTTACAACTTCAAACTCCATTTTCCATCCTTTTGCTGGCATGAAGAAGGAAAAAAGAAATCATGGTGCATTTACTGGCCTTAAAGAAAGTTGGTAAGTTTATAAAAGAAATGAAGCATACTAAAGAGGAACAGTATTTGAGTTTCATCAGTTAAGCAGAGCAATTTAAGTACTGAATGCTTCATAGTGACCATTTCCATTTTATTCATTGTAGGCAGGTTTATAAAGATGGCTAGGTGCACTTGTTCATGGTTCTCCCACCTGTGTTTGGGATGTGCTACCTCACAAGCATAGCTGGCTGGGGATAGTCTTTAGGTAGAAAATAGCTAAGAAACACCTATTTTTGGTTGTGTAAAATGAGCTATTGCTGACATATTCTATGATTCATTTCTTTCTAAATGAGTACTGGGGCATAAAACTAAGTGTGCCGATGTCTCACTGGTCTTGGATTCTTTTATGGTTCCCCAGCCAAATTCAAGTTGAATTATGGTATCTGTTTAACTTGCAGGTGTCTGAGATAAGTTATCAGTTAACATTTATACATGAGATCACCATCTCCTAGTAAGTACAGAGTACTGGTAGAAAATGTGTGACTCAGTCTGACTTGGGTTCAAATCACTCTACTACCTTTTATTACATGAATTCCATCAAGTGAACCTCTCTCAGCCTCCATTTCCTCATCAGTAAAGTCTGACAGTTCCAAGCCAATGGCTTAATGATTTCTCTACTACATATGCACTTCCTAGAATAGTTGCATTCAAAATTGCAATATATTTCATCAAGATGTTGCCTCTCTTTCCTTCTCTTTCTCTTCCATCACAGTAAGTGATATAGAAGCCTGCTTGCTGCACTCATAAATAAATTGCCAGACATGTGCTATAATAGGCAGGATCCTCCTGCTGAGCCTATACTCTATTTGGATGCTGTGTTTGTTAGTTGGAGTCTCAGAGTATGTGCCAACTCACCAATCTAACTAATCCTTAACTATCCCTAGGAGATGATGAGGAGGCAGATTTTATCTCTTAGGCATACATCTTGGAAAACATACCAAATAACATGTATCTAGTTTTCTGGGGCTTTGTATGGATGGGTAGCAAGTGAGGCACAGAGAGGTTAAGAAACTTATCCAAGATTCACAATAGTAAATCATAGAGCTGGGATTCAAACCCAGGTCCAACTAATTCCAAAACCTGTACTCTTAATCAGTATGCTGTTCTCAAAGACTTAGCTCTTAAATCCTTAGTCATTTCTCAAAATAAGATAATACATTCTAGTGCTGAAATAGTGGATCAGGAAATTTAGAGTTTGCTTCTTAGCTTTTTCAGTGACTTCATCTCAGGCAACTCAATCATCATTAGATTATTTCTCTACAAGGAAATGAGGATCATGATGTCTGTCACTCAGGGATAGAATGAGCACTAAAAACTAAAACAATAGCCTCTGTAAAAGCCCTTTGGTCTCCAGAGTTGATGAACATTGCATGAATTTACAGTGTTAATATTTTATATTGAAGACTTCTGAGCAGGTCCATTTTGAACACAAAAAAAGGTAAACTTTGGATCATGTGTTCCCTGATTCTAGAAATTAAAGGTAACCAACCTTGAAATTAAATAGTTATAGCAGTACCAAAAGAGGATAGGATTATGGAACAATATGGCCCAGGTATCTTATACAGAAGGCTTCTGGATTGTTTCATTTAGCAGCAAGAGTATGTATTTCATGGGCCTGGGGCATATTAATCAACTGCACTATGCCAAGATGGAGTTCTGTTTTTTACTAGAGATCTGTTCTAAATCACTCTGTTCATAATATTGTCATCAAGTTTGCCATCCACAATTGATGCATGTCACAAAATGAGCAAAGGAGTCCTTTTCTCTAGAGTGTAACTACCAGAATGGGCCAAGAAAGGTAATATTGGACTAAGACTTGTTTCTGAGAAAAATTTTTCTTCCAGATTCGAGACTGACACTGAGTGTACAATGCCACATTGACTTCCAATTGCAAACAGCACATAATTCTGTACACCAACACTTGGTGATGTTTTCCTTTAAAACTTTTAAAAGCACCATCTTTTTCTGGGTGCCAGAAAGGCACTCAGCCCAACAGTATTTGTCTGTGACTGCTCAAGCACACGTGTGTGCATACACTTGGGTGTGTGCGTGTGTGTGTGTGTTTACACAGGTAGGCACCTAGGTATTTTGATCTCAATTTTTAGAATGATCTTTGTTGCTGGCCAGTACCAGAGTGATCTAATTATACATGCTTTACTGATTTCCATCTACCAAAAGTCATGTTTCAAGTTTAACTAGATATCCTCAGTAGATGTTTCCTTAAAAATATGCAATCACATGTGCTTACCTTTTCTCTCACTGGGCTAGAGCTTAAGTCCACTTATAAGGAGAAAGTATACAAAAGCAACTCTAAATTGATGAGGGCGATGGAGGGGGGCAGTGGGGAGAGAGAGAAAGGGAAAAAATGAAAATAAGAAGCAATTAAGTTTTTTAAAAAAATAATTAGCTTAAGCTCCTGGAAACACCTGTAAATAAATTTAAGAAAGTCTTCCAAAAGTCAACAGAATTTAACTCTCCAGCCAAGATGTTCAAACTTTCTGGCATTTGACTAACCTTTTATGCTCTCTTGTCTATTGATCATTGAGCCACTGTTGAGACGACCAGATGACCAGTTGCTAAGCATACTTTAAAGGAAGTTACCTTGCCTGAAAACATTTTCCTACTCAGATTTCTTTAACAGCTCAATGCACATGACCTTGGCATTGCTTCAGAGGTGGCAACTCATCCAAGTAGGCAGAATACCTGGTCTCTCAGCACTGCTTTTATAATGCCCTTTTTCTAACGTTGAGCTGGTGACCATGTTGCCTTCTTCATTTTGCAGTAATCAGGGTTGTCTTCTTTTCTCATATCCCTTTCCTGCCTGAGGCTGCTTCAACAAACAGCAAGTATAAACTGAAACCCTATCTCTTTGTGGATCAAACATACAGCTTGAATACATTGATAAGTAACTTAAAAAAAAAATATTTAGCCTGTGGACCTATTTATCAAAATGCTATATAAAGTTATTGTTTTCCAGTGACCCAGTTAGTTGAAATATTCTTTCTGAAGCTATGGGAAAAAGACTATTATTATTGTTTTATATGATTTTATCATTTGTTTAGTTAGGTATCACTTCCCACTTTACAGTGTGTTATGCATACTTTCTTTTTTTCTGTCATCCTTCCCCCATGTCTCTACTCTCCAGTCTCATGAATAAAGAAACAGGGTTCCCTACTTGACAGTAACCACATGAGGAGTTGACATTGGAGACTGGATTAAGACTTCGATCATCAGTCATCTAAGTAATTGGGCTATGCGTATCCTGTTGAATCACATTCCTTCTCAAATCCTTCTTTGTTAAAAGTTTGAAGCCCAGGCCTTTCAAATTTCTCTTATCCCTTTAAGTCCGCAAAGAAATTTTTAGGCTCTTTCTGGAGGGTTGTAACTTCTCCCCAGTGCTATCCAATACCTGGCATACTGGAAATTGGCAGAATGTGGGGTCAAGAGAGAAGGGAGTTCTCAGTAAAGCACCATTAGAATTCTCCCACAGTTTAACACATTCATTTCATTGCCTCTGTTTTGTGTGGCTAGCAACTGATGTTGTTTGGCTGTGACATGGGTAAACAGATGTTGTAAAAAATCTGAAAAACAAAAAAATCATCTTTCCCTACTTTTTCAGGCAGACTGAAGACAGAATCCTTTTTTGGTTATAGTGAAGAGGCTGAAATAGGAAACACTTTGAAGTGCAGATAAAATTTCTGCTCTGGTCACAATGGATGCCAAGTGTTATAAAATGATTGTGAGAGTGTGTTTCTATATTGGCATTTTGATATAGAGGCAGGTAAGAGCAATGCCACCTTCCTGCAAAGTACTCTAAAACCCCTTCTTCCTTCATTAATATTTTTCCTTTGAAGATAAAGGAACTGCTTTCAGTATGTGTGAAGCATTCCTTTTGCAGTTAAATTACTGTTTATTGGTGCGTGGTTTCCTTGCTGTGATAGTATGCGGCAGATGTTTCTCATGTATCCATAGGTTTTCAGGCTTTTTCTTTTCAGGATGAGGCTCTGTTGCCTTTTCTTTTTTTCTTTCTTGGCAAGAATCTGATTGGGGATAAAACAGATTTTATGCAGCACATTAAAAATACATATTTAAATTTACCTTTTATTTTTTGTCTAAAAAGTTCACAGAGTACTTGTAGCTATTATTACTCTGAGGCTATTCCTCTGATACAAATGTATTTATTATTTTATTTCTGAGCTACAGGTAGAAAATCTAAATACAGAATATTAAAAGCATGTGGTATAACATGACTTGTACTTAGTAGATACTCAGTAAATGTTTGGAACTTATGAATTGCAGGTTTCTTTCTGATCTTAGTCTAGAACAGTGCTTCACAGCCTTTCTTATGTCATAATACACATAGAAATTGATCATATTTATATGTCATATGGAATTTTTTTCAAAGAACATCTCTAGTTATAACACAATATAGAGAGGGATACAAGTTGAAAAATGCTCTTCTATGTTGTTATTGTAACTGTTAGGGGTAAGACTACCATAGAAAGCATGCATTAGAATGCTAGGCCATGACATGGATAAACAGATATTACATCTTTCAGGGCATCACACCATAGGAGTGGTATGCCTTACATCACATGGGAGATGTGAATGGCTTATAAGGAGCCCCAAACACTAGGACGCCAGCCAGTTCAGGTCTGACTTCAAGACAGCTGGGTCTTGCACAGATGGTAGAAACAGATGGTAGAATGTATATTTGTGTGTTGGCGGGGAGGGTGCCCTGTGTTCCACCTTTTATTCCCACCTTGCATTCTGAGACTAGAGCTTGGCCTATGGCACTGACAATTCCTCAGTCCTGAATAATATGTATAGGCTACAGCATTGCCTAATTGCGTAAGTCACCCTAATGGTTAAAGTTTTGCCACCTGTCACCTTAAAATACCCCAACTTTGAATGGATTCTGAACCATAGCCTATGTGTTTACAATGTCTAGTTTGATGGAACACAGACGGTTTGGGGAGTGCTATCATTCATCTTTACTTTGCCTTCATGTATTATTTTGCCCAAACCTGCTTATCGTACAGCCTGCTTACTAATGGCTCAGTTTGCTCTAGCTAGTTGTGGTTTGGGAGTAGGAGGCCACTCTGCCTCCTACTTAGATGAGGGGGTTGTAAATGTTAGAGAGGGCTGGGATAGAGGAGTACTCTTTTTAAGAAAAGTAGTTGACTTTGATAATGAAAAAGTATCATCATGATTATCATCATGCTATTGAGTGCTTTACTATATTTCTGGTGCTATAAGGTTATATATTTAATACTTACAATCTTATGAGGCAGCTGTCATCATTATCACCACTTTATAAATATGGAAACCCAGGCAAAGAGAGGCTAAGTAACTTTGCCAAGGTCTCACAGGCAGCAAATTGCAGAGCCAGAATGCAAAAGCTACTGCCTTATGATCTGCTTCTCTAAGTAGCTGGGAGTGGAGAAAGCAAGCAGATGTATAGAATGCACTGATCAGGGTGGCTGGGTGAGCTCTGTGCTGAGTTATACTTCAAGGTGTACAGGACAGAGTCAGGGAAATGTGAGAAGACCAAGGGCTTTTCTGGGCAGGAACAGCCATACTGGCTGCTGTGGCAAGGTTGGAGCCTGCCGGGCAACTACAGTGAAACTTCCTTTTCATACAGATTGGGGGAACTGCAAGACAAGCTATCATCACCTCCATATAGCAGGTGAGGGAAGGGAAGCAACAGCAGAGGCATTGGTGTTTTGTATTTAGAAGAGCACATAACCTAATGCTAAAACTCAAACGTTACATCAACGTTTGGATGCTCTTTGAAAGACTTCTCAGGAGAGGTGTGAGAATGATTTGAAATTGGGTTTTAGTCTTGACCATGTGCCACAGCAAACAAAATGAAACTCCCCTTGAGCTAAAGGTAATCAAGATGAAGATGTATTTACAAAGATGAGCAGTGGGATTTATCCAGTGACTCTGGAAGGTAATCCCCAGATTCAGTGCTGCATGAATACCATGCCGCGTTCCTAAGCTAGTAAATTACTCTGAGTTTTATGAGAGCGGATTGTGGGAAGCATCTAGATGAAATTCAGCCTGTTTCACCTCGAGTTCAGGGCTCACTAATGCACCCCAGGTGTGCAGACTGCCCAGGCTTTCTGCCTTGGAAGGCTCAAGGAACTTTCATCCCAAAGGGAAGCCTTGAAGAATACCAAGGGCCTTTCTATCTCTCCTTGATTTTTTGTCAGTTTTCTGCCTACATTTGGTAATTGGAGATATTTGCGGTGTTAAAGCCGGACTTGTTCCTTCTCAGCCTGCCGCCTCCAATAGTGAAATTTTAAGCCTGTGGCTTTGATTGTGCAAAGCAGTGATTTCTCTGCAGTGTCCCTCAAATGTAAAAGGAGAATGACTGAAATACTAGAAAGGAGGTTATGGGAAATCACCAAACAACAATTTTCCACGTCTATAGATCCTTTTATCTGAGGGCAAAAGATGCTAGAAAGGGTGCCTCCAAAGGTGGGGGTTTGGAGGAGCACAATTTAAAATTCTCTGGGTTGTAGGCTAAGGATCAAAGGGTTATGTCCTCAGAATTACATGGTGAGTCACCGGAAAAACTCTGAGTAAAAGTCAGGCATCCTGTTTTCCAATCTTATATGGCTAATAATTTCAACTGGCTTTAAAACAGTACATTTATGTATTTTTTCATTTAGATCCATTGCCACCTAATGAATATAATGATGTATGTATTATATAGATTATGGTTTCCATGCCCTAGAGCATCATGAGGTGTTTTGTCATGAGAATACAGTGGGTTAGGTGAAGAGGTGCTTGAGAAGCCTTGGTGTCTAATGTGTGGTCTCAGTACTCCTGTGGAATCTCCTCCTCCCTTGCAAACCACTGCCTCTATTCAAGCCATCTTGTGCTTCAGTTTAGAAGTTCTCCTTTAAGAGAGAGTTTCCCAAAGCTAAATTAACAGCTCTGCAGTGTACTGAGTAACTGTGATTTACTTTTTCCAATTTTGACTGCTGTAAGCCTTTCAGTTTGTTTCCCACTAGTTTGGATCAATATGTTGGTTTTAACTTTATCTCCAAATGTAATGATTTTACATATTATAGACAAATGTGTTTGCACAGTTAAGGGCAGCAGGATTTGCTTGAACAGAGAATATGTGAGTTCTGTAACTTTTAATATTCAATTCAATGTAAATTTTTTTGTATGTCCTTTTTATATATTCCAGTTTCTGATTATGGGTGACATGACTGAAGGTCAGACCATCTGAAGTGAAGATGGTTAAATTGTGTGTGTTTGCACACGCATACACGTGTGTGTGTGTGCATACATGCACGTACACATGGGTGTTCATGTGGTAAAGCAGAGACAGAGAGATGTTTAATTTCCTCACCACATTGCAGAAACTGGAAGAGACATGTACTGCAGAAACAAATTCTGAGATACCTTTACTAACCACATTTTCAGGGTTCACCTTCTGGGGAAAATGTTAAGACATTTGCAAACATGCCTAGTTTCTTAGAGATTTAAGGGGCATAGACTGTCAGTGACTGTACCTAGAAAGGTAAGACATGGAAAAGAACATAAGCTTTGAGCCACCTAGACTAGGGCTTAATCTGGTCTCACCACTTTTTAGATGTATAACTTTAAGTTGATTACTGGACCTGTATTCCTTTCCTTTCCTTGGTTGACACTTGTTCCAACTTATGATGTTGGTTTATGATTTTAATTTTAGTTTGGTTAACTTCTTATTTGGGGGATTTTGACTGACTTAATTTGTTCTCATCTTGTATTAGGGTTCTCTAGAGGGGCAGAACTGACAGGATAGATGAATATATGAAGGGGAGTTTATTAAGTAGTATTAACTTACACCATCACAAGGTGAGGTCCCACAATAGGCAGTCTCAAGCAGAGGAGCAAGGAAGCCAGTCCAAGTCCTAAGACCTCAAAAGTAGGGAAACCAACAGTGCAGCTTTCAGTCTGTGTCCAAAGGCCCAAGAGCCCCTGGCAAATCACTGGTGTAAGTCCAAGAGTCTAAAAGCTGAGGAACCTGGAGTCTGATCTTCAGGGGCAGGAAGCATCCAGCACAGGAGAAAGATGAAGTCCCAAAGACTCAGCAAGTCAAGTCCTTCCAACTTCTACCTGCTTCTTTCTAGCCACACTGGCAGCTAATTAGACGGTGCCCACCAAGATTGAGGGTGGGTCTGCTTCTCTCAGTCCACTGACTCAAATGTTGAACTTTTTGGCAACACCCTCACAGACACCCAGGAGTAATACTTTGCATCCTTCAATCCAATCAAGTTGGCACTCCGTATTATAACAGTCGCATGTCTGTTATCCTATTGATCCTGATGCTTGAGCTCTAACCCACAGTTCCATTCAGAGAAGATTAGAATTGTTTCAGAGTTGGGCTAGGCATGGTGGTTCACACCTGTAATCCCAGCACGTTGAAAGCCCAAGGCTGTGAGGATTGCTTGAGCTCAGGAGTTTGAGACCAGCCTGGGCAATATAGTGAGACCCCATCGCTACAAAAAATTTTAAAAATTACCCGGGTATGGCGGCATGCACCTGTAGTCCCAGCTACTTGGGAGGCTGATGTGGGAGGATCACTTGCAAGGTTATAGTGAGCTTTAAACAAAAATTATTTTTTGAGACAGGATCTCACTGTCTCATCCAGGCTGGAGTGCAGTGGTGTAATCACAGCTCACTACAACCTCTGCCTCCTGGGCTCAAGCAATCCTTCCATCTCAGCCTCTTAAGTAGCTGGGACTACAGGTACATACCACCATGCCTGCCTAATTTTTTGTATTTTTTTTTCTTTTGTAGAGACAGGGTTTCGCCATGTTACCCAGGCTGGTCTTAAACTCCTGGACTCAGGCAATCCGCCTGCCTCATCCTCCCAAAGTGCTGGGATTACAGACGTGAGCCACTGCACCTTACTGCTTATAGTGAGGTTGCTACTGCACCACTCCAGCCAGGGTGATAGAGCAAGACCCTGTCTCAAAAAAAGAAAAAGGAGGAGAAGGAGAAGGATTGTTTCAGAGTTAAAAAGAATCTTAAAAATCATTGTGTTTTACAACAATTTTTATGCTGCAGGTGCTTCTCTCCAAAGACCATTGGAAGTTTATCTGCAAATGGAAACAAAATACGAACAGTCCCAAAATCTGTGTTTCTGGAGATTTATTATTTCTAATGCTTGAACACTTTGAAAGAGGGACAGATTAATAAGAAGGAGGAGGCTTCCTAGTATGAGGGAAAGTGTTCATGAGTTTTAGCCCTAGCTTTGACTCTCATTACACATGTGAAAATTTTCTCATCTTTAAACAGGCTTAAATACAAAGAATAATTGAAAATATTGGAAACCTAAGTGGTTATAATGTTGTATCTAGTAGTGGGACTAGGAATGATTCTTTGTTTGGTTTAGTTCTGTTTTTATTTCCAAATTTTATGCACTGGGAATGCACTCCTTTTGTATTTACTACTTCACCCCCACCAGCCAAATTGTCTTAAAATGTAAAATCATGAAAAATAAAAGGATAGGGATGATTTTCAGCCCCACTCCCTCATAGGGTTTCTGTGAAAATCAGATGAAGCAATGTAAGAGTGCGCATTGAAAAATAAATAATAACTACATAATAAAGTATTGCTAACATGTTAGATTTAGCCTTAAAGAAATTCAGCTTATGTATAGGGCAAATGGAATGGCATGCAGATTCTTGAATCTCTTGAATTCATCATTTCAGTTTGCTGTTCCTGCAAGAGGAAGGAATTCCACAGATCCAAAATGCATATCTATTTGTCACAAAGACAATAAGATGATTTGCTGCTACTACAGACTGATAGCAGATTTATCAGCATTGAAATAATTATTTTAAAGGCTACAGGAAAAACATGATCATAGCAAGGAATTATATCATGTTCTTGAGTAGATTAGAGAGAAAGAATAGAAGTCAGGCAGATGAGGCTTGCCTACAGTCTCCAACCTTTTTTGACACCAGGGACCAGTTTTGTGGAAGACAATTTTTCCGTGGATGGGGGCGGGGTGGCTGTTTCAGGATGAAACTCTTCTACTTCAGATCGTCAGGCATTAAATTCTCATAAAGAACACGCAACCTAGATCCCTCGAATGTGCAGTTCACAATAGGATTCGTGCTCCTATGAGAATCTAACTCTGCCACTGATCTGACAGGAGGTGAAGCTTACCTCCTGCTGTGTGGCCCAGTTCCTAACAGACCACAGACTGGTGTTGGTCCATGACCTGGGGTACCCCTGCACAAATCTAAAAACTCTCCCTTTGAGGCATCACATTACCCAACTGGAAACTATAGTATAAGGCTACAGTAACCAAAACAGCATGGTACTGGTACAGAAGTGGACACATTAACCAATGGAACAGAACAGAGAATCCTGAAATAAAGCCACACACGTACAGATGTCTAATCTTCAACCAAGTTTGCAAAAATAAGCAATGGGGAAAGGATTCCCTGGTCAATAAATACTGCTGGGGTAGTTGGCTAGCCATATGCAGAAGAAAGAAACCAGACCCCTAGCTTTCACCATATGCAAAAACTAACTCAAGATGGATTAAAGATTTAAATGTAAGACCTCAAAATATAAGAATCCTAGAAGAAAACCTAGGAAATACCATTCTGGACATGGGCTTTGGTAAAGAATTTGTGACTAAGTCCTCAAAAGCAGTTGGAACAAAAACAAAAATTGACAGGTGGGACCTAATTAAACTAAAAAGCTTCTGCACAGCAAAATATACTATCAATAGAATAAACAGACAACATGCAGATAGGGAGAAAATATTCATAAACTATGCATCTGACAAAGGTGTAGTATCCAAATTCTGTTAGGAACTTGAACAATTGAGCAGCAAAACCCAAATAACCCTATTAAAAAATGGGCAAAAGACATGAGAAGACACTTCTCAAAAGAAGACTTACAAGCAACCAACAAACATATAAAAAAATACTTATTGTCAGTAATGATCAGAGAAATGCAAATCAAAACCACAATGAGATACTATCTTACATCAGTCAGAATGGCTGCTATTAAAAAGCCAAAAAACAACATGTTGGCAAGACTGCAGAGAAAAGGGAATGCATGTACACTGTTGGTGGGAATGTAAATTATTTCAGCCACTGTGGAAAGCAGTTTGGAGATTTCTCAAAGAACCTAAAACAGAATTATCATTTGACCCAGCATTCCATTACTGGGTGTATATCCAATAGAAAACAATTTTTTCTACCAAAAAGACACATATGCATACTCACACATTCATTGCAGCACTATTCACAATAGCAAAGACATGGAATCAACCTAGGTGCCCACCTGAGAAAGAAAATATGGTACATATGGACCATGGAATACTATGCAGCCATAAAAAGAATGAAGTAATGTCCTTTGCAGCAGCATGGATACAGCTGGAGACCATTATCCTAAGTGAATTAAGGCAGGAACAGGAAACCAAATACCACACATTCTCACTTATAAGTGGAAGCTAAACATTATGTACTCAAGAACATAAAGATGGCAACAGTTGACACTGGGAACTACTAGAGAAGGGAGGGAGGAAGTGGGGAGAAGGGTTGAATAACTATTGAGTACTGTTCTCAGTACCTGAATAATGGGATCATTCATACCCCGAACCCCAGCATCACACAATATATCCAGGTAACAAACTTGCACATGTATCCCCTGAATCTAAAATAAAAGTTGCAAAAGGAAAAAAAAAGAACTCTCCCTTTGGAATGTCATGTTGACCACGTAGAAATGTGGGAAACCTGCTTGTTAGTGGTGACACCCACATGGAAGTGCTTATTTTACTTATCCAACTTCCCACAACCTTTGTGATTATGGGCCACCATCAAGAGATCTCATTTAAATTAAATTTATCCTTCATATGCTTTTATGTTTGTAAAAGTAATACATACTCATAAAATTCAGACCTTTCAGAGATATATTATGGAGGAAGGGAAAAAGTTCCCCATTTTCTTAGACTTAACTGATGTTAGCATGTTTGTATACAGTCCTTCAAATTTTTTCAATGCGTATATTAACATATTTAGTATTCATTTGCTTCACAAAGAATGTGTTTATATATTATATACTGTTTTGCATCTTTTTCTCTTACTATATCTTGGACATATTTTTATTTTATTTGTTTATTTTTCTTTGTTTTGAGGTGGAATCTTGCTCTGTCATTCAGGCTGGAGTGCAATGGCACAGTCTCGGCCCACCACAACCTCTGCCTCCTGGGTCAAAGCTATTCTCCTGCCTCAGCCTCCTGAGTAGCTAGTATTACAGGTACACGCCACCATGGTTAGCTGATTTTTGTATTTTTAGTAGAGATGAGGTTTCACCATGTTAGCCAAGCTGGTCTTGAACTCCTGACCTCAAGTGATCCACCCGCCTCGTCCTCCCAAAGTGCTGGTATTACAGGCCTGAGCCACCACTCCCGGCTTGGGCATATTATGCTTTGTAATACCAGTTGTCTTAATTGTTCATATTCTTTCAGAGTCATTTAGTGCTTGATTGCAGTGGTACATACCTTACAAAGTTAAGAAGGAGAGCTGGATAGTGATTTCTTTCTTTCTTTTTTGTTTTTCTTTGTTGTTATTCTTTTTTCTTTTTCCTTATTCCTTTCTTCCTGTTTTCTTCCTCCTTCTCACTCCATTATCTCCTCCCTTCTCTCCCTCCTCCCCCCTCCTCCTTTCTCCCCTTCCCTCCTTGTTTCTCCCTCTTCCCCCTTCCCTTTCTCCCATCTTCCTTCTTTCTTCTCTTCTTTCTTATTCTTCTTTTAGGTAAGAAAGAGCTTCTTAGATTGATCATTCAGAAGCAATTGTTATAGACTCCAGTATTAGGTTTGTCTATGGCTCTACTTTGATATTAGCCAATCTATTACTTGTGATTGTTGTACTGATGGTGGGAATTGTGAATTGATTACTTCGTCAAAGCAATTTTTTTCCACACTGACATTCTTTCTAGCAATGGACTTGTGAAATCAAATGGAATTTAGAGGTAATGCTCCTCTGTTTTGGAAAGATGGAATGAGTTATCCACTAGAAACAAATCTGATCTAGTCACTCTCCTATTTAGAGACCTCTTTTCACTTCTTCTCTAAAGAATAGAATCCAAATGTATTCTCTTAGTTTGTAAGATTTTCTTGGGTCACCTCTCTAGCCGTGTATGTGCTTCGGACACACTGATTTCTTGCTGTTCCTCACCTTTGTGTTTTGCATCGACTTTTCTTCCACTAGCATGCTTTTTGCCAGCTTCTCTGCTTGGTGAAACTCGTATGTTTATAGCTCTTCAATAAGGCTTTGCTCCTCCCCCTAGGCACAACTCCTCCTCCTTGTTCTAGACTTCTATTGTGGTGGTTCTGCTGCTATAGTTTAACTTACCTTACCAGTCCTAATCTTTCTTTTAATTTTTTATTGTGTAATTTATTGTTGCATATGTATTATTATATTTTACAATAATTAATATTATATATTTGTTACTATAAGTTTACATACCATAAAGTACACAAATCTTAAGTATACAGTTGATGAATTTGTCAGGTCTGAATTTGTACCTGGACTGTGAGCCTCCAGAGGGTAGGAACAATATTTTAGTCATTCTTATATCACCAGAGGTACTCAATAAGTACTTGAATGAATATGAGTGACCACTATATAATTTCCTCAGTTCACCTAGTGTATATTTCTTTATGGAAAGGGGACATTAACAAGTATTTTTTTGTATAAGTTTCAAACCAAGTAATGTTTGTTCACTAATCTCAAAAGTTGAGAGATTCAACCTAAAGTATTGATTTCCTAGTGGCAATTATAGATCAGTGACTAAAAACAAATTTCATCAGTTTTTCTACTGACTTGATAATGTTTTATTAGAAACTATAAATCTTAAGACTTGAGGTATTAACAGCAGAGAGACATGGTTAGGATCAAACTTTCTTTTCCTCACTATTCCTTACAGAAAAAAGCAACTACCCCTTTCCGTAAATTTATTCTTATTATTTTTTGTGATGGAGTTTTACTCTGTCACCCAGGCTGGAGTATAGTGATGTGATCCCAGCTCATTACAACCTCTGCCTCAGGGTTCAAGTGATTCTCCTGTCTCATCCTCCTGAGTAACTGGGATTACAGGCACCCACCACATTTTTAGTGGAGACTAGATTTTGCCATGTTGATCAAGGTGGCCTCGAACTCCTGACCTTAGATGATCCACCTGCCTTGGCCTCCCAAAGTGCTGGGATTACAGGCATGAGCCACTGCACCTGGCCTCCCTTAAATTTAAAGTCCCTTAAATATTTCTTTTGAAAGATGCTTTTTACAATTGCTAAGGAAGTGGAATGATGTTTAATTTCAAAATTACTTCTCCCACTAAAAGTTGCTGACATATTAAAGGAAATGATATTTATGCATGTTTTCTAAAAGCTAGATGTCAGAAAGCTTGCTCAGAGTAATTTGATTCAACAAAAGAGTTTAATAGTTTTCCTTGAAAGATAATCCTGAAATCAATACCTTTAATTTACATTGGGCATTCAAAGAAAATAAACACATTTCCCTACTTAAAAGGCTGATGCAGGTACTTTTTTTGTGCTAGAAAATCAAGGCTGAAATATCTTTACTTTTCATTGATTCAGATTTTAAATTGTTCTTTGAAAAGTATATATGGAAACAGATTTTTTAAATGTATAAATAGATAAAACATGTATAAGCAGATTTTTAAATGTATAAAAAAACATTTAAAAAAACATGTCCACCAAATGGACATTTTTTTCCTAATATATTCAGTAACCTAAATGACCCTATCCCTTCTCAGCTTATCTTAATTTTAGTATACAACTGCCCTTCTTCCATTGATTAATCAATCAACTCATTCATTCACATAATCAGTCATTGTTGATGCCTGTTATATCCAAGCACTCTATATTCTATATGCTTTATATTCTATGTATTCTATATTCTGGAGACATCAAGATGAAAAGCTCAGATTAAAATTTTTCTTTTACTTTTTATGGTTAATTGGCTCAATTTAACAAGTGTCCATTTAGGATCTAATCTATGCTCAGAGCTGTTGAACATCATAATTCATAATCTCTCCAGAAGCCAGCATTTTATCCCATTGATTTAAATAATGTCTAATGAATTTTAAGTTCTTCATGTGGTTAGTGTTTTACATTTTATGAGTAATAATGAAATGGAAGATTCACGCAAACTCCTTTATCCTGAGAAATATGCATCTCCTTATTTCCCAATATTAATTATCTAAATGCTATTAGTTAATACTATATTACTACAGGCTTTTTTTTTTTTTTTTTAAAAGACAATATCCTTTCTTAAAAGAATGTTAATATAAAAAAGTACTTGTGTTAAGTAAATGTTATTGTTCATTTTTAGAGAAATTGTTTTCTTGGCAGAGTTGGGAGAAGAAATGTAATTGCTTAAATAATTAAGTATTCGTGCTTGGAAACTCAAGTTCTATTGCAGTGTTAACATATGAACTGGTGATAAACTGACAAAAATTAAGCATATGTGTTTGGATCATGGTTTCTGTGGAGGCCATAGATTTGCTTTATGGAAACTTGAGCTTCTGTATAACAGTTTGAAACCATTACATGATCAGGTCATTTAGTAGCACAACCCAATAAAAGGTAACTTGAGGCCCCATGATAAGAAAGTGTCTGTGAACTAAGTGATATGGTTACTTAACAATTAAAATGAGAAAAGTCATACTCTTAGTTTTCATCTGTTGTGGTCATGGGGAAAATAGTTCTTAGAATTCGGTCCTGAACCCATCTGAGACTTGGGGGGCATTAGCAGCCTCTCAGTGCATACTTTCTAGGGAAGGAGATAATGGAAGACCCTTTCTTCCTGTCTTCTGTGGTCTCTCTTGAGAGCCCAGATCTTACTCAGAATAGGTTATCATACTTAGAAGAAACTCAGATTGCTTTGGTCTAAGCCTGTAAATCAAAGGGTGAAGCTTTTTTCTGTTTTCCTTAAGAGAGTTCTGCCCTCAGTAGAGGGCAGAGAAAGAGTATGTGTCATTAATCACTTGAGAATTGTTTACAGCTATAATCTAGAGAGCACTTACTTGCCCATGGCAGGCAGTAAAGTTACCTTGGTTGTGTAAGAATAACCTGAGTGGTTTACTCAGACTGTTCACAAATGTTTGGACATCATTCAATGGCTGTCCAAGACTGACCAATTAGCTTTATGATACACTCAGATTCACCTTTATACCATCCAATCACATTGAAAGGAGGGCGGTTCCTGAAATTGCAACATTACTGACTTCCCAGCCATGTGACATAGCTTTTCAGACTCTGAGTTAAATTTTAACCCAGACATCTCTCTTCAATTCAGGTCACCTACAGGCCAGACAAAGCCAAGGTCATGTATTGAATGAATATAAGGAGTTTTGTTGGTTCTAATAACTGTAATGTTATTCACTGGTTGAAATACTATACCATGGTTAATCATAAGTTGCAGCTGTTGTGTCCTTTTATTTATGAGCCCTTAATCAAGAGGACACAGCAAGAGCCACTGTTTGAAAGGAGCCTTTCATGAGGTCTTCTCTTCGGGTGCTCCTTCCTCTTTAATTGTGAAAAGAAGAGAAGTTTATATTGACTTGCAAAAGTTATTAAACAGTATATGTTGGCTTCTCCGAAAACAGATTTTTCTATTCCAAATATGAAAGATCAAATTGTAATCTTTATATTTCAGCTGATGACGATAGAAACACTAAGGCTGTGCTCTCCAAACAATGTCTTTTAATTGGTGCCAAGCTTGATTGAATCTCAACGTCAGCCATCAAAAGTTATGTACTGGCTCTCTGAAAACAGACTTTCCTATCCAGAATTCAGGTTTTCTATTTGTAACTTTGTGTCTCTGCTGATGGTAAGGTAAATAGACCAGAGCTTTTTATGTAGCCCTTTTTACTGGTCCTGAACCCGATGGATGAGATCTTAAATGTAAGTCAATCTCTCTCTCCTTTTTTAACTTTTTGGTTTTATATCCTCCCTTATTTTATGAGAATTCATCTTGTGAGTTACCCTTGTTAAAATATTGGCATATCCAGGAGTTTGAATAGGATCATTTTCTGAATGAATTTTGGAATAATTATATAAATGGATTTTTCTGATCAAAGAATTTAGTGAGATAGGTTATATTTTCAAATGTGTTGATTGTCAGCTTCATCCTAAATTGCATATGTAACACAAAAGCTGGTACACAGCTCTTTTCTTTGAGACACTCAAAATGTTTCCAAACTTTAAATTCATACTTACTTTTTACTGATAACATTTTTGTGGATCTCATTCAGGTAAACTTTTGTTTTCCACTTGTTGATCCCATGTGACCCCTCTGCTCTAGCCACACAGGTTGCATGTGGTTCCCTGAATACAGCATGCACTTAGCACCCTTTATAGCTTGGATAGTGTTGTTACCCCAGACTAGAATTCTTTCCTCATCTCCATTACAATACTTGACATCCTTCAAGGCAACACTCAAATACTACTTCTATCATTTAAATTTCCTCCCTGATTTCTACTTGGACTTAAATGTTGCTCTTTGTACCACTTTATTTGACCTGTTGCTGAAGCACTTAGTTCACTGTACCTTGTGTTTTAATTGATTTTGTAGATGTTTTTTTCCCTCGACAAGAGGCAAACTTACTGAGATCTGGGACCATATCTTCAAGCAGCCTCCAGATAATTGACTTGGCACAAAGTTGCATACATCTCTTGTTTTATCATAAATGGATGGAAAGATGATATTTAGATTTATCAGAACTGCTGCAAAAGGCTAAAGGGATAGAAACACACTTGGTAAAATTCAAAATTCTCTTTAAAGTAGTCAGTATTGTTCTCGAAACAATTACATCAAACTTTTAGTGACTGAAGTGTTGTAACAATTTGTGATTTTCAAAGATACTCAAAACTTAAGATGAACAGTGAGCCAGGATAAAAGATGATATACTTAATCTCATTCACCAGTCTCTTTTGACCAAGTCGAGTTGAGGCAAGAATGCTGGGAACAAGCTTTTCTGATTGAACGTGTTAATTTAGGCCTCCATCAAAGTTCCTAATCAATGGCTTCCCCTCTACCATCTTTCAGTGCTTTTTTTTGTGCAGGATGGCATGTCAGCTGTTAGAAATAATAGGGATTACACTCATTATGCCAGCAGTAGTCTCTCTGTGATCACACTCATTGGACTGTTTACTACCACAAACTCTGGGAGAAATGGCCTGGGACATTAAAAGAAACAGCAAGCTAAGAGGGCTGTCTAGGACCAATGACAGTTATTGGATTTGTTTTAAGAATTAAGCTTATGAGTTACACTTTTTTCCTCTGCAGCATAGATGAAAATTGTCACTTGAAGAAATTTCAACATGATAGTTGCAAGTATAACTTACAATGGAAAATGTTTTTCATTTTGAAAAGACGTAGTTGCTATTTTGTAATGGAAGGCAAGGACCGCTGGAGATAAAACTTGCATGCAAGACCAATACAGCTTGATGAAGGGAGCAGAGTCTAGTTTAACCTCTAAATTAGGAGATGTTTGTTTTAATTTTACTGCTAGTCCAGGCAAGAAATATTAAGTGTCTGCTGTGTTCAGGACTGCTAAACATTATGGACAATACAGTAATAGTAGAAGACATGGTGTCTGCCCTTGAGGGAGTGAAAATCGAATAGACAACTCTTAACTATCAGGATCAACAAAAGAATGGTGTTAGTTAGGGAGTAATAAAAGTGCCACAGGGCTAACTACAAACCAGAAGACCAGGGATGGATTACTGTGAACTCTGCTGCTATGTAGCTTTGGGTTTCTTGAATATTATCCATGATCCATTTATTTTGTTTTAAACAGAGAATTATGTCTGCCCTCTACCAAATACACAGGAATAATCTGAGTAATGTTTATAACTGTCAACTGAGAACTTTTTTAGTCTTTTGCTAATCTGTAAACATAGAGTGAGAATGAGATATGACAGTGTAAAAGAGGACTTTTGAGATTTACTAATATTCAGAAGTAAAAGGGGGAAAATATTTTTATAGTATGATTATAATGTTAAAAGATAATCTTCCTTTAGTTTTCTAAAATGTGACTTTTGATCAGCAAGTGGCCATTTATAAGAAAAGTCTATCCTAAGTTGATTTGCTCTTCCTTGACTTTAAGAACTATAGAACACTTTATTTTCTCTTAAGACTACTTCTTTATTTTTATTTTACTCCATTTATTAATTCACTCAGCACATAATAACGAAGTATGTACTTGGTGGCAAACCCTATGGTAGGACCTGGGGATATGAAGTTGAAGAAGACCTGGGCCATATCTCTAAAAACCTTGTGAAGGGAAACCAAGGGGAAAAAAAGTTTCTACTATTTTAAATAATTAGAATAGATTTTATTTCATAGTTAAATTTGAAGAAAACTACAATTTTAGTTAGATTTACTATGCCGTCTTTACTCATTTCTTCACTCCCATTCATTTTTCAAGTTAATGGGTGCTGGAAACCTGAGTCATCCTTGACATGTCCCTTTCATTTGCCCTCCAAATGCAAACAACCACCTGTTGTTTCAGTCCTTTCAAATGTCTGTCTCCAGAATGAGCATTAAATCTGTCAACATATTTACCATCTCCACTTCTCCAGTCACCTCCTAACTGCTCTCCCAGTTTCCACTCTTGCTTCCCTGTAATTAACAGCTGTCACACTTTTTTGAGGATGACCCACAATGGAAAATACATTCATGATATTCCCAGTACACATACTTGTGTTGCTATGTATCTATAAGTAAATCCAAAATCAAAAATTCACAAAATAATACATATCTTTTCTCTGTATCATGCATTTTGATATTTTTAAAAATTATATTCCTGGCTGGGCATGGTGGCTCACACTCGTAATCCCAGCACTTTGGGAGGCCAAGGCGGACGGATCACCTGAGGTCAGGAGTTCAAGACCAGCCTGACCAACATGGAGAAACTCTGTCCCTACTAAAAATACAAAATTAGCCAGGCATGATGGCACATGCCTGTAATCCCAGCTACTCAGGAGGCTGAGGCAGGAGAATCCTTTGAACCCAGGAGGCAGAGGTTGTGGTGAGCCGAGATCACACCATTGCACTCCAGCCTGGGCAAAAAGAGCAAACCTCCGTTTCAAAAAAAAAAAAAGGGGGGCCGCGCATGGTGGCTCACGCCTGTAATCCCAGCACTTTGGGAGTCTGAGGCAGGCAGATCACGAGGTCAGGAGATCAAGACCATCCTGGCTGACAAGGTGAAACCCTGTCTCTACTAAAAATACACAAAAAAAATTAGCTGGACATGGTGGCGGGTACCTGTAGTCCCAGCTACTCAGGAGGCTGAGGCAGGAGAATCACTTGAACCCAGAAGGCAGAGCTTGCAGTGAGCAGAGATCGCGCCACTGCACTCCAGCCTGGGCGACAGAACGAGACTCTATCTCAAAAAAAAAAAAGTATATTCCTTTGTCGTTTTCTTGCCAGGCATGATTAATTAAATTCACTTTATGAGCCATTAATGATTTGAAATGTACTGTTCTAATCCTTTTAAACATAGCAGCCAGGGTGATAGGTTTATATTATTTCCCTGCTTAAAATGTTTCATTGGCTTCTGGTTGTACTTTCAGAATTCAACGTAGAAATCATCGCATGGCCTACAAAGTCCTGCATGGTCCCACTCTGCCTCCTTTTCACTTTTTCCTACTTCTCCGCATCTTCACACAAGTTCTTTCCTCTCCACAGAATAATAGTCTTCCTTCCCCAGTCTTCACCTAGCCAATTGCTATTATCCTATGGGTCTCTGTGTAAAAATCGCTCCTTTAAGAAAATTAGATCTCCCCTTATAATTCCTCTTCCTCCTCTTTTTATTCACTGTATTTATTATAATTCTATAATTATATATTTATTTGTATGACTTTTTTAATTGAATATTAGTGGCCCACTGTAGATACAGGTTCTCTGATATCTAAGACCAGGTCTATTTTGTTTATTGCTATATCTACAGTACCTAGTATAGTACTAGCATAGTCAGCAAATACTCTTTTTTTTTTGAAACGGAGTGTCGCTGTGTCGCCCAGGCCGGAATGCAGTAGAGCAATCTCGGCTCACTGCAAGCTCCGCCTCCTGGGTTCACGCCATTCTCCTGCCTCAGCCTCCCGAGTAGCTCGGACTACAGGCGCGCACAGCTACGCCCGGCTATTTTTTTTTTTTTTTTTTTTTTTTAAGCAGAGACGGGGTTTCACCGTGTTAGCCAGGATGGTCTCCATCTCCTGACCTCGTGATCCACCCGTCTTGGCCTCCCAAAGTGCTGGGATTACAGGCGTGAGCCACCGCGCCTGGCCAGCAAATATTCTTGGTATGAACTTTGGGTCAAATGCTATGCTTGCCCCACAAAGGTGAATAAGACATAGACTTCACTCTCAAGGAGTTCTACTCTTTTGACATGGAGTATACCTTGTTTGAAGACAGGTATCTAAAAGACAAAACAGATTAATAAACATCTTAGAAAGGGTATTAGAATGCTGGAAATCCTATAAACAATAGTTTCTTTAAGACTAACTGGAGGGAAGTTTTCCTTATTTATTCATGATACTAACTCAAGGAACTGCAATGACTTTTTTTAAGGAAGCAGAGATAGTATTTTTTTGTTGAGGTAAAATTTCTAGAGAGTGAAATGCACAGATCTTAAGTGGACAATTCAATGAGCTTTGAAAAAAATATTTTCTTGTGTTCCCATCCAGTCAATCTCCAGCCTCCTTAGGCAATCACTCTTCTGATTTCTATCACTATAGATTAGTTTTTCCTGTGCTTGAAACTCACATATGTAGAAATCAAGCACTGATATCTGGCTTCTTTCAGACAGCATTGCTTTTTAGATTTATCCATGTTTTGCATGTATTTTTTGTTAATTCCTTTTTAGTACTGAGTAGTATGCCATTGTAAAAATATAAGACCAATTACTTTTTAGCCATTCTCTTAGGGATAAGCTATGTAGGTAATTTTCACTTTAGGGTTATTATGAATAATGTCATTATGAATATGCTTATACAAGTTCTGTTTTTGAAATTGGTGGGTCATAGGGTAGATGAATGTTTAACTCTAAAAGATTAAAGTGCCAAACTGTTTCCAAAGTAGGTTATACAAATTTTACATTACCAATAGAAATATAAAATAATTATGTTTGTTCTACAGTTTAAGAGCTTTTTTCTTTAATTTTAGACATTCCAGTAAGCTTGAAACAGTCTTGCATTGTGATTTTAGTTTTGATTTCACTGATGACTAATGATATTGAGTACCTTTTCATGTTCTTATTAAGCACTCACCTATTATTTTGTGAAGTGTTTCTTCAATCTTTTGATCAGTTTTATTGGCTGTTTGTCTTTTTATTGTTGGTTTTGGAGGTTTTTAAAAATATATACATTCTGGATATAAGTCCTTTTTCAGATATATGTACTATAACTATGTCCTCTCAGTCTATGGCTTGTCTTTTTACATTCTTACTGGTGTCTTTTCTATTGAGCAAGTTTTAATTAAAATGGTTAGTTCTTTTTATATCCTTTTTTAGAAATCTTTGTCAATTCCATGGTTGCAGCAATCTTCTTCTACCCTTTTTTCTAGAAGCGTTATTTTTTCATCTCTTATGTTTATAATCAGTCCTGGATTTATCTCTGTGTGTGTCATGAGGTAGCTATCAAGGTTCATTTTTTTCCCATATATTTTTCCAGCTGTTCTCTAGCTATCTTTTGAAGGGTTTTCTCTTTTTATTAAATTTTCTTGGAGCCTTTGTAAAAATTATCAATTTACTGCATATGCTTTAATCTAACTGGACTCTCCATTTTGTTCCACAGCAGGATTTGCTATCTTTATACCACTCCTATGTTGCTTAGGCTCTGAGGCTTTATACTAAGTCTTAATATCAAGTAGTGAGAGTTCTCTGACTTTGTGAGATTTTTAAATCTGTTTTTTGTTTGTATAAATTCTTTGCACTTCATGTAAATTTTAGAATCAGTCTGAAATTTTTGAGAAAAAACTGTTGAGGTTTTCACTGGGATTGTAATGAATCTGTGTTGAACTCAGGGTGAATTGACATCTTTAGCAATATGGAGTGTCCCATGACCATGATCATGTTTTCTCTCCCAATTTATTAGGTCTCCTTTAATTTCACTCAGAAATATCTTAGGGTTCTCAGTGCAGAGGATTGCAATGGTATTTTGAATGACGATGAATAAATTTTTGGCTGATATATTAAGCCAATAATAGATACCTTTGATTTTTATTATTATTTCTATATTTTTATGCAATTCTTAGCCTCAAAGTTTGAGAGAATTTAATAAGACATTGATACCAGTCTCCCACTTAATGCTGGAATGCTCAATTACAACATCCCTGGCAGATGTTCATTAGACTTTGAACTCTTCCAATGCTGGAGAAATAACTGTTACACAAAACATTCTATTCCATTTGGGGACAGTTTGAATTGTTGGAAACGTTCTTTTTATATTGAGCTAGTTTTCTGCCTGTTTTCTGCCCTGTGGAGTCATGGAGATAAGTTTGCCCTCTCTCCTACAGAATACCCTCCGGCTATTCATAGATAGCTAATTTGCTCAATGAATTCTTTTTTCTCGTTGAAACAATTCTAGTTTCTCTACTTATTCGTCGCATGACATGATTTTTGTATCTTTTCTCTTTCTGTGACTCTTTTGGCATGCTCCAGTTTTCTGTATTTTCTTTAACTCTTGGCATCCAGAATAGAGGCAGCACTCCAACTGTGTCCAGACCAGCACAGAGAGACTATTTTTTTTTCCTTACTCTGAACACTCTACTTCTGCTAATCTGGCCTTAAATATCATCAGGGTTTTCAGCAGCCAAGTCACACTGTTGGCTCATGTAATGTTCACTGTCAACTAAAACCCCTAGATCTTTTACACATGAACTCTTATTCAGCCTGGTCATTCTTTAATCCTGAACTTAGGCCTGTAATAGTTTTTTTTTCTTGTATTCATGTAATAGAGTTTACATTTACTCCCATTCAGTCTCATGAACTTCAGACCAGTCTTCTAGTCAGTCTTTTATGGGGCCTATAGTCTTGACAAAAGAAAAAACTCAGACTCCAGTGAATACCACAAACAGTTATTTGCTTTAGGTTCAGGAAATGAAAACGTTGTGCTGGTTTCAAGTTTCTGAAGTTGCCTCCCTCCTTCATCTCATGCTGTCCTCCCACTTCAGTGCTTTGGTCCGAGGCCCAGTGGAGGATGTCTGTAGCCAGTCTCCTTTTAGGGAGGGCCTGGCGCTCATCTTCCACCCACCGCTGTTCAATAATAGCTTGGGTCTGTCTTGGCCAAGCCAAGGGAACATCCAGCTTCACTGAGAAAACCTTTGCTGCCTGGTAATACGCCACCTACTCGCACTGTAGCATTGTCTGGCAGGTTTGGCCCATTGTCTCCCAGAGGAAACAGAAAACAACTCCCCAGCAACCCCCCAATCATCTCTTTTGTCCCCGCAGTCGAGCTCTGGAAAATATCTGAATGCCACAGAAGTGGGAGTACCCTTTGATGTTTATATTGGCTGGCTCCTTTTCCCTTTTCCTTTTTTTTTTTTCATTTAATAATCAGGGTAGTAGAAAATGCGGAGAATTAACCGCATGACAGCAGCAGAGGAATTCATTAGAGAAACGGAGATGAATTCTGCTCAGATTTCAGGCTCTCAGGCAGGAGACATAAAGGAGTAATCGTCTTCTAGTTGTTTTTAATCATTTCTTTTGTGGCACCTTCCTTGTCCATGAAGGCAATCTCAGCGTCTGGCAAGGGGGAGCCCAAGAATATAGGCAGTGCAAATGGTGGCTTTGATTTGGGGATTATTACAGCAATATTAACCACTTCCTTTTTACCTCTCTTTGATAAGATGGAGCTTGTCATTCTTAGAGAAGGCAGTGGACAGTGCTGTGTCAGTGCTTTTACTTAAAGTATTACCCACTAAAACTTCCTTTTAAAATTGGGAAAAATGTGCATAACATTTTACTATGGAAAATTCTTGAATAGACCAAAAAATGCTGAGGAATAAAATTTTGCAAATGTGTTCTCTTCTAATTTAATATCCTCAGAGACCCTTCCTTTTATGAGCCTCAAAGACAGCTTTAGTGATGGCTTGCACAAAACTAAGTAAATTTACACATACAATTTTACTTGAAGGAAGTTGGTAAAATAAATCAATAATTTTTTTTTTCTTCTTGAGACAGAGTGTCACTCTTGTCACCCAGGCTGGAGTGCAGTGGTGTGATCACCGCTCACTGTAGCCTCAACCTTGCAGGCTCAAGTGATCCTCCCACCTCAGCCTCCCAAGTAACTGGAATCAGAGGCATGTGCCACTATGCCTAGCATTTTTTTTTTTTTTTTTAAGTAGAGGTGAGGTCTCACTATGTTGCCCAGGCCGGTCTCAAACTCCTGGGCTCAAGCAGTCCTCCTGCCTTGGCCTCCCAAAGTGGGATTATAGGTGTAAGCTACCATGCCCAGGCCAGATGGTTTTTCTCTTTAATTGTACAAAGGCAGCAACTGGATCCCCAGAAGCTACTGGTAATACTAAGATTTCCCTCCCAAAATCCAAAGTAGTCCTGACTGCTTTGCTTTGGTAGTATAGTTTCATTACTGTTTTAATTCCTCATGAATTAAAAAAAAAATACAAATCATGTTAGGAGTTTCATATTGAAACTATGATTTTCATATTGAAACTATTTAAGAAAAAATTTTTTTCTCAAGTACTGTTATACACTTTAAAAGTGTGTATGTAATTTATTGATTTAAATGATTTGCATCTTATGAGAGCAAGTTCTATAAAGCTCCTTCTTGGTCATAATTTTTAGCATAGTTTTATTTTTAAGTAAACATATCTACCTGAAAGCAATGAAAAGAACAGTTCTAAATCTTGGTGATATTTCTGGAAAGAGAACTCATTAACCTGAAGTACTCATGCATATAATTAATTTTTAAAAACCATTTGGTTTTAACCTTAAGCTAATCAACTTGTGCTTTCATTAGACATTTAAGGCCTAACAGGGACAGGTCTGGTATCACAAAAACTTTCCCAGGGAATACTCTTCTTATGGCTCATCTTAGGACATAGGCTCTAGAACTATGTCCTAGAACCAGACCATTAGCAAGTAAGTCACCTTTTCATGCCTTGTTTCTCCTGCCTGTCAAGTGATGATGCAGGCACTTGTCACCTGTCAATGGGAGAAAATACTGTGTATCAATCTTTTCTATATCAGTGATAAGGAGGAAGGATAGTGGTGACTGTGGCCTGCAGAGGATATAGGGAAGGCTCTATGGAAGAGGAGAGACTTGAATAAGGCTAAAATAATATGTAGGATGTTAGTCAATGACCACTTTTTGAGACTATTGATAAAAAGACATTTGAGATATGTTGCCTGCTTCTGATTTGGATTGGCCTAGAGAAGGCATGAAGACAACATCAGAAAGGGAGTAAAAGCATAGGAGTGTCAAAGCGCATGCAGGCATATCTTGGAGATATTGAGGGATTGGTTTCAGACCACCACAATAAAATGAATATGGAGAAAAAGTGAATATTGTAATAAAGATACTCACACAATTTTTTCAGTTTCCTAGTGCATATCAAAGTTATGTTAATGCTATACTGTAGACTCTTAAGTGTATAGTACCATTATGTCTAAAAAACCAATGTATATACTTTAATTAAAAATAATCTATTGCTAAAAAATGCTAATAATCATCTGAGCCTTCAGCAAGTCGTAATCTTTTTGCTGGTGCAGTCTCTTGCCTGGATATTAATGGCTGCTGACTGATCACAGTGGTGGTTACTGAAGGTTGGAGTGGGTGTGCCAATTTCTCAAAACAAGTCAACATTGAAGTTTACTACATTAATGGACTCTTCCTTTCATGAAAGATTGCTCTATAGCATGTCATAATGTTTGATAGCACTTAACCCATACATAGTAGAACTTTCAAAATTTGAGTCAGTCCTCTCAAACCCTGCTGTTGCTTTACCAATTACATTTATATAATATTCTAAATCCTTTGTTGTCATTTCAACAATGTTCGCAACACCTTCACCAGGAGTAGATCTCATCTCAAGAAACTACTTTCTTGGCCGGGCGCGGTGGCTCAAGCCTGTAATCCCAGCACTTTGGGAGGCCGAGATGGGCGGATCACAAGGTCAGGAGATCGAGACCATCCTGGCTAAAACGGTGAAACCCCGTCTCTACTAAAAAATACAAAAAACTAGCCGGGTGAGGCGGCGGGCACCTGTAGTCCCAGCTACTCGGGAGGCTGAGGCAGGAGAATGGCCTGAACCCGGGAGGCAGAGCTTGCAGTGAGCTGAGATCCGGCCACTGCACTCCAGCCTGGGCAACAGAGCAAGACTCCGTCTCAAAAAAAAAAAAAAAAAAAAAGAAAAAGAAACTACTTTCTTTGTTCATCCATGTGAAGCAACACCTTTTTTTTTTTTTTTGAGATGGATTTTGGCTCTCGTTGCCCAGGCTGGAGTGCAATGGCGTGATCTTGGCTCACCACAACCTCTGCCTTCTGGGTTCAAGCGATTCTCCTGCCTCAGCCTCCCAAGTAGCTGGGATTACAGGCATGTGCCACCACGCCTGGCTAATTTTGTATTTTTAGTAGAGATGGAGTTTCTCCATGTTGATCAGGCTGGTCTCGAACTCCTGAACTCAGGTGATCCACCCACCTCAGCCTTCCAAAGTGCTGGGTTTACATGCGTGAGCCACCGCGCCTGGCCATGAATCAACTTCTCATCAGATTTTACCACGAGATTGCAGCAATTCAGTCACAGCTTCAGGCTCTAGTTCTAATTCTAGTTCTTTTACTATTTCCTTCACATCTGCAGTGACTTCATCCAGGCTTAAACCCCTCAGAGTCATCCTTGAGGGTTGTAATCAGCTTCTTCCAAACTCCTGTTTATGCTGATATTTTGATCTCCTCCCATGAATCATGAATGTTCTTAATGGCACCTAGAATTGTGAATCTTTTCCAGAAGGTTTTCAATTTATATATTTTGTGAAGATCCATCAGAGGAATCACTATCTGTGGCAGCTATAACCTTACAAAAATTTCTTTCTTAAATAATAAGACTTGAATTTTGAAATTATTCCTCGATCCGTGGGATACAGAACCAGGCATGAAAACAACCTTAATCTTATGTATCTCCATCAGAGCTCTTGGGTGACCAGGAACATTGTCAATGAGCAGTACTGTTTTGAAAGAAATCTTTTTTTCTGAGCAGTAGGTCTCAACAGTGGGCTTAAAATATTCAGTAAGACATACTCTAAACAGATGTGCTGTCATTCAGACTTTGTCATTCTATTTCTGGAGCACAGGCAGAGTAGTTTTTGCATAATTCTTAGGGACTCTAGGTTTTCAGAATGGTAAATGAGCATTGGCTTCACGTTAAAGTCATCAGCTGCATTAGCCCCTACCAAGAGAGTCAGCCTGTCTTTTGAAGCTCTGAAGCTAGGCATTGACTTCTGCTCTTGAGCTTTGACAGTCTGAGATGGCACATTCTTCCAATATGAGGCTATTTTGTCTACATGGAAAATCTGTTGTTTAGTTTAATCACCTTCATCAATGATCTTAGCTAGATCTTCTGGATAAATTTCTGCAGCTTCTACATCAGCACTTGCTGCTTCACTTTGTATTTGTATGTTATGGAGGTGGCTTCTTTCCTTAAACAACTCATGAAGCAACCCCCGCTAACTTCCAGCTTTTCTTCTATAGCTTTCTGATCTCTTTCAGCCTTTGTAGAATTGAAGAGAGTTAAGCCCTTGCTCTGGATTAGGCTTTGGCTTAAAGGAATGTTGTGGCTGCTTTGGTCTTCTAGCTAAACCACTAAAACTCTCCCTATCAGCAATAAGGATGTTTTGCCTTCTTATCATTCATGTGTTCATTGGAGTAGCACTTTTAATTTCCTTCATGAACTTTTGCTTTGCATTCATAACTTGGCCAACTGTTTGGCACAAGAGGCCTAGCTTCCTGCCTGATTTGGCTTTTGACTTTCCTCCCTCACCAAGCTAAATTATCTCTAACTTTTGATTTAAAAAGAGAGAAGTGTGATTCTTTCTTTCACTTGAATACTTAGAGGTTATTGAAAAGTTATTAATTGAACTAATTTCAATATTGGTATTGTCTCAGGGAATAAAGAGGGAAAAAGATGGGGAAATGGCTGGGCAGTGGAGCAGTCAGAATACACATATTTATCAATTAAATTTGCTTTCATGTATGAGTGTAGTTCATGGCACCCACAAACGATTACAAGAATAACATCAAAGATCACTGATCACAGGTCACCATAATAACATAATCATAAATGAAAAAGTTAGAAATATTGTTAGAATTACCAAATATCACACAGAGACATGCATGAGCACATGCTATTGGAAAAATGGCACCAATAGACTTGTTCAATGCAGAGTTGCCACAACCTCCAATTTGCAAAAGTTGCAGTATCTGTGAAGCACGATAAAGTGGAGTACAATAAAGTGAGGTATGTCTCTAGTGTGTTTGCATACATTAAGTGGTGGAAGATGTTATTTAAGTTTTTAAAAAATAGCTATTTACCCTAGATAAATCAGTAAGAGATGAGTACAAGTATGTATTTACAAATTATTTTTATTTATGCTCTCTATAAGAATTAAAAATTATATTTCAAGTATACACTGTATTGCTCTATAGCTATTAAAAATCATATTGTATAAAAATATTTATCCAAATGGGGAAATACTCATGATATAGGAAGAAGTGAAAAAGTAGGTTATAAAACAATCTATAGTATGGTTTCCATTTTGTAAAATATATTTACACTTATGACAACGAAAAAAATCAGAGAGGATACATAATGAGTCGTTAGCTGTGGTTACATACACTCTGAGACCGTGAGTTATTTTGATTTTTGAGAGGCGAGTGTACTCCTTGGTGTTTTCAATTCTTTCCTACCATAAAATGCATTAATTCACTATTCAGTTTTTTAAGTTCTAAGAAGTTAGGCACTTATTTATTTTAGGTGTTATACAGTCCATAGGGAAAATTTGAGATGAGTAACAGAATAAAAATAATATGGTTGCAGGCAAAGATGATAAATATGTGTAAGATGTTTTTGAATAGACAAAGCCTATTTTAGGAGTGATGAATTGTAGCAATTTATTGTAAAATGATAGATGTTTGCAATAGGGTGGTAGTGGTAGGAATTCAAAGGAAGGGATAGAAGTGAAACATTATGAAGGATAAATAGGCAGTATGTGGTGAAATGGCTCTGAGAGGTGAGAGAGAGAAGACTCTTCAGGACAAGTGCAATATTTCAACCTGCTTAGGATAATAAAGCCAATAAAAGATAGAGACTGCTTGTTTGGGGGGCTGGGATAAAAGGTTTCAATCCAGGCTTTTTTGGTTGGTTTTTGAATTTTTTGTATTTTTATTTTTTTACTTTTTATTTAGAAGTAAGAAAAGTTGCAAGAATGAAAAGAGTCCACATAACAAATACCTTTACCCATATTCACCTGTTGCTAATATTTTACATTTGCTTTATAATTTATTCTAGCTACATATGCATATATATGTATAATATTTTTTGAGCAATTTGAGGCTAAATTACATTTATCAGGATTCTATACCCCCAAACACTTCAGTGTGGTATTTCCATGAAAGGGGATATTCTGTTATATAACCTTAGTAGAGTTATCAACTTTAGTAAATTTGATTGAATACTTCTATCTGATCTACCATTTATATGCCAGTTTTGTCAGTTGGCTCAAAGATACAATAGTGTGTTTATAGCACTTTTTCCCTCCAACACAGGATCCAGCATAGGATTAGGTGTTGCCTTTAGTTGTCATGTTCCTTTAGTCTCCTTTAATCTGGAACATGTCTACAGCCTTTATCTTTTATGACTTTGACAGTTTTGAAGAATTTAAGCCCCCGGCCTTGCTTTTTAAAAATTTGTCTGATATTTCCTTCTGATTAGAATCAGGTTATACCTTGTCATCCAGGTGATGTTTTGTCCTTGAATTATCATATCTGCAGGCACAGGATGTCCATCTCCCACTCATGGTGATGTAAATTTTGATCGCCAGGTCAAGGCATTGTCTAATTTTTCCTTTGTATAGGTACTGTTTTTCCTTTAAAAGCACTGAGTAATCAGTGGGAAACAAATAGCTTGCTCTTCATCACTACCCCCAGATTTATTATCTATTGATGATTCTTCTATAGTCTAAACTTTATAAGATGAATGAAAAATCATCATTTTCCGTCTTTGACATTCCTTCCACATTCGCCTGTCAACAGTAGACATTTTCTAATAAGCAGGAGCTTTTTCTTCTCTCCATCCATATATGCATCTCTTACCAGTTTATACTGGTCATGGAATCCACTGTTCTATTCAGTGGTTGATACTGTACCAAATCATTTTGGTACATAAACTGTCTCAGATTTAGCCAGTATGTTCTTGTATCATATCTCCACCATCTTTTTTTTTTAACACTTCCTTCATTTTTGGCATAAGTTATCCTAGGCACACCTTGTGCCTATTCTGACTAAGCTCTCAAATCACCCATTTTCCCAAGAAACTCCAGTTCTTTTTTAGTGGAAATAGTATTAAAGACCAAGTTCTGGGCATAGGTGTGCTCATTACTATTGAGATATCTTGGCTCTTGGCTCTTTCAATGAAGTGAACTTGGGGAAAAATACACACATACACACACTCATACATACATATATATACACACACATATACACCTACATATGAATATATGCATATTTTAGGAATCATGAATTGATTCACTGATATCTCCAATTTTAAATCGTTCCCATAGGTTTCTTACTTGCTCAATTCAGTTTTACATGGTTTCTGAATTTGAAATAATAAGGCAAAATGGTAGAGATGTTCAGCATGCAGTGGGGGAAGATAGAAAATCGAAATTCACATGACAAGGTGAAGTGCAGTGATTAAGATTAGGAAGCCATCCACACAGAGTAGGAGTAAATACATCTAGAGTTTGCCAAATCCAAAGGCAAGACTGTAAGAGAAAGATACTAAAAGAGAAAAGAGCAGAGGATGGCTCTGCATTTTGTGATACATTAAAAAGTTACAGTAAGAGAAGAAAGAGATAAGAATAGCCTGGGGAAAGAGATGTAGAGCATGAAGTCAAAGAAGTAGGGGAGCCAGTACTAGGGAGAGTCGTGGTGGTCAGGATTAGAAAGAATTCCAGCAGTCCAATACTGCAGAGTGGTCAAGGAAAATTGAAGACCGAGACCGGGCCTTTGGATTTGATACTTGGTTACCAAAGGTTTTAAAATCTGGATTTAGGAACTCATTTGAGATTTTTTTTTTTTTTTTTGAGAATATAACTTTAAAGTAAACAAGTCAGCTCACATTAATTAATGTTTAATGTTTTGGGAACATTTACATTTAGCTTTTCTTAACCTTTTAAATGTGTTCACTAAATATTATTTTATTTCTAATTACATGCTAAGCAAGTTATACTATGTGTACAAAGTGCCCAAGTCTAGGAGGCATTGTAGACAGGCTATTTTTAGGGGAACTCATGTTTTTCTTTAAAAGTTCAGCTAGCATTTGGAATCGATATACAGTATAATATTTAAAAGAAAAACAACATATTTCCTCATCCCCCAAGAGGTTTCTTAAAATAGCATGTAATCTTACCTACAGTGCGAAATGCCTCAAATTTTATAAATTGGGTTGGATCTATCCCAGATTACCTGACTAAGAGAGTCCCCAAGAAAAACAAGGTGTGGTAAAGGTTATAGTAATGGTAATTAAGAAATTTGTGTTGTGCCTGCTGGGCTTCACTAAAAGCAATGACCCAGCCTGTGGCTACTGGCATCATTTTGACTGCTGAGACATGCTGTCTCTTAGAGAGAAGTCCAAACCAAATCTTTGCCCACTTTGAAAGCCAAGATATTCTCATTCCTTTCAGCCACAGAAAGGGCTGGTTTTTCTAATAGGATCATGTCTGTATGACCTTGTTGATGTATCAACTTGTTTTCTATGCAGTATATAAACAACAAAGGGTTTAATTTTAGTTGCTTTTCTTCACAGAGTCGTGCAGTATTACAAATGTTAGAAGCTAGAGAGGATCTTTGAGGTTATCTGCTTTAAGCCCCTTCCTTTCCACAGGAAAACACCAAGGCTCAGAGAGATAAAATAGTGTGTCCATGGCCCCACAGCTGGAAAATGATAGAGCTTGAACTCAGGTTAACTGACCCTCCATGCAGGTCTGTAGCTGCAGCATACATTACAGCATCTGTAGTCAACAGTAAAACTCACTGGGGTTATATATTATACCCTAGTGGAGAGCACATCTGTGGGATGACAAGCTGCCTTATGCTAGAGTTGCGCTGTGCTCAGCAGCAGTTGAGTAGCCAGCAGCCACAGGCAACCTCTATGGGCAATCTGAAGATAAAATCTTTACTGAATTGAATGGAATCTATGGAGATCTTTGACAGGCTTCCCTTGAGGTGAAATCTTGTTTTGTTGAGTAGTTTAAGATGTTTTCTAGGGTGTAGCACTTTGCAGAAGTGCTTTCTTCTTTCACGATGTGACCCAGTTTGGAGATCAGGAAGATTTTGTCTTCCTTCACATTGCAAGACTTGAAGACTTGCAACTTAAAATGGTATATTTTTTTCTTTTCTTCCAGTAGAGAACAATTCCACTCTAGCACTCAAGTATCTAATACTTTGGAGCATGTTGAACCTGTTTCCATTTCATCTGATTTCACTCAGCAATTATTTATAGAACTCTCTGTGAGGTAGGCACCATGCTAGGTACCATGAGGCTGACAAAGACGTCCTTTCTAAGTTGAGGCAGTGACAGAGGGCACAGCAGCCATTGCTAATGGTCCCTGCTGCAGCCTCGTTGGGTGACACCTCTGGATTTCAGGGCCTCATATTTTCACAGCTTCACTGATAACCCTGAGAGGAATTGTCCCTCCCACTAAGATTCCCTTCTAGAAGATGAGTTTTTCCATGAGCATTTTAAAATGTTCTTCATTGCCTTGTTTGTTTTATTTTATTTTTTTCCAATATTTAAAAGAGCAGAAGAGAGGGCAAGGAGAAAGGAGAATATTTAAATCTGAAAAATGCACCGTCCACTTTAAATCTACTTTTGGGAAGATGATTGTAAGATATTCTGTACCCATTTAGGGATCTCCTGCCGTTCAGATACACATGCCTTAACTACCATCTTGCTAGAATAGAAGGTATTGTGTTTAGGCATCAAAGAAAGGAATTACACTGAGAAATTTTAGTGATAATTCTTTTATTGTAACCTTGATTTTCTTCCTCCTGCTAATCTTTTTAAGTGGTATTAAAGGAAGCTTCCTGCTAGTCAGTAATATTCCTCCACAAGCACACGATCTTTTTCCTTATTTGGCACTGGAATTTCATCAGGCTGTATTAATCTGAGTGAAACACACTCTAGGAATATCTTTTTTTTCTTTTTCTTTCTTTCTTTTTTTTTTTTGAGACAGAGTCTTACTCTGTCGCCCAGGCTGGAGTGCAGTGGCGCCATCTGAGCTCACTGCAACCTCCACCACCCAGGTTCAAGTGATTTTCCTGCCTCAGCCTCCAGAGTAGCTGGGGCTACAGGTGTACGCCACCACGCCCAGCTAATTTTTGTATTTTTAGTAGAGAAAGGATTTCACCATGTGGGCCAGGCTGGTCTCTGTTTTGTTTCTCTATTACTATTATTAATAGACGCAAAGACTAAATATCAATAAAGGCCAAAACGAGTGAAGAAAGTGGCAGCCCTTTTATTTGCAAATATGCACGCACTCTCGGGCGAGGTTCACTGGTCGGTGGGAAAGGGCCAGGGAAGTTGCGCCGGCGCTCTCGGGTGAGGTTCTCCAGTCCACGAATGCGAGGGCCGAAGAAGGCAGACTTTTATGCATTGGTACTGAAAGGGGGAGGGCAGTGGGCAGGATAAGGGCATAATAGGGGCGTCTCCGTAGGCGTGGCCGGGTAAGTTTCGATCTCTTCGGATTGACGTCACCTGGCACATGCTTGGTTGATCTGCATCTTCCCAGGCTCGGGCTGCATTTTCCCACACGCGGGAAAGTTGGTGAGGAAGAACCCGGAAGCAACATGGATTGTGCCTTCTTGTTCACCTTCCTCCATTTTGTCCCTTCTCCCTCACCCAAACAGTCTCGAACTCCTGACCTGAGGTGATCCACCCACCTCAGTCTCCCAAAGTGCTGGGATTACAGGTGTGAGCCACTGCACCCAGCCAGCAATATCTTTAGAATAGTAGTATAGTTAGGAACGTTGAGACCAGGTAACAAGGGATTTATTCAATGGGATGACAATTTTTATACACCGTGCCTGAAACAAATAAAGGTGATCAGTGTTTATGTTGCAGTATTCAAATACTCTGGGGCCAAACAGATAGGACTACCTTAAAAATGTTCTTGTACATGTGTGTTTGATCTTAAAGATGTTAGGGATGATAACATACCATTCTAGGTATATACATGACCAGGCCTTAGGTTACTTAAGGGTAATGGAATGACCTTTGTGTCTTGGTGGCCTTCAGTGAATTCTGGGTGAGCTGTAGTAGTAACTGCCACTGCTATAGTATCATGGAAAAAACACTGAACTTAAAACAGTTTCCTTACCTGTAACAAAGTGGACAACAATCTCACAGAGTTTGTGTGAGAATTAAAGGAGAAAATACTTGGAAAAGTGCTTTGAAATCTCCATAGCACTCTGCAAAAGGAAGGAAATGTGCTTGTGATCAGTATCATGGTGACATGGAGTAAGTTACTCCCCAGCTGTTCATGATACGGTCATCCACAAAGAGCAAGTAGGTCACTTCACCAAACAGAATTCTGTATGTATTACAGAAACTCCCAGGCTGAGTCACCAAGTAAAATGAAGGGCAGTGTGCTCTATTTAAAATGTTCATTTCATTTTCGCATTCCATTCTTTACTAACAGAGTGGTTTCACTTCATTTCCAGTCACTTTCATTTTCAGGTTCTCAAGCTTCACTTAGTGTCAGTTGTGTTCCCACATTCAAACATGTGCCTTGTCTTCCTTGATCTTCTCTCTGAGGATGTTTCTCTGACTAATGTGCTGTGGTCAGAACAAGGGCATTGCTAAATGGTGCATTTCCTAGGTAGGCATGTCTAAAATCAGTAAGTGGCCTAGCTCAGAACATTCTATGTGACCCTTTCCCCTCCCCACCCAGTGCCTAGTGACTGATTTATCTGAATATAAGGCTACCTCCACTTTTAGTTCAAGGGCCTTGCTCCCTGTGTGCAAGAATCTCTCTAATCACATTGCCCTCCCTCCACCCGCTTTCCCCATTGAAATCAATGTTTGGAGAAGATAGACGAATGAAAAGAACATTTCAGGTCCTGTTTTTGTACCACCTTCACTATTGTAACACCTCTTTTGTATTGCCAACTGAATATGGTACACATGACTTTAAGCGGGAAAAAAGAAAAATAAAACATAAGAAAGTACGAGAGCTCCTGGCTTTCTTAAATGAATTAAAGGCCTTAGGCCAGATTGAATTATATTGTAGATTGTAGACTAGATACCTGGGGGAAGGTTACTCCACAACTTGGTTGGGAAATAAATTAATATATATAAAACTATCAGATAATATATCAGAGCAGGCCCAAGATGGCTGAATAGGAACAGCTCCAGCCTGAGCGACACAGAAGACGGGTGATTTCTGCATTTTCAACTGAGGTACTAGGTTCATCTCACTGGGGCGTGTCAAACAGTTGGTCCACAAGTGCAGCCTGACCAGCAAGAGCTGAAGCAGGGTGAGGCATTGCCTCACCTGGGAAGCGCAAGGGGGAAGGGAATTCCTTTTCCTAGCCAAAGGAAATTGAGACACACAACACCTGGAAAATCAGGTAACTCCCACCCTAATACTGTGCTTTACGAAGGGTCTTAGCAAACGGCACACCAGGAGATTATATCCTACACCTGGCCCAGGGGGTCCCACGCCCATGGAACCTCCCTCATTGCTAGCACAGCAGTCTGAGACCTAACTGCAAGGTGGCAGCGAGGCTGGGGGAGGGGCGCCTGCCATTGCTGAGGTTTAAGTAGGTAAACAAAGCCACCAGGAAGCTTGAATTGGATGGAGCCCACCACAGCTCAAGGAGGCCGGCCTGCCTCTGTAGACTCCTCCTCTGGGGACATGGCATAGCTAAACAAAAAGCAGCAGAAACCTCGACAGAGGTAAATGCCCCTGTCTGACAACTTTGAAGAGAGCAGTGGATCTCCCAGCACGGAGGTTGAGATCTGAGAAGGGACAGACTCCCTGCTCAAGTGGGTCCCTGACCCCTGAGTAGCCTAACTGGGAGACGTCCCCCACTAGGTGCAGACCGACACCTCACACCTCACACAGCTGGGTACACCCCTGAGACAAAGCTTCCAGACCAAGAATCAGACAGCAACACTTGCTGTTCAGCAATATTCTATCTTCTGCAGCCTCCGCTGCTGATACCCAGGCAAACAGGGTCTGGAGTGGACCTCAAGCAAACTCCAACAGACGTATAGCTGAGGGTCTGACTGTGAGAAGGAAAACTAACAAACAGAAAGGGCACCCACACCAAAGCCCCATCAGTACGTCACCATCATCAAAGACCAAAGACAGACAAAGCCACAAAGATGGGGAAAAAGCAGTGCAGAAAAGCTGGAAATTCAGAAAATCAGAGCACATCTCCCCCTCCAAAGGAACGCAGCTCATCGCCAGCAACGGAACAAAGCTGGATGGAAAATGACTTTGATGAGTTGAGAGAAGAAGGCTTCAGTCGATCAAACTTCTCAGAGCTAAAGGAAGAACTACATAACCAGCGCAAAGAAACTAAAAACCTTGAAAAAAGAATGGATGAATGGATAACTAGAATAATCAATGCAGAGAATACCTTAAAAGAACTGATAGAGATGAAAACCATAACATGAGAACTACGTGACAAATGCACAAGCTTCAGTAACCAACTTGATCAACTGGAAGAAAGAGTATCAGCGATTGAAGATCAAATAAATGAAATGAAGCGAGAAGAGAAGTGTAGAGAAAAAAGAGTAAAAAGAAATGAACAAAGCCTCCAAGAAATATGGGATTATGTGAAAAGACCAAATCTACGTCTGATTGGGGTGCCTGAAAGTGACAGGGAAGATGGAACCAAGTTGGAAAACACTGCAGGATATCATCCAGGAGAACTTCCACAACCTAGTAAGGCAGGCCAACATTCAAATTCAGGAAATACAGAGAACGCCACAAAGATACTCCTCGAGAAGAGCAACTCCAAGACACATAATTGTCAGATTCACCAAAGTTGAAATGAAGGAAAAAATCTTAAGGGCAGCCAGAGAGAAAGGTCAGGTTACCCACAAAGGGAAGCCCATCAGACTAACAGCAGATCTCTCAGCAGAAACTCTACAAGCCAGAAGAGAGTGGGGGCCAATATTCAACATTCTTAAAGAAAAGAATTTTAAACTCAGAATTTCATATCCAGCCAAACTAAGTTTCACAAGTGAAGGAGAAATAAAATCCTTTACAGATAAGCAAATGTGTAGAGATTTTGTCACCACCAGGCCTGCCTTACAAGAGACCCTGAAGGAGGCATTAAACATGGAATGGAACAACCAGTACCAGCTATTGCAAAAACATGCCAAAATGTAAAGACCATCGAGGCTAGGAAGAAACTGCATCAACTAATGAGAAAAATAACTCGTTCCAAAATTGACCACCTAGTTGGAAGTAAAGCACTCCTCAGCAAATGTAAAAGAACAGAAATTATAACAAACTATGTCTCAGACCACAGTGCAATCAAACTAGAACTCAGGATTAAGAAACTCAATCAAAATCACTCAACTACATGGAAACTGAACAACCTGCTCCTGAATGACTACTGGGTACATAACGAAATGAAGGCAGAAATAAAGATGTTCTTTGAAAGCAATGAGAACAAAGATACAACATGGGGCAGAATCTCTGGGACACATTTAAAGCAGTGTGCAGAGGGAAATTTATAGCACTAAATGCCCACAAGAGAAAGCAGGAAAGATCTAAAATTGACACCCTAACATCACAATTAAAAGAACTAGAGAAGCAAGAGCAAACACATTCAAAAGCTAGCAAAAGGCAAGAAATAACTAAGATCAGAGCAAAACTGAAGGAGATAGAGACACAAAAAATCAATGAATCCAGGAGCTGGTTTTTTGAAAAGGTCAACAAAATTGATAGACTGCTAGTAAGACTAATAAGAAAAGCGAGAATAATCAAAGAGACGCAACAAAAAATGACAAAGGAAATATCACCACTGACCCCACAGAAATACAAACTACCGTCAGAGAATACTATAAACACCTCTACACAAATAAACTAGAAAACCTAGAAGAAATTGATAATTTCCTGGACACTTACACTCTCCCAAGACTAAACCAGGAAGAAGTTGAATCCCTGAATAGACCAATAGCAGGCTCTGAAATTGAGGCAATAATTAATAGCCTACCAACCAAAAAAAGTCCAGGACCAGATGGATTCACAGCCGAATTCTACCAGAGGTACAAGGAGGAGTTGGTACCATTCTTTCTGAAACACTTCCAATCAATAGAAAAAGAGGGAATCCTCCCTAACTCATTTTATGAGGCCAACATCATCCTGATACCAAAACCTGACAGAGATACAACGAAAAAAGAGAATTTTAGACCAATATCCCTGATGAACATCAATGCAAAAATCCTCAATAAAATACTGGCAAACTGAATCCAGCAGCACATCAAAAAGCTTATCCACCATGATCAAGTGGGCTTCATCCCTGGGATGCAAGGCTGGTTCAACATTCACAAATGAATAAACGTAATCCATCATATAAACAGAACCAAAGACAAAAACCACATGATTATCTCAATAGATGCAGAAAAGGCCTTTAACAAAATTCAACAGCCCCTCATGCTAAAAACTCTCAATAAATTCAGTATTGATGGAACGTATCTCAAAATAGTGAGAGCTATTTATGACAAACCCACAGCCAATATCATACTGAATGGGCAAAAACTGGAAGCATTCCCTTTGAAAACTGGCACAAGACAGGGATGCCCTCTCTCACCACTCCTATTCAACATAGTGTTGGAAGTTCTGGCTAGGGCAATCAAGCAAGAGAAAGAAATAAAGGGTATTCAGTTAGGAAAAGAAGTCAAATTGTCCCTGTTTGCAGATGACATGATTGTATATTTAGAAAACCCCATTTTCTCAGCCCATAATCTCCTTAAGCTGATAAGCAACTTCAGCAAAGTCTCAGGATACAAAATCAGTGTGCAAAAATCACAAGCATTCTTATACACCAGTGACAGACAGGGAGCCAAATCATGAATGAACTCCCATTCACAATAGCTTCAAAGAGAATAAAATACCTAGGAATCCAACTTATGAGGGATGTAAAGTACCTCTTCAAGGAGATCTGCAAACCACTGCTCAGTGAAATAAAAGAGGACACAAACAAATGGAAGAATATACCATGCTCATGGATAGGAAGAATCAATATTGTGAAAATGGCCACACTGCCCAAGGTAATTTATAGATTCAATGCCATCCCCATCAAGCTACCAATGACTTTCTTCACAGAATTGGAAAAAACTGCTTTAAAGTTCATATAGAACCAAAAAAGATCCCACATTGCCAAGACAATCCTAAGCCAAAGGAACAAGCTAGAGGCATCACGCTACCTGACTTCAAACTATACTACAAGGCTACAGTAACCAAAACAGCATGGTACTGGTACCAAAACAGAGATATAGACCAATGGAACAGAACAGAGTCCTCAGAAATAATACCACACATCTACAGCCATCTGATCTTTGACAAACCTGACAAAAACAAGAAATGTGGAAAGGATTCCCTATTTAATAAATGGTGCTGGGAAAATTGGCTAGCCATAAGTAGAAAACTGAAACTGGATCCTTTCCTTACTCCTTATATGGAAATTAATTCAAGATGGATTAGAGACTTAAATGTTAGACCTAAAACCATAAAAGTCCTAGAAGAAAACCTAGGTAATACCATTCAGGACATAGACATGGGCAAGTTCATGTCTAAAACACCAAAAGCAATGGCAACAAAAGCCAAAATTGACAAATGGGATCTAATTAAACTAAAGAACTTCTGCACAGCAAAAGAAACTACCATCGGAGTGAACAGGCAACCTACAGAATGGGAGAAAATTTTTGCAATCTACTCATCTGACAAAGGTCTAATATCCAGAACCTACAAAGAACTCAAACAAATTTACGAGAAAAAAACAAACAGCCCCATCAAAAAGTGGGCAAAGGATATGAACAGACACTTCTCAGAAGAAGACATTCATATAGCCAACAGACACATGAAAAAATGCTCATCATCACTTGCCATCAGAGAAATGCAAATCAAAACCACAATGAGATACTATCTCACACCAGTTAGAATGGCAATCATTAAAAAGTCAGGAAACAACAGGTGCTGGAGAGGATGTGGAGAAATAGGAACACTTTTACACTGTTGTTGGGACTGTAAACTAGTTCAACCATTGTAGAAGATAGTGTGGCTATTCCTCAAGGATCTAGAACTAGAAATACCATTTGACCCAGCCATCTCATTACTGGGGATATACCCAAAGGATTATAAGTCATGCTGCTATAAAGACACATGCACATGTATGTTTATTGCGGCACTATTCACAATAGCAAAGATTTGGAATCAACCCAAATGTCCATCAGTGACAGACTGGACTAAGAAAATGTGGCACATATACACCATGGAATAGTATGCAGCCATTAAAAAGGATGAGTTCGTGTCGTTTGTAGGGACATGGATGCAGCTGGAAACCATCATTCTCAGCAAACTATCGCAAGAACAGGAAACCAAATACCGCATGTTCTCACTCATAGGTGGGAATTGAACAATGAGATCACTTGGACAGAGGAAGGGGATCATCACACACCGGGTCCTGTTGTGGGGAGGGGGATGGGGAGGGGTAGTATTAGGAGATATACGTAATGTAAATGACTAGTTAATGGGTGCAGCACACCAACATGGCACATGTATACATATGTAACAAACCTGCATGTTGTGCACATGTACCTAGAACTTAAAGTATAATAAATATATACATATATGGTTTTGTTCTATAAAATAAATAAATAAGTCTCTCTCTCTCTCTCTCTCTCTCTCTCTCTCTCTCTCTCTCTCAGAGCATAGTTGTAGAAAGTCACCTAAGGAAAGTCATTGTCTCTAGGCCAAAGACTGGCCTAGACGTGAGTAATGCACCAGTGTGTCAGAAAAGGGGTTGGTCGACATCTGAAGCACCCAGAGGTAAACACTCGTTGTGCCCTCTGCCCACAGTAACTGTCCATAGAAATGTGAATGTTGGCAGTCTTCAAAGTTTCAGTGTCACTGACAACAGTCCTTCTTTGTTGGAAATTCAGTTTAACTTTCAAGTTCTGTAGCAAATGCCTCCTATTCTGATGTCTTGTGTTTACAGTTTGCCTCTGTAAGTAGAACCCTCCAAAGGGAAAAATGCTGTGGTCAGATTGTTATGGTCTGTATGACAGATACATAACTGTTGTAAATCAACACTTTAGCATTCTTGTTTGCTTCACCAGTTTATTGTGAACTTCATCAGGGGGAGGCATCATGCCTAAGTCTGTACAACTCTGGAATACTGACAAGGTCAAGTTTCTGTGCCTGCGAGGCTGGGACTGGACCCAACCTGTACAGTTCATATAACGAAACAGTGCCATTTAGTAAAAAAGGGAGATAATATGGCACTTGGTTGGAAGTTTGGGCTTTAGAATCTGATTGAACTGGGTTTGAATACTAGGTCAGCCACTTACATACTGTATGACCTTAGCCCCCCCACAAAAAGGATATTATCATAACACGGACCTCAAAGGGTTGTTTCGAGAATTAAATTAGACAATCCATGTAAAATACTTGGCTCAGAGCCTTACATAGAGCTGTTAGCAGCAGCAACAACAGCAGCACCAGCAGCAAGGTAGATACCATCATATGTGTCCTTTGGGTGGTCAACAATTTGCTGAACAATTTGGACTGGTTTAGAACTCTCCTAGCTTACTACTGGGGACTTTCCATTGGAACCACAGCACTGGGTAGTGACAGAATTTGCCAGTGTAATCACATCATTTATGAGAAATGATTGTAATGGGGTTTGGTGTCATAGTAATGGAAAATGGCGCTAGACACTATCCTAATTTTGAAAAAATGGAGTGAAGAAGAAGACATGTTCCAGAATGCGCAAGACATTGATCTTCAGCAAATTTTTAGAGTGGATCACTGAATGATTACGTGTGAGAAAAATGTGATTATTAGGAGTCAAGATGAGCTCATTGAAAACAAAACATTCTTATTTCTAACATCCTTAGAGTCTTTCACAGTTCGTCTTACTGGTTATGGAAGTGTCAAGGGATAGATTTTTATTTCTGAGAGGAGTTTGGCTAAGATTTTTATGATACTCTTGTTGTCTTGTTGAGGTTGAGTAGATTCATAGCTGGTTAAACAGATGTCCACTGGCAGTTTTGAGCTGATGGATGGACTAATGTCTATTTGGAGAGGGGTCCTCAGGGTCAGCCTCAGGAACTTGTCTACTGATGCTGTTCTGTCCAATTTTCTCATTAAAAATTTCTGACAAAAGCACAAATAATGTGCTTTTGCAACAAGTGAGATAGGATTTTTTAAAGATCTGTGTAGGTTGATGGGTGGATTTGCTAATAACAACCACATATAGCATTTATTGATTACTATGTGCCAGGCAAAATGCTAAATGTGTTGTATGAATTCTCTCATTTAATCCTCACAATGACCCTCTGAGGTGTATACTAGTAATATTGCATTCTATAGGTGGATGTAGAGGCACAGATATGTTAAGTCATTTACTCAAGTCCCACAGCCAATAAGAGGCACAGATAGCACAGGAACCATTTGTCTATCACCAAAGCCCATGCTCTTAACCGCTGTATTATGCTCCTAGAACCAGTGAGTCAGAATTTTACACAGATTAATGTAAAGTCCTAAGCTGAGGTTAACAAAGTAGTATGTTAAGTCTTGAAGGAGGAAGCTTGGGTTGATAGCAAGTAATAAGGAAAAGATTTAGGGACATTAGTTCATAGGAAACTCAATGTGATTCAATACTAACACATACCTACTTTTAAAAAAGAACAACTAATAGGAGGGTGCGTTATTAGAATATAGCATCATGGATCATGGTGGCAGTAGTTCTTCCTGTAAGAGTTCATGTCCAGGGTACTAGGTCAGGTCAGTCGTTAAGGGGGTCCTTGACCATTATAATCAGGAGAATAAGAGGTCTGGATTAACATCATAAGAGGAAAAATGGTGAACTAATGTCAGCCTGGAAAAGAGAAAAACCAAAGAGGAATATGAAGACAACCTTCAAATATTAACATAGTTATATGATGAGAAAGAGTAGATGCCATTGGTGTCTAAGAGAGTAAAAAATCACTTCTTCTCATTCCCTGTTGAGACATGGACTCTGGCATCAGATTTATGGAGAACAAAATGTCAGCTTTATTCCAGTAAAACCATGTTAGAGAATGTGTCCTGATCTGTGGCTACAGTCAGGCCTTTTATACCCTTCCCTAGTTAAACACACTCTCAGAGTCAGGTAAGGCCCTGGACACCTGTTCTTTCCAGGGGCAGGGCAGTTCTTGTGTGAAGGAAAAGGAGAAAGTGTGCATTCTGAAGCCAGGGATGCACCTGACTTCTCGACTGTGAAAGAGAGAGGAGGGAACCTAGTTCATACGTGCAGAAAAATTCTTCTTGGAATCCTTGAAGAGGGCTGGAAGAAAAAAAAAAAAGATCAAAATGTTACCCTAGCAGGAGGCCAGTCATGGAAACCTTAGGCAGGGGAATTGTGTTACTCCTGATACTTATCAACCTTAACTTCAGTGGGGCAACCAAGCCAATGGAGCACTTATCCCTGAAGTGTTTGGCCTCTGTACAGAATGGTGCGAAAAAGAGTCTTCTAACATTGGGACGTGGGGGGAGAGATGTCTAGATGACTTCTACGGCCCCCACTCCCTAAGATTCTTTTGAAATCAGTTAAGACACGCATTGGTAAATAACAAAAACTCCAAGTAAAGCACGCCAGTATTTTAAAGGCTTATTTTTTTGAGCAATGAGAGATGATCAGTGTTCTAAGTGCTATGGTTCATCATGTTCTGGAGGTGGCTTTGTTCCAACTGTTTGTTCACCAGTGTTTTGAGTTAAAGGGAATTACAGTGTACAAATTTATGCACATGGCACTTCACAGAATAGAAGAGGCCAACTTCTGGCCTCTTACATCCACATGCAACAAATATAGCTCATGTCCTTCCCCCAGGACTCAATTCGTAAGCCTCTTTATTGCATTGTGCTATAGTAAAAAAAATTCCCAGTTTTGTGGGCAATCTGTGAAACCAGCCTTCCTTTATTTCAACTTTGTTGTTTTGCCTTTATACTGTGAATTAAATGAATCCTTGGGGGTTCTAATTATATTATGGAAAAAAGAACTTGATGTTCTGAGAAGCTGAAGAACAATTTGTTTTCCTCCACTAGATATTTAGGACTTTTAGGATTTAGTTATCATTTTCAAAAAATTTGAAGAAGATTAATTATCCCCATTGCCTCAAATGACAAAGATAGTATGTTCAATTCTCTCCTGAGTTATCATCATAATAACCCTATATTCTTAATATGGCCTTTTATATTTTACAAAGTTTCTCAATGGGGAATGAGAAGAAAGTGATGTTTTACTCTCTTAGACACCAATGGCGTCTACTCTCTCTCATCATGCAACTATCTTAATATTTAAGGTTGTGTTTATCTTCCTTTTCGGTTTTTCTCTTTTCTCTTTTACCACAGTAATCATCACAAATAATCATGTTTGGAAGATAGAGAAGAGGAAGCAAGACAGATACCCATTTCAGAAATAAGGAGAATGGAACTCACAGAGTGGTGGTGGGAATAATTAAGAAATGTTTTCTGAGCACCAATCTGTTCCAACTACCTTAATCCTTATAATAGTTCCAGGAGTTAGGTGCTATTATCCCCATTTTGAAATGAGGAAGCTGTGGCTCAAAGTGTTACTTGCCCAAGGTCACGCAGTAGTGAGTAGAAGAACCAAGATTAGACCCAGGCTTTCTGGTTCTGAAATCCATACTGTTAATCACTAGGTTGTTACCACTGGAGAGGTTATGAACCTGCCCAAAGCCACTGGCTGGCTAGTAACTGAGGCAGGGCCAGAACCTGTGTCTTTAGACTGCCTAGCACATCTTCTAGATCCTGTAGCTGCTTCACTGGTTTTCATTAACTTTGGGGTTTTTCAGTACAAAAAGAGGAAACAAATGAAAGCTGAGCCAAATTTTGCTTTTGTAACATAGTGGAACTTACTCAGTACCAAGGATAATCTGAGGCTCTTATGGGATTTTTTTAAGTGCCCAGTGTTGTTCATATTCTGTTTATTCTTCACCATCACCACCAGTAAATGCAGGTGGTTCTTGTCTGATAGTGATTCACATGTGGGCTTATGCCAGGTACACCTATTTTACTACTTTTGGCATTTATAAGGGCAATATGTATCTCAACTAATTTGGGAGAAATAAGTTCTCATATTAACTGTAGCAGAAAAACAAATGGGAAAGTCAGTGAGGTTCAATGGAAAGAGCTCAGCCTTTGGCATCAGCCCAAGCAGAGTTAGAAATCCCAGCTCAGTCTCTTCCTAAAAGAGAGACTTTAAGTGAGTTACTGAAGCTCTCTAAAACCTGTTTCTGCATTTTAAACTGGAGATAACATTTGACTCGTGCTTTTGTTAGAGAGAACAAATGAAAACGGTCGTTAAGTGTGTTTATTGGCAGTGAACTGTATGGTAGGTGCTGTGCTTGTGTTTGCTTCACTTAATCCTCATGACAGCCCTAGGAGACAGGTCTTATTATCACCTTCTGACAGATAAGGAAATTGAATCTTAAGGACATGTGATAACTTTTCTAAAGTGAACTCTATCTTGATGTGTTGGAAAAGACTGTAACAAATCAAATATATCATTTCAGTTTCTCCAAAACCTTGAAATATCTTTAAGTCTCCCTGAAAGATTTCCCAAATAAGGCTGTCAAGGTCTTCTTAAAGAATCCCATCTAAGTTCTGCTATCCCAGTGGTTCCTTTATCTTTTTATTTCTTGCCATAAAATTAAATCTAGAATTACAAAGAAGTATTTCAAAGTGTATATAATATTCCTCTGTTTTATGGATTTACATATCACCTCCTCCATCAGCAGGGATTAAGAGGGGTGTAAATACTTGGATAAGGCTCTTTTCCTTGGACTTCCTCACCTCCATCAACAGTGGTCAAGAGGAGCCTGGACAGTAATCCCTCTCTGACCCCTCTCTCAGCCTAATCACCACTGTTTGCCTCAAACAATCTCGTGAGGCCTCTGATCAATGTTGAGATTAGTCACAGTAAGAGAAGTCTGACTTGCAGGAAACCTTTTATCTCCGAAACTCTAATTCTTCTATTCCGTTTCTCCTCAAGTCCTGTGTCCTCTGGAATTCAGAATCTGTCATTGGCAAGATCTCCTGTGTTCTCAACCTCTTCTCAGAACAGTCCTTTCACCTTCCCACTCTAAACTGAACTGTGGCTGTCACCTAAGGATGGTGCCTCTCCTGCTGCCCTCCTAAGTGGTGGTAATGTTATCTTCCCCAGTCTCCTATGACAAGGCCTGGAGGTGGGCTACGTGTCCTCTTTCTTGTTCGCCACTGCTGCTTTCATATCATTCTTCATCTCCCCTTCTCTAAATCCAACAGCCCGCCCACTTAAAATCTCATGTTATCAATTATGTATAGACCTCTGTGAGCTTAATCCTACACAATGTAAAGGCATATCTTTCTGGCCAATCAATATGGAGTTTATGGCTCTTTTATAAAGAAAGTGGATAACAGCCTCTTGATCAAGAACATAACTGCTTTTTTCATTAGTCAGTACTCTATGATGAGGGTGCACAGTCCAGGGGAAGTGGGTTCAGGCCCATCAGACTGACTGAGAGTTGAGGTCTTCACCCACTCAGAGTCAAGAATTGTGGTATGGGAGGAAGCACTGTGTGAAGCATCCTACAGGGGTCTGTTCTGAACACTGAAAATGGACAGTCCCTGTCCCAGAGTGGCATTCTCAAGATTTTTTTCTTGATGGCACTTGTGTGGCTATGGGCCAAATTAAATTTAATATAAGCCTGACTTTCATAGTCTTTGTAGAGGAATGAAACCAGAAGAATTTGGAGCAGAGAGTCGGGCACTCATGTAGAATATTTTTCTAAAACAGAGGAAGTCATGGAAGACTCAGGGTCTAGATTATAAAGTGTTTGTTACTTAACTTTGGAAGGACAACTTTGTATAATTTAGCAAAGCTTTCTTGTTTAAGATTAGTCTCTAATAAGTAAGACGGCCTCGTTGGATTTCTTCATAATTCTCAGTAGTTTCCAGAAGTCAGAACTATTCCTTATCTGTAAGTAACAGGTCTTTAGATTATAGACCTAGTGGGGATATAACTTTAATGTTGTACAGTTAAATCAACTTCACACTATTTACAAGACATGTCATACAACACTGAAAACAAGAAATTAGAGTATGTGGAAACTATGCTACTAAAATTAAGCAGCATAAGGAAAATTAATGTAAGCCTGTAAGTCACAGCTTGACTTCTGTTTCAGCAGCTGACCCAGAGGCAATGAAGCCAAAAACAATTTTAAGACCTGTTCTGTTCTGACTTGTAAAGATTACAAGTTAACCCCTTACCCTTATCCCCTTTCCAAGTGAGTATCAGGGGTTAGGAAAAAGATATAATATTGCCTGGCTCATTTCTGGTCAAACTTTAATTCTGGCTTCAGCAAGGCGAGATGCCTACTTTTTGTTAAGTATCATTGGCAGTTGGCAGTACATTTCATTAAGAGTTCATGTGACTGTCAGTAGTATTTTTGATACTCTGAGGATGGGCACTAGAGAAATATGTGCTATATGTGCTTGTTGAAAAGCCTGCTGATCTCTATGTGATAATTTAATTTTGCTATTACCTGAATGTAAGTGCTATTGATATGGCATTAGCATTGATTTCATAGCTATTTAATCAAGAGACAGAAACTTCAAATGCATAATTATGATATCAATATATGAGTCTTTCCTTAGAGATGAAAAACATATAGTTAAAAACTGTGGAAAACTGCCTTGCTTATATCAGAAAACTTATACATCTCTGTTGAAAGAATAGGCAACTAAAATAGTTTACAACATAATCTAAAAGGATGAATTTGTGGAATTTTCAGTATAACTGGAAGGTATGATGTATTAGATAGAGGGGAGAGTGTACATATATTATCAAGCTACAATGTTGCAACCTGACACTATTAGATATAATAGATTATACAGCCAAAAATGTAGTCATGGACAGCGATAGGGGAGCAGGAATGGTTCGGTAAAGTACCAAGTCTGGTGACAGGACAATGGGAAAATGTCTGCAGCCTGATGAACTGGGTAGTTGGATATAAGTCTAAAAGTAGAGATACTTTCATATTTAGGGAAAACCTGCAAAATACTGAAAAGATTAATAAAGAGAAAGGGAAGGTCTAAATAGCTAAAACTCCCGGCAGAGCAGCGTAGCTGACAGAGCACCATAATCTTGTGTATCAAAGCTTCTCAGTTCCTTTGGAACAGGAGAATTTGATAATTTTTTTCTCCCATGAGGATGCTCTATGAAGGAAACCACTAGGAAATTGGAATTATTTTACAGCGATTTACTTTAACATTAACTTGGTAGACTTCATCTGTTCCATAGCATTTATTTTCTTTTATCCCATTCACTTGCATCCTCTCTATAAGATTAATGCACTCTTGAAAGTGTCACCTCCTAGCCAGTGGCCAGCTAACACAAAACCAGTGCATTAAACAAAAACACAACCAAGGACCCTCACAGAGTCCACTTCACTCCCTGCTACCGCCACTGGAGCAGGTACTGGTATCCTCGGCTGCGAGACCTGAAGACAGATCACATCACAGGATGCTTTGCAGACACTCACCAGTACCAACCCAGAGCCCAGGAGCTCCACTAGATGGCTAGGCCCAGAAGAGCCAAAACAATCACTAGAGTTTGGCTCTCAGGAAACCTTATTCCTAGGGGAACACCACCTCAGGGGGGAGCACCCCGTGTGACCAAAGAATCTGTACAGCAGTCCTTGAATCCCAGATCTTACCTCTGACATAGTCTACCCAAATGAGAAGGAACTAGAGAAACAATTCTGGTAATATGACAAAATGAGGTTCTTTAACACCACCAAAAGATCATACTGGCTCACCAGCGATTGATTCAAACCAAGATGAAATCTCTGAATTGCCAGAATAATAACTATAATAATTCAGAAAGTGAATTATTCAGCTAATCAAGGAGGCACCAGAAAAAGGTGAAGTCCAACTTAAAGAAATAAAAAACATGATACAGCATATGAAAGGAAAATTCTTCAGTGAAATAAATGGCATAAATAAAAAACAATCACAACATCTGGAAATCAAGGACACAGAGAAATGAAGTCTCAGCAATAGAATCAAACAAGCAGAAAAAAGAACTTCAGAACTCAAAGACAAGGTTTTCAAATTAACCCAATTCGTCAAAGACAAAGAAAAATGAATTTTTAAAAATGAACAAAGCCTCCAAGAAATTTAGTACTATGTTAAGCATCCAAACCTAAGAATAATTGGTGTTCCCAAGAAAGAAGAGAAATCTAAAAGTGTAGAAAACATATTTGAGGGAATAATTGAGGAAAACCTACCTGGCCTTGCTAGAAGTCTAGACATCCAAATACAAGAAGCTCAAAGAAAACCTGGGAAATTCATCACAAAAAGATCATTACCTAGGCACATTGTCATCAGGTTATCTAAAGTCAAAACGAAGGAAAGAATCTTAAGAACTGTGAGGCAAAAGTATCAGGTAACCTATAAAGGAAAACAGATTAACAGCAGATTTCTCAGCAGAAACCCTATAAGCTAGAAGGGATTGGGGTCCTATTTTTAACCTCCTTAAATAAAACAATTATCAGCCAAGAATTTTGTATCCAGTGAAATAAGCTTCTTAAATGAAGGAAAGATGCAGTCTCCTCCAGACAAACAAATGCTGACAGAATTAGCCACTACCAAGCCAGCACTACAAGAGCTGCTAAAAGCTCTAAATCCTAAAACAAATCCTCAAAATACACCGAAATAGAACCTCCTTAAGTCATGAATCTTACAGGACCTATATAACAACACAATTAAAAAAAAGTCAAAGTATTCAGGCAACAAATAGCACAATGAATAGAATAGTACCTCACATCTCTATACTAACATTGCATATAAAGGGCCTGAATCCTCCACTTAAAAGTTATAGAATGGCAGAATGGATAAGAATTCACCAACCAAGTTTCTGCTGTCTTCAGGATACTCACCTAACATAAGGACTCATATAAACTTAAGATAAAGGGGTGGAAAAAGACATTTTATGCAAGTGGACACCAAAGACAAGCAGAAGTAGCTATTCTTATATGAGAGAAAACAAACTTTAAAGCTACAGCAGTTAAAAAAGACAAAGAGGGACATTATATAATGATAAAAGGACTAGTGTAACAGGCAAATATCACAATTCTAAATATATATGCACCTAACATTGGAGCTCCTAAATTTATAGAAGTATTACTACTTGACCTAAGAAATGAGATAGACGACAGCATAATAATAGTGGGGGACTTCAGCACTCCACTGGCAGCACTGGACAGGTCAACAAGACAGAAAGTCAAGAAACAAACAATGGACTTAAACTATACCCTAACACAAATGGACTTAACAGATATCTACAGAACATTCTACCCAACAACTGCAGAATATGCAATCTATTCATCAGCACATGGAACTTTCTCCAAGATAGACCATATGATAGGCCACAAAACAAGTCTTAATACATTTAAGAAAATCAAAATTATATCAAGTACTCCCTCAGACCATAGTGGAATAAAATTAGAAATCAACTCCAAAAGGAACCCTCAAAACTATGCATATATGTGGAAATTAACTTGCCTGCTTCTGAATGATCATTGGGTCAACAATGAAATCAAGATGGAAATTTAAAAATTCTTTGAACCGTACAATAATGACACAACCTATCAAAACCTCTGGGATACAGCAAAAGCAGTGCTAAGAAGAAAATTCATAACATTAAATGCCTACATCAAAAAGTCTGAAAAAGCACAAATAGACAATTTAAGGTCACACCTCATAGAACTGGAGAAACAAGAACGATCTAAACCGAAACCCATTAAAAGAAAAGAAACAACAAAGATCAGAGCAGAACTAATGAAATTGAAACAAAAAAATACAAAAGATAAATAAAACAAAATCTGCTTATTTGAAAAGATAAATATTAATAAAGTTGATAGAACATTAGTGAGATTAACCAAGAAAACAAGAGAGAAGGTCCAAATAAGCTCACTTAGAAATGAAACAGGAGATATTACAATTGATACCACAGAAATACATAAGATTATTTAAGACCACTATGAACACCTTTATGCACATAAACTAGAAAACCTAGAAGAGATGGATAAATTCCCAAAAATATACCACCTTCCTAGATTAAACCAGGAAGATATAGAATCTCTGAACAGACCAGTAACAAGCAGCAAGATTGAAATGGTGATAAAAAAAAAAAAAATTGCCAACAACAAAAAAAAAGTTCAGGACCAGACAGATTCACAGCTGAATTCTATCAGACTTTCAAAGAAGAACTGGTACCAATCCTATTGACACTATTCCAAAAGACAGAGAAAGAGGGAATCCTCCCTAAATCATTCTATGAAGCCAATATCACCCTAATACCCAAACCAGGGAAGGACATAACAAAAAAAGAAAACTACAGACCAATATCCCTGATGAACATAGATGCAAAAATCTTCAACAAAATACTAGTGAACTGAATCCAACAGCATATCAAAAAGATAGTCCACTGTGATTAACTGGGTTTTGGATGCAGGGATGGTTTAACATATGTCAGTCAATAAATGTGATATACCACGTAAACAGAATTAAAATAAAAAATCACATGATCACCTCCAGAGACAAAGAAAAAGCATTTGACAAAATCTAGCATCCCTTTATGATTAATACCCTCAGCAAAATCGGCATAGAAGAGACATACCTTAACGTAATATAAGCCATCTATGACACACCGACAGCCAACATTATACTGAACACGGATAAGTTGAAAGCATCCCTCATGAGAACTGGAACAAGACAAAGATGCCCACTTTCACCGCTTCTATTCAGCATAGTACTGGAAGTCCTAGCCAGAGCAGTTAGACAAGAGAAAGAAATAAATGGCATCTGAATCAGTAAAGAGGAAGTCAGACTGTTGCTATTTGCAAATGATATAATGGTATACCTAGAAAACCCAAAAAGACTCATTCAAAAAACTCTTAGAACTGATAAATGAATTCAGCAAAGTTTCAGGATACAAAATTAACATACACAAATCAGTAGCTCTGCTATACACCAACAGCAGCCAAGCTGAGAATCAAATCAAGAACTCAACCCTGGCCAAGCATGGTGGCTCACGCCTGTAATCCCAGCACTTTGGGAGGCCGAGGCAGGCGGATCATGAGGTCAGGAAATCGAGACCATCCTGGTCAACATGGTGAAACCTCATCTCTACTAAAAATACAAAAATTAGCTGGGCGTGGTGGTGCACATCTGTAGTCCCAGCTACTTGAGAAGCTGAGGCAGGAGAATCACTTGAACTTGGGAGGCAGAGGTTGTAGTGAACCAAGATCGTGCCACTGCACTCAATATGTGAAAATAACCATACTGTCAAAAGCCCTCTGCAAATTGCAATTCCCATTAAAATACCACCAACATTCTTCACAGAACTAGAAAAAACAATCCTGAAATTCACGTGGAACCAAAAAAGAGCCTGTGTAGTCAAAGTAATACTAAGCAAAAAGGACAAATCTGGAGGCATCACATTACCCAACTTCAAACTATATTATACGGGCATAGTCACCAAGACAGCATGGTACTGGTATAAAATAGACACATAGACCAATGGAACAGAATAGAGAACCCAGAAATAAAGCCAAATACTTAACAGCCAACTGATCTTTGACAAAGCAAACAAAAACATAAATGGGGAAAGGACACCCTATTCAACAAATGGTGCTGGGATAATTGGCTAGCCACATGTAGGAGAATGAAACTGGATCGTAATCTCTAACCTTATGTAAAAATCAACTGAAGATAGATCAAAGACTTAAATCAAAGATCTGAAACCATAAAGATTCTAGAAGATAACATCGGAAAAACCCTTCTAGACACTGGCTTAGGCAAAGACTTCATGACCAAGAACCCAAAAGAAAATGCAACAAAGGCCGGGCGCGGTGGCTCAAGCCTGTAATCCCAGCACTTTGGGAGGCCGAGACGGGCGGATCACGAGGTCAGGAGATCGAGACCATCCTGGCTAACACAGTGAAACCCCGTCTCTACTAAAAAATACAAAAAAACTAGCCGGGCGAGGTGGCGGGCGCCTGTAGTCCCAGCTACTTGGGAGGCTGAGGCAGGAGAATGGCGTAAACCCGGGAGGCGGAGCTTGCAGTGAGCTGAGATCCGGCCACTGCACTCCAGCCTGGGTGACAGAGCGAGACTCCGTCTCAAAAAAAAATAATAATAATAAGAAGAAAGTGCAACAAAAACAAAGACAAATAGATTCAGTTAAACTAAAAAGCTTCTTCACAGCAAAATAAATAATCAACAGAGTTAACAAACAACCCACAAAGTGGGAGAAAATCTTTACAAAATCTATACATCCAACAAAGGACTAATATCCAGAATCTAAAAACAACTCAAACAAATAATCAAGAAAAAACAATTTCATCAAAAAGTGGACTAAGGACATGAATAGACAACTCTGAAAAGAAGATATACAAATGGCCAACAAGCATATGGAAAAAATGCTCAACATCACTAATTATCAGGGAAATGCAAATCAAAACCACAATGTGATACCACCTCACTCCTACAAGAATGGCCATAATCAAAAAATAATAGATGTTGGCATGGATGCGGTGAAAAGGGAACACTTTTACATTGTTGGTCGGAATGTAAAACAGTACAACCACTGGGGAAAACAATGTGGAGATTCCTTAAGGAACTAAAAGTAGATCTACCATTTGATCCAGCAATCCCACTACTAGGTATCTACCCAAGGAAAAGAAGTCATTATATGAAAAAGATACTTGAACATTTGTTTTTATGGCAGCACAGTTTGCAATTGCAAAAATATGGAACCAGCTAAAATGCCCAACAGTCAATGAGTATACAAGGAAATATGGTATATGTATATGCCATGGAGTACTACTCAGCCATAAAAAGGAATGAAATGATGGCATTCACAGCAACCTCGATGAAATTGGAGACTATTATTCTAAGTAAAGTAACTCAGGAATGGAAAACCAAACATTGAATGTTCTCACTCATATGTGGGAGCTAAGCTATGAGGACACAAAGGCATAAGAATGATACATGGGACTTTGGGGACTTGTGGGAAAAGGTTGGGGGTGGCGAGGGATAAAAGAGTTCACATTAGGTACAGTGTACACTGCTTGGGTGATGGGTGCACCAAAATTTCAGAAATTGCCACCAAAGAACTTACTCATGTAACCAAACACCTCTGTTCCCCAAAACCCTATTGAAATAAAAAATAAGAAAAACAAAAATAAATAAATAAATGTTCGTGTTATTCAAATACCCGTAGGATAAGTAATCTCTTTGAGATTGGAACTCCATTTTCTTCACCTTTCTATGCCTGGAAATACCTCACAAAATGACTATAGAGTGGTTACCCAAAAGGTATTTGTTGAATCGTTATCTCTTACAGAATTTTAGATACCATCTCTACTTCTTTTCTTACTGTACATTTTCCCTGGGTGAGCTCTCATTTATTCCTGTGGATGCACACATACCCTGACCAGTCACAGATCTCTACCTCCAGCTCAGGCTCTTCTCCTGAGCTCCAGCCCCACATGTCCAAGTGTCTGCTGGGAATCTCCTACTAGATGTTGTGGGCTAACTCCAATTCAGAGTGCCGAAGTCTGAACTATTAGTATTTCCAAAATTACCATTTCCTACACTTCCCCTACCTTAGCTAATAGGAAAATCGTTATCTACGCAGTTGCCTAAATCAGTTTTGAGTCATAGAAACTTTCCCTTGTCCTTTCCTCCCATTTTTAATCAAACATGTTTACATTCTTCTTTTTCCTTCTGGTTTGGGACCTCCTCCAAGACAGTTTCTGTCTCATTACTTATTAACCTTGCCTAGGCCAAGGCTTGATTTAGGATACATATGTTTTTAATAAATGTCTAATGAATGGGAATTTTTTGTAGCTTTTAGATTTTCTATTGAGAGACACACATAATCACATACTCATAAACACATGTGTGTGCCTGGAAGCACATACATGTAGTATTCACCCAAGTCATCCAAGTTCACTGAGTCCTGTCCAGACCTTTAACTCTCTCAGTTTATTTGTGAGATTGTTATATGGCACAAGCCTACAGGCATATGTTAAGGGGATATGGATTGAGAATTCTGCCATGATAGCTCATAGCTCCTTCTGGCTAGTTAGGCCTCATATCCTATTCTGCCAAACCCTTCTCAGACATTTCTCAACTCTTTTCTTACTCCCTTGTTAACAAATTTTTTAGCCGGGCGCAGTGGCTCAAGCCTGTAATCCCAGCACTTTGGGAGGCCGAGACGGGCGGATCACGAGGTCAGGAGATCGAGACCATCCTGGCTAACATGGTGAAACCCCGTCTCTACTAAAAATACAAAAAACTAGCCGGGCGAGGTGGCGGGCGCCTGTAGTCCCAGCTACTCAGGAGGCTGAGGCAGGAGAATGGCGCAAACCCGGGAGGCGGAGCTTGCAGTGAGCTGAGATCTGGCCACTGCACTCCAGCCCGGGCTACAGAGCAAGACTCCGTCTCAAAAAACAAAAACAAAAACAAAAACAAATTTTTAAAAATATTTTTTAAAAGGAAAGAAAAGAAAATCCTGCCTTATGAAATTATCTTGGCCTTGATGAGAATCTTGGCCTTGATGAGTTTAGATTCGTAGTTGACTGTTTTCCGTTCTGTCACTAAGATGTATTTGGATAACAACAAATAACCGCTGAGTCCTGCTATTGTTTCTTTATGGTTTATGTCTCATGCTCTGCTGCTTAGCCAACAGGGAGGGAGGCTTAACTGACAAACCCAGTTTTTGTAGCTGTGCTGGTATCATCCACAATTCAAAGCCACAGCGAAAAATTACAAATCAGCCGCAGCCACATTTTTTTTTGTTCTTCTTCTTACTGAGAAACACACATGCACAAAGAAGTTCCATGTTTACTGAGTGGGACCAAACAATCTTGGTGTAGAATTAAGAAAAAATGGTGAAACTATGGAGGGTGAAATTATGTAAACTATAAAAAGCAAACGACCTTGTTTTCTCCATCTTTTATACCACCTCCTTTGATGCAGCCTCCATCCTTCACGAAGCCTGTTTTATTTGTTACTTGTTTTCTCATCCTGAGATTGCACTGAAATTGCATGACTCTGTTACAATTCTTGGATAACTTTTCAAGAACCACTTTGGAAAAATTATTGTACAATAGTATCTCTCTGGAATCCAGTTTTATTCTCTCCCAATCACTTACTTTGCCAATGAATGGCCCATTAACTGTGTAACTGATGTAGCTCTGCCTTTTTTCATTCATGCATTACTTCTGCTTGGCATATCTTCTTTCACCTTGAGCAACAATAAAAATTTTACTTATTTCTTAATAAATATCACCTTCTGTGAAAAGCCTTTCAAGTTCATATTATTATGATCTATTCATATTTATTCAGTTCTCTAGTATGCAGTATATGCATAAGTAGGCATCTGATATAAGTTGATATTAACATATGGCTTAAGAAATTGCTAATTTTATAATACAGTAGTTTTATTTTTTATGCAAACAACAAAAGACATCTTAAAAAGCTATTTTCTTTTTTTTTTTTTTTTTGAGAAGGAGAGTCTCGCTGTGTCGCCCAGGCTGGAGTGCAGTGGCGCAGTCTCGGCTAACTATAGCCTCCACCTCCTGGGTTCAAGCAATTCTCTGCCTCAGCCTCCCGAGTAGCTGGGATTATAGGCATCTGCCACCATGCCCAGCTAATTTTTGTATTTTTATTAGAGACGGAGTTACACCATCTTGGCCAGGCTGGTCTTGAACTCCTGACCTTGTGATCCACCCACCTCCACCTCCCAAAGTGCCGGGATTACAGGTGTGAGCCACCACGCCCAGCCCAAAAAGCTATTTTCTTTTTAAGCCTCAACAACACGTATTAAAAAATACAAGAGAAAGAATGTTAAGAAAAAAATTTAGACATACTATTGTGCAATTTAGAGAAACTTGTTTTCTGAAATATTATAAATTTAGAAAAATTTTGCAAAAAAACAGAAAACACTGTAGGGACAACATATGATGAGTAAATTGTACTTCAGCAACTCATTGCTTCTTAGATACCACTGAATTATTTGAACTAATGGAGGAACATTGTTTTACAAACCTATTTATATATGATACACATTTTAGGATTCCTGTTCAGCTTATTTACTTTCTTACTTGTGTCTTATCTGGATTCTTATTAAAGTTAGTTCTCCCTTACTTGCTTGGAGGAGAAATCATTAGAAACATGCTGAGAACTAGGAGATAGCCACTTCAGGTTTAAATTTGCTATGAAGAAGCTACCAATAACCTACTTTCAGTCTAAATTAAGGTGGCCTGTAGTTTTACAACCCAAAGCATGATCATGGGATGCTAATTTAGGGAACTATTCTGCAGAAACCATGACACAATCAGCTTGCTGGTCAACATTTAGAACCATACTTGGAAATTGTGCTCAGGTTTGCAATTTGTAATTCACGGGTAGGAGTTGAATCTAGAGGTGGCTGAGACTCTCAGCCACAAAGGTGATAAAAGAATTGGGAAAGAACTATGAAGGAATTTAAAGAAACTGGGATTAGCTTGGAAAGAGAGGAAGATACAGAGCAATTTAATAGCAATCTTTATGTACATAGAGAAGCTTAGCAGAACATAGTGATCAGTGTTTTCCGCCTCACCTGAGGACAACACAAGAGGCTTAAACTGCAATATGAGGAATTTGGGATAGGCAGAAGGAAGTATCTACTAACAAGCAAAATTGGAGTAGACTACTGAGAAATATGGTAGAATTTCCATCTCTGAGGATTGAAAATGTATATATTCTATTCCCTTTGAGTGTTTTAAGATGAATCTTGCTGAAAGACGTTGGTCTGAACTTAATGGCTTCCTGGAAATCCATTCATTGTGTAACATTACTATTTTTAGAAGCTTCTTCATAGATGGCAGAGAGGAACAAGTACACCAATCAAGTAATGGGTAGTGTGATGTGGAGAAAAGGGCTCCGGGCTGAGAGGCAAGGGAACTTGATTGCTGTCTCTGGTGTACTGCAATTAGTTGAGTGTTCTTATACTTGTCACTTAACTCCTCTGTGCTTCAGTTTTCTAATCTATAAAATGAGGGAGCCAACCTAAATGGCTCAAAAAGGAGCCATTTCTTACTTTAAAAGTAAGAAAGCATAATATTCAGTAAATATAAGCTAAAAGCCTCTCCCGGGCCAGCCACTGAGCAAGACTTCTTCACATATTATCTTATAGAGCATCTCATCTGATATGGTTTGATTGTGTCCCCACCCAAATCTCATCTTAAATTGTAGCTCCTATAATTCCCACGTATTGTGGGAGGGACCTGGTGGGAGGTAATTGAATCACAGGGGTGAGTCCCGTGCTGTTTTCGTGATAGTAAATAAGCCTCACAAGATCTGATGGTTTTATAAAGGGGAGTTGCCCTACATAAGCTCTCTTGCCTGGCGCCGTGTAACACGTAACTTTGCTCCTCCTTGCCTTCTGCCATGATGGTGTGGCTTCCCCAGCCATGTGGAACTGCAGGTCCATTAAACCTCTTTTTCTTTATAAATTACCTAGTCTTGGGTATGTCTTTATTAGCGCATGAGAACAGATGAATACATCCTCCAACCCATGTTACAGGTGAGCAAACTGAGGGCCAGAGAGACTAAGTGACTGGCCAGTTTAACATAGCTAGTTTCAGTCCTGGATAGAACCCAAATCTCCTGACTCCCAGGCCAGGACTCATTTATTTTACTGAGCTAGGTCTTTGATAATCATCCTTTGATACAGTCTTTGAGAATCCATTCTAGTTTTTCTTTACTTCGTTTCTTTTTTTCTTCCAGAAATTTTTATTGTGCCCTACTAAATGATAGGCACTATGTTAGGTGCAGAATGGAACTCTGATGGACTCTTCCAGGATTTTAAATTCAAAACTCAAGTGTTTCAGTTAGTGAAGGAGGCTTCTGAATCTTTCCAGGCATGTAGATGTCTTTAAGGATGCAATCAGGCCTCCTCGTCACAAGTGTGTGGCCAGAGGTGGAAAAACAAGAGATTGAGATAAGTACCCTCCAAGGTTTGGGGTCACTTCTGGCTTTGCCTAAGAAAGCAGAAGGGCACTCTTGCCTTTCTTCAAATAGTCTCTTCCCTTTCTCTCCCTCCAGGTCCCAGATAAGGATGCTCAGCATGACTTAGACGAAACTTTTCCAGCTCCCAGAACTGCACCCTTGTCCTCTCCTTGGGGTCCAAGGCCAGTCATTCAGTTTGAACACCGTCTGGGTTTAAATCCTACTCTCCCACATACCAACTGTTGGCCTTAGATTAGTTACTTATGCATTCTGTAAAATGGCAGTAATACTGATATCCACCTCAGAGGGTTGTCATAGGAATGAAATGAAACAATTCCAGCAGAGCTGTAATTCTTACTAAAAAAGTAATGTGTTAGCACTCAGTAAGTTTTAGCAATTTATATTAATATTTCCAATGTAGCAACAATACTGTCCTCCTCATCAATGGTCCCTTCAGCCCAGTTTTGAGACCAAACCCCTCCCCGGTCCTTTTAAATTGTGCTTTCTTCTTGAGGGTCCATCAACTGGGGTATATTTCTGTTTGGAGACAGTATACAGACACCTACATATTAAGGTTCTATAGTCTGACCATCCTAAGCTCAAATCCCTGCTCTAATATATAATTGGAGGAAATCTTCCTGTAAGTATGATGGGCATACCTATGTAAAGGCTTTGAAATACATGTGCTGGCCATTCGTGTATTTAATTTGGTTCCTTTGGAACTGTTTGACAGAGCATATTATTATGCCATTAATTATTATTAGTGATAATAATGATAGTCATTATGTATTAAGGGCCTACTCTGTGCCAGCACTGTGCTAAATGTTTTGCATACATTATATCTAACTTTTACAATAGCCCTCTAAAGTAAGTCATTTCATCCCCTTTTTATACCTGAAAAAATTGAGACTAAGGAAGGTAAATAAATTGTCCAAGATTACAAACTAGTAAGAGCCAGAGCCAGAATTTAGATTAAAAATCAGGTTTCTGTAGCTCCAAAGCCCAAAGCCCATGATCACTATAACTCCTTCCTTACCATCTGAGATGGTAAGGACAAGACATCTTACCTCTAGGTTGGGAAAGATCATAATGGTTTCCTGGCCTTACTAGTATGATTAGCTTAGTGAAAATATGATTCACTTAGTGAAAATATTTATCAGCTTAATGAAATTTTATTAGCTTAATGAAACTTTCGTTAGCTTAATGAAAATATTTTCTCTTGCTGGCAAAATAATTCAAGTTCTGCTTCATGTTGAATCATTATTCTTACTAGATTTATACAAGTTATTTCACTGTCTTGCCTTTAACACAGTGTGAAAATTTGCTGAAAAACTGAGAGATGTCATTTTTAGAAACCAACATCTTTGATTTTTTTTTTTTTTTAAAGAACTTAGTTCTATTCATCATTTTGTGCCCATACCTAAAACAGCTCTTGGTGTGTAAGACATGCTTTATAAATTTGTGTTGAATGACATGAATGAATGAGAGTTCAGTCTGGTTAAAAACAGTTTTATTTTAAAGCACTTGATACAGTGAAATGAGCTGTGGACACAAGTCAAATAATCTGTACTCTAGATTTAGCCTGGCACTGACCAGCTGTGTGACTTACGTCAAGTCACTACGTCTTGATGCGCTCTCACATGCAATTTATCCTTTGCAAAATGATGGGATTTAATCTAAATGATTGCTAAGGTTCCTTCCAGGTCTCAACTTTTGCATCTTCCTATAGACTGTGAACATGGGAATACAGTCTGATTTTCTCAGTGACTCATCTGGGACCCTAGAAGCTGGCAGATTTGGAAAGAAAACCTAATATTCTCTAAACCTGAATTTCGTAACTTACAGATTGTAAAATCTACTTTTTACCATGTCTAAAAAGGCAGTAGTCATGAAACAGCTGATATTATCTTTTGCTGATGGGCAAAGTTAACAGGCACGTTTGAGACCAGCTTCATATCTTTGAAAATCTGTTAAGTTGAAAGTTTATTTGTAAACAAGCTTCTCTAGACAACTGAGAAGTGATTGTTCTATCTTGCATTGTATGTATTTTAATATTTTGTATTGACCTGTAGTCATCTCGCTGGTCAAGCTAACATGTTTTTGATAGCCAAGAGCTGGAAATCCTGGTCACTATTGGCCTAATTGTATCCTTGGACCACCCTCAGAACTCTTGGCAATTAGATTTTCTTATAGAACTCTTTCCTAGAGGGCTCTTTGTGGATAAGATGAGCAGCACATTGCATTTTAGAATAGTATGTGCTAAGAACCAGTGCACGTAAAAGTGTGACATTATAGAAGATGCCTCTGGCTTACTCATCTTCATAATGAATCTTCAAATTCATTATGAATTTGCCATTGTCAATATCTTATATGTTGTAGAAAAAGAAAGAAATGACTCTTTGGAGTAGACATCTGCAATAAAATCTGGATTGATCTACTCACAGTCAGTTTCAGAGTAGTCAGTCTCCAGGGTGCTGGGAGTAACTAGACCCTGGTCTCCAGGCCTAGGTTCAGCTACATTCCCTACAAGGCCTTTGGCATGTACTGAACAGTGCTACCTGTTCAGTTGGTCAGTCACCCTGTTTCCAAACAAAGGGCATGGCCCTGAAAACTATAAACAACAGGACAAGATCCTGGCTCTAGTTTGGGATTTGTCATGTCTTTTTAGTTAGGCAAGCCTCCAATTGAGGGGACAGGATCAGAGCTGTGTCATACATCTCTTATATCTCTGTGCCCTCTCTAGCCCTCAAGACCGCCTCATCCCTTTGATTAGTTCCTGATGCCATCACGGGCTAGGCCACCTTCCTCATTTCTCCTAAAATTTTCACTTTAACTAGGTTGAAGTAACTCATATCATTTCTAGCATGTCACTGAATTCTACCCCTGCCCTTCAGAATCAGTTACACTTTTTCAAGTAGGTATCCAGCACTGAGAAGGCAAAGAGGAGACCAGGCCTGTAGCCAGTTGAGAGGTTACAAAAAGTATCAAATTGTAGGACAGTCTTATACAGGTGACTTTCTCATTCAGTGTAATGTAGATTGTGTAAGTTGAGGCTTTTTGATTGCAAGCAATATAAATTACCTTGGCTAACTGAAAGGAAAAAGGAGTAATTTTTGAAGGTGTAGAGAGTGTGTCATAGAATTGAAGGAAAAGTAGAACAAACAGATTTCCAGAATAGGACAGCTGTGGGAGTACAGGAAACAGAAACTAATAGTCACATCAAGGCACCACCATTGGAATGAGTTCACTCCAGACATTTTCTGTTAAACACCTTTATTGTTTGACTAATCATTCAGATTCCCAGCAGAGAATCTGACTGGCTTGGATTATAAGCCTATCTCTTAGCCAGCGAAGGCCCTGCACCTTAGATGACAGTCCTACCGGCACTGCCCATAATAAAGGTCAGAGATGGTTACCCAAAGCCAAGCACTTTTGGTGTTCCTACCAAAAAAAGAGATATTCAAAGGCAACAGATGTCTACTACAAAATCTGTTCTATGGGATTTACAGTGAGGGAATAGATCCAGCCTTACAGCGAAAGAAACGGACTGCTATGCAGAGATTTCTGTTTCTTAGCAGTGGCCAAAAGGACCCTTATCCAGCTTAGGAGTTCTTGGCTGTGATTTTAGTCCTTTTGTTTCCCAAGTACTTTTAAAATGTAAATCAGTAACTAGCAAGAGGCATCTTTGGTCATTGTAGTTGCTTGGAGTAGAATAAATCTTAAAAATTCTTTGATGTGGGAAAAATTACTATCATCATTATCACACATGGAAGATCAACATTAGGGCCAGTCATTGGAGGTAAACTGTCAGAAGAACATCCCAGTTACTTTCTCACTTTTGAGTTGTGTAGATTGACAGGATTTGACCTCAAACAAATAGCAAGAGGGATATTTCTATTTCTATCCACTGAGGGATTTGTAGCAAGACGCCATATTGTGGATAGTATATTATAATAACAAAGAGGATTTTAAAAGGAGGATGACACATTGATTTGGAATGTTTTCTCATCTGTATTTACTTATTCTTAAATATTTTCCTTCATGCTTTCTTTCTCAAGTGGATGACCAGCTGGTTGCCACCTTTTTCTTCTCTCTTTGCCTCTGTTCCTAATTTCTTTCTTATCCTTAACCACTCCACTTTCCTTCCTCCAATCTTATTTTCTCTCTAAATCTTTCCTCTAACCTTATTGAATTTCTCCCCTTCTTTTTGTTATCTGGTCATTTGATCTATAATTTCTATTCCTTTTCCTGAAATTCCCTCATTTTTCCTTTTCCCCTAAACCATCATTCTAGTCCTCCCCACACCCAAGCTTCTTATCTCTTTGCTGTTAATCTCCAATGTGTTTACTGACTTGTGTGCCAAAAGGCAAAATCCCCAGCCCCCTCCCAACCATGCCAGTGCATTGAAAAGCAGCAGCTGTCATTGCTCAACAAGTTCCTTGTGATCTACGAATCAATGGATAAGAATTCTCACAGTGAAAGTTTACATGTATATATTTGTATGTATATATGAGACATATGACCATGTTTACTGAATGGAGAAGGACTTGGATCTTTTCTAGTAGAGAAGAGAAGCAGAAAACTTTGCCTAACCCTGTTTCTTTACTAAGTTAATGAAAATGTTATCCAGGGAAAATAAATGATGTTAATGAGAGAAACAGGGACAGGAGACCAATAAACAATCAGGCATGAGAATATCTTGCTGAACTTATAGTTGATAGTAGACACAGGAATGTATTATAAATGCAGTGATGGAACAGAAAGCAGACCCAGAAAAGAAAGAGATGGTAATAAATGGCAGTAAAATCCAAGTGATTCCTATGCTCAAGTAAAAGAAGAAAGAGGGCAGTGTACACAAAGTAAAAGGGCAAGAAAATGGAAGTAGAGGCATAACTGGTAGAGATAAATAGTTGGGAAATATGAGAAGGCTTCCTGGCATCAGTAAAATATTACATTTTAAACAGCAAACAAAAAACAACAGTGTCTGTAGTACTTTTGGAATATAAAAGTTAGATAATACTAGAGTAGTATCTTTAAAATAAGCAACTTCAGATATCAGGTCCCCAGTAAAGGGAATTGGAAGAATTTGAATAGATGAAATAAGGAGCAGTGGCAGGTGATACAAACCTTAAGCAGAAAAAGTGATTTTAAATGGTACTGGCAGGTTAACAACTGGCAAAAAGAAAAAAAAAAAAAAAGAAAGAAAAGAAAAGCAAGATGGTGCTATATCCCCTGGGTGCTGGGAAACCAACCTGGCCTAAAAAAGGAACAGACCCACCTAACTCTTTGCCAAGCACTGTGCTGGGTGCATTGCATACACTTTTAATTTAAGCCTCGCTGTACATAAAAGTGAAGCCAAGGTCTGAGAATGATACCCATTGGGAGGAAAAAACAGGAAAATTTTCTGAGCCAGTTCCAAAGTCATAAGGCTCAGGGGGAATAACTTTGACTTTGTCAAGTCAGAGTGAACAGCCAGAGGCAGCAGACATAGGATATTGTCAGAAGTAAATCACCAGCTCGGTCTGGTCTGTCTTATTGCAAGGTCAGAGGACCATAGCAAGCCAGCCAAATGTTTTCAACCATGGAAATCCCCTAACTTTCCAACTGCTGTAGTCCCACAGCTCTGAGCTTTTACTCACAGGATGGCTCCCTTCCAGCTTTCAAATCTCTCCAAGTTGATTAATCATTTTCTTGTTCTGACTCATTCAGGCCTCTAGAAAAATAGCTGTAGGTACTGGAAGGGCTATGTAGATCAAGGAGGTCAGATAAATTGGCTTGATGTTGGTCTATAGAGAAATCTAGAAGATACTGCCAAAAGCTTTTAAGCACACCGTCTTCAGATGCTGGGATGTGGGCTATATCCACAGGCCATTGGCTCATTCATGTGTTTGAAGCAGAATATTTTTGTTGTGTGCATTAGGAGACTTGGGTATGTTCATTTCTTAATGTAATGTTAGATATTGTAGGCTGGTTGTTTAGGCATTAGAATTTCATTGTGACCACTTATTTTTATATCTATTTAGATGGAGTATGGGCCAGAATATAACCCCCTAACAAGAACAACAGTAAACACACAGATAGTGCTTATTATTAGTTAAGCATGGTACTAATATTTTTCCTAAGAGGCCACATTCGCAGGACTGAAATGTCAGTTCTGGTCATCTGAGCCAAGGGCATATGTGCTCATTACATTATTTTGTCTGGCTAATATACCTTATCATGAAGCTTATTTTAGAGGAAATGTTCATTTTTAGATTTCTGTTTATACATTTAGGTTATACTAGAAGGTCCATTCTCTTGCTTTGATAATAATTTAGTCTTCTGGTTTATTCATTCAGTTCATGAACATTCATTAAGTACCTGAGTATGCTGGCCATTGGAGATACAGTTGTAACTAAGGCATCACCCCAGACCTGAAGTTATATATTGTATTTTGTGCTTAGTGATTGGTGTAAGGAAAATACTTGAGAAAACACAGAAGCAGCAGCAAATATTTCTGCAAAGGAGAAGAGAAAATATTTGAGTTGAAACTTCAAGAATATGTCAACATTTTCCAGTCTGACAAGGGTGGGAGGAGCCCCGTCAATACAGGGAGCAGCATGTGGAAATGCAAAGAGGTGCGAAAGAACGTAGTATATTCAGGCTGAAAAAATACATGTTTTATGAGTTGTAGTAGAAAATGAGCCTAAATAGGTTAAGTTGAGGGTAAGAGTGTGATGGGCCTTATAGCATACTAAGGCATTATCTTGTAAGTAATAGAAGGGCTTATGGAGGTTTTAAAGAAAGAGAGTAACTGCATTTGATTTCTTTTTTCAGGAAGAGAATTCAGATGATAGTGTAGGGTGGAAAAAAGGGGTAACAAAGAATCAGTGGGAAAGCTGCTGTATAGTCTGGAGTGGTAGCAGTAAGAGGAGAGGTGAAGGGACAGATTTGAGATGCATATCAGAAGTCAAATGAGCAGACTACAGTGACTGGTTGGATACAGGGGTGGGTGGGTGTTTGAGTGGGACCTCCAATTAGGAACTCGGATGTCTGGATGGGTCATGATGCCTTCAACAAGAAATTCAGAGGAAAAGCAGCCTTGGGGAATGATGAGGTCATTTTGTAACATGTTGAGTTTAAATTAAGGCACTAATGAGAAGAGACATTCAGGTGGAGAAGTCCAATGAACGACAATAGTATGGGTCAAGAAAGAAAGCTGAGAAGTACCTGAATTACAGTTATGCATCACTTAATGATGGGGATGTGTTCTGAGAAATGAGTTATTAGGTGATTTCAACATTATGCAAACATCATCGAGTGCACTTACACAAACCTAGATGGTATAGCCTGCTATACATCTTGGCTGGATGGTACAGCCTCTTGTTCCTGGGCAGCAAACCTGTAAAGCATGTTATTGTACTGAATACTATAGGCAATTGGAACACAGTGGCAAGTGTTTGTGTATCTAAACATAGAAATTAAACAGTAAAAATATGGTATAAGAGATCAAAAATGGTATACCTGTAAGGATACTTACCATGAATGGAGCTTGCAGGACTGAAGGTTGTTCTGGGTGAGTCAGTGAGTGCACAGTAAGTAAATGTAAAGGCCTAGGATATTACTGTATACTACTGTTGATTTTGTAAACACTACACTTAGGCTACACTAAATTTATTTTGCACATTTTCAACAATAAATTAAACGTAATTGCTGTAACTGTTTGATTTTATAAACTTTTAATTATTTTTAACTTTTTGACTCTTTCGTAGTAAAACTTAAATCAAGCACAAGAGAAAATGATATACAATCAAGAGGTAAACAGGAGATGTATGAGGCTGCTGCTAGTATTATACAGAATACTGTTTTACAGTAAAGTATTTTTAATATGTAGAAAGAGTAACTGTAAAATAGTGATAAAAGTATAGCCGAGTAAAAACAAAGCAGTAACAGAGTCATTTATTATCATTATGAAGTATTATGTGCTGTACATTATTGTATGTGCTGTGCTTTTATATGACTAACATTACTGTAGGTTTGTTTACACCAGTATTACCACAACCACGTGAGTAATATCTTGCACTATATCATTAGGACAGCTACAGTGTCAGTATAGAAATTTTTCAGCTCCATTATATTGTTGACCACATAGCACATAACTGTACTTGAAGCCAAGACAACCAGTTAGATCAAGCAGAAGAGGAGGGGGCCAAGGACAGTAGAGAGTGTATTCTGTTTTGCTTTTTTTCTTCTAAGAGGTGAGGTCTTACCTGCATGTATGTGTGTTCATTGTAGCACTGTTCACAATAGCAAAGACAAAGAATCAACCTGAATTGCTCATCAATGGTAGACTGGATAAAGAAAATGTGGTATATATACACTGCAGAATACTATACAGCAATAAAAAAAGAATGAGATCATGTCCTTTGCAGCAACATGGATGGAACTGGAGGCCATTATCCTAAGTGAACTAACACATGGACAGAAAACCAAACCATGTGTCCTTACTTATAAGTGAGAGCTAAACATTGAGCTAAACATATAGACAAAAAGGAGGGAGTAACAGACACCAGGACCTACTTGAAGGTAGAGGGAGGGAGAAGGGTGATGACAGAAAAACTTCCTATCAGATACTATGCTTATTACCTGAGCAGCAAAATAATCTGTGCGCCAAACTCCCATGACAGGCAATTTACCTATGTAACAAACTGGTGTATGTACCCCTGAACCTAAAATAAAAGTTTACAAATTAATTAATTAAACAAATAAGAGATGGGGTCTTGTCCTGTTGCCCAGGCTGGAGCGTAGTGGCTATCGCAGGTGCAGTTCCACTACTGATCAGCATGGGAGTTTGACCTGCTGTGTTTTCAAATTGGGCCAGCGACTGTAATATCACCATATTGATGTCAGATTTAGTGAGGATACCTGATCAGCATTGTGCTCTACAGCCCAGAACTCCTGGGCTCAAGCAATCCTCGTGCCTCAGCCTCTCTAGGAGCTGGGATTATAGGTGCCACCACCATGCCTGTTGAGAGTGTATTCTGTCCTGATTGTGGATCAAGGAATCTATTCATGCTATATGGAGAGAGTTTTAGGAGTTCACTAACAGGGTTTTACAACCCTGTTTGTTGTTTTTATGGCAGAGCACACTTTGGATTCTGTTCTTCTACATATGACTAACAGACTTTTTAATGAGGTTTGATGCCTCAATCAAAGGCTAGTAAGATACTGGCCCCTTCTAGGCCATTATCTTTGTGTCTGTTTGGGGAGGAGTTGGGGAGTTTTTCTCTGAAACACAAGCATGTGCTCCTGCTCAGCTTTCCCTGGCCTGGATTCCAAATGACTGCTGGCTCATCTATATAGATTTGCAGACATCCACACAAAGGAGTGTCATTTGTATGCAGCCCCTTAACTAATTGTAACAGTGTGTTCCTTAAGTCTCTGAGAAAGCACACAAATTGATTCCCCAGCACTTGCCTATTTTTGAGGACACCTGTATGACCCTTCATCAAACCAGCTGACACACTCTGCCTGCCTTTATTCACCTGCTATTTCAATTATGTGAGCAGTGATGTATCTGCCTCAAAAATCTCTGTCCTGGGAAATTTCTTCAGAAGAGAATTATTGGAAAAAATTTTTTTGCTGTGGAGCCAACTCAGGGATTTAAATCTTTTCCAGCCAGCCTACAGAGCACCTGGATTCAAGTGTCTATTCCCTCCTGACTCTGGAAGAATGAGTTGCATCTTGAATTGAGGATCATAAGCACATTGAGAAACTATGAGTTTATTTCTTCCTGCTGTTAACTGAAGCAATGAAAAATAAACAAATCCAGATAGCCCAGAGCCAGTTTTAAGTATCACAAGATGGGGCCTAGCAGTGCACTAGAACTTAGGAGGCTTGGTTTCAAAATATTCGAAGAAGTTTTATTGAAACATAATTCACATACCATCAAATTCACCTATTTAAAATGTCCAATTGAGTAATTTTTATGTATTCCCTGAGTTGTGTAACTATTGTCATTATCAAGTTTGCAAACGTTTTTACTCCCAAAAGATATCTTGTACCCATTAGCAGTCCCTCTGCATTTCTTCTCCTTACTCCCCTTCCCAACCCTAGGCAAACACTGCTTTCTGTCTCTATGGATTTGAGATTTTTTTCTGCTTTTTAGCTATTATAAATAATGCTGCTGTGAACATTTACATACAGAGTTTTGCATGGACATGTGTTTTCATTTCTCTCTTTTTTTTTTTAAGTTTTTGAAACAGAGTCTTGCTCTGTTGCCAGCCGAAGTACAGTGGCGCCATCTCAGCTTACCGCAACCTCCGCCTCCCGGGTTCGAGTGATTCCCCTGCCTCAGCCTCCCAAGTAGCTGGGATTACAGGCATGTACCACCATGTCTGGCTGATTTTTTGTATTTTAGTAGAGATGAGTTTCACCACGTTGGCCAAAATGGTCTCGATCTCCTGACCTTGCAATCCGCCCACTTCGGCCTCCCAAAGTGCCTCGGCCTCCCAATCATTTAGCATATGAATATATCTATGAGTAGAATTGCTGTGTCATATGTTAACTCTGTTTTCTTAACATTTTGAGGAGCTGCCAAATCATTTTCCAAAGTGACCACACCATTTTACATTCCCACCATCAATATATTGAGGGTTCTAGTTTCTCCACATCCTTGTCAACACTTTTTATTGTCAGTCTTATAGCCATCCTAGTAGTTGTAAAGTGGTATTTCATGGTGATTTTGATCAGAAACATTTTTCACAAAATAGGATTCCTTAGTTTTGTTTCGTTTTGTTGTTTTTTTTGTTTGTTTGTTTTTGTTTTTTTAAGATGAGGTCTTGCTCTGTTGCCCCAGCTGGAGTACAGTGGTACAATCATAGCTCACTACAGCCTTGAACTTCTGGGCTCAAGCAGTTCTCTCACCTCAGCCTCCCAAGTAGCTAGGACTACAGGTATGTATCACTGTGCCCAGCTAATTTTTAAAACACTTTTTGTAGAGACGAAGATCTCACTACGTTGCCCAGGCTGATCTCAAATTCCTGCCCTCAAGCAATCCCCCTGCCTTGGCCTCCCAAAATGCTGGGATTACAGACGTGACCCACTGTGCCCAACCATATTTCTTGCTTTTTACAAGGAAAAGTTATTGATAGGTTATGCTAACCCTTACTCATCACTGTGACACTCAGCTTGGTCTCAACTCTTAAAACCAGGCCATATAATGTAATACAATGTATCCCTGGGTTGTGGTCTGTGGAGCACTTGCAATTAATTCCATCAATTTGGGGTTGATGTGATACTTGTTAACAATTCAGATTCCTGCATTCCACCAGGGATCAGAATATCTGGGGAGGGAGTGTGACCTTGGGCAAGATGTGTTGCTCCTCTTACCCTGTTTCTGGATCTACATCAGAGAACTGGTCATGATGATATCTCTATCCTTTTCAGCTGTGATGTTCTGTAGCATTCTGGAACCACTATGAGAAAACACTAGTTCTACAGAAATCTTGGCACCTTAACAACAACAACAAAATGACAAATATTTATCAGACAGTCATAGCATATAATGCGCTATGCTGGTTACCAAGGTCACATAGATAACTAAGCTGTGGCCCTTGTCCTTGTAGAAATACAGCCTCCTGGGGCCCAGAAAAGACACAACTGTTGTCTGAGGAAAATGCCTCTGCTCCTTCCTCACTTCCCTTCTGGGCACCTGGGGGGTGTAGGTGGACACCTAGCCTTCCTACGGCATTTCTCCTACCTATTCGCCCCTTCTCTGACTCCCTTTCTCAAGGTGTCACCAATACCACCACAGCCACTCTTGCTGGCATTGAGTTTACCAAACACTGAGAAATCCTAAGTGTGTCAAGTCAGCCCAAGAACATTTAAACCCTGCTTTCTGCCTGACATGGAGGTCACAACTGCTTTCTCATCACACACTGATCCTCCAGAGAGGGAAGCAGTCATCCTGCTACAGCCTCAGCCTCTGCTTCCCAAAAAGCTGTCCTTCTCCACAGTCTTTTTTTTTTTTCTTTTTTTAACTGTGTCCAGGACTCCACTCTAGTGCCTGACTTTGATATGTTTTCTTCAACTCACTGCTGTCTTCTTTTGGTCATTGTTCTCTGTCTTCTTCCACTCACCTATCTCATCAGCCCAGCCTTGTGGTACTGCCCCAGTTCTGAGACCCTGGAGTTTCCTTTATAATCTCTACCAGCCAAAAGAACCATATGAGGCCTCTTTACCTAGCAGACTCTGATATAACTATCACATGTTCCAACAATCTCATTTCAGATACTTTCCATTGTCCCTTTAAGTATACACTGCTGACAAGGGCCCTGGTTTTTAGTTGAGAAAATTTGGACAGTATAACTGTAATATAATATCTAAATTAAAAAGTGAAAGGTCTTAGGTTGGATGTGAAAGAGCTACATTAGTCACATTGTTTTGAGCCACAACTGTACCTTATTTTTACACAGTCTATCCATCTAGAAGGCCACTGTCTGTCCATGAGAACATCCACGAAGGCATCAGAGCCGAGAGACTTTCTCACTAAGTGTGACACTGACACTGTCCAGGAGCCACAGCCCCACTCTATCAGCAGCCGAGGTCTTTATAGGGTGCCCCTATTACCCTGGGTGTTATATCTACAATGATAAAGACTGCCTTAGATCTCTAGTTTTTTTTCATCTCAGAACAGACCTCATTGTGTCTATTTGGAGCCACAGCCCATGCCTGTTGTGTGTGTAATAAGTGTGATGACTTAGAACAGCACCTTTCACCCCAGGAGCTGGAAACCTTTAACAGCCTCAACTCCACTTCCTTATACAGCCACTTAGGGAAGGACAGACAATAAACAGGAACTTCTGGCGATTGTCTGTTCAGGAAAAGCGGAGAAAAAAAGAAGATATACTTTTTACTTACCTAATATTTCATGAGAGGTGCCTTACCAGTCAATTGCCAGGCAGTTAAAGGTGATAAAGGATGATTATTTATCTAAGGAAAGAAAAGCCAACTGAAGTTGCAGCTGGCTCAGGAACTTGCTTTTCATGGTGAATTGCTAGTAGAGTAAGATAAAGCGTCCAGAGTACAAAATGCCTCTTGTTTTCATGTGGCCTGACATTTGTTCATATCCCTGCCCTTGTTTACTTCTCAAAGAAACAGGTTCTATTCCTGTAGTCATCCCAGCTCACTCATAGGTAATGCCAGACTCAAGGACATTAAGCCAAGGAAATTTGCCTGATGTTTTTCTTCCTGAAGAAATATTGGACTGTTTTATATTTCTTCAAGTTATGTTATCAAAGAGAAAAATTATCTTACCCTTTTGTTGGGTAGGTAGGGAAGAAGCTGAGAAGGAAAAGGAAAGGAATTAGCATATACTTTGCCTCATGTACTAGGTTGGACACTTTATCTATATTATCTTATTAAGCTAAAATAAAACCAAATTCATGTGACAAGTCTGCAAAGCAAAGCAATTCCAGTGAGCTTGCCATCTGTGCTTGTTTATCATTTGTGAGCCAGTAGCTGTTTGGGTGTTATCATAGCTTTCAGCCCAGATATCTACCTGGGCCTAGTCTATGACTTTTTCTTGTCTTTCCCTTTAAAATGTGGTTCTGGCAGGCAGAAAAACCTAAAGTGTATATTCTTTCCTATCGGAAGCTGCTATACATGGTTGGAACCTAGAATCTAAAAACTTCTCTTTCCTTTTTTCTCTTCTTTCTTCCTTTGTTATGTGAAAAACCTATTCTCTTTTTAAGTTGTCAATCAGGCGGGCTTGGTGGCTCACGCCTGTAATCCGAGCACTTCAGGAGGCCGAGGTGGGCGGATCACGAGGTCAGGAGATCGAGACCATCCTGGCTAACATGGTGAAACACCATCTCTACTAAAAATACAAAAAATTAGCCAGGCACCTGTGGTCCCAGCTACTTGGGAGGCTGAGGCAGGAGAGTGGTGTGAACTCGGGAGGCGGAGCTTGCAGTGAGCCGAGATTGCCCACTGCACTCCAGCCTGGGTGACAGAGTGAGACTCCGTCTCAAAATAAATAAATAAATAAATAAATAAATAAATAAATAAATAAATAATTGTCAATCATGGTGTCATGATAAAATATTTGGCTTCATCATTTTGGCTAAGTCTAATTAATATAGGTTCCATTTAAATATACAGTTTTTTAGTTCTCAGATTTAATTTTTTTTAAATAGTTAAAAAGTAGTTTCTGCCCGTCTCCCCGCCCTCTCCCTGCAAGCAGTCCAGCTCATGTATGTTTTTTCTACCATTCCCAAGACCATCAAATGATTCCCTTGCCCAGTCATGTCTCCCTTCATGAATTCTGGTACCACACTGAGTTTCTGTCCCACTCCCATCTCTTCTGAGCTGTGCGACCTTGGGCCTACACTGTCTCAGTTTCCCCATCTGAGGATACTTACTGGGTTGTTTTGAGGATTAAATGACTCTGCCTGGTCTCTAGACTTGCCCTGCTCATGTTGACCCTGTACACAGCTGCCAGATCAGTTTGCCTCAGCCTGGCTATACCTCAGCTCTGAAGCTTCTCTGGTTTCTGCCACCTGTGCCTTGCTATCTGAGCCCCTTCCAGGCTACTCCACACTACCCTTTCCAGACCTGTCTCTCACTAATCTTCAGTATAAACCCATGTATGTCCTCCAGCCAGCCTGGACTAGTACGATTTCTGTAAAGATGCATTTGCTTTCTTCACTTTAGACTTGATTCAGTCCATCCTGTTTGCCCAGAATGAATTCTTTTCTCATCACACTTCAAGGTACCCTCCCTAGCTGTCCTACCCAGGGAGTGGTTGGAGGTGACTGCCAACCTCTGAACCCCTAGATAGTCTATACGTGGACAGCATTTATCACAGATTGCCTGGAAATAGAAGATACTAACACATCTTGTTTCCCTCTGCAGGTTGTAGGCCCCCTGAAGGTAGAAAGTCTAGTTTTTCTTACATATCAGAGCATAATACAAATTTGTTGAACAAATACATAATAAAGCTCCTTTTTTCACTTTTTCATCTCATTTTGAATTCAATGGTTTCCTCTAACATTCAAACAGAGGAAGGTAGGGTATATAGCAATCAGGACTTTGCCTTGCTTCATCAACATATACTTTTCAAGTACCTGCTAAGTGTTCAAGACTGTGCTAATTGCTGGGGTTAAGAACAATATTATAGCTACAAATTACTGAGCCCTTCCTGGGTGCTAAACCATGCTAAATAAGTACTTTTCACACATTATCTCATTTAATATTCGTGACAACCACATGAGGAAGATATTATTATTATCAGTATGTTATTATGTAAGCTCTAGGTCAGAGAAGTTAGTAACTTACTCAAGATCACCCACCTACTTAGTGGTAGAGCCTCTTAATTATGGGATATGGTCTGCTCCTGGACATGATCTTGGGCGTGGAGGCCCTAGAAAGCTTAAGCTCACCCTAAAGGAACTGATGCTACAGGCTGTCTGCTGATCATACTCCCCATAAGAGGAGAACAAGTGCTTCCTTGAAGGAGGCTCTTGGCACCACATTTTAATATATACTGTATACTAATAATATAAGTAGTGTGTGCATCATGTATTATTTATTACTGTTATTAAGATGTGCTCTCCGGAATTGATTTACATCTAAAACCTGGGACTATTTAGAACAGAAATTTTAAAGGAAATCAATACCTGTTGCCTTCAGATTACTCATTGCTTTGATTCACATATGATAATTAATGATATTTTTTCTTTTTTCTAGCTAGGGAAATATTTTCAAGATGATTAAATTTTTTAAACTTGCAAAGGTTAAAAAATAAAGCATTATTCATATTTTTCCCTATTGTAAATTTTTTTAGATTATGCATACTTTTAGGCAGAAACAACTTTCTGCATGTTAATATTTCTAATAGTTTATCTTTTTGGTTAAGTCATCCAGCTTGTAAGAATTATTGAGTAACATCACTATTAAATTGTCATGGTTGATGTTATTTTATATTTTCTGAGATCTAGACCTTGCTGATTTTTTTGATCCAGGCTTTCCCTTCCTTGGGCAATTTAGTTTCCCTTTGTTCACTTATTTATAGCTCTGCTGTGGGCATGGTTTGGAGCCTCGGTTTTTATTGCTTCAATTGCTTGGTAGTAATTGACACACTGTACACATTCCAGGCCTCATGTTCCCTTTACATATGAACTCACACTACTTGATGACTCAAATAGACTATAATGAATCCCCTTTATTCTGGGATATCTTTGAGATTCTGGGTTACTGTGTTGGTCTGTTTCCTTTAAACATGGTTCTGACAGCGTTGCCCTACTGGAAACAACTGACCTTTCATTTCTGCTGGTATTTCATCATTATGGGTGCATCCCAATCTAATTATATGTTGATTTGTAATGAACAGAGGCTTCCTCTCATTTAATTTTCTGTTGACTTTATATTCCCTCTGTTTGGAAACCTCCAAGATTATTGTATCAATTTCAGTTTTGTTACACTGATGTCTTTTCATGATGACCTGCTTCCAGTGTGTTACTTTTCTATTCAGTGATTCTGTCAACCAGTGTTACCTGTTAAAAAAACAAACAAACAAAAACAACCACTGATATGCTAGTGGGCTCTATGCTGCCATCTAAAATGTTAATAGAAAGATCTATTTGTATTGTTATTGTTGCCGTGAATTAGTCCAATGGCCTATTTACTATATAAGATATATTTGACCTTAGGAGTGAAAAAAAAAATCTTAACGGGAATCCTCACTGAAGTCTGATTTGGGTACAATAAGAATTCATCAAAAACATAGAAGCTGCATTTCCTAGGAAATCGAGGCTTTTTCCTGTATTTGGGAGTGGTGAAGGATACGCCCAAGAACTTGGAACAGATACAGCATTGGCAGACAAACAATAGATCTGTAGGGCAGGACTTCCTTTTTATTCTCCTGAGCTCTCTCTCCCATTGTTTCAGAGAAGATGGAGCAAACATCCAGACAGAAGCTGCTTCAGTATTGTCTTCTATTGATAGGCTGCTTGTGTTCAGTGATTCCTCTGGCCCATAGTGTCCGCTGGACAGTTGGAGGCTTTTTGAAGCCATTGTACTGTTAGAAAATAATTAGAGTGAATGAAACAGTGGATAGGGGTTAACAACAATTCTTTGTTGCAAGCAATTGGTAGTCTTGGCATCGGTATTGGTAACAAGGCCAATCTAGTGGAAGGAATCGAAACAAAAGATGGAAAAGTTGTGGCTGGTTTATCTGATCCATCCAGCAAATCCACCCATGCATGGCCATTGTGTCCTGTGAGCTCTCTGGAAATGCCTTTGGTCACACTGCATTCCAAGTCCCTGGGTGGGTAATTTCTGGGTAGTCTTGTACATGGATTTGTTAGACTTTCCCATAACAAAAATGGCAAGACACAGGTGTTGTCTTGGCAATTAATCACATACTTCATAAAGAAAATAATGTCCTAACATTTGGGTAGATGAATGGCATGGTAGAAAAGGCCCATGATGTTTCTTTTGGAAGGAAGGTTAAAGAATGCCCTAACACTAACTAGCTCAGATATGTTGATTGATACCAAGGGGAAAACATCTAGGCAAAACCATGATCTATGTCCTCATTGTCTCCTCCATCTCCTCCAGACCAGTTAGGCCCTGTCCTGGTCTAGGAGTTTGTATTGTGATCTAGAGGGGGCCCAGCCATGGTGGGGTCCAACAAATTGGGGTGTACTTCAAAGATAGTGGTTCTTATTGGAAAACTTTGTAAGCTGAATGCCTATCTTCTCCTCACTAATTTGGGGAACTGGAGCTGCTGCTAAATTCTGAGTCAAATAGACTTGCAACTGTGGTTGATCAGATTCATGATGTATTAGTAATACATGGAAGTGGTGCCTTATGTTGGGGCCCTGGGTTCCTACTGGAAGCCTGTCACTTAGATTTGTATGATATTGGTAGGATCTGCTACTGTGTGATGCTTTGTTACATCCTCCTTTCAAGTCAGCTTTCCACCAGAGCTTCCCAAGAACAGAGAGGCCTGCCTCAAATATTTGGTTCAAATCATGCAACATAAGTTACCTTATATCTCTTTTCCTGTTGCTTATCTAAAAGGACGGAGACTCAGAGGCAGTTTAGAAGTGGAGGTGGGCATGTCTCCAAGGCGATTTATGACTTTAGACACATATCCCTAAAAGGCGAATTCCTGCTCTCACAAGTTTGAATAGGGCTCTAATCCCACAATCTGATTTAGGCCAAGAATGACTTACATTTGAAATCCCAAACCAAGACTGTTCAAGATCCGTATTAAAGTCTGAGCAATGAGGTGGAGGTGGTGTTCACCTCTGCATTATTCTGAGAACGAGCCTGACCCTCATGGATCTGTGTGTGTGAGGAGTGGTGGTTGTCAGGAGCAGGGGAAGGTAGTGTGGGGAGTGAAGGAGGGGAGAGAGCAGTGTGCTTATTTTCAGTTTGTCAGCTGCTCTGGAAAATGGCCAAAATGAATGAGATACAGCAAGCCTTCAGGGCTGCTGTAAGCCAAGGAGAGACAAGGCCCCTCCTTTTAAAAAGCTCTGTGGAATTTAGACTTAAAGTTTTATATGTTATTTTGTTTAGGGTAAATGTGAAATCCCTAAACATTCCCCAGGAAATGTTAGCTCCCAGGAACACACAGTGGGCCCGAACTCCCTGAACAGAAGTACATTTTGAGGGAGAAAAAAGAATTCAGCATCATTCCATGTAGCCTCCTGGCTCTGTTTGGCCAGCGGAGAAAGATTGATGAGAACCATGATTAGATCTGTCTCTGTGGCCTTCAGCAGATTATTGGAAAGACTTGAAAAAAAAATCTTTTAGACAAAAGAGGGTAGAAGTTCCAGTAGACAGGAGAAAGAAAAGGACTAAATCTTCCAGGCCAAAATATGCCAGGGTTTCTACAAACCAGGGAGATGGAGCAAAGCTGAGCACTTTTATGAGAAGAGGCACTGGCATCAACCTAAAGGAGAGAGAATCTGGGACATTTAAGAAAAGGGGGCTTCCATATGGGAAGAAGGGCTTGTGAACCCAGTGTGGTTGTGAATTCTGTAACAGAAGTCACCAGCTGGGCTTTTTCTAGGCATGAGTTATCTTCTTTACTGGCAATCGTGTTCCAAGTTTAATCTCTCCACAGTGTGACTTTGGTCTCACATTCACATCATGAAAACTCCAGGCTGTTTTTTGCTGTACTCCCGAGCAATGTTGACATTTCTAAGGAGAGAGGAAATCTGGATAAATAGAGTTCTTTTCTTGGCATTGTTAAAAATATTACTAAAAAGAGCAAAGGGTGTTTTCAGAGCTAAGTGGAAGTAGTCTTTCTTTGCAATTTTGAAAGGCCAGGTAGGTGGCTGGGTAAGCACTTTCTTGCAGACTGTTTGTTTTAGCCCGCAGTGGTTTCTGAGCAGCTCTAAGTTCTGATAAAGGACACAAACACACCCATGCTACAGTGGCCATCTCACCTAATGCTGTCTTTTCTATCCTGTGACTGAAAATTTATATAACTTGTAGGACATTTCTGAAAATTACATTATAGCTAGTCTATCACTGATTTTGAATTTTCTTTAAATTTTGCTATCAAAAGCAGAACAACAACTTGTCATCATAGAACTGGAAGGCATGGTTATTTTGTTTACCCCTGACTTATTGCCCATTCGGAAACTGAAATTGCTTAAAGTTACATTGCTAGTTAGTGCAGGAATGGAAATGAAAAACTATTTCCTGATGCCTGGTTTATCACAATGGAAGGCTCTGCCCACAAGAAGGAAAGTTCAGTTCAGATTCCCTGTAATTTTAAGAACTTTCGTGAATATACTAATTTTAGTAGAAACAGCTAATCAAGATGGCTTACCATTCTCAATGGGACACAATTTTAAGGAGAAACACTTGGAATAATCTAATTTTAAACTGTAATGCTATTTCTTGATTTGTCTATTTGGGGGATTTTTTTTTTACATGTTGCATGACATACTTGCACATTTGCCTTTTTAATACTTTTTTTAGCCCTGAAAGCACTTATTTAAGAATGATCACTAGCACTCCAGGACAAGTTAAATACAGAAAGCCACATACATATAAATGGCAGCCATAACTGCAAAAAGAGAATAATATAGTAAGGGAAATGGTCTTCAGGGTGCTGCAGAGTGCTTTATAGTTACCAAATGCCTTCATGTATGTTTCTAATTGATCCCCAGGACAGTGTTGTAAAAGGAGGAAGAATGGGTGTAAGTGTACAGCTGTTTTCCAGAACACCAAATCGAAGCTCAGAGATACTGCACAACTCACCAGCACAGCGAGGAAGCTACTGAACTGGGACTCACACTCAGACTTTCACTCCAAGTCCATAGCTCATTTTATTACTTCACGATGCGTTAGTTGCAGAAGTAATAATACTTTAAAAAGCAATCCACATTTTTTTCTGTTTACTTTCTCCTCTCTTCTTCACAGCAGAAACTGTAGCTTTCCATGTCCAATTCCAGTTTTTATTATTGTATTCATGGTATTTACCTTACCTGCAGGGAATAGACCTTTTAAATATCATTAAAATGGGGTTTTTGAGGTTATGTTCTTTTCTCCTTCACATCTGAAACTTCAGACCTCATGCTCTTTGGCCTTCTATTCAATTCAAATGAGAAGGGCTGTTGTAATTGTTGGCAATGCCTCCCCAGGCCGCCACTGTAAGCGAAGGATCTTCATGTTTGGAAAGAAAAAAAAAAATGCAATTTAGTGAAAATTTTACTTTTACTCTTCTAACACAGCCTGTATTTTTTTCTAAATTTATTTGTTTGTTTTTACATGTAACACTAGGTGGCAGAATAACTACACCACAAAGCACAACATCCTTTGTTTCTCACCTCTCTGGGGAGTGGGGATCTGAATAGTGAGGCATAAAACCATCTGTGGCTACATGAGATTGGACCAACCAACCTGGCCAATATTTTCTTGACAGGGAACTGGCTGCAGTGATTCTAAAACATATGCTTCCAAGATACTGTCTTTAAGATTTCCATCTTTCTTTTTTCCCCAGCTCCCCTGGATTTCAATTTCTCTGCCTCATTGCACTCTGCTAGCAGAGGGTGGACACAGCCTGCAGGCAGCTGCTTTGAAATGGCAGATTGGGATGGATGCGCCCATTGGTGCTGGCACCCTTGCCTTTGTGTGCCAGTGGGTCATGAAGGGTCTGGGGGTAAGGCATCTGAGTCCTTGCCCGAATGGCACCAGGCCCTCTGGCAGAGGGGCAGCAGTGGCTGGGCTGAGTCAGCTGGAAGATGCTGCCCTCACTAACTCAGGTTTACAGAACAGGTGTTTTTAAAGAGCAGTCTGATCCTCATTCAGCTCTGTCACACTGGCTTGGAAATACTGCCATGCAGTCGGTGGGGCATCGCCTCTCAGTTTCTCCCTAACAATTTGCTGGTGTCTGCTACCCTGGATGCCTCACATGCCACAGGACACACTAAGCTAAATAAAGCAGAGTAAGTTCTGTCTTCCATGTTGTGAAGAGTATGAACTTGGGCTATGGAAATACTACTTTGGATTTTTGCTGAAAAAGAAAAGAATAGCATTAAAACAAAACAATACTTACCAACTAGTAGTAATACTCTAAGTATACCCTACATTAAGAAACTCCAGTAAAAGCAAGTCTGAATGTATAAAATTGATCAAACAAAAAGATTTTATTTTAATTACAAAAGCATTCTTTATAACTGGAACCACAATCAGATTTCATTAAATAGTGAGCTTCTGATGTGAATTGTAAATGTTTTCATCTACAACAAAAAGTACTTAAATCTTGACTTTTCAGGAACCCACTTGTTATATAAAACAAAAACCAACTGGACTATAGTTTTACACACATACTTACATCACACCCTCACCGCTTTCCAACTGGAAATCCTAGAGTATTTTTTAGTGTTTAGCTGGAGGTCCAGGTAGTGTCCTAATTTTGCACACACAGCCCTGGTGACATGAAAGGGCATTGTTGAAATGACCAAGGTGAGTCACGGTAATCAGGGCAATCCTGTAGGTTAGGGATATGGGGGTCTTGTTTATTTATTTGCCTACTAGAGCTGCATTCTTTCATAAACTACATGACTTTTGAAAATACCTCAAACAACATATATAAATCAGACCAAGGATATTAATCGCAGGCCACCGCCATAGTGAGGCTTTGAAGCCAAGAGAAGGTGGTGAGACCTTCTTGTTTGTTAAGGAAGAAATGTCATAAAAATTCCAAAGCAGGACTCAAATTTCCAGGGGAGAGGGCCTCTTTATTGTTTCCTCTAATAGCTGCTTTGGCGCTTTAGTGAATAAATGTGTTGCACAAAGTAACCCTAGATGCATCTGAACTTTAGTCTGGCTTGGCTCTCACTTTTGTGTTTAGCATCCATTCTGAATTATTTATTTATGATATTTTTGCTGTTGTTTGTCACTCCTTCTTCCTGTCTCCCTACCAGCCCCCCTCATTTGTCCTGTCTTTATTTTCACACTTCTCTAATTAATTGATATCTTCTGCTCTTAGCACTGAAGCAAATGTGACTGCATTTTTATGTGGATCTTCACTATGCAGACTATGCTTTTAAGTTTCTGGAATAGAATGATGGTAAAAATGAGTCACAGCTTGTTTCTATATTTGTTTCTGAGTCAAGAAGCTTAGTTTTCTTACTATAATGCCTGTGATATCAAGCTATACAGTTTACTTTTAAGGGAAACAACCACAATTTCATCAATTCCTTTAAGTAGATGTTTTCAAATATTATAGAATTCTTTGGATTTGTGTTTCCAAAATGAACAACACAATGGTAGTGCTATTATTGTTTTTATCCATAAGGAGAAAAGGCATATCCAAAATAGGTAAAATCTTCCCCTAAATTCCCTGGGAAGAGGCCTATGGGTGTTGACCCGGCCTGCTCACAGCCCCAGGACAACCGGCATTAATTCACTGAGGGCCTTATACCTACATATCAATGACTGCTCAAACCAGACACCTGAGGGTCTGGGGTCTAACAGAGGAAAATGGGAGAGTAGAGCTGAGGGTTATAGAACATTACCAGGAAAGGAGAGAATATCAGAAAATGCAATGACTGTCCCAGTGCAGCAGCAGTGATGCAGCCAGGGGTTACCAGAAGTTTCAGCACTTCCACCCTCATGGACACAAGCTGTATATATAAGCTTACCATGGTTTTCAGCATAAAAAAGCCAACTTATGTCCTTGAGTGTCAGTTTATTGAGCTCTTCAGTGCAGCCTCATAACTTTTATTAATTGGGAGGAAAATGCTTCCAGAGAAAGGAGAGATGCTGGACAAAACAACTTCGTCTTTGACTAGTTGTCAAGGCCCTGCTGTTTGGAGTCATTGACAAGTCCTTGATTCTTGTGTGACAGATCCAGGGGGAAAAAAAGAAGTGATTCATCTTCTTCTGCTGCACCTTTCAAGGAGGAATTAAAAAAAAAAAAGATTTTGTTTATGGACTTAACATCACTGGCAGCAGTGAGTGGGCTCTGACTCCTTGCAAGGTATAATTTACCATTGTGCTCCTCCCTCCTGAGTTTATGCACCTCCATGAGCCCCGGCCCATTAAAATTCCTTCTTAAAAGCAGGAGGTGAAAAGAGCCAAGCGTGTGTTTTTTTTAGAGGGGAGTGTAGCTATACAAGGAGCGAGGTCCCAGTCCTTTTTCTGTTTTAAATGCTGGTAAACAACTTGAAACCTGTTAAAGCTTTTAAAGGAATGTGGAGGAGTTGTCCTTTTGACTCTAATGTTGGGGAAAACAAAATAAAGGAAATAATTTTCAGAAAAGAGACTTTCCCATGATGGGCTTTAGTCTGAAGCATCCTGCAGGTGTCACATCTGTTCCTCTAGGTGTGCAGATTGATTTCAGTTGCCTCCATGTCTGCTGGGTCCATCATCTTTGCTCTGCTGGGTCCAACATCTTTGCTCATTTCTCTACTGAACTTTTTCCAACTTTAGTGCTGTACTTTTCCAGTTCAGCCCTTGTCAAAGTATGAAATACCATTTGTTTGATGGTGAGACACAATAGTGTTGTTTAAAGATGACATGCTAATACAGTTATGTGAAAATTCTCCATTTTTTAATGTTACAGGAAAAACACCAGTGTCTTTTATGACTGAACGAAGTTATCACTCAGCCGTGTTATCTCAGTCATGCACATCAAGATTGACCTGTCTGCCATTTGGGGAAGCCTTCATAACTTGTAAGGTGCAGGAAGGAACTAGTTTTAATTGAGATTTAAGAGGAATGTCTTTCACAGCCAATAGCCTTTCTTTTTGAGTTTCTTATTTCTAAAGGGTCTTTTGCAACTTGTACAAAAGAGCAAGATCCCACATTCCTCTTTTAATCCTACAGCCTGCAGGAATTGAGTATACCTAAACCAGGCAGCTAAACTTTGAAAACAAGGTGATAAGGTTTAAAATTACATTTAGCTGTGGAAATTTGAGCTTTAGAGAATGATTAGGTTCTGATTTTCTTGGAAATATTCTCTGTATAGAGACTCAAATGTGAGTCTTCCCTATTATTTATCCCAACCTCTTCAGAAATTATATGAATGGAAGAGGGAGAAATAAGAGCCATCTAAAATCATGTAAATCTAGCTGGGATGTGTATTTTTGAATTGACATTTAAATATGGTCTAGCTTATATTCTGGAAATTCAATACACTCCTCCAAGCCTTACTTTACTCCCTTCACCACCCTTTCGTCCATCACTCATACACACATGTATGTGCACACACATGTCTTTTGCCAAACAATGGAGAAAGGTACATGGTATTTTAATAGGGTCACACTTACATAAACTGTTTTGCAACTTGTTTCTTTTTGTATAACAACATTGCAGGAAACAATACACTTTATTCTTTTTTAACAGCTGCCTATTAACTCATACTGAGTATATACATACAAATCCATTTGTTATTGATGGATATTTAGGTGGCATCTAATTTTTCACTATTTCAAGCAATGTTATAGTGTTATGTTCTTTTCTTCTATTAAAAAGAAATGTAGGCCGGGCGCGGTGGCTCAAGCCTGTAATCCCAGCACTTTGGGAGGCCGAGACGGGCGGATCACGAGGTCAGGAGATCGAGACCATCCTGGCTGACACGGTGAAACCCCATCTCTACTAAAAAATACAAAAAACTAGCCGGGCGAGGTGGCGGGCGCCTGTAGTCCCAGCTACTCAGGAGGCTGAGGCAGGAGAATGGCGTGAACCCGGGAGGCAGAGCTTGCAGTGAGCCGAGATCTGGCCACTGCACTCCAGCCTGGGCGGCAGAGCGAGACTCCGTCTCAAAAAAAAAAAAAAGAAATGTAGCCAGGTGCGGTGGCTCACTCCTGTAATCCTAGCACTTTGGGAGGCCAAGGCAGGCAGATCACCTGAGGTCAGGAGTTCGATACCAGCCTGACCAACATGGCGAAACCCCATCTCTACTAAAAGTGCAAAAAAATTAGCTGGGCGTGGTGGTGTGTGCCTGTAATCTCAGCTACACAGGAGGCTGAGGCGGGAGAATCACTTGAACCTGGGCGGTGGAGGTTGCAGTGAGCTGAGATCGTGCCACTGCACTCTAGCCTGAGCCACAGAGCAGGACTCCATCTAAAAAAAAAAAAAGAATGTCCCTCATTGTAAATTTGGTCAAATTCTCCATTCCAAAAGGCAGAAAAATATAAAGAAGAAAATAAAAATCACTTAGTCATAATTGTGCATCCAAAGATACCTTTAATACTGTAGTGTATTTATTTCCAGATTTTTTCAGTGTGTTTGTATATTAACAAAATTGATATCATGCTATCTGTCACATTTTTTCATTTAACATTATACTTTAGGTATTTTCTCACATCCTTAAACCTTTCTTTTGGAAAAATTTTTCTGTATGTTGTGTTCTGTCTTTTGTGAATGTTTGTTTAATTTTGTTTTTTGTTCACTTTTCTGTTGGAATGTTAATGTGTATTTTTGTATTGGCTTATACAGTCAGGCTATTAACCTTTTGTCTTATATTTGTTTCAGTTATTTTTCCCAGTTTCTCATTTCCTTTTTAATTTTGTTTATGGGATCATTTATATGCAAAAGTGTTAAATTTTTTGTATAATCAAATATGTCCGCATTTTTCTTTATAATTTCTTTTAAGCAAAACACATTTCTTTAAAACACATAAAATGGTAGCTAATAAGTGATTTTGAAAAGTTTCCATTATTATTACTACAACCTGTAAATCTATGTTTATTATGCTTTACAGTAACCCCCCTGTGGGGTAGATAATGTTATCTCTGTTTCACTGATAGGAAGTTGAGGCACAGAGAGTAATACAGATAGAAGTGACATAAATGAGATTCACACTCAGGGTTGTGGACAGTACTCTTACTCACTAAATATATTGCTATATATTTTACTATTATAATTGGCCTCAAGTATTATCCTGCTCTGTCTTAACAATTACTAAAAACAAGAAAAATATGCATCATTTCTTCTAGTTTTTCAAATAGTTTTATAATTAACTCTATTTTGTCTGGATCTTATCTTGATGTGTGGTGTGAGGTGAAGCTCATATTTAATTTTTCAATTTGTCAGTGTCCCCAGTATGTTGGTACTTCTTTAGGAACTTGAAAAGGACTTGCCTTCTCTAAGAAGCCTGTGTAATTAGTGCCACTTCATGTTACTTGTTTCTGCAATTATTTATTTCTTCAGAATTGTTGGTTTCTCAGCAGCTTTGATCTGAATGATTTTGTGGAATCTTATGTTGCTCCTAGATTAAAAGATTTATTTTTAAAAAAGCGGTACTATCTCTTCAATTTGTTTTATTCTTTACATAAGAATAGGGTAGGAAGTTCTTATCCTAGCTAGCATCAGCCCCTCTCCCCCAACCATCCAAGTTCAGAGATCCATGAACTTGGATGAGAAGAAAGCTACATCTCCATTTTCACTACCTTTAACCAAAATTGATTATTTCCTTCAATTTTGATTGTGGGCAAAAAATCACAGTAGTATTAACTGTTCCTGGGATTTCAAACCACAGATCAGACAGGTAATCTTGCATTTCAGTTGTTCCGTGTACCTTTAAATATTCTTTGTACACATCACTACTTTGACAATATAGTAGTTGATCCACCATTTTGCCATTAATGCATTAAGAAGCACATTCATTAATATTTCAAATATTCAAAGTTATTTTGGAAACTATATTTCTGTAAAATTGGTTTTCTTTGTAATCCTATATGTTTTATTTACTTAAAAGTATATATATTTTATACACTTAGAAACATTTTTCTGAGAAGGGCTTATAGGTTTCACCAAATCACCAAAGGGATCCATGATAAACACTGTGAAGAGTTCTTGTCTATTTGAATGCAATGCATACCATTGGGCCTTATAAATTACCACTGGGTACTGACTTATCAAGAGGCAATTTAGGAGGAGCTGGAAAGTAGTCCAATATATTCCTCTCTAGTGCTTTGATTCTTTCACTTCTGGAATAATTCTCTTTATAGTCCTAAAGAGAACTATGTATTCTCTTTTTCTCCATCTCCTTCACCTTTCATCCTCCCCTCTTCCCCTTTTTCACGTAGTATTTTCTTTCTTTCACATGCTCCCTTTTTTTCTTTCTTTCTCATTCTCTTCTTCCTTGACTTTGCTCTTTTTTCCTTTTCATCCTCTTCCTTTTCCTCTCTATCCACTAAAAACATTAATATCTACGGAGTTTGTGTTTCAACTATTTTCAGAAAACTTTTTGTCTTTCTGGTCTAAGAAAGAATTCAAAGACAGATAAACAAAAAGAGTTGATGGAAAGAGTTAATAATATGGACAAGAAGTTGAAAGCAAGATTTGTCAAAGATAAACGTAAGGTAATTACCTAGAAATAGTTAAGAATTGACCTTAGAGGTCACCTGCCTTGTTTGCTGGTCTGGCCCCTGGGAAAGCCCTTGCACCTTGGTGCTGGTCCCATCATTCCAAGTCCTACTTTCATAACTTAGTTACCTAATTCCTTTTATAAGACAATCATTCGCACTAATTTTCAAAGTCCCACAAGGAGGGACTTGTTTTGAGACAATGAGACAATGAGACTGTATTGTTGAGTTACGGTCATTTCTTTGGGATTAGTTCGAAAGTATATATATTTACAGACAAAAGTTAGCACATAATTTTTTCACCTAAAGTGGAACTTTTGATACCGGTAATAAGTTAGTAGTTTCTCAACTGCCCATACCATGATCTCACCTATCTGCTGCAATGTAATAGTCATTGCTCATGGATGCCTGATTATACAATGTGTATTGCTACAGAGCTTTTCCTTCTTAAAGTAATTTCTGTGTCTGGGATGATGCCATTTTTCTACACTAAAAACATTAGCTCGTCTTACAGCTAATATAAGCTGAAAATTAGAGGTGCCTGGGGGAGGGAAATGAGGCAGATGGATTGTTTACATGAGTGCTATAGTTTCACTTTTTATGCACCAGTCACCTTGGAAGAATTAATGCCCTGTAAGTTTGCCAATCAGATTGCTCCAGTCGTCTCTAAACATTCCATTTGGTTTATTAGAATAATAAATACTGTGCAAAAAAAAAGAGTTCATCTCGATCCAGGATATTATACTGTGGTCAGCAGGAGAAATATGTGCTGCACCTTACCTCTGACTAGATTTGGTCAGGTGACACAATGAGCTTGACAAGGGGATACAAATTTACCCTATTTGGGTGTTGAATCTGAGGACTAGTCACTGGAGTTATAGCCCTTAGAAATCTTTGTCACCTGTCCAGGGCTGGTGCTGGTGGCCCCTTCACTGGCCATTTCTGTCATGCACCTGACCATCTGATGTTTGCTGAGTGGTCTATTAAGAAAGGATTAAAGGATCTCTCTTCATCCTTCCAGGTGGATTTGGGTGTCTGTCGTCACCCAGAAAAGACTTACTGGGAAGTCCATTAAAGGTGTCATCTACTTTGATGACGATGACTCTGAATTAATTTCAGCTGGGGAAGCTTCCATTTTTATATCTGGCTTTTAGTCCTTCCATGATATGTCCCTTCTTGTCTCATTAGACTCATTCCAGAGGTTCCCCAGGAACAGCTCTATTGCTCTCAGCGAAAGAGGCCTGAAGTCACACTGCTTGGTTGGTCGATGATGACACCCTAGTATTTTCTCTCAAACTGTTTTCCTCCTGTGTAAACTGCTTTTTCTCTGAGGCCTATCCTACGGTATTTCCAAGGCCCCAGGTTAAATCCCACCTCCTTCCTGAACCTTTCCTATTGTCTTACTCACTTCACTAATCTCTCTTGCCCCTAAACTTCTACAGATCTGACACCTGATACAAAAAGGAAAACTTTTGGCACAGGAAGCAATCGAATAGAATCAGATAAATACTAAAGTCATAAACATAAAATCTGGATTTATTCATATAAGGGATATTAAAGTTAAAGAGATCATACATAAGTATATTTCAAGAGCAAAGCTCATATTTTAACATTTTATTGCTGGAGTGTAGGTTCCAGAAAAAAGGAATAAAATCTGTAGTTTTAAAAAAGGCAATTACAAAATGTCCCCTGCACTAATCAAATTAATTGCAGCATTAAAACATGGATGGACTTTGAAAACATGCTGAGTGAAGTAAATCAGACATAGAAGAATAAATGTTGTATGATTCCACTTATATGGGTATCTAGAATAGGCAAATTCATAGACACAGAAAGTAGAATAGAGGTTTCCAGGAGCCTGGGGAAGGATGAATGGGGAGCTGTTTTTTAATGAGTACAGAATTTATGTTGGGAATAATAAAACATTTTTAGTAGATAATGGTAACAGTTATGTAACGTTATGAATTATTTTAATGTCACTGAATTATATACTCATAAATGGTTAAAATTATAAACATTATGCTATATATTTTACCATAATTAAAAAAGCGATGGAACAAAAAATTAAAAATTAAATTAATTGCAGCATTATTTGTAAAGGGAAAAAACTTCAGTGTCTAAAAATGGAAGAATTAAACTGTGACATGTATAGTATACTGTTTATGCTTAATTGATAATTTAAAATTAAATGATGATTTCATATATTAAGAATTTTTACATAATGTTAAGCAACTAAAAACAAAATATAAAATTATTAAAATGTGCATATATGGAGCAAGATGAGAAGGGAACATGAAGAAGTGAAAAGAGTTTTTGCTAAGATTGCAGGATTGAGAAATTCTTTAATTGAAAGATTTCTCTCTTAACAATATTATAAAACTCCAACATTTATGATATAAATATGTTAGGTTTTATAGTGTTGTTCTCTGTGATTGTTTTTAACATCTTAACTCAATTGTAAACTTTATAGAAGTGGAGTCCATGTCATTTATTTCTTCTATAACCCATGCCTTTAAAATGGTAGAGAACCACAATAGATTATTAATGTTTTTAATTAATGGATAAATTTATTAGTTATAGAGAAAGCAAGTCAAACTGGAGCATAGGAACTGACATTTTTTGAACACTTACTAAGTGCCAGACATTATGTTAGATGTTTAGTATAGTTTGTTTCATTTGAATATTCATAAAACCCCGAGAGAAACTTATTACTAATCACCTTCTAATGATGAGGTGTATGAGATTCAGAAACATAAGTGAGCTGTGTGAGGTGATATGAGTACTCAAATTTGAGACCAGGTGAATAATCCCAGTACTTTGGTAGGCCAAGGTGGGACGATGACTTGAGGTCAGGAGTTTGAGACCAGCCTGGGCAATATAGTGAGACCCTGTTGCCACAAACAGTAAAACATTAGCTGGGCATGGTGGTGTTCACCAATAGTCCCAGCTACTCAAGACGCTGAGGCAGGAAGATAACTTGAGCCTGGAAGGTCGAGGTTGTAGTGAGCTGTGATTGCACATGCCAGTGCACTCCAGCCTGGGAGACCCTGTCTCTACACACACACACACACACATAAACACACACACACACACAATTTGAAACCAAGTTTTTATTGTTTTTGGTTGATTTTTCTTATTCCAGAAACATATCTCTTTGACTAGTAATGTGTTAGTGTAACCCTGGAACATTGCGATGGGCTTTGTGTCTTAATAAAACTTAAAGATGCTGAGTTCACGACTAATAAAATGGTGTGTGTGTGTATATGTAAGGTATCAAACAATGAACACTGCACCTTTTCCAACATTGCCACTCAAAGACTTCCCACAGACTGCCTGTTGTTTGCGGGCAGGTCATGACCGTCCCCATGAGACAGTTTACTAGAGAGCATTATTCTTCCTCTGTCACACATTGGTATTAACTTAGACTTCTGAGGTCTTAAGGAATAAACACCCACTCAGGCCAGCTCAGATGACAAGATAGTTACTGCAAAGAAAGAAGAATCTTCTGAAAAATCAAGAGCAGGAGCCTTCCTGTGTAAAAATTCTGGAGCCTCCACTGCCAGTGGCCTAAGTAGTCATTTTTCTGACCAGAGTGACCTGTCCCCAGTCAAGGTTAACTAGACTAGAACTAAGCAACTGAGTCAAGGGCAGAAACTAAGGGGAGAATTTGCCAGTGGCAGGTGGGCTTGAAAGAAACTGCTCAGACATATTTGTAAGACATGTCAGTGAATGAGGCTCTGCAAATTCCTGCTGCTGAAGTCCAGCCTTCAGTGCCAGCTTCCACAAAGCTCTGCCCTGTCATGGCTACTGTTCTTACACAAAATGCAAAGCAAAGGAGGATGATTTAAAAGCTCTCAGAGCACAAATAGAGCACTCAGAAGTTTTTGCTAGGTTATCATGTGTAATTTAACAAGATGGCATTTATCTTTTTTTAGGGCCTGAAGAAGAATTAGACAAGGTTAACTGTGTAAAGCCAGTGGTAATTTGCCACATGTGGTTATAAATGGCCATAATTTCATATGATCCCAAAGCAAGATAGATAGCAGATCAAGGGTCAACACAGATCTGCAAGGTGAGCTCATAATGCTTTATGTCCCTCCCTAGCCCCATTTCTAGTGCTTAGGTAGCAGGCACCAGTTAAGCATGGTGTCTTGACCATGATACTGCGGACCAAGCAGCGATATGGCTATGGCTATATCACTAGTTTGCCTGAGAGTCATTTATTCCCTCATTATATATTTATTGGGCATCTACTCTGGGCCAGGCATGTGTTGGGCATTGAGAAAGTGGTGAAAAAGACAGAGGTCCTGTCCTTAAGGAGCTTTCATTCCAGTGGAAGAATTCAGATAATATACAAAATAACAAATATATAAGGTATTTTTGGGTAGTGATATATTTGATCAGGGAAATAAAACTAAAGAAAGTGATAATAGGGGGTGTGGAGACTGGCTGCTATAAAATGGGTGGTCAGAGGAGGCCTCTATGAGGAGGACTTGCATTAGCTGAGACCTAAGTCATGAGAAACATCCCCATGGGTCTTGGCAAAGTGAGGAAAACATATTCAAATAGAAAGAAATAGCTGGTGCAAAGGCTCTGGGATAGGAGCAAGCTTAGAGTATCCCAGAACAAAAAGAAGGCCAGTGTGGCTGAGAGACCGTTTGTGTGTGTGTGTGTGTGTGTGTGTGTGTGTGTGTGTGTGTGTGTGTGTGTGTGTGTGATGTGGGGAGAGGGTAAGATAGCGGGGGTAGAGATAGTAGGGGAATAATGTCTTTGCCTTACAAGTTTCATGACTGACACCTCTGTAACAAAGGAGATTAACAAGAGAAAAGCATAACACATTTATTTAACCAGTTTTACATGATGCAGGAGCCTTCAGAAATCAAGATCCAGACCCAAGGAAAGCTGTATTTTTATGGTTAGGTTTGATGAAGAATGGACAGTCATGCCGGGTGCAGTGGCTCACGCCTGTAATCCCAGCACTTTGGGAGGCCAAGGTGGGTGGATCACGAGGTCAGGAGATCAAGACCATCCTGGATGACGAGGTGAAACTGTGTCTGTACTAAAAATACAAAAAAAATTAGCCAGGCGTGGTGGCGGGCACCTGTAGTCCCAGCTACTCGGGAGGCTGAGACAGGAGAATCACTTGAATCCAGAAGGCGGAGCTTGCAGTGAGCAGAGATCGTGCCACTGCACTCCAGCCTGGGCGACAGAGCGAGACTCTGTCTCAAAAAAAAAAAAAAAAAAGAATGGACAGTCATGTAGACGTATAGTTGGACAAAAAGCGGGTATGACCTAATGATGATAAACTGGGGAGATCTTAGCAAAGCCTGTTTGTTCAGATTCTTCTTGGCCTCTCTGTTTAACATTCCATCCCTCCGGGTATAGTACAAGACACCTGTCTCATGAGGGTCTTCAAGAGAGAAGATCAGAGAGACCTTTTTGCTTCTGCAGTTTTCAGCTTAATACTCAGTATGCCAAGGTTCTGTATTTGGGGGTAGCATTTTCTGCACTCCATCATGCTGTAAGCTGATTTTCTCACATCTAGAGGAACATTCAACAGCTAACATAAACAATTACCTGATGCCATATTTGAAGATATACTTAGATAATAAGGCCTTAAAAAACAGTAAGTACATTAAGTACATTCACAACAATTGTTAGTCTTCCATTAGTGCTGAAATGCCTAATCTAACCTTTGTTTTATCTCAGACTTGGGCTAGAATGCTCCTTTTAATTCATTCTGCATGATTTCATAGAATCAATTTTTTTCTTAAGGCCTCATATCCTTCAAAGACTTTAGGGCAATTGGTCACGAAGACCCTTGCACCTCCTCAGGGTTGTGTGCTGTGGATGTTGCAGCTTAAGGAAGCGTTTTGAAACTGGGCATCTTTCACAGCCTAGTGTAGAAGTTATTGGCCTGCAGTTTTTACCGGCTTTCTCTTTCAGAAATCTTTTGTTCCTGCCACAAGGCAAAAACAGGAAAAGAGATCTGTGTGAAAGAATGCTCTCCCTTTTCCTTTTGTGGTGATTGTGTATCTTAAGAGAAGGCCTCAAAGGTTCCCGGAGCTGTCTGTCTTTTCATGTAAATGGAGCCCTTAAGCCTATTTAGAAGTGTGCGAAAAGACTGTGGGAGTTGAGGTGAAAGATACAGAAGAGTAGCATCAGCGCCCCGTTTAATGTATTCAAGTTCAACTATGCACTCTCTCTTTCTTGTATATAATTAAAAATACTGCAGAATTGTATTTTGCACTTGTACTTTTAATTATATGTTAGGCATATTACTATATACCCATATACTGTGCAGTGTTGCAACTACAAAACCATATATTTTGTATTGGGAGGTTTAAGGGATTTTCCAGGGTAATTTTGACTATGTAAAATTTGCCTTACATGCCAACTCTAGAATACAATCCCCATGTGAGATGTAACTCTCTGTATTAGGTATTTTTAAATCCCTGCTTATCCCAAAGTGAGCAGAACTGGGACTCATATTCACCCCTCGCCCCCAAACCAGTAACAGGTATAGGGTTGTTATTGGATTTTGTGAGAAGAAAAGAGGTGAGGCAGAAGGAACTTGTGAAATTTGACAGAGGAGCAAGGAAAACTGCAGCAGGACACAGTAGGCCGGGGACTCCGGGTCAGGCAGGGAAGGGGGCTGAGAGAGAGTTCCTGGGTGAGACTGTTTGTACTACTAAATGCAGGGCTCAAAGCCATGCTAGCCATGGGGTTGGTAGAGTTTGTACATAGGAGTAACCCCTGCTGGATGGATAATAGCCCTTTTTCCCTAGAGTCCCTTCACCTTGTAGGAACGTTTACTGTTACTATTCCATGTGAATGTTGCAGCATGTGTGTATGTGTGTGTGCGCACACATGTGTATTTGTGATGTTGTAGACAGAATAGGAGGAAAGAGTAGCAGTGTGGAAAGAGGAAAAGGCATGAGTATTTAGCATCCAAGGTTTAAGAGCAAGGTCTGCCTTTTCTTGTTTTGTGGCTAGGGCAGTATCATTAAATGGCTCAGGGGACCTGAGATACTGGCATGAGAGAGGGAAGGTGTCCCTTGTAGCCCATGTCACCTGCTACCTTGGGAGGCATTCCCTTCCCCTCTTCTCACCCACCGTACCACCCCAAGGCAGTTTGTTTAATCAGATGCAGAAAATGTTCTGATTTAGTAGTAAAGAAAGGTAAACAACACATCCCCATGCCCCACTTAAGGTTTTTACCAGGTGCAATTGAAATTTATATTCATGGATGTGGGATTTTCACTTGCCCCCGACCCAGTTTGTTTAGGAGGTTAATAGAATTCTAAGTCACATCTCCCTGGGTTGGAATTCTCTCCACAACTCTTGGTAGTGATGGGGTTCAGGACACACTACCCCACAATACCTAACCCGGCGTTTGTGAAAATTGCAGAAGCAGGAAGGTCATTTTCTTACTTTCCCCCTGCCCTTCTCTCCTGAAGCTAAGGAGTGTCCTTATCTCTGAAGACACGGGGACTCAGAGAGGAGTTTGAACAAATAGGCCTTCCTAAATTCCCTCTTGTTTATTGCCATTAGATTATACCCCACTTTTTCCAGTCATACTTCTCTACAACTATCCATCTCTTCATCAAACCTAAGCGTAAAAATACTTAAGTTTACTTGTTTCTTTGGATCTTGATTTCTGAAGACTCCTGTGTCACATAACATTTATAAATAAATTTGTTATGCTTTTCTCTTGGTAATGTGGCTTTTATTATAGAGGCTCAGTCATGGAAAAATAAATCTTTTCCTCTCCCAGAGTAGCTGTTTGTCTTTTGAGCAAGTCTCTTAGCCTCAGTTTCCTCTTTTGCATCAGAGATGATACCTACCACACTGATGCTTTGTGAGGGCTGAAAGGAACAGGGTACCTGCAAGCATTTTCCCGCAACTTTTGCGGATGACATGTGAACAAACTGCAAACCAGCAAGAGAGTTTGAATACGAAAAATTCTAATGCTTAATACAACATTTTACTCAAGACTCTGTTACAAATGACAAAAACTCAATTCTAAGACGTTTATATAAAAAGCAGAATTTCTTGTTTTATAGAAGCCAGGGAAGACCTGAGGAATGAAAAGGGAAATCACCACATATAAGGGATGAGGCAGGTGAGGCCTCCCAGGACAGGCAGTCCCAGTGATGTTAGCAACATATTGTCAACAAAAAATTAAACAAGGTCTTATAACTTAAATCTGATTTCATAATAATATTCGTTATCAATACTTAATTCTAATTTTACATTTTTAGATTTATGTAATTAACATTAGTTCCTTATACAGTAAAGTATATTTCATAATGCTTTTTTTTCTGACACTAGTTCTTGTTTGAACACACAAAGCTACACTTTTCTATAAGTAAAAATGAATATGTCAGACTTTCAATTCGGAAACTTGAGTCAAATCAGCAGTCTCTGGGAAGAGGAAAGTTGTAAGGCCTATGTTCTTTCATAATGGCCTAGCCCTTCCCCCTCATCTGACATTTTCTTGTGGAAAACATCTGGTTTAAATAAGCACTAATGGCAACCTTGATCATCAGAAACTAGAATGCAGAAATCACAAACAATGTATAGTAGGTTAAAGGGATGCCAAAAAGCAATATGCAAAGAGGAGTCAACAGCAAATTTATTTTGTATATCAGTTTCACCATTTTGGTGCTTGTCTTACACTTTTCTCTTCTGGGAACAGCCAAGGCCCCCAAAACACAAAAGTGAGCTATCATCCCACTTTGCCAGACTCTTGAGATGGCTCTGTAAACATACCCTCTAACCTGTGGTCCTTCCTTCCCACTTCCTCAGAATTCACTGAAAACAATAGAGCTCTAGGATCTCCTATTGCTTCAAACAGGGGTGAGGATCATGTTTATTCAGGACTATGGCTCTTAAATTAGTAGGACTGTTGTGACTAGCTGGTACTCAGGGGGAGGGTTGTCATGTTGGTCAACATGCCTATCCCATTTGGGACTACTTTAAAGGAAATAGGAATGCCTAAAAAGTTTCTAGACTTCTAAGAATTCTGTGACTGGGCTTAGGGATGACTTATAGGCAGGAATGAAGCCAGACTCCTGAGAGTATCCAAGGTTTATAGGCTTGGTGATAGAATTTACCAGAGTAGAAGAGAAAGTTTTCTGAGTAGCTAGTGTTTTGAATGGCCTGGGGTTTGTGACAAGATTTGGGGTAAGCCAGTCAGCGATGCTTTGGAGTATCCGGGACCTCATTTATTTTGAGGGAATGCCAGAAGTACAGGAGGCATCTCCTAGGGTATTTAGTTTTTTAGGGCTAGGAAAGGTAGTAAAGGTAAAATAGATACAAATTTGTTACTGTGACTTTTATGGAGCCTTGAGATAGTTATAAGGAGTAGGAGATTGAGCAGGGATTATTTTAATCGGAGAAGAGATTAGTAGAAACTCATTTAGGGGGATTAGAGAGTGCTGAATGAGATGCCAGAAGCTTTTAGGATCCAAGAAAAGTGGATGGCAGAGACTGAGAGAGAGGGGTCAGCACTGTGTTTAATTTCCTTCGTTACCATTTCTCATCTGCCTTTCCTGGATATTACCTATTCCAAACTAACGGGATATGCATGGAGGCTGCACTGGGTAGTAGAAAAACATGGAATATGGAACTGTACCTCTAAAATAGCATGTAATACTTCCCACAGGGGTGAAACAAATGGTATAATCTAGGTCAAGTGGCTTAGGTAGAATACTGGTCAAGTGACCGGATGTCTTGGAATGAATAGGATAATCTTAGGTTTTGACTCCCTATCCTGTATCCAATTCACTTTACCATTAGGTAAAGTTTTTCCTATTACCTTGATTACAGTAATTTGGCCTTAGTAGAGTTTGGTCTCTTAAGATTTATTACTCATGGCCGAGACGGGCGGATCACGAGGTCAGGAGATCGAGACCATCCTGACTAACACAGTGAAACCACGTCTCTACTAAAAAATACAAAAAATTAGCTGGGCGTAGTGGTGGGCTCCTGTAGTCCCAGCTACTCGGGAGGCTGAGGCAGAAGAATGGCCTGAACCTGGGAGGCAGAGCTTGCAGTGAGCTGAGATTGCGCCACTGCACTCCAGCCTGGGCGACAGAGCGAGACTCCATCTCAAAAAAATTTATTACTCATTTATGGCTAAGTATATCACAAATAAATGTTAGGTCCCCTAGTGAGTATTCAGCAGTCATTTCCTCGGGATCTAAGGCTTACCAGGTGCTATGCTCAAAATGAATGGGACATGGTTCTTGTTTTTAAGATGACCCCAGACCAGTGGGGCAGACTGGTATAAAAATAACTGTCAGCCGGGCGCAATGGCTCACATCTGTAATCCTAGCACTTTGGGAGGCTGAGGCAGGTGGAACACTTGAGGTTAGGAGTTCAAGACCAGCCTGGCCAATATGGTAAAACCCCATTTCTACTAAAAATACAAAAATTAGCTGGGCGTGATGGCACATACCTGTAATCCCAGCTACTCGGGAGGCTGAGGCAGGAGAATCACTTGAACCCAGAAGGCAGAGTTTGCAGTGAGCCAAGATCACATACCACTGTACTCCTGCCTGGGCAACAGAGTGAGACTCTGTCTCAAAAAATAGAAAATAAAAATAACATAACTGTATACTGTAATAATATGATGAATGCTATTCTGTGGTGTGAATCAAGTGGCACAGAGAAAGAAAACAGTTCACTCTAGTGGAGGGTTGGCATTTTGAGAGATAAATATAATTGCGCTTATTTATAACATGAATTATAAAGGTAGCAGTGTTGGAAATGCACATTTAATAAGATGTAGCACTACTAAATTGGATTAAGTGCAAGCACTGGGTTTATAGATGGATGTTCCCAAAAAATTTGTTCTTTATTTGTATCTCTACCCCTGAGCAGTCCTTGCCTGGCAAAGTGATTGGTGTTTGCACTGTTGGGGGTGGGCTTTAGATTCCTGTTTGGGCATCAGAAACTGTAGGGTTAGAAGAAGTAATGCCTTTTTTCTCACCTATTGCAAGGTTCATTACTGAACCCTATAGCAAAGGCAGAGTAATAACAAGAAAAAAGCCATAACAAATTTATTTAACAGAGTTTTATGTGACACTGGAGCCCTTAGAAATGACCCAAAGACCCAGCGAAAACTGTGTATTTATATGGATAGTCATACAGAAGTATGACTGGAGGACCACAGAGTATGATCTAATGGTAATCAACTAGGGAGAACTTTGCAAAGCCTGTTTGTTCATATTCTTCTCAGCTTCCAAGTATAGGGTAGAACCCCTCTGGAATGAAGATCTTAATGCCTACTTTTAGGGAAGGTAGGTCAGAAAATTATTTTATGGCCTGCTTCAGAGGGAAAGGCAAGAGAAGGTCAGAGAGTGACCTTCCTGCTTCTGTGGTTTTCCAATGTCCTTTAGCTTAAAATGCTTGGTATGCCAGGGTGCCATATTTTGGGGTATCCTGTTCTGAGCCCCAACATTTCCCTGGAAGGATGATGGCTTTTTGATTTAAGCAAAGTTATCAGAGGGAATGAGGTACAAATGAATAGAGGACAGACTATGAGATCAAATTCTGACTCTATTACTTAAGAGCTTAGTGTCTTTTGACAAATTACATGTATTCTTGGTGACTCTGATATCTCTGTAAAATAGGGATGACAGTAGTACCAGCCTTACAAGGCTGTGCCTCAAATGTGTAATAAATATGAAAACACTTTGTAAAGTGCAGTAAAAAGTATATAAACGTTATTGTTTTATCAAAAACATCAGCACACCAATTATTTATGTAGTTGTATACGTTATGCAAAAAGTTACAGAGATGTAGGGCTCATCTTCTAGGAAAACAGAATGAGAATTCTGAATCAGCTCTAAAGTCGGAGACCAAACCTTGAGCTCTCTCTAGGTGCTGTTTCTCCTGAAAAGTTGACTTGTAAGTCTAACCTAGTGCATTGCCTCTGATGGCCTGGTGTTCTTCAGATAGGTAAAAAGCAACTTGAAAAGGGGAAGAGTATTGTGTTTTCCGCAAAGACAATACTTTTTTTGCTCTTTGGAAATTCTTGCTCTTTTGGTTTTGAGCTCTGAAGGTGAACAATCCAGCTGATTCAAATCCCCAGAGTAGCCCTAATAATAGGAAAACCGTGACAACCGCAGATATTAAAAACATACCTCAATTTGCACAACTGGGGTAAGACACATACATATGGTATTATGTGAAAAAAAATTCCTTTATGCAAATCTAGAAACATACTTTAATGTCATTACATTTAACATCAAAGAGATGATGTCAAAGAGAACATATTTACCACTGGGAGATTAAAATGAAAGAATTAGTCTTCTAGAATTCTTTCAAATGAAAGAATTTGTGTGTAAGGTTTGATTGGTTATTTGGCAAACACTAATATTAATAAAAAGAACAGTACTTCTAGATGTGGACCATTTTGTACAGGGATTATGCCAGAGCTCCCATAGTATGTATAGAGACCCTTGAAGGAGAGCCCTCAAACCTGTAAGGGAACTTATTTAAAAAATATTTCGCTTATGGGCCCATAATTCAATTTTATGTCTCCCTAGCTCACAATAGAGGATTATAATGTATTGGGCTGATATATCTGAGTTAACATCAGATTAATCATATCACTTTGTATATGAATATCATATAAAAATGTTAGTGGCTGCTGTTTTCACCATGCTCTGTCATAATTAAACAATTTATTTCATGCTGAAGCTCCCCTGTCCTGATTCTGGGATTGTCAGTTTTATGGTTCTCATTTTACACAGATAAAACTAAACTTTTCAGATGTCAAATAATGTGCTGCAGACTTCCATGCAGTTCTCAGCTGCAGTTATAAATCACTGTTGTTTTAAGTAAGTGACCTAAATGCCATTTTTATTAGAAATTGAGTGGATAGGAGAGACTAACATAAAGCCTCTGATGGAGTTCTAACATTTCTCCTCGAGCAGCAAGAAGAGAATTGCATTTCCTGCTGGCTAGAGAAGCCAGGTCAATTTTGTCCTACCATTCTGGGAACTATCACTTCGGACACCTAACATATCCAGGTCCTGCTTATTTTTCTTGGATGAGCTATTAAAATGCATATATGTGTGCACATACACACATACATATACATCATGCAGTCATTTGCCTCTGTGTATACATATATATCATTGTGTAGACTGCACTTTTTCAGAAAAGACAACTGATCACCAGCACGTCACTCTCACTTCCTCCCATGTACATTTTGTATCTTCCCCACAGGGAAGTGAAACTGATGGTGGGTTGGAAGAGATTGAATTTGCTGAAGTGGATTCTGCCAAGTGGCTGTTTGTGGATGACCTTTGTCTTATTGGGGGTAATAGTGGGAGTTACAGATTCCTGGCAAAATGTCTGTTCACATCTCTTCACAATTAGAATCATAAACTATGGACTTTCTGGATTTGTTCACCTGAGATAGTGATGAACTAGGAATCAAAAGATCTGGGTTTTCGCTCTATCTCTAAATATCTACATATATGTGAAGATAGCTCTGTGTACCACCGTGGATATTTTTCCTCTTTTGTCTTATCTTCTCCATGAGACTTTCAAATCCTCAAAGGCACAGAGCATCTTTAATTTACAAAGCATTCACTTTTTCATCTGTTTGTTCCTAGACTGCATTTAGTAGAGATGTAATAAGTACTTACTGTCTGATAGAATGAGACCACATCCTGCCTTAGATGAACTGGAATTCTTTTTGAAAGTGTTTCCAACTTGAAATATTCTGCTTTGGTGCCACTGCTACTGTTAAGATTCAACTATAGCAGCCACTGTGTGATCAGACACTTTCTCCTCTCAGGTGCCACCCTTGGCCACCCTGAGAAGACGGGCGCCCCTGCCAGCATGTCTTTGGGGCCCAGTGTTTCTGTCTCTGCTTCTCCCAACACTCAGTGGCCAGAAGAAGAAGAGCTTTGGTATATAATTTCTTCCCCCGCCTCCCCCACAGCCAAGAGGGATTGAACACTCATGAATATTTTAAGTGTGTTACAAAGAACACAAAAGCTGTGCCTTCGTAGGAGGATTAAATGTTGGTGTTTGACTCCTCACAATCAGCACATTTTAAAACATAAACCAGATCATGTCACTCTCCTGCTTCAGAGCCACCAGTGGTCTGCCATACTCTTGCAACCAAACCCAAGGCTGGGTGCCAGCCTCCAAGGCACTGCCCGGCTCAGCCCTGGCCACTGCTCTGACCACCTCTTGCAGTAATTCCAGCCATGCTGGTCTTCTCTGGGTTCCCAGGGCATCCTAAGCATCTTTCTCTTTAGGACCTTTCTACTCATCTCCCCTGCCTGGGACTCTGCCCTGAACTCTGTGCTACCCCAGGATCATCACTCAGCTCTCTGCCTGAATGTCCTGTCTCAGACAGGCCTCCCCTGACTGTCCTATCAGTATCTACACCCAATATTTTATTTCCACTCATCATATCTGAAATTGTCTTCCTCATTTCCTGGTTTTCTTGTTTACTGTTGGACCCTGCCTAGGGAGTGTCACTCTACAAGGGCAGATAGAGATCGTCTTAGTCCTGTTCTCTGTTGTTACCCAGAAACTGGAACAATGCCTATTCCCCAGTGGTTGCTCAGTAAACATATGTGGACTCAATGAGGGATTGAATTGGAAGTTATTTACCTCTCTCCTGGCTTTTCCTTCCCTCTCTTCCTTTGTCTCTCTTTTGTGGAATCTATACCATGAAAAGGGCTATTGTCCAGTAGTGGAACACAGGCCTTGGATTGAGGTCCTGGTTGACCCACTTGATCTGAAGCTTCTGGTCATGCACAACTGCTAACTGGAAACAGCTGCTATAGAACCACTCTCTTTTTCCAAAGGGTCAACAAGGAAATCAAAAATAGAAATAAATTTTAGATAGTCATGTAATACTTTACTAATATAAACCCTAGGAATAACTTTGCGTTAACTTTGCAACATTAACTTCCATTAAACTCACTAAACAGTTCTGCTTCTTCAGTTCTTTTACTTTGTTACATGCCCTGGGATCCAGCCCAATACAGGAGAAGCCCTATAGAATATATGTTGCTGTATCCTCAGAGATGGCCAATAAAATTTGTATGTGACCTGTAAGGAGAAGATGATTCACTGAAGGCCATTCACAGAGGAGGCAAAGCACCAAAATTCAGTGTCTAGCCTCAATTTTTCCTTATTAGAAAGTCTGCAATAGAGGGATATGTTTTCGGGATCTTTCCTAATAGAGGAGTTCTTTTTTTATTTGGATGAAGAGATTATTTCTATAATTTCCCACAGTCTTAGGCTGAACTCTCCAAGTAATGAACTTTTACTCAGAATAGTCTAGGCTTTGTGTACTCGTGGAAAGTGTAATATAGCTTGCCTTGTTGGTTTTTCTGGAGATAGCACATTTGGGTCACGGGTTCAGCAAGTCTTTGGCTGTTATGCAGTGTAATTTTATGGGAATAGTTTTATAATGTTAACATCTGTAGACTGAGAGCTTGATGAAGACATCACCCAGATTGCCTGGGAAAGGCCACTGACTTTGGGAGCTAATTCTTGATAGGTAAAATATTTAGTGCACTCTCTCTGTTTATTTTTTCTTTGCCTAGACACAGCTACCAACCTTACCATTTCCATCTTTTATGGCAGATGAGCTGTGTGTGTATTTTTTTATCTCCTTGCAGCATGCATTTTTGCAAATTAGGGGACAAAGCCCAGACCCTTGGCTTTTTAACTTTTCTGCTTCCTTGATATTTGTACATGAGATAAGATGTTAAAGGGGCCAGGCGCGGTGGCTCACGCCTGTAATCCCAGCACGTTGGGAGGCCGAGGCGGGTGGATCACAAGGTCAGGAGATTGAGACCATCCTGGCTAACACGGTGAAACCCCGTCTCTACTAAAAACACGCAAAAAAGTAGCTGGGCGTGGTGGCGGGCGCCTGTAGTCCCAGCTATTCGGGAGGCTGAGGCAGGAGAATGGCGTGAACCCGGGAGGCGGATTTTGCAGTGAGCCGAGATCGCGCCACTGCACTCCATCCTGGGTGATAGAGCGAGACTCCGTCTCAAAAAAAAAAAAAAAAAAAAAAAAAAAAAAAAAAGATGTTAAAGGATTTCTCTTTACAGATTTCTGTTGAAGAGTTATAGAACTGACTGGATATTCATATGTGTGCTGTCCTCTGCTTTGTTAACTCTATGTCCATATTTCTTTTTCCCATGAAGCCTCTGTCCCCCACTTTGTTTAAAATTGCAACCTATTCCCACACCTTAAGCTAAATCTCCCTTACCCCAGTTTGTTTTCCATAGTAATGATCACTTTCTAACATACTGTATCATTTGTCATTTATTATGTTTATTCTCTGCCTCCCACCACTAGAATGTAAACTACAGGGAAGGATTTCTATCTGTTTTATTCACATTGTATCCCAAGTGCCTACAGCAGTGCTTGGTGCATAGGAAGGCTTTGATAAATATTTATTAAATGAACTCACTGACATCCCAGTGAAAAGACAGACACTGTAGTGTAGTGATGAAGAGCTTGGGGCTTTGGAGTAAAACGAGCCTGGGTTTGAATCCCAGCTTTGCTGCTTACCAGCTGTGTGTCTTTAGAAAGTGATTTAACCTCTCTGAGACTCATTTTTCTCATCTATAAAATGAATATTATAGCACCTTGAAAGTGTGTTGTGAAGATAAAAAAAAAAAAAAAAAAGATAAATAGGCAATACAGCCTGGTAGGTAAGAAGCAAGGCTTTATAGTCCAATGGATATGGGTTCTGGGCTTTAGCTTCAATTTATGGCTCTCCTATTACCTTATGCAATTTTTATAAGCCCTCTAAGCTCATTTTCTTTACCTGTCAAATGGATATAAAATACTATGGCCTGCCTCACAGGAGAGTGGCCAGGATTAAAGGAGGTAATCTCTGCGTAGTGCTTTGCAGACTGATCAACTCATAGCAAGGGACTAATTGAAGATGACGATGATGATAATGTTTGAAAGGTGCTTAGCTTTATTGCTCACACATCATAGTAATTGCTCAATAAATGGTAGCCTTGATAAAAAATGAAGGACAACTTTATTAGAACTCTGGGAGCCTCCTCTAAATTTGCCGTTTTCTTTGTGTTCTCCTTTCTCCAGGGGGAAGTAAGGCAAATGCTTGAAGTTATCTTTGTGAGATACTTGTTTCAACTCGAAAATGAAACAGCAAGCAATTTTTATGTGCCACACTTTTTGCCCTGTCACCAACAGTTCTTTTATGATTTCAGAGCTTAATTTCTAATTTTTGGAAGCAGTTGCAAAGAGGCATTTCTTCACCAGGTGATCACTGCGGGGGCTTAATATAACGCGGGCATTTACTCAGCTGGTTTGGAGCTAATGGAATTGGCTGTAGTGACTGTAGTTAGGGGAGATTATAATGTCTCAAGGGTTTTATTGGCTTCCACTTCCTTGTGCAGACTTTCAGTAAAAGACAAGAGATGCCTCTTCCTGGCTCTACTTCTTATTTGCTCTGTGAGTCTGAGCAAGACACTTCACTGCTGCTGAGAACCACACCCACTAAGTGGATGACCCAGTTGTGAATCCTTGCTCCATCCTGCTTTATGACCCTGACCAAATTATTCAGTGTTGCCACATGTTATTTTCCACCTTTGTAAATAAATAAATATATATGACAAATAGAATGATCCTATACCATAGGGCTTTTTGAAGATTAAATGAGATACTACATGTAAAGAGCACTTTGGAAGTACTCAATAATACTTATTATTCTGTTTTCTTTATTAAAACAAAAAGTGAAATGTTCTATTACCATGATATTTTAAGTTTATAAACACTTTCTATATTTTAAAAGTTCTAGAACTTCAGCTTCTGCCCATGATGTCCTGTGAGGTCCTGAAAGCACCTGTTGAAGAATGTCATTGCTCGAAAAGAGCCACTAGTGACCACTGTGTCTTCCTAAAAGTGGTCAGACACAATTGTCTCTCAATTATTTAGTGTAATGTAGGGAAATAACCAAGATTAACTGGTGGTTATGATTTTGCTTAAGGCAACGTGATGAGGACACTAAGGTTAGGGCAACTCCTGAGCAGAAGGAGGCTGCTATCCAGAGTCAGGAAGTCTCCCAAGGTGGTTTTTGCCTGGTGATCAGCTTTTGGCCAAAAGCCCATTACTCTCAGGTGAACCTGGCCCTGTTCTTGGTCCCAAAGCTCCTGGACCAGGCTATAAAAACAGAATGCCAAATTATTGATCCTACAGTGCAAAATTAAGCTGTTCTGTGCACTGGGTAGGCTTGCCTAAGTTCCCCTTTCAGGCAAATTCAATGACAAACCAAATTATTGGACAGTTGCTTGGTAAGTACAGAATTGATTTGAGGGGAGTTAAGTGATTCAAATGTTTATGTTATCAGACCCTGTTAACCTGCTGTTCCACCTCCACAGTGCAGATCTGTCTGTCAGGGTGGGCATAGGGCCCCCTGGCAACCCTGGTTGGGTTTGGAACAAGCACTGCCATCATTTTTCTGTTTTTTTTCTTAGAGATGGGCTCTCACTCTGTCATTCAGAGCTGGAGTATAGTGGTGCAATTATAGCTCACTGCAGCCTCAAACTCCTGGGCTCAAGCAATCCTCTCCCATCAGCATCCTGAGTAGTTGGGATTACAGGTGTGAGTCTCTGTGCCAGGCTATACTTTATATATAATTTTTTAGCTGACAGACTTCCTCCCTGTATCCTGTTATACATATTATTTTTTATTTTTTATTTAAATTTTATTTTTCATCAGAGTAAAACATGTATATTGTTTTGCAAATCTAGTAATAGTATAGATTTGTACTGAAAACCAGTTTCTTGCCCCAATTTCCCACTGTCCTTTGCTTCTTATGCTTCGGAAGCAGCCACTTTCAAATCTCTTGTTGTTGATTCTACTAGTTACCCCCACATTTCTAACTGATATGCTTGAATTGCTGTTTCTTAATTTTTCTATTTTAGACATTATCTCATGTTTTCTATGGATGATGACCATAGGGTACTTATACCATTCTCTTCTTCAGTTTCACTCTTCCCCTTCTTTTTTCCAGTATGATTTTATCATAATATTCAGTTAATATTTACATTACTGTGACAATGTAAAGCATTCATGGCAGAGCTACAAAATGTACCATGATTACATTTACTTTCTTCCTTCGTTTCTTGTTTGCATTTTAAAATTTCTCTCTGAAACACACATTTCTTTACCCACATCTCCTATCTTTAAATCGATAAGGGCATATGAAACCATAATGCCTTGCCTTCACCACACCTAACAAAATTAACAATTCTTTAATATCATCTAATACCCAGCCCCTAATCAGATTTCCCTGATGTTCTCAAAGATATCCTTTTACAGCTGATTAGTTTAAATAAGGACCTAAATAAGGTCCATAAATTACATTTGGTTGTTATATCCTTTTACTTTCTTTTATTCTGGAGTACTTCCCAGAATAAAATAATAAATGTCACAAATAATGTCACAAAGAATTAATAATTAATGTCAGAAATAATTACTTCCTTACCCTCCTTTTATTTGTGACATTAATTATTTGGAGAAATTGGCTATCAAATGCCCTACATTCTAAATTTGGCTGATGGCTTCTTCACCATGTCCTTTTAACTTGTTCTTCTAGATCTTATATTTCCTATAAACTGGTGGTTGCTGCTAAGGTTTGATTAGATTAGGGTTTAGAGGGTTTTGTTTTGTTTTTTCTTTTTAGGCAAAAAAAAAACACTCTATAGGTGGTGCTAGTACTTCCTGTTTTATCATGTCACAAGGTAATAATGTCTGACTATATCACCTTTAATGGTGATTAAGTTGATCACTGGTTCGGGATAGTGACAGCCTGATCTTCCCACGACCAAGATTTTTGTCAACTTTTTACCTACTGGGTTTAGCACCCATTGATGATCATTGCCTGGATCCACTGTTTAATGAGACACATATTCTGTCCTTTCATTTTGCAGTTCTGTCCTGAGCCAGTGAGTGCTGGTTGTGCAATTTAACTCCAGAAGGCCATCTTATTTTCCTCATTTCCAAGTCTGTGTTAGAGTCAGGGGGTTTCTCTGTGACCCTCATGTGCTACTTAATAAATGACTAAATTTATATGAAAGTAACATTTTTATAGTTGTATTGATTAAAATTTTTATTTGAACCTCTAGTTGAGCTTTGCTGTTGGCTTTGAAAACATAATGGAAAAGTGGAAAGCATTCTTGTCAGTCATGTTGAAAAGTAACTGGCAGAAAAAGTGGGCTTAAAAAAAAAAGTAGTGGAACAAATAAGGGGACTCTGCTTTGTTTTATAATGCCTCCTTTCTCTAGGCTAGGCAAATTTCGAAGTCCAGTGGGGTCTCTCCTGCCTGCCAGGGAATTGGCAAGAAGCTATCAGGATACGCATGGATGACACACAGTCACACAGTCATTTGAGGATTTTTTGGTTGCTGTTTTGTTTTAGTTTTTACCCCCTTAGAGAAGTCTTTCATAAAAAATTTTTCCTAAACCCTGTTGCCTGTGAATTAGGGCTTTTCCTTTCCTCTATAATGGGGCCTGATACTCTTTGATGTGTTGTAGCAGAATTTAGCTTCTAAATACAGTTTGAAACTTAGCTCTCCACACACACATACACACACACACACAAACACACACACACCCTTGAACTCTCAGCTGACATGTTATTTCTATTTTTTTCTCCTTACTGCAAGAACCTGTCCTGTAGGAACCAAGTTCAGTGGTAGGAGGAGATTATGTAGACATCTTGCCTCTACTTCCTGGAAAGTTGGGTCATGCAGACATGAGATGCAGGTAAACAGGAGAAGGAAGTCCTCTCCAGTATCTCCCAGTGGGAGCCTGTTTTCATGCTTTTCAAAGAGCTCCTTTTTTGAGATAGATAAATCCCTGGTGTAAATACCTGTGCTGTTATTATAGAAAGAGACAGATTGGTCACCTTGTTAATGACTTCCAGTATTCCGGAGCTCCTCCTCTGAAATACTCTGTAGATCCAAATTATTATAATATAGGGGCCTCTTCTGCCATTTAGAATGACCTTCCACATAACTCTCAATGTCCAAATTGGGCCCTTCTTTCAAGGCCCAGATCAAATGACTCCTTCCCTGAGTCTCCCAGTGAGAAGTCATACCTTCCCATCTCCTAGCTTCCCATTCATCCCTCTTTTCATGGGTTACTTGCTACCTTTCATTTTAGCTCATTTGCATACTCATTTTACTTCTTTTTTTTTAACAGAAAAATATCAGTCTTTGTTTTAACCACGATTTGTATTCAATAAGTATTTTAATAACATTTCAAATTTGAATAATTAATTACTTGAGTAATTTTGTTTTCTCAGATATTCAGCTTTTATTTCAACTATGCTTCCAATATCTACAGGGGAGTCTGTCGGTCACATGTCGAGCCAGGTTTTCTATTTCAGAAGAGGAAGGAAAAGAATGTGTAGGGGAATTAGTATGGAACTGGAGTCAGAAGAACTAGATTCAAAACCCGTCTCCACCACTTCAGAGCCACTAGCAATTGGTATGTCAGCAGGGGCCATCCCTGACAAATACAAGCTCTGTAACAGAAGTCATCTGTAAGACATACTTAAGACTTAGTTCATCAGAAAGAAGGAAGGGAAGAAAGGACCGTGTGAATTTATGAGCAGTGGTGGATGGTACAGGGGTGAGGTCTTGGGCCCTCAAAGCCCTCCGAGGTTGTACTGGCTACTGGGAAAAGGATGTCTGGGAGCAGGTCCCACTTTTAGCTGCACTTGGAAAGATGAGTGTACAAAGCTTATGGAGTACTCAGGACAAAGAGAACATGGTGAGTGTTGGGGAAGGAAACCTTAAGTATAAACTTTACTCTTTAACCTCCTTGGCAATCTCGCCCTGAACCTACGTAGTCCCGGGTATGGGTTTCTCTCCCTTCTTACTTCCATAGTCCTTTCTTGGGAGCTCTTTGGCTGAATTAATGAAGGGGATCACTACTCATAAACCATAACCATCACTTACAAGGAGCCTCACACTGGTAATGGACAACAACCCTCAGAGACAGCATAGGTCCTAATGCTATCATTAATAGTCAAACCTATATAGAGAAATAAGAGAAGCCAAGATCCAGTTCCATGGGACATCACAATTCACAAGCAGCTCATCCTTATTTCAGAAAGCTGTTAAGACCTAGCTTTCTCATGGAGGTTATTCTTTTACTGTCAGTCTGCCTCTTTCTGGAAGGTGCCCTCCCCTTCAGCATCAAGGAGTGTAAAGACCATGAGATACAGAGTCAGACTTCGGTTTAGGCCCATTTGTATGCTGTAAACTTTAGGCAAGTCACTTTTTCTCTCTGATATGGAAAGAGATGTAAAGTATACCTTATTGATGTTGATAAAGATGTTCAGATGAAATTTTATATTCATATAAATGTGTGTATTATATATATGGCCCCTTCATTATTTTAAAGCAATATAAATAATTCTTATCTATTACCATAGTATTTCAAAGGCTACATCTTGCCACAGGTGAGAATCAGAGGTATGTTGTGTGGTTTTTTTTGTTTGTTTTTGAGACAGAGTCTCGCTCTGTCATCCAGGCTGAAGTGTAGTGGCATGATCTCAGCTCACTGCAACCTCTGCCTCCTGGATTCAAGCAATTCTTTCATGTGCCTCAGTCTACCAAATAGCTGGGACTGTAGGCGTGTGCCACCATGCCTGGCTAATTTTTGTATTTTTGGTAGAGACAGGGTTTTGCCATGTTGGCCATGCTGGTCTTGAACTCCAGGCCTCAAGTGATCTGCCCGTCTTGGCCACCTAAAATGTTGGGATTACAGGCGTGAGCCACCACAACTAGCCAGAGGCATGCTGTGTTCTGTTGGCTCTTTTGCCTACCAGTGCCAGAAATTTCCTATACTTCTTGGCATCTTGCTTTTCTCTCCTGTGAAATAGGCAATACTAGTTGCCCTAGAGAAGAAACTTATCTAGAGAAAAAAATGTACAAGGTAGACACAGCTGGTGAGTTACCCTTATGCTATTTCTAGTACTACCAATTTCATTTCTTCCAGAATGATTTAGAATGCCACACAGTAGTTTTCCTGGTGCCATGCTTGAAATGGTGAATCTATTTGAAAGAAGTGATTTTGTAGTCACATTGATGTTGCTGCTTGCTGCAAGCCAGGCAAGTCACTTAATAGCTTTATCCTTAAAAGAGGACTAATGTCACCTACCTCATGGGGTTATGATGAGGATGAAAGGAGGTCTGTAACTAAGGCACTGAACATGGTGTTTGATACTCACTGGGTACCCAGTAAATGTTAGTTTTCTTTGTCTAGACTATATAATGCTCTTCAGTTTTTCACCCTGATCAAATTGCATTTGTTAAAAATTCCAAGTAAGACATGGCACTGGGTACTTTAAATAAAGGGGTGCTAAGGGAAGGTCAGCCTGCGGTAGAGGGCTGAAAAAGCCAGTTACATTTGTTTGTTTTGTTTTGTAATAAACAACAGTGGCTTCTCATCTCCTTTCCCTGGTCCTGAGCCTGCTGAGTCACTGTTCCAGCCCTTGGGCCACATGATCTCAGGCTGTGTCTATGGAATACAGCAAAACCCACAAGAAACCAGCACTAATAAATGGCAGGTCATTTTGAGGGATTTTTGTTTGCGTTCCTGTGCTTGCTCTCCTGGTGAGATAGGAAACCTTTAATAAGACTTTTCCTAAATGATGTTGCATGTGAAATGCAGATTTTTTTTCTCTGTTCTCCTAACAAATGACCATTTCATAAGGTTTCTTTTTCATTTTTTCTTCTTTCCTGCTTCTCAGTACATTCCACAAAGAGCTTATTCCTCTGCTGGTTACTGATTGATGGTTCTACTCTGTATGCCCTTTAATTTTGCAATAAACCAACAAGGAGTTGAGACCACAAACTTAAAGAGAATTGACTTATTTGACTGGATTCACTGGAGCCAACAGGCAGATTTAGTCATTTCAGTGTGGTCCTGGGGAGGGCAGGAGGAGTCCGTGAGAAGGAACACTGTGTTGTCAGTAACCAGACATAAAAAAGCTTGCTTGTCCTCTCATTCCAAAGCATGTCGGCATCTGTTCTCAGCAGTGATCCCTTTCCAGGCCTTGATGGAAGCAGGACAGCTTCTACGAGATTTGCTCAGAACTCCAGGATTCTGAATTCAGTGGGACTTTAGGTATGTAGGATTGGTAGTCAGTGTTTCCAGGTTCTGTGTCCCTTTTTACAAAGGGATCATGGTATACCTTGAAGGACTGCAGGAACAGCCATAAATCCTCCTCAGTTACCAGTCGTTAAACAGCCTGGCCTCTTGTCTAGATGACTTCAAAGACCAAAGACGTTTTTAAACCCCTGGCCCTACCACCTCCATCCTAGCTGTGTCTTTAACATAAGGCCAGGGCCTCTATCAGGTTATAGAGGCACTAATACGCCTCATGAGCTGGTTCCCAAATATATTAAGAATTAATTTTTTTTTCTTATTTAGCACTACCATTGTACAGAGTAATCCATCTGAAAAATAAATACAAATATCATTTCAAATAGGAAAAACAAGAAAATATTTCTTAAACTAAAGACCTTTAGTTTTAGAGGTATGCGTTTGAAAACACAGTACCATCATCATTTATATTTAAGACTGGTTCCAGACCCATGCTGCTTTCTGTGCGTTGCAGTGAAACTGAGAAGACAAATGCCCAAATGGAATTGTTCCCACCTGTGAACTCCTATTCCAGATCCCATTGTTGTTTGTGGCTCTTCCTTATTTAACCAGCTAACTGCCTGCTCTTATTCTGTTCTTATGTGACAACCAATCTTCTGAAACTCTCGTCATCACATTTCAGCAGAAGTGAAAATATTAGCAGAGTGGTTGGTGGCCAAGACAGAAATAGAACCCAGGAGTCTGTGTCCTTTCCCTTGCCGTACCTACTGGAGCATGGTTCCTCCCACCTAAAGACTCAGTGTGTCCAACTCTAACAAACAGAATTCTAACAGTTGACTGGTTTCTTCTTGCCACTGAAAATTTGTTTTATACTTAAACATTTTGTACAGTTTTTTCTTTATGAATGATTTTGCATTAAACAAATGGGACTTGGTTAATCTGATATCAGTGAATGCCTTATTCTGAGGAAATTAATACACAAATATCCATGGGAACATGAGTTTTCGTACTGAGAACCTTTTTATGTGATAGAAGCGGTATAGACTAGAGAGCCAGGCAGACCTGGTCTGAGTCTGGCTTTCCCATGTGCCAACTATTTGATCTCAGAAAATGCCTCAACTTCTCGAACCTCAGTTTCCTCATCTTTACAGCGCGGATGATAACGTTTACCTCACTGTGTTGTGAGGATGAAATAAGCCAACATATCTCAAGCAATTGGTAGGGGTCTGACACATAGGAAATGCTTAGTGAACGTGAGTTTCCTCCCTTCCTCCTTCACTCCTTTAGAACAGGGTCAGAGATGTAGAAACACGTAAAATCTCATGAAATGTGCACCATAGAGAGAGAAGGATAACGCAAATGACATAAAAAGTCTTGTACTAAGTTACTTGGTATTGATTCTAAAGTCAGAGTATTATCTAGGGCAAGGTGGCTCACACCTGTAAACCCAGCACTTTGGGAGGCCAAGACAGGAGGATCACTTGACCTTTGGAGTTTGAGACCAGCCTGGGCAACATAGGGAAACTCTGTCTCTACAAAAAATAAAACATTAGCCGGATGTGGTGGTGCATGCCTGTGTTCCCGGCTCCTCTTGCGTCTAAGGTGGGAGGAGTGCTTGAGCTCAGGAGTTCAAGGCTGCAGTGAGCCGTGATTTCACTACTGCACTTTAGTCTGGATGGCAGAGCTAGAGCCTGTCTCAAAAAAAAATAAATAAATAAATAAGAAAAAGAAATAAAGTGTGAGTATTAAGAAGTGAGAGAAAAGTTAGGGCTAGAATAGTTAGCAAAGGTTTCATGGAAGAGGTGGGATTTGAACTGGCCCCTCAAAGATGGAAACTTACAGAGTAAAGGAGGCTATTTCAAATGGGCATTTGGGGTGGGTAAAGCATGAGAAATAGAGAAATTAGAACGAGAATGTTGTAAACCTTGGTTTTCCTATGGGAAGAATTGAACTCAATAGAATTATAAGTAAAAGGATAATACTAATATTTGTTAGGCACCTACTAGGTGTTAGGCACTGCCTTAAGTGCTTTATATTTATTTATTTATTTATTTATTTATTTATTTATTTATTTGAGATGGAGTCTCACTCTGTCACCCAGGCTGGAGTGCGGTGGCGCCGAGATTTCACGCCATTCTCCTGCCTCAGCCTCCCGAGTAGCTGGGACTACAGGTGCCCACCACTACGCTCAGCTAACTTTTTTGTATTTTTAGTGGAGACAGGGTTTCACCGTGTTAGCCAGGATGGTCTTGACCTCGTGATCTGCCCGTCTCGGCCTCCCAAAGTGCTGGGATTACAGGCTTGAGCCACCGCGCCCGGCCTGTCTTAAGTGCTTTATATGCTAACTCATTTATCCTTAAATAGATAGGATTGCTATGCCAATTATACAGTTGAAGAAAGTGAGGCGCAGAGAGATAAAATAATCTACCTGAGTAGGTGTGAAGTAAATAATCTACAACTAGTAGGCAGTGGAGCTGAGATGGAAGCCCAGGGGATCTGACTCCAGAGCCCACCCTCTTAACCCAGGACAGCTGCTTCAGTCACTTCCCACCTCCCCTCACTCTGCATTGAGGATCAGCTAAGACCATTCTGTGAACATACCCTGAAAAGTATAAAGTACCATATATGTGTGAAATGACATGGTTATTCTTATTAATGATGTCACATGAGAGGCAACAAATAGCTACCTGAAACTAAGGGAGAAAAACTATAGTCCAGCACCCACATGCAGTTGTACTGGACAGGTTTAGCCAATGCGCAGCATATATGCCTCGCCATCCTCTCTAGCGACTCTGAGTCCTGAAAGCCTCACATTTCCCATATGGACAGTGTTCCAGGAGGCCATTTCCAAACCAGTATCAGAGACTAAAAACCTGTTTGACATCTGGAAGTAGGGCTTGTGCCTCAAGTGTGATCTGCCTTTGGCCAGGACATCCTTTTTTTTTTTTTTTTGAGATGGAGTTTTGCTCTTGTTGCCTAGGCTAGAATACAATGGCGTGATCTTAGCTCACTGTAACCTGCACCTCCTGGGTTCAAGCGATTCTCCTGCCTCAGCCTCCTGAGTAGCTGGGATTACAAGCGCCCACTACCACACCTAATTTTTTGTATTTTTAGTAGAGACAGGGTTTCACCATATTGACTAGGCTGGTCTTGAACTCCTGACCTCTGGTGATCCACCCGCCTCGGCCTCCCAAAGTGCTGGGATTACAGGTGTGAGCCTCCGTGCCCAGCCTCAGGACATCCTTTTTAACGGGCTTGTACCACATGATTGGGAGTTTGAATGTTAGTAACCATGATGGAAGATCACTCCAAGGGCATCACCATGGGAGGAAGCCTGCCCCTACTTACCATGTAAATATTTAGCCATTTCAATGTATTTGTTCTGGGCCTGTTTTTCTTATGTGTCTCTCCTGTGTTGACTCTGTTTAATTGTAGGTTATTATTCTGTGTCTATATTCATGTCATTTCTTTAAGTACAGACACAGACAGCATTGCTTCAGCTGCCCCCACCCCTCCTTTTAAAAATAACACCTTACACAATGTCCCTTCCTTGAGGACATCAAATAAATAACTTTTGTTCAAGAGCATATCTGATGAGGTGGCTGACTTGGAAATTTGTTCCTAAGCAGACCTCGTGACCTCTGTTTGAACACATAGTGAGTGGCCTTTGCTCCCATTTTATGCTACAGATTCACTCTGGAGATAGAATTGGTTGCACCTCTCCAGGCACTGAGTTTGGAGAACCCTTGGTGGTTAGGATGTCATTTGTGCTGGCAGCACAGAAATATAAGCAGTAAGCCCAGAGTTGCTCACCCTCCACTGGAGGTTTCTCAGAGGCTGGGCGGCACCCAAGGCTCCTCTGCTTCAACTCTGCTCTACTGTAAGCCACTGGAAGTGTAACTGAGGCTGAAGGGTATCAATGTTGGTATTTATCAGGTTGGACATCCCCAAATGCCATATTTTCATACCTCCAAGGAGCAAGTGACTCAACAGAACTGTTTTCTTGGTCTCAAATGAGTCTAAGAAGGGGAAATCACTTAATACCAGCCGTCTGTGAGGGACTGATCACAAAGCTGTGTCTTTCTAATCCTCCTTGCAAATCAAAGGGAGGGGAATCCCCAGAGCCCAGGCGTACACATGAATAGAAAGCACCACAAGTAATAAAAACACCGAAAAAGGTCAGCAGAAACTCGGGGGGCTGCTGGAAATTCACCTCCTCTGCCTTTCTATGGTACTCAGTGGGCAGTGATCAGGTAGCAGACAAGGATACCCAGCTAGACGCCAAAACAACTTGGCCACAGGATATGTACAGTGCAGCAGAAGGCTGGTAGGATAGTTTCTTCCATATCCATGTGAACCTCAGAGTCATCTGACCACTGGCCTTGTTCTCTTCCAGGTTCTAGCTGGCCAGAGACTTTTTGGGCCTCATGCTAACTGCAAAATCGCACACAGTTGGCGAATACACCATTGGAAGCCACTGTGGCTGCATTGTCACAGTTCACCAATTGTGCGTGTTATTTCCTGCAGTGGGCCCAAGATCACTCACAGGATGCTGCCGGGGTTGGGCTGAAGGTGGAAACAGCATACTAGCTTGCTGTTTGTGGCCTCTTTACAACTGCCGGCCCCATCTGAGATCCGGAACCAACACGTGCTAACCTCAGCCCACTGGGGCCAGTGGAGCAGCCGGCAGTGGAACCAGAGCTCTCCACACCTATGTCTATGGCACGGTAGCTGCCGGCCCACAGTTTCCACTGCATGCCCTTGCATATACACCCCAGGAGAAGTAGGCCAAAGAGAAAGCTGCCTTAGGGAGCCACATGGTTATCTTGTGTGTTTACTTTTGCCAAATGACAGACACAATTCTACTTCAATGCATTTTTTCTGAACTCAGTGGTCAGAAGTAGAACGAAGCACTACTTGCGCCAGCCCCCTCTGTGATTGAGTGAGTGTGTGCTTGTGCAAAGCTGAGGAGATTTTTTTCACCTCCTCCTTCTGCGTTCCCTCAGACTGAGCCACTCTCTTCTTTAGGGGCTCCCCTACTAGGCAGAGTGTTTCTCTAGCGTTGCCTATGGATTTCACAGTGAAATCTACAGAAGAGAGTTTTCCTCAAGGCTGATAATAAGAGGTGTGAATTTATTAAGATTGAAAGTATTCTCACCATAAGCACAAATTATTTCAAGTTGCTCCTTCATCCCTTTTTCCATCCCCTTTTCCTCGGCCACTGCCAATTGGTTCTGTGTAGGATGGGTTTCTTAAGGTTGAAGATAAGCAATGCAAAGGTGGAATTTTGAGTACAGCACTCATCCTAATGTGAGTGAAATATATGAAACATTTATTCTAAGCAGGCTGCTACATTAACAGTTGTAATACATTCATTCTCTGCATATCTTTTGTGGACTCAACACTTTTAGGTACAGAGAGGTTAGGAGAATTTCCCAGAATTGCACAGCAGGTTAGTGACAGAGCCAGAAATAAAAGGCTGCCTGACTCTGACTCCCACACCCATGTTTTCTTCAAGCCAAATTGAAGTTTGGCCTCTTCTCGACAAATATTTCACAAGAAAAGTTTCCCACAGCCTTTCAGATTTTCCCAGAAAACAACTGTTGTGCAGTCCTTCAAGATGGAAGTGACAGGCCGGAATATTGAAACCTTCTCTGTTTTTACTCTAGAACTGACAGTTGATATTTTCTGAGTTGAAGCTAAGATAAAAGTTTGTTTTTGTTTTTTTTTTTTTTTTAAATCATGGAATGATTTTTGATTTTCCAGAGCATGGCAAAACTAAGCCAGCAAATAGTAAAACCAGATTTGTTTTTGTGACGCTCCAACTCTGTAACAGATATTGGGTATCTCTTTACAAAGCTGGAAGTGGACAGGAAGGGTTTGGGATGGGGAGAGGCATGCGTCTGGGAGCGTTTCTCACTCTCTTCCTTCTGCCTCTTGCCCTCATTGCTTTCCTTATTCTCTTTCTTCCTTTTGTCTCCTTCTCACCTCCAGCTCCTACCACAGCAGACAGGTTGGGGCAGACACCGTCATGGTTGGGGAGCAGGAGGACAGCATGGGGAAAACCACTCCAGGCCTTTCTCTCAAACCTTGGTGATGAAAGGACTCAATGGACCTGAACAGTTTCTCACAGGAAAGTTCCGGTCTCTGTCTCCTTAAAAGCAAGGCATTCAGTAACCCTTAACAGAGCCAGGATTAAAACTTGAATTTCTGACTTATCCCAAGCCTCTGTTTGGATAGAAAGGCTAGGTCACTGTCATGTATGGCAATTAGAATCACTTCAGATACAAAAGTAACATTCTTAAAGCAGTGCCTTAAGCAGAGAGACCATTTTTAGTACAAAAAGGAAAAAAAGATTAACTATGCCTTCAGAGCTGATGAAAGGCAGAGCCTCGTCACTTTGAAAGCATTGGATTTAGTGCCAGGTGGGTTGGTGAGTAGACTCAGCACCCACATTGTCTTCTTGCATCTCTCTCTCTCTGGCCACCCAGATTATCCAGGGGCTGCTGTTTACTTGAGAGCTAAAAGTGTCAGTACGGACTATCACTGGACCTCGCCATCCTGGCCCAGTTAAAGTGCCTTTGAAACTTCCTGATGTGTGTTAAATTGTGGCAGGTTTCTGCCAGGGAGTGGGCAGGAGGAGGAAGCAGGTGTTTTTATGGGCTAGAAATGCCCCTGAGATGCCTGAGGTTGCTTCGTGAATCCTCTAGCTCAGCCTACCCCTTCAACTCTGTTGCACAGAAACATGAGTTCCATGAAAAGTTTTAGTTTCAAAACTTCCCATGGGCGTCGGAAATGATAACCACATGTTATCAAGGGCCACTGAAAACCACCAAAAATTTGTCAGAATTCATATAAGATTGCCTCACATACTTGACTTTCATAGAAGCGGAAGCCATTGACCTACTTGATTTATGGTATTTATTAGCAGAGTCTGAAAAGACTTTTATCACAAGATTGATCTTGTTACTACAGTATAGCATCTTGACCATCTTTCAGTGAATTTCTGGATATTAGATTTCTTTGCTTACTACTTTTATAGGTGGAATCCTCTAGACCATGACATTAAGGCCTGGAGAAGTCACCTGTCAGTAGGTCTGAGCTGAGAGTTTCTCTCTCTTCTCCTGTGTCCCATGTTGCCTTAGGAAGGAGAGCAGGCAGGAAAGCCTGCATGCCCTCGACTCATCTGTACTATTGGTCTTAGACAGGTGACTCCAGTTCACTTGGTGGAAAATGGGGATTATAAAATTTGCCTCTCAGCTGCGCCCACAGAAAGCTCAGTGATGGCATTTGTCAGATTCTTGGGTCCTTAAAAAAATCTGACTTTTAAATATTAAGTAATTGTTTTGCTGATCATGAATATCTCTTATGCTGACCAAACAGGACCAGATATCACATTCTAACCTATTCTTTCCCTGGCTGACCACAAACTCCCTCTTCTTTGTCCCCCACCAAAAGTCAGGTAAAATGAGCTGTTTTCCATCAAAGGCTGTGCCTTCAGGCCCGGCCATTTCCCACTCAGGTCTCCAGAGCTATCCAATTTTCTCTCCACCTATGCATTCTAGTACTCATGGAAGGTTCCAGTATACAAAATGGCTACTCATGGAGCCCCCTCCCCTTCCACCCCACCAAAGATATTTCTAACCTTCAATGTAGAGTAGGTTAGAATTGACATATACATTGGCCCTTAAAGGCCAGGAACATTAAGCTTGAGCAGAGGGTAGGTATGTAGCCTGGGTATAGTCTAGTCATAGCCCAGCTGAAGAAAGATGAGTCAGCTGAAGGAAGAGGGTCTGCATTGGGCACATAGACTGGCAGAAAGTTGGGCTCAGTTGGCCTAGTCCCCTGACTAATGACCAGCTCATTCTGCTTATTCTCTCTTAACCCAAGGTATTTGCTGCCTTAAGCTACTTTTTAAATACTTAGTGGAAATAAGTCATGTATTTTTGTTAGTGTGTGTGTTGGTTGGGTTTTCCTGGCCAGGAGCCTCTGCCTTCTGACCAAAATGACATGGATTTCCCAGCCTTCTGCCTTACCAGTTCATCCCATCTTTAACTGGTTCCTCTTTATCTCTTTTCTCTAGCTTATATGCCCTGCTGGCTAAGAAAGGAGGACCTACTGGGTGGTTTATGAATCTATACTCTGTATTTCTTTTTTAAAGATCTTAATTTTTCTCTTAATCTGAGTGTAGATATTTGACTGGAGTACACAGAAGGGTTGAGTAAGATGCATTTAGAGAAACTATGTAACACAAAGGAAAACTGGGCACCTGGGGGCATGGCTTTTGAAGGGAGAAATCTCTCCCCATTTTTCCTTGTGGGAAAGCATTAAAAATGGGACTCAAGGTCTATGTGACACTATATGAGGGGCCATTTCCTATACAGGTGCACCTCTGTAAGCAACCTACAGTCAAGAGGGCAATGCAAAGAAGCTTGGGAGTAAGCGTTCTCTGACATAAAGCTGAGCTGAGACAGAAGTTACTTTTTATAGGGTTTCTTGTTCTTCTAGTAGGTGGATGATATTCTTCTTCCTCAAGAGAAGCTGATTAAGTTGGATTCTGTCTATTCCTGGCTTCAGACCTAATCATGACCATTAAAAATATCTATCTTTTCCTTTGCCCAAGAACCCCACTCTGGTCTTGCATTGTAATTGGTGGTACTGGGGGTGTGTTGTGTGTTTTCAATAAGCCATATTTTAGGGAAATAGCAAAAATAGCCCGTTTACTTTCAATTAAATTTTTATTGCTTTTGAACATATTGACAGCAAATATTTGTTATTTGTCAGCAGTGGGCTATATGCTATATAAAAGGGAATCGGGCATGGGTTTTATAGCTAAACAAGCAAGGTATAAATCAGCAAAGGTTAACTAATGAGAGTGATGGGGTAACATTTTCCGTAGGCCGGGTACTGTGCTAAGGACTTCCTATGCATTATCCAGCTGAATCCTCAGAACCATGTGAGCTAAGTATTATCATCCCCAGAGAGATTATGAATCTTGCCCCACGTCACACAGCGAGTAAATGGTAGAGCCCAGGATCTAAGTTCAGGTCTGATTCCGAAGCCCTTGTCCTAAACACTGTGCAAATTGCTCTTACACAAATTTAGTGCTGAGCATCAGAAGACTCAGTCTTTTCCATGGAGCAAAGCAGCAGGAAAACCCCATGAAGTGTCAGTTAGAAACCAGATTGTGTTAAGAGTCTGTTTATAACTTGTAATAGTATTTCATATGTTATTTTAAAAGTATAGTTTCAAGTCTCCTGATTGCCTCAGAGGAAAATACACCTACAGTCTTCTGCCCAAGTTGTGAGGATTGTAATCAATGCTTTGGGAAATGTTTTCATTCTGTCCTTTTTGCTGAAAATAGATTTAGAAAACCACAACAATTCAGTAAGATGGCATGATTAGCAAAGCCCTGAGTTTGGTTGCTATGTATCCCTTTGGCGATTTGGCTTTAAGATTCGTAATTAAAAGGGAGAGGATTATTAGCAAAATCAGTTAGGAGCTTGTTCTTTCGCCATTGGGGAGTGCATATTTTCTTCCCCATCTGCTCTTTCACCAGAAGTGGAAATGATGCTGGGTATCTTTTGAGGTACATCTGTAGTTCAGTTTTAGGTTCTGTAAGATAGCATTTCATTAGTTCTGTACAATAAAACCATCATCTCAGTACAAGTTTCCATTACAGAACCAGTGAAGTGAGAATAAAGTTGAGGAAAAGTGGTCTAAATATTTTAGTCAGTGCCTTATCACTGAATTTGTAAGTTTCTAGAGACATACAGTACCTTTATATCTTGATTTCCCCCATGTATATGGTGACATGCTTTGTATGGTAGGGTTAAGTAAGAATTTTTTTCTCATTACTATTAACCATATCATTGGAGTCCCAATCATTTTCACCAAGCCATCATTTAAAAGAATCACAAAATCACACCTGTAATCCCAGTACTTTGGGAGGCTGAGGCGGGTGGATCACAAAGTCGGGAGATAGAGACCATCCTGGCTAACACGGTGAAACCCATCTCTACTAAAAATACAAAAAATTAGCCAAGCATGGTGGTGGGTGCCTGTAGTCCCAGCTATTCGGGAGGCTGAGGCAGGAGAATGGCATGAACCCAGGAGGCAGAGTTTGCAGTGAGCCAAGATTGCGCTACTGCACTCCAGCCTGGGCGACAGAGTAAGATTCCGTCTCAAAAAAAAAAAAAGAAAGAAAGAAAGAAACACAAATATATTAGAGCTGACATATTTAGATCTCTCAGAAGTTCCACTTTTTTTTTTTTTTTTACTAAGATAGACAAATGCAGTATTCAGTTCATTGGTAGATAAAGCACATAGTATTTTCAGAGTAATGTCAGTATCTTATTGGCCTTGATTTAAATAATAACTATATTTTTCTTACTAAGATTTTTACACAAATTCTTTGCAATTAAATAAAACTTAGGAAGGACTAAAATAGGTAGAAATGATCAGGTACCAAAGTATATCCTGATATAGAAAATTGTGATTTAGTGTTCTATTGTTAGAACCAACTGTCTGGAGCCTATGGCATATACTGATTTATTAATCTGTATATCCTCATTCTGAAGGAAATAGTAACAATAACAACAATTACTTCTATTTATTGAATATTTACTATGTGTCAGATATTTTAAGTATCTTGCATTGATTATCTCATTTAATTCTCATAAAAATTCTATGAAATAGATATTATTTTACCTGGGAACAAATGAAGCTCAAAGGTACACAAGGTCAAAATCAGAATTTGAACCCAGTTTTACTAAACTCCAAAGCTCATACCCTATATTATAAAAGAGAAATGACCAGGCATGGTGGCTCATGCCTATAATCCCAGCTACCTGGGAAGCTGAGGCAGGAGAATCGCTTGAACCTAGGAGGCAGAGTTTGCAGTGAACTGAGATCATGCCATTGCACTCCAGACTGGGCCACAGAGTGAGACCCTGTCTCGAAAAAAAAAAAGACAGCGATGAACACAATTCCTTATTTATACTCGTATAGCTGAACAGTTGTTTCAAGGAGGCTACTTGACCATTTCCAGCCATTTTAATTGAAGACATATCTTAGGTGATTCTCACTGGTCGATGGAAAGTAGCAATACAAAAGAATATGAGAGATAAGATTAGCAAATACTGAGTGGAATCCTGCAATATCTGATTATTGCTGCAGAGTGACTAGAGACTCACAAGCTCAGTGGGCACACAGAACTTAAAAGGTTGTCTTTGCTATTCGAGTACTTCATTTCTTTACCTGACCTTGCCGTCCCACTCCCTCTCAGCCCTCAATTAAGCTGCCATTGATATAGGATTTATAATGTGTCATTGGTCCATTCAGGATACAGTGACAGAGGTGTGGCTGAAAAGCTGGATAATAAAGAATGGGGGCAACTTCCCTTTCTGTTCAAATTGGGGTGGCAACAAAACCATAGCTGACCCTTGGTTCAGACCAGCACAGTCCAGCTAGACAAATATTCCAAGCACTGAATTGTGCACTAAATGCCTAATGCCCCTTGCAGAAGGGACATTGCCTCTGAGTGACCAAGATGCTCATAGTTTCTTCCCACCATGTTTAGAACATCTAAACCTTGGAAAATGATTATAGTATTCATTATGTTATTATTTTCCAGAAAAGAATCTGTATTTATTCTTCCTCTAGGCTTCTAAACGATAAGGTAGACTTTACAAATGAGGATTTTTTAGGAATAGTTTCTTGACCATACCAAATTTGAAAATTTGTGCGACATTCGATTACATGAGTTAGATAGTTTTAAAGTCCTTTCCAGGGATCTTAAATGTTATGAACTTTATTTTGTATAGGTAGGTTTATGCTAATTTGTTTCTTAAATACATAATGAGACTTCTTTTGTTAGAATTTAACTATTTCAAAGAGGAGTGTTATTTCTTTAGAGTGAAACTCATTCATTCCTATATCACAAATTTGCAAATAAAACTCTGACTTTTAACGATAACAAGCAAAGAAGCCACAGGCATCCAAATTTTATTTTATTTTATTTATTTGTTTGTTTGAGATGGAGTTTCGCTCTTGTTGCCCAGGCTGGAGTACAATGGCACGATCTCAGCTCACTGCAACCTTAGCCTCCTGGGTTCAAGCAATTCTCCTGTCATAGCCTCCTGAGTAGCTAGGACTACAGGCGCCAGCCACGACACCCGGCTAATTTTTGTATTTTTAGTAGAGAAAGGGTTTCACCATGTTGGCCAGACTGGTCTCGAACTTCTGACCTCAGGAAATCCACCCACCTCAGCCTCCCAAAGTGCTGGGATTACAGGTATGAGCCATGTGCTTGGCCCCAAAATTTAAATTATTAATGTTATTCAACACCAGTAATATCTTAGGTTGTGGTTGCAATTTTATTTTATTTTATTTTTAATTTATTTTAATTAATTTATTTATTTTTAGACAGAATGTCACTCTTGTTGCCCAGGTTGGAGTGCAATGGTGCAATCTTGGCTCACCACAACCTCTACCTCTCGGGTTCCAGCGATTCTCCTGCCTCAGCCTCCTGAGTAGAGTAGCTGGGATTACAGGCATGTGCCACCACGCCCGACTAATTTTGTATTTTTAGTAGAGACTGGGTTTCTCCATTTGGTCAGGCTGGTCTCGAACTCCTGACCTCAGGTGATCCTCCTGCCTCAGCCTCCCAAACTGCTGGAATTACAGGCATGAGCCACTGCAGCTGGCGGATATAATTTTGAAAATTAAAGTCTGTTCAAATGTGTACATGTGCATTTAATTGTGGTTAGCTGCCTATTATTTAACTAATATGATAACACCCCTCAATCCCAACTTACTCAGCATTTAGAATGAATTGATAGAGGTTTTACTCTGAAAAAAGTCAGTCTATTTCCTCAGTTTTCTGGGTTTTGAATAACTGCTAGGCCTTGCCAGATATTCTGGCCTAAAGATAAAGCTGGTGAAAGTCAGGGCTGGGGTTTTCCTACCTGTGTATTTATCAGTCTTCTCCTAAACCAAAGTCTGCCTTTTGATAGCTCTAATAATTAATTTGGTCTTCCCTGTCTTTCTTCTCCCTTGCCCCTCCCCTCTCCCTGTCTGTTCACAGGTTATCTTGACGAATCAGATTACAACCCATCTGAGTGGAGCCCTGGCTTCTCAGGCAGACCTGGTGTCTCCAACTGATGATTTGTCCCTGTCTGAAGGTAAGGAATCTGTCCTGGAGAGGCTGAAACTTGACACTGACATACAGCCCCACTGCCTTTCCACCTCCTGTTGAGAGCTGGGAGATATGGCTAATAGGCCTTGGCCAGTGAACCCAGCCAGAGCCTGTTGATTTAGGTTTGACCACCTTTCCTGGCATCCGATCTCTTATACTGGGGAGTCTCTTGCCCTGCGTCTATAAGTGAGCTCCATTTGGAGGCCAGTCACTCCTCTGTGGGCTATTTCAGGTCCTTAGTATGAGGGCTGATGAATTGTTAAATGACTTTGTTTTTGAGACTGATACTCAAAGATTGGCTTTCCCAGTGGTCCCCTAGCAATTTAGCCTTTTGTTTGTGCTGAGTTCCTTTGGACTAAAAAGCATACATCAGTTTCATGTGCCAGAGATATGACATTCTTGATCAGCTTTACAGAAGATTAAGAAAAAAATCTCCATGCTGGTAAATCTGCAAAATTTTCTCCACCCTCCCCTGCTAGCAAAGGTCAGGCTGGCTATGGTTTCGATGGCAATAAGCTTTACGTAGCTGGGGAAATAACACCAGTAAACCAGAGGGTGGTTTCTAGTTTTATTGAAAGTGCTTACTTGACAATTCTGAGTTGTTCTCCTTGTAGTCTAATATCTTTCATGCAGAATGCTATGGGCCTGGGTAGACATGCAGAGCTCTTCCAGGCCTCTCCGCCCTTTCCACTTTCTGAGAATTGTTCATGATGGACTATAGGAGACTTTTAGGCCTAGCAAGGCTGCTGACTGACTGCCCAGATGGTCTTCCGCAGAGCAGCTTTGCGTTATGGTCTTAGAAATTGCAAGAACCACATCTCTGCTTCTTAGTGGTGGCTTAAGGAGTGAAAACGAGTGGCTTATTTATGAACACTGTACAATGCTTTGTGTACCTTCCTTCTGAGTTCAGGGATACATCATCAGAACCCCCATTAGCGAGGCTGAAGACCTGCATCATGGAGTATTCCTCCCCCTGAAACTGTTGTCATCAAGTCTGCTTAGTACTTCTTTCCGCATATATCGTTCCTTTGTCCCCTCTTTTTTGTAATGTGTGTTGTGGTCAGCTGATTTACTAAACTCCCAGTTGGATTATTGTAGTAACATCCAGATTGGCCTTCCCAGCTCTAGCCTCTACAGTTTACATTCTGCCACTACCAAACTGAACTTCCCCATCTGGCCTCGTTCTACTCTGTTGCTCTCCTACTCAGAAATCTTAGAGAAGATTTTTTGTCTGTTTGTTTCTTTTTTGTTGTTTTTTTGTATGTTTTTTTCTGAGAATGACCTAAAATCAGTAAGCTGATTTTAACATATTTAGGGATTTGGGGTTTGTTAGCTTGAAATCAGCCATGGCGAAAGTATTTATACCATGGAAATCAGCAAATGCTAAAAATCAGGTGGCTTGTTTTTTTATTTCCTCCCTTTGGGTAGACGGGTTTTCAAAACACCCCTGGATAAAGTTAATGATTTTAACCCTTCATAATCTGTCATTTCCTTTCTATTCAAATTTAGTTTCTGCCGGTATCTTAGGTGAAGCTCCTATGCCAAGCGTGCCGCCCTTGGCCTGCCCCTCCCCAGGCCCAGCTCCAGGCCTGTGCAGAGACAGCTCACTTGAGAACAGCGCTTCTCTTTTTCACTTCTGCTGCTTCTCATCCCACATCCACTCCTTCGAGGCTTATTTAAAGACTGCCTCTTTCACAGAAGCTGCTTGCCTATGGTCTCACTCTCTGTTTTTCCTCTGTGGCCACTCTATCTGCTCAACTATATAAGGAAAAAGTCTAGAAAATTAATTTTACTTTTCATGTTTTTCTGCCTAAATTGGCAGATTTTAAAGACAGGACCATGTCATATTCTTTTTGTATCCATGTTGTCATCCGGTGACTAGCAAAGTTCTAGACACATACTAGCCAGTAAATAAATGCTGAATGAATATAACAGTAAATACTTCGGAAGAACAGTGACCATAAGAATCATATAAAGCACCTATGAACATTGTTAAAAAATTGTTATAATTATCAGACACACACATACACAGATACACACACACACACACACACACACACTTATTCAGCTCTGCGGAGACCAGAATCGAGTAAACTGCTTCCTTATTTGAAAACCAGTAAGTACTTTTCTTTGTGCTGCCTTCCTGGTTTATCTCAAGCAAAAAAGAAGAACAAAAAACATAGAAAAGAAATTGCTTTGGGGCTGCAGTATAACTGCCACAAGACACCCCTGGCGTCGTGTTCATAACAAAGGAAGAGTTACCAGCTTATCCTCCCAGAAATCCAAGAAAGAATGGAAATAATTGATTTTTCTAGATTTGTTTTGTATAGCTGAGCAGATAAAGAGGCTATATAAACATATTCCTAAAGTCTATAATGAAGGTTTTTTATTAGTGGATTAAAACGGACAATGTCTTAGAACATTTATAGCCATTCAAATATATTACAATGGTTGTTAAGTTCCTATGATTTACGCACACACATGTGCACATGCATGTATAAATTGCTCTGTTTTGTTTCAAGCATTCGTTGTATCAGCTATGCCATTGTGTTATTAACTGTGGTGTTGGGCAGGCCCTTTTGATCACTTTGGGTCTCAGTTTCTTCTGTTACATGACAGGTTGGATGAATAGAAGATTGCCAAAGTTTTTTCCAGCTCTAGCATATAAGATCATGAGGTAGGTCTGAAGGTCAGGAGCATTCACCCACTGATGGGGTTTAATTCTGACTTACAGAGTAGGAAGAATGGCTGCGTTGCTCATGTTGCCCTAGATTCAACACAGTCGAGAGGATCTTTAATAAATCTTAGCACTGATACTCCGGCATACCTGCAGGAGCCTTTCCTCCCTGTATGTTTTCTCTTTCTCACTCTGGGTACACTTCTGGTCTTGTCTGTGTGTCTCTTGCTCTCTCCGCCTCTCTCCACACAAAGTTATACAAAATCAGAAGTGTGTGCTAACCAGTGAAAATGAGAAACACACCGGGATGGGATGACTTTGTAACTCTGGTCAATTTGCATAAGTTCCGAAAGTTCCATTCTCCCAATAGTTTGTGAATAGGATAGTTTGTGAAAGGCAGGCTGCAAATTGACAAGCACACTGCACATATGAGGAGATATTTTAAGTAAATAGAGAAAATTCAGTTTGCCCTCTCATTCCTTCTCAAGGCACAAAGCTCAGGGGCAGGAGCAATGCCAGGAGAGTCCTTGGCCCTTGAGGTGTACTTCTCCCTTCTTTGGCTCTCCCACCTGGGAGCTGGATAACTCAACAGTGGAATGAAACCTCAATGAAGAGAATTATACCATGATGTCAAGCAGTGAACATGAGTCTACTTAATCCAAGCCAACAACTCAGCCACAAATTTAATAAGAGTTGGGGGGGCGGGGATACCCAGCAACACAAAAACAAAGAACTCTCAACTTTACAAACACTGGGAGGGCAACAGCTGGTCAGCCGAGATTAAAGGAGCGTGAGAGAGCACCTCCCATCTCCTGACTTCTCCTCCCCCATAGACGTCCCTGCAGCCAGCCAGGGCTCGCTTTTTACAGCCCTGTGCAGATGACCTTGTTCCAGCTAAGATAGGAGCACTTTTGATCTCAGCAGGGGGATGCTCTGGGTCTGCAGCTGGCAGATATTAATAGTCCAGGATCTGTTGGGGTGGAAGAGATCTCTCGGTTGGGCCAGGTCACTTGTATTCCCTCCTCTGCATCAGAGCAGAAGGGACTTCATTTCCCTGAATCAGCCCCTGCTGGGTGCTGCTCCTCTTAGGTCCACTCAGATCATTTGATCTCTGGCTGCTCTTGGCTGCTTGTTCTCACCCCACAACTGTTTTCAAGGGAGCACTGTTTAAACAGTGCACTGTGCACTGCAGCTGAATTCTATTACAGGACAGGATAGACCTTGTCCCCCCCGCCGCCAAATCCCAGTGTTTCTCATGCTCACTGGTTTGCACACACTTCTGATTTTGTATACCTTTGTGTGGAGACAGGCAGAGAGAGCAAGAGACAAGACCTGAAGTGTACACAGGCGAGAAAGAGACAGCAATACAGGAAGGGGAGACTGTTGCAGGTATGCCAGAGTACCAATGCTAAGGTCTCTGAAGGTCCTTTTTATTGTGTTTAGGGCAACATCAACAACACAGTCATTCTTCCCACTCTGTAAATCAGAATTAAACCCTATCATTGGGTGAATATTTCTAATCTTCAGACCCTCCTTATGATCTTAATTGTTAGAGCTGGAAAAGACTGTAGCAATCATCTAGTCATCCAATCTGTCATTCAACAGAAGAGATAGGGACAGAAATAAGGATTTTTTGGTTGTATATTCTACATTGTTCTAGACTAGGTACTTTGAGTCACAGTATTTTCTTCTTCAGATTTCATTTTGTTGACAGAAGTTCAGACATACAGGTTATTATAGAGTTCCGTGCTTAGTTATTGTGACTGTTCTGTGGCCAAGGGCACGTTTCTTAGCCCTTGCCAATTCTTCCTTATGGTCATTGGAGATACTGAGGATTGTTGGACCTCAGTCATAGGTAACATCTCTTTCCCCCAGAGTGATTAATAGAGAAGGGATCTAACAGTCCAAATGGCCTAGGATGCCATATCCTGTTCCAAAGTCACCTGGGATTTGAGCAGGATCGGCTGAGTGCCCACCTACTGTGACACAGTTGGTAGGTGAGATTTGACTGATGGTAACAGTGAGCCCTGTGCAAGATGGAAGCTGTAGACCATTGGCTTGCTTTCTTCTGATGATTTAGCAGAGTAGCAGTTACTTCATTATGGTGACATGGCCCACTTCAGGAGTTCCACATGGCTTTATGGAAAAGAAGACAATATTGGGCTGCCATCTTGGTATTCCCAGCATCTGGCATGTTGTATCCTGTTTTCTGCATTACTTGTTTTCGATAGATCAGAGCACATGAAAACTAAAAATGTAAAATGTGTGGCTAGGTCAAGGAAAGAACACAAGAGAAACAGCAGTACTTCCTAGAGCCAAAAGTGGTTTCTAGTTTTATTGTTGGAAGGCTTTCTATTCTGGTTGGAGTCAGGGGAATTGATGGCTGATTTCATGTGCAAGAGAAAGTATTTGGGGATTCATATTCCCTACCAAGCCATCCCTGCAAAAAGCTGGAGTCCATTTGAAAGATTATATGCAAGTTTGTGGCTTGTGTTCTCTTTTAAAATAAGTTCAACAAGCAAGAGCAGCTCAGAATGGTTGGGACAAATCAGAGACTCATGGTTGTGAAAGAAGCAAACTTCAAAGCGTGGTATGAATTTTCAAGTCTTATTTCCACTCTTGCTTTCCAGCTGGATCTGCTCTGGATTTACTGCAGGATGTTTGAAAATGTGGCTCCCTGCTAATCTCAGACAGTTGCTATGATCAATGGTTTCTTTCATTTCCGATAAAAAACACTGGTGTTTCTACTTAAATTGTGTGTATTTTCAGCTTTATTATTAGAGTTGTGATTTATTGTCCTGCATTACCCAAATTTGTAATCCATTAACCACAGACTTTGGGGCGGGTTGGTCAAGTTAGCAGAAATCTCTACATATTTTAGCTCCAAGGCCCTTCGCAGCCCAGTCTCAAACTAGATGTTCATTGGTTTGTGTAGGGCCATGTACCAATGGGTATGAGTGGAGAAGTTTTAAAAATCCACTCCTTGGGGGTATGGTGCAAGTTCCCTAAATTAGTACTTTGAAAGCCTATGGTCTGACTACAAAGTTAATATTAACAACTATGATCAACATTATTAACATTAGTGTTTCCCTAGTATTTTTAATTGTCTTAAAATGATGAATTTCTTAATCTACCTCAAGCAACTGAAGCATGAAGGAGAGAAGAGAATTGCTGAAAGGCCACACAGTGAGAGGTGGTGTGCTGGGAACAGAAGTCAGAGTCCCTCCCATGAAGTTTTAAATTTGGTTACTGCTGCCTCTTAGGAGTGAGTTTTGGATAAAAATGTTTAAGTGTCCTAGTGACCTTTCAGTTTTTGTTTCCAAAGCCACAGACTATATCAACACACACAATTTTACATGGTTCTGTTCACAAGGGCACACGCCAGCCAGTGCTCTACTTCCCTGGTATTCAGGAGTCCATAGCACTTGACTGGGCATATGTCTTCCAGCAGCTGTTCAGATGCCATGAAAGGCCTGATTTATGGAAAAAGATTAAAAGCACCAAAACATGTGTGGTATTCGGCTAAAGAAAGCTTAAATATTATGTGAGGTAGGGGAGGCTAGAGTTGAGAGGAGATGGGCACAGCCTACAAATGTCAGAAAAGCTGTAAATCCCAAAAGGGAGAGGAATGTGTTGAGGGTTTTCAGCCTGGAGGCCAGGGGGCAATATAACCTCAGCTGGGAGATCAAAAGGAGAAAGGGAACATTAAAGTCAACCACCAGGAAGTGCTTCTTGGTCAGGAGCTCTGTTTTGCTGGTGCTAGTTTGTCAAAAGGAGGCACATTTGAAGCACAAGATGCGTTACAGTTAAGTTAGATGAGAGCCAGAGAGGTTTCTTTGGGGAGCAGTCCTTTAGGTAGTTTGTGTGAGAGTTGGGCTAGCTTTGAAAGTAGTTTCCCCTCACACTCAAATCTTTTTACCGTCTAGGATTTACTGTCTAATTTCTCAAATCTGTACTGTTTCTGTTAAGGTCTCAATGTCAAGAAGGCTGGAGGGACAAAACACCAAGGCATCTTTGTCAGTTGCCTCAACTAGAGAGGTGACAACAGGGCCAAAAGCTGAGAGAATGAGATGTCAAGAGGTGGTGTGATCCCAGAGGCCTTCAAGTTAGAAGGACTCTGAGAAGAGATCCTCGTTTTCCATCACTGCAGAGAATGCTATACCAAGGGCGAGAGGCCTCTGGGTCAGAGATCATAAAGAAGAAAAGAATGGCTGGATTTTAGGGGTGGTGCCCAACGATTAGTTTGTGTTGTAATGTGACATGAAGTATCTTCAGAATGCATTTGCAGTGTTTACTGAGATTTGGAGAAGGATCGTAACACGGTCTAGCAAGGCAGTCTAGCCCAAGGAAGGTCCAGTTGAGGTCCAGCCTAGTTTCTGATATCTATCCCTTCCAAAGCTGCGTGTTTAATTAAAGAAGATGGATGATCTTCCCCAGATAGAGGAGGGCTGTTCTTCAGTCAAAGATATGGAGTGGTTGTGTTTCTCCACCAAAACCTTTATTCCATTTTCTCAAATTTTAGCACACATCAGAATCACCTGGGGGGCACAATACACACATTATGGACCATATACTGTATGCCTGGCATTGCATTATCTCATTTAGTCCTCACAACCACCCTCTGAGGATAGTACAGTTGGCCCTCCTTATCCATGAGTTCTGCACCCATAGATTCAACCAACCATGAATCAAAAAATAGTAGGGGAAAAATGGATGATTGTGTCTGTGCTGAACACATACAGACCTTTTTCCTTGTCATATTCCCTAAACAATACAGTGTAACAACTATCTACATAGCATTTACACTATATTAGGAATTATAAATAATCTAGAGATGATTTAAAGTATCCAGGAGGATCTGTGTAGGTTATATGCAAATACAATGCCATTTTATATAAAGGACTTGAGCATCCATGGATTTTGGTGTCTGCAGGGGGCCCTATAATTAATCCCCCACAGATACTGAGGGACAACTGTATTAATTATCCCATTTTGTAGATGAAGGAACTGTGGCTTAGAAGGCAACACAATTAGTGGCAGAGTCAGGATTTCCACCCAGGGAGACTGGCTCCAGAGGTACATTTTTATCCACTAAGCTCTTTTGGAAGGATACAATTGAGATTATCATGACTATGTATAAATAGGAACTAAAATACAGCCAGATCACATGGGAATTGGGAAGGTTGAAACTTAGGTTATTCTCTTCGTTTTTTTTTTTGTTGTTGTTGTTGTTTTGAGACGGAGTCTCACTCTGTCGCCCAGGCTGGAGTGCAGTGGCGCCATCTCAGCTCACTGCAACCTACGCCTCCCAGGTTCAAGCAATTCTCCCACCTCAGCCTCCCATGTAGCTGGGACTACAAGCGCCTGTTACCACGCCCGGCTAGTTTTTGTATTTTAAGTAGACACGGGGTTTCACCATGTTGACCAGGGTGGTCTCGAACTCCTGACCTTGTGATCCGCCTGTCTTGGACTCCCAAAGTGTTGGGATTATAGGCATGAGCCACCGCACCCAGCTCTTATTCTCTTCATTTATCTCATCTCCGTCTTGCCTTTCCACAACACTGACACTTGACTTTATGAATCTGATTGACCCATTTTGTCTTTCACACCTGGTAATTCTGTGCATGGGTTGCCCTTTAATCTATTCAGCCATAATGGTAAAGAAGATGGCCAGTACACCTATCCTTTCAGCAGGGTCCATTGATGGGGGGCATTTTCTCCTTATAAGGGGCTATATATGAAGTACAGATTCCTTTTGAAGGGAGGTAAGCACCCAAACATAACATCTAATGGAAGGACTTTGTCCAACTGAGCAGATATTATAAGTTTGCTAAGTAGGACTGTGTAGCTCTATTGACCCCTTTAGTCATTTTAATTCTCAGCATCTTCTCCTTCTTCCATTTATTTGTTTATTTATTTATTTATTTAGAGACAGGGTCTTAGGCCGGGCGCGGTGGCTCAAGCCTGTAATCCCAGCACTTTGGGAGGCCGAGGCGGGTGGATCACGAGGTCAGGAGATCGAGACTATCCTGGCTAACATGGTGAAACCCCGTCTCTACTAAAAATACAAAAAACTAGCCGGGCGTGGTGGCGGGCGCCTGTAGTCTCAGCTACTTGGGAGGCTGAGGCGGGAGAATGGCGTGAACCCGGGAGGCGGAGCTTGCAGTGAGCCGAGATCACGCCACTGCACTCCAGCCTGGGAGACACAGCGAGACTCCGTCTCAAAAAAAAAAAAAAAAAAAAATAGAGACAGGGTCTTACTCTGTTGCCCTCACTGTAGCCTTGGCCTCCCAGGCTCCTGTGATCCTCCCACCTCGGCCTTCCAAGTAGCTGGGACTACAGGCATGCACCACCATGCCTGGCTAATTTTTTCAGTTTTATTTTGTAGAAACAGAGTCTTGCTATCTTGCCCAGGCTAGTCTCAAACTCCTGGCTTCAACCAATCCTCCTGCCTCTACCTCCCAACGTGCTGGGATTACAGGTATGAGTCAGCACACCCAGCCCTCTCGTTTCAGATCAAAAGTTTGGTAGAAGTTACCTATCACTAGTCCATGCCATCAAACCAATATACTGTTTTCAAAATGAAATGTAAAAATATTTTCTCTTTTTTTTTCTTTTTCTTTTTTTTTTTTTTTGAGACAGAGTCTTGCTGTGTTGCCCAGGCTGGGGTGCAGTGGCACGATCTTGGCTCACTGCAAGCTCTGCCTACTGAGTTCACACCATTCTCCTGCCTCAGCCTCCCAGGTAGCTGGGACTACAGGCGCCCGCCACCACACCCAGCTAATTTTTTGTATTTTTAGTAGAGACAGGATTTCACCATGTTAGCCAGGATGGTCTTGATCTCCTGACCTCATGATCCACCCGCCTTGGCCTCCCAAAGTGCTGGGATGACAGGCGTGAGCCACCGCGCCCAGCCCCCAAAATATTTTCTTTTAGCCCCAGATAATCTGGCTCTTCCTTGATCTAATTTTCTTTAGATCCATTTTCTTTATACCTTGAATTTGTCTTCAGGAGGGGAGAGATGTCTCTTCTGTTTATCCACAATCCACTGTCTAAACTATTCTTATCTGGTGAGATATGAGGCCTAAATGTAACCATGTGTAAGTTACCTCATATTCAGGGACATGTAACAGAGGCACATTAGCCTAGGCTGTCCCCATGGACAGCCATGATCTATCCACTGCTTGAGCAAGGGAAGCCAGAGAAGCCAAGAAGGCAGCTGGATAACTCAAATATGTGCAGTGGAGAACTCTGTGTCTGTTAGTTACATCCTTTCCATGATTTACTGTATACGAGAGCAAAATTACTCTCTACCCTCAGGGGAGTATCTGAGTTTTGTGGGTTAAATGCAAATGTTTATGTATATATGTGCAATGTATGTGTGTGTTGAAGGTGGAGATTCCCGTGTTTAATGGAAGGTCTTTTTAGGTTCTGATGTTGATTTTTTTTAAACCATACTTCCATCTAATAGGTTCATCAAAGCAGCTAAGATAATCACATTTCCTGGCACTGTCATCTCCAGCTGTAGAGGATGAAAAAAATCCAGTGGACAAGTTTAAGGAGACAAACTTTTTTTTGTGTTAAAATATGATATTTAGGTAAATGAAGCTAGAAAAGTCTCAAAATAAATTCCATCTGAGTATGACTCTAGGCCAGAGATAGAATAAGCAATTGAAATCTTTAAATGTAGACCCCAGAAAACAAACAACAGCCAATAAGTGGCTGCCAGAGACCAAGGGGTGGATCCAAGGCCAGCCAGGAAGAAGTTTCTTGCTCCATCAGGGACCAAACTAGAAATGAGGGAAATAGCTTGCCCTTTGACTGGATAGTACAAAACTAAGGAAAACCAGCAGAAAGTCCTGTCTTAGGGTCATTAGAATGTGAGGTGGTTTTTGTTTGTTTGTTTGTTTGTTTGTTTTGAGACACAGTTTTACTCTATTGCCCAGGCTGGAGTGCAGTGGCATGATCTCCACTCACTGCAACCTCCGCCTCCCACATTCAAGTAATTCTCGTGCCTCAGCCTCCTGAGTAGCTGGGATTACAGACACGCACCACCACGCCTGGCTAATTTTTTTGTATATTTAGTAGAGATGAGGTTTTGCCATGTCAGCCAGGCTAGTCTCAAACTCCTGACCTCAAGTGATCCACCTGCCTCGGCCTCCCAAATTGCTGGGATTACAGGAGTGAGCCACTGTGCCTGGCCAGAATGTAAGTTCTTGGGGGCAGGAATTTTTGTCACTTTTGTTCAATGCTGGATCCCCACATCTTAGAAAGTGCTTGACAATAATAGTTAATAAATAATTGATGATAATAAATACTATGTGATGAATGGCAATAGGCAATTCAGGGAACCATGTGAGAAAGGAAAGAACAGAAGCAGAACAGCTCAGCTTTTGAAGGAGAAATCTCCCACCTTCACACAAGGATGATGACTGAGTAACTTAGTGTGATACACTATAATGATATTTATTAGCCACCAACTGTCTACTAGGTCATGTGTTAGGCAGGTGCTTGGGACACAGAGACAAAAGCTACAGTCCCTGCTCTTTGGGAAGCTCACAGTTAGGGGAGGGGAAAGGGTGTGGCTATGACAGACGAGTAAGCAGGTTACTTTTGGTGTCATGATGGCACTAGGTTAGATAGGAGTCCTGGCTTGGGGATGGAGCTCTCTAGGAACTTTACAACAAGGAGGCACGTGAAGAATTAACAGCAGTTCCTAAGAGGAGAGAGAGCAGGGGAAAGTGCACCTGGCGGAGGGAAAAGCCGCTGTCATGGAATCGAGGCAGGGTGTAGAGCCAGGCAGGGGCCGGATTGTGAAAGGTCTTATTCCTCATGCTAATCAGTTTGAATTTTTTCCGGAGGGTAATAGGGAGCCATTGAAATAGAGAAGTATAAAGAAAATGTGGCACATATACACCATGGAATACCATACAGCCATAAAAAAGGATGAGTTCATGTCCTTTGCAGGGACATGAATGAAGCTGGAAACCATCATTCTCGGCAAACTAACCCAAGAACAGAAAACCAACCACCGCATGTTCTCACTCATAAGTGGGAACTGAACAGTGAAAACACTTGGACACAGGGAGGGGAACATCATACACCGGGTGGGGAGCTAGGGGAGGGATAGCATTAGGAGAAATACCTAACGTAGATGACAGGTTGATGGGTGCAGCAAACTACCATGGCACGTGTATACCTATGCAACAAACCTGCATGTTCTGCACATGTATCCCAGAATATAAAGTATAATAATAATAAAAAAAGAAATAGGGAAGTGACAGAATCATTTTGTAGTTGGAAGCGATTTCTCAGGCAGCCATTTACAGGTTAGGGGGATGGAGATGAAACTACAGAACTTGGATTTTGATCTCTTTGAGGCAAATCACTTTGGGGTGGGGTTAGCCCTAAACTTCTTAAAGCAACGAGAACTTCATAATAAGTTTTAACCGTTCTGAGATGTTGGGTGGCCAGGTCTGGTTTTAGTTTCCCACCTTACCAACCCGGGAGAGATTTCTTTGGTATACCAGTCTTATGAATAACATCAGGTGAGCCCTCCATTTATCAAGGCGCATTATGGTTAGAAATGGTGTCAGGCTATCTATAACTCTGCTAGGAGGTGAGAGAAAATAGCAAATGACTTAAAGTACTAAATGGAACTATGAGGGCCGTGTGTGGTGGCTCATGCCTGTAATCCCAGCACTTTGGGAGGCTGAGGTGGGCAGATCACTTGAGGTCAGGAGTTCAAGACTAGCCTGGCCAACATGGCGAAATACCATCTCTACGAAAAATATAAAAATTAGTTGGGTGTGGTGATGCATGCCTATAATCCCAGCTACCCAGGAGGCTGAGGCATAAGAATCGCTTGAGCCTGTGAGGCAGAGGTTGCAGTGAGCTGAGATGGTGCCACTGCACTCCAGCCTGGGTGACAGAGCAGGACTCTGTCTCAAAAATAAAAGGCACTGTGGAAATTAATACACATTTTATGTTCCTTTTGCTAATGATTGCAATAATAATATTGAGTGCCTACTATGCATCAGGCACTATACTAAGCACATAAAAATGCAACAACTTAGTGGGGTTCAATTATTACCCTCAATTTAGAAACAAAGAAACTGAAGTACAAAGTGTTTCCATAACTTGCTGATGATCACATAACTAGTAATTAGTTGGCATTCAAACCTAGAGTCTGGCTCTAGAGTCTTTGCTGTTGACCAGTATACCATACTCAGCTCTTCAAGATGATCATACAACTACTTCAGCTAGAGCTTACGATCACATATTTCTGTCATTGTTAGAGTTGAGGGGTTTCCATGCATTACTACAATTGTAGCTGTTTCTTTATATGTGCCCTGAAATCTCTATACTGATAGTCAGTAGAAAAGCAGTGTGTTTTAACAGAAGCTGAAGCACTGCATTTGGAATTGGGAGACTTGTATTCAAGGACCGGCTTTGCCACAAACAATCTGTACTGTTTTGAGCAAGGCACTTAACTTTTCTGGACCTCAGTTCCCTCAGCTATACACATAGGAGCTTGCATTAGGTGAAGCTGGCAGGTCTGTCAGTTTGCTTCTTCTGTCACCTCTGTCTTCAATAAGCAAATTGGTATGTTCTTTTTCAAACCTCAAACAGGCTTCTCTGTTCACCACTTAAAGAAGGCTGGACCAACCCATCTATGAGCATTTTGGCACATTCCTTTTGTCACTGTTACTACATTGGATATCAGGAGCAGCAATCTTTTGAATCTATAACCCATCATTTTTTAGCATATTCCCCACAAATATGGAAAACTGCTGCCGAAAACTATAGTGCTACTATATAAAGTTATATAAAACACACCAGAAATAGAATTTTTAAAATATGAGGTAGCTTCTAGTATTTTTTCCCCACATCCCATTGAGTCATTGTGATGTATTCCCACCACTTGGTATAGTTCAAATTTCTCCCTTCCTTGTTTTTACTGCAGAGCTCTTTACTGTCCCAAGTAGAGTGAGACTGAAACCAAAATTTGAGCACTGGGTCTGTTCATTCAGTTGTTCATTCATTTACATATTAAGTATGAAGCATCTATAATGTGAAATGCTTGCTGAATTTTTAGGAGGCCGTAAGAACAGTATCAGGCTTGGCTCCTCTCCTCTGAAACATAAAGGCTAATTCTAGTGTTTGTCAGCTTTATCTGGCTGGAACCCTAGAATTCCTGCATACTGTAATGAAGCTAAACTTTACATCTAAACTGGCTATATGTATTGCACTACAGTGGGTAAGACAAGAAAAGTTACGAAAATAAGGAAAATCCAGAACATGAGGCCCACAGACATGAAACAGTTAAAGTCACACTGTATTACAGCATCTAATGAATTAACAGGATGAGAGAAGCAGATTTTTAATATCAGAGGCATTCACAGAAAGGAGAGATCATTATGATCTTTGTGATGGAGGCTTGGACCACTGCCTTAGGATGTCAGGGCAGAACTAAGATGGGCCTCCTGGTTTATCTGTCCTGACTCACTGCATCTGCAGTGCCTGGATATCAGCCAGCAGACCACCTCCGTCATTGAGTTAGACCCACTCACAAGGTGGCCAGCCCCCTGTTCCACTGAGAACTTGCCAGGCTGGCCATCGTAGCATGGTACAGGCTGAAGTAGCTTAGTACCTGTGGTGGGTGACTGTTTTCCTTGGCCAGCTGTTTAATGAGCACCAAATTAGGTAAACTGCTTCTTGGTTCCTCTCCTCTCTTCAGACACAAACAGTCGAGCACATCCTAGTGGAAGGGCCGTGTTAGGGAACTGGCTTTCTGTGCTGAGCATCTTGGTTCCCACATCCATCCCTCCCCGCTGGGCTAGAGTTTGGAGGAGCTATTGAAGAACCTTGAGAAAACCATTAACCTTGAAAGTTTAGTTATTCATTATCAAATCTATTTAAAAATGTTTGTAGCCAAAGCTTTACTGTCTATGGCAGTTTTAAATAATTATCAAAATCATGATTTAATTAATTTCTTCCTCCATTCAGGGTTGGCTTAGAGAAGTGGGAGATTGCAATTCACAAGTCCTTTCTGGTCTTGTAACCAACTTGCACTTTCAAATTCAGGTAATCACCTTGTCCTTTTCAGTTTATTTACCCATGACTTAGGCTAACGTTGCCCATGCCGCTGGTAAAATTCACAAATGAAACTTCACTAACTGGGTTTCATATTTGTAGGAAATAAATTTTTTTCTCCATGAGAATGTGCAGGTCAACTGAGACCAGCATGATTAATTCTAGACATGAATTAGAACAAGCCCAAGCTGAACAGCTCTCTCAGAGGAAGTCATCTGAAATTGGTACATGTGACCCAGTGTATCCTTTGACCAATTTGCATTGGAAACCACAGTGGGCATGGAAGAAATATAACCTTGATCCTTTGGCCTAATAAACATTCTTGCAATTCTTTTATTTATTTATTTATTGATTGATTGATTTTTTGAGACGGAGTCTCGCCGTGTCACCCAGGCTGGAGTGCAGTGGCGCGATCTCAGCTCACTGCAAGCTCCAGCTCCCGGGTTCACGCCATTCTGCCTCAGCCTCCCGAGTAGCTGGGACTACAGGCGTCCGCCACCACGCCCGGCTAATTTTTTGTATTTTTAGTAGAGACGGGGTTTCCCCATGTTGGGCAGGATGGTCTCAATCTGCTGACCTCGTGATCCGCCCGCCTCAGCCTCCCAAAGTGCTGGGATTGCAGGCATGAGCCACTGAGCCCAGCCACATTCTTGCAATTCTAAATGTACCTAGAGTTTGTGACAAGTGTGTGTTGGAAAACTTGCTGAAAACACATGAGTTAGTAATGTTCTCTTTCAGAAGATGAACTTGCGTGGCCGAAGTGAGATTCCAGTGGGAAAGACCTGGTAGAGAAAGAGTGGGAGAATGTGTTGACCTCTGGAGGGCAGATTATGGCATGCTAGGCAATGGGTTGTGCCATCAGGGAAGGAATCTGGAAAGACGAGGAGACTCATGAGAAAGGAGATGACTTCTGCTGACAGGTCACTGTTGTTCAGACTTAGTACAGATGAAAAAGGAAATCCAGAAACCTACATGACAGCTCCTCCTGGATTGGATGAAAATATTGATTTTTTTTTTTTCCTAGCTGGAATTTGACAGGGTCAGTTCATGTCTGGGTTTTCAGCACTTAATACAGGGCGCTTTTGTCTTGGGAGGCGGCTGGACTGGTTTTTCCTCCAGGCAGGTGCACAGAGGGCATTTATTGTAGCCTGAAACACAAACACCAAGCCCCTAGGCCCCGATCCACACACTCTCCAGTGTGGCTCAAGGAAATAAAGTGAACAATGTCTCTTGCAACAGGCGAGCACTGTAAATGCCACTCCTGAATAAAATATTTCTTAAAACTTTGTATCCGTAACCTGATCGTCTCTTAAAACTTAATTATATGTCAGAGAAAAGGAAGCTATTGGCTCCTCCAGCTGTCCAGGTTGAACGAGAGCGCACAATGGAGCATATCCGATTCGCAGCCTTACTTAGGTAATCAGATTAATATCTCCTGAATTGAATTTACCCTTTTGATATGGAGTCTTTCAGCTGCCTTGTTTCACATCTCAAATTCTGACAAAGCTGTGCGGCCTTTGAGTAATTTCCCTGAAATCTATATGCGGGAAGCCTGTACTCTTTCAAGCAGTTTTTGGGACTTGTACCAATTAAATCTGTCTCTGGCACACTTTTAATGGCATGCTTTCCCCTGAGTCAACAACTGCTCCAAAATCTGAAGTCATTTGTTTAATTTAAAAGCAAAGGTTATGGAACAACCATTTCAAGCTTCACCAGCCAAACTCCAGTGGCTTTGAAAAGGGAGATGAGGCAGAGGAAAGGCTAATAAACTGGATTTCTTATAGACAAAAATAAATTAATTATTGTGTTTCTGTAAGTTAGTATCAAATCAGGTTTGTTCACACCCTCCCTGCCAACCTAGCTCTCCCGTTCTCTTCAAACTCACCCTCTCTGGGCTTTCATATTCATGATTGAGGCTCACCCTCTTACTGTTGTTCTTGCAACACAAACATCTGGACTGGATTTTTGTCAGCTGGAGTTGAGAGAGAACTGTAAATGATGCAGTGATTTTTTTTTTTGTCCTTATTAAATTTATTTATAGCCAGTCTGAAGCCAGGAAACATGCTAGAGCCTTTGATTGGAGGTTCTCGAGGAATGTACAGTGGATGGTATTTTCCCCTGTTGTTTTCTAAATAATATCAAGGATAGAATTACATAACTCCCAACTTGAGTATTTTTTACCCTGAAGGACACTTTATTAGGACATTTTGTGCGTCAGAATTCTTCCATTGTATTTGCTTATCCAATAGGCCTTCCTTTCTGTCAGTGAGAGAAAAGGAAATGTACATGACAGGTTCTTTCTGAAAAATTGTAAAGATGGAGAGTGAGTTTCTGGTTATTTGGGACATGAATCAGTGGCATGAGTATTTTCTTTTGCCAAAGGAACACAACATGGATCCTATTTCTACCTCTTAACAACCTCTGCAATCTTAAAGCTGCCAAATCTCAAATAATTTCATTCATTTAGTCATTATTTAAGATAATAAAAGGTCCTACAAGCAGCTTACTAAAATAATTTATAAAATATTTTTCTCTGCCCTTAGACCTTGTTAAATAACAATGCCTTGGCCGGGCGCGGTGGCTCAAGCCTGTAATCCCAGCACTTTGGGAGGCCGAGACGGGCGGATCACGAGGTCAGGAGATCGAGACCATCCTGGCTAACATGGTGAAACCCCGTCTCTACTAAAATATACAAAAAACTAGCCGGGCGAGGTGGCGGGCGCCTGTACTCCCAGCTACTCGGGAGGCTGAGGCAGGAGAATGGCATGAACCCGGGAGGCGGAGCTTGCAGTGAGCTGAGATCCGGCCACTGCACTCCAGCCTGGGCGGCAGAGCAAGACTCCGTCTCAAAAAAAAAAAATAAATAAATAACAATGCCTTGGTGTTTATAAAATTATTTAAGAAACAAAACTTTCTAGAGGAGGCTGAATCAGATGATGATTTCTTGAGGTCCCTTCCTAGTTCTATGATTTGAGATGATTCTTTAATTTTCCTTCACTGTCATTTATAGCTGTGTCGTTTAAAAAAAAAAAAAAAAAAAAAAGAGGCTGTTTGGGAATGAGATTTGCTACACCCATAGGCATTTTCTTCTTCAGAAAAGAGACTCTAGCTTTCTGCCACCCAAGTCAGTCATCCTCAGCCTGAACAATGGAGCTTAATGTTCTCCATCTTCCTAAGAGTTAGTGTCTCTTGTTATGAAAGTGAATTGAAACCAAATGTACTTTCTATTGGAAAAGCTGCCCTGGCTCTCAACTCACGGACAAAACTGAGAGAGAAGGCTCTTATAAAACAGAGGGAAAAATCCTCACTGTCATGTCATAACACCAGTTATTTCACTGTTAGACCCATGAACATATCTTTGAGGCAACACTACACTATTTGATGATGTTTCTGTGTCACTTAAAGATGGGTGTTTCGTATTTAACTCTTAGAAATGTTAGCAGATTTTTTTCATGAGTTATCTTGCTTACGGACTGGAAAAGCTATTCTTACAGTAAGACCCTTCATTAACTAAGAGGGCATAAAAGATAGCTCATGTTCTCCACCAAGAAAGGAAGCTCTGTTTCTCTCTGTCTGATGGGAAGCATTTGAGACAGAGCAGTCTCATGAAGTGTGGGTGTCTGTTACCCACTTCCCAGTTTTTAAAGTAAAAGCCAAGTCAATGGCACTGGTATTGGCAGTGAAATGAGCCACAGAGCCATCATTACTCATCACTATCACGACTCAAGGATCAGCAAATGAGAGGCCCGAAGGTAAAGAATGTTTATTTTCAAGTGGAGAAGAAAGAAAAATCACAGAGAGGTAGAGAAAGGTGAAGGGCAAAGGAAGAATTCAGCAGACATTAAGCCACACTGTATCTTCCAAGATCATAAAGCCAAATAGTTCTTGCTAGATTTAACTTTGATTATTTTGGGAGATAAAAATCACTGGGGCATGGAGTTCTCCTTCTGTACTTAGGAACTTCCATAATATTTTAATAATAACAGTAATGATAATAATACTCATCACTTTAATTAAATCTCTCTAAATAAGCATCTTTAAATGCAGTGTTGTTTGCTGTAAAACATCCCAACTAATGGTAGAGGCTGGATGTCTGCAAAGACATGGTGAGGGAACCGCCACAGAGCCGCTGGTATCGGACCCTGGCAGAGTTGGTTCCTCTAGCCAAAGGTAGTGAATAATCACGGGGAAGTGGTTATTCCAGCTGTGACACACAGGGAATTTCAGTAGAATGTGATGGCCTTATATATGGAATATTCTTAGACATACTAGGATGGTACATGTAAATTATCATGGGAAACATAATTTGAGGAATACAGAAGATTATAAAGTGTTATTTGAGTCAGTTTTTTATGTTAGTTTGGAACCATTGTCAGGCATGGAAATACTTTCATTGATATTCCTGTCTTCTATAATTCAAGGCCTTAATAATAAATTGATTTTGAATCAATCAGTTGTCTGAGAGACGACTCCTGGGAAGACTGGAGAGCCGTATGAGGGTGCCCACCTCTCTCCTGTGTAAAAGGCCCTTAACTCTGGCAGCTTCACTCTTGGGTGGTGTTGGTTAGAAGTAAGATCAGATACCCTGCTCACTGTAGGATGGAAGGGATCACATCAAAGCTCTGAGGGTTGTTTTCCCCTCAGGCATTCAAACCTGATTTCCTCTTATCACCTGATGAATTTTCAACTGTTCTACCTTTTCCTCCTCTGTGCTTGTGTTTTTTCCAAGACCATGAAGTCTGTAAACCACACAGCAGATATGATCAAAACAATATTAGTGGAGAACCCCATGCTGTTGTCAGGATCGCCATCATAGGTATGAGTGCTTGATGCAGGATGTGAGGGGGAAGGAGGCAGTCTTTTTAAAAAGCAGGTCACAGCTGGACATGGTGGCTCACGCCTGTAATCCCAGCACTTTGGGAGGCCGAGGCGGGCAGATCACTTGAGGTCAGGAGTTCGAGACCAGCCTGACCAACATGGTGAAACCCTGTCTTTATTAAAAATACAAAAATTAGTTGGGCGTGGTGGTATGCACCTGTAATCCCAGCTACTCGGGAGACTAAGGCAGGAGAATCGCTTGAACCTGGGAGGCAGAGGTTGCAGTAAGCAGAGATCATGCCACAGCACTCCAGCCTGGGCCACAGAGCAAGACTCCATCTCAAAAAATAAATAAGTTAATTAATTAAATAAAAATTAAAAAGCAGATTACCTGTTTAGATAGTGGGCTTCCATCCATCGCCTCTTACCTCCTCAGCTCCCATTTTCTCAACCCTATACACCTAATCTTTGCGTGGATGAAGTGCGGTCTCTCCAGAATGCTTTTGTGAGTGGAGGGATGCAGAGTAGATTGTGGGTGCCATGTCTACGTTGTTAACTACAGTGCAACATGTAATCTAGTTAAAAAAAGAAAGAAAAGAAAAACCCATAAAATAAATTTTAATAGACTACCCCTAGGCAACTTTGTCTGAAGAGGAAATCATTGCAAGAAAAATGAGACTTACTAAATAGGCCATTTGGGAAGCAGGCAATGGCTATTTTAAAGGCTTGAAGTTTTAATATATGTATATGCCTTTTTCCCCTCATCTCTTGCAAATAAATAATGGTTTACATCAGGAGAAAATTCAGGAAAAAAGCCTTTTAAAAATTTTTCAGGAAATCTGGCCACCGTGTTTCTGCAGCCACTGATAAATGACAATGCCACGAGCAGTGACCTAGGATATCCTGAATTCTTACTCTTCTGAAGAGCTTGCATTCTCTTTTCAAAGGGTATCCTGTTCCTATTGCAATCTTTAAGCTATCTCAGCTCAAGATCGTCTTTTTTCCTTTAATTATCGTACTTAAAACAGCACTAGTGCTGTTAAGAAGACTCCACCCATAGATGTTGATGTCATTTGTGGGGAGAACAAGATTTAAAGAGAAGGTAACTGGGCAGGGCGCGGTGGCTCACGCCTGTGATCCCAGCACTTTGGGAGAGCGAGGTGGGTGGATCACGAGTTCAGAAGTTCAAGACCAGCCTGGCCAACATGGTGAAACCCCATCTCTACTAAAAATACAAAAATTAGCTGGGCATGGTGGCACGTGCCTGTAATCCCAGCTACTCGGGAGGCTGCGGCAGAAGAATTGCTTGAACCGGGACCCGGGAGGTGGAGGTTGCAGTGAGCCAAGATTGCGCCACTGCACTCTAGCCTGGGCTACAGAGTGAGACTCCGTCTCATCAATCAATCAATCAATAGAAGGTAACTGGATATTGGCCCCAAACATATTCTAATTCAGCAAACAGACCCATTGAAACTCAGCACTGTTATTTCAGTTCATGTTGTACAAATCAACTAAATATAATTTTGTCCATTTTTGGGGATAACTGAGTGTTCTTCATCCACAAAGGCCCAAGTCCATGTAGGATAGTAGCACAATGGGGAAGAAATGTGTTTTTGTTTTGTTTTTTAGTGCTGATGAAAGGTGTTGTATCCAAGGATAAGTTATAAACAGAGAAGCTGTTTCTGATTATGAAGATTGACTGAGCCTGCACTGACACTTCTGAAAAGGTGGAAAGAGCAAAACTGCAGTTCCCTGGAGTCTCTCAGTTGCGTGATATCCGTGCATGTTTGGAGCAGAATGTAGAACGGATCCACCATTCTGCTTCCCTGCTGTCTTCTAGTTTAAAACATGTTGCAGGCTAAAATGCATAGGGAGAAGATTCTACTGCTTTACTCATCCAGCTATTAAGACAAGGATGGGATGAAGGATCAGTCTTCATAGACCTGCAGATTCCCTCCAGTATTAACCCTGTTGTTGCCTGAGGGCAGCTGGGTCAACAGGTATAACCTCCCTTTTTTTCCCTGAACAAAGGCAGCTAGACTTTCAAGGAAAAAAAAAAAAAATAGTCCAGCCCTGGTAATCACACAAACAGTTCTCAAAGCCCAATTAAACTAAAATGCCTTGTCTCAGTTTCTTTCCACAGTTTATAGATTTTGCCAGCATAATTATCAAACTTTCAATGTTTCTGTCTTACATCGTCTTGTTCTGTTTGGTTCACCTGGTGATGTCTGTTATAGCCTTTCTATTTGAGGAATTAGTGGAAGATCAAATGTTGCTAAGAGCAATTTTGTTAGTATTGAAAATAGTAGGAAAGAAATAGAGGGAGCAGCCATTGTTAGCAAAATAGCCTGGTTATGTATATTAAGCTTGGGAAAGAAGAATTAAGGCCATTTGGGCTATTGATGCAAAATACCTTCGTTTTACTAACCACAGAAAAAGCCCTTGGTTGGGTTATCTTGAGTAGCTAGAACGGGGGGTGGCCAAGATGACTGGTTGCTGATTTCCAGCACTGTGCGTCAACCACCAAATGATTTTAACTTTCAGAGTTTATGGGGAAAGGGTATGATATGAATTTTGAGGTTTTTGCTGCTTCTTATGCAAAACATTATTTCGGTTTCAAGCAGCTGATCACAATTGCAACTGCTTATACCTGGTGAATTATAATATTCTCTATGGGAACTGCACTGCATGTCTGTGGGGGCCGTCCCATCTGCCTCCTTTGTGAATCTCTTCTCCTTTCAGTGCCTCCAAACTTAGGCCCCAAAGAGGGGTACAGCAGCTGAATGTCATTCTCTTGGGCTGTGGCCCAGGCATGCATCTTTCTGGAAGGATGACTGAATCCCATTCTTAAGTCTAAAGTTCCTCTTGATTAGCGGCTCCTTTTGTTTGTTGTTTTTAACAGCATCTCTGTCTTTCATGGGTAGCTTACAGGGATGTGTTTGAGAGCCCCTTCCAGCTGGGAAGCCGCCCAGCTCCCACCAGCTGAGTCGGGGGATGGCTTCCCTTTAGTTCCGCTGCTGTCTGTGGACTACAAGGACTCCACTTCCAGTCCCAGCCACAGTGGCCCTTGTCTGCTGTGCAAACTTGGCTCTCTTCTCTGGGTTTCATTCTCCAGCCATCTGGGCATTTTGGGCACCCCTCTTATCTTAGTACCTTGGCACTCAGGACCACATGTCATCCTATCATGGAGATGCAAACAAAGGAATCCTTCACCTCTAGCTTGCAGTTCCCCTGGAACCGTCATAGGTTAAGTGACAATCAGGGAGATTGGGGGTTGGGCATCGGTCTTGAGTGATATAAATGGTTTTTCTGATAGAAGGCATTTGGAATGGGGTGACAATAGCTAGGATTGTTCAGTACCAGGATTCTTAGTGCCTAGCTTCCTCCTTTTTCTCTGGCTATTTTGAAATCTAGGAGGAAAAAACATAAAGACCCCTGTGGCCTCTGATTGCCATAGCCTCTCTAGGCCTGGAAGCTTCAGCTTAGGGGCTAGAAAACAGAGCAGTTCATCTAGCTTCCTATTAAGAATTCTATGTGTATTACCCACTTTTAAAATTCCTCCTCCTACTTCCTCAACTTCTGGCTTGCAGAGGGTTTGATCAGAGTCATTCTCTCTTCAGAGAAGAATCTGGAAAGATTGGTCCAAGAGTGCTGATAGCAGGTTCACTATCATTGCCCTGCCTCAAGGAAAATAAGTATTTGATAAAAGGACACTTCCACTGCCCAGTTCACTCCTACTCCATTGTGTCTTCTCCTGTCCTTCCCCTTACCCCTCTGACCCCTACACTCATTCTGATCCCTCTTCCTGCCCGAATGTCTCTCAGTGGTCAACAAGGCAGGAGCTACCCAAAGAAAATGCAGCCAAATAGTGTTAATCACTTCCATTTAGACCTCGGTAGTCAGGTGGGGCTGCGGGTCTTTGAAAGGCAGACTTAAAATGCTTGCCTCTTTTCAGCGAATCTGATCTTACATCTGGCTACTGATCCTTCAGCCCCTGGCATTTGTTCATACATTCGAAGCCCAAAGCTTCCGCACAGCCGAGTCTACAGAGCAGAGTAATATTAACAAGACATATCTTGGTTATGATGCCAAAACCGTGATGCCACTTCATTTCACACCAAAGTGGATGGATCTTATTTATTTATTTTTTAAGAGTTGAGGCAGCACAGAGAAGCTCAGAGATTCATTCAGGATCATCCACTGAGTCCAAGCTTTGATCCTCTGACCCTCTGACAGGCAATGATGGTTCAGAGTACAGACAGAGCTCCTGTAGAGCGTGTGACCAATTTAACTGGAACCATGGGTTCTTAATTACAACTTCCCCTCCCCACCCACTGCCACTACCATCCAGTTGCCAGAACCCAGTTGGTTTTCTGTGAAAAGGCAGCTAGTGACACTTTGCGTGGGTTCACCAGAAGGCCTTTCAGTCTTTGTCTCGTTTTAATTGTATATCTCGACCAAGAAGATCAACTCTCCACATGTAAAATTAACTCCCTCTAGTTTTCAAAGTTTCTTTCCAAGAACCACCTATTGTTAGTCCCTCATCCTGTGTCTGGCAAACTTAGAAGAAACAATGAAGTTCAGAGTACAGACTGAGCTCCCAAAGCACTGATCTTTTATGTATCTAAATGAGGGAAGAAGGAATGCATATTCTCTGGCACAAGCTGGCTCTACCACGTGATTTGAAGTAAATGGCCATTTTATTTCACATTAGGAGGAGAGACTTGGAGCAGTTTGGCAGCAGATCTGTAGCTGAGTAATTAATCTAAGAACTATAGTTTTCTTCCACATAGGAGATTAAATACCCATCTTTGGTCAGATCAAAGCGGGCCTCTTGGACTATCTGATCTTTGCAAAAGGCCTCATGTTGGGCCAGCACAACAGTCTTTGCATGTATTTCTCCCTATGTTAAAAACAACAACATCATCATCATTTTAGTATACGTAAATAATAAGGTCTGCCAGCATTTGCAGCTCTCTAGGCCCAAAGTAAAACTTTAGGTTTTTTCCTTTTTTTTTTTTTTTTTTTTTTTTTTTTGTTTGTTTGTTTATTGAGATGAAGTCTCACTCTGTCGCCCAGGCTGGAGTGCAGTGGCGTGATCTCGGCTCACTGCAAGCTCCACCTCCCAAGTTCACGCCATTCTCCTGCCTCAGCCTCCTGAGTACCTGGGACTACAGGCACCTGCCAGCACGCCCAGCTAATTTTTTGTATTTTTACTAGAGATGGGGTTTCACCATGTTAGCCAGGATGGTCTCGATCTCCTGACCTCATGATCTGTCCGCCTTGGCCTCCCAAAGTGCTGGGATTACAGGTGTGAGCCACTGCACCCAGCCCCTAAAACTTTAGTTTTACTTGAACTGACTTTATATCAATAATCTACTACTAAAACAAGTCATTGTCCTCCAGAGTTTGAAGAAATGTGAATATTAACTAGGGCTTGTCTGAATGAGAACAACAGCATTGCTCTTTTCATAGTGTTGTAATAAATATTATCTTAGACTTATATGGCATTTTCTTTAGGGCATTAATAGAGTTCATATAACCTATCGTTCATTTACTTGATAGCTCATTGAGACAGTTTAGGTATTGATGCTATACTCTCCATCTATAAAATGGAAAGAATCAAAATATTAAGTTCAACTTAAATGGGCTACAAGAAAGAATACAGGCATTTGTATGATCTGTGTTGCCAAGATACTGCCTAGAGCTTTTAAACTTTGTAAGTTCTGCATTTCACCTACCCAAGGGAGTCTGAGAGTGTGTAATTTGGGCCAGGATACAACAGGCCCTTGGCCAGGTTGAAGTGGACAAACAAATGGAATTGGTTCCAGTTTACCAACCTGGCATGAATTATGTGCTGGTCAAGGAAGTGTTTTTCAAATCATGGGGAGCCACTAGTGAAAATCTACTGGTGCTTTGATGGTGGCCTTTGGAGATACTTTTATAATTTGAAACCATTCCCATGGCAGGCCCAGGGAGAGGTCTTACTTTAGCCAACATGCAACATTAGGTAGAAGAAATGGGGCCTTTCTGACTGGTTTGACCTGTGGGTGGGCCCTCTTCCACATGTTTCTAATTAGGATGCAAGAAAGAGTAGATATTCTGTGGCGACTCTCCTTTCCTTCTCGGCTGTGAGACAGAACAACAGCGCCTTTGTGATGACCTTTGCAGGGCTGTTTACATTTGGTGACCTGCCTGAACGCTCCTGCCAGAGTGGACGCACCTCTTCGCTAATGAGGAACAGCCATGCTATCTTTTACTATGGTAGACCTTGGAGGTTAAAATGAAAAATAAGAGGATTCTCTGTTGATAACTAGTCGAAGTTAATTTTCTTTACAGATTTTTTGAGGTATAATTTAGATACTACAAAATTCACCTGTCGTAAGTGTACAATTCAATGATTTTTAGGATAATAAATTTATAAAGTCTTGTCATCATGTAATCCAGTCTTAGAACTTCAGTTGGAGTTATTTTGAAAACACCAAATAGGCCGGGCGCGGTGGCTCAAGCCTGTAATCCCAGCACTTTGGGAGGCCGAGATGGGTGGATCATGAGGTCAGGAGATCAAGACCATCCTGGCTAACACGGTGAAACCCCGTCTCTACTAAAAACACAAAAAAAAGTAGCTGGGCGTGGTGGCGGGCGCCTGTAGTCCCAGCTATTTGGGAGGCTAAGGCAGGAGAATGGCATGAACCTGGGAGACCGAGCTTGCAGTGAGCTGAGATCCGGCCACTGCACTCCAGCCTGGGCGACAGAGCCAGACTCCGTCTCAAAAAAAAAAAAAAAAAAAGAAAACACCAAATAATGATCATAATTGTAATGTAGATCATGCTGAAGTGAAAAAGAAATTTGTGAGGCTATCTTGGATTAAGGAAGAGGGCCACCCAGGAAGCTATTTGAGACAAAAAGTCTCAAACTTCTCAAAATATATGAAACCTTGAGATTAGCACTTACATTTCAGAAGGTTTTCCATATTTTTGCTCACCAAATGGTATGACCTACTTGAAAAAAAATGAGAAGCTGCTGCAGAACCTGCCTCATGTCAGCATCAATTACTGTTTCTTGGTTATAACGAGAAGGAGAAGAAGATGAGAATCTAAGCTCCCCTTAAAGAGCTTATAGTTCACTTTGAACATCTCATCATATATTTATTTACATGCCCTTTCATTTTCAAGTACTGTGTTAGGTACTGCAGACACATGGATAGTGAGACAATGTCTCTACCCTTAAGAACTAATAGTCCAGTGATTTCTATGAAATTTCAATATGATATCATAAATTCTGTGGTATAAGTAAATGCTGTGTGATATCAGGAAGTGCTGTGTGATATCATCAGACTTTCTAGAGTTGATGTTACTAAGAAATCAATGACATGGTGAATAAGCTCACTAGTCCTGCTGACACTGACTGAGTCCCTACCCTCTGCTTCATTTGGATGAGGCTCTGTGAGATCCGGTCCCTGCCTCGGGGCTTTGTCATTCATGAAAGAAACAAGTCCATCACTCCTTCCAGTTAGATATCTGTGAAAAGATGGAAAAAGCAAAGAACACTTGGAATTTGGAAGAGAAAGAGAGACCATTTCAGGGAAGAATTGCATTTGAGCTGAATTTTGAAAAAATTCAGATGGGCTTTTGCCTGGCATGGGTAAAAGTGGGAAGCAGTCCAGAAGAAAGATGTGAGCAAAGGCTCAGGGACAGGAGAACCTGGGATGTGTTCTGAGAACAGTGACTAATCCAAAATGGATTGATACATATATCACATAGTACAGCTATTTCTTTTTTTTTTTTTTTTTTTTTTTTTTTGAGACGGAGTCTCGGTCTGTCGCCCAGGCTGGAGTGCAGTGGGGTGATCTCAGCTGACTACAAGCTCCACCTCCCAGGTTCACGCCATTCTCCTCCCTCAGCCTCCCGAGTAGCTGAGACTACAGGCGCCCACCACCACGCATGGCTTATTTTTTGTATTTTTAGTAGAGATGGGGTTTCACCGTGTTAACCAGGATGGTCTCGATCTCCTGACCTTGTGATCTGCCCATCTCAGCCTCCCAAAGTGCTGGGATTATAGGCATGAGTCACCGCGCCCGGCCAGTACAGCTCTATCTATATACATCAGAAACAAGGGAATTAAGGGAATCACAAGGCTCTGCTTTGCCTGTATCAAGGAAGGCTTCCTAGAGAAGCAGTTAATTTCACTCTGTCTATTATGCATGCTTTACACCAAGGTGATATGATTAGTTTTCTTCTTTGGTTTCTTCTTTCTGAATTCATCAGGTGGTCACATCCACTGGGCCACAGAAACTCCAATGGATTTTCACTAGTGATTCCTGTGATTAAAAAACGTTTTTGACCAGCACATACTTTGTGCCAGATTGGTAAGCTGGAGTGAATTCTATTTTTGTCCAGTTCAACCTGGACATAGGCTGCTGTAACCTGGCCCAAGAGCTTAATGTAATACTTTCAAGAAGGTTAAAAATCCAACAACTCCTTGAAACATTGGTTGCTAACCTTTGAAAAAGTAGTCACTGCACCTGAGTAGCCTTAGGAAATGAATAGGAGGTCTGAAAAAAAGAAAAAAAAGAAGAATGGTACCATTTGCTTAAAATCCCTGTGGCCTTGTACGGTGAACCTATTTTTAAATTTAAGTTGCTAAGACCTTGAACCTGGGGTTGTTTGGGGATATTTTGGAAAGTAAGGAATATTATTGACTTTCCATCAGGAAGGAAAGAACTCAGTTGTTTCTGATATTACTAAGAAAGAGAGAGTTTTGCATTTATTTGTTTGCATGGATGGTCTACCTACGGTGTGGCCTTGTTCACGACATGGCGTTAGGGTCAGTGTGAATAGCCAGGCTGCGGTTGTAGCTAGAGAAAATAGCCAGCACTGTAGGGCCTTGCCCCTTAAGCCCTGAAGGTTAATTTCCTAGTATTTAGTGGCATTGAACCTACCAAAGAAAATGCTGTTTCATTTGGGGGAACATAATTTCTGTATGTGTATTTTTTTCATGAAGAATAAAGAAGAGACATTTTTGGAAGAACATAACTTAACCTATTGGCCTTGGCTAGAAAAGCTAAAAAAGCAAGGGGTCAGTACTCTTACAAGTATCATGTCTTAAACGTCAGCCAACCAGTAATTATTTAAATGCCATCAGAGGGGAAGTCCCATCCCATTGTTATTTTTTCTCTAGACTGTGAGATGTTTAAAAAAAAAAACTTCTCTGTAGGGAAATGATCTTTAAAAAACAAACAAACAAAAAGCCTGAGAATTTAGTGCTGCATTTGTTGAGAAGTAACAGCCCTGGAAACGGAGGAGTTTTTGTTGTTGTTTTGGTGACTGCTTTGCCACTCTGCATGTTAGAAAGGGCAAGTTCTTGGCCACTGGTTAGGGTTCCCAAAAAATTCCAGGATGTCCAGTTAAATTAGAATTTTAGATAAACAACAATTTTTGTATAAGTACATCTAAAATATTGTACTGGGACCTACTCATACTTTAAAATTATTCATTGTTTACCTGAAATTTAAATTTAACTGAGCCCTGTATTTCTTTTTGCCAAATCTGCAATGCTTTGTTACTTCAATTAAAAAAACTGTCCAAGGAGCCTGGGAGCTTTTATGATTAATGAAAATCACTATCAATTTTAAACCTAAACAAAACAATATATGAGATAAAACTTTGAAAATAGAATCAAGTCCAGTGATACCAAGTGAAGGGAGTCCTTTCTCATTCCTTTATCTTCCTGTAGCCAGCTCTGGGGATCCAGTTCTATTGGGAATGGCCCACCTAGGTCTGCTGTAGCTCAGAGTTGTACCTTGTAGATCACCTGGATGCTTCTGTATTCCAGCTTTAACTCAGAGGATCAGGTCAGAACTGAGGCTCCCTTTGAAATCTAAAGTGCTTAGCTTCTTTAGGGTAGCTGCGCACCCTTTTGAATTCTTCTGTAAAATGTCTGTCTAGCCTAGAGAAGTGGAGTCTCACTAGACATGGCTCTGAGAATAATAGCTATCGTTTACTGAGTGCCTAATATGTGCCAGTGCCTTACCTGCACTACCTACATGAGTTCATACTGCCTTCTAACAACCCTATGAGACAGATACTGTTATCTCCATTTTACAGATGAGGAAATAAAGACCCAGAGAGGTTCAGTAACTTTCTGCAGGTCACAGAGCCATTGAAAGGCAGAAGTGGGATAAGCATTCAAATCAGTCTGACTCCAAAACCCCTTCAGTAACTACTGTACTACTGCATGTGATGCACTCAGATTCTCCACTTCTCCTCTGCCTCCCCAAGCCCCCAGTTTGGTTTGATATTGGAATCATCCGTTTCTCTCCTTGTTCTTTATTGGCTGGAATTAATAGAGTACTTTTGTTCTGAAACTGGCCTTAGAGAATCTTTGTCCATGTGTATCACACAGCAGTGCAGTAGACACAGAAATCTGGGCACTAGAAGATGTTAACTTTGGATGCCTCCTGTTTTATATGCATATGATTAAACCAATGGGGAAAGAAAGCCCTGAAACTTTATTACAACATTTTTGTAATATTAAATTTGACATATTAAAATGTGTCATCATTTTAGTATCTTTAAAGAGCCTGAGGAGACTCTCAAGGCTTAGACTGTAAATAGCTAACAGCTTTGAGATGAGCTTACATAGGAGTCAAATGATTGTTCCAAGATGGCTGTTCTAATTCTGCAGAGCTGCTGTAGTACTCAGCCTACTGCCTGCCAAAGGCAAGAGGCCTTTTCCCTCTCTTCCTCCTCCTTGCTTTCCTCTTGGTTAAGAAGTAACAAAAATATACTGCCCAACACCCATTTTCTTTTAGAACCAACACGTATTCCTCCTGGCTCACTCCCTCTATAAAATGATTTGTCAGCATTTTGATCTCATTAAATAAGAAGTTCTACTTGGTCCAACTGGGAAAGTTTATGAAGTTAGCCCTTCCATCCCATCATCGGCTGTGGCCGCAGTTGTTAAGTGTGAAATAGCTCTATGGGTGTGGTCTACCAAGTATCCCAATAGCATTTCTTATGCTGTGGGTTATGGATCCAAAGGTCTGAAAGAGTTGCTTTCATAGGGTCACACTAGAACACTGCCTCTTTCTGGTTAAAAGCTTTCCCAGCCTTTCTCCTCCAACTCTCAACACATCTCTCGTGTTTCTTTCCCCCCTGCAGAAGTATAGCAAACCTCCTCTTTTCTTTTCCTCTGCACTCTCCTCATCTGTCTCCAAGTCCCCATTGTACCACATTTCTCCTACGTCCTGTTTCCTTTAACCACTAACTTCTCATGGTTTTTAAAATCAAGCCTATCCAATTCTAAAAGGACATTTAAACCCCACCCCCCAAAAAAGTAAAACTAGAGGGAAAAAGCCATAATAAGAGGTATAATGTTATGATCTTCTCTCTTAGCCCTACACATCTGAAAAAAGGAATCTTGCTCCGTACTGCAAGACTAGGGCAGCCCAGCCGCCCACTCCCCTTTTATTCTCTGTCCTCACATTCCCCTGTCCTTTTCTAACCCACCTTCCCACTTCGGGTCTAATGTAGCCAATTTATACACTCCACAAGCTTGCAAAGGTTTTGATTCTCTCCTTTTGGATGTGGAATGCTGGTGCCACAGGGGCTTTCAGAAACAATTTAGTAAGTGATAGACTTGGAAGATTTCAAAAGAAGCTCTGGGAAGACATCACTGATGAGTCTCTGCTCTTAGCATTTTGTTGCCTCTTAGGGGCTTAGCAAATAGCATTTCTGTAAAAGCACCCTTTCTGTAAAAAAGGCAAAATAATCATTCTGACCTCACATTGTTGCTATGAGGATTCAATTAGTTAATTTTTAATTTTTTTAAATTAATGTATTTATTTTTTTGAGACAAGGTCTCACTCTGTCATCCAGGCTGGAGTACAGTAGTGCGATCATGGCTTAGCTCACTGCAGCCTCAATTTCCCAGGCTCCAGTTATCCTCCCACTTCAGCCTCCTGAGTAGCTGGGACCACACCTGACTAATTTTTGTATTTTTGGTAGAGGTGGAGTTTCATCATGTTGCCCAGTCTGGTCTCAAACTCCTGAGCTCAAGGGATCCACCTGCCTCGGCCTCCAAAAGTGCTGGGATTACAGGCATAGCCACTACGTCCAACACAATGACTTAATATTTACAATACACTTAGAACAGTGCTTAGCATGTAGTAAGCACTAGATCAAATAAATGTATAAAATGAAGGAAGAAATAATAATAGTGTTTTTCTTTTAATTCATGCATGAAGAACTATGTTCAACTTCTGTATGATATCTTGAAGGGGTCCAAAATAAATCCAACTGGCAGTTTGAAGGCCTACAAGAGAGCATGTTCCATAATTTCACTCATGGATTTTGACAATTAGTCCAGCTTGATGAATATCTTCTCACCTGTATTTTGGCCAAACTGACCAATTATTTCCCATTTTAACTGCCACCCAAATTTCCTTCCCCAACCCTTCCACATGTATCAATTGCTGTCGCTGCCTTTACTTCGTATTGACTGTCAGCATGTGTGGCCCTATAATGCTGCGTTTTTATTTTAAAAGCCTTTCTCTCATTCATAAGCTTCTTTTGAGGAGTGAGGCCTACATTTCTGATGGTTGTGTATCATTCCCATGCCTTGTGCATAAGTGGTACTCTATCCATGTGTTTTGATTGGCTGATTTGAGCTTTTGCAGATTAGGAAATAGTTGGCCTAGAGCTAAGTGGCACCTGAGAGAATCTTGCCCTCCAGGCTTCATAGATGCACTCTGTGGAAAGGCCATTGTCTCCTTGCTTTGTGTTGGACTATTAGGAACCTAAAAAGCTAGGACAGGCCTGGGTAGAGATAGCCACCTTTAAGTTAGGGGAATGTTGAGGAATCTACTGGGATTTGACTGTGAGATGAAAGGAGGGCAGCCTACAAGCAGAAAGCTTAAGGCATTAGCTTTGTGTAATTACCAGGAATGCTTTTAGCTAGCACCTTGAATGGTTGGTTAAAAAGGGACAGTTAGATGTTTGTTAGATGTGTGGTGTTAATAACCTTGACCAGTAGATTCGTGACTATGAGAATTTCAAAAGGTGAAGCAAGAACACACACAGAGGGAAAACATCTCTTGTTTCTAGGGGCAGCCTTCCCAGCAGCACTCAGCCCAGAGCTGTTTTTCCCCCAAGGAGAACACAGGGACAAAATAAATATGCCTTCCTGACCCAAAAAACAGGAGTGCCCAGGGAGGCCATAGGATCTGGGAATGAGAGCAGATTGTAGGGATGAAATATCCAGGATGAGACTGATATTAGCTACAGGCTGGACAGTCAGTCTGTGGCAGCCGGGCACTGCTGCTAGTGGCCGAGGGCAGGGTTTCTTAGAGACCTGAAGATGTGAACATTCATTTATTTGTTCCTTCATCATTCAGCAAACCTTTACTGAGTGCTTATTACATACTGGATCCTGGGCTGAGCCTCCACTTGTGACATCACTGGGCATTGAGTCTGAGGCCTTGGCAGCTAAGGGTGGTGTTCCTTAGGGAACTGGGAGGCCATCCAGACAGGAGGCACAGTACAAACAAGAAAGAACTGGGGGCCAGGTGTGGTGGCTCAGGCTTGTAATCCTAGCACTTTGGGAGGCCAAGGCAGGCAGATCACTTGAGGTCAGGAGTTCAAAACCAGCCTGACCAACATGGTGAAACCCCGTCTCTACTAGAAATACAAAAGCATTTAGCTGGGTGTGGTGGCAGGCACCTGTAATCCCAGCTACTCAGGAAGCTGAGGCAGGAGAATCACATGAACCTGGGAGGTGGAGGTTACAGTGAGCTGAGATCACGCCACTGCACTCCACCCTGGATGACAGAGTGAGACTCCTGGGGAAACCCAGCCCTGCATCAGAGAAAGTGATGCACAGATGCTTCACACACAGAGAATGAAAGCGGGAGTGGAGACATTTTTCTAGAGTTCAAGCTTCACCTTCAAGCGTGATATTCAGATTCCATGAGAGCATGCAGAAAGAGCCCAGAGGACCTGTTAAACAGGGCATGCCATTGTGAGTCCTTAGAAGCTACAAGACAGCCAAGAACAGCAGGAAAAGAAGCTGAGAATAAAAGCTAGAACAAGTACCTCCAATCTCTAAAAAGTTAAACCTCTTAGAGGATCATAAATAAAGCCACACTCCCAGGTGTGTATGCTAGAATTGATTGTATAAGTGCCTGGCATATTAATAAATGGTATGCAGTTTACTTATGGTGCTGTTTGGGTGGTTCTCAAGTAAGCTCTTGTTTTATATTCTAAAGCCCACTCAGTATTAGAATGGACCATTTGAGCCCAAGTAGATTGAACAAAACATCTATACCCAACCTGCACATCTGGGCAGGGATGACACTTGATCCAGGCTTCATCCATAGACTCTATTCATCCTCTGTTGTCATGGGCACCAAAACATGTCATAGTAAATTGCACAGTAGTTTGTCTTTCTCAATAAACTGTATGTTTCTTGAGGGTAGGTACCCTATCTCTTTATCTCTGTCACCTGGCACACAGCCCAGCACATGACAAGATCAAGAACCAGGACTGGCCGGGGCTAAGTTGGCACGTGCTTTGGCTTTCAAGTGGCATCTTCTAATGACATGAAAGAACTCTCTAGAACTTTTTTCCTTTTATGATATGTAAATAATATGCTTAAGATACAAACTTTTGTGTTTCATGTTGTATATTAATGTTGAATATAAAGTTATTTTCCAGAGTGTGACTATTTTTTCCCCTAGTTCCTTCAAATTTTCATCCCTACCATTAGTTTTTCAAAGTCTCTGGATTCCTGTTCACGTGTCCTTTTCTCTGGAGGTTTATATCACCTCCCAGACTGCTTTTGACTTATCTACTCATGCTTTACTTCGGTAGTGCTGATGCCCTCCCCTAGTTATTCCTCACCTGTACCATGTGGTATTATTAATGCAAATGAGGCTTTATCTGCCTATCCCCTCCCCTAGCATTTATGCATTCTTCAGGGAAAACTCTGTTGTATATGTCTCTGAGTCTCCCACAGCAACTAACACAGTGGCTTACACTCCATTAGCTACTCAACAAGTATGTTCTAATAAATTCCATTAGTGGAGTGAGGTAGTTAGGAGCAGGTATAAGCTCAAGCCTTTGAGTGGGACAACCTGGGTCTGATGCTGGCTCCTTCACTAACTACTTTTATGATCTTGAGCAATCTGCTGATCCTCCTTGTGTCCAACTTCTTCATGTTTAAAATGAGGATAATAGTACCTACTAATAAGGATTAAATGAGTTAAGATATGTTTTTGAGGGTTAAATACATTAAAATATGTAAAACACTTAGCACAATGCCTGGCCTGTAGTGAGAGCTGTCATTATCAACAACCACCATCATAGGTACCCATTATCAGAAGTTGGGGGTTTGGATAAAGAAAGTAGGTTTCTCTAGGGTATATTTTTGTGAAGTCTGAACTGAAATGAACTTCTTCAGATTCCTCATAGAGTACTTTGTGCCCTGCCCTTTTATTGCACAGGGACTATGTCTGCTTCAGTATTATGCAGAACATCTTGATTAAGAGTATTTTTTTATCTTTAGTCCTTGACCTATACTTATCTTTTGGTGTGTAGGTATATTGTTTCATCACATTCTCAAAGGGGAAGTCCATGACCCAAAATAGGCTAAAAACCACACCAAGGGAGACATCAATGATGTTCTGTTAAGAAGAGCGAAAGGGAACCCAGGCATAAATGTACACTCAGTATACACAACTGTGGCCACCCATAGCACTGACCATCCTATTGTACCTTAGAACTTAACACTGTAATTTATCTGAGTGTTTTTTAATGGCTCTCTATGAAGTATCAAGCACTGTGCTAGATCTGGGGAATGGAAAAATGATTGAGACATGGTTCTTGCTATTGAGGTGCTTAGTTGTAACAATTTATTTTCATCTTTTATTAAATACTAATTGAATCATATTATTATTCTTTTAAGTAAAACATGTTTCCCCAAGTAAACTTACTGTGTGTTTAGTACCGTCCTGGACACTGTTACTCACTGTGCTGTTTGCCCCACTACTACCCAGTGAAAAGAAAGGGTGACAGGTTATAAGGACATGTAGGGGTTTGAGGAAAGTTAAGAGGAGACACAGGCTTGTGTCAATGTAATAAAAGCCAAGTAGTTCTTGTTCCAACCCAGTCTGTATCTAGGACTAGATCATGAACAGAGAACTAAAGGCTTTTGATTATAAACCTCCTTTTGCCTAGGCTTGGCCCACACTCAACTCTAACAAAAATAGTAGTAAATGTTAGGAGTAGACATAAAATGAGCACAGGTTGCCACTAGAACTTTTTCTATAACCTAACTACATTTTTTTCAACCTAAAACATTACATATTGTATCAGCCAGGATGCCATCAGGAAAGAGATGGCGCACTTTAGTATTCCGAGGCTAATTACAGTGGGGCTCCATTAGTGCCCCTAGACTGAGAAGGTGAGGGAGCAGGCTGGTTTCTGGAAGCAGGAGATAGAGGGGGCTGTGTGGAAAAGACTGCCTAGCAGGATCTGGACCTTCCATTAAGAGGCACATCCAGCCCATAGCCCAGCATCACTCTGCTCCTTCAAATCTCCTGCTGGTGTACCCCAGTGGCCCAACCCAGGAGAGTCCTGTTGCTGTGACACACACAGGCCAGGTCCCAGGGCAGAGAGCAGGTGAAGAATGATTGTGAGTAAATCTAGAGGGGCACAAAGGAAGATATCCAGCAAACATGTTTCACACTTGATTTTAGAGGTAAGGGTGTGTATCTTAATTTTATCTGTTTTAGAAAACTAAAATTTTAATAGATTTAAAGTATTTCTACCATAGTTCTTAAACCATCAATCTGATGATGTCAGATATTTTTCTCAGTGTCATTAGTTTGACCTGCCACCACATTTTTTTGGTGGGGAAGGATGAGGGATTGTGTATAAATTTCCTCCAGAGCACACAGAGAATAAAAATGCTATTCTTCAGATTTTTTTTTTTTAAACAAAAAGTTGTTCCGTTTCCCCTTTTTCTGTCTACTGCTTTCTCCTTCTACGCTTAGGCCAAAAGTATATTACGCTTGGAGGCATCTAGCTAGTGTGGTGCTTCCCAAACCTTTCTCAGCCAAAGACTCCTCTGGGAATCCAACTGAATTTCCTGGTTCCCTTTTGCTTTTAATATCAATGCCCATATTACCCAATGAGGTTATTTTTATTTCTTATAAGTATTTTTATAATTAACTTAAGATTCAGCAAGGAACCAAAGGTAAACACACTGGAATTATTTCAAGTTCTAACCACTATGAGTAGGTATTAATCTTCGAGAAGGTATTATTAAAACACAGTATAAAATATTCATAAATTAAAGTCAGCTTATAAGAACAAAGGGATATCTGCGACTATGAAAGGAAAAATAAACTAGAATTTAAAATTTAATCACTGTGCCTTAGTAAACATGATCCTGGTACATTTCAGCAGAGTATTTGTGTTTCAGAATAGGGTTTTGTCTTCTAGTTATTCACTAATAGGTATTTATTTTACTATCATTCAGCAAGAAACCCTTTAAATCACTGTCAAAAGGTAGGTGATTTACTGGAACAGCTAACCTACCTCTGCCTAGAGCCCCATAGGCACTCACTTCCCTGTGGAACCCTCTGTCCATTCTTCCCTTCCTATATACCTCGTGTACCTTTATGCAGCCTTGTTCTATGGCCACTCTGCCTGTTTTACTAAGCTGCCTTAAAGTCACTGCAAAATTTCGATCAGAACATTACTGAACCAGGGGACAAAGAAATGCTCATTACAGGCTTTAAATATATGCTTTTTCTTAGATCTATGGGAACAATTTCTCTAATTCTTAGGTTTTGCTCCCTGAAATTACACAGAAAGTACTGTATCTTCTTAACCCTTTCTCCACCTCTCCTTTCCTTTCAACCCAACAAACTTTTCTCCTGTGCATTGCTAGGGTGCTTCTGTTGTCCTTACGTGTTTGAAGTCTTGTGCTGGTGATCACAGAGCTAGCCCGTGGATTTGTTCTTCAACCCTTTAGTGATTCCGTACTCCATATCACGGACTATACCATTTGTGGATTCCTTGACAGCCACGAGGAGACACTGACAGAGCTATGAATAGAAGAACCCTGTGTTCTCCCCTGTCCAGCTCCCCTGGCTTTTGGAAACAGAGCTTCAATTTTTTTCTTCTCCATCTATGTGGTTCACATGGAGCTGACCCCATCCTCCACCTCTAGAGGTTGGATCTGAACTTGGGTCATACCAAACGAGTTTCAGTGCTTGGTTTAGAAATGAATATGTAACTGAAGCTGAGCATGTGAGAATCCAACCATAAGAATTTGGCTGAGCCTTCTCTGTAAGCTCGGGTCACTAAATTAGTACAGTGTAAGCCTGTAGCCACCACTTTGGAGTGCCTGCCTAAGACTGCCAACACACTGCAAGGAAGAGTTGAAAGAATAGAGACTGATTCTCGTCATCATTTGACCACTCAAGTTCAGCCACCTTGGTCATACGACCCATTAAATCTACCCCCAGCACTACCAGTTATTTTGTTTATTATGTCACTTTTTAGTTGTATTTATGTATGTATTTTTTGAGACAGGGTCTTTTGCTGTTGCCCAGGCTGGAGTGCAGTGGCATGATCATAGCACACTATAACTTCACACTCCTAGGCTCAAGTGATCCTCCCACCTTAGCTTCCCAAGTAGCTAGGGCAAGAAGTGTATGCCACCACATCCAGCTAATTTTTTGGTTTTTGTAGAGATGGGGTCTCACTGTGATGCCCAATCTGGTCTCAAACTCCTGGCCTCAAGCCATCCTCCTGCCTTAGCCTCCCAAAGTGCTAGGATTACAGGCATGATCTACCACAGCCAGGCTTATTATGTCAATTTGAATGTGCACTCTGTCACTTATAACCCAAACTCCTGAGTGAAATACCAACACGTCTGAGAATTTCAGCTTCTGGGATCCACAGCCCCATGGAGGCTACAAGCTACTAAAAAGATACTAATGTCAGCTTCAGCTGAGAAGTCCAGAAATCTATAGAAGGTACCTTTCCTTTTCTTTGGCTCCAGAGAGCATGATAATATACATACAGAATTCTGTATGTGTAAAGGAAGAAACTTGGGACTGATAACAGGGTATATTACCAACTGTGTGTGGTATCTGTAATTAAATATTGCTAAAACCCTGTAGAGGCTGGTTTTTACCTTTAAAAAGATCATTCTAAATAATCTGAGGATTTTTCTTTTAAATAAGTCAATGTTAAAAATATTTTTTGGGCCGGGCCCAGTGGCTCACGCCTGTAATCCCAGCACTTTGGGAGACTGAGGCAGGTGGATCACGAGGTCAGGAGATTGAGACCATCCTGGCCAACATGGTGAAACCCCGTCTCTACTAAAAGTGTGAAAAAATTAACTGGGCATGGTGCTGCGCGCCTGTAGTCCAAGCTACTCAGGAGGCTGAGGCAGGAGAGTGGTGTGAACCCAGGAGGTGGAGGTTCCATTGAGCCGAGATCATGCCACTGCACTCCAGCCTGGGCGACAGAGTGAGATTCCATCTCAAAAATATAGATAGATAGATAGATAGATAGATAGATAGATAGATAGATAGATAGATAGATAGATAGATAGATAACATAAACGTTTAAAGTAAAGAATCAATTTTGTTAAAGAAAAAAACACTTCAAAATCTAACATGATGCTAGGCTATGTTAACAAGAGCCTGGCATTAAAAACTGAGTCACCATATTCGGCATTAATAAGGCACTAGCAAAGCTCTCATTCAGCTGCCATGCCCAGGTTGAGCTTCTGCACGTTCAGAGGATGTGGAAAGCAATTGAAATGATTAAAAGCATGGAAAATCAGATCTCTGAAGAGCGATGAAATTAAGCTATTTAACTAAAAGAAAAGGAGATTGAAGGAAGAAAATAAATGGTGTTTAAGTATAGAAAGAGTTCTTATAAAGAAAAAGGTGGCCACATGTTTCCCCCTTCCACTGAGTATATTAAGAGAAAATTGCCTTAGACATTTCATTTATACAAAGGAAGGATATTTTCATGCAAATAGGATTCTTGTACTGGGTGTGACATTGGACTAGATGACCTTTAAGATTTTTCTTCACTAAGATTCTGTGATTACCAGGTTGAGGATGTACTTACCAAAAGAGTGTGGAACCGCTTGCTGTATGTCTTAAAAGGTAAGATGAAGAAACACTGGCTGGTTTGCCTTAGGTGTCATTCTGCCCAGGAGTTACTTCCAACATTCATAGCATGCCTTTGAAGAAGCAAATATTGTATATAGACAAACAGCATATCAGAAAAAAATCAAAACAAAAACAAAGGAATACTAACATCAAAGTAATAATATAATACAGGATTTCTGTTTTCTACTCTTTCAGTATAGCAATTAGCAAGTCACAATTAGTTTCTTCATTAACGAGATATGATAAGTGAGGCAAATCATGGGACAGCTTAGTATTGGTGACTGTGTTTGGAGGGGTAGAATTAAGTGTTCCATATTGAGTCAGGAGCATTTAATGTCAGCTCTAGTATGTATCTGGCGTATTTCCTACTGCAACTTAATTGGTATAATTTTGGATCCAGAGACTACAAACCAAGACTCAGAAAACTACATTTTACTTTTAAAATATAGTTTTAAAAACAATTCTAGTTTTATACATGGAAAAGCTGTTCTAAAGAGCAATAGCTGGCCGGGCACTGTGGCTCATGCCTGTAATCCCAGCACTTTGGGAGGCCAAGGCAGGTAGATCATGAGGTCAGGAGTTCAAGACCAGCCTGGCTAACATGGTGAAACCCCATCTCTACTAAAAATACAAAAATTAGCTGGGCATGGTGGCGCGTACCTATAATCCTAGCTACTCAGGAGGCTGAGGCTGGAGAATTGCTTGAACCGGGACCCGGGAGGCGGAGGTTGCAGTGAGCCAAGATCACACCACTGCACTCCAGCCTGGGCTATAGAACAAGACTCTGTCAAAAAAAAAAAAAAAAAAAGGAAGGAAAGAAGGAAAAAAGAAAGAGAAAGAACAATAGTGTTGGCATTATTGTGGTTTCAATGGATCTATACTTATTTAAAACTTAAAGTCTGAAAAAAAAACTGAAGTCCATATGTTGCTCCACATCTTTCTATACTAGTTGGGTCATTTCACTGAGTTCTACTATGTGGCAAGTCAGGACGTTTTGTGTAAGTACAAGTTCCTGTGACTATAGTTTTCATGCATCCACATATCTACTAATTAGCTCCACAACTGGGTTCTGCAATTTCCTGGGCCACATCGCTGAGACAGATTCCGCATGTTCTGCACCAGCAGTCATTTCCCCTTCATGGAGCCCACATGGTCACTTAAAAGTAATTTATCCAGGAGGGTTTCCAGCTTTTAAGTGAGTCTGCTAATAACAGAGGTTGTCTGACTTCACAATCAATTATCCTGCATAGATTCAAGTGATAATTTCTATATTTGTAGTTTTCAAGTTACAGGGAAAAACTGGGAAGAGAGAAGAATATCAGTTCTGCAAACTAGTTATTGAAAGTATTGGAGTTTGCTGAATATGGTGATTTTAATGGAAAGGAATCTTAACAATACCCCATTCACACGCATTTTCCAACTGAATTATGCAAGAAAAATTACTTAGAAACAAAAGCAAGCAAGCAAGCAAACAAAAAGCCCCAACCAACAGCAGCAAAAACCTGACTTCCAAAGAGAGTTCACATTATAGGCTTACTTTTAAAAACCGATCTAGAAACAAGAAGCTGGTTTCTAAGTTTATTTCCACACTTGCCCTCTGAACCCTGTCTTGTTGAAAGATTCAGGATATCAGATTCTCTCCCATAATTTCCTTTCAACAGAACTTACTGTATTACCCACCCATCCCCCAAATATAAATGGCTAAAACAGCTGGCTCTTTCACTCTCAGTATATACACACAAACACAAATGAGATACACACACACACATATGTATATTATACATCTCTGCATATGTAAACACATACTTTGCTCATTTATTTTTTTAACAGAATAAAGGTAATTAATCAAAATACAATTCATTTTAACAGTTGAGGCTTGACAGAGATCATTATTTCAAGAAAAGCCAAGGAGAATAAGCTCCCTTTCATAGTATTGTTTTCTTTCTAAACCTCTATGGGGTGCATGGCTCTTAACTACTGAGAAAGTTTGGGACAGCACCATGGAGCAGCCTCCTGGCCTACATGTTAAAAGATCTAAGTTCTCTTGGGGAAGGAGCTTATAACTATATATTCACTCACCCCACAGAAGAGAAGATTTTGCATCTGTTGTATTTCTAATTCTAGGCGGTCTCTAGTTAGCCATAGGGCAAAGAAAACAAAACTATTCCCTGCTCTTTCCCTGAAGAAAAAACTGAAGTGCAGAGAGAGAAATAAAGATAAATATTTTTTTCTTATTCCCGTTCAGTTTAGTTTCATCTCTTCCTTAATATTTTGTGAGCTGAGAAGAAACATCTTTAAATCATCTCATCTATGTGAAACCTGTTTTTAGAGTCCAGACTTTTTCTCCTTCATTCTGTGATTCTGTCAGTGATGCTGAAATGACTGATTTATATTTCTCCTTCCTACTGACTGGGAAATAGAGGTGTATCGTAGTGGAGGGACCAGGACAATGGATAGGTAGATGAAAGAGAACCAGAGGACCCACCCACCCAGCTGAGGACTCAGTTAGCTGGTCCCTGAATAGAATGCTCTCACCCTTTCTGCCTCTGCATGCAGGCTCTGCTACAGAGCCACTCAGCAGATTGGTGTCCCCTTGACCCAGTTGGGGCCATCCTGGGACTCCTGTAACCTAGGACCTTCTAGCTTTGAGAAGTTAGGAATCTTCATATCGTCATATATAAAGAATGCCTACAAACCAATAAGAAAAAAAAAATAGAAAAATAGACAAGGGATATAAACTGGTGATTTTTAGAAGAAACTTGGGCGTTCAACTTTATGAGTCATTAAGGAAATAAAAATTAATACAAAAATGAGATCCTACTCTTAGCCATCAGTTTGGCAAAACAAAACAAAAACCCTAAATGTTGGTGAGCATGTAAGAAAACAGGAACTCCAACTGCTAATGGAAGAGGAAATTGGTTAAGTCACTTTGAAGAACTATCTGGCAGCCTCTAGTCTGATGTGAACAGGCACAAGCACTGCAGTCCAATATCTACACTAATAGCTGTGAGCCTTAGAGATACCTTTTGCTTCACAGGTAAAATTATGTACAACAAAATCTATATTTATATTTATTTTTTTAAAAGGCCAGAAGGATGAACACCAATTTTTCTTTTTAAAATTCATAGATAACATTGTATGTTATATACAACATGATGTTTTAAAGTACACGTACACTGTAGAATGGTTAAATCTAGCTAATTAAACAAACGTATTCCTTACATAGTTACCTTTTTGTGGTAAGAGCATATAACATCCACTCTCTACATTTTTCTTTTTTTTTTTTTTTTTTTTGAGACGGAGTCTTGCTCTGTCACCCAGGCTGGAGTGCAGTGGCCGGATCTCAGCTCACTGCAAGCTCCTCCTCCCGGGTTTACGCCATTCTTCTGCCTCAGCCTCCTGAGTAGCTGGGACTACAGGCACCCGCCACCTCGCCCGGCTAGTTTTTTGTATTTTTTAGTAGAGACGGGGTTTCACCGTGTTAGCCAGGATGGTCTCGATCTCCTGACCTCGTGATCCGCCCATCTCGGCCTCCCAAAGTGCTGGGATTACAGGCTTGAGCCACCGCACCCAGCTACATTTTTCAAGAATGCAATATATCATTAACTGTAGACACCTTGCTCTACCATAAGTCTCTTGAAATTTATTACTCCTGTCTCATTGCAATTGTGTATCCTTTGACCAACATCTTCCCATCCCCCTCTCCACTATACCCCAGACTCTGGTAACCACCATTCTACTCTCTACTTCTATGTAATCAACTTTTTTGAATTCCACATAGAAGTTAAATCATGTGATATTTTGTTTTCTGTGCCTGGCTTATTTCATTTAACATAATGTCTTTCAGGTTCATCCATATTGTCACAAATAGTGGAATTTAATTCTTTTTTATGGCTGAATAGTAGAGTTGACCCTACAAAAATGCAGGGATGAGGGGTGCTAACCCTCATGCAGTCAGAAATCCACAAATACCTTTGGCTTCTCCAAAACTTTATTAGCCTACTGTTGACTGGAAGCCTTACTGATAACATAAACAGTCAACATATACTTTGTATATTATATATGTTTTATACTGTATTCTTACAATAAGTAAGCTATAGAAAAGAAAATATTAAAATCTCTTCATAAGGAAGAGAAAACATATTTACCGTTCATTAAATGTAAGTGGATCTTTGTAAAAGTCTTCACCCACATCATCTACAATTGAGTAGGCTACAGAACAGGAGGGGTTGGTCTTGCTGTCTCAGAGGTGGCAGAGGTGGAAGAGGTGGAGGAGGTGGAGTGGGAGGTAGGAGAGACAGGTCGGAGTAACTTTATTGAAAAAATCCACATGTAAGTGGACCTTGCAGTTCAAACCTGTGTTGTTCAAGCATCAGCTGTATTCCATTGTGCATATAGGCCACAATTTCTTTATCCATTCATCTGTTGATGGACCTTTAAGTTGATTCCATATCTTGGCCATTGTGAATAGCGCTTCCATAACATGGTGGCACAGGTAATCTCTCCAAATTCTTGAGAGTGGTTGTCACTGGAGGAAGAAATGTGATTGGCATAGTTTACTTGATATATCAAATGATATATATATACACACACATATAAATATACACACGTATATATTTATATATATATATATGTATATATCAAACAAGAACTGAAGAAAATATAGAAAATATGTTGGCCAGGCACAGTGGCTCACACCTGTAATCTCAACATTTTGTGGGGCCGAAGCAGGCAGATCACTTGAGATAGGGAGTTAGAGACCAGCCTGGCCAACATAGTGAAACCCCATCTCTACTAAAAATACAAAAACTAGCTGGGCATGGTGACGGGTGCCTGTAATTCCAGCTACTCGGGAGGCTGAGGTAGGAGAATCGGTTGAACCCGGGAGGCAGAGGTTGTAGTGAGCCGAGATCGTGCCACTGCACTCCAGCCTGGGCGACAGAGTGAGACCCTGTGTCAAAAAAGAAAAAAGAAAGAAAAGAAAAGAAAAAATAAACAGAAAATATGTTATATTTTTCTCTGTACTTTTCTGCATTTACATTTTTCTCAAAATTAAAAAAGAAGATAACCACTCTTTCAGTTGATCAGTACAATCAGCATACTTTAGTCTCTTAGTAATTTTCTGATTTGCATCTTTGCAGTCCCTAAACAGGCTTTCCTCTATGATACTAACAGGTTTCACTGCAACCAGTTCACCTTCCTGGATCTGGTTTTAAGCTTGGTGAAGGCAGTGCTGATAAGGTACGACAATGTGGGGAATGGTAGAAGAGGCTTGGAATCTTTTACTTTTTTCATAGCATTTCACAGAGTTGGAAAATAGCTTCAGGGATCATCTAACAGAATTTCTTTATTTAAATGAAGAAATTGTGGCCTTGAGAGCCTTGTGCAGATGCACCTGACTAATTTTCATTAGAGCTAGAATCTGTAACTACTGATTTTCTAGTAACAAGAGCAGAAAGTTCTACAGAGCCTTCCCCATGGCCAATCAGGCACCCACCATAGGTTTGGTATTTTGGAAATAGCCATTAGGTTAGCAATACTTTAAGAAACTGGAAGGAACGATTGAAAGTCTGTGTGGTCACTACATTCAAGAAGCGGTATAGCATAAAGGCCGAGAGAAGGCTTATCGGAAGCCACACTTGCATTGGTGCATATCTTGGCTTTGCCACTTCCAGCTGTTTTATCTTGGATAAGTTACTTGATCTTTCTGTGCCACAGTTTCTTTAGTTGTAAAAGTAAGAATAATAATAGTACCTATTTCAGAGGTTATTCTGAGAGTTAAAAGAGTTAATAATATGTGAGAATGATGTCTGATATATAATGTGTTCAACAAATGTTAGCTGTTATTCTATCATTTGGAGAACAAACTATTGAGGAAACTGAATGTTTAATTATGGTTCTGCCATCTTTTGCTTTAAACCACTTATCTCTCAAAACTGTCATATCTTCCTTTGTATTTAACTTGGATGAGTCTTGGTTTTACAATAAAGAAAGCAGAATTCAAAAAAGTAAGATCATTTACTTGCCTAGAATGATGTCATAAATGTGTGGTAATGATTATATTTCCTTTTCATTATATTTCACTCAACACTTATTCATCCCTTTTGGTATACATGGGGGCTACCCATGGGACGATGTGAAGCAATCTAGTTGACGAAAGAAGTAGAGGACTGAGTCCCTGGGGGTCTTACTGTCCAGTACGTAGATTGCTATGTTGATGTACTCCAATCAATTACAAGCAAATTCTTCAAGTTTTTAAACAAATTACACTCCAAATTCCTAAATTTTGACAAAAGTGTTTTGAACCTAAATATAAAATGATGACAGAATTCTACTTGCCACCAATGCATCTATTAAACAGTGGAGGGTTCTAAGACCCAAATCAGATTTTCTTTCTCTGTATCAGTTTCTTGAAACTAATGCTATAATTCTGATGTGGCTTTCAGACACCAACCCATTCAATGGTGGAGAATTCATTCCCAGGGTTTGAAAGAGAGGTAACCATTTCTTTGTTTGTCCCCAGTGCTTTTAACCAAATAATGTAGTTCTTAAAAGATGCATTTATATAGGGTAGAATACTCTACATTTCCTATTTATGGTTGTTTAAAAATGTTTTTAACAAATATTACAGTAATTTTTCTCATCGACCTCAGAAAAGTTCTGTGTTCTAACTGAGATGAATCCCTTTGTCAAACTAGTAAGAGGGTGATTTCATTTGTAGTTTACTTACTAATTTATTCCATAATTTGAGTGTTAATCTTGCTGTCAGATGAATACAATCAACTTTTGGACTCAATTTCTTCCTGTGCAGGGGAGAATTTCTGTGTACCAAATTCCCACATAATTGCCTCTTTCGCACACACACGTCTTATTTTCATTGGTGCCTATTCTAGCCCATCGCAACCTATAATTGTCCAGCTAAATAATTTTTTTAAAAGATTTGATGCTTTCAGGTACCAAAATGATTCAGATTTAAAGCTGCAGTGGATAGTTTATTGATACATGAATTAAACCTGAAGTACCCCCTCAGAACCTTAAATCTCTTTTCAAGACAGATGTCTAAAATTGACCACAGGTTTTCAGTGTGAAAGTAGATGCTAAAATTAGCCATTGTAGCATGCAGCTTTGTGGAAGTGGCTGGACTTTTGCATCCTGTGGTGCTTTCTTCCCTATTGGCATGGTTGTTTTGGTCTGAAATGTCCTTTTTCCTTTGCTGTCTAGCTTTCTGCTGTCTACCTATTTCCATTCCATGGGCCATAATTCTCAGGTGGAGGTTTTTAAAAATTTCCCTTGCCTAGGCTATACCCCAGACCTGCTGGATCAGAATCCCTGGGGACAGAGCAGGGATATTTGTGTTGTTAAAACCTCTTCAGGGCATTCTGATGCTCAACCTCAATTAACCACTCGCTTATTGCCTAGGTTGGAAATTTTTATTTGTTTTGTTTTGTCTGACAGGATCTCACTCTGTCCCCCAGGCTGGAGTGCAGTGACACACAGCTCACTACAGCCTTGACCTCCTTGGCTCAGGCAATCCTCCCACCTCAGCCTCCTTAGTAGCTGGGACTACAGGCATGTGCCACCACACTCAGCTAATTTTTTAGTTTTTGTGTTTTGTTTTTGTTTTTGTTTTTTAAGAGATGGGGTCTCACTATATTGCCCAGGCTGGTCTTGAACTCCTCCTGCCTCACCCTCCCAAAGTGCTGGGATTATAGGTATGAGCCACCGTGCCAGGTCCAAAAATCTTTTATTTGTAAATAACTGAAACCCACTCAAACTATCTTAACAGCAACAAAACAATTTACCAGAAGGAATCAGGAGACTTTCACAGAACCCACAGCATGAAATACAGCTGGACTTCATAAGAGACCAGAGCATGGAACAGGAGCATTTACAAGGACCCAGGCAACTAGTCCCTATTGCCCAGGTGTAGCTCTCTGTCTGCCTAGTTCCCTTCAGGGGCTCGTAGATTCAGATCTCTGCTTCTCTCTGTACATCTGCTTTCTTTCTTTTCTCTTTCTCAGCTAGCCACTTTCGCTTGGTGAGCACATGGCCAAACATGGTGCATCCTCAGTATCCACGTTTGTATGTCCTTAGTTCAACTTCTCAGACCAGGTAGACTAGCATCAGTGAGTCTAAATTCCTGACAGAGGATCTGATCAGTCTGGCACAGGTGATATGTCTGTCTGACCTTAACCCAATCAGACAACATAACTTAAATAGGGCTACCAAGGGCCCACCCATGTGTAGGTTAAGATCGGAGGCTATGTGGCTATCTCAAAGTGTATCTTTATGCTTGCCATATTTTTCTTTTTTCTTTTTTGAAGAAAATTTTGTATTATTTTAATTATTTTTATGTACAGAAAACTCAACAGTGTACATTTAACCCAGTTCAGTGGCAAGTTCTTTAACCGCTGCCTTTTCGAGCTTGGTAATGTGAGCCACAGACTTGAGACCCAGGACATTGCCTCCCCAGTGACAGCGGATCTCATCGTATCTGTCGTTGTAATTGGTCCTGATAGCTTCCACCAGCTTAGCCGAAGCTCCTTTGTCTTCCGAGTTAACCTGTGTGAAGGCGACAGTGGTACAGGTCTTCCTGCGGACTAGATGTCCCAGTCTTGCCTTCCCTTGATCATGCAGTAAGGGACCCCCATTTTACAACACTGGGCAGCTAGGCAGAAGACAGGGAGCTCGATGGGATCCACGTCGTGTGCAGTCACCACCAGCTGAGCTTTCTTGTTCTCCACCAAGGTAGGTGGTGACGGTGTTAACTCCTGCTTGAAGGACAGGTGGTCTCTTAGTGGGGATGTCCCCTTTGCCAGTAGCTTTCTTCTTGGCCCGGGCCAACAGCCTCTGCTTCTTCTCTTGCTTTGTCTCTGGCCTGTACTTGTGGGCCAGCTTAAGCAGCTGAGTAGCTGTTTGGTGGTCCAGGGCCTGGGTGAACTGGTTAATGGCAGGAGGCACTTTCAGCTGCTTATAGAGGATGGCTCTCTGCTGCTGCAACCTGATAGAGTGGGGCCATTTCACAAAGCGGGCGAGGGCTCTTTAGGGCTGGATGTCCTGTCCAGTGCCAAAATTCTTAGGCCTTTTCTCAAACAGGGGATTCACCACTTTCTTGGCCTCCTGCTTCTTTATGACAGCCAGAGCTGAAGCCATCTTCTTCTCCTTGGCCTTCTTTCCTTTCGGCATCTTGGGTGGCGGGAGGAGCGAGCTATGGTTTTCATATTTTTCATCTAGCATTATACCACATAACTTTGTTTCTAATTTCAGTTTTATTGATGATATTTTCACTTTTAAAGAAGGTGAAAAGCAACAATTTTCATATATCAGGGGTGATTTAACCTTACAGATGCCACTAAGATGAACATTGCATGTACTGTTCTCTCTCTATGCCTAGTTCTTCCTCTTATAAATATGAATCAGTCTAAATGTTGAGAAAATTAGAGGCTTGGGAAATCTGCCTCTCCTAAGTAGTAAAAGTTGAAAAGTAGTACAGTAAGATAGCAATCTAATATAGCACAGTCATTTTCTACAATGTATATAATTGTAGTCATCACAATAAAGAATGTTGAAAGAAACTGAGGTAGTTTAATCATAGGCAATGCTGAGATGTGACCATATAAGGATCTTTTAGAGGGAAGGCTGCTGCTTTTTCTTTGTCTACACAAGGGTTAAAAAAAGAAGAAATGTTTTTAGGAGGAATGTGACATAGTGCCTGGCACATGGTTAGTATTCAATAGCATTTTACTACTAGTGCTTACTTAGAAATATTCATCAGAAATAACTTTAAGGTGTCTTTGGACCAATACAGTGAGTTACCAAGGAAAGTAAATAAATTTTTCCACCTTCCTTTTTTACCATTAAAGGAAACCAAAATATTTTGCCCTCAAATATACTTCTTTGACATATTTGAGATGGCTATTCAGAGAGCCTGCAGACAGGAATAGCCCTGTAAATCTGCCTTTTGTGGAGGAGATTTACATCTGTAGAGAAAATCTACATTGCTGAAATAAACAGCCAGCCTTTCTGTGCTGTGACTTGTCTGGATCTAGGACGGATGGGCTCCTGGGAGAGAGAGACTGAGAGTTTGACACCTCTGGGGATCTAACAGAAACATACTCTTTTGGAGGGCTGCTACCTGTGAGGTTTCATCTGCATTACAAGACTGCCTTTGCTAGCCATGCTTTTCTTCTCTTCTACCCATAACTGGTCTTGCCAGACTCTAAACCCCTATTCCTTCTGTAACCTCAAGATGAAAACTTCAACTATCTGACCCTTTCTTTGAGTTTTTCTCATTTTTTATGACTCCTGTGCACATGCATGCATATTATTATTTTTGTAGGCCTTTTCTCCTATTAACCTACCTTTTGTCAGTTGATTTTCAGTAAACACTCAGAGGGTGAAGGGGAGGTTTTCCCTAGGCTCCTATACCATCTTGCATATTTGGGATATCCTGAGACATCCATGATGCTTGGCTCTCTAAGAGATTGAAATCTGCTTAGGGAAGTAAAATACGAAAGCAATGGGGAACAGTCTGCCTTAGGCACTCAGAGATCTCTACATGTTTTCACTTGTCCCATTTCATCCTTTTAGGTTAAGAAGTAGGGAAATAGAGTTCATTACAATTTAAAATTATAATTTTCCTGATATTTTCCCCTTCAGCGAAGGTGAGAAGCAAGAATTTTCACATATTAAAGGTGATTTTACCTTGAAGATGCCACTAAGATGAGCTGGGCAGAGAGAATGTTAAGGCAAAGCACAATGTTAATGACTAAATTAGAACTGAAAATGAATGTAATCTCTTTAAAGGACAAGAATCAAGGTAACTGTATTTCAGTAAGGTATAATTCAAAACATGCATGATGAATAAAATACATCATAGAAATATGAAGGGTTGAATTATATGCAAGTATATTATAGGAAAAATTAACACTAAAATGATAGTTGATCTGATACTGTATCAGAGTAGCTTCATCATTAAATGACACTGTGTCATTCATGGAATCACTGGCAATTCCTAGAACATCTATTACAGCATTAAACTGGTCAGTGTTTTCATAAAGTTTTGTGGAAGTCTGAACCTTATTTTCTTAGGTCAAAGGCATGGTAGAAGCAATTTATAAGTAATGTTTTATTAATAAAGTGATTTCTAAGTTTATAATAAATACAAGTGACAGATCCAGTGGAATTTATTGACTAATGTAATTGCAACGGCTAAGGAGTGGCTCTAATGGGTTTCCAACAATGTCACCACTGCTGTGATTCCATCTCTCGGCTCTGCTTTCCTCCTGTTGGTTTCATTCGCAGCAGGTTTTGCCATATGGGAGGTAGCAAAGCAGCAGGTTTTGGTCCTTTTCACTTAGGATCTCATAAGGTATAAGGTCCTTTTTCTCTTCAACTTTGTCAGTACCCTCAAAAGGAGTCCTATTGGCCCATTAGATCATTTGTCTACCCCAGTGACAGGAAGACAGGGCCCCAGAGGTAGGGCTGGAGCAGTTCTCCAAGGGAAAGGAAGGTTTCAGTTATTAAAAAGGGGTGGAAAGAATATATGTCCCCCAATGTATCACACAGCTGCATATAGTGCACTTTCACATCCTGTGGCAAACAAAAATCTTTCACCAATGAAAAGGAAATGATGGCTCGAAATACTGTGTATAGTGTAAGAAAAAAAAATCCAGATGCTTTTTTCATACTCACTCTAATTCCCTAGGTTACAAATAATTAGTACCTGTTTGCTCCCCATATAATTTGCTTACCCCTTGACTCTGTCATGTGTTTATCTTCCTTCTAGAGGCCTATCTGACAGAAATAGGATGTGAACACTTGAAGATAGAACTTTGACTTTTATCTCTTTATTTCCAGTGCCTAGTCCAGTCCCTGGAACACAGAAGCCACTTGATACTTACTGAGTGGAATTAAATTCTATCCGATCTACTGCTTATATTAGGAAAGAAAAAAAAAATCTACTAGTCAAGGGCTTTAGGGGGAAAGTCTTTGTTCTCTAGGAGGAAGGGTTTTCCCTAAGCCACTCTTGGCCTTTCTGCTTCTCCATTGCTCCTCCGTAGGGAAAGTAGAATGGCTTATCTAACTGTTGAGTCTGAGATAAGGAAGCACTTCTCACATTCAGATATTGTCCTCCACCAGCCATAGAGGGACAGGACGGGGACACTGCCTAACCCAGTTTTGGGGCAGCTCACTGTTGCTATGTACCCATGCCTTCTCTCTCTGTCTCTCCCCCCTCCCCGTCTCTCTCTCTTTCTAATGAAGAGTTTAGCTTTGGAGTTAATGAGCAAAAAATTTCCTTACCATAAAGTGAAGCCCATCAAGTGAAAGCAAGTAGAAAGGCACAGAAAGGTTTATCCTTGTCACCATGTGGAAGGACACTTAGGGGAGCAGATCATTTGGTTACTGTTGGTACTGGTGGCCTCTACATCTTATAAATTCATACATGTCCACATTTGACCTAATTATGTTTGTAGACTTTTTTGAAATTTTCAGTTTTAGGTGAATACCAATGAGTCCTCAGAGTTTTCTGTCTCTGTTGTCCTCTTGATGTTGGCTCCAAATCCACTCAGGCAACAAATCCTGGAGTTACCTGCTCCTTATCTTTAAAGTATATATAACCCTTGGTCTCCATTTCTGCTGCCTTTTTATTTACTTGTTTTTTAATTTAAAATTGACAAATACAGTTGCATGTATTTATGGGCACAATGTAATGTTATAATTAATGAATATAATATGGAATGATTAAATCAAACTAAGATATCCATCACCTCAAACACTTACGAATTTTGTGGTAAACACATTTGAAATTTACTCTTAACAATTTTCAAATGTACCGTACAAAATTATTCACTATACTCACCACATGATTTGAGCTCCTTATATATTTTGGATATTAAACCCTAATCAGATATATGCCTTGAAAATATTCCCAATCCAAAGGTTGTCGTTTCATGCAGTTGTTTTCCTTGCAGTACAGGGGCTTTTTATTTTGATATAATCCCATTTTTCTATTTTTGCTTTTTTTGCATGAACTTTTAGGATCACGTCTAAAAAATCATTGCCCAGAATAATGTGTCATTTTCCCCCATCTCTTTTGACAGCCTACAGTCAGATATATGAGCAAAGAAATGATTTAAAGTTGGAACTTACATTTAAAAGGGAAGCAGAGTGTGAAATTTTGGATAATTTGCAGCCTGGCTATATGGCAGAGAAAGAAAAAGCATTTTTAGGAGAGGAACGCAAGCAGGCTGTGGAACAACCACTTGCTTAGAAAGATTAGCATGACTAAAAGGGAGCCAAGTGCTAACTTCCAAGACAGTGGGGAAAAGGCATATCAGAGATCTTGGAGACAGACTCTGCTGTCAGACCCAGAGCATTATAAGGAAATAATAGTTTCAGGGACCAGGCGTGGGCTGTTGCCCTGCTCAGACTTGAGACACTGGGGTGTCTCTGCATCTGGGCTGCTTCAGCTGCAGCTTCAGCTCCAGCTCCAGCTTAAAGGGCCCCAGGTACAGCTTGGGCTGCTGGCTCTGGAGGGCACAAGCTGTAAGCTTTAGTGGCTTCCATGTGGTATTAAGCCTGCAGGTGCACAGAATACAAAAGTGAAGGAAACTTCACAGTTTCCCCCTAGATTTCAGAGGATGTATTGGAAATCCTGGGTGCCCAGGCTGCAGAGGTGGAACCCTTACAGGGAACCTCTACTAGAGCAGTGTGGAGAGGAAATGTGCAGTTGGAGCCCCCCACGTAGAGTCCTCACCAGGGCACTGCCTTGTGGAGTGATGGGAAAAGGGCCACCACCCTCCACATCCCAGAATGGTAGAGCCATGGGCAGCTCATATCCTGAGCTTGGAAAAGCTGCAGACACTCAACTCCAACCCATGAGAGCAGTCATGGGGGCTGCATCCTGCAAAGCCACAGGGACATGCACCAGTGTGACCTGGATGTGAGACATAGAGTCAAAGAAGATTATTTTGGAACTTTAAGATTTAATGACTGCTGCCGGCCGCTATGGCTCACGCCTGTAATCCCAGCACTTTGGGAAGCCGAGGTGGGTGGATCACGAGGTCAGGAGATCAAGACCATCGTGGCTAGCACAGTGAAACCCTGTCTCTACTAAAAGTACAAAAAATTAGCCGGGCGTGGTGGTGGGTACCTGTAATCCCAGCTACTTGGGAGGCTGAAGCAGGAGAATGGCATGAACCCAGGAGGCGGAGCTTGCAGTGAGCCGAGATCACACCACTGCACTCCAGCCTGGGCAACAGTGCAAGACAATGTCTCAAAAAAAAAAAAAAAAGATTTAATGACTGCCCTGCTGGGTTTCAAACCTACATGGGAACTGTAGCCTCTTTCTTTTGGCCAGTTTTTCCCTTTGGAATGGGAATATTTACCCAATGCCCATATTACCATTTTATCTCAGAAGTAAATAACTTGTTTTTGATCTTACAGGCTCATAGGTGAAAGGAACTCATCTCAAGATGAAACTTTGGACTTTAGACTTGGGACTTTTGATTGAGTTGGTATTGGAACAAATTAAGACTTTGGAGAACTATTGAGAAAGGATGATTGTATTTTGCAATGTGAGAAGGACATGAGATTTGGGGAGCTAGAGGCATAATGATATAGTTTAGATGTTTGTCCCCTCCAAATCTCATGTTTAAATCCCCAGTGTTGGAGGGGGCCTGGTAGGAGGTGTTCTGATGATGGGGGCAGATCCTTTATGAATGACTTAGTACCATCCCTTTGGTGATGAGTGAGTTCTTGCTCTCCAACATGAAATGTGGTTATTTAAAGAGTGTGGCACCTCCCCCCACTCTTGTTCCCACTCTCAACTTGTGACATGCTAGCTTCCCTTCGCCTCCCACCATGACTGTAAGCTTCCTGAGGCCTTACCAGAAGCTGAGCAGATGCCAGCACCATGATTTCTGTAGAGCCTGCAGAACTGTGAGCCAATTAAGCCTCTTTTCTTTATAAATTACTCAGCCGCTGGTGTTCCTTTTTTTCTTTTTTCTTTTCTTTTCTTTTTTTTTTTTTCTTTTGAGACAGAGCATTGCTCTGTTGCCCAGGTTGGAGTGCAGTGGTATGATCTCGGTTCACTGCAACCTCCGCCTCCCGGGTTCAAGAGTGACTCTCATGCCTCAGCCACCTGAGGAGCTGGGATTACAGGAGTGTGCCACCACGCCCAGCTAATTTTTATATTTTAGTGGAGATGGGGTTTCACCATGTTGGCCAGGCTGGTCTCGAACTACTGAGCTCAAGTGATTCACCCACCTTGGCCTCCAAAAGTGCGTGAGGCATGAGCCACTGCGCCTGGGCAGTTACTTCTTTATAGTGATGCAAGAACAGACTAACACAAATGGGTTCAGAATTCAGTTGTGGAAAAGGTATATAATTTAATAGTCCCCTCAAACCTCACAGAAGAATTTCAGAAAGATCCTATATTTGTTTTTGGATACGTGCAGAGAATAGATTAAAATATAAATATCTTGATTTTTTTATATTACATATTTATATCCCATCTTTTTCCAAAACAAATTTAAAGTGGCTTCATCTTTGACATGATAATCTAACCCATGACATTCAAAAGCCACAAGGACAGAGAAAGAATTTTCTAAGACTGCCTGAAGCACAACTTCATTAGATATGATTTTCTAGCCTGGAATATAATCAGGAAGGCACTGATTTCTTTCTGTTACTGTTGTTTTTAAGCAAAAAAGATCCTATTCCTCCTCTTCTATTTCTTTACATGGTGAATAGCTCCACTAGTTACCCAGCCACCAAACAACAACCTGGGAATCAACTTCCTCTCTGTTCTGTTTCCCCTTCCCCCAAACAACCACTCAATCATCAAGATTTCTTCCTTGATTTCATCTTCAGCCCTACATCCAGGGTCTAAATTCACACCTTGGGTTTCTGCTGCCTCAACTAGTCCAGTAGTCCCACTCTGTAGCCGTTCAGTCCCTCTGCTGTACCATGTCCAAAGTGTTCTTTCTAGCAGAACAATGTGATTGTGTTACTCTTGTACTTGAAATCCCTCAGTGTCTTTTTCACTGTCTCTGGGATTTATTCCAGACTCCTTAGCATACACACAGGGACCTCAAGGTCTGGCAGCTGCTCAGTTCTCCAGCCGTATATCTCTGAATGGTTTCTCTCTTGGCCTCATTTCTCCATCACCCCTCCTCCCGCTAAACACATACACTAGAACCATTGTGAATTTCTCAGAGTCCTTCTTATGGTCTAGGATAGTTCACATTGTTGGGTCCCTTTTGCTGCTCCTCTGCCTATAATTTATCCCTTCGCCTCTTGCCTTCCCTCTACCCCCCAAGGCTGGCTCAGCTTTTAAAACTCAATCGAAGTGCCACCAACTTTCTGACGACTATTTCACAGTTCACCCTTAGGAAGAATGAAGCATCTTCTTCCTCTTCTTCCATGTCTGTAATCCTCAACACATTTTTTTTTTCATGAATCGTTTGCAACACTGTTTACTTTTACTAGACTGAAAGATCTTAGGGACAAAGTCCAAGTCATGCTCCTTCTGCTGTCTCTAATATCTAGCATCATTCCTGACACATTAGCAGTATTTCATAAATGTTTATTGACTAAATGCATATTTATCTATGCATGAAAGAGTAACAGTTTCAGAGTCTTTGTTAGCTGCATTCCTTTACTTCCTGTCAGTTTGGGGAAATAGATTTAGCACCCTCAAAATGATTGGGGGTCCCCTGTACTGCAAAGATTTGACTTTAAGAAGTAGGCGGCTGCTAGCCGGGCATGGTGGTACGTGCCTGTAGTCCCAGCTACTTGGGAGGCTGAGGCAGGAGAATCGCTTGAACCCGGGAGGCGGAGATTGCAGTGAGCCGAGATTGCACCACTGCACTCCAACCTGGGCGACAGAGTGAGACTCCGTCTCAAAAAAAGAAAAAAAAGTAGACGGCTGGGTATGATAGTTCATGCTTATAATCCCAACATATTGGGAAGCCAAGGCAGAAGGATCACTTAAGCCCAGGAGTTTGAGACTAACCTGAGCGATGTCGTAGGACCCAGTCTCTATGAAAAACCATGTGTATTAGCCAGGTATGGTAGCGTGTGCCTCCCGAATTGGCTGAGGCAGGAGAATTGCTTGAGCCTGGGAGGTCAAGGCTGTAGTAAGCCATGATTGTGCCACTGCACTCCAGCCTGGATGACAGAGTGAGACCCTGTCTCAAAATAATAATAATAATAATGAAGAAGAAGAAGAAGAAGGAGAAGAAGGAGAGGAAGGAGAAGAAGGAGAGGAAGGAGAGGAAGGAGAGGAAGGAGAAGAAGGAGAAGAAGGAGAAGAAGGAGAAGAAGAAGAAGAAGGAAGAAGAAGAAGGAAGAAGAAGGAAGAAGAAGGAAGAAGAAAGAAGAAGAAGAAAAGAAGCAGGCCCATGAACAGCATCAGCAGTTTCAGCTACTAATACTAGCAGTGTTTGTTCCTCTTAGAGTGCAGAGGGCTGCTGGTCACTTTTGATCTTTATTAAAACACCCACACACAGTAAGATTGCTTGGGAATCCAAGGCAGAATATATCTGTGTGGTTTGAGAGAGGGCTTTAAAGTGTTAGAGAGTCTATCTTTTTAGAGCAGTTTAAATATACACTACCCCAGGGCAGGGATGAAATAATGAATTTGCTGCATATTCCATGTGGGCCCTGAACATCAACAGGGCAAGAGAGAAATCAAGAAATGAAAAGTGCTGGTAAGGTCAGCAAGTACCTATCTTGGCACCCAGTGGTACCAAGTGACCATTGCATGGACCATGCTCTGGTAGGGCATGAGAAAAATGAAGTTCAAAGGACATTCCCTCAAAGAGTTTACCGGTTCAAAGCTTTAATGTCACTGAAACTAATATGTCTTCTGTGACAAGGTTTGATGATAAATGTAGACTGTTTTAAAAAATTATACAAAAATTTAAAATACTTTACAAAGCACAAACAATTTTCTTAGGCCTGCCATGGTAGCAAGAACAGTTTGTAATGATTGAAAAGTTAAGAATCTATGGTCTATTCATGGTCTAAATCAGATATTGCAGGTTGGTGCCCTCTGGGCTGGAGTCATACAATATTTTCAAATTCAGGAAATTTTAAATAAAAATTAAGATTTCTTACTTGTGATTTCCTTGTGCTCTCAGGTCAAAATGGTTTATGCAAGACTTGATGGTTTGAAATAAAATTGTACAAAGGCATTCAACTTTGGCTAAATGGATTCTGGTATAAATGCAAAGGATATTTAACTCACTTGGGAGCTCATAGGCATAATGCATATGTTTTTTAAAAACATATTTAAACATTGGCCATTGTTTAAAAACAAAAGAAGCAATTGAAGATTAACACTGACTTTGTCTCGCAGGGCACAGTGGCTCACGCCTGTAATCCCAGCACTTTGGGAGGTCAAGGTGGGTGGATCAGGAGGTCAGGAGATCGAGACCATCCAGGCTAACATGGTGAAACCCGTCTCTACTAAAAATACAAAAAAATTAGCCAGGCATGGTGGCAGGTGCCTGTAGTCCCAGCTACTTGGGAGGCTGAGGCAGGAGAATGGCGTGAACCCAGGAGGCAGAGCTTGCAGTGAGCCGAGATCGCGCCACTGCACTCTAGCCTGAGCAATATTGACTTTGTCTCATAGTTTAGATCTGGGATAAACAAACCTTTTCTGTAAAGGGCCAGAATATTTTAGGCCTTTATTTGTTTTAGGTTTTGCAGGTCCTGTGATCTGTGTTGCAGCTAAACAGCTCTGCCACTGTAGTATGAAGTCACCATAGACAATACATGGACAAATGAGCATGGCTGTGTTCAATAAAACTTTGTTTATGAACACTGAAATTTGAAATTTATATAATGTCTACATGTCACAGAAATTTTTTTGTCTTTTTTTCAGCTATTTAAAACTGTAAAAACTATTCTGAGCTCATGGGCCATATAAAAACAAGAGACAGACCTTACTTGACATATAGGCCAAATGGACATTGGCTGATTGTCATTATAAAATGGTGATCTTAGGCTTTTTAGACCTGATTAGCCTAAAAGGAACAAACTAGGATGTTCTGTTCTCTTTACAGGGCAAAGGAATTCTCCTTTCCCTATTTTTTATTTTATTTATTTATTTATTTATTTTTGGATGGAGTCTTACTGTGTCACCCAGGCTGGAGTGCAGTGGCACCATCTCAGCTCGCTGCAACCTCCCCTTCCTGGGTTCAAGCAATTCTCCTGCCTCACCCTCCCTAGAAGCTGGGATTACAGGTGTGTGCCCCACGCCCGGCTAATTTCTATATTTTTAGTAGAGATGGGGTTTTACTGTGTTGGCCAGGCTGGTCTCGAACTCCAGACCTCAGGTGATCTACCCATCCTGGCCTCCCAAAGTGCTGGGATTGCAGGCATGAGCCACCATGCCTGACTTCCTACTTTTTTATATTCATAGGGAGCTTGGTTGATATCCTGCTTGAACATGGAGGAGCCAGGTTGCTCACCCTGTGTTTTCCAAAGCCTTAAAGGCTAGTCTACATTTCAGACAGCCCAGGTGATGAGGGAGCCTCGTGTTTTCTGTGAGGAACCTTATCCCTTAAGCATCTATATCCCAGACAGCTTATGCATGTAAAGGCTAAGTAAAATCTATTAATATCCTAGCTAGAAAGAAAACTATAAAATTACACATAGATGCAAACTTGTGTGTATTCTGCAGTTCAAAGTGTAGTCAGCAAAAAAAAAGCATACACGCTATCGCACTGGGAGGAAATCAGTGTCTTTGAAATCAAATACCCTGCCATTGGCATATCCAGGCTTGAAACTCGGCTGCAGCTTTTAGCTTCCACCACATGTTTACATTGGAAATCTCTCTGTGCGCATATAGAGTTTGTTCTCTTATGAAATCATGTCTCTAGGGAAGGATAATTTAAAGCCATTTCCGTTTGTTATGTCTGAGCTGAACTAGACTATTAGGGCTTGTTAACGCTGGATAAACTTGAGCCCTATAACTGCCTTCATCTGCAGATTATAGAATCTGTCCAACAAATTGCATTCTGATGTTTTCAGAATGATGGCTAAGCAAGCAAGGGCCTTTTAATTTATATTCTATCACCATGGTTGTCAGGAATCACAGTTTTGACTTTCATGCTTACTTGGTATAGCAGCAATGATATGACTCTCAAATGGACCAAATCCAGAAGTAATTGAGACACTAAACTGCATCTGCATGTTACTATAGCAGAGCGAGCAAAGGTTGACAGTCAGAAAATTGCTGGTGAAGCATCTTTCTTCAGAGTGCCTCCCTTCCCCCAGTCTTAGCATAAATCAGTGTTAGGTCCACTGAAATATCGTGTGTGGTCTGCATTTAGAAATTTTATTTGAAAATGAGACAGATGGATAAATGAAAACAAGTTTTCTTTAGGCTAGTGTTAAGTAAATAGAATTAAGTGAAGGTAGACAGTTTCCCTGATTTAGTGAAGGGGAGATGGTGGTTGCCCCAGGAAATCTAACTCCCTCTACCTCTATTTATCAAACCCACTGAACACATTTGCCTTCAGTTTGGGTTAATATCATTCTCCATTTTAGATAGTGGGATACCGGTAGGTAGAAATTACATCTGTTTGACTTCTTTGGTGAACCAGTCTAGCAGAACTACCAGTACAACTTCAATAAAATCACAGATAGGATGGCACCAGGCAATAGTGTGACTATCTAACATGGCATCCCCTAACTGGGAAAGGAATCCTTTCTTCATGGCTCTGGACTTATTGTCAGTAGCTCCACTGAATTCACTTCTTTTCAATAAACGTGTAGAAGGTACTGCCCTAAGCCCTGAGGTTGGGGACAGTGGTGGTGGCAGGATACAGAGACAAACAAGACCTGGACCCTGCCCAAAAGGTGACTGTATACATAAAGCACCCTAATCCAGACCAGACTCAAAGAATGCTAGAAATGAAGGGCAGACATAGGACAGTGGCATTTTGAGTAAGAAATAGGGTTTAAACTGGTGGGAGAGAGAAGAACCTGCTAGACTAAGGGAACAGCATGAACTAAAGACCAGAAGTAGAAAAGGACTACTTCTTCTACCAAAAGTAGAAAAGACCAAAACTGTTGAGGGAGAATGGGAATGATTCCACTCTCTTTCCTTTTTTTCCTTTATTCTTTATTCAATAATTATTTGATGAATGCTATGGTAAACCAAACAGACATGGCTCCTGCCCACACAAAGCTTACATTCTAGAGGAGGAACAGCCATGAATCAAAGAAGCCCAAAGAAAATAACAAATTACAGCCCTGACCCTTACCTCAAAGGAGAGGGGGTACATTGACTAAGAGGGCGCATTACAGGAGAGTGGAACATGCTTTACAAGCCTTTACTGAAGAGATGCCCTGCAACCTGAAGAGAGAGGAGGCATTGATTAGAGGAGAGCGCTCCATGGAGAGGAGTCAGCGTGGACACAGCATGTGCAAGAGGCTGCAAGAGTGTGGAATGTGCGGGATTGACCAGTCAGGGAGCAGAACACAGTGGGGTTTTTGGTCTTTATTCTAAGAGCAAAGAAAAGCTACTGACCTGTTTCTAGCAAAAGAGGGCATAAGGTAATGAGATTTGCTAGTTGGAAAGATCCCACTAGCTGCAGTGTAGAGAATGAATTAGATGGGTGAAGAGGACCCCTGCCAGGAGGTGGATACAATTGTCCATGGGGGATATTCTGGTTTCTTTGCACTGGAGTAATGAGGATGGGGATGAAAAGAAGGGAATATGTTTAAGAGCTGATAATGAGCTTGGCCTTGGAGACACTGAGTTCAATGCACCTTTGAGACACTAAGAAGACATACCAGAAAGATATAGGTGTACTGGAGCTCAGTGAAGAGGTCTGGGCTGCAGATAAACAATTGGGTCATCTCCTTATAGGTGATAATTGAGCCATAAAAGTGGATAGATAAATATTAGTTGAATGAATGATAGAATTAATGAATGGATGGTATTGGGTGAGGAAAGAGCACAGAGTAACAAGAGGGCTTAAACAACTTTGTGGTGCTGTATTTCTGTAACTATTACTTATCAGTTGTGAGACTGGACAAAGTGATTTTCCTCTGGCCCGCTCTGATGCCTCCTATGGACACATTCTGAAAGCCAGCAGGAACCTAGAAAGTGACCAGACCACCCCCTTGCACACAGAGAAACATGTCTCCTAACTCTTCCACTTTACCAATAGGTGGACTTTAAGAGTTCACATAAAAGGTGGTTGTTTGGATTATAGAACTCTCTTCCCAAAAGAAGCTCCTACTTTCCTAGGGAGATGCCACCATAGACCCTAATTAACCAAGGTCCTTTCTGTGAGACATTATGTTCAATAGGACCTTGAGGTGTTAGAACCTATTTCCTCACGGATGCCTGGGCATAGGCCTGGACTCTTCCCCAGAGTCCTCCCATCCCACTTGCCAGGCACTGAGAGACAGGACTTTCCACCTTGTTGTCACTGGCAAGGGCTTCATGGCTTCAGAGAGGGAGCTCCAGGGGTTTCTGGGACACTTACCAGTATAAATTCCCTGAGGTTCTTCTAAGTCTGTGCTTGAATTCATACATTCATTCCCTTCTTATCTTTTCTGAGGACCCCAAGAATTGGCCTGCCTGTGTCCTTTGCTTTTACCTTCAGCAGGTAGGGGTCTGGTATGGTCAGGGGAAGGGTTTTGATGGGGAAAGTGAGGCTGGTACTATTTTTCCTCCCATGTTTAGCCTACAGAGTATAGTCATAAAACTTTTCCTCAGTGTTTCAGTCCTGAAGCAAGCACACGGCTCATTGGAAGTTTCTAAGGATTTTTATTATTAGCAATGTCAGAAAGCAAGTTGAAAGCAAAACAGCCCCCTCTGGGCCTCTTCCCTAGCCTTTCCTTATTTTGTGGTGGTTTCCTTATGCCCAGGAGGAACACATACCCCAATTTCTGAGGACAGTCCTGGTTTGCAACTGGCATCTTGGCGCAACTGCCAATAGTACCACCTTTAAAAAGTTTAGACACTGAGTTATGGTCATGCTACTTAACCCCATCAAGAAAAATAAAGTAATGCATTGGTGGTAATAGTGGATTTACAAAAGACTACAATAATCTCGATCTGCATTTTGGCGAGAGGATATGAACCACAGAGGGATTTCTTTGGTGTTTTGTCCCAACAGCCGGGCTGGGCCTCTATGTGTATAGGTGTAGGGATGGGGTACAGAGGGAAGGACTTGTGCGAAGTGCTGGAATATTGGGGATAGAATATTGCCACGGAGATATGTCTATCTTTTCTCCTGTCTCTTTCTCAGTAACCACATCTACCATGGAAGACTCAGACTGGCACTTTGGCAAGATAAGATGAAAGATCGGGGCTGAGGAAGGTGCATTTGCAGGCACTGTGGGGTCCACAGCAGAGAGGATAAAAACGTGGAGGCAGAGGTGCATCTGAGTCATAACAGCATAGAGTGCGGTGTTGGGGTTGGGGCCTGAGCAATTACTGTCTGGCTGTCACAGCAGGGGGAAAGGAGCACAGAAGTGTCAATCTTTCATTTAGAATTTTTCTAAAAAGTTGCCACTTTGGGTGAAGGGCTCCGTAAGACCTTCCCCTCCACATAACTATGCTTCTATTAGAAGTATCTGAGCAGTTCAGGCCATCCACGTGGTGGAACTGTGTGGGGTACCCTCAAGCCCATGGGTCTCTAGGGATTGTGCCTAAATTACATGTACACGCTCCACCTGTGATGTTAGGCAAGCAAACATATGATCCTTTCTCATCACCACTTCCATGAAACAAAGACATTTTAGAACTGTTGACGATAGCAGCAATGTTTTCTCAACAAAGAGATTACTTGTAAAGTAGTAAAGAACATTAGAAAAAAGAGCTATAGTCATGTGGTCACTGCTTTTTGTGGTGCCATATAACTGGTGTGTCTATTATAAGAACTTTTGTGTCTTCCAATACTTTTTTTTTGTTTTTTTGTTTTTTGGAGTTTTTTGTTTTTTGGTTTTTTTGAGATGGAGTCTTGCTCTGTTGCCAGTCTGGAGTGCAGTGGCACGATTTCGGCTCACCGCAACCTTCGCCTCCCAGGTTCAAACGATTCTCCTGCCTCAGCCTCCAGAGTAGCTGGGACTATAGGCACACACCACCACACCCAGCTAATTTTTATTTTTAGTAGAGACGGGGTGTCACCATATCAGCCAAGATGGTCTCGATCCCTTGACCTTGTGATCCGCCCACCTTGGCCTCCCAAAGTGTTGGGATTACAGGCGTGAGCCACCGCGCCCAGCCACAATAATGTCTTAAACGAGTAAAATGAAATTTGTCACTTTTGCGTGCTTACAAGCTTAAACATCAAAAGAGTTGGCCAGGTGTGGTGGCTCACACCTGTAATCCCAGCACTTTTAGGAGACCAAGTTGGGAGGATCACGTGAGCCTGGGAGTCCAAGACCAGCCTGGGCACAAAGCAAGATCCTGTCTCTACAAAAGATTTGTATTATTATTGTTATTATTTTTATTATTAAGAATCCAAAGAGTTTATACATTTAGGTGGGGAAGATAACCCTTGGGAAGCCCTGGGCTAGCCTCTCAGCTTGCTCATGATTCAAGTAACAAAAAGAAAAAGTAGTGGACTCAGGACAGAATTTTGACATGGGAGCCCCATTTCAACCTCTGAGGTCTGAAATGCCAAGTTTAAGGCTCTTGGCCTCATTGTGACTCGATTTCCCTTTCTGTGAAATGAGAAGATAATCCCAGTATTAGAGTACTACCCAAGTACCTTCAGGCTTTTTAGGAAGAACTCTGATGAGTAAGCTCTCTGGCTGTAGAGGAGACCATGATGCACAGTAAAAAGGACTCCGTCTTGTCACTGGAGGAATGTAGGCAGCCGCCTAATGGGAGCTCCCAAACTGTAGAGATGGCACTCTTGCTTTGGTGGGACTAGTACAGATGCATTTTTCGTGTCTCATTTCTTATGTTGCCTACTTTTGGAGATATATTTGTTTGTTAACTCTTTGAGTTTCAAAAAGAAAACATTAATACAAATTTTATTGAGTGGTAGGTTAGCTCCAATATCCTCAAATAGATTGAGCATTTTAGAATTCATCTTAATGTTACCTGGAACCCAAAAAGATTTGCCTAAAAAGTTTAGCTCCTCATTTTGTTACTGGCTTCATTCTGATTTTGGAAACAACAGAAAGTAAAGTGGAACTGGGGTTTGTGGGTCTATTAGGTTATCCAATTTAATCTTGCCCATCTATTCCTGATATTAATAAACTCTTTCGAATATCAATTGGCCATGGTTGTCATTCTGGTAAATACCTCCCTGGAACCGGACTGAATAAAATTCTTGAGACTTGCTGGTCACAGTTGGAGATTGGTTCAGTGGTTTGGGTTTTTTTTTTTCCCCACCAAAATGAAAATAGAATTATTGTTATTATTGTTTTCTAGCTTTAAAATGACTAAAATACAAAGGAAAAATGGAAAAGCCTATTTAAATCCTGCTGCTGAGAGAAGTAACATTTTGGTGAGCAACTCTCCAGATCACTCTCAGAATGTGTATATTATACTTCCATGTGCCATTGTTAGAAAACAAGATCATCCTGTACTTTCTTCTTGTGGACAACTCTATGTCCATAAATAATCACACCATTAATTATAGTGACGATATATAATATTCCATTAAACAGCTGTGCTATTATCCATTTATGTATTTTCCAATTATTATTCATTTAGGTTTTTTTATATTGCTTACTATCATTTAAAAATTGCAATAAACATCCTTTTATGTCCAGATTTCCAAATTTGTCTAATTATCTCCCAGGTTATATAGCCATATCTTGAGGATATTGTAGACATGGTTCCAGACCATTGTAATAAAGTAAATATTGCAATGAAGTGAGACACACACATTTTTTGGTTTCCCAATGCATATGAAAGTTATGTTTACACTATACTCTACTCTATTAAAAGTGTGCAATAGTATTATGTCTTTTAAAAACAATATAGGTTCCCTAAATTTAAAATACTTAATTGCTAACAAAATAAATAAAAATAAAAATGCTAGGGATCATTGGAGCCTTCAGTGAGTTATAGTCTTGCTGGTGAAGGGGCTTGCCTTAGTGTTGAAGGCTGCTGACTGATCAAGGAGTGGTTGCTGAAGGTTGGGGCGGCTGTAGCAGTTTCTTAAAAAATGACAATAATGAAGTTTGCCTTATGGATTTACTCTTTCGTATGAAAGATTGCTCTGTAGCATGTCATGCTGTTTGATAACATTTTATCCACAGTAGAACTTCCTTCAAAATTGGAGTCAATCCTTTCAACCTTCCAGTGCTTTGTCAACTAAGTTTGTGTGATATTCTAAATCCTTTGTTGTCATTTCACCATTCTTCATAGCATCCTCACCAGTAGACTCCATCTCAAGAGACCACCGTCTTTGCTCATGCATAAGAAGCAACTCCTCATCAAGTTTTGTCATGAGATTGCAGCAATTCAGTTACATATTCTGGCTCCATTTCTAATTCTAATTATCTTGCTATTTCCCGCGCATCTGCAGTAACTTCTTCCACTGAAGTCTTGAACCCCTCAGAGTCATTCATGAAGGTCAAAATCTTATTCCAAACTCCTATTAAGGATGGTATTTTGACCTCCTCCTATGAATCACGAATCTTCTGAATGGCATCTAGAATGCTGAATCCTTTCTAGAAGATTTTCAACTAACTTTGCCCAGAACCATCAGAGGAATCACTATCTATGGCAGCTATAGCCTTACAAATTGTATTTCTTAAATAATAAGACATAAAAGTCAAAATTACCCCTTGATCCATGGGCTGCAGCAGGCATGAAAACAACACTAACGTCGTACATCTCCATCAGAGCTCTTCAGTGACCAGCCACATTGTCAATGAGTAGCACTCTTTTGAAAGAGATTTTTTTTCTGAGTACTAGGTCTCAATGGTGGGCTTAAAATATTCAGTAAACCATACTACAAACAGATGTGCTGCCATCCATTCCTTGTTGTTCCATTTCTAGAGCACAGACAGCCATTTTCAACATGCCTTCCTCACTAAGCTTAATCATTTCTAGCTTTAAAGTGAGAGATATATGACTCTTCCTTTCATTTGAACACTTAGAGGCCATTGTGGGGTTAATTGGCCTAATTTAAATGTTCTTGGCCTAATTTCAATGTTGTTGTGTCTCAGGGAATAGAGAGGCCTGAGGAGAGGAAAAGATGGGGAAGGGCTGGTTGGTGGAACGTCAGAATACACACATTTATTAAGTTTGCTGTCTTATAGAGGTGTGGTTGATGGTGCCCAAAACAATTACAAGAGTAACATAAAAGATCACTGATTATAGATCACCATAACAGATATAATTACAATGAAAAAGTTTGAAATAGTGCGAGAATTACCGAAACGTGACACAGACATGAGTAATGACATGCTGTTGGAAAAAGGGTGCCGAAAGACTTGTCGACACACTTGCCACAGACATTCAATTTGTAGAAAAACATAGCATCTGCGAAGCGCAATACAGTGACACACAATAAAACTAGGGATGCCTGTACTCCTGAAGTGATGGTGATGATCGATGGGTCCGGGGCATGTTTCAGTTTCTGTGTGTATCGCTAAATTACCTGTCAGGAACATATCAGTTTGCATGCCCGTCAGCAGTGTTTGTGAATTACTGGTCCTCCACACTATTGCCTACACTGCAGCTAATTTTTTTTCTCAATCTTTGTGAATCTCTTGAGTGAAATGATATCTTCCTGTCATTTATGTTTGCTTTACTTTGATTACTAGAGAGATGAAGCATCGTTTTGTATTTTTATTGCCCACTTGTATAATATTTCTCCTATTGTGAGACAGAATAGGTCCTGTCTGAAAACTCTAGGAAGGTTATGGTCTGGTTGGTCCATGGAATGCAGAATCTGGACTGTAAATTATTCTTCAGTCGGATTGTATGATATAAAAGCCTGTGGTAAATTATTAAAAATTGTTTGAAAAATATTTTAAGAATATCTTGTTTTATGATTATATCATGGAGTTTGAGTATCCTTAACAAAAGAAGAAATTCACCATGCTTATTGGGGACATGTAATTCTAGAGGAGGTGGGACTGGGCCATGCCCCTCTGCTGCAGTCCCAGCACAGAATGACAGAATTGTTGGAAACCTCTCCTAATTCATACCACCCTACAGAGGAGCAGCTGCCACAGTGAAGCACACCCCACCTGTTTGGAGCTGCCATAGGCCAGCCTCTCTGAGTTTTATGATGCATCTGAAATGGAGTTTTACTGCATCCTCCCACCACCTTACGAAAAACCACGGGGGAGGAAAGAAAAACAGAACCCACCAAGAGGAACAAGCAGACCTGTCCGAGGGTGGGGAATTGGCTACTCCATAAGGCAACAGGAGAGTAAACTACAAAAGACATAAAGCACACCTTGCTTTAATCCCTTCCATCCGCCCAGAGCCCCCAGAAAGCTCATAAAGTCTCCCTTTCTGGGTGATTGGATTCCTTTAGCTCAGAGGCAAGTAGGGCATTTTTTTTTTTTTTTTTTTTTTGGTTTTGTTTTGGAAGAGGGCTGGGGAAAGGAGAATGACAATCACTGGGGTCGGGGGAGGGAGAATGAAAAGGGGGGCAATCACTGGGGTTGGGGGAGTCCCTTCTCTTCTTGCTTCGAGGTAGTGAGTGGTAAACGCAAACAGCTGCTGTCTGAACTCACAGCACGGGGGTGCTGGGCAGCCAGACCAGATCAGCGGCCATTAAGCAGGGCCCACAGTTCCTATGGCCCTTACCTCTCTCAGAAGCCAGGCAGAGCTGTAAGTTCTTTCACCTTTTGAGGGCTCCTCTTGGCTACCTCAAAGGAATCATTTGGAATGCTGCTGGCAAAAACGTTGCTGAAAGTTGTGTGTTGTGGGGGTGTGCTTTTTCTCTCTCTAAAAAGAGTGGTGGTGGTTCTTTGCCAGGATTTAGAAGCTGGAACTGTTTGTTCTTTTTGTGTGAAATAGAGACTAGAGACTAGTGTTTTCAAATACTGAAAGAAGGAGAAAGAAAGGAAAAAAAATTTTGTCTACTTTGCCTTTGGTCTGGGTACTTTTCACTTGTTTGCTTTTAACCTTTCTCAGTGTTTGCAGGTTGCAGGGAAACGGCCTTGTCAGCCTGGGCTGCGCTCCCTGGGTCTTGAACAACAAACACTTAAAATAATCAAAATGATATATTTGGCAGTTAAAAGAAGAATCTCCTAAAACTGTGTCTAGTCTTATTTGTTTCTGAACTCCTGGTGGAGGCGGGGAGACCACGTTCTCCATTCTGTGGCCCGGCCACTCTTCTGGGCCTTCTCTTGTTCCTCTTCACTCCCTCTTCCCCAGACATACTCCTAGACTGAGCTGCTTCCCAGCTCAGAGCCCACCATGTGACTTTGCAGCTTCTGTGCCTTTGCAGATGCTGCTGTCTCTCCTGGAATGCCTTCTCCCCACCCTTCCCTGGCAGAAGTCCTCCTGGCCATAAAAGGCTGCCCTAAATGCACTGAGCTTCCTGGCTAGGCACATCTTATCATCATTATTTCTGTAATTCTTCCTTTCATTGGCTGACATCCGTGACAGCAGGGCCCAACCCTAGGTGGCTAGCACAATGCCTGTGGCAGTAGTGGCAGCAGTAGTCTTCGTATTACCAGCAGCAGCAATAATGACTCTTACTGGGCATGTGCCATGTACTAGGTCTTTTTCACACTCGTCTCTAATCCTCCCAACAACTCTACATCATATATGATATTATGTCCTTTTTAGAGATGAGGAAATTGGGACTTATGTGAGGTGGAAAGATGTGATACCTTTCCTCACTCATCACGAGGGTCACAGCTGACACCCCTTTAACAAAAGACAGGTTGATGAGAAAATCATAACAAATGTATTTCATCAAAGTTTGACATGACAAGGGAGTCTTCAGATATGTAGACCCAAAGGCCCAGGGAAGATGGTCTGTTTCTATGCTTTGGTTTGAGGAAGAATGGGCAGCTGTGTAGTAATGTGATTGGACAAAAAAGGGTCTGATCTAATGATGAGAGTCTGAGGGGGTAGACACAGCAAGGCCTGTCTGTTCAGATTCTTCTTGGCCTCCTTATGGCATTCCTTCCTCCAGGGAGTGGGCAGGACCCCTCTGAAATGAGGGGTTTTAGGGAGTAGGGAGAGAATAACCTTTCTAGGTTTTATGGATTGCTTTGGGGAAGAGGGGTTCTAGATTCTATGACCTGTCTTGAGGAAGAGGAATTCTGGTTTCTGTGATTCCCTTAAGGGGAGATGGGAGACAAGGAGGGCAGGAGAAGGTCAGAGAAAGACTTTGCTTCTGAGGCTACCCAATATCCTTTAGTTCAGAATACTCAGCCTGCCAAAGCACCATAGTTTGGAATATTGTTGGAATATTGTTTTCTGAGCCCTGGCACTTACAAGTTAAGCAACTCACCCAGGGTCATAGAGCTAACAAATGGCTGGACCAAAGTGAGAATCTGGGTCTTACTCATTTCCACCCTGTTTCAAGGACTCTGATTAGATGCTCAATAAGTACCTACTGAGTGAATGAACGGCCTTGAAATTGTTTTCTGAGTCTGGGGAACTCTTCAGGAATTTCAAGAGCCACTGCTTTTACACTTGGCCACTTAACTTTGCTCCCTAGAGCTTTAGTTTCTCTTCTTCTACACCCTTCTCTTCTTCATCGTGTCTACTGCTTTCTTCCTGAGTCATATCCTCTCATTATGTTTTAGCTATGGGGGGTAAGGATGGAGAAAGGGGGGAGTCTCCTGGTGCTTGTTTCATGTATTTCATTTCCTTGACCTGGTCCTTGTTCCTTTGAAGTCTTCTGTTTGTCTGTTTGTTTTTGAGACAGGGTCTCACTCTGTTACCCAGGATGGAGTACGGTGGCACGATCTCGGCTCACTGCAACCTCCACGTCCCAGGTTCAAGAGATTCTTCTGCCTCAGTCTCCCGAGTAGCTGGGATTACAGGCACCTGCCACCATGTGCAGCTCATTTTTGTATTTTTAGTAGAGACAGGGTTTCACCACATTAGCCAGGCTGGTTTCAAACTCCTGACCTCAAGTGATCCTCCTGCGTCGGCCTCCCAAAGTGCTGGGATTACAGGCATGAGCCACTGCACCTGGCCCCTTGAAGTCTTTATAGTCACCCCAAAGAAATTAGGCTAAACTAAAGAAGTCACTGCTTCTGTAGATCTAAGGTGGCTGAATATCAGCCATAGCATATGTTTCCAACAAATGCAGTGCGTCTATTAAAGGTTATAAGAAGATACCTACAAACTTCCCTCATGGGATTGTTGTGAGAATTAAATACATATAATACATATAAAGGACCTCTAGTGCCTAACACATAGTGAGCTCTCAAAAAAATATAAGTGTTAGCTTTTGTTATTATTTTTATTAATCCTTGACTGGGGTACTAAAATTCCTAAACGAGAATGAGCCAAGAAAAATATGTTAATTATTACAGCAACTAATGTTTGTTACTATGCACCAAGCCATTGTTTTAAGGGTTTTTCATATATGAATTCATTATGAACTAATTTTCATAGCAATCTAGTGATGTAAGTGTCATCAGCCCCATTTTACAGGTAAGGAGGCGAGGACAGAGAGGTGAAGTTGGGAGCTTGGGATCAAGTTTCTGGTTCTAGAGCCTATGTTCTTTCACAATCATCACTATTCTGAAAAAGAGTAAGCACCAGGCCTAAAAGAAACATTAAAGAAATGTCTTAGCTCCTTCTCACTCTTATCTCTCATTTGAATGAATGTGTTTGTGAAAGGCAGATGCCTCTGGGGTTCTTGCACAGTCCTGGGCACCACGGGGAGGAGAGAGGGCAGCCTGGAGACATTTATGTTCCTGGTAAACGACTGAAAATAGGCAGCACCTTTGTGCACTGAACCCAGCTACTTTCAAATTGCAGTACTTCCCAATTGCAAACTTGGTGCAAAAACCTACATTGCCACACTTGAGACTTTCATGAGGAAAGATTTTGGGTACAAGGTAGTTTTTCATACCACTTTTCTTACCCCTAAGACTGCAAAGTACCGTGTCTCCTTGTTTTATAGAAGCTAAAACAAATTCCATCGATAAACAGAATTTTTGAAACTCTGATATTTTCAGAAATTTGTACCGTGCATAAAGTAATTGGTGAATTAACATAGGTGATTAAACAATAAAAAGTGATGTATACCCATTTCCATAGAAAATATATGCATATATAAAAGGAATTTTACAGATAAACTGGATGATATGTATGTGTATATATATGTTAATAGATCATGTTTTATTTTCAGTGTTTTTGTGTATTCTCAATGTCCCCCAGTATGGAGACAGGCTCATCTCCAGGTGTGCAGGCCCTGAGTGAAGGGGACCTCCTCATTCGAGTGTGCAGGGCTCTCCCGCGGCGGCACCCACTCTTTGTCCTCCTTCCCCGTTTGTGTTTGCCACCTTGTGGTTAACATAGCTCTGTGGCTCAAGGAGGAAGGCCAGGCCGGTATCATCTCTGAAGGTAAAATGCATACATGCGATGCTGTAACACAATCTTTCTCCCGGCAGGGAGTGGGAGTGTGTGTGCGTGCACGCGTGTGTGGGTGCAGTGAAGGTGGAGTTGCCCACTTAGTGAGACTCAGAGTCTACCCTCAACCACTGTGCTTCTGTGTGCTCCTGTGTAGACTGGAAGTCACATCAGCCGCTCCACTGCACAGAGATCGCAGAGAAGGGGCCACATCGGTCAGTGCTGGCGTCCACAGAAGGAAGTTGTGCGGTGGGAAGGCCGATTCTGGCTGGACTGCAGGCTTGTTTGCCCACACACGCCCCAATGAGAGCGAGGCCTCCACGGGCTTCCTTCTCCAGTAAGGGCAGTGTGTGGCGAAGGAAGTGTCTGCTGCTGAGCCCAGCTTTGCCTCGCCATCTTCCTTCCCGATCCACTCATCCTAACCCTCTCTCCTTCCACCTCCATCCTCTCTGCTCTCCCATTGCCCCTGTGTGTGTGTCCCCTCCCCCAGCCATCCCTCTCATCCCCGGCCACCCTCTTCTCCCTCCCTCCCTCTGCGCCCACTCCTCTTCGCGGGCCTCGGGGGAGCCCTCTCTCCACTCAAAACACCCATGAAACAGAGGGAGACACTAGCAGTCAGCGGGCACTTTGTGGGGAGGGCCAATTTAGAGGACAGATTGACCAGAGCGAGCAGCAGGACATCTAGAAAGACGCTTTGCTTCTAGGGAGCGGGAGCCTAATCCCGTTACAGGCTGGAGGGAGACTCCTGGGGCCTGCAAGCCTGCTTCCCGCTGTGCCTGGAGGGATATCATTGGAGGGCCGCCGCGCGGTGGAGGGCTCCGCTCGCCAGCAGCCCCCTCCCCCAGCCCCTTCCACTCTCTTTTCTTTTGCAGTGACACATACTGCAGTGCCTCTGAGGTCATTTGTTTCCCACAGCCTCACAGGGCGCTGTGGCAACAAGGGGGACAATGATCTCTCACAGGAATGATGGGAGGCCTTGTTTTGCCTTAAATAAGCCCCTTCAAGGGAGCAGTAAGGTCTGTTGTGTGTGTGGTTTGTTTTTTCAGAAAATCCTCTTGCACGTAGTTCCAGTGTGAAGTACTCTGGCAACTTCAATTGAAGACATAAAGAATCTTATGTGTGTGTGTGAGGGTTTAATTTTATTTTTATTGCTGCTTTGAGACCAGGATTGTGTTTTCCCTTCTGCCAGTTACCCTTTTCCCGCTCAAGCTCCCTGGACCCCAGCATTCTTTCAATAGTTTTAGGGCAGGAATTGGCAGGTGTTGGGGCAGAAAGATGCCCATGTCTGGGTACTGGCTTCTGACTGCCCTTAGCTTTGGTGAGGGAGCTAAGGTTAGCGTGGCAGGAATGTAGTGCTCCTACACATTTCTCATCCCATCCTGGGTCTGAGGAAAGCACAGGGCTGGGTGGCTAGGGCTGGGATTCACAGCAAAGTGACAATGGAGGCTGAGCGAGAAGTACTTTGTGGGCCACCTCGGAATAGACCATCAGCTTTAATGCCAGAGCTTCAGGGGTATGTGCAGAAAGAAAAAGGCCTAGAAGTAGAATAAAGAGGAGGCAGGTTCTGTGTCTGATTCGACTGTCCAGTGAGGAAAGACGTGAAGTGATCTCTACCCACAGCCTGATACCACCACTGGAAGACACAGAACTGTCCTGTTTGTCTTACTGCTCTGTCCTGTGTTTTAAAGTCGTCAAGCTGCTGCAGACAATCCCACCTTAGAACTTATATATGTAAACATTATTATCTGTAAAGGCTTCCTATTTGATGAATCATGCTGTATCATACAGTCTAGATATTTCATCTGGAGAAACTGAGATGAGGCAGATTAAAGTCTTTTTCAAAACCACATGATGAATTAATTTCAAAGCTTGAGATTAAAACCTAGATCTTCTAGTTTCAGATTATTAACTTACCAGTGTGATCTACAAGTTCTTTCTCCATGTTCTAAAAAACAAAATTTTTAAGGCAATCAAGACATTTTCATTCTCTCATCTGAGAAGTATGTATCAGAAAAATTCAGCTGTATAAACTGTATGACTGTCTAAATTATAATTTTAACCTGTCTTTTTTTGCTTTTTATAAATCATATCTTCCACTGTTTACAAATTTTGTTATGTCTTTCACGTATCAGACTCAAAAACTGTTGGCTTTATGATTGGGCCACTAGAAGAAATATGTTTATTCACTTACCTTTTCATTTCCTGACTTTTTTTTAGTGATAATCTGAATATATTTGTGAAATATTTAGGCGGGAAGGTGAGTTTCCAGGTGTTTCTGTTGATTATTGCAAACACAGAACAATTCAAAGACTAGTGTGGCTTTTTGATAAATTAAAGATACTTTTTTTGATAACTAGTTATTCTTGACTTTAGTAAACATTCCTTAGATTAACTCTTCTCTTAACAACCTTAGTATAATTTTAATTGTTCACAAATTCTGAAGTGGGAGTACTGGAATTTTGGAGAAATGAATTAACGTGCTGCCTTATTTCTCTGGACCATCTGTTAATGCTTATTCTCAACTAAAGTAACAAACATACCATAGTCAATTTTAACAAATAACCTATGTCTGTGACAGTGATAAGACATTGGCCAAACCATCCTCTCTCTGGCCATGGCAAAAGTGTACCAGTCATAGCTAAAGCAAGACTGAATCTATTTAGTATTCTTTGTAAAGGAAACAACAACAAAAATAACCAATAAAGGTCTGAGACTGATGATGGATGGCAAAAGAAACCCCCTATGGTCATAAATAAGCTAACTTTGGAAATGTTTGACTTTAAGGAAATACAGACTATGCTTAGTCTGCCTCGTGTCCCTGGACTAAAGCAGCCTTGAAGGCTCGTCTGAACATTTCCCCAGGGGTTTCTTGCCTATTGACAAATCCCACCACATCTTCCAGATGCACAGAAGAGAGTTCCCTTAAATCCAAAATGGTAACCAAAAATGTTGAATAGCAAGAAACTGGCAGGGGTGGCTTTGGGAACTGGTAAATAAATAACAGGCTTGTTGTCCCACACCCTAGTTTAATGCTCTCAAGAGGTTCTTATGTTGCTCGCATTAGTGGGCATGTAAATGAAACCCCTGTTGGCCTTGGCAGATATTGGCCTCTTCCGTGACCTTGTTTGACTGAAACAAAAAGTCATTGGTGGAACAAAAATTCAGAGCTCTGAACTTGGTTGAAAGAAAAGGGCAATTCTCTGAATTGGGTAATTGGATCACCCTCCCAAGTGCCCTAGGGCTTATATCAAACATATAAGAAGGGGATTAATAACTTCAGTGTATAAATGAGCTTCAGGCGGCTTCCAACTGTAACATTTCACTCTCAGGAGCTTTAGGACATAACAGATTTTTTTCAGAGCATTTTGAAGTGCTCTTTATAAAATGCAGGAAGAGACTGCAGACTACTGTGGAATCCTTGTAATTGTGCATGGTCCAGTCTGCCAGGCAGGCAACCTGAAAGCCTCTGCAAAATGGCCGCTTAATAAAACTGTTCATGAAATATACCGTTTGGGGACCAAAAGATGATGACAATGATATGTTTTGAAATTGTACTTGATATTCACTTCCTTAGTCATAATTTTATGATCTAGACTAAATTAGATGTATCTGGAAACTCGAAAGTTCACCATCTTCCTATTTCTTACAGTTGAGTGTGAGGATTCCAAGACTTGAGACAGACTTACCTATTTATATGTGCATTGTAAGGGACCATTAGAAAAGCTGAGAATTTTAAAATTCATTTATATTAATTAATTTGCTCACTCAGTATTTATTCAATGCCTACTACATATCGGACTTGAGGATATAAAAAAGTATAAAGTAGAGCAAGGCTGACAGACATTTGAAAGGCAGGTTCATGAGGATTGAAGGAACACGTGGGAAGGGAGCCATTACTTCTTATTAGTGGGGAAGTCCAGAGGAGACTAGAGGAGATGACAAGAGATGAGTCGACAGCGCAGAAAAATAGAGAAGAGTATTCCAGGCGGAGGATGCAACACTTGAAAAAGTTACCCGGAAAAGCTGGCCTGGTGATTAATCGGCCCAGATAAAAGAGGTGGGCTAACACTGTTGTTCTTCTTTTAAAGGAGAAGGATCAAGAAGCAGTTCTGTTGGGTCCTGAGGAAGTGGGATTATTAGTGATGGACACAAAGTGCTAGTGTCACAGCTGTGGTAGAAAAAGGGAAACAAGAGAAAGCTTCTGAAAAAAATGTTTTGACAACTACTTTTCTGGCTATGGACATCTTGAGACCTCTGACAATCACACAGAAAAGAGAGCCCGTGGGGAACATTTTAGAATTGATTCTTATCTGAATAGCTATCTTTTTGGCCTGTCTGGATGCCAAAAAGAATTAGCAGAATTCTGCTGTTTATATATTGCTGAATCAGTTTGCATATGATATGATATTTTATTACTAGGGAAATATTACTAAAGCTAGGTCGAGTTGCTTCTAAAAACTAAAAACTAATTGGGAAAAGAATGAGTTTTAGTCATGTACATATTTTCATTTTTCTCCTTTAATTTTTATATGAACAGAAACCCTCTGAAGCAGACGTTTTACCTGCATTTTCACAAATGAGCACACAGCCTCGACCGAGTTAATTCCTCACAGTCCCACAGCCGGTGCAGGCTAAGGCCCAAGTCCCTTTCATCCTCCATTCCCCCACCGGTCATAGCTAAGTCTTCAAGCTAATGTTCACCTGCCAGAGTAAAGGCAGAATATTTGAATTCTCTTATATTTGTTTTATTTTAGTTATTGACTATGTTTTTCTTCCTATAAAGTAAATGTGTTTCATTCTTTGTACACTGGTTTTCCTATAATGCCTGGGTGCTTCTAGCTAGAGAGGGCAAATTTATTTCATCTTCCATTCAACTCCAGAAGGCCTATAGTGGCCGCTTGCACTGCTATAATGGAATTGCTCAGCAGCCACTCCCATATGCTCTATGATGGGGCAGTGGTGGTACAAGTGCTGCATCCCTGCTACCAAGGCTGCTGCTTTAGTATCTTTACTTCACTCTTAAAGTGGGGAATGAGAGAAATCGTCTAAAGTCCTAACACAAGACAGCCATACCTACTTCCCAAAGTAATAAACTCTCTGCTGCTGCATGTAGAATGAAATAGAGCAGTGAAATTATAAAAGAGATTTGCAGTCTAATAATTAGAAGCGAAAATGAAGTATAAGGCTAAAGGAAGTAGACTACAAACACCTGAAGCGTGACTACAAAATCAAGTTGACATTTTGTGGCTCATTTTCAGGGTAGCTGCCGGAATCTGGTCATGGTTGTTGTTTTTATTTTTTAGGGTTTTCCCCCATCTGTGTACAGTGAGATAGCAACCACAAAAAACTAACAGCCTTCCTGAGTCTCTTGGCTGTAGAGTACCCAGCTCTTTTCCCTGAAGCTTGCCCTGAAGAGGCCTGGTGATACCTTTCTCTTGGGAGATGTGACATGGTTCCATATTGACATTACCCACCTGGCTCATTGCTTGAGTCTCGAGGTTGTTTATGTATTTGATGTTTCATTTAAAAATAAAAGTTACTTAAGGCAAAAATAGCCTAGTGCCAGTGGGTTTGGCTATTTGTAAAATTTAGAAACCCATTTAGGAAACCACCATCAGGATCTTGTTGGTGCTGTATCAGCTTGGGCATATTGCCCTTCAGCACACCAGCTCTTGCACAGATTGCGTCCACTGAGTTGAACTATGGAAACCTTCCATGAGAAAATGAGAGTACTCAGGAAGTAGTACTGGTGATCCATAAAGCATTGCTGTGTCCTCTAAGGTTCTTTCCTGGTCTCATACCATGGTTTCTTCTTGGGCAAAATGCAAAACTGGGGTTCTGCCTTTCTCAAGGGAAAACGTGTTTGCTGCTTGGCTTCGGAATTTTGGCGCAACTCAGTCAGTGACATTTCTCTTTCACACACTCCTCCTATTTCCTTCAAATAGGTGCCACATCTTTCACTTTCCCTATCAGTACTTCATACGTTATGCCTGGCTGCTAGGTTTCACTCCAGAGCCTCTTGTGTTTAAGTGATGAATGGACTAATCATAATGACTAGCTCGGGACAGGTTGCTGAGTTGGAGACCGTGGCCTAGTCATTTCTCTGATCACACAGAAGTCATTTCTGGACAAAAAGCACTACATACTACATATCTATATCTATATATTTTTGTTCTTGATCTTTCTTCTATCTTGTGCTGCAAAAACAAACTGAGGGGATGATTCTCTCACGGGATATGGAAATGGCCTTGGACAATGTCCAGGGTTAGTGGCACAGCTGCTGTTTCCTGCAAGGGACATCTCACATCCAGAAGGGAAAAAAGACAAAGTTAAATATATAGCAGGAGGATAATGACTGAACCTATTAACCCATTTATGCCTAGTGTTCCATTATTGGAACACTAAGCTTGTGGGAGTTATTTATATCCTCCTGCTCAAGGTCATCACCAAGGTCTGATTTTTCACACAAAAAAATTTGCAACCTCTGGCATAAATGGGTTAACAAGAAGGAAGGGATTTGCCTGCTACAATATCTGTCTGTAATGACATATAGCCATTGGCAGAAATTACAGTTTACATTTGGAAGACATGTTTAAAACTCCTTACCAAAAGGCAGCTGATCCAATAATAATGATGGCAACAGCAATAGCATCTACTTATGGCACCTAATAATTTTAAAGTTCCTTTGTGTATATAGTTTTGTATTCACAACAACCTAGTAAGGCCTGTAAGTTGACTGGAGAGGGCTAGGGTATGTAAAACTAGGTAAAGAACTTGGATTTTATCCTAAGCATAATGCAGAGTTTTCAGCCAGGGATGGACATGACTTGATTAACATTTTAGGAAGATTATTTGGCCTGCTCTGTAGGAGTATAGACTATAAGGGGGCCACATGAAAGCCAGGAGGCAAGTCAGGAAACATAACACTAATCCAGGAGAGAGATTATGGTGGCTCAGACTGGGGAGTGTGGTATAGGGGATGGCAAGTGGTCAGATTCAAGATAAATATGAAGACATTCCTTACAAGATTTGCAAACAGATTGAATGTGAAGTGTATTTTAAAAAATGAAGAATTGGCTAGGCGTGGTGGCTCACGCCTATAATCCCAGCACTTTGGGAGGCTGAGGTAAGCAGAATCACGAGGTCAGGAGTTGAAGACCAGCCTGGCTAATATGGTGAAACCCCATCTCTACTAAAAATACAAAAAAAAAAAATTAGCCGGATGTGGTGACACACACCTGTAGTCCCAGCTACTCAGGAGGCGACGGATGGAGAATCACTTGAACCCGGGAGGCGGAGGCTGCAGTGAGCCAAGATTGTGCTGCTGCACTCCAGCCTGGGTGACAGAGCAAGACTCCGTGTAAGAAAGGAAGGAAGGAAGGAAGGAAGGAGGGAGGGAGGGAGGGAGGGAGGGAGGGAGGGAGGGAAGGAAGGAAGGAAGGAAGGAAGGAAGGAAGGAAGGAAGGAAGGAAGGAAGGAAGGAAGGAAGGAAGGAAGGAAGGAAGGAAGGAAGGAAGGAAAAAAAAAGAATTATCTGTGTATTGTTTATCTTAAATAACTGAGAATAGTGTCATTTTTTCCATTCCTAGAGTTATTTAGGCCAAAAAATTCTAGAATGTTGAAGAGAACAGATTGGGGTGGGAGGTGCAGGGTAGGGGATTAAGAGTTCTGTCCTAGAGGGCCAGATGTGGTGGCTTATGCCTATAATTCCAGCACTTTGGGAGGCTGAGGTGGGCGGATCACGAGGTCAAGAGATGGAGATCATTCTGGCCAACGTGGTGAAACCCCATCTCTACTAAAAATACCAAAAATTAGCTGGGCATGGTGGTGTGTGCTGGTAGTCCTAGCTACTTGGGAGGCTGATGCAGAAGAATTGCTTGAACGCTGGAGGTGGAAGTTGCAGTGAGATTAGATCACGCCACTGCATTCCAGCCTGGCGACACAACGAGACTCTGTCTGGAAAAAAAAAAAAAAAAGGGTTCTGTCCTAGAATAGTTGCATTTGAGATATGCAAGTGACCGGGTGTGGTGGCTCCCAGCACTTTGGGAAGCTGAGGCAGGAGGATTGCTTAAGCCTAGGCATTCAAGACCAGTTACCTGGGCAACATAGTGAGACCCTGTCTCTACAAAAAATGAACAAAATTAATCAGGCCAGTGGCGTGCGCCTGTAGTCCCAGCTACTTGAGGGGGTGAGGTGGGAAGATGGCTTGGGCCTGGAAGGTCAATGCTACAGTGAGCCCTGATTGTGCCACTGCACTCCAACCTAGGCCATAGAGTGAGATCCTGTCTCAGAAAATAAATAAATAAGAGAAAGATATGCAAGTGGACAATGACAAAGCAGCTGAATAAATGAGTCTGAGTCTAGAGCTCAGGAGAATGGGCTGAGCTGTAGTGAGAATATGGCAGAGATTGATCCTGGGGCACATCAACATTTAGAATAGAAGAGAAACCTGCAAAGGAGACTGGTGGGAGGAGAGGATAAGGTGGGAAGAAATCCATGAGAGTGTGATTTTCTGGAAGCCAAGTGAAACAAATATTTCAAGAAGCAAGGAGTTAGGTCCAATGCTGCTCAGAGGTCAAATAAGATGAGGACTGAGAATTGACCCTTGGATTTGGCAGATACAGTCAATGATGACCTTTGACAAGAGTGGTTTCAGTGGAGTGTAGGGGACATAAGCCTACCTGGGGTAGGTTAAAGAGAGAAACAAAGAGCATGTTCAATTCTTTAAGGTTTTTCACTATGAATGGAAACAGTGAAATGGAATGGTAGCTGGGGAAGTCAAAGGAGGTTTTTTTTTTTAAGGTGGGTGTTTTTTATTTCGCATTTTGATATTGATGTACATAATGCAGTAAAAAGAGAACATGTAGTAATGCTAGAGAGAAAAGGATAGGTAACCATTGGTAAAAGACCTTAAAGGTATAGAAAGGGATTGAGATGCTTGTCCTAGTGTATGGGCTGGCCTTAGGCTGAAGCAAGACTGCTTCAAGAGATACAAAAGCAAATTCGCTACCCTAAGAATGGAGTACATCACAGCAGGATTCTTGGAGAGAAACAGAAAAGAGGGTCATTAAAAACTGATGTCACCACCTTAAAGAAGGAAGAAAGTTCTATTTGGCTCTTTTGGGGACTCCAGAAGAAAAGTAAAGGTATACTCATAAGCCCAACTTATTTAACTTTCTAGTTACCAGAATACCAAACAAGGATCTTAAAATATCAGATTTTCAGTTAACCCTAGAAAACTGACAGCATTTGAGTAGAATTCAAATATATGTGAGGGAACATAATACATAAATACCATCTGGGAAGTTCTCTAATCAACATTCTCCTTCCCTAGCACTCACCGTTGGGTCTGTAGTACATGCATATGTGAGTGAAGAGCTCTTTCACAAATGTGAAAGAAGCATAGTATGGATGTAGGGTGATGATTTACTTAGTGTGGTAAGTGTCTCTAAGCAACATAGTAAGGGACCGAAAGTTGGGTCGGCCTGCCTCTGGGAAAGCTGGGAGACATGCCTAGCTTTTCTCTCTCTGTGAATCTCACAAGTAAATGAAAATAAGTGCAAGTAGTACTATAGTAATTAAATCAAACTATCTTCTTTGAGAGTGGCTTTGTGTGTGTGTCCCCAGTATTTGCTAATTTGCTATTTCCTACTGCTTACTGATTACCCTGAGTATATTGCATTTATTGTCTTATTTAATCCTCAAAACTCTATCATTGCCATTTTACAGATGAAAACATACAGGCCAGAGAGGTTTAAATGGCTTGTTTGAGGCCACATATCTAGGAAGTGGGAGAGTCAAGATTCTAAGTTCAGTGCCCATCAATGATAGACTGGATAAAGAAAATGTGGCACATATACACTATGGAATACTACACAGCCGTAAGAAAGTGAGTTTATGTCCTTTGCAGGGACATGGATGAAGCTGGAAACCATCATTCTCAGCAAACTGACGCAGGAACAGAAAACCAAACACCGCGTGTTCTCACTCATAAGTGGGATTTAATGATGAGAACACATGGACACAGGGAGGGGAACTTCACACACCCGGGCCTGTCGGTGGGTGGGGGGCAAGGGCAAGGAGAGCATTAGGACAAATACCTAATTCATGCAGGGCTTAAAACCTAGATGACAGCTTGATGGGTGCAGCAAACCACCATGGCACAAGTATATCTATGTAACAAACCTGCACGTTCTGCACATATATCCCAGAACTTAAAGTATAATAAATAATAATAAAAAGATTCTAAGTTCAGTCTTTGTTTCCAGCCAGGGATCTTTCCACTATGCAACACCGCCTCTTATGCAATCACTGATAATAATAGCTTGGTCATTTACATTTGTGAAGCACCTTTTATTTGAAGAGCTGAAACTCTGTAAGCCTTATCTTTGTAACCTGGAGTGAGGAAGAAAAGAACCAACATTTATTGGGCACCTTATATTTGCGTGTGATATAATTTTAGGCACTTTCATACCAGACATGTTATATTATCTTCATTTTACAGATGAGGAAATGAAACTCAACAAAGAATTTAAGTAAATTGCCCAATATCACACAGCTCACAAATAGTCAATCCTGGCACTTTCCCTCAGCAGATTCTAAGCACCGTTGGAGCAGAGAGCAAGTCTGTTTTTGATCATTCTAATATTCTTAGTGCCTAGTACAGGGTCTCACTCTGGCACATAATAGGTGCTCAGAAAAGAAATTATTGAATGAATAATGAGCAAATATGCTGTAAGCTGAACTAGAATGCACTGAGCCTTTTGTTGTACTTCCTGGTGTCTTCCAATGGATGTCAACATGATATAATGAGAAGAGTCTGAGAAGGAATCAGTGAATGCATGCATGTCCCTGACTGCAAAACTTTGGCTCTTCTCACAGCTATACAGCCTAGTGATAGACTTCCTTTTCTTTCATTGGGAAAACTAAGGCAAAGTTTCCTTGGCAAAGATTTTGCGAGTCAGTGGACAATTTGTGGCACAACTGAAATCTTGAGATTCTCACCTTTATAGCCCTAACCACTTAACAACCCTGTGGTCCTGGTGGGGTTATAGCTTTCCATAAATCTGGTACTTAATCATTTAAAGAGATGGCAATTTATCTTAAAAACACGCCTCATTATAGATGTGACACACTTAGCACAGATGGTCTCAGAAGTTTTTCCTGGCTTCCCATACCCTAACAGTATCTAGTATGTTCATGTCAATATTAGCTTTACTGTTTTAGGTAACTTTGGTATGCTTCTCATTAGCTGAAACCGTAAAGAGCTCAGTTTTACCTGCGCTGAGGGATCTCTAAATTCCTATTGGCATCTGAACGCACAGTCCCATGTCGAAAGTGAGGTCATGTTTCTCCTGGATTGTGCCTGTATCTGATGAGCCTCGGCTGGCGTGAATCCGAGACAATGAAATAATCACACCCATTAGCTCACCAGGGCCCTATTAAGATGTGGCCTGGCTTTCCATCCATTTCTCCTGCTTGGAAAAACTGACACAGTCATGGTTTGTAAAGGTTAGTGCAGATGGAACTGCTTCAACAACCAAAACTTAGTGTTACCCTGTTTAAACTTGGGAAGGGTCTACTGCTTAATCTTAAGAAATAGCACTTCAGGAGCCAGGGTGCAAGGATGTCCTTTAATCTCCTTGTATGTGATGGTGAAGTTGAATTTTCGTAACACCCTGCTTCCCCGCTGTCAGCTTCAGTGGCTGGGGTGGGCGAGGTGGGGGCGCTCTGGAGCTGTGGTTTCCATACTTTTTACTTTTTATTCTATTTTTCTTTAGAGATCCCAAGTTTTGAAGGCTTGAGCCCAGTAAACAAACTGTAATGGTTAAATCACGATTTTATTTTCTCATTGACACCTAGTATGTGTCATATGCTGCGTCCTCTGCCTCGTCATTCTCCAGTGGTGCTTTCTCAGGGCTGTTTTCCCAGACCCTATGCCTCCTCATGGGTTATAGCTAACAGTTACACTTCCAGAGTACGCTGCCCCTCACCCACAGAGCTCTTCTCACAACTGTAACTAACTGATTATTTGTGTAACCGTTTGCATGTTTCGGCTGTAAGGATGCAGACCATGTCTGTCTTGCTCACAGCTGTTTCTCTAGTGCCTAAGTCTTTGCTTGATACATAGTGGGCACTTGATAAATATTTGTTGAATTAATGAATTAGCTGATTTAATTCTAGTGAAAAATATAAAGAAGTATATCCCTTATATTGGCTTGGGGAGCCTTATTTTGGGTACATTAGATAGGATTTTTGAAATGTAGTCAACAGCTTGAATGAAAATCACCAAGTTTAAAATGAAGGTTCACTCTGGGCAGGAGAGAAGATGATGCTATTGGAGAAGGATTATACAAGAGGCTTCCGGAATATTGATAATATTCTATTTATTAAGCTGGAGGACTCCTAGGGACCCAGGGGCCTCAGCCTCACTCCTGAACTGGAGGGACATGCCAAATAAGCCACCTGCTATTTATTTCACATACACCCAAGGCAAAGCTGTTGGGGCCATTTAAGGATTTTGTAAAATGTAAGGATGTTATTAAAGTAGGCTTATTATTTTACAGCTCTTATGATTGTTCGCCTAACTACCTTCAACAATACTATAAGTATTTTTCTCTGCTCACATATTTGCAGACATGCAGAGCCACTTCAAACAAACCATCCTGCCTTCCCATTTGCATCTACGACCTCTTGAACCCATCTCAGCCCCCTAAACCACACACTGAAACTAAGCCAAATTAAAAACAGAAAACAACCCACCACCCACCAGTGTTTAGTTGAGCACCTACTGTTTGCCTTGTATTATAAGCTGTAATTACAACGCTTTGAGTCTTGTCCTCAGCTTCCTGAAATCTCCCAGTGGATGGCATCATGGAAGAATGAGAAAGTTATCCAAGAATGAATGGTCTGATGTCAAGGAAGCTTTTCAGCCTTTCCTAATGGTCTGATGCCCTCTATGTGGATTTCAATCTTTGGAAGTATAAGATTTCTTGTAAAAGTCACAACACCTGCCAACACAGTTGGGCAGAGACCCAAGTAGGGTGACTTGTGCCGCATTCCTCCCTGGTATTCAGAGACCACATAGTACCAGAAGCTTGCTGGGCCCGGCTCCTGGGGAGTGTCAAAGGAACAGGCCCAGGCAGTCCTCTCCTCAGATTGCAATCAAAAATTGCTTGATAAATCAGTTAGACAGAAAATATTCTTGGCAGTTTAAACAGGCAATGGTAAGAACATGTTTTTTGTAGTTACAATGAGTCCATTATACAAGGGCCGGAAGTGACCAAAATCATTGATTGGCTAATTAGACATAACTCAAGGGTCATAATGCTTCAGTCATTATGTGGGAATATTCATAAAGTACTTGAGTTCAGCTCCAATAAAGAGAGGAAATGTACCCAGGGAAATTGCAGGGTAAAAGTCTGGGAATATAGATAGTATAGAATGTTACAGGTCTGAAATGGAAGAGTTTACTATATTATTGAGTTTTGCAAACAGATTCTTGGAAAACAGATTCCTCAAGTCTTTCCCAGCTTTCAGATGGGATGTGAAACTGGAGGCTTTAGCCTTTACTTGTGGTTGTCTAAAAATCCACCCTATTTTTCTTAGGAAGGGAAGCAGTTGCCTTAACACCCTGGCTAGATTCCCAACATGTACAGGGTGGCCCATTTAAAACAGGCCTGTGGATGCTTCAGAGTGAGCGAAGGGGTTTGTTGTAAAGCACCATGTGTATGTGGGTGTTTAATGAATATGAGCTGATTAAATTGGCCACCCTGAATTATAACCTCATACCTTCTCTAGTTCCTCTCCAGTTTTTAGCTCAGGACCATATTCTTCCTACTTTCTGCTCAAACTTGTTAGGGAGAAATGTTCCCACTATTAAAACTGCCAGTGTTTTCCACCCAGTGTTTCTTTGTTTCAATGATGAGCAAAAGAAGCCAGCCTTGGAAATACCTTTCTTTCAAATCGTTTGTCCAGCTGCAATGTCTGCATCAGCCACACCCACATCACTTCCCCTTCAAACCTTCTCGCCTCCATCTGCTTCCCTGTCTCTGGTGTAGGACAATACCAGTATCTGTCTGGAGCAGATAGTGAGCTCTGCCACAAACAGAGGAGGCCTTGTCTGAAGAAGGAAAAGCTCTGCTTTCGAAAGCAAGCAGCCTGGGCTTCTGCCTCTTTTTTGCTAATAGCCATCTGTGTGACTTAGGGAGTCACTGTCTTCACAGGCCTGAGTTCCTTCATCTATAAAGGGAAGGAGTGAGACAAAATCAGCACTTCTCAAATTGGGAGCTATAGATTCTTGCGGTCTGCAAGTTTAATGAGATTTTAAACTTTTTAATGAAGTTTTTTTTTTTAATCATAAAGACAATACTTTGCAATTAAAAGTCATTTTAAAAAAATGAGTCTTACGTTTCTTAAGCTGGTGATTCTGAAACTTAATCTGAGGTCTCCCAAAGATTTTTTAACTGTTTTGCAAGTCTCAAGTTTTCCCCTTTAAAAGGACTCCACGTATCACTCCAGTTTGAGAAACACTGAACTGTTTTCATCTACTCAGAAACTGAATCTAGAGGTAGGAGAAAACATTAGCTTTAACTTTCTTATCCTTACCCTACTCAACCTAATTACTTTTGGCCCACTTCAATATGTTTAAGTCTTTTAGCACATGGGCTCCTTTTGTTTTCATAACTGAGGTATTTCCTGTTTTCAATCACTATATATTAAATTATAAGAAGCATGTTTCTCCCAATAGCTCTTTCCCTTTCCCTTTAAGACTCAGATCATTCAATTTATTAGTGCCCTACCTGGTTAATTGAGACCACCTTCCTCTATTAAAGTTTCTTTGTTGGTTGAAGTGAAGAGATATATGGTCCATTCCCTAAGTACCCAAGAGGAATTGGTTCAAGGACTCAGCCCCATATTAAAATCCTCAGATGCCCAACTCCCTTATATAAAATGGCATTAATGTTTGCATATTACCTTGCACATCCTCCCGTATACTTTAATCTCTAGATTACTTATAATACCTCATACAATGAAAATGTTATTTAAATAGCTATTATGCTGTATTTTAAATTTGTATTATATTTATTGTTATATTGTTATTTTTCATTGCTTTTTTTTCAAATATTTTCAATCCACATTGGTTGAATCTACAGGTGGAGAACCCCTAGATATGGAGGGCTGACTATACTGCTTTTATCTGTGATCTCAAGATTGAATAATCACAGTAGTTTATGTATGAATTCTGCTTTCATAATTTGCAGAGTGCTTTCATATGCATTATCTCTTTTGATTTACACTGTAGTCTTGTCTAATAAATGATGTAGGTAGCATGATCCCCATTTTACAGATGAGACACTCAGGTCCAGAAATTTTGCTTCATATCTTCTGATTTGGTCTACTTGTTCTTCCCAACAATGCTTCTTCATCCAATTACAGTAACAAACATATACTAGGTACCTGTTATTTGCCATATGTGCTGTTTTATTGTTATTTGTTCCAGGAAATAACAAGTGAAGCTTCTCATTCAAGGATAAACTGATATTGCCAGGCCTTGCTCAGCCTGACATGTCTCGTGCCATTATTTACTAAAATACCAAGCTACTCTCACCACTTCCTGGTACAAGAAGGAATTCAATAAATATTTATTGGATGATTGAGTGAATGAATAAATCTAAAATAAATTATATCATTAATTAAAATTTACATATTGGAGATAATTTTTGCTAATAGATTTTTGCCAACATTTTTTCAGGTTCCAAGTCAATAGGATTTACTCAGAGACTGCCAAGTTCTTTAAGGGGAAAATAGAGGGACTGCTGGGAGAGGGGGGGTGCACTGGTAGAGAAGTAGAGGAAATCCCCTTTCTGACTTCATCCATCTTCCTGTCTATGATCAGTGTCCTAGGCCTCAGAGTGGACATGGAGAATGGTATCACTTTGTCTGCTTGCAGTTAACCAAAATACTTACTCCCACCATAGGGATAAGAGAGGAATGACAGAGGTGTGTGAAGATTAAGTAGAAAGGCAGACAAATGTAATCACATTGGAAGGTAGGATGGAGGGCAGAAAAGTTGGTGGGAAGACAATTTCTGTGGTCAGGATGCGTCTGAATGGAAAGGGGAGAGAGATTTTTGTCCATTCCTCCCATAGTATGGTTTGGCTACTTTCCCTCTACTTCCCAAGAGAACTATTAGTGACCAGGGACATCACATTTTAATCAAGGCAACTGTTGCTGGGCTGGTAAGCAAGGCTTCCATGGGTGTGGTGAAGTTAGCAGGGTGAAGAGTGAGGCCGCTAGTCACAAAGGGATCCACTCACCCTCTTCTGCTGTTGGCGGCTACTGTGGTATCTATAAACATAGAGTGTGTACTCACATACTAATAAATGCTAGTTATTGTCATACGATTGCATTGTGTATAAAAGTAGATTGCCTGGAAAAAATGATTCCACTTCATTTTTATATACACATTGTTCCTGGAACCACTTCCTGAAATTCCAGGCTTTTATTTTGCTGTCATTCTCTTTAAATTGCCTCTTTCTCAAAGCGTCCGGATTCTGGAGATGTTCTTGTGCTTAAAGTGTGTTTCTAAGTAGCTTCTGGGAACCATGTAAAATTGTCTGGCTCCACTTGGCCAATGAGGAGCTTACTTTTCCTCCCAATTATTCCTCTCTGACAGAGGCTGTTGGTCATCTTGAAAAGCTAAGAATGTCTGATGGGACCAAAGTAAAACTGCAGAGCCTATTCACCCAACCAAACTGAAACACACCTGATTAGCTGACCACACACATGGTCTCAGAATGACATCTCACTTGGGGAGTGAAAGCCAACGGTTGTGGTTAGTGCCCCAGCAGGCCCCAGATGGTTAGAGTTAATATACACCTATGTTTTCTGCCAGGTAGTTTTCATCAGTTTCCTCAGGATGTCAGTGTGTGTGTGTATAATTAAGAGTATTTAATCATATTATAATTCCCCACAGAGAGATGGAGTGGGGGATGAAGGATCGCTGGCTTTTACACTCTCAGCAAGAGTCATCAGTGGAAAAAAATAAAAACAGAAAAATGCCAAGTCTCTGGGCTGTGCCTGTGCCATAACTCACTCAGAAGTCTGGCTGGCACCACCACCTCAGTGTCATTTCAGTGAAAATGTAATCCCAAATCTTTTGTTGCAATCTCAGGGTTCTCACTATTTTAATATTAGCTTAGAACATGTGAATTGCAAAGGAAAACTGTGTTCTAATTCCCTGTTCAGCAAGGCTGTGATTTGTGTACACCCACATAAGGCAACCTTCAGTTTATAAGAGTGATGACTTCAGTCTTGTAGAAATAAATGAGATGGGCACTTCAAGTATTTTAAGTTAGATCAATCAGTAGGGTGAGCACAGTTTAATTGTCTTCTATTGATAGGTTTCTAAATTAAAACAGCAGAATATAGAGCCATCAATCTTAGCCATGAAATCATGTTCACATTTATTACAAATCCATCATTCTTTCCTATTTCCCCATATATCCTGTTTTCCTTGTCCTGTCAATTGTCAAATTTAACTGCTGGAAATGATCTCTTATTTTGGATTAGGAAACTAAGCCCTAATGACCGTAAGTGACTTTTCAGAGTCACACAGCTAGTAAGCTAGTTAGAATCTGACTCACCAGAATTCCAGTCTTTCCACTTTGCCAGACAGTCTTTCCTGGGAAATACATTTTTACCTATTTCTTAGAAGAATTTACTTATGTGAGCGTCACTTAAAGCAATATTGGTCTATTTCCTGGTTCCCTTAAACTGATCGTGGTGCATTTCTGTTAAAAAGCCATAGAGTCGGCCAGGCGCGGTGGCTCACACCTGCAATCCCAGCACTTTGGGAGGCCGAGGCAGGCAGATCACGAGGTCAGGAGATGGAGACCATCCTGGATAACATGGTGAAACCCCGTTTCTACTAAAAATACAAAAAATTAGCCGGGCGTGTGGCGGGCGCCTGTAGTCCCAGCTACTCAGGAGGCTGAGGCAGGAGAATGGCATAAACCTGGGAGGCGGAGCTTGTAGTGAGCCGAGAACGCGCCACTGCACTCCAGCCTGGGCCACAGAGCGAAACTCCGTCTCAAAATAAATAAATAAATAAAAAACCATAGAGTTTCTTTATAATTAGGTTCTAACACTACTTCTTCCTTTTAGTCAATAACAGTGCCACAGTAAGTGGATTGGGTTAAAATGAAAATCACCTACTGAGTCTCTACCCCAAACCCCTTCCAGTTGCTCTTATTTAGGAGGAAATAACTTCTGCTCTGTTTCTGTCCACTCACAAGACCTCTCCTGCATGGAACCCTGTCCACAGTTTCTATCACTCCATCTGTGCTTCCTTCAGATTATCTCTGAAACAATCAGATGTAATGGCCAGTGGATGCAAAATACATATAAAGTAAGATTTAGGATTAGAAGGCTCAAGGGGGATGGGTACGTAGAGAAAAGACCTAGGAAGAACAAGAACAGGGACTGGCAGAAAACACATTCTGAGACAAAGTCCATTTATTTAGCTCTGGCCAGTTGGTTTATCTAGCCTGACATTTCTCAACCTGGGCACTACTGGCATTTTGTGCCAAATTATTCTTGATTGTAGAGAGCTATCCTGTGCATTATGGAACGTTTAGTAGCATTCCTGCCTCTTCCCACTGGGTAGATGCCAATGGCATCCCTTCATTTGTGACAACTAAAAATGTCTCCAGACAGTAACAAATACCCTGGAGAGGGGGAAAGGTTGAGAGAGGAAGAATTGTCTTTGGATGAGAATCACTGATCTCACTCAAGGTTTTTTCTTTGACATCAGCGCCGTAAGATATTTTGTGAGAGGACAGAGTGGCCTTTCTAATTCTTAACCTCAAAAGTTAGGGCCCTACTCCAGGCATTCCTTATCTACTGCAAATACAAATTATTTATTTGTTCATTCATTCATGTAACAGTTATTACAGATGACACTATGTCAGGCACTCTGCCAAGTCTAGGTGAAAAGACAGAACCTCCCCACAAAGACTTAGAACTTAGTACTCTTAAAAATTCTACTCAGTGTAGTTGATTTGCTCACCAGTGCTAATGAAGTTAAGACTTTGAGGTTATATTCCCTTATCTGGCTTTAACTCAGACCAACCATTTCACTGATTGGACCAGCACAAATGTATCCTGGCTACTCTAAAAATCACTCAAAAAAATATATCCTACTGATGGTATGTTGATAGTTTCCTGGGATATGAAGGTGGGCATGGTTAAAGCCGAAAGTACTCTTAGGGACAAGTGAAAAAAATCTCTTTGGTAAATCACTAGCATAGTATTTCATGGCTTTTTTTGGCCCCTAGGTGCAGCCCCCTTTAGACTCAAACCGCTGTACTTCCTGGTAACACATGACCTTATTTATGTTCATTGTATTTATTTAGCTTATTTTGATTCCTCTTTCTACATAAGAAACTACAACTGCAAAAATTAATTAATTCCTAATTTGCTCATAAATTTCCACCCGTTAGAAGAAACCAATGACTCTTGTAATTTAGTACAAATTTCCTTTCAGTATTTTTAACCTCTTTGGATATGTGTGAGTTGAATTCTCATTAAACAACATGAAAACATATAAGCTAATTATATAACTTTTAAAAGTATCAAATAGAAGATTCTAACATCCCTCACTGAAGCTTTTCCAGAATTTACCATGTGTACCAGTTGTTCTCAATCCAGGTCAGCATTGCCCCCAGAGGACTTTTGACAATGTCACAGATGTGGGGGGATGCTACTGGTGTCTACTCAGGGACAATGCTAAGCATCCTACAATAAACAGGATAGTCCCTCCAACCAAGACTTATCCAGCCCAAAGGGACAGGGTGCTGAGGTTGACAAATCATGTGGTGTATAACACAGATGTACATACTGGGGGAAACGTCACTGAAGTAGACGCTGATCACTTACCAGTTTCACCCCTTCAGGATATCCTCTTCTTTTAACAAGGAGGTTGTGACTAGTTACTTCCCACGAAAGGCAGCTGACCCTTAGGGTTGGAAAGTGTGTTTATTCCCAATAGCAGTGAGTGGGAAACAAAAAAAGACATAATGAATTTCTACTTGCAAGAATGTCATCTGTGGTTTTCTCCAAGTGTTGCTCTCAGCACTCAGTGTTCAAAGTCTTCTTCACCTGTGCGTTCTGCTGCCCTGCATTATCAGAGTTAGAATCAGGGTGGAATATAAATATTTCCCTAGGCATCATTTGGCCCAAACCTGATGCTGCCAGCTAGTAAGCCGTGGAGTCTTACACCTGATCAACACTTGTTATTTTCTCCTTTTGATTACAGCCTGTTTTACTGTACTACTATGAGTCAATCCCAAGGACCTATTCTAGAGAGAAAGAAGTGAGCAGGTAGCCCCTGAGAGGGTCGCTGGGTAGGGAAGCTTGGGAGTGTGGGTGCGAGTGGGGAGGACACTTTCCACTCATAGGCTTCGTTGTCAAGGTACATGTTCTATTTGTTCTGCTGAGTAATTCAGTAACCACTGATGTTTCTTCTCAAGTCAGCTTTCCACTTTGTGAAAGCAAAATCCATTTGCATCAATGAAGTTTATTTTAATTTTTTTCTTATGACCTCAAAATGAAATAACAAGAAAGAATGAGGGAAAAAGTAAACCTTTTAACAAAATGCATGAATCAGGGATTTTTTTAACCTTCTTTTCTTCCGGAAAATCTTGTTGTTTACGTGGTTGGAACTTTATTATTACAGAGATTATTATAAAAATGAACCAAGATTCAAAAGTACGAGGCAGGATTTCCCACAATGGCTGTCCTGGCTGGCCTTGTTGCTAGCTTGCACAGTAATGCCATGTGGAAGCAATGACCATTGGAAAAGAAGCCAGGAAAAAGCCTTACGAGAGGCACAGGGCAGTAGATAATTTGTGAAGCGGTCGTTTGCCTCCCAGAGTGGCAAGGCTAGCATGTCTGGCGTAAGTGTACACTCACGTCATTTATCACATCCTCTGGTAGCAGCACCTCTCTCCACTGCCTGTGAAGGAAACTGTTGCACAATCCTGAAGATCTGACTGAAGGAAACTTGTCTTGGGATCAGAATCAAGGTTCCTTTTTCTTGTTTTCATTTCCAAGTTGCAAGTTATGCCACTTTTTAGCGTTCCCATACCCAGCTGTCTACATTTTAAGCAATTGTTATATGGAATTATATCTTAAATATAAAATAACAAGAATTCATTTAAAATAACTGCTTCCCCTCCAGAACCAGAGGTATCTCACCAAAGCTGTCTGAAAGACCTCCTCCCCACCAGTATACCCCAATTGTGGGTGACAGTTGTGTTTAGAAAGTAGTGTTATAGCTCCTTTTATGTAGGATGATTACTGTGTGGCCATGACCTTCTGGGATGAATGGAAAGGTCTGGGCAGAGTTACATAGCACGAGGATAGAGAAGAAGCTTGTGGAAGTGCATTGCAAACGGAGATGGGCGAGTTAAGTTACTCAATTGCCATCTGCCTCTGTTTTGCTAACTCATTAGTTCGGACACCACATTGTGTTAATCCCCACTTCCCCTGGTTCTGAGCTTGGTCCAGGTCTCGGGGGAACAGTGAGACTGCTCAGCTGGACCCTCCCGTCAGCTGGGCCGCAGCTTCTCTGCATCGACAGCATGCCAGGCCTGCCACCTTCGCTGCCACATCACATCAAGGTGAAGTCTTCTCCCCAGCCCCTGGCAACAGAAATTGAAGGCTTTGGACTTGGCTCATTCTTTCAAAAGACTTTTCTAGGCAGTGGGATAGATTTTTCGCCTTTCACCCCCTAGCACTCTTCCCTTCCAGGACCCCTTCAGGGCAACTGGCAATTTCAGGCTGACCATCTTGGAAGTTTGATGGCACTGAGTACCACCAGCCAAATGCTCTCACATTTTCTGTGTCTCTCAGAAGAAGGGCCCATCTGGCAGCTAAGAACCAATGAGTGAGGCCTAATTTGTCCCCCAAGACTACACCAGAAGAGTAGTCTTACTTCTGGACTTAATCTAGCATTACGAGCATCCAGTGATGACCCTTACAATGATTTCTGAGGATAGTTGCTCATAAACATCATTGTCTCTGCTTGTGAGCTGACTGGGATATGCAAATTGTTCCTATCAATTTATTTTGACCTCTCTGGCCTTCAGTTTTCTCATCTGTGAAAGGGTATTTTATGAGAATGGCTAGATAATTTGTGATGTCCTTTTCAGCTTTAAGTATGAAAATGATTTACTAATTTTATATGTTGCCAGACACTACTCTAGACATCTAACATATACAAACCCATTTATTGGTGCCCAGGAAGTAGACACTATTACATCTATGATTTGCAGATGAAAAACTCAGGCGCTGAGAGGTTGTTTGTTCAAAGGCAAAGGTAATAAGTGACAGCCCAGAGATTGGCTCCCGAGTCTGTGCTCTTAGCCACATGTGGTCGCTTAAGATGGTCCCTTAATCACAAAGTCTGTGGGTTCTCAAATGTGATCTCATCAACATTTAGGGCGGTATCCTTTGGAGGTTATTGTTGCCCCCTTTTTTACAAATGGGCACTTTGAGATAAAAGCAGGCCACATACAAGCTACTGGCAGAACCCAGCAGTCCAGCGTTTGTGCTGGGGGTTCCATCTGCTATGATGTCTCTCCCAGTCAAAATTAGGATGATCAGAAAATTGAGATATGACCTGCTTACCCCTTTCAACCAGGGTGAATCGGAAACAGCTCCATAGACAATTGGGCTAAGTTTCCAACTCAAATGTTGAATGATCTATGCAGAATATAAAGGCATTTACAAGCCAATGACTCATACAGATGTAGCAATAACATACCTTTCCCCAGTCCTCTCTTTGCTGTAAGGCACCCACCGAATATCTTACACCTCTCTGGATAGCAGGAGTTACAGCAAATTCTGCATATGCCCTCCCACATTTAGCACATGCAGAGCTCACCCAAGAATTTTAGCAGCAGGGGATGATAGAGAGTTTGTTCTCCGGTTCCTTCTGAGTGTCTCTGCCCCGATACTGCCTAGCACCTGAGTGGCCCTTCCTCTCTTCTCTAATCCCACTGGATTGCATGTGCCTTTTAACATTGGAGGTTCTGAAAGCCAAGCAAGAACTCCTCCTAATGGCATTCAGTATCTCTTTCTTCCCAGTCCCGGGAGGGGTTTCCCATCAAGCAGAGGGAAGGTGATTGTTTCTGCCTCTCATTTAGTCCTTCCTTTCCAACTTATTGATGGTATACCACCTGCAAAGCTATGCCAGAAACAGGGCTAGCAGATGAAATTTAGGATGCCCAAAGACTGGTTTGTGACATAGAAAAATTGGAATTGAAATGAAACTGCACATTCATTGATATCACCTCTCCTGTACGAGTCTGAACCTAATAGAGTGGAATGCACAGGACTGAAATACCAAACTTATTTATGTATTTAAGTCACCAAGTGATTTGGGTTTTTGTATCAGGGATGGTTGTTGCTTTTCCCTCAGCAAAGTTAAACCACTGACCCATTTCCTCTCAAATTCCAGTTCCATGTTTAACTGAAGACACACAGAAATAAATGTGTGTTGGCAGAAAGACAAACCCTGAGATGAAGCAGGAGGTATGTTGGCTGATAGAAAGGCTGTTATTTTAATTTCTTTTACATTGCAGCAGTCTCAGATGGATAGTATCCAGGTAACTTGTAGCGCCTGCATCTTATTAAACTCCTGTTTGATTCAGAATTTACAGCTAAAATGCACCTGGAATACTTAAAGTAGGAACTAGACTTCGGTTCATTTGTTCTCAAAAGGGATGTACAAATCGATTGCACAACCTACAGCAAGTGGCATAGAAACCTTCAGAACAAGATGGTGGCACATTTTTGTTAATAACGATATTTCTTGATTTATAAATTCAACAATGCTAATTTAGTGTTTACTGTTTGACAGACATTGTGCCTCTAAAGCAGGATGAACTCACAGGCATGTTTTCTGCACATCTGTCTCTTTTTATTGCATGTGACAGAAACCATACTCAAAGTAGCTGAAGCAGAAAGTAAAATTATCACAAGGATACTGGCATATCTATAGAAACTAAGGACTGGGATGCAGCTGACTAGAAGAAGAGATGGAACCAGTGTTAAATACCATCAAGTGAGTTGGTCTCACACTCTCTTACACACACACTCTCTCTTACACACACACACTACCACTGCAACCACCAAATAGCTGTCCTCGTAGACCTGCACTGTTGCTATGTAGCCACCAGCCACATGTAGCTACTGAGCACATGAAAGGTGCTGTGAGTGTAAAAGATGCACTGGATTTCAAGGACAGTATGAGGGAAAAAACATAAAATGTCTTAATTTTCGTACTGATTACACATTGAAATGATAATGTTTTGGATATATTGTGCTAACTGAATATATTTGACATTTATTTTACTAATTTCTATTTTTTTCATGTGACTACTGGAAAATTTTAACTTACATATGTGACTTGCATTATATATATATGTGTGTGCGTGTGTGTGTGTGTGTGTGTATATATATATATATATATTTTTTTTAATTGAGGCAACCTCTCTCTGTCACCCAGGCTGGAGTGCAGTGGCACAATCTCAGCTCACTGCAACCTCTGCCTCCCTGGTTCAAGCGATTCTCCCACCTCAGCCTCCCAAATAGCTGAGATTGCAGGCGTGCACCATCATGCCTGGCTAATTTTTGTATTTTTACTAAAGGCGGGGTTTCTTTTGCCATGTTGGCCAGGTTGGTCTCGAACTCCTGACCTCAAGTGATCTACCCACCTTGGCCTCCCAAAATGCTGGGATTACAGGCATGAGCCACCACACTCAGCCTGGACAGTGTTGTTCTTCTAGTTGGTTTTCCTGAACATCTACAGCAACATAAATCTCCCCATGCCTTAGTTAGCCTGACTTAGTTGAGGAATGCTGAAGCGACAATCAGAGACATATGTCACCAAATGAATATCATTCTACTTCATCCTTTTCTCTCTCCTTTACTGTCCCTCATACTTTCTACATGAGCTGAACACATACACTTCTTTTTGAAAGTGGATGTATATATTTACTCACTTCAAAAATACTTATTGAACCCCAGTTCTATGCTAGGTCTTACAACAAGCTGTGAGGATACAAAGTCCCTGCCCTCACAGAGCTTCCTTTCTAGCAGACTCAGCCACTTTTAGCTTGTTTTCATGAATGAAGCCCCGATGTGGGAAGTGCACCTCCCAGCGTGGCTGCATCTGGTCCAGGCTGAATGATTAACCCTTATAGTGAGTCTGAGTTGAATGAAAACTTGGATTTTCAGAGTCACCGTTAATACCATGTTGTCAAGGGAGATGACAAAGGATGCTGTTATTCACAAGTCGGGAGCCTTCAATGATGTAAATTTGTATTTATCTTCCCGTTTTTATGGCGCCGTGTTTCAGAATTCAGAAATGGAGCTATGGAAATATGGCTCTCCCTGCCCCCAAAAAGAGTCCTTCCTCTAGACTTCCTGACAATATGTGTGAGGAAGCCTCTGGATTCAGTTGTTTTGTTTTTTTAAGTAACTTTTAAAATGAAGTATACAATATATAAACAAAAAAGTGTGTACATCGTAGTGTATAGCTCCATGAACTTTCTCACTGATCACACATGTAACCAGCACCCAGATTAAGAAACATAACATTAATAGCACCCATGGAAGCTCCCCCTTCCTGTCATGACCCCATCCCACCCCTCCACCCTCATCCCAAAGGTAACTAACTACTATCTGGACTTCTACAACCATGGATTAGTTTTGCCTGTTTTTGAACTTTGTATAAATGGAGTCATATGGTAGGTTCTCTTTGGCACTGTTTTCTTTTACTCAATATTATGTTTATGAAGTTTATTCATGTTGTTTTATTAACCGATAGAAAATATAGGTATCTCCCAAGAAGAAAAATAAAAATTATAATCCTAATACATTAAGATAATATGTCAGTGTTTGTCCTTCTAGCCCCTTTTCTATGTATATACTTATGTTAACTTTTTTCCAAACTTAGACCATAGTGCACATACTATTTTGCAATTTGCTTTGTTGTTTAATATATCAGATCTACCAATGTGTTCTAAATGTTGGTCTATTGTAATGAGGCTGTATTCTGAATTGACTAATAGGTAATATAGAAAAGTAGAAAATTATTTTTAAACACACATGAGTATTTACATTCATCATTTTGTCAGATGTAGATTTGATCCATCTTGGTCAGGTTTCCAAAAGACTTCCAAATAAAGGTAGCAAACAAATGGATCACTGATTGCTAGGGAAATCTGGTAATCAAGACCAAGTTGGGCCTCTTGTTTCTCAATGAATCTTCTGAAATTACTCTCTACTGTCTTAAACCTAGGTATTCTGCGAATATGTAACAGATTAGGAACTGAATAATTCTGAGAATGGCTTGTTAGAGTCTCTGTTCAACTCCTGGCTTACTCTATAATCTGAGACAAGTCTGTAAAATGTTCCTTATTTCTCAGTCGAAGAGCCTCATCTCCACATCTGTTTGGGATCATAAGAAATAATACTTACATAACATTTTGGAATCCTTGAATGAAAAGTTTTTTGGAGTTGCTGACTGTTCCTAAAATTTTCTCAACTAACATTGTGGAAATCCATTGTTGTGGATATAGTTGCTGAGCTAGGTCATAGCTAGATTGCAAATCTTGAGTAGTGGAAAAATCTACACCTCAAAGTTCTGGTCATTTATTTTAAAAGCTATTCATTTATTCCTAGATGTTCATACTGTGAACTTAGCCTGTTATCATTTTGGTTTACTTGCTAAATCTTCACATTTGGGGTCTTCATCCTTACCCATTTTGGATTGTATCTATTGGCATATGCCATTGGACTTTTCTGAGTGAGGTCACCTGGAACACTAGTGTTCTGATATTGAGTTTACACTGCAGGGATGAGAGAAGTAAATATTCCTATTAGTCAGTAAAGCTTGAATTTATAGCCTGAGACTCCTCAGACACTGACTGTCTGGGACCCTTGGAGACAGACCAGCATTGAATGAAACTAAAAGGTAGAGAACATACTGTGGCTGGGAAAAGTGTTGGAGCAAATCTATGCAGAGATACAATGGTAAGATATTTTAAGATTTGGAAAGGATATTAGAGGCCCTGTGGTCATACTTCATTTTTCAGTTGGGGAAACTGAGGCTTAAGGAGGTCACAGAATGAGTTAGTCACAGCTGGGTTACAAGCTTACTTTAATGTTTCATCAACTACTCAGATGTCTGCACTACTGAGATATATAGAGAAAGAGTGTCAGAGGAAGGATTAGGGTGTCCTCTAGACCCCATTGCACTAATGCAGTTCCTGGTAGGATCTAAAGACGTACTTGTCTTCAAGACACCTGACAAGCTGAGAGTATTGATTCATTCTTCCCCAACTTGGGATTGTAATGGTGAGAGAAATTTGGCATTTTATCTAATTAGCATTGGAAACTTGGCTTTCTTTTGGAGAATTCAAAAGTTCAGTTTAGGATATGTTCACAAGATACTTTCCTCCAGAATTAGGTGGGAGATAAATTATTAAATTTATGAGGCTTGTCTTCTTTCTTTCTTTCTCTTTCTTTCTTTTTCTCTCTCTCTCCTTCCTTCCTTCTTTCCTTTCTTCCTTCCTTGCTTCCTTCCTTTCTCTTTCTTTCTTCTTTTTTTCTCTCTGTCTCTTTCCTTTCTTCTTTCTTTTCATGTAGCATTTCTTTTTCACATTGTTTCTGATGACGCTTAACCCCTGCTTTTTAAGTTCAGTTTTGTTTGTGTTGTCACATATGTATCAGTTGTTGAGGCTTTAGTATGCGGAGATGCTGAGCTTGCCCTTCGGAGATGTTGGAAGGTCAACTCACATTATGGTCTAGGTCCAGGAAATGAGAATATTTCCAACTCACTGGGGACCATCTTGGCCTTGAGCAGAAATGGGATCTGAATTATTACCTAAGAGACCTTTGTAGATTGTCACAGTTGGCAGTCTCGGGACTTGAGCTAATCCTGGAAATTCTTTAGCTTCCCAGAAAGAAGGTTCCACAAGGGCAGGCTGAGGTCCTCAGAGACAGCAGATGGAATAGAGCTTACAACCAGTTGCCTTTACAGCTGGACTTGGAGATAAATAATAACATTATACCCATTTTTTTTTAAATCATGAAGCCTTTGACTTTCAGGGGATATCTATTCTTCATTCCTTTTACCCTGTATGTGGAAAAAAAAAAATGCTCTGTATGAAAGGAAAGCAAACTTGTTGACTCAGTTCCCATGGTGAATGCAAGGCAGAGCAGGCCAATAGAAACAACTCAGATATTACAAAAATGTGTTTCTTTCTGGCGGCTGCACAGTCAGTCCTTTATATCCAGTCACTGCAATCGCCCCATCACACAAAACTGTTTCCAAGGTCATTATTCTGGTTGCGGGGGCTGCTTCCCCTCCAAATAAATGTTGATTTTACTAAATGTCCTCTCTCTCCAACTCTCTTTGTGGCGAATGAGGGGTAGCAAAGCATCATTTGGGAAAAGAAAGTGTAGAAAATCAGAGAGATAAAATACTGCAGGTTTTCTAAAGGCTCAGGTTTATCTGGCTCAAGCAATACAAATTATAAACTGTGGAACTACCTGTATAATCTGGTTTTAATTAACTTGAGGAAGGTACATCAATGTTATTTCATTAAAATCAAATTCTGTTTAAATAGAAAACCACCACTACAGGGTACATTGGGGCATTGTTCACTTGGGTTTGGGGGTTGGCAAGTAAATCCTGTATTTAGAAAAACCCAAGCAAACCCTGTTTCTTTGGAACCTTCTTATGCTTTGGAAGGCTTGTCATAGGTTCCTTGGAATGTAGGGAGTGCCCTGGTGAGGACCAAGGCACAGCTCAAGATGTTGTTCACCAAGTCTTCCTTTTATGACCCTTCCAGTCTTCTGTCTTCCTGCTCCCTGCATGTCTCCATATCTCTTTAGTGCTTGGCCTTGATGCCCTATAGGACTGTCTGTCCCATTTGCCACTTTGAACTGAATGATTAGATCCCCAGTGGGTGGACAGTGGATGACATAGAGCACTCTATAAACAAAGATGCTATTTCAGGCTTACAAAAGGAATGAGGCCCAGGTGGTCACAAGGGCTGGTGAAAAATAGAATCCTCTTTTGAAATTCTCATTTCACCAATTACCTAAGAGCTAAGAGGAACCTGAAATTTCTGTAATCTACACACCTCCATTTCCAAGGAGGATACTGAGATTCGAAGGTGAAGAAACTGGTCCATACTAGTGAAGGCCATTTGAGTGGGGCCTCCCCATTTCAACTCATGCCCTTTCCCTTGCAGCCTGGTGCCCCAGTTCTGCGGCCCTGTTGATTACAACACAGCCCACGCCAAGAAAATCCTGTTCTGTCAGCAGAACAGCTTTACAAGCTGACATAGGACATGTGTGCATTTGGAGTCAGGGGAATGACTGAGTTTTAGTTCCAGTTCTGCCTCTGCTTTGTTGGCTTCAGCGAGTCACTTCTCCTTCCTTTGTCTATTTCCCCTATTGGGAAGGAGAAGATAATGAACCTTTCCACCTATCAGGCTCACTTGAGTGTTATAAAGAATAATGAGGTGATATTTGTAAAGTGCTTTGAGCTGCTGGGAAAGAGGAGGGGGTGAGCTCCGTAGAAAGCATTATTAGCTGGAAGCACTTATCAATTGAGCTGTTTAACAATAGTGGAGAGTAAGGATACTCAGAAATGAATTCCAGGGACTAGCCCTGCTTTGAATTTAGGAGGAGGATTAGTGGGGACCTAATAGGTATTCCGCTTCTCCAATTTCTTCAGTGCACCGTCAAACTAGGAAAGGTAATTACATTCTTCTATGTCGGATTCAGCCCAGAGTTTCAATTGGGATGTCAAAGTGTGCTTGTCTTCTATTCTCATACTGAGTCTGTGTTATGTTGTGATTGTTAAAGCCTTGGGCATCTTCTATCCCCTGGGGTAATTTCGCTTAGGAGCTATACAAAGTACTTTCTATGCAGTGGCCGAGCTGCTGTTTATAAGGTTGATTAGTAGAGCTTCTAAATCTAAAGCGCCTGGGGAGCAATTTGGATGAAGCAGGGAAATAAAAGGCAAGGTCTTTATCATGGTTGATCTTTTTTTATTGAGCCGCTCCATGGGAATTTTCTCAGGGACTCAGATGCATCTACAGTGCAAAACGTGGGCTCGGTGGCTCTTTGACATGGCAATGGAGGCCTAGCCCCAGGTAAAGGTGAACTTGCCAGGTCACTAAATGTATTTAGGGCCCCCTTTTAACTCCTTTACTCTCACAGAGGGTGATGTTTATGGGGGCCTGAAATGTGTGGGAATGTTTCCAAAAGACTGTTCTGATGAGGGATCTGTTTCTGCAAACTCCTGCCCCACTGTTTGAAAGACCATCTGCCCCCAAATTCAGATCTCTCTCATTTTTAGGGCCAGGGAAGAAGAGAGAGGAAGAGAAGAACTGGAGGAACTTTGTTTTGAACTTGTGCAGTCTCTGTGGGCTGAATGAACAGTGAGTCAGGCAGAAGGTGGCTTCCTCTTTAGTGGGCAGGAGCAAGGCTGAATTTTATCAACATCTTCTGCAGGTGTAGGGAGAGGTCAAGATGTCATTTGGAATGATGATTTTTCTGATCAAAGTTAAGTTAAGGAAATTACAGTGATTGCATCTTTGTCCCCTGAAGTTTATGAGCCTCTTTGTAATCGCTGCTTCCGCAAACCCTTCCCCGCCTTCCCAAGTTCTCAGACCTCCATCTGCAGGGGCTGCTGGGCTCTTTCCTCCTGGAAGGACGGGCTCGCCAGCTGGCCAGAGGTTCCTGTATTAGTGCTGCCCTGCACTGACTTGTGAGTCTCCAATAACAATCCTCCAGCATGGCACAGCTACAAGCAATGACCGGGTGGCCCACCTTGAATCCTATACCTCTTTGGGGGCTGACTCAGTCCTCTGAAACTGACTCTTGGATTCCTTCCTGGGTCTGCCACCAACTCATTTTTGTTTTTCTCAGCAAATCACTTATCTGCCTTGAGACTCCATGAAATAATATAAGATTTACTTGGCAGGATTCTCTGACCTTTTTCAGAGACCCAGATTTCTTGTTTATTGTAATTTGAATGTCTCAATCCTCTGAAAGCATTTGGAATATTTTCTTCATTTCCCTCCCCCAAGGTATCTACTTTATCCCAGACAGGCCTCCCCCAGTGGGTTTTGAGGGGAAGGATGCCGAGGCTTTGGGCCCTGGCTCCTGTCCTTTACTTCACCTCTGCCAGGGCAAAGACCAGCACTGGGCTGACCTCCCCGGGCTGGGCCAAAAGAGAAGGCTGTGGAAGCCGCACGTCTCCGATGCTGCTCACTGTCCTTTCCCTCCGCGGCCACAGCTGCCTCCCGCCCCCCCCCACCCCCGCCTGCTCTTTTTCTCAGTGAGCCTCAGCGCCAGTGCCCCAGTGAGCTGCTGGGAACAGAGGTCCGTCCCCTGCACTGGCCTCGGCTTCCCCACACCAGAACATTCAGGCATCAATGGGAAACAGCAAGATCTGTCGGCATCGCCCCTTTCTTCAGGCTTTGAGGGCCACATTCTCCACGGCCATCTGTTCCCTTTCACCTCTCTGGACAATGTTGCTTTTTAAAGCCAGCGATTCTTCCTCCTTTATCCCCTCCTCTCCCGCCTCCCCTTCTTCTGTGCTCCCACCCTTTCTACCTCTCCTCTTTTTGCCCGATCCTATGAAATTAGCCTCTCTTAAGATAAGATTTGCCCTTCCTCCACACAAAGCTGTTTTGCAAACACTATGGGTTTTTGAATTTTTATTTTTACATGTTGTTTGAAGTGAGGGCTTGCTACTTTTAAAGTTTGTGATTGTCTTGCGGGGGGTTATTCTTTTGATAGGGATAGGAAGGGGGAGGATAGAAAAACTTTTTAGTCATGAAAAAAGAAAATACAGAATAATAATGAGTTTTAGGTTCCTGCTGGCAGGCACTTGCCTCTTTAAAGAAGGATCCCTCCCTTTCCTTTCCTTGGTGATCAGTTTAAGGAAATTTTTGTGCTCTTGAGTTTTCTCACCTTTTATTTTATTACTATTTTGTTGTTGCTGCAATGTTATTGTTGTGCTGTTTTTAATTTAGAGCCAGGGCTTCTGTGGAGCTGGTATAGCGGTTTCCTTTGTCTTAGACAGCGCCATATACAACTCCAGAGGTTCCTGGATTCAGGCAGAGTGCCCATGGTGCCTTCTAGATGAAGCAGTCGTCCTGACTCAAGGGCTGGACATCAAGGGGTGTTTGTCCCAGGACTGACCAGTGACCAAGTGTGTGACCTTGGGCACATCACTTTCTTTACGAATGATGATGACAGAATCATTTACTTCGAAAAATTCTTAACACATGATTCTTCTGTTTGTACTATTACTTGGTTTCACAAGCAAGACGAGTCCGTGGTAATGTCATGAAAACTTATGGGTTATCCTTGGGTAAGGATGTACTAAGAATCCACTGTTAGGGTCTAGTTCAGCGGCAGACATGGGAAACATCTAAAACAAGGACTCCTGGCTGTGGCTGCCTGTCAGGATCACAGGGTGGGGACACGGGTGCCGCCAGAGTTGGGCTGACAGATTGAATCCTGTCTCTCCTACTTACTAGCTATACAGATATTGGTAAGGTTTTGTCATCTATAAAATAGGGGCAACACTAGAGATATACTTCCTATGGATGTTGAGACAATTAAGAGATTTTTCTCATGTAAAGCACTCGAAATAGTTTCTGGAACCTGGTCGGTACTATGTCATTGTCCCTCTTCCCATCCCACATCCACATTACAGATGAAAACATGGGCTAACGGGTTGTCTGCAGGGCTCTTCTTATTCTTTCATATTCACCTGCTGCTGCTTTATTTTTTCATTGTAGAGTGAACACTGATGAAAGAAATAATGTAGTTATCAGATTATAATGATGATTAACACAGCAGTTCTATTTAGAAATGTCATAAAATAGAGAAACATCCTAAGACACAAAAAGGTATATGATCATGTACTTCTGGCAAAGAAGGTGAACCAGATGTGGAGATTATAGTCATAGAAGGAAAGCCAGTCATGATTTTGGCAACTGGGATCACCTTACATATTTTCAGTTGGAGAAAATCTGGAGATTTATTTTTCTTTTGATATCAATTTCTAGAAACCTATCATATGACTAAGAGTTTCCCAACAATAGGGAGAGAACATTATTAAAATATGCGTTTCTAGAAAGGCCTAGATGACTCTGAATAAGAAACTGAATATTTTAATTTAATGAGGAAAAGAAAATGAATGGGATGTCCAGAAAATTGGGGGGGGGGGTGGTTTCCATGTGTTTTCCCTCCTAGAAAGGGAGATTAATGGCCATTCTTGCAATACTTTCTAAATGGCCAAAAGAAACAATGAAAAGAAAAATAATGAATCAGACTCTGGGGTTTAAATCCTGACTCTGCCACTTGCCAGGTGGCCTTGGGCAAATCACTTTCTTTGTAGCGCAGCTTCCTTCATTAGAAAATTGGTATGATAATGGTACCACCCTCATAAAGAGAATGTATGTAAGGTGTTTAGCCTGGAACACAACAATTATCCCAAAATGTTACCTCATAATTCTTTACTGGAATGTCTTATATCAACTGACATCTGAGATGTAGGACACATTATCCAAAGGTGGTGGTCTTGATCACTTTGCTGATGCTGGTCATTTGCAGTAAACCCAAAGTTCTGACCCATCTCTGGATAAGCATTGGCCTTCGAGGAAGAAGGAAATTGGTTTACTTAAGAATTCATATTTTGCAGATGTGAACTGACTGGCTACTGCCACCAAAACCAGTTCCCCCACTTAAAATAACCCTGCTAGCCTCAGCACATTTTGTTCATAAGTTCCCTCTCCCGCCATGAGGCGACTGCCTGAAAGTACTTGACTGCCCTACCCTCCACTCCCCGGGGATTGGGACATGCTTGTCAAGAGATACTTGAGGAAGTTAAAGCAAGGTCATCTCCGTTGCCTAAGCCCCACACCCTGGTAATCTGCACACTGTTTGGACCTTGAAACTTATGAGCTGTGAATTCCTTTCACAAATGGAGTTTTCCTCCCTCCTGTGGCCCCAGTTTGTGGTGAGCTTTGTGTTGGCATGGTGGCCATGGGGACACCCCTCTTGTGTATGTGCAGGCCGCCAAAAGGAGAAGTGCGGCAGCTTCCCTCTGCCTTGCCTCAGAAAGCCGATTCCAGATGGCCAAGGAAGCACACTGCATTGAAGGAACTTGGCAGCCAGAGTGAATTCACCAGTGTGGGAAATGAAAACCCTCGGGTTCTTGTCTAAAACTCTGGGAGCAGAGGACACTGGGATTGCCTCCACCAAATGTCAACATTTTACTTCTTCCCCCACCCGCTTCTCAGGCCTCGAGGGCAGCAAACATATGTGAGGCCAGCATTCCATTCCCTCCCACGCAGGAACATATGCTGATTCCTATCAGGATCCTCTGCTTCCCAAAGAGGCTGATGGAGATGGGGAGGGAGGAAAGCATAACCATAAATCCTCACGCTCTGGGCAAGGTGATAATTGAAAGCATTCTCCACCACGACGTGCTCTCCAGTGCCAGAGCGGCAGGCGGCTGGGACAGCTAAAGCTGGAGAAGGCCTGGGCCGGGGCCCAGCTCTCCCTCTGACCAGGTGGATTTTGCTGGTCAGGTTACTTCTCTGCCTATGAAATGGTAATTAGGATTGTATCCATGTTGTGGGATCAAAGGAAGCACTTTAAGTCGAATTCATCAGATGCACTTAAGCACTCTGGAGTTTTCAAAGCACCTCAGCCCTTCTGTCTTCTGTCCCACTTGATTCTTTTTGCTCCCCTACTTGCACTCTATTCCTGCTGTCACTGAGGAAACACAGGAGAGTGTGAACTCTGAAAGCTGACGCTTGTTTGGTGTCTCGAAGCAATGCAGGTCAAGGAGCATGACTGAGGAGGGGCCTTATTGAGGGTCTCTGAGTGAGGACCTGGGCCCGGTCACCAGCCCTGGCCTGTTTCATGCCCAGGCTATCAGCTGCCCCTCCTACCACACCTCTCTGAAATAGTATTTGGGGTGTCTCCTTGGACAACAGCTCCGAGCAGATGAATTATGGCAGTTCTAAAGGGTATTTACATCTCTTTTCTCTATTCCTCTTGGGAAGTAGGGTGGGGGATTAAGTCGGTCTTAAAAAACTAGGCCAAAGAGCATTCTCCAGAATGATGTCTTCCGAGATTAAAAGGACACAGAGCCACATCACAAGATACTAGGTGGAGATTTTCTAATACAAATGCATGCATGATGGTACATGGAGTGTCTGCAGGATCTGACGAGTCTGTAATTGCAGGCAAAACAGCAAATGCCTAATACATGATTTTTTTCAAATGTTAGCATATTTTAGGATCATCTAAGAGAGGTTTTTGAAAATATGGACTCTTGGGCATCACCTCCAGAGATTCTGATTCATCAGGTTTGGGATGGAGCCTAGGATTCTGCATTTTAAAAAGTTAACAGATGATTCTGATGTATGGAAACATATGAATGCCCTAGTAATTTCTCTGGAGATCCAATCTCATGTCCTGATTTTATATCAATGACCAAGTAATCTCTCAGGGAATGTCAACCTACATTTTCACACTAATTTTTTGTGGGAGGAAGGAGAGTTCAAACCCACAGAAAAGTTCCAAGAAAAGTACATTGAACTCCCTTATACCCTTTACCTGATTTTTTTGTTTTTGTTTTTGTTTTTGAGACGGAGTCTCGCTCTGTTGCCCAGGCTGGAGTACAGTGGCACGATCTCGGCTCACTACAAGCTCCACCTCCCGGGTTCACACCATTCTTCTGCCTCAGCCTCCCGAGTAGCTGGGACTACAGGTGCCCGCCACCACGCCCAGCTAATTTTTTGTAGTTTTGGTAGAGATGGGGTTGCACCATGTTAGCCAGGATGGCCTCGATCTCCTGACCTCGAGATCCACCCACCTCGGCCTCCCAAAGTACTGGGATTACAGGCCTGAGCCACCGCGCCCAACTCTTTACCTGATTTTTAACATTTTGCCTCATTTGTTTTTATCTCTTGTATATTAGTTACCAATTTATTTTATAATATTGTTAACTTATTATAATTATCTTTGGTGAACCATCTGAGGGCAAATTACAGATATCATATCCTTTCATCCCCAAATACTTCAGCATTTATCCCTTAAGAACAAGAATTTCTCTTACATAACCACAGTACAATGATCTCACCCAGGAAATTAGTATTGATACAGTACTATTATCTAATATACTGGCAATATTCAAACTTTGCCAGGTGTCCCAATAATGTATTCTATGGCAGTTTTTTCCAGGATGCAGTCCAGGATTAGACATGGCATTTTAGTTGAAATGTCTTTTTGCATTAATGGTTTTTAAAGCCATTGATGTTCTCCCAGAAAAACTTTTCTTCAAGAACATATTTCCTAATAAACAAATCACATTTCTTTTCTCTTCTGTTCTTACTGCTTGCAAAGTGCCAGTGATCCAAAGTGGGCCTGAAGCAGGAACAGGCTTACCCAGGCCTGATTCTTCACAAGCTAAGGCCTGGGCAGAGGACCTTCTCCCAGTCCTGGGTTTGCCTTGTGAGCTGATTTCCTGAAGGCAAACCACGTGACTGCTAGTGTGTCCCCTTGCTTCAGTCACGTGGGTGGCACCTGGCTTTGTCCTTGTCCCAAACTACTTCATTGGATATATAAAGCTACCGAATGTTACTTCACTATAGTTTGAATCTTCCCCAGAAAGAGTGTCTGGTAAAGGACATGGCCACTTTACACCCTTCCCAGCTCTCTCCAAAGGCAGCTGGCTGCATGCACACTTCCGAGGGTTTTTTCCAGCACTCAGGGCTATACCCAGTGTGAGATCAGAATCAGCAGCTGTATTCCTTCTGCCTCAGCCAGTGCCACCTGAAACAAATATCAAGTGGTCAAAAAATGAGATGCTGACCTTGTATAGTACACAAGACTTACTAGAATTCAACTCTGGTATCCTCCTGCTGCCTCTGACTCTACAATGGGAGCAGGAAAGCAAAGCTCATACCAGGACAGCTGAAAGGTGTGGTCTGAGGATTTCATGGTGAGCAGATAGAACACATTGTGGGGGGAAAAAAACCCATATTTTATGCAAGCATCTTTCTGGCTTGTCTTGAATGAAGCCTAAATTTAAAGAGAAAGTGCCACAGATTTATTTAAATGGTTGTGTTTTTGTTTTCTTTGTTTTATTTTGCTAGTATTTACTTAAGGGTAATATGTGTTTTCTGTAATGAGTGAATTTATTTTTAATTAAAAACTTATTTGCAAAGGGTCAAGAGATTTAACTACAAGTCATGATTCAGGATTTTTTGTTTGTTTGTTTTCCTTAAGTAGAAGGTAGCAAGAGGAAAGCTGTATTATTGGAGAAAAAGTCCAGGGGCATGGCCTCCTGGAGAATGTTGGGAGTTGAGCTGATGGGAGGAGATTGCTTCTTTTTATTCAGACAATCTAGTTCTGTTCTTCTTATGCCTACTATTGTTTTCCTAGCCATCTTTGAGACCTTGATGATCGACACTGCAGACACAGCAAAGAAGCCTAGTACAGCATCCCCTACTTCCAGACTGAAGCTCTTCTTATAAAGTGAGCGTTCTCACTGTGATTCTGGACAGTTCCTACGTGGTATCTCTGTAGGATAATATATGTCTTGGTTTTCTCAGAGCAAGCTCAGTTTATCCCTGTTATCCCAGTATAACTATTAAAATGTCCCCATTTTATTTTCAAAAATGTCCTGGTTGGATGAGAACTTAAAGTATTTTGTTAAGACTCTGGGAAACTGAAGGTATTTTCTCCCTATCCATGAGCCAGTGGAGTTGTTGACTGATGTGTGCATACCAGTCTCTAGCCTAGTGGATGGCTCACCCCCGCTTCTACCCTACCTTGTGCTATGGAGGATCCATCCCTAACTCTTGCATTCCAGAGGTTCTGATTGCCTCACTTCTTCCTGTCTTCTGCTTCACATTTCTTACCTTTCTCAGTAACGAGTTTTACTGAGACTTGGATCAGCCTAGGTATGTTGTGCAAGTAAAGCCTCTGGACTGCATTCACTCCTTTCACCTCCAGCCAAGAGACATCAGGAATGAAATTTTCTGCTTTACTAAAATGAAGCAGCCCATTCTTTACAAGCCAAATGCCTTCCTCGGTCGGTAAATGGCATTAGTTGAAGCAGTTATTACATAGTTTTATGCCTCAGATCCCGTATTTATAAATCTGAAAGACGACTAATAGCTTTAAAGTATTTTGAGAATCTCAAAGCTCAGAAGATTATAAATAACAAAAGATATATTTTTTCTTATCTAAAATGATAGCACAAATACTGCGGTTGCTTACTTAATAGATAGCGTGTGGTCCCTGAGCCACTGCAGCTGATGGGTTTTTTCCAGTGCTCTATTTATAGAGCTAGGTCAGAAATATCACTTCCGTTGGAACCTGACCTATAGACCATTGTCAATTTTAGAGACCCAAGGAAGTAGAATGCACCCTAAATACAGCTGGTTCACAGATTCAGTTAGTGAACCACAAGCCCCCAAGGAAATTAATTTTGCTGGAGGGTAAATGTCTGAGCCTATCCCAGTCTCTTTTCTTTGACACCTTTGTCCTGTGGTCTCACAGAGCTTGTAGGTCATCTTGAATCTTTATTCTAAAAATAGCCCTATTCTAGGCAGTTTCCCTACTTTAATAACTTACTCATCCTCTTCACCTTTTGTTGCTGAAATTCTGTGTTGTATGGAACAAGAACTGATGACCTGCCAAGAGAGGTAACCAAGATTCTCAGTCCCTTCCCCAGTTCAAATGGATGATCCAATAAAGAACCATGCTCAGCAAGTGCCAGGGGCCTAGTTTTGAACAGGAGAAGCTGAATTGAATGGATGATAACGTCCTTCTGATCCCTAGTCTCGCACTCAGTCTTTAAGCTTTGTTACTATGAAGTTGTGTTTGCTGGGACTTGGCCACTGGTCAGCACAGGTTTACCCATCATAAAGTCTTACTAAGTAGGGTAGACTAAGAAAATCTCTAGTCTGGAGAGAAATCTGCTATCAGCAAAAGAACCCATGCCTGTGCTGTCTTCAAGCATAAACGGGTGCTGGATAGGGCACATCGATTCAAAGAGAGCACATGGAGTGGAGCATTCTCAGACTTCCTGGAACAAGTGAGGTTCTCAATGAGGAACTCAGCCACATCATCAAAATACCAAAGACTCAAAGTTTTTTAATAAGGCAGGAAATTTTAAGGTCATTCACCCCTTTTTGTCATGGATGAGGAAACTGAGGCTTAGCGAGGTTAGGTAACTGCTCATTACCGAGGCCTACTCTGAGGTTCTTTGTTACACTACTCTCCTTCTCCCACCTGTTCTCTTCAAAAGCCCAGACGGAGTCAGAAATAGAACTGCAGGGTCCTGCCTCCTAGCCAGCAGCTGGCCACAGGCTATCATGCATTACATGGAATGTGCTTCAGGACGTGAGGACAAGAGCTAAGAAGGAGAATACAGTTCCAGTGGTAACATACCATCTTCTTTCCTGGATTTATTTCAATCCTGAAAATATTTTTCGGTGTTGTTATTCCTTTGTTTTTTTTAAATTTCCTATTTCTACTCTAAATAAATGGGCTTTCATCTGCAGGGGCTGGAGGGACCAAATATCCAGAATATCCAGTCCGCTAAGGCCATGAACTTTTCCTTCCCCTCTGTTCCTATTCTGGGAGTCATTGCTTTGTTTTTTTGACTTTTTTTTTTTAAACATGGAAAAGCATTCTTTTAGAGTTGACCCTTTTGCTACAGGGCAAACGCTTTTCTGTTATGCACTAGAGATTCAGTTTGATCTCCTAGAAATGCTTAGCACAGGAGTCATAAATTGAAATGTTTTCGGAGAAGGAGCTTTCTCATTAAGAGCTTTCCAACAAGCCCCTTCTAAATACTGACACGGGTTGGTACCAGAAGCCCATCACCTTTTTGGAAATCAAGGCTACATAGCAACCTGGTTATCCTCCTCCAGTCTGACTGCACGAGGGCTACACCCCATGTATACAGAGCAGAGAGACAGCTCCTTGCCTTGTGAGAAATTCGTCTTCATAACCAACTCCCACACCAAATGAGTAAGGAATTGGATCCAAAAGATAGTCATGAAAGATATTGCAGAATCCAAATCATGTGTTGTAACCACTTTGCAACTAAGATTTACTATCTTGCCTCATTGTTAACAGAATAAAAAATGCAGGAGATAATGATTAAACTTCTTTCCCCCCTAGAATTTCATCTTCAGTGTTTGATCATCATTGTTCCTGTCACTTATACATATCAAGTATCTTCATCTAAGGGTCACCAAGAACCTCTGATTGCCTGGAGGCCAGAATTATTATTCGCATTTTACAGATGGGTTAGCAGTCACAGAAAGAGAACATGCTTTGACTTACCTAAAAGAGTCTCTGAGAGAGTGGAGAATGAATGTTCCCACAGTCTTTTATAGAGAGCCCTGACTTCAGTGTGAATAAATTAGATTTGCTCTATGTAGCTTTCACAGAGACTTCTACAGGCTCAATCCCATAACAATGAAAATCCTCAAAAATGAAAATATTTTCAAAGCTCAGTTCACGTATTTGATTTTTGTATTTGTATTGGAATTAACCTAATTCCAGACAATGAAGTTATACTGCTTTGGCAGGTCTAAATATCACAATCATCAAAAAGGAGAGAGAGGGAGCAAGCACCTCAATTTTTAGAACTTCCTCTTAAAGTGAACATAGAGAAAGTTCACTTATCTGTTTCCTAACCAATTAGGTCATCTAGCAGGAAATCACCTTTTCTTAAAAGCCAGTAGGCAGATTCCTCCTACTTTAAATTTCCCATCAACAGCATTAACAATTATTTATGCCAGCCCTCTCACAGGAATGCTTGAAAGTCAAAAGACATAAGAGACCACTAAGTTTTCTAGTTTAAAATAAGGTCACAACTTTGTAGTAACTTACACTTTCCCTGCCTCCCTCTCTCAAGTGATCCTATCACTTCTATCACCCTTCAATTGCTTTCCTATACTTGAGGCCCTGTTAAGTGAACTATCTTTCCTATCCTTACCAGATTTTTAATTCTACAACCAGAGAGGGTCAGTTCCAGGCCACCCGACTTGCGTGAATGCAGCTGCTGGGCCAGTTGAGTGAAATTAAGTAACTTGCTGAGCCAGAGGATATGCTGTCTTTCTGGAAACCCCTTGCCCTGGGTTATCGCTGTACATCAGAACAGAGGAAGCCGAGTATGGAGCCTGAGTGACATGCAGAGCTCAGATGAGTGATAAGATCCTCATGACACACTTCCATCAGTGTCCTCCCGGAGATGGGCCTTTGAGCTCTCAAGGCCCTTGTGGGCTGGCAGAATAACACGGTATTTGACATGAGAGACATGATAAGCCCAAAGAAAGCTAATTGGAGTAGTGGTTAAGACTCAGTTGGCCCAGTTTCGAACCCTGGCTGTGTCAGTAACTAACCATGTGAACTGGAGTGACTTCGTTTCTCATAGCCTCATTCTGTCAATAGGGATGTTAATATTACTCACCTCATAGAATTGTTGTAAGGATAAAAAAAAGATGTAACTAAGATATGAAGCTCAACAAGATTTAAGCTTACATAATGCCTAGCACATAGTACCTTAAAAAATATTGCCTTTCCACTTTGGGCAACATAGTGAGACCCTGTCTCTACAAAAAAATAAAAATAAGTTAGCCAGTCGTGGTGGCATGTGCCTATAGTCCCAGCTACTTGGTAGGCTGAGGTGGGAGGATTGCTTGACCATGGGAATTCAAGGTTACAGTGAGCTATGATCATACTGCTGCATTCCAGCCTGGGCAACAAGGGAGGCCCTGTGTCAAAAAAAAAAATTTAAAAATTGCCTTTCATTATCATTAACTTTCAAGGCCTTGCTGTTATTACTTTTATGGTGGATTAATGTTTGTAAGCGCTCCTAAAAATACAAATGGATATTTTTGAAGTCTATAGTAGACTACAGTCAAGCTTGCTCACTCAGGGTTTCCTTTGGAAACTTTTCTGTGGTCATCTGTACTCATGGCCCTTACTTAAGACTTGGGTTTACCTGTCCAGAAAACAACCAAATACATGGGTACTTTTTTATACTATTCTTATTGGTTTAGCAACGTGGAGTCCTTTAAATAGTTGCTCCTGGCCCAAATGTGGCTTCAATCTCTGAAGACATCCTGTGTCTTCCTATAGACCTGAGAAGCTCCTACAGTTTATCACCAAAAAAGAAAATGTTGGCGCACTTAACTAGCGACTCCTAATTACTCACATGTAGCTTTTTCTTGACACACTTTAGAGCTCAGCCTCCCTTCATCCCATCACTTAGCAGGCATCTAAGCAACTAACTTTTAGAGTTTACTTGAAAAATGTAAACCTATTAATTTTAGCTAAGCAAGATAGAATTAAGGATGTAAACCTGCTGCCAAAACAAGGATATAATATGATTCAAAATTTAGTGGAAATAACTTTTTAATTAGTCACTTAGTCAGTGTTTATAAGCCTGCTCTGTGTCTCAGACCTTGTGTTAACTCAGGCATGCTGACATATATCAGACGTGGGTTTGGCCTCTTTGTAGTATATAGTCATATGTCACTTAACAATGGAGATGGGTTCTGAGAAATGCATCATTAAGCAATTTTGACATTGTGTGAACACCATAGAATGTATTTACACAAACTGAGATGGAATAGCCTACTACAAACCCAGGATATATGGTATAGCCCATTGCTCCTAGTCTACAGACCCATTCAGCATGTTGCTGTACTGAATACTATAGGCAATTGGAACCCAATAGTAAGTATTTGTGTATCTAAACACATCTAAACAGAAAAGGTACAATAAAAATGGTAAAAGGATGAAAAATGATACACCTGTGTAGGGCACTTACTATGACTGGAGCTTATAGGAGTGGAGTTGCTCTGGGTCTGTTGGTGAGTGCACCTCGTGATGAGTGAACGTGAAGCCCTAAGACACTGCTGTACACCACTATAGACTTCATAAACCCCGTATCCTTAGGCTACATTCATTGATGGAGGCATTTTTCTTTCTTTAGTAATAACCTTTGATTACTATCACTTTTTTACTTTATTAATTTTTTAATTTTTTTAACTTTTTGATCTTTTAATAACATAACTGAAATATAAACATTGCATAGCTGTTCAAAAACATTTTCTTTATATCCTTATTCTATAAGCTTGTTTCTGTTTTTGAGTTTTTTTTACCTTTTTAAACTTTTTTGGTAAAAATTAAGACACAGACACACACATTAGCCTAGGACTACACAGGATCAATATCATCAATATCACTGTCTTTCACCCCCACATCTTGTCTCACTGGAAAGTCTTCAGGGGCAATAACTCACATAAAACTGTCATCTCCTATGATAACAATGCCTTCTTCTGCAATACCTCTTGAAGGATCTGCCTGAAGCTGTTTTACAGTTAACTTTCAAAAATAAGTAGAATATACTCTAAAATCATAATTAAAAGTATAGTAAATACATAAACTACATAAAAGTATATATAGTAAATACATAAATATAGATACAATAAAAATATAGTAAATACATAAAAGTATAGTAGCTATATAACTGGTTTTTATATTTACTAAACTGGTTATTAAAAGTAGAATAGACTCTAAAATATTGATTAAAAGTATAGTAAATACATATACTCTAGTAAGATCAAGTATTATGTACTATACATAATTGTAAGTGCTGTACTTTTATACAGCTGACATCACAGTAGGTTTATTTACCAATCATCACCACAAGCATGCGAATATGCATTGTGCTATGATGTTACCAGTGCTGTGACATCACTAAGTGATAGGAATTTATCAGCTGCATGATAATGTGATGGGGCCACTGTCATATTTGCAGTCTGTCATTTGCTGAAACATCATTATGCAGAGCATGACTCTGTATTAAAGATGATAAGAAAAACACACAAATAATATACCACAGGTAGAAAATGATTGTAATGTGAGACAGTAAAATAAAGTATTATAGAAGTTTACAGGAGGAAGACATTATTTCTGTGAAGATTAGAGAAATTGGCACATAGAAAGTAGCATTGAAGGCAGAGTAGATTTGGGACATGTGAACATAGGGGAGTTCCAGATGAGGGAGGGGCATGGGAAATAAGTGATTAAGTAGGAACACAGATGTGAGAAATGGAGCAGGGGGAAGAAGTCTGGAAGGGCAGGTGGGCACAGGGTAGAAAGTTCTTGAATGCCAGTGTTAGGAATTTAGAATTCTCTGAAGGCACTTGGGAGCCACTGAAAGTTTTTGAGCATGATGGTTGTAAATGGGAGGGTGGTATGCTTAGGTGTGTGCTTGGAGGAGGTTAATCAAGTAGTAAAACAGAGGATGGCTTTAATAGGGAGAAAGTGACAGCAACATGGACAATAGGCAACTAAAGCAGTCACACCAGGTGAAAGCTAATGTGGGTCTAAGGTTGAGTTAGGAGGAATGGAGAGTTAGGAATGGATCTAAGGGTGAGGTAGGAGAAATGAATGGATGGATATAGGTAGGATTTTACAGTTAAATCAGTAACACCTCTCAATTCATTGCAAGTGAGAAGAAGCAGGAGAGAAGGAAACATTTTAAAAATGGAGCTGAGGTTTTAAACCAGATTAACTGGAGGGTCAAAGGAAGGAACAGAGATGGAAGAGTAGATTTATATGGGAAAATATGAGCTTGTTTCGATGATACTGAATCTGCAGTGCTAAAATTTATGATGTAGGCTTGCCGTTCTTGTGGTTAAAAATGGAAGACAAGTGTTGAGACAAGCCAAAGGTTGAGACAAAGGCGTAGAAACCATCCACCTTGTGGAACGGGCTCTCATCCTTTTCAAAGTGGAGCCATGCCATGTAGAGCAGACACTGCAGGCTTGATGGGAATGAGGCATATCTGGCTCAAAAACATGTTTATTTGTGTGTTTTTAGAAGTATACATATTAAACCAACATTTTAAAATCAGGAAATTATACTTAAAGCGTTGATTTCTGGCTTCCGTTTTAAAAATCAAAATTGTACTTTGATGTTAGCACAATTAAAAAATCATATCACTATGATTTTTAAAAATCAAAAGATGTGATTGTAAAAGTTTTTTTACAATTTTAAAATAAATAAATAAATAAGATGTGACTAACTATGAACTCACATTGCCACATGACAACAACAGCTAGAGCTGAACAGAGACTGCCCCCTTGAGATCCTGGATGAATTCTCGAACTCACCACAGTACTCACCACTTCCCCTCATCTCCTAAGGCTTTAATTGAAAGTCAGTTACTAAATCTATAGAGAAAAAGAAAAAATAGGTTAATAGTTGCCAAGAGCTGGAGGTAGGCAGGGAATGGGGTGTTGGGAACTGGTGGCCAGTGGGTGTGGGATTTCTTTTTAGGGGGATGAAATGTTCTACAGTTAATGGTGGTGATGGCTGAACATCTCTGTGAATATAGCAAAAGCCACTTGAAATCAGAGGATGTATGATAGCAAATTATCTCAATAGAGCTGTTTTTCTAAAATGCAAATGTAGTTGCTATTGCCCTTGCAGTGTTGGTTTTCTTATAGTAGAAAATATTTTTCTATAAGTCTATTTCTATCAAAAAAGGGAAAGTAAAAAGTCAGACGGAGAGGGTTGTGAATTTCAAGAAAAATGGTAAAGACTGTCTCTCTTAGTGTGGGTAAAGAATTTCTACATGTTAATATGCAAGCACCTGGCCTCTTTACTAATGTACTTTATTTTCCTGGACACTGAAAGCATTTGGTATTAGACAAGAAAAAATGTGGTCATGCCCCACTCCCTAAGGTCCACCCACAACTAAGAAGAAAGAGAAAACAAAGGCAGAGAAAGGAAAGGAGTAATCAACATGGTAAAAGGAGAAGCAGAAGAGGCCAGTAGATTGGATGCCAAGGAAGGGGGAAGCTTTATCAACTGCTGACAAGAGGTCAAGGAGGATGAGGCCAGGGAAGTCAGGAGGTCATGGGAGACCATCCAGTGAGGGGGCTGAGAGAGGTGAAGCCAGAGAGAGATGCAGAGGCAGCTGACAAAGTGCTCAGCGTGCATTGTTCAGGAGACAGTATTTAATCTCAGGCATGAAGGACTACTGAAGGTGTTTTAAGTAGGGGAATGATGTGATCAGATAGGAACAATCTAGATTATTTGTGTTCACAATAATTTGTGCATATTTTGAACTGTGTGCATGATGAACTGAGGTTACCCCAAATTTTATTCTTTCTTACCCTGAATTCTCCTTCAATCTGATATCCCCAGGCTTGTTGAGACCTTGGTTATTGATTTCCATCTCATTCATTCCTGTTCCTGCTTGAACCAGGAAATATATATATATGGTTGGTGTTATCTGACCCTGGGGTTCTCAACTTCAGCACTGCTATATTTTGGGCTGGATAATTCTTTGTTGTAGGATGCTGTCCTAAGCATTATAAAATGGTTAGCAGCATCACCAGCCTCTACCCTCTAGATGCCAGTAACACTGCGAACACTTTAAACCACCCTCCAGCCAAGAACCACTGAACTACATTTTTCTATTGTAGCATTTGGGCCCAGGTGCTTAAGGCCGTGTGCAGTTAGTAGACCACCCTGGAAGGTGTTTGCCCTGGAAACAAAAGACCAATTCCTACTCCACACTGAGGCATACAAATCAGATGATGCAGTAAGGGGGCAACAGATGACACACTCAAGACCTCATTTTGTTTTAACTAATTCAGTGGACTTCAACCTGTATGTAGTCTCCTCATAGAAAAAAGATCATATCTGGAGGCTACAAGGCACACTAAATGCCCAACTGTGACCTCCTAAGGTTAGGATTCCTGTCATGGCCCAGGGCCAAAGTGGGTTCAGAAGAGCCCTCGGGCACAGGGCACAGGGGTTCAGAGGAGGCCATGGGATGTGCTAGACATGATAGTGGGAGCTGGCTTCTATACAGCAGGACTTGTTGGCTTGCCTTCAAGGGGGAAGGAGGAGGTAGGGAGCAGAAAGGGTTTTCTCATGGTGATGTCAAGAAGGGTCAGCAAAGCTTTGGAGATGTAAGATGCAACTTGGAGGAGGCTAGGAACTCAGATAAAGTTTACTTCAGACCCTCCTCCTTATAGGAAAGTCTTAGAAGGTAAAGGAATGTTTTTCTTGGAATAGGGATGTCTAAAACAGATTACCTATGAAATTTTGAGATCTTCCAGATTCCTTTTTTGGGTGTGTGTATACAAGGGGTGGGAGGACAAGGGAATTTTATATGTATATGCCACCATTTCTATATTGATAAGGAAAATTGAGTTAAGACTCTTGTCAAGCTAAAAATGTCTAACAACTCCATTAAACTAAGACTATTTCATAACTGGTTCTTATTCCGTGGAGTAGCATTATGCCTTTGATATTGAATGGCTACATTTACTAGTAGCAATGGCTCTGAGCTGTCTTGCAATACAACCTCTTTTTGATATATAACTCTGTTATTATTTGGCCCAGTAGTGGTCACTTTCACCCAGGCTGAAGGAAACCCCTGCTGGTTTGTTGTCTCATATTCCTTAACCCCTGTCCTACTTCACTAATTCCTCAAGTTCTGTGGTAATGAACTGAGCCTCCAAGTGCTCTCTGGGCAATGAGTAATGTCTGAACTTCATGTGAAATGCCATCTCAAGAAAGGTCATCTGAAAGCATGCTTTTACCATTTCATTTCAGGCACTTCTGGATCCAGCTGTGTGATAGCTGCACTAGGAAATACCTGGAGTCACAGTGTGAATACCCGGCTGATCCTCCAGTACCTTGATTCAGAGAGAAGACAGGTGAGTGCTTTGACAGTATTCTCTGACTGTGAAGGTTGGAGAATGAGATGTACTGAGCAATCTGAGCATCTTCTGAAAATGCTGGCCACATTGTCTGTCCTGGGCCAGCACTGGCTAGTAGGACATAAAGAAACCAGCATTTCTGCTTGTCCCAACAGCAGTTATAATAAAGTGGGGAGACAAGTCACACACAGGAAAATATGTAAGAATTGATTCCCACAAAGTCAGCATTTCTCTGATATTTGTAAGTGACCAAGGACCACGTCTCTAAGGGTATCCAATTCTCTATCTCTAAATGATAATTTCACTTAGAATGTATTTGCTGAGGATTAGATAATTTGCATATGAATTAAATAATGATGATGCTTTTTCTTGGAGTATGTGTACCTTGAAAATCTTAGGCCAACAGATGCTGCCAAGTGAATAAACTACTCCCCAGACAATAGGTACTTTTGCATTAATGCATACGCCTGTAGTGTAAAGTACTGAATGATGCTAGAAAGACCTCCAAATAGTTGATCACCGTCTCAGAGTTCCCTATTTGTGGTTTCTATACTGGCCAAAAGTGAGAATCCTTCCCTTACATCCAGAAAGTTTACCTTCTACCTCCTTTTAAGTCTTCTCTCTTCATTCTTCATTCCAAAGAAAAGGACACCACTGTCTGACTTCTTTGGTAAAGCTTTGGTAAAATGTTTCACAATAAAAAAATGTCTTTTTCCTGATGACTAACCTCAATTGTATCCTGCTGTGTGACCAGATTCAATCTAGTTTCTCCTAAAAGCAGGAGGAAGAAGAAGATGGGTGATTATTTTGATTTTTTGGATAGGACAGAATTCAGAAGCCAGATTTGCCCACCTTGCTAAATATATATCAAATCCAGGCTATTTAGATACAGAGGCATGAAATGTCACTCTGGTGATCCTTTCTGGAGAAAATGGCAGAAAAGTTGTTGTTGCCTTTACGTGCATTAGGTAAACTGGCTCTTTTCCAAGGAAGCAGGAATCATCAAAAACAGGCATCAGCTATTGCCTGTTCTAGACATAATTTTCCAAATGCCCTTGGTTAGAAACCAGAGAATTCTTCTTGGTTTGCCTTGGACTATGTAAATAATATTCCAGCTTGGTGATCAAGTCAGCCATGCCTGAGAAGATAGAGTTGCTTGTTTCTATTCAGGGAAACATTCTTGAGTTTTCAGGCCCTGGACTACTCATTACGTCAATGGTACCTTTTCCCTGATGAGTCTGGTATCCCAGGTTCTGAAGCTATTTTTTCTCTTTTTAGTGGAACACATTCCAAAATATTCCTGGAGAATCTAATGGCCTTTGGTAGTAAATCATGCTAAATAGCTGTGTTGCACCTTTCAGGGATATCATTAAGGATTGTCAAACACGCCTATGTAAACTTTATCAGAGGAAGCAAAATTCCTCGTGAATCAGTGTTGACTCATTCATTTTCATGGATCCTTGATCCCACTCCTTCAAAATTTGTAGTTTGTCTCTGCTTTAGATTTTAGATTTTAGAAGCCATTCTTACTGTTACACACGGAGTTTATGACTTCATCTATTATATATGGTATCATGAAATCAAGGCTCCTAAATCCTAGTTTTACTAATTCCAGTTAGAATTTATAAGTGAATAAAGAAGTCAGAGCCATATTTTACTTTTTCTTTTGTTTTAATAAATTAACCAGTCAGTGTCAACAGGAAGTAGCTGGTAGGACAAATGCTATTTTTTTATGTTTCTTTGGTGACTGGAGGATGTTGGTGGCTCTTGGCTTTTGGCTGACAAGGTCAAACGCAGGCCAGTGGTCATAAGGAGAACCAGGAGCAAAGTGTGGATGGATCAGTGACAGTTCATCAACTCACATCCCATTAGATGGGTCAATCATGTTATCTTAATTTACAAAAGACAACTTGTTACTATCATTACGAAGCAATAAGATGCCTTGGAATCATGTTTTCAAACAATTAATATAAAACATGGCCAGTGTTAAAATGGCCAACCCAGGCAAAGAACATACATTTAATTAATCGATAGAAATATGCATGCCTTTGAGGACCAGTTGTTAAACCTGTGACCTAATAACTGGAATAAAGTTTGATATAGAAAACGTGTCTCTGTCTGGTGACCTTATCTTGCCTTAGCAGAGGGTGTGCTTCGTGATTCCCTGAGTCTTCCCTGTGGTTTTTTTTTTTATGAAAAACTATAGAAGCCGTATGAAGCTAAGCCTTTTCTGGGATATGTGCACAAAACAGTACTTTAAAGCTAACATTTAAGGTAATTGCACCAAGTAGTACTTCCTTATAACACCATTTAGTAGCAGAACGTGCCTGGATCATTCTAGGGTAGTTAGACCTCTGGGACACCAGCCACTTAGAGAAGATAACAGGTATAGTTTTTTGATTTTTAGGTTTTTTTTTTCAGTGCCCTAGCAGAGGCCACTACACCCAGGGATCAAGGTTATGGGATGAGGATTATGTTTTATCCCGTTTCTATGACATTGAGCTCTACACCAGGGCTCTTGAATGTGAGGCTTAGTTTCAGATCACAGTCCTGGAAGGGGGTCAGATCAAGCTGAGCAGACCTTCAAGCCGATTAACCCAAGAACTGAATTGTGTCGTCCGAGGGAAGGAGTCCTCCCTGGCTGATTATTTTCTTTACACCCTGGAAACTGCAAAATTTTAGAACCAAGAAAGAAATCTCCTTATCAGGGCCACAAGCCAAGTTAATTCTCTTGCTTATTCTGCTTCAGTGTTTGCAAAAACTCTCTTAAGAAGCTGGAAAACATTTTCTTTTGGACTAATTTAGCTTTTTTTCCATTTGACTTTTATTTACTCTTTTCCTACTCTGCTTCAGTCCTGCCCCACCCTTTTTGCAACATTTTTATTCTTACCAAAGACATGTTCTTAGAGTAGAATTAAAATGGCCTCTCCTACTTTTTGTAGTTGTTGTTGTTTTAAACCATCGAAAATATGTTTTGGTCTACCCTGTGCATGGCATGGGCATATAAAGAAGTAAAGACTAGTTCCTGCTCTCGAGGCCCAAACAAACCAATACTGAGGCACTGCCACAAGGCAGTGTTTGATTTGTTGTCTAATGGGTGGTTAAAACAGTAATTGCTTTGAATCCAAAGGAAGGTAACATCATCAGAGACATATTAAGTCTTTTCAGGAAAAGGTGAGACTTGAGTATTACCTTAAAATTAGTGATTCTTGGCAGGACGCAGTGGCTCATGCCTGTAATCGCAGCACTTTTGGGAGGCTGAGGTGGGTGAATCATCTGAGATCAGGAGTTCAAGACCAGCCTGACCAACGTGGTAAAACCCCATCTCTACTAAAAATACAAAAAAAAAAAAAAAACATAGCCTGCCATGATGGCGCATACCTGTAGTCCCAGCTACTCAGGAGGCTGAGGTAACGGAATCGCTTGAACCCAGGAGGCAAAGGTTACAGTGAGTAGAGATTGCACCACTGCACTCAAGCCTAGGTGACAGAGCAAGACTCTGTCTCAAAAAAAAAAAAGAAAAAGAAAAAAATCAGTGGTTCTCAAACCTGGCTGCACTTAAGGCTCATCACAGGAGCATTTATACCAATGCCAGTGCCCCACCCTGACCAGTTAAATCAAAATCTCTGCCAGTAGAGCTGAGCATCCGTGTTTATTTTATTTGTAAAGCTCTCCCATGTGATTCTAATGTGCAGCCAAGGTTGGGAACCTCTGCCTTAAATAATAGATAAAATTCAGGTAGTCAGAAAGGGGAAGTCCTGGGGTAGAGTGAGCTGCAGCTGAAGAACAGGAGGATAGGCTGCATCGTCAGAGAGCACAGGCTGGGTTTTGTCTTGTAACAAGAGCAGAGGGTTTGGGCGCTCATTCACTTAACAAACCTTTATTTAATCACCTCTTCTCTGCTAGTCACTGTGTAACTAGTTGTGCTGGAGATTCAAAAAAAAAAGAAAAAAAAAAAAACAGGTAAGAGATGGTTGATACCCTCTGGTTGTTCACAGTCTACTTGAGGAAACAGATAAGCATGCAAACCGGACTTGCAGTAAGAGCACAGTGAATGAAGTAAGTGTAGAGGAGATGGGGGGTCCCGCCACTAAGGAAGGTTCTGTAGCGATTAATGAGGCAGAGCATGCAGAGAGGAGTGGAGGGTTGGAAAAGCTAGAGTAAGGCTAGTTATACTTGAAAGAAGGAAGAGAAAAACTCGATAAAAACATTCACATTTATACAATTTCTCCTCAAATCCTCATGAAGTCTGGTCTGACAAACCACAAATGGGATTATATAAATTTTCAAGTGCCCTAGAAGGAGTAATGAAGTAAATGAATCCTGACTAAGCCTCACACCCCCTTGATGAAATAAATATTATGACTCTCTTATTTCAACAAATTGGAAAGAGGTCTTTTTTTTATATAGGAGGTTTATTTAAACGAACTTTCTAATAATATTTTCATTTCTATTTAGGAGGCACCCTGAAATTATGGGACGCTTGAGGGGCAAGCCTAAAGTACCTAGTAAATTGTTGACAGAACTAATATCACTCAAGCTGCTGATCCACACTTGAATCTGTAGGCTTTTCTCAAAGTCCCAGTTTTGCATCTTAGAAGTATTGCATCTTGGAAGTATTGCTTTGCATCTTGCAAATATTCAGTGTTTCCTTTCTGGTGATAGGATTCTCAGTGTCCATTTTATATTTTCAAAGAATCAAATATCATCACAGTGAAGACTTCCCTGACACCAGCTGTGATCCATCCCTCTTCCCTCTGGCCCACACTTGCACCTGGCCCTTGTCTCTATTCTTAGACTTCTGAGCCCTGAATTATGAGCCCCTTGAGGTCTGTGACTGAATTTATCTGCGTACCCTCAAATGTAAGGGCAGTGCTTGACACTTACACAGTAGATACATTTATTTTGAAAGACAGAGAGAAAGCAAGAAAAAGAAACACGCTCCATGTAGCTACGCGTGAACCCAGTCTGAAGGACGAAGGACTGCTTATTTAGAATCATTCTTCCGTATAGAAATTGAGTTTTACAGTTTAACCATTCCTTTAAAATGTTAGTAATTGTCGGTTTAAAAGGTTAGCATCAAACCTCAACAATTATAAGCACATACCTAAATAGAAATACTGTAAGAATACTGAACATAGGAATACTTTTTGTAGAACCAGCCTGCTGGAGTCTATGGGAGGATGGGAGTCAGGCTTCCCTTGGAATCTTATGGGATAGCCTTTGTGTAAGCAAGCCAGAACCCTAAACACAGACCCAGGCTGAGGAAGAGAAGGGTTCTGCAGCTGCTTTCAGGGACCAGATAGCATGAGGACTTTGGTGTGAGGCTAGGAAATCTTTGTTGCTATCTTCTACAAGTCTTAACTTCTCCTCTCTGTGGTTGGACAGGCTTAATGCAAGACTGAATAACTAAAGAAAAGTTGATACATTCTTTTCCCAGATAAGCCGAAGGGTAGATTTGGGGCAGCATGTCAGGCTTATATTCATATTCACCCAAAGAAAGATATTGAGGATGATGTTTTACCTGATATAAGTCATAGTTGTGTATCCCCCTACTCTTAGATTCCTCCTAAGAAGGATTCAGGCTTAGTTGCCCTAACTCAAAAGGAACCTCTCTCCCTTGGTAGCATGGGTCCCGGTCATTGTACTTGTTCTCTTGTTTTCTACTCCAGCTCATCTGCTGTTTCTAGGCAAGGAGAATTATGTGAGTATGTGTGTGTGTGTGACTAGATTCTGCCAGAGGAGAAGTTCGGCTGTGCTGCAGGGGTAGCAAAAACTCTTTTTAAGCATAAATATCTGCAGAAATAGCAAAGAGAACATAAAATCCAGTCAGGTACATTGTCTTGGGTATAAATGTCCCCTCCCTTTCCAGAGCTGCTCAAGTGTGAAATCCAAGCCCCTGCCCACACTCTTCCAACAGAAGTGCTCTAACAGGTATTGAGTGGATTGGGGAAATGAATAAAAGGGGAACCCAGAATGGTGACGTTAAAAGAATCCCTTTTTTTCAGGCAATGTATTGGCAGTAGGCACTAGGCAAATGTATTAAAATGTGAGGCAATCCTACGGAAAGTGTGCGGTCCCAGTGAATGAATACAGCGAGGTGCTACTCACAGTGCAGGGACCGAGAAAGGGCAACACACTGAGAAAGGGCCCTGAAGTCAAGGACCCAAGTGGACATCTCCTATTTCCATCTTCACATCTGAGATAAGAATACCTGTATCTTTCCTACGACCTGCAAACAAACAAACAAGCAAACCGTGGGGATCCCTTTGAAAAAAGTCAGTATATCCAAGAAATCACTATTTCTGAATGAGCCCAAGTAGAGAGAACTTTCTCTTAAGAGGGTTCCATTGGAAATTGCCAGCGGAAAATACACAGGTACAATGACTCCCACGCTACAGATGGAGGGTTGCCTTTCCCATGCTTTGACCACGATAGACCATGTACCTTTGCTGAGGGGGAGAGTCAGTCTTTCCTAGGAGATTTTGAGCCAAATAAAATAAAAACAAAACAAGGGTGAGAGAACCACCATGATGTTTTAAACATCATTTTTTTATCGAATAGAGTTATCAAATTAGCTGTTACCACCATTTCAAAAAGGTAAAGGCACTTTAACACCAAAAAGTAGAAAGGACATATCTAGAAGAAAGAATACATGTATTAACATATTTAAACTGAAAACATTTCTTTTTATGGCAGACTTTAGCACATGTCCTTACTTCTCTCTTCAAGGCGCATGAACTCTGAGCATCATGGGGACAAATGACTGGTCCTCTTACAGAGCATGTCCATGGTTTACCCTTTAATGAGCCACTCATTTCACTAGCATTTTATCACCTCTGTTATTCTCCTCCAGCTCTGACTTATTTTATTTTTATATACTGTTTGTCTGGTACCAAAATCCCTTGTGCAATGACCCTCCCTGCTCTAACTTGCTAAGTAAACTAGGCCAAATACCTGGGTAAGAGATTTCTAGAGAAATCTGAGCAGTTGCAGGAAGTGGAAGAGACACAGGGCTTTGGAACCAAATGGAAGACCCTGTTGTCTGGCTTGGGAAGAAAAATATTTTCAGTTGGAAAACAACATGGGAAACAGCTATGAGATCTCTTGGACAAGGTGCTGCCCTGAAAGTCAAGGACCTTGAAATTTATTTGGCTCATTTGAGAATGAAGATTGGACAGGATGTTGTATTTTAGCCTTAGCTGGTTAGCTGTGAGCGAGAAGAAAATGAGCAACCTCATTGGCTAGGGAAAGGAAAAAGGAAAAAAGGGTTCAACAACGGCCTAAATTATGAACTGATTTACAAATGAATCAGCACTTTCACTAGAACAAAAAGCATTTAGAATATGACAGTGCCCATCTGAGATACAGTCCAGAGATCATCTTCTCCAGTGAGTCTCAAGTACAGTGAATTTAAAAATCCCAGGTGTTTGTGAACGATGAAGATCCCAGGCCCCATCCCCAGTGCTGGAGTCAGTGAGGGGGGTGGCAAGCCTGGGATTGCGGTTTATAGCAAAAGCACTTCGGGTGATTCTTACATGGTGTTCTTCAGTCTCATACTCCATTCTAGCCCCTTTGTTTTACAGATGGCAGTAAGCAATTGATATTAACTGATTTATTCAGGGTCACGCAACTAGTAAGTAGCAGAAATGGAACAGAAATTCAATTCTTTCAATTCTGAATGTGTTGCTATTTCACTTTACTCTGGTGACTTTTAGTAGAAAGATTCTAGGCAAAAAAGTCCACAAACCCAATCAGATTATTGGGTTTGCAGGTGATATGTTTATATCTCTCATGACTTTCAGTGGTTCGTAAAGAAATCCTAAAGAACTGTGCAGGAAAAAAAAATTTAAGCACCGTCTCACCCCACATTGCAATCAATTACAAGATAAAAGTTATCTTTTAAATTCTTGAGCCCAAATATGAATATGTGACTTTTTACAAGTTAAACTTCACGGTGAGCATGAACTCCTCAGTCAAGTGACTTTCCTTATAGACAACATATGCCACAAGGCTAGCTATGCTACCGCTCTCATACAGATGACCATTTGTGCTCACGGACGGCCCCCCTTAAATCCTGGCTTCCTAGTCCCCATCTTCATAGACTAAAGGTGTGCAATGGGAGAACCAACTTTGTCTGATCTTACGAGCATGGGAGAAGCTTTTTGGTTATCACATTTTTGAATCAATCAATCTTTATTTTGAAAAAGCAGGGCAGGATAGAGGGAGGAAGAGAGGCTGAGGGCAGGCAGCAGCCTGTGTGGGAACCCATTTCCTGCCATCCCAGGGTCCCATACTTGTAATGGACAGCATCCTTGCTTGGCTCCTGTGCACCAGGTAATACTAATTTAAATTCCTCTTTATTTTCTAGTGATGCAAGGGAGTTTGCCTTTACTGAGTACCTATGAGTTTGCAGGGATCATTTTTGACCCTTTGTGTTTTATTTCCATCAATTCCTCTAATAACCCTTCAGCATAGATCTGATCATCTCTATTTTTACAAATAGAGGAACTTAGCTAATAACATAAGTAACTCGTATTCAGTGATAGCATCAATATTTGAAACCAAGTTTGTATAGTTCCAGACCTTCAGTTCTTTTTCCTGTACCATGTTCTCTGAGATGTAAGGTGGTGGTTGTGTTACTGGAAAGGGATCCCCATCCAGACCCCAAGAGAGGGTTCTTGGACCTCATGCAAGAAAGAATTTGGGGTGAGTCCATAAAGAGTCTACTTTGTGCCAGAGTTCATAGAGTAAAGTGAAAGCAAGTTTATTAAGAAAGTAAAGGAATGAAGTATGGCTACTCCATGGCAGAGCAACCCCAAGGGCTGCTGGTTCGCTGTTTTTATGGTTATTTTTTAATTATATGCTAAACAAGAGGTGGATTATTCATGAGTTTTCCTGTAAAGAGGTGGGCAATTCCCAGAACTGAGGTTCTTCCCCTTTTTAGACCATATACGGTAACTTCCTGATGTTGTCATGGCATTTGTAAACTGTCACTATGTTGGTGGGAGTGTCTTTTAACATGCTAATGCATTATAATTAGCATATAATGAGCAGTGAGGACACCAGAGATCACGTTCATTGTCATCTTGGATTTGGTGGGCTTTGGCCAACTTCTGTACCACAAACCTGCTTTATCAGCAAGGTCTTTGTGACCTGTATCTTGTTCTGACCTCCTATCTCATCCTGTGCCTTGGAATGCCTAACCTCCTGGGAATACAGACCAATAGGTCTCAGCCTTATTTTTCCAGCTCGTTTTCAAGATGGAGTCGCTCTGGTTCAAACGCCTCTGACAGTTGTCACTGTTTTAATTTAGGAATAAAATGAGGTTCTGGAAAAGGAGGCCTTGACTTGGTGATGATTCTGCTGGGTTGCAATGAATGATCTTTATTATCTTCCTCTCTGACTTTTCCCGAACAATGATTAGACCTAGAATGTCATTTGGTTTACCTGTAAAACTTTCTGAGTTATATATTAGAATGGCACCTCCCACCCTGGGGCAGGAATATAAAAGCAAGGAGATGAGGAGCTTCTTCTTGCTTTTTTTCTCTTGCTCTAGGCAACTTTTTGGCTTTGAAATACTCCTGGCATATGCCTGTGATTCTGAAATGCCCCTTCCTCTGCCTGTGTGTGTGAGATTTGAAAGCTTGTCACCCATGTGGCCAAAGCAGGGCCAGCCTGGAGCATTGGTCTTCTGGCTGCTGTTGCTGGGGGAGCATCCCTGCTGTGAGATGCTACTCCACCTGTGCCTGTGGCCTCTGCTTCTCTCCTGGGGTAGCTGTGGCTGGGAGGTGCACAGCATGGTACAATGCTAGTTTTCATTTCAAGTCCTTTCTTGATGTCACTGATGGGTGCCATGAGTGGAGTGGGGGGGCCTCAGGCCCTTCCAAATTCTTAATAGCTTATAAAATTAGGAGTAGAGGAGGCTGGGTGCGGTGGCTTACGCCTGTAATCCCTACACTTTGGGAGACCGAGGTGGGTAGATCATGAGGTCAGGAGTTCGAGCCCAGCCTGGCCAAGATGGTGAAACCCCCATCTCTACTAAAAATACAAAACAGAGCTGGATGTGGTGGCAAACGCCTGTAATCCCAGCTACTCGGGAGGCTGAAGCAGGGAACTGCTTGAACCCAGGAGGTGGAAGTTGCAGCGAGCTGAGAATCGCGCCACTGTACTCCAGCCTGGGTGACAGGGTGAGACTCCATCTCAAAAAAAAAAAAAGGTAGGGGTAGAGGAATGGGAAGAAGACGAAAGGTTGACATTGTGGAGGTTTGAGGAGAAATGGATCAAATAAGTCTAGCATTCTGTTTGAATTTATGTTAGTCTGATTATGTTACCATAACATTTTATGATATGCTACACATTATCTGATGGGTGATTAATTTTCAAATGTAATACAGATCATTGAGCTTTCCTGATTTCTGCCACTGAAAATAATTTGGAATTTTCAGTTACTGCAAAGTTGACATAAGTCACTCACTACTTCCTTCCCTTAATCTTCACCTTACCTTGTTGTCCCCTCCCTACCCCCAAGCTTCCCTGGATTTTTAAATAAGCCAGTGGCTCCTGGCAACTGTCTTAGAATGCTGGAAGCCAAGGTTTTCTTTTCACCGAGAGTCTCTTTCTGGAAGTTTCTCTTTTTACCTTGGCAGAGCGTAAGAGTTCTTGCATCTCAGACAAAGACTGTGTGTGCTTGACTGTTGGACTCTCATTTTATTGTTACCAAAGGGACCATGATTTTGAGAACACCTTTGGAGAGCCCAGCTCCCATGGTTGTATCCCACTGCCCATTTTCTGAATCCTCAACTCAGAATTGGTGATGAAAGATTGAGCTGGGATTATGATCTGTGATTCTCTAACAGAATTCTCTGAGTGTCAAACTCCAGAAAGAGGCACATCTTTTACAAACCTTAGAGAATTAGAGCTGAGGCACTGGTATGTCTGGGAGGGATTGAAAACAATCCACCCAAAGCCCCGGCGGCCCTGGCTCTCTGGTTGCTTTACTGAGTCTATTCATCTGTTTATTGAGAGTCTACTTTGTGTCAATTATTCTGCTGAGTGCTTTGTGGGCATTTTCTTTTTCAAGCCTCACAACAACTCTGTGAGGTGGGTATTACTAGATATATTTTACAGTTGGAGCACACTGAAATTTATAGAGTTTGCAAATTTTTCTCTAAATCACATGGCTTCTAAGGGGCAAAGCCAGAACTTTCCTTTTCCTTTGCCTCTCCCTCCCCCATCACATACATACACTCCCTCTTTTACATCCCTAGGTTCTTAACCTTTATTCTACACCGAGTACCATGTTCATGTAAGATTATTCATGCATGTTACTTGGAATGAATTGGAGAACAATTTTTTTTCAACCCCTGTGGTGTGGTCACCTTCAATGCTTATACTTGGTGGAATACCCCTTCAAAGAGTGGAATGATCCATTGCCTCGAGAGAGCTTTTTCAATCTCTGTTTAGTAATGATTAGTTATTTCCTTATAACCGTGCGGCTCTGTGTGACAACAGAACACTTTTCAGGAAGAATGAACTCTACAGGACATGGTCTTCTGAATCTCACCATTCAATCAGGGGAAGTTCTAGCTCTTCCTCTCTGTTCCAAGTACTAGTCTTTCCAGCCAGTGCCTTTTCTGTGCTCTGGGTTTGGCTTCAATGTTCTGTCATTTATTGTCAAAGAAGAAAGAGAAGTCTCTGTGGCATCTTGCCCACGATGGGGACGGACCTGTGCTCATCTCTGTCCTCCAGTGAGAACCTAAGGGTCCAGGAGGTATAGTGGCGCATCCCATAGATACCTCCCTTCCCTCATGGATGATACAGAATGACATATAAATGATATCTATTTCTTCATTTTTTCCTTGCAAAGTCATTTTTCCACACAGTAATCCATTTCACGGTTTATCTTTAAATCCTTTCTCAGTTGTCTATTCTTCTCTGAAAGTATTATCCCAGCATCCTTATGAAGATTCCGTCAATGTCTAGTAAAATGGGAAAACCCTCTAGTAGTACTATGTTTTTTGTTTGTTTGTTTTGTTTTGTTTTTACTAGTGCCTCTTTATAATAAAAAGATTTGGTGGCTCCAGGATGGCTTCTAACCCTTCAACAGCTATGCCTATACCAACCTGTTCTCTCTTATTTGTAACTATTTATACAGTGTTCTCTCCAGATATACTGTTCCATACTGACCTGCATTGGAATGTTAGGCTCTTCTTTGTGACTGATCTCTCTTTGCTACTTGTGACTCCATTCTGACACTAGCTTTGCCTTTTTATATCATCCTCCCTGCTTTTCTCATGTAGATTTGCTCAAAGATTCCCATGACTCCAAGATCCCTGTAACTGGCTCTGCTGAGTCTGTCAGCATTTGATCCCTTTGACTTGAGGAGGCCAGTCCTTCTCAGGAACCACCTGTAATCTCTTTTTTTCCTTAGAGACAGGGTCTTGCTGTGTCGCCCAGGCTGCAGTACAGTGGCATGATCATAGCTCACTGCGGTCTTGAACTCCTGAGTTCAAGCAATTCTTCCACCTTAGCCTCCCAAGTAGCTGGGACTACAGGTACATACCACCCACCTGGCTATTTTTAAAATTTTATGTAGAGATGGGGTCTTGCTGTGTTGCCCAGACTGGGCTTGAACTCCTGGTTTCATGCAATCCTCCTGCCTTAGTCATCCAAAGGGCTGAGATTACAGGCATGAGCCACAGCACCTGGCCTATACCTATAATCTCAGTTTGAATTAAACAGTAGTCTCTAGGACCCTTCTGTGTAGGGAATCTTGTTACATGTTGTGGTTGTTTAAAGGCCAACTATTTTCAGAGAAAACCCACTGAGATAAGTTGGATGAGTGACTATGTAAGCACTATGACACCTTGGTCACTTTTTTTCATATCCTAATAATCTAGTATTTTTCCTCAAGAAAAGGTATATACCGTGGTTTGAATGTGTCCCCAAAAAAGCATATGTTAAGTAGTAGTTTACTTAATGGCCATTGTAAACTATTAAAAGGTAGGACCTTTAAGAGGCGATCAGCCCATGAGGTCCCTGCTCTCATGAATGGATTCATGCCATTAACAAGAGAAGTGAGTTTGTTATTGCGGGAGTAGGTTCTTTATAAGAACACAAGTTCAGCCCCCATTTGTCTCTCTGTCACCCTCTCTTTGCCCTTCCACCATGCAATGATGCAGCAAGAAAGCCCTCACCAGATGCTGGCCCCTTGATTTTGGACTTTTCAGCCTCCAGAACTGTAAAAAATAAATTTCTGTTCATTGTAAATTAGCTAGTCTGTGGTATTCGGTTATAGCAAGACAAAATGGACTAAGACAGAAAATTGGTACAAGGAGTGTGGTGGTTGTTATAATAAATACCTGAAAATATGGAAGGGGCTTTGGTATTGGGTGATGGGTAAAGACTGGAAGAATTTGGAGTAGCAAGCTAACAAAAGCCTAGATTGCTATAAATGGAGCATTAACAGTAATTCTGGAGGACTCGGAGGAAGAGAATCTGAAACTTCTTAGAGATTACATAAATGATTGTGATCAGAATGTTAGTAGAGATATAGACAGTAAAGGCCACTCTTTTTTTCCCCCTTTTTTTTTGTGACGGAGTTTCACTCTTGTTGCTTGGGCTGGAGTGCAACGGCACAATCTCAGCTCACCGCAACCTCCGCCTCCCAGGCTCAAGTGATTCTCCCACCTCAGCCTCCCGAGTAGCTGGGATTACAGGCACCTGCCACCACACCTGGCTAATTTTGTATTTTTTTTTTTTTTTAGTAGAGAAGGGGTTTCTCTGTGTTGGTCAGGCTTGTTTAGAACTCCCGACCTCAGATGATCCGCCCGCCTTGGCCTCCCAAAGTGTTAGGATTACAGGCATGAGCCACACACCCGGCCCAGTAAAGGCCATTTTGATGAGGTATCAGATAGAAAAGATGAATATCTTATTGGAAACTGAAGTAAAGGCCATGATTGTTATGAAGTGACAAACAACTTGGTTGAATTGCATCCATGCCTTGAAGCTTTATGAAAAGCAGAATTTAAGAGCAATGAACTAGGACATCTGGTAGAAGAAATTTTAAAGCAAAACATTGAAGAACCTGTGTGGCTTCTTTTAACTGCATACAGTAAAATGAGAAAATACAGAAATAATTTAAAGATGGAATCTATAATTAAAAGGGATCTGAAGGATTCTCAGCCTGGTTGTGTGGTAGAGAAAGAAAGAGAGCATTTTCCGGAGAGGCAATGTGTGGCTAAGCAACCATTTGATAAGGAGATTAGTATCAATAGAAGAAAGCCAGATGCTATTCATCAAGGCAATGGAAGAATGACCCTGAGGGGATTTTGGAGATTTTTGAGGCTTCCCCTCCCATCACAATCCCAGAGCTCTAGGAGGGCAGATGGTTTCCAGGGACAGACCCAGAGTACCATCCACAGGCTGACTTTCCAGGGCCATCTCAGGACTCTGCCTTCTGCATCCCAGAGGGGCATTTCTCTGCCACCCAGTCATAGCTCAAGCAGGCCCAGGTGTGACTCATGTTGCCACTCTAGAAGGCACAAGTAGTAAGCCTTGGTGGTGCCCACATAGTGCTAATTTTGCAGGCATGCAGAACGTATGAGCTCTTAGGCCATGGGAGCCTCCACCTAGATTTCAAAGGATATATTGGATAGCCTGGGCACCCAGGCAGAAACTTATCGCAGGGGCAGAGCCGTGGCAGAGAGCCCCAACTAGGGCAATGCTCAGTGGAACTGTGGGCTTGCAGCTGCCACAGAGAGTCCCCTCTACACCTAGTATAGCTGTCATGGCAGGGTCACCTGAGACTCCAGAACTGCAGAGCAACCAATGTGCAGCCCCAGCCTTGGACAGCTGCAGGAGCAAGACTAACCCATAAGAGCTGCTGTGAGGGCTGAGACTAGCAAAGCCATGGGGTTGGAGCTTCCCAAGGTCTTCTGGGTACAACCCCTGCCCTAGTTTGTACGGAAGGTAGAAATGGAGTAAAAGGAGGTTATTCTGGAGCCTTATTTGAGGTTGTTTTCCCTCAAATGAGTGAGTTTTGGACTAACTTGGAATCGGTTACTCCTTTCTTCTTTTTTATTTCTGCCTTTTGGAATGGGAATGTCTGTCCTAAGCCTTTCCTATCATTGTATTTTGGAGGCACATAATTTGTTTAATTTTATAGGCTCACAACTAACGGGGAATTTGCTTTAGGATGTATCATGCCTTGAGTATCACTCATAAATGATTTAGATGAGACTCTGGACTTTGGACTTTTAAGTTGATGCTAGAATGAGTTAACACTTTGGGGCTACTGGGATGGAATAAATGTATTTGTATGTGAGAAGGACATGAATGTAGGGGGCTGGGGCCAGAATGCTATGGTTTGAACATGTCCCAAAAAATACATGTGTTGGAAACTTAATGACCATTGTGATAGTATTAAGAGGTGGGATCTTTAAGAATTGATTTAGGCCATAAGAGCTCATCTGTCATGAATGGATTAATGCTGTTATTGTGAAAGTGAGTTTGTTATCACGGGAGTGAGTTCCTTACAAAAATTTGAGTTTGGCCCCCTTTTGTCTCTTCTTCACCTTCTCTTTGCCCTTCCACCATGGGATGATGCAGCAAAAAGGCCGTGGCAAGATGATGGCTTCTCAGTCTTGGATTTTCCAGCATACAGGACTATGAGAAATAAATTTCTGTTCATTATAAATTACCCAGTCTGTGGTATTCAGTTATAGCAGCACAAAATGGACTAAGACAGTATGTATTACAGCTTAAAATCTTTAGTAATAAATCTTCTAGAGACTGTAATTGTAATAATAATCCTTTGTGTGTACTCTAGCCACAGACACAATCCTCTTCTAACTCTTCCAATTTTTTTTGCATTTGAAATTTTTTTTAATTTTTATTTTTTATTGTGATACGACCACTTAACACGAGATCTACCCTTTTGACAAACAGTCTAAGAACACAATACCATATTAACTGTATGCACATTGTCATACAGCAGATGTCTGGAACTTATTCACATTGCGTAACTGAAATGGTGTATCCACTGAAAGAAAACTCCCGATTTTCTACTTCTCCCAATCCCTGGAAATCATCATTCTGCTCTGTTTCTATCTTTTTGACTATTTTAGACACCTCATAAGTGGACTTATATGATATTTGTTTTTCTATGACTGGCTTATGTCACTTAGCATAATGTCCCCCAGGTTCATCCATGTTGCATATGGCAGGATTTTCTTGTTTTTTAAGGTTGAAAAATATTCCATTTTATATATCTACCACATTTTCTGTATCCATTTATTTGTTGATACACCTTTAGATTGTTTCCATTCCTTGGCTATTGTAAATAATGCTACAAGGAACGTGGGGGTGCAGATATCTCTTTGGGATAAGTTTACAATTTTTTTTTTTTTTTTTTTTTTTTTGAGATGGAGTCTTGCTCTGTTGCCTAGGCTGGAGTGCAGTGGCCGGATCTCAGCTCACTGCAAGCTCCGCCTCCTGGGTTCATGCCATTCTCCTGCCTCAGCCTCCTGAGTAGCTGGGACTACAGGCACCTGCCACCTCGCCCGGCTAGTTTTTTGTATTTTTTAGTAGAGATGGGGTTTCACCAGGTTAGCCAGGATGGTCTCAATCTCCTGACCTCGTGATCCGCCCGTCTCAGCCTCCCAAAGTGCTGGGATTACAGGCTTGAGCCACCACGCCTGGCCAAGTTTACAATTTTTAAAATATAATTTCAACTTTTATTTTAGATTCAGGAACACATGTGCAGGTTTGTTACATGGGTATGTTATGAGATGCTGAAGTTTGAGGTGCAAATAATCCCACCACCCAGGTAGTAAGCATAGTACCCCTCAGGTATTGTTTTAAACCCTTTCCCCCATCCTCCTCTTCCCCATCTAGTTCCCAGGGTCTATTATTCTCATCTTTATGTCCATGGGTACCCTGTGCTTAGCTCCCACTTATAAGTGAGAACATGTGGTATTTGGTTTTCTGTTCCGATGTTAATTCACTTAAGATAATGGCCTCCAGCTGCATCTATGTTGCTGCAAAGGATATGATTTCATTCTTTTTTATGGCTGTATATGTAGCACATTTTCTTTATCCATCCACTATTGATGGGCACCTAGGTTGATTCCATGTCTTTACTATTGTGAATAGTGCTGCAATGAACATACAAGTACATGTGGGTTTTTTTTTTTTTTTTGGTAGAACAATTTATTTTCCTTTGGGTATATATACCCAGCAATGGGATTGCTAAGTCAAATGAAATTTTTTAAGTTCTTTGCAAAACCTCCAAACTGCTTTCTACAGTGGCTGAACTATCTACATTCCCACCAATAGTGTATAAGCGTTTTCTTTTCTTCACAGCCTCACCAGCATCTGTTGCTTTTCAACTTTTTAATAAAGCCATTCTGACTGGTGTGAGATGGTATCTCATTGTGGTTTTGATTTACATTTCTCTGATGATTAGTAATGTTGAGCATTTTTTCATATGTTTGTTGACTACTTGTATGTCTTCTTTTGGGAACTGTCTGTTCATGTATTTTGCCCATTTTTTAATGGGGTTTATTTTTTGCTTGCTGAATTGTTTAAGTTCCGTATAGATTCTGGATATTAGACCTTTGTCAGATGCATAGTTTGTAAATATTTTCTCCAATTCTGTAGGTTGTCTGTTTACTCTGTTGTTAGTTTCTTTTGCTGTGCAGAAGCTCTTTATTAGGTTTTGTTTGTCAATTTTTGGTTTTGTTCCAATTGCTTTTGAGGACTTAGTCACAAATTCTTTCTCAAGGCCAACATCAGAATGGTATTTCCTAGATTTTCTTCTAGGATTCTTATAGTTTGAGGGCCTACATTTAAGTATGTAATCCACCTTGAGTTAATTTTTGTATATGGTAAAATGTAGAGGTCTAGTTTTATTCTTCTGCATAGGGCTAGCCAGCTATCCCAGCACCACGTATTGACTAGGGAGTCTTTTCTCTATTGCTTATTTTTCTCAACTTTGTTGAAGATCAGATGACTGTAGGTGTGCAGCTTTATTTCTGGGTTCTCTATTCTGTTCCATTGGTCTGTGTGTCTATTTTTGTAGCAATAGCATGGCGTTTGGGTTACAGTAGCATTATAGTATAGTTTAAAGTCAGGTAATGTGATGCCTCTGGCCTTGTTATTTCTGCTTAGGATTGCTTTGGCTATTCAGGCTGTTTTTTGGTTCCATATGAGTTTTAGAACAGTTTTTTGTAATTCTGTGGATAATGATGTTGGTAGTTTGATAGGAATAGTGTTGAATCTGTAGGTTTCTTTGCACAGTATGGCCATTTTAACGATATTGATTATTCTAATCCATGAACATGGAATGTGGTTTTGGGGGGGATCCTCTCTAATTTCTTTTAGCAGTTACTTGTAGTTCTCCTTGTTGAGATATTTCACTTCCCTAGTTTGATGTATTCCTAGGTGTTTTTTGTTGTTGTGACTACTGTAAATGGGATTGTGTTCTTGATTTGGCTCTGAGCTTGAACATTATTGATGTATAGGAATGCTACTAATTTTCCATACATTGATTCTGTATCCTGAAACTTACTGAAGTCATTTATCAGTTGTAGGAGGCTTTAGTGGAGTCTTTAGGGTTTTCTCAGTATATTATCATATTGTCAGTGAAGAGGGATAATTTGACTTATTGTTTTCTTATTTGGATCCCTATTATTTCTTTCTCTTGTCTGACTGCTCTGGCTAGGACTTCCAGTGCTATGTTGAATAGGAGTGGTGTGGGTGGGCATCTTTGTCTTATTCCTGTTTTTAAGGAGAATGCTTCTAGCTTTTGCCCATTCAGTGTGATGTTGGCTGTGGGTTGGTTATAGATGACTCTAATTATTTTGAGGTATGTTACTTTTATGCCTAATTTGTTGAGGATTTTTCCAGGCAGGAATATGGATTTTATCAGAAGCTTCTTCTGCATCTGTTGAGATGACCATGTGGTTTTTCTCTTTAATTCTGTTTATGTGGTGAATCATAAATATTGATTTGCATATGTTGAACCAACCTTGCACCTCAGGAATGAAGCTTACTTGATCGTGGTGAATTAACTTTTTTATGTACTGCTGGATTTGGTTTCCTACTATTTTGTTGAGGATTTTTACATATGTGTTCATCACGGCCTGACGTTTTCTTTTTTCATGTGTCTTTGCCAGATTTTGATTTCAGGATGACGCTAGCTTTGTAGAATGTAACTCTTCTATTTTCATCTAGACAAGACAACTAAGTGTTCTTTATGTTGAACACCTCCCCTTTCCCTTCATTCCTGCCTCATTTTTTCATCCTTCATATCTTTTCTGGGTACATATGTGTGCCAAATGCTGGGAAAATTAAGTCAAATAAAGCTCAGTTTCCTGCTCTGAAGAGCCATAGTAGTAGAGGAGAATACCTAGTGTCAATAGGGGGAAGCATACAGGCAAATAAATACAAGAAGGAATTGAGGGAATTGTGGAAGAAGATGGTGTAGCCAGAGTTGTTGGGATGGTCAGAACACTCACAAGGAAGTGATGGCCAGAGAAGGATTCAGAAGAGGATGTGATACTGGAGACAGAACTTGAAAGGTACATTGGTATTTGCTTGATAGATGAGGTAGGAGACCGAGGAAGATGTTTGAACAAAGGCTCTGAGGCAGGAACTACAAATGGTCCTTCTTTAGTGCTACAGGGGAGGGTATGTGTCTATACAATGGGTAGGGATTGGGGAGGACGGGGTCTGTATGTAGTTAAAGATAAAGTAAGGAAAGGAGACACAAACCGGACTCAGTCCTGCAGGCTTTCAGAAGCCCCACTAAGGAACTGTGACAAGGCTGTGACATCAGATTTGTACCTTCCAAGTCTCCCTTTGGCAAGAGTTTTCCATACAGATTTGGAGGGATTTGAAATAAGATGCAAAGAAATGAGGGCCTGAACCAAGACAGTGGATATTGAAAGGGAAAAGAGGGAAGAGTTATGAGATGGTTAGGAGGCAGGATCCACAGCATTTAAGCACAAAGAGGAGATCTGGAAGGGTGTGGGAAGGGGGTGGTTCCTAAGGCAAATGAGTGAGTGGATGAGGTTTTACTCACTGAAACAGGTTGGTAAAGGAGAAAAAGGAGGCCTGGGAGGGAGACAAGAGCTGGCCCTGCTTGGAACATGCATTGTTTCCTGCATACGTGGACAGTGTATGGCTGCTTCCATTCTTCCATCCAGGCCTCAATGACTGCCATCAAGAATTAGGTTGGAGATCAGAAATGATTTCTTATAATTACACAGAATCTTTAGTCAACGTTTTCTCTTCCCCTGCTTCCCACCACTGTTTACAGCCCATCATGCCATCTCCACTCTCAATGTAATTTCCTTATTTTGGATCCCTGGCTTCCATATAGAGACAATGGTTATCAGAATGTGGGGAAAATGAAAAGGGAAGGTGCAAACTATTTTCAGTAAAGCCCCTGAGCTCAGGGAGGAGAGGGGCCTATAGAAAGCTATGTCTCCCTCTCCACTGAATTCTAGCAAATGTAAAGTCCAGGGGTGTGGCATCAGTAGCTAATTTGCAGAAATACCAGTTCAGGCTTCGAAGTTTTCTGAAAGACCCACATCTACAAATGAGGAATCAGGAATCATCGCCTTAGTGGGTCATGCCAGTCAATAGACTGTTTGCTCTCAGACCCACTCCCTGCTCTTCCCCTGTTCTACTTGATACCACAGGGAACTGACCCTTACAATTTGCATTTCTCAGTCTCCCTTTCCATTGAGTCTGGTTAGTTTGGAGAGTAAGGTTGAAGGGCAGAAGTATAAGAGAAGCCATGTATTTTTGTACACACACATACACATACACACTCACACACTCATTCCTCTGCCCTGCTTCCAGTGGTGTCCCAGGCAGTGACATTAGTTCCTCTCCACAATCCCTTTGCTGTCCCAACTCTAGTTGGGCAGCTTCAGCCTCTGGGCCCTAGTAACAGCACCTCGTCCTTGTTTCCTCCAGCCCTGGGGATGGTGGTAGCTTCTTGTTGTTACTAATCTCTAGGTTGACTCATTGTCCCCTATTTTCATTTCAGTTCTTTGAAGACATTTGTAACTAATTCCCCAAATTAAATGCTCTCTCTTGAACTACCAGAGTAAGTCCTGTTTTACTGATGGACCTTGACAGATACAGGTCTACATAAGCTCCCTGGTTGGTACATGATTAATATAAGACCTCCAATCTCTTCTCCATTGACTCTGTTCCCCTAAAGGACTCTTCTGTCTACCATGCTTCTCCATCCCTGAGAGTTGGGCTCCCGGCCTGGACTGCCTGGAAGGGCAAACATTTGTGCTGTACTTCCTGAATGGCATGAGAAAAGGAGCTCTTTTGGCCTAGCCTCCTTCCTGTAGGATTTTCCAAAACTTTCCAGATGTATCTAAGCTCAGGAAACATTTTAATGGCTGGAAATAATGTCTCATGGGGGTTGGGGGTTTGAAACCAACAGAACCTTCTCTAAAAGAGGTGTGTTGAAATGTTCCAGGGTCTGTATGCACACATCCAAACCCTGCCCCTCCCCTGTTGAAAGCATGGCAGGCTCCCACCCTTTAATTGGTTCATGTCGTAGAAGAGGAGTTGGCATTCTCTGAATGCCCTAATGACATGGAGCAGAAGAACAGCTCCAAAGGCCAGAACTCTCTCCAGGAGGGAAAGGATTATTAAGCGGTTAGTGATGTATTTGGATTCTAATTCAGATTCCACCTCAGAATCTGTAAAGAGACTTCTATAACCCTCTTCTTTTGGCCTTATTTGGCTAGTAATAATGGTTGAAAGATTGATCTAAATCATAATAAATCTTGTCTAAGGCTGTTGTTACTGACTTAATGAATTGGAGCATTCTGAGTTTTTTGTGAGGATAGGCATTATCCAACTGCGGAATACACTATTGATTCTTTTTCAAACAGGCTGTGGCTTTTACTTTGCAATGTTGCCCACATTTCACAACAACTTTCAGAACAAACTCTGTTGAGGGATGAAGATAATTGCTATCTGAAAGCATTCATCAAAGAAAAGTAGAAGTGGAAGAACTATACTTGTGCCTTCTCAGATTCTTCAGCATTGGGCCAAGAGTAGAAAGTAACCATCATTTCAGCCAGGCACAGTGGCTCACGCTTGTAATCCTAGCACTTTGGGAGGCCAAGGTGAGTGGATCACCTGAGGTCAGGAGTTCAAGACCAGGCTGGCCAACATGGTGAATCCCCGTCTCTACTAAAAAATACAAAAGTTAGTTGGGCATGGTGGCAGATGCCTGTAATCCCAGCTACTTGGGAGGCTGAGGTGAGAGAATTGCTTGAACCTGGGAGGCGGAGGTTACAGTGAGGCGAGATCGTGCCATTGCATTCCATCCTGGGCAACAAGAGTGAAAGTCCATCTCAAAAAAAGAAAGAAACAAAGAAAGAAAGAAAGTAACCATCATTTCTAGTCTGTGGGGATCAAACTCCAGAAATTGCTAAGAGATTATTACCTGTTCTAATACTACAAGGAACAGCTAAAACCTCATCCTTTTGAGAATTGGACTTGAATCTAAGCCAGTATTTATTTATTTGGGATGTGTCTTGCAAGTCCGCAAATGCTTTAACACAGTAATCACTAAGCAGGATACTTATGTAATTGTTTGATGACTCGTAGAACTTTGTAGACCTTGGGGTCAGATATATGTTTTATATGAAAAAAGCAGGATTTTAATGAAAAGGAAGTAGGTCATTGTGCAACAATATAACTACAGTTTCTGTGTCTCTGAAGTGTTCAGCTTTGTATGACATCGTTACTTCTTTCTTCTGACCAAGTTTCCTTCATTAGCCTACAAGGGTACCTATGAAGTGAATCACGGCACCAGAAATAACATGAGAAGATCATGATTTTTAAATTATTTCAGAGATTAAGATTAATTTATGGATTCTAGTATATAACATACATACATAAACTACTGTCTTCATATGTGGGTACCTGGAAAAATTTTTCCATTGCAAAAAAGATAATGTTATTCTAAAGTAAACTTCTAATTCTGTCTCTAGATATGTGATCTTGGACAAATGACTGAGTCATAGGTTCCTCTTCTATAAGAGAATTGCATGATCTGGAACATGATTTCACTTTCTGGTTCTACGAAGAAGCAGCAATGCCATGCTCTACCTCACTTACTATTTTGTACAGTGGGAAAAGTCTCATTATCAATGGGCGCTGGCCACATTGTTTGTGCTAAACCATAGGATACAACCCTAACACTCTGCTCAGTTATTTATTTGGCTGATGACTTCCTCTTGTAATACTTCTTGACAGGTGGTCAGAAGAATACCTCTTGGAATCCACTTGCAGAGCTTGTTAAAAATTCAGATTCCTGGACTTCCCAGACTAAATCAACATCTTTGGGGGTGGGTCTAGAAATCTGCATTTCTACATTGCTGGGCAATTCTTAAAGACACGAAGTCTGAGATCCATGGCCAGTCAACAGCACATAGTATTAATATATTCTATGATGTGAATTATTTTAACTCTCTTTACTCTTTGCATCCAGTCTGCAGGGTCCTAGCCCAGGGCTTACTACTGACTGGATGATTTGGTCACAAACTTTCTCTCTAGGACTGTCTTATTTATGAAATATGGGGTCTAAAGTATTAATCTCTAAGGAATTTTGTGTTCTAACAGTTCATGAAAATAGTTCTCTAGCAGCATGTGAGAGAGTTACTGAAACTACCTTAACAAATTTCTTGAGTGCCTACTATGTAGTAGGCATTGTGCAGCATTTTTTTTTTTTTTTTTGAGACGGAGTCTCGCTCTGTCGCCAGGCTGGTGTACAGTGGCTCGATCTCAGCTCACTGCAAGCTCTGCCTCTCGAGTTCAAGTGATTCTCCTATCTCAGCCTCCTGAGTAGTTGGGACTACAGGTGTGTGCCACCACGCCCAGCTAATTTTTGTATTTTTAGTAGAGATGGGGTTTCATCCTGTTGGCCAGGATGGTCTTGATCTCTTGACCTCGTGATCTGCCTGCCTCAGCCTCCCAAAGTGCTGGGATTACAGGCATGAGCCACTACACCCAGCCTGTGCAGCTTTTATGTATGTTACATTTATTCTTTATGCTAACCTGTGATATTATGATGATGATGATGATTATTCACACTGAACACTTAAGGAAGTGGAGGCTATGAAAAGTTAAGTAACTTGTCCAAGCCCACTTAGTCAATAAGAGGAGCTGCAGTGAAGTGGGATGAAACTGGGGCTGTGAACACCTAAAGAATTGCCCGGGTTGTTACTCCTCCTGAAGCTTCACAAGGCCTGGGCCTCATCCAGTGCACTGCTCATTCACCCTGTGTTCCACTCTCCCAGCAAAGGAGCCCTGGTTTTGGTTTCTTTCGATGTTTACTTGGCCTCTTCCTTAAGCATTTGCCTTTCCTCCTCAATAACAGTGAAAGGACTGAAAAAAAATAAAATAAAGAAAAGAAAATCCCAGGGCTGGAAACATTTTGTTTCCTACAAAAAGAATATTTTGCGGCCAGCTCTGTGGTTGAAAGTATTTTTCCTGTGGTCTAGGGATGGGTTGGATCCCATCTCTTCTTGGCCAGGGTCTGAGAACTTAGCCTGTGGCTTCCCATCAAGTCAGCACATAGCATGCTGTTTTTTGAACGAGTGTCTGATGATGTTGAATGCGTTCACGAGTGGACGAATAGGTCTGTTTGGGTGTATAAGAAATGTGTGCATGTGCCTCTGGCTCTTCCAGGGCAGGGAGAACCTGGGAGTGGTTTTCCACATGCTGTACATATCAACGTAGCTTTTAAGTTTTCATCACTCACATGATGACCAAAATATTCAGTTGCTGACAAAGTGAGAGGAGGGTGATATGTGAGCCTTATGTGGATTTGCAAGTAATCAGAAAGCCAGGGAATCTAAGATTCCCTCTCACATTTCTTTCCATTTTCAAATGGAAAATGTCACATTTCTTTCCATTTTTCAAATGCTCAAAACCAAGACATGGGGTTGGTTTTATTATGGCAGGGTGGTCTGATGGTAATGCAGAAGGTGGGAGTTCTGAGAGCTGCCCCAGCTTGGCCACCTTCAGCCTTCAGGACACTGACCTTTGCCTAGCCTTGGATAAGTCATATTTTCTCAAGGACTGCATTTTCCTATGTGAAAACACAGATTTGTGTTAAAAAAAATTTGTGCTTTCAAGAATAAAAGCTTCTCTAGTGAGGGATGAATTTTGAGTATTCAAACCGAATTCATGGATAAGAAATAGTAGTGCTAAGTACCTTTTCTTTACTCATAAAGCATTATGTACTCATATTTGTATGCTTCCAGTATGACTTTGAAGTGTGTATTAGTGCCTAGAACTTTTCAGCCTGTTCTCCATGGCATGGCCTTCATGATTCCATCTCTTACATTCTTGTCAACCACCATGAAGAACTGGTGTTCTCTGGACTCTCATTGCGCATGGTGTTATGTTCAGTTACCTGCTGACTGCCTCCCTGTTATGCCAGCTGCAAGTCACAGCACAGTGCCTGGCACAGAGCAGATGCCCAGCTTGCATTTGTTGACTTAAATAAAACTTCTCCAAAGATGACAAGCTACTATTTGTAACTTTAGTATTCTCTTGTGCAAAGTCCTCTACATAGCTCTCCATTCAGGGACATTTCTAGAACTCAAATCATCATGACTTCCAGGAAGAAAAGTTGTCACTGGAGTAGGGGGCATTGTTTGAGGAAATAAGCAAATTCCACAGGTGGAAAGAATTGTGAATTTTGTGTGTGTGTGTGTGTGTGTATGTGTATGTGTGTGTGTTTTGAGGTGAAAGAGGTTTAGGGGAAATTTGAAAAGCTATTGGAATGGAAATTAAACCATCCAGAGTGTTTTATTTTAGAGAGATAGGGATTAAGATAGACTCAGCAGTGGTGGCATTGGCCACAGGGCTGCACCTACCCTGGGATGCAGAAACTGGCCCATCCAAGTCAGCTCCATGGGAAAGAATGACCACAAAGTGATCGGGGGTCACCAGTGGGAAAAACTGGCATTTGCTGTATTTTGTCACATAAGACAGTAGAACTGTTCTCACAGTAGGAGCTGGGATGGGGTGGAGGTAGTGGTGGTGATTTTAGTAAACCAGTTTTCTGGTGATGGGGGGGGGCATGTTTCTGTTTTTACCCCTTAACAATGAGACAGCAACCCAAATAACAGATCCTTCAGTACACTGAAATGCCAAGGCTAAATGAACTGGTGGAACTTTGTGGCTTTGGCTCTTGGCTCACAGGCATATCCGTGCATTAGAGCCATGGCTTGGCAGTAGACAAAGCAGCTGTGTGGGTCCTCGGGGAGCTCTCTGGCTCTGTGGCTTTCTTTGATATACAACTGAACTTTGGCAAATTTTTCCTCTCATGGCACTGTTTATGAGGTCCAGAGACCCTCATTATGGAACCCAATGCCAAAAGCAAACTAGAACTACAGGATGTCTTCCCACATTCACACTCTGCTTGCAGGCTGAAGAGCTAGCCCACAAGGCTTTCAACAAATTTAGGGGAAAAGACTGCAGAATTCCCTTCTTAGCTTCACATGGCTGTAAATCTGTAGGATTGGCCAGACCTCTTAAACTTTCTTTCCTTCAGAAGGAAAAGATCTCTTACTTAAAAAGGATTCTGTATAAGATTACTAATTTACTGGTTTCCAATTCATTTAAAAACAACAACAACAACAGTAACAATAATAGCTAGCATTCATCAAGTACTTGACCATTTGCCAAGTACTAAAGTGCTATGCATGTATTAATAATAATGCATTTATTATCACATCTTTGTAAGGTAAGTGCTATTATCCCCATTTTATACATGAAGAAACTCAATCCCAAAGAGGTTAATTGTTAGTTGTTGTTGGTCTTAATAATTGTTCACCAATTTAAGGTATAATCCTGCAGATACATCTTATGATTGATTGGCTTTCCTGAACCCCACCTTCCTCAGTCTATGACATTGGGCCACAGATACTAAAATAATTAAAATTAGCATTCTTAATTGTTAACCCACCTCAAACTGTAACTGGGTCTTGACAAGTTTCAAGTCATATCATCCTTATATTGGGAAATCTATAATTAAGACTTTTCTAAAGTCACGAGCAGGTATACAGAAAGTGATTGACTTGGTGAATGAGAGGGATCAGCTGTCCTACAGGGCTTGTACAGTAGAGTGGAAACAAATGTGGTGTTGGACTGAGAATGGTTTAAGGTATTGGAGACAATGATTCTGTTCAAGTGCCAAGATTAAACCAATAGACTCTGGGGGACTCAAAAGTGAGGCTACGTATCATGGTTTGACATCTAAGTTACATCTATGCAACTTTCTTTCCTATCCATTTCTACTGTACCCTCTGTGCTTTCCATAAGAGCCGCTCCAGGGAATGCTGATAATAATAACATTATCAGCTGCCATTTTTATGCCAGGCATATGATAAGAGCCTTACAAACATCATCTTTACAATATGCTGTGAGGTAGGTTTTTACAATAACACTGTGAAGTGGGTATTACTGCCCTGAATTTACAGATGGAAGAAATGGGCTCTGGAGATTATGAAGTGCTCTGAAGTTAAAACAACTAGTAAATGGTAGAAGAGAGACTCTAAAGTGACTTGTAGCTACTAGTTTGTCTTGCCTCATAAACAGTGTGATAGACATCTGGTATTTCTGCTTGTCCTTGATCTCTTACCCCTTCTCTCATACCTACACCATGATTTTCCTGTAAGGAAACATGCCTCTTCAATTTTTTTCAGCCTATGTTGCTAGTTAGGGCTGATTGTACCCACTGGGTTCATGTCTGACCAATGGAAGGATCACATTTCCTTTCTACAGAGATTAGTTTGCAATAGTTGGTTAACCCAAGCTAAGCTGAATAGCTAAGCCCAGAATTTTGCTGAACAGTAAGAGTTGCTAAATTGGTAGGATATAAGCCTGGAGCTCCTTGTGGCTGTCTTTGCCACCATATGAAGGAACCCACTTCAGAATGACAATAAATCAACCTAGAGTAAAACAAAAGAGATTGAGAGAATGTTCCAGGTGGAAGGAGGGGAGATTATGAGGTCATCATCTGAGGCCCTGGATCCAACTGTGCCTAAGGTCAGTTACTCCTGAACATTCCAGTTAAGTGAGCCAGTAAATTCCCTTTTTTGTTTGGTCTCAATCACATCTCTGTTACTAGCAACAGAAAGAATACTAAATAATACACATATTAAGCTGGGTGCAGTGGCTCACGTCTGTAATCCCAACTCTTTAGGAGGCCGAGGCGGGCGGATCACCTGCGGTCAGGAGTTCGAGACCAGCCTGACCAACATGGAGAAACCTGTCTCTACTAAAAATAAAAATTAGCTGGGCGTGGTGACACATGCCTGTAATCCCAGCTACTCGGAAGGCTGAGGTAGGAGAATCACTTGAACCCAGGAGACGGAGGTTGTGGTGAGCCGGGATTGCACCATTGCACTCCAGCCTGGGCAACAAGAGTGAAACTCCATCTCAATAATAATAATAATAATAATAATAATAATAATACACATATTAGATACTCATAGTTACATACAATTGTGGGCCAGAAAATTCTAATAATGAGAACCTGTATCGTTGAGTTAAAGAGTTTATTCCCCCATTAAGTAGAGATAATTTCTGATTACTCGGGCCTACTTTCCTGGTTTCTATATTATTCCATTCCTTTTCTTTTCCTCTTCCATCTTATGCATTTGCTCTTTGTCTTTCTGGTTTCCTTTTGGCCTTTTTATTATTCACCTCCACCACAGTAGAGAGAAAAAAAAAGCATGAAACTTACATTGAACAGCTTTTCTGGCTTATAAGGCTCTTTGAAAAGTTTCAGATGAAGAGTAAGTTAAAAATACTGACTTAAAAGCAATTACAAAATCATTTTGGGGTTTTAGTTAGCCATTCTATCCATGACCTTTTTTTTTTTTTTTAATAAAAACCACTTTTAAGCTTGATGAAAGTCCTTGATGTCATTGCTTCCACAACAAAAATACAACCTTTTCTGGGTTAGTTTCCTTAATCATTAATGATGAGCTGTAAAATATTCTTTCCAGTTTTAAAGTGGCATCAAATAAGTAACTAAGATGAAATTAGTAATAATTTTGGAAATGTGGTCATTTAGCAAGCTGATATTTACTGAACATCTACTGTGTACTAGGTTAGGCTCTGGAAAAAGCAAATATGAATAAAACATAATTTTTAAAATCTAGCTGGATCAGCAAGTCTGAATTAAGACTGAGCAGGAGGGGCAGAGGTGAGGGCTGAGCCTGGAGCAGCCAGTTGGCCCATATTGAGAAGGACCTACTGAAGGCTTTGGAAAGTAGATAGTATAGGGAGCTGAGGATGGTCTTCAAGAAGTGAAAAATGTGCTAACCTACTGGGCAGAGCTGGTGGATTATATACAAGCGTCTTAGTTGTCTGACAGAGAAAACTCACTTTAAGATTGCATGAATATATGATCCATATGGTCTACCAGGACATCTCTTTTATATATTGATCAGGTTAATCTGAGAAAGCTGGAAGTACAGGCATGTAAGCCACCAAAGTTGTGGACTACAGTTTACCCTCAGCAAGAAAGCGAGTGTTTTTTCACGTGTCATCTCCTGGATTCCCGAGGCTTTCTGGGTTACCTCAAACCTGGGCCATTTAGCTTCTTATGGGCAGTGACATCATCATGTTCATCTTTGCTTTCCCTAATGTCTAACTCAGTACTTGGAACACAGGAGGTACTCAGTAAATATTTGTTGAATTAATATAACATTAAATAAATCATTCAGTTCTGAGTAGTCATTGTTTATACTTGTTGTAAATATGGTTTTATATAATTTCCAAGTGTGTCTGCCCTTTTTAGGTCCTGTATTTTCGTTTTGGCATAGTCTGCTTTCAGTGGCACCCAGCTAGAATTTGCCTGCTCAACAGAAAATCTCTGGCGACACCGAATTGCATATCCTGGCTTGATTGCTGATGGAGAATGGCAGAGCACACACTCTATCTTTAACTTGACTTTCCATGTACAAGAGAGGGGATGTTTTTGTTTGTTTATTCTGAAATGGAAAACAAAAAAGTAATGCATACTAGTTGTGAAAAAAAAATCAAGCAATATAGTAGGAGGGAAAATCCTCTAATGGTATATAATCTTCTAGGCTTTTTCTATGCATATATCAAAATATTTATGTACTCACCATGTATAATGTTATATAACCTACTTTAAAAATAATCCACACATTATGGATAATTTTTCATGTAAATATACATATTCCTGACCGTTTTTCTGGGCAGCATAGTATTCATGGTGTGCATACACAGGAATGTGGGTAAGAGGATAACATAAAAATGAAGGAAATTTTGTGTTCCTCAAAAACTCATATCAGGAAAATCTAAAGTATTTTTTTTAAAAAACAACAAAACTTTGATTCAAACCAAAGAGGTAGCAATATAGCTTCATTTCAGAAATTGCTAACTTAGTGCATCAATATTGTAGCCGTGATTTGCTCCATCATTAACTTTCTCTAATCCTATCTAGGGACCCCAAAGAGCACGGTAAACATTTTACAAAGACTCCTTAAAGATGCTGGTCTGGACTGAATTGATCTTTAAATCTAGTTGTTTTTAAATGTCTTTTAGTAAGGCCGACCTTAATTGAGCCTTTTTCTTAAGATCCTGATTTTAAAGGGGTAGATGGCTCAGAAAACTGCTCCAAATCACCAAATAAAAAATCAAGTTCTGAACAGTGAGACACCTGTAGGCCCATCCCCCCCAGTTGTCCCCAAGATCACACTCCTTCATCATGTGTCTCCTGAGAGTCAGAGATCCTGCAGCTGGGCCTGAGGAGGACTGAGGTCTCCAGGGTCTTGTATTGCTAAACCTAGTTTTTGTTTTTGTTTTGTTTCCATTCTCTTTTCTCTTGCCTTTTTTTTCCTCTGCGGTGTCTCATTTCTCCTAGAGTCCTGGCTGACTCCCCTGGGGATGAATCTGCCTGCCTGTGCATACAGGAATCCACAGTGTCATTAGGGTAGTTATCTCTAATTTATTCTTCCTCCTTGTGATTAGAAGAGCTCGGTCTGAATATTGAAGAAAACTCATGTGGGCTCTTGTCTTTGTGATAAAAGCTTCTGTCCCATAGTAATTAGGCAGAGCTCTAGTTTACTTCTAAAACATGATTAACTCCTTGGAAAGGAGGGGAAAAAACGGAAAGTTATTTAAGATGGGTACCCTAGGGGAACAAAGGAGAGGCTTTTCCCATTGTTATGCCTCCTAATTAGGCCAAGCCCAAGGTTGCTGTATGCCATTCCAGGAGGCAGTTGCCTGCCTGGTAGGATAGGAGCAGAGGAGTGACAGAATGAAGCTGACATCAGAAAGGCCCAAAAAGAGCTTAGGCCTTTTTTTTTTTTTTTTTTTTTTTTTTTGAGATGGAGTTTCACTCTTGTCCAGACTGGAGTGCAATGGCACAATCTCTGCTCACTGCAACCTCCACTTCCCAGGTTCAAACTTTTCTCCTGCCTCAGTCTGCCAAGTGCACCACCACATCTGGCGAATTTTTGTATAGTAGAGACGGGGTTTCGCCATGTTGACCAGGCTGGTCTTGAACTCCTGACTTCAGGTGATCCGCCGGCCTCGGCCTCCCAAAGTGCTGGGATTATAGGCATGAGCCACCATGCCTGCCCAGGACTTTTTAAAAGACTGTATCTTCTGGACTTGCCTCCTGTTCCACCTCTGAAGGGCCCTTGGGGAGAGAGGGAGCTTAGATCCCACACACTGTTCTGTAGTTCCTCACATAGTTTTTCTCACTCAGAATCACTGAAAGAGGTTGTGTTGCCTTATTCCTCATGACTCTCAGTTTTGCTTGACTTGTTTATGGTGAACTTGTGGTATTTATATAATCAGAAAAACATAAAGCCATATTCATAGTGTACCAATGGGGAAAGAGAGAAAAATCAATTGTTTGTTGGGACTGGCAAATAGTCTCACAGTGTAGTGAAGTCAGCATTAACAGTAAGAAGGGTACATGGGATTATGAAACTGTAAAAGGCCCCTGAGGATTCTGAGCAGAGTTCATTCTTAGCTTGACTGTGGGGGCTCAGTGCCAGGCCATGCTGCACCCCACAAGGGCCCTGTCCAGACTTCTCAGCCCAGGGAATTCTTCATATTGGACAGTTTTGGCCTCCTTTGATGGTCAGTATTCTCAGCTTCAGGGCCCTGTGTTTCAGGCAAGATAACCTATTCACTCATTCTATAGAATGCTCAGCCTGGTGGTATGTATGTTAAGTAGGTAGACTGCCTGGAGACACAGATTGAGCACCACCAAGTGATTCTAATTCTAATAAGAATTTCAGAATGTTAATCTCCTTATATATCCAGTCTGGTTGCTATCAAGCTCTTCTTACCAAGTCCTTTCTGAGATCCTTCTGGTGCCCATACCTATTTCTTGAATTATTTCAGTCCGTGAGCCTATTTCTATGAATTAAAGATACCTTAATTCCCTTATAATAGTTGGTAAATGAGTCATTCTATGGTTATATATAGTGTAAGATTTAGAAACAGTCACATTAAAAATACTGAAAATACAAAAGATGAAGCTGACTGGTTCCTGGTTATACCCTGACCTGACTGGAGAGAGTTATTGTATAAAGTTCTAGGTCTCCTCCATCTTACTGAAACTAGATTTAGTTTGTGCTTAAAGGAAAAGACGGGAAGTTTGCCCTGCTGTTTCTCTGTTACACCCTTCAACTCATCTGAAATCCTGTCTTGTGTTTTCTTCTTGTCCTTTGCCCTTGCATTTGCTGGAGGAGGACTTTGGGGAAATAGTAAGAATGCTGCGGTAACAGAGAGAATTAATTTGACCGTGCTCTGAAGAAAGAGCATGTTGATTTCTCACTAGTATTGGTTCCTCCACCCATCAGAGCAAGGCCAGGGATGTGGTACATTACACAAACCAGTCCCATTTGACCAGCTGTTTTTGGATGTGTCGAGCCCAGAATTCAACCTCTTTACATAGAAACATGTTGCCTTCCTTGAATCGGTTCCTGTGAGACTAAAGAAAGTCCCGTGTGGCCCAAGCATGATGTAACAGGGATGTGTGCTTCAGAATTCAAGACACACCCTCTGAGTTCCTGGCATCTTTTTACTAGAATAATCACACAGCCACAGTCTTCCTTCTGTGACCCTTGAAGGCCAGAGCCGCCTCGCCTCAGCTGCATTTTCTAGTGGGCCTGGACAGGAGGACCCAGCTCTGTTTCGTATGGGTCTTGTGGATGGTGCTGGGAAGTCAGGCTTGCCTAACCGGATATCCAGAGCTTAGCATTTACAGCTGGACAGAGCTCTTGTGCATCTTGTTTTTTTGGTTATTTAAATACTCCTGATTTAGGGTAGAGAAAGGGAATGGATTTCTGTTGCTTGAAATTCCCTGCGACAGTATTTGTTTGCTTTAACTGGCGCTAGATTGAAGTTTCCAAATTCAGATGATGATGAAACCAGTTCATACTTATTTGAAAATTGAAATTGGTGATACTTATGTTAACTTTTGATTTTAAAAAAAAAAAAATAAAAAATAAAATTTAAATTTAGTATTTGATGGCGATGAACTTACTAACGATAAAGTCAATTCTCACTTCCTTCAGAGTCCCCAGTGGTAATGTTAACAAATGGTAACATTAACAATTTTAGAAATGGTTAGAAATATGTGCAGTTCTGTAGCCTGTGTGTGAAGTTGTACATTAGCCTTATGCACATAGGCACTCTCACACGGACAGCAAGGAAAGGCAGACCATTGAACTAATCTTTAGCCTTTAAAATGGGGCAAGTTACTAACTTTTCTGCATTTCTTATCCCCATAAGATTCTCTCATCATAGTGGAAAGAAACTAATATTTCTCAGGTTCCTGTGATATGCCACATTTTTCACTAATTTCTTTCATCTCTTTAATCCTTACAATAAGCCTGTGAGATGAGTGCTATTGTGTTCATTTTAGAGATGAGGAAAGTAAGCCTTGAAGAGGTTAGAGTACCCAAAATCATATAGCCAAGATTTGAAGCCATGTTTGACCAAATCTAAGGTGTGTTATATTTTGTAATAATGATGATTGTACTTGACCCCAAGCCACCTTTTTTAGCCCCTTATAACCATGATTTGATAACAGCTAAAAAATTATATTGAGCAGCCTTAAGAGGAGAGCTATTTGATACATATGTACATGGGGGTGTGTGTGTCCACATGTATGTGCATGTGTGTAACCCTCAAACTGATAGTAAGATAATGCTACTAAATCACAACCTAATTGGAGATAGAAAAACTAAAGTTCACAAAGAGTGCCTCCACTTTAATGTGGAGGTTTGATCACATATGTATATTCTTTCTCGTGATTCATTTGAAATTATTTCCATGTGATAAACTAATTAAGTTAATCCAAAAAGACTAAGAAAGTGTGAATCTTTTTGAGATATCAACAGGCTTCAGCAAATAATAGAACAAGATTGTATCACAGGAAGTGATACAAGATTGGCAAGAAAGAACAGAGACACTTTTGTGCCTTCAAAGTAGTGTAGCAGTAGAACACTTGAGAGATTTCTTCAGGACTTAGAAGAACCAGATATCGTAGAAGACAGAAAAGACAAAAACAGCAGATTGCTTTAAAATTGTATATGAACTATAAGAAGTAGCTGAACCCCCTTTTTCACCCCGGAAAGCTAAGTGACAAGTCTCCAACCCAGGATAAAAGCCAAATTTTATCTTTGGAGACAGACTTGGGACTCCAGACAAAGCATGGGACAAAAATGGGCATTTTGTTAAAACAGGGGATTATGCCTGCCAGATGGTAAGTCCACAGCCCCTTTCTCTGCCCTGCTTCTAGAATGTAGCAACCAAACAAGAGAGTGAAAGACTCATTTTTGTAAATATCAATCCACCTCTGAGAAGGTATCTCCATTTATTGGCTCTACAGTGGATCCCACCATTTACAAATGTTGTATGTATACACGGTGCTTTTAATTTTATTTTTAGTATAAAAATATTTTATTTTTAAATATGATTGAAAACCAAGGATCACCAGACTTTGGAAAATGACTCTCATATCAAGGAGAAAAGAAAATAGAGATAATGTGAGATTCAGAAAAAACTTAAAGTATAATTCATTTCCTCAGAGAGTTAAAGATGACATAAGAACAAGAATAGGAAGCACTGAATTAGAATTGGTCAGAAGACAAGGAAGAGTACCTGGAAATTAATAATATAATAGGTGGCAGATTCAGTTAAAGAGCTGAAAGATAACACAAAAGTGGCATCATTTGCTGTTTTCAATTATGTGTAAGCATTAAGTTGATTTAAAAAATCAGTTGTCTAGTGCTGTGAAAACTTTTAAAACAGAGAAAGGAGGAGTCAAAATTGAATAGGGGGAGATAACCAAGACAGATACTGAATCAGGATGTTTACCTTTTGGCTTAGGAGACTCAATTTTCAGCACAGTGGAATAAGGCACTCCCAAACTCTACACCTCCATAAAAGTAACAAGAACATTGACAAAAACTGTTAAAATAAACTTCTTCAGAATTCTGGAAATTAAATAAAGGCTCACAACAGTCTGAGGAGTGTTTATTTGAGAAAGAAAAACAAGTGACTCTCAGGAAGAACAGCAAGACTTGTGGAATTTTAACTTGCCCTAATTCTATTCTCCTTTCATCAGTGCTACAGTAACCTTGAACACCAACAACCTTTATTTGTGGCATCTTTGAAAACCAGCATGGTAGCAGCCATTGGAGAGGATAGAACAGGTTTGGAGTACCTCAAAAACCCCATCCCAGAGAATTGCTGTTATTTGACCTGTCCAACAGCATGCTAAAAAGCTCCATTCTCAGGGCTTGTCTTTATTTGACCTAGACTCAGAACTTGCTCTGTGTGAACAGCACTACCCACAGAGCGTTTGTCAAAAACAGTCAGTGGTAATTGCTTACCATCATGGCTGCCCAAGGCTCCATTACCAGGTAGGGTCAACAAGAGGCTGACCAAAAAATGTAAAAGGAAAATCTGGGGGAATGAGATGGCTACACGGGGTTTTATAAAGCTTCTACATACACCAAGGAATCTAGAGGGCCATGTAGATACCCAGGGCTTTGTAAGAGCTGAGAAAACCTGAAGCTCTCACTTCCAGCTGACCTTGAGGCTATGTGCAAGAAGGAAGTGAAGAATGAAACAGAGTTATATGGCTTGATGGAGTATTTAATGCATGCCCCAACACACACACACACACACACACACACACACACACACAGAGGCTGATTTACTGATTCACAGCATTTAAGGAAATCTGTCATGTCATTAGTGGACTACTAAGTGGTTTCATATATAAGGGACCTTCAATAAAATTAACTGACTGACTTCTCATCAGAAACCACAGAAGCCAGAAGGTAACTGAATAACATATTCAAACTGTTGAAAGAAAAAGATTATCAATCCAGAATTCTATGTCCAGCAATACTATCCTTCAAAAATGAAGGAGAAATTAAGACATTCCCAGAAAAAACAAAATCTAAGAGAAACACCTGCCATACAGAAAATACTAAAAAGAATTTGTCAGGCTGAAATGAAAGGACACTAGAGATTAACTCTAATCCATATGAAAAAATAAAGTGTGTGGCCGGGCGTGGTGGCTCACGCCTGTAATCCCAGCACTTTGGGAGGCCAAGATGGGTGGATCATGAGGTCAGGATATTGAGACCATCCTAGCTAACATGATGAAACCCTGTCTCTACTAAACATAAAAAAAAAAAAAATTAGCTGGGCATGGTGGCAGGTGCCTGTAGTCCCAGCTACTCGGTAGACTGAAGCAGGAGAATGGCATGAACCTTGGAGGCAGAGGTTGCAGTGAGCCAAGATCACGCCACTGCACTCCAGCCTGGATGACAGAGCAAAACTCTGTCTCAAGAAATGAAAGAGAGAGAGAGAGAGAGAGAAAGTGTGTTGGTAAAGATAAATATATAGGTAAATGCGAAAGACAATAGAATGTATTTTTGTTTGTAATTCTTTTCCTCTGCCATCTGATTTGAAAGATAACTGCAAAAAGCAAGAATTTTAAAGCAGTGTAGATGGGCTTATAATGTATAAAGATGTAATTTGTATGACAATAGTACAAGGGAGGGGAAGAGAATAGAGCTATATTGATGCACATTTTTTGCAAACAATTGAAATTAAGGTGGTATCAATCTGAACTAGCTTTAAGTTAAAATATTAATGACAATCCTCAAGGCAGCCTCTAAGAAAATAACTCAAAAATGCATAGTGGAAGAAACAACAAGAGAGTTAAAATTGTATACTAGAAAAATACCTAACACAAAGAATGCAGCAATGGCAGAATACAGTAATGGCAAAACAGAGGAACAAAAAGGAACATAGCTAGAGGAAAGGTTTGTTTAACTTACCAATGGGTTTTATTAGCCTAGGACTCCAGTTGAAGTGAGATAATAGGGTCCCTGTAGAAGGACATTTCAGTCAGTGGACTTCCTCCCTAATTTCTCCACAGGACCCTTGCATAGAGATGAAATAGTGAAATGACAGGCATATATCCTACTTTATCAATAATTACATTACATGTGAGTTGATTAAATGCTCCAACCAAAAGGCAGAGATTGGCAGAATAAAGTTTTTTAAAATGATCCAAGTATATGCTGTCTACAGGAGACACACTTTGAGTCAGACACAAATAGATTGAAAGTAAAAAGATGGAAAAATATATGTCATGCAAACAGTAAAGAAAGCTGAAATGGCTATGCTACGATCAGACAGAATGGACTGTAAGACAAAAATCATTACTGAAAACAAAAAAAGAGAGATTTTATAATTATAAAAGGATTGCTCCATCAGGAAGACATAACTAGAAATGTATGTGTACCTAACACCTGAGCCCCAAAATACATGAAGCAAAAACTAATAGAATTGAAGGGAGAAATAGAAATTCAATGATAATAGCTGGAGGGTTCAATACCCCACTTTCAATAATGGATAGAACAACTAGACAGAAGTTCAACAAAGAAATAGAAGACTCAACACTCTATGCCAAGTAGACCTCAAAGGCATCTATACAACACTCTAAACAACAGCAGATACATGTTCCTCTCAAGTATAAATTAGACTACAAATTGAGCCTCAGTAAATTTAAAAGATTGAAATCATACAAACTTCTCCAATCACAATGGAATGAATTTTTTTTTATTTTATTATTATTTTTTTGAGACAGAGTCTCACTCTGTAACCCAGACTGGAGTGCAGTAGCACGATCTTGGTTCACTGCAACCTCTGCCTTCCAGAGTCAAGCGATTCTTGTGCTTCAGCCGCCTGAGTAACTGGGATTACAAGCATGCACCACCACACCCAACTAATTTTTGTATGTTTAGTAGAGACAGGGTTTTGCCATGTTGGCCAGGCTGGTCTTGAACTCCTACCCTCAAGTGATCTGCCCACCTCGGCCTCCCAACGTGCTGGGATTATAGGTGTGAGCCAACATGCCCAGCCCTGGGGTGAAATCAATAATCAGTAACAAAAGGAAAATCTGGAAATTCTCAATTGTGTGTGAATTTAAAAACACAGACACACACAGACACACCCCTAAATAAGCAATAGGTCAAAGAATAAATCACAAGGGAAATTAGAAATGAATGCAAATGAAAACAAAAATGCAACATATCAAAGCTTATGTGGTATAAAGCAGTGGTTATAGGGAAATATATACTTTAAATGCTTATGTTAAAAAATAATTTTATTATATGTATATTATACCTAAATAAAGCTGATATTAATGTAGAAAGAATTGGTGGCCCATATTTTTGACTGTATAAATTTGCATACTACCATATATTTGTAGTCGATAAATTTTTTCTGATTGTGGTATAATTCAAGAAGAATTACTAACACTTTCAAACCACATGTAAAGTTCACTGAAAAAAAAAACCAACATGGTTTTTAAATTGTATTAATAAATATTAAGCTTATAGTTAATTATATGCGTGCTAAAGCAGTTAGAGAAAAGTGTACTGATGTTTGCAATTTAGTTTGAAATGTAATAACAACCAGAACAAAAAATAAGATGGGTTGACAGATAAATAGATATGTGATAAAAAACAAGTGTAATAAAATTATTTTGGTTCTTGTTTCTGTTTTTTGAGACAGGGCCTTGGTCTGTAACCCAGGCTGGAGAGCTAATCATAGCTCATTACAACCTCAAATTCCTGGGTTCAAGTAATAAAATGTTAATGGTAGAACCAGTTGATATGTTTATGGGTATTCATTATAAAATTCTTTCACTTTTGTTGTATGTTTGAAAAGTTTCATAATAAAATGTTGGGGAAAAAACAGTAAACTCAAAATGTCATTCTGACCCTGAACTATTTACTATTCCATAATTTACTAAGTTAATATCCTACGGATCACAAAAAATTAATGTTTTCTTTAAGGAGCCCTGGCTGTTTTCTAGGCAATACTTTCTTATACTTTGGGAACCTGATGTGTTATATTATTGGTAAACATTTTGAAAACGATCACCAGAGAGGTGTTATACAAGAGCATAATGATATTCTATGAGGAAATAGGATCTTATAACCTCAGGGTCAAGCTTCCTAAGAGACTCTTCCCAGAGTCTAGAATTATATTATTTATAGATTATATTATTGTATTGTATGTTATTATTTATATTCTATTTTTTAGGGATTCAGATCAGCTTACTTTATGTCCCCTAATTTCTGTAGAAAAAGTTGGGAAGTAGGCTACATGTAGACAAATTAATAAATTCATGCCTGCTCAAATACAGTTCATTTTTCCATCCTGCCATTTTCCAGCACTATATTACTTCTACAGATCTTGCTCTTCTATTTTGAGAAGGCAGTTTAGATGCCGCTAAACTCATTCTCTGCTCTCCCTGCATAATCCTGCAAAGCTGCTGGTGTTGAGGCTTCAGTGTTCCATGCAGAGTGATTTTCCAAGTGATGAAGCAGATTCTAATCAGTCTAAGATCCAAATACAGACTGGGAGTTGGACCTCTGCCACCTTTCCCTCCAGCTCTCGCAACACAATGGGGAATTCCTGTGAGGATCACTGGGTACACTTCAAGCTCCCCTGATCCTATGGCCTCATTCCAGCCACAGATCTTCCTGTCTGGAGCATTTCCGGCCCTTCTGTCCTTTGGCTTGGAGAGTTCAGCTCAACCTGGGAAGGGACAGAAGACTTTGGGGTTATCAAAAGCCTGTTGAATTATCTGATGCAAGACTAACGGGTTTGTTTGCCTCCCTGGCTCTCTTCCTGAGCTTCAAAGCAGCTGAGAAAACAACTTTTTTCTAAGTCTTGGACAAGGAAGAAAACCCTGGCATGAAGGATTTCTGTCGCAGACACTTGGCATAGCTAGAGGAAAGGTTTGTTTAACTTACCAATGGGTTTTATTAGCCTAGGACTCCAGTTGAAGTGAGATAATAGGGTCCCTGTAGAAGGACATTTCAGTCAGTGGACTTCCTCCCTAATTTCTCCACAGGACCCTTGCATAGAGATGAAAGCATCAGACACATTCAACAAGGAAATCCCCACTGAATTTATCAACGACCACATAATCTTGCTGATCATGAGGGAGACTGAGACAGGATTAAAAAACTAGCAGGACAGGAAATCGTGGATGGATGCAAAGTCATATTTGGGAGCTATCTACTTTAATTGCTTCTTGCTGTACTTCTCTTTGCTGAACGTATTACAGTCTCTGGGCCCCACATCTTCTAGCAGATAGTAGGGATAGAAAGAAAGCCAGTCCCACCACCTGCCCTTACAGGAAGAAACTCTTCTGCTTATACTTTTCCTCTGCCAGCTCATTCCACTCTTCCTTTCACCCCCCAACTAATGTGAGATTTGGGGTTGGGATGGGAAGGGGAAGGAAATAGAAAAGAGGAAGAATTCATGACTGGTGTACAGGAAGCCTTCCTGGCACAGGAATTAGAGAAGAGAAAGTAGAAGAATCAGTGCCAGCTTACCCTCAGCCTCATGGCTGCCTATTCACGTCTGCTTTCCTGGGCCACAAAGGCAAAACTCACTTTTTCCTAAGGTTGGGGCTGTATTACAGGAACTCATGTAAACTGCCAGGACCAGAACTCTATAAAAGCAGCCTCCAGGCCAGGCGCGGTGGCTCACGCCCGTAATCCCAGCATTTTGGGAGGCTGAAGCGGGTGGATCACCTGAGGTCAGGAGTTCGAGACCAGCCTGGCCAACATGGTGAAATCCGATCTCAACTAAAAATACAAAAAATTAGCTGGGTGTGGTGGCAGGCACCTGTAATCCCAACTACTCGGGAGGCTGAGGCAGGAGAATCACCTGAACCTGGGAGCGGAGGTTGCAGTGAGCCAAGATCGCGCCACTGCACTCCAACCTGGGCAACAAGAGCAAGACTCCATCTCAAAAAATAAAAAAATAAAGCAGCCTCCAGGACAGCCTGTGCCCAAGGTTCCTGATGTCTCTCTGCTGCCTGCCCCACACTGGCCTTCCTAGCCACCTATGGAGAAGGGCTGGACTGGGCTGTCTCAGATGAGGGCCACACTTGTACTTTAAAAAGCAGGACCCAGACACTATCCCTAGAAGGTGTCGCCATCCTGGAGAAGGCCTCGGGTTACTATGCCCAGCACTTTCTGTTCTGTGGCTCCTTTTCCACTTTCTGAGCCTCTTGGAAGTGGGATCAGGCCAGGAAAAACATGTGATGCTATAGCAAGCTGAAACCAAAGACTTGACTTTGGGCCTGGCCAAGCCGAGAATCTTGGCAGTGATTGACTGGGAAGCTTGCTGTTTTCTATGGCATTTTCTGAGTCCCCTAACTTTGGGAAGAGGGAACCAGATAAGTCCTAAAAATGGGTATGAATCAGTTGAGCTTCTGTGGGTCATCAGTTTGTGCATTTATTCACTCATTCATTCTTGTATTTCATAATGAAGCTTCTTTTACGTGTATAGCACCACACTAGAGGTTTGTGGGACCAGAAGCAGCAGCAACAAGAAGAATGGTCAAATAGATTATGTTAAATTGAGGTAACATTAACCATGAAACAGTAAAGAAAACTAATAATTAAAGAGTACAGATGAAGTGTGAAGGGATTAGAGAGAGAACACTTTAGGCTGGAGAAATCGGCTGACGCTTCTGGAAGACATGACATTTGTATTTGGACTTTCAGGGATGAAGGGCAGAAGGAAGATTGCCAGTGTGGAAGCTTGCGAACAGCTGAGGCAGCCCGCACGGATACCCTGTCCAGCCCCCTTCTTTGTCTTGAATCATGCAATATCCATGCAGGGAAAAAAAAAAAAAAAAAGCCCTTATTTGCTGTTATGTATCCTGCCTCATTTGATGTATTATCCCAGAAAAGTGGATTGAGTTGTATGTGGCAGATTGGGAGCTGCCATTGTGGTGGTCAAAAGTACAGACCAGGCAGTACAGAACCAGGTAGCCTGGGTTGGAACCCAGCTTCAGGACTTATAAGCTACCCACCTTCGAGGATTATTGTGAAGATTAATGTCTGTTGGTTGTTGTTGTTCTCATCAGCATTATTACTGTAGGAACCCTGGAAGCCTCCCCTACCCACTCCAGTCCTATTGCACTTTCTATCATTACAGACCGTTTCTCCTTTTTGAGAGTCTTATATTACAATGCAGACACACCTAAGAAGGCTAATGCGGGAAGATTTACCAGTGCTCACTTTAGGGGTAGAGATAATTAGTTGACAGCTTAGTTACTGAGAGCAAAATAGAAACCTGTGGGGAGGGACATAAAAGAAAGAGGAGAGAGTTTTCGGGGAGAAGCCCATGGGCCCCAGTGGCCAATTTTCCTTCCACGCTTTATCTACAGTACACAGGCCTCTGTGTTTCCACTTGTCATTGGATTGAAACCTCCACACACCAGCATAGGGATGAAGTGAAGAACAGTGAGGAAGATGCCTGCCCGTCATTCTCGGAGCCCTCAGCTGAAAAGCACCACATTGGGCTCTGGAGAAGGGAACAGAGTGAGATTACAGAACATGCCCAGATCTGCTGAGTTCCACTGAGAATTCAGAGCTTGCCTCTAAAAAATAAACTGAGGGAGAAACAGGTAGCAGTATTTTAATAAGTGCAGATTTACAGAGTGTAAATTGAATCCGCCTGGCCCAGAGTGTGGTACTCAATAAATGTTTGTTGCTGGATGGATTGAATGCCCTAGAGTGAGGAGCACATAGTAGAATGTCACAGTGGAAAAAGCCCAACGGCTTCCCTGTATTGTCTGTCTTCTGCCACCAGAATGTCAGTTCCATAAGATCAGGGACCTCTCTGTCTTGTTCCCTGCTCTATCCCCTGCACCTAGAACAGTGCCGAGCACAAAGAAAAGAGCCCAGTAAATATTTGTGGATTGAAAAAGTGCATGGATGGGTGGGTGGATGGTACACATAACCAAAATTGTTTCCAGATGGTAGTGGGATTGGGGATCCAGCACCTAGTACATATTTGATATACCTTAAATGTTCCTCCAAAGAATTGGTGGATAGTTGGATCAATTAATCGAAACAGAGTCTCACTATGTTGCCCAGGCTGGTCTCAAACTCCTGACCTCAAGCAGTCCTCCTGCCTCAACCTCCCAAAGTGCTGAGATTACAGGCCCGACCCCTCCAGAGAATTTTAAAATATGGGGGATCCCTTACCTTGCAAGGATAGGTAAAGAGAGGAGAAAGTGTATTTGTTCCAGTGCAGTTAAAGCTGAGCTGGTCTGATATGAAGGAAATACTCAAGAAGAAACAATTTGGCTATTTGTGGGAGATGGGATTAACCGCCCACATACCACATACCTACCACATGGAGCCCCAGGCTTTCTGAGCCACATATGTCTACACTCATTCTTGCTCAGTTATATATTTCTGTGAACCCTCAGACTTCCAAAGCCAGCCTTCACACATTGCACACAGGTTTGAGTGTGATCAGAATTTTTCAGTAGGGCCCTGTTGTTTTACTAAGTAGCTAGGCCTCCCTGCAGGGTATCATGTATTGAAGAAGATAGAATGATACTTGAAAACTGCCTAAGTCAGACAATGATTAGAACTCCCCAGATTTATAGAATGGCTGAACATCTGAACCAGCACAACCTAAATTATCTGCTGGGGGTTGTCTGCTTTAGAAGAGGATAGTTTATAGTTTGAATGGCAGAAGGGTCATGGGGCATTAATTTGGATCAAAAATAGGGAGGAATCTGTATGTATCCACAAAGATACATGGCAAGCATCACTTTTTTTCCTGAAATATATTGGGCTAGAAAGCTAATTTACACTTCCCCTCACTAGTATATAATACAACAGAATCTTCAGGTTAGAAAACTCAAAAGCAATATCCATCTCATAGTATATACTAGTATATAATACTAGCATATAATATTACAGAATCTTCAGGTTAGAAAACTCATAGTAAAAGCAATATGCATCTTCACTCCAGTCCTCTTACCATGATGTTTGCATTGACATGTTTGTGGTCATGGATTGCTTTGGACCTCCAGCCACCTTCTTGTTTGTCATTTTTTCTTTCGGAATTTGGGCCCCAATCCAAACACATTGCATCAGGCATGGTTTGCTGGGTGAGGAGGAGAGCAGGACTATCACCTCCCTTGTTCTACATACTATATCTCCATTGATGTAACCTGAGAACATGCTAGATTTTTGAGAATTACATCTCACAGCTGACTAATATTGAACTATAGTTAACCAACATTCCATTTTCTGGATGCTGAATTTCCTTTTGCCTGTTCCATAATGAATCATTGGTGCTCTGTTCTCAAGGACAAGGCCTTTCATTTAGTTCAATAAAATTGCATTCCAATCAATGTGTAGGATTTGTTCCAACATTCTAACCAAATTGAGATTTGTTTTGATATCATGATTATCTAATCTAATATATGAACTCTTTCTCTTAATATTTCTCTAAATCTTCTGTTACCTTCCCATCAGTTCAGCATCTCATCAGTGGGTTTAGTTACATGATTCACAAGTCCAAATATCACTTCTTCAGTGAGATCTCATCCAAAATTGGTGCCCCCACCTCCAATCCAATATACTTCCTATATTCTTTATCTGCTCTTTTCATCCATTGCATGGATACTCATCAAACATAACATTTTTATTTATTTATTTTGTACTTCTTATCTTTCTTTAGAATGTAAGCTCTATTAGAGGAGCAGTTTTTGTAAGTTCTATTCCCTGCTGGATTTCATATTTGTTGTATGGGTGTATTTGAATACATCAGCAATATCATTCAAATCAGTAAGACCAAGCTAGAATTCAGTACAATCTACTAGAGGTTGCTGCCCCTCACCAGGTTACTACTGACCTTTTGGTCACTCATAAGTCCACTTAATGGTATTAGCACCCAGCTCAACTTATCTTCACTTTATCCAGAAGGCTATCGAGAGTTTGTCACGTTTTTTGCTGAAATCAGATATTTTGTGTTGGTGGTAGCCCTCTGATCTATCAATCTGGAAGTTCTTTTCCAAAGAAAGGAAATGGAATTCATCTGACATAACTTATCACTTCCTTTTTCTAACTGCACACAGATCATACTTTTGATGACTCATTTTAAATCCTGCTCCAGAAGGACAGTGTGTTAATCAGTGACCTGTCCAAACTCTTTGATTTCCGGCAGGGAGGTCCCTCCAGGTGTGAGATCCTTTTGGCTGGGGTTCAGGGCTTGTTCATAGACTGGCTATTAGAAGGTGGAGTTAGCACCACAGAGTTGGAAGGCTTAGGCTTAGATGCCATTCTTGTGTCACATTGGAATATTACATTCTTTTTTTGTGGGTCTCAGCTTCTGCAGTGCATAATATAAAAATGGTATTATTTTTTAAAATATAGCATGATTCTTTATTTATTGCTATTTACACCCTTTTGGTTTCATGTCTAGTTGCTACATACAGACAACAAAGATCTGAGATTTTTTATATGTTTAGTTTATTTTTACTGCTGTTTGGATCTAAAGGATTTACATTTATCTTATCCATTTCCTTTTTTCCTACTCTTTCTGACACAGCTATAGTTTAGGCCCTTATCATCTCATCACTGAATTATTGGCATCGCCTCCTAACTGGCCCTACATCTCCCATCTCTTGCTTCTCCATCTTAGACTTTTCAATCAGGCTAATTGCCTAGAACCTGGCTACTCAAAATGTGGTCTGTGAACCACAGCATCAGCATCTCTTGGGAGCCTGTTAGAAATGTAGACTCTCTCAGGCTCCACTCAAAACGTACAGAATCAGAATGTGTAGGTCAACAGGACCCACAGGTGATGCAAACCCACATTAAAATCGAGAACCACCATCTTTTCTTCTACCATGCCATTCCCATTCTAAGGGGTATCCTTAAAATTCACATTGAACCGGGCTGGGCACGATGGCTCGCGCCTGTAATCCCAGCACTTTGGGAGGCCAAGGCAGGTGGATCACGAGGTCAGGAGATCGAGACCATCCTGGCTAACACGGTGAAACCCCGTCTCCACTAAAAACACAAAAAAATCAGCTGGGTGTGGTGGTGGGCGCCTGTAGTCCCAGCTACTCGGGAGGCTGAGGCAGGAGAATGGTATGAACCCGGGAGGCAGAGCTTGCAGTGAGCCGAGATTGTGCCACTGCACTCCAGCATAGGCAACAGAGCTAGACTCCGTCTCAAAAAAATAAAAAATAAAATAAATTCACATTGAACCATCTCCAAACTATCTCAGGCAGAAAGGGATCCCCCTTAATCTTCAAATGAGGTATTTTTGACATGAAAGTATAAATGCCCACCTTTACTTTCTTCTCATTGGTTCTGAGAATGATTAACTAGTTTATCTAGATAACTTTAGAACATTTGTAAAAATTACTGCGATTCAACTGGAGACTTTCTTCTGGTAGAAGCCAACTGATATATTGTTGTTTGGTGAGTGAGGGTTAAGGGAACCATGTGTGATGGGTTAGTTGGAAATGTTCCTATTATTTATTATGAATTTATTTTGTGTTTGACACAGTGACAGGTATTTTGCATACTTAATTTAATCCTCATAACAATCCCACTTGGGAAGGTGTTTTTATCAACATTTTACATGTGAGGAAACTGAGACTTAACAAATTTAGGTTGTCCAGAGTCACAGTTTTGGTTAGAGTTCAGGCTGCACTGTAGTAACAAAGATAAAAATACAGTGGTTGAGACAAGTTGCTCTGCCCTGAGACGACTGGTGACCCCAAGTGGGAGACACTGATGCTCTCTGAAGCCACCCAGCTTCCCTCTCTCATCCTGCCTTGTCATCCCCACAGTGTTGTCCACACCCATTTGCTTGGATCTGGTTCCTGCCTTGGGAAGGGTGAAAGGGAAAGTGAAGAGCACGCAGTTTTCTTATGAAAACATAATCCAGAGGTTCTACCTGTCATTTGTACTCACATTCTGCTAGTAAAGGCTTGGTCACATAGCCACACCTACTTGCAAAAGAAGCAGAGAAATGTGGAAACTTGGGGAGTTATTTAGTAAAGGGAAGAGGGGGAATGGCTACTAGAGGAAAATTGTAGGCTCTGCCATAAGCTCCTAGCCGATGAGTGGAAGAGCTAGATTCCAAGCCCATGACTAAAACCTGTGATCTTTCCGTCACATTTTTCCACCACTTCTCATACTTGACAGCAAATATTTGTTGAATTGAGATAGGCCAAGGTATTATATATAAGCCTTTTGATTATTTGAAATAGTTTCTTCTTTCTCTCTTGCCTCCCTGATTACCTATACAGTTCAGGGTTCAAACTGTCCCTGTTTCTGATAATTTTTTTTTAATTTGTAAAACAGGAAACTGATGTTAATCTTCCTTCAGTAGAAATACTGTAATAAAATAATCCACCAATTATTAGAGGTTCTGTAAACCATATGAGATGTGATAATGGCTTAACGATACTGATCTTTTAAATGACCAGATAGCCATCTCCTTTAAAATAAGTGTTGTCTTAGGAAAATGCCATTGCTGAAAACATGTTTTGATATTTTGGCTGGTATATCAGTTAACTCTTGCTGTACTAATGCTTCATGACTCCACCACCAAAATCTCAAAGGCATGCAGAGATATTTAATTTGTGTATCTGTAGGTCTCCTGGGGGTCAACTCTTTAGCCTAGCCTTCCTGGCCAGCTCTGTTTCAGATATCTATTGCCTTCCTTCTGAGATAACAGACTAGCATGGACATACTTTTCTCTGACGATGGCACAAATGTTAAGAGAACAACTAGAAATACTTGAGGCTTTTTGAGGCCTCGGCTGGGAACTGGCACAACCTGTGTCATGCCACCTGGCAAGTCGTATGCCCAAACCCACAATCAAGGGCCATGGGAAATGCTGTACACCTTAAGTAAGAGAAAATGTAGTCACGTAGTAAAGGATTTGGTGAAGGACCAGAGCCAACAAAGAAACCTTCAATTGCTTTGCCTTTCACAAGTTATTTTGAATATTTGCAGTGATAGTAAATCTTTTAAAGGTACCTTTGAATTTTTTTAGTAAAACGGCTAAGTTTATAAATAAAATTAAAGAATCAAGCTAGGTTTATTTTTAGGCAGAAAGGTAGCTATTTAAGCATGTGTTATAAAATAATGAGGCTTATTTCTAGAAGAATTGATTCAAGAATATGGCTTTTGATGGCAGAATAGTTGGAATAAATGTACAGCCTTTTAAGGTGACCACTTTGAAAGGATAACACTCATTTAAATATTGGGTTATAAAAATTCTTTTTTAATAAGGCTTGTTACTTATAATCCTATGTTACCACTTTGTCTCAAAGTGGGAAGGGGATGTTATAAAATAATGAGACTTATTTCCAGAAGAATTGATTCAGGAATATGGCAATTGATGGTAGAATAGTTGGGATAAGTGTATAACCTTTTAAGGTGACCACTTTGAAAGGGTAGCACTCATTTAAACATTGGGTTATAAAATTTTTTTTTTTTAAATAAGCCTTGTGACTTATAGTCCTATGTTACCACTTTGTCTCAAAGTGGGAAGGGGACTGAATAGAGGCCCATCCCTGATCCTTTGACTAATCCTAGAAAAATGTGCTTTATGTGCAGATTCTTATTGCCAAGTCCCCTCTGGCTCCCTTCACCTCATTTGTCTACACCATCAAGGAGGAAGGCCTGGTTCTTCAAGGTAAGATCCTTGGATTAAGCCATTTCTTTCAGCTGATTATGCTCAGTGCTGCCCATTGCTAGTGGTAATTACTGCTATGGTTCTGATAGAAGCTAGCTCTAGACAGAATCAAAAGCCAAGATGCATTGGCCAGTGATATTTACCCTAATGAGAGCAAGAGATCAGCAGTTGTGGCAAGAATTTGACAGAGAAGATTGAGGTAGGGCTGAAGGAGACCTACAGAATTTCCTAACAGAATGAGACAATCAAAACATGAGGATCAAACCAAGAAAGCTCGGAATTGCTACCACCCCATTCCTCTTTGCAGATCCTATGGCATGAAGTGGGCAATTATTCTGACACCAGCAGGGAGGTGAGGAGCCAATGCTGCACCAGAGCCCTCTTGCTTAACAAGCTGAAGAACCGTCTGGGTTGGCAGCCTCTGGGGCACAATATCATGACTCCATGAGCCCTACTTCCCTGACTCCTTCTGGTTATCCTGTTTCCTTTTCCTGTCCTGTCCTGACATGGTCTTCCTGCTGGGGACCAGACCTTTAGGACCTGCACCTTGTGACATGAGCCCGGGACTTAGAAGGAGCTGAGTTCTTGCTTAGGGTAGAGCACCCTGAGGCCATGTCCTGGAACTCACTGATCTACAATGGCGGTTCATTTCTAGATGCTAGATACGCCAGTGGTTAGGAAAGGCACCGGAATGCAGGTCTTTCCAGAAAATAATTAACATAAAGGGGTAAATTCAAGCACTGTTAGAAGAGTCAGCCCACAAGATCAGATGTCCAAAACTGCTTTGCGGATGAGGAAGGATCCACACAGAAGTGCTCAGGATACACATCTGTCCCCCGCTGTTGGGCAGGAGACCCCACCCACAGAGATGCTTAAGTGAATATCTGGCCTCACCCCAGAGGAGCATATTGTCACTGCTGTCCATGGGAGAAGGCCTGCCCTGAAGCATTTATAAGTTAAGTATTTTTCCCAGGTTTGTGAAACAGGGCAGTCCCTGTAATTTCCCCATGGAGATACATTGCATTACAAAGACCTAGCAAGGATTATGTGGGGCAGGCTGGGGAGTTCATGCTTCTAACTAAGGAACAGGCTGCAGCCTTCCCTTTCCTTCCCCTTCTAAAATGTCTGCTTCTTAATGGACTCACAAAGCAGCATGTTTGTTTGGTGCAGCTGAGCTCCACAGCGGGGACTCTCAGGTCCACGAAATTTGGGGTGAGAACTACAACCTTTGGCTCTTAGCCTTTGACTTATGCTATCCAAGTTCCTTGGTAAATATTTTTTTTTACAATTGCAAATAGTGTTTTCTGACAAAAGAGCAGAGATTTTAAGACCAGATTAAGCAAAGCAAACAGCAGGCCTCTTTGTTACATACTCTCTAAGGGTGTATAACTAATAAGCAATCAGAAAGCTGGACTTTTATTTACCCAGTACACAGGGTGGCATTCAGCTCTTCATTTTTAGAGGCTTTCTTAAAAGATTAGAAGTATAGTAAGTAGCAAATTTAGATGAAGATTTCAAGAAATTCTATGGAAGACTACAAGATAATTTCAGGAGGAAAAGAGTTTGTTCTGCTCAGATGACCTGTATGAAGAGCCTTGATGTGATACATGCACCCTGATCACTAGGCATTTTGTTAAATAGCATTTCTAAGCCGGGTCAAATTTGGATAACTTTTGGGATAATATTTGTGAGAACAAGAGTCACTGAGTTGCCTCTCTAATGCTCATTGCTAAGATCATGATTTTAAGAGGGAAGAGAAAGTTATTTAGACAAAGTAGAGCCTGGAAATACAATGAATTGGTAGAGGTTAAAAAAAAAAACTGCAAGGAATGACTTTTCCAAAAAGTTGGAAAACAGGGGAGAAAGTGGATCACTAAAGGAGGCTGACCTGGAGCTGTGTCTAGGAAAGATAAAAATTCAGGAAAATGTCTTATGATTCAAGAACAACAACCAATAAGTAAAATGCTTGGTTGGGAGACCTTAGAACCTCACCTGGGTGCTTTCTAAGTTGTTTTCTCTCTCCCACTCCCCCAAGCTACACATCCCTCTCTGAGGTTTCCCAGAAGCAGTGGAACACCTCTGCTTTTACCAGCAATGCCCCTGAAAACAAACCTCTTGACACGCCCCGCCTTCTTGCTGTGTGCTCCCAAAGACTTTGGGAAAACAAAAAATGTGGGTCCCCAGAAAATGCAGGTCCCTCCTTTATTAGAAAGAACCTTTGGATTTTGCTTTCAGCTTTGTTATGATCTTGAGAAAATATCTGGGCCTTGATTTTGTCAGCTGGAAAATGAAAACATTAACCTTGATTCAAGGCTTTGAAAACTGTCGCAACCCATTGGTGGGTCATGAAGTGAAACTGATGAATCACAACCGGCATTTGAAAACCGAGAGAGAGAGAAGACAGAAGAAAGAGAGAAGAAAAAATACCAGATTATATCACACATATTGTATCATTTCATAAAATATTTCTTGTGTGAGTGTGTGTTTGTGAATGTGCGCACACTATGGGTTTCTGTGGGGGCCGCAGCATAAAACGTTTTTCTTACATGGATTGTTGTAACCAGCCTGCAGCATCTCCAACAGCCTTGTCATATCAGCTTTGTCCGATCCTCCTAGGCAAGGATGTACTCATCATTCCCTTAGCTCAGCCCAGTTGTACCCTTGAGATCGCCACATACTGCATCATCAAAGCTAATTTTTCCCCCTTCTTACCAGATGACTGAACTAAAAGACACCTGCACGATTCCCCAGGTTTAAAGCAAAGAAACCCTTGGTCCCTGGGTGGAAAACTTGGAAAGTTACCATCAGTCAAGGCCAAGTAGCTTTCCTTCCATGAGGAGTTGCACCAGCAGGTGAGCCCCGAGTTGGTGTGGAGGTTGGCACCTGGAGCTCTGGGTGGGATATGCAGCCTATGTCCAGGGACTTAGAGACAGACAGGGCAACTCCTGTGCTGCCAACTAGAAGGGAGACCGCCAGCCACTGTGGCTGACATTCGGTCTTCAATAGAGCCGCCTGGATGGTGGAAACAAGCCCACCACACTGGCTACCTGTAGGGGTAGGGAATGATCCCTCGGTGCCTTTTATCCCTTAGCAAGCCCCAAGATGCCTACTGGCCTGCTATCCAGGAGATTTTGTAATACCTGAAGAACTCCTGAGTGCCAAGCAGAGGGAGGGAATAAAAGGTGAGGGCAGAATTCGATTTACCAGCTCCACAGGCCATTTCCCTCACCGGTTCTCAAGGATTAGGATGCTGAGAACAGTCAGCAACTGGGGGCCTTCTACCCTTTCCTCCCCTTTGTTCACTGGGAAGGACAATAAAGCGGCAGGCTGGAGAGACTGAGGGGCTGGTTAGAGATTTCTCAGGCTGCTTTTTGAAACACTTGAAGGAGCCGGTCCATGCTATTGTTGTAGTAAAATAGAAAGCGGAACTATTCTCTTTTTGCAAAAAGAAGAAGAAGAAAAAGAAAGAAAGAAAAAGTAAATGAAAGAACCCCCCTCCTCCCAGCATCTTCAGGAGGCCTCAACTCAGGCCATTAACATGGTAATACCATCCTGTTTGCATCTTCTTTGTCTGTCCAGCGTTTGTCTGGGATCCTGGCCTCTGGATGCTGGGCCCTGGATACTGGAAATACTTAGGCCCCAAAGGAAAGGGAGCTCACAGCCACCAGTTTCCTGAGGGTTTGGACTCTGAGAGGGGGCTAGATCCCAGGCAGAGAGTTGAGCCTCTCTGTGCAATGAAGTGGGAAAGGCAGAGGTAGGAGGGGATCTCATGAATCCATTTTTCCTTTGGTCCCCAGAGTTCACCATGCAAGTCTCAGTGCCTGCCAAGTGAAAAAGCTTAGCGGTTTGGCTAGCTTCTTAGAGTGATGCTCAGGTGTGCTGGGGCCTAGCGGAGAGGGAAGAGCAGGAGTTGGTTCTGGGAATCAGCTTTAATGGTGTGTGCCCACAGAAGCACCTGGCAGCAGCAAGGAAAGGGAGTTTACAGTGAACTCCAGGCTGACGCACGTCTCCTCTGGTCATGTCCTTTGTTCCCCTGGCAAGCCTCAAATGTTGTGCCACCCAGAACACAGCTGGGACTCAAGGCCAGGAATAAAGATTCTGTCATTGAAAGCAGCTGGGCTGTGTCGCTGGCACTGCAGGAGGCCTAGAGGAAAACCCAGGTCCCAGCTCTCTGGGAGCCCTCCTAGTTTTCAGGGGCTCATAGGCACAAACACCTGCAGACTTGGGGAAACAGAACCTAAGGAAGGGGAGGCCCAGGGGAATGAAGGGTTGATGTAGCACAGCCTCCCCTTTACTCCTTTCCACAGGGATCTGGGGAGGATTTGTAAAAGAAAAGCCAGGTTGTTTGGAACAGGACAGAAGATAGTGGCTTAGTTCCCCAGTAAGACAGAAGCGTGTTTTTTATACCATTTTTGCAAAATCAAAGTCAGGTATGACAGGTTGAATTTGGATCCTGACGCTGTTGTCTATCCGTGTAGGTTTAAATGAGCAGCATAAACCGTGGAGTGGGAGCTGGGGAGACCAGGGCACCGTGAGACAGGTCCAGAGAAAGTGCTGGAAATGAAATTAGTTTCCCATATCTCCAACCACTTGGCATAGGGTGGCAGAAGAAAACAGAAAACAAAACAGTGATCCTTTTTAGAGCTGAAAAGCTATGTGCCTCATCTTTCTTGATTTGCTTTTGCAATCAAGAACGGTTTGATCACCTTTTGAAACGTATCAGGAAAGGCATTAATCTCTTCTGTTTGTTCCCTTGTCACAAACTTGCGTTAAGTTTTCCCACCCTGTTTTTTCAGTCACTGAGCCAACTGGATGATTTATTGAAAAAAATTTCCCCCCAAATACCACCCCCTGAGTTCATCCGATTTCAGTGTGAATCAGTAACCTATCAAAATGTTTTATGCTGCTGGACTCAAAGTGACCCAGAAGATTCTCAATTTATTTCCATCCAGGTACAGAGGTGTCTGCATGGTAAATACCACCTCTGCACCTGGCACAGCCTGGCATTCTTGTGGGAGCCTGGGCAAAGAGCCCTGGAACTCAATGGAGCAAAGAGAGTGAACTCCTCTCCCAGAGGTCATGGAGAAGAAGGCAGAGCAGACCGGCCACATTGTCCCCAGTCTGCCCGGTGCCACTGCAGCCTCAGAAAGTTTGTCTAGGCCAAGGCGCTGACCTTTGCTGCTTCTGCCTGCCTGTTAGTGTGGGGCCTCCCCGGGAGATGAGAAAGGAGAGGAAGGACTCCTATCTGCTCAGTTCTCTTCTCCCCTGTCCACATTCACTTTACACCCCCTCCCTCCGTGACATCTTCTCATACAGGCTCTCTGCTTTGTTCACTTTTTTTTTTCTGGCAGTTAGCCTTGAAGAGAGATTTTACAATATTTGGAAATATTTTATAATATATGAAAAAGTATTTTAAATACAGAACAGCACAGAAAATCATAAAAGAAAACAGGTGAATCTAACACCCCAAATAAACAAATACTAAAATTTTGTCCCATTTGTTTCAGATTTTTTTTTTTTTAATTACAGGAATGAAACTTGACAAACTTTAGGACTCCTTTGTACCTATTCCTGGTCCATTCCCTCCTCATCCCACATTCCTCCACAAAAGTGAAAACTCTCCGGAGTTCGGTCTACATCTTTCCTCTCCATCCTTAAAAATGTTTCTACATATGTGTGAATCCACACATAGTATAACGACTGATTTTGAGTGCATTCTGAAATTTGCATAAATGGCTTATTGTACAGGATTTCACAACTTGCTTTTGTTGCTTAACATTGTTTTTGTAATATAGCCACGTGATACACAGGTCACATGATACACAGGCCACGTGATACACAGGTCCTGCTCTTTCACCTTAGATATCCACATCTATTCAGTGTGTGAATATACCACATGTTACCCACTCCCCTACTTATGGAAATTTTGATTATTCTTAACAGTTTTATTACGTGTTTCTTGATATTTAGGTATGAGGGTTTCACTAGGTATATATAAAAAACGAAATGGCTGGTCAGAGTGTCTGCACGTTTTCATTTTTACTGTATTTTCCCAAATTGCTCTCCAAAGACTTTTACCAGCGTACACTCGTTCTGGAGATAGTGGACCAATTTCTCTGCAGCCTCGTATAATCATAAGTTTGTTGTCATCTTTCCACAGGCAGTCTTCTCATGCCTTCTTTAGGGATGTGCTGCACTCTAGCCTGAGTGACAGAGCAAAACCCCGTCTCTCTCTCTTAAAAAAAGTCTTCATTTCCCTAAAGTTAACTATGGAATACTTCCCAGAAAGCGAGCTTTTAATCTCATCCATCACCCTGATTCTCACTTGAGGGAACTGAGTTCCAGAAAGGTAAAGTAATGTTCACTGCCTCAAAACTGGGTTTGTAGCCCTTTCTAAGCCCTCAGCCTGGGCTCCTAAGATTTTGGAAAATCGGAAGTGGGTTTGGGCTCTCTCATCTTCCATCATGGCAGCCCCTGTGGCAACTTACCTCTCAGGCTTGATGAGCCTCTGTTGAGATACTTTCAGGCCTGTCCTGAAATTTGAATCTGGAAATTCTAAGCTAAAATGGATTGGTCATACTGATATAATAATCCTTCAACAAAGTCCCTGAGTGCAGTTCAATTATAAGTTTGGCCAGGTGTAACTATAACCTAAACTAACAGTGGTATACATGATAGAGATGTACTACTTCCTCATGTCGTGCTGAGGAGGAGTGTAGTCCAGAGCTGGCATGGCAGCTCAGCTCTACATGTCTATCCAAGAGTCCAGACCATTGGCTTTTTGCTCTGTCACACCTAGGATGTTGCCATTACCATGGTCAAGAATGGTTCAGCATCATGCCCTCCATCCCAGTAGCAGGATGTGCATGAGATAGAGAATGATGGTGGGAGGGAAAGCATCCCCCTTCCCTTGGGACATTAACCAGAAGTTATACACATTATTTCTGTTTATATGATGTTGGCCAGTCTGTAAATATATGATCAGAAAGGCTAAAAATGTAGCCATTAATCTGGGTGGCCATATACCCAGCTAAATTTTGGGAGTTCTGTTATCATGAGAAAAGAAAAGAAAATGAATATTCGGTGACGCAGCCCTTTCTGAGGAGCCCAGTTGCAGAGATTAGGTGCAATAGTACAGACTTAAGGGCTGGGCTTGTTGCATAATAGAGTTATACTCTTAAAATGCAGCCTAAATATTGTATGTATTAAAAAGTGCCATCCGGACCTGCTTTGGTTCCAGACTCTAAAGTAGAAGAGAAAGGGTATCACTTCACCAAGGGTCAGCACCCAAAAATCTTGTTCTGCCCACCTAAAACAGAACCTCCAGGAAGGAATTTTGGTATGTGTTTTGCTTTTATGCAGTATGCAAGAAAGAAACTTCAGTGAGAGCTACTATTGCTTATAGCACAAGGCAGGGCATGAACTTGGATCCAAACTCATAGACCAAACACTTTTTTTTTCCAAAATGTTTTTTCCTGTCTCTACTTTTTTAAAAAATATGAAACAAAATGTTAGTTGGAATAACATTATAGAGAAAAACTTTATTCCAAGGCCTGGACTGTAGTTAGACTGGATTTACATTCCTCTTTTAGAACCTGGAAGCCACTTGGCTATCTTTGCAGAGTTAACAATTTGCATTTACAAAAATGGCCAGGTAAGAGTACCAAAATATGTTAAATCAATTCAGGTTGTTGATTTTCTTTGAAAGTCTCTTCCAAAGAACTTCATGTTCTTTCTGGAATATGATTTAAGCTGCATTTCAGTGAGTTCAGTTCAGCAAATATTTGTTGAGCATCTATTGTTCACAAAGCATGGTGCTCAGGGTCAAGGGATATAAGGCTGAAAAAAAAAGGTCCCTTCCTTTTAGTAGCCCAGAATCTAGTTAGGAGAGATGTAGTTAAATAAGTTTAATCAAAAGCAAACTGTGATACCTATTACCAAGGTTCAAACAGTGGAATATAGAAGGATAAAGGAGGTAGACTCATTCCAACTGGGATGACTGAGGAAGGTTCCTGAGAGTACGTGGGACTGGGACTGGACTTCAGCTTGTGAATGCTGACAAAAACCACATTACATTGTCTCTTGACAGAAGCCAATTTCTTTTGCTATTTGAGGATAGATTCAGGGACACTGGGGAATGCTGATTAGTTCCATCACTAATGCTGATTAGTGGTGAATGTTGAATCATGCTGACTAATGTGTTCTAAATGGATTGACTCAACAATAAAGGGAACGTTGAGAGTCAAGAGTTCAGATCCTGAATTTCACCGATGAAGTGTAAATCACTTCGCCACTTAGTACTTAATTTTTTTGTCAATTAAAATGTGCTCGTGGGTGAGAATCCAATAAGTCATCTTGACCCATGAGGGCTTCAGAAACTTCAAGGATAACAAACAGCTTAACAGTGACTACCAGGACAGGCTTATGCAACCTTGGGTTATTCATAGTGCACACAGAGTCAGAACACCCATCACATGCCCCTCGCCAGCCATGCGAAACTTCTGTTTCCTCACACATGCCATGAGAACTGACAAACAGTGCACTGAACTCACAAAACCCAACAAATAGAGGAGCTTTTGAAAAATCTTCCTATCTACCTACTGGGGTGTCTGTGTCTTTCTACAACAAATGTCGCCACAGAACTAAGGGCTTGCATTGCAGACACAGCTCTTTCTCTCTTTTGACATCTCCCCAGCTAGACTGCTTGAGAACCTGGCCTTCCATGTCCAGATGTTTACTGAATTCTGAAGGCCCCCCAAAGAGCCCAAGTTCTTTTGTTGCTCTCCAAATCATTTCCCACAGAGACTGACCAATGTCCTGAAGGAGCCCTTCAATAGGGAGGATAAATGAAGGCAGATGAAGACATGACCCCCTGAGGCTTACCCACATCCACTCGAACAAAGGGTCTGAGGCACAACCTTGTAAGGAGGGTTTTGGTCAGCAGCGTCCCTATGCGAGGCCAAGTCTCCCCTACAGGGCTGCTTTCAATGGCTACCATCATAGTGGAAGTATTGGGCATTTGTTAAGGGCTGTGGTGTGCTAGGTATAGCACAAAACATCTAAATCATGCTCCCCTGCCTTTGTGAGGGCTTCCTGGCTACAGACGGCAGCTGGCTTTCTCAGGGGAAACTTGGGGGTCATAGAGAAAGCTGAAGAGGGGTGCTTGCTTCTGTGGATTACCTCTTCCCGCCCAGCGCAGTGACACTCCCCTTTTGTCTATAGCTATCCTTAGTCAAGCCAGGGCTGCAGGACCCTAACCCACCCTTCTGCTGTGTTTCTGGGTCTCTGGTTTGCGAGGCCAGTGGCTCTGTGGGTGATAGGTATGGAAGAGGACCGCTGTTGGAGGAAAGTTCCAATTAGGTTGCTGGTGAGAAGTTAGTGCATTTCGTAACATTTTTTTTTTTTTTTCAAACTTACTTTCTCTCTCTCTCTTTTTTTTTTTTTTTCCTTTAGGCCAACAGAGGCCATAGGGATACTGTGACCTTTGTCTAGAGTTGATGGGGGTGTGATTTGTGAAATAAAACAGGACCGTACTGCTTGGAAGAAGGAAACGGAAGCTGACATAATGGGGATTAATTAGTTGATTGCTGTTGAGATGGTAACAGATTTGCTCCTAAACCATTGAGCTAGCGATTTCAGACCTAGCAGGGAAGGTGAAGATGAAGAAGCCTTTGTTCAGGTCTCTAGATGTGTAGGGCTGAGGGCTTTGCCGCCATGGGATGTCAACAGCCATAATAATAATTTGCACTTATATAGCACCTTTCAACCAGGCACCTCAAAGCGGTTTAACCACATTAATTAATTAAAGCCCACAATCCCCCTGGGGAGAGGAGGAGGATGACTAACAAGATTTGTAATTACAGGAGCGAACATTTCCGAATAAAGTATTGTCTACCAAATAAAAAGAGTAGGTGTAAAGGAATTGGGGTCTCCAAATGGTAACCAATTCAGAAATGAAATCATGGAATGATGTGGGAGGTTGGGGGCGGGCATGGGCACGGGGGTCGACTCTGTGTCAGAGGGAGGTCGATGGGCTCAGAATTCACTGACAGGTTCAGATCCAGCCGAGAAGTGGAGCATGTATGGTATTAGTGGCATTTGAAGGTCATTAGTGGCATAACTATTGTAGTGTAAATTCAAGTTTCATTGGTATATTGTGTATAGCCCTGCAGAACAAAGAGTGAGACTCATGCAGTATTTAATAAAGGATGAAATGATTTCTTTAGATTTAAAGCCCAAAGCTGGGCCAGTCAATTAGCAAATAAATCAATTGGTGACCCGTAGGATAATTTAGTCGTTTCCAGTAGAACACCCAGCCTACACGTTCCTACTGCCATGAGGCTCTGATTGAAGTATCAGGCTGGGTTCAGGGCAAGTCTGGGGTCTTTAGCCCCTTCAAAGCCAGGCATTAAATCTTTCCAGCCTTTGGCCTTGCTTACCCAGGTTGTTATTGACCTCAAGCTATCCTCTGTAGAATCATGTTGTACCTGCTCCTCCATCAGATATTTTTAGTGCATTGAGGGCTAGAATCAAGTCTCCTCCTATTTCATGTCTCCTATGAGTGCCCAGCAGAGTGCTGTGCACCAAGTAGGTACAGATTGATGAAGAATGATGAAGAATGACTGAGTCCTTTAAGCACTCAGGATTTGTTGAGCGCATACCAAGTATTCAGGTGAAGCTTGAAAACAAAGCTCAATGTGTGCCTGCCCTCCAAAAATGTACTCCAAGGAATGGGAAAAGATTTACAAACTATTAACTATAATATAAAGCAGAATCACATCCAAGCCCGGGGCAGCAAGGGCAATGGGAAGAGCATCTTATTCAGCTGGAGTGAATCAGGGAAGGTATTGGTGTGCCAAGCATTGGAAGGCAAGAAGAATTTGGGTAGACCTGGAAAAGGCAGAACAGGCAGATGTCCCAGGCTGTGACTATGTGTGTGACCCTCTGAGTGAGGTACATTTTGAGAACTTAGGATGTTCAATAGAATGTTGGTGAAAACCAAGGTGAGTTTTCGCATTTAATCAGGAAACGTACATTTCCTATGGATTCTTATGACATGAATTGGTTAATTTCGAACATCAAGGGATTATTTGAGAAGTTGGAGGTGGGGTTCAGGGTACACTACTCCAAACTCCGGCACGTTGGCCTTGAAAAAATAGCAGAAGCAGGAAGGCCATTTTCACCTTCCCCTCGCCCCTCCTCTCCTGAAGCAGGTTGTAAAATGTTCATTCCTAAAGTGTTCACTCTCTACCCAGAAGAAAGGAATATTCTTATCTCTGAAGACACGGGGACAGAGAATAATCTGAACAAACAGGCCTTGCTCAATTTCCCCCAGTTTATTCCCATTAGATCATACTCTTTAGTCCTCCAATCATACTTCTGCATGACTATCTACTCTTCATCAAACTTAAGTATGAAAATACACAGATTTCCCTGGTTTGGGGGCGGGTTTTTTTGTTTTGTTTTGTTTTTTGTTTTTGTTTGTTTGTTTTCCAGAGTCTCACTCTGTCTCCCAGTCTGGAGTACAGCAGTGCAATCACAGCTTACTGCAGCCTCAACCTCCCAGGCTCAAGTGATACTCCAACCTCAGCCTCCCAAGTAGCTGGGACCACAGATGGGTGGCATCACCACACCTGGCTAATTTTTTATTTTTTGTAGAGACAGGGTCTCCACTGTGTTGCCCAGGCTGGTCTTGAACTCCTGGGCTTAAGTGATCCTCCAGGCTCAAGCCACCTTCCCAGCTCAGCCTCCCAAAGTGCTGGGATTACAGGCATGAGCCACCATGCCCAGCCAGGTCTTCATTTCTAAAGGTTCTCATATCACATAAAACTTATATTAAATAAATTTTTATGCTTTTCTCTTGTAAATCTTGTTGTTGTTGTTGTTGTTGTTTGAGATGGAGTCTCGCTCTGTCGCCCAGGTTGGAGTGCAGTGGCGTGATCTTGGCCTACTGTAACCTCTGCCTCCCAGGTTCAAGCAATTCTCCTGCCTCAGCCTCCCATGTAGCCAGGATTACAGGCATGTGCCACCATGCGCAGCTAACTTTTGTACTTTTTTTAGTAGAGACAGAGTTTCACCATGTTGGCCAGGCTGGTCTCGAACTCCTGTCCTCAGGAGATCTGCCCGCTTGGCCTCCCAAAGTGCTGGGATTACAGGTGTGAGCCCGGCCTTCTCTTGTAAATTTGTCTTTTGTCATGGGGGCCTTGGCCATGAACCTTGCAATGGGTAAGGAAAAGATATTACTTTTTCTCCTGTGCAGTTTCTGGTGCCCAATATGGGGCGACTGAGATACCCCACTCATTCTGGATCTTGCAAATGAGATCCTGGGGCAACTGACAAAAAGCTGGAAAAGTAAGAATTCTTATCAAACTCAGCTCTTCCAGATCTCTGTCTGTAGTGCTTGGTCAAGAGAGAAAAATTTCTCCTTGTCCATTCCTTCCCAAATTCAGATTAGCAGGAGAAAAAAACAAAACAAAACATGTCTATATTGTGACTCCCTGGCTAAATCTGCCTTTAAGATACTCATTTGATATTGATCCTTTCCCTCCCAGGGACTGCTGTCTCTTTCCTTGTTTGTCTCAATTTCTGTCCTGATAACTTGGTTTGATTTTCTCCCTGTTGGGGCATACAAGCTGTCTTGAGTTCCCCAACCAACTTCAGGGGAGGGAACTCAAGAATATGGCTGGACAGAAATGTGGGTTGCACCCTATTTCCAGCTATCCTGCCAACTATTGCCAGCTCTTGGGGAGTTTGTTTGTATCTTTCTTTTGACTCTCTTTGGGGGTGGTTCTGGATTTGGGAGGGCTGCACTCTCTTTTAAGAACCCCTTCTTAATCCATGGTGAAGTCATAAAAGGCTCTTTGGTTTTGGTTGAGTCACTTAGTAGGTACTTTCAGTTTAAAAGAAGAAAAAAGTAAATGTGTATGTTTTGTTAATCTGTGTTTTGTTATAGTGCTCTCAGCCACGAACCTTGAGATGGGTGAGGAAAATATATTACTTTTCCTCCCTTACATTGAGCAAGATGCTGTCTGTTCTCTGCAGCTCCTAATTTGTTCTCTCTTCACTTCCATTGTCTGCCAAGAAAAAAAAAAAAAGCTAAACTGTTCACACATTAAAATGGATCACTCACAAGTGTCTGAAAAAAAGCAAGAGGAAGACATATCCTAATCCCAAATGTCAAAAATTAAGTGGCTCCTCCTTGAAACTACCTTTTTGACCCCAAGAAACACTAAGAGAGTGCCCTATACCCAGTGTTTGACAAATCAATACAGTACTCTCCTGCCCAAGGCCCTGCAGGCCTTCACCACAAACCATGCTGCAGGGACAGGACCTAAGCACTGCCTCTGATACGGAGCACTTGCTGTGTGTCTGACACACACTTTACATACACAATCTTCTCTAATGCTTCTAGGACTCTTACAAGGTAGAATTTTGTATTATTCCTTCTCTACAGATGAGGAACTGAAGCAAGAGAGGTTCAGTCTGTCACTGGAAAGGATGAAATGTGGATTTGAACTCAGGCAGTTCTACTCTCTTTTCTCTCTCATCCCTTGCCCATGTAATATTTCTATTCATAACTCATTCATCCTCAGTTCACTAAAGTACTCAGCACAATACTACACACACAATAGTAAAGAACTTGTGAATATTTTCTAAATAAAAGAATCACCAGGAACAATGCTAGTAGTTTGATCTTTTACTCTGGGCAGTGATGCTTAGAATATAGCAGAGGCTCCATCACTGCCTTCTCCTGTCATTTTTAATGATCAGAAGACATGCACAGGAAAGTTGCCCCAGGAAATGTTCACAAGAAAGGACACAGGTAGCATTCTTCCCCACAGACTGATAATCTGCCAAGCTAGTACCACCTATGAGATGCTAGTGTGGCATCTTGTATCATTAATTACTTTTACTGAAAGTAAAAGTAATGATGCAATTCAGAGATATTTTAGGGGTGTGTGTGTGTGTGTGTGTGTGTGTGTGTGTGTATCAAAGTTCAACTTTGTCTCCCTAATCCTGCTAGCCTTCTGGCTATTCTGTTAAGGTATTGCAGTCCTGATGAAGATTCAGAAATGTGTGGTCCCTGTCAGCCTACAGGGTGAATTGAACATTTTGGATTAACCCAGAGAGCCTTGAACTCTGTGTATAATGTCTTTTAGGTTGTGGGTTGTGAACAAAGCAAAATGACCGCTCAGAGACAGGGTTGTAAAAGTTTGTCCAGCAAAACCAGGATTGCCAAATGAGAATTCTGGAAAGGGAGGATAAGGATTAGGTAATGGGAGAAAAGTGAGTGAAGGCAAGGAGAAGTGCAAAATATCTGATTGTAGCCTAAAAACTGGTCTTGGAAACATTTGGAAGGGTCATTTTTTCCAAGTTTTATTTTCAATATCATCACCATCACTTTTATCCTGTGGCTGTGAAAGGACTTTCTTCATTCCACTCCAGAATTCAAAGAGGCTTCTTTTGCACAAATGGAGGGAAGGCACTCATCACACTTCTCAGCCAAACGTCCTAAGTGTGAGAGAAAACACACTGCCTACTTCTGAATTTCAGTGAGGGCAGGGTTCAGAGAGAACACATGTTTTCCAAAACTCCAAATAGATCTGCTAAGAGAGGAAACCAACAAATCACTAGACAGAAGTCAGGACACGTTTGGTTTTGTTGCCTATCAAACAGTCCCCCCAAATCTCAGTGACTTGCAAAATCCATGCATGTCTGAGACTCTCCAGACAAGCTCTCCTCCATGTGTGACTGAATATTGCATTTCAGTATTAACATGCACTGCCACAGTTGCCACAGTAGGGGAAGGGAGAGGTGGATAGGGGGAGAGAGAGAAGAAAGTAAGAAAGAAAGAGAGAGAGATTGAGCACTGATAATTAAGTCCTTCCCTCAAAAAATGATATACATTCCTTCTACTCTCCTGGCCATGCAGCCATGCAGCCACTCCTAACTTCTAAGAGGCAGGAAGGTACCACTTCCTCCATGTTCTGAAGGAAAGGGGAACTGGATATTGGTGAACACCTGTAATGTTTGGCATGCACAGCTATACCCAGTGGGCTTGCAAATGTTTCCTTCTTCCATATTCATGCTTATATATACCTTTCCCTCCGATTACCTGGCGTACATCAAAGATGTATGGGGTAGTGTTAAGGAAGACCAAACAGTTTTGCAGCCTATTTTAGTCCACAGGTGACCTTTTGAAATAGAGGGGTAGCCAGGAAAGACCAGTTAACTCTGGTACTTTTCCTCTAGAACTTTCAGACGCAAGTAACTCTGGGAAGGGATAGTGGGTTCAAGGGAGCCATGGCCTGATAGATAGAACAACTAGTTTTGAGCGACCGCAGACCATCATGCCTTGTGTGAAAAGACTTTTGGAAATGTGCCCTTCCATTTCCATTCTGCCGCTTTTTACTAGACATGATGCACGTTCCTTCAAAGCCCTGTGATTTTCCAGAAAGCAGCTCTCGCTGCAAGAGAGAGAAACTTTCCCTTATTATTCTTTCAATAATGAATTCATGCTCGGAATCAGCTGCCTCCATGTGTTTTCAGTCAAGTGCTGATGGCAGCCTTGCCTAGGGGCATTTCTAAAGCTGAGGACATAAGAGATGAGGGAGGTCTCATATTGACAAGAGCTGCTTTTGGTTTTCCTTCCAGTTTAGCCCTCCTGAGCCTTGAAATGGGAGATAACAATGATTCATCAGCTCTTGTTGGTGAATCAACATGACCACCACACCTCTTTGCTCCTTTCAACCAATGAAAAAGTCATGGTTTTAAAGCTTTCCTCAGAGAGATTTGTGGACCTGGATTTTGGTGACTTAAAAGGGATTTAACTTTTTCGGACCAAACCAATATTTTGTAGATGCCAAGACTTCCTTTCTTCAGGTCTCAAACATAGACTTGGCGTACCCTGACATGATAAGAACAAAGGAGAAATTAGGTCACACTATTTCCTGCCTAAAACCTAATCTCAAGTACACAGGCTGCTTCCAAGTAAGCTGTGGTGGTAGGCTATGTTTGCTGAGAGCCAGCCGACTCACTCTCCCTAAAGCAAATCTCTTCAGATAATAATTCAGTTTTCAGCCTACCTACTTGGAACTTGTACAAACTTTTAGTTACAGTTGGGCTCTTTTCATTGGGAAGAAGAGTCTCAATTATCTCCGGCAAAAGGGGACACATACTGTTAAGGATATAGGTGGTACAGAATTGGAAAGCCTTCTGGAGGGGAGGCAGCCCTGGGAATTCATTATCCTGGGGTCTCCGCTTTTCTCTACATGTCTGCCCAGGGCTACTGTCACTCTCCCAGCAGATTTGTCCTGCATACTAGAGTTCTATTTACTCAAAACTTCAATTTGCACATGGCTCACCCTTGTGTTTCTCCCTACCCCTTAGCCCTTCAACTTCAGTTTCCATTGGCTGTTTTCCTTGGTTAAAATTCTGAAGAGACAATTTGATTGCTCGGGCTTATCTTAGTGTTTTGTCTCAGACAACATCACTGGTCACTAGCTAACCAAACCCTTGTTGGCTAAGGAAGCCACTGAAAACATGGCTGCCCAAGCAGCAGGAGGTATGGGTGGGGCATCTTTTGGTAGAGGGGCTGTGGGAGGGCAAGACAGTGATGAACTCCAGGGCATGCTTTATACCCTCTAACTGGACTGCTGCAAGCATACCCATTCCCTCTTGCTTCTTGCTCATAACTGTATACCTGGTCCGCTTACACCCTCACAGCCTAGGCATTTCCTATTATTGCTTACCTCCAGCTCCTGACTCCAGGATCTTACTTCTCCCCTGCTGAAGTGCCCAGTCACAGAAGTATAGGACTAGTGAGTGAGAAGGAAGAGCTGTTGAGATTTATTTAAGAATATAAAGAAGATTGGGGAAGGTGTGTAATGAAAAGAGGAATGGAAATAAAATCCCTCTCTCAGCTAAAGAAAATTGTGTTCCCACCATGGGACCCAGCTACCTTTCCTCCTTCCACCAGTCTTTGGAGTTACTTCCTTTTCCCAAAAAACAGCATCAGCAGAAGCAAGAGGAACTTCCTTTGGGGAACCCTGACCAAGCAAGTGGGAAGATATTCCCTCTTCTCTGTCCCCTGCAAGGATCCCTTGTCCCTATCCCTGATCCTTGTCTTTCTGCAGCCCCTACCCCCAGGTCTTGTGAAGCCCAGATTCTTGACTAAGAAGTCCCAAATAACTTTCAAACTAAGATTTTAGAACACAAGTGAAGGACTCGGTTTGGATCAAGTTTTTGCCAACTGTATTCTCAGTGCCCAAAGCTCTTTATTGGAAGTTATTCACAAATCTTCATGATTGTTTTTGGAAGACTAGTCATGTGTGGTTTTGCCCTATTTCACATGAGTCAGAGAAATTGTGCTTTTTATGAATTCATGCATCAACCAGAGCATTAGGGGGAAGATTGAATTGTGACAGGATGCTTTACCATTTATTCATGAGATACCATTACCTTTGTAACTCATCAGATGGCTAAAAGCCAAACCCAAACCATCTGCATTCAAATTTCAGTCTGCCCGTATTATTTTTAGTGGACATGAGTCTAGGAGTGAAGGAGAGGCTAGTCTAAATGTCTGTGTTTCCTTGCCCTTTCCTGAGCTCCGAGTATGTCAAAGGTGATTAAATCATGGTCAAACTTTGTCCTGTGACTGACACTTTTATCTAGTGACTAAAACTGGAACATTTCCCTAGGAGCCTATGATAGTGTTTGCAAATCTGCTACTGTGGGATTCTAGTCAGTTCCTCCGTTCCTCCAGAGCACCTCCAGATCTCTGCCCATTCTATTTAGAATCAGAGGTTTAAGTCTATTGCTATTGGCTGTCCTCTGGGGCCCAGAAACCTATATGGGGTTTGTCCAGCCTCTCATCCCAACACCGTCGTCCAAACCCCACAGTCATTACCAATCTAACAGCTTGAAAGTTGATACAAAGATGAAGCAGAAGCCAGTTTGGCTTTCTCCCAGTTCTCTATGCCCCTCCGGAGTTAATCAACAACCACCTATCTTTGTGTCAATAACATAAGCCTCTCTAACTAGAACACCTGGTGAAAAGCCGGAGGAAAGCTTAAAATGAAGCAAATTTTGCAAGTGATTATTCTGACCATCACTGTTTAAGCTGGACTCAGGATCTCCAGACAAAAACTGCTTGCTAAACCCAACCAACTAGCTGGATGAACCTATACCTCTCAGGGCTCCTTAAGCCACTTTGGGTTTTGCTAATATTTTTCATGCCCACACCTCAACTCCAAATCTGTAAACTTTAAGCATCAACTCCCCATTTCAAGCACACAGGGTTTAGTGAGATGGCCTGAGTTCATCTCGCTGGTAGAATTCTTTAGTGGCATCTCCCCATCCCTTTCCCACCCTCAAAGCCCATCCTGATGGTGTGGTCACAGCACTGGAGAAACCATAGACCTTCTTAACTGGGATTACCAACACCTTCTCTTAGTACCTATTCACATGGCCTTGGATGTTGGGTGACTGCCTGTTCAGGGAAAGTGGGGAGGGTGAGAGGGATTGAAAAGGCAGAGGGCACATGGACACTAGTTCCTTGCTATATTGGTCTGCTCAGGCTGCATAGAGAATACCACAGACTGCATGGCTTAAAGATCAGAAATGTATTTTCTCACAGTTCTGGAGGCTGGAAGTCCACGATCCAGGCTCCAGCAGGTTTGATTTCTCTGGAGACCTCTCCCCTTGGCTTGCACGTGGACATCATCTCTTTGTGTCCTCACATGGCTTGTTCTCTGTGTGTGAGCTCCTAGTATCTCATCCACTTCTTATAAAGACACTAGTTCTATTGGATTAGAACCTTATCTTCTTGCTTCTTATTTTCTTATTTTCTGTATGTCCATTGTATGTTTTTTGGTTTGAGGTCACCATGAGGCTAGGTCGTATTTATGACCTTGTTTAACCTTAATTACATCCTTTTATTTTATTTTCGGTTGCTGATCATGATGTGCAATTCATTACCTTTTTTTTGAGATAAGTCTCGCTCTGTTGCCCAGGCTGGAGTGCAGTGGCATAATCTTGACTCACTGTAGTCTTCACCTCCCAGGTTCAAGCAATTCTCCTGCCTTAGCCTTACGAGTAGCTGGGACTACAAGCACGTGCCACCACACCTGGCTAATTTTAGTATTTTTAGTAGAGATGGGGCTTCGCCATGTTAGCCAGGCTGGCCTTGAACTCCTGACCACAGGTAATCTCCCCAACTGGGCCTCCCAAAGTGCTGGATTACAGGTGTGAGCCACCATGCCTGGCCATTAATTACCTTCTTTTAAAGGCCCTATCTCCAAATACAATCTCATTGGAGGTTAGCACTTCACATATGAATTTTGAGGGGACACAGCTCAACACCTACCATAACTGTTTTCCTCACAGAACATCCCTTATCCTCTGATCTTGCCCTTCTTATCTGATTGGGAAAAAAGTAGATACTGGCCAAGAAATTCAAGTATGACTGTGCAGTTTGAGAATTGCTAAGCTAGGTAGGGATGGTGCATGAGATAGAATGAAAAGGTGGATGGATGGATGCATGAATGGATGGTTATTACATGGAAAGACAAATGAATGAATAAATGACTTTGGCAGTGTGTTGATGGCACCAGGACAGAAATTACATTCTGTTTCTTTAGGGTTTGTCTTTTTTTTTTTTTTAAATAGTACAGGGGTTACAAACTCAAATGTCCATGCTAGACAGGTAAAAAGAGTTGCAAAAAGAGGCCAGGTGCAATAATAGGCGGTTGTAGGGACTGACAGATTAGAGAGAGCCTACCGTATTTAAATGGGCAGCAGTTACTAACAAAGACTCTCATTTTGACCAAACTTGAGTCAGGCTCCTCTGAGTCGTCTTTCTGACTAGGCCCCAATCTTGGGCTCTATCCTTGGCTTGCTTAGTCCAGTTTTAGCAAGAATCCTGCTAAGTCAATTGAGTGAAAATTCCCCACCCTTGGTATTTGATCACCCTCGGTACCTAATCATATTCCTCAGCCCCCACCTCTAATATCCTATCACCCTTGCCTGCCTTCAGTAAGAATCCTGCCATGTCAGCTTAGCCAGAATCCCCCTAGCCTTGGTGTTTCTTCTTAGTAATTTTTCATCCACTGACATTCACCCTGCTCTTTGGCTATAAATTACCACTTTTCCTTGTTGTATTCGGGGTTGAGCCCATCTCTCTCTACGGCTGCAAAACGCCATTGCAGTGTTCCTTCTTGAATAAAGTCTTACTTAAAGCCTTTAACAAACTGTCATGAAAAATTTCTCTTTCACAATCTCAGCTCCAGCCAATTGTTATCTTGTGGGATGCTTGCCTCATGTTGCCAGAACGTCTGATTTTACAAGGGAAGCCAGAAATCTGGGTTTTCAGATAAATTTTTCCTTTATTTTTATTTTATTTATTTATTTTTTGAGATGGAGTTTCGCTCTTGTTGCCCAAGCCAGAGTGCAGCGGCACAATCTCAGCTCACTGCAACCTCCGCCTCCCAGGTCCAAGCAATTCTTCTGCCTCAGTCTCCCAAGTAGCTGGGATTACAGGTGCATGCCACCACGCCTGGCCCTTTTTTTTTTTTTTTGTATTAATTTTTTCTTTAAATACATCTTGAAATTCAAAAATTATAAAATACTCTATAAGTCAAATGAATGCTTTTATAGTCCGAATGCACCCTGGAGGCTGCCAGATTTCCACTCTTGGGAGGCATCTGTAATGTTATCACATGAGGATATAGATGCTTGTGAGTTCGGGCTCATGAGTAGACTGCCTGGGTTCCTGCTGCAATCCACCACTTACTAGCTTTGTGATCTCAGGCAATTATGCACATAATTCTTACAGTTATTGTAAGGTTAAAATTATTCAATGCATGTAAGTACCTAGAACAATGCCTGCTGCCTAGTAAGAAAGCAGTAACTGTGAGCTGGTATTATTAGCTAGTATCATGAAACCTCTTGGTTCCCAATAATACCATTTCTGTAAAATGGGGAAACCCATTTGCCTTTTTTACCCCCTAAAGGCTTGTTGTGCACGTAAAAGAAGAACAAGTGTGAAAGAGCTTGAAAAAGTGGACACATTAGTAAGAAACATACCAGGCATTTCTATGTTCCTATTCCCACAGATGAGGCACAGCCTTTCCCAGTGCAGGGCTGGGACTCTGTAGGAAGAGGAAAATAGCAGTAACTAGAACCAGACCTTTCTTCTTTTCAGGTTCATTTGTTGTTTTGTTGTTCTTAGCATTTGGTGAGTTTTTCTTTTTCTTTCTTTTTTCATTATGAAAAATTTCAACATTCAGAAAAACAAAGAAAATAGTATAATGAACACTCAAAGGCCCTTATCTAGATTTCCTAATTATTAACATTTGGCAGATGTGCTTCGCTTGGTGAGTTTTCCCGGCCATTATTTGCGAATGGAACACACAGAGATGTGGCAGGGAAGTGGGGAGAACTGCAGAATAAAGATACAGACTGGGAGGCTGAGAGCCGTAACTGCCTAAGCCACTACTTATTTTTTAAACATGTAAGATCCAATCGAGTGTGGAGGGTTGCCTTTTGGATAGGACCCTGGAGAAGGGACTTTTCTGCAGAATGGTTTGTTATGGAGAATACATTGTTACCACCTTAAAGAAAGTAATGTAAATGAGATAACAGAAATCATTTTATTATTTACGTGATTTTAATTTATTTTTAAAGTATCAATTTTTTGCAAAGAGAATATATTCATGTATTGCTTATGTCATTGAAAATTAACAATTTCTAGAGAGACTTTCAATGTGAAAATGTCTCTGCCATGAAGAACTCAGGGGTTGAAACTTGTGGATCTGAGAGAAGTCTGGTAAAATCAGTGATTTAAACAATATTGATCACTAAAAATGAAAGGTTTTAAAGGCAGAAACACTCTGATTCAAGGAAAGTATATGCTAATGATAAGTGATTCGTTTCTGGTAGATTACTGAAAAGATTCTCTAAGACATATTGCCCCATTTCTCAACATCAACTATTACCGCATTTAAATGCTACCTCTTCTCTCTGGAAAGGATGTCTTAACAACATGAAAGCAACTAAACTTTGCTTTAAAATTCTATTATTCAGACTCCTCATTAATTTAAGCTGACACTCCTTCTCAACTGGGGCAAATCATCAAAGCTTTATTGTATTGAGAACCTTGAATTCAGCAACAAAGAGCGTGGGGTATGGAGGGAAAACGTTGGGAGGGGAAGGGTGGAGAGCTCCCAAGGCCAAAAGAAGGGAGGGGTAGGGAGGAACACTGCAGGAAGGACAGCAGAGAGAAAGATGGACCATGGAGAGGCCAAGGGGAGAGCAGGGAGTTAGAAAAAGACTGAGATAAGCAATGGGAGGCCTCCTCAGAGGGGCCTTACACTGTCAAACTGCCGCTGGAGCCTCTGCTCATCAACATAGTAGAAGCAAAACCAGCCTACAACTTTGTAGTCACAATTTTTTCTCCAGAGTTAAGGATAAAAAGGGAACTAGGAGATAAGGAAAAGGAAAACATTCCCTTTCTTCCTACATTCGGGTGCCTCTCCAATCTTCTTCCTGTGGCACCTGCCCAGCAGCCAGTCCTGCCAGTAAGCCCACTCCACAGACCCTGAGGCCTGGAGCCCCAGCCCTGGTCATGGATTAGTGCCTGGCCAAGTTGCACCCCCACCTCAGGCCCCCAGCAGTGCTCCCTCTCTTCCTTTCTGTTGTGATTGACTCTGAGATATATGATGTGGGATGTACTAGGTGCAACGCATCGTGCTCATTATTGAGGCATAAAGTAAGAAAGGATCTTTTGAAATGTGAGGACATCATCCACAAACTGTCATTGACCATCTACGATTTATAACTAGAATGTAATAAGATTTGTAAGATGAACTTTAAAGCCTAAAAGAAAACTGAGTTTTTTCAATGTATAAATTTAATAAATATTAATTTCAAAAACCAGAGTAGCCCCAGTTGGTCTTTTCTCTGCATCAAAACAATCCTCAAGGATGCATGAAAGCCCCATGGACACTGTGGAGCAGACAGCTCCTAGTGTCCAGAAACCCATCTTAGTCCACGTCAGGGGGCACTGCAAGAATTCAGTCCTTAGCCCTACCACCTTCCAGCTCTGGGCCCTCAGAGAACACCCATAGCCTTCCCGAGTCCCAGTTCCCCAGTTTGTAAAATGGGAATAGAAATAATCTGCCTAATTTTCATGCCAGGGGGCCTGTGAAGATGACAGGGTAGATAAATGGATGGTTTTCCAGCCTTCATGGAAGGCCTGAGCCTGAGTTTACGACCTCCTCTCCAGTTTTAAGACATAAATCAGATCATGCCATTCCTCTGCTCAAAACTCTCAAGTAACCCTTTTTCACTCAGACTGAAAGCAGAGTCCTTCCACAGGCTTAGAAAGCCCTACCGATTCCAGCGGCATCTGCTTCCCCACCTCTCACGGCTCCTGGCTTGCTCACCTGTTGCAGACACACTGCCTCCTAGCTGACCCCTGTCACAGGCATTCTTTCACCTTAGGGCCTTTGCACTTCTGAACCCTTTGCTGGAACCCTTTTCCCCAGAGTACCATAGCTGACTCCCTCACCTCCTTTCCTCACATAATGGATGGCTCCCTCACCTTTAAATTTTTGCTAAAATATCACCTTCTCTGTGAGACTGACCCACTTAAAATTGCAGCCAGCTCTGCTTACCCCCATCCTGCTCTTCTTATATTTTCCCAAAGCACTTATCTCCATACAAGGTAATAAATAATCAATAGCTCAAAATGTTTACCCTTCGTTCTGTGTCTTCTCTGTTACCATATAAGCCCTGGAGGGCAGGCATCTTTGATTTCTTCACTGAGTTGTTTCTTAAGCACCTAGAGCAGTGTCAGGTATATTAATGACCTGGAATAAATAGGTTGGATCTTTCTGAGGAGTCCAGGATATAACATCAGTAAAAGAAGGACTGCTACAACTAAAGGGATTTGTGAGCTCAAAATCCCTCCTGCTATCTCTCCATGAGTAAGTGCAAAAACTGCTGACATTTGTTCTCATGTGTGAAACCAGTTTTGAAGTTACAAATTGCTACTTGATGTCAGGTCCAAGGGCCTACACAATAGCTTGCACATAGCAGGTGCCCGGTGGTACAGATTATAAGGGGAAGGGAAGTATCATTTGTTGAGCAGCTGCCAAATGATAGGCAGTGTCTGTGCCTAGTGAGCTACAGAAGTGATTTCATGGAACTGTCAACCCTTCTACCATTGTCTCTCCAGTACCTCGTACCAAGCCTGGCATGTATTAGGTACTCAGTAAATGCCTGCTTATTTCCCCAACAACCCTCTGAGGCAGGTACCGTTATTCCCATCTTGGAAGGGCCCAAGGTTCAGATTTAGGTAGCTTGCTTAATGTCATACAGCTCGTGAGTATCAGAGCCAGGATTTAAATTCTTCTCAGACAAGCTGCAGCCTCTCTGATTCTTTGAGAGAATGTACATTAGACCATCCCTCCGAGCTTCCCTGAAGCAGAGCTGTCTCCCAGCAACCCCAGAGATGAGGGGAGGGGTCTCTTTCTCCACCTGGACTCACTTCCTCCCTTTGTGCATTTGGCTCACCTGGAGGGGTCTCCTGCTACCTTTTGATTAATGGGTCTGCCCTTCCCATCTCCCCTGGCTGAATGACCCCAGAGTTACCAGCAGTTCATCTTGAATCATAAATCAAGTTCTCAAAGACATTGCAGCTTTGTGCTCAAAATCTCACTAGAATTCAAATTATTTGTGAAAGGCATTTGCTTATGAGTAGAATGATGGATTCATCAAGTCTCTCCTTTTAAGAAAAATCTGGATGGTATCTGCTGGTGTCTCCCTGCCCCCTCCAAGAAAAAAACAGCCCTAGTTAGTCAATTTCATGTAGTTAGAATTCCCCCAAGGACCTCATACTCGGCTTCTACCCTGGCCATACTAAAGAACAGCCCTAGTTATGTTGCCATTTTACATAGAGAGAAATCATTTGCAACTTGCACATTTGTTGTGCTTCCCATATACCCATGATTAGCTCGAATTTTATTTTTTAGCCATTGCTGAAGTGTCACGCACCAGCTATTTACACTGTATAGGGACAAAACAACCTAATATATGTCCCAGACCTATTTTATAGAAGCCAAGAGGCAGCCTCTGAGTCTCCGGTTCCCAGAACTCTAGCTCTGGGAGAAAGCATCTCCATAAATCTCCCGATGCTTTATGCCAGGTTAGAATTTCTCTTGGGAACTTTTGAGTTTGTGTAAGAGTTGCCTTTAAAGGAAATTGATGAACTATAGATGTCAGGCGGGTTTTCATTTTCTGTGTGTTTTTTATTTCATCTAGAACAAACAGTGGCCTTTAGAATTGGATTCTTTTCAGAGACTCTCTCTATAGGTTTCATGTTCAAAGGCTCCAGGTTAGAGGAGCTCGGGGTTTAGCTGAGTGTCAGAAATGACCAATTCTGACTGGATGCGGTGGCTCACGCCTGTAATCCCAACACTGGGAAGCCCAGGCAGGTGGATCACTTGAGGTCAGGAGTTCGAGACCAGCCTGGCCAACATGGTGAAACCCCATCTCTACTAAAAATACAAAAAAAAATTATCTGGGCATGGTGGCACGTGCCTGTATTCCCAGCTACTTGGGAGACTGAGGCAGGAGAATCCCTTGAACCTGGGAGGCAGAGGTTGTAGTGAGCTGAGGTCACACCATTGCACTCCAGCCTGGGTGACAGAGTGAGACTCCATCTTAAAAAAACAAAACAAAACAAACAAACAAAATAAAACACAGAAATGACCAATTTCACCAGTGCTGCTCTATTAGCAAAAGGTTGGGAGTAGTTCTTCAGTTGTATGACTATCCTGTGTACTGGAGGACATTTGTACTTCCAGCCTCATCCAGAAAATGTCAGGAGCACTCCCTGAGGCACTGTAACAGCCAGAGGTGCCTGGGCAATATTCCAAGCATCCCTGGTTGAAAACACCAGCAAGGCTATCTCTGAAAGATGGTGAACTGGGGCAACACCACTAAGTTTCACCATCTGTGAGGGGTCAGTCCAGATGGGCGCGTTCTTCCCACTGTAACCTGCTTCCTATTCTTGTTGCCTTTGATGATCTTTGTTTGCCTGCAAGTCGGGTTTGTTACAACATTTGTTTTCATCTCTGATTCCTGCCATATAAAAATGGGGGCAATGGGAAGGAGAAAGGAAATACTGAAATTTTCCCTCGGCCTATAGCCTCCCAAGAAGGGTCGTGTTCTCTGGAATGACTTTTAACTCTTTATCCAGTTAATGATCAGGAGAGTTTGCTAGATGTAGGTTCCCAAGCCTAGCAAGCAGAGTATGGGGTAAGAGATAGAAACAGGGGCAGAAAAAAAGTGGATCCATCAGGACCCAGACACTGAGGTGCAACCAGTGGGTCTTCTCCACCTCCACAACTCATCAGTTCTGACTTGCTTGTAGATTCCTGAGTACCACTCATCCACCCTACAAGGCATGGTGGGTTTTCTCTGATTTCTAGAAATGTGAGCATTCTCTGCAAGGTGAACGGCCAGAGTCAGGATCTTCTAGTCGGGCAGGGATGATATAACTCCCTGGGCCCAGGAACCATCCAGAGAGGCTGTCAGATGAATCAGCATCTATTCATGCCCTGCCTTGCTTCTCTTGGGCATGACTGCCTCGCATGCCAACGCCCAGGCTTACAGGTCAACTATTCCAACCCTGCATCCTGCCCGCCCCACTTGCTGGGGAGTGCTCTCCATAGCTCTCAGCGCATCCTGTTTGTTCAGACCCCTTTGTCTTCCACTGGCGCAATCAAGAGAGAAGATTCCTCCGAGCCCCTTTGCTTTCGGCTTTGAAATCAGATCCTGGCACACCTGATTACACTCAATAGCTGGAAATGGTAAGGATGTCCGATGGCAGAGAGCTCTTGTTTTAAGCTCTGCATGCCAGGAAGGCAGGGGGCTGGGTCTCCTCAGGGCTACGCTGGAGGGGGCAGGATGCTCTAGCGGAGGAAGCAAACAGTGTTAACTTGAAGGGAAATGCACTTGAAAAGGAACTCGGAGCATGGGCAGCCAAGCCGCGTAGAAGCAGTGACTGAGGACACACTGTGGGGCTCAGACCCCTTCCTCTCTGCTCATATGCCCCTAGATGGGAAACATTCAGTTCCTGCCCAAGGGAACCAGGAGGGCCAAACCTGTCTGTCCTGCTTTTTCTGTAGAAGTGTCAGCTCTGAGGCCTTGACTAGGTGGAATAAATAGTGATTTACCCCCTTAACCACAGTGAAAAACCCATCAAGCATTTGGATATGAAGGGCAGCCCCTGTGTTCTCAAGGGACCCTCAGCCTCAGACACTGCCTCTTTTCAAGCCAAGATGCTGCCCTAACACGCAAGTCCAGTGGCTCTAAGAGTCATTATGAAAATTTCACACAAACCAAAGGGCACAAAGAGCATCCGTGTACCCAAACCCAGCTTAAGAAATGAAATGTTACTGATGCAATTAAAGCCGCCTTTGTCCTTTTGGTCCCATCCTTCCATCCTGGCTTCCCCCAGCAGTAACCACTCAGTCATTGACAAGCAGTGTCTCATATGTTCCGGTGATATGTGCGTCCCTCTTTGGAATTACTTAACCTTTTTGAACCTCAGTGTATTCATCGGTAAAAGGGGGCTACTGACAGGATGAAGGAAAATGATTTATGACAAATATTTGGCTGTTGTTCCTATGGAAAGGAAAAAGTCAGCAGAAGAAAATGGGTCAAATGTAAGACCCTTTCCAGCCTGGCCCCAAGTTGCCCTGACAGCCTCATCTCCTCTCTGCAGCAGTGTTCCCCAGATATGCCACCTGTGTCCATGCTTCTGGGCCAATGTGGATGAGGTGCTTACTTGCCTGCAATGCTGGTCTCCTGTCACGGTCTTCCTTTAACACTGGACTCCACCGTCCCCACCTCTGACAGGACCCAGAGGCAATGACTCCTTGGTGCTCCCATGGCCTGATACCTCTGTCTGAGCACTTGCCGTATGGCTGTGATGTTCCTGGTGTGTCTGCCTGGCTTTTTCACTGAGATGCTTATGCAGCAAGGCAGGGACGGGGTCTTCTCCAGCCAGTGGCCTGGCCCATTGCCTTCTGGCACATGGCAGGACCATATACAGTGAATGAATGAATTCCATTAAGAACATTCGTGAGTCACAGGAGGAGGTCAAAATATCAACATTAACAGGAGCTTGGAAGAAGTTGATTTCCACCCTCATGAATGACTTCAAGGGTTTAGGTGCGTGAGTGAATGACAGTTCCATCAACAGACTACAACTTTCTGCCCTGGTTAACGCAGGGTATCTGCATGTCCCCAGTTCTCCCTAGGGGCAGTTTTCTCTTTGAAGTTCCAAATCTTCTCTGTTCTAGAAGCACAAAACTACAGGTTCTCTCTCAACTCTTCAAATGAAGTTGGAACAAATAGAATGGGGACATGAACTTTTTTCCCCATAATTTCAATAAACAACAGTTTTAGCCCAGTAGGTTTTATGCAAGCCTTCCATCTTTTTCTAGGTATCTTGACACTTGTATTCTTTTTCTTCTTGCAGCCTGTGGAAATTCCTAGAGACAGAGAAATGTGCAAACCTGTTCATCTTGCTGAGAAAAATCCACTTTACCACCACAGAAACAAAATATTGGGAAAGAGTCTTGTGGTGAGACACCCATTGTTCTCTGGTAAAACATTTGGTTGCTACTGTGTAGACTCAGCTTTAGTCATGGAATTCTAGAGGATGTGTCTCAGAAGTGGGATCAAGAACAAGCCCACAGTAATCTGCACCACAAGCTGATTTGATACCATGGCACTGACAATGGGCACACAGGTCTACCAGGAAGGGAATGGGAAATGGGAACGAGAGCAGGGGTTGGGTTGTGTTCGTGGAACACACAGGTTTTTTTTTTTTTTAAACTTTCTCTTTCTAAAACATTTCATTTTTATGGAGGTGAAATTTATATAAGATGAAATTAACCGTTTTAAAGTAAACAATTCCGTGGCAACTAGATATCATGATGTGCAACCAGCATCTCTGTCTACTTCCAAATGTTTTCATCACCCCAAAAGCAAGACCCATAACCGCTATGCAAGCGTTCCCATCTCCCCTCCTCCCAGCTCCTGGAAACCCACCAACCTACTGTGTCACTATGGATTTACCTATTCTGGATATTTCATATCAATGGAATCATATAGTATGTGACCTTTTGTGTCTGTCTTCTTTCACTAGTGTGTTTTCAAGCTTCCTCCATGGTGTAGCATGCACCAGTACTTCATTCCTTTTTATGGCTGAATAATACTCCATTGTCAGGATATACTGCACTTTGCTCATTCATTCATCCATCAGTGTTCATTTGGGCTGGTTCCACCCTTCAACTATTGTGAATATTGTGCTGCTATGAACTTGCATACACATGTATTTATTTGAATACCTATTTTCAATTTTTTTAAGGTATGTACCTAGGAGTGGATTTACTAGTCATATGGTGATTCTATGTTTAACTTTTTGAAGAACTGCAATTCTGTTCTCCACATGGCTGAACCATTTTGTATTTCCATCAGCAATATAGGAGCACAGGTCAGATTTTTTGGGAGTCACATTTTAAAGTGGCACAAGACCCTTCTAGAGGGCTCTGTTCCATGCACACAAAACTTGTAGTCTCCACTTGAAGACACAAATTTTGCACAAACATGCAGGCAGAGAAAGGAGAGAAAGTGGACCCTCAGCAGACAAGCTGAAAGATCGTTCAGAGAAGCAATGGGCTTCACCCATCGTCTTGCTGCACTCTCCATAGCTAAGCAAGGGGCAGACTGGAGATTCCACTGGCTCCTTTCCTTATTTTCACTTCTTTCTAGTTAGTCCCCACTACTCTACCCTTTCCACAGGACTGTAGGGTTATGGTGACTTTCCTGCACCTAGCCAGGTTCCAGTGGTGGGGGACTCTGTGAATATATGATCTAGTGTTCAGAGCTCCCAGATTTGTGCAGACTGAACTCTACACATGCTACTTGTCAACATCTGTGAGCCAGAAATAGGAGGAACACCTTTAAAAAGAAACCTACAAACACAAAGTGATTCATAGACACTGTTGAAAGGCAAAGCAGGGCCACCACCAGAGCCCCATGCAATTAGACTCATCAGAGGGAAAGGGCATAACACTGGCTTTTTTCTTAAAGCCACCTGGAAGGAGCTGAGACCTATACTAAATTTATATACAAGTATTATTTGATTGGAAGAACAAAAAACACATTGTGTCTTCCCTTGCAGTCTAGTAGCTTAACTGTCCGCAAATTTTGGAGGAAAGGCCTTCCTGACAGGGGACTGGGAACCCCTGGGCAATGTCTTTCTATGAGACATGGATGTTTATGGTTGAATAAGGGGCTGAAGGAGGAAATAGACAACAGGGGTCAGAGAGCGAGGCCAGAGGAGGCCTTTGAGAAAAGAGAGGAGTTATGCCCCCTTTTCAGTGAGTGTGGGGCCTCTGGAGGTTGGCAAGAAGAGGAGAAGGTGAAGGTTTTGAGCACTGAGAGAATGATGTTTCTGATGGGGCTTTGCCAGAAGGGGGCTCATCACATGTGAGTTTTTGCACTCATAAGCCTAAGGGGCACAATGGGTTTTTTTGTTTGTTTGTTTGTTTTTTAAAACAGAGCCTTGGTCTGTCACCCAGGCTGGAGTGCAGTGGCGCGATCTTGGCTCACTGCAAGCTCTGCCTCCTGGGTTCACGCCATTCTCCTGCCTCAGCCTCCCGAGTAGCTGGGACTACAGGCGCCCGCCACCACGCCCAGCTAACTTTTTGTATTTTTAGTAGAGACGGGGTTTCACCATGTTAGCCAGGATGGTCTCGATCTCCTGACCTCGTGATCCATCTGCCTCGGCCTCCCAAAGGGCTGGGATTGCAGGCGTGAGCCACCGCGCCCAGCCCACAGTGGGTTTTGAAATCCCAACATATCCAACTAAGAACAGGAAGCCCTGGGACTCGGCACAGACTTGAGTCCCCCATTGGATGCAGTAGGTGCCTTTTTCTCACTAAGTGGAAAGAACTTGTTTTCACTCCCTGCCAATGAGTAAAGAATGAAGAGCTAGATTTTTCCTTGAAGGTGGTGGATCATGACCCCTCCTTGAGGCTACGCAGAGAAGCAGTGATGTTACCATGGAGAGGAGTGAGCCCCTCACCCACCCAGGTGAGAGGTCTTATCCTGACTTTTTAGTCACAATCCAATGAGATATTTTGCAGGGTTAGTGGATGCAGTAGGTTAAATGGTGGCTCCAAAAGAGATACGTCCATGTCCCTACCCCTAGAACATGTAAATATGGCCTGATTTGTACAAAGGGTCTTTGCAGAGGTAATTAAGGATGTTGCGATGAGATCATCCTGGACTACCCAGGTGGGTCCTAAATCTAATGACAAGGGTCCCGGTAAGAGACACAGAGGGGGAAAGTCACGAGGAGGAGGGGGCAGTGTGACCATGGAGGCAGAGACTGGAGTTAAGCAGCCCCAAGCCAAGGCACACCTGGAGCCACTGGAAGCTGGAAGAGGCGAGGAAGAGGTCTCCCTGAGAGCCTTCAGAGGGAGCCTGGCCCTGCAGACACCTTGATGTGGGGCTTCTGGCTGCCAGGACTGTAGAGAATACATTTCTGTGCTTTTAGGCCACTCTGTTCGTGACACTTTGTTGCTGCAGCCCTAGAAAACTAATGCAGTGGGGTCGCCCAGAGAGATGAAATGACTGGAGAGAGAGAGAGAGAATGTGGTCATCTAGAAAACTGAGTTCAGCCCCCGGACTTGCTGCTGGGGTCTGAGGTGAACTTTCCTAAACATTGTGCTGTGGAGTCTCTTTCCTCTTGCGTTCCTCATACGTTAACTTCTCATGGCAGAGATTGGGGCTCATGGTTCACCTGAGGATACTACTAAGGACCAGGGAGGTTTTATCAGATCCTCACATCTATTTGAAATAGTGGCAATAATAATGACCACGCTCTATAGAATGCTTAACATGTGTTAGATAGGTCACATACATTATCTCATTTAATCCTCAAAACAATCCTATATGGTTGTTATTCTCATCCCCATCTTACAGATGAGGAAACTGAAGCTCTGGGAGGTCATGTAATCTGCTCAAGGTCATTTAGCAAATGCTGGTGGAGCCAGACCTTGACCCCAGGTTTGCCTGTGCTTGAGCCACAGCATTACAAAAGGCTCAAGCCCCACAGAGGTAGTCGGGCGCATCCTGTAGCACCCAGCTGTCGGATGAGAAAGGATGTATTTATTTATGTATGTCTTTTAATAGCAGCACTGGCATTAGAGTTTCTTTGTCAGTAAGGGTTGGAGTGATGGGTTGATTGAGATGAAGGTTGCTGAGATGACCTGGTGGGTCCTGCTACCAGCAGATGGATGTCAAAACATTTGCATTGAGGGGGAGATAAAGTCAAAACTGGGACGAATCAACTTTCTCTCAGCTCCAGGGCTCTGAGGTCCTTTCTTGGCTCTCAGCCCTGTCAGGAAAAGAGGAGAACTCCCTGCCACATGGTCTCTCTGGTGTGAGAAGCTGACAGTCCACTGCTGAGCTTTCCCTGCTTTGCCACAAACAGAGGGCACCTCCCCACACAACTTCCTCTCCTGCTGGAATGGGAAGAGAGGACACTGGCTATTAAGAAAAGCTCTGATGAGCTCCTGTCCTGGGGCAAACTCTGTTTCTGGAGTCCCCTCTTATAGGGCTAAACTCAGGTGGGCTCTGACTGTTGGGGGTCCCCGTGCCTCTCACAGTCATGTTTTCAGAGTTTTGGGAGATCTGGGTTGGTTTCCCTCTTGCCATGGTTCATGCTGGCGTGTGGCCAGCATGGCAGCGTCTCCCCTGCCCTCCCAGATTTCAGGTTGGAGGGAGTTCAGTTTCAGAGAGACAATCCACAGGCCTGCAGATTTCCTCCCATGCAGACCTCAGTGCAAGATAAAGTCAGGCAAGGCTGTGCCACAGCACAACAGCATAATAAATCCCCCTCTGGCCTCCTCCCAGACTTATTGTTCTATTGCAGTTGTTTTGAGTATGATCAAAAGGAAGGAAGAGACTGTGCTATCAGACTGAGGAAGAAGGATGCTCTCCTGACCGCTCCTGTTGCCCTTGGCCACCCTTATTTTAAATATGAGGAAACCAAAGGGCAATGTGCAGCCTAACCCCATCCACATCATGAGGAGCGACGAGCTGCAGCCCAGGCCCCATGGACCTTTGGTGAGGCAGCAACCCCTGTGCAAACTCACTGACAGCTACCTTGAATGTCCAGCCCTGTCCTTTTACACACCATGGGGGGCTGGAAGGCCCAAGCACAGGGTCAGCAGCACTTTGGGGCCGGAGCCGGAAGTAGGCCCTGGAGCAGCTAAAGTAGCTGTTGTTAACCCTTTGGACTGAGAACTAAGGCTGTAAGGCCACAACTGTTGGAAATAATGGGCCAGAACAGGAACTCCCCAAGCTCAGCTGGCTCAGTGCCCACTTCTCCAGATAGTGAATGGCTCAAGTTCTTTGGAAATGTTGTCAATGTCAGGGCTTTGGCCTTGCCTATGTCCAGCCCAGGTTCGGGCACAGGCATGGGGTGGGGTGTGACATCGGCCACCACTGCTGGATTCCTGCAAGGAGCTAGAGCAGAAAGCAGCAACTTGCCTTAGGCTTCAAAGGTAGAAAAGGCGGGGCTGGGTGTTCCTCTTCACAGACTTGTAGACTCACACAGTCCTCTGCCCTCACGGAGGGACATCTGCCCTGCCCAACGCCCAGATGCTGATTCGCCAGGTGCCTGGCTGCCGCAGCCTGGTCACCTTTGTCTGGGCTGGAAGGCCACGTCTGAGCCATCAAAGGAGCCTCAATGGGAGAGGACGTCAATGTGCTTCCTCAACCAGAAAGGTGGTTTGAGTTTGGCCAAAGCAGCCCAACCAAATAAGTAAAAAGCCTGTCAATGGAAAGATGGGGGCTGCTGGGAGATCACACGACAACAAAATGAGAACCATTATCAGTCTCATCCCAGCCTGAAGGAGGGAGAGCCTTTGAAGCCACAGACAGGCTGAACAGAACTTTCCACCTGAGAGACGCTGGAGATGGGAGGTCAGGCTGCACTCAGCCCCCACGAAAACTGATCAAAGCCTGCTGCAGAAGGGAGGGGGCGCACAGCTGCAGCTCCAACTCCCCCCACGGGCCGCCCGGGACTTTCTGAAGGCAACGGGGCTGCCTTTGCAGGGGCCTGTGGGAAAACCCAACACAGATGCACATTGCAGCCAAACCCCCGAGCACTGCTGGGAGAGGGAAAAATAAACCCCTCAATAGTCCTGAAAAGAAAAGGGAGGGAATCAAAGCACACAAAAAATGCAAGGACCACCCACCTGATGAGCGCCTACCTTTCGGAAACAAATAACTCCTGGCTTCCAAGGCGCACTTCTAAAAGAACAGACAGACTGAACACTCTGCCTCAAAGCTGCGTGCACCAGGGGATTTGTGGGAAGCCATGGCCCCTTCTAAGCGTTGGAAGCTTAATTTAAAGTGTCTTGGCCTCTGTGGTGCCTATTCAAGGGCTCCCTTGCATCCGCTCTCCTCCCTGGGAACCCGGGAGACAAGAATCCTCATTTAGAAAAGGACAGGATCCTGTGTGAACTCCTTTATGGTGGTTCTCTCAGACAGGACAGCCATATCTGCCAGGGAACATTCTAGGGGGCATCTTTCAGGCTAGATCCAGGGTGATATGGGCCCCTGCGAGGACACCTTGGAAGGCTGTGTTGGTTCTGCCTGGACTGGTCCCTCTGGGACAGCCTCAGCCTACCCTGCCTGGCCTCACCGCTCCTCCCTCTGGCCTGAAGCCTCCTTTGGAGGACTGACACTTCATGGAGACTGCAGTTTGATCTTTTCTGAAGTGGAGACAACAAAGCAAAGCCACTTCCACTGCGTGCTCTCTCAAAAGAATAGGAAAGCTCTTCTCTCCTCCTTGGGAATGGGTTTGAAGGGAGGGTGGAGTGTGCAATGATGGGGAGGCCGTGCAGGTATTTTGGTGGAGGAGGGTGTGTATGGAGGAAATGAGCTGCCCAGAAGCACAGGAGAAATTGACATGAGAACATTTCAGAAGCACTGGTTTAACCGGCTGACATTCTTTCCAAAATGGAGGGACAAGCCTTTAGGAGTAGACAGAGGGCCTCAGGGAGGAGAAACAGAGCTGAGGAAGAGGCATCTCCCTTCCCCCTCCTCCGGAGGCTGATGCTAGAGAGAAGGCAGCAAGGCCTCACCAAGTGCCTACCCACCACTCACTAGATTTCTATCTTTTTATTACCTTACCCTGGGAGATAAATGGGGTTATCTCCATTTTACAGGTGACAGAGATTCAGAGAGGTGAGGAGAGGCTCTCCAAGGACTCCTATGGAAGTGTCAGCTGGAATTCAACCCTCAGGCAGCCTGGCTCCAAAGTTCACAACCTTTCCTACTCATTTCAGCCCTGCCCTGCCTCTCAGGGCTAAGAAGATGTGAGTAGATGTTCCATAAGTATGTATTAAATTGAACTGAACTCAGCAGCTGAACACACACAGGCCTCTTCCACCCTGACCAAGAGGATTCCTTTGAGGGTCTGGGGTATGGAAAGAAATTCTCTGAGGTGCTAAATAAAATCCTGCTCTGAGGTACAAGGAGGACTTTTTTGAAATTAATAGCTAATAAAGTTTATTCAGACCCCAAAAGGAAAAACGGAAAGGAATTGGAACCATTTTAAAAACAGAGTCGGTAGATAATAAAACTTCACGCTGGTGTTGTTGTCTTTCATCAAGAAGCACAAAGTGCTCACAGGCTTTAATTACATCTTCATCCCTACGGCCCCTTCTGAAGTTGGTAGATGCACGTTAATAGTACCTTTCATTTTAGGCATGGACACATTCCGGACCAGAAGCTTTAGCAATTCTCCCCAAGGCAAGCGGAGTGCAGAGCTGGATCAGGGCGCAGTGACTCTCCACACCGGCATTCCATGCCACCTCCGGTTGTATTTCCTCACTCCGCAGCTGAAACCAAGGACTTCATTGATGTATTTAGGGGGAGGGGGGTCTGAAGGTCTAGGAAAGAAGGTGGGCAGAACCAAGGAATTAGGCCTCCACTTTGGCCTGCACACCATATAAATCCCCTCTTTGTTCACCCATACGTACATTCTTTAATTTAGGCATGTGTTCATTTGTGTACATCAATGAGTTTGCTCACAGTCACAAGGGTGCCGAAGCCTGAGCTGGACCACTCACTTTACGTAATGCCACAGCAGACATTCAGTGCCTCTGATCATGAAGACTGGAGAAAGGTGTCTGGGCTGGGCCTGTCCTTGACGCTCGGGAGGGAAACTCTCCCAGTGGACCCTGGGGTTGGGATGTAGAGGCTAAGACAGCTAGAGATGGGAAAGGGAACTTAAACTGCAAGGGAGTAATCCTTTTTTTTTTTTTTTTTTTTTTTTTTTGCTAGTTCATTTTCAATCATTCATTTCCTGGCTTAAAAAGTAATTAATAGTAGTAATCGCATATGGCTTTTTAATGGCTCTCCATTGCCAAATACTATTTAAGCACAAATTTCTTCACTAGACACTGGAGCCCAGTGTCCACACTTGATGGTGTGGCTCCATCTGGGACCCCAGTCTCATTTCTTGTTCTTAATTTCTGCACAGTTATTCCTAATTTGTGAACTGCAGACCAGCAAAAGGCCAGGGCATTTCAGCAAGGGGTCCATAACTCTTAATACCACACCAAACATGGGCGGCAGCTGAAATCCATAATATGTAAAACTCAGGCAAATTTGAAAGGCTGTCAAATTCCTAGCAGCTCTTTGTCATTACGTGTTTTCTTGGGTACAAAGTTTAACAACTGTTACAAGAAGGGGCCTGCATTGTGATAACGGTTTTCAACCTGGGATCCAAGGAACCCTTCAGAGATACCCTGAAGTATAGATGGGGGAGCACAAGGATGGAGCAGGAGCAGATGGACATACCCCATCCCCGCACACACACAGCTAACTCATCCGTGTAACCAGAGAGAGACTGTTTTGATCAGTTTTGTACACTGGGCTTTCTAGTAAGATTTTATTTGAAGAAAGGACTCTGCCACAGAGGTGAGTGGGGTAGAGTTTGCAAGCAATGGCTACAGACGAAGTACATGTGTTTCTAGCCAGTCCCTTGCACAGTTCAGTGGGGCACAGTGAGAAATCTGTCAGTCGCCCTTCTGTCCAGATCCACACAGTAAGAACTCTGGGTTTGTTAGTGTCTTAGATGCATGAAGTCCCATCTGACTCTTAGAAATAGCAAGTGAGCTTGTAGATTAGCCAATCTTTTTTTTTTTTTTTTTTTTTTTTTTTCTGAGATGGAGTCTCACTCTGTCGCCCAGGCTAGAGGGCAGTGGCATGAACTCGGCTCTCTGCAACCTCTACCTCCCTGGTTCAAGCAATTCCCCTGCCTCAACCTCCCTAGTAGCTGGGATTACAGGCACGCACCATCATGCCTGGCTAATTTTTTTGTATTTTTAATGGAGATGGGGTTTCACCATGTTGACCAGACTGGTCTCGAACTCCCAACCTCAGGAGATCCGCCCGCCTCAGTCTCCCAAAGTGCTGGGATTACAGGCGTGAGCCACCGCGCCCAGCCAGATTAACCAATCATTGTCAATGCAAAGACAGTATCCACTTTGCATATGTACTGCTGAAGGAATCATTAGAACATTCACTGCTGCTGAGGGTCAGGTGGGGAATTCTTTCTATACCAGCTTTTCTTGTGGGCCAAAATTCCTAGAGGGATAGTGGCCACTTGGGGTCCATTTTTTTCTCCTTCAGTTTCTACCTAAATTTGTCTTTGCTTATGTGGCTGGGGCCTGCCACTCAGACTTTCAGGACACAGTGTGCCCCCAGGCAGCCCGGGCCTAGAACAATTGTAGTAATAAGAGGTGACAAAGCAGGACCTTGAGACAGAACTTCCAGAAATTCTTTGGCTGAGCCTCCGTCCTCCCAGCCAGGTTTCAGACAGGGCGACACATAAAGAAATCTCCGAACAATCCAGAGCAGTGCACGTTAGCGAGCGAAGCTCAGGCAGGAGATGGGAAGGAATGCCTTTGTCTCTGCTTTCCACACTGCCACCCATAGCTCATTCTCAAAAGCCACCTCCCCAACACTCAGGCTCGGGGTAAATGCTACAAAACGGGGTGAAAACCTCTCATGACCTCCTCTGTGTTGCATGAACGCCTGTTAAAGGCGAAGGAAAACAATGGCAAACAGACCCAGGCCTGTCACAGCTGTGCTGGGGCCAGCTGGGATGTGCCTGTGTGTGCGCGTGCATGTGTGCGTGCACGCCGGTGCACACGTGGGGATATAAATATCCTTGGCTCCCCAGCTCCTGTGTGCTGGATCGTGCTGAGTGGGCACAAAGTTCTGCGTGTGTCCGAGGCGGGGAGGGGCAGCACCAGCATGCCTAGGCACTCTTGTTTATATATGGAAAGGCAGGTGGGGAGACAAAGGAGAAGGTTTGGGAACGGCTGTGTGCCCGTGTATGTATGGGCAAATCTCACTGTTGATGTGTCTTGGGGGAAATTGAGGGAAATTTTGTGCTTGGGTATGTGTGCACGCATGGCAGGTGCCCACACTCAAGTGTGCAGAGGGGGAAGCTGAAAGAAAGTTTCGAGATTCTGTGAACATTCTCAGTTAGAAAAAAATTTGGCAACTCCCCATACCACAGGTGGGTACACAGTCAATGCTTGTGAAGTTCATTTCCTGTACTAGTTACCAGCCCTTGTTTATACAGGACACAAGATGTGATCGGTAGCAAAAGCTCTAGGTCTCCGGGGTGAATTGCGGGAGAGTGTGTAGGTGGGAGAGGGTCAGAAGGGAGTGTGGGCATCACTGCCCAGGTCCCCTTGAAGTACAAAGGAAATCAATTTTCAACATTAATCCATAATTCCACCTATATATGTTCAGAGGGAAGAGAAAGCAGACTTCTAATTTTAGAATGACACCCTCCTTCAGTTGCTCCAGTGCTGTTGTAGCACCCAGTCTGCTCGGGCCAGTGGCAGCTCGGGTGTCCTCATGTGTGTTTATGGGTTTGAAATGCATCTGGCTTGTTCTGCTTTGAGCTTTAGTTTGTGAGCCCAGCCCCAGGAAGTGTTTATGAGCTTTTTCACTTTGCTTTATTCTGGCTCGGCTTTGTTTGGTAGCACAGAAGGGTAGAGTTTGACATAAATACTGTGTTCTTTGTGTGAGGGCTTCAGATTGCAGAGGGTCCTGGGACTGGCATTCCATAGGAAAGCTGAGGAGTTTGACCCACCCCGTGATCACACACCTGTAAGCGAACATTCTGCACACCTCGATATGGGAAGAAACCGAACTCTGTAAACAAACTCCTGGGCACGTGACCTCCTCCGAGTCTACTTGCCAGTTCGTTCATCCAAGTGGTGACCAGCTCACAATAGACACTCAGTGACTGCTAATTAACTCAGTGACTGCTAATTAACCATGGAATATTCCATTCCACTGCATTACCAAAGTGCCAGCGTCACTCCTCAGCATAGCTCAGGACCCTGTCCAATCAGCTGTCCCGAACACCCACTTCGGTCCACGGTTCACATTCATGTCATAGTCCTGAGCCCCTGCTCTTCCGCCAGTCTCGACCCAAGGAAGCAGTGGCAGAAATCTCCTGGCTGTTGGGTTCCATGGAGCAGAGAGCCTGAACCCACCCGGAAACCAAGTCTAGACAAAACAGAGCTTTGAGGTTTACACCCACAACCTTTGTGCCGTCAGAAGGAGAGGGTGCCAGGGGATCCACTGGAGGCTCCCTGGGAAGCAGAAGCCAGAGGTGCCGTGCTATTTCTCCATCTGGCCAAGGGCTTAACCCTGCTGAAGACTATTTCTGAGTGGAGTCCCCATGATGAGGGGACCCAAAGATGCTAATGGGGTTGTTTCCCAGGCTTTGTTCTGGTCCAGTGCAGGGCTCCGGTTGTTGATGGTGATGGAAGTTTGCTTTATACTTGGTCTGCTCGGTTGGAGTCCTCTGCCACCCTCTGGCAATTCACAACCTCTAGTCACTTGGAGACCTCTGAACAATAGCAGGACTCTAAAGACTGGGACCCATGGCTCCTCGGTGAATTCTGAAACTGCTTTGAGGTGCTGCCTAAAGTTCAAGGAGAAGCTTACCAAGGAAAGTGGACTTGGGGACAGCAATGGAAACAGAGACAGTGAGGCACAGGCCACTTGCTATCCCCTTTGTAGGAACTTTCAGCTCCTGTTAGCTAGAGACCTTTGCAGAGTCAACATTCTATGCGAACCAGTGTGGCACCCTGCTGGTCTATGATTCTGTTCAAGGCCCAGACATAACCAGCCCTTCATGGGCTTCCAGACCAATGAGATTGCAGCCTGGAGTGACGTCCTACCTTGGCTGGAAGGGTCTCCCCACCCAGGCCTGGTCCTGCAGGAAATGGTTCCCATGGGGAGAACTCCTACTGCCCCAGGGCAGCAACTTCCTTGGTGTCATCAGTTTACCTGCCAGTCTCATCTCTGGGAGGGTACCAGTTTCTCTGGCTTCCCTGCCTGTACCCAGAATGATCCCAACACTTATTTCGCCCCTGAAAGCCTTGGAAGGATGCCCGCTTACATTTCTAGTGAATAGCATTTCCATTGGAGGCCCTTCACCCAGGGTTCCCTACAAAGGGGTTTGCTTTTAGGGAAGGGCAAGGTGACCTTGCTTTGTCCTCCTGAAGCACCACATGTGCCTCTCCATCACTGTGCCTGTCACATAATCACAATCCTCCCCTTCCTGTCTCTGCCCTGCTAGCCTAGAAGCGCCTGAAGGCAAGAGCTGTCTTAGAGGCACACTGGGAAAATAGGGGGCCCTGGGTCCTGATGGAGTGAGGGCCCGGCTAGGGCCAGAGGGCCTGGGCTCACCAGCCACTGGGCCTGGATAAACATGGTTTTCAAGGGGTGAGTGTAGTCTGGCCTATCTGATTCTCATCCCCACTCCCTGAGAGTGCTATTGAAAACGAAGGCACACTACCCTGAGCCCTTCACTGGCTTGTCAAGTGGTGGTGTGGCACACATAAGGGAGCATTGCTATGTGAAAGCTCCCCAGCTCCCTTCATTACGGTCATCCCACGGACAGAGGACCATGCTGTGACTCAGAGGCCCAGCTCTTCCTAGCCGTGCTATTCCCTAAGTGAACTTCAGTGAGTTGCTTTATCTCAGTGACTGTGTTTCATCTGTGAAACGGGAGTGTCGGATTGTCAGGGCAAGACCTTGGAACCTTCACTGAGTGGCATGGTTGTGGGCATTCTTTCTTATTGTCATTGCTTAAATAAGCACGAAGATACTTTCCTGAAGAATGATGTTTGGAAGGAAGGAACCTAGACTTTGGTATGGGGTGGGAATGGAGTAAATCCTAAATCCATTCCTTGTTAACAGGCTTGTAAGTGGAATTCTTGCCTAGCAAGATTTAGGATAGTTCTCTAGCTCAGGAGTCGGCAAACGTTTACTGTAAAGGGGCAGAGAGTGACTATTTTTGGCCTTGCAGGCCACAGGGTCTCTACCACAACTGCGAGGCAGCCATGGACAATACATAAACAAATAGACATGGCCTTGTTCCAGAGGACTTTATTTACATCGGGCTGCAGGCCGGATTTGACCAGTCAGCCATGGTTTGCTTACCCCTGCTTTAGCTTATGGGGGGTGCCCAGCAAGCACTTGGGAAATTAATTTGTTGAAGATAGGTGAGTAGAGGCCTCTGCTAGTCCTGTGCCTTGGTTTTAGCTCTGTTTACACAGGACCAGGTTCTGTGTTCTTGCCACTGAGTCACAGCTGCAAGACCCTCACCTCCTGCTAGCCCCACTCCCCCAGCTTTGAGTGATCCCAGGTTCCTTCAAGCCCACTGCTGAGTGGGGAGCAGTTTCTGTGCCTTCCAGGGTCTGTCTCCCACACTGCCACTCCCTATCCAGGGCCTTTTCCCTCCATCCTGAGTTTGTGGGACACACAATTTGTAATCTCCTTAAAACTGAAGAAGCGAGGTCTCTGATTCATGTAGATTAAAATCAGCTGCAACCTATTAATGGTCCAGGGCCCAAGACAGATTTTAGGAAACAAAAACACTGGACCAAATTAGACTGAGCCGGCCTCTGTCTCCAGGGAAGGGAGGTAGCGTAGGAGGCTGGGGGCGGGGGAGTGGCCATGTGGTTTTCATTACTTTGGATTCTCTTCCTGAAGCGAAGTCACCCAACACAAAGCGAATGGAGCGCCAAGGCAGCGGCCAGCCTCTGGAGCCCGGCTCTCCCTGGTAGAAGCCCTGGGTCCTGTTGGGGGGCTCTGGCTGGTTGTGTGTCTGTAATTAACAGGTTTCAAAGTGGTTATTTTGGAAAAGAGAATTTCAGTGGCGCATTAAAATCCTTTCATCAGCCATCAGCTGCCGTCCCAAGGCCTTCAGCAAGGCCTGAGCCACTTAAGGCTTCTGAGAGCTTTAAATTCCCAGGGTCCTGTTTGAGAATGTGTTGGCTTTTGCCATGGGTTTTATTGGGCTGATGGTTGCCATGATTTTCATTATGTTGTTTGGTTCCTGGGATCATAAAAATGTTTGCCTCTTCCTAGAGTACCTAGGATCATTAAAAAGAAAAGGAAAAAAAAAAAAAGACCCTGCATTTGTAGCTGCTACATAACATACAAACCGTGGCTTCCTTGGGGGAAAAGGGCCAGCTCCAGCTCTGGGCTAGGGAAAATCATCAACCTGGAAGAGACAGGACAAGCAGCCACACCCAGTCTCCACCTCCCTCCCATCCAAGGACACTGAGGCCCAGAGAGATGCTCCTCTAAAGCCGGTCTGGAATCCTGGTCCCACTCTCGGTCAGGTGCTCTTTCTCTTCCTGGTGACTTGAGGCTGTGAGTAGAGTTGGGAAAGGTAGAGGAGTCTGAATTCTGCTGGACTAGTGCTTTGGGACACCTCTAGGTGTGGAAGAAATGGTCAGATTTACAGGCAGCATAAAGTGAAATGCTGATGTGGACAGAGGAGCAATCCGGGCCAGCACGGGCATTCCCATGGCGGATAGGACAGAGCGCTCCTCTGAGGCTGGAAGGGTTACTGGAGCCTTCACTTGGCACCCACAGCCCTGAGACATGGAAAGAAGGGAAACAGGTACCAAATCCCACAAGCCTCAGAGATAATTTCTCACTGCTTTGAATATGAAACCTCTGAAATCTAGTCAAGCTCCCAGAATCACCATAGGGGGTGACAGGAATTTTGGTTAAGCCAGTATTATCTGATAAGTGGAACACTAACCTGGCTTTACTTCCTATTTTGATGATGGCTACCTTCCAGAACCTTCTTGCATGGAAAACATGACAAAAATTCTGGGAGAATTGCTATTAATTAACCTCTGCTGCTTAAAAACAAGGCCAGACCAGCAGACCTTGCTCTCAGCAGGACACATGTAAGAACTAGTCTACAATAAAGAAGCTATGAAGGCGTGTTCAGAGAATTAGAGGGTGTCAGAGCTGGGAGGGAAATTGGAGTTCAGCTAGACCAGGCTTTCATTTTACAGATAAGGAAACTGAGGCCTCAGGGCATATCCAAAGTGATCTAGGGGGCATAGGGAGTCCAGGATTTTCTTGACTATCCCATTCTTCACAAGGCCACTGTTCCCCTTTTGGGTTGATATTGTCGTTCATTCATTCATTCAGTTTTTACTACCTCCTATGTGTCAGATGCTTGTAGGCACTGCTAATTTTGTTTCTTTGAAGTTTTTAGAAGTGGAATAAAAGAGACACATTTCTGTGGACTACATTAAAGGAGGAAAGGAGTTTTTCCCCAGTCTGGGGAAAGTCTGGTGACTTTTGTGAGCCTGGGGCATCTTTGGGAAATGCCTGCCCTTTTGGGTGTACCTTTCAGATGAGTGTGAAATATCTGTCAGGTAAAGGGGTGACTTGCCTAGGCTGCCCCCACTTGCAGTGATCCCCGCTCCCAACAGCCACCTGGCAGTGTGGCCCAAAGCAATCTGGAAGTAGACATCAGCAGAGATTCTCTGGATCCAAATTTGAGTGAGGGCTGGCGGGAACCCAGGCTAGCTGGAGGCTGCAGCTTGCATGGGTCTCTCCGTCTGTTTCTCATCATTCTCCTCCTACAGTTTGCTTGTCAGTCCTTTGCTCTTGTTTACCTCTGTGTGGATAATTCGTCGATTATAAATCAGAGAACTTGGCACGGAGTTCTGGATTATCTGTGATCTTTAACTTTCCCAGGGCAAAAGAAATTAAACCAGCGAATCTCTTTGTTTCTCATGGTTCAGCATCCAAATCGTGGAAGTGTGAGTCTGTGTGGAGTGAGACAGCCTGAGCCCACCTCTGCCCTGGCCCCCACGCTCTAGGTGAGCAGTCATGCATCCATGCATTCATTTATTCCCTCAACAAATATTCGGTGAGTACCCATGTGGCACACTCTCTTCTAGAAACTGGAGATACAAGGTTAAAAAAAAAAGGACACTATTCCTTCTTACCTTGTTTCTTAGTATGGGTGACAATAAGCAAACAAACCAACAAATATACATGCTAGTGATAAATGCCTTGAAAAAACGTAAGCCAGGTAAGAGATGGCAGTGAGGGGTGCACTATTTTACACACAGTGGGGTCAAGAAGACCTCTCTGAAGAGGTGACATTTGAGCAGAGATTGGATGAAGAGAGAGTAAGCAATGTTCAACCCAGAAAGAACATTTCAAGCAGAAGGAATAGCAAGTGCAAAGGCCTGGGACAGGGACAAGTGTGATGTGTTTGGGGAACAGTAAGGAAGCCAGGGACTGGAGTAGAGCAAACAAAGGGGACAACTATAGTACATTAGGTCAGAGCAGTGGGCAGGGGCCAGCCATGGAAGTGGTGACTTCGGATTTTGTTCTGAGCCTCACAGGATGTCCTTGGAGGTTTTGGATGGGAGTGATGCAGCAAAGATGAACATTCAGAGGCTATAGAGAGGCTTGTGGAACAACAGTGGGCCAGCTTGGGTTAAACATTGGCATTCAGACACATGGCAATGGTAGCTGCACCTCATGGGTGGTGCTTCCAGTGGGAACTTTTGAGAGCTACATGTCTCAACAGGGTGAGGCTGGGCCTGGGAGCTCACTACCTCTACCAATTAGTGTTAAGCCCAGAAAAAGGAAATGCTGCTGTTTAAATCGTAGGGTTGGAACCTGTGAGTCATAGAACCCTCAGCCAAATGGACCATGGTGAGCTCTGGAAGTTACTGGTGCAGGGTCTGAAGCCCCCATCTGGGTTGTTTTGCCACCCGTGGGGACTTCCAGACACATTCGGAAGAAGCAGACTCAAATACAAACCCCATATTTAGGGGGTCCAGCTTTATTTTTGGCTGACTGTATACTGTCTGGTCAGTTTCCTTCCCAGTGTCTTTTGCTTTGGAAAAGGCAGGCTACCTCACAGGGGTGCGGAGAGAAAAGGGGAAACACATGGATTTGGGGCTCAATCAACCCCACAACACAACCCTCACCTCATTACTCCACTGGCTTTTGGAAAAGCTACTGAACCTCCTAGAGCTGTGCTGGTCAGTGCAGTAGCTGCCAGCCACATGTGGCTGTTTACATTTAAAGCAATTTAAGTGAAATAAAATTTAAAAATTTGGTTCCTCAGTTTCACTTACCATATTTCAAGGGCTCAATAGCAACATGGGGCTTGTGGCTACCTATTGGACAGCGAGATGTAGAAGGTTTCCCTCGTGGCAGGAAGCTCTGTTGAACAGTTTCACTTCTTTAAAAAGGAAGCGATCCATGAGAACTGAACAAGTTAACAGGCACAAAGCACACGGTGCTCTGCCGGTCTCACTCCAGGTGCTCAGCAAATGGTAGTCACTATGATTGATCATGTGAATCTCCATCCTCACTCTGCTACCGACTAGCTGCGTGGCGAGTCATTCAACCTCTCTGAGCCTCTGTTTTCTGATATGTAAAATGGGAATAAAAAGTACCGCGGAGGACATTCCCACAGCATAACATGATCCTTGTTTTTCTCAGTTCTCTCTGGACCCATGAGAACTTCCTTACCAACCCTCAGCTGACTTATCTAGACCAGAGCTTGGAAACTCCAGTCTTGCAGCACTTAGCAAGAAGCAGGACCACTGTGGCCCAATAATGCAATCTGGAGATTTTGGCCATTCTGAAGGGTTTGACCATGGCTTGTGGTATGGAGTTCTAATGAAATGAGTGGACAAATCTGATCAAGAAAAATAATCATTTGACTCAAGTCGGATATTTACCCTGCTCTGCTCTGAAAGACAGCATGCCTTGGGTTCCCCAGCTGCAGGCCCCGGCTTCCCTGGCTAAACGTTCCTCCTGTGGGCAGGGCTCTCAGAGAGGGGCTCCCAAGCAACCCTTCTAGTGTCTCAGCCTCCAATCAGTCTTCCATTTTCCACTTGGGGTTTTTGTTGTTGTTTAAACGTTTATTAACTGCAGGCATTTGGCGGTGGAAGTTGGGATTTGCCTGAGGCTGGGAGGAAGTTATTTGCCAGGCCAGGATAAGGTGTGGTTTAAGGGTTGAAACTGGAATCCCCTTCACCTGCTTAATGCATTTCAGGGGAGATTTGTTTTCAACTCCCAAATTACCTGCTAGGAATTCTAGACCTGAGATCCTATCTCACTGGCTGTTTTCTTTCATTTTCCAAAAGAAATACAAAGAAAAAAGAGTGAAAGGCTCAAACACAACATTCTTGCACTCTCTTAAATAAAATTACATACAGTGAGTGATTTTCTTCCCTGTCTTCTATAAAGCGGTAAGGCGAGGGCCTGACCTAGCCCAGAAAACTTCTGCTCCCCGGGAGGTGCGGCTGGGAGCTGCAGAGAGCAGGTGATACTAAAGACATTTCTTACGTGCTTACGTGTATCTTACTGAAATATAATTTATTTTCAAATATTAATTTTATGCCCAGCAATCTTACTAACCTTTCCTTTAGTTTAATAATTTATTTGTAATTTTGGGGGTATTTTCTATGTACAAATCACACAAAGGTTATGGGGAGTGTTAAAACTCATAATGGAGTCTCCAGTAAAGTCAAGTTCAGAAGAAACAGCTAGAAGGACCTGTGTCCAAGCTTGTGGAGGGTAAGTGAGCAAGAAGTTGCCTAAATGATGGTATAACTATGAACAACAGGACAAAGATAGACAGCAAAGACATTTCAGACATATGGACCAATAATTTCTTTTCTTCCTTTCTTTCTTTTGTTTTTTTTTTAGAAAGACAGGGTCTCCCTCCCTCTGTCATCCAGGCTAGAGTGCAGTGGTGCAATCACAATTCACTGTAGCCTCAACTTCCTGGGATTAAGCGATCTTTCAGCCTCAGTCTCTCAAGTAGCTAGGACTACAGGTGTGCACCACCATACCTGGCTATTTTTTGTCTTTTCTTTTAGAGATGGGGTCTTGCTATGTTGCCCAGGCTTGTCTCAAACTCCTGGCCTCAAGTGATCATCCCACCTCAGCCTTCCAAAGTGATGGGATTACGGGTATGAGCCACCCAGCTGGACCACTTTCTTTAGTTCTTCTTTTTTTTTTTTTTGAGATGGAATCTCACTCTGTTGCCCAGGCTGGAGTGCAGTGGTGCAATCTCAGCTCACTGCAAGCTCTGCCTCCCAGGTTCATGCCATTCTCCTGCCTCAGCCTCCCGAGTAGCTGGGACCACAGGCACCTGCCACCATGCCTGGCTAATTTTTTGTATTTTTATTAGAGACAGTGTTTCACCATGTTGGCCAGACTGGTCTCGAACTCCCACCCTCAGGAGATCCGCCCGCCTCAGTCTCCCAAAGTGCTGGGATTACAGGCGTGAGCCACCGCGCCCAGCCAGGAAGCTGGACCCATTTCTTTAGGCTGGCAACTTTAAAATATTTTGGCTATAAGTACTCCTTTATATGCTTAACAGTTGTTGACTGATGATCTTGAGGAGCCTTGGTTTATGTGGGTTGTATCTATTGATAGATCCTGTGGTAGCCATCTTCTAGAATAGCCTCCAAAAATCTTACCCCTAGTATTCATGCCCTTGTGTAGTCTCTTCCCAAATTGAATCAGGGCTAGTCTATGTGACAGAAAATGGCAGAAGTGATGGTAGGTGATTTCAGGGGCTAGGTTATAAAAGGGACTACTTGTTCCCACTTGGCCTCTATTGTTCACTCTGGAGAAAAAGCAATCCTGTGTTTTGAGTACCCCAGGGGAAGACCTACATGGAGAGGAAGGAACCAAGGCCTCCTGTCCACAGCCAGCAACACTGGCCTGACTTATAAATGAGCTATCTTGATGGCAGATCCTCCAGCCCCAGTTAAGCCTTCAGATGACTGCGACCTCCTGAGAGACTGCCTAGCCAGAACTGCCTAGCCAAGCCACTCCTGAATGCCTGAACCACAGCAACCAGAGATAACAAGTGATTCTTGTTGTTTTAAGCCACTAGGTTTCAGGATACTTTGCTATACAGCAATAGATAATTAAATAATTTACCATATTAAAAACTAAAACCAAAAATAATATTTGTTCATTTAATACATATTCATTGTTAATGAATAAATTAACATTTAGTAATTTATTAAAATGCATATATTCACTAATCCATTTAAATGTTAAAAATAACAACATTTTATTATAAGAATAACTTTTTTTAAAAACCCAAGTGAGAAGAGTGACAGTGTTTTACATTTTTGCAAATCTCTTGACTGTCTGACTTAATAGAAGACAGCTGGATTCTCATATCGGCTTCTGCATTCAATCAGCTGTGATAATGTTGTTTTGGTTGAAGTATGCGAAGGAAACCCAGCCTCACATAGATATTTTGTTGGAAAAGGGAGGAATATTTTAATAGTCTTTTCAGATAATTGTGAATATTCTTGTTTGACATTATACCAAAACTCAACCAATAGTAGATTACTAAGGTTAGTTGCAGTGTAGAATCTGAAACTGTATCAATGAACTTTTTGTGCTCAGTTATGTTAAAATTCAGTTGTCTGGCTTGTACTCTGAATAGATCTTTTGCTCATGCATGATTTTGTAATACTATGCATGGGTCATTTGGAAAATATTGCTTCACTAAGTCATGCAGATTTTTTAAGTTCGATGAATTTCATGATGAAAACTAAAAGTTCTTATTTGTTAATATCATCACTGATCTCATCAAAAACCTCTATAAGTGTTGGGAAGGTGTTAAGTTCACTATGGCAGATGCAGGTTTTAAAAAATTCTAATTTTTGCTTTATACTTCTATTTTGGCAGAAAATACTGTCAATTATTTTCTTTCTTGAAGTGATGAGCTCAGTTTTTTCATTTTTGAGAAAATGCCTGTCAAATAACCAAATCTGAATAACCATGGTTACTTGGTCCTTTTGAGTAAACATTGTGTTCCATGAAAGTGGCTAGTGCAGATCACAACTCAGGACACTCACACAAGTGCTTTTCCTCCAGATGACTGTCATACTTCGGGATGCACTGGAAATGCTTGATACTTTGTTTCCAAGTCATCACACAAAGGGAAGGGAAGGGAAGGGAGAGGGGGGAAGGGAAGAAAGGGTACACTTTTGGGCAAGATTTTCTAAAATTAATAATTTTTAATGTCTAATTTAGGACATTCTTCAGTGAAACTGGCATTTTTTTCCACCTGTAAGTTTGTAGCAGTGAAGAATACCATGATTGCCAGCATAGTTCAGCGCCAGCAATTTTACCCAGATGTCAACACAGTGAAGAAGGCAAATAACATCTTGGTATTATTATGAAAATAGTTTTCAGCTTGCAGACACCCTAATAGGGTCTCAGGGATCCCAGGGGACTGCAGACCTCACTTGGAGAATCAGTGCTTTAGGGAGATGGCTGCCATTCAACTACTGGTAGCATTTACAGGTAAATGTGCTACATGCTAAGACATATATGTACCAAGTCTTTGGGCAAAATTGTAATCACCACCATTTATTGCATAAACTAGAAAACATATCAGCTTATTCTTGTAGCTGGACTAGATATGAGACAGGCGTTTTATTTAAGGGGGATTTTTTGTGGTTTTATTTATCTCACTTGTCAAAGGTATATGGATGGTGGTGAGGAAGCTAGGCTCTAAGCCATTTCTGAAACTGTCAGTGTTGAATAAATAAGATATATAAAGAAGCTAACACTTGCACCCCTTCCTTTGTAACTCTTCTACCGCCTTGATCCAGTGAGCCCTGAAAGCTCAGGGGGCTGAGGAAAACATCCTTTTTAGAGTAGCAGGGTTCCCTCAACTCCAGTCTAGAAGTGGGCAAAGTTCTCACATTGGCAGTGCCTGCAGCATGGGACAAGAGAAGCAGCTGGCCCCGAAGGCCGCGTTTGTTCAAATGGCCGTGGCACCTGTGAGCACTGTACTGCCGTGGAAGAGCTCAAGTTATTGCCTCTGCTAAAGTGCCTCTGAATTCCTACAGAGTGGACTTAGAGCAAGACAGGGCGGGGACACAGTTGTTTTCCATTCTTGTTCAGTTAGGCTTACACATCCTCTCACTCCCAAAAGGCAGAGTAGGCTTGCGCCCCACACCTGACTGGGCTCAGCTCTTTGGCGAGTGATTGCGTAGCTGTTCTGCCTGTGACTACAGGCCCCGGTCTGCAGGCGGGAAACAACAGGCAGTTGTGTCCTGAGCCCTGGGAACTGGAGAGCTTTCCACATCTGTTCGCCTAGTCGGGGGCGGGAGGAAATCACCAGAACCTTCAAACATGGGGCCAGAGCAGGGAGACAAAGGGGAAGCCTTAAGCCGATGGCGACCCCGGGTCATATGAGCCCCCCCAGCCGCCCCCCCATCCCCTTTCATCCCCTCAGGTCCCCGACACTCAGCCTTTTCATCCTTCTCCAGGTCAGCAGGATCAGGTTAATGTGAGTTGACCAGAAAGCTTATCAAATGAAGGCAGGGACAGGTGTTTGAAACCCCTTCCCTGCTGAAAGCTGGGTTGAACAAGGTTAGCAGTGTAGCTGAGGCCAACTTCCTACACTAATTGCATTTTCTTTCCTGGAGCTCCTTCTCTTCCCCTTCCTTGCTCTCTGGTTTGGAACCCCTCAAGGTCTCTGAGAGCCGGTAACCAAAACAAACCATTCAAAAAACGAAGGATTTAGGGGAAAAAAATAGGGGATGTGACATTCTAGACCGAACAGTGGCCCTTCTATGCCAGAGCCTAGGAACCAGCATTTGGAGGCCACTTCCACCCAGTGGGCATGCTGAAATCAGTTACTATGGGCTTATCAGAACTGATTGCACAAACCTTTTCCCAACTTCACAATCATGATGTCCTATTTGTAGCTTGAGTTGACCAAGGTGGGAATATTTGTACCACAGAAATCAGCAAGCTACAAACCAGGCTTTTCCACCTCCAGAGCCAGTTGTTAAATATTTACCAGCACACCAATGCCTCCACTGTAGCTACTGTCACTCAAAGTATGATTCTCAGACCAATTACATAGGAATTTCCTAGAGATCAGAAATGAGGTGGGGCAGGAGGGTTGTTATTTAACATGCAGATTTCCTGGCCAACCTGAATTAACTGAATCAGAGTCTCTGGAGGTAGAGCCTGGGGAAATGCTTTTTAGCAAGTCCCTAAGGTTATTAATAAATTCAGTAAAGTTTGAGACTTCAGCCTGAGGGAATAGGAGAAAAGAGTGGGTGTGCATCTGACTCTTGGCATCTGGAAGGAACAGCTGGCTTCAGTCCCAGTTGGCCTAAGAATGGACAGCTGTTTTCCCTTGAGATAGAAACTTCATGACAGGAAAAAGAGGTGGGAATTTTGGGGTCTCAGCTACCCACTGACAACACGACTGGTTCTGCCTTAGATCTCAGGATGAACCCATTTTCCAACTTGAGACTTTGACCCAAGACAGCATGAGCAAATGCCCAGATGTATGTACAACGTGGAGAAAGTCACCATCATTTGCACCAATAGTGGGGCCAGTGGAGCCAGGGAAATCCCAGAGTCAGTTTTCCATATTAGATTGCCCAGCACAGCATTTTTCCTTCAGATTTGTCTAGACATTATCAGGAGCTTTCACAATAAGGCATGATTTTGTAAAGCGAAGACCTTGTTGACTTCATCCCACTGAGCTGGAAGAGAGGGTCTTTTAAGGCAGAAAGAAAAAGAGAAGAAAAGGAGAGGAGAGAAAGTTTATTTGCCTAGATGTAAAACAGAAAGTTCATAAGGAGCTTAACTCTGCTTTCGATTTGTTTTGCACCTGCCTGAGGGAGTGGTTTAGACGGGGACAGGTAGTGTGAAAACAGAGCTGGTTAGTAAATTCAAGAGCTGGGGTTTGGACCCAATTTTACAGCAAAACAAACAAACAAAAACCAATGCCCTTTCCTGCCAAGCACAATGCAGTATTTTTTCAACATGCAGTTGGAACCCAGAAGAATCCTTAATGGGCAACTGGGGTAGTGACATAGGACATATACGCTCAAAGTACTATGATTTCCTAAACCATCAGAGCCCTCTATATCCTGATGCAAATTCTGAAACATAATCCAAAGCCACATGTAAAACTTATGGGGTGATAGGCAAGTAAATTATGAACTATTAGATTATTGGCTATTAGATTATGCACTGGAATGGATAATTGAGAGTCAACCATATTGATGCATATCATTTAGGCACTCCCCATATTAGACAGTTAAGCTTGTAGCAGTTTGCTAAGTTCATGATCATGTGATCATTTCCTATATATTTGTTCTAACTATTCAGGGCTTTAATTAAACATAAAACTTCATCAAATGGGAGGAGGAAGAAACCAAATGGCCCTTCAGGAAAACAAGATATGAGCTCATGTATTTTTTGCCAGGTTTCACGGCCTTTCTTTGTGCCCAGAAACTCTTCCTCACCCCAGGACCCATCGTCACTTTAATACTATCCATTCAACAAATACATAGTGAGGACCTACTGTGTGCCAGGGAGGGTGTGGAAGAAAGGAGACAAACCACCTGGTCTCATTCTCAGGAATTTTACAGTCTATCAGGAAACAGGTATTACACAAGTCAGTATAAAAATAAATAAGTGATTATACATTGTCCTAAGGGCTGTGCAAGGAAAGTACAAGGTACAAAGAGAAACGTCAATAGTCCTGAAGGGTTGACTGCATCAAGAACATGTCCATGGAGACCAGGCTGATGGGGTGTTTGTTTGGGTTGTTTTGGGTGGCGTGGGGTAGGGGTAAGGGGACACGGAGCGTTCTGTTTGAGGTACTTGAAAGGGCGGTCAAGTAGGTGACTGAATATCCAAATCAAGAGAGTCGGTAGTGGAGAGGTGATTCAAGCCCACACCTGGATGAGGTCATAGGGATGGAATGTCCGAGGAGAGGCAACAGCTGGGGCCTGCTCTCTGGGCCACCCATATGCAGAGCTCACGAAGGAGGCACTCCCAGAGAGGAGGGAGTCCCAGAAGCCATTTGCAAAGGGTATTTTATGAGTGGGCAACGTGAAAGTACCAACATCAGAAAAGCAACGCAGGGCCTCCAGGACACACCTGACTCCCCACTTCTCCCTTCTCACGAGCCAGGCAGGCTGTCTGCAGGCCAGCCAGTGAATTGAACTGGGGCTCTCAGAGTCTGAACAGCTGGCCATGTCTTGGACAGTGCTTCGTGACTCTAAGTTATTACTTTCTGTTCCTTTCCTAGTCCCGAACTCAGACCCGGGCTCTTTGCTCCCCAGAGCTTCTAAGTGTGTAGGTATCAGGAAGAGAGCAAATAAACCAGTTCACACAGATGTATGAATAATGTTTAATCAGCCAGTTCTCTTTGAGATGTATTGTCATAAAGAAGCAAAACTAAATCTCTAATCTGTGGAATTTCAGGCAACCTTAGACGTTTCACGTGGTGCCCTTGAGAGGGAGACCTTTTGAGCTGGGGCTGCCACCCTGTTCCCTTCTAGCTTCCCCGCACTGTTCCTGCAGCAGCTTCTTTTCTTCCTCCATTTCTGAATCCCCAGAGTCTTGAAAACCTCCAGAATTCTCAGAATGGTTCCTTAGGCACCAGTGGCCATGCCTCTGACAATTACAGTAGCTAACATTTATATGTAATTGTTAGCCCCTCATATTAAACCTATGTTAACCCTATGTTAAATGAAGTTAACCATAACATAGGGTCGCTGTGACTTCACAGCAAACTTCAATCCTACGTTAACTGACTTCACAGCAACCCTATAAGATTGGGTCGGTTACTCTTCTCCTCTGGGTGAGGCTGCGGCTGGATGAGAGATGTTTATTAACTGCCTGTGGACACACAGCTGGCAGGCTGAAATTTGAAGCAGGGTCTTGCACCCAAACCACACTCAGGGCCTCGTGAGTGGGATGTCAGCCTGAGTCTGCCCCCGCTTGGGTTTGCTGTCCTGAGAGAACAAAAGCAAATCCATGTTCTGGTTCTCTGAGGCAGCTCTTACTAGACCTTACTCAGTTTGACACCTTTCTGCGGCTGGAAAGGAGGACAGCGCAGGTCAAGGCCCTGGTTGCTGATTACAGAAAAGATGGGAGTCATGTAGGGTGTCACCTACTGTCTCCTGAGGGAGAAAACCGAAAACTGCTACCTGAATTTCTAGGATGAGGTCGAAGGCATAATCTTTTCAGGTCAAATCTCTTGGGCAGAATTGAAGAGACTGGAAAAAAAAAAAAAAAAAATGGAAGTTTCCCTCACCGTTTCTGGGATGTCTGAATTCCTCCCTCTCTGGCATGGAGCCGCTGGAAGGCTCCATAATCCTCCCTCTCCTGGCTCAGAGGCCCAGCTACACTTTCTAAAACAACCCAGAGCCATCTGATTTGAAGCATGTACCGGCTCGTGTGTGGAAGACAGTAATTACCTCCATTCCAGTTAGGAAAGCTGAAACCTGCCTGTTTCATGCCTCAAACAATTATCGAAGTGCCTTTTGAAGCTCTGGATAGAAGAGAAAAGCAAAACAAACCAGAGCCAATTAGAGCCTGGGATTTGAGCGTGGCTTAGTTTTGTGCAGTGGGACTTGGGGGGAACTGTGGGAGAGGGTCAGAGGTCACCCCAAACCTCCAGCTGCCAACCAACTTTGCCCGTGCCAAAAGAACATTATGTAGCATTTAAAATCAAGGCCCCTCTGCCTGACTCAGGAACAATTTGCAGGAGCAACCTCTGCATCAGCTGTGAAGAGGGCTCCCTGATTAGATAAGGCCTGGAATGCATTTGATGTTGAACAAAACAGTTCTCTGACAGCTTTTCTTACTTGCCATTAGAATGTTTTCCCCTCAGCTGAAACTTGGTAAGATAAAGTGAATCCCCAGGGACCCTTTTGTTTTTGGGTACATATTTGAGGAATATTTGTGGCCTGTGTTCCATTTGGAGTTAAGGTTCTTGGTCCCTGAAGTTCTTCCAGGCTTGGTGGTAAAATCTGGCCGTTCAGAGGCAGGCTGTGATGAGAGTGGAAAGCAGATACCAGGCATGAGGGCAGAGGACAGCAAGTGGCTCTGCCGTGGAATGGGAAGCCTGAAGCCTTTTTTTACAGTCCCCAAGGACAGTTCCCTGGCATTCAACACTGCCACAAAGCACAGAGTGGAAAGTGGAGTTGGGGCATGGAGGGGGTTGAAGCTGGATTAGAATGAACTTGGCCAAGATCTGTTCATGATGTCTGGGGTGGCCTTTTGGATTAATAGGATTTGATTGACTGTCAGGGCAACGTAGCACTATCTGGGAGGTTCCCTTTTGAGTTTGGGTGAGGATCAGGAAGACAGCCAGCACCAAAGAGCCCTAAGAGAACCCACTATACCTTATTTACATCCCTAACCCAAGCTGGATAGAGGAGCTTTCTCCTGGCCCTGGCATAAGTGCCCAGCTTTCCATCTGCCTGTCATTTACCCCCTCAACAGTGGGCTTTGATGTCTACCCTCTGCTACAAGAAAAAGCATTTGTGGGAATGCCTCTTGGTATATGTGGGGGACTCTCCCTTGGCATAGGGAAAGTTGTCCTCCATACACACAGGTTTTGTATCCTGCAAGTGCTGTATTTTCTATCTGTGTTTGGTTGAAAAAAAAAATCTACATATCAGTAGACCCAGGCAGTTCAAGTCCATGTTACTCAAGGGTCAACTGTATTCCTATAAAGCAAAACAAAGAAGCATATTGCTTAGGAAGGTGTCTGTCATGCTCAAAATGGGGTGAATATCAATGGTCTGGTGGCATCAAAATGGCCAGTTCTGTGACAGTGAAAGAGGTTCATGTCTTATTTAATCTTTTGATAATAATAACAGCTATGGTGTATCACAGCTTTACCAAGTACCAGACACTGTTCTAAGGGCTTTGCATGGTTCACTTACTCCTTACTTCAGCCCAAGGTGGCAGGTGCTATAATTATCCTCATATTGCAGGCAAGGACATTGAGACAGAGATGAAGCCACCTTCCCAAGGGCACACATGGCGTCTGCACTGCTCCTGACCAACCGACAGAGAGAGCTGCTGTCACGATCCTCAAATGAGTTACGCATGTCAAAAGTTTAAAAATAAAAAAGATAAAAAGATGCATAAAATTTAAAAATGTAACCATTTCAGGCTGAACAGACTAAAACTGAGAGATGGCCAGAGCAGAATATGAAAGATAAATCTATGGACAGAGTAAACCATGACTGGCTTGAAATTAGGGGCCTTACTCCTCCACACTCCTGACAGCGGTTGGTTCAAGACCAAGAAATAGAAGCACATTGTGAGTTCTACGCATGCTGCCCTGGGACACACAGAGGCTAAACATACCCACAGGCTCAAGCTGTCTTTGAAGTTGTGCCTAACAGATCCGAGATGCATGATGAAGGAATGTTCTGGATGCGTTCTTCTGAGATTTTAGAACTGAGTTCACTCACGTTCTCCTATGAACTGTCCCTTGTAGTCACTGTTCAGAAGGATCTCAGGCTGCCTGTGTCAATGATTTGACCCCACAGATGGTTCTTTTTTAGGTTCTGACAGGGAGCAGAAATGAGTTTTTTGACTCAAGAAGATGGACTTATCTGTAGTTCTTTAAAAACCATTTATGTGATTTACAGTGTTTTCTCTGAGGCAGGTCTCCAACGATTTCTCTCCAGGATGTGGCAGAGATCACCAGCTGCTTAGCAGGCCCTCAACTGGACCAAGAATGTTCGTGATAGGGGTTTCCACCCTTTCCATCTGTGGCCTATGATAGGCAGAGTAATGGCCTCCCAAAGATGTCCAAGTCCTGATCCTTTAAACCTGTGCATATGTTACATGGTGAGGGAGAATTAAGGAAGCAAAAAAGTGCTAATCAGTTGACTTTAGGATAGAAAGTTTGTCCTTGGCCCAGCATAATCACAAGGGTCCCAATATGTGGAAGAGAGAGGCAGAAAAGACAATGTCAGTAAAGCCATGTAAGAAAGACTCAATGGGCCATTGCCAGCTTTGGAGATGGAAGGGGCCATAAGCCAAGGACTGAGGGCCACCTCTAGAAGCTGGAAAAGGCAAGCAAATGGATGTTCCTCTAGAGCCTCTAGAAAGGAACATCGCCTTCCAGATGTCTTAATTTTAGGCCAGTGAGACCCGTGTCCGACTTTTGGCCTCCAGAATTATAAGATACATTTTCCTTGCTTTAAGCCATTCCATCAGTGGTAACTTGTTACAACAGCAATAAGAAAGTAATTCAAAGTTATCATGGTTTTCAACCCCCAGGTCATAGGACCTGGAGGACATTGTCCCATGAGCTGGGAAGTGAAAACCATGGTGATCACCTTAGCATCTTCCCACTGACTATCTGGGAATTCTCATGGTGCTCCTGGCTAAGCCCCATCTACATGTGAGCACTTCAGCCATCAGTGTTTCCCTGCAATGGGGTCTCTTCTTGACGAGTGATGTTCCATTTCTTAGCAGTGTTGCCAGGGCCTCTCCTTAGTGTGGTCCAGACATCCTGTAGCATTACAACAAGCTGCTTTTCACACCCTCATTCGCCCAAAATGCCAAACACTTCCAGCCAGCACAGGGTCTGGGGGATTTTTCTCCCCTTCCAGATAGCCAGCCACAACTTCTATGAGCTCCCGAATATAGAATTAGCATGATAGAACCATGACGTGGCAAGCGCCAGGAGCCAACCTGAGCCATCCTAGGATTTGAGAAGTTATCAACTGGGAAATACTTGTGATTTATAATTTTCTTCCGTCCTCCACCATTCCATCACGTGAACATCCAAGTCAAGCTTCTGAGCTGGGTTAAGAAACTGGAATTCCTGGGGCTCTGGTTCAGGCTCTTACTACCTCTGTGACATTGGGAACGTTGGTTAAGATCATTGTGCCTCAGTTTTCTTATATGTAGAATGGGGAAAATATATGAGTTAATACATGTCAAGTGCTTAGTGAACTGTCTGGGTCATGTTCAGTGCTATAAAAGTGTCCATTGTTGTTGTTGCTGTTGTTCATATTGTTGTTATTATTAAATGGGTCCCAAATCTTGAGGCAAGTCATTTGGAAAACCAGCTTGTTCATGGTTTGCCACATATAGTCATGTGCCACATAACAATGTTTTGGTCAACAGCTGACCACATATAGGACTATATAGCCTAGGTGTGTAGTAGACTATACCATCTAGGCTGTGTAAGTATACCGGATGATGTTTGCACAGCAACAAACCCACCTAATGATATATTTCTCAGAACGTGTCGTTAAGCGACATGTGACTGTATTATACTTCTAACAATTGAGATGAATTACCGTTGCACACAGTGCTGAAGCTCAGGTGTAGACACCCTCTTTTAAAATATTTTTCCCATGAACATGTCCTCCAGGAAGCAGGCTCTGGTGTGTCACAGCCAGATGAGTGATTGTTAGGGAAGACAAAGCCTGTGTTTAGAGTTATGCAAGTGTAGTGGGGAGAGGGCATCTTATTGCTGACTCACATCCACTGGCAACCCAGCCTGATTCATCTAGACTGCTGCAGAGCTCTCTGCATGGAAGACCTCAGCTCAGAGGATCTCAGCGCACTGCATGGCCCACCAAGAGCCTCTAACATTCAGGCCTCTTCGTTCTTCTGGATTCAGTTCTTAGGTCCCCGAAAGTGGTAAAGGGGAGAGGAGAAGACTAGCTCATTTTCAGCCAGGAGTGGCCCCTGGCACATGGGACACTGCTTGCATTGGACAGAAGCCACTCACAACAGGCTGCCCTTTCTGGGTGCGGCGGCCAGCCTGCCCTGACAACAGTGCAACCTGAATCTGTGACTCTTAATGGCTGCTTGGGACTGCTGCAAGACTCTTGGGTCTGTGACTTGCCGAAGAGAGAAGTTTCTGGGCAGAACGGGGAGCTCAGGAGAGAAAAAAGTTACATCCGCACTAAGTTTCAATTATAAAGCCCAATGATAACGATGACCAAAACAAAACAAAAACAAAACAAAACAAAAAATCCTACATGCTCTTTGGTATTATTGGGACTGAAAACAATGGAACTGGGTTTCTTGACTTTTTCTTAACTTTAATCCCCATGAAAGAGATTTGAATTACAATATTTTATCAAAATAAAAACCATCTGAACAGCTGCCTGAACTAACCTGGGGGCCTAGACAGTTTAGCTTCTTGACCTCTGGCATGTGGGGGAAGGGGACAAAAGGAAAGAGAGAGTAGGGGAGGAGTGAGCTCCTTCTCTTTTCTGGGCTGGCCATTTGAGGCCCGTGAACCAACTGAGCTGATGTCAGACTCTGGCACTCCCACTTCCACGAGTCACAACAAAGTGGCAGGGATCGGGGCACGCCTGGGTCTCCGAGAAGTTGCACGTTGTAGGAGAAAGAGAATATGCTGCGCAGACACGCCCAGATTTGTGTTTTGCTGCTCCTTTCACTCTATGTGATTTAGACAAATTACATAACCTCTCTGCAAATAGGGAAAACTTCCTTGTGCCTGTTGGTCTTGGAAGGACTGGGACTACATAATGCACCAATAGAGTGTCTGGAGCACATCAGATATACAATATATGAGCAGTAGCTATTTTTATTATTAAACACAACAACCACTTGGGCCAAAGGCCACCTAATTTGTAGAATCATAGAGCCAGAAAGAACTGCAACGAGTCAGCTAATACAGTATGCGTAGAAAGAAGCCTGGAAGGAAATTTACTAAATATTAACAATGATTATTTCTGAGCAGTGGAATTGTAAGGATATTTGTGTTTTCTTCTTTATACTCTTCCAAATTTTCCAAATCTTCTTTAGTAAATGTGTATTTTTAATACTACAAAATTTTAAAACATTATATATATTTTAAAGTCTTCCATCTCAGTTTGCGGGCTCCAGTCAGATTGCACTAAGATTGCATCTAAAACCACAGTCGTCCAACCTGTTGCTAAAGCTATGAGAAAGGGCTGGCAGTAAAGAATTCCTTCCACTCTTCTGTACCATACATCCTGAATGGAGCATAATCCCTGCATGGTTTCTAGCCCATCATAACCTTGCTACACTGTTTCATAGAAAAACTTCAGCCATTGAGAATGATGTCATTCATCATATTTCCTCTTTCTTTGCCTTTTACTGCCAGGAAGCCTTAAACAAATTTAATGCTCAATTACAGTAACAATTAACTCAGATTTTGGGCATAATTTTTTTCCCTTCTTCCTCTATGGTTTAATTTTCTCTTTTTTATTCAACCAACTTATTGCATATGTGACTTGCATTGTAAACTACCTCAAGTACACTTTAAAAGTTGGACATAAATCATAAGTAAATGAAGCTTTATCTGATCTCTTGTAAAAACCCATGAACAGCCTGTTAAAATTCATATTACTAAACATCTCGACCAGTAAATGTCAGGAGGGTGGCATGAAGAGCAAGAAAGAGAAAGCTCTGAGTCAAGGTCCATAATTAGTGGAAAAAAATAAAATCCTGGCAAATATAGATTTGTTCAGAACTAATTATTTCCCTTTTAAAATGGTTACTTAATACTTACTCTAATATGTTCTTTGAGCATCTATTGGGTGTCAGACACAGTTTTAAATGTTATTTCATTAATTTTGTGAGGTAGGTATTATCATTTCTAGTTGAAGAATAAGAAAACTAAGACTGGAACAAGTTAGATAACTTGCTCCCAATCTCCCAGCTAGTAAGTGGTAAGTCTGCAGAAGAAACCCTGCTACGTCCAACTCCAAGGAATTCACGGCCCTATTCTGTTTCATCAAATACAGGTTTTCTTTCTCAACTAATACAGATTAGTTGAAATGGTCAACCAGGCTGAAGCCACTGGTTGGCTGTGTTCTAAATCCAGAAGCCCAGCTAGAGGCTCCTGTGCGGTGAGAAGGACTAAAATTGCTTCAAGTGCAATGGATTACTGGGGTTAGGCTCACTTCTAAAAATGAAACACTGAAGTGGGGCTTTCTTTTTGTTTGTTTGTTTTTGAGACAGGATCTCACTGTGTCAACCAGGCTGGAGTGCAGTGGCACAATCTTGGCTCACTGCAACTTCCTCCTCCTTGGTTCAAGCAATTCTCCCACATCAGCCTCCCCAGTAGCTAGGACTACAGTCGCATGTCACCACACCGGGCTAATTTTTGTATTTTTTGGTAGAGATGGGGTTTCACCATGTTGGCCAGGCTGGTCTCGAACTCTTGACCTCAGATGATCTGTAAGGTGGACCTTTCTTACTAGGAAAGAATGTTGAAAAACAGCTGCTGATGATCACGTCTGAGACTGTTTCTTATAGGAAACTGTAGGCCTATGGAGGCAGGAGAAATAATCACAGCCCAGCAACCAGAAACTAGGATGCTTTCACTACTCAGGGAGAGATCGGTAACACTATGGCTGGGAAAGATCTTAAATCATCACTTGATTCTGAACCAGAGACCTCTACAAAACCTCTAGGATAGAAGAAAATGAGGAGAAAGAAGAAAGAAGACCTCACTCTCAAAATTAGTATCCAAGCAGATATTCAACACTAAGAAACCCAGTTGACAAAATCAACATTTGTTAGACTAATTTTGTCCAAAAGAAATTAACAGAACAATCTGACTAAAACTTTAAACTAAATTTGTCTAAATACTCAAAGAGAAATAACATCTACTTTAAAAAAGGATATTGTGAAATAAAGCAGGCAGAATTAAGAATTGGCAAATATGAAAAAGAACAAATTAAAAAGATAAAATATACAGCTAGGATAAATTCTAGACATGAAATAAATGAAGAGAAAATTAGTGACTAGGAAGATAGTATTTAAGAAACCACCAAAACGTAGCCCAAGTCAGAGTTAAGGGCATGAAGATATACTGAGAAGCTCCAATTTTTATACATACATATGAGATAGTAAACCTATCTACCTCAAGGATAAAAATGATAGTATTAAAAGTTGTGGCTGGGCACAGTGGCTCACACTTGTAATCTCAGCACTTTGGGAGACAGAGGCAGGAGGATCTCTTGAGCCCAGGAGTTCAAGACTAGCCTGGGCAACATGGCGAGACCCCATCTCTACAAAAATTTTTTTTTTAAATGCCAAGCATAATGGCATGCACCTATAGTCCCAGCTTCTTCAAGGGCTGATATGGGAGGATTGCTGGAGCCAAGAAGTTCAAGGCTACAGTGAGCCATAATTGTGCCACTACATTCCAGCCTGGGCAACAGAGAAAGACCCTGTCTCAAAAAAAAAAAAAAAAAAAAAAAGAGATGAAAGAAAAAAAGAAAGTTACCAGGGAGAAAGGAGAGTTATTTATAAAAGAATGATAGCTACATTGATAATAGACATCTTATTAACAACAATAGATTCTAGCAGACAGTGGAGTAGTATCTTCAAATATCTGAAGGGGGAAAAAAATCACCTGTAAATCTAGACTTTTAAACCTACACAAGCTTTCAAGAGCCGATTTAAAAGAAAGGCAGTTTTAGGATTTTTTTTTAAATGAAGTTTATATCAGTCTTGAGTCTTCACTAAAAGAACCATTAAAAGATGTATTATATCAAGAAATAACTCAGTTTCAAGGTAGGGCATAGAAATCAAGAAACTATAGTGGGCACAGAAATAAATAAATTAAAATAGACTTACTTCAACTGACTAGAACTAAATCTGGAGTTTAAAATAAAAGTTAAATTAAAAAGTAATATGTTGAGATAATATGTTCGTAGAAAGAGCATTTACTGGGTAAAGTGTGCTAAGAGTCTTGCCTTGTTCAGGGAGGAGGATAAGATATTGAAAATTTTAGACTTTAAAACATATATAATTAAATGTGTATGGTAAAACTTTAAGGTAATTATGAATAGAAAAGAATGTCAATCTATAGGTTCTAAACGAACAAAGGAGAAAACAGAATATAGAAAACCTCACCAACCTAAGGGAAGACAGGAAAGACAAAAAAAGAAAGAAGACAGGAAAGAAGAAAAAACCTAAGAAAAGATAAGAAAGAAAATAAATAGAAAACTAAATAAAATGGAAGAAGTAAGTCAAATATGATGGTAATATTTGATACAATATTACATTGTATACAATGTATACAATATACAAAGATCCAATAAATGTAAGCTTATTAAATGTATCTATTAAAAATTGGAGAATATCAGATTAGAATTTTTAAAGTATTCAGTTATAGGCTATTTTCAAAAGACCTACTTAAGCCAAACCACACAGAAACTTAGAAATGAAGAGATGACAAAAGACATACCAGAAAATGCTAACCAAAAGAAAGGTGGTGTCACAGTAAGGCAAATGGAATGTAGGGAAATATATATTAATAGGGATAGAGAGATATATAATGATACAAGAAAATATAATATTCATGAACCTATATGCCCCTAAAAACATAACCTTAAAACTCAAAACATGTAAAGCAAAAACTAAGAAAATTTAAAAATATAAAATTGTGGTAGATTTAAATTTATTTTTACAGAAATTTATTAAAAACATAAAAGATATAACCACAAACTGATATATCCTTTACTCAAAATCCAACAATAGGCCAGGCATGGTGACTCACACTTATAATCCTAGCACTTTGGGAGGCCGAGGCAGGAGAATCACTTGAGTTCAGGAGTTTGAGACCAGCCTAGACAAGATAGGAGGACCCTGTCGCTACAAAAAAAATTTAAAAATTAGCCAGATGTGGTGACTACTGTGAAGGCTGAGGAGGGAGAATTGCTTGAGCCTGGGAGGTTGAAGCTACAGTAAGACAAGATGACATGCCACTGCCCTCCAACCTGGGTGACAGAGCGAGACCCTGTCTCAAAAACAAATAAAAACCAAAGTCCAACAATAGAGAATATATGTTCTTTTTCAAAAATATGTTAAACATTTACATAAATTGACATAACAGGCCACACAAAGGAAGATCTCAACAAATTTATAAGAATTGATAACTTATAGACATATTTTCTGACCACAGTGGAATCTGGTTTTTAAAACTCAATAAAAGATGTGTTTAAATCTAGAAGCAAGGAGAACAATAGATTAAGCCTGAAAAAAAGCAGAAAAAAATAAAACTGTCAGAAATTAATGGAAAAGAAACAACAACAAAAGAACGAACAAATCCAGAATTTGATTATTCAAAATGACTAGTAAAATAGATAAAACCCTAGCAGGGCTGCTCCAGAAAAAAAGAAAATGCAATAAATAATATTAAGAATTGAAAAGAGAACATAATTTATAAGATAGCTACAATTGGAATTAAAAAATCATAAAAAGATAATGAGCAAATCTATGAACAACTTAATACTAGTAGAGGAAGTTAATGATTTTTTTAGAAAAGTAAATTTTGAAAGTTGAATCAAGAATAATTAATTGGAACATCCAAATCAACCAATAACCCATGTTGGAAATGAACTGCTACCCCAAATCAAAGTCTTCTACCCAAAAGACATTGGGCTTAGGTGGATTTCTGGGATGTTTGGCCAACCTATCAAGGAACAGCTAACCCTTATGTTATACAAACTGTTTTAGAGTGTAGAAGAAAAGGGAAAGTGACTCATCTTATGAGGCACTTGATATCAAAACTAAGAATACAAGTATAGACTAATCCATTAAAACATAGATGAAAATTTTCTAAATAAAATATTACCAGAGATGACATGTCTTAATACAGATGCAGAAAAAAAAAATTATTTTATAGAATTCAAAGTTCCTTTATTACATAAACTCTTAGCAAAGTAAGAATAGGAAGGAACTTCCTTAACTGGATAAAGAACATATAACCAATACCTTTATAGACAACACATTCAATGGTAAAACTTCAGAAAAAAGATGATACCTACTATCACCCTTATTATTCAATATCATTCTGGAAGTCCTACCAGTGCAATGAGAAAAGAAAGAGAAATGAGGTATAAGAATTGAAAAGAAAACAGGCAAACCTATCTTTCTTTAAAGATAATAAGGTTGTTTACACAGAAAATCCACTGAATCCATTGTATAGCAAAATTAATATAAATAATAAGAGATTTCATTGAGTTTGCTGAATACAACATCCATATACAAAAGTCAACAGCATTCTGTAGGCACTAGGTAAAACTAATTGGGAGACAGAGACTGAGATTGTAGCTGGAGGGGAATGTATCAATGTAGGATTTTTAAAGATGGGAGATTCCTGAGCACTTTGTTTGCTGTTGAGAATAATCCAGTAGAGTGAAAGAAGTTGATTGTGCAAAAAAGAGAGGTGGATGACCTTAGGAATAAGTCCTGGAGACATCAAGAGAGGATGGGGTGCAAAGCACAAGTAGAGGTGTTTGCCTTTAAGAGGAACAGAGCTACTTCTTCCATTGCAATGGGAAGGAAGACAATTCCTATGCCAGGAGGTTTACAGATGTCACAGTGGAGGGATGAGGGAGTTTCTGTCTGGTTATTTCTGTTTTCTCAGTAAAACATGAATTGAGATCATCAGTTAAGAGGGGATGATCATTGGAGGTCTGAGGGGAGAAGAGACAAATAGTGACCTTAGAAAAGTTAAAATAAACTTAATATAGAAAAAAATGTAGCCTTTCTGAGCAATGTTGAGTACTCATTTGAGGACTGCAGTCATAGATTTAAAGTGTAATCATTCAACTCAGTGGAATTACTTTCTCCATTAATCTTAAATTGCCTCAGGTCTGTTTCAGCCTAAGCCAATAGCTGGGTTTAACCAGATTTGAAGATTTTTCTAGGAGAGTTTGGCATGAGGAGAGAGGGGCAAAGGGGTGTAAGGCAGTGTTTATAATAGCAGACCATGGAATTGATCATGGGTAAAGAGAAAACAAGGACCTGTGAGGAGGTAATAAATAGAACAAAACAAAGCAAAACAAAACAATAAAAACAGACAAGCAAGTGAGCTTAATTGATTGGAGGTCTTATTGAGGTCAAAAAATTATTAGAGCAGAAATACTACAGAAGGTTGGCTGGAAGGATGAAAATGGTGGTCAGCGTATGACAATTGAAATCTAGACTTGAAAGGTGGTGATGACAAGGTTGGCTGTGGCCATTTAAATGTAGCTGAGGAAAGTGGAAGAATAGATCACTGGAAGTGAGAAGGTCAGGAATTCAGAGATCAAGGATGTTAAAGTCACCAAGAATTATGGCAAAAATAGGGGTGAAAGGGAGGAGTTATATGCCCAAGTGTTTAATAAATGAATAATAGGTTATTGATGACAGCAATTCAGTGGGAGAAGGGTTAGATAATGTGAAGGAATGAACATCCAAATAGCTGTGATTTTTAAAGGATAAAGGAGGAGAAAAGGTTTGGAAGTAGCAGTGGAAAGCAAGGAAGCCCATTTCCCTGTCTACAGGCTCTGGGATATGGGACAGTGAGATAAACAACAACCACACTTTTGGGTGCTATGGGGAAGAACCACCTCCTCAGGGCCAATCAGGTTTCAGTGAAGGCACGAAGATGAACAGAATGTTGAAAGAAGAGGATAAAGATCTAGAGGATTTCCAGAAAGCTAAGTGGAGTGGGTGGATATTGGGTCAGATATTAATAACATTGCCAACATACCTTATCATCTGTCCTCCCACTCCCACCCCTACTAGACTGTAAATTCCACAAGGGTGGAGATCTTTGCCTATTTTGTTCATTGATCTGTCCCAAGGACTAAAACAGTGCCTGGAACATTGTGGATGCTCAGTACATATTTGTTGGCTGATTGATTGATAGTAGCTAATATTTATTGAGCACTAATATGCCAAGGATACTACTAAGTGCTTTATATGTATTATTATTATTACTACCCCCGTTTTATAGAGAACATCGAGGCACAGAAAGGTTAAGTAGCTTGCCTAAGTTCATGGGACTAGCAAGTTGTAGAGCCAAAGTTCAAACACACTCTAGCTCTGGTTTGGTTCTGGAGCCTCTATATTCTTAAATTCCAAATTACCTCACCTTCTTATGGTTAGTGGATGTACAGAACAATCTCAAAGTAGAAACCCAGGTAATGGTAAAAGACCAAAGAGGCTAGACCTCTAGTGGTGACTGAGGTTAAAAGTTAAACAATAAACGTGAACACTGATTTCAAATGTTAATCTAAAAGCTAGCCTAGGGCATTTGCTGCCTCTAACGTCCTATACTCTTGTTCATCTCTTGTTGTGATTGTGACCCAGGCACCTTCTACTATCAGTTCCCAGATCTTTTTTATTTCCCACCCCTCACTCCCCGCATATTGCCCTTCTTCATTATTTTTAGTTTCTGCATATTCCCATTCCGACACCTGGCAAACCCGCCACTCTTTTCCACTGACTTCTCTTAAGGGCAGTCAGGTGCATTGGGACCTAATTTCTAAGCATGTGATATTGACACATCGAGCTTACAGCAGGCCTTAGGATCACCAGGCTGGCTCACTGTCATACAGATTCCAACTACAAAAATCATTCTGGGAGCTTGCTCCGAAGTGCTAGGATTCTGTTGGCTGTTTTATGAACAGCTCATACTATGAAGTGGAAAAGCAAAGGAACATTCCAACATTTCAGGAAAACCAAGGAAAAAAATGAGTATGTGTAACTGACTGGAGGAAGCCTGGGATAGTACCACTATTTCTGTGTGAAGTCTCTCCTATCCCTCAGTGAGATACATGCTCACTGTGGTCAGCCACACGAAAGGTCTCCAGGAGCCCTTGGTGATTTGGACCAGAGATCAGGACCCACAGTGCACTGGTACTATTGTATGTGCTAAGGTTCTTTGGGTGCATCCAACAGAAATACCTCTGGCTAACGTAAGCCAAAGTTTAACAGAAGGATATAGGGGTCCCACAGGATTGAGGGAAGGCTGATGAACCAGTCTTAGAAATGGGTAAGAAGCAGGCAAATTCCAGAAACTAGGAAGCAGGAACCACAAGGGTCACAAGAGTCCCACAGGTCTGGTCAGGACACTCCACTTGGATGGGATGGAACTCCTGACATCTCCATTCTCTTTGTCCCTCTGTTCAAAATTCACCTTCTGTTCAAGGGAGCATCTGATTGGCCCAGCTTGGGTCAAAAACCTCCTGATTGCCATTTCAGTACCAGGCCAGTCATGCTTTTGCATTATTATCTCTATCAAACTCTATTTCTTTGGAAGGAACTCTTAAATTAACTGTCACATAAATGTTTCCTGGTAGCTCAAGTAATCCTTCGTAAAATTTTGTCTAACTCTACAGCTTGAAGTTAATTTTCCTTAAATCTTTAAAAATAAAAGTTCAGTCTTATTATTGATTTAGATCCTTGTGGAATTTTTTTAGTATTCCATTACTCTTTTAAGTAGTCTTTTTTCCCCCTTTTGCTATTTTTCCTATTGGTTTTCTTTCATTAAAAATTGAGACCCAGCCAGTCTCAGTGGCTCATGCCCGTAATCCCAGCATTTTGGGAGGCCAAGGTGGAAGAATCCCTTGAGTCCAGGAGTTTAGGACCAGCCTGGAAACAGAGATGCTGTCTCTACCCAAAAAAAATTGAAAAAATTAGGTGGGTGTGGTGGTGAGCATCTATAGTCCCCACTACTCAGGAGGCTGAGGTGGGAGGATCACTTGAGCCTGGGAGGTAGAAGCTGCAGTGAGCCGTGGCTGCACCACTGCACTCCAGCCTGGACGACAGAGTGAGATCCCGCCTCAAAAAAAAAAAAAGGGGCACCCAACATTTTTAGAATGACTGTCACAATAATAGCACCTGTCCCTAAATAGAGATCCTACCTTAATGTTGGTTAAAGGAGGTTGCTCTTAAAAAGAAGCCACGAATCACTGAAACAGGTTTCACTTTTGTTTTTGTTTTATTTACCTCTGCAATGTCCTTTTAAGATCAGTGTGATAGGAGACCCATCCTAAGGGATTGTTGGAAAAGAGGAAACAACGTTAATGAAAAGTACTATCATTTTAGTTCTAGATTTAGCCCGTATCTTGAGATTAAAAAGACTCTTAGTGGGATATTTTGAATGAGACCTTCACATATATGCTCCCTTTGATAAAATTTCTGTCTGTGGCAGTTTTTTTTTTCTTAATTGGCCTTTTTATTTCTTTATTTACTGCTTTAAAATATTTTCATATGTAATCTCATTTTAGTTTTCAAATGAATTGGTTAGAAGAGGTATTTTGTCCCCATTTTAATTATGTAGAAACTGGTTCACAAAACGATGATGATTTACCCAAGGTCATGTAGCTAGTTGGTCAAAAACCCAGGCAAAGCATCAAGACGTCTTCATTTCTGGGTGTTTATTTAAGTCAGCGATCTCAAACTGGGGCCAGTAACATGCTTAGGTCTTGCTAGGAGGGGACCCTGACTTGGACCCCACACTTTAAAGAGCCTAGCTCTGGCTCTTTCCAGTCCCATGGGCCAAAGAGCCAAGACACCTCACATTCTGGGCCCCAGGTCCCCAGAGTCCTGTCAAATGTCACCAAATCCATTTGAGTCTGTCCTCCTAAGGGCAGTCTGCACCTTTGATGTGAGGAGCATTAAGCCAGAGGGGCAGCCAAGGGGAGGCTGTGTGAGGTGTCAGGGGATAGACAGAGCTCGACTCCCATAGGTGTGCAGGCTGGAGCTGGGGTGGGAAGGGGAGGGCCGGGGGCCAGGAGCCAGCTCTTCTCTGCTGCCCCGTGTCTGTGTGCAACTCCAAGATGTCCCAGAACTCTGAATTCTCACACCTGGCTGCCAGGTTTTTAGGAAGGCGTATTTTTTCGTTGTAGACAGACAGAATATATTTTGTTTAACAGTTAGTCAGCTTGATTTATACTTTTAAATATTTAGACATATGATATGGGGGCCTCCATTTGTACTCTTGCCCCAGGCTCTGCTAATGTTAGGGGTGGGCTCACAGAATGCCAACATAGTTTGTTTGGCTAGCACACCCCTTTTTTTTTCTTTTTCAACATCTTGAATTAGTTTCTAACATTAACAATTGGGAGATTTTGTATAAGAATAGAGCTTTCTGATTTCTCTTTTTTCAAATTACAGAAAATCATGGGCCTGCCTACTTGTATGGCAAAAAAGAGCTGGGGCCGAGCAGGACCAGCCTGCCCTGGGGTGGGGCTGGCCCAGTGGTTTCTAATTGGCCACAGTTCCCACCTGTCTCTCTTCTCTCATTTCGGTGACCTCTGATCTCTCTGGCCCCTGAGGGCATTTGAGTTTGTCACCCCTGATTTACGTCCTTCTTTAGATATGTCCTTTCTATATAAAGCCACCATGCCATCACATTTAACACATTGTTTTTGCCTCTTTTCTACAACTTCCCTCAAAGAAAGTTTTTTTCCCCACTAGCTAAGTGTAAATCCCTACATTTTAGTATGGATAAATGCCTATAATTTTGCCATCTTATTCCCTAACTTCTGAATCTTGGGAAATCATTAAAACAACAGCTAGGAACTTCAAGAGAGCAGTCTCTCTCCACAGGGATCCCCCCTTTCTCCATGCCATGCGAACTGGAAACCCAGTGCAATGGATTTTCTCACTTTGACCCCAGTGAGGGAGGGAGATTTTTGATAACTGACAAAGAGCTTTTGTTCAGGTTTGCGACAGGATGGATCAGTCAGCCCCACCTCATGGCCCCATGCTTCTTCCAGGTTCATCTTCCCCTTCTGCCCCAGAAAAGCCCCCAGCCACAGCCTCCTTGCCTCCAAGTCGCCAGCACTCCACCCCCTCCTCCGCCCGCCTCTCAGTCTGGAAAACAGCTTTGCACGTTAACCTCCAGGGGCATTCACTGGGTTTCCAGAGGGGTCCCCAGCCCCACAGGCTGCCAAAATAGGCTCTTTACACTCCATAGATGGGAGAGAAAAATCTGCTTGTTCGGTTGCAACTGTCAAGCAAAGGACGTGCTGAGCTCAGATAGAAATAGCAGCAGGGTCAGGGCAGGGCAAGGCCCCAGCATTTCATTAGCTCGGCCCAGCTAAGGGTGATTAAATGCACACAGTGGCCCATGAATGGGGCCATGGAGGGCAGCCACACAGTGCAGCACAGAAAAATCATTCTTTGGCCGCTGTCAGCTGGCTGAATGGGACTTAATTATCGGGATAATGAGAACTGATTTTCATTGTTTTAATTTTGGGGAAGGGGTGAGAAAGGAGGGACTTTTCTTCCTCATCTGGGTGAAAAGATGCTAAACTGTGGCCTCTAACAGGGCCCATATCCTCCAGGCTGCTGTTGGCTCCTGTGTTTGCTGTTCTTTATCAATGCTGTAAGAGAGTGTTAGGATGGTCTTCTGTGTCAGTATCTCCTTTAAGGCCTATAATCCTGGCAGAATGTGTCCTCAGAAGAGCATTTCTGTGCTGGCATCCACTGTGAGCAGCTGCACCAAAGCAACAGAGGGACAGAGAGAAGCCACTGGATAGAGCTGCCCATGCTCAGCCCCTTCCAAATGCCTCCAGGACGTGAGGGAATCCTACCCTGCTCCTTTTTTTTTTTTTTAATACAGGATCTAGAGAATTCAAATGATCCACTGGAGGCAAACATTGGATCGTCTGAGTTCCTTGCACCCTGTTCAAGGTTCAAGAGCCTAGGACTCTACTGCAGACCACACCACAACACTGTTGGATCATCAGACCTCTTCTAGCTAGAAATCCTTGACAATTGAGATAAGCTCCACTTACATGAACCCTGAAAGTCATTACAGATGACTTATTCAGCCCTCCCTTATTCAATTTGATTCACTTGCCACCTTCCCAAGATCTTACTCTTCGTGTGGAAATGAGAGACTTATTTATTGCTCAGCTTGTTCCCTCATTTCTCTATGTAACATGTACCACTAGTAGGATCATCAAACAATAAGTATTTACAAAACAGGGTTTAGCATGGTTCTAGGTGCTATGCAAATATATAATGACACCCCAACCGAAAGAAAGTCAGCTGGGAAGACCTGAAACAATCAGAAAAACACACAAGGGGACTCTAATTGAATGTGAATCTCTCTAGCCAACCAGAAGAAAGAGAGGGTGGGTTTAGGGGTGGTGAGGGACACTTTGTGAAGAAATGACAGCTTGTGAGGATTCCAAGGTTGAGTAAAATTCAACAAAGAGCAAAGAATGGAATTGGATGGTGTGTTCGAAAGAAGGAAACAGACATTACTGGAATAAAGACTCCATGTGGGGAAGAAGGTTGAGTTGAAGAGTAGGGCCAGATGATGTGAAGTTTGGAAAGACAGACAGGGCATGCTTTCTTCACCCACACCCACATCTTTGACCATAAAGTGGTTGTCATTGCTATCGTTTGTTTTTGTTTTCACTTTGCCCCTTCAAGTTCTTGAAAAAGATAGGCAGAAAAGAAGAGGGTATGTCCTCATTCATGGAGCACAGAGAAGGAAGCCCTCTGTGATGTTGCCAGATGTGTAGGTTTAGGCTCTAGACCAGTGCTGGTGCTTTCCTGGGACTGCCCAAGCTGATCTCCAGGGAGGGCTGCAAATCCTTTCTCTGCTCAGCTCAGTTCAGGCTCCTCTTTTCTTGAAGATCTGACAAATATTGGTTAAGTTCTTCAAATCTGACAGTTGGGTTCTTTGTGGCAAAGAACCTCTCCTTAGGTGGCTAAGGAGAACTGGCTGTAACAGGCTAATGGCCTACCTGGCCCCTTTCCAGCAGGAGAAATGCCGTAGTCCTTCCCAGAAGCCACATCTTATATACACAGTCCTCAGAGTGTGTCTGTGCATCAGAATCAATTAATCATGCCTGTCAGGTGGGGGAATGGCCCCTCTGGCTGAAACAGTGGCAAGAGCCCTCGTGATTGAAGACCCCTTTGCCTTGGAAACCCATGCAGGTCAGAGGGGAAAGTTGAGTCTAGATGGCATGCGGTATTCCTTGGGTGTGTTTTCTCATCCCTGAAATCTGCCCATGTCACCCAACTAACGGCTTGTAGCAAAGCTGTATTGTCAGGATTCTTTGGGGCCCTGTTTGGGCCTGAAGAAGCCATTCATTTCTTAAAGAAGAAAGAGCTGGCAAAGTGGAATTTGTCATAACAGCTCTTAGTATTACAACTTTTGTTTCAAGATCTTTGGGCACTTAAAAATGGCTTTAAGTGGCCACTCTGCAAGAGTCTATCTTTTACATGGCAGCCTGTGAGATCTTTCACAAAACAAACCTCATCCCATCTCCTCTTTTGTTGAGATCCCCATTGGTCCTTTATTTTGTGTGGAAGTGGTTCCCAATCTTTGTTGATTTAACACCCCATCAGTAAACAATTTTGAATAGGTACTCCCAATATACATATATTTCTTTTTATATTATACACAGGTATTAGTTTCCTAATATATTATGTACTTTATGAAACATACACAAAATTAATTTTTTTAAAGGCTGAGATAAAGATGAAGTAAGCAATAGCTTAAAATGTCTTGTCAATTATGATGGCTTCATACTGTCATTACGTAATATCTCAAAGCACAATAAATATGTCAGGGGAGATAGTTCATTTGTGATGAAAATAATATAAATCCTTATATCTAATAGTTTTCTTGGAAATTTCTAATTGTTTTGGTTTGACTTCTTGTTACATGCTAATATCTTGTCATTGTCTTCGCCTTGTAATATGACTGAAGAAAACTTGTTCTAAGGGCAGTATCAATGCTATTATTTTTATTATTTGCTTGTGCTTATACTACTAATATTATCTTTGATCCATTGTTTCCGTGCGGGAATATTTTAATCCACTTGTCCATTTTGTGTGTGTTAGGTTAAATTTGATAATATCCGTAATCCAATGAGTCAGGAATGTGCAAGTGTAGTGATTTGTATGTCATTGAAAGCCCCAGGGGAGTGAGGACTGAGGACACCATTTACCCCCTCTGCAATGTGCAGGTCCTAATCTTGCCACAGGATATCTCATGAACAATTCATGACACATAACAATGGATGTGAGGACTCCATTGTCAATATTTATATCAAATATTGTAAGACCATGTTTTTTATTTCCTAGAAAAAAATAAGTTCAAATTCTAGTACTTTCTGACTACTAAATTCTAATGGATCATCTTATGTAACTCTGGGGCATGCATCCTATTTGGAGACCAAAGGTCTACAAGATGGATTTCAAACCCATTAGCCTTGACTTACAGGGTCTTTCTCTGTCCAAACTCAGCCCATGTTTCCAGCCTCATCTCCCATTGTTCCCTGTCTTATACCAAGGAGACATCGATTGCTTTTTAAACATCAAATATTCTTTAATAACTCCATTCTTTTGTGCTTACTATTCCAGTCAGCTGGAATGCCTTTCTCCCATTCGCTAACCCAACTTAAATCTTTGTAAGATTTCTGATTCCCTTAGAGCAGAGGTCAGCAACGTTTCTGTAAAAGGCCAGATGGTAAATATTTCAAGCTTTGCAAGTCATATTATTTCTGCCAACTACTCAATTTTATCATTGTAGTGTAAAAACAGCCGTAGGCAATATGTAAACAGATAAGCATGGTTATGTTCTAAAAAAATTTCTTTACAAAAATAGGTAGTGGGCTGGAATTGGCCCTTGGGCTGTAGTTTGCCAACTCCTGCCTTAGAGAACCTGTCACTCTTCTACTACTGCCCTCCTAGCTTTTTCTCCATGATTATCTGTTTACAAGCACATTTTGCCAAAATACTAAATTATTTGAAGTCAAACACTTTTATTCCTATTCCCTAAAAGCTAGAAATCTGGGACTAGAAATGATTCAATAAAGACATATTATTGAATATCAAGAATTTACATTATGTTCCTCGTGGAAAAAAATGGAGAAAAATTCTTCGGTTGGGTACAAGATTGAATGGCTTACTTCTAAGATTTATCTAAAATAAAAGATTATATAAAAATACAAATTAATGAGATGGAAGGATTTGTCTTGAGTTAGAACTAGGTCTTCTAAAAGGGCAGTCAGTGTCCTGCTCATCTGATCACTCATATTCCTGCCACATTGTTTTGGGCCACAGCTTCAATGGGACCTGGAGAATCACTTCCTTTTCAACCACACAGCCACCACTGGGGCCAACCGCTCCCTACATTTGTATAATGCTTTATGATTTTCAAAGCAAGTAGCACAATTCCTATTTTGTAGATAAGGCAACTGAGGCACATTAAATGACTTGCCCTGTGAATGATATAACTGGGACTTCTGATTCCTAATCTAGAACTCTTTTTGTTACACCAGACAGCCTCTCAGGTAATTAAAACAAAAACATGACACATTGCAAAATTAAGTCCAAGAAGAAATTAACCCCATTTGAAAGTCCAAGGAGACCTTCAGACAAATGTGTATCAGAATTTCAATGGTATTTGGTGGAGTTGGCCTAATGGAACTGTGGACACCCTGCCAACTTTACACGAGATACATAAATCTCAAAATCAATTTAACTAACTTTCATTTATCTTGGAAACACAAAAATTTAGACTAGAACTTGGCAGGAATAAAGAGATTTACACCAAGCCTGCATCCCCACTACTCTTGTAAACTGCTTCATGAACCCCAGTGTTGAAGACCTCACTGTTTTGTTTGACTGTGAAGGCCGCCTACGCATACTTGCTGCTGGAGGAAGGCTAATACTGACTCAGAAGCAAGAGGACCACTGACTGAATCACCACCACTTACTACAGTCCTCTGCTCTGTGTTCCTTGGAAATCTCTTGCCTCAGCTTGGGCTTAACCCAACCCACTTAGAAGGAGAGAACAATTTTACAGCCCTGCATGGAGTGACTCCAAGCCAATCGTGTCTGTTTCCAAGTGATCTGACGCAGCAGGCAGATTGTATTTCCTTTGGAGGCTTGGCTGAGAATTGTTGGGTTGGCGACATTGAACCAGAGTGAATAAAATAAGACTGTCAAGAAAAATCTGAAATGGTCCCTAAAGAGATAGGACTAATGAAATGCCCAGGTCAGGGGTGGGGTGCTTTCTGGGGAGACTGAAAAAAGAAAGGAGGACTAGGTGACCATGTGTGAAATTCAAGAGTCAACAATGATCTAGGTAAGCCAGGTAGCTTGGCACATGCCCAGTACTTTTCCGAGAGCAGGCACCAAGCCTAAAAACATGCACAAAATCTACCTCTTATTTTTATTCTTACCTGTAATCAGATTTTTATTGAAGTTTTTTCATGGTTGGTTACCTGTCCACCTTCCTCCCATCCTACCAAAGAAGGCAGGGACTCCGAGTGCATTTGCCATAAACCAACAGACCCCTGTGTTCAATTATTCTGGGCTTAGGGAATAGTGATTAAGGAGTTCCAGGGACGGGGTGTGAGAGCAGCAAAGGAGTTAGGTTTCACTTAAGGTCCTTGGGAATAAATAAATATTCTGTCGCTAGGATGAATGAGGTTGGTTCTTCACAGATCATGTGAAGCTTAGCCCTAGAACCAACTCCTGATCCAGATGAGTTTCTGTTCAGATGGATAAGGGCATATCTTTGAGCACCAGATTCCATGGGCACATATCTGGTTCATTATTCTCTGCTTTGTTTGTGCAAAATTATTTTCAAAGGCAAAGACACAGGGACAAAGTTGGGCTCTTTGAGGCTGTTCCTTGAGCAAAGAGGTGTATGCCTCTGACTGCCCACTTGGCAGTGGATATCTTCATGCTTCTTTTTTCCACCCAAATATTATGGCCACTGGAGTATTTGTAGGAAACAATCTAAAAAAAGACAACACTCACTTCCCCTTGCTTCAGGCTCTTCACAGTCAACTCCACTGGCATGTTTCAGGCACCTGCTGTGTGTCAGGCATTTTTTTCGGAATGGAACAATATTGCCCTTGTCCTTAATGCCTTAACTGTCTAGTAGGAAAGACATTATTATGAGTACCTGGGGCAGAAACAGTGTGAGAAACATTTTGGAGACCCAAAGGAAGGGGCTATTGTAAAGAAGTTTCACCAGAGTAGAGGTAAGAAAGGGGAGAGGGCATGCCTATAGACACCTATCCATCATTTGCTCGTCCACACATTGATTTCCCTAAGTATTCATTGTCTGCTTGTTATTTGCCAAGAGTGAAGGGCTTGGGATTCACCGATGAATAGGACATGGAACACAGACTAGGGGGTTGGGCGGAAGAAGGTAGTGGTGGGAGAGGGAGTTGAAAAATAGATTGGGCCACATTAGTAAGACTTTTGCTTGCCAAGTGGAGTCTGAACTTTGTTCTGTAGGTAATGAGGAGCCTCTGAAGGTCTTTCTGCAAGGGGTGGCACAGATACCCACCCCACCCCATTATATCCTACCCTGCAACTTAGAGTATTTTATTCACGTATCTGTTTTTGAGCTTGTTTCTTGTTTGATTCCCTGAGATATGAGTTACCTCACATCTTACCTTATCTTACAAGATACCTGCTGTATCCACCACTGTATTCCCAGTTCTAGGCACAAAGTCTGGCACACAGTGGGTCACCAGCAAATATTTTACTTACGGAATAATCAGATCTGTGTTTAGACAGTTGTCTCCAGTTGATACCGTGGAGGGAGATCCAAGGTTGGGAGATCCTGGAGGAAGGACTGGGAGCAGCAGAGAGGAGCTGAGAGCCTAATCTGGGGCTATGGTGGCATAGATGGGAAGGGGAGAGATTTAGAGGACTCATCAGAGTTAACATTGTCAGGCCTTGTTGAGGGAGAGGGAGGGTCCAGAGTTTTCCATTTGGATGTCTGAGTAGCTGGTGATATCGTTGACTGAGAGAGAGGAGACAGGGTAGGAACCTTCAGGAAAAGAGGGGCTTGTCATGGAAAGCAAGGGAGCATAGATAATGAGATCAGTCTTGGACATGTGTGATTTGAGACAACCATAGAATGTTGGGAATATATGTGGGCAGTTCTGGAAGATGGCTGTAGCTGAGGTCACAGGTTTTTGTGATAAATGAAGCCAATGAAAAGTAAAGTCACTCAAGGAGAGCAGACAGAGTTGGAAGAAAAAAATAGAAGCCCCAAAACTGGAGGAATACCATTTGAGGGTGAGAAAGAGGAGCCGGAGGGAGGAGACAGAGGTGTGCTCTGAGAGGCGGGAGGAGAAGAGAGGAGGACTTCTGGCTACTATGGGTTAGCATGGGCCCTACCTAGGATAGGGCAGAGGTTAGTGGGAACAGGAGCTGTTATCTCGGGCGACCAACTCCACTCAGTTCTTACCATGTTAATGTTAATGGCAAACTCTTGGCAATTCTGGGCAAGTGAGAAGAGCAGAAACACCTCTGTGCAGTTTATCAGGACTTTCTCCTTCTAGCACACCCTGAGGGTGAGGCCAGAATTAGTCATGTGCTGAATGGTCTGCCTATTTCATGATGGCCTCAGCTTGGAAACATTTGTTTTTGTGCAGCTCCAACTCAAGCACCAGCAAATCCAGCCTCTCCTCACCTCCTATTACAAATGGCTGTCCTGGACTAGATCGGTGCTTAACCAACAGCTCACACTTTGGGATCTGGGTTCAGGTTCCGGCAGGATTAGTGCAGGTGGCTTCTGGCTCTAAATCTCTCAGGGGAGACGTCTTCTTCTTGGGGCTGGTTCACATGTGAGTGCTGATCATGACCTTATGTCGGGATTAACCCCCTTTCTCAGCATCTCCTGCTACATTCCATCTGTTTCTAAAGACGCCTCATTCTGCCTTCCTTCCGGCCACCCACTGTTATCTTCCACTTCCTGTCGGCTCATACAGGCCAGTGACTTTACTCAAGTCACTGAACATTTTGGGGAAAGGAATTGAAAACATAAAGAGAAGCCCAGTCCACAAAACAGCTCAAAATGAAGATGCTCTGGCTGAAGGAAGGAGTGTTGGGGTCCAGGAGCCCCGCTCACTCCTCAGCACCTGGGAGCATCACAGAATCCATGGTGAACCTCTGGGGCAGGAGACACAGCACTGGCCTTAGAGTCCACAAGCCCGGGTTCCCTGGCCCTGTCTCTTTCCCTCTGTCTGTTGTCTGTAGCTCCCTCCTAGCTCTGAAACTCCGAGTGCAAGCGAGCAGGTCATGAGTCACCAAGCCTCTTTTCCTGGGCGTTTTTCCTTCTGGGGAGAGAACAGCCAGGCTCGGACAAAAAGTGTTGGGACACCCTGAAGCAGAACACGCTCCCTGTCATTCCTGGCCTTAGTCTCCTCCAGAACGAAAGCACCCAGACCTGCAGGCCTTTTTTAGGAATGAAGTCACTGATCTGTGTAGGTTGACAGAGCGTCCTTGGAAAAGGCTGCTTGGGAAGGAAACTCACAAGGCATGGGTGTCCCCACTGGAAGAATCCAGAGCAAAACCCTGCTGGAAATCCCCCACCCCACATACACACAAGGAAACTCCATGGAAGGCATCCTGGCTTGGAGGCCTCAGTGGGTTCCTCCTGGAGAGTTTAAGGGGAGGGAGGCAGAGGAGGAAGGAGAGAAACCTAAAGTCAGCAGCATATTCTCATGTTCTCTCTCTGTTAATTGCCTCCTCTCTCTCTTTTTCTAAGAAGGCTGAGATACCGAGGCTTCCTCACCCACCACCCCTTCCTCTACCTCCCCTTAGTGCTGGGTGAGTTCATCCATCAGGACCCCTGCCTGGGACTGTCTTCACTCTCCAGCTGTGGCTCACTCGCCCCCAGGGCCCAGCCCAGCCCAGCCCAGCACCACCCAGCCCAGCCGGCTGCATGCTTCTACCCAGGCTCCCACTCAGGCTCGTGCGTCACCGCTATTCATCTTGTTTAGTGCTTGGCTTGGCTGCAGATGCTGTAAATATGGTAATTTTAGACTCCCTGATTGGAAAGGATTGCAGAGCGGGTTGTGGGGGAGGAGGGCAGTTTGATTTACTCTGCAGGAGCTGGATCCGAGATGGCTCTCCACCCTCTGTGCATGCCTCTTCTCCAAGCTGTACCCCATCAGGCCCCACTCTTAGTGTTGAGTCCTGACTTCTGGGGTCTTGGGAGAAATGAGAGGGACAGAGTAGATGTCTCTGGGTTCTGGGCCTGGAGAATTGCTGGTTAGCACAGAGCATCACATGCAAGGAGGCCGGAAGTGTAGTCTGTGATGCTCAGGGTGGGGGTCCTGACGCGGCTAAGACAATGCCCAAGGCTGATGACCCAGGATTATCCCCCCGACCCAGGGCACACTGGCGATGAAGTGGGGGCTGCCCAAGGCCTCTGACCCGTTCTGAGTGCTCTCCCTTTTCTGTTCTCCTTTCTTTCCTGACCTCCCTCCATGGGGTGCCATCAGTCCCCAGGGCCTTCTGCCAGGCACTCACAGGGTTGTCAGCAAATCCCTCCTCCCACCCCTTTGTTGCATAAAGACCTAATTTGCATTTTATTATAGGACCCCTGAGTGGGTAGGGGTGTATTCAGATCCCCAGGGAGTGACTGTGAGGCTGGCATTTCAGGCCCTGGGAGTCAGAGTGGGAGCTGAGGGTTTTGAGCCCCAGGAGTAGGTCAGGTTCTTCAAAAGCCACCAGATAGTCTCCCAGCTGTCTGTGTCATCTCCTCGGGACAACCCTAATTCCAAGGCTGGTGACTGAGTCAGACTTGGAACATCCCCGTTTTTGAGCCACAGTCTGTAGTCACAGAATGTTCCAGGGGGAGGGATCGGAGGGGGGAGAAAAGGAGGGCACAACTCACATTTCTTTGAGCCCCAAACTTCATTTGACCAATGGGGAGTGGCTTGCACCAAATCATCGGTCCAGCTAACCACAAGAATGTTAGCTCTTATCTGGTGCTTCATCCATGCCCTGGACACATTTTTATAGAAAGATCTAGAAGAAAGGGGGAAAAAAGTGTGATAGGTATTTCTTTCTACTAAGTCCTGCAAGAATTTACAGCGGAATCCTGCCACTCTCCCTGCTGACTGATGGTGAGCTTATGTTTGGTGACAGGAAACTTGCCATCTACAAGGCAGCCTCTTAAAACTTCGATCAGCTCTGACCGTTGTCTAATAATTCTTCGTTGCTGCTAGTTTTCCCCCACATCTGTTTTAGTGGTGGGGGGGGAATTGGGGGACTCAGAAGGAGGGTGTAGGTTGTCCTACTACAGAAAAAGAACTAGCAGGACTCCTCTGAGGGAGCAACATGGAGAGACTTTCTCACCGCTCTGCAGGCAGGCTCCACCCCCTTTCACTCACAGGAGTGCTCACTTCCTGCGCACACACTGCGTCGTGCTCCCTCCTGGACCATGAGGTGCCAGTCACCACACACTTGGATTTGTTTACTTTTCCTCCTGGAAATGTGGACATGAGGGCATTATACTCACTTTTCAAAGCAAAGGATTCTTTCCTGGAGGAGTTAATAGTCCTTAGGTGTAAGTACCCCTCCAGTGGTTGTATAGCAGTTGTCTGTTGGGGGACCTTAAGTGATTATTCATGGAATCTTTCATGCTAAAGATGCATTGCAGCGAAGCGTCATTGGTTTGGACCAATTCCAGTTACGGTCTGAAGAACCTCAGGTATGGGACATCCCCTGCAAAGCAGTCTTACTACTCTTTATCCTGCAGAGTCACAGCTTACAGAATCTTCCCTAGGAGAAGTGTGCCTGGTGTACTTTTAAAAATAGATGCGCCTCTTGTGTAAACAGCATTTTGCCTGTTGGAATGTAAATGAATGTTGTTGGAGTGCTTAGAGACAGTTTGTTCTTTTAGTGGATTAGCAATTTCCCCTGCAAATGTTGTTTCACGGTATTTGCTAAGCACATCCTTCCTTCATATGCAATATGGAATTCCATATCAGCCAGCCTAGATGGGCGAAAACTCTGGAAGTTCTGCTGTACCCAATCCATCAATAACCCTAGCAGTGATCTGTGTTCTAGAGAGGCAGGGGCGGGGGATGAGTCCAGGTTTTCTAGAGACATTGGGAAATAACAGCACGTTTGCCAGAGAAGGAGTTGCTTCCAAAAATTTTAAAAAATAGTTAAAGAGAGGCATTTATAACCAAGAAGAGTAGTCGACCGAGAAAAAAACATGCCGGTGAATGAACAGCCTGGCAGAGGGTGGAGAAAGCAAGCCAGAATAGTGTGGAGGGGGTACAAAAGTTTCAAATTATTTTCCCTATATAAAATTCCCATGATCCCCCAGGCAGTCAGTTTTAACTGCATACCCCGCCACTCCCAAATTCCATTCTCTCGGAGGCCTGGTAAAGCACCTCCTCAGCACTCCCTACCCAGTCCCAGGCCTCATGTGTGCTCTCCCCACAAGGCCACTGTCCCCATCTCCACTTCCACATCATCCTTGGATCCTAGATCACTGTCCCTACAGCTCACTTCCTTGTTTCCACTCCCTGGCCACACATTAAATATCCATGCTCTGGCCTGGCAGTCAGCAGCCCCATGACCTGACTCCAGGGCCCCTTCAGCCCCATGTCGCGTCCCTCGCAGGTTTGATGCCTGAGCATCAGATTTCGCCCCCACAGAGGACTCGGAGAGTGCCTGGCCGCGATAAGCACGTGTTACTATGATTTTGTCCATCTGTCTCCTTGCTTTTGCTTAGGCTGTTCCCCTGCCGTCCTCTCTGCCTGGCAGGATTCCCCACTTCCCAAGAAGTGCCTGCCTCTGGACTCCAGTAATTGTCTGACGTCAGTCATATTCTTAAATCTGACCACCTCACAGTATTTACATCCAGGGTTTCTCTCTTTTCCTAGAATGAAAACGCTCCAGGCCAAGAGCTTTCTCTCACACTTGTTTACAACCCCTCAGCATCTAGCATAGAGTGCTGTACACAGCAGATGCTTATTTTAGACTGTGATGTCCTTAATAATAATAATAGCTCTGCTTTATTAATCATTTTCCATGTGCAGGCACTGGGGGGTCTCTCCCCAGATTTATCTTCAGCACAAACCGATGAGGGTTACCATCAGTTCCATTTTATGGAGGAGGAAAGTGAGGTTCAGAGGATTTTCACTTGCCAAGAGCATAGGTAGTAAATGGCAGAGCTGCGATTGGAACCCATATTTGTCCCCTGAAGGACTTGAATTTGAACTCATAAGGGCACTGTTCTATTACTCTCGTGAAGACAGAGACTATGTCTTTACCTAAAGCAGGGTTGCAAGTAGAGACGTGAAGGCCAAATCTGGCCCATAGATATGTTTTGTTTGGCCCATTCTGTGTGTGTTTGTTTGTTTGTTTAATCAGGAAATTTTACATCCACATCTAGATTTCTGGCTTTGCTGGGAGGCCGGGGAGATAGAGTAACCCTGGATTTAAGCGTAGTGATGCTGGCCAGTGCTTGAAACAGCTGTCCCCACTTCACTACAGCCTCTGCTTGCCTGGCCTGGGGGTAGAGGAGCATTCGAGTTTGCATCTTCCGCACTGTTCTGTCCAGTTCCGTGTTTCACCTCCCAGGCATTGGGATTGGGGTGGGTCCATTCTTAGTTATATAGGACTGCCCCATATATTGCAGGGTGTGTGGTAACCCTGGTCCTCACCCGCTAAATCAACAGCACCTTTCCTTCAGTCATGTTGACAATCAAAAACTCCCCCAAACATTTGCAAAGCCCCTAGTGAGGGTGCTGCCCCATTCCCTTTTGAGACACAATGGCAGATAACCCCTTGTCTCACCAGTGCTGGCACACAGTAGGCCTCCATTAAATAGATTTAAAAGACCTAAAATGCAACATCCATTACCAAATAGTTCTCATGTTAAAAGTTCCCATGAAAGGAGAAGCAGAAAAATACAATAATCATAGTATTTTAAAATATATATTATCTGGAGCAAATTTAGTGCATTCCCTTAAACACCTGTCCCATGATGGAAAAAAAAAAAAGTTAGTAATAACACATTTCTGTGGAGGCATTTCCATTCTCCACGCCTCAGTTCCCACTATAATGTTAATTGGTTATGGTTTTCTTTGCTTCTAGTCCTTACATGCACAGCTGTCAACCAGGCACCACCCCAGGAAATGCTGCATTTAAAGGGATAACTAAGAGGAACTGAATCACATGCAGCTTTTCTAAGGACAAATGGTATTGTTAATACTTTTGCTTTTTGTTCTAATTATAAAAATACTATGTGCTTATAGTAGAAATTTCAGAGTAAAGTACTAAGAATAAGTAAAAATCCCTCATACTTTTATCATCAGAAGATAATCATTATTTCTATTTTTGTAGATTTCCTTCCAGTCTTTTTTCCCCATCACACATATTGGTGTTTGTTGTCTCTGACTTCATTTTGCTTCTAAGAAAATTGGGATCATACTATTGATAAAGCCCTCCTTGCCACTGCATGGCTGTATCATGATCAGTTTAGCCAGTCCCTTTTTGTTGAACATATGGTAGCTTCCCAGTTTATGCTGTGATCAACAGGACAGCAATCACCTTCTTTATTCATAAATCTTTTGGGATCACTTGGATTATTTCTATAGAAAGAGCAATATGGTAGGCAGTGTAGGAAGAAACCATCCCCTCCACAAGAGAGATGTTATTGGCTCTGGCCCTAGAAGAGTTGGGCAGAGCCAAGAGTAGACTGAGGTACGGTTAAAGAATTTCCAGGCAGGAAGAAGTTCACGTTGTTGAGCTGGCTCCTCTAGTGCAGCTGAAGACAAGCCATCTGCAGCGAGCAAAGGGAGGCGAGGTGGGGCTGGGGACTTGGGTGGAGTCGGTTTGGAGCTCCCAGCGCAGGAAGCAAACAAGGGCTTAACCAAAGGATGAAAATTGTTTGGCAGCATTGAGCGCCTAGGTCACACTGTATGATTTAGAAATAGAGGCCATTGGCACAGACATGCAGCTCTCTCCAGTGAGGCAGAGAGACAAAAGCAGAGGTGGGATGGAGGTTGGGGGTGGGGAGGTGGGGGTAGTAGGATCATCTCAGGTTTGGGAAATGGCCTGACAGATCCAGCCAAAGGTCAGAGGGGCTGCTGAGAGCCTCATGGAATCTTTTCCCACCCAAAGTAATAAGATGACTGTAACACATAAGTAAAAATCGTCTCTGCAACCTAGCAAACAGAGCTAAGAAATGAGTTTGGTCTACCAAAATGGCTTTACAGACCCAACATGAGCTGGACATAGACCATGAGTTATTTTATGGTATAATAATAACAACAGTGAACACTTTCTACAGCAGATCACAGTTACAGAGTGCTTTCTACAATACACGAGTCAAATCCCATAGGGTATTACCAAGTGGGTCCCCCATTTTCAAAGGAGAAAACTGAGGCTCAGAAAGGGTGATGATACGTATAAGTGTAAATAGGTAGTTGGCTGTGGAGTCAGGCTCCAGACCAGCTCCAAGGACAGATTTGTGATAATTAATATATTCATGTGACCATCTCTTCTGTCCTTGCAAGATGACTTTCGTTGGAAAACAAAAGTCTCAAAACAAAGATCACACCTGTGACCTTGATCTCCTAAGCAAGACAATCAACCAGTCGCGCTAACAGGAAAAGCCAGTTCTTCCTAGGTGTAAAGAGTGGTCTCAGCGTTCTGCCTACCAGGCTGGTCTCCTTGCTGTTCTCTGAACAGACCTCACACAGTCCTCCTGCCAGAGCTTTCCCCTGGTGAGTGGTTTCTATAGCTGGACTCTTCTCCCCCACGTGCCGACACAGCTGATTCTCTAACCTCTTCAAGTCTTTGCTTCAAAGTCCCCTTCCCAGTGGTGCCTTCCCTGGCCCCCCTATCTTAATGGCCACTGCCAACTCTCTCCTCCAGCACTTCCTGTCTTCCTTTCCTGCTCTTTATTTTCTTCCATAGCATTTATCACCTTCTAATATACTAGTATTTCAATCATTTTCTTGTTTCTTGTTTGTTTTCTCCACCATAATGTCAGTGTGACAGTGCAGAATTTTTGTCTGTTTTGTTCCCTGCTGTTTCCCCATGCCTAGAAGATGTCCAGGATGTAGTACGTATTTAAAAAGTAATTGTTGAATGAATAGCAGCCGAGGTATTAGGAGAAAATAAAAAATATTCTTCTTCTTTTTTTTTTTTTTTTTTTTCAAGACAGAGTCTCACTCTGTCGCCCAAGCTGGAGTGCAGTGGCACAATCTCGGCTCACTGCAACCTCCACCTCTGGGGTTCAAGTGAGTCTTAGCCTCCCGAGTAGCTAGGACTATAGGTGCCCGCCATCACGACCGCCTATTTTTATATTTTTAGTAGAGACGAAGTTTCACTATGTTGGCCAGGCTAGTCTCAAACTCCTGACCTCGTGATCCGCCCGCCTCAGCCTCCCAAAATGCTGGGATTACTGGCGTGAACCACCACACCCGGCCAAAAAGTATTCTTAAGAAGAACACTAGCACAGTGACTCGCTCATAATAGGACATCCGTATGTGCTGGTTCCTTCTCTCTTGCCCCTTCTTCTGTGTTAAATGTTATGTGTTCAGCACGTCCATCTTTGGAATTAAAGTATTTCTGGGAAAGATAACACATTAAGCCTTAATATCCAGTCCATGAAGCTGATATCACAGGGGAAAAAAACCCACACTGGCTCTTAAGGAAGTAGGTGAGTCGTACATGAAACGAGCCAGGGTGTCCCTGTCTGCCTAACGGGGTGGGACACGTGATCTTGGAGGGTATCTACAGTGCTGTCTGTGATTCCACCCAGCTGTGAATCAGGGTGGGCAGAAACTGGAAACAGGCATGAGGGACCCAGGTGGATCACAGTCTCCCCTCTTCCACCTGCTGGCGTTCCTGCCTTTGGGGACAGCAGGGCAGGTGAACCTTGGGCTATCTGCTCACTGACAGCCATGGGGTTGCAAAGGATCCCTTCTCTTCAGCTGGGGCACTGCTGAGTTACTTACTCACCCATCCCAACATTCCTTTCTTCAGTAGAAACGTATTAGATGTCCCCAGTGTGCTCAGTGCTAAGCTGAATAAAACAGACATGACCCTGATTGACAGCTGGGTGAAATCATAGACAGCACTGGAAATACCCTCCGAGACCACGCGTCCCACCCCCACCCCTCATTAGACACACAGGGAGACCCTGGCTTGTTCCATATACAACTCACCCACTTCCTTGACAGCCAGTGTGGGTTTTTTCCCCTATGATATCTGCTTCATGGACCGGATGTTAAGGCTCAATGTGTGCTATCTTTTCTGAAAAGAATTCTAAAGGTGGACATGCTGAGCACAAAACATTCAACATAGAAGAAGGGAAGAGAGGAAGGGAACTGGCACAGTGATTTCCTACTATGAGCCAAGTCATTGAACTAGTGTTCTTCTTAAGAACACTTTTTTATTTCTTCTAATAACTCAGCTGCTATTCACTCAATGGTTACTTTCTTAAGTACCTACTATATTCTGGACATGTAGGCATGGGGAAACAGCAGGGAACAACAGAGTCAGACAAGGGGGACAGACCTTAAACGTGAAAACCCACCCAGACCAGAGCCATCCTTGGGCACCCTGATGCCAGTCGGACTTTCCTATCCTACTTTGGGGCTCTATTCCTTCCCAGGGTCTTGCTCAGTTCCCTCCCTGGAACCAACAGCCTCCATCTGCTCTCCTTGTCTGAAGCCTCCTCAGCATGCCCTTCCTCCCTGCAGATCGCTCCCAGATGGCTCCTAAAGCCATCAGGTGGAGTTTAGCCCAGGCTACCCAGAGGACAAGTGAGGGGGCCCCCGGGGGATGGGGAGAGAGCGGCCTGAGAAGAGGAGGTGGCTAGAAAGAGAAAGCGAGGAAGAACAAGAATGAGGAGTCTTTTATGGGTGTGAAACCTGAGGAGCAAATGTCCCAGAAGGTTTGAGGAAAGGTTCACTGGGAAATGCACTGCAAGAAACCCCTGCATGACCTCTCAAGAAACCCTACCATGGAGATCACATTAGGCCTGAAAGTGTTTGCAGTTACGTGTGTTTCTTTGAATGCAAGACCAAGTGGAGGCCATCTTCCAGGGAGGGCTGGTCACACCAACGGCAAGCACAATTTTAATCTGTCATCCACAAAGCATCCTAGAGGATAGCGCCTGCATACCCTTCCTGCCTTGTTTCCTAGCACCCACCCCACCTTCTCCACACACCCTAGGTTTCTCAGTGTTCCCTGAGTAAACCTCCTCACACCCCATTCCATGGCATCCTCAGGAGTCCCCGGCATTGGAGCACTGCCATTTCTCCTTCCTGGGCTCCTTCCCCAGCCCTACCTAGACTTCAAGCCTCGGCTCAGAGCCTTCACCTCTTCCAAGAAGCTTTGGCTGGCCACCTGGAAGCATCTTCGGCTCCTTTCTACAGTTTGAGGAGAACACCTTTTATAAACCCCCTTGTAGGGGGTCACTATTTTATGTACATGAGTTAGCTGTTGCACCAACTACAGATGCATCTCCACTCACAGTAAGGTTAAGTTCCAATAAACCCATCGAAAGTTGAAAAGATTGTGAGTTGAAAATGCATTTAATTCGTCCAATCTACCAAACCTCCGTAGGTTAGCCTCGCCTACTGTACACATGCTCAGAGCACTTACATTAGCCTACAATAGGCAAAATCATCTAACACAAAGCCTACTTTATAATAAATTAGTGAATATCTCATGTTTATTGAATACTGTACATTGTGTCAAAATTGGAGGTTTCGCACCATCATAAAGTCAAGAAATCATTTAGTTGAATCATTATAAGTCTAGGACTGTCTGTAGATGTAAATTTGTTAAAAATTAGGAATCAAGAGTAGAATTCCTTTAATCCGCGTAGACTTACAATGGTGCTGTGCACATGGAGTCCCTAAATCATTGCTGACCGAGTAGATTTCCCAGGGCAAGCCCAAGAAGTTACTCCTAGAAGGGGCTGGAAGGGAAAACAGCCAACATCCCACATGCCTGCCCACTTTGGGTCTGCTCCCTAGAAACAAACTCCAGTGGCCTTGAAAATTTAATATTGCTGTCAGAAGGGCCTCCCCTTCAAAGGAACAGGTCCTGATAGCTCTTGGTGTATGCAAAGTGGAAAGGTAACGTGACTGTTCTCTGCATTTCCTGCCTTTCAATTGAGTGAGGACAGACAGATGATTTATTGGGCATTTCCTAGCCTCCCCTTCACCATAGGAAACCAGAATGAAAAAAAGGTGCAAATTTTAAAAAGATGTGTGAGTGTTTTGAGGGGGCTGGGGGAGAATTCCTGTGTACCATTAAAGCAAAAAAAGAAAACTCTCTAACAGCAGGACCTCTGATCTGAAGGCATACTGACCGTAAATTTATGCCACCCCATGAGAGCTCAAAGGCAGTGCCGTTCTCGTCCTCTCTCAGTCCCCACTTCCAGGTGATCAAGCTTGGGCATAGGGTAGTGGCAGTGTGGCTTTAGCTGTCAGCCATCACCATGGAAGAGCAGGAGGTTTAGGGGCTTTCACAACCTTTCAAGTGTTGGTTTCCATTGGAAATAGTTGAGTATCTCCACCCTACCCCTGCTCCTGAGAGAGAGTCGGGAAGAGGGACCACCATTGGGGGCTCAGCAGCTGCAAGCCCAGTGCTGACATGAAGGCTTCACTTCATTCCATTCGGCTAGAGAGCTGTGGTTGCTTCCGAGGATTCCCTAGCCAGGCGGGTACTTTACTGAGTGGCTGAAAACAATAGAAATTGATTGCATCGTTGTTCTGGAGGATAGAGGTGTGACATCAAGGTTTTGCCAGGGCCATGTTCCTCCTAAAGGCTGTCGGGGAGGGTCCTTCCTTGCCTCTTCTCAGCTTCTGGTGGTAGCCAGCACTCCTCCACATTCCTTGGCTTATAGCTGCCCTGCTCCCGTCACTGCGGTCGTCTTCACATGGCCCTTCCCTATGCGTTCGTGTCTTCACATGGTGGTCTCCTTGTGAATGACAGTCTCTGTCTCTGTTCCTCTCCCCTCTTCTTATAAGGACACCAGTCATACTGGATCGAGGGTCCACCTTACTCCAGAATAATCTCATCTCCACCTACATTGTAATTACATCTGCAAATATATTTTTATTTCCAAAATAGGGTCATAAGGTACCAGGGTTAGGACTTCAGTATATCTTTTAGGGGTGACACAATTCAGTCCACTACAGGAGACAAATGCTTTTTGTCCATGGCCTTGTAGGGAAGCCTTGGGTTACTCCGTATCTGTGTGTAAGTATATGCCTGTGATTTGCATTCATATAGTGTCACACACATACAAATACCTATATATTTATGTGTATATATACAAATATCTATAATATGATATTTACTAATATATATCTGTAATAGGTATTTGTAATAGATATACAAATACCTGTGATTTGTATTGATAGAGTGTTATATATATGTGGGCATATATATATGTATACACACACAAAAAAAACCCTGTACATATATATGTGTCTGTAGAGACAAATACCTATAAAATAGTAGGTAATTACCTATGTATACTTACAATAGATATTTATAATACATATACAAATATCCATACAAACACCTGTAATTTGTATTCATGTAGTGTCATACGTGTAATATAAATATATCTAAATATAATGTGTCATACATATGACGCTATATGAATGTGTAAGTCATTAACCTGTGATTAATACACATCCTAGGAGCATTTTTTTTTTTGAGACAGAATCTTGCTCTGTCACTCAGACTGGAGTGTGGTGGCATGATCACTACAACCTCTGCTTCCCAGGTTCAAGTGACTCTCGTGCCTCAGCCTCCCAAGAAGCTGGAATTACAGGTGCCCTCCACCACACCCAGCTAATTTTTACATTTTTGGTAGGGATGGGGTGTCACCATGTTGGCCAGGCTGGTCTCAAACTCCTGACCTCAGGTGATCCATCTGCCTCGACCTCCCAAAGTGCTGGGATTACATGCATGAGCCACTGCGCCTGGCCCCAGGAGCAATTGTGAGTAATGCCCTGTTTTCATTAATCAAAGGAAGACTGCAGAGGTGTTTGTAGTCCTTTTTCTGCGATTTTCCCACTAAAGCAATGGCAGGAAAGGTCTGTCATCTTTACCACAGACACACACGCTTGCCGGGGCTGCAACCCGAGAAGGACTCCAGCGTGTGGAATGGGCAGAAGGCAGAAGCCCTGTGTCTGCCCTGGGGTCCCAGGGCAGCAGCTCTGCTGGCTGCACGGCTCTTCCCTACCTTGTTTTGGATGAGAAGACCCAGACCCAGAGTCCTGAAGTGGCTTGTCCAAGTCCACATGGACACAAACAGTTCTAGAAGTCACACTGCCACATACTCAGCAGAGCTACTTCTCTTCTCTGCCTCCTCCTTGCCCCATTTTTCCAACTAATAATAAGATTTTTCCTCAGAGTGACTCCTGACGAGCTTACTCAGATGTTATAGGTAGTCACAAAAATAGCACCCCTTTCCCATCAAATGGGCCGAGAAACGATTTTTCACGGAGGTCTTGCCACATGCAGAGGTTAAAGTACTTTGTGTTCAGTTGTTTTGGAGTTGTTGGTGAGGTGGGAAAAAAAATCCTTTTTCAATTTTATAAAGGATTTTTGTTTTTATTTTCTCAGACTCCAAACTGACTCACCAAAAGGTTCATCTCATATTCGGCCCACAGTGGCCCACCTGGGAGGTCTGTTATTAATGAGTCTGGGGACTTGGAGGCTGCTGCTCCCCTAACTCTACTTGAAAGTGACCTTCAGAGCCAGGCACGGTGACTCACACCTGTAATCCCAGCACTTTGGGAGGCTGAGGTGGGCGGATCACCTGAGGTCAGGAGTTCAAGACTAGCCTGGCCAACATGGTGTAACCCCATCTCTACTAAAAATACAAAAATTAGCTAAGCATGATGGTGGGTGCCTGTAATCTCAGCTACTCAGAAGGCTGAGGCAGGAGAGTCGCTTGAACCTGGGAAGCGGAGGTTGAGGTGAGCCAAGATTGCACCACTGCACTCCAGCCTGGGCAACAAAAGTGAGACTCCATCTCAAAAAAAATGTGACCTTCAGAAGCACTGACCTGGCCTCCCCCCACCGCACATACACTTCTGCCCTGGGATGCCCTCCCCTCTCTGTCTCCACCCTGCTCTCTCCACACTAGAAGGCTACTTAACTTTGCTTGTGGAGGCCCTAGGGCCTGATTCTCTCTCCATCCTGCTCACTGGGATCATCCGGCAGGGAACAAAAGGGATACTGCTTCCCGGCAGGAAATGGGCCAGATTCAGGAACGCCTGAAATGGGGCTCTGGAAGCCTTCTGCTTGGAACTTTCTCAGAGCATGTTTTTGCCAGGGCCATCACCCATCCAGGAGTTCCAAATGGTTTGGCAGAAATATTGCCCAGCCTCCTACACCTTCCTCTGCTACTCCTGACTTCCTTTCACCCCAGCCTCCCCATCTGCGAACTCCCATGCCAGTACCCAAATACACAACGAGCTCTTTGCAAGGTGCCCACTTCCACAATGTCTGGCGATCAACATATCCTAATTGATTGGAAAGCCTTAATTGTGGATCTCAAACTTAAGGATCATTTAGGGGGCTTATTAAAAATATCGGTTTCTAACCCCACCATTCAAAGTCTTATTGAGGTCTGTGGCAGAGCCTGGGAATCTGCATTCTTGAAGCACCCCAGTGGATTCTTATGTTGGGCATCTAGAGGACGCCATTGGAGAAATACAGCTTAATTCTACAGCAGGCATGCGCACCTGGGGCCTCTGCTCTGCAAAGTGCTGCTGGGGACATTTAGGGGAGGTGACTAGGAAGAAGAAAAGACTAGCAGTGTGAGGATTCAGGCTGAGGTATAAATATAAACCAGGTAGGCCAGGGCCTGGGCCTGGGAGGAGGGAAGAAGGTGGTGAGTTCCCCGTGTGGCTTCTCAGGGACCAGCAGCGGCAGGGTTCCACGTGGCAACACTGCTGGAGAGACATTTACATCTGGGCACTGGCAGAGCGTTCTGGACAGGCCATCAAGCCAGAGGGAGCAGGCCCTCGAGCTAAATGGCATCACTCTGAGATGGGAGTTCCTTCAGCTTTGTCCTCAAAGGCACTGCAGCTTGGTGAATGAACATATGGGCTTTAGAGTCACACTGGTGGGTTTGGGGCCCAACTTGTCTGGTCTCTGTAGTTTCCTCCACTGGAAAAGGAGGACGACAGTCTTCCATGCAGAGGGTGAATAAGAGGATGAAATGAGGTCATGTGTGCAAAGTTCTCGGCCTGGTCCTTGTGGCAGCAATGTACACGAGCTATTGTCTGTCCTCAGAGCGGCTCCTGTCTGCCTCACAGTACATCTCTGAAGCTGTCTTTGCAGAATTAGACCACGTGAATAATTTGAAGCATCCATAATTGTCCTAGAAAGCTTTTGGTTTGTCCTTTTTCTCCCTATGAAAGCCCTCATCACCCTGGAAATGGCAGTTCTGAATAGGCAACACTTACAACAGCGTCAATTTTTCTCTCCAAGTGACCCCACGTCATGGGACATTTGCAGCCCTTCCAGCAATCCTGAAAGAACCACTCAACAGATGGGGGCCAGATCTTTGCACCAGAAAATGCCGTTTTTGAACTCCAAACCTCTGCCTGATGAAGGCTGTATGATCTACCGGGTGAGATAGGGAGTTTAAGGTGGGACCCAAAGGCTCTTGAGCAAATGCAGAAAGGAAATGGACACATGCAGAGGCCCAGACAGCCCCCAGTCAACCCTGCCTTTGCCAAGTCAGCTGTGGGGGCTTTTGTGCTAGTCTCAGTCTCTGAGCACTCTCTGCCTCAGTTTCCCTCTGCAGGGTGGAGCCAGCACCCACAGCCATGTTTTGGCACGTGGCAAACTAACTCCTTTTGTGTGTTGTGCAGTCTTAGGAGTAATGAGGCAGCAATATTACTGTTGGTTCTCTGTTCTAACGATCAGCTGTGAGGACCTAAGCAAATGAGAGTTGCTGTAGTGTTATGAAGAAAAGACCCTGACTGGTTAGAGTGACCATTTGTTTCCCTGCAGCTATTCATCCCCCTGGTGCCCTCATCACCAGGGCATGTCTAAAAGATGCCCTGCTAGATACCCATCCAGCGTATGGTACAGAATTCACCAGATAAGTATTCCAAGGCCAGAGAAGTGAAAATGTTCACAGCAGCTCTGGAAGAGAACTCAGAAACCTCTGAGCACCTTCTGGCTGGAGCCCATTGCCTCCACATCCAAACATGGACCATGTATTGCTACAAAGGAAGATCGTACTCCTGTGCTCTGTGGAAGGCCCGGGCTGCTGCTGGTGCCTCCAGAGTTCACGGCTGGGCATGAAGAGACCGACCTCTCTCACCCTGGCCGCTCCCCTAGCCAGTGGGAGGGCAGAGGCTGGCAGAAAAGCCTCCGTCTGCCTTGTTGACTCTGCCGGGTTCAGAGAGGGCTTCACATTTGACTTGGCGAAGGAGAGAAGTTCTTTATTTCCCCCAGCCTCAGGTCTGCCAAGCCCAAGGCTGAGGTGAGCCGTTTTCTCCTCCGTCTCTCATTCCCACATCATTACCTGCAGAGTTCAGTGAAAAGCCCCATCCAGAATGGGCCAAGCCCAGCCTGCAATGGGCCTGTTCTCTCCTCCGGGTGCTCCTTCTTCGCCTCCAGCTCAGTCTGCCAGGCCTTCCCAGTGATACTGCGAGCTGGGTTTTTCTTTCTTCCCACCCCCCAAGTCCAGAGCCCAGTTATTTACCCAAAGAAAACAGGGAAGTGACAAGGTAACAGAGTACACATGTTGTGAAAATATGCAGGCTGGGACTGAAGGAAAGAAAACATTCTTCCATAAGTAGCTGCCTTGTTAATTCATTTTTTTCTCCAGATTAGAACCAGCCATTTCTTGTGTGCCTTCAAGCACCTTCTGTGGTTTCCTGACAGCTGCCTGCAAGGGCTGAGATTTGGCTTGAAAAATGGGCCATCGGTCATGCTTCGGGGGAAGGGCAGAAACCAAAATTCCCAGATTGCTCAAATTCACTGCTCCTTTTCTAAATGGGAACGAAAGAGGGAGAGGTGGTGGGGAGAAGACTGTATAAACTCTGAGGCGTAACCTGATTTTCCATAAGAAACGACAGCTCGGTAATGAGCAGTCCTTGGAACGTGCTTTTTTACCTCCTCTTGAAGTTGGTTTCCGATCCCTGGCAAGCCTGTGCTCTGCAGCCTTGAGTAACGGCCACAGGCCGATTCTCGGCAATTAAAAATAATATTGGCCCTGATAGAGAACTCTTGGGTGCTCCCCCACACATACACACCCTTTTCATTACGTGCCAAAGATCACTTTCCCAAACCTGTTTCGGAACAGCTGGCTGCACTAAGAGGGCCTGCATGGGCTGGGGGAAGCTGGGGTTATTAATAGCATTTGCTCTGCCTGGTGTTTGGGGCAGGAAAGGGGTGATTTGTGTCTTTTTGGAAGGCTAGGCCCTCATCAGTTTGGGGCCTGATTTTTCTGCACTGGATCCTTTAAGCCTCAGGGCCTACCGAGAATGGTTGAGAAAGCCTGAAGAGAGGCTCTCTGCGGCCAATGTCCCTTCAGTGCAAATTGTCATGCTTCTCATTATTTCCCTCATCAACAGTCCCTGTCTCCTTTGCAGCCTGTGGGTATTGGCCTGCAGCTTGGCTGGGCTCCTTTTGGGAGAGGTCATGCCGCAGAGGCCTGGCCGGCCCCTGTTAGCATTGCTGTGGTGCTTTCTGTTAACGAGAGGCCACTGAAGCTGGGCGATGCCTCCCAGCAGGGGACCTTGTGAGAAGGAGCTGCTTGTTCTCCTTCCCCAGAGAGGAGGCCGAGTGCAGGCCTGAGCAGGCAGCTGGGATTGGAGGAGCTTCACGATCCCTCACTTATGGCCACAGAGTTCATCAGCTTCCCACGACCAGCACCCACAGCCTTAACCCCGGGATGGGTGGACACTCTGCTGTCTCCTCACAGGGCTCCCCACCACCACAAGGGCACCTTCCCAAGAGCCCAGGAGAGGGCTGGCTTTCAGGCCTGGCATGGTGTTGATGATCGGGTTGAGGCTGAAATGGAAAACCTAGAGAGTGAGGCAGATGGTGGGCTTGAGGATGAGGTCTGCCCTCCAGGCTGACGTCTCCCACTGAGAGAGCCGGGTCACAGAGACACATTCAACCAGTGCCTGTGGCCTGGCTGGCTGAGGGGACCTCAGAGCACCAGTGTTTGGGACTGGGGCTGGGAAGGCCCCGCCATCCACCCTAGTGACATCCTTCACATGGGTCACCAGGTTCCCACTGGGTGAACACGGCCTCTCCCCTCACTGGGCCAGATTCCAGCTTCTGGCCATAGGTGAAAGACAATTTCCGATTACTGTTTTCAAACATTCTACATCCAGTGCATAAAAACACAATAGTGACAGGAAAAATACACACACACACACACACATGCACACAACACAAAAGTTTAAGCCCTCACTATAAGAAGGTCAGGGGACCCTTTTCTCTTTCCAGTCCTTGATGTGGATCCAAGGGAAGCAGTGCCTTTGAAGTCGGCAGCAACCGCAGCAGGCTCAGCTGTGAGGGTGTGGACGGGGAGGCAGACAGGATGTGCTGCCTTATCAGGACCCAATCTAAGGCCCTCCTGTAAGGACCAAGCTTCCTCCAGCAAAAGGTGACTTAGAGGTGTTTGGTCAATAATGCGAGGAGACTCATTACAACCCTGGGGCACTTGGGATCTGGCTCTCTCAGAGCCAAGCCTTTCTGTTTGGAGTTCTGCACAGCCCTTTGAGACCAGACCTCAATGTGTCTAATTCCCAGGCAAGGCCCTCCCTTAGACTAGGCCCTTCACTCTACCATATCTCAATGGCAGTCATCTTTGAAATGTCTCCATGTAGCAAATGATGGTGCAGAGGAATGGCTCTAGGTGATGAAGATGCAGCAGGGAATGAGTTCTGTTGACATTCTGTTTTGAGAATCGGATTTTGGGCTCCTATGATTGTTGTTGAAAGGTGTTTCTCTGGGTTCTGGTTAAGGCCAGCCCTCAGATTCCTCCTCTTCTCTTCAAACCTCTGCCTTCCGTTACCAGAGGGCTCTAGTTGGTCATGGAGTCCAATATCCCTGTCAATACAGGATGTTCAAACAGATGACCTTCCTGGGTTTTGCACTCTTTGGGATGGGGTGCTTACTGCCTTGTAAGATATCTGAGACATTGCTTGAGAGTTTTCATCCTCAAGAAGTTCTTTCTTGGCTGGGCACGTTGGCTCACACCTGTAATCCCAGCACCTTGGGTGGCTGAGGAGGGTGGATCACCTGAGGTCAGGAGTTCAAGACCAGTCTGGCCATATCTACTTAAACCCCATCTCTACTTAAAATACAAAAAAATTAGCCAGGCATGGTGGTGCACGTCTGTAATCCCAGATACTCAGGAGGCTGAGGCAGAGAATCACTTGAACCCAGGAGGTGGAGGTTGCAGTGAGCTGAGATGGCACCATTGCAATCTAGCCTGGACAACAGAGTGAGACTCTGTCTCAAAAAAAAAAAGAAGTTCTTTCTTACATCGAGGTGGAATCTGCCACTCCATGACTTTGATTCATTGACCCAGTTTTGCAATAATGCTCAAGAGCTGGGCAGAAGTATAGCCAGGTTCCAATACCAGGGAGAGCAGGCACAGAAAGAGAGCTAACCTCCTTTACCCCATCCTCGCTGCTGTCTGTCTCATGGCTGATTATTAATATATTGATTATATTTTGAACAAACTGACTCTTGCTTTCACCCTAATGTATTTCCATGAAATATTTAACATCTTCATGTCAATATTATCTTATAAAACACTGCTGAAAAGATGCATTTTGGAGAGTGGTGTCTCACTCCATCCAGTTCTCCCAGTGCAGCTGGGAAGGGTATCTGGATCTTTTCCCTGGAGGTGTCTGGCCACTCTCATTCCTCCTTGGCTCCAGTGTGGCCACAAGCCACTCTTGCTGAAGGAGGTGTGTCTGCTTTTATACCTTGGGTATGTTGGGGTAGAAAGTTTTAGGACCATTCTTCTAAAATAAGGCAAACTTGCTCCCTCTTCTTGGTGCCAAGCCGCCTCACTTCACTGGGCCTTGTCACCCTTCACCCTCTCTCCTGATTTCTCCAGGTTAAGCAGTTCCAGGACTCATCTTTCTCTGTACCTGATGAGAAACTAACTACATGGCTTTTTACTAGAATGTTAACTCTGTGAGGGTAGGGAGTGTGTCTGTTTTCTTTGTTGCTCTGTCCTCAGAGTCTAAAAGTATTTACTGAATGACTGCTGACTGGTTTCCCAGATGTAGCTGACAAAACCCTATGTTCAGCTCTTACACTCTGTGATGAAAATCTGGAGAATTAATAAGAAGGTGAACCTGGCCTATTTCCCATAGAATTGTCTGATTCATCACCTTTGTTAGTAATTAGAAGAACAACATCGAGGTCAAATTTCAAACAGCAAGTCAGCAGCAAATCTAGGCAAACCCCTCAAGCTTGAGCACTGCTTGTCTTGTATGCCCTGTTATGCCAGCTTTGTTCAAATTGTGACCTTGATCCAACTGAGGAAGCTCGTACTCAGGAAGCACTATAGGATCTCATCACCACTGCTAGATTGACTGCTGTCTTCTACAGCTCTGTTCATGGACAGTCCAGGGCTCACAGCCTACACCTACCGAGCTGGGAGAAACTCCCCGGTGCCTCAATGACTGGGGGCATGTTTGGATCACTTTTCCCTCTGAAGTCTCATCAAATCCCACTTTCATGATGTCACTTCTCAGCCCTAGAAGCTAAAAGAGCTCCTTGTGTTCTCCAACACCAAATCCCAGCTTCTCTGCTTGGCTTTCAAGGTTCTTCATTATCTGACCCCAACTCGCCTAACAAACCTTCTTTCTTATCACTCTTCAAAGCATTCTCCCTTCTACCAGCAATGGCCAGGCCATGGGTTTATTGCCTTCCCTGTGTATTTTGCTTGCTTCTTTTTCAATATGCTTGTTTTGTTAATATCCCAAATAGGCTCATATCTTCTTTTTATAAAATTCAACTTTACTGGCTGGGCATGGTGGCTCACACCTATAATCCCAGCACTTTGGGAGGCCGAAGCGGGTGGATCACGAGGTCAGGAGTTCCAGACCAGCCTGGTTGAGATGATGAAACCTCATCGAAAACTGCAAAAAATTAGCAGGGTTCAGTGGCAGGCACCTGTAATCCCAGTTACTCGGGAGGCTGAGGCGGGAGAATCACTTGAACTTGGACGGCAGAGGTTGCAGTGAGCCAAGATCGTGCCACTGCACTCCAGCCTGGGTGAAGAGTAAGACTCCATCTCAGAAAAAAAAAAAAAAAAATATTGACTTTATTTTTTAGAGTGGTTTTAAGTTCATAGCAAAATAGAGCAGAAAGCACAGAGAGTTCTCATATACCCCTGTCCCCCAACATGCACAGCCTTTTCCACTATCAACATCCCACACCAGAGTGGTACATTTGTTACAACTGATGAACCTGCACTGATGTCATTATCATCCAAAGTCCCTGGTTTACATTAGGGTTCACACTTGGTGTTGTACATTCTCTGGGTTTGTTACCATATGTTTATATGGTAACACCATGTATCCACCACTACAGTATCATACAGAGTAGTTTTTCACTGCCCTAAAAATCCTCTGTGCTCTGTGTATACCTCCTTTTTATCATCTGTTTTCTACCCGAGTCATCATGGACAATGCAAGTTCTACCTTCTTCACGAAGTCTTTCCCAATGACTGTAGTCTGCATAGATCTCCCTCTTCCCAGGATCCTTGCTGTACCCACAAGAAGAACATCCTTGGCTGTGCCATTTACTGTCTCCTCCTTTCACATTAGCCCTGTCTCTGTAAGTAGATTTTAAGCTCCTGGTACTTGGATTCTACCATAGTGCCTGGCCTATGGCAGGAGTTCCACCTGCAGGGCTGACATATTGCATAGTTCCAGGGGTCCCCTTCACATGATATGAATGGGGCCTCTGGAGTTACACAAGTTATAGCTCTGTCCGCAAGTCCTCGGTGATTGAATAAAACTCATTCCAGGACCTGAAAAAGAAACAATTATTGTGATCATGATTCAGTTCAAATCTTCAGGTGATTATTGAACAGCTACTATGTACTAACCACCAATGATACAAAAAAATGAATAAAATGGTTGTTCTTACCCTCTGAGAGACTATTGTCCTGTGACATAGAAAAGTAAGCAAACAGGTAACCATAATACAATGTGAAAAGTGCTAAGATAGAAACATGGGTAAAGGAGATGACGCTTCATATGTAGCGTGAAGGATTCATAGGAATTTGCCAGGTAGGTGACTGGGTGGAGGATATTCCAGCAAGAAGGGACATCATTGGCAAAATGAAAGTATGTGGTACATTCAGAGAGCTGCAAGTGGTAGTTTATTTTTTGCTGATAAAACCAGAACCCCAGTGGTTAAATTGCCCCTGGTCCCCAAGCAAACCTGTACCAGACCATTGGCACAATAGGATTGTCTGCATCACCTGCACTGCTTCTGGAATCAAAAAGAAAGAATAGAGCCCTATCTTTCCTGGCCATCCCTTGCTCTTCCAAGGGCTGGGTGGAGTTAAGACACAGAACTTCCTTGTATTTTTTTCATATACACTACCCTGTGTTGCTCTGTGCACAATTGGGTGTACCATTCAAGCAGTGGAATTGGATCCCTCTAGAACCCTCACTGGGCAACCTCAGGAATGGGCAGCCATTTTCAACAGGCTTTCCTTCAAAGCTTGCACTGCTTTTGGCCTACCTTGTAAGTTCTTCTTCTTCCTCATCCTCCCTTTTTTCTTCCTCTGCCCTCTCTTTGCCTTCTTTCTCATCTTCTTCTGATATTTTGGATGCAAGAAGTCTGGTTAATTACATAAAATCCAGTGTGGGCAAAAATAGAGTTGTTTCTTCTCCCTGCGTGGCTTCCTCTCTCCAACCCAGTTGCTAAGTGGTCACTGGCCACCATGTTGGAATTTAAATGTGGCTGGGCTTCCACAATGCATGGTCCAATCTCAGAGTGTGTTAAAGGGCGTTGGGGTCTGGTTGGATAAAACAGCTGAGGCCCAATGTTGTGGTTCTGCGCACCTCTCATTTCCCCTCTCTGTATTTCCCTTCTGCGTCATCAGCAGGATTTTGTTTAAGGCTTCTGGAGCTTGTCTTTGTTTCACCTGGGAAAGTCCCTGCAGGGAGAGCTAAGATCTCCCCAGAGGAATGGGCCAGAGCCCTGACCTCTGTCACCCGAATTGTTTAGGAGAAGCAGCCCCCGTAGGGGTTAGGAGGGTGATCAATTGGCAACTTAAGGAGTAAAGGCCTCTCTCTCCCTCTTCTCTCTCTGCTTATTGTGCTCAGAAGGGCAACAGGGTCAGCAGCAGCAAACTGAAGGGCCAACTCACCACGCCTTGAAAGAGGCTCGTTTTGTGTTTCAGTAATGAGCACTCTTTCTCCCCTTGGATGCACTCAAATTTCACAAGTTACAGGGAACCTGTCAACTGCTGTTTTCATTGTATGCGGCTCACAGGGAACTTGGATATAGGGCAAGCTTGTTTCAAAGAAAGCAGGGGAGAGAAAAGTCCTGAATAGCTGCAATGTGCTGTCATATGCAGATCACAGCCCCAGTTGCTATGGGACACCTCTGCCCGCAGAGAGGGCAAGATGCCGAACGTCCCTTATTGATGTGATTGCCTCCTTGGAGATGGGAATGCCCCTCTAAAAGGGCCCGGCTAGGAGCCGACAGCACCGCGGGCTCTCGGGTTTGCTATGGAGCCAGGCCTGAAGCAGCCTGCATCCCAGCAGCCTCTGCCTTCCCACTGACTGTTCAGTAGGGAGCCCCCCAACCCAGGGGCTGAGGGAGCAGGCCAAGCTGGCCCTGGAAAAGTGAGGAGAGGCAGGTGGGAAGGGTTCCTCTTTGTGGGGCACGGGCCTTTGCTCATAGAAGGGCTGCTGGAGGGCATGGTTGTGAACGGGGCCTGATGTTAAAGACAGGTTTCACCTTCTTTGTTTGTCTTGCCCTCTGAGAACACTTGGCAATAACATTCCTTTCCTGACGGGCTCATTTTGTAGCTGACAGACATTGTTTTCTTTCCCCTGTTTACCTAATGTGGCCCAGAGTAACAGGACAGGCTGTGCCAGCCAGAGGGAAGAGTGAGCCTCCCCGGTGGCCCCTGGGTCCCCATACCCAGGTCCGTCTGCCCTGAGCTCCTTGTCTTGCATCTGTTTGCCCCACCTGTGGGAACAGGGAGTACCCAGAGGGCTGTCCTGCCTGGAGCCAAGCACTGGCTGGACCTGGGGGGAGCCTACGATTAGGAGAGGGCCCAGAATTATGACTCTCCCCCAGGGGTCCTCTGACTGCAAGATTAGAAGGTCTGGGATCAGACAAGGCTATGAGAAACCAGCCTTGTCACTTTGCATAGGATAGACCAGTGGGAGCCAAGATTGGAGGCATCTAAAGGTCACTGTAGGACCTTAAAAATACCAGGGGAGGGTACTGTGAGAAACAGATTCCCATCAACTGTTGACTAAACACTCTACTCTATTTAAAGGGATATAGCATGGCCAGGTCCTATCATCAGGGAGTCTAAATCTGGGGGCTGAAGCTGAGCCAGAAAGGGGGTCCAGTGCTCTCAGCAGCCTGCTGTAACCTTCTGACCCTCTTGTTTCCAGCCCCCCTCCCCATTTTTACCTCCAGCCAAGCTTCTCCCTATGGGGGTTACCAGGGCAATTACTGAAGTCCAGGCCCTTCCCTCAAAGAAGCTGCAAATCTAGTAAGAGAATAATATGTGCATATATGAAACTATAATTTAAGACTGTGATCAATAACCAAAGGGGAGAGGCTCTGAGGACATTCAGGACCCTTGGGCTCAAAGGCTGGAGTACCACACACACATACACATCAAGTCACATATTAGCTCATGTCTTCATGAGCTTTCCAGTTTGCAAACCGCTCACATGTACAGCATTTCCTTTAAACTTCACATCAGCCAGTGAAGGCGCTTTGTAAGCCTGACATGTAAGATCTAACAACCCGCCTAGAAAGAGAGAATTGGCAGAGGGGGGAGGCAGGAACTGTCAAGCAACGGCAAGTTTTCTGACTGGCTGGAACACAGGGCAGGCGACCCCGTGAGCTGAGGCGACACAACCAGGCTGAAGGCCTCGCATGTTGCAGTGCTGGGTGCAACCATGTCAGCTCAAACCAGATTCAGTTTGGTTGCTTAATGTGTCCATTTCCTATTGCTGCCATACAAACTTAGTAGCTTCGACAGTACAAATCAATTAACTTTATAATCCTGGAGGTCAGAAACCCAAAATGGAATCAGTGTCATCAGGGCAGTGTTCCCTTCTGGAGGCTGCAGGAGAGAATGCGTTGTCTTGTTTTTTCCAGCTTCTAGAGGCTGCCCACATTCCTTGACCCATGGCCCCCTTTCTCCATCTTCAGAGCCAGCAACATCACTGCTCTCCGACCAATCATTCTTCCACTGCCACTTCTCCCTCTCACTTGGATTCCTCTTCTGCCTCCCTTTTCTTCTTTTAGGACCCTTGTGATTACGCTGGGCCGGGACAATGTGCCTGTTTCAAGGTTAGCTAATTAACAGCCTTAATTCCCTTTTTCCTGTCAGGAACATGTTTATAGGCTTCAGGAATTAGGCCGTGGACACCTTTGAGGGGCCGTTATTCTTGCTACCATATATAGTTAGTTGGTTGATTGTTAAGTTGTTCAGTTATTGGTTGTTTGGTGTTGGATGGCTGTTTTTGTTTTTTGTTTTTTGTTTTGTTTTGGTTTTGTTTTTGAGAATCTCCTTGGCTCAGGTCCTTACCTGAGAGCCAGATAATCACATTTGTTAAAAGAAGAGAAAACTGAGAGTGAGCAGCTGCTAAGGAGAAGAAGGAGCTGCAAGAGGCGGCACAGAAAGTGGGCATCGATTTTATTTCATTGTCCATCATTATCAATCTATAAAGCACAATTCCCCAAACTAGAGCACATGCCATTCTGGGGAAATTTGTTAGCTCGTGGACCCCCACAGACCCCAGTGCATGGCTGTTTCATACTCCACGCAAACAAGCCCTTGGACTCTGTCTCATGTCCTCTGGCTTAGAAGCAGGGATGTTTGTAATCTACAAACAAAACGTTGTCTGGCCAAACTTTTGAGATGTAATCTCGAATCCAGATACACTAGTGGGTTCTGCTAAGTGTCTATTGGTCCCCTAGGGTCTCTCAAACCCACAGTGGGCTTCAGTCTCTCTCCCAGGCATCAGCCCTAACCCAGTGGCATGGGCCCTGCCCAGCTGCCTCCCAGACTTCACATCTCGCAGGCCAGACTGTCAGCACTGCCTTGCTTTCCTTGCCGGAAACCTAAACTTGCTTTTTAAGGAACCCATCAAAACTCTTGAAATCAGATGTGGGCATTGCTCACTTGCCCTGAGCTGCCCCTTGCAGCTGGGGGGCTTCTCGGTTTGCTCTCTTGGCAAAGACCCTTGTTTCTACTCTGCCTGGGGCCCAACTCCTTCCTCCTTTGTTTCCTTGCCTGCGGCTTCTGATTCCAGTAAGCCACCCCAGTAACTCCTGGGGTGCTCCCACGGCTCACCTGCCAAGGCCACTCCCACCTGATCCCAGACCGTCCACTCATCCCTGGCCTGTGGCTCGTCCCGACCTCCCAGTGTATCCTGGCTTCTATCACTGACCTTCAAGGTAGTGACTTCGATCTTGATATCCTCTGCCCCTGCTGACCTTGACTTCCCATCTGCAAACTTCCAGTGTCGTATCATCAGCCTCACAGCATAATGGCTAATGTTTCTTGAGCTCTTACTACACCTCAGGCACTGTACATGTTTTCGTTCATTTAATCCTCATCACAACCCTAGAAAGAACCCTATGAAGAATGGGTACTAGCCCATCTTACACGTGAGGAGACAGAAGCACAGAGAGATGAAAGAGGCTATCCATGGTGCCACAGGTCGTATGTGATGGAGTCGGGAATCAAACCCAGGCCGGGGAGTGTCATCATCCCTCACATCTGGGTTTCTGCTACAGTCACCGCATACTACTCTATCCTATTCCCAGTCAACTCCCAGCAGCCAGGGTAAACTGTGTGTACAATGGATCATGTCCTCCACTGCTCAGAGCCTGCCAGCAGTTCTCACCTCACTCAGAGCCTTCCAGCAGCTCTCACCTCACTCAGTAAAAGCCGGAGGCTCATGTGGCCCACAGGTCCACGTGGTCGAGCCCTGCTCCTTCTCTACCCGACCTCCTTCCATGCCCCCTCGCACTCTCGTCTACTTGGCTGCACTGGACTCCTTACTGTTTCTCAGGGAAACCAAGCACCCCCCTGCCTCAGTGTCCCTGTTCTTGCTATTCCTTCCGCTTGGATTGCTCCCTGCCTCCTCACTGCCCATACTTGGCCCATTCTTTTCTTAGGGAGAGCTTTGCTGATACTCTACGTTTAAGAAAATTAAGACCTACATTTGCCAACATCCCTACCCAAAATCTCCCTATCCCCCTTACCCGGCTTTATTTTTCTCCATATATTTGTCACCAAATAACACATGAGAGCTACCTGTGTTGTTTATTATCTGTCTCTCCCACGGGGAATGAAGCTTCAGGAGGGCAGCACCCTTGCCCACTGCTACGTATCCAGCACTGTGTAGGGTGCCTAGCAGGTCTTTGTTAAATGAGTGGATGAAGCCTCAGGACTCCCCTCAGGAGCCTAAGGTTCTGGGAGGCTCCAGGCCACCATGCAACCTATATCTGTTCCTGGGCCACCAAGAGGGCAGACCTTCCATTCAGCCCACAGATGAAGGCTTTAGCTTCACTTTGGTGCTCAGTTCCCTCTACAGGGCCCGGCAAACGAGAACATGCAGCACATGTGTATGGGCTGAACTTGAGCTTTTGTTCTCATTGACTGCTGTTTGGGGGGTGTGGGGGTGTGGGTGTGGGTGTCGGTGTGCGTACGTGCGTGTGTGCTCACTCATGTGTTGAAGGAACTCCATTGCTCTCTCCTCCACCCCCACCCCTACTCCAGCAAGCTGAGGGTGAGAAATAGCTACTTTTTGTTTGTTTGTTTGTTTTGTTTTGTTTGAGATAGGGTCTCACTCTGTCACCCAGGCTGGAGTGCAGTGGCACAACTTTGGCTCCCTGCAACTTCAAACTCTCAGCCTCAAGCAATACTGCTGCCTCAGCCTCCTCAGTAGCTGGAACTACTATTGGCTTTTATTGCCTGCACTCACCAGCATCTCACTGTGTTGCTCAGGCGGGTCTCAAACTCCTGGGCTCAAGCGAAACTCCAGCCTTGGCCTCCCAAAGTGCTGGCATTACAGGCATGAGCCAGTGCACCCAGCCATAGCTACTTCCTTCACTATCAGCACCACAGAACACATAGGTCTTAATTCTCAGCCCTTAAAACCCTGCCCAGCCCACCAGACATTATTTAAAAATAATCCAACTGAGACATCTTTGTGGATCTCTCCCAAAAAGATAGCTTTCTCCTCCCACCCATTGCTTCAGCAGCCTGTATAGGGGCACCCAGAGGGCCAGCCCACCACACCTGGGGCCCCCAGGCCTCCACTTTGAATCCACCAGGCCCACTCTAATGGGACAGGGACCTTGGGCCAGCGAAGCAGAAATGTATTCCTGTAACAGCCCCGTGGTTTGAGATCCTTGCAGTAGCAGGTTCTGGGCATGTGTCCCCATCACCCTTCTCCAACAGAGAATAGTTTATTTTTATTTTTTCATGGCTGGCAGCAAGGCAGCACCTGTGGTAACCTCGTTAGTCAATTCCAAGCTCCTCAGAGAAGGAGGAAAGCCTGCCAATTTAGCAAGGGTTTTTGGTCTCGGGTAGCTCCGGAGGGTTGGGGGGATTGGGGAAAGAGGCCCAGGAGCAAGAGAGATTGTGGGTGAGCAGTCTTCTCATCCAAATCCACTCTGAGGTTAGAGAACAGGAAAGCACGTCACTGACTGGTGTTCTGATTGCCTTCATACATCCAAGGAGCTTCTCCACAATGACTGTTTCTCTAGTGGGAAGCCGTGGAGATGGACTTAGATAATACCAAGTACCATTTCCTGCACACCTTTTGCAGGCCAGACATTGTGCCAAGCCCTTCAGATGGCGCTCCTCAGTGGGAGCTGCTCAGCCCAGGTTTTCTGTCAAAGATACTGACTCGGCAATCCTAGAGGATACGGAGTTTCTTTATTCCCAACTGCAAAGTGAGGGACTCCAGTCTCTGAGGGGTTAGGTGCCTTCCCTAAGTTCTCATAGCTTCTAAATGGTAGGACCAGAATTCAAACTCTGACGCCAAAGCTTACATGACAAGCTCCCTCCCTGCTCCCTGCTCCCCCTGCCCCTCATTTCTCTGGCTGTCACCAGATTTTATTTTCCACAGGATGAGAATCTATAAAGGTTTGGGGTCAGGCTGATTTGGACTGAAATGGGCTTTGTGGCCACTTCCCTGGGTCTTAGGCCCCATTTGGAAAATTGAAATGGATCACTGAATCCTAGAGCTTTGCAGCGTGGTAGACTGTGAAACAATTCCATCTCCTCCTTTCTCCCTCCCCAACACCGCACACCCATGGTGAACGGGGATTCTCCCAATGAGGAAGGCTCAGCAACTCCCAGGGTCCCCGACCTGTTCATTCTAGAAGCTTCGGCAGCAGCAGTCCCTGCACCCAGGCTCATGCCCCAGTTGGCAGCCAAGTTCTTCCTCTGGACACCAACATAGCTTCAAAAGAGTCAATGTCAGAAAGCCTCATACTTACCTTACCGTTTAGGGTAGTTTTTATTTTGAAATACATATAGAAAGATATATTAATCAGGGTCCCAGCAGGAAACAGAATTCTTTTCAAAAGGATTTGACTGAGAAGAATGTAGTGAAGGCACAACTTAGAGATGGATGGGCAGGGTTCAGGGCAGCAACAGGAATGTTGAGGTTCCCAGGAACTAGCAATATCAGGAAGATGGTACCAGCCCTCAGCCAAAAGAGCAAAGAAAGGAAATGGTGTGACTGGGGCCTGGTGAGTGTTGGAATCATAGAGGTGGCCACCTGGTGGGAGTAGTGGTCCCAAGGGCCATAGTCCCTGCCGTAGCCAAGCATCAGAGCAAAGAGGGAGCAGGGCAAGAGACACCCTTCTGGCCTCCAGCCTCCTACCTGTACCTCACATTGGCCAGACATAAAAGGAAGCCAGAGGCAGAGGAAGCTGGTGATTCAGCTCCTAGCACTCAGCCCCAGGGGTCACAGAGCAGGGCAGCAAAGGGAAGAGAATGAACCTGAAGGGAGAAGGCCAATGGACAGGGGCCTTCCTCCAACAGGGGACACCTTCCTCCATTTCGAGATTAGGATTGTTACCATTGCAGACCTGCCTGCCACCCCCAACCCAATGGACCTTGAGGCTTTGGGGAATGAGAAGTAAAGCCCCTCACTAGAAGGTTGAGGATGCATAAAGCTTAAAACCCTTGTTCTAGGGAAAGTGTCTTGGCAGCCTTTCCAAGGCACTTAGCGAGGAATGAGTCTTGTTTCCAGACAGAGATGCTAAAGCACCCAGGCATGCCCACCCTGGGGGATGCAGGGAAAGATTCTCAGGGAAGGACCCAGGCCTTGTTACTTTAGAGCTTCTAGGGTAGGAGTCATCTTTGCCTCTTAACAATCAGATCAGTGGTATCCTTCCGACCTCTGTCATTTGGCTGCGCTGGAGGCAAGAAATGGTTTGGACTCACGCAGGGGCGTGACATAAGTAAGGAAGGGGTCAGAGGTAAACCTGCCTTGGGTGCTCCACCTCTTGACTCAGAGTCTATGCTCTTTGCTGAACTTTCTGTTACCTTGGGATCTTCCACAGTAGGTCCCAGTGTGCAAATATTTCAAGATCAAGAGAAAATATTTCATTGTGTTTTATTTAGGAAAAAAATGCTAGATAAAGCAGGAACCAACAGGACCATTCTGTTTGTGGTTTGCTGAAATTCCCTGGGAAGCAAGCTTGGGAGGCCAGGGTCTGTGTCAGAACGCAAGACCAATGTCTTCTCCAAAACTTGGATGAACAGAAGGTGCTTACAAGCTGACAGGGAGTTATGGAGAAGGAAGCAGAATTTCCAGTTTGGTTCCAAGTCTTTTCTGGTCTTGACCTTTAGCCTAAAAGCAGAGTGCCCAGTTGATCTCCATTGTTACTGTAACTCAAAAGGAGACACATGGGTCCGGGAGAGAGTTGGGAGGCAATGCTGGGTTTGCATGTTTTGAGTTCATGGAAACCCAAGGAACTGGCTGCCCCTCTGTAGGAAAACTAGAGCCAAGCCACTGGACCCTTCTCATACTGTGTCCTTGTCTACAATTTTAATCATTTTGAAGATGAAGGTTTTGAAGATGAAGGCCCAGCCTCAAAAAGGAATAACCAAGAACAACCCTCTCTCTCTCCTTTAGTCTAGATGCTTCCACAGCCAAATGTAAAATTATTATTCATGTGCTTTTACTCATTATTCATCTAATTTTACATAAAAAGAAAAAAATGGAATCCTAGGTTGGTCATTGCATAGTGTTCTCAATCACAAGCCATGAGCCAGGGTTCAACATGCACCCTTCACTCCAGACCTTCCTCACAACTGAGCCTGGATCCCACTCTGGACCTTGTGATCTGCCCACCACAGCCTCCCAAAGTGCTGGGATTACAGGCGTGAGCCACCATGCCCAGCCCCCTGCTTTATTTTTCTATATAGCATTTATTGTTACCAGATACATTTGTGTTTATCACACACACACACACCCAGAATTAAAGGCAGGGACTTGGTCTGTTTTCTCAAAGTTGTATCCCCAGCACTTAGAATCCTGCCTGCCATGGTGTACATGCTCAATAAGTACTTATTAAATGAATGAGTGAATGAAGTCAGACAGGTCCTCAAGGGTAGCTTCAAATCAGGGAGAATAGTGGGTATCCCTACTGCTTTGTAGGACTTCAAGCTGGCCCCAGACTTGGGTCATTTCCATCAGGCAAATTCCTGAAATACTTACTGTTCTTCCTGATTCTGCAGTGTGTGCTTGTCAACAGCACATTGTCAAACACGTTGCTGCCTATGCAACACTATGTGGCAATGGCTGTTGGAACTCGTTGCTAACAGAAGTGAAAGCAAAGAAAAGCAAAGATAAAGAATGTAATGGCCGGGTGTGATGGCTCACCTGTAATCCTAGCACTTTGGGAGGCTGAGGTGGGCAGATCACTTGAGGTCAGCAGTTCAAGACCAGCCTGGCTAACACGGTGAAACCCCTTTTTTACTAAAAATACAAAAAATTGGCCGGGCATGGTGGCATGCACCTGTAATCCCAGCGACTCGGGAGGCTGAGGCAAGAGAATCACTTGAACCCGGGAGGCGGATGTTGCAGTGAGCCGAGATCGCACCATTGCACTCCAACTTGGGCAACAAGAGGGAAACTCCATCTCAAAAAAAAAAAAAAACCAAAAACAAAAAAAGGAGAAAGAAAGTAATTTTTCCCTCCATGGATGATATGACATGGCAGCTTTCAGGGAGGTTTCAGAATCTGTGGCCCACCTCATACATGACTTCCTATGCAATTAGTATAAAGCAAAGAGACAACAGACAACGCTTCACACCTGAGGCCCAGGTCCTGAATGTCTTTATAACATATATCTCTTCAAGGAGATAACCTCTCTCCTTGAAGGATATATTGATTCACAGGCAAAGGGCCCTCATAATGATATAAAGGAGGCCAAGTTGGAAGGAATAGATCACAGGAGGGTGAAGCCCGAAATCCAGAAGGGAATTTCAGGGAAAGTGGTCTGGACTCAGGCACCCTGCCCAGATCCATGTGCCTTCTAACACGTGGCAGAGAGAGAGGTGACAAGACAAAGGAACAGAGCATGCTCGAGGGATAGCTAATGGGTGTGTTATTTGACCTTCCCAAGACCTAGCTCTCTGGAAGTATCAAGAGTTCAGGGGGCTGGGTCATAGGCTTGCTTTCCCTCTACGGCTCACTGTGCAGACCTTGGCCTTACCCATCCACCCTCAGTAGCCTCTTCTCTGACCCCTTCCATGGTTCTGTGCAGAGTAAAGACGTAGAACACACAGTAGGGCCCAGAAGGGTCTCCTGGCAGTCACTGATGCCAGATTCGGCTCTCTTGACTCTCCATGTTGGTGAGTCCACCACCAATTTTCCTTTGCACACATGGACTGACTCACCTTGAAAATTCAAGGGTCTACAGGCAAGTTACTTCTGCTTCTAGGGACCTCCCAGAAGCACCTAGTATTCTGTTTCAAGTCCTTTGTCCAGCTGCTTTCAAATCACCAAACTCCTCTCTCCCTCCCCTCCATTACTACCCATGGAGATCCAGAGGAGGGACCTCCTAACTTCTCAGACAGTGAATTGAGGGAGCTCAGAGATTTCTTCTATTCCTGGAGCACAGAATGTAATGTAGGTGCACCAGATGAAAGGCATAGCACCAGCCTGAGCTTCTCTTTGATCAAGTCCAGGGAGGCAGGCTGGGTGTTTGTGTTTGAAGACAGAGTGCCAGATGTTGCAAATAAAAATAGAAAACACTCATTTAAATTTGAATTTCAGATGAACAATGAATAATTTTTTAGTATAAGTGTATTTTATAAAATATTTGAGCCATACGTGTACCGAAAAATGATTCCATGCTTGCCTGAAATCCAGATTGTGTTGGGTAGTCTGTATTTTACCTGGCAGCCCATTTGCATGTTTCCTAAACACCCCGGCAGCTCCCAAATCAACCTGGAGAGAGCTGGGCCTGGTGCGTGGGGCACACCTTACAACCCCAGTTTCTGTTCCCCACCCATGTTCCTTCCAAGGAGACTGGCTGCCCCACTGTCAGAGTGCCCAGGAAAGAAAATGGAAGAGAGAAAATGGTCACGGGGTTCACAGGCATTGTGCCCCCACTGTCGGCTGCACCGAGGCTGAGGCAGGGACTCAGTGTGGCAGATGCCTCCTTGTCTCCAGCCCAGGCCCAGTCAAGCAAGGGCCCTGAGATCTGCCCAGAAGGAGAAGGTGTGGGAGGGGGCGGTGCCCGCAAGTGGAGGTGGGGGACAGGAAAGGGAAGGGCCTGCAGTGCCAGCATGGAGCTTCGAAGGGTGCTGCCTGTGAAGCACTGCTTTCCTCCAGAGCAGCCATCCTCCCTGCCTGCCCTGAGACCCCTGCTGGCTCCCACTATCCCAGGACAAAACAGGGCCTGGGCTCCCGGTTCCCCCTCATTTCCTCTTTCAGTGTATTTTCTCTCCTCCATCTTCTGGAAGTTTCTCTCAGTGTAAGCCTTGTCAGGGAGGCCTGCCACTCTGCCCCACCTCCTCGCCTCCTGCTTGCCCTGTGGCCAGCTGTGGTTTGGCCTGATCTCAGAGCTTAGCATACGGCGGGTATCCTGGGGTTGGAGGCCTGTCCTGCCTTTGAGTAGCTGTGTGACCTTGGACTACTTAGTGCTCGGCACCTCCGCTTCCTCATCTGCAAATGGGCACTCTGGGCAAGATGAAGTGAGTCACTGAGTGGGAAGGGTTTGGGACAGTGACCCGCATGGAAGAGACACTGTTATACACGTGTGCTTTATTCTGCCCCTGCTGCTCCACTCAGCTGTTCCTCAGTCACCTCCACTGATTTTGTTCTTAGCTGTAGCCCTTCTTGAACCCCCACCATCCTAGGTGCACACGCCTGCCCACACCTCCCACTGTCCCCTCCCTGGGTGGCCATGACTCTCTTCTTCCCTTTCAGTTATTTTCCTCTCTCAGACCCATCCAACCAGCCCCATTTCCCCAAGATTCTGTTGTAACCTCTCTTTAATCCTTTTTCCCTTGGAGATCTCAAGGAACAGATGGGAGCCTCAGCACAGTATAGCCTTGTATGTGCACAGGCCAATTCCACACGGGGCGGGGACATGGCAGCTGTGCTTTGGCGGTCATCTCTGGAGAAGGGCGGCTGGGGCTCAGGAGGCTGAGGGAGCTCCTGCTTTTCACTTTCTTCCCTCCTGTGAGATTCAGTTTTTTTCATAAGTATTAATTACTTTTATTAATATAATAGAATTGCAACTGTAATTTAGGATATTTTTAGGAGAAGGGATAGATTACTTTTGACCAGGCTCTCAGGCTTTCTTTATTAAGTAATCTGCCTTTAAGACAGGATAGGAGGAGAGCACTCAAAGTAAAGACGGTCCCCTAGTTGTGATTTTTCGACTTTATGATGGTGCAAAAGTGATAGGCACTCAGTAGAAAGCAGCACCACACTCTCCTGTGATGCTGGGTGGTGGCGTGAGCCATGACTCCTGATCAGCCAGCTGGTCAGGAAGGTAAAGAGCCAATGCCCTATAGCATGCTGTGCTGCTAGGTGATGTTGCCCAGCTCTGGGCTGCGGAAGTGTTCCAAGTGTACTGAAGGTGGGCTAGGCTCAGCTGTAATGCTCAGGAGGTTAGGTGGATTCAGTGCATTTTCATCTGTGGTATTTCCAGCTCACCCTGCATTTATCTGGATGTAATCTCATCGTAAGTCAAGGAGCATCTGTACAACAAGCAGTCTGAGAGAAGGCATAGCAGAGAGGCTTTGGCACCTGGAAAGAAATGTCGGGCCTCATACTGCCCCAAGTAATTTGTAGATTCAATGCTATCCCCATCCAGCTACTATTGACTTTCGTCACAAAATTAGAAAAAAACTACTTTAAATTTCATATGGAACCAAAAAAGAGCCCATGTAGCCAAGACAATCCTAAGCAAAAAGAACAAAGCTGGAGGCATCACACTACCTGACTTTAAATTATACTACAAGGCTACAGTACCCAAAACAGCATGGTACTGGTACCAAAACAGATATATAGACAAATGGAACAGAACAGAGGCCTCAGAAATAACACTACACATCTACAACCATCTGATTTTTGACAAACCTGACAAAAGTAAGCAATGGGGAAAGGATTCCCTCTTTAATAAATGGTGTTGGGAAAACTGGCTAGCCATATGCAGAAAACTGAAACTGGACCCCTTCCTTACACTTTATACAAAAATTAACTCAAGATAAATTAAAGACTTACATGTAAGACCTAAAACCATTAAAAACCCTAGAAGAAACCCTAGGCAATACCATTCAGGACATAAGCATGGGCAAAGACTTCATGACTAAAACACTAACAGCAATGGCAACAAAAGTCAAAATTGACAAATGGGATCTAATTAAACTAAAGAGCTTCTGCACAGCAAAAGAAACTATCATAAGAGTGAACAGGCAACCTACAGAATGGGAGAAAATTTTTGCAATCTATCCATCTGACAAAGAGCTAATATCCAGAATCTACAAAGAACTTAAACTAATTTACAAGAAAAAAACAACCCCATCAAAAAGTGGGCAAAGGATATGAACAAACTCTTCTCAAAAGAAGACATTTATGTGGCCAAAAAACATGAAAAAAAGCTCATCATCACTGGTCATTAGAGAAATGCGAATCAAAACCACAATGAGATACCGTCTCATGCCAGTAAGAACGGCAATCATTAAGAAGTTGGGAAACAACAGATGCTGGAGAGGATGGGAGAAATAGGAACGCTTTTACACTGTTGGTGGGAGTGTAAATTAGTCCAACCATTGTGGAAGACAGTGTGGCAATTACTCAAGGATCCAGAACCAGAGATACCATTTGACCCAGCAATCCCATTACTTGATATGTACCCAAAGGATTATAAATCATTCTACTATAAAGACACATGCACACATATGTTTATTGTGGCACTGTTCACAATAGCAAAGACTTGGAATCAACCCAAATGCCCATCAATGATAGACTGGATAAAGAAAATGTGGCACATATACACTATGGAATAGTAAAAAAGGATAAGTTCATGTCCTTTGCAGGGACATAGATGAAGCTGGAAACCATCATTCTCAGCAAAGTGACACAAGAGAAAACCAGACACCACATGTCCTCACTCATAAGCAGTAGCTGAACAATAACTCATGGGCACAGGGAGGGGAACATCACACACCAGGGCCTGTCAGCGGGTCGGGGGTTGGGGGGGATAGCATTAGGAGAAAAACCTAATGTAGATGGCAGGTTGATGGGTGCAGCAAACAACCATGGCAAGTGTATACCTATGTAACAAACCTGCACATTCTGCACATGTATCCCAGAACTTAAAGTATAATAAAAAATAAAAAAATTTTAAAAATAAATGTCGGGCCTCAGCTGGTGGTGGCAGGTGCTGTGGCTCACTAAGGCCTCATGTCCATTGGCTTTACCTAACAGGTTTGTCTACAGCAACTGCAGACCTGCCAGAAAGGGGTGACACTCTTCGGAGACAGGGTGATCCCCTAATAGTGATGTAAGTGGGTGGAGAAGCTGTAAAATGAGTTTAGGAAATAGAGACTCCCCCACATACTTTTTGGGGGTCCAGGTAAGGGTACAATGTGACCAGCTTTTATATGTCCAAATATTTGAAAGTTACAAATCAAGTTAACAAACTATTACATAGAATATGTTCTCTCCTCTTGCCTTGACAAATGTACCTTCTTGATATGGTGAAGGCCAAGCTTGAATTTAGAACCCGTGGACCCCTCAGAATTCCACACTGGAATGTAGTGACCTGGGGGGAGCCCGCCTGGGCTGGTTTCAGACCCTGGCTCAATTTAGCACTAGGAAGGGCCTTGAGCACACATGTGTGGGCACTCAGCTCGCATGTCCAAGCTCCGCAGTGCCCTCAAGCCACCCCTGGTCACCACCTGAGGCCTATGGGTGTGCACACCGGTGATGTGGTCCACCCACACCTTGGCCTTGGGCTTAGGCTCAGGGAACTGACTAGGGAACTCGAGGATCAGAGTGCACAAGGCACGGTCCAATGTCCAATAGCAGGGCATGTGTGGGTCTTGGGGGCCATGTTCCTTTAACCTGTGGACACTTCATCCACGGCTGGAGGTAAGCCAGAACAGACTCCCTAATGTGTGGGCCACAGCACAGGCCACTCCAGTCACCAGATGAAGGCCTGGCAGGGGTGAGCTTAGCCAATGAAAACCGGAGGAAGGAGCTTTAGAGGTTTCCTAGAAGAGTCCTCCAGATGCCCAGGCGTCCCCCCACCCCCCATGCCAGGGCTGGGTTTCTGCCCAACACCTCGTGCCTCAGGGTCATTCAGGTGTCACTGTCTCATGCTTCTGACACAGTGGAGGGCTTGTTTTCCTCCTCTCACACTCCCTGACTCTAATCCCCACCAGCCTGTGCCACTTGGCTGGCCTCCTTGGCAGAAAGGTGACAAAAGGACATGTCTCTGGAGAGTCAGATCCCTCAGCTGCCGGGACCTACGACCTCCTTGGGGCCACAGGAGCCAATGGCCGAGGGTCCTGATCTTGTTACTGATCTGGTTTCCTTCCACCTCTTATAGCCAGGGTGTTGGTGGGAGTCACTCAAAGCAGTTTCATTAATCTTAAGGAAGCAGGAGCTATTACAATCGAGAAAGCCTCTTTGCTTCTCTCTAATGCTCATGCTCCCGTAGCACTGCCCTCCCAGCCCGATCAGCCTTCCTTATAGAACCTTACCTCCCAGTGTTTCCTCACCTCCAGCCAGCTCACCTGTGCCACTGCGCTCCTTGCCTACTCCCAGCATCTGCTCATCTGCACCTACCCAGCTGTTCTTATTTCTGTCCAAATCTCTTTCGTCCTTCAAGGTGACTTGAGGTTTCACCTCCATAAAAGGTTCCCAACACTTCCATCGATTCTTCTCCTGCTTTATCACTTGTATTGTTTACCACCTGGACCCCACATTTGGCCCATGAATTCTGTTCATGTTAGTACTTTATACCATATGGCAATTTTTTTCTTCCTTTTTTTTTTTAGACGGAGTCTGGCTCTGTCGCCCAGGCTGGAGTGCAGTGGCCAGATCTCAGCTCACTGCAAGCTCCGCCTCCCAGGTTTACGCCATTCTCCTGCCTCAGCCTCCCGAATAGCTGGGACTACAGGCGCCCGCCACCGCGCCCGGCTAGTTTTTTGTATTTTTTAGTAGAGACGGGGTTTCACCGTATTAGCCAGGATGGTCTCGATCCCTGACCTCGTGATCCGCCCGTCTCGGCCTCCCAAAGTGCTGGGATTAGAGGCTTGAGCCACCGCGCCCGGCCTTTTTCGTCCATTGTTATTGAGGAATCATCGAACTAGAAGAGGTCTTAAAGACTACCTAGTCCCATTCTCATTTTCTGAAGATGAGGAAACCGAGAGAGAGGAAGGTTTTGTAACTTGCCAGGCTAAGCCCTCAGGGTTTGGCAGAGCTGAGCATTACACTCAATACACTCAACCGTCTTAGCCCAATCCAGGACTTGCCACAAGCTCTTGATGCCTCTCTACATAGAAGTCTGCATCACCCATAGGATGTGGCGATCAGGAAGGGCATTCTTGGGATATACTCAACTGGGCAAATGGAGCCTTCCCATTTTCTGGCAGGACACAAGCCAAAGAGGTGCATCCCACTTCTGTATACTCTGTTTTTTAAGTTCTTTGCATTTTAATAACCAGCAGGCAAAAAAAGGTGGTGGTCACCTAGATTTTCTCAGACCAGCCTTGATTCCCTGCTGTCTCCCCATGGGGAATTTCAGGAACTCCCTTTTCTTCAGAGGGAATAAGCCCAATTCCTGCTTCACCATGGCAGGGAGGCTAGCTCCTTTTGCTGCCCATCCCCATCATCCCTCGCATCTCCATTGTGGAAGTGCAGAGAGCTTCTTAGCGAGTCTCCCCTTGGACTTTCCCAGGGGCTGACGAGGAGCCCCAGGCAGGAGGCTGATGGGCTAAACAAGCAACCAAGGAATAGCCATACAGGCTCTAAGTCAGAGCCCATCTTTAACAAAGGTGGGATAAAGCGAGCAACAAACTAGAGGGCAGAAGGGTAGGGAGGGGCTGGGGACAGGATGACCTGTCCCAGGTAAGGCCCCTAAATGCTAAGTAAATTCCCCAAGTCAAAATCAGCTGGAACAGGGCAGAGCAAACATTTTTTTCTCCCCCTACTCTCTCTCTCTCTGGTTGTCCTGCTCACTGCAAGGAAGAAAAACAGAATAATGAGCCACGTTGGAGAGTGTCACCCGAGCAGCTCCGGAAAGACGTGGGCAGACGCTTGGCTGGGAGGCTGACTTTCTCTGTTTCTGGTAGAGATTTTATAAATATTCGGGGAGTTTGATCTGAGGCTGTTGGTGGGGAGGCAAGGAGAGCTGCAGCGGGGGGAGATAACTCAGCCCACAGGGGTTCTTGGACCTCTCTGAAGCCTGCTTTTCATTAGCGTCGCCAAGGCAACGGCTCATCTGCTGCAGATCTCATCGAGGCCCTGCAAAGCATCTACGGCGCGTTACGCTTTGCGTTTCATAGTGAATCAGCTGCAATCAGTCTTCCTCCAGGCTCCCCCCCTCTTACCCCCATCACCTCCTAGCCTATGGAAGAGAAGATAATTAAAGAGGGGTGAAAAACTGCAATCAGAACTCTCCAAGGCTGGCATGGAGAGGCAGAGCTGCGATAGTCCTGTTCCAAGGGCAGTGATTCACCCTGAGGACTGTTCAGAGCTGGGCAGTCATGAGCCTCAAGTAACCAGATGGACCTGTAGCAACTCCCCAGCTCGGTCTTCCATGGTGCACACCCAGCCCTGATTCTTGTCTCCTCCCTGCCTGACCTGACCTTTCCCCTCCACACACCTTTATTTTTGACCAAGGCAAACATTTGCAGTGCGCCCAAGAACCTCACCGGCCCTTGTGCCGATCGGTTCCAGATGCCCATGGAAATGCAAGCCCATGTGTTCCTCTGGTTTTAACCAAGGTGTCCAATGGATTCTAAAGGGTGATGTCAGGGGAGGTGGGGGCAGGCCAGGGAGTAAAGGGAGACCCATGTTGGCAAAGCAGTGTGAGAGCAGGTGAGTGGGTCCAAAGAGGAGGGCCAGGTGTCATGATCAGCGCAGCCAGGTAGGGAATGTGCACAGAACACGTTAACTCGGCTTCACAGACACTCCCATTCTCAGCATGTACCCCATGGGAATCCAGTCACCCCCTTTAAAAGTTGACCCCTTCCATGGCGGGCGCGGTGTTTCAGCCCTGTAATCCTAGCACTTTGGGAGGCTGAGGTGGGTGGATCACCTGAGGTCAGGAGTTTGAGACCAGCCTGGCTAACATGGTGAAACCCCATCTCCACCAAAAATACAAAAATTAGCTGGGCGTGGTGGCGGACACTTGTAATCCCAGCTACTTGGAAGGCTGAGGCAGGAGAATCACTTGAACCCAGGAGGTGGAGGTTGCAGTGAGTTGAGGTCGTGCCGTTGCAGTGAGCCGAGATCACACCATTGTACTCCCGCCTGGGCAACAAGAACAAAACTCTGTATGAAAAAAAAAAAAAAAAAAAGTTGGCTCCTTCCAGCTTTGAGCTCCTGGGGCCAGCAGCCAGGGATCCTGCTGTCTGCTATATGTCAGTGTCCAGCACAGTGCCTGCGCATAAGGGGCGCTCGGTAGTGTCTTGAAAGAAGGAATCCCTCTGTCCATGCAAAAGAGGGGGAGAGTGGTCAGAGCACGGCAGAGGTTGGGGTTGGGTTTTCTGGTTGTCTTTCTATCTTGTCTTTGTGCTGGAAAGCAAACCTGAGCTCCAGCCTCTCCCAGCCCCTCCTTTCTGTGGAATGCAGATCACCCCAGCCCTCTTGAAAGATTTGTACTCAGAGCCTTTGAGCAAGCCCTGGGAAAATGCAGAATCTCAGGCTGTAATTATGAGCTGGAGAATATCCCTCCCCCAGCTATAAATGGAGCAGAACCAGGAACCCAAGACAGCTGGGCTCACACAAAGGCAGCCCCTTGCTTTCTTGCTTGTTCCTACTTTTCCCACTGAGCTTGGCCCTGAAGAAGCAAACCCCTAATTCCTCTGCTGGTCTGAGCAGGAAATTCCCGTCAGCTTGTGGGAGAGGCCATATGAGAGAGATTTCAGCACATCCATCCCGCCCGAGATCCAGAACCGTATCAAGTCCTACCCCAGTCCCACAGAGCAGCTTCCTCCTCCATAGCTTCTGAGCGTCACCGAGGCAGGCCTCCGCCAGCCTTTGTTACCCAAGGCTGATGCCGGGTTTTTAACACTCAGCCAAGTCATAGGGAAGAGTAAGATTTACAATAATTGGGTACATAGCATAGCTGACTGGGCTGCACAGTGTGGCTTTTGGTCAGTTCTGGCATTCTGGTGGGAAAGCTGCATTGAAGAGACAGAGAAATGCCAGCCCAAATGGCAGACATGGTGCATTTAAAAGGGCGGCGTGGTATAGATCCTCGCTCCTTAAAGGGCGGGCCTGGAACCTGCAGCAAGAGCATCACCTGGGAGCTTGTTACAGAAGCAGAATCTCAGACCCTACTGAATCAGAATGGGTTTTAACAAGCTGGCCAGCAAACACAGGCACATTCGAGCTTGAGGCAGAGTGGAGCACAGGAAAGAACATATGGGTGCATTCATCCCAGCCTTGTGGATTCCTAATGCCAGCTTTGTCACTCAGTAATATGTGACTTTAGGTAAGTAAGCTCCCTCTCTGAGCTTTGGTTTCCTCCCCTTTGCAGCAGAGATGATGTAACCTATTCTAAAGGGCTGATGTGAGGCTCGGCCTGGTACCAGCAAGCTCCTACCCTAGTCAGTGTTAGCAGCACAGAGATGACTGCTCCGGGATCAAAATCCTTTATTTCCCCAAGGCAACTACCTAGGAGATGCAGCTTCAGTCCGTCCTCTTGCTATGTCACTTTTTTATTTTCTGGGGGGACTTTTAGTCCCCTGACCACGAACCCTAGAACCAACAGTGATAGCTTTTCCTTCCAGCTACCCCCATGTGAAATTAAGATCCAGAGTGCCCCCAGAGAGACCAAGATTTCTCATGTAGAATAGATCACTGTGGGTGAAGTAACTGAAGGAATGTGGTCTGGCAGAGTCAGGTCTGGGGACAGGGGCATTCCAGGAAGAGGAGATACAAGATGTGACTTTCATAATGGATAAATGGCTCCTTGGCGGTTCCGACAAGCGAGTAGGATCCCGTCTGGATTTCATTTCTTTCACCGTCTGTGAGTTTCTTTGAGAGACAGTAGGATTCTCTCATTGTTATAGGGGTTGGAGTTTTAACCCACTTTTCTTTGTTTGGTGTTGGTGTGTTCTGTCACTACAGTCCCCTCCTGCTTTCCCAAGCTAATGTAATGGAACACAGGGATGGACAAGCCATGAGGGTCTGCAGGGACCTCAACTTCTCCATAAATGCTGGGCTGATTTTGCGAAGCTGCTGTCCCAGTGAGGCTTGGCTAAAGCTGCTTTTCAAGTTAGTTTTGTAGAGGAAAGGAGGGCAGGTCAGCTCCCGGGTACTGGTTGGGTGACCTGGGGCAAGTCCCTTAACCTCTGTAAGCCTCAGTTTCCTCCTAGGATGATAATGCTAATATGAGAATCTCCTTGAAGACAGACATGCACATCTCCACCCATTCTGGGGATAACAGAATTACTGGCGGATTAAGTAACGTCATACTTACAAGGAACATGGTACAGAGAGTGGAATAGAGTCAATAAATGGTAGCTGCCATTTTCGTAGTCATTAGAAGAGGTGAGCCTTGAACAGCTGGCCTCTGTTGGCCTACATTTGCAAACAGCGAGCATAGCCACCCATTCCTGTGCAGGTCAGCAACTGACCCTCCCCTCCCCCGCCCCCCGCCTTCACTTTTTTTTTCTTTAGCTGCAGGAGTTGAGACATGTGGCTCACCAGGCTACCTCAGTGAGTTAAAGCTTTAAATAAATACACACTCAAAATGGCTATCACATCACTGCCCCCATGACTGCCACAGGCCCCTCCCGACCCAGGAACGTCTCTTCGTCCCTCTCCCTTTCTCTGCTGCTAGAAACCAGGCCTTGGCTGAGCCCTGGAGAGGGTATCTCCTCTGCACGTATGCTGGTCCCAGGAGCCCTGCACAGGGCAGATGAGGGTAGTCCTGATCCCGTACAGACTTTCCTCTTCCTGGGTTTGTTAGAAGCCTGGCCAGGCCCCTAGTCTTATGACTTCCACAGATGTTTCTGCTTAAGGAGCCCTGGCATCTTTATGGCCTGTTTTTTCCATTCTTGCCTCTCTTCCTCTGTCCCAGCAGCCCTGAACGCAATTTGGACTTTATTTTCTTTCTAATGGTTACAGGGATAGAAAGGGTTTTTTCCCCCCTCCCATTTTCAGTTTTTGGCTTTTTCGTTAGCTCATCAAGCTGGGAATGTCTGTGTTAGCTCACACAGACATATACACACACACAAACACACACATTCCATATGCATTCAGATCGTACCCGTGGTGTGTATTTCTTAATGTTGCACTGACATTTATTGCCACTTCAGACCCAGCCCATTTCAAAGTCTTCCTCCCTGCCTCCACCCCACACTTCACATTCATCCTCTGCCTAGCCTCACACAGGTCACCCTGAGCAGCCGACTGGGGTGTCACCCAGATGCTGATTCCAAAAACTAGTGCTGGCCTCGGCCTCCAGCAAGATGTGAAGAGCCTCACTAACTCACCAGTCTGCCTCTTGCTTCCAAGGAGGTTTGGGCTGACTGATGGAGTGAGAGCTGAGACTGTAATTGCCATGCATCTCTTCAAGCTCTGCCTGGCCAGCCAGTCTACCCAGGCTCAGGGGGCCAAGTTGACAGCTGTTTTTTAAAAAAAAAGAACCAGTTTTCCACGAGCAGGCTTGAAACCAGTCTGGCCACCCCTTGGATCTACATCTGTAACTGCCCCCAGCTTGCCAGCATGGCAGGGTGTTCCCAGTCACCTCCCCCGCAGCATTGGGGGTTGCCTGTCCCATCAGTCTGGTTCCCAGAGCAAAGAAAACCTGGCAATGTCAGGTCTTCAGCTTTTAGTCTATCTATGGCATAGGTGCCTGGGGCTCGGGCCTCTTTATTACCTCCTAAGCCTGAGGACTGGAACTGAACTTCTCACTGCGGGTATAAATAAATCTACCTGGAATCTTAAATGTTGACACCACCTGGCTGCCTTAACTGGGGTTAGACCCATTATCCACAAGAGGCCATCCAACCTCAAATTCTCTGTGTCTCTGCAGCCCTTCTTCCTAGGAGGGTGATGATGCCGACTCACCTGTTACAGCATTTTCGTAATTCAGCTAACCGTCCACTACTCTATCTGCCCGTGATCCACCCAATGCTGACCATGGGTGGCGGGGCAGAGTGGCCCCTCTAGAATGTCTCCTCTTCAACACTCTCACCACGGAGGGGCCTTTATAGATGGCCCCATGAAGTTCTCACCAGGTGACTGCCCCTACCTGAGATGGGCCAGGCAGCCATGGACCCCTCCCCTTCCCTCCCCTTCCTGCTCTGCCCAACCTCATTCTGATGGTTTGGCCTTGTGCATCTCACCAGTGACTCTTTTCTTCACTCCTTCCTATTTAAACAAATTAAAACTCCAGTTTTTCTTCGTTTATGTTTTGGTGGCTGAGGTGGAGCATCTTTTCCCCCAGTGGGTTAAGGGAGGCTGGTTGGAGAAGACAGCAACAGTAAAGTGAGTTGGGTTCCCAGTGGCATAGTGACATAGACAGGGACAGTGGGAAATGGAAGCTGGAAGAAGTCCCAGAAGTAGGAGCAAGAAGAGTGACTGTCCTCCATGCTGGGTTCTGCCAGGGACTCTGGATGCGCTGAACAACAGCCATGCTAGAGACTTGACGACGCCTCTTCTGTTTGCTTTACTTGTCACAGATTCATTAATAAAGACAAACAGGGGAGCCACCTCATTGACTTTTCCATCTGTAAATAAATCCCTTCCGAATACACACCCCCAACATGGATGCTATGGATGCTTCTCAAGAAACAGCCATATGATGCTATCATAATCGACATCCTTCCGATGATTCAAATCAAATCAACCTGAGGAGCCTGATGGGTCTGATGCTCTTCTTCCCTGGGCATCTGCACCTTGCCAGAGCCAGGCCGCCTGTGTGTGTGTGGCCAGTGGGGTGGCGGAGTTGCTTCTTTTCATTTTTGTGAGTGAAAATGAAAGGGTTCCCCACAACCAGCTGCAACAAGGATCTCTCACCCTGTTGCTAAGGAGTGGTGGGGTCCTGCTACCATGTGGCGCTCTGGCGGGCCTGGGGAGATCTTTAGGGATCTGGAACAGCCACTGGATGTGCAGTGCTGAGCCCCTGGGATGTGGAAGTGATTAGCCGGCCACCTGGATGGGCCACAAAGTCCTACTATCACTCCTCTTCTCTCCTTTCACTTCTGGACCCTGCTGGAGAAATGGAGCCCTGGGAAACTGTCTCACCACCTAGGACTGTGTGGAGCTGGGCACACACTCAGGAGGCAGGTGACTTGTAGGTGGTCAAAGAGAAGCGCACCCTCCCTGTCCTCTGACAGTCCTATTCCCTGAAGGATCTGGTCAAGCCATTCCTTCCAGATGGCTGTGATACTGTGTCCCCTCAGTATTAGGAGTGGGGGAATGGACACTTTCCACGGATGCAAGCTCCTAAACCCCCTCCCCTGCAGCTAGGGCTGAAACCCCAGATGTCCTCATTGCACCATAAATGTGAGCAGGGAGGTACAAAGGTGTGTGCAATGGTGTGTGTGTGTGTGTGTGTGTGTGTGTGTGTGTGTGTGTCAAAGAGAGGAGTCTGTCACAGGAAGAATACTGAGTAACCCCAAATGTTGTAAGCATATGCATCCCAGTTTTAAAATAATAACAATCATAATACTAATAATTTTTGCTATCATTTGTTGAAGTATTTTTCTGGGCCAGGTACAGTACTTTGCACATATTATCTCATAATTCTCAAAATCTCTGTGAGGTACAAGTATCACTGTGCAACTTTTCAAACGGGAAAGCAAGCATGGGAAAAAACTTGGTTCAATTGCCAAAGATAGATCTGAGAAGTGGCAGGGCCAGGATTAGAATCCAAGAGCTCAAAGTTCTTCTGCCGTGTGTCATAGAAGTGACCACTATATCGATAATGGTAACTGCCAGCCCCTACTGTTCACTGGCCACACGCCAGACATAGATTCACTTAATTCGTTCTTACAAAACTCTGGATATATTCTTATTGCCTCATTGTGTACATGAGGAAACTGAGGCACAGAGCATTTTGGCATTGATTCCCTTCGGCAAATGTGATTTGAACAGCTCCTGTGTGTGCACGGCACTGTGCTCTTGGCTGTGCGTGGGATATGGGACTGAGTGATATGTCATTCTTATGGTCTGAGATCTAACATCAAGGTCCATGGCCATGGCCATCAGAATGGGCTCAGGGTGGGGTTCCAGAACTTGAAATGAGGGACAGTTGGAATCCTGCATCCTAAGATATCCTAGAAAGTGGAACATACCAGGTCTCTAGAGAAGGAACCTAGGCACAGAAGCAAGACAGAGTCCTGTTGTCAGACTGAGGCCCCAGGTCAGTACTGGGCCAGCAGCAAGCGCTGGCTGAAGTGGAACTGTTTTATTCCTGCCCACAGCATGGCCTTGAGGGCAGGACTCCAGAGCTAGGCTGCTAAGTTCAGATCTTCCATTCTGTAGCTGTGAGACCTTGGGCAAGTTAATGAACCTCTCTGGGTTTCAGTAGCCTCATCTAGAAAACAAGAATAATAACTGCCCGGCTCATGGAATTGTTCTAAGGGCTAAATGAGTTAATATGTGAGAGGCCCTTGGAACAGGACCGGGCCCACGGTGGGCTCTCTGGTGGGCTCTCAAGCTCTCACCAGCCAATGATCCTCGGGCCCTTTGATGCTGAGGTGGCAGAAGCTGCAGGTAGGGGCCAAGCTGTCCCAGTGGCAGAGGGAAGAAAATTGTAGTAGGAACTGATAAGGGCCTGTCTCTGCAGGTGGTTTGATGGGAGGGAGAGATGAAATCCAATGGGACAAGAGGGACTTCACATCATTAGTATAAAAGGTTGGCAAATGGGCACGGGGCCCTTCCTTCTTAGTCTCCAGAGGCCAAGATGCAGGTGCCTGGCACCTGAGCTGGCTGGAAGTGGGGAATGTTTCAGGGCTGGCATTTATAGTGATGCCACTGTTATCTAATTATGGGCACAAAGAGAGGCTCCCACTGACTGTGCAGCCCCTCAATCACCCAGGGAAGAAATATTGATCTGTTCCCAGCATTCCCTCTGTCAACTCCCCAACCTCAGTCTCTGGCTTGGAAGAAAGACGGCTGGGGAGGGGGATGGAAGGCAGCCATGCTCTGTTGCAGTAAATCTTTCCTAGAAGAGGAGACAGCTGAGCTCATCAGCCAGTGCCAGATCAGCTCAGAAAGAATCCTTCCCAACTCCCAGAAGACCCCTCAGCGGCTTGGGAAAGGAATGGCTCACTGGGGCACTTTGTTTGTGTATGTGGGCCTGTCAGGCTGGGCAGGGGTGTCTGATGACACGTTAGGACAGCTGAAAAGAGAGGTGGGACAAAAATGTTTGCCTAAGGGCAGTCTTGTGATTCCCCCACCCCCCCGCTCCCCACCCCCACGCGCTTTTGAGAGCTTGTTCCAGGACTTTTCATGTGCATTTGAGACCACAATTTCCTCTCCCAGAAACCCCATTAAGCTATGAGTGAGTGAGGCGGTGGGGGAGAGAGAGAGAGAAAGGAAAAGAGAGAGCAAGAGAGAGTTTGTGTGTGCACACGCGAATGTTTCTTCCCCACCCACATTCTTTTGCACATATCTACCATTATGTACATTCCTATGCCATACCCCTTGAACTCTCTCTCCATCAGGTCTTCCTCAATCATCCTCTTCAGTAGGCTCAGGGCCTCAGAGAAAGGCAAAAGGGCCTAGACTTTGACTTTCTTTTTTTTCTCTCTCTCTCTTAGAGACAATATCTTGCTCTGTCACCCAAGCTGAACTGAACTGGGCTCCAGCAATCCTCCCACCTCAGCCTCCTGAGCAGCTAGGACTACAGGTGTGCCACCATGCTCAGTTAATTTTTTAATTTTTTGTAGAGGTGGGGTCTCATGACGTTGCCTAGGCTGATCTCCGACTCCTGGCCTCAAGAGATCCACCCACCTCAGCCTCCCAAAGCGCTAGCGTTACAGGCATGAGACTTTGCCATTCCAATGAGAATTTTGTCCTTAGCAATCTCATCCAATGGCCGCTGGAGATGTATGTAGGGCCACAAGAATGAGAAAGGGGGCAATGGAGTGACAGGTGACCTGCTCAGGTACCCTTCCCCAGACCAAATGTCCCAGGCACACAGCCCGTGCCCTCCACCAGAGAGTACATTTTCTCCCTGGCTTGCTGCTGCCATAAAGGACCAGGGATGTGGAAACAGGAGGTGAACTAAGGCACCCCGCCACCACTGTGGCAGCTTGAGTTTCTTGAGGCTGAGACAAACTAGGATCCAGCAGCCTAGATTTTGCCCCAATTTCTCCACTGAGTATTTACTTAGTGCTCCTGAGCGGATGCCTTCCCCTCTGCCTAGGAGAAGCACAGCGTTTCGGTAAACGCCTCAGCATGTTAGGAGCGCTGAAACGTTTATTCTTTTCCCTCCCAATTATCCACTCTGATGGAGCAGAACACTTACATGGAAAATCCTAAACATGGAAGATAATTTAAACATGATTCACCCTGGAATACATGCTGCCAGTTGCTTCTGCAGGTTTACCTTGCTAAAGGCGTTTCGCTTCCTTTGCTGTTACAATAAGCTTGCCTGCCTTGTAGAAAAGATGGCCAGGGCCAAAGGGAAATCAGTCAAGGGAGGCTGTTTGGTCTGAAATAATGCATCTATGAACAAATGAATTGAGTATAACTGTCTTGAGTATAACTGAGTGTTTCTGTGGAATTAAGAGAACATCCAAGGCCACTCCTAGCCTGAATAGATTAAATTTGTCCTTGTGTTTGGAGCAAGGGTTGTGAAGTCGTCTGGCCCATCAAATGACCAATGGCTTTTAAGGAAGGACTAAGTGACTTATGACCAGAACAAGGGAGCAGCCTGAGTCAGTCTCCCCAGTGTCTACATCGTGTTATTTATACTAGCAAAAAAATGGACACAACCTAAATGTTTGACCATATGGTATTAGTTAAATTAACATCTATATGATGGAATACTAGGTAGTCATTAAAATTATGTGTCAGAAGAAGGCTTAATCTCATGGGAAAGTGTTCACACCACATTATTAAAGAGAAAAAACAGATTATAAAGCAATATGCATACCATGTAGCAGTTCTGTAAGAAAAAAGTATTATGTGCATTTTTAACTGGAAAAATATGTATAAAAATGTTAACAGTGCTATCTCTGGGCAATAAGATTATACTTGACTTTTATTTTTTTTTGGAATTTTTTTTTTCCAAATTTCCTCCCATTAACATGCATTTTCTTAAATCAGGGAAAAATACATTAAGAAAAAAAGGTTATCTGAGAGTCCAGCAGATGTGTTTCCTGTTTCTTATCCCATGTCTATTCTCCATTTTATTTTGGAGATTCAAATTCTTCAGGCCTTTCCACAACAGATACTTACGGGGCAAGAGGCAAAGAGTATCTGATATCCTAAACAACATCACCAGGGTGAATTTCTCCCTGACAGTAACCGTTTTGGAAAGGTTTTGTTTCTACCTGGCACTGGGAATTAATCACACCAAAACTTTTTTTTTTAAATAATCAGTAATGAGCATCTCCAAGGCGTCCTAGTAGGGTTCCAGGGGTTCATGGAGGACGGTTATAAACCTTGACAGCTGCTCATTGAGTTTTCAACCATGGGGGAGATTCATCCCTTCTCCTAGGCCTTTTCACAGCACCCTAAGCTCAGAGTCTGGAGGGGAGAGGATCGCTTAGGAGATGTACCTAAGGTAGATGACGAGTTAATGGGTGCAGCACACCAACATGGCACATGTATGCATTTGTAACAAACCTGCACGTTGTGCACATGTACCCTAGAACTTAAAGTATAATAATAAATAAATAAATGCCAATTTATATATATATATTTTAAAGCAAATGTGACAAGAAAGAAAGGGGCTGGGGAGAACAATGGCCCTTCTCCTTTTATGGAAGGATGATGAAGGGAATCGGGAAGAACAAAACTACGGGACTAAGACAATTTGGCTTTTTTTGTCTGGTTCCTAGGACCGTGTTCCCCATAGAGTAATGCCCAATGAGTGGATGAAGGGAGTAATAAATGAGTTCATAGAAGGAAACAGCTGCTGTAAAAGCTCCTTTAAAACAGGTAGGCCTGGCACACGCCATTTCTGTCACAGGTTTTAAAGAACCTATCTAGCTTTCAGCTACTCCTCATCACCACCTCCTACAGAAGCAGAGTCGAGATCATGTCTCTTCCCACCATAAGGAAACGGCACTGCGAATGTTCCAGCTGTCCTGAAGTCACTAATCCTGTCAGGGGCAGACCTTGGCAACATACCCAGAAGGTGGTGGGGAGTGCAGCTGTCCTCCTGACCGACTGTTCCAGCCGGTCACCTCTGCTGCTCCAAGGGTGCCACGTTACCTAATTCTGGTTCACGGTCAGATGGCGCCTTTTCTCGGCCAGCTTGTCCTTAGAAAATTTGTTCCCTTGTTGTGTTGGAAAATTCCTCTTGTGCCTGTCATTGCACACATCAGGAGACCAAGGTTTCCATTTTCTCAGAAGGAATTAGCCAGCTACTGTCATTGACATGAAGCCTGTTCCTGGAATTTTTTACTCCTCCTCTTAAAGGCATAATCTGGAAGCGGCAATCTGAGGATGGGGCCCATGCTCTCCCACAGCAGAGAAATAAACTGAGGCTAGGCCAGGAGCTGTGCACTGTCTGGGGGAACCATACCCAGAGGGGCGTGGCCAGCTCAGTCCCAACACTGAAATTGTTTACTGCCATCCACTCCTCGTTGTTAGGGGACATTGAGGATGACAGGATAGAGAGCAGGGAAGGAAGGACCAGCCAAGGAACATTTTCCCTATAAAATGAGACTCCCACTACCCCTGCCCTTATTAAGACTTCATACACTATGGAATACTATGCAGCCATAAAAAAGAACAAGATCATGTCTCTTGCAGGAACATGGTTGGAGCTGGAGGCCATTATCCTATGAAACTAATGCAAGAACAGAAAGCCAAATACCACATGTTCTCACTTATAAGTGGGAGTTAAATGATAAGAACTTATGAACACGAAGGAAACATCAAACACTAGGGTCTGCTCACAGGTGGAGGGTGGGAGAAGGCAGAAGAGGAGGGAGAGAAGCAGAAAAGGTAACTATTGGGTACTGGGCTTAATACCTGGGTGATGAAATAATCTGTTTGGCAAACCCCTGTGACACAAGTTTACCTATGTAACAAACCTTCACATGTACCCTCCAAACCTAAAATAAAACTAAAAAAAAAAAAAAAAGACACAGATGTAAATTGACCCCGATGGAGAGAAGTCTACTCTATCCTTGCCAGGTCACAAGAAGGTGAGATGTTTACTTTTCAAATGATTGATGCTGAAATGGAAAGGGCTGTATCTCGGGGGCACAAACCCAACAGAGTAAATGAAGATCCTATGGCTTCAGCTCCTGGGATTTGCTAAAGTAGGGACCGGCTTAGAAAAATAGACGGCCGTCCTAGACACCCATGGCAGTCTCGGTCTGATTTTAAATCTAAATTCTCAAGTACAAGTAGCTTCCCAAGAAGAAAAAGCTACTTCTACATAAAGAGGTGGTATCAGTAGGAACTCCTTAAGCCTTACCTTTTTATTATTGATGATGATGAAGTGAAGCTTCCTGTTGATACCATTGTGAGACCAAGCACAGCACACCAACTCAAACCTCATTCATGCATGCGTCCGTTTAACAGATGTCTACTAGACACCTTGTATGTCCATGAACCAAATACCATGCTTAAGACCAAGAATTCAGAAATGTGTTAGCTGTCATTCCTCCTCCAGGAACTCACAGCCAGGAGGAGGCATACTCAGGGAAAAGGAGAAATCACAGTAGGTTACATGACAGTTAGAGCCTGAGTCAAGGTCAGAAGAATGAGCCACAGGAGCACAAGGGGCAGTGCTGCTAACTCTGCCCACAGCTTCTGGGGAAACTTCACAGTCACAGAGACTTGTAAGTTGGGGTTGGAGGGGAGTAGGCATTTTCCAGGCAATTGAACTGGTTTCTTGTTGCAGACATGAATATGTTGCAGTGTGCATTTGAGCTCCAGTGAGTCAGGAACACAGTAGGTGGCAACCTATTGGAGAACACGAGCAATAGCATCCATTAGGAGACAACTGTGCTCTTTGGCAGTGAGTCCAGAGGGTAGTGGCCCAAAGCAGATCTTAATGTCTGATGTCATTAACATCTGGGACTAGAGTCCTGAAGCCAGTCGCATGTTCATCAGAGTCTGCTCCTCCTCAGGAAAATGAAGGTCCAGCTCTACCCAAGCATGGAGGCAAAAATGCTTGGACAACGATTAGAGAGGGCTTGCACAATGGCAGCTCCCAGCTTACCATGGCCTTCATCCCTTAGTTATGCCCCCTCTGCCTCAATCTGCCCTAGATATGAACATCTACTCACAGTTCAAGACTCAGCTCAAATGCCATCTCCTCTAAGAGGACATTCCAGCACTCCCCAGCTGGACGGCCATCCTCCTCCTTGCCGCACCCCACCCTTAGCACATGTCTATGTTACTTATGTGGGAAGTCACCATGCTCATTTATGTACGGGTCTGTCTCCCCAAAGGCAGGAAGAGGGACTTTCTCATCTCTGTAACCCCAATGCCTAACTAAATGCCTGGTGAAATTTTTATTAAATGGATTCAGGCTGCACTACTATGCTTAGTTTGCCCTGTAGTCTTTTATAGAGCAGGAAGATATTACCATTGTAAAATCCTTTCTGATAAAATCGCAGAGTGTCTAGTACCCTTGTTCCACATACATATAAAGAAACTAAAGTGTGGAGAAGGGAGGCAAGTCCCGAATTTAGCATGTGGCGGATCCAGGAGTACAACAAGCATTCCTCAGTCTGGGGTAAATCCCACTAGGACTGTGTTGAGACCCAAATTCCTCTGAGTCCACGGGCCCCTTCAAGTCAGATGAAACTCCAAACAAGCCAGAGCCTAGCTGAACAGTTTCACGGTGCCAGGCTCCAGTGTGTTCTGGAAGGTTCTTGGGGGCTGTGCCTCCAGAAGACAGAGGCAGGGAGGAGCCCCACAGGCCCAGGGCAGTGTCAGGTTCCCCCTTTTCTGTCAGCAGGCATGGAAGAGCCTTTAAGAAAGTGGAATATTATTATTATTTGTTTGTTTTTACAGTGACTCAGTCTGTAGTAACTGGGTTAAAGTCCACTTTGAGAAAAGGAGAACAAAAGACCTCCTGTTAGTGCTGGAAGTTTGCCTCTTAAGATATCACTGAGAGGAACTGGGAAGAAAAAAAAAATCCCCAGCAGGGCAGAGGAAGCTGCAGGCCTTCAGGAACACAGCAGCACTTTGGAAAGGAAAACACGGCCGACTTTCATCTCCTGCGCCCTATCTGAGCTGGCCGCTCCCTTTGCCGCTGCTTTATGGCCCACTGTGGTGCTGACCGTCGGACATCGGCCAGTACCCTATTCCCACACTCTGAACACAGGGGGCTGCCAGGAGTTGTGGTAGTGTGTGGGCAAATCTCCATAGCCAACCAACCCCAGGCTGAGGAGGAGGGAAAGGATGGTGCCATATGAAACATACTATGTGCTGGACGTTATTCTAACATTACATATCATAACTCATTTCATAAACACCAAGGAGGTTAGCATCCTCCTTCTCCAGCCACAGCAGAAGTTGCACAAAGTGGGAATCTGGCCCTGCCCTGTTTAGGAAACTCATTGCAAGTAGAGGAACCATGGGGTGAGTAGGCTTCCAAATGTGTGGGACCAGATTGGTAGGTGATCTCTTCCAGGTTGCAGACTCGGGCCATCTGACTCCAAGACCTGAAAACTTAATCCTACTCTCTTCAAATGAAAACAGAAAGTCAGAGGAAGACAAGAAAGGTTTTCTTCTCACGACCTTCTATCAGATCAGCCCCACCTACATTAAACTTGTACCCGTGTCCTTCATCAATCAGCTCAGTGGAAATGTTATTCTCACCCATGGCCACCTAGATCAGGAAATCGGTCTGGACCATGAGTGGCTTGCTGGTGTTGGCCTTCTTCACCATAATTATAAGAAGCTGGAATGTTCCCCTCCAAGGTTATGAAAGAAGGATGGAGACAAGAAGGAAAAGACAGAAATTCTCTGAAAGTCTCAGGTCCTTCCTCCTTTCAGAACTTCACATAATCCTCTTCCTCCCCAGGGGTCCCAGGCCCTGGCTCTGCAGAGTAGTTGGGCCTTTGGGGGTCTCTCAAAGAGCCTAATCATTCTGTTTTCTGAACAAGTCATAGTTTTGCTGACTTCTGACCAAACACCCATTGAAATCCAAGAATGGAAGTGTAACTGTGGGCCCTGTCCCCCTACAGGACTCCCTGTCCCCCTACAGGACTCCCTGTCCCGCGGGATACGGCAGGCAGGTGTGGGAAACAGCCTACCTGAGGAGATGGCCAAGATCCTTAGGCAGCGGCCCTCTGATTTTCTGCACAGCTACTCAGTGACTCAGAAGGGATTCTTTGCACTAACAAGCAACGCCTCCACAAACAATGAGTTGAGGGGAAAGACTCAAAAGAGGCCGATACAATGCTGTTTGGGATGCTTCTCCCTTTGGCTGGCCTCAGGGGATTGGGCCCCTCATGTAATCACTGGAGATTTAGGGCCTAATTAAACTCTGGCATTGGGCCAGCATGCTGGTGGCCCCTTGAGTTTCCCCTGTCCACCCATGTCTGGGGTATTAAACTCTAGACTGGGAATGTGCACTGCTTAACTGATCCCACAGGAGCCAGCCCTCATTATCCAACAGCCTGGGTATTGGCAGCCCACAGGGCTCGGCATTGGCAGGTGCGGTCCTGGGGAGGACTGCGTGCCTTTAAGTTAATGATGCCTACATCTGCACCCTCTGGGGCCACAGTAGAGAGCTTTGTGGATCACCTCTGCCATTGGGACCCCTGGCATTTCCTTCCTTTCATAGCCTGATAAAACCCAAGCTCGGAGAGTTAGCAAACTGATACCCTTTAATCATGCCTTATATTTATAAAGGCCTTTCTCCAGAGAACTCCAAGTGCTCAAAAATATCCATTAATTCACTCTCCCAGCCTCCTTTAGGGTAAACTGGTGGCAGGTGTCATCATCACCACCAGAGGCGGCCAAAGCATCTTCTTAGTGGGCTGTCCTGGATATTCTTTGCATTTAAGAGCATTTTGCTTCTGAGCACATGGTTGGGTTTTGCATAGCCTGAAGCATAAGGATTGGGATATTTCCTTACTTTACGGCTCTAGAGAATTCTTGTGTGCGGGTACCCATGAAACACAAACTGAGTGACTGCATGCTTTCTTGAGTTTGGAAATTTTGTTATTGTTTGGTCTCAGTATTTGCTGGTAGTAAATAAGTAAGCAGAAGTAAGCTGCTTAGGTTCCCATGCAGTCCAAGACAGAGCAGACAAAAACCTGGTCCCCAAGCCCCACACCTGGCCCCAAGATCCCTCTGGGATTATCCTGTGGCCACTCTCTGAGGCCTTGGATCCTGTAGTTGGTCTCATAGCCAAGTCTCACTGGTAACTTGGGGTGGGGGCGGGTCCTGGCAAGATGTGGGTAATGTAGGAATGGCCTGGCTGCAGAAGGAGGAGAGCCAGGTAGGACATCTCCCTGGCTCTCCTCCTTCCTGGCCACAGACTAGCTTTGTGACCTTGGTTGGCAATGTCATTTTCATGTTGGCCACAGTTTCCATGCCTATAAACAGAACGATGATACCTGCTACCAACTTTTCCCTCAACGGGGCTGGGAGAGTGCACTAATTAATGTTTTTGAGCACTTGGAGTTCTTTGGAGAAAGGCCTTTATAAATATAAGGCATGATTAAAGGATATCAGTTTGCTAACTCTCAGAGGAAGTACTTAATGGGATCAGGCCTGCATGTGTTGATGACTGAGTTTCATTCTTCATTCAGATCTGCACAGGGCACCCGTCACTCAGCTCTGCCGCCATTCATGTGGTATTCTCCTGTTCTTTCATTTCCATATACTCATAGTAGGGGGCCCACAAATGCTGCCCTCCACATGCAGGCCCACCACCTCCCCTCCCTCTTGTCAAACCCAGTGGCTTTTCCTCACTCTGCATTTTCCTTGTCCTTTCTGGAACATGACACTGGTCACTACCCCTCCTCACCCTTGAAAGTCTTATTCTGTGGTTCCCACAAGCCCAACAGGTCTAAATTGAAGTCATCATTGACCCCAAACCAATTCCCATCCTGACTGCCCTATTTCTCTTCACCATTCTCATGGGCCTCAACCTCAGGTCTTCCTCTCCACTGCCGCCCGCTCTGTGCAAGCCTTATTGTCCCAACCTGCTTGGTCCTTTGAAAAACCCGTCACTGGGCAGGAATGGGATGTGTATGTCTCTAAACTGCCCCCAAAGACCTCCCTGCACCACATTTTACCTCTGGCCCTCCTGTTCCCTAACTGACCTGAGTCTCCTGCTCCCTTCTGTAGGCTGCTCCAGCTCTGCCCACCATGTGACCTGCCTTCCTGCTTGTCCACCTTTCTGTCTGGTCCCCAGACTCAGCTGGTACTCTCCCTTCCAGCAGGCTGTCTCAACTGCCTGCATTCCCCACTGGACACAGACATTCATGTAGATAAACACACACACTGACACACAGATTCACGTAGACATGCACCAACACACACTCAGACACAGATATACTCATGTGGACATGCAGACAGGCACACACATGCAAATACACACAAAGACATACAGACAGGTACATATACACAGATACATACACAACACACACAGACAGACACACAGGCACAGAGACACATATACTGGCGTAAGCATACACATACTGACACACACAAATGCACAAACATACACACACGGTTATGATGTTCACACAAACGTAGACATATGTTCACATACCCCTCCCAGCATCCTGACTGGCCCAGCTGACCTTCCTCACCCACTCTGAACGGCCAGCTCTCCCTCCTCCTGCCTTTGTCCAGTCCCATCTCTATTACTCAGGGCTCTCCAGAGAAATAGAACCAACAGGGTTGGATGTGGATAGATGGGTGGGTGGATGGATGATGGATGGATAGATAGATAGATGATACATGATAGGTTGATATTAGATGATAGAAAGGCAAAGAGAATTTAATAAATTGGTTTATGCAATTGCAGAGGCTGGAAAATCTGAAATCTGACCTCAGTCTTTTCTCTTAAGGCCTTCGACTGATTGTCCAAGGCCCACCCACATTGCAGAAGGTAATCTGATTACTCAAAGTCTACTGATGGAAATGTTAATGTCATCTAAAAAATACCTTCACAGCAAACACCTAGCCTAGTATTTGACCAGATATCCAGGTACTATGACCTAGGCAAGTCAACACATAACATTACCCATCATGCTTTTCATCTGGTCAGCAGTGCTCGTATAAATCTCTTGAAATGTTGGTCTCACGACAGTGCTTCCCTGCTCCAAAACCTAAACACCCATATGCCTGACATGCAGTAGGGACAGGTATATATTTGCTGAGTGAATAAATAATGAGGAGCCTTTGGGATGGGCTGCACTCTGCTCAATGCAGCAAACCATTTTGAGGGCCCAATGTCTGGAGCTGAGGATATGACCATCAAAGCTGCTCTTACATGTTCCCCTCCCCTCCCTCTAGTGTCTCAAGGCCAGAGTCCAAACGTCAGACATCTCTAATCCCCCATAGTACCCAATGGAGTGCCTTATATGGATTAGGCCCTCAATTGCTTGTGAGTTAATTTTATTCTCTTTATTGATCCCTATATCAAATTTACCTGAAATATTACAGGCTTTTAGGGCCTCACTTATGAAATAATAAACTATAGTGCCAAATCTGCTTCCTTTTTTTTTTTTTAGAGACGGAGTCTCACTCTGTCACCCAGGCTGGAGTGCAGCGGCATGATCTCGGCTCACTGCAAGCTCCGCCTCCCGGGTTCACACCATTCTCCTGCCTCAGCCTCCCGAGTAGCTAGGACTACAGGCACCCGCCACCACGCCCAGCTAATTTTTTGTATTTTTATAGAGATGGGGTTTCACCGTGTTAGCCAGGATGGTCTCGATCTCCTGACCTTGTGATCCGCCCGCCTCGGCCTCCCAAAGTGCTGGGTCCACCTTCGTTTTTAAGGAACACATGCAAAGAGCTCTTTTCACCACCAGGAAGGGTGGATACAGCCCAGAATACTGATAGTGGTCTGTAGGGATGTGTAGCTTCTACGTGATTTTTTATACTTTTCTGTGTCTTCCAAATTGTCCTCTGTGACTATATGTTGCTTTTACAACCATAAAACACGTTATCTACTTTTTTTCATTTATCTTTTCGATTTGGGAGTCTGTTCTCTGCTCTTTCTTGGGGTCCCTATCATGCCTCCTGCCTTCCCTTTGAAAATAAGGTGACCTGAGACATCCTTGTAAAAGTCTGTGAGGTCATAAAAGGCCAAGTTAACTGCAAATGGTTGTTCTGTTTTAATTCTGCTGAAGTGTCAGGTAACATGGACTTATAATAAAAACACTGGGAGAGTTAATGATTGCTGCTGTTGTGAAGCTGTCCTGAAGACGGAGAGGGAGCCTGGGCATGCCGCGTCTCGCCTTAGGCCACTCCTTCAGTATGTCCAGCCCTGCGGCCGCCCTGGCCCCCTGTCCGCATGCTGTCAGGCTGCCTCCGTGCCAGACGAACACCACCCAACCACAGTGGAAATGACTGTTCCTTCAACTTTCTTCAGCCTCTGCCTGCTGGGGTCTCCGGAGGGAAGCGTTCACTCCAGCCCAAATGAAACAGAGCTCCAGAAAAACCACAGTGGAGGCCACAGCGGCCTCAGACCCTGAACTTTGTATTTCTTAGCCTGCCAGGATCGCTGGCTGCTGGGTGTCACGTAACTCCTAAAAATGTGAAGGGAAAACCAAAGAGCCTGAGAAGTGCAGACGTCTCCTGGCTGAGGAGTCCGTCTAGAAATTCGCCTTTCATGGTGAGGCCAGGTGCACGCGAGAGTGGCTGGAGAAGGTGGGGTGAGCCCAGAACAGGGAGACCCAGCCTACTCCCAGGCTGAAACTCCAAGAGGCTTCCCCTGCACAAGGCCACGCCGGTGAAGTCCCCTTCCTTCTGGAAAGGGTCCTACACAAATTGCTAGGGTTTCTATTGTGATATTTGATAAGTGCAAAGGGCTGGAAATATTCTAGAGATTTTTCAGCTTCGTACAATTATCGGTGGCCACTGAGCCCATCTCACCTCCCGCAGTGTCCCGCCAGAGGCTGCACCGGCCAGGCCGGGCCGCCTTTTGTCCCTGATCCCATCAGCCTTCCAGTAAAGCGTGCTTCACCAGGTGCCCCAGGAGAGCAGGGGCCAGCTCCATGTCCTCATGGGTGTACAGCCCCTCAGCCCTTCCTCGGCCCTGCCCGTTAACAGCTGTGACCACAGAAAATGCCCCATCGGCAGCGCCATGGTCTCCGGGGCTGCCCTCCTGCCTCCCTTTAAGTCATCGAATGTCACGGTTGGAGAAATCTTAGTGCCCGTGGGCCCGCCTCCTCACTGATGAGCAGAGCACTGGCTCAGGCTCCCTGAGGCCAGGGCCAGGCTGCTCTGGTCTCATGTACTTTTGTGTTCTGGGAGCCTAGCGCATGGTAGGGCTCCCTGAGGGGGTGTGGTCAGCGAGTGAGTGAGTGAATGAAGGAGTGAGTGAACTGGATCCTGTGTTCTCATCTTTTCTTCAGAGAGTGACACTTTGGATAGGTCCTGTTTACTCCGTCCCCTCAGCTTTTCAGTAAAACAAGCCCACCAGTGTTCATTTCCTTCAAAAAACTGCTGGCGTCAAGCCAGCAACATTGTGGCTCTTCAGATGCCCACCAGTGTGGCCAGGGGGGTGCCACAGCCTCCCTCCCTCCAGTCCTTAAGGGAGGCCTCACTGACATCAGCCTCTGCATTAGTTTCCTATAGGGCTGACTTGGTCAAGTTTTACTTAAAATAACAGAAATTCATTCTTTCACATTTCTAGATCCAAGAAGTCTGAAATCAAGGTGTCACAGCAGGGCGGGTTCCTTCTGGGTGCGCCGAGGGAGAGCCTGTGTTATATGTAAAATGTTTATTTAGAAACAGAATGCTTGTTCCCTGGTGCTGCAAAGAAATAGCACTCAAACATAAATTTAATTCTCTCAGCAAGGCCATTTTTACTTTCTGCAGAAAGGGTGCTCATCGCAGATGGAACAATGGCGAGAGCACACCTGAGCAAAGGAGGGAAGCAATTTTTATCCCTCCGTTAGGCAGTTTGTCCCTGCTACTGTGTCTTGTCTCCATTGACTGGAGCCAGACCTCACAATCCAAACTAAACCCGACTGGCTAACAGTTTAACAAGAAGGGAAACTTTGAAGAGGAACATTTACTTTCTACAGCCTGTTCCAGGCCTCGTCTAGCTCCTGGTGTGCTTGGGCGTGCACCTCCGTCTGCACGTGTGCTGTCTCTCTCTCTTCTCATAAGGACAGTAGTCAGATTGGACAAAGGGCCTACCCCACTCTGTGTCTTAACTAATTACATCTACAGCGACCTTATTTCCAAATAAGGTCACGTTCTGAGGATCTGGAAAGGACATGAATTTGGGGGGACGCTATCCAACACAGGACAGCCTTCCTGCTCCCCTGCAAAGTTTCATCTTGTTCTCCACTCACCCCTAACCTCCGCACCCTTTCTTTACCTGGGGGTGGGCTTCTGGGATGCAGTCTCATTTGCCCGCTAGTCTAAGTGTGGTTGGTAGGTAGAGAGTAGGGGACACGCTGTCTGTGCCACTGTTTTCTGTCAGGGACAGAGACACTCTGAGGATCCCTGAACTCTGAAGTCTAAACTGTCAGTCAGTGTCCCCAGCGGAAGCTGCACTTTTGAATCACCGGGGAGTTTTTAGAACACAGTGTGCCCTCACCACACTCGCAGGAACTCTGGTGCCCTTGGGCCGGGTGGGACCCTGGCATGAGTATTGTTTGAAAGCTCATCAGGTGATTCTAACGTGCAGCTTAGGACCAGAACAACTGTGTAAGATGCTGTGAAAACAGCTCCATCTCACCTTCACCAGGAACATGGGCAGTTCACTGCCTAGTGAGGCTCAACTATGCATTAGAAAGAGCCAACCCAGGCTTCTCAGGGTGGGTTCCCTGGCAACACTTCCCAAACTCTGCCACCAAGCTCCCAGGAGTCAGGAGGGAGCAAATACGTACTCTGCAGAACCTCAAACAGACGACACCAAGCACCACGTGTCCTTGAAGTTTTCTGTTTCGCTTTTAAAATTGGAATTTTTGCATCTTCTACAATATCACCATCTTATTTTACAATCTGAAAAAAGATTTCATTATGTTGGCTTTTTTTCCTCCAAAAATATCTGAGTGTAGAAATGAGGCTCCGGAAAGGTATGCCATGTTTAAACTGTGGTTTTGTATGGTCCTAGACACATCGTTGGGTTCCCTGGGCTTCCTGACTTTGAAAAACCCAGCCACAAAGAGTTGAAGAGGGTGGGAGCCAATCTGTTTAACCCTTGGAAAGAATCGCATCTTAGATGAAAGCCTAGGCCCAGAGAGGTTAAGCAGCTCGTTCAAGATGACACAGTTTGTTATTAACTGAGTCGGAACTGTACCTCGGGACCCACCTTTCCTACCGCACGGATCTGGGGCAACTGCTAATTTGCTGTGTGACCTTGGCTAGGTCTCTTTACTTCTCTGTGTCAGTTTCCCTACCCATAAGATGATGATAATATTTGATCCACCCAATTCCTTGAGTAGTTGAGGGGGCGCAGGTATGTGCAGGCATGTTGAAATTAGGGAGTGTCACATGTAAACTATGGTGTGTCATATGTAAATTATGGAGTGTCATATGTAAATTATGAAGTGTCACATATAAAGACAAGGTGCCATAATTTAAGTCCAGCCTCACACTTCTAGGTGAGGCACAGTGATTGCAGCAAGAATGACCTTTCCAGGGTCATGCGGGCGGGCCACTGAGGGAAACACAGTGTGGCGCACCCAGCCCCTCTGAGCCCGTGGAGAGGCTTAACTGAGCTCCAGTGTCCAGGGAAGGCTGAGGCCGGGAGCTCATGCCAGCACTTCTGTTTGCTCTCCATTGGTCCCAGCTTTTATCTGCCCAGCACCAGTTTGAAAACAACCTTCTTGTCCCAATCCTGAGAGTATCCTTTTGAAAGAGTAAGTCATGGAAAAATGCGTGGCAAACAACAATGCCAGCACCTTCTTTCTCCTTTCACAAGGCCACAGAGACCCTCCCCCACAGCCCATCTCTTCCAGAGGAAGTCTGAGGCCAGCCCTGCTCCAGACCCCTCCCTTGCCAGCCCAGGCCCGTGAGGCTCCTCAGTCCACGTCCGCCCGTTTCTGTTTACACTGGGAGATGAGCTTCTGCCGAGCTTAAGTGCAGTTCTGGCCCTTTTGTTTGTTTTTAAGTCAAGTTACAACTTTGCTCCTGGATTTATTGCAAATTCCATTTATCTTCTTCTGCCCGGGGTCTCTGTACAAAGCCTTTGTGCCTCCCTCCTCTGCTGTGGACAAATACCATGGGGCACCAGGAAAGGATGGCGAGCACACAGCCCCAGGGAGGCACATTCTAAGGAGGGCCAGTCATCCTGTGGGGTGCTGGGGAGAAAGAGGGTGGCTGGCAATGCAGGAGGAGGGGCTGTCGATTGCCTGGGAGGACAGGCCTGGCCCTACCTCCTGCCCCTTCTCACACAGGCCTCCAGAGGAAAGAAGAGCCAGGCCGAAAGGCAAAGAAATCCCAGACTTCAGGGGAAGGAATCAAGAAAGGAAGGTTCTGGTTTGGGTGGAAGGAGCCCGTGGCAGTTTCTAGCCAGGGGTGGTATGAGGCCAAAGGTCCTGAGAGGCCTAAGAAAGGACACCTAGGTCTGATGAGGGCGGCAGGCCTGAGGGTTGGGCATGGCACATGCCATGGGAGACCACCCCAGGTGCAGCTGGGCACCAGCACAGCCTCTCAGCTTCCCTGCCCTTCTTTTAGGCCTCCCTAACCCTCTCCAAACACCACATTTCCAGAAACTGCTGATGAAGAGCAAACAACTCCAAACTGAAGCTCACCAGGGAGAGAAAGAGAATCAAACTGAGCTGAACAAATTGCGAGTGGGGCGTCCAGCTGTGCTCTTGGCTTGTCTCTCTAACAGGGAAGTGCCGAGGGCCTGTCCCCCACCGCCACTCTGAATCCTTCCCTAGTGCGAGTTCCCTGGCTTGGGAGCACACAGGAGATGCTCGGCTTCAGAGGGGCCCTGCTTGTAGCATGGTGAGGGAGTCCTGGGGCTGTGAAAGAGGAACTGCTGGACTCTCCATGCCTAAGGGCCTGACCTAGAATGGGGCTTTAACCTCCCTGGACGAGGAAAGCAGCTGCAGGTAGCTGGTGGCTGCAGAGTGCTCCTGGGCAGGCTGCAGGGCCATGGGTCAGCAGCTGAAGGAGCCACCTTTCATGCCTTCCCCTCAGCATCACAGTTCCCGGGCATGAAACTCAGGCCTCAGCACCTCAGCCCAGGCCCTCAAGGAGTGGGGTTAAGTGAACATGAACAGAGCAGGCCCCCTTTGCCTCTGGGAGCCTCCTGGCTTCCCAACAGGTGCTGTTGCTTAGGCCTGTCCACAGCAATTTCCCCAGCCAAGGCTCTTTGCTCCAGCCCTGCTGGTCCCTCTTCCTCAGTCACCCATCAGCTCTGCAGCCGGCCCAGCCACTCCATTCTCCATGTTGTGGCCCCTCCTTCAGGGACCCCACTTCTCAGCCGCTGCACTGGTCTATCTGTCACTTACCTGCCTGGCTCCCTTAGACACCTCCAGCCACTCGGCTGCTGATGTCCACTCTCCGGCCGCAGCTTCCTCCCCTCACCTGTCCCTTCTCCTGCTCTCACCCTGGCTCTTGTGCCCCCGCCTCTCCCCCTAGAAGCTTCCCTGGGCTCCCTTGCCTGCCTGATCTCAGGCATTCAGCACCCTCACTCTTGACTTTCCCCAGGCCTGCCCCGAGGGCCCCGCATGGCCATCCACTCCATTCACTCCACACCTCCGGCTGCCAGGCCCCAGAGGAGGTGTGGCTGCAGGCCCAGCGCAGGCTGAGTCCCGGCTCTCCCCTCAGGCCACTGTCAGCTGGCCACTGTCACTCTCCTCAGATGCCTCAGACCCCCAACTCTACCTTCTACCTGCAGAATCTCTCAGCACCCACCTTACTGAGCAGGTCCAGGCCTTCCCACAGGGTCCCTGGAGTCTCCTCTCACCCCGCTCAGAGCTCACTCACTCACATCACCACCCTTCCTTCCCTCGAGAGCAGAGGATGTCCCCACCTCCTTTGCAAAACTAACTTCCATACCTGGGTCCAAACGCAACAGCTCCTGTGTCTTCCACACCAAGTGACCACCGTCCTTGGCCTGGACTGGAAGCTGTGTGGCAGCAGGAACTCCGGTGCTTCCAGTGCACAGCCACAAGCATGGCATCCTCTTCCTTGTCCTAAAAGGTCTTCCTTTAGACGGCTTTCTCTCAGCACACCATGTCTGCTCTTGTCCCCTTTATCACACACTTCTCACTGGGTCCTTTCACCTTCCTCTTCTCCAGCCCTGGCCATCGGCCGCTGCTGAAGGCCATTCTCAGTGGCCCTCCTCATGATGGTGGCGCTAGAGCCAACTCCCTAGCGGCTTCCTCAGAGTTTCTGGGCTTCCCCCACACCCTTTGCGTCCTCTCCATGGGTTCTCCTGGTGACTTCCTGCCAGGTTTCCATTTCTCTCCCATCCCTGTGCTTTTTTTCTGCAGGGATGGGCCACCGGGCCTCCTCTCCCAGCATATCACTTCTATCTCCTCCGTGTCCACATCTTCAGCCCGTGTTTCCATGAGCCACTGATTTCCAGCTCCCCAAATCCCCACATTTCTACTGGCCTACTCTGCTGGCCGTCTCTGCTTAGACACCCTGCACAACTTCTCACAAAGCTGAACTGATCGTCTCCTCCCCAAACCTCTCCTTGAGGCTGCTTGTCTCTTTCTGTATTTCTACCCTTCCCACTGCCCAGGCTCAAAACCCAACATTCTCTTCATCTCTTTCTTTTCTGTCTCCCTGCATGTCTGATCAGCCTCCGAACACCTGAAGGAGCATCTGCACTCTTTTTCAGATCCCTCCCACCCTGGTGTTGCTATCTGAATTCAAACCCTTTCCATCTCCTCCTGGACCTTACCTCTCAGCCTTTGGGCCTCCTCTCCTGCGGTCTCCCTGTCCTTGGACACAGAGCCCATCAGAGTGGCCCATCTCCCTCTTAGAAACCCATATGAACTTCACATGCATGTGCCTCCCCTGTCTTCCAGTACAACCTCACTGCCGCCACTGTCACTCAGTAGATGTTGCCTGAGTCCCTGCTATGTGATATCTACCTGTGCTCACACCATAGCCACCTGCTGCTCACTGCCAGAGCTGCCCCTCTGCACCTGTCCAGTCTTCTGGTCCCTCTTTTTGTTCGCCTGTTTTATCTTCCAGAGACACCTCCTCTTCTTTATGTCCATTTCCACCCATCAGCACCTTATTCAACCATACTCAAGGCCTACCTCCTCCAAAGGTGAAACCAATTTCTCTCCTGCCTCATTTTCCCTTAAAATACTGTTCGTTCCCTATTACAGCCACATCTGAATGTATGTGTGTGTGTGTCTCATCTCCCCAGTTGTGTAACCCTGCAGGCCATGAACAGTTATTACTCAATGTTGTGTCCTACACATCTTTAATAGAAGTTTGTTAAATTTAAATCAGATCTTATTCTCTCATTTCACAGATGTTAGAACTGTGGCAGAGTCAGCTCCAGGTCAGAATGCTGGTCAGCAGCAGACCCACATCCCAGCCCCACCTTCCTGATACCTGATGCAGTGCTCAGAAAAACAAGGAATCCCAGGCTGTTACCCAGTGTCTCCACGTGCCCTCCACAGTTGCACTCAACTGTCCTCTCTTCTGCTCTTCCTCCTACAAACTGGGCAACGAGAATCAGAACAGAGGCTTTGGATAAGCATCCAGTGTTAACCTCCTAGTTTTTCACCACGACTTCCAGATCTGCACTTAACATCCAACAGCAACTATAATTCTACTTTCTGAACCTCCAGGGAAATTGCTTCCCTGTCCCTTTCAGCAAAGGATGGCATGGCTTTACATTGTCTCCAATGAAACACTTCTTCTTCTCTACATCTTCCTCCCACTCTCACAACCCTTGATCCCCACGTGAGATCCCATTTCCTCCAGCTGGGTCTTCTGCAGAGTCATTAGAGCTTCTGCCCTCCTTGCAGCATCTCTATTGTAAAAGGATTGCTGAAGCTTATTAACCCTTGCAGCTCCTAGGAGGAAATGTACCATACAGAAATAAAACAAATCAACAAATGAGTGTGTTTTGTAGAAGTTGAATAGGACTCCACCTATCTGCATGAGTGTGCATACTCTGCAGTCACACAGGCAGTTTCAAATGGGAATTTGGAGAAAGCTAAGCTTTTTCACTTGGGAAAGGTTTACATATTCTTTGCACCTGGGCACACACAGCACAGGCTGTTCTCAGGACTCCCACCAGATTAGGCCTGGGACATCACAGAGCCTGTCAGGTCCATGTTCACTTTCTAGTCTCCTTGCTTCCAGTCTAGCTGTGGCCTGACTCCAAGTCCAGCGTAAGATTTTTTTTTTTTTCCCGCAATAAGGAATCGGTTCATTCACCTGTACAAAAGCCACTGGGAGGATCATGCATGAGGCTCATATCCTTGCTGTGAATTTCAAAGGACTAGCTAAGTAAATAAAATTATCATGCCAACCTGAGCTGGCATAGATTGCATTGATTGCTGCTAATAGCCAAAATGGACTTTTTAAAAGTGCTCCACACTGCATTCTACACAACTTGGGACAGAAAAATAGCTGTTGCTCTTCAGGAGCTGATGGTCTCCTTCAAGGGTAAGCTGGAACAGGCTGGCCCAGGAAAAGGCACTCCCGGTTGAATGCTTTCGCTTGCGTGGGAAGTCCAGCTGTCTCAATGGGGCCCAGGAGACAGACTGACGAGGGACGAATTCCTGTGTTTGGGATCGGGCTTGAAAAGTCTCCTGTTTGTAACACTCAACTTGTTGAAGAGCAGAAAGAATTTCCAGCTGTCGACAGGATGAGGGGAGCCCTCCTGATTCTGTCTGGGGATGTGTTTGCGCTCCAGACTCTGCTATCCTTCCTCTTGCTGTCCTTCCTGGCTGCCACATCAAACACCTGGTCCGATGGGCCAGCTCTGGAACAAGATGACTCTTTGCCATCAAGGAATACAAGTGGCCAAAGGACAAATATTGTGTGATTCCACTTACATGAGGTATCTAAGAGGAGTCAAATTCACAGAGACAGAAAGTAGAATGGTGATTACCAGAGGCTGGGGTGGAGAGAGGGGGATGGGGAGTTAATGTTTTATGAATACAAAGTCTCTGTTTTTCAAGAAGAAGTTCTGGAGATGGATAATGGTGATGGCTGGAGATCAGTGAGAATGTACTTAACACCACTAAACAGTACAGTTAAAAATGGTTACAGCGATAAATTTTATGTTATGTATATTTGACCATAATTTTTTTTAAAAAAGGAAGGAAAGAAGGAAGGAAGGGAGGAAGGAAGGGAGGGAAGGAGGGAGAGAGAGGGGAAGGGAGGAAGGGGGAGGGAGAGAGGGAGGAAGGAAATGCAAGTGGGAACTCAGCCCTGGTCACAGTACTGCTGGGAAAAGATAGGTGACTCAATGTCCTACTGTAAAGAGAGGTGTGTGTGTGTGTGTATGTGTGTGTGTGTGTGTCCCCTGCAGGTTGAAAATGGCCCCCCAAACCACATGGTTAATGAGATGAGCATACTGAACCAAGCTATTTAATATCTGGGACTGCCTCATGACTAATAGTCCAGGTCATTCTGCATAATGCAGACCAATATAAGATTGTTAGTGGAGGCCAGGCGTGGTGGCTCACTCCTGTAATCCCAGCATTTTGGCAGGCCGAGGTGGACGAATCCTCTGAGGTCAGGAGTTCAAGACCAGCCTGCCCAACATGGTGAAACCCTGTCTATACTAATAATACAAAAAAATTAGCTGGGCATGGTGATGCACGCCTATAATCCCAGCTACTTGGGAGGCTGAGGCAGGAGAATTGCTTGAACCCAGGAGGTGGAGGTTGCAGTGAGCCAAGTGTTGCACTCAAGCCTGGGCAACAAAAGCAAAACTCTGTCTCAAAAAAAAAAAAAAAAGATTGTTGGTGGAAGTTGTTCTTTCTTCTTCTTCTTCTTTTTTTTTTTTTTTTTTTTTTGAGAGGGAGTCTTGCTCTGTCACCCAGGCTGGAGTGCAGTGGCGCCATCTTGGCTCACTGCAAGCTCCACCTCCTGGATTCACACAATTCTCCTGCCTCAGCCTCCCGAGCAGCTGGGACTACAGATGCCCGCCACCACGCCTGGCTAGTTTTTTTGTATTTTTGGTAGAGATGGGGTTTCACCATGTTAGCCAGGATGGTCTCGATCTCCTGACCTCGTGATCCGCCCTCCTCGACTTCCCAAAGTGCTGGGATTACAGGCATGAGCCACTGTGCCCAGCCAGAAGTTGTTCTTTAAATGGCTAAGAGCCTTCATAATATTCTTGGGAGGGCGAGTGGGAGGCCATTTCTCCATAACTTGCTCAGAAGCACATTTTAGTTGTTCTAAGAATGATTTGATTTTTGGAGTCGGAGAGGTTGGGGCTAGAGTTTAGGGCCTGCTGTTGTGTGGCCATTCAGAATGCCCAATTTAAATCTAAATGTGTAAGATCAAAAGAGTGGTAAATGTGAACATGCTTTTCTATAAACTGTAAAGTGCCTCACTATGACTCTTCATTCTTTCAATGCAGCCTATGAGTGCAAGTTAGCAATAGACTTTAAGGAACTCACACTGCAGGAAAGTAAGCATAGATACTAAAAGACAAAATTCAACCTCTACTGCCTATTACACGATTTTTCAGGCCTCAGAGGCAGCCTGGTAGCAACCACAGCTAAGAACAAAGTTCCTAAGAGCTGGACTTTTTGAAAAAATAGATTCTGTAGCCTTTGTAGGGAGGAGTTGGTCTGAGTTGAACCATAATGCTGAGAAGAGCCTCTCATTAAGCCTTTATCAATTATCAACACTGGAGCATAAAATCATTTACACCAAATATTTTTTAAATTGAGATATAATTGACATACCATAAAATTCACTCTCTTAAAGTGTACAATTCAATAATTTTTAGTATATTCACAAAATTGTGCGACTATCACCATAGTCTGGTTCAGAATATTTTCATCACCCCCAAAAGAGACTCCAAATGCATTGGCAGTCACTCCCCATTCCTCCTTCCCCTTTCCTCTGGCAACCACTATTCTACTGTCCATCTCTATGGATTTGCTTATTCTGGACATTTCATACAAATGGAATTATACAATATGTGAAAAATACAATTTGTGTTTGGCTTCTTTCAATGAGCATAGTGTTTTCAAGGTTCATCCATGTTGTAGAATGTATTGGAATGTCATTTGTTTTATAACTGAATAATATTCCATGATAGGGACAGACTACATTTTGTTTATCTGTTCATCAGTTGATGCACATTTGCGTTGTTTCCACTTTCTAGCTAATACAAATACTGCTGCTATGAACATTCACATACAGTGTGTGTAGACATGTATTTTCAATACTCTTGGGTACATACCTAGGAGTAGAAATGCTAATCATATGAGCAATTGACCTAGCACATATGTTTAACTTTTTGAGAAAACACCAAACTGTTTTCCAAAGCAGCTGCACCACTTTACATTTTAACCAGTGACATATGAGGCTTCCAATCTGTCTACATTCTCAAAACACTTATTATTGTCGCTTTTTTATTATAGCCATCTTAGTGGGTGTGAAGTGGTATGTGCATCTCTTCATGTTCTTATTGGCCATTTGTGTGTCTTCTTTGGGGAAATGTCTATTCAAATCCTCTGCCTATTTAAAAAAAATTGGTTGTCTTTTTATTGTTGCATTGTAAAAAGTTCTTTATATATTCTTGATGTAAGTCACTTATCATACATGTGATTTGCAAAACTTTTCCCATTCCATGGGTTTAATTTTCACTTAATTTTTAATTTTAATGAAGTTCAATTTATCTATTTTTTTTAAAAATGTCATAGCTAAGACACCATTACCTAATTCAAGGTCATAAAGAATTACACCTGTACTTCTTCTAAAAGTTTTATACTTTTAGCTCTTACATTTAAGTCTTTAATCCATTTTGAGTTAATTTTTGTATAAGGTGTGAGGTAAGATTCCAACTTCATTCTTTTACATATGACTATCCATGTGTTCCAGCACTATTTGTTGAGAGGACTATTCTATCCCTATTGAATTATGTTGGTAAGCAAGTCAAAAATGGGCCTTTCTTCTTTTCTAATGTAAGCATTTCATTAAAATTCCTTCTGAATGCTAAGTGAAATAAGCCAGACACAAAAGGCCACATAGTGTAGGATTCTACTTATATGAAATATCCAAAATGGGCAAATACGTAAAAACAGAAAGTAGATTCATGATTTACAGGGGATACAGGGAAGAGTTTGGACTGGCCGCTAATATTATAGCATTTCTTTTTAGGTGATGAAAATTTTCTGGAATTAGATAGTGGTGATTATTGTATAACATGGTGACTATAATAAAAACCACTGAATTGTACACTTTAAAATGGTGATGTCTTCATTTTCATTCAGTTTGAAATAATTTTAAATTATCTTTGCATTTTCTTCTTTGACCCATAGACTATGTAAAATATAATGTTTAACTTCCAAATATTTGTGTATGTTTCTGAACATTTTTCTGTGTTTTACTTCTAATTTAATTATTTTTTGGTGAGATTTCAAATTTTAAAAGTTTGCTTAGTGTTTTTTTATGATCCAAATTATAGTCTATCTTGGTGACTATTCCATGGAACTTTAAAATAAATATGTATTCTGCTATTGTTGGGTGGAGTTTTCTGTAAATGTCAGTTAGATCCAGTTAATTTATACTTTTGTTCATATCTTTTTTATTTTTTTTTAGACAGAGTCTCACCCTCTCACCAGGCTGGAGTGCACTGGTGTGATCTTGGCTCACTGCAACCTCTGCCTCCTGAGTTCAAGCGATTCTCCTGCCTCAGCCTCCTGAGTAGCTGGAACTACAGGTACATGCTGCCACACCCAGCTAATTTTTGTATTTTTGGTAGAGACAGGGTTTCACCATGTTTGCCATGATGGTCTCAATCTCTTGACCTTGTGATCCACCTGCCTTGGCCTCCCAAAGTGCTGGGATCTTCTATATCCTTACTGGTTTACTGATTTTTCTGACTATTTGTTTTATTAATTCTTGAGAGAGGAATGATAAAATATATATATTCAAACTATGACTGTGGATTTGTCTATTTCTTCTTTAAGTTTTGTCAGTTTTTGTTTCATATATTATGAAGCTCTGTTAGTAGGTACACAAACATTTAGAATTGTTAAATCTTCTTATATTTTTCTTTTTGTCACTATGAAATTGTCTTTCTTTATCTCTGGTGCTATTCCTTTTCCTAAAGTCTTCTTTTTTTATTATTAATGTAGCTACTGCAGCTCTCTTATGATAAGCATTGCACAGCATATCTTTTTTCATTCTTTTACTTTTAAACTATTTGTGTTTTTATATTTAAAATGAATTTCTTGCTTTTTAAATCCAGTCTGATAGTGCCTGACCTTTAATTGGGGTATTTGGATCATTTGCATTTAATTACAAGTACATGTAACATATATGTTTGGTTTAGGTATGTCATCTTACTATTTGTTTTCTACTTGTCCCATCTGTTCTTTGTTACCTTTTGCATCTTTCCTTGCTTTCTTTTGAAGTGAGGGTTCTTTTTCATTATTTCATTTTATCTAGACCATTTACTTTTAGCTACATGCTCTTGTCCTTTGTGCTATTGCTGCTATAAATTTTACTTCTGCATATGTTATGAACTCTACAGTACTTTATCATTTTTGCCTTAACATTTTAAAGAAATTTTTAATGAAAAATTTTTAATATTTATCCTCAGGTTTCCTATTTCTGGTGCTCTTCATTCTTTTGTGTAGATTCAAGTATTATTTTCCTTCTTTGTTAACATTTCTGATGTTGAAGCTTATGTTAACATTTCTTTAATGTAGATCTGCTGATGGCGAATTCTCTAAGCTTTCATTTATCTCAAAAAGTCTTCATTATGCTTTCATTTTTAAGAGTTATTTTCACTCGATACAGAATTTGAGTTTGATTTGTGTATCATTCAGTATATCAAAGATAATATTCCATTGTCTTCTGGGTTGCATAGTTTTGATCAGAAGTCTGCAGTATTTCCTATACTCTCTATGACACTATAAAATATAGCTTTTTTCCGACTGCTTTTCAGATTTTCTCTTTATTACTAATTTTAGTAATTTTATTATGATATACTTTGGTATGATGGTGTGCTTTTCTTTGTTTATTTTCATTGGGGCTCATTGTGATTCCTGGATCTGTGGTATTTATAGTTTTTAACAAATTTGGAAAATTTTCAGCCTTGATTTTGTCAAAAATTTGTTCTCCCTCTTTTCTCTTTTTCAATTACACATATGTTAGACCACTTGATATTGCCCAAGGATTGATGGGATTTTGTTCATTTCTTTCTGTTTTTTGTTTTTGTTTTTGTTTTTTGTTTTGTTTTTTGTTTTTTTGAAGTCTTATTCCTCTTGGTGCTTCATTCTGGATAGTTCCTATTGCTGTTTTCAGTTTTACTTTTCTCCTTGTAGCATCCAGTTTGCTTTGAATTTCAGTCACTGACCTTTCATTTCAGATACTCTCTTTTTCACCACAAGAAGTGCATTCTTTCCTCATTTTATGTATATTTTTCTTAAAATCCTGTAGTATATTTTGCATACTTAAACAACTGTTTTAACGTGCCTGTCTGTTCATTCTGTCTTTTCAACTGTCATTTTCAGGCATGTTTCTATTAATTGACTTTTTTCCTGATATGGGTCACATCTTTCTGCTACCTGGTGAGGCTAGTAATTCTTGCTTAGATGTTGGATATTTTAAAGGTTACGTTGTTGAATGTTTGTATATTTTTAAATCTTCCTTTAAAGAGTATTGAGTTTTTATCCAGTAGGCAGTTACTTATGGATAAGATTACTCCTTTAGAGGCTTGTTTTAGCTTTGTTGGATTGAACCCAGCATTTCTTTTATTCTAGGGATAGTTCAATCCTACTGTCTGCATATGACCCTTATTGGATCTCTACTAAATGCCCCAGCTGATCAAGCTGGTTGATATTTGTACATCTCAGAGTCCCATGTGAACTCTGAATTTTTCAGCTTATAGCTTCTGGTCATTCTTTGCCCAAACTTACAATGCTTCACTCTGGGTATGAACATCTTAGTATTAAACACTCAACAGGGCACTTGTGCAGATTTCTGGAGCTTTTTTTATATGGTCCCCTCTTTTCTAGAATTCTGCCCCACAATTTCCATCTACAGTCTATTTGACTTTCATTTCTGTATTTTAACTCAACAAGACTACCATACTCTGCTTGGGATATTGTTTCCCCTGCTGTAAAGTCCAGAATGTGCCTCCAATCAGAAACTGTGGTGATCATTTACCACATGTATTTTCTTTATCTCATGGGTCATGGTTCTGCACTGTGTGTTGTGCAATATCTGAAGCCATCAGTACGTTTATTTTGTTGTTTTCTAGTTGTGTACAGGGGGAGGGTAAATCTGGATCCTGTTGCTTTGTCATGGCCAGAAGCAAAAATCTTAAGAACAGGTTTTGATAAAGAAATGGTGAATGATAGCAGGCAGGCCCAGAAACTAGACCTGATAACCTGGCGGGGGGTTCCAGGATATAAGGAAGCAGCAGACAAACTCTAGCATCTGCAAGCCATGCAGGAACAAGTATGGCAATGGAGATGGAAGCAAAAAATTTTGGAAGTTACTACAAACAAATCTCATCTGTGTTTCCAGGTGGCTATCTTACATTTGCTCTCCAGATTCACTCGCCACCCTTTGTGCTGCCGACCTGTCTAGACTGCATCAATGGGGCACTTTTGACCTCTAGTTTCTAGATGTGCTCAGGCAAAGAGAAACACAAATAGGAAACTACAAGACAGAAAGGATGTTTATTCCCCTAGATCCTTTCCTGTCAAATCACTGTGGATTAGTTTTGCCCCTCTACCCAAAGTTGCACTGTCACCATCCTGTCAGGAGGCCCTCTCCTTATAGGTACTCTCTGTGGATTCTCCTAACTATTCCTTCCTCTTGACCCTTTGGATTTAGGGAGGGTAATGCCTCTTCAATGTGATTCAGCTTAAAGTATTGCACCTTCCTTTCTTAGTTCCCCTAAATCCTGTCCATAGCTTGATAAATAGTCCCTTCATTAAATTCTCCTCTTTCTTTCCACCAGAATTCTGACTGATACTACAGAGTTGTTGATGCTGCCTCTAAATGTAAACCATCTACTGCCCAGTAACTGTAAGACCACAGGCAGATCACTTTACTGACTGTAGCCTCAGTTTGCCCTGAGCCTAGCCCTGAAAACTTGAGCCTAGCCCTGACTACTTGAGAAAGTCAAATTCAGGAGGCTGTGCCATAGCAACAGACCTGAGGAAAGAAGTGCCCCCTCCACCTTCCCTACCTTTTTTTTTCTTTTGTCCCCCATTCTTAGAATTCCTAACTTAGCTGCTCTGCTTCACAGGCTAACCAAGTTTTTTCCTCTAGCTCTTAGCCACAGATATAGCCTGGTCAGTGCTAAGAGAGCAGGAGGCCAGATAAAGACCACTCACATAGAGACAACTATCATTTGGGGATCACGCTCAAGGTCAAGTTCACACAAGCAACTCAGCTTTTAGCCCTAGCCAGTAGGGCTTAACCCAAGGGACTCTTTTACCTCCTGATACATGCTCCCTGGAGAAGATTTATTTTTTTTATTTTTTAACTAGAAAGACAGATCAATAGAATGAGTTAATTAAAAAGTTAAAAGGCCAGGCGCGGTGGCTCACGCCTGTAATCCCAGCACTTTGGGAGGCCGAGGTGGGTGGATCACGAGGTCCAGAGATCGAGACCATCCTTGCTAACACGGTGAAACCCCGTCTCTACTGAAAATACAAAAAAAAATTAGCCAGTCGCCTGTAGTCCCAGTGACTCGGGAGGCTGAGGCAGGAGAATGGAGTGAACCCGGGAGGGGGAGCTTGCAGTGAGCGAGATTGTACCACTGCACTGCGGCCTGGGCGATGGAGCAAGACTCCGTCTCAAAAATAATAATAATACTAAGTTAAAAGATAGAGATTTTAAATAAAGAAGGAAAAGTCATGAGTTTTAAAAGGTTAGTCCTGAGGTCAAGGAAGCAAGTTAGATAGAATCAGTTATTGCAGCCTCCCCCAGGCTGAAGCACATTTAGAAATGGAAGCCAAAGGTATGGTGGAAGGAATCCATGAGCAGAAGGAGTCAAAGAGTTTGTGATAGTCTACTCTGAAAGACATTAGGCCACAATGAACATATAACCTCTCGGGTAAACATCCCCAGATCCTTGTCCTAAGAAAGGGAAAATGAAATGGTCTCCCACCCTTCTGTGAAAACCCATTAAACCTACTTGCCTTCCTGAGGAGGTCATTTTCTGCATAGTGCACCTTTTTTGTCTTCTCCTTGATCAAAGGGACACTTAAGTCCCCTTTTGAGGCTTCTAATGTGGCAAGCCTATTCAGTCTCCAAGGTTGAGGTTTTTCCTAGACTTTCACTTGATCCTTGCCCCAAATATAATGTACCTTTCCCCTACCCATGTTGTGACTCAGTACCAAAGCCTCCAGGGCCACTACTCCGGGGTTAGCATCTCTCTCTCCCTTTCCTTCCAGGAGTCTTTCCAAGATCTAGGGTAAGATTGATGCTTCTCTGGGAATCAGACCTCCTTACCCTTCCTCTTGCATAGGCTTAAACGTGATATTGCATCTTTCTTTTAGAAAAAAAGTCTATATTTTCTTGTTATTTATTATCATTAAAGGCAATCCAGGCTTACCCAAGAACTAGGCAGGTTGTTGGACTGGATCTACCCAGGAGTCCAGAGATTCCCAAGTGAGTCAGCAGACGCCTGAGGTAGTAGAGGCCTAAGAATAGCAACCTTCCCTACAGCCTCTGCATGACCCCTTCCGACCTGTCCCCACCATGGGTAGCTGTTGTAATCTGACTCACTGTGTCCCTCCAGACAGCTCTGGTTTCTGATAAGAACCTTCCATGAAAGAAGAGCCTTGCTCACTTCTGCACTAACTGCTCACACTATTGGTTCAAGGCTTAGAGAGTATAGTCCTTTGACCCCTAACCCTTGATCCTGGCCCCAGTGAACTAGTCCTACTGGGCATAGGAAGAAAAGCCTGTACTTAACATTTTTAACTGAAGGGAGAGCAGAGACAATCTACCCAATGATTTGCTATTGTTAATTAATACCCCAAATCCCTAAGTAGGAGTGACTGAAAGGCTTAAGGTTCTTTAACTCTTCCAATTCTCAAGTGAATCTAAAGTTTATTTTCCCTATGTCCTCTAATCATGTTTCAGGCCCTCACCTGTCCGTCCGCAGCCTGAATACAATTGGTCTGGGATGGGATTTGGAGAAAGCAGACACAATGCCTTGTAGTTGATGAGTGGCAGCTCGGGAGTTTCTGTAAAGGAGAACCTATGGATGGAATGTTGGCTGATACAGCAGCCAGGGAGTTTCCATCAGGCTGTTTTGTATAGTAAACACTCTATTTTTCCACTTAGATTGCATGTTTATTTATTTAGAAAGACTTTAGGGGAAGCCAATGGAGACTGGAGGGGAGCGGGCAAGGCCCTCCCAAACCACTCCTTGGCAATTTCTGCCTAAGATGGCTTAACCCCCTCATTGGAGACTCTCACTTCTCACTTATTTCTCCTTCCTTTATCACTCATTCAATCCCAGGAAAATCCCATCCCATGCTCATTTTTTCATTCATCCACCCACCCACCTGTCCATGCATCCATCCATCCATTCATGATGGCAGCTCCTTCTTAATGGAAAGCAAAAGCCCCGTGCTAGAGAGAACCTCTATATTTTTCACCCAGGCCTGCAGGGTCCTCCTCTTTGACTTCAAATCCCAAGTGATGCCCAAGGGTGCTGATGGTGTCACTGCACTTCTCCACAGCCACCTTTCTTCTCTTGCCATTCTCTCCCACTCCTTTCTCCTCTACTGTTAAGTTCCTTTTTTCTCTCCTTTTCCTTTCTCCACTCTCTATGCTACCCAAGACAGCCACCATGGGTATTTTGTAGTCATTCAAAACTAAAGAGGGCAGCTGAGCCAATTCCAGAAGAGCTGATAGCTCCTGGCTCCCGGATCCTCCATGACCCCAGCCACCCGCTGTTTCCCTGGGGCAGAGCTAAGCTGGCCTTCTCCTTACTGGCCCCCAGGGTCTGGGCTAAGGCCACACTGGGGCCCTAAGGACATCAAGACTTCAGGCTGGGGCGGTGGGCTGTTTACAGCCCATCCTACAGGAGAAAAAACATAAGCTCACAAAGCAGAAAAAGTTGTCTTTCCTCCTGTTGCTATTGGAAACATAACAACAGAACCAAGATGTAGTGGCTTAGCAAGAATAAAACAGTGCTGTCAGCAACCAGGGCCCAGCTGATCTCCCCAGTGGTGACGCAGGTTCTGTGCACAGTGACAATGAGTGTAATCGAACCCAGAGCTTTGGGGTGCAGGAGGCAGGCCAAGCAACCCCAACGCCGCTCTCCTTTCCCATGTCACTCATGCCTCTGGCTGGGGGTGGCAGTTGGGTCAGCACAGGACCACAGAGGGTTCCTCTTCATGTCTTTACTTCCCTCCTAAAGAGGGATAATTCTGGAACCTGGGCACCTGGAATGACTGGGCAAGCATGCCTCTAACCTGGCCTCCATTCCTGAGCTCCAGTTACCCTGTTACCATCCAGGCCTCCAGAGCCCCATCTGTCCTAGAGTCACTGCCTTTAGGCTGGAGGGACCTTGGTAATCGTCTGGTCCTAGCCCTCTCAGGAGCAGAATCCTCACATGGGATTAGACCCTTCAGCAGGGCCAGATGCTCTAAGCACAGGAGCATCATGGGGAAGGAGCCATTCTGACTTCCAGGACACTCGATAAGGGACAACTGCTTCAGTCAACCCATTTCATCTTGGGCCAAGATTGGTGCTGATTCATTCTGATTCCTGAAAACATGGTCTCTCTCCTCCTGAAGCTGAGTCTAGTGGGGAAGACAAAAATGGATCAAGTAATAAAAGTGGGAGGCTGTTTGCCAAAATGGAGTTCTCAGGGGGTCACAAGTCTGGGGAGAAGGTGGTCATGGAAGGCCTTTCTAAGGAGATGGCATTTAAATTAAAGGCAAGAGGGCATTTCTGTCACTCACTTCCTCACCCCCAGAGCCTAACATAGGGCTGGCACATGGTAGACACTCAGTTGTTTGATGAATGAATGAATGAATGAATGAATGGGAAATGAACAAATATCTCTACCTTTCCTGATAGCCCTTGGTGACTTACAGGATTTGATGCTGGGTCTATTAATGTATCCATTTACAAAAAAACAAAACAAAACTGGATGTCATGATTCCTCCTGAGGTCTATTCATGTTATGGACATGCTATGTGCTGCTCATTCAGTTTTCGAGGTGTTTATGCTGGCTCACAGCAGGGGAAGACGATACCCCTGAGATCCGGCAGGGAGTCTTCTAGACTCGCCCCCTTCTGACACCCCGAGACCACACCATGGAGAACTCTGTAAATTAATTCATCAAAGTGAGGAAGGCAAGCCCCTTGACAGGTGATTGGATTTAGATCTGAAAACGGAGACAGGTTAATACTTCCTGTGCCCAGATGTCCTAACCATAGACCAAAGCTCCATGGGAAGCAAGGGGAGAAGAGCACCATGGACCTACCTTCTTTTTCTCAGAAGAGGGTGAAGGGTTCTTGGAAACTCCCCTAAAGCATTCAAATGATCACATCCAGGGCTGTTTGCTGTCAGGTTTCTGGGCAGGATTATGGGGCAGGATTATGGGCAGACTGACCAGCTATTCCCTCCCCCAGGACTGCCTTAATTTCCAAGCCCTACTTCTCAGTCCCAGGGAAAGTGGGCCCAGCTATAAAATACCCTGAAACTCTCCCAGACCTCAAAACATGCCCACAGTATGGTGTCACTCTTGGGGACCCTGTCCATAATGTTCAGTAACAAGCATCGTCTTTCCCTTCCCTCTCCAACACGCACCTTTTCAAGAAGAGAAATGACAGCTAGTGACATTGAGTATAGGCAAGGCCACCACGTATAGTTGCATAGGCTGTTCACTGCAAAAGGCCAACCTGTATAGAAGGCAGATGGGGGCTGAAATTCATCCTGCACTCGTCCTGCCAAGCTGTGCCCTGGCACGGCTGTATCCACAAAGAAGAAGGGGTGCCTTTTTCTAATTTGTACATAGGTGCCATATGGGCTAGTAGTGACCCTGGGTGGAGAGCCCAAAGAATTACATCTGGGGAGGAAAATAAGCCAATCATTCCCTTGCTACCACCTAAACATTCTAGCCAGGTGTTCCTCAAGTGATCAGATATACTAATAAGGCAGACTTCTTAGAAAATAATAGAATATGATGGATAAACCAGTAGGGCCAGTGGGGCTTTGTGTTTTATTTTTCTATGTCTTGAATTCACATGACAGTGAAAATCAAACAACTGAGATGTACTAGAGAAAGATCAAATGTCTTCTTTCTGTTAAACTACTTTTAAGGAGAGTAAAGATTTGCAGTGAGTATAACCCCTCTGGGTTGGAAACACTAGGAGTCTGGAATGTAGCCCAAACACTGGGCTCTAGCTTTGCTTACCTTGAGCCTTTTGGTCAGGAAGGGGGCCCCTGAAAGATGAGGTGAAGCTGGCATTTTCTCAAGAGAACAACCTTCCCGTGGAGGTCAAGGCATCTCACCAGAGAACACATCTCATACTCAGGATGATTAGCTCTTGGTGTCATCTGGATGGTGGCATAATGTGGATGTGTTGCTTGGAAAAGAATCTGATTTCAGCACGTTTGATGGGTGTAGAACCAAGGGCTGTAGTCCGCTTTGCCAATCACTTTACATTGCAGGGATATTGGGCAAAGGCAACTGAAACTTAGAGGCAAGGGCAGACACTCCCTCTCAGAAATGCGTCCCCAGCATGATATCCTTTGTTATCTGCCCATATGCCCAGTCTAAAGGGGGCTATGGTTCTGGGGAAGCTAAAAGGGAAGATGCGCAGGGAGTGAGGCCTGCCAATCACAGCTCTCCTAGCACTTCCGGCACCTCCATATGCCAGAGCAGGAAGTGGGTTCAAGGGATGAAACCGAAATGCTTCCTGAGACTCTGGGATCCCCCTAATCACAGTTCCCTGCCCTCATAATTCTAAATCCTCTATGGCTCTTGGACCAAGCAATTACCTGGGAACCACTTTTGGTCTGGCCAGAGAGAAGCCCAAGCTTCTCTGAAGTTTCAGGAAGAGCAGCCTAGGCAGTCAGGGCTGTTGAAACTCAGCGCATGCGTGGGCAATTCAGGAAAGTCAGACCAATGTCATATGACTCCTGCGAGATCCTCTCAGGAAACAGGGCCCTAGGCAATTTCGTTCCTAAGTGAGACTTCCTCTTCTTCCCTCATCATCTTTTTTTTTTTTTCTAAGCAAAAGTTACTTGGACTTTGCAGATAATTTCATACCCAGAGCCCTCCCATGCCTCGTTGGGAGTACATAGGATAGGAGCCAGTGGTTCTGGAGTGCCTGCAGGTGCCACACGTGGAGTTAAGGGCTCACTTTGCCAGGAGGATCTTATGAAATCCTCAGACAACCCTGAGATGAAGCACCGTTACTGTTCTTATTTTTACTGATGAGACACTAAAGGCTCAGAGAGTTTAAGTAGCTTGCCCGAGGTCACACAGCCAATAAATGGTGGAGCTGGGACCTGGACTAGATCATGTGGTTCTAGTGCCCACACTCATACCACCTTATAGCATGGGAGTTCCAGATCTTTCACAAAGTGGGAAGACTGGGATATAATGAGGAGGGAAGGCCACAGCTCCCCTACACCCATAGTCAGCCAAGCTCTGCCCATGTTGTGAGATGTGTATGGGAGCAACGACTCCTCCAGGCATTTTACCTGAGAGCAGGGACTTTGTCTTCCTTGAACTTTTCTGCATACCCTGTGCCTCAAGCCAGACCTGATTCACAAAAGAATGTTTATTGGCAGAATGAAAGACCGCCTCCTGAGCTGCCCTCGTCCTGCCTTTCTCCTCCCTCTCTCCTAAGCTCTGAGTGGACACTGGGCTCACCAGGCTTTCTATTTTTATTTATTTTTTATGAAACAGGGTCTCACTCTGTTGCCCAGGCTGTAGTGCAGTGGTGCAAACATGGCTCACTGCAGCCTCGACCTCCCAGACCCAAGCCATCCTCCCTCCTCGGCCTCCCGAGCAACTGGGCCCACAGAAGGCAGGGTTCCTGCACAGGCACCAGGTTCTACTCAAGCTGACCTATGTTCCCACTTCTGACCCTAGCATGGCTTAAACATCCATGTCCCTAGATGGGCAGTTGGGGGAGGTTTTGAACATGTGTCCTTCCTACAATAGGTTCTCAGCTGCTCCTGGTATCTCTATGAATGGGTTCTGAGGGTTTTCTCCCATCCACACGGTTTTAGCTCTTCTTTGGGTTTCCAGGGCTGCCCCCAAGAAGCAAATTTAAGCAGGAGGTTAGCAACTACGCTCTTGGCCCTGGTCTCCTTCCCCTGAGTGGCCACAGTGTGGATGAGGTTCAGACTCCTCCATGGTGTGACTGGCTCCTGGGTGGGCCCAAATAGCGTGTTCATCAGTTATCAAATGTCAAAGATCAGAAGCCAAGCCACAGAAATACCTCAAGATGCTGCTCCAGCAGTCATCCCCCGTATTTATCCACTGGAACAGCTTGACAAATCTGTCCGTGCTAAGGAGGGTAGGGATCAAATCATATAGGTCCCTACCTTCAAGGTGTCCACCATCAGGCTGAGGAGGCTAATACACATGGCACAGTTAGTGAGCAGTGCAAGGTTTGTGTGGTGCAGTATGCCAGGCACAGCTCAGAAAGCAGGGATGGTGTTGGTGGGATGCAGGGGCAAAAACTTCTGATAAATAAAGCCTTTCAAAGTGCTGAGATATCAGGAGGTCCTCTCCTATCTTCCACACCCCATCTAGCATTTCATTCCTCTTGAATTACCTAGTGCTACACAACAGACACTCTAAAACTTAGTGTCTCAAAACAATGCATCGTTATCTCTCACATCTCTGTTGACTGGGCTCAGCTCACTCAGGATGTCTCGCAGTTGGAATGGCTAGGGCCAAAATCATCTGAAGGTTCTACTGAGCTGGACATCTAAGGTCACCATCACCCACTCACATGGCTGGCAGTGATGCTGAATGCTGGCTGAGAGCTCAGCTGGGGCTCTTGACGGCAGCAACTATTTCTGTCCTCTCTCTGTGGCTTGGACTTCTCACAGGATGGTGGCTGATTTCTAGAGCAAGTGTCCCAGTATTGAAAGTTCTGAGAGATCCAGGCAGATATTGCAAAGCTTCTTACAACCAAGCCTCAGAAGTTCTAGAATGTTGCTCCTACCATATTCTGTTGGTCAAACAAATCACTATAGGTAGACCAGATTTAAGGGGTGAGAAGCAGCTCATGAATCTGAGGAGGGAAAGAACTAAAGGCTGCCATCTTGGAGACTGTCTATTACAGCTTCCTTTACATAAAGATAACATACCTTTGTTGAACCGAGACAGAAAATGAACTCTCAACTGGGAAAGGAAAGAGAATTTGTCCCTGTGTCTAGAAGAAGGTACTTCTTCCAGTCCCACCCCAGCCTGTTTTCTTACCTCATACCCCAAGGTACATTCTTTAACTATGCCCTAGGCCCAGAATTCTGGAGCCAGAATGTGGAAGAGAGTGGAAAAAACCACTTACATCATCCTAACTAACCAGCCCACATTTAAGAATGAGTTTGCTACGTGACTGTTGCCATGAAATTGTTTATCTGCCCTTGCTGCAGTGTGGCCTTTAAGGGGCACAATCTGGTGCCAATGATGTCCCAGCAGCAATTGCCATGGAGACCTAGAGGTCAAGGTTGGTAAGGGAGCTTCTTGCCAAGATGATGTCACATAAAAATCCCTTTGCTTTCTTGTGACCACCAGGTAATTGAGCTATGAAGGATAAAGAAGGTCATAAATTCCTCAGATGTGTGTCCACAGTCAGAGCAGGGTGGGCTACTGCAGGGTCCTAGCATACAAGTCACGAGACCTCCATTAAGTCCTTGCACTCCCCTTGACGTGTCTGATGGGGGAGGTCCATCTAACCTCACTGGACATGTTCCAGGAGCCGCGTTTGGAAGGCTGTGAAATCATCTGGTTGGGACTGCCTTTCTCACCCATCTGAATAATTCAAGCACAGTAACTCACTTCTAAGCCTGCCATTGGCTTCCCCCAGCCTCTGTCTGCCAGTCCCCATTACCTATGGGGTGCAATCACTGTCAATATAAAGCAGAACGGGGGTACTTTGCACATGCCACCTCCCCCCAAGTTGCTCCTACTCTACCTTACTTGAGAAACTTTATTTCCTTCCCCAATAACATAATGTATTTAAATAGCTACTAATTTCCTCTTCTTTCTTTCTTCTGCATAGAATTTCATTAATTACATATTTCTCGGTTCATGACACAATCTCATCTTTGTACCATGCACACTTCACTTGTATTTAGCTATTTAGTTTTTCGGTTTGTTTTTTTTTTTTTAATAAACAAACACCATCCAGTCAGCCCACAACCCAAAACAAAAGCCAGGTCCTTGACAACAACCAGCATGTCTTCCAAATTCCAAGTGACAGTGAACACAAAAATGAAAGAGCCGGTCACCCAGCATAAACAAGCCGGAAGAAGCCCACGCCTATCAAAAGGTTCCATCTTCTTCTAGCATCCGAAGATGGCGTATTTTCCAAATGTCTTGATTTTTACGTGACCCAAGTGTCTTAGTCTTTCCAGTCATTGAAAATTTGGGTTCTCAAGTGGTGTATCATTTTATCTTGAGCCATGTGTCCTATAGAAACATGGAAGATGACTATTTGTTTTTTCAGTTAAACATGCAGCAGGCAGCAGACTAGCAGCCCGCTTCTGCTTCGGGCCGCCCCGGGGCGCGGGATGGGAAGGGGTTAACGTAGCGCCCCGCTTACCTGGGTAGAAGCCGGCCCGGAACCCGAGCTCGCAGGTCGCCACGCGCATGCGCATTCGCCTGGCCCAGCACCGTGCTCGGGGGCCGGCGGCTCCCAGCTCCCGGGCCGCCTCGCTGCACAAAGACCTGCTTTGTTCTCTCGGCTCTGTTTTAAATATCTGACGAATATTCCCCCCATCCCTGCGCCAAATCCCCGGCCTGACTGCAGGCGCGGCACAAGGGCGCATTGTGGGGCCAAGCGAGGGGCGAAGGGGGCTGGGGGCGGCCGGCGCAATGGGGACGCTCCGACTGCGCCAAGTTGACTCAGCCGTTTGGGTCACCTGGGCTGAGTCTCAGGCGTGGAAGCAGAGGATAGGGGGTGGGGAGGTGTCTCTTGTCTTCTTCCAGTCTCAGAAGTAAAAGTTGGAAAATGGGGACCCCAGCAGTGAACAGAACCGTTTCCAAGCCAGGCCTGTAAGGAGGAGCTGAGGTTTCAGCTGAGCCCCCACCCTTCCCGACCGCACAGCCTCGGGCATGAACCCGCGAAGCCAGACGCTTGGTTGCTTATCAGGCCATCGCTGTACATATTTAGAAAGTGCCTATCACTCAGACACTTTGAAAAGCGTGGCATTCCAGCGCAAACCAACCCGAACGAGGTGAAAGGGGGGAGGCCTTTCTTCCCGCAAGTTCGGGGCTCGAGAGACTCTGCAGGAAGGACATCACCCCTGGCTTCCTGCAGCCACAGCTTCCCGCCCCACACGATGCCCGACTTCATTTTAGCAATGGCCCCACGGGAAAATCACACCCTTCTTGGTTTTATCCCTCCCTCCTGAGGGGAGGCAGCGGGTGGTTGGGACATGGTTCAAACAAAAGTGAGCTTTCAGCTGGCAGGGAAGCTGCCCCGCCTCTTGCCTGCCCTTGTCTTGCCGGTATTCATTGGGACTAGCAGGCAGCTTTCCTTCCCAGCTCAGGTGTTTACCTGCTGCTGCAGAGGAGGAGTTTTTGCACTGTCTCCAGGGAGGTTTGCAAAATAAGAACCCCCAAGCCCACCTCTCTTTCCCATTTTCTTCTTTAAAGGTAGAGAAAGCACTGCCTTTCAGATTGGGTCTTGGAAACCCGAAGCTAAACACAAAATGTGGGCCTTAGCAGCTCTGAAAAGTGTGTGCTTGGTCTTATGTTTAATCTTAAAAAGTTTCATACCCCAGCTTGCGAACAAAGCTTTCATACCTTCAGCATCTTGAAGGGAAATTGCCGCCCTTCCTTCCAGGGCAGGTGAAGGAGGAACCAGCTTGGGAGGGTTGGATTCAGAAGCAAATAGCTTTATCGTTTTGTAATGCCTGTTTGAGGCCTGAGTGGGAGCCCAGGAGTCCTCCTTCTGTGGTAGTTTGTTATAAATCCCAGGGTTGGACTTACATTCCCCAGCTGTAAAAAGCATACGTACCTCCTAAGATATTTATTTTAAGTCATACTTTATAATTTTCACATTTCACATATTGTCACATTTCACCAGTACTCTAATACTTGAGTATTAAAGCTAATCCGTCATAGACCAACAGTCTTATTTTGCAAACGAAGGAACTTGTCCAGAGCCATTCAGAAAGACAGGGCAGAGGCGAGCCTGGAGGCCAAGTCTCCTGTCCCTATGACCGGGTTCGGTCCCTTCTAACACGCTAGTTATGAACTAAAAGACCAGGTTTCCTACCACTTCTCACAAAATTCTTACCACATCAGGGAGGATTCTGACTCCAGAGTAAGAAGCTTTGAGGAAAGGTTTTTGGTATTCAGGTAGCTTTGAGGAGAGGGAGTCGCTTCTCAGTACAGCCCCTAGGAATGCTGAGCTTGCCAGGACCGTGCTCACTGCAAGCTTAGAGACGTTCCACTGCCTGGATTGCTAAGTGGCAAAGAAATCCTGGGTGTTTGTTTCCAGGCACTCTTGAGCCTCCTGAGGAATTTCTTCAAGCAACACTAAGTATCCTTTCACCACTCTGTTGGCCAGTAAGCCCCCTATCTCTATAGATGATAGCAGCCCGCTCTTTCTCCCCCACTAGTCCCCCTGCAGCAGGTCAGCCTGGAGCCACGTCTGGGAAGGTGTGACCTAGAACTTGACCTCTCTCCCGGATGAGTGTGCAGAATCTCCCCAGCTATAAAATAGCATGGCAGTCCCTACCCCACCGCCCATGCACCTCCGGACTTGGAGACGTGAGAAGGTTTACTCCAGCACATTTGTGATGCAACACCAGCTGCTTGGACAGAAACCTTCACCAGCAGCCTCATCCTATAGCAGTGCCTGCCCATCTGGGCAGGAGGTGTCAGGATTTATACCCCTCTGAGCTTCAGAGGGTGGGATGGTATTAGACAACCTTAGGCCCGTAACTTTTAATGGCACATCCTTTTTTTCATATATTCTGCATTGACCCATACCACCACCACCATTCCAACCCCTTGAACCAACCCCTGGTTTCAAGCTCTCCCAGGCTGGCAGATGAAGGAGCATTTCAAAGCCATCACATGGTAATGCTGCCTGCCGGCCATCAACTGCATTTCAACAGCGTCACCTTTGGACTGTTCAGCAGTGTTTGTGCAAGTATTTGAATATTTTCTTGCATTTTGGCCCTATTATTTTATAATAATAAGTGGAAATGGAAAAATGAAGTGCTGATTCTCGTGATAAGAAGGGCAGGTCTCACAGAGCTCATATAATTGAGACAAAGATGGAAATCATTAGGCACACTGAAAGTGGGATTATTTAGCCTCAATCAAATGCTCACTGGAGTTAAGCCAGTCAACTATGTGTCCAATTGTGAAGAAAAAGAATACAATTAGGGAGCATATATGAAATTCTGGACGTATATGGTCAAAGATTGTGTCTAAAAGGTGGGTGTAGTTGGGTTTTACTGGATTCCCTCAATTCTAAAGCTGCATTGATTTAATAGCAGTTTTTCAGGACTGGGTTGGGGAGACGCTGTGAGACCGGAAGTCAGGAAAATACAGTGATAATATTGTTTCACTTCCTGGGAACAGAACCGTCCCTCATAACATGCAAGTGTACTGCTTGCCTCTGACATGGTGGACCAGAGGGTTTTCAGGACAGTATTAGAGTATGGGAGGAGGGAGTGGCCTGGAGACTGATCCCTGGGGGGTCACTACAGCTCGGAAGCTGGGGACAGGCCTTTAGTTAATGTGCTAGAATGGATGGAAGTTGACTCAAGAGAGGCCCTCGTGCCACAAGGTTTTGAAGCTCCTGTGTGCCCGGCATATAGAAAATTTAGGGAGTTAAAAGCAAAGAGTATAAGGTGCACCTTTTCCTGTTTGGGCACCCGTCCCTTTACCACTGTCCCAACTCTCCCTGGGGGCCATGCTGTCACTGGCAGCCGTTGCACGGTCTGTTCCCTCTGCTGGGAATGTCTGTCCTATCTCCTTGGCTGCCTGGCCAGCTCTGGCTCACCCTTGAAGACGCCGCTCAGGCTCCTGCCTCCCCAGGCTCCAGTGTCTGTGTGTGCGCTGCGTGCTGGCCATCCACCTCATATTCTTGCTCTGTCCACACTGTGTCACCATCACTGGCTGGCCTGGGAGAGTTTGAAGGTGAGATTTCTAGTTCATCTTTCGATCCTCTGCATCCCAGGAGCCCTCAGTGAGGGTTTGCTAAGTGAAGCAGGCCAGGAAGACCTCTTCAGCAAAACACTACTGACCTTTGCCTTTGGATCATGCTCCAGGCGTGACCTAGCACAGCCATTTTAAACCTCTTAGGCACCAGGAAACCCTTTCTTTCTTCTCCAGAAGCCAAACCATTTGTTTCTAAATTCCGCTCTCTTTGCCTCCAAGGCTCCCTCATCTGGAGCCTTCTTGCCCATCTAGTGTCTGGAGCTTCACATCCTCCGGGGGGTTCTTTACTAATACTTTCAGTAAGTAAAGCCCCCGACTTTTCCTTCAACTGTGGGGTGCTCGCTGAATTCTTACCACTTCCTTCAGGCAGAACAACCTTGAAGCACTCTCTCATCCCAAGTGTTTCTCAGGGAGAGCGGCCAAGTGAGCACAGGAGCCGCTCGGCCGTCTGGGACTGTGATGTGATGTCTGAACAGCCTCTTTAGAAACACTGCGGCCTTTGCCAGGGATGCCATCCAGACGAGGACATCCCTCACAAGCTGTCTAGGGTCCTGGGGATGGAGACCGGGAGTTCCGGATCGAGGGATTCAGCCTGACGGGGCCTGGTTGGCACCACCAGGCCAGGTATGAATGAGGAGGGTGTCTGAGCTCTGTTTTGCACCGGTTCACTCACCAACTTGTTCTTGACCTAACACACCGTGCCCCTGCTGCCCATGGCTGTGACGACGGGAAGCAACTGTCCAAAAAGCCTGAGGGGAGCCAGCTCCAAGAAACCCACCGTTGGCCCACCATGCCCACTCTACTCAAGCGCAATGACCAGTGGGCCTTCACTTTTTACAGTCAAGGTGTTGCTCTGTTGCCCAGGCTGGAGTGCAGTGGTACGATCACAGCTCACTGCAACCTTGACCGCCCAGGCTCAAGTGATCCTCCCACCCCAGCCTCCTGAGTGGCTGGTACTGTAAGTGCATACCACCATGCCCAGCTAATTTTTTCTTTTTTTTTTTTTTTCTTTCTTTTTTTTTTTTTTTTTTTGGTAGAGATGGGTTCTCACCATCTTACCCAGGCTGGTCTTGAACACATGGGTTCAAGTGATCCTCCTGTCTTGGCCTCGCAAAGTGCTGGGATTATAGGCATGAGCCACCACACCCAGCCCTGGGCCTCTTTTTGAGGATACCAAGGCCATTGCCTCCTGTCCAAACTACTCTCCACACAAGTGAGTTCCACAGACTCTCCAGGTCCTTGGGACCCCATCAAACTCTCTGGGGCTGTGCCCAGAGTCCACTTGACAGAAACCTGATTCCTTTCCTGGGAGGCAAACAGCTGTGATCAGGACATGTCTGTCAGGGGATGATTTGGCAGAGCTACAACACCAAGGCTCGGATGCATATTTTTTATGTGATTTCCTAAAATTCAAGCAGGAGAATACGCCTTCCCCCAAATGGCTGGCTTCCCCACTGCATTCGCATTCCCCCCACGATGTATAACAGGAGTCCGCAGCCCGCCCCTGGAGAGGACAAGGCTGTAATTCAGCGAGGCTCCAGTGACATCCTGACCGTGAGAGTGCAGCTGGGGCAGTTTATGAACAGTGCTCTAGTCCCTGGGGGAAGTTAGCCCTGTTCTCCAGCCCACAAAAGTCTATTGTTCGCTTTCTTGTTTTTCTCCAAATGTTTAGATGTGCTCAGAGCACAGAAAAGCCCGAAGCCCAGGCCACCAGCCAGGGCGATCCTGAAGCAGGGAAGCCTGTAGGCTGGAGCTGGTGGGGCTACCCCCACCCACACACACCCATTGTTGTTCCCACCTCACCCTAAGATGTGACCATCCTGGACGATGGGGTAGGGGAGTGGCCTCTTCTTGGCCAGGGCTGTTTGGACAACACTGGGCTTGGATTGTTCCAGCAAGTGAGGTATGAGACCACAGCTCAGGCTTACTTGGGTGGTAGCCAGGGGCAACTGCCCAAGTTACCTTGGGCCCGTCCAAAATGTGCACAGAGAGAGTTTGGCAACTGTCTTCCAGTTGCTTGTTACTGACCAAGACTGCTGAAGTTTAACAGGAATAAGCACGTTCTGGCCTCCTGTCTGCATCAAGAACCTGGGCTCCAAAGTCCAGCCTCTTGAGTTGGACTCCTACCGTCAGCTCTTCCTAACTGTGCAAACTTGGGCAAGTTACTTAGCCTCTCCGAGCCTCAGTTTCCTCCTGGGTAAAATGGCACCTACCTCATAGAGTTATTGAGGATTCAACAAGGTAATCAATGAGCCCTCAATACATACTGGTTATTCTTTGTATTATTACTGTTATCAATGATTACTAGTACACCATCCCGAAGCCACTCCCTCTGCTTAGCGCATCCACTTTTGTACCTAAACCGAATGCCTTCAACAGTCTCCAGTTGTGGGTCAGAAAACAGCTGTGCAAGAACGGCAATGCCAGAGGAATGAAGGATGAAGTGCCTTGTGACGTGGGGAGGAGAGAACGTGCTCAAAAGCCTGTCGCCTTCGCCTCCCACTCCCCTTAGCCCCAGATCCCTTTCTCCAGGGCTCATATTACCTGCCCTCCCCCTATGACTGGGATTCTCAGCCTACTACTGGCTCCATAGTCCCTACAGAGCCACTGAAACCCTCCCACTCCTGCCTGGAAAATGTCTGTCCCCTGTATACCACCTTGGCGGCCACCACTGGTCAGCCAGTAATGGGGCGGGGGTGAGACAGAGGTGAAGCCTCTGCAAATGGTGCTAGATCAAGGGAGAAGGAGATCCAGGACCCCAACTCCATAGGCCTGGGATGATGAGTATAGTTTAGAGATTGGGGATCCATTTACACCAACTTGGGGGGCTTTGGTATGAAGGGAGATGGGCAGAGTATGAGGGAAGAGGAAAAGGTAGAGGGTGGAGGAATGCATCCTGAATCCTAGTCCTTTCTGACTGGGACAGTTCACATCCCTAAATGAGGCTCTGGGGCCTCTGCCTCAAGAAACGGAACTATGATGATCCCCCTTTGGATGCATTAATCCTTTCAAAAATAAGACTCTGGGAGCCTCCGGTGACAGGGCCATATGGTTTCCTTATCTTCCTTATCTTCCAGCACTCACCTTCCATTTGGAATGTTTATCCCAAGATAATGATCAGATTCCACTTAGGGTGATTGAATGGGGGCCTCTGAGTATCCCCCCCTCAATTTCAAATGAATGGGTGATCCGATCCAATAATAGATGAGCCTAACAGTCTCCTGCTAATGGATGGGGCTTCTCAGCCCTGTGCCATGCACCCCCAACTTCTTTTTTCCGCAAATATCCACCCCCTTCAACCTGGGCAGCTCCACTTTTACCTGCTTTATATCGTGGAGGGTGCTCTGTGTAAAATTTATAGTGAGCAAGATGGAACTGCTTTAAACTATGTTGTAAAAACCAGAGATCTGATGCTAACTCAGCGATTTTCAATAGAAATATAATGAAAGCCACAAATGCAAGCTATGCGTGTCATTTTAAATTTTCTGATAGCCACACATCTGTAAAAATAAACAGATGAAATTAATTGTTAGGATATGTTTTATTTGAAATCTAATTTCTATCATAGTTAATATAATTAATATATACTATATTTTATTAAACCCCAAAATATCATTTTAACTTGTTACCAATATAAAAATTATTTGTGAGATATTTCACCTTCACTTCCTTGTAGTCTTCAATATCCAGAGTGTATTATATACTTACAGTATATATTGACTCCGACTAGCCACATTTCAAATGCTCAATTGCCCCTGGGCTAGTGGCTATTGTATTAGATAGGGCAGATCTAGACAGACCACACTAAGAACCTAGGGCAAGGACAAACTGCGATGGGCACAATGGCTGCCACTCTTGAGCTGGCTGCCAGAGAGAGACCCTTTGAGAAGAAGAGCAATTTACAACTTTGCTCCAAGTCTAAGTGGAGATCTAGCTGTTGTCTTGCTGCCTCTCCTTGCCTTTCCCCTCCCAGGAAGGAAAACACACAGGACACCGCATTTTTTTTAAGTGATAGCAATTTTAATTGCTACTAATTTAATGGCAGTCATTTCACCTGCTAATAAAATTGTCCATTGAGGCGTCCAGCCATGGGTGCTTTTTCCATGGACTGTTTAAAAGTGAAGCTAATGCTAATTGTCACCAAGCATCCATGTCATGGATCCACTGTCCTTTGTCTGAAAGAGGCCCAGCTGGGGTAGACAGAGTCAGCTTTGGGTGACCACTGCCAGTAGACACCCCCTGATTCCAGGGAAGAGGAGACCAAATTCAGACGTTGACAGGACACTCAGATAAGTGTTCACTAGTCAATCAGATACCATATTTAAGGCCAGGTGTGGTGGCTTATGCCTATAATCTCAACACGTTGGGAGGCTGAGGTGGGTGGATCATTTGAAGGTCAGGAGTTCGAGACCAGCCTGGCCAATGTCTCTACAAAAAATACAAAAATTAGCTGGGCCTGGTGGCAGGTAGGTACCTGTAGTCCCAGCCACCCGGAAGGCTGAGGCAGGAGAATCACTTGAACCCAGGAGGCGGAGGTTGCAGTGAGCTGAGATTGTGCCACTGCATTCCAGCCTGGGCAACAGAGTGAGACTCAGTCTCAAAAAAAAAAAAAAAAAAAAAAGAAAAATCCATATTTAAATGGCCATTTGTGTTCTGGACCAGGAATTGGAAAAGAACAGGGTTTGTGTTTGGGGGTTTGTGTATGTGCTTGATGTCTCCCAGTCCTAGTGAGTCTTGAATGAGTTAATAATGTAACAGGTCTCCTGCTGAAGCAGACTTGCCCAGCGCCTCCCTGATCTTCAAATCAAGATAAACACATACAAGAGTAGGCTGGGAGGGGAGTCCTCTGGCAAAACAGGAGGATGGCAGCCCCAAGCCCCGCATGAGGGAAGGTGGGGAAGTAGGTTCCAGGCCTCCTGGGAGAGCCCTTCGTTGACCACCTTGTGGAATAGTTACTCTCTAGCCCCTCTCTCCGCTTTGATTTTCTTCAGAGCACTTACAATTCTTGACATTCTATTTTGTTTTTATTTGTTGACTGCTGTCCTCAGTTTTGTTTCTTGCTACTTCCCCAGTGCCTAGAAAGAGTGCCTGTCACTCTCAACAAACTTTTTTTTTTTTTTTTTTCCAGACAGGGTCTTGCTTCATTGCTCAGGCTACAATGCAGTAGTGCAATCATAGCTCACTGCAACCTCAAACTCCTGGCCTCAAGTGATCCTCCCACTTCAGTCTCCAGAGTAGCTGGGACTGTAATCATGGCCATCACACCTGGCTAATTTTTTTATTTTGTGTAGAGATGGGCTCTTGCTATGTTGTCCAGGCTGGTCTTGAACTCCTGGCCTCAAGCGATCCTCCCACTTTAACCTCTCAAATTTCTGGATTACAAGCATGAACCACCTCACTCGGCCTTCGTAAACATTTGCTGACTGAATAAATAGTATGAGTTTGTTCCAGCCATCCTGGGCAGGCCTGAAAGATCTGTGAGCTTAGGAACAGCCAGAGGATGAGAACAAGCTGGTAGGAGAGGCAGAGGGAGATGGTGGTCTGTGTTTGTGATTCCCCTAGTAATGGGGAGACGGAGAAGAATTTGCAGAAGTGAGGGAATGTGATTGCAGCACAAAGGCAGCAAGATTATTTTGTCAGCAACATTTGGATCCCATCGGTGATGAGAGACATGTGGGCCCGGCAAGGAGACAATTGTGGTAGTCAAGACAGGATGTGAATAAGACATAAAGAAGCGTTTCATCAGTGGGGATGGAAAAGAACCAGGGCTGTGGCGGCCGAGTTCAGGAGTAGGAAGTGTCGGCCTGGCATTCACGAGGACCTCTTCACATACACACACACACACAAACACACTTGCACACACAGGCAGCCTGCTGGGACCATTCATTTAGAGGCCCCCGCAGCACATTTTAGCACAACTGCAAAACTCACCTTCTGTGTCAGGCTTTGGTCTTTGTCTTCTCTTTGCTTCTTACCATAGCTGGGAACATTGCCCTGTGAAGGGCAGGGCCCAGAAACTTTGGAGGAGATAGTTTCTTCAGTCACAGGTTTTCTCCTGGCTAGTTTAAAGAGGTTGAGAGTCCCAAAGTCACAATGTCCCTCGGGAGAGAAAGGAGAGAAGGCCAGTGAAGGAAGGCCTGGAAGAGGAGAGAAATCCTTTTTTGAACTGGGTCAAAGAGGGCAACTGTGAGCTGACATCCTAACTCACACTTTCACACATGTGTAGGCCACGTGAAGGGTCTGTAATTGAGACTGGGGGCCTGGAGGAGGCGAATGAGCTTCTTATTAGGAGTGGGTGGGGACGTTCTTGGGGATCCAGCTGAAACAGAACTTTATTTTTAAAGAGCTTTAGATTGATGTCCCTGCTAGCCTAAATATAACTGAGCAGCCAACTTCTTCCGAGCCAGGCCAGGCTTCCAAACAAGCTGCAAGACCCTGTTTTTAAGAGAGGAAAAAAAGAGAGAGAGGGAGAGGAATCCACAGATGGAAAAGGTCACACAGTTAGCCCTCTGAATGTGCTGGGAGGAGGGAGATGGATGAGCTGGTTGTGTACACTCTGCAGTTCCCTGGCCTCACCATCAAGGAAGAAAGATCAAGGGTTGCTGGGTGATGGGGGAGGGGAGCTAACATCCACTTTGTACCTGGGATCTGCCTGGCCCAATCCGGGACAAGTAAGACCCAGGCTTGTGCTCAGAGAGCCAACGGTTCAGTGGGAGGAAAAGGGTGCCGAGCAAACCTGCGCAGCACTTCAGTGCAGCGCAACTGATCAATCCCACATGATGCACAAGCAGAGGGCTGTGAGCTTTCAGAGGGGCCATTCCATGCAGCTGGGGGACCTGAACAGCCCATCTCGGAGAAGGAAGGGTTTCATGTGGAGCTGGAGAGAAAACAACAGGAAGCAGAGACAGGAGTGGATAGGATGCATGTCAAGTACTCAAACTCATCAGATTTGACAGAAGTGCAAGAATGTGAGAGCAAGGGGGTTGGTGCTTGGAGCCTGAGGTCTTGTCCTTCAGTCTGGAGGTTAAGGGGAGGCACTGAAGAGTTGAGGGGCACGGCAGCAACCCCAGGTAGACTGAAAGAAGGCTAACTTGGCAATGAGGTGTAGGGTGGAGCTTCATTGGGGGACAGGAGAGCCCAAGAACACAAGGGTCAGCAAGGGATCTGAGTTAGGTCAGGTGATGCTAGCTGCTGTAACAGACTCCAGAATCTCAGCTGTGTAACACAACAGAGATTTGTTTCTTGCTCACGTAAAGCTAATTTGGCACAGGGCTGAGGAGTAGGGCTTTGCTTCTGGAGTAATTTAAGAATCCTGAGTGATGGGGGCTCTGCTGTCTTCAACATGTGGCTCCAGGGTCAGCCTGGAATTGACATTCATGTTGCCCAGGAGAATATGGAAGACCTGGCAGGAGGCTTTTATGAGCCAGGCATTCCACCAGCCAGAACTCAGTCACCTGGCCCCTCTGCGTGCAAGGGTGGCCGATGGGTAGTCCCTGGTGGGCTACACATATCCGGTGGTCATCTCTGCCACAGGTCAGGGACAGGTACTGCAATCTGAAGGAATATGTCAGCAAAAGGAATGAAAAGTGGGGAAGCAGAGCATCTATATTTAGGAATTAGAAGGAAGAGAAGCCAGAGATCCAAAGCAAAAGAAGGCAACTTGAGGGAACAGAGAAAAGGACAGCACTGCAGACACTTTGAGGAGGAGTGTACTGAGAAAGATCCTTCAGTTTGGCTGCCATAAGGCCTGTGGGAGAGGTGTGTTTTTTTTTTTATTTTTATTTTTTTGAGTCAGAGTCTCGCTTTGTCGTCCAGGCTGGAGTGCAGTGGCGCAATCTCGGCTCACTGCTGCCTCTGTCTCCTGGGTTCACGTGATTCTCCTGAGTAGCTGGGATTACAGGCATGCACTGCCACGCCTGGCTAATTTTTGTATTTTTAGTAGAGATGGGGTTTCACCACGTTAGCCAGGCTGGTCTCGAACTCCTGACCTCAAGTGATCCACCTGCCTCAGCCTCCCACAGTGCTGGGAATATAGGAGTGAGCCACCATACCTGGCCCAGGTTTTAAGGCTTTGGGAAGCAGCCAGCAATGATTCCCTAAAACTTTCCGTAAGCACATCCATGCATTAGGCATGTGTGATGACATTACCTTTACCTCCAAATACCCAAAGTGGCCCCAGAAGGGACCCCTTTCCAGGGACTCTCTGTGGTGCAGCAACATGAATATGGGCTTTAGAGTCAGAAGATCTGGAATCCAGGAGTAACCATGTAGACCTACAGCAAACACCGTAATCTCTGGGAGCCTTGGTTTCCTCATCTATTAAATAGGCAGACTGGTTGCTACTTTTCCATCTCATTGAAAGGGTTAGGAGTAATCCACTTTGTAAGGTGCTTAGCTCAGTGCCAGTACATAATAATTTGTGTAAGAAACATTTATTGTATACCTACTGAGGGCCAGGTGCTTTACTAGGTGTTGGGGACTCAAAGGAACCAAAATTCCTGCTCTCAAGAAGCTTACGCTCTGGTAGGGCTGAAGACACAGAAGAAGTGCACCCTTAAAACATAGCATGATAAATGCAATGATAGTGGTATTTTTAGAAGAGGGAGACTCAGTTCTAGTTTGTTGGAGGAGGTGACTTATAGTGGAGAAGAAGAGTTCACCAAGGGATGGGCTGAAGTATTCCACAACTAAGGAAATACCAAAGAAGTAGCAATGTGTAGCAATGAACAGCAACTAGACTTCTTGTGAGTTTTGCCAGATTGCATCCTTTAAGGAATTGGTCCATTTCATCTAGGTGTATGTTGGGGCGGATGCTGGGAAATGGTTGAGCTGGGAATCTCACAGTTTAATGTCTCTAACCATAAAGTTAAAGCAGAGGTGGCAGGAGGTGCAATGGAAAAGGTAGCCAGGATCCTGAACTTTGAGACGTTATCCATTGTGTTAAAGGTCTTTACCCTGTGGGCAACAAGGAGCTCTTGAAGAGTTTTAAGCAAGAGACTGAAAATGGTCATTTTTGAACTCATCTTTCTAATGAGTTCACCTTGGTTGCTATTTGGATAATTATTTAAGGAAAGAATAGAGGAAATGAGGCCCAAGACACAGTTCAGATAAAAGATGATGAAGGTCTGCAGAGATTGTACTCATGTCTAATGTGTGTTGCATGTGCACAATATGACAGCTCTGTCCTAAGGGATTTAATTTCAAATTTGAATTGTCCACTGTTGATATATTGGAAAGCAATTGACATTTTTGTACAAACTTTGTATCCTGCAACCCTACTATAATTGCTTGAATTTCCAGGATCTTAAGAAGTTAATCCTTTTGGATTTTCTACATGGATGTTAATGTCATTTACAACAAAATTTTCTTTCTTCCTTCCAAATCTGAACACTTTTTATTTCCTTTTCTTGTCTTATTGCATTATCTAGGACTTCTAGTATGATGTTGAAAAACTATAACAGGGGAAATCCTTGCTTTCTTCCTGATCTTAGTGGAAAAACTTTGCATTTCTCACCATTAAGATGTTAGCTGTAGACTTTTTGTAGATATTCTTTATCATGTTGAGGAAATTCCCCTCTATTTCTAGTTTACTGAGAATTTTTATCATGAATGAGGGTTGGATTTTGTCAAATGCTTTTTCTTGATCCACTCAATAGAATCATATCTATTGATATGATCATGTGATTTAAAAAACAAATATGGAGGCAGGGTTTCACTATGTTGCCCAAGCTTGTCTCCAACTCCTGGATTCAAGTGATCCTCCTGCATTGGCTTCCTGAATTGCTGGGATTATAGGAGTGAGCCACCATGCCTGGCTGGGATTTTTTTTTAGCCTGTTGATGTGATGAATTACATTACTTGATTTTGGAATGTTGAACCAATATTGCATACCTGAGGTAAATCCCACTTGATCATAGTGTATACTTCTTTTTATACATTGTTGGATTCCATTTGCTAATATTTTGTTGAGGATTTTTACATCTATGTTTGTAAGAGATAATTGGTATGTAATTTTCTTTTCTTGTAACGTCTTTGTCCAGTTTTGTTATTAGGATAATGCTGGCCTCATAGAATGAGTTAGGAGGTATGACCTCTGCTTCTATCTTCTGAAAGATATTATAGCAAATTGGTATAATTTCTTCCTTAAATATTTGATAAAACTCACCAATGAGCCCATCTGGGCCTGGTGCTTTTTATTTTGGAGGGCTATTAATTATTGATTCAATTTCTTTAATAGATATAGACCTATTCAGGTTGTCTATTTCTTCTTGTATGAGTTTTGCCAGATTGTATCCTTTAAGGAATTAGTCCATTTCATCTAGGTTATCAAAATTTGTCGACATAGAGTTGTTCATAGCATTATTTCTTCATTATCCTTTTAATGTCCCTGGGATCTGTAGTGATGCTCCCTCTTTCATTCTTAGATATTAGTCCTCTCTCGTTTCTTAGCCTGATTAAAGTTTTATTGATCTTATTGATTTTTTCAAAGAACCAGTTTTTGGTTTTATTCATTTTTCTTTATTGATTTACTCTTTGCAATTTCATTGGTTTTTCCTTTTATTTTTATTACTTTTTTTCTTCTGTTTACTTGGGATTTAATTCGCTCTTCTTTCTCTAGTTTCCCAGATGGAAGCTTAGGTGATTGATTTTAGATTTTTTTTCTAATATATGCACTCAGTGCTATAAATTCCCCTTAAGCCCTGCTTTTGCTGCATCCAACAAATTTTAAGTTACGTTTTCATTTTCTCTTAAATCCAAGTATTTTTAAAGTTCTCCTAAGATTTCTTCTTTGACCCATATGTTATTTATAAGTGTGTGGTTTAATCTCCAAGTATTTGGGGATTTTCCAGCTATCAGACTATTTCTAGTTTAATTCCTTTGTAGTTTGAGAGAAGACTTTGTATGATTTCTATTATTTTATATACATTTAGGTGTGTTTCATGGCCCAGAATATGGTATATCTTGGTGAATGTTCCATGGGTGCTTGAGAAGAATGTATATTCTGTTATTGCATAAAATAGTCTTTAGATTTCTATTAAATTTAGTTGATTAATGGTGTTGTTGAGTTCAATTATGTTGCTACTAATTTGCTGCCTGCTGGATCTGTCCATTTCTGACAGAGGGGTATTGAAGTCTTTAACTGTAATAGTGGATTCATCTGTTTTTCCTTGAAGTTCTACCAGTTTTTGCCTCACACATTTGCACACTCTGTTGTTAGGTGCATACAAGTTAAGAATTATTATATCTTATTGGAAGACTGACCTCTAAGTCATTATGGAATGCCCTCTTATCCCTGATAACTTTCCTTGGTTTGAAGCCTGCTCTTTCTGAAATTAATATAGCTACTCCTGTTTTCTTTTGATTAGTGTTAGCATGGTATGTCTTTATCCATTCATTTACTTTTAATCTATGTGTGTTTTTATATTTAAAGTAGATTTCTTGTAGACAACATATAGTTGGGTCTTGTTTCTTGATCCACTCATACATTTAAGGAGACCAGAGGAGGATGGGAGTGATGGGGGGATAAAGATCCAGATCCCTTTAAAATAAACAAGTACTTCAGCTAAACCATATTCTACTCCTTATTTCAGAAGGGAGAAAAGACCAGTCACAGATCCAAGACAAAATTCCTCTTCCCTGCTTTTTATTACTTTGTTTTATCCTACTCCTCTGATAAGTGGATAGATGTGTTCAGAACATATAACTTACTTAAAATAATATTAATGCTAAACATGTGCCAGGAAATCAGAGCAGCTCCTTGTGTTTTCCCCTTTTTAGGAGGTCTGGGAGGACCATCCACCCCTCCTGGAAGGCCTGACTCAAACACTACAACATCAGATCCCAGCTTCCCCTTTGACAGAGTTTTGCAGGTTCCCAGGAGAGATAAGTGGTCATGAAAGGAGGGTAGGGCCTCTCTCTGGATGGGAGAAGGCACTGGAACCAGTAAGCCATCATCTCTCAGATTCCACTTTGGGCTTCGCCTTCCCCGGTGGCTGTCACCTGCCTTTCCCTTTGTTATTGGGGCACTCTGCTACAACCTGCTTCATGCTCCCCACTTACTGCCTCCATTGCTTCCCTCTCACTCTGTGCAATAATTCCCTCTCCTCCCTTCTTCCTCTAGGGGCCTTGTTTCAGGCTTGACCTTGGCATTGCTGGCATCCTAAATCCTGCAACGAGCATTTACTTGTTCATCTAATTCATACAGTGAGTACCTATTGAGTGCTCAGACATGAAGCTGCCCCTATGGCCTCAGGGATCAAGGAGGGCTGTATAGGGCCATAGTGTCTGCCCCCTTTCTGGTGCCCAGGCAGTGGCCCCTGACTCTTGCCATAAGACCTGTTCCTAGTCACATGGCCACAGGATCTACCTCTTTCTGCCATTACTGCCCCTCTGAGGGACCCTGGAATCCATCAGTGACTTTCAAGCCCCCGAGGCACACAGGACTCTGTGAGACCATCTAAGGACCATCTGCAGCATCTTTTCTCAAAGGCCTGAATGTCTTCCTGGGGCTCTGCCTAGAAACAGGGCCCAGATTCCCACTGCTGCTTTTTGAAGCCCAAACACCACACTGAACATTGTTCTCCTTCCTGAATCTCTGCCTAAAGATCAGGAATATGTGAGAAGAAGTGGCATCTCTGCTCCATTTTCAATCTCACCTCACAGATTAGTCTGGACTCTCCTATGTATGTCATCAAATGTCAATAGTGCAGGTTTTGATCAGACACTGGTTTGTTGTTTCCTTTTTTTTTTTTTTTTTTAATTAACTTCATCCCTACAAAAGTCTTATACACTCATCATAGGGAATTTAGATGACACAGAACTATATAAAGAAGAGAATAAAAATAACCTATAATATCAGTACTCAAGGAGAACCACTGTTAGCATTTTGTAAGTTACTCTCCTGCACATATTGTTTTATATACTCAAGATTATAACTTTGACCCTACTCAGTTTGTTGTTTTGTTTGTTTCCTTTTTTTTACTGTGATAAAATACACATAACATAAAATTTACCACCTAAACTATTCTTACGTGTAGTCTTCAGTGGTACTAAGTACATTCATATTATGGTTCTACCATCACCACCATCCATCACTAGAGCATTTTTATCTTTCCAACCTGAAACTCTGTACCCATTAAATACTAATTCACCTTTCTCACCTCTCCCAAGCCCCTGGCAACCACCACTCTACTTTCTGTCTCTGTGATTTTGACTCCTCTAAATATCTTGTGAGTGGACTCATATAGCATTTGTCTTTTAGTGATTGACTTATTTTACTTAGCATAATATCCTTACAGTTCAACCATGTTGTAGCATGTACCAGAATTTCCTGCATTTTTAAGGGTGAATAATATTCTATCGCATGTATATACCACATTATGTTTATCCATTCATTCATCGATGGACGGTTAGGTTGCTTTCACATTTTAGCTATTATGAATAATGTCGCTATGAACATGGGTATACAATATATATTTCTTCAAGACCCTGCTTTCAGTTATTTTGGGTACGTACCCAGAAGTGGAATTGCTGGATTCTAATACAGTAATTCTATTTTTAGTGTTTTGGAAAACTGCCATACTGTTTTCCACAATGGCTGTACCATTTTACATTCCCACCAACAGCGTACAACAGTTTCAGTGTCTCTGCATTCTTACCAACGCTTGTTATTTTCTCCTTTTTTTAATGATAGTCATCCTAATGGGTGTAAGATGCTTGCTTGGTTTTTTAAGTTTACATTATATTGTAAGCACTGTCATTAAAAACTCGCCAGACACACATCCCTCCTCCAATTCCTCTATTGTTGGAAATTTAGGATTTTTTTCCTTCAATATTTTTGCTATTATAAGTAAAATTGTAACAAAGAATTTGTGCATAAATTTCTGCTGCATTTTAGGTTATTTACATAGGCAAGGATTGCTAGATAAAATACAGGATGTCCAGTTAAATTTAGATTTCAAATAAACAATGAATAATTTGTTAGTGTCAGTATGCTCAAAATATTCCCCAGGACAAATTTATTCCAAAACATCATCATATACCTCATATACCTGAAATTCAAAGTTTGCTAGGCATTTTTTTTTAATTTGCCAAATCTAGCAATCCAACCATAGGTACTATTCCCAGGAGTGAAATTAATGAGTTAAAGTTGATGAACATTTTCAAGGTTCTGGATGCATCTGGCCAAAGGGCTTTTCTGTAAACTAGTGCCAATTTCTCTCTGCTAACAGTGAGTAAGAATGCCTGTTTTCTCACAAAAGTGGCAGCTTTGAGTTATTTCATTTAAGAATAAACAAAAGTACACTTCTTTGCTAGGTGGGAAATGATCATTTATAAAGTTTTGACTATGAATGAAACTGACCTTTCATTCCAAAGTTGGTCTTTTGTACTTCCTTTTATGTAAACTACGTGTCTGTCCTTGGCTCATTTATCTTTTTGTGTTTGTTGTCAAGCCATAAGAACTCTTAAAGCATATTAGCTTTGTGTCTTTCACATTTTGTTGCAAATATTTCTCCCAGCTTGTTGTCTGCCTTTTAATTTGGCTTATATTATTTGCCAAAGTTAAGGCATTTGATCAGGTCTTTCATGATTCTTCCATTGCTTTTAGTCCACAGCCCCTTCTTATTTAGATTAGATATATCTTTTCACCTGTATTTACTTCAAGAAATCTGTGTTGATTCTTTTTAGTGTTTTCTACATTTAACTGTCTCAACTATATGGAGTGTCTTTGGAAATGGTGTTCAATGCATTTCTAAATTATTTCTTTTCTTCAGATCTCTAATTTGCTTCAGCTATATTTGATGAATAAAATCTCTTCCTTCACAATGACTTGGATGCCACTTTAGCCTTACACATGAAGAAAAATCTATTTTCCTTAAAAGTGACCTTCTTTGTCATTTAATCTATCTGGGTCTTGCTATATTAACTATACAATGAGGCTATTTTATAATTCATTCATGTATTCAACAAATATTTATTGAACATATTCTGCGGGTCAGATATACATGTAAGATTTCTTAGCAGACTTAGCTGAGATTAAAGGAAAACTTAAAATAAAAATAAAGATTTCTTCCAGCATTAAAATTCTAAATACAAAAGAACTTCATTTATCCTCAGATCACTGGGGGAAACTGACATAATTTGCTTCACCTGTTGATTTTTTTCTTTGTCTTATATTAATCTATTCTACTAATTTTATTCAGATCTTTTCCAGAACTTTTACCTATTATTGCTATAGCATGTCTTATTGCATTGGCAAAAACTTCAAAATAATTGTTACATCATAAAACTATATAATAAAAGTGATAGTTGACACCCTTGTTTTGTCTCTAAGGAGAGTGCCTCCCATTTTGTGCCATTAAGAATTTCTTGGCTTTTGGGCCGGGCGCAGTGGCTCAAGCCTGTAATCCCAGCACTTTGGGAGGCCGAGACGGGCGGATCACGAGGTCAGGAGATCGAGACCATCCTGGCTAACACGGCGAAACCCCGTCTCTACTAAAAAATACAAAAAAAAAAAAAAACACTAGCCAGGCGCGGTGGCAGGCGCCTGTAGTCCCAGCTACTCGGGAGGCTGAGGCAGGAGAATGGCGTGAACCCGGGAGGCAGAGCTTGCAGTGAGCTGAGATCCGGCCACTGCGCTCCAGCCTGGGCAACAGAGCGAGACTCCATCTCAAAAAAAAAAAAAAAAAAAAAAAGAATTTCTTGGCTTTTGATTTAAGATAGAGGCTAGAGGCATTTTTGTATTTAAAAAGTAATAGTCTTTCTTATTTTTCTAAGAGTTTTTTAAAGTCAGGAAATACTTGATTAATTTTACTAAATATAGTTTGTAGTAGAGCCTATTAAGGTTATTGTATCATTCTTTATGAGTTTTGCATTTTGAAATACAAGTACTACTAACATAGTGGGACTACATGGGGCAGAATTAAGATGAATACACACAGTCCTCACCACATTATATTATATGGTGCTTTCGTGGACAGCAATTCTAAACTTGAAGTACATGTTAAAGCCTTGATTGACTGATTAATTTTGTTTTTGTTGTTGTTGTTGCCCAGGCTGGAGTGCAATGGCGCGATCTTGGCTCACTGCAACCTCCGCCTCCCGGGTTCAAGTGATTCTCCTGCCTCAGCCTCCCCAGTAGCTAGAATTACAGGCATGCACCACCATGCCCAGCTAATTTTGTACTTTTAGTAGTGACGAGGTTTATCCATGTTGGTCAGGCTGGCCTTGAACTCCCGACCTCAGGGGATCCACCCGCCTCAGCCTTCCAAAGTGCTGGGATTATAGGCATGAGCCACCGTGCCCAGCCACTCTGATTAGTTTTTATTTTTATTGAGCATATATATATATGTGTATATATATATATATTTTGTCTATTTTGTATCTCATTCTTTAAACTTTTAATTTGTTATGGTAAAAAAGACATTCTAATCTTTTCCCCTTACCCCAATAAATCAACTTGCACACACCCTACTTTGGAGACCAGTCGTATAAAAGACAAGTATTAGTGGAATATTTGTGGGTTCATTCTACCTTGGGCACATACAGAATTTTATGCAACATCTGCACACTCATTTGAATTTAAATATACAGAATTCAAAATGCCCTATGAAGCTTAACGAAGAATTTTTAAACTAGTAGGACAAAGCTCAATAATGGTAAAAGCACACAAACCTACACACACACACACACACACACACACACAGAAAAACAAGTTATTTAACTTTGCCTGACTTGAGGTAAGTTATGTAGCCTCCTTGGGACTCAGTTTCCTCATTACTAAAATGACAAGGTTGGGCCAGATGCTCGCCAAGCCTCTTCCTGCACTGACATTTTGCGATAGCAATGACCCTGTGGGGAGTATCAGGTTATGGGAGAAGCAGATCTACGTGTCAGTCAGCAGGAACAGCTCTGTTATTAGAAATCCTAGTAGTCATAGGACTGATGACCAGGAGTCCAGTGTGCACAATCCTGGCTGTCTCCAGAGGCAAACCTCGTATGTCATAGCAATGGAACATGAAGAGGTGGAGATCTTTCAGAGTGATCAGAGAAAGGATTAAAAACCTTTTAAAATGGGTCCCCTGGGGAAAAGTTACAGAAATGGGATTCCTTGGGCACATTAGGACACAGTAAGACGAACTGAGCTCCGAGCTCCAAGCTCCGAGCTCTGAGCGTCTCGTGGTTGAGCAGCTTGCTTTATACTGATTGTGACAGTCTTGGGCAAAGCTCTTTTTGTTTCAAGGAACAGAGACCTACCCAGGCTAGCTCACAGAAATTCACAGCTAGGAACACAGGAGTAACTAGGACTCACAGGAATAGACAATTTATCAGGACCTTGGCCATCTTCTGGGGACTTTATGTTCTAAGCATTCTCTCTCTGAGCCTCTGATTCATTCTCCACTCCCCATTTTGTACTCTGAGTTTCCACTTCTCTGTCAGATCAGCTCACAGAGGGATATCATGGCCCCACTCCATACCATGCATGACTTTTCAGCCTAAGTGTCATTGGCCATTAGCCCCTTCTTTCCATTTTCAAGTCTAGATTCCCCTGAAAACGATGTATTTATCTTATTTAACCTTATCTTTTTGTGCCACGCCACGTCAATCATTGGTCATCATTGGTTAGCCAATAGATGGGTCATCCTTGGGTCAAGTGCCCACCCCTGGTCCAGTCATGTGTGAAGAGGGGAGGGGGGTCACATGCTCTCAGACAGGGCTGTATGGGCCAGATTTCCTCCAATCACGGGGGGAGCAGATTGGCCATGATGAACACCTTCAGCAAAGAGACCAACTGTCTTTTAACCTGATACTGATAGGAGAACAAAATCAGTCTGACCCTGAGCCTTTATACAGGAGTAAGATATAATAACACTTCTCAAGACACCCTTTGATATAAGGTGAGAGTCCTTCTGCCTTAAGACATGCTGACCAAGGGCTGCCTCGCTGTGGTGGCGGCCTGGGCTGCAGGGCTCCTGAGAGCCACCTCTTGGCCCACTGGTCTGGGAGACTCTAAAGTCACTCCCCCCGCAGAGCCTAATTTCTCCATCAGAAATGTCTGATCTTTGCTGATGGGTGGTTAGCCATTTGAGGGATTTACAAAGCACTAATTCTGATTGACCACAGAAAGATTTTCCCTGCTTAACAAGAAGATGCTAAAAACTACCCAAGGACCTCTGCACCCTTCTGGACTGGCTTGACCTATTTTCATCCATTTTGAATATCCAATTTCTACCTGCTTCTCTGAACCAACTCACAACCCAGTGCCTCTGAGTGACTGACTTTTCATTCCTTGATCCTACATGTGACTCTTCTGCTCAGCATCCTGCCGAGAATCCCCAGTATCTTATAGGACACAGAAAATGGGACTTTAATGAACAAGTGGGCAGGGTAATTATCTATGGTCTTTTGCCTGTGCTGGGTTTAATCACTGTACCAGCCTCACACATAAGTGGGCAAAAACTCAATTGCCTCAAATGCAAGGGCTTTGAGAACTTAGACTTGAAATTAGAGTGAGGATCTACCTACCCCAAACAAAGTTACTCAGGCACTTCATTACCTAAAATCAGACCAGAACCTGAGGATGAGCCAAGAGATGTCTAAGCAGCCAACATTATCTACAGAGGACCATATTGTTGTGTTTAAAGTAGCATCTAACTCAAAACAACTGGCTTCTCAGAGGGCTGGATGGCCTATTACCCTTTAAGAAGCCTAGATGAATCCTCTCGAAATAGGAGAAGCTAGGTTCCTTACAACCTATTTACTTTTTGTTTACACATAATTTTAGCACGTTTGCATATCTGGTTTCTCAACCCAGAACAGACTAAAAGAAGATGAGTCCTGAGGTTGCTACAGGTATGAACAAAATAGCATTCTCCCTCACAGCAGGGAAAAGTAACCACTGCCACAGAAAGAGATCAGAACATGATACAAAGTAGACCCAAGAACCTCAAAAGCATAACAATATGAAGAGATGCAAATGGCCACGCATATCTCAAAGGTTTGGGCACTACTGGGTTAACAGCACTGTAACTAAAGTTTCTAAAAATGACCTTAAGTAGAACAGCAATATGAAATTAAGATCAGTATATTCTATTTTAAAACCTGGTGAGCATATGACTTTTTAAAGGAAAACTTCCATCCAAAATGATGAAATGTTTACATGTGATGTTTATTTTATTTTATTTTGAGATAAGGTCTCACTCTGTCACCCATGCTGGAGTGCAGTGGAGCAATCATGGCTCACTGCAACCTCCGCCTCCCCGGGCTCAGGTGCTCCTCCCACCTCAACCTCCCAATTAGCTGGGACTACAGGCATGTGTCTCCATGCCTGCTAATTTTTGTATTTTTATGTAAAGACGAGGTTTCGCCATGTTGCCCAGGCTGGTCTCAAACTCAAGTAATCTGCCTGCCTTGGCCTCCTAAAGTGCTGGGATTACAGGTGTGAGCCACCACGCCCAGCCACGTGTGATGTTTAAAAGGACAAACCTTAAGCTAGCCGGAAAGCTCCACTATCCAGCATGATGGGTTTTGTTCTGGATAACTGAGGTTTTGCTACATAGCTGAAGTCGAACCCTCCAGACCACTTCTTAAAGGACATCAGGGAACCTTGTCAGCCAGGGAAATGCCGTTGCTGTGACTTATATGCTATTTGGATGAAGCCAACAGGGGCTGAAGAAGGTTTGACTGTATTTGGTTGTAGGCTTCGCTTGGCACCGTCTCTTTAAAAGGCTGCCTGCCTTTGAACTAATCCTCTATTTATAATCCAGCTGGAGAGAGGCCTCCGCAATGTATACAAATTCCTAGAATTTACAGAGTGCTGCTCACGTAAGCCCTGAGCCCCATTCCAGAGCTTCTGCCTGGGCCCTCACTTCTCCAGCGAGGACCCTGAATCATCCCGGAACCGTCTTGGTGCTGTGGTAGACAGGCCGCCTGGCACGCCCAGCGTGCCCACATTCTTGTGGGGAGCACAGGGCACATCTGGGAATGGGGGCATGAGTTGGATTAGGCTCAGTAAACACCATCACTCACTCCTGACGGCCCGCACTGCTCAAAGGCTCTTTCCTAGAGGCCAAGAGTTGAGGCCTCAGGCACAGCTCACCTCCATCAGGCCGTTCCTTTCTTACAATTCATTCCCTCCCCAACACGACGCCAACTTCACATTTTCCTTTTTTCCCCCCTTGCACAAATTATTGCAAGTCATGGCAGTCTAAATATAGCCGCAGTCTGCGCTCCAGATGCCGAGGCCATGCAGCCCCGACATTCTCCTGGTGTCTTTCCAGCCACCTCTTGCTCTTGCTGTCCTTTCTCTTTTCTCACCCTTGCTTTCTCGCTGATACTCCTGCTCTCTGCCTCCCAGTCTCCCCAGGTCTTTCCTGTTTTTCCGGTTCAAAGGAAAGTTCTAAAAGCAAGGCCTGAAGCCTGGACAGCCCCCTGCCCAGCCCTCCAACAGCACTAGCTGTGGGAAAGGGATCCCATCTAGAGAAGAGGCAGAGGTGCGGCGTCCTCTAGGACCCTCGGCCATGCCTGCCGTGGGTTCTTGCCTAACCTTCACTTACTCGCTTTGTCCAGGAGTCATTTATCCTCCTTCCTCCTCATCTGTTTCTTCTTCTTCGGTCCTGAACGCCAAAGACTGACTGGCCACTCCTTCCATTTAATAACCTCTTGTGTTACTGGAAAATATCTATTAGGACACCCTCCAAGTCATTACTTTCTTGAAGTTAAATGATATCAATTCCTTTTGCCTTCCTTCCATGGGCTTAGGTGTCCAAAGCTTTCATCGTCTGCATAGATTCTCTCTGTACCGTCTCCAAGTTGGCCATATCCCCTGTAGGAAGTAGGGCCAGACCTTGAGTCTTCTGTCCTGCTAAGGGTTTGACGTCTGCTTTGTGAGCATAGTGGAGCAATTTACTGATACTTCTTAATCACAGGCCCCTAATTTAAAAAGAAGTGCTACAGTGATGATGTGTGTTCATGCCTAACTTGAGGTCCACTCTGATAATAGGCTGGTCCTTTTCTTCACTGAAAGCAAAGCATTTGATTCACTTGCATGTTTTATTCTATCCTTGTCAATATGCTTGTTCACTCACTATTAGTCAGCTTTCTTAAGTTCTAACTTGGTGGGCTTATGGTGACTCACATCCCACAGGTGGGGAGTATATAACTATTAAGTCATTCTGCTCATTTATTTATTCAAAAAACCGTTATTGAAAGCTGGGTGCCCCGGTGCATGCCTGTAGTTTCAGCTACTCAGGAGGCTGAGACTGGAGGATGCCTTGAGGCCAGAAGTTGGAGACTGTAGCATACTATGAGTATAACTGGGAATAGCCCACTATGAGCATGGCAGCCCAGCCTGGGCAACATAGCAAGATCCTATCTTAAAAAAAAAAAAACCAGAAACAGTTATAGGATACCTCTTTAGGCCTAGCCATGGATATACAAATAAGAATTTGCCTCAAGAGACTCACAGACTAGTCTGGGGCTTCTCAACCTCAGTACAACTCACATCTGGGGCCACATAATTGTTGTGCGGATGGTCCTGTGTATTGTAGGATGTCTAGCAGCATCCCTGGCCTCCACCCACAAGATGCCAGTAGCACCACCTCACACACAGATTGTGACAACCAAAAATATCTCCAGCCATGGCCAAATGTCTCCTGGAGCCAAAATCACCCCAGTTTGAGAACCACTGGTCTGATGAGATAGACAGATATGCAAATGATCATTATAGCTCAAAGAAGCCCTACCATGGAGACATGAACCCAGGCCCATGCATAGAGGGCACCGGAGTTGAATTCTGAAACCGGGTGCGATTTTTCCACGTAGAGACTGTGCTGGAGAGAGGATATTCTTGGCAGAGAAACAGCATGTGCAAAGGCACAGGGGTGTCAAAGAACAAGTCAGCTGCCTGACCTGGCAGCTACTGGGTAGGAACAAAAGGAGATGAGGATGAACTGGGGCTGGCCCCAGTGTCTAAAGGGCCTTGTGTGACTCGGATGCTTGCACTTGATCCTGAAGGTTAGGAAAAGCAGGAAGGTTTGTAAGCTGGGAGCATGGTTGTTGGCATGTTGGCATGATGAAGAGAGATAGCTCTGATGACACTCCAGGAAGAGATAATGTGGGCTTGAATGAAGGCAATGGTGCTTGAGAAGGGAACACAAGGGGCAGGATTTGAAAGCTCTTTCTGAGGCAGAGCCTGCAGGATGTCTGAGTGGGGAGGAAGACAGGGAGTCAGCCCAGTGATACAGAGCTGATGGAATCCCGGTGGGTCGGTCTTGGCATTAAGGCTTTTTTCTATCCTGGAAGCATTCTAGAGTTTGGGCTTTGCCCGCCTTGTCTGAGAAGATGAGGCTGTGGAGACACCTTTACGTCAGGGAGTGTTTCTGCTCATTCTTCCTCGTTTGCTTTTAGATCAGGTTCACGGGAGATGTCTGGTGGACAGAACTCCCCACTCCCTTTAGGAATTGCATTAAGGACACGAGCTGCTGATTTTGTTGCTATCCGTGCCTGGCAGGCAGACGGCCCTGAGCCTCAGTTTCTCCATTTGTGATGGGAAGAGAACTCCCTGCCCCATCTCCCAGCATGTGGTGCGTGTGAACAGGGCTGTTTCTGTGGGTGGTTTAGACCCCCATGGGTGCTTGGCACTTCCTGCCTGCAGTTGGCGAGGATCACGAGCGGTTGTAATCAGGCCTGATGGGAAGGCCCCCAACTCTACCGCGGCCTTGAGTGGCTGCCAGCTCCGTGACCAGGCCTGCTTCGAAACTTGCCTGCAAGTTATTTTTCTCAGGGTGTCTGGTTCCTGTAAACAGGCTTTCCCAAACCCTCTCAGGCTCCAAGAACCCCCTTTGGCTGTGCATCCCAGTGTCCTTCACACTCCCCAGCCCAGTGGAAAACCTCAAGACAATCCCACTCCATTCAAGCTTCATGCACGCCCTCCCCTCCAGCTCCCTCCCTGCCTTCCCAGGTGAGTTAGAGTGAAAGCAGAGAGTAGGAGGCTGGGATGGAGGCACCTTAGAGAGAGGCTGGCCCCGCCGGCAGTCATGATGGTCTCAGGCCTGCTATGTAACACCTTTCCCCAGCACTTGCTCTGGGTGGGCTAGGTGAGTGGGTTGTGCCAGGAGGCAAATGGTGAGAGTGTGTGTGTGTGTGTGTGTGTGTGTGTGTGCGCGCGCCAGCTCGCTGCCCCCACTCTCAGGAGCCCGGTGCTGATGGTGATCTCTCTCTCAATGCGGGAACAAGGGACTGCATTGTTAGCTGGCCTATCTCTTGGTTTCTGATTCACCCCGGGCCACGGCAGCCTGAGCAGGTTCACAGCTGCTCCGGGATATACTTTCCAGCACATCTAGAGCTTGGAACAGCCCCAGGTTTCAGGAACACATGGTGATGGGGGAGGGGAGGGGCTCAAATAGACTAGGGGTGTGGGGGAAGTGAGCTACTTCTTTCTTTCTTCAAGATGAATCTCCATTTTCATCATCTGATAGCAGGAACAGCATCTGAGGACGGCAGATGAATTGCAAACCTGCTCAGGTCGGGGGAGAGGGCAGGCGCATGGAGGAGATGGGCAGATTTAGTTCATCCTGGCTGAGGTCTTCTTGTGCAGCCGTGTACCCTCTGACACACAGCTCTTGCTCCAGTTTCAGCCTCCGCCCAGCCAGGGCCTGCCAGGGGCGCCCACCCGCGGGACACTCTGGCACACATCTCAGAAGTCAGCCCCCAGAGTGGGCCTCTGACTTCCAGCAGCCATGGCCAAGAGGGCAGGGAGGAGCTGGAGACCGGCCCTAAGAGGTGGGACCTGAGGAGCACCAGGTTCCCATCAGCGGGGTCTTTTCTCTCTGCTGCTAGTGGCTGGTTAAGGACAAAATTGAGACTGTAATTTCCCAGCCTCTGCCATCTCCCTATTTTCTCTGAGACAGGTAACTGCCCCACAACAGACAGCAGCTGGGTGACACTGCTGTCCCAAGCACTCTGCCCACATTCAACCACAGCCATTCATCCATCCATCTGATGTCTACTGAGGGCCTTCTAAGAGCAGGCATGGTCCAGGTGCTGGTTTTTAGCAAGGAGCAGAACACAGTCCCTGTCCTCCAGGAGCCAGGAGAACCCAGAGGAATGGCAGGCACTGACAGCACCAGGTACAAGGAGCTCGGACTGGGCAAAACCAGATTTGAGCACTGTCAGTGACTTTGAAAAGCCCGGACCCTGCTTGCCTGGCAGCAGGCAGCCTCCTCTGCGGCCATCTAGCTGGGCAGTCTGGGGCAGGGCCCTCTTTGAGCCTGGTCATCTCAGCCCACCCGCAGAGATGACTATAGGTACCTGCCTACATCCTAGGGCAGCTGAGAAGCTCCAAGATTTCTGCCCAGAACCCCAAAATATAAAACCTTTGTCCAGCTCTCAGATTCTTCTCCCCTTTTTCTCGATGGGGTCACTGAGGACTGAGGCCCAACATGCAGGAGCCGGTGTCAGAACAGGGAGGCTGCTGTGTGCTACCAGAGCTTGCCGCCCCTCCCGGCCTCTCTGGGCAGTGCTACACAGAGCTGGCCTCTGTGCGGGGTGCAGAGCAGCTCCGGGACGACCACACAGAGCCCCTTTCTCCTGCGCTCTGGCCCAGAGCTCGCTCTCAGGGTCCTATTTAGCGGGTCGGGTAACTGAAAAGGCGACCGCAGGCCGGCAGTGTGACCTTTGGGACTGCCTGGGCGGGTGATTGAGTTAGGCCCCAAGGCCCCCCACCCCTGAGAGGACCAGCCAGGCCCCAATTCTGCACAGACACAGCAAGGAAGGTGCAGCATGGCAGGGAGGACCGGGCTGAGCTCCTGGCTCCCAGCCCCCGTGGGTCCCTTGTCCCCCCTGCTCCCCACTGTTCCCATTCACTATGCGGGATCAAGAACTACCACCCTCTCTTTGAGGATAGACAGGGAGAGGGCACAGGGTGTATGTCAGAGACTAGATGAATTCGCAGCTGAATAAAAGGATTTAAGCAGCCTGGTTAAAACAGGAAAGAGCCTCCGTACAACCTAGTCATAGTGCTGCCTTTGACTTTCTACATAGAACTTTCTACAAAGACGGAATGTTCTAGAGTTGCACTGTCCAATAGGATAGCCACTAGCCACATGTGACTATTGAGCACTGAGATGGAGCTGGTGTGACTGAGAAACAGAACCTTTACCTAAGTTTAAATAGCCACATGTGGCTAGTGATATCCATATTGGACATTGTAGGTCTAGCAGTCGGGGGAATGCTGAGGCTTTGGAGCCACACAGATCCAGGTTCAAATCCTGACGCTGCAGCTGAAACGTAGCAGTCCGTGGCTGGGGCATGCTGCTTGATCTCTTGAGACTCAGTTTCCCCATCATTTAATTAGACTTCTCTTCTTTGCTTATTTCCGGAGAGATTATAAATAGTGAAATCAGCTTAATTTGGCTCTCTCTGAGATCAACAGGCCACTGTTTCCAACAGTCTGAAAACACCAAGCAGTCCCACCCACATTCACGGGTCATGCCACGTGGCAGGCCAGTAGGCTCTCCATGAGGAAAGAACTTTAAGTTGCATGAGTTTTCAACAGATAAGACTCTTTCTGAACTCTAGCAAAGATATCTTCTTTTCAACTTCAACTAAAATAGAAAGAATCTCGCTATATTGCCCAGACTGGTCTCGACCTCCTGGCTTCAAGCAATCCTCCCACCTTGGCTTCCCAAAGTGCTGGGATTACAGGTGTGAGCCACCGCACCAGCCTCCCCATCATTAAATGTAGAGCTGAATAATATACTAAGTGGGCCTGGTGGGGGGCCAAGCCCCAGGGTCCAGCTCATAGGAGCTAATAGTTCATCTATTAGGACTGCTGCCTTGGCCCCTGCAGAGATCAGTCCAGGGGCTTCAGGCATCTGTGTTTAGGAGGGCTAGACTGATCCAGGCGTTTTCTTCCTATGCATGTACTGAAGGAAGCCTGCAGGCAGGAAAAGGTTGTTTCTCCTTAGTGTGTGGAGGATTTGACGGAGCAGGTCCAGAAGTGCCGGGACAGGTTGTCAGGCTTGGACCTTCTGCTCTGTGCTCATCAGCTTCATGCTTCATAAACAGACATCCCTAGATTCATTTGGTGAGCCTGGTGGACCCAGGCTGGACAAAGACAGGCTAAGAGGACATCTCCTGCCCTGGAGCTCAGCCGCCAGCCGTTTACCTCCTAAGCTGCTGCCCATGAGCTGACTTTCTTCCTCTTACACCTGAATCAGGACTTACCTGTCCCACCTAGTGAGAATCTGCTCATTATTTGCCTGAGTGACAGCTGCCTTGCCTTGGTCTGGGCACTGAGGTCTTCCTAAGATCTGGCCCTGCCCTTGCCAGGAAGTACATGGCCACTGCACAACTCCAACAGGGGCACCAGGGACCATGAAAAAGAGGGAGGCCCTGGGCTGGGTTGGCAGGAGAGATGGGGTGGGGACAGCTCCCTAGCTGCTCTCTGAGGACAGCCACATCCCTGGCCTTGCTCTGCGGGAGCCTCTGAGCCAGCCACCCTGGAAACCTTGGTGCTACCGGTGCCATGTCAGCGGGGGCTTCCCAGACCGAGAATCTGGGGCCCAGGACACTCAGCCCTGGGCAGCACTGACAGACCTGTCCTCATGGTGCATGGCACCAGGGGCTTATCCAGATGATGAGGGCTACTGGCCCCTGCCCCCTGGTGACAATGGCCAGGCAGGAGAGCTGGCAAGTGCCAGGTCAGTTAAGAGTCACAGAGGAATATGGTCCTCATAGTGCCAAGGATAGTGAAGCTTGGTTTCCCCATCACCTCTTCATCTCATCTGCACCAAGTGTAATCATTCAGCCCTACTTCACAATCCCTCTACAAGGAAGAGGACGGAATGAACTCCACTCCATCCATGGAGGGAAACATGGAGGTTCAGTCACCTAGAGAAAGTCACCTAGAGACTCTGCCTCAGGGTTCTCCCTGCCTCCCACCCCACACCCCACCGGATCACCCTCATCCTCATCCTCCTCCTGATCATCAACACCATTATCATCACCATTTATTAAGTGCCTGGTTTTGTGTAGAGCATGCACTGTTACATCATTTCATTTCATCTTCACTACAACTCTGTGAAGCAGGTATCTTTATCCCCAATTTACAAAGGAAGAAACTGAGGACCCAAGAAGTTATTAACTTGTCTAAAGCCACAAAGCTCCCTGGAGTAGGAGAGAGGCTGTGCAGCCCAGGATGTCACTGCCTGGACATCACAACCGCTCAGGAGAGAGGGGAGGGAGGGAGAGAGGAAACACTGGCGGGATGGTCTCTCCCTCATCATATGCCAAAAGGTCTACTTCTGGCAGGGGTGACTGTGTGGCCTGGAGGGAGGGCAGAGAGTGGACAGCGCTGGGGGAAAGGCTGTGCAGAGCCAGCAGGGAAAGCCCTGCAGAAGCAGCTGCAGAAGCTTGCTGATCTAAGCCCCCTCCTCTCCAGCCATGGAGCCTTTTCCTCCAGGCCAGCCTGTTCCACAGGAAAAACAATCTCCCCTGCCTGGGGACTTGAGGCCTTGGGGCCGGCTGGGCCACCTTCTGGTCTGTCTTCATTCAGATCCCATTTCTCTCCTCTCTGGAAGCTGGGGGAGGGAGTCACGCTGGGGAAGGCGAGGATGAAGCTAAAGTCTTCATCTGTCCCCCTGTAAGCCAAGCAAAGAAAAATAGCCCTTTGCCAAGATCTTTCATCTCAGTCATTTACTCTCGCAGATGTTTTCTGCAATATAAACAAGAAGCAAAGAATGTTGGGGAGGAGAAGAGGGCGGGAGGCGGGTAAGAAGGAAAGGAGGAGTGAATTGACAGCTTTGAAATCTGGGCCTGCAGAGGGCAGGAAACAGGACCTTGGGAGGGTCCCGACTGCCCTGAGAGCCTGGGTAGCCTCCGGACACTGCACGGGGCAAGTCGAGGGTCGCTTCCCAGGGTGTCTTTGAAAGGAGATTCTGGAGAGGCAGCCCAGCCCTTGAGTGGGTGGTCTCCCCAGACGCCCTCCTTCTGCCTGGGAAGTGACACATGGACAGCAGCTGCTGGGGCCCTATGGGCCCAATCTGGAGCCCTGCCCTGCCAGGGAACACACCTGCCCACCTTAGCACTCCCCAAAAGTTCTGGGACAAGAACGCTCAGCCTGCTGCCAACAGAGCCATCAGCAGGACGGACAGGAGATGCAGACACCTGCAATGGGCATTAGGATTTGGTTGCACTGGGGGAAGAAAGAATATTGAGCTGGAGGGGGTTGGCACATCCTACAGTGGGTCAAGAAATAAACCAGGGAAATCAGGTGTCTGAGTTCACCGTTCTGTGAGATTCCTATTGATGTCAGTAGCTTTTAAACAAATAAGCCTTGGATTACGAACTCAAATGCTGATGGGGGCTGGCAGTAACTCACAGGAGTGAGCACTGCCCTGACTTGAAGAAGGCTGGCCCATCTAAAGGGGGCACCACCACTCAGTTTTGGCTGGGTATTTAAGACAGCCTAGAAATCCAGAGTTCTGTATAAAGTATCCTGTTTTTAAAAATATTTGCACTAATTAAAAGCAAAAACAGAATAATACTGGGCTGGCCATGTGAGACGTGCTGCTGAATAGCTTTTAGTTTGTGAATCACGGATTTGAGATTTTTGCAAAATATGCTGGTTGAATGAATAAAATTCTTACTTACTCTTTCTGCTCTTGACTTTAAAAAGGGATTTGTGAGAAGCTTGGATAAGAATCCAATAGCAAGCTTTTATTGGGCATCTACTATCTTCCCAAAATGGAGCTAAACATTCTGATGGATTCAGAGAATCAGAGGACCTGGTCTTGCCCTTGAGGATTTACACTGTAGTTAGGAGACAGAATCAGCTCCTGGTGCAGAGCCTGGGCAGGCACGGGATTCCAGAGCATGCGGCAACAGACACTGCTCCTGCCCTCAGGGAGCTGCTGTTCTGATCTGTCTCCTGTTCTGTAAAGTGGGAGCACACAGGAAATGAGACCAATCCTTGATGGTCCTTGGTTATGCGGCACAGAATGTTTAGAGGAAGGGGAGAAACTAGGCAATGCTTCCAGAGGGTGCAGTGTTTGGGCTGAACCTTGAAAGATGGGTAGGAAAAGCCACTTGTTTCTGGCTAAGTGAATTCTGAAACTAGACTTCACTCAGCCCAAACATTGAGAACTCTGCAGGATCAAGACCCAGGACCACTGAAATGAGGGAGTCCTGCTTGCTAAGAAAGAGTGGCCGTCCCACATCTGCCATCAACATCTCACCACATTGTGTATAGCGTCTCCAGGAGAAAGTCCCTTAGAGCCTTCAGGGGAAAGTCAGTGAATGGGTGGCCTGAGCGGAGCTGCAGCCACAGAGGGAGGCCAGCCATTTAGGAAGCAGTGACAGGCAGGCCTGGTGTTCAGTAACCTTTTTGAAAGGAAAGAGGGGGATGGATTTCACACAAGGGCCCATGAGGGTTTCTGAGTGTCTGTGGTTTCCTGTGAATGACTATAGTTTTGTGCTCCTTGCAAGGAAGGGAATGGAAAGGCAACCAACTCTGAGATTCCCACATATTCTACAAACACAATGCAGGACAGTAGAAATTATTCCTGCTTTACAGAACAGGAGACAGACCAGAGCAGTAAGCCTCCTGAGGATAGGACCCATGTCTGTTGCTACGTGCACTGGAATCCCTGGTGCCTGCCCGGGGTCTGCACCAGGGGCTGATGATGCCAAATATGTCTTCTCTGAGATCTTACAGCCAGAAGTGGCCCAGGGGAAATTCAAACCCAGATCTGCCAGACCCCAAAGCCCTGGCTCCTTCCATGATGCTGGCGAAATCTGCATCTCCATAGATTCCCAAAGGTCACTTAAAGGAGAATGCTGGATGCTCCAAAGTTTGAAGACTATGAATGGGTGCACTCCATCATGGGTCGGTATGCCCAAGGAAGTGTTAGCATGAAGGGAGCATGGCATACAAATATACTCATGTGCCCAGGCATTCGAATTCAACAGAGATCCTTTGAGACAACACGCCCTCCGTTTCATGCCAGGTAGTCTCTCCTCCAACAGCCCTGTGTGCGAACATCTCTAGGGGAAGCCAACTTACCACCTCACATCTCACTGTGACTGCCAGCAGGTTTCGCTCTAGGCTGGCCTGGTCAGCCATCACCCAGTGGTCTTTGCACTCTCTTTCTTTCCTCCACCAACAATGCTCTTCAACATGACTACCTTCCAGACACTTGAGGACCTGTCTTTTATTTGCCAGCTCTCTTATTTATCTCTTCTACTTTTCCTTCACACATTCTCGTGTGACACACTCTCAGTCCCCTCCCCCCTCCCATGGTTGTCAGCAAATGCAATCCATTGCATTTTGCTTCTCCTTTAAAAGCAGTGCAGTGGCATTCCAAGTGGGACAGACCAGTAAAGAGGCCAGCAGGAGAAATACCTCCCTCATCCTCAACACTCTTCTTCAGTTAATGTTACCTAAGATGACACCAATTTTCTTGGTAATTGTTGAGGTTGACTCATGTCAACTTTACAGTCAACACACACCCCTGAGTCTTTCACATCTGCCCCATCCCAGGCTAAAATTCCATTTGTTTAGCCCCAGGTTCCAGATGTACATTAATCCTATTATATTTCATCTTGTTACATTCAGCCACCATGAATCCAAACTGTTGGGATCTTAGGAGATTCTAATTCTGTTATCCAAGATGTGAGCTGCCTCTGAGAGTTATTCCTAGTCTCTAATAGAACTGTTGAAATGGAAGGGCCATGGGAGATTCTGGGACACGGATGGAACCACCCATCAGGCTGACGTCCATCTGTTTGTTAGCAGCTTTAGGGCCAGTCACTCAGCACATCCCCAGCTGTCCCAGTGACACTGTCTCCAGCCCTCCTTGTTTTCAAGAGAGCCATGAGGTGTCTGCTCTGCTGCCTACCACAATGCCATGCACTACCAACTTAGGAATCCCGTCTCCTTCCTCCAAAAAAGTACAATGAGTAGGTCATCTTTTTTCTTGGTGAATCCATGCTGATTCCTAACGAGCATCACTTTCTTTCCTAAGCCTTCATAAGCCATCCCTTTCCTTGTAGATGAAAGCATTTAACCCTGAGTCCAAAGCAGAAGCCTTCAGACAGCTGGACGTGTTAACTCATTATGCTGGGCATCTCCATTTGCCCCTCCACAGCCACCCCATCCTCCTCCCCCACTGCTCTGTGCCCCAGGAGGCTGGCCTTGTGGACTGCATTACTGGGCACACTTGCCCTCTGGCTTCAGTTGGGTTCTGCCAGTGGGAGGCACCAGCAAGAGACAGGAGGGTGGAGCCGGGCACAGTGGCTCACACCTGTAATCCCAGTACTTTGGGAGGCCAAGGTGGGTGGATCACCTGAGATCAGGAGTTTGAGACCAGCCTGGCCAACATAGTGAAACTCTACTAAAAATACAAAAAAAATAGCTAGGCATGGTGGTGCGCACCTGTAATCCCAGCTACTTGGGAGGCTGAGGCAGGAGAGTTGCTTGAACCCAGCGGGGTTGAGGTTGCAGTGAGTTAAGATCAAGCCACTGTGCTCCAGCCTGGATGACAGAGAGAGACTCCATCTCAAAAACAGAGAGATAGAGAGAGACAGAGAAAGAATGAAAGAGAGAGAGAGAGAGAGAGAGAGAGAGAGAGAGAGAGAGAGAAGGGTGGGACAAGGTCAGGATATTTATTTATCCTCCTGATTCTACTGTAATGGGTCCTTGCTTGGCTGTGTCTCTCCATTGCCCCTCTGCCTAAGGCCATAGCCCCTGATGGGTGGCTGTCTCCTCCAGATACTTTCTCTTTCACTTCTCTCCCTTTACCCTTCAGGCTCCCCACCCCTGCTAGCCCCGGAGGGCTTCACCTTGCCTTGTTAGCTTCCTTTAGCTTTACCCGTAACTTGTAAGTAGTCACATTTCTAAATTCTGCTCAATTACCCCATTTGAGTGTGCCTTCTGTCTCCTGCCAGAATGCTGACCAATACACTCATATTTTGAGTCATTTCCTAAAGACTTAGGCCTAACAGTGCTAGATGTGGGAGGGAGTGTAGGTGTTGATGAGAATGGCATAAGAGTTAAAGGCACACAATTTGTGGTCTAAGTGACCAGGATTGAATTTGATTTCCACTGCTTTCCAGCTATAGTTATTGAACTTCTCTGAGCCTCTGCTTTCTCCTCTGTAAAATGGGAACAGTAGTCCCTTCTCACAAGTTCATTGTCAGGATTTTATGAGATTATATTTGTGAAACATTAAAGTTGGCATCAGGTGCATTATAAGCACTTGATAAATGTGTTATTCTAGATTATTATTAAGACAGACTCTAACTATTGAAGGTATTGCTTTGGTGCTAGAATACACTAGCAATAAGCTTTAAGGTTTTCCTGTTTATGGCCACCAGGGAATTTGGACCTCAGGTAATGTGCCTAAACCCTACAGGAGTAAGAAAAACTAAGCATTGTTGTTGCTGTTATTTTATTAGCTAGAGAGGCAGTCAATTCTATCACTTATTTTCAAGATAATTTTTTAGCAAAGACTACTCTAGGAGGTTGTAGTTACATTCTTTCTGACACTTTTCCCCTATCTCTTTTCTACACAATCTTAAAGTCCCCCAACCACCAAGGATGATTCCTACTGATTTAAACTAAGAAAATGTGGCACCTTTTAGCCTGCCCTTACAGAGTTTCTCCCCACCACATCCACCCCCGCCTGCAATGATGTTCTTACCAAAATAAGGCTCAGAAGAGAGTCTCTTAACTTTGTCCAAAAGCTAAATCTGAAAGAGGTTAAAGGTTCTCTGGTCAGTCGCATTTCACCCGACTATTTTTAGCTGATATAGGGCAAAACAAGGTTCCCCAAAGATCTGGGCCCTGTGAAAGCTGGAAGTTCTGCCAAGATGGAGGAATACAGCTCTCCATGTTGGAAAAGAGAGCACAGTTCCCTCCTTCATCACTCCGGGATATCTATTTGCTGCCAGTGAATCTCCCACCTGCTCTGTCATGCTAGCGTTTGATCACATTGGGTTCATATGTGCTTATTTGCTGCTCCAACCCCAACCCTTACTCCTGAGCCTTTACCACTCAACTATCAATGTGTCCACTCATCCTCTGGGCCATCTTGTGCCGTCTTATCCTCCATCTCCTGGGCCAGAAGCTTGGCAGTTTTCTGGATGTGACTCCTAATGGAAATCCATGACAAAAATGCCCGGATTCTCAACCAGCGAGACAAACTCCTCTTCTCAGCCTCTTCTCCCAGTGTCCCCCACTCCTATTTCTCTCTCCTGAGAGCCCTAAGCCCTGCCATGTTGTTTCCGTCCTTTCAGCCCCTTTTTCCCCCTACTCACATAATGCACCAAGGATAAGCATCTTCCTGCCCAGATATATCTGCCCTTCCACATACTCCCATGTGACTCTTTGACCTCTGTTGCTGGAATCTCTTGAGTTAGAAAACCAGAGATGTTTCCATGACTTTTAAGGCTTTTGTTGGCAAGGCAGCAAGGAGAATGGAGTAAGGGGCCAAGCTCAGGCTTTCTGCCTTGCCCCAGAGGGCAATGCCATGGGAAGGTGACCTCCTCACAGGCCTGGGGGCTATCCCAGTGGGATGACGCTATTGGGTACTCTATCTCAGGATCCTCTGTTGCTCTGCCCTTCAGGCAGGATATTGAGTTTTAACTTAAAAGACAGGGATCAAGCTTCATCCCATGATTTATGGTCTAGGCCAGGGTTTCCAAAACTGTATAAAAAGTTATTCCTGGCCAAGTTCCCTATTAGTCATATGTGTGAAGTGGAAACATCGCTTTGTCAGAAATATACTTCCCCCAACCCATCCCAAACTGTGTCTGTAATTAGGCTCTGGAGGGAAGACACTGGTATTAGAGCTGGTATCGGGAGAAGAACTCAAGGGAAGAATGCTTTACTAATAGGACTGTATGGCCCTGGCAGTGGTGATTATACCAAACACATATGGAAAGGGATCCTGAGGCAGCCAAAAGAATGATGAAAACTTCACATTGGTACTGCCCCTAGAGGTGCTTTTCCACAAATGGATAGATTATGAATGTTTAAGCTTTCTTATTTAAGTAACCTTACTCCATCAGCATCCATCCACTCTCTTCTGGTACTCATGCCCCTGTTTCATCTTGGGGAATCCCACACTATGCCCTGCTCTCAGTCCATGAGATTTCAGTGCAGCCAACTTTGCCCCCAACTCAGGGTGAAGCATAGGACCCAGGCCTAAGCCAATCAGAGCATTAGATTCTCTTGGGCATAGTGATTGGTTTAGGAATGGACGTCTGATCAATCAGAGCCAATGAGCTACCTTAAGGTCTTCCTTAGGACTTCTGGGAAGAGGACTCACTCTTTCCCCCTTGAATCTGAAATCTGAGAGATATAGAGCTGGAATTGCTGTCATTTTTCTGTCACATGAAACCTAACTCTGAAGCCAGCATAGCAGAGAGTAGAGCTGAGAGATTTTTCTGTCACATGAAACCTGACTCTGAAGCCAGCATAGCAGAGAGTAGAGCTGAGAGATGGAGAGTAACCAAGTCCTGATAACACATTATTTTATCCCTGAATCAATTTATATCTGATGCTGGCCCTAATTCTGGATCTTTTTGTTGCATGGGCCATTGGATTTCCCCTTTGCTAAAGCAGTTTGAGATGATTTTCTGTCCCTGGCAACCAAAGATCCCTAGATTACAGCTGTTGTTTAAAAATACATTCAAAAGTGTAAATGGAACTAAGAGAAAGGAGACAGGGCCAGCAATAGATCTGTACTTTGCAAGCACAGTCTATTGCTCAGGGACACAGACAGAGGCATATCACATACTTAAATGTGAGGAGAGCAGTACCAGGAGGTCCTCAGACAAGAAGAGGGTGAACCCCAGGCAGGAAATTCCATCAGCAAACATCACATCTTTGGAAATGAAATTATTAAACAACCAGACCATTTCTATTGAGTTTAGTTTTTGTTACACCTCACTTGATATGCTTAACATAGTAATAAGTATTACTGCTATAGTGAAACTCCCTTATTTATATCATCACAATTTCTGTTTCCCTATTATTTACTCCCTTTTCCTATGAAATAATAAAAATATTTACTCGTCATCAAATTACTTTCTCTAATTTAATCTGCTTTTCCCCCATTGTATTATAAAAGTTCTCCAGAGAAATAGAACCAATAGGATCTCTCTCTATATAGATAGATTAGATACATATGTAGATGTGGACAAAAGTGATGTCTGCCTCTTTCAGGGTTGGCCTTTTAAAGCAACTCAGCAACCTTCCAGCTCTCTCTTCCATGATGACAGCAATCTTGAAGTCACGTGTTTCAAATGGCATAACCACCGAGATGCAGGGGTTTATTTGCCACAGCAGCGTAACCTTTCCCATTCTGACTAAGGTAGATGAATCTAGAGAGATGCAGCTATAGATGAGATAGATGGATTTAAGGGAATTGACGCATGTGATGGGGGTGGAAGGAGGCAGCAAATCTGAAATTTTGCAGGAAGTCAGGTGGACTGGAGAGCAAGTAAGAGTTGATGCTTCAGCCTTGAGTCCAAAGGCTGGAAATTCAGGCAGAATTTCTGAAACTGAGGCAGAATTTCTGTTGCAATCTGGAGGCAGAATTCCATCTTCTTCAGGAAACCTCAGCCTTTGCTCTTAAGGTCTTCAACTGATTAATGAAGTCCACACCTATTTTGGCAGTTTCTCTGCTTCACTGAAAGTCAGCTGATTGTAAATGTTGACTTAAGTGTAAATCATATCTAAAAAAATACCTTCACAGAAACATCTAGACTAGTATTTGACCAAGTAGCTGGGCACCATAGCCTAGTTAAGTTGACATATAAAATTAACCATTACATCCAGTTCGAGCCAATATTCCCCCATGCTCCTCCGTATACTAGTGAGGGTTCAGCTTTGGATTCCCAGGCCAATACAAAGGTAGACACTGCAAATAATGAACCCTTGACAAAGCTCTGTTAGTTCCCAGATGGAAGAAAATTAATGATGATTGCTCAATTCAGTCTGGACAGAATGCTTTACTATTTCTGTTGTGGTTAAAGTATGTAAGTCAGCTCTTATTTAGTATATCTCCTTTGGTTTACTTTTCACTGTTTGCGGAATTCTCCTCCCAGCTACCATGCCAGAAAAACACTTACACCCTGGCCCATGGACCCCCAAAAGCTGAGAATGTATCCACAGTCCTAACTGAAGGCAGACCAGCCTTAAGTAAGGTAACTCCAGCAGGAGAAAGCATTTTCCCCATTGTGAGGCCTGTGGGAGATCCTCATCTGAGGCAGATGTAAAGAAGCATTTCCCTGGCCTGGGTCTGCTGGGAAACAAGTGATTACCAATCCTTGTGCTGTCCACGAAAGGGCCTCACCCCTGCCTGCTGAGGGTCTGGGAGAGATCTGCTTCCATGAATAACCCAGGTACTCATTTTTCTTCTCCCCAGTTACCTGCTAAAGGCTCCATCTTGACATCAAGCCTGGGGTCACCCTCCAGGATACTTCCTCAAAGCAGCCACATTCCTGGTGGCATCTGTGCCAGGAGGGGATGGTGGGCTGGCAAATCAGCAAGTCCTGTCCTCAGCACCACTCTGTCCACAGCCTCATGAGCGTTTTGTCTGAGGACCTTCATTAGGCTTCAGGGCCTGTGGCTGATGACGCCAGGTCAAAGCCCCGGATGATACCTGCTCTTCGAAAACCACATGTTCCACTCCACTTCCGGGCCTCCCCTACAGTTAGGTGGAGGCCATATGACTAGATCCTGGCCAAAGGGATGTGGACAGAGTCATGTCAGCCACTTTCAAGGCTAACCCTTAAAAGCATCGCAGCTGCCCTCCAGCTCTGTCCCTGATGACAGCAATCTTGAAGCCACATTTCAGGTGGTATAACCATTGAGACGTGGGGATCTATTTGTCACTACAGCAGTAGCCATTCCCATTCTGACTAAGGTAGAGCATAAAGGGATTATGATCCATGGCTCCCCTCTGCCCCCCAAGTCATCTCACAGATGGCAGGCTGTTCTCCTGCACGCCCAGGCATGCTGACCAGTGACATCTCTCCCAGTCTCTGGTGAAATGACCTCAGACACCTGCTGTGCTGAAGGTAGGTCAGGGGCAGCATCTGCATGTCTGAAGCAGCTCAGGATCTTCTCTGTGCCCAAATCCCCAAGAAAAGGCTAAAACTGGTAAAGTAATTGAACCAAGATGGGTTTTCCCGAAAGACCTTTTACAGCTTTGAGCTCATTATGGAAAGAAAGAGGATTTTAAGACCTAAACAGTGCTGGATTCTTTCTATTTTAGTTGAAGTTGAAAAGAAGATATCTTTGCTAGAGCTCAGAAAGAGTCTTATCTGTTGAAAACTCATGCAACTTAAAGTTCTTTCATCATGGAGAGCCTACTGGCCTGCCACGTGGCATGACCCGTGAATGTGGGTGGGACTGCTTGGTGTTTTCAGACTGTTGGAAACAGTGGCCTGTTGATCTCAGAGAGAGCCAAATTAAGCTGATTTCACTATTTATAATCTCTCCGGAAATAAGCAAAGAAGAGAAGTCTAATTGCAAACAGACTGAACTTTACATAGGAAATATGTAGGCCCCCTGAGGCACCTAGAAAGTGTCTAAAGCCCTGACTGCCTCCCTGCCTCCCCTGCTTCCCTCTCCAGAGCACGTAGGCCGCATCTAGAGAGGCCTGAGGCTGCAGAATGGCCTTGGACTGGCCAAACCAGCCCAGCCAGCCCCTTGGGCCTAGGGGCAGGGACTTTTGGATGAGAAACAGGAAGACATTTGCCCACAGCTTGAACCATGGCTTTGGGAAGACTCTTTGTTCTCTCGCCCCCATTATTTTGGGTTTTCTGGTCTTTATTCCATGCTTGTCAAATTCCAGGCATGGAAGGCTTTCAAACACACTAGCAAACCCGCCACTTACACACACACACACACACACACACTCCCCACCCCCACTGCATTCCCATCACAATCCCATTTGTAGCAGAGCCCTGGGATTTGTAACCATGTGGGGCCCAGTAAGAGCTTTGTAACATTTCACATGGCCCCTGGCCTTCTGTAACAACTCCAGAGCTGAAGTCCCAGCCAGAACCCTGGGCCTTGCTGGCAGCTGTACTGCCGGGTCACTGTGGGAGATGAGACAAGGACCTGCGACCTGCTGTGCCTCAGTTTCCCTGCCTGTCAGTTTGGACAACCATGACTGCAGCTAATTCTGAATTGTCTGCCTGCTGGTGGGACCAGGCCCTGGTGGGGGGGCTCAGATTTATGGCACGGAAGTCCCAGAATGAGTCAAAGAAGAGAGAGACCAAAATAGATCAGGAGCCAAGCGCCCAGAATGGCAGCCAGAGAAGATTAGACACGCTGCCGAGAGAACCGTCCCGATGACTTTATTGAGGGCTCTTGCTCATAAACGGCCACTATGTTATTGTAACTTCCATAGACCAGGCCGACCCTTCTTGTGACGGGAAGTTTGGGATTGGAACCATCCGTGGGCCCTGCTGTTGCTGAGGTCGCCCTGGGAGCTGGGGTTCTTCCAAAGGAAATCAGCATGGGGCTCCAGGGTTTGGCGGAGCAGTGGACAGATGGACAGTTTTTGAGTGAGAAAGTCATGGTTAGGAGTCAGGGAAGAGTGGCAAGTGCCCCCACTCCCCCCACCCCCACCTCTACCCCCACTGCAGCTCAGTTGGTGGGACTGTCTTTCTTTATGGGCATTTCTGTTGAAAAGTCCTTCCTCCCTTACATTTGCTTCTTGGTCTCATGGAGAGGAGACGGCACTAGGCCAGGGTGACAGATGTGGAAAAAACCCAGAACTGCTGCCACAGTTCCCATCCCTGGGAGCCCCCAGTCCCCAGCCATGCCGAGCAATGGCTTTTCCTCTCACATCCTGACCCCTCACATCCTCTGTCTCATTGCACAGCCCTTGCCCTCCTGGCCACTTGCTACTTTAAATCCTCCTCTCACGTGGAGAGCAGCCCTGGCAGGTCCATCCACCCTCGTCTTCCACTGGAGCGCTTCAGGCAACAATGGAAAAACTTAAGTTTGCCAGCAAAGTGGTCGAAGGCCAGAACTTGTGCATTTGAAGATAGAGACACAAATATCTCATTTCAGTACTGAAGACCGTTTCTTTCTTATCACTGCCAGCTCTCAATCACCCATCCATCTCCTGCTCATCTCTGCTGGAAATGCTACTAGCCAAGGCAAGCCAAGCCAAGCAGCTGTTTGTGGGCTCACAGACCCTGCAAGGATAAGAATCTCTTCTGTGACTACCAGATTGCACCTTGATGCCAGCCAGCTCCTGGTGTCTGCTGTTGCCTCCCTCCCAAGATGGTAGCCTGGGGAGATATAGCCCAAACGGTTGATCTAGTCTCTTTCCAGTCCAGCTCTGTTGGCAAAATGAAACTGCCTGCCAAGGGAAAGCCAGTTTGAACTGTCCAAAGGGCACCCATGATAACTGGGCAAACCATCCATCCTGGGTTGGTCCGTGTGTTTTGAGACTTACACTAGGTGGGCCAGTTGAGAAAGGAGATAGGAGGAGGAAGTCCAAGGCAAGTGTCAGATTTTTGGACAAGCCATTGCTGGCAATGTCTTTTTTTTGGAAAATATTGCACAGGAACTTACAGTGAAAAAGAAGCTTTCAAAGCCCTCCATAAAGTAACCCTATCCTACCACCTCTCAAGTCTGCTCTACCATGGCCTCCCCCAATGTGAATTCACCTTGGCCAGATATACAAACCCACCCCGTATCCTCCTCCATCCCTGCTCTTTGTCCTTGCTTATTCCATTCCCTTTGTTGAAATATCTGTCTAGACTGTGCCCATCTTCTTAGTGGTCCAGCTTCAACTCTGCTCTCTCCCCCAACACCCCACCCCGACAAACCTCTGGGGAGCCTGGAGTTGGCATTCCCTCTCCTGTGCTCACTGCATTTTTTGCCTACCATAGACAGTTTAATTATCGAAAACCACCTTATATGTTCTGTTTCAGATGTGTTGGCTTTAATGAATCTGTGTGTCCCCTAACCTTGTCTCGGAACTCATTATATGCCCCAAGGATGCCTCCACAGTGCTCTGAACACTGTAGGGCCTTAGGAAATACTGATGGCTTTGATTGGTTATCCAAAATAAAAAAAATGTAAGTGATCAAAAAGATGCATAACCAGGAAGAACTATGGAAATGTTCAGCAAAACTGCGAGAGTGGTTCCAGGTGCTCCCTTCTTGGGGTCAGTGGTATAATGGGTTTTCCTTTCCAGACAGTCCCCTGATAGTCCTAGAATCCCACAGAGACCCATGGAAGGTGGTGTTGGGTGGACAGTGTCCAGCAGGCAAACAAGACTGTAAATGCAAAGCCAGAGAAGCTAAACAATGTTCGCTTTACAACTCCAGGTGATGAGAATGGTATTTATAGACTCAGTGACATGTTTGAAGCTGTGAGTCCCAGAGGCTAATATTTTAAGCTGGATATCCTGAGACCCAGACGTTCTGTTTTTGTTCTCCTCCCCATCCTTCCCTCCTGTAACCCCTGGAACTTTCCATGCAATTTGGACAAAAGCATGAAACCTCTATTGTTTCTCAATCCTTACTAGTGCTAGGGAAGGATTTAAGAACTGCTTCATGGAAGGGTGATTTGTAATGAGTGGAAAACATTCTGAGGCCTTAAAATGACATTTGCCATTACACCAAAACTTCCATCAGAAAATTTCAAAATTCTAGGCAGAGACAAGGGCCTTTCTGCCGTCAGAGAACTCCAATGGCAAAGGGGCTGGGGGTTGGAAGAGTGAGGCCTTATTTATAGATGAACCTATTTTGGCCAGAGGTTCTGGATTGTCTAGGTCCACCTATTTAAGAACTTTCTTTCTCTTAGGTCCATTTTTATATTGGATAACAATTCCTGAGGCAAATCTATAAACAAAGGGTGGGAACCTAAAACGTTGCTATTTATATAGCCCAGAATAAAATGGGGAAATCAGTGTTTGTCTTCAAAGCAACCTAGAAAGTGCTAGCCAAAGAACAAATTGCAAACAGTACACAAGCATCAGGGAAATCCCATTGATCATCAGAGATGGAAAATAACCATGAGATCATCGCGCTCATCTCCCCCGGGACCTGGACATCCAGGATGCAGCTTCACGGTGTCCCTTCGGAGGGTGTTACAGACATTACCTTTCTCTTGCTTTGCCCTGTGAATCGTGCTCCCGATTAGTCTGCAGTACATCCCCTGAAGACAGGCAGCAACCACAGAACACAGTACCTCGTGCATGGGAATTAAGTCCAGAACATTCTCTACTAGGTGCGTTTTTTGCTGTTTGTAAACAACTCTAGGTGTTCATCCATCATTCATTCAACCGTGCTGACTGGTTTCATGCACTAGCCAGACCTGGTCAAACTTAAACATGCACAAAATCCTGTAGTCACTTTAGGCCCAAGTCCAACATTTAGAAGTTATCAACACAGGAAAAAAGTTGTACCTGTTTTCATGCTGAGAAAAGCAGATAGCTAATCTGTACCAGGAAAACAAACAAGAATCATGATCTGAAAATAACTTGGAAGTGTTTGTCTTCACCAAAGGAAGCATAAATAGTAAAACACATACACGTAAGACATGCATGTACACACATATATACATGCACACACATACACACACATATTGTACCCATACATATACACGCACACACATACACACAGTACACACAAATATATATGTGCATACACATGCACACATACACATACTGTACTTACACATATGTACATGCACACACATACACACGTGCACATACTGTGAACACACATATGTATACATGCACACACATGTATACATGCACACACATACACATACTGTACACACACATACACACATATATACATGTACACACATACATGCACATATACATATATTGTATGCACACATATATACATACACACACATACACACACGTACTGTATTCACACATAATATATGTGCACACACATACTGTAACACACATCTATACATGCACACACATACACATGCTGTACACACATATATATATACATCCACACACATATGTACATGTACACATACTGTGTGCACACATATATACTTCCCCACACCAATACACAAACATACACATACTGTACACAGGTATATGCACACATACATATATATACATGCATACACATACTATACACGCTTATACATGATACGGTACACACACATATACATATGCACATGTACTGTACATGCACATAGACATACACACATATACACATGTACATGTACACGTGTGTGCACATGCATACACATGCTATATACACATATATGCACACATTTACATATGTACATACATATACACACTTTTTTCCTCCTAATTACAAAAATAAATACAGAAAAACACAACTAGAAGACCTGATATTTTATTGTGTTCCTTCAGAATTTTTCTATGAATAGTCAGTCACCTGTATTCTAATGTATCATACATATTATATGTTACATTATGTATCATATCATATATAAATGAAAAGGTATATAGAAGTCTTTTTAGATATACTTAATGAATATATATTTGTATATTTTAATTAAAATTTTACATAACATAATGTTATGAATTTTATTTTTTAATTTCTATCCTAAGGTAATATATTAGTTGTAGAAAGTCAGAAAATGTGTATGAGCAAAAGAAAAAGTGAAAATCATGCATATTCTCAGCATTCAGAAATGAGTACTTTCATTTGCTGTATGCCCCCCTCACTTATTTAAATATGCACCCCTAAGTATAAAATGGGAAGCCCCATTACACAGGAGTATGTGTGTAATGGGGTATATGTTCCATAAGTAGGCCAGGGGTATCACCAATGAGCATCTTAAACCACTGTTCCCTCTTTCCCTTGTAGGGCATCCCATGCTATGGTTTCCCAGCCGCAGACCCACTTCTCCCTGTGGAAGGCGACACTACCTGGATGATGAGCCACTGCTCAGCCTTGGGGGTCCATGCTAACTCTCTTGAGTTGCTAGAGGCTTTGTGGAAAGATTTCTAAATTTTAAAATCTTCCTTTAAAGTGCCAAGTCAGGTGGTCTGATAATGGGACTTTACCATAAGCCATAGTTCAGAAAAGACAGTCGATAGCCTAATAAAATTTCCCCTCAGACAGGAAGGGAAAGTAGACAGCTCTGCCCAGCCAGGAGGAGAAGCAGAGGAGAGAGAGGACAAACGTAGCAGGCAGACAAGCATGGCCTTTCCTGCCTCCCTTTCTTGGGATCATATCTCAGGGACTAGTGTGTCAGTAACAAACAGAGGGAACTGGGGAGGGGTCTAAAACAATCTGGGTTAGGGCCCTGCTTTTCTGAGACATAGTTTGAGGAGAATCCAAGTCTCCTGAACTTCTGTGGCACAGATCCAACATGGTACCACAGGATGGTTTAGGAATGACAGAGGGAAGTGACTCAGTGTCCAGGCAAATGGGCGTGAGACAGCCCTCTTATTCTCACAGCTTGCTTAGGCATCTAGGATATGCCTGATTCCTTTACGGCCCCCAGTACAGTAACGCAGAGTGCTAAGAGAAGGCCTGGGGTTGAAGAGGCTAGAGTTCTTCTCAACCTTCCATTCGAAGCCAAAGGAGAAGAAATATAGCCAATACCCTCACTTTCTAATGCTGTTCAATTCCATTCGATGGAGTTCCCACCTGCCTTGAGGAATAAACTCTCTTTCAAGTTTAATTCATTCTATTCCAGTGTGATACACACATTATACACGTCAGATTAAGGTAGATCCTGGGGGACTCCAGAGTTGGGGACAATTCCACAGACACTGTGCCTTTGCCTTGGGCCTTGGGCCTTCAGAGCTCCAAGAGGGTTAGCCCGGGCATTGTTCTCTCATCCTATTTCTAATGGTCTTTATCTTCTCCCTGCTCCTCCAGCCCAGCCACATCCTCTTCTCAACCCTCTGTTTCCACCTGCTTCATTCAGCCTCTCTTCCATCCCCTGCTTCTGAGTCTTGGAGTGCTCATGGTAGTAGTCAACCTAGGGCAGACAGGGCCAGGCCTTAAGACTGTGGTGAGAAAGTCAGAAAAATGGAACTAGAATGATAATTGGGGTGGAAAATGAATAATAATACCTACTATCATTATTACTATTGTTTCACTTATAATGATTCTTACTATGTGCAGGCACTGGTTTAAGCATTTTACGTGTATAGTATGAGCTCATACACTTGTGTTAACTCATATAATTAACTCGACTCAAAAGCATGAGTTCATACGGCATATGTTACAGCCTATGAGGTAAGTGCAACTATGATCCCACTTTAGAGATGAGGAAACCTAGGCACAGAGAGGTTAAACTGACTTGTCCTGGGTCACTTAGCTGGTACATGGAAGGTAGAACCCCACCACAGCAAGCTGGCTGTAGACCCTCATAGTAAGCCATAGTTGGGGACACCAAACAAGCTAGACCAAGGCAAGTGGCTGCATTTGGTTTGGGAATGCAAGCTGATCCACAGAGGTCCCACAGAATCAGAAACAATCCTTAATAGCTTTTAGGAGATTTGCTAGAAGGCAGGGAGTTTAGAGTGTCTGTGGCTCCTGCTTTGTAACTCTGGAAACTGAAGCCGGGGAGTTAGAGCTACGTGACATGCCTGCAGTTGCAAGAGGTAGCTGCGAGAGAGTGGAATTTGCATCTGCACTGCACACTAGGTGGGGCAGAGCCAACATTCAGGAAGGTGTACATGTCTACACCTGCACAGACTTTTTTCTGGAGGAGGCAGTTGTGGCGAGCCCCCTGCTAGGAATCCAGCCAGGGAAGGCATCCTTTGTCTCGCTCTGGTGGCTTTCAAGCAAAGAGCCCAGTGTGTTTTGCAAGCGTCCATTCATGCGCTTAGTGCCTGAGCTGCACTGACTGGATGACGGGCGTCCCCGCCCAGCAGCCAGGGTCTGTGTCTCCACTTGCAGGCAGGGCCAGCGTGAGGTCAGGATTAACCAGAGAAGCTGTGCTCTGAGGGGCCTGCTGAAGTGACTGGTCCTTGGAAGCACAAAGCGTGGAGCTCCCACAGGCAAAGACCCCAGAGGTTCATCACGAGGGGCCTGTGAGGGGAGCCCGCTATGCTCCTCCCTGTCACAGATGAGGAAACTGAAGCTCAAAATTAAAGCTGGAAAATGATTTCTGGAACCTCAAATCAAGCCTTCTAGCCCTTATTCCAGGTCTGTCTTCCCATATACCATGCTGTTTGGGTGCCTATGCCATTTACAATATCAAGCAGAATGGGGACTTCTTGAGCCTAAATCAGGCTCACCCTGGGGAACAAGTTCAGAGGACCCCATCAGTATCCAGGGCAGAGTATTCATTTGCCCAGTGATGGATGCATTTGGGCTCTGCTTGGAGGTGGGAGAGAATCCTTGTGCACCCTGCAATTGCACTGCTGCTCCGGCCCCAGCCTCTTCACAGTGGGCATAACATTTTCATACATGCTCCCTCCAGTATGTAGTGTCTCTTCTCTTCCAAGCCCTTCTCCTTTCCATGCCCCCTGAAAACTCATCTCCTGTAATGAAACCACAACTATCTCCCTGGAAGAAAAATTACACCACCTCACCCTTTTGCCCTTTTGCTCCTCCTTGGTTCTAAACCTTGTAGTTCTCAACTCAGGGTATCTTGTGAATCCTTGTGTCCTTTATTCTTGGGCATGGCTTCAGCATGGGTGTCCTGCCCTGTATATACTGTCTTACGTGTTGAGGTGTGTTTGTGGTTATTTTGCCCAAGGGAAGACACCATCCGTAGAGTAAGGCACTGACATCATTCCAGTGGCTTCTGGATCTAGCTAGGGCCATGATGGTGTCAGTCCCCATGCCACAGCCAGGTCCTCTTGGGTAGGTGTTACTGCTGTAGGGTAGTACCTTGGGTAGGCCTCTTTGCAGGGCCCCATTGCAGGCTGATAAGATGCCATCTGAGTACATAGAGGACATCTGCAGACTGGCCTTTTTCCCAGCTCTTCCGGCTGTATTCGTCCCCCTGCCCAAATGCTCCACCTCCACCTCCACCTCCACCTCCACAGTGCCATGAATATTGGCTGCTTTTCCCACGCCAGGCTCTGTGCTAAGCACTCGCCATGCTTTATCTCGTTAACCTGCACTACAACTTTAAGAGGTGGATATTTTTATCCACATTTTACAGATAAGGAAAATGAGACTGAGAGAGATAAAAATAACTTGCCCAAGGTTACATAGCTAATAAATGGTGGGGCCTGGATTTGAACCACCACATTCTTAACCACTGAGCTCCATTGCCTCATTCAGTCCATGTCGGCTGGTCCATGGCCCATCCTCAGAGATGCCTGTTTTTGCAGTGAGCACCCCTCAAACCTTCAACAACACCCTTACCTCCTCGATTTACCCTTGTGAGCCCTGAGCCAAATCTGAACCTGTTGAGCTTGATCAAAGAATGGATTGTTATTTGAAAGAGAAAACAAAAGATGAAGATGACTCATTTACACTCGTCTTTGAGCCACTATTTATTGAGAGCCTTCTGTGTCTCTAGCACTGTTCTGTGTCCCACATGAAATAAAACCCCCTGCCCTCACAGAGATTACAGTCTAGTGAATTAATAGTTTGCCTAGTGCTGACAAGCTCTAAGAAGAAAGGCCCATCCAGAAGGAGGAGTGAGCACTCTGGGAAGTAGGGGAGTGGCTGCCTCCCTGCCCTGGCAGCTGAGGGATGACCTGAGGCTTCAGCTTTTCGTGGGGTTGGGTTTTGTCCCAAGGCAGAGAGTGCTGGTGAGGCTGTGAGGGTGTGGGGGCACAGAGGTCTCCAAGCCTTCTCATTTCTGCTGGTGGTGATGTGGAGCCCTAAGTCTAGGCAGAGGCAGTCCATCTGGAGCTCCAGCTTCTGTTGCATGAAATGGCCTTGTTGAACACGATAGTGTATAAAGATTATCTCCAATTATCAGTGAGTGAAGGAGCCCTTTACAAAATTTTAATTATTTCCCCTGCCCAAATGCTCCAGGTCCACCTCCACTTTCACAGGATCATAACCAGATTTCCTCTTCTGACTCACATCTTCCCTTCTCCCTCCTCCCTGCCCCTGCCCCCACCCCCTCAAACTGGTTTGGCCTAAGGCCATGCAGAGTAATTTACCTAAACCCAACAAATATAATTAGAAAAGTAAATACGTTAGCCAAAAGAGTTTTATATTGTATTTCAAAATCAAATGTAAGTAATATAAGTACACGATAGGAGGTGCAAAGACTTCCCAATCATCAGGTCCTTTGCATCTATCATCATCTTAAACTAACCCTCACTGCAAACTTGGAATCTAGGCTTTATCATCCCCATTTTGTAAGTTTAAACAAACAAACAAAAAACCCAAGGCTTAAAAAGGTAAAGTAACGTTACCAATGTTACATAAATGTCAAGGTTGAGTTTTTAACCAAAGTATGTCTGACCCCCAAGTCTGTGGTAGTTCTGTCCCCATCTAGTCCCAGGGTAGCCATTTATGCAGAAAAAGTAACCTTGGGCAAACTATTTTACCTTCCACTGCCTCAGTTTCCCATCTGTAAAATGGGCCCAATGCTGATACCTAACTTTCCCCTCAACCTCAGTTCTGTTCTGTTAATCACATGAACTGGTGTCTAGGAAAGGCCACAGAACTTTCAGGTACTGTGAAAATATAGTATTAATCCTACCCTTGAATTTAGAAGTGATTATGGCTTTTCTACCATTTAACCTTGTTGGTGTCCAGTGGTAGATTTCAGTTTAGCATATCTGGTTTATTTTTCACATTCCTGTTCTGAGGGTAGCCTCTGGCTGCTGACTGTAAAATCTGTGTTGCTCTCTTCCCAGGAATTAGCATCTCCTGTTCCACAGCTGTACTTCAGCTGTACCTCAGGCCCCTGATTGCCAAGTTGTAGGTGTTCTATAACGTTCTTTCTTCTGGAATCCCAAGGGAGTAGTCCATATATACTTCTTTCCAGTAGTGAGCTGGTAAGTGTTTAACAGCTGGCTTTCCAATTGCGAATCTGATGTGAATGTTGGTTAATAATTATATCTACAATAATAAGTAAGATAAAAGTGAAACAATGAAGACGCATTTCAGAACTTCGCTGCTTTTTTTCCATATGAGCCACTTTTTTGCTGAATCAGGTAGTAGTTTTCAAAAACTAGAAAAATATTACCTCAATATATTATGATTCACAACGTCACTGCTACAGACACGGCACACTTTTACATCTAATCGTACCGTATTAACATTTTCTCTATCACTGCCTTAAGTCGAGATAATCAACACAACAATAAATCAAGCCCTGAGTATAGAGTGTGCCAATTTCTGTGGTGTAAATATTGTCACTACGGCCAATTTCAAGCTACCAATGTGATGTTACTAACTGTGGAACTGGGAAGAGAGTGGAGAGTCAGAGAGGGGTGAAGTTGAAGTAGGATCTTATAAGAAATGACAAATGAACAAGAAAGTATACCACGCTATAGTCTTCCCGCCATATGTGTAATAGACATAACTCAAGCACATAGATGACAGTAAAGTGTAGTTTAAAAAAATTAGGATCTGATCTGTTGGAAGTATTTATTATCTTTTAAAAATATAATTAATTATATATTTGTATCATTTAATTTTTAACAATGGCTGCATTTAAAAACCAGCTTGCAAAATTCCTGAAAATTTACCAATCAGCTTTCACAAGCCAATGCAAGCTTCAGCACACCACTGTCCCGTTCCTCTTCCCGTTAGTCCAGATGCGTCCCATGCTATCTGATGGCCACACCCTTTGTTAAATAGCTCCAGTTAGTCCTGATCCACGTAAATCAAGAGAACATTAGTCAGTGCTCAGCTTCTCCAAATAAACAACGTCAACAGCTTCAGTCCAGTGGAGTGACTTAATGATCTGTTTCCTTCAATAAACTGTGATTTCTGAACTCAGTTCAGATACCTGAGCGTCGCAGTAAGCTGAGAGTGAGGCCTGGAGGCGTTCATAATGTAATATACTAAGTTTAAACTTGGCAACTGGATGACATTGTGAGAAATGGCTTTTTTTTAGGCTGATTTTGGGAGTTTGGGGTGTTTTTTTAAGAGTTAAGCCAAGGCAAAAAAACAACCCTTGCAACACATCACTTCACAGCGGGTCAGCCTGGGAGAGGCTATTCTGGGATATTCAAGCTAAAGAACCTCTTTTTAAACTCCAGGCAAACTAGAATCAGGATGCAGGGTTTTTATTTCTGTCTGTCATGGATTTACTGTGTAATCTCTGTCCAGTTTGTTCCCTGGGTGGGTCTCACTTTACCTTCTGGAGAAGTCAAGTCAACTGCCTTTACTTAGGGCATTATTTGATTTTTGAATTGTGGAGACTGAAAAAAGATAGTTGCTAGGGTTTATCAGAGGGTTTGGAGTGTCTACTTGAGGTGTTCCTACTCAGTGGAGAGTCAGAGAGGGGTGAAGCTGAAGTAGGATCTTATAAGAAATGACAAATGAACAAGATGTAACAGAGAGGAGGAGGAAGAGGAATAGGGAGGAGGAGGAAGAGGAATAGGAAGGTGAAGGAGGAGTGAGGGCCTCCAAGCAACGTACCATGAAAACGTCGGGCAAGTGGCTAAACTGCATCCAGTGTTCACTTTGCTAAGATGGAGAGTTAGGGCATAAGATGATTTAGTTACAGAAGAAAAGGCAGGCAAGATGGAGCAGGCAGGTGCCTTTTGTCTGGCTTTGACAAGAGAGTTTCCTGGGTAGGGAAGGAATGTGATCAAAGTTATGATTCTAAGACCTGCCTGGAAGATGACCAGGGAGTGGGCAAACTTGGAAGCAAAACCAGCCTCCCAAACACCCATGTAATATGGTGCCCTGGGCCACTGTATAAATAACCTCCCTCCTGTTCATCAGTAGGCTTTGTAGTTCTCAGCCTCTCTCCTCTGTAGAAAGTGTGAGCCAGCACTTTGCATGAAGAAGCATTAGAAGGGATCACTGCATACTTCTCTAATTGTCAAGAATGCATACATGCCATGCATATGAATGATACAGTGGACTTTGGGGACTGGGAAGTGGAGCAGATTGGGAGGGGGGTGAGGGATAAAAGACTACATCTTGGGCACCATGTACACTGCTTGGGTGACGGGAGCACCAAAATCCCAGAAATCACCACTGAAGAACTTCTCCATGTAACCAAAAACCACTCGTACCCCACAAACTATTGACATTGAAAAAAAGAATTCCCACCGTGCCTTAAGCTTATGTCATCTCACTTTTTTTTGTCAGCAGCCTAGAGGGAAGGGGACACAATCCCAATTTTAACACCAGAGCAACTGAAACCTACAGATATTAAATGACTTGCTCCAGATTACAACTGAGACTCAAACCCATTGCCTGGCCACAAGTCTTGTGCCCTATCTACACCAATCGGTCTCCGGTAAACCTAACTAGCTAGTCAACTTTTCCCATCCATGGGCCATATACCTTTTGAAATAACAAACCATCTGATCTCTAGAAAAACTGAAAGTCCAGTTCCAGTTGTCAGACACACCAAGCTCCAGAGAGTCTCTCCCAAAAGTTCTCTGGAAAGCCCAGGGATTCTGAATTCCAAAGCCAGCCAAATTTGAATTTCCTCTACAAAGAGATAGTCCCTCCTGGTTTAGAACATAACCTTCCTCATTAGGCTGGTTCCATGTTTTGTAATAACTTTTGCTTACACCACAAAATTGTCATAGATTATGAAAACACAAAGGCCTTGGAAAAAAGGCCCAGAGCCCCCTGGAAGTCATTATTTCTTCCTTTAGCAATTGCTGAGTTAAGCACCGTAAATATGGTTCCCATCCTGCTCCCCTTCCCCCGCCCTCCCTGGCCCCCACGATCTGCTGGACATATGTTCAGAAGAAAGCGGGGACGTGGGGGTGGAAGAAGATTCGCATGTCGTGAATCTTGAGCACTGAAAAGAAAAAGTGGGGAGAGGGCGGGGAGTTTGCAGCCCTGGAAATGGAATCTCTGAAGGATTTATTGCCTTTGAGTATCTCACAAGGCTTTATTTTTTTTAATAAAAATCTGTAGCTTATGGATTTTTTTTTTTTTTTTTTTTGTATAGGGCAGTAAACAAGAGCTCTGAAAGGGGAAGGAAGCCAGGAGAAAGCCAGCTCCATTAGTCACGCAGCAGCATATCCTGTCACAAAGGACCCCAGTTGAGTAATCGCCCAAAATATGCCTGTTATTTTTTTCTGTCAGAAAAAAAAACGGGGCCTGCCAAAATGTACTGTTAAAAAAAAAAAAAAAAAAATCTGGTGTCTTAGGCCCAGAGAGGGAAAAGAAAATAAAGAAGAAACCGTCATAACTTCACAGTGCTCTTCAAATCCTCTCCCCAGCTTACCTGGAAAAGAAAAAGCCTTCAGACTCTTCACAGCGACAGAGCCTGCCAGACTTGAGGAAAGAAAGCTACAGCCTTGGGATGGTCCAGGTCTCAGAGTCTTCATAGCTACTTGGTGCCAAGAGCTTAAAAAGAGAAGGGGTGGTCGGGGAGAGTGGAAGGAGGACAGCACGGGGGGAGAGAAAAAATGAACAGAAAGGGACGCAGGATATTGAACAAGTCCTTTGACAAGCTGCAAATAGGTGAGGCATTGCTCACAGGGAGCCCACAGGAGCCCACACCAGTTCCATGAGTATTGCATGAGCCCAGCAGGGGCCAGTGACCTCCAGCCAATGGCCGAGCCTGCTTCGTAAGCTTTTCTGATGGCCCCAGCAAAACCAGCGCTGTCTCGGGCCTCCACCATGCCCTGTGGGTGTTTGGGCCACAGAATGGACAACAAGGACTTGTGCAGAAGGACATCAGACTCTGGAGAGGTCTGAAACAAGGGGTGGGGAGAGACAGGCTGGTCAGAGCTGCCTGCAACCTCCTGCGTTCTCCTAGATTGGCTTTCCAAAACCCGGCTGACAGGCTCTTGGTAGGAAACCAGGCCCAGCAAACAAAGGTGTACTCAAGCCCAGTTCAGTCACTGCCTCTGTCCCATGTTCTTCGTCTCATGGCTCTCAGGACCAGGACACAAGAGATGGTATGTCCAAGCACAGAACACTCTTGGAAAGCCATCATTTCCCTCCTGCTGACATTCTGACCCACTCAAGGGTTGTCCTGGGGAACAGGCTTTCTGCACTCAGTTGACCAAAAAATAACAGAAGCCTTCGCCTTAAGAAAGAGAGCAGGCCAGGCTCAGTGGCTCACGCCTATAATCTCAGTGCTTTGGGAGGCTGAGGTGGGAGAATTGCTTGAGCCCAGGAGTTCAAGACCAGCCTGGGCAATATGATGAGGCCTCGTCTCTACAAAAAACTTAAAAATTAGCCAGGCATGGTCTCAGCTACTCAGGAAGCTGAGGTGGGAGGATTGCTTGAGCCCAGGAGGCTGAGGCTGCAGTGAGCCGTGATCACGCCACTGCACTCCAGCCTGGACAATAAAGCAAAAGATCCTGTCTCAAAAAAGAAGAAAGAGAGCAGAGCCCTACAGAGAAGGAAGAAGGCGGGCACACTGTCGCTTTTCCTCTCAAGCTCCCTGGATCCCTCCTAGAGGAGAGACCCGCAGACCTGCCTGCACTCCGCAGGAGCCAGCTGGGGGAAGACCCTTTCCAGGGACGCATCCCTGGAGGTGCTCTAATGTTTGGCTGTTTGGCCATTCTGGGCCAAGAAGACTCCTTCCGTAGCCCAGGACCATGAGTCTCCCTGATGATTGCTGCAGAAAGGCCCGATTTTCAGGGCCTTACCTAGCCCTTCAATACCTTTGAGCCGCCCATCTTGTCTGAGCCACAGTCCTAAAGCCAGTCCTGAGCTTCAAGACCCATGTTGGCCCTGGCCACTGCTTCCCCTGGGAGAGCTGACTGGCTTCCTGCAGAGAGCTGGCCTGCAAGTTGGAAGGGCATATTCTCCTCCCAGCTTCCTGGCTAAATTGCTGTGGAATTTCAGGTCACTCCAGTGAACTTTCTGTGACTATTTTTTCCTCCCTTCAAGATTTATCAACTATTAATTAGAACCTCTAGATGCCTGCAATGTGGAGGTCCTGAGAATTCAATACAGAATAATACAAATGCAGTTCTTCCTGTGAAGCCTGGACAACCTTTCCCTTCCTTCTGCACTCCTTTCTTCCTTCCCTCTTTCCTTCCTTCCTTCCTTCCTTCCTTCCTTCCTTCCTTCCTTCTTTCCTTCCTTCCTTCCTTCCTTCCTTCCTTCTTTCTTGAGTTTCCTGATGCCAGCTCCTCGGATGGTGGGCTAGGGGTGGGAAGGTAGTGGTGGGGGTGATTATAAATATAATAAGAAATAAACCCACACACTGCAAAAACCCTATGTTAATACTATTAATAGTATTTCCAAATTGCTTACAGGTAGAAGACAGTTCCTTAGCAACATGATCATAATGAGAATTCCACAAGGGCATCTGGAATTTACTCTGTCAGACATTCCAGCTTATCAGGAAATGAAAAGGACCAAGACCATCATATAATGTGCAGACTATGCTAATGCCTATCACTAGCGTATATCAGACCCCAGTTACAGGATTGACCCGTGGGACTCCCCTTGTCTCAGCTTTAATCACATGAAGTACCTGAGGCCTGTTGTCCTCCTCAGGGTTCAACGCCTTCTTGCGGCCAAGTCCTTCATATAATTCAAGAGTTGAAATCACTGTCAACACAGCCCTTTGACTAATGTTCCGGGGTGATAGGCCTGGCACGTGAACACATGAGTAATGCTATTATCCCCCAAATCACAGGTGAGTGAGGTCTCTGGAGGTGTCCACCCCCACATGAATTTCCCTTTGCGGTAGCAGTAACATCTGAGTCACTAAGCATGGGGCCACAATTTAGGCTCACCCCCTCCCCTTCCTGTGCCCAAAAGGGGGCTGAAGGCGGGTCTTCATAGCAGAAAAAGCTTCACTTCCTCCGAGCTCCAGACAACACATCTCAGCTGTGTTGGGCCTTACAAGGCTGCGGTCAACAAGCACCCAGGTGATGAGGTCTTTCTCAGCCTGTTGTTCTCTTGTTAGCCCTTTGATGTTTCAAAGCTGACGAGGTCAGCATCTTCCAGGCTGCAGGAAACATGCCTGCCAGGCATACCTTTCAAGCAGCTGATTAATATGTCATGTGGTCTCTGGTCAGAGGAGAGTGTAAGGGCTGTTGAAATGACTCTCTAGCTCAGCTCCCATGTCTTTGGGAAATACTGCCCTATCAACAAGAGGCCTCCAGCTGAAGAGTAAAGACACAGATCTGAAAGGGTAAAGTTCTAGCATCCAACAAACCATTATACATCCTAAATGAAGTGAGAAATGGTAGGCTCTTCACCTGCCAGGGCCTGGGGGGGCCTGTGTCCCAGGACTGCTTAGGAATCCAAGCCTAGCACTGTTTATCCATGATGCTGATGAGGAGCCTGTGAGACAGGGAGCCTTGTTGGGTCTCTGAAGTCCACTTGCTGGCCTGTTACTTGGCACCATCAGATCTACTCTAGGGATGGTGTAACTAGAGCCTTTGAGCATATGAAAAGTTTGTGGCCTGACAAAGCACTTACTGACCAAGGAAAATCAACTTCAGGTGCAGCAGGAAAGGTCTGGTACCCAGAATGTCTGGGGTTTTGAGACACTGGAAAAGATTGCCTAATAATGTCATGGGCTCCCTTCCCTGGAAATAATCCGAAAATAGGATAAGTTCCCTCCAATCTTGGATGGGTCAACCTCATCTTGAGGTGAGGAGACGGTTACATCAACCCACGGAGAGGGCCTGTCAGCAACTCTGAGTCTATTAGAGGGTATATTTTCACACGAAGAAAATGTTTTATTCTGGTAAAATATACCTCACGTAAAAGCTACCATTTTAACCATGTTTAAGTGTACAGTTCAGTGGCATTAAGTACATTCACATCGTTGTATAAGCTTTGCCATCATCTCTCTCCAGAACTTTTTCATCTTCCCAAACTGAAACTCTGTGCGCATTAAACACTAACTCCTCTATCCCCTCCTCCCAGCCCCTGGCAACTACCATTCTACTTTTCATCTTTATGATTTTGACTCCTGTAAGTACCTTGTGTAAGTGGAGTCACACAGGGTTCTTGTGTGACAGGCTTGTTTCACTTAGCATAATGTCCTCAAGCTTCATCCATGTTGTAGCATGTATCAAAATTTCATTCCTCTTGAAGGCTGAATACTATTCCATTGTGTGAACAGGTGCATGTGTGTGTGTACGTGTGCAGCTGCATGTGTGTGTGTGCACATGTGCAGGTGCATGTGTGTGTGCGTGTGTGCGCATGTGCAGGTGCATGTGTGCGTGTGTGCAGGCGCGCGTGTGTGTGCAGGTGCATGTGTGTGTGTGTGCGTGTGCAGGTGCATGTATGTCTACGTGTGTGTGCGTGTGTGTGTGTGTGTGCATGTAGCACGTTTTGTTCATCCATTCATCTGTGATGGACACTTTGGTTGTTTTCACCTTTTGGCTATTGTGAATAATGCTGCCGTGAACTTGGGGGTACAAATATCTGTCCCTCCTTTCAATTCTGTATCCAGAAGTGGAATTGCACAAAGAAAACTTTAAGACAAAAGCATTGTGCCCTCAGAAGAAGACATGTCTCTGTCCTCAAATCATGAACCCATATGGAGAAGAAACACCTAAAAAAAATTGGGGTACAGTAAGACTTGGTAAGTGGGACCAAGGAAGCATGGAAGAAGGAGCTGGTTGTTTCCCAGAGCACCAGAGAAGGCTTCGCAGAGATGAAATTGGAGCTGGATTCTGATGGGTAAGTAGGAGTTTACCTGGTAGGAAAAAAAATAGAGAAGGGCAGGAAAAGAAACATCCCTTTTCAAAAAAGAGGAGACCAAACATTGCACGCACATATCCTTTGACTCGGCAATTGCACTGGCAGGAATTCTGCTGCTATCCTCACACACATACGCTCCAGGCATATGTCTAAGGATCCTCATAGCAGCAATGTCTGCGAGACTTAGTCACTGGGAGTGGCCTGTGGCCCCTCACTAGGACACTGGTGAAATAAACTATTGTACAGCCATACTGTGAATTCCCACACAACCATTAAAAAGAATGAAGGAGGGCCAGGCGCGGTGGCTCATGCCTGTAATCCCAGCACTTTGGGAGGCCGAGGGGGGTGAATCATCTGAGGTCAGGAGTTTGAGACCAGCCTGGCCAACATGATGAAACCCCATCTCTACTAAAAATACAAAAAATTAGCCGGTTATGGGGCGAGTGCCTGTAGTCCCAGCTACTGGGGAGGCTGAGGCAGGAGAATCGCTTGAACCCTGGTGACAGAGGTTGCTGTGAGCAGAGATAGCACCATTGTCCTCCAGCCTAGGTGACAAGAGTGAGACTCTGTCTCAAGGAAAAAAAAAAAAAAAAAAAGAATAGAGGAGATCTCCATGTGCTGATATGACAAGAATTACAGACTTATTTTTAATTTAAAAAAGAAGATGTCATTATATGCCCAAGTTATTTCCCTGGAAGGAAAGAACACACAAGAAACTCTTAATAGTCATTACCTTTGAGAGGAGCGACTGTAACTTGAGGGCAGAGAAATTAAATTTTCATGTTATGCTTTCTAACGTGTATGTGTTCGTTTAAAAACAAAGTTAACAAAGCTGCCAGGGTGAAGAAATTACAGGCAACTTTTATATTCTTTGTGCTTTTTGTAATTTAAAATATTTTTTAAGGAAAAGCAGCCCTTTTTCTGGAATTGTTTAGTCCCAATGGCTCCTAAAGGCAGACAGATGAGATGTTTACAGGGCCATCCTTTCGGAGATTCTCTTAGAGCTTTGCAAAGATTCCTTTCAAGACAGAATGGTATCCTCAGCTCCTCAACAGAAAAGTCTGGGGCCAAACAAGAATTAGGCCAAAAGCTTGGGGCCAGGCATGCGTGGTGCCGGGGCAGTGTGGTGGGGGGCGGGAGCTCCCACAATGTCTGTCCAACTGTCCCGGGGCCAGGACCCCTGTACCTCTTCTGCACTTTACCCCTCATGGGGACTACATCTCTGGCACACAACCCAGCTACACAGGGTTAACCCCTGCGTTTTGCTTCACTGAGCATGGCTGAGGAGGAGGGGGTGCGGTGAGAGCAGAGGGGGCTCCATCCCGCCCCAGCTCCAGGCAGCATTAATAAAATGCAGGTGTTTTGTGTATGTATAGCTGCTTGAGGGAGGAGGAAAAAAGAGCCTTGACTGCAGCGAGCACATAGAAACCAGCCGAGTGAGCCGAGTGCCGTAGAGGAAAATGTGCCTACTTGTAATGAGAAAGCATTTTGCAAAGAGAACGCTGGCTTTAGGGTTAAGAAGAATGCAGCAGTTTCTGGCACAGGCCTACCCTGTAGCTCCCCCTGAGTGTATATATATGTGTGTGTGTGTGTGTGTGTGTGTGTATCTGGACACAGGCTCCTACGCATGCATGTGCACGCACACACACCCCACCACCACCACCACAGATTTTTTCCCAGCAGCACCTCAGACAACCTAAGTTTGACCTTCACTCGCTTTGACCAGGAGTTGGTTCTGACACTCCCTTACTTCCCTGCTGACTGCCCTCCATCTTTTCTCTCCTGTCTTCCTCTCTCTGGACTCCACATCCTGCAACTCCTCCTTCCCCCCATCACTTCCTTCTTCTTGGGCCTTGGGTTGATGGTATCTCCCCTTGGCCAGCCCCTTTTTCTTAATGCCCCTTGGCTCTGCTTTCAAGCAGGCACCTTGTGAGCCTGACTCCCACCCTCCTTTCCAAAGCCCACCGCCCTTGCAGTCAGGAATGGGGCTCAGGGGGTTGGGCAGCCCCTGCTGCTTTAGCTTGATGACGTGGCTCCGGCGCCGTGGACGTTCAAGGTGAGGGGGGAGTAAAGCACAGGACAAGCCCCCTGTGCTCTCCTGGCCACCCCAAGGGCAGGAGAGAAAGGAGGAGGCATCAGAGATGACTGCAAAGTGGGCAGCAGCTCTGAGGGCCACTGGGCCCTGCTAAGGGTCCTCTGTCCCTGCCTCCCCACATCCCCCAAGAAGGTGGGAAGTGACGGCCCCCACCTTCTAGAGGGTTGCTCTCCATTACCCCAAGTTAAAGAAGCCTAAAAGGAAAGTGATTTCTGTGACTTATTTAGTTTGCCTCCTTGCCTGAGACCTGCTGAGGAATGCAATTGTGGGTTAGTTGTTCTGACACTGGAAAGGCTTCAGGAGACCAGAGTGGACCCCTGAGGCCCTGTTTGGCCCCAGGTGGGCCGGGGTCTGAGTGGGAGTCACAAGTGGAGGTGAAGCTCCTCCAGAGGGACATGAGCTCCTGATTCCACGAGGAGGGGGTGGGGAGAGGTGCTGGGGGGCTCAGGAAGGGCCCCTGTCACTGGCTACCAAGCTGATCCTGAGTGTTTGTGTCTGAAACCACCGAGCCAGAACCCATGACAGGCAAAGGCCAGCCCAACAGCGTAGTAAATATGTTCCCCGGAATTTAGCACCCCCGAGTCAGAGGGGAGCAGGGGCTGGCAGGAGCCCTCTCCTCCGGCCTGGCTGAAATGCGAGGACCAAGCTCTAGAGGATCAAGTTTTTACTTTCTCAACTCCCATCCTCTACTCCCTACCTGCCTCCCCATTCCTCTGCAAAAAACAGACCTAGCAGGGATGGACAGGCAGCAGCTCAACCGTCCACCCACTCATCCACTCAGCCCTGCCCGCAGCTCACAGGCCGGCTGGCAGCAGCTGTGTCAGGAGGCAGGACCCACATTCGGAAACTCTGAGGAATCTCCTTGGAGAGTAGTTACTGGGGTTGCTTGTCCCAGACCCCGAATTGGAACACCCTCTCTGATAACTCCAAGACTGGGACTTATCACTTGTGGGAATAACAGTGGGAACCACCCTGGAAAATCCAGGATGCGGGGTCCCCTTACTAGCACAAAGCAACCCTGGGGCCCCTGTGTCCCCACACCCAGCCCTTCCTCCCTTCTGAGAGTGGAACGGGGGAGAAAACCTTGCATCCTCAGTGGCCCCCACCCTCTGAAAGACGTGTGGTGGCCCCAAGGCCTTATTCCCCCCTCCACTCTGTTATGCGGAGACTATGATGAGCAGATGTTTCTAATGAAGGGCCCAGACCAGGGCTCTGGAGGTAACAGGCCCGCAGTAGAGCTCTGGCTCCCATGGAGGGGCCGCAGCCCCCAGACCTCTGAAAGCACAAGCCGCCCAGTGAATGGGACACACACTCTCTTGAATTCTCAGCTCCTTTCAGGAAATTACCAAGTTAGCCCTTGGCTTTCTCCTTCCCGGTGCCCGCCCCGTTTCCATAGCAACCGCCTCCCCATCGTCCAGAGCCTCTCTCCGGTCCTGCCCGCCCCCTCCTCTCCACCACCCTCCGCGTCTCATCTGTCTGGGTGGGAACCGGGATTAGAGTTCATCGGGCCGGGATGCTTTTCCCAGGGCCGCTTTGCCTTCGTGATCCCTTTGCGGTAGCCCGGCCCCTGCCCCAGGCTTTTCAAGTCCCCCAGACTTAATGACCAGCCCTGGGTTTCCTCCTCTTCTCTTTCTCTGCCTCCAATAAAGCCGGAGAATTAACCCAGGTTTTAAGTGCCCCGGTTCCAAGCTGAATATCAAAGGGGGCTTCCCCAAGCTGCTTCTGCATTTCAAAGGGGCTGATTTATCACTTTCACTTAAACCGGCACATTTTGGGGAAAGAGTTTTACCCAGAGGTCAAACTCTGGAAAAACAAATGGATCCCCGCTCACCCCCTCCTGGGGTGCTGTGGGCTATTAGTGTATAAACTGCTGGCGGGTAGGTGGGAAACAGGCTGCCCACACTCCTCAGCAGCCTGGGCGCAAACTGCTCCTGTCCCCACAGGGCGATTGTGAGGAAGAGGGGGAAATGCATGGACCCATGGCTGAGAAGCTCCCACACTGCTCCTCCTGGTCTCTGCGCCCGGCACTGGGAGAGTTCTCAGCTCTGTTTCTGCTTCCTGGGCCTCTTGTGGAGGCCCTAACCTGAGCCTGCATTAACACGTCCAAGCTAAGGGTGCTCTCTGCACCAGGGACTCTGCCCCTTCAATACAGCCTGTGCCTGTGCTTCTGGATTCTGCCTTTTCTTCCATTCTGCCTGCGAAGCCTTTGCAGGCACTTACTATTCAGGGGCTGCAGAGCTGGGCCCCTGAGTCACCCTCACTCCCCAGCTCTCTCCTGCCCTCACAGTCAGGCCTTGTCCATACCCTTCCTTCCCACATTCCTTCCCCACAAAACATGCACACACACATTCACCCATTCTCTCCCAGACCCCTGCCACCATCCCCAGGCTCCCTCTCATCCAACCTCAACCAGATAAATTATCTCTATTATTGCCCCTTCGTCAAGGACCTCCTCATACCCCCACAAAGAACGCGGGGACCCCGGACCCTGGAAACTTTTCTCACTCTCTATGAAGCATCTGTCTAGCTGCCCCTAAGCAGACTCCAGCCCCCCTGCAGAGCGTGAGCTCCTTCCTCTGATTTAGCCCAGATCTGATTGATTCCCAGGCTTTCTCAGGCATTAAGCCCCAACCACGTGTGCACATCCCTCCTTGAACTGACCAGAAAAGCCAGAAGCCGGCAGCCAATGAAGCAATCCTTGGAAGAGGCCAGGCAGACGGCACAGCGTCATCGAGGAACTTCTTACTTAGCACCAAGGGGCAAAAGCGGGAGAGGCAGCACCCCAAAGCCAACCCCCGGAGAAGACATCCTGAATGAGGCCTTGAGAGGCTCCAATCACAAGGCAGGTTTTCCCTTAATGGACACATCTGTTTCCTTTTCTCACCCTGCCACCAGCTCATTCATTCATTCACTCACACATTCATTCACTCATAGGACCATTATTGAGTGTCTATCTCATGTCAGGGGCATTAGAGAGTAACAGTGCAATGAGATAAACCCTCTCTCCCATAAAGTGGCTGGCAACGCACATGGTTTAACCCTCTCCATGCAGATCTGGGAAATACTCCAGACAGGGGATTTGATTTCAGCTTGAAAAGATGGACAGGAGTTTAGCAGAGATAAATATATTCCAGGCAGAGGGAGCAGCAGGTTCAGAGGCACCCAAGCCCACTGTAGGTGGTGACGATAGGCAGATCAGTGTGTGTGGCACATAGGAATGTGGAGGGAGGAGCTAGGAGATAAGCCTGGAAGGGCATGTGAATGAGGTTGTGAATGGCAGACCAAGAAACCCACTGCCTCTGCCATGCCATCCAAGTTCAATCCCAACGAGATCAAAGTCATATACCTGAGGTGCACTAGTCAGTACTACATCTGCTCTGGCTCCCAAGATCAGCCCCCTGGGTCTGTCCCCAAAAAAGGCCAATGAGGACATCACCAAGATAATTGACTGGAAGAGCCAGAGGATTCCAGTGAAACTGACGGTGCAGAACACACAGGCCAGATTCAGGTGGCATCTTCTGCCTCTGCAGTGATCGTCAAAGCCCTCGAGGAACCACCAAGAGACAGAAACAAGCAGAAAAACATTAAGCACAGTGGAAATATCATTTGTGATGAGATCATCAACATTGCCCAACAGATGCAGCACTGATCTTTAGCCAGAGAACTCTCTGGAACCATTAAAGAGATTGTGAGGACTGCCCAGTCTGTGGGCTGTAGTGTTGATGGCGCCACCCACCCTCGCGACATCACAGATGGCTTTGATAGCGGTGCGGGTGGAGTGGCCAGCTAGTTAAGGGCTGCATATAGAAGTATTTCAATAACGGATCATTTGACAACCGAAGAAAATTTAAAGAGGGAACTGTACTGAAGAAGGTAGGGAATGACAGAGGGAGCCAGTCAGGGCCTGGGAACAAGAGCAACTCAAAGACTATGTTCTAGCACTTGTCCCCCTGCAGACCCTCACCATGAGCATCTTTGCTGCATGTGCTCAGATTCTGCCTCCGTTTACCCTTTCCACCTGGGGAAGCACGGAGCTCACTGACTCTTCCACAGGAGCCCTTGCTGAAGAAATATTTGTCATTCCGTCTATCCCCTTAGATTAGCTGGGAGGGTCAGTAGAACCTGCAAGCTTCTCTCTCCCTGCAGGGAGGCAAGGGACACAGAGGAACTTTGGGACAACTACACAGGGCCTGGCAATATTTGCAGACAAGGGGATGGGAGGGAGCAGGGGTGGCAAGAGTGACAGCAATGCTCCCCGGGCCCCACACCAGCCACAATGCAGCCTCTGGAATTTTAGAGAAGGAGCTCCCAGGGGAGAGTTGGACTAGAGTTTCAGTCTCTCTCAGTGCCCACATTTCATGATGCCAGTGCTGATGCTCCAAAGCAGAGATGCCCATCCAGTTGCGTTTTTAGGCTGCTGCAACGCAGTAAACTTCCCTGGCCAAGCCTCGGCAAACCATCTGTAGCAGGACTCCCCATTTCTTCCAGGCTCTCCACAGAGCAGATTGTCCTGGGCATGGGACTTTCAAAGCCACAGAAGGAAATGGAGGACAAAACAAAGAGCAGGGCAGGGGAGCGAATGGTCCCCCGAGTCTTCATGTTTGTGATGCTACTTGGGACTTAAAAGTTCAATAACCTGCCGGCCACACATTTCACACAATGCAATTGACTCCGTGCAATAGATGTGTTCCCAGAAGCTGTCTGGGAACAGCTAAAATTTGAGTAATAATTGTACGTGGTGTTTTCATACAATTTGGATAATCTGGATAATTGTTACATATCGTGGTTTGGCTTAAAGCCAGGGTTAGCCCTAACAATAACAAAAGTGTTAACTGCTTGGGGCCTGGCACCTCCCACTTGGACCTGCGGTTTGTGAAAGGCTCCTCCTAGGACTTGGCCCCCTACTTGTCTTCCCCGGAGTCTTGTGTCCTGGTGACTGCTCCGGAGTCATCCTCACAGCATCTTCCTCCACACGCTCTGTTGAGCACCCGAAGCTCAGGATGCACAGCAGGAAGCAGGGAGGGAAGACTCCACCCTGCCTTCAAGGAACTCCCCTGGGAGCTGGGTCTCCCCAGCTGCATTTCTGGGGGTGTCTGTGAAGCCCATAGCTGGACAGCCCAGACCGCCCCACACAGGAGGCGCTGGGCTCACCAGCTAAGGGTGGGAGCTCCAACTGGTCAGATCTTGATCCAGGTCACTTTTAAGGTTGCAGTGCAGGCACTGGGCACTGGCCTGCCTGAAGCCTGCCTTACCCAGGGACTCATTTCCTGGCTTTGCTTCTCCTCTACCCAGCTTACGAGAGGAGCGCTAGAAGAGGGAGAGAAAACAGAAATCTAAACTTGCTCAGGGCTCCTATTTTGTATCTTCCCTCTGAGCTGTTTTGGTTTCAACCAAAGCATACTTCCCCTCTTTTCTGTGGACTCAAAACCCATGCCCCTCACTCAGACCAGGCCTTCCTCTTCCCGCTTTGTCCACCAGCCTCAAGTCCCACGATAGAATCTCCCGGATAGTGTTTCTTTAACTGGGCTCGAGCCCCACAGTAAAGTCTCGGTCCTCCGCCGGCCAGAGCCCACATCTCTGATTCAGCAACAGGAGCAGGTGTTCAGGGCAATCTGGGTTAGGTCCACTGAAAACCAAAGGAAATAACATTGGTCTGATTCAAGGCCTTCAGAAATGAGTCAGCCCCTGAGTCCATCAACCATCACTGTTACCCAACATCACACCCACATTATTCATGAAGTATTGTCTTCGGCTTACTAGACAACAGAACCCCACCAGACTCTGGGAGGCTGAGGATGACTTATCGGTCTGCTGTGGGCTCAACATCAAGTACATGCCTTACCTCTGTCCAAAAACTGGAGTGGAAGAGTGCTGAGTCAGGAAGGTTTACGGCCCGAGGCATCTTCCCACAAGCCTCTGGTCACCCTGAACAGTCTGTTCTGGATTTCCCACCTTGGAAAAAAGTCCTCTATGAGTGCCATGAGTGGAAAGAGTCCTAGAGGAAGAGTTGGGGCCAGGTGGCCAGGTATGTGCAGCACCTCTGCCCAGCCCTCCTTTGCCCGCAGTCTTAGGCTGGTAGCCTGCATCCTATGCAATAGCCAATGTTACTCTTGTTTTTCATTCCTTCTAAATGATCCAACTGAGGACCTGCCAAGTTAAAGTTGGATGTGACTTTCCTTCCAGTGAGGCAGAGGGGGACTTTCCTGGGTGTAGTGGGAAAACACTATGGCCAAACACGTGACTCTCCAGTCCCTGAGGCTTAGACTCGAAGTTCCAGCCCTGCCATGTATCAGCTCAGCAAGTGACTTATCCTCTCTCGGCCTGTTTCCTCTTTGATAAAATGAGAATAATAACACTGTCCATCTGTAAGACTGGTGTGAGTTTTGAATGTCATAGTGCACATAAATGCCTGGCACCTCATGAGTGCTCCCTCAATGGCTCTGCCAGTGTTGTTGCCGCTGTTATTATTATTATTAGTAGTAGTAGTACCACTCTCACTACCACTCTCCCTAGGTCGGAGTCTTCTTTCACATGAGAACCCTTGTCTTCCTGATTCTGGCATCCTCAGCAAACAGACACAGTCGGGTGCAGTGAGTGGCAGTCCAACAGAACTTCTCAAGGGGCTGGCATGTTCAAAGGTCCTGCAGTGGGAAGGTGCATGGAAAATTTGAAGAACATGGTATAGAAAAAAATCCAATCATTAGCTACTGGCTCCCAGCAGCTACTTTAGCCAATTCTCCAACCTCCTCACTGGCCTGGCAAGACCATGGAAGCCTGGAGCCCTGATGCCTACTCCAGCCCTTCTGCTCCTCTCACTGACCAGAAAACTTCCCTTACAGAAGCCCCAAGGTCATCTGAACCCCAGAAGACCAAGGAAGCAGAAATATACCAAATGAAGATCCTGAGGCCTTTGTGTTTAGTTACCGTAAAGAAATAATTCCCCAAACCTGGCTATTTGTACTTGGCATTGGATAATTCGAAGGTGGTTGAGGAAGGTACTGGGGAAGGAAGCCCAGGCAGGGGCTGTGGTTGCCAGGTGGGGAGGGAAGACTTTGTAAACTAACCCAAAAGCAAGCATGGGGTGCGCGCCTGTCTTCCATGTAGTTCCTCACCCCCTGCCGCCAACACGCCCATGATGCGTGGGAGCAGCCCAGTGCCGCCAACCACAGTGAAGGCTTATCCTCCACCCCATGCCACTCTTCTCCAACCTCCTGGAAAACGGTCTCCGTTCCCATCCTTCCTCTGCAAGAGCCTGCCGTAACTTCAGCTATTAGTCCTCCCAGGAGCACTTACAGTTAATAAAAACAAGGACCTTAACACTCCACAGAAGGGGCTCGCTAATGGTTCCCTTTCTGGCTTTTGGAAACTGCAGGGAGCAAGGTTTCCGTAGGAGTTGGCTGAGGCCTCAAGGATGGGAAGACAGGGTCTGCGGAGGCAGAATGCCAATTAGGGACCAGGTTCAAGGTAGGTCTCCCAAACTCTGTCTTACGCCCTATAACCTAACTACCCTCTGTTGGTGGTGTTGGTGGTGCTGGTGGTGGTGGTCAGGTTTGTTGAAATTAAGTGTACATACAATGAAATTCATCCATTTTAAAATACAGTTGTTTGAGTTTTAACAAATGCATGCAGTTGTGTAACCATCACCACAATCAAGATACAAAACAGTTCCATCACCACCTAAAATTCTCCAGGGCTTCATTATAGTCAACCCCTTCACCCAGCCCCAGCCATTAAAAACTACCCATCAAGTATTTTGTCCCTTTAGTTTTACCTTTTCCAAAAGGCCATATAAATGGAATCATTGGGTGCATAGCACGCAATCTGCCTTCTTTCATTTAGCCTAATGCACTTGAGATTCGTCCATGCTACATGTATCAGAAGTTCCTTTTCATCAGCCCCATTAAATAGGGGGCAAAGGACATGAACAGACACTTCTCAAGAGAGGATATGCATGTGGCCAACAAGCATATGAAAAAAAGGTCAACATTACTCGTCATTAGAGAAATGCAAATCAAAACCACAGTGAGTTACTATCTCATGCCCATCAGAACAGCGATTATTAAAAAGTCAAAAATAACAGATTCTGGCAAGGTTGTGAAGAAGGAACACTTTTACACTGTTGGTGGGAGTGTAAATTAGTTCAACCATTGTGGGAGACAATGTGGCAATTCCTCAAAGACCTAGAGGCAGAAATATAATTTGACCCAGCAATCCCATTACTGGGTATATGCCAAAAGGAATGTAAATCATTCTATTGTAAAGACACATGCACATGTATGTTCATTGCAGCACTATTCACGATAGCAAAGACAAGGAATGAACCTCAATGCCCATCGGTGATAGATGGGATAAAGAAAATATGATACATATACACCATGGAATACTATGCAGCCATAAAAAGGAGCAAGATCACATCCTTTGCAGTTACATGAATGAAGCTGGAAGCCATTTTCCTCAGCAAACTAACACAGGGACAAAAAACCAAACACTGCATGGTCTCACTTATAAGTGGGAACAGAAAAATGAGAACACATGGACACACTGCGGGGAACAACACACACTGGGGTCTGTCAGAGGTGGAGTTAGGGGAGGGAGAGCATCAGGAAGAATAGCTAATAGACACTGGGCTTCATACTTCAGATTTGTCTTCTTATTTTGTTATCAGTGCCATTCTAAAAACAGAAGGTTTTGATTTTGATGAAATCAAAATGATGGGATGATCTGTGCAGCAAACCACCATGGCACATGGTTTTGTTGTTGTTGTTGTTGTTGTTGTTGTTGTTGTTGTTGTTGTTGTTTTGAGACAGAGTCTCACTCTATTGCTTAGGCTGGAGTGCAGTGGCGCGATCTCGGCTCACTGCACCGTCTGCCACCTGGGTTCAAGTGATTCTCCTGCCTCAGCCTCCCGAGTAGCTGGGATTACAGGCATCTGCCACTGTGCCTGGCTAATTTTTGTATTTTTAGTAGAGACAGGGTTTCACCATCTTGGCCAGCTGGTCTTGAACTCCTGATCTCATGATCCACCTGCCTCAGCCTCCCAAAGTGCTGGGATTACAGGCATGACCCACCACACCCAGCCCATGACACACATTTACCAATGTAACAAACCTGCACATCCTGCACATGTACCCCTGAACTTAAAATAAAAGTTGAAGAAAAAAAAAGAAGTTGTTCATTTTTGGCTGGGCACGATGGCTCATGCCTGTAATCCCAGCACTTTGGGAGGCTGAGACGGGCAGATTGCCTGACGTCAATGGTTCAAGACCAGCCTGGCCAACATGGTGAAACCCTGTCTCCACTAAAAATACAAAAATATTAGCCAGGTGTGGTGACGTGTGCCTGTAATCCCAGCTACTTGGAAGGCTGAGGCAGGGGAATTGCTTGAACCAGGAAGATGGATGTTGCAGTGAGCTGAGATCATGCCACTGAACTGCAGCCTAGGCGACAGAGTAAGACTCTGTCTCAAATAAAGAAGAAGTTCCTTTTCATTGATAAGTAGTGTTACAATACATAGATGTATAACAGTTTATTCATTCAGTAATAGAAGGACATTTGAGTTGTTCCCAGTTCTGGGCCATCATGAATAAAGCCACTATAAATATTTGTCTACAGGTTTTTTTTGTGGACAGAAGTTTGTATTTCTCCAGGTAAATACCTACAAGTGATATTGCCGACTTATATAATAAGTTTATGCTTAACTTTATATCAAACTGCCAAATTGTTTTCCAAAGTGACTGTTCCATTTTGCATTCTCACGAGCACTGTCTGAGAGTCCCAGTTGCTCCACATCCCCTGCCCCGGTACTTAATATTGTCAGTTTTGTGTTTTGAATTTTTTTTATTTTAGCCACTCCAAAATAATAATAGTGGTTTCTCATTATGATTTAAATTTAGTGATTAATTATGTTAAACACCTTTCGTGTGTTTATTTGCTATTCATACTTCTTTTCTGGTGAAGTATATGTTCAAGTATTTTGCCCATTTTTTTAAAAAACAAATGTTTGTTTGTTTTCTTCTTACTGAGTTTTGAGAATTTTTGATATATTCCAGACACAAGTCTTCTGTCAGATACAGATTTTACAATATTCCTCCCAGTCTGCATAGAAGATTTGTCTTCTTATTTTGTTATCAGTGCCATTCTAAAAACAGAAGGTTTTGATTTTGATGAAATCCAATTTCTAAATTTTTGTTTCCTGGATTGTGTTTTCAATGTCATATCCAAGAAATCTTTGCCTAATCCAAATCAGAAAGATTTTCTCCTGTTTAATTCTTTTATGCTTTTAGGCTTCTTCTTTTGTACTTTCACTTATGTTTCTGTATTTCCCATTTTAACATTTTACATTTAGGTCTATGATCCTTTTTGAGTTACAGGTCAACATTCTTTCTTTTTTCCTCTCTCTCTCTCTTTTCTTTCTTTTCTTTTTTTCTTTTTCTTTTTTTTTTTTTTTTTTTTGCATAGATGTCTGTATGCTCTAGCATCATTTTTTAAACAGACTATCTGCCATGGTTTGAATGTATCCCGACAAAATTCATATGTTGAAACTTCATTGCCAGTGTGATAGTTTTAAGACTTATGGCCTAGGCCAGGCACTGTGGCTCATGCGTATAATCACAGCACTTTGGGAGGCCAAGCAAGCGGATCATTTGAGACCAGCCTGGCCAACATGGTGAAACCCTATCTCTAACAAAAAGTACAAAAATTAGCCGGGCATAGTAGCACACACCTGTAATCCCAGCTACTTGGGAGGCTGAGGCAGGAGAATCACTTGAACCCAGGAAGTGGAGGTTGCAGTGAGCTGAGATCGTGCCACTGCACTCCAGCCTGGGCAACAGAGTGAGATTCTATCTCAAATGAATGAATGAATGAATGAATAAATAAATAAATAAATAAATAAATAAATAAATAAAAGAATTAGAGCCTTTAGGATGTGATTAACTCATGAGAACAGAGCCCTCACGGATGGGATTAGCACCCTTACAACAGAGGTGTGAGGGAGCTGTTGGTCCCTATTGCCATGTGAGGATGCATCAAGAGGCACCATCTTGGAAGCAGACGACAGCCCTCACCAGACACCAAATCCACCAGTGCCTTGATCTTGGACTTCCCAGCCTCCAGAACCATGAGAAAATAAATCATTGTTTTTTATGACCCAGTCTCAGGTATTTTGTCATAGCAGCAGAAACAAACTGACACCATCTATCTCCAGTGAATTCCCTCTGTACTTTGTCAGAAATCAACTGACCATGCATGCGTATTTCTGCAGTCTCCATTCTGTTCTACTGTTACAAATGTGCATCCTTTCACCAATTCCACAGCCTTGTTCACTCTAGCTTTATAGTAACTCTTGAAAACAGGTAGTGCGTGTCCACCTGGTCTCACTGTTAGCCTCTCCTCTATGAGGCTCTCTTTCCTGTGGTCTTTCAGGCCAGGCGGCAGAGGCTGGACAAAGCTCAGGGCCCTAGCATGGCCTTGCAGGCCCTTATGATGCAAACCTCGCCAGCTCATCTTCTGTCACACCTGCCTCCTAGGAATACTGATGTGCTGATAGTTCTCTGCTTTTGTCTAGCACCATCAGGCCTCCAAGCCTTTGCCTACCCTGTCACCTCTGCCAAAGACAGGAAGGCCCTGTCTTTGGGCCCCACGCCACCCCTTTTCCTCTTCCTGGTTAGCCTGGATTATTCTTCAAGGCTCTAAAAAATAGAGGCCTCATAAGAGACATCCAGGGGAACCCGTATGACCTTCCCAAAAGTGTCCTTACAGGCAATATAGTACAGTGGCCAGAGGGTAGACCTGGGAACCAGCTGCCTAGGCCAGAACTCAGGGTGCCAGAACCCACTACTATCAATACTACTAGGGCAAGTTACTTCCCAACTCTGAGCCTCAGTTTCTCATCTATAAAAAAAGTACCTCTCTTTTGGGGTATGGTAGGAATTAAATGAGTCAATATATGTATACATAAATAAATGTACTTAAACATAAACTTACTAAAAATGAATATAATAGAGACCCAATAAACTTGGGTTGTTATTATTATGATGATTTTTTTTTTAAGATGAAGTCTCGCTCTGTCGCCCAGACTGGAGGGCAGTGGCGCGATCTCAGCTCACTGCAAGCTTCGCCTCCCAGGTTCACGCCATTCTCCTTCCTCAGCCTCCCGAGTAGCTGGGACTACAGGCGCCTGCCACCAGGCCTGGCTAATTTTTTGTATTTTTAGTAGAGACGGGGTTTCACTGTGTTAGCCAAGATGGTCTCCATTTCCTGACCTCATGATCTGCCCGCCTCGGCCTCCCAAAGTGCTGGGATTATAGGTGTGAGCTGCCGTGCCCGGCTGGGCTGTTATTATTTAAGGATTGAGACCCCTTTTGATGTTTTCTGCTGTCAAGAAAATATGTGAGCACAGCTTCTTCCCCCCATTTGTCACCCCCACACACACACTCAGGCAGGGGTCAAGGCCACCTGAGCAGCTAGATGCAGCCACTGAGGCCCCGGCCCCCATTGTAGAGCTGCTGTTTCTAGGCGCCACATGCTAGGGAGCAAGCAGCAGCCAGCACTGGAAACAGGCTACCGCAGCCTCAGTCTCCGTGGGTACCACTCAGGTGCCCAGCACTGCGGGAATCCCTGCCTGAGGCAGCCGAGGCTGGGAGTTCACATCTTGGTGCCCCAGGGTCCTTGGAGAGTGATGTGTCAGTAACACTTCAAGCAGCCAGTTGAGCTACTCTGCAGGGAAGAAGCCCACTTGCAAGGCAGCTGGACGTTCCCCAGCCCTGGGAAACAGAGTCCTGCTTGCTCTTGAGGTTGGGTCCCCATGAGAAGGGGGTCAAGAGAGGACCAAGAGCATCACCGGTTTTTTCTGGAGCAGAGGAGAGCCCTTAAAGCAAAGAGAACCATCTGCACACGAGAGCCACTGAAGTGCGGAAGGAAGGCCAGGGGAGGGGCATGGACGCAGAGACAGGGGTTCAAGTCCCAGCTCCCCTTCTCTGTGTGAGTTATGTAACTTTCCTGAGCTTCAGGCTCCTCCCCTCTCCTAAGAGGATAGTGCCACCTCCCTTAAGGGGTACCTGTGGCTGTACGGAGCAATGGGAGAGCCAAGAGGAAACCCTCGTGCACCCAGCCTTCCTTCAGAGATGGAAGCCACAGGCCCAGCCAGGTGATCTACCCAGGGCGGGCCAGCACATTCCTGGGAGTCCAAGTCAATGCAGACAAAGGGCTCTCTAGGGAACAAAGAACTGAGAAGAGGAAAGCCACCTCTGGTTCTTGGCGAGCCTGCCAACCTCCTGCAGCCCCTCATAGCCCAGGACCCCTGGAGGTGAGCCTGACTCTCAGCCCTGGCACTGGAGACACTCACTCCTCCTTGCCCCATTGGTCCCCATTTCCTGTTTCCTTGGGCCCCTCTTCTTCTAGCCTGGGCAGAGCTGAGGAGGGCAGTGGGGGTTCAGGCCGCTGCCAGGTTGGGGAGCTCCCTGCAGGGCTGGGAGAATAGGATGGACAGCGTTTTGCCAGAGCCTCACAGGAAGCTTCCTTTCAGGCAGCTGAGCCCATTTCAGGGGTAGGGAGCACTGATCGGGCTTTCCCCAGGGTTGGGACATTGCCCTGGGAGGAGGACGAGGATGCTTCCCAGGCCTCCGCTGACTCATGGTGGTATTAGTCACTCCCTCACAAGAATCGGCCCACGTCCTTTAGTAGCCTCTTGTCTCCCAGAGGCCCCTGTCCCATGTTTACCTGCCTGAAGCTCCTCTCCCGGCCGCCCCCACCCACATCCACACAGTTCAGGCAGACACAAGAGCCCAGCATCACTTTTCGCTCAAGCCTCCTCTGTGACATCAGCTTCCTGCAGGAGAAATCTTCAGGAGGTTTCTCTTACAGATTTGGGGGTCAAAGACTGAGTTCCAATCTCAGCACTGCTGCCTTGTATCTCTGCTTCCTAGGCAAATTATGTCACCAATCTGGACTGTTGTTTTTTTTTTTTTTTTTTTTCCGCAAAGAGTAATAATAATACTATCTAGTAGGATTGGTATGACAATGAAATCATATAAAGTGTATGAAAGTTCCTGGCACAAAATAAGTGATCAATGCGTGGTAATGAACATTATTATTATAAATCAATAAAAGAAGAAATGTCCCTTATATATAGCTTTTTAAAAATAAGATAACAAAACCCTTGGCCCCCTGGCCTGTGAAACTGTGGGCTGACACGGAACAAAACAAAAGCAAGTAGAGGGTCAGGTATGATCCCTCACACCCGTAATCCCAGCATTTTGGGAGGCTGAGGTGGGAGGATCATTGGAGCCAAGAAGTTGGAGACCAGCCTGGGCAACATGGCAAGACTCTGTCTCTACAAACAAGCTTGGCGTGGTGGTGCATGCTTGCGTCTATGGTCCCAGCTGCTCAGGGCTCTGAGGTGGGAGGATCACTTGAGCCCAGGAGTCCAAGGCTGCAGAGAGCCCTGATCGCACCATTGCACTCCAGCCTGGGTGACAGAGCAAAACTCCATCTCTATTTATAAAAAAATTAGGAGATGGGGGGAGCAGGTAAAGATTTCCTCTATTTTCATCCAATATCCCCTGGCTGTAGAAACTGCCCCCCAGCCCCCACTGGGGAGGTCAGGATGGCGGTGAGCAGTGAGACCTGGGACAGTCCGAGGAACTGTGGCTCCACGGGAGGAGCCCGGAAGGGGCAGAGAGGTTGCAGATGTGCCCTGAGGATAACAATCCACTCAGCTCAGGGAAGCCCACCTGAGCCCACCTCTCAAACATAAGGCCCCCATCCTGGCCGGCTCCACCCCTCTCACTGAAGCAGGGTTTCTCCCCTCAGCACTGCCGACACTTTGGACCAGATATTTTTTGTTAAGGGGCTGTCCTGGCCATTGTACGATGGCAAGCAGCGTCCTCAGCCTCCACACACTAGATATCTGTAGCACTCCTTCCCCTGCCAGTTGTGACAAGCAAAGATGTCTCTGGACTTTGCCAAATGTCTCCCCCTGCACCCCCACCATGAAGAACCACTGCTGTGGACGGTAGGCTGGTCCCTTGGTCTCCCCAGCTTCAGCCCCCACCTCTCCTGAGCCTTCTCCCCACCTCATCCCGGCCCCGGCCTGGCTGAGATTTCTCCGCCAACACACACCGGAGGAGGCAGCGCCAACCAGCCCACTGCATCTCAGGAAGGCCGCCTGGCCCAGTTGCTGAGAACCAGAATGGAGAGGCTGTCTCTATAAGCCAGGCCATTGCTGAGTCAGGGAGCGGTCAGTGGAGGAGTCTTGGGGGTGAAAGAGGAATCAGTGCCTCTGAGAGGAGCCAGGAAAGGCGGAGTAAGGCTGAGACAAGGCCACAGGTGGTGTTGTGTGAGTCCTGACCTGGGCACTTTCTGCTTGGTCAGACAGGGACCTGGGGAGGCCACCGGGAGCTGAAAGGTTGCTCAGAGCCCTAGCGGCATGGCACTGCCTCCCAGCAATCCTGAAAAGTCCAGGCACCAGCTTGGCCCCAAGAATTCAGGAGCCCCAGGCTGGATCAGGAAGATGACAGGAACTGAGTTCAGAGCCTCATGTGGGACTGGGGCCTCGGGCATGAAGCTGTCAGTGCAGTGGGTTACATAAGTGCTCTCTCCCCAGCAAAGAAACAGAAGAGAGCCCTGAGAAGAAGGCATCAAAGGAGGAAACTGGCAAGCTTCACAGGGGAGGAGGCTTTGGAGCCAGTTTTGTCAGATGACAAGGAGTTCACCAGACAGAGAGGCAGGTGGAGGAAGGGCATTCCTGGGAAAGGGCTCTCACTGATAGGCAAAAGGTGCCCAAAGAACAAGGAAAGGTCAGCAGGTCCACGCGCTGCTTCAGGAACCCTGGTTCAGCCCTTGAGTGATGGGGAGTGAGGGTTAAGTGGGTCTGTATCCCACGGGAAAGTGGCTGGCTGGCAGCGTGAGAATAAACGGCCAGTTCACGCAATGTCTCCCCTCCCATTCTCCTCATCAGTAAGGTTCAGGTCACCTTGATGCAAGGTCAGCGTGTGCTGGGGTGAGCTAGCTAGCCAGTTCCTGCAGAAGACCTAAGCCCAAGTATGCCTTGGCCTTGGTCAGTTTCTCAAGGAACTGAAGCTCCCCTGCCTGCACAGCGACACTTGGCCCAAGACTTGCAGTCAGGAGGTCTGCAGTCATGTGTTTGAAATGGGGTCTGACTGTACTTGCTCGCACTGAGTACCCATCATCCTGCTGGGAGGTTAACATTCTCCCTTCCCACAATGCACTGGCCCACTGGGCCCACAGCTTTCCTCCAGGTCACCCTGGAAAGTCACCACTGCTGTAAGCCCAGCCCTCAATCACCCTAGGGCAGGGAGAAGATCAGATCAAGCCAGAGTACCCAGAGCCAGGCCCTGGCTAGAGGAGACTCCACCCCCCTGCCCTGCCCCTGTGGGTCTGTCCTGTCCCACCCAGTCCCAGGAAAGGGCTGGGACTGTTTCCATTTCCAACCTGTCTGGGCCGCTCCTTTCTTGCCCAGGTGGCTCTGCTGGGAAAACCTATAACAGCTGAGCGGGCTTTTCAGGATTGGCTTGATGCCAGGGCCAGGGCCAGGGATGAGCTGGCCACATAGCAGTAATCGCCCGTGCTGCTGAAGTGCTTTTCTTTAGAGGATCTCAAAACATTTACCAGAAATAGGAGTTGTCCCAGCTATGAAAGGACTCAGAGAAGAGGGGTCACTCACTAAGCTGGTAACAGCTTTGTCAGTAGAATGAAGGCTTCAAAAGACTGGCTCCAAGGGAAGTAAACAACAGAATCCAAGGCTAAAATTGTATCCTTAATAAATACTATCTGAAGTTAAAACAGGAGTCCACTATTTATGGAAATCTATGTAAACCTAATAAGCACAGAGTGGTGAATGTGTGTGTGTGTATTCAGGGAGGGAGTGGAATAGAACAAGATGTGGCACTCGCTCTCTTCCTCCCTGTCCCTTCTGTGGTCACACTTCTCAGGGTGCTCCTCACATGAGAGTCTTCCCTTTGAGATTCTGTACTCATGGTTGCCTTCTCCTCCTCTAGGCCCAGCAGGGTCCAGGTCTCCCACTTGAGAGGAAACAGCCACTGTAAGCCATCTGTCCTCTTGCCAGATGAGACCATTCCTTTGGAATGTCCTTCTGGTCACCTTCCTCTCCCACTGCCATGGACCCCCACCCTCTCATGCTCAGTTCTCCACACCTACTCAACTCACGCACTCTTCCTGCCAATCTTACATGCCATCACCACACTCATCTTCCCAAAATCCTGCCAAAATTAGCCTTTCATCCTTGTCCAAGGACATTGTCAAGATTCCCTAGCAGAACCTTTGAGACTCTTCCCCCAGACTGATCTTCCACCTCCAGTCCTCCCTGGCATGAAGTCTCCTCAAGATATTTCATTGTCTGCTTGCTGGTCCCACATGTGCCTTGAGTCTTCCGCACTCTCTGCCCTTCCAGATCCTTCCCACCATCCTTAGGAACCAGCCCTGCCAGGAAGCCTTCCTATATCACAAGGCCCCTTCCAGAGACTGTTACTCAAGAGATCATGTTACCTCCTTGGGTTCAAATCCAGAACTTCTCCTCGAAAGACTTCATTATCTTACTTTTTACTCTGCCCTTATGGACACCCTGCCTGGGTTATGAGCTATCTTCCCAAAGAAATTGAGTTGCCAGATTTAGCCAATAGAAACACCAGACTTCCAGTTAAACTTGAATTTCAAATAAGCAACAACAACAAAAAATAGTGTTAGCATATGCCATGTAATATTTGGAACCTACTTATATTAAGAATTGTTTATCTGAAACTCGAATTTAACTGGGGATCCTATATACTCTCTGGCAACCTTACAAAGAAAGCATAAGCATGAAGCTTTCCATCTCCCTCAGGCTCTGACACTCAGAGGAGTTCTCAGGACCTGTATCGTCGATTAATTATTTTTTTGATTCAGCAAAGACTCCTTGGCTTTCATCTGCTCTTGGCCCCAAGACCCAGAGCCTGCTTAAATCCCTTTGGTCCAGTTGAATCATCTGCAACAAACTCCTAACAGGCCATCTAGGAGAATATCATCCTTTAGTACTTCATGTTCTCCTTAAACATTCATCCTCGAGATGCGCTAGCAGCAGATGGGTTTCAGGCAATAAAACCTCGAGTGTTTCTTGCTAACCAAAGGAGGAAGGAGCTCTGGAGCCAGGATGCTTGGTTTCAAATCCCAAGTCAACCGCATGTGGTCCTGAGGCCTCAAGCAAGAGATTTACATCTCTAGGTCTCAATTTCCCCATCTACAAACCAGCAATCATAGCAGGACCTACCTGACAGATTGTTGTGATAATTAAATGAGATAGTACATGGAAATTGGTGAATACACTGACTCTTACATGGAAAGCACTCAATAAATGGCACCTGACATTCTCAGTGATTTCCTAAGACTGCCAGTGGCTGATGACATGGGCACAATCTCCTTTTGGGATCTCTTTCGCTAGCTGCTTACTAAAATAGTGGTCATGTGTCAATCTCCGTAAGCAACAGAGTTACGGCAGAGTCACAGAAGAGGGTCCCCTGGTGATGGTTCTCCGTGGGGAACTCCCACCTCTAGGTGAGGCAAAGCAAGACATACAGGGACTTCCTCAAGAGTGTGGTCTGTCCCTACTTCTCCAATTAAACTACAAATCATTGCCCTCCCTTTTCAAGTTCACATCTTTAAAAGACTGGTAAGAGCTGCTCTCCTTGATGAAATGGGTGGCTGGTTTCAGACCCAGCTGGATGTGGACAGAGGAAGAGCTACCACTGGCCTTCTTAGGACTCTGTGGGTGAGCCTTGGGGATTCAGTGGAGAGAGATCCCATGCCCAGATCCTCCTGCATCCTACCAACCCATCTTCAGCCTCCGAGGTCACCAGCCAGCTCCTGAACCTCAGCATTGGGTGGGGGGTGCCTTGGGTTTTTCAAGGAGACTCTTGGTCAATTCAATAAAAGTTCAATCGCCAAAGGACCAATTTGCTAAATGGCAATTCTTTGAGTTCATGAAACTCACAAATTTCATAAGAACTCTTTGAATATTCTCTATGAATATGTGTTTCTTAACAGCAATTTAAAGAATATTCAATTTGTCAAAAGCTCAGAGGCTGAGAATGGTTTAGTTTCCTTATAAGTATGTTCTTCTTTTGAATATATTTTTAATGTGTCATTTTAATGAAAATATTTTCTTTTTCTTATGAACATATTTGTAAGAAATATATTCATGACAAATACATTTAATCAAATAAGGATACATTCCTAATGCATAGTTACTAACACATTCAGACAGAGCACAATCAGATGTTCATGGAGAACGTAGTCATTGAATGTATTTCAGAAAATCATTATTTCAAAAAAAAGTTTTGGCATATTGGCAAATTCAAAGAACTGGTGAAATGACTCCTAAGTAAGTTGACTTTCAGAGAATTGGCTGCTTCTCATGAGAGAAAATCAATTTCTGCCTCTTGTTGTCATCTGTTTACAATTTGATTCTGAGAACTTCTAGAACAGTGGTTCTCAAACATGAACGTGCATCAGAATCACTGCAAAGCTTGGCTGAACTGCCAATTCTTGGATGATGCCCCAAAGGATTCTGGTTCTAGGTGGGGTGGAGCCCGGAAATCAGTGTGTTGAGTACAATTCCAAGGTCACTCAGACACCGCCAGGTCCCACACCTCACTTTGAGAACAAGTTGAACATAATGAAGAAAATGGTTAATCATGAGATGTTACTACAAGATTCTAAGGTAGGATTTTTTTCCTCTCTGAGTGTGCTTGAAAATTACATCCAGCCTTAACACTAATATTGTAAGATAATAAAATGACCTACATCCCACCATTCTTTTTGTTTGTTTGAGACAGGACCTCTCTGTATCACCCAGGCTCTGTATCACAAATATAGCTCACTGCAGCCTCAAATTCCTGGGCTCAAGTGATCCTGCCACCCCAGCCTCCTGATTAGTTACGACTACAAGCACGCACTACGAATCCCACCTATTTTTTGTAGAGACAGATCTTGCTATATGGCCCAGGCCAGTCTCAAGCTTCTGGCCTCAAGTGATCCTCTTGTCTTGGCTTCCCAATGTGCTGGATTATAGATGTGAGCCACCATGCCTGGTACCTATACCCCATTATCCTAACATAATTATCTTTTGCAAGCAGCCTTCAACATGCATGCCAATTGATTGCCAAAGGTACATACTGATTTATATTCTACCTTTTCTGTTTACTATAATATAAGAAACATCTTCCACTATGTGGCAAAGGCATTGTCGTGATCATTTCTAACGGTTAAACAATATACCACACACAGATTTCCTATAACCTGCTCAATTAGTCCTCTAATATTTTATATCTTCTATATGTGCTGTATCATTTCCAATTGTTAGCACAGTGAACATCTTCAAACATGTAATTTTTTGCTTCTGTTGAATAATTGTCATGGAATTCATTTCCAGAACTGGAATTAGTGGTGTGGTAGGAATCTACAGTGGTTCCCTACAGTGAGAACACAGTAGAATAAGGACCAGGAATGGGATGACATGAAACACGAATATTGTAATCCCCTATTAAGCCACTTTCTTGAAGCTCTAGGATAAAGGTCACAGTTGGTTTTACAGATCAATTTAAGGTCAGGTCATGGAAGAAGTTAGACAAGCAGGAGTTATGAGCTTCTTATAGAATCATGATTTTAATGTAGCATGTAGGGAAGGCCTGAGACACTGCAGGTACTTAACGTGTTCCAGTATTTGATGCATAATAAAGATACTGCACTTAGCTCATTAACAGCCTGGCATAATTGAATTGCATCATTAAATCATTAACACTCCTTGCCACACCACCCAACGCGTCTGGGAACTATCCAGAGGCGTCCCATTGAGTCCCAAGACCTTGGGAAGAGTAGAGCCAACTCCCCCTTCCCATCCTGCCCTTCCCCAGCTGCTCCACCAGTAGAAGAGGGAAGTGGAAGTCTGGATGTGAGGAAGACCATTAGCCAAGTCTCACCTTCTACCTAGGGCTGCAGTTGTGACAGTGTGCCGAGGAACCACGGAAAACCGGGAGGAAAAAACTGGTTGCTCTCCAGATGTGTAATGTCAGGAAGTTATTCTGATCCCACTTCCTCGCAGATGGGATCTTTGTCTTATTGACACCTCAGTAGGTGCTCCACAAATGATTGTCCCTGGAGTGAATGAATGGATGGCCTTTGTCTAGGCTCATACTGATACCCCAGGCTGCCTCTCCCTGATGTATTCTGTAGGGGGCACTCTCATTACTGCCTTCACCGCAGCCACCTGTGGGGATGTCGGCACCTGTGTCTCCATCCTGGGCAGCGCTGGTCTTGGCTTTACTTATCTCCTGGATCTGGTGTTTTGAACCTGACGAAAGGCAGGCATGTGGGTACATGAAAGCACAAACAATGTGCAGTGCGTTTATTTGCTGGATGACCATTCCAGTCATTCCAAAGGCCCACTTGAGTGGGGCATTACAGGAACATCCTCTGTCTAGAAATTTGAGCCCTGGTTCTTCTTCCTCAACTGTCTTCTCCATCTCATTCCACCCTGCTTGAGTTCTCCCGCCTGGCTGTGCAAGCAGCCTCTCCCTTCAGATCTCTACCTCTCCTTCTGAGATTCAGCTACCCCAGCTAGGAAGTCCGTTGTAAACCCAGAACCAAGGATGTTTTCCCTTTCCCTGTCTCCTGCTTTTCAACATGCATAAAACCTCTTTGAGCCTCAGAAGAGACTGCCCAAGACCCACCTCCTACGGCACCTAAATCTTCAGCTCTTATTCTCCAGCAATAAGAAATCAGTTTGATACACATTAAGAGTTTTGGTCCTGGGCCTCAGACCAGGGCATTGGTCCCATCAACCTCAGACCATATGTTCATGTGAGGACAGCAGGTGGGAGGCCACCTGCTTTCCTCCATCCGCTTGCCCTGCCTGGGATACTGAATGGCAGGTAAAAAGTGGAGAAGCGTCTTCCTGTCCCAGCCCAGCTGCTGAGAGATGAGCTAGAGAGGGCGGCCTCGATCCAGTCGGCCCAGATTGAGGCCCAGACTCAGACACCTCCTGGTTCCCACGCTCAGGCAGCAGGCCTGAAGCAGAACTGGTTTCATAATCTCACCTCTGCCCAGTGCTTTTTGCAAAATGATCTGCCATTTGGTTCCCACATCACAATCATACTATTTATCTATGCAAAACAGCACCTCATTAAAAAAGGAAGAAACACATCACCATTGGCCCAACCCCTCATTAAGGTATAACGCACAGGCCCTGGGCACACCCAGGGTGGAACCAGCACCCAGACTGACTGGGGTGTTAGGCCCATGTCACTAGCTCTGTCCCCACCCTCACCCCATTCCTCCTAAGTGAGCTGTGCTGCTCCTCAAATCTGTGTAGTGGGAGATGACAGAAAAGGGGTCCTTTGGAACTGAGAGATGGGTTCACTGGGGGAGCCCCTCCTCCAAGGGGCCTTCTCCCCTGAAACTATTATCTCTACTTAAACCTCTTCCTCTTGCCTTCAGCCCAGCTTCTACAATGATATTTGCTGATTACTGGCATATTTTTACCTTTGTTTCTCACTAGAACGGAAGGGCCCTGAGCAGATGAACTGTATTATGTTTTTCAGGGCCTAAACCAGTGTTTGGCACATAGTAGACGTTCAGTAAATATTTGCAAAATGCTCAATTTAATTTTTGACTTCATGATAAGGAATTCCATGATTGTTTTTCTGCCAGAAGTTTCCCCTCCCATTCTCACTGGAAATACACCACCCCTTTGGTTGTGTTAAGCAATGATTTCTACCCTTGACCCCCAGGGTCTCAGGAATAAAAGTTGAAATGTTTTTATTTTGAATAATAATCTCGTGCTTTTTGTATTATCTGAATGGCTTTAATTTACTGTGCAACATTTAGGACATACAGAAAATAAATAAGAAAAATATCACAGCCACGCACTCACCACCCAACTTGAAAACACCCAAAGCATGATCACTACAACAGAAGACCCCAGGCAATTTTGATGCCAGGCACCTATTCCCCTTTCTCTCCTTCAGAGAAACCTATATCTCAAACGTGATGACCATCTGAATTTTTTACAGTTAATTTTTTAATGTAATAGGTATGAAGTTTGCCATCGGTGGGTCCTGCAGGCTGAAGTCAGACTGTGTTCTCAACCCGGCCCCGCCCGCACACCGCACCTGCTCTGTGCCCCAGTTTTTCTATCTGTAAAGTGGTGATAATAATACCCGTCTCTTCCCCACTTCACTGAGTGTGCAGATGAGTGAGATAAATGTAAAGTGCTTGGAGCATCAGGAGAGAGAGGCTTTAGATAACCTCCAGCAGGTAGGTAGTGCAGGAAGTGCCAGCAGGCCTCTACCACGGGTTTCTCATGGCCGAGAAGGGTGTGCTGACCTGCTCACCTGACTGTGCCCTAACCCGGACGCCAGCTCATTCACACCAGCCAGCCAGTTCCGCCTCCTCTCTATGGGTAACCCTTCTTTGGTGCTTGTGGGATCCTGGAGCTGAGACAGCCAGCAGCCCCCTCTGACCATAGAGGACCCATTTCAGCCACAGAATTGGCAACCTCTCACTGTATTACCTGAGGGTTCTTCCTCTCTCCTTTCCTGTCATTCTGTGTGCCAGAGTTGTGCTGTCTACACAGCAAGCTCCTAAGCAATGGTGGTGATCAGGCTACCCGCACTCCCGAAGAAATGGGGAAGAAAGGGTCGGCAGGCATGTCTGAGCCTGGTGTGAACGTACTGAGTAAAGAGGTCAGTGAGATCTACAAAGTTTAAGACTCCCTGTTCCCAGGACCAAAAGAGACAAATGAGGTTGAAAAGCGCAAACTCATAAAAACCATAAAATGAGACAATTCCCACCCAAGGCCATCTCCCACATATTCACACCAGAGGGCTTCAAGTGTGGGAATTGTGTCGGGAGAAGCAGAGCAAGAGCTGGCTAGCCGGTCCACGAGGCTCGAGAAGGGGGATACGGAGGTAGGATGGTCAATGGACAGAGGCCAGAGGCTGAGTTCATCCAAGACACTGTCACCTGACTAAACCAGTAGAGACTTCTGAAGCAGTCCAACAGTGTGGTCAAAGAAAATGGCAAGCTTGGTAGGTAAAAGAGGTTGCTGACACAGATGTTATCTACAGCAGAGAAGTCACTGTCATTAGAAAATATTCCCCCATTTGCTAAATGCTTTCAGCACTCCAGCCCGAGAGGCTATTCAGAATGCTGATGTTGCAGATAAGTGCAACGATGGGAGGAGCTGCGGCTCCCATCCTTCAATCTCAAGAATCCTGCCAATTCCAAGCACCTATGCTGTGTCTGCTATTCAGGACAGCCCTTGAGGAAGATGGTGCTCCAAGAAAAATCCCGAAGAGGTGGTCCAGAAAGCTGGCCACCAACAAGGGGCACTGATAGGAGAACTGGAGGCTTGGATCTCTGACCTAGGATGTCAGGAGCTGCCACAGAAAAGAACTGAGAGAGTCAGGGCTTGAAAGCAGGGCCATCACTGGGAAACTTCCAGTGGAAGAGAAAGAATCTTGAGTGGTGGCTGACAGAATTGAGTTCTAGACCTAGATCAGTGTGACCTTGAGTGAGTCATTTCATCTCTGTGGGCCTCAGTTTCCTCATTTGTAACATGAGGGGGTTGGGTTGGATTATGTCTAAGGTTCTATCACACTAACATCCTATGGATAGCGTCAGAGAACAGGGAAGGGACCAACACTGGAATGTCCCTAAACGTAATGCATTGGGGCCACCAAAGCTGAACGGAGTGTACAGTTAAAACTCATATTTGGAGCCTGGTGCAGTGGCTCACACCTGTAGTCCCTGTCCTTTGGGAGGTCAAGGCAGGAGTATCACTTGAGGCCAGGAGTTCAAGACCAGCCTGGGCAACATAGTGAGACCCTATCTCTACAAAAATAAAAAAATTATCCAGGTGTGGTGGTGCAACCTTTAATCCTAGCTACCCAGGGAGCTGAGGAGGGAGGATCACTTGAGCCCAGGAGTTTGAGTCTGCAGTGAGCTATGATTTCTCACTGCACTTTCAGCTGGACAACAGAGCAAGACCTTACCTCAAAAATATATTTAAAAATAAAGGAACTTGTATTTGGCAAGCATCAGAGCAAGATGTAAAACTTTCCTAACCCTGCTTCCCAGAGTCACACACAGCATCCTGACCTCCTTGTCCCATGATCAGAGTATGAGCCAGTGGGCTCCAAGTTGGGCAACCCAATTCTCGGTCCAGTGCTTGTACTAGCTGTGCGACTTCAGGCAAGGCAGTTATCTTTTTGCCTTGCCTGTTTCCTCATCGCTAAGAATCTTCGCCTCCTCCCTGCCCCATGAGGAGGCTGAGAGAATTCACTGAGTAATGTCCACCTAGCATTTGGCTTGCAAGGGAGAAGAGTCCCACCTAAATAGAAGATGACGAGGGTTGTTGTGACAGCTGTTTGATTCCCTGACTTCTTCCCCAGCCCTTCCTTTGCTGCTGATGGAAACTAACCTGTTGTGAGTCACTATTGTCTTGTTCTCAAAGTTCAGTTCAGAGAAGTCCCCTTGAGCATCACGTTCCTATCTAGCCTCACTGCCAAATGAGGAGACATCAGAGAACAAGGCTAAGAAAATATGATGCCACCACTTTCCTAACACCTGATTCCACTTTGCTTTTTACCCACTATACTGTATGTTTCATAAGGGCGGGGACATCTGGGCAACCATGTTGCACAACTGCAGGGGGCACCATCAGCCAGCATTTAGTTGACACCCAATAAGCATTTGTTGAATGAATGACACAAACTGCGTAGCTAATATTTGGGTGGCAGGAAGAAAACTACTATTTTTGAATATCCACCATATGCCAAAAACTTTTTTTATTTTATTTATTCCTCTTAGCAGTCTTATGGAATCAAAACTATTTTCCCATTTTATGGTTGGGTAAACTGAGACTCAAGAATTAAATGATCACCGAGGTCTCATGCAATGAAAGCGGTAGACATAGAATTTGAACTCATGCCTATTTCACTGGGTTCTAGTCACAGTCCCGTGAATGTGGGTAGGGGAAGGGGGCAAATATATTAAACAAAGATAAGCTGAGACACTGTCTTCAACAAAGGTTTTTGCTGGACCAACAGGGTAATAGTGCCGGAAGGGTACGGCCTGTTAGTGACAGAAAGGCCCCCTCAAACCAGGCCTTTAAATGGTAAGTGCTGGCTGAGGAAAAGCCCGAGTTTCAGTAGCTTCTCAAACCCGTCAGGAGAGCCAAGAGAATCTGGGCCGTCCCTTCTCCCTTCCTTTCTGCCTGTTTTTACCTCCACTACCTCACCTTCGTCACACACATGCACACACAATCCCTGCTACAACGTCTCCCAACAAATATAAACACAGAGACACACAATGTCTATTCCCCTCTCCCTGCAAAACCCCTCAGTTCCTAGAAGACCTGCAAGAGCTGACAAGCAGGAATGTGGACAACAGGAATTACAGAAAGAACAAGAAAAGACCGGCGCAGTGGCTCACGCCTGTAATCCCAGCACTTTGGGAGGCCAAGGCGAGTGGATCACTTGAGGTCAGGAGTTCAAGACCAGCCTGGCCAACATGGTGAAACCTTGTCTTCACTAAAAATACAAAAATTAGCCAGATGTGGTGGTGCATGCCTGTAATCCCAGCTACTCAGGAGGCTGAGGCAGGAGAATCTCTTGAACCCAGGAGGCAGAGGTTGCAGTGAGCTGAGATCACGCCACTGCACTCCAACCTTTCGACAGAGTGAGCCTCCATCTAAAAAAAGAAAACAAAAGCAAACGAAACAAACAAAAAATAAACCACAAAAACAAAGAACAAGAGGATTTCTTTGCCTCAACACTGCTAAAATTCAAGAGTATTGGAAGTAGTCTTTGTCCTCCAGTCTCTGCCTGGGACATTTTCCTAGCACGAACAGTATGGGCATGGCTCCCTCGGCACCACGGACGAACGCAGGCTCAACCCCTCCATTCCTGAGCTTTGTTGACCTTCATGAATTCTTTGATACGGGAACAATCATCTCTGGCCTAACATCAGAAGGAGCTGTGCTTTCAAACCCCACAATCGGCCTTGTTTAAGGAGCAGTCCCTAGGACAGCCCGCAGGGAGTACATATTTACTCAGGCCTATGGCACTTGTAAAGGAATTATTGACCGTTGAGAGGTGCTTGCAGCTGAATGTATATCCCAAGGCGCGGTAGCTCCCCTCACCAGGGGCCTGATAACTGCCGGGTGCCCTGTCAATTGGCTGACATCTCATGGCTTCCCCAACTGCTGCCCAGAGTAAAGCAATGCGATTGAGTGAGTTCGTGGAATCCCTTTTATTCTTTCCAAAGATCCACCTTGCTCAGCTCTTTTTAATTTTTATTTTTTAATAAAATAGAGACAGGGATCTTGCTATGTTTCCCAAGCTGGTCTCAAATTCCTGGCCTCAAGTGATCCTCCTGCCTTGGCCCCCCAAAGTGCTGGAATTACAGGTGTGACCCACCATGCCCGGCCCTTACTCAGCTCTTTCAACCCCCAAAGATGAGAGTGTCTAAAAGGAAAGTGACCACAGCTTCACTTTCTAGAAGATAATGTCACTAAACAGGGAACCCAGGACTGAAGGCTGGTTGTTGCACCTGTGAGGCTAAATCCCAGCTCCGCCAATACCTGCTGTATTTGTGTACTAGGGCTACCATAACAAAATCCCACAGATGGGGTGGCTTAAACAATGTATCTTTTTCAGAAACTTATTATCTACCTCAGAAACATATTTTCTCACAGTTCTGGAGGCCTGAGGTCCAAGACCTGTGTATAATGAATGTCAAGGACAGCGTAGCAAGTAGTAAAGAGGCACCACAGGCCATCCTTGGAAAGCTAGCTGCATTGACAGGAGATATTTGGACAGTGCACAGCTGGAGACCTTCCTGTCTTTGCAGTTCTCTCTGCTTCCAAAAATGTTGTATATATGGATTTTGATTTAGACACTTTCAGGTGCACGCAGGCCTCTGTCAGTAAAATAAAGAAAACAGAGCTGGGCCTGGTGGCTCACGCCTGTAATCCCAGCACTTCAGGAGGCTGAGGCGGGTGGATCACCTGAGGCCAGGAGAACAGCCTGACCAATATGGTGAAACCCTGTCTCTACTAAAAATACAAAAATTAGCCGGGCGTGATGGTGTGCACCTGTAGTCCCAGCTACTTGGGAGGCTGAGACAGGAGAATTACTTGAACCTGGGAGGTGGAGGTTGCGGTGAGCTGAGATTACGACACTGCACTCCAGCCTGGGCCATAGAGCGAGACTCCATCTCAAAAAAAAAAAAGAAAAAAACAAAGAAAGAAAGAAAACAGATTCCTGTCTCCATAAAATATCTGATGCTGCTATTTTTTTATTCATTTTTTTCTGGGCCTCAGGGGTAAAGAATTGAGTTAATTATCCTATTTGATTCATAACATCGTCACACTCACTGCATTCCCCTCACTCCAGTAGTTGCTATACTCATGTGTTTCAAGGGATCCCTTGATAAGGACATATTCTTGTGAGATACATAGTATTATTTTGTAGGAGGATTGCTTTTTAAATTCATAAATGGTATGCTGTAAATAGCATTTGGTTTTCTGCTTTCTTCCAGTTCTAAGGTATCACCATGTGATAGTATGTGCATGTCATTCCCTGCTTCTAAGAGCCATGGGTATTCCATAGTGTGTGCTCACCAGTTAACCTATCCACACACGTGGTGATGGACAACTCAGCTGCCACAAACAAGGCAGCTGCAAGTGCCCTGGTGGCCGACACAAGAACTGCTCTGAGAAACCCAGAAGGATTTCTGTGCCCCAGTGGATGCATCCTCACTGCACTGAACCCTTCCAGACTGCCCTGTAACCAAGCAGATCTATGTAATAAGGTGCTCGGTGTAGTGCTTTTACCTTATCAGCTATTAACCAAAGAATCCCACACTGGGGCATCAGGGTTTCATCCAGCTCTGCTGCGGGGTGGCTGTGGGATGTTACATAAGTCACATCCCGTGTCTGGGTCTCAGGATCCTCTTCCACCAAGTGAGTATGCCGGACAAGGTCAACTCAAGGCCAACCCTAAGCCCACTGGGAGTGCATCTGAGGGGCAGCACAAGATGATGAAGCAGAGACACCTTTGAACCCCAAGTCCTAGCTTTGGCGACCTTTGTGAATTGCAGAAGGAGCTCATTGGGAATATACGTGTTGTAGGAGTCCTTGACAATTAAGTGAAATAATGGACATAAAGTATCTGGCACTTTGAGTAGCTGTTCAAACTGATATCCATTCTTTTTATTACCAACCCATGCCCTTTCCCTGTTTTATCATTTTCCATTGAAGAATTCTGAAATTTTTCAGAATTCTAAATTCTGACAATTTACTGTTCTGTCTTCTTAATGAGGTGTAAATACATACAGTAAGGTCTAATACTCTTCTTTTAATAACAGCTTTATTGAAGTATTCACAGACCATAAAATTCACCCTTTAAAAGTATATAATTCAGTGTTTTTTTATAATACTATATTCACAGAGAAATCTCATGACTGCTTAATTGAAGAACATTTTCATAGACCCCTCCGCCCCCCACCAAAAAACCCTCACTCTCCATTTCATCCTCTCCAGCCCCTGGCAACCATTAATCTACTTTCTGTCACTATTCTGAGCATCTCATACAAATGGAATCATTTACTATATGGCCTTTTGTGACTGGCTTCTTTCACTTAACGTAACATGCTCAAGGTTCATCCATATTGTAGCATGTGCCAATACTTCATTTTTATTGTGAATAATATTCCACTGTATGGACACAGCACATTTTGTGTATTCATTCGTCAGCTGATGAACACTTGGGTTGTTACCACTTTTTGGCTATTATGAATAAAGCTTCTGTGAACATTCATGTACAGATTTTCGTGTTTAATTATCTTGGGCATATACCTAGGAATGGAATTGCCAACCATACGGCATCTTTATGCTTAACTTTTAAGGAAGTACCAAAATGTTTTCTGAAACACCACTTTTCAGCCCCACAGCCATATATGAGCGCTCCAATTTCTCTACATTCTCATCAGCTCTTATTATCGTCTTGTCTCTTTTGTTTTAGTTACTCTAGTGGGTGTGAAATGGTATCACTTTGTGGTTTTGAAGTGCACTAATCTTATATTAGCAGCTCGGTCTTTGCAAATGTGTACACCTAAGATACATATACACAGATTTAAATATAGAACATTTCCCTCCTCCTGCCTCTGAGTCACTGTCTTCCTACCCAAGGTAACCACTGTTCTGCAGCAACATTGCCTGGTTTTCCTGTTCTTTAACTTTATGTAAATGAAAACATAGAATATATGCTCTTATGTCTAGCTTTTTTCCACTCAAAAAATGTTGTGGTATCAGTGGTTTCAGGTGCTTGTTCTTTTTATTCCTATGTAGTATTTCATTATATGAGTATACTGCAATCTATGTATTAATTATTTTATGAGTGGACATTTGTTTCGGTTCCAACTTGGGGTCATTATGAATAAAATTGCAAAAACACTCTTGTACCTTTCTTTTGGAAGAAATATGAACTCATTTCTCTTAGGTCTGTACCTAGGAATGGAATTGCTGGATCATGGAGTATCTTTAACTTTAGTAGAGGTTACCAAACAGTTTTCCAGAGTGGTTGTACCAATTTACACGCCCATCAGTAATGTATGAGCATTTCAAGTTGTTCTATATCTTCTTTGGCACTTGAATAAATCAGTCTTTCTGTTTTTGTTTTTTAAGTGAGACACAATCTCATTCTGTCACCCAGGCTGGAGTGCAGTGGCATGAACATGGCTCACTATAGCCTCAACCTCCCTGGGCTCAAGTGATCCTACCATCTCAGTCTCCCACGTAGCTGGGACTACAGGCATGCACCACCATGCCTGGCTAATTTTTTTAAATTTTTTAGAAATGGGGTCTCACTATCTTGCCCAGGCTAGTCTCGAACTTCTATCCTCAAAAGATCCTCCCACCTCAGCCTCCCAAAGTGCTGGGATTACAGGTATGAGCTACCATGCTCAGCCTAAGTTTTTAAAGTTTTTCAGGTAAGTTTTAGTTTTGGTGTATAACAGTATCGCACTATGGTTTTAATTTGTGTTTCTCTAGCAACGAATCATGTTGAGTACCTTTCTTCATTGCCTTCAGTCTGAAACTTAGCTGAAAGGATCTGACAAGTAATACTCAACTCTCCCTGGCGGTTGCTGGAAGAACTAAGGATTGAGGTGCTCCAGGGGGCCCCATCAAGGGTGAGGTCTTTTATCCCAGATCCTTGATCACACTCTACTAATCGAACACTAGTAAGAAATCCATTGCTATAAACATATTTATTCATTTTTGAATTAACAGTATTTTACTTTCAACTCCTAGAATTCTCCTTGCAACATATCCTTAATCCAATAAAGAAAGAGATGGAGTAAAGTAAGTGTAAAAAAAAAAAATTTATCAGTCAATCTTCAAGGCAAAGAATTGACTATACTAAACACAAGAAATTTCCATTTAAATGTAAAGTCAGGTGAAGTTATAGTCTAGTATATAAGGGATGTTTAAATTCATGTTTCTCTTTTTGTTTGTTTGGTTTTTGAGACAGAGTCACTCTCTGTAACCAAGGCTAGAGTGCAGATCTCGGCTCACTGCAACCTCCGCCTCCCAGGTTCAAGAGATTCTCCTGCCTCAGCCTCCTGAGTAGCTGGGACTAGAGGTGCATGCCACTAAGCCTGGCTAATTTTTGTATTTTTTGTAGAGACGAGGTTTCACCATGTTATCCAGACTGGTCTCAAACTTCTGGCCTCAAGTGATCCGCCCACCTTGGCCTCTCAAAGTGCTGGGATTACAGGCGTGAGCCACCAGACACACTTTCTCTTTATTTTTTTAATAGAACGTTTATATTCTTTATGATAGCTTAACGGAAGGAGCATTTGAAAAAGGGTCAGTTATCGTTAAAGAAAGTGCATTCTGTCCTCAAGTTGGGAGAGATCATGTGTGAGGTAAGCGTTTCAGAAGGTTCCTTAGGGTCATCATATTATACAGGGCTCTGTGCCGTGGACACGGAATTGTAGGGGTTGGGAGGATCTATGAGAACTACCAAGGTGATTGGTGAAATGTCGGTCAGCCTCCAGACACCTCTGCTGCACCCACTAGGCAGAACTGGGGTAAAATGCCCAGGTCCTTTGGGCAGAGGAATTTCAGAAACAACGTGAGGCAAGATTTGGAGTTCCCAACCCCCCCATGCCAGTCCCCATGTAAGCAAGCAGGACTTTCCCACCCAACAATAAATGCCTCTCTCTCCCATCCAATAAATATCACTGATGTGTTTATGTCTTGTTAAGCCATTGGGGCAAAGGAGTAAGCTCCCTGTTAAAGTCAACAAAAGCAAAAATCATCCCACAGCTTTTATCAAACACTAAAACAATTTTCAATGTGGAAAATTTCTTCTTAATAGGGAAATGGAAAATTACAGATATAGAATCATCCAATCTTAGAGCTGGAAGGAACCTTGGAGGTCATCAGTTGAACCTCGAGCCCACTGCTGGAATTCTTATTACAACATCCCTGCTGTCCTCTGCTTGAACGGTCCTAAGCCTGGGCCCTTTCTCAGCACCTCTAAGGAAGTTTTCCACCCATTGTTGGGTGGTTGTTAGACAGTCATTCTTATGTTGAACCAAAATAGTCCTTCTGGAAACTTCACCCTTCAGGCACAATTTGAATCAGTCTATTTCCTCTCCTCTGTGAGAGCCGTATTTTAAGGCTGTAAGCCTCATCCCCTCTGAGTCTTTTGTCCCCAGACCAAGCATTCTCACTTCCTCCAAATATATAATAATCCATTCTAAAACCTGGCCAAGGACAGGCATCAAGTCACTGGTGTGTGGTCTTCCTAATGCTTCTTTCCCTCGTCTTGAAAACCAGATCCACAGCAGGGACTGGAGCAGCATACCCATTCTCGGAGATTGCCCGAAGCTACAGATGAAGCTTCTGTGACACCTTTGCAAGTTCAGTGGATGAGGGATGCAAGTCGTACGCTAACAGATAAGAGGTTTTTTTTTTTTTTTAGTTTTTAACAAGCTTGGGTATTTTTAGGAAATAAAAGTGACACTGTTGACCCCAATCTGGAGTGAGCCCAAGGAGTTTTCCCAGGAGATGGGTGGGTTCTTGCTAATCCAGTCACAAACTCTTAAGTATTTTCTAGGCACCCATAAGTATAGTACAGTATTATGTTCAGAAAACTGCTAGAGCTTCCTTAGTCCTGGTCTTATCCATCTGGGCAAAGTGGCCCAACCAGGGCAGTGAGGACGAGTACCTGGATACTCGTATGTGTACAATTCATGTTCAAGCCCTACCTGCCATGCCAGTGAACTAGCTGCTTCACCATCCCACTCCCCACAGCCCAGACCCCAGTGGGAAGTAGTCTACTTGTGAGCAGGTGCACACGCATGTATAGACACACATAAAACCCTCCCAAGCACACGCACATCCTTGAAGCCTTTTCTATCAATAGCCCGACTTGTATTCAGCTATCTATCAGGGGTGAAAAAAAGAAACAAGGTCTCTCCCTGGAGGCACAATGATTTTATGGTAGAGGTGCTTCTGAGCAGCCAGCAAAACAAGACAAAGGTCTTATTTGGTTTATCAAGCCCAGGTTACACCCATTGTTCATTGGGCCAGGCAGTGTTAATCAGCACCCAGACCTTTGAATAAAATCTTTGCCAAACAGATCTGTACAGATATTCTTGCTACATAATGATAAAAGCACTACTTCTGGTAGGGAGGCAAAATCACTAAGATTTTAGGCAATAATTTTTCCTTGCTTACAAAACAGGGAGTAATGCCTACCCCAAAGATGTAAACAGTTTTTAATTCTTTGAAGGAGAATCTGTAACTTATGCTAAAACCAATTGCCAAAATAATGCTAAATGGAGCTTTCTGGAAAGAAGGCATTGTGAGTAAAAGTCCCAGAAGAAACCCTTCTCTCCAATTTCTTCTTACGTTTCTGTGCAAACCCACAAAGGAGGGAATTGCATGATTTTAAAACCAAAGTCTTCTGTTTTTAAAAATCATATATCAAAACTTGAGAATGCAAAAGAGTTCTAATTACAACACCCAGGGGAATGGTTATGAAATACCAATAATGGTTGATAAATGCTCAACCCAGTCAGTGAAACACATACACAAACCTTTGACCAGAAACACGGACTTAGAAGGTCACCATCAGTGTGATGAAAGCCTTGGAGCACGCCTCTGACAAGCAAGAAGGGCATTAGAGAGCCAGGTGTTTCCCCTTTGATTAATGCACTCTCTGAGAAGCCCAGATTGAGAGGGAACTATAAATGATCAACCTTTGTTTTGGAAAGGGCTTTCCTTGATCTTCTTGGGTTATTGTGCAGCCCATTCTACAAGTCTCCTCCCATCCTCCCTCCTGGTTGTCAAAACAAGTCTGTGGGAGAGGCATTCTCAGGAATGTATGATGCTCTGTTTAATATGGAAAATGATCCTCCCAAGGCAGGGGAAGAAATAAAGAAGCAGATTTCCTCCGCAGCCTTCACAATACAAACCCTCAAGGACACTGAGAGAAGGGTGGTTTAACAGGTGCATGAGGAAGATTTGGAAGTTGTGGCTCCTTCAGAAATTTGCTTCCCAGTTTAATTGTAGGCATCTAAAGGGTTAGGTCAACTCTAAGGATGACTCAAGTATTCCCTCTCATTTTCTTTTCTTTTTTTTTTTTTTTTTTTTTTTTTGAGATGGAGTTTCACTCTTGTCGCCCAGGCTAGAGTGCAATGGCACGATCTCGGCTCACTGCAACCTCCACCTCCCAGGTTCAAGCAATTCTCCTGCCTCAGCCTCCCAAGTAGCTGGGATTACAGGCATGCGCCACTGCTCCTGGCTAATTTTGTATTTTTAGTAGAGACAGGGTTTCTCCATGTTGGTCAGGCTGGTCTTGAACTCCTGACCTCAGGAGATCAGCCCACCTCAGCCTCCCAAAGTGCTGGGATTACAGACTTGAGCCACCAGGCCCGGCCACATTTTCTCCTTTTAAGTTTCTTAGAAAGGTGAAAGGCCAGGCGCAGTGGCTCATGCCTATAATCCCAGCACTTTGGGAGGCCGAGGCAGGCAGATCACTTGAGGCCAAGAGTTCAGGACCAAGCTGGACACCATGGAGAAACTCTGTCTCTAAAAACACAACAAAACAAAACAAAATACAGAAAATAGCCAGGCGCAGATGGCGTGTACCTGTGGTCCCAGCTACTCAGGAGACTGAGGTGAGAGGAACACTTGAGCCCAGGGGGCGGAGATTGCAGTGGGCTGTGATGGCACCACTGCACTCCAGCCTGGGCACAGAGCTTGTGACCATGACCTTGTCTCAAAACAAACACACACAAAAAGTGAGAACTGTTTACCCCCTGCTTAAAGAAGGAAGGTTACTACTCTCAACTGGTATGGTTGAATGTTTTAAATATTAGCATATGATAAAACGAGTTGTATCTAATTAGGATTTTCTGAATCTCAGCCTGTAAACTTACTAACTGTGTGATCTTAATATCGCTGAATCTCCATTTCCTCATCTATAAAATGGGGCTGAAATCTTCCTCAGAATTATTGCAAGGATTAAATTAGGTAAATGAAGTTCAAATTTAATTCTGGTACCTGGCCCATGGCATCCAGGAAACAGTAGCTATTATTATGTAATTGACTGTTCCTTGCCGATTCATTCATAGACTGCAGGGATTTTGTGCACAAGAATCAAATATTATGAAAATAATTATTGTGTAGATAGGCAATGCTAGATATCCAAGCATAAATAATTTGGTAATAAACTGCTGAAATCCATGTGACTCTTGAACAGATCACACTTTCACGAGATCCAGCTGGTACATGTCTGCTGTGATATAATGGGAAGGGCCTGGGTTTTGAGACTGGCATACCTGACTTCCGGTTCCAGCAATGCTACCATGTAGCATGGAACCAGGGAACCATGGGAAAGTTACTCAGAAAATAGTATATAAAATTTATAAAGCATTTACAGACTTTGATTATTTTACAATGCAATATTTTCTTTTAGTAGTCAGTTTTAACTGTGAGGCCTTATATTTTTTTAAATGAAAATGTAAGCACTCTTTCAAATTATTTATCTTTAGAGAACTATATGATATGAAGTTTGGAAAACAGAAAAGAGAGAATAAAAGTCATAATTCCGCCCTCCTAACACAACCACCATCTTCAAAGTGTATTCATTCTCTTGCACTAAAAGCATCCAGAAGACCACACTGCGATCCTTCTCACCTGCTGTATTAGTCCATTTTCACGCAGCTGATAAAGACACACGCAAAACTCGGAATAAAAAGCAGCTTAATTGGACTTACACTTCCATACAGCTGGAGAGGCCTCAGAACCATGGTGGGAGGCGAAAGGCACTTCTTATATGACGGTGGCAAGAGAAAAATGAGGAAGATGCAAAGGTGGAAACTTTTGATAAAACCATCAGATCTCGTGAGACTTATTCACTACCTTGAGGACAGTGTGGGGGAAACCACCACCATGATTCAGATTATCTCCCCCTGGGTCCCTTCCCACAACATGTGGGAATTATATCAGGACGAGATTTGGGTGGGGACACAGAGCCAAACCATGTTACCTGCCTTCGCTCCACCATCCTCTCAGTTGTTCTACTGGATTGTTATCAGGCTAACAAAAACAAACAGGCAAAAAACAAAAACCACAACACGTACACACACACACACACACACCCCACATCACATGAAATGGAAAAAGGCAAAATTTAGACTCCATATAGCAAATGAATTTATGCTATGGTGTGGCTTTCCTCCATTGTGAATGTGCTTCTTAAGCACTTGGTTCTTAGGACAGGACCTGGAAAACCCTCAGGGAGTTTTCCCCCGACCGATATTGAATCCCCTTGGGCCATCACATCTGGATTGGTGGTCTGTTGGATGTTACTCACTCATGAGTTCCTAACAAGAGACCTGAAAAAAGGCAACCATAAAGAAGGGATGGAGGGATGAGTTGGCCAAGAAAAAATTGTCTGATGTGTCCAGCATATTTCTGTTTGGGAAGCCCGATGCTGAGCATGGACCTCCATAGCATTAAGGACAAAACGAGCCCAGTAGAAATACGCCGTTTTCTGAAATATGTGGGAAGGGGACACTTAGGAGAAGTGAAGACAAAGCATGGCACTGCTTCACAAAGAGGATAATAAACCTTGAAGCTCTTTGCCCCAAGAGGTACTTCATATGGACAGAAAATGAAAACAAATTCAAAGAGCTTTGGGTGTTGAGGGCTGGGGAAGTAGGAGTGCCAGATAAAATATAGGACATCTGGTTAACTTTTAATTTCAGATGAATAATAAGTAATTTTTTTTTTAGTTTAAGTATGTCCCATCTATTTTTTGTATGCCATATCCTGTATGTTTTAAATGTGTGAGGTTTGTGGTATCTATTTTTAAAATCTCTTTATTGAGATATAATTCACAAATTTTAAAATGTACTCATTTAAAGTGTGATTGTGCCATTGCACTTCAGCCTGAGTTGATCTCTTCCCTTCAAAAGCCTGTCCCCAGCATTCCTTTGTCATCTTCATTTTCCTTATAATGGAAACTCCATAGCTCTCTGGGTGTGGTAGCTCACACGTGTAGTCCCAGTTATTTTGGAGACTGAAGTGGGAGTATCACTTGAGCTCAGGAATTTGAGGCCAGGTTGGGTAATATAGTGAGACCCCATCTCTAAAAGAAACAACAACAACAACAACAACTTCTTTTCCCTTTTCTCCTCTCTCTGCCCTCTTCCCCTTCCCTCTACACCTTGACCTGCATGACTTACTGATGAATGATGAATGGAGAGGGATGGAAATTTTGTTCATCAGCTCTCCCAACACTGCATGCTCTTCCAGGGCAAATGACCAGGCTCCCCTGTTTTTAAGTGCTTTTCGCCTCCCTGTACATATTCTGGCAACTTCTGTCTCTTTGGGGATGAGGTTTTCCCCCTGGAAGTTCTGTGTGAGAAATCATGTTTAATGTGTGATTCTGCATGGATGGGTGTGTAGGAAATATGACCAGCATACGCACTGACGTGGACCCATACAAGTCTAGGCATCTGTTAAGTGTTTGGCCCTGTCCAGGAAGTAGCTGGACCATAAAATCAGATATGGGAGGAAGCTTGACCATGGGAGGGGCCCCTTCACAATAGAGTCTGCAGGGACGGTGGGGGGAGACAGGAATGCTAGTTAGGTTGAGCGTCTGAGCAAATGTGGACAGCCAAAGGCAGCCTTGGCCAAAACTCTTTTTCCTCTGTCTCCAGGAACTGGAGGTGTCCCACTGAGGTGTCATCGTGAGTCCATCCAAACCTTACTGAATTACTACCTCCATTTTAAGGTGTAAGGTGTTCAGAGAATGTTCGTGATTCAATAGTTCTTAACATTTTAGTTCCTCAATTGTAAGTGTGTCGGTTTATGAAAGAAAACACATTGGTTAGCACATTGATTTTGGAAAATTTCCACTGATAACTGTGAGGGCAGACACAGACGGTAAGATTATAAGACTCATCCGGCCACTGCACTCCAGCCCGGGCGACAGAGCGAGACTCCGTCTCAAAAAAAAAAAAAGATTATAAGACTCTTTTTATTCACAGGGCCTTCTTAAAAATCTAGCGTGTTTTCCATTTCCCTTGATGCCCTGTTCATGACAGGTGCTTGGCAAATATTAGTTGAATGGCTGAATAAATATATGTATGAGTGAATGGCAGACATCAAAGTCTTCCTGGATGAGGTCAAGACCAGCCTGGGTAATGTAGCAAGACCCTGTCTATACCCAAAATTTTAAAAGGCGTATCTGTGGTCCTAGCTAGCCTGTGGAGGCTGAGGCTGGAAATTGCTGAAGCCTAGGAGGTTGAGAGGCTACAGGGAGCGGTGATTGTGCCAATGGACTGCAGCCTGGGCAACAGAGTGAGACCCTATCTCAACCAACTAACAAACAAACAAATCAAAAAAATGTTCCTGGATATTTGAGAATGGAATTTGAGATCAGGAAACAGGCCATCGTGTGAAAAGTCCCAGAGCAGTCATAGCTTTGCCACATAGAGTCTTGTGATTGGAACATGTCACTTAAACTCCATGACCTTCAGCTTCTGTGGCTGTCAATGGGAATCACCTCCTGCCATAAGTGGTTTTGAGAGTCAAGTGAAATTTCAGATCTGAAAATCCTTTTCTGACTATAGGCTGCTGTATAGATTGAGGATAATCTGATAGCATTCAAAACCCAGTGCTCACCACCTCCAACCCTGTGATCTTGCTCAAGTTAGTTAACCCACCCAAGCCTCAGCTTTTTTCATCTACAGAATGAGAATAATAATCACACCAACCTCACTGAATTGTCTTGAAACTTACATGAATGTATATGCACTCGAGAGCGCAGAGGTGAGCTCACGTGAGTTTCTCTTCCCTGGGTTGCCATTGTCTGCGTATTTTCTGTTTTCTTTTTTTTCTTTTCTTTTTTTTTTTTTTTTTTGAGATGGAATTTCACTCTGTCACCCATGCTGCAGTGCAGTGGCGTGATCTCGGCTCACTGCAACCTCCACCTCCCAGGTTCAAGTGATTCTCCTGCCTCAGCCTCCTGAGTAGCTGGGATTATAGGTGCGCACCACCACGCCCGGCTAATTTTTTTTTTTTTTTTTTTTGTATTTTTAGTAGAGACAGGGTTCCACCATGTTGGTCAGGCTGATCTCGAACTCCTGACCTCGTGATCTGCCCTCCTCAGCCTCCCAAAGTGCTAGGATTACAGGCGTGAGCCACTGCGCCTGGCCTCTCTGCGTATTTTCTAAGTAGCTTGTTATTCTACATTGCCCAGACTTGTTTCTCTGCCAACCCACCAGTCAGTAAGTAAATTAATTAGGTGATAAGTGATTCCTTGATCTTTTTATTATTTCTATTTGGTTATGATGATTAAAGCAGATGGTCATCTGATTGGCCATAAGTCATGCCTGCAAAGCAGCTGCAGTTGTGTCTCAGGATTGTTTCCTTATCAGAGACCTGCCATCCAGGTGTTTCCTCATCTTAGGAGTTGCCCTCTAGGTTTCCTCAAATTGTGTCTTTCAGATGAGACCCACCATCGGAGCCAGGCTTTGAAGGAACTGACCCTGGTGTGCATGAGGAAGTACTTCACGGTGATGACCCTCGTCACCCCCTCAGGAAAACACAGTGACCTCTCCCCCAACACCCCCGTCCCACTCCCAGGTACCCTGGCAAAAGCAGAAGAACCAAGCAAGCCCTTCCACCAAAGCAGCCATGAACCCCATTCTCATCATCTCCAAGAACTCCCTGCTATACCAGATAGGGGTCTGGGGTTCTGTTTTCCATTTTTTAAAAAAATCGTTTTCAGACTCTCGAACAGTGTGTTGGTTTACACTATTCTCTCTTCTTAAACCACCATATCAACAGATTCACTCTGCTTCCTTTCTTTTCATTTGGCAAATGCCACACTTTTAATGGCAGCAATAAAAGGTGCTTCTATCAACGCCAGGTGGGCAGCCCTGACCATCTAAAGCCTCAGAGAGGATTATACCAAGTCTCTCGTACACCTCCATGCTAGTGACAACATGTGGGGACCTCTCATCCCAAAGTTTTGGGACAAAGTCTCCCGTCCCTTATCACTTGCTTTCACTGAAGCTAAATGTATCTGTTCAGTACATGGATAGATTTTTAAGCTCCTCTCACAAAGTCTTGTGCTTGAGACAAAATCAGCCCAGGTTCTGCACTTTGTCTACATTTCAGCAACTCTTTTGCTTGATATTAAAAATAGCCTTGTCTAGTCCATTGAGATCAGACCCAGGAGACAGGCGCCTGCTATTCTAATCTCTGCTTCACAAATAGCTCTCTATGGGCTCAAGCATCTATCAACACTTCCAGGGGTCTCCAGTTATAAAACAGGGCCAGGCCTAGTCACCTATAAAGGTAGACTCTGCTTAACTCTCCTGAGCTGTCCATGAGGTTAGCATGAAGCCTACAACAATCACATTTCCACCATGGACCAGAGACTTCCAATGGTGACTCAAAACTGAGAAGCAGTTAAGAGCACCTCCCACACTCAGGGGATCCTGTGCATTTCCCAGGCCAGAACCTACAAAAGGTTCCCTTGAGACTCAAACTCAAACATCACTGGTAAACAGGCTGCCCCTCCCCCCTTCCTCCCTCCTCCTGCAAACCTCCCCCATCCCTCACTTTCACCTCCCTTCCTCCCCAACCCATCTTGTACTCTGTGAAAAACTGTAGTCCCCTCAGTTGCCAAGGGAACCAAGCCTTTTATTCCATCCGTGACTAGCTGGTTGGACTGAGGAGTGGGGCAACAACTGGTACCCAGGCCTTTGGAAGTCCAAGCCCTCCCTTTTTCCCAAAGGGGGAGGGGTGGGCTGCACCCCTGTTGCCTTTTCACCCAAACCCAGCTGGGTGGGACCGAGCCCTTGGGCTCTCAGGAGCTCCCTGGCTGTGGGCTCGGGAGATCAGTGCTCCCCAGGCCCTCCTCTGGCCCTGGCCCTTTCCAGAGGACAATAGCCTTCATGCAAGGGAAAATTCCATCGCCCAGGGTTCAAGTCTCCAAGGAGTTGCTGGGGCCTCTGTTTAGCCTGGAGTGGGCTCTGAGGAGCCGCTGCAGCTGCCCGGCTTGTTTTCCCCCTTGCTGTGTTTTATTTTTAACCCCTGAGCTGCCAAGGATTGTTTTTCCCCAACCAGTGCCTGGGAACTAAGGGAGGGAAGAAATAAGGCTTTGTTCCCTTTGGGGAACTAATTGGGAAAGACAGGCAGTGTGGCCGGCTTGGCTCTATTAGGGTGTGAGGCTCCCACCCCTCACTGCACAACATCTTCACCCTAACCCATGCCCAGGAGGCTGGGAGTGCAGAGGTGCTCCCCAGGCTGCAATCAGAGGCCCAGGGGCTGATGGGAACCCAAGTGCAGCTTCAAAACTGCAAAGGCAGCTCCAAGCCATTTTCTAGGGCTCCGAAGATACTTGGGAAATAAGATGTTGGGAGCTGGAAATGTCTACTTTTTCCCATTTCAACCCCCCAAACTAACCCCTGCTTTTCTCTTGCTGCTGCTGCTGCTGCTAGTGGTGGTGGCTGCTGCTGCTGTTGTTGTTGTTGTTGTTTTCCAGACCTGCATAATGAACTCTGGAAGAAAAGTGAGGGAACTCAAAAAAGTAAGTAACCAGAAAATCAAGACATTATACTTTTAAACACTAGGCTAATCAATGGGAAACACCTAGCAACCCCGCTTATAAGTTTATTCCCTAAAAAATATTCCTTATACTCAGAAATCTAATTTCATTGCAAATTAGCTAGAAATTAATGAAAAATTTGTTCCACTGCCATTTTATTTTAAGATCAAATGGATTCCAGATAGGGACCCATTAAGAATGTAAGGACTATTGTGATCCCGTCTAGGGACAGAGCAAAGGTCTAAGGAATCACCCACTTGCAGCAAGCCCATACATTCAAGTTAGGGCTGGGGCATGTGACACCCAGTGCATTCAGGTAAAGACTGCTCACCTATTTACCAAGAATGTTTGAGAGAAGAAAATGCTCCTGCCTGGCAGACAATAGCACAAAGCATTTCTCTGTACCTGGGCACATCTGCTCCACTCGATAAAAGAGGACCCCTGACCCAGATACACAGGCAGTTGGAGAAGAGGACAACTATGAACTGATACAAAGGCAAGAGGTTCCTGGTAGCATTGGAAGAACACAGACTGGTGCATAATGCACGGCGTGTGCAATAAAAGTAAGCTGTATTAAAACTTCAGCCTTGTTAATAGCTACAAAAAAAATTGTTAGAAAGAATGAATAAGATCTTGGCCAGGCACAGTGGCTCACGCCTGTAATCCCAGCATTTTGGGAGGCCGAGGTAGGTGGATCACCTGAGGTCAGGAGTTCGAGACCAGCCTGGCCAACATGGTGAAACCCCATCTCTACTAAAAATACAAAAAAAATTAGCCAGACAGGGTGGTGTGCACCTGTAATTCCAGCTACTCGGGAGGCTGAGGCAGGAGAATCTCCTGAACCTGGGAGGCGGAGGTTGCAGTGAGCCAAGATTGAGCCACTGCACTCCAGCCTGGGCAACAAGAGCAAAAAGAATGAATAAGATCCGGTATTTGATAGCACAACAAGATGACTATAGTCAATAATAACTGAATTTAAAAATACATTTAAAAATAACAAAAAGAGTATAACTGGATTGTTTGTAACACAAAGGATAAAAGCTTTAAGTGACAGACGCCCCATTTACCCTGGTGCAATTACTACACAATGTATGCATGTATCAAAATACCTCCCGTGCCTCATAACTATACTCACCTACTATGTCCCCACAAAAATTTTAAATATTTTTCTAATTTTTAAAAATTTGTTGAAAAACCATCAGCCCTGTTAAGTTGCTCACATGTGCTGTTGCAGCCCCAGCTCACTCCTGCTGACACAGGGTCCCCCACAGCTACGGGTCTATCCTTCCTCTGGTGTGGCAAGACTACATTTTCAGGAAGCTGCTGGGCAGAATGAAGCAACTCGAAGCTCAGGAGAAGTGTCTACGTGCCTTTTAGGGTTAGGGTTTAACCCGGCACCCAGGGATTTCCCAGCATGCAGACAAAGGCACTGAGAGTTAGAGCAGAAGCTGAAAGGGTGAGTCAAGCCAGGACTCAGCACCCTTGAACCCATCCACAGCTCCCACTCACATCATCCCACACTCCCTTTTTTCATTTACTCCAAGCATCTGGAGCCCCAAGCTCCTGCGTCTCAACCCACGCCCTCAGTAACAGTATCCATTGCCAAGCCAGAATTGACTCTGGGCCCACCGCACCACTCACTCAGAGTCTGTGAGGAGTGAGCAGCGCACGAGACCGGAAACAGGCCAACTCAGAGGAGGGCTCCCCACTGCACGTCTTATCCGAAAAGATGCCCCTCAGTCCCATCAGTGTTGACTTTGCATTGCACCATTCGATTATCTCCTTCAGCTCTTCTTAAGACAAATGGCTGGCTGTTGGGAGACTGGCCAGGGTTAAGGTGGAGCCTCAATGTGGCCATTTTCACAGTCCTGGCAAAGCCCATGGTTGGTGCCAAACCCTCATTGAACTGAATAGAACGGAGGAAAGCTAACCAACCCACCAGAATAATAATCACTAATGCTTATGGGGTGATCACACACCAAGACTGCTCTAAGTGTTTTATGTGTATTCATTTATCTTTACCTCATCATAAGTACTATTATTTTTCTACTTTATAGATAAGAAAACTGAAACAAGGTCGCAAACCACATGATCTACAGGGGAGCCACCACTGCCTCCTGAAGAACCCCAGTCAGGAATCCCAGATTAATTTCCCCAGCATCCTGTTTGGAAACCACATGTCCGCCCTGCAACTGTACCTGGCTTGTGTCCCACAAGGAGAAAGATGCAGGGGCCTCCAGAAGCTAAAGAGGTAGATATGGGTTTACTTGGGTTAATGTGGCCAGGGAGTCGGGAGACCTGGATTCCCGTCCTGGCTCTGCCCCCATCTGCGTGAGAATGGCCAACTGTTCCAACCATGAGTTCCACCCTCCTCATTGCCCAGCCACGAGGTTTCCAGGTCCCTCAGGCCCCTGCACATCCTCAGCTCTCTGAAGAACAGTGACTGGTGTGACGACAGGGCCCCTTCACAGAGCGAACCTGACAAAGAGCTACTCACCGCACACACGAGCCTTAGAATGCACATGTCAGTGTTTTGGGAAATATGTGCTGTTTTGAAATGTGTCTGGGCCATGAGTAAGTTTGGGGGGAGACGGGATAGGAGCTTTTCTTCCAGTTAACGAAGTGAGGCTTCATGGAGGAAGAAGATTTTCTTAGTCACATTTCCTGTTTCACACTGACCTTTTAAAAGGAAACCCACAACTGAACCTGTGCTAGGGCCTGCTTACAAAACCTACCCACAGGTATAATAAAGATGATCTAAATAAAGCCAAGCTTAACCTGAATCAGTGGAAATAATAAGATCACCAAGAAGGGCTGATGGCCTGAGATAAGGGACATGGTGGTGCTCCATAAACTGCAAATAGAAGTGACACGTGAGAGATTTAATGATTATTAAACAGGAATCTAAGCAGAGAGGCAGAGATAAACCATGCAATCTTTTCATCAGTCTCTATGTACTCAGGGCTTAGCCACTTGTTATAAAATGGAGACTCTGAAAACTTAGGAGAGATGGATGCAGTGATTTCAAAAGAAGTTGTGTTGATTGGGTTATAAAATTAATTATGGGAATTAAGATTTCTTATCTGCAAAGGGAAAAACCAACAGATAACTGAAGAACTTAAAGTTGGTAAGGGGCCGGGCTTGGTAGCTCATGCCTATAATCCCAACACCTCAGGAGCCTGAAACAAGAGGACTGCTTGAGCCCGGTAGTTCAAAGTTAGCCTGGGCAACATAGTGAGATCCCACATCTATAAAAATAATGTTTTTTGTCCCCAGATGTGGTGGTGTGTGCTTCTAGTCCCAGCTACTCGGGTGGCTAAGCCTAGGAGGTTGAGGATGCAGTGTTCTGTGATCATACCACTGCACTACAGCCTGGGTGATGGAGCAAAACTCCATTTCAGAAAAAAACCAAAAAGTTGGTAAGGGATCAGTTATTGGATGACACATTGCCATATCTACTGACCAAAGAATGACAGGCCCAAACAGTAGCAGACAGATGTGGGATACTCAAGGATGTCCCAGAGATGGCCAGGTATGGTGGCTCATGCCTGTAATCCCAGCACTTTGGGAGGCCAAGGCAGGCAGATCACTTGAGATCAGGAGTTCGAGATCAACCTGGCCAACATGGTGAAATCCTGTCTCTACTAAAAATACAAAACTTAGCCAGGCGTGGTGGCGCATGCCTGTATTCTCAGCTACCCTGGAGGCTAAAGCAGGAGAATTACTTGAACCCAGGAGGCAGAGGTTCCAGTGAGCTGAGATTACACCATTGCACTTCATCCTGGGCAACACAGTGAGACTCCAACTCAAAAAAAAAAAAAAAAAAAGAATGTCCCAGAGACACCTGCAGAACAGTCTCCAAGGCCTGAAGAGCTTCACCATCAGGCAGCACCCAATGCCATGGCTGTTTACACTGATTCAGGAAAACGTCACAGAAATGTTAAGTTTGAAAGCTTTGTTTTGTTTTTTTACTTTTTTATTTTAAAAAATATGTAATGCTTCACAAATTTGTGTGTCTTCTTTGCTCAGGGGCCATGCTAATCTTCTCTGTATTGTTCCAATTTTAGTACATGTGCTGCCAAAGAGAGCACTGTTTTGTTTTGTTTTAAACAAGGAGGCCTGGAATTGGACTGAAGTAAAAAAAAAAAAAAAAAAAAATCATACAAAGGAAACAGTAATTATGTTAGCAAAAATAGAGTAGGGAATAGGGTTAGGCCATGACAGGCAATGATCCTAAGAGCTAGAGATCTCTCCCACCCCAACAGAGAGCGACACACACACACACACACACACACACACACACACAGAGACAGACAGACACACACACACACGCGCGCGCGTGCACACACACACACACACACACACACACAGACAGAGAGACAGAGAACCCTGACCGGAATACCTCAGGCTCTTCCCAGCCAGCTTCCACATTGCTCTCCCATCCATCTTCACACCTAATTCTTCTACCAAACCCTCTGTCCACCCCAGGAGATTGTGAACTCAGGCACCAAATCCAACAAACTTCCCGAGGAGCTTATAACAATCTGTTTTACAGAGAAGTAAATGTTGCTGAGAGGGAAAATTGTCAGGCCTCAGTGTTCCAGAGCAGGAGGCATTCCTTCATTCCCAGAGAGGCCCTGGGCCTCAGCAAGCAAGCCCGACAAGCCCTCCAAAGCCAGAATCCAAGCTTCAGGCCACGCCTCCCTCACTGCTGGGCACTGGACAGCGAGGTTGCTGCGCAGAACCCCTCTCCTCAGGGGGACAGTCCTCAGGGCTGCCCCACCTAACCTGTTCCCTCAGTCACTCAAGCCCTCCGTCCTCTGTCACAGCCTGGCTCTGTCCCTTCCCATGCCCCAGCCCCCAACCTCCCAGGACCAAGTGTCTCAGGGTTCCTACCCTCCTCCAGCCCTGACCAGCCTGGAAGCCAAGTGGCGAGCATGTGGTCAGCCGGGTGGGCCCTGAGAGCCGGTGGAATGGTGTTCATGATGCAGGGAACAAGAGTGGGGGAGGAGGGAAGGTGAGGGGTACAGGGGTGCCTCTGCCAGGCCACCACTCTGCAGCTCATTCTCCTCTGAGGTTATTCCCTGACCCACACCCCTCTGGAGCCCACCCCAGCTGCTTCCTCTTCCTAGGGGTCTCCACCTGCTGTTCTGTGACTCCCCTGAAAATAAACTTTTGAAAGGCAGCCTGTGTGGTGATTGTGAGCATGGGTTTAGGGTCAAGAGGTAATCCCATAGCCAGACTTCATCCTCCTCCAGGCCTCCATCCAGGGCTGCAGAAATAGCTAGCAATTGGCTGGCTAAGCCGGCAGTGGCTTACATGGAAAGAGGGGCCCTCTGCAGCTGTCACCTGTGCTTGTGGATTTGGTTTTCCAGTGTCAGGAAGGAAAGGTGATTTGGGAGACACCAAGCAAAGAGCAGGAGGACCTTTTCTGTCCCTTGAAATTTAGGAGGGAGATGACCACACCGAGGCTGAGCCTTCCAGCTCCACTGGCGCCTGATGCCCTCCCTCACCTGTGACTGCCACCCTGGGAGGTTCTTTAAGGCTCTGTGCATAGCTCCCCTGCACAGAGGGGAGGGCGCATGCCTGTCATGAACGCTCAGGTGGTGGAGTCCACAGGACAGGTAGGAGAGAAATGACTGTGGCCACTCAGCAACCACTTATGCCAGACACCCTTTTAATAGAATCACCTTCATCCAATCCTCACAGTCATCTCTTGAAATAGGCACTATTCTCATTTTGTAGACAAGGAAACTGAGACTGTAAGAGGTGAAAGTGCTAATGCAGATCATACTTATTAGGGACGGAGGCAGGACACAGCCCCACAAACACAGGGGGCAGCTGCCAAGGGGCCTCTTTTTCCATATAAGCCACCGCCTGCTTACCCAGCCAATTTCTAGCTATTTCTGAAGCCCCGGGATTGAGGCCTGAAGAAGGATTGAGTCTACTATGGTGTCACTTCCTGGCAAACTCTGAGAGGGACTGAGAAGGCCAAGTGGGGGCCTGCACCAGGCACCCCCAGCACCCAGGACGCCCCTCCTCCCACTGAGCCACTCAGAGGCCGGGTGCCGGCAGGGTCCTCTCGCTTCGCAGATCCTGCACCCCAGGCCAGACCCCGCATAAAAAGAGGTTTCCACAGTGCTCATATCCCACCAGGCTCAGACATGGTAGCCCCAGGAAGTCACATCCATCTGGGATCTTCCCACCCCAGTAGTCTTGTTATGGGGAGCTACAACAATATTAACCATGAGCACTGCTGGGGTCACTGTTCACAGCAGTCAGGAGGACCCCAGTGCAAGGTGTTTCTGTGGGGCCGCCTGGCATGCTGCATGCCCAGCACTGTAGGTGGACTGGATGGTGGAGGAGGCCCTGTTGGAACCTGAACAGAATGAACTTCTGGGAAACTCAGCCACTCTGGTCCTGGTATTCCTGGTATTCCAGTTGTATGTTTCAAAGCTGTCTTGGCTTAACTACTTCTATCTCATTTTAGGATCTTCCAAAAGAATTGGTGAACCAAGGTGTTAAACAGCCAGATCCATTCGGCTCCTGAGCTCTGGAGGGCTAGGACGCAGGGTAAAAGGACCCAGGGTCCCAGCACCTTTTACCAGCTTTCCTAGCCTGGCCCTTGAGACCCTGTTTGACAGGTTCCTGTCCACTGACCAGCCCATCTCAAGTCATCCTTGTGCCCTACCTTCAGTGCCTCTGGATAATCCCTCTGTGCCCTACCTTCAGTGCCTCCAAGCTCTGTCTCACCCACCTTGTGTCCTCTTGCCTGGGGATCAACCCCTTCCTTTCCCCAGCTAACCCCTACTTCACCTAGCACATTTCCATGTGAATTTCAAAGGCTAAGTGCAAGGATTACATTCCTCTGAACTGGTTGAGATCTTTCAGGATTCCTATCCATCCCCCAGTGTCCTGCCTATTTATCTCAATTTATGACACCCACACTTTCCCAATAATCCTGTTGTCTTTCTTGGTGTGGTTGTTGCTCCCTATAAATTGTCATTAAAGAGGTTGGATAGGAATGAGCCTGCAGCCCACTACTAGAGACTTCTCTTCTAGAGGTCGACATCGATCCACCCATCTTCATGCTAATGGCGGAAGGATTAGATGGTTTTCTAGTTATTGATTACTATGGAACAAATGACTTCAGACATGCTGATGAAAAATGCCAACCATTTTCTTCTGCTCACTGATTCCTGAGTCAAGAATCTGGACAGAGCACAGCTGGGATGCCTCTTCGTTGGTTCATGTTCAGGGCTTCTGCTGGGAAAAGTAGACAACAGGGGTGAGAGAATGAACTGAGTGGTTAGGGGCTGGAATTATCTAGAGGCTTCTTCATTCCATGTCTGGTACCTACATTGGAAGGACTCAAAGACTGAGCTGAGCGGGGACTGTCACGTGTCGAATGACATGTGTCCTCTCCACATGGCTTGAGTTTCTCAAAGCATGGCAGCTGGGTCACAAGAGTGAGTATTCCAGGAGAACCAGACAGAAGCTGTGGGGTCTTTTATGGCCAGGCTTCAGAAGTCAAAAAACATTTCTTTCTCCATACCCTACTGATCAAAGCAGTCACAAGACTGTCCTGATTCAAGAGGAGGAGCATAGGTCCCACTGCTGGATGGGAGGAATGTCTAACAATTCTGTAACAGCCACAGCAGCACTGGAAGCCTACACCCAGATGCAGAATGACTTGGGAGTCCCTTTGAGTCAGGGCGTAGGCACTACCTGACAGGCTACTCAATGGTGATAAGTCATCAAGAATAAGCAGTGCTGAGAGGCCTCTGACATTCCTGCAGAGAGGCTGGGGTATAGGCCAGACTACCACGATAAGGATTGTCTAACAGAATGAAGCCTCAAAGTGGATACTCGGTCTCCTGAAAAAGGCAGAACCCCTATTATCACAACTGGAGCATTCAGGATGTCAGACCAGCAGTGTGTGACATGATGCCATCACACAGGTTAGCTGAGCACCTTCAATCCCTCCTCCTGTGATCACATGAGACCTTGTCAAATGCCCATGCTGATATTAAGAAATACTATATAACATATTCCTGATCCAACAATTCAGTCATTGCCTTTCAAATGTGCAGATTTTTTTGTTCGTTTGTTTGTTTTGTTTTTTTCTGAGTTTCATGCTTGTTGCCCAGGCTGGAGCGCAACGGCGTGATCTTGGCTCATAGCAACCTCCGCCTCCCATGTTCAAGTGATTCTCCTGCCCCAGCCTCCCAAGTAGCTGGGATTACAGGCATGCACGACCACGCCCAGCTAATTTTGTATTTTTCTTAGAGAAGGGGTTTCTCCATGTTGGTCAGACTGGTCTCAAACTCCTGACCTCAGGTGATTTGCCCACCTCAGCCTCCCAAAGTGCTGGGATTACAGGCATGAGCCACCACGCCTGGCCTCAAATATGCATCATTAATCATCTCGACAGATATATTTCCAGTGATCAATGTGGATCTCACCAAACTGGGAAAGGATTAGGAAGTATACACATCAAGAGGGAAACAGGAGAAAGCAAATGGAGGCAGTCATTAGAATTATTCCTGAGTTCCTCTAGAGATGGTAGAAGGGAAGGGGGATTCCAGGGCCAAGTGGTTCTAGGTGGTCTCAGCCTACCAGCTTTCAGCTCTTCATTAGTGTCCCTTCAAGGCAAGACCCATCTCTTTCAGAGAGCAAACATTTACACTGGTCTAGGGTCGCTGGAGGCCATTTTACCTTGGAAGTATCTGGGAGTTGGGAGTTGATGAAGGGGCAGTACAGAACAAATAGCTCAGAGATGGTCTGGGAAAGAATGAAGAAAGTAAAATTGATATTTGTGGTGAGGGGTACAGCTTTTCCTGTGGAAGCAGGGCACTGTCACTGCTGTGAGTCATCAATTTCTGGGTCTCTGGCTCAGACAATCTTAGAAGGCCAGAGCTGGGGGGTGCCTGTTCCAAGGTCCTCTAGTCCAACCCTCGCATTTGAGAGATGTGGAAACTGTTGCAGAGTCCATTTGTGCCCACTGAATATCCATGTGCTTCCCTGAATTTTCCAGCCTTCCTTGCAGTTAGGTGATTAATTATAGCCAATGACACATGTCATCTCCAGGCCCAAACACTGAAGACAGGGTGTGCCTCCTCCATCCCTCTTATCCCCTGCCACTGTGACCAGACAGTCCTTGTACCCTAGATGGCACACTTACAAGATGGAGGAGGATCTGCCCATCCTCATCAGAGCAGGAAATACAAAGCTTCATTCTGTGAAGCCACTGAAAACTGGGGGCTTATTTGTCACTGCAGCATGGCCTGGCTTAGCCTGACTACTATGGAAATTGAGGCATAGAGAGGGGAAGTATGGATATGAGTAGCCCTGATAATGTATGTCAGATCCCTGCTCATTCAGGAAAGCAGATCAAAACAGGTAACATGGTAGGATTTTCTGCTCTAGGGTGATGATCATGCAGCATTGATCCTCTTGCTGTCATGCTTTATAATTTACAAAATCTATTCATGCCCAGAGTCATACAGTGAAGGGATAAGGGAGTCAAAACTAAAATCCAGGGCTTCCCCCACTCACGGCCTGATTGCCTATGCTTTTAGAATACTGATATCTTTTTAAAGGGTTATAACTCTCTTTTATCCTCCCCTCTCCAAAAAACAAAAACAAAAACAAAAAAATCTGATTGGCATATGCTTCTTTTTTCCCACAGGTTTATTTCCATAGAATATTTATTTCAATATTTAAATTTTGTCTTGAGAAGGCTCCAATAGCCTGGAGATCATTGGAGGTACCCAAGGAGTCACAGGTACCAGGGCTGGGAAACTCCTCCCTCATGGGGGAGATCCCTGGCTGAGAGAATCCCCTTGGTTGGTCCCCACAGAGGTACAGCACCCATCGTCCCACTCAGACCAGCAAATGAAGAAGTTGGATGAGACCACATCAAAGCAAGATTTCTTCAAAAAATCCAAATCAGATCCAGGTTCCTCTTCTTCAGACCACATAGAGTGGGTGAAGGGTGCCTTCTGACTGCTTCCTCTTTCAACAAAAAGGGGAATGGCTGTAGGCCTGAGGGTGGCCATTTACGTCTGAGAGAAGGTGACAAGTTAAAGGCCAGGGTTGGGGACTCAGGCTCTCTGGGGCTCTGTGATGTCCAAATTGCAGCCTCTATCACCGGGAACCCCAGCTCTCCTGAGAGGCCCAACCCCTCTGTAGCCCCCACCCTGGCTGCCCAGCCAGGCCCACCTGATCTGAGATGTCGCCTCTGACCTTCATCTGCCCTCCCCTCCCTGTCAACAGCCAGATGGGGAACCCACCCCTCAGGTCCCATTTCCCCTCTGGCTCCTTCCTCCTGGGGCCTTCATGGTCTGACTTCCATCTTTACCTTGATTCTAAAACTATTCCAACCAAGGATATCACTGAAATGCTATTGCCCAAACAGAAAGACCTTAAGTTCAGGCCCCATCACTTACAAGTTTGTAGCCTTCGTTCGGCAAGTTATTTTCCTACTCTGGTCTCAGTTTTCTCACCTGTAAAACAAGAATGATAATAACAGGACCTACCTCATAGGGTTATTGTAAGGACTAAATGAGGTAATGGGAGTAAAGCACTTAGTAAAATGCCTGCTTCACATAGTCTATCATGCGATGAATATAAGTTAACAATCCTTCATCCAAAATCCCTGGGGCCAGAAGCCGGCATTTTTCCTTATTTTAGGAGGTAATATGGTGCCTAGGCTGTCTTTAGTGTATGTCCCCCAGTGGGTGCCAAGGCAGGGCCTCACAATCAGACACATTCATGATGCTGCAGTGACCATGTCAACTTTCACTTGGAGGGACTTCGGACTGCAAATAGCCTCTCCAGTTCAGATCAGATTTTGCTGCCAAATGAGAGTTGGCACCAGATTGACAAAAACAAGAAACAAACAACAACAGCAAAAGTAAAAAAAAAAACCTTTTTGTCCCTGGGATCTTTGGGTTTCAGGCTTACAGATAGGGAATTGTGAGTTTGTGTTAGTATTATTCCTATTTACACAACTAGATTTTTCTGTCACCTAGAACATAGAATGGACTCAATGACTCCTTCCTAGGAAGCCCTGACTCCAGAGATCTTCCAGATTCTCTTCCACCCTAACTCTCTCCCTTTGGATCCTACAGCCCTGGAGCCAATGTGATGCAACCAAAGATAGTTTTATACCAATACCTGCTGCAGAGCCCCATGTACCTTAGACAAGCCTATGAGGGCAAGAATAGCGTTTTCTACTTCTCTGATCTTCTTAGTGACAAGTAAAGAGCTGAGTACACAGTCAGTGCTTAATACATGCATCCTACATGAACACTGCTGACCTCTCTATGCCTCTGTTCTAATCTTGGCTGACTTGGTGCTGGAAGAAATAGCATAGTGTACAGAAACCATGTAGCTTCTGGGTTCAGCCAAGCCTGAATTTCAGCCTACTCGGGCACCTCATTGGCTTGTATGTCTCTGTCTACCTAGAAGGCTCTACTTCACATCCACAAAATGAACATAGTAACCCACTGTGAAGGGTTTTCCCCATAAGAAGCCATCTGTGTAATACACCTTGCACAAGGCCTGGCGCTCACTGCGAAAATGATAGCACTTGAGTCATAAGATCATTGTGAGGATTACATGAATGAAAGTTTATGTGGGTCTTAAGAAAGGTTTTAGCATGTTCTGCATGGTCAATTTTTTTTTTTTTTTTTTTTTTTTTTGCTATATTCGAGAGATAATTTTACCTCTTTTTTGTGATAAATTTATATAACATAAAATGTGGCCAGGCGCAGTGGCTCACACCTGTAATCCCAGCACTTTGGGAGGCCGAGGCAGGCAGGTCACGAGGTCGTGAGTTCAAGACCAGCCTGGCCAACATGGTGAAATGCCGTCTCTACTAAAAATACAAAAATTAGCCGGCATCGTTGCGGGCACCTGTAATCCCAGCTACTTGGGAGGCTGAGGCAGGAGAATCACTTGAACCCAGGAGGCGGCAGTTGCAGTGAGCTAAGACTGCACCACTGCACTCCAGCCTAGGTGACAGAGCAAGACTCCGCCCCCCCACCTCCAATAAAGTATCACTTACCCATCTTAAATGTACAGTTCAAAGGCATTAAGGACATTTACACTGTGTGCAACCATCACCACTTTCTATTTTCAGAACTTTTCCATCTTCCCCAATTGAAGTTCTAAATCTATTAACCAACAATTCCCTGTTCCTTCCTACCTCCTTCCCCCAGTTACTTCTAATCTACTTTCTGTGTCTATGAATTTTACTGCTCTAGTTACTTCGTGTAAGTGGAATCATATAATATTTGTTCTTTTGTGACTGACTTATTTCACTTTAACATAATGTTTTCAAGGTTCATCCATGTTGTAGCATGTGTCAATGTTCTTCCTTTTTAAGGCTGAAAATATTCTAATCTGCTTATCCATTCATCCATAGTTGGAAACTTGAGTTTCTTCCACCTTTTGCCTATTGTGAATAGTGCTTCTAGGAACATGGCTGTACAAATACCAGTTCAAGTCCCTGTGTCAATTATTTGGGGTATGTACCTAGGAGATCATCTAGTAATTCCATGTTTAATTGTCTGAGGAACTGCAACACTATTTTTCGCAGCAGCCTCAATGACACTTTACTTGTTATTTCTCCACCCATCCATTCATTCAACAAATAATTAATGAGTGTCAACTATACGCAGGAACCACACTAGGTTCTGGGGATACAGGGAAGTCCAGTGTGGCAGCACACAGCAGGTCCTCAGGGACCAGCAACAGCTACAGATGCACCCCTTGGGCTTCTCCCCTGCTTTGCTGCCTGGTTAATTTCAGCACGGTCTTCCCCTGGTTAATTTCAGCACGGTCTTCCCTCTTCCCCATTCAGAGGGTCCTCCCCTCGCTCATGCCTTTCTACCTTTTAAGGTTTCTTTGAACCAAATCACCCTCCCGAAGCTTGCAGAAGCTCTTGGCTATTATTGAGCTCTTCCTTGCTAATCCTGGGTTTTACCCTCTCTCCCACATAATCGGTCTTCATTACTGTCTAGTCCCCTAAGCAGGTTCCCCAGCATTCTCACATACCCCTCGCCTTTCATTTGTCCCTTTGTCACGCATCTCCCCAGCTGCCCTGGAATCCCTGCCAGACCCAGCCTTCCTTCAAAGTGCAACAAAAGCTGGATTTTTTGTCCAAACATATGAAATCCAAAGTCACATTGTTTTGTGAAGTCTTTTGAGATGAATCCCCCAGAGCTTCAGGTACTCCCTATTTCACAAAATCAATTTGGTTTTAACAGATTTCTGTTTGCGAATCCTCACCTGATTCACCTGATGTGAATCCTACCTCTGATTACCATGATAAATTGGAAGAAGGGTTTGACAGAAAATGAACTCCTGGAAGGCCTCTCAGAGTTCTGCTGGGGTAGCTGTTCGATAGCATTCCATGGGGCACCATGGCCTTTCACCATTGCCCTGTGCAGCCCTCTTTCTGCAAGGGTCTGCAGTAGGGGTCTGCTCAGTCTTCCAGAGGTGAGGAGCTGAGCCCCTGCCAGCAAAACCCTTCCTCCTCTTCTACTCTGCGGTGGAGAAATGTTCCTGATGCTTTCTGCTTTCAAGGTTTTTTAAGCCTACCTGCCTCTGGTGTCCCCTGAAGGCCTCCAGCTCACATCAGATCCCAGGTTTCCTAAATCCTAGCCTTCTTCAGCTACAACAATGGGGATCTTTTGTCTTGCCTTCTCATCACCCTCTTGGTTCTCACAGCTTCCTCAACCCATAACTGGTTGGGAATTCATGCTTGGACAACCAAAAACATTAGCATATCTAAAACTCACATTTACATTTTATTACTTTGTAGGAAAACAATTTACAATACAGCCTACAATACACTGGGGGAAAAGAGAAATTGACAGACAGAATTTCTCTTTGGTGGGGAGAGTAGGGGATACATACCTACGTATTATTTTTTTACACTTTATTTTCAAGAGAAAGTGGTTGATGAAGTAAACCAGGACTGTGGGATGCTAGCTGTCTTATACCTCTGGTGTGTCTGCCTCATTTACCCAAATCCTTTTTTTTAACCAGAGGAATTTTTCCCCAATGGGAAATCCCTGATTTTGTATTCAGAGCTCTCCCAGTTTCGTTCTCCCCCTTTTTGTTTGTGTGTTTATCTGCGAAACACAGCTAGGCTGAAGAGGTGTGCTTTGGAGAGCCAGGGAGGAATAGGTGACTACTTCAGGCTGTGAATTTCTTAGATTCAAACCTTGAAAAAGTATAAATCACCCCCAAGGCCCTAATTGGCCAATTTTGTGCATCAGAAATTATGTGAGGAGCCTGGGCAACATCACAAGACCCCCGTCTCTACAAAAAAATTTTAAAATGATCTGGGTGTGGTGGTGCTCCCAGCTACACCGGAGGCTGAGGCAGGAGGATTGTTTGAGCCCAGTACTTCGAGGCTGCAGTGAGATATGATCACGCCACTGCACTCCGGCCTGGGCCACAGGGCAAGAACCTGTATCTAAAAAAGAAAAAGAAGGGCCGGCATGGTGGCTCACGCCTGTAATCCCAGCACTTTGGGAAGCTGAGGCGGGTGGATCACGAGGTCAGGTGTTCAAGACCAGCCTGACCAACATAGCAAAACCCCATCTCTACTAAAAATACAAAAAATTAGCCAGTCATGGTGGCAGGTGCCTGTAATCCCAGCAACTTGGGAGGCTGAGGCAGGAGAATCACTTGAACCCGGGAGGCAGAGGTTGCAGTGAGCTGAGATCGCACCACTGAACTCCAGCCCAGGCAACAGTGTGAAACTATATCTCAAAAAAATAACAAATAAAAATAAAAATTTTAAAAAGAAGAAGAAGAAAGAAATTCTGTGAGGTAAGTTTACATAAACTTGCTGGAATGGGGTTCATAGCCATTTTGTGTGTCGAGTGGGTGGATACTATGTCTGTCACATGACAGCAGGAATCCCTTGACCTGTGTCCTCAAATCCCCAGGGCTCCTGAAGAGCAAGTGCCAAACAAGCCTTTAAGAAAACGACTCTCAGTGGATGCAGCTCTCTCCTTGCACTCAGTTCACAGCTTCACCAGAAACACAGCCGAGGCTGAACCCCACCGTCAGCGCCCCTCCTCTCAGCCTGCACCAATTGGCAAAGGGTGGTGACACCTGGGGGGACAGAATGCCTAGGGATGCCCTCTAGCTCTTGCAGCATCCAGAGAAGAAGGTTGCCTCCCTCTCTTTGTGGCTCTGCTAAGATGTCAGAGAGGACAAGGGGAAAATCAAACCAGCAGGCTCTGGAGGAGATGTTGGTCAGGGACCTGCCACTGAAAGCCGGTACACAACCATGCCCATGCCCAGGCGGCTGCATACAACCATGCCCATCTGTTGTCAGCCCATCTGCCATTCCCCTGCGGCCACGCACCTGTCTAAGGCCACCCTCATTCGACCTTGGATTCCAGCCCCTGGTGTAGCCCAAGGCCCTCACTCTGTGCTGGGTGCTCTCTCTGCCTGATTGGCTTCTCCTCTGCTGAGGCATTCCTCCTGGTGCAAAACATGTTTTACTACCTCCCTCTTAAAAAAGAAATCCCTTGGAACTAGATCACCCTTCGGCTATTGCCCTACTTAGCTTCTTTCTTTTAGAGTCAAATTCCTCAAAAGAATTATTATCACAGTCACTACCTCCTCTCCGCCTATCTTTTCTTGAACCCTTGAAAATTGGGCTTTGCACCCCATGACCCCCGCTAAAATGGCTCTTGTCAAGCATCACAATGATACCACCAGTCAATCCTCAGTCAGTCCTCATCCTCCCCCATCAGTCCAAAGCATTGGCCAACTGCTTGCTCCCTCCTTCTAGAAATACTTTCTTCTGTTGACTCTCTACCCCTCTAATGCCTGTTTTCAATCTCCTGGACTCAGTCCCCCTTAGCACAGGAGCTCGCCCCGGCTGCAGCCTAGGGCCTCTTCTTTTCTCTGCCTGCATTCACGCAGGGGTGATCCCTTCCCCTCCCTGCTTTAAATACTGTCCATAGGCTCATGTGTTTGGATCCTGGCTAAGACTGTGCCTAGCAGGGTGATCGTGGACAGGTCATTTCACCCCTCAAATGTAAAATGAGGTTTCTAATAGTACCCGGTCATAGAGTTGTTAGAAGGATTAAATGAGTTAGTATGTGTAAAGCATTAAAACAGTGGCTGCTGGGTTTATTAAATAAATACTCTTCCCCACTTCTTTCCCTAGACAACTTCAGCTCCCCCTGTAGACCTCAGTGTGCACGTTTCTTCTAGATATCTGCAGCACCTCCTCCATGGTTATGCTGAGAAGACTGTGGTCAATGCATTATTACCTCTGTGACTGCTGACTTTCTCTCTCCACCATGCATAGGCTCCTGGAGAGCAAGGACGAGGTCTCCCGTGGGTCTCCCGTGATTCCTGCTCTGTCCTCTGCACCTAGGGTGATGGGGTCAGGGTAGCACCTCCATGAATAGTCACTGGATGAATGAACGACCAAATACCTGAATGGATGGGCTCTGCAGCAACTGCTGTAAGCTGGGGACTTAACGAAGGGCATGGGCCTCTCCCAAGGAAGAAGCCACAGAAGGGTCTTGGGAAGGACACGCAGGAAAGCCTGAGCCATGGAGGAGTCTGAGAAACGTGTCACCCATTACCGTGGCAGAGGCCGCTTTGTCCCTCTGTTCTTCCATGCCTGCCTGCTCTGTGCCCTGGATGACATGACTTTATCCCACAGGAATGACTGGCGTTCCTGAGACACCTGACACTTGGTGGCTGGACAGAGCCCCAAGCTAGCCTTCAAGGGGCAGGACCAGGGGTTACTGTTTATACTCAGATCTGGAACTCAATAATGAGCTGGCGTTCCTTTCTGAAATGACCGACTCCAGGAAGCTTATGCCGTGGAGGCGGTGAGTGGGACCAGAGCAAGGTGTGCCATCAGGCCGGCCTGGGTTTGAATCGTGACCCCACCCCTTGTCACCTGTGACCTCAGGAAGAAATGGTTATAACTCTCTGATTCTTGAGTTGCAAAACAATATTCCTAGTGCTGTTGGGAAGGTAAAATGAGGCACTGGGCTTAGTACATTGTAGAAATGCAAATGTTTACTTCCCTACCTCTAACATGGACTGGAATTCTTCCACAGGTAACGAAAATGGCAGATATTAAGAAGCTCTAGAAAGGAGTGAAGCTTTTACCTTTTGTCCTATCATGAATTACACATTTGACCTTCCATAGGGTGAATACAAACATGATTCAATTCACTTCAACTCAACTCAAGGAAAAACTAGTTATAGTTATATATATGTATGTATAGATATACATATTTACATTTACTGCAGGCACAGATATGTGCTACAGCCCAAGAAGAAGATGGTGAAATTCCAGTTTCATTCCTGTCTCTTCTTTCTCTAGAACTTTGTATATAAAGCAACAAAGCACTTCTTAAAGTCTTTAGAGTCCTGTTTTGCTAATCCTGTGATTCAGATGGGGTGAGCTTGTAGTGGGTAGGAAATTAACCTTGCTGAGCACCAACACTGCTGGCGCCTTCACATGCTTTCTGATGAAATCTCCATCCCCACCCTGTAATGCAGGTCTTCTGAACACGGAAACGAAGCCCCATCTCTAGAATCCCAGCAGACAGGGCCTCCATGAAGGACTGGAAAATTCCAGCACCTCAGAGAACACTTAACCTGTCATGATTGCGGGTGGAGGAGGCAGGAGGGGATACTGGCATACCTTTAGAAGTCCTCAGCTCTAAAGATATAGCATTGTCTGCAATGTGATTCAAGAGAAAAACATAACAGACTCATAAAATGAAAAACTTACATGTATGCTGCAGTTAAAATGGCTCCTTCTGGATATTTCTGAACACAAAATCCTGGATCATTTTATCAAAGGTGCATTTTCTCATAGCTCTGGAACCTCTGCTTTGCTGCTGCCCTAATGAGGCCCTTGGTCTGCCCACTGGACTAGGCAGCAGCCAGCGTCTGCTGTGTTCCATGAGATTGAGGGGTAAGCAAAGTTAGGCAAGGCCAGCTACTTCCACAGCCCCGCCACCGCCCGCCACTGGATAAGGAGTTGATTGTCTCTAAACATTTCATACAGGCACCCCATATAAGCACTATTTACAGGGCATTCAGAGAATCAGGAAAACTGATGAGGCCCAGGAGATAACTAGATAGATAGATAGATAGATAGATAGATAGATAGATAGATAGATAGATAGATAGATAGATAGATTAGATAGATAACTAGAGAACTGCTTCAAGGGCACCGGGTGTGATTACATGTTCAAATCTGTCTTTGTTTATTTTTTCCCCCTCTCACATGAAAAGAAAGACAGATGTGTAGCTTCTCTATGAGTTGGTGCAACGTCTGGGTTCAGGTAGAAAATCCTAGGCCCCCTTGAATACGCTCCCAGAGCTTAGTGGGTTCCTTGGAAAATCTGTTGACAATTTCCTGTGATCTTGGATCCAAATGCTATTTTCCAAAAGGCCTTATGATCATGATTTTAAGTATCTCTGGAAACATATTGAAAGAACACACTCTCAAAATAATATTCAGCCTCGACATCTTAACAAATTCAGGGCCCAATGGCATAGTGCTCATTCTTGGCAGGGATGGGAGGAAACAGGAATTCTCATAAACTTTTGAAGAGAGTGTAGATTGATAGCTTTCTTTTTTAGAGCAACTTATAAAATCTATCAAAATTTTAAATACATAAATATCACCTTAGGTTATTTCATGCCTAGAAATGTATCCTACAGAGAGCCATTCACACAAGGGTTCAAAGATACATGAGCAAAGATATTCATTTATAATCAGTTTTGTCACATTTTTTAAAACTGGAAACAACCAAAATGTCCACCAATGAGTTAAATGGTACATGGTGTATCTATAATGTGGTATAGACTATGCAACAGTTTAAAAAAGTAACATGAAAATCCCTGTGCATCAACTGCCATGAAAAGAAGCCCACAGTCATTCATTAAGTTAGAAACACAAATTTTCAAATAGTATGAACTAAATCATGAGCATGTTGGTTTTTTAAGTATTTACATATATGTTTTGTCTACGCATAGGAACATCCGGAACAGGTCATTCACTGAGGGGAGGGGCTTTTGGTGATGGAAAAGAGGTAGAGGGCTAGAGAACGGGAACTTTTACTTTTTATTCTTCTATATCAAACTTATAAATTTTCATATATGAAGCATATGTCAATTTCAAAATAAAGATGGGGTTTGTTTGTTTGTTTGAGTTGGAGTCTCACTCTGTAGCCCAGGCTGGAGTACAGTGGCGCAATCTCGGTTCACCACAACCTCTGCCTCCTGGGTTCAAGAGATTCTCCTGCCTCAGCCTCCCAAGTAGCTGGAACCACAGGTGTGCACCACCATGCCCAGCTAATTTTTGTATTTTTAATAGAGATGGGGTTTCACCATGTGGCCCAGGCTGGTCTCCAACTCCTGACCTCAGGTGATCAGCCCACCTCAGCCTCCCAAAGTGCTGGGATTACAGGCATGAGCCACCATGCCCGGGCATTTTACTTTTTAAAGAATATATGGAGGCCCTTGGCAATGGACCTTCTGAAGGTTTTCTATCACCACCACATATGCTACAACTATTAGGTTGGTGCAAAAGTAATTGTGGTTTTTACCATCACTTAATGTCAAAACTGCAATTACTTTTGCACCAACCTAATAGTCTTTGCCACCTCTCCTCCTTGAATACTGTTTCAAGTTCCAGACTCCTCCAAGTATAATTTAACCTGTAGGCTTCAAAGACAGCATCATGATCGGCTGCTGCAGGTGAGCAAGGATGTTCAGAGCACTGTCAGCTTGCTGGGGACGGAAAGAGCTTGGCAATTTACTGAGCGTCTTCACAATCTTGCCTTACAGCAGCCTTCAGGACTGGCAGGACAGTCTCGCAGGGAATTCTTATTCCTATTTCTCCAGGGGAGGCTTGCACAGGTTACCGATCTTGGACCCAGTCACGACTTGAAATTCAGAGAGCCACAAGTGGATCTGGTTAGAAGCAAGTTAAGCTGATGAGTTTGTCTCTACTACAGGGGTACCTGCCTTTCCCCAGGATGAGCCAGATGGCAATTCTGGGCCCAAGCTTTCCCTCCCTGATCAGGTCCCAAAGGAAACAGCCCACATTGCCTCTCACTTTTACTTTCCAAGCTATCTGACAGTTAAATCAGACATGTCGGGAACCCAATCCAACTCTTTAAGAGTCTGCACAGCTCTGTGTCCTGCTATCGGTCGCTTAGCAATGCATCATTATAGGGTGACTGGAATCACCCAAAAAAGTCATATGTTGAAGTCCTAAGCCCTAGTATCTCAGAATATGACCTTCCTTGGAGATGGGGTCTTTAAAGAGGTAATTAAGTTAAAATGAGGTCATTGGGGTGGCCCTACTGCAGTATGACTGCTGTCTTTATAGAAGACGAAATTTGGATGCAAACACATACAGAAGGAGGCCCAGGAGAAGACACAGGGTGAAGACGGCCATCCGCAAGCTAAGGAGGGAGACTTGGAGCAGATCCTACTTCACAGCCCTCAGAAGGAACCAACCCTGCCAACACCTTGATCTCAGGCTTCTATCCTCCAGAACTGGAAGACGAAGAATTTCTGCTTTTTAAGCCACCCAGGCTTGGAACTTTGTTATGATGGGCCTAGCAAACTAATACATACAGCTCTCAGCAGACACCTTTGTTTTCCTTATTTTCAACTTCTTGACACAGGGCCTCATTGTCCTGTACAAATTGTAATATATATTAAGAAAAAAATCCTCAAGAGAATGACATTAAGATAGTTCAGCTCTACAAAATAAAGTGCAATCCCAGGCTAAGTATTCTTTTTATCTTAACAACCACTAACAGGGCTGAATGCGCCTTCAGTAACTCCAGAAGCTTATCAAATGTCTATAGGTAAAGCCGAGTGTGAAGGCACTTCCAAAAGGGGTTTAGCCCATCTGAAGGTGAAGAGACCAGCCTCACTCTGCTTCAGGGTCCTTCAGCCTCTTCAAAGAGAAAATGGAACCTTCCAGCATATAAATCCCAGGAAAGAGGGTGAACAAGAGAAAGCCCTTGAATTTGTTCCAAGGAGGATACTGTCTGTCTTAAAAGTATGAGCCTATGGGTGTTTTGTTTGTTTGTTTTTGTTTTTGAGACAGGGTGTCACTCTGTCACCCAGGCTGGAGTACAGTGGCATAATCTCAGCTCACTGCAACTTCCGCCTTCTGCCTCAGTCTCCCTAGTAGCTGGGACTACAGGCATGAGCCACCACGCCCAGCTAATTTTTGCGTTTTTTGTAGAGATGGGGTTTCACCATGTTGCCCAGGCTGGTCTCAAATTCCTGGGGTCAAGTGATCCACCCACCTCAGCCTCCCAAAGTGCTAGGACTACAGGCATATGAGTTTTTATGATAAAAATAATGCTTGCTTTTAGAAATTTTGGAAAATATAGAAAATGCAGAAAAAATAAGAAAATCACCATAACTCTACCATGCTGAGACCACCTGTGTTTATATTTTTGTATATTTTTGTTTTGCTCTATATAGTTGTATTTCATAATTGGATGCAGTTATATACACAATTTTCATACCTTTTTAGTTATAAAGAATTCCTCCATGTTATTATAATCTCTCTGCAAACATCATTTTAAATGACTGTAAAATATCCCATCAAGTTGATCAGTTTTCTCAAATGTGAACTGCAGAACATCTGCAACAAAATTATATGCGGTATGTTAAAAATGCAGATTTTTGGATCTTACCCCAGATCCATTAAATCAAAATCTCTAGGGGTGGAGGCTGGGAATCTTCATCTTAGTAAGTGTCTCAAGCAACTCATGAACTTACAAAAGGTTGAAAACCACTAGAATTAGTGCAACTGTGGTTGTACATAACCTTATCTGAAATGCTGGACATTTTGGTTGTTTTCCAGGGTTTTCTTTTATAAATACTTGTGTGTAGAATATCTATGTGCATAAAGCATCTTGCAAATTTTATAGCATTTCTTTAGGACAGTTTCCCAGAAGTGATATTATGATGTCAATGGTGTGAACCTGTTAAAGATGCTTGATGAACACACAACACACCTGCACACACGTTTAACCACAAGGTCTGCTCAAGTTCCAGGGAGAAGTGTGTTGCCAATTACTTAACTGTATAACTCTCATTTTCCAGTTCTTTTCAACAATGTTCTACCTTTATTACTGAAAATAATGAGTCGGGTCACAATCAAGTAGTTAAGGAATGAGCAGACAGTCAATAAAATGTCCTTTATTGATACAAGAAGACTTTGGCCTAACCCCATGCAAAACCAGAGCAGCAGATAGCCACAGGGACTCCAAGGACTCCAGACATCAAACGGAACTCCAAAGAACACAGTAGTACCCCATTGTACCCCTGTCCTACGTGCCACCAGGACAGTGTTCTCCTTAGTTCAAGGTCATCACCAACATTTGGAGGCAGCTGCACAGCAAGGATTCGTGTGTAGGTGGGGGCTGGTCTCACCCTGCCCGACATAGAGGGATTTTTTCTTTCTTTCTTTCTTTCTTTTTTTTTTTTTTTTTTTTTTGAGACAGAGTCTCACTCTGTTACCCAGGTTGGAGTGCAGTAGCGTGATCTCGGCTCACTGCAACGTCTGCCTCCCGGGTTCAAGGGATTCTCCTGCCACAGCCTCCCGAGTAGCTGGGATTACAGGCGCCCACCACCACGCCCAGCTAATTTTTGTGTTTTTATTAGAGACAGGGTTTTGCCATGTTGACCTCAAATAACAAAGGTCACAGCAGCAGACAGAATGTGGGGGCCCCAGAGAGGAAAATGGGCTCACAGAACCCTAATGTGCTCAGAGGAGGGCAGCTTCTAGATATGGGGAGAGCGACAAAATGTAATGTTAAGTGCATAGCAAGCACACTGTTCTTACTGTGTGTTAAAATGGCTTAGAGGAGAGGAAATCATATAGAGACATGGGTAACCAGTCTGCTTAGGGCAACCAGAACTCATTCATTCGTTTAACCAGCATTTATACGGCATTTATTATGCACTAGGCATTTAACCAGCATTTATACGGCATTTATTATGCACTAGGTCTAAAAGCTTTACAAATATTAACTTATTCCATCCCCACAACCAACCTATGAAGTATCATCACTCCCATTCTACAGATAAGGAAACTGAGACACGGAGAGTTTAAGTAACTTGCCCAAAGTTGCACAGCTAGGCCAAGTGCTGTGGCTTATGCCTGTAATATCAGCACTTTGGTAGGCCAAGGCAGGTGGATCACTTGAGGCCAGGAGTTCCAGACCAGCCTGGGCAACATGGCAAAACCTCATCTCCACAAAAAATGCAAAAGTTAGCTGGGTGTGGTAGCATGCACCTGTAGTCCCAGCTACTCTGGAGGCTGAGGCATGAGAATTGCTTGAACCCAGGAGGCAGAGGTTGCAGTGAGCCGAGATCGCACCATTGCACTCTAACCTGTGTGACGGAGTGAGACTCTGTCTCAAAACAAAACAAAAAAATAACCAAAGTTGCACAGCTAATACGTGGTGGAGCCAATATTTAAATCCAAGTAGCCTAGCTCCAGAGTCCATGATTTTAGCCTTGGAAGGAAGGACTGAGAAGCATTAGAAACCAATATACAGCAAGAAAGGTCAGTGGGTGACCCCTGGACAGGCGTCATCAGCCATGTCATTGAGTCTATCCTTGGGGGACCTTCACCTCACGCTATTTTCAGTTCATGCATCCCAAGATTAGGACAGTTCATGAAACCAAAGTGGGTAAAGCTGAAGCCACAGAGTCTATTAAAGTGTCATTTAGAGCAGAGACTCTATCTGCTAACCCTTACACACCAGCACATATTAGAAAAATGAAGTTGTTCAGTATAAACCATCCTTTCAACACCGGTCTCCACCTCTCCCCCACCCCAGCTGAGTGGGCACCACATTAGTGTAGCTGGTGCATGCAGTGGGTTGGCTGAGCATCTGGTATCTTCTGGAGCAGCACGGTAGATCTGCCTGTGAGAAAGCCCCAGACACCTGCACACTCCAGGAACACAGGCATACATGTGCAGCCTGTGTGCAGCACTCCCCACACCTCCCCAACTATCTGAGACAGCAGGGGTGACCCCCTTGGTCACCCTGCCTGCTGGCTTCAGGCTGTGGTGCCTAAGCCCCTGGGGCGCCCTTCCCCTAGTACAACAACTCCTCCCTTAGAGAACACCTCTGCCTTTTATGTGAAGGACTGCAAAATCCATCATCAGAATCCATCATCCCTCGCCTCCAAGGCCTTCCACCACTGCAACTAATTATTTGTGTTGTAAACTCCCATGTGGAAACAATCTACAGGATTTCTCATCAGACCTGGCCGGCAGGCTAGCAGCTCACACGCCTGCCTGTAGACTCCAGCAAGCCAGCCTCCCCCTTTTAAACAAACACATTAAGTTAATAATAACACCGACCAAGTTTGACAGCCACGTTTACTAATTAATTCTCATTTGCTCCTTCTCTCAGGAAAGCAGGTAGGACTTGTCCGATTTACAGATGAATTAAGCCTCCAAACAGATTTCTCTTAAGGTGGCACCAAAAAGTTTAACCTGGAGCCTTCCTCCCAGTCAGTCTTCTCCACTTCCCTACCCCTAGGGTGATTCACTTTACCTAAGCTCCCCCAAGGCAGTGTTCAGGATGGAGAAGATCCTAGTGGTGACCAGTCCCTGCCCCTTGACAAAGGTGTAGATGGCTCATCACAGCACCCCCTTTCATTCACCTGGCCATGCAGAAGCACGTGGGGACCTCAGCCATCTCATCATTCCATTCTCACAACCCTCCTCCAGGAGAGTTGGTTATGATCCCCATCTCCCAGAGGCGTAACCACAGCTGAGAGGTCAAATGACACATCAAGATCAGAGGGCTCAGAAGCAGAAGGCCAAAAGCCCATTGTCTGCGGCCTTCCCCTTTACCTGGGGATGACTGGTTAGGAAATTTGTCCCAGGTGACGAAACAGCCAGCTTCAGGAAAACAGAATTCTCCATGCCCAGCCTTGGGTTCTGACCACAGAACCGGCTCTCTCCTCACACCTGTCTATAAAGGCCTCTGAGCTCTGGGCATGTAGGAGCTCACTTGTTTGTGGGCTTTGGTGGAAGGAGGGTGGATCCTTCTGGGAACCTGCTTCTACTCTGCAACTTCTATTCCTTTAATCCAAATAAGAATGCTGTTGCCCAGGCTAGACAGCCTTGGACTGATGTCATCAGCCATGCCATTGAGTCTGTGCTTGGGGGACCTGCAGCCCACGCTATTTTCAGTTCATGCATTCCAAGATTAGGACAGCTTGTTGCGATGTTCTCTGTCCACATATCTTAAACTCTCATCCTAGCTTCTCTCCCTTCTATTTCACTTTCTGAGCATTTTCTACACACCTGTTCTACTAGGACCATCCATTAACATTTTAGATTATGTTTTGTTCTTGCAACAACCCTACAAGGCATGTATTATTCTTTTACAGTGCTGGTTTTACAGATGGGGAAACAAAGGCATAGCTTTCATTCCTCCTAAGGATTACGTGGCTGGTGTGCAGCAGAAGTGCAATCTGCCTTTAGACTCTGAGTTTAAGGCTCTAGTCTCCAGCTGATAGGAGGCACCTTTTGTAAGCTCTGTAGCTCTTACCCTCCCACTGCAGAGGGTGCTGAACTCTCAGGGCTAATGGCCCCGCAGTCACATTTTTTTAACGGGTAATGGCCTGTACAGCTGGCGACAGCATGCGTCATTTCCCAAGAATACTCAGGGGCCCAGATGCAGAAAGTGACACCCCCACCTCTACCCCGGCTACTGGGCAAGGGGCATCAGCTGACTCTGAACGCTGAGAGCACCAGGTTTCTGAGATTGTTCTAAAAAAAGAAGAAAAAAAAAAGGAAGTTCATTTGGCTTCCTGCTCAGTCTAGGACTGGCTAACCACGTCCCGCCTGGGATCAGCATGGTGGCCAAGACTTCATGAGTAATAAATAACACCACCGGGCTCTTCTTGAACCTTAGATCCCCTTAACCAACAAGAGCAGCTGGTGTTTTCTGAGGGCCTCCCTAAAGACCCACAGCTCTGTGATAGACAGGACCTCATGTATCCCCATATGTCCTCATGAGCCAGGGGGAGAGGGGTGGCCAAAGGGACTCTCCTCCTTATTTTAAAGGTGGAGACACTGAATCACAGAGGGGAGACAGGGCTTGCCAGAAGGGAGTGGCAAGGACTGAAACAGGTTGCATTATCTGCCAGGATACCACAAGACCTCTCCACTCCTCACCCGTGTCCATGAAAGAAAGAATACATTCCTAAGTCTCCCAAAGCAGCTGGACTGGAGCTGGCTCCACAGCAATTGTTTAAAGAAAAAGCAGTGGCCCTGATGGGAAGGAGCCCGATGGCCAGGGTGAACACAGTTTGGCCATTATCTGCAGGCTGGCCTCCCTGTGAGCTGCCCTGCACCGAGATAACACAGCAGGCTGTACTGGACACAACTGGCTGCCTGTGGACTCCACCTTTCCCCCATGCTGGGTTCCAAACACAAGATAGCAAAGACACTGTTTGCCTAGAGAGCCTAGTTTTAACCCCATGCTAGCTATGGCAAGGCCCAGCTGGGGGATTTCTCTCCTTCCCTGCTTCAGGCGGGGAAGGTCCACTGAGCAGAGAGCTTGCCGGGTGAGCCTGCCAGGTAAGAAGGCTCATCTGCCTGCGCAGAGGGATGTAGCTGACTACAGCCTCCTCAGAGGGTCTCCCCAGGCAGGACCTCAGGCTTGGACTCTAGGAACCTCTTTGGAGATAGCCCAGATAGATGGGCAAGGTCCTGACAGGTTGCCAGGCATCCTGATTCCCTCTTCCCTAATTCCAACTCCTAACTTCCAGCCCCTCCCCCTGACCCTTCCCCTCCACTGGCTTCTATCACCCCCAGCTCACCCACAGGGTCCACTCGTTCAGACCCATGTATGCAGGCCCTAGGCCTCACTTTCCAACAGTTCCTTCTAGCCCAGGCCTGGTGACTGGCTTCTGCAGAGAATGTTAGAGCTGAAAGGACCCTAAAGAGCCACCCCTCTGCATTTTACACACGAAGAAACCATGACCCAGAGAGACTGTGACAGATCCAGGGCTACCATTTGGTAATGGCAAAGACAGACTGGTTTCAGGAATTCCGGAAATGTTTGCTCCACCAACCTGCACACAGAAAGTCAAATTAAGGTAAGTTCATCCCTTTACAGCTGAGCAAACTGATGCCCAGAGAGGTAAATGGGCCTTCCCAAGGCTCACATTCGCGCTGTTTGTTAGTATGATCTCTTAGATACAAACTAAATGGAGAGGCCCCTAATCCTATTGGTGACAGCTGATGCGCAGACAGTGTGATTTTGCAACCTCACTTAGTCGCCTGTTAACAAGCAGCTCTGAAAATCCTTCTGCAGGGCTGCCCCGAGGCCCCCCATCTGCATGCTGCTATTCCTCGGAGGGGCACTGCCCCCAGGAAGCTCCTCTGCATGGATATTAATGCCCAAGTCAGAAAAGAAGCCGATGAATCTGAAAAAGAAAGAGGGCCAGAGAGTCTTTCTATTTTACCTTTTTTTTTTAAATGGAGGAAATTCTAAATTATTCTAGTACCCAATCTACTAGTTGCCTGGAAAATGCCTGCTGATCCTTCAGTTGTAGGTACGTTGGTGCTAGAAGGCCAGGTTTGCGTTCCAGCTCGGCAGCTATATGCATGTGGTCAAGTTTCTCAGCCCCTTTGAACCTGCATTTCCTCATTTGTCAAGTAGGAATATTACCTCCCTTTCCCTGCCTCTTGGTAAGGTTGACATTAGAAAATCGATGTAAAAGAATGCTCTGATTTGAAAATGTTCTGAAGACATAAGCGATTACTCATTATGAATACAATATTCTCCTTTCTCTATTTGAGAAAAGCCCTTTGTTGGCTGGGGGTGGCGGGGGACTCAGGTAACTCAGCCAAGTTGCTCCCACCAGTCTGATTTAATGGACTCCTCTCTTAATCACCACAGCTTCTCCCTTCTTGTGCCTGGCTCTTTCTGAGCTTTCTGAACTTTGCAATCCCCAGCTCACCCCACCCACACACCCCACGGTCCTTCTCCCCAACAGTTGCCAGCCCACCCTGGCCATAAACCGGTAGAACCCACAAGGGCTCTCAGGAAACAACTTCACCCTTACCTTCTCCCACTCCCAGGTCCCTCTGACCCTGGGGAAGCTCACATGGCCCCTCCTTTCCCCATAGTGGTGTCAGCAAAGTAAACTGGAGGCTGGTTGACCCCCAGTCTCTAAAGTAGGCCAGAGCCCCAGTGCTCTCAGGTGAATTCCAGGGCTTACTATGGGAAGGTGGGAGGTGGGCTGGGGGCCAGTCTGGTGGTACCAACCCCTGGGTACCTACCATCCTCTGAACCCCACACTGTATCAGAGGGAGAGGCTGGGAGCTGGCATTTATTATTCCTCTATTCTGTGCTGGGCACTTTGCCCACATTAGAGCTACTTCTCATAACCCATGGAGAGGGTTAGTATCCTCATTTAACAGGTGAGGAGAAACAGATTCCAAGAAGCTAAGCAACATACCCACAGTCACACAAGACTTCAGGGATGAACAGGAATCCAAATCCAGGGTTCTCACCTGTAGGCTTGGGCATGGGCGTGGATCCCACGCCCACAGTCATTTACTGAGTCTATATACATAGCAGGTTTACTGGAGTAGATCAAAAGAAAAGAAAGCATGCAATTCCCCAGACTTCTGGATTTTTTTAATCATGATCTCAAAATAAGTACTGGAGGCCAGGCGCGGTGGTTCATGCCTGTAATCCCAGCACTTTGGGAGGCCGAGGCGGGCAGATCATGAGGTCAGGAGATCGAGACCATCCTGGCTAACACGCTGAAACCCCGTCTCTACCAAAAAAAAAAAAAAAATACAAAAAATTAGCCAGGTGTGGTGGCGGGCACCTGTAGTCCCAGCTACTTGGGAGGCTGAGGCAGGAGAATGGCGTGAACCCAGGAGGTGGAGTTTGCAGTGAGCTGAGATCATGCCACTGTACTCCAGCCTGGGCGACACAGCGAGACTCTGTCTCAAAAAAAAAAAAAGGTACTGGAAGTCAATATTAAAAATAAAAATAGTTGCTGTTAAGGTAGATACCTTTAATGTTACTGTGTTGCTTTCTCAAAAAAAAAGATTCCTTCCTAACCATTTCCTTTTCCCAAAGTGAACAGCTGATGTATATAAACAGTAGCCACTAGTATTCATTGACCACTCACTATTCTCAAAGCCTTTTATGGGAATGCTGTCATTTCATCTGCCAACAGTCTATGCAGTAGGTACTACTGTTAACTGGTTTATAGATGAGGAAACTGAGGTGCAAAAATATGGAGAGATTTGCCCCAGGTCACTGAGTTAGAGACTTTGAACTCCAGGAGTCTGGTGTTAGAGCCTGTACCCTGACCCATTAAACTTAATATTCCCAGTTGTGGGATTTCCTGGACCAAGGTACGGCACCTAACCCAGTGAAGGTGTGTGTGCTAGTGCCAGAGAGTCAACAGGCCTCAGTAACTATTGAGTGGAATGGAGTGAAGGAAGGAATGAGTAGGGGAAATGGATGATTTGCTGTGGGTCTTGGGAGTGACTTGTGCACCTGGAAGTGGGGTGGGCGGCGGGGGGAGGGTTGGCCTTAAGCAAGGAGTTCTGAATCCTTCTCACTGCCACCTAGGAGGGCACAATGGGGATGGGGGGCAGTTGCAGACAGCTTCAAGGGAGTCAGGCCCTCCCCAGATGAGCTGCAGCTCAGCCTCAACCCTCATCCCACCTGTCCCACCTGGGAGATGCTGACCTCCCAGGACAACACCTCCAGGCTGGTGTCATCTCCCCCCAACCAAGGCGGGGCTGGGAAACCAGATGTGCCTGCCACAGGTGGGGCCGAGGCCAAGAGGACACCCACGGGAGGGAGCCCCAAACCCACAAGCGTTTGCTGGGCTTGGACACAGAAGGCAGCCAGGTGAGGTTGACAAGCTTCTGCTCCAGGAGTCACCATCTAAGAATACCTCAGAAAGGACCATGGCTCCCGCTTTCCTGCAGAGGAAAGTCTCCCGGAGTCCTCCAGTCTGCCCGCTCTTCTCCTCTCTCCAATCCGCTTTCTGCCTTCCACTTCTACCCCCAACCATAATCTAGCCTCTGCCCACCTCTGCTCTGCCCCTCCCTCCTCAGGGTCCCACTAAACACTGCCACTTTCTTTTCTCCCCAAACACCCCATGTCTTTTGCTTCTAAAATGCTTTTCCCTGCAGTGTTTTCTCTGTGTGGGATGTTCTTTCTCTATGTGTCTCTTGCAACTCTACTCAATCCTGCTTGTCTGTCAATCGTCTATTTTTTTTTTTTTCTTTTTGCTGGGTAGGGGATGGAGTTTTGCTCTTGTTGCCCAGGCTGGGGTGCAATGGCACGATCTCAGCTCACTGCAACCTCTGCCTCCTGGGTTCAAGTGATTCTCCTGCCTCAGCCTCCCAGGTAGCTGGGATTACAGGCATGTGCCACCACCATGCCCGGCTAATTTTTGTATTTCTAGTAGAGATGGGGTTTCACCATGTTGGCCAGGCTGGTCTCAAACTCCTGACCTCAAGTGATCCGCCTGCCTCGGCCTTCCAAAGTGCTGGAATTATGGGCGTGAGCCTCCGTGCCCAGCCCAAGCCTTTATTGAGATGCCATCCCTCCAAAAAGTCTTTCCCAACCACCTGAGAGATTAGATTCCCTGCCGCATTTCCAGAGCATATGCTGCCTTGGCCATGATTCGTAGACTCACTTATCTGCTTTTAATGTCCACCAGGGCATGGACTGTGTCTCTCTGGTTCATGACCCGACCCCTATTCCCTAGCATAGGACCTGGCACATGGCACTTGCTCTTCCGCAGCTTCCAGGGCCTCAGACACAGCACAAGTCTGACCCAATTTGTTGCAGGGAGGCTGAGGAATAGAGTGCAGGGGATTCTCGAATTCGCTTGAATATATGACTATAAGGCTCTGTTGGAACTAGAAATCCTTTGTCAGATGCCCAGAACCCCAGAGGCCAAGTGAGAGACAGAGCTGCCATGTCCACTGTTTTCAGGTGAAAGGCCCCCCCAACTCCACGTGTGGAAAGCCTTGCATTTCAGCTCAAGCCTCCACTCAACCAGCTTCTTGCAGGAAATCTGGCGCTGGGGATGGGGTGCGAGGTACGGGGAAGATCTATAAGCCAAGCAGGCCTTGGCCAGCTGAAAGCAAGCCTCAGTCCAGAAACTCACACTGCCCTCCACCCACGTAGCTCCTCCACCCCCACCCCAACCCCAGGGACCAGCCGGCAAGAACCTAAGCTTGTGTAAACAAGGCCACAGGAAAGCAAGCCCCTTATCTGTTATCAGTTCTCTTTCTCCAGCTCAGCCACTTGGCTGGAACAGCAGCCGGGAGGTGGGAGCTGGCCAGACTCCTCCCCCTTCTCCTTTATCTTTCCTCCCTAGCCAGCTTCTCCTCCCCCGGAGGTGGCTCGGGCTCCCCGGGTCACTGCTTCCCGCCAGCTGGAGAAGGGAGGCAGCAGCTATCTTAACAACCCAAGTCAAGGCCGAGTCTCTGATTGTCTGTGCCGGGGAGGCTCCCTCCTCCGTCCTTCCCTCCCTCCCTCCCTGGCTCCCTCGGGATGGGGTCACAGATGTGTTTATCTTGTTGGAGGAGGTGGGGAGGGATGGTGGGCCACAGTCTGCAAGCCACTGAAGGCACAGAGGGCCCACTAGGGTCCTAGTGACATCTAAGACAGGAGGGTTGCATTTTGGTCTTCATGATGTTCAGCTCTTTAGTTGGAAGAAGATGGATGAGAGTTCATTAGGTGCAAGGTTTCTTCCTGCTCAAAAATTCTGTGACGACCAGATAGAAGGCTGCGGGGGAAGGTTATTGGCTGGGTGAGTCTGACTGTCTGACTCGTCTCCACTTTGGACTTTTAATTACATAAGCCTGGTACTGACCCAGAAAGAGTGGGCGTCTGGCTAATACTCCCCAGAATGTCATGTTACACCAGAGGCATTCCAGCCTGAAGGAAACCTGTGAGTCTAAGACATCAGTTTTAATAAAATGAAAATATCTGAGCCACATCCCTAAGAAAATAGATTTCTGTACTTCTCAGATCAACTGAACTGGGAAGATGGAGGGAAGAGGCAAGTCTTCCTCCCTCACCCAGCCACATGTGCTTCCCTTCTCCCACCATATTCTAGGAGGTCCTTGGAGAAGGTCAAACAGGGAGAATGTACTCCACTGTCACTGCCCCAAAACAAGACAAATGCGGATACCGAGGGGATGGAGTACCTGGGATTTACAACAATACAGCAAGATTCAAAACCTGGCTGAGACCTGGCGCAGTGGCTCACATCTGTAATCCCAGCACTTTAGGAGGCCAAAGTGGGTGAATTGCCTGAGGTCAGGAGTTCAAGACAAGCCTGACCAACATGGTGAAACCCTGCCTCTGCTAAAAATACAAAAATTATCCAGGCGTGGTGGTGCATGCCTGCAATCCCAGTTAGTCTTCTCAAGATTCTTCCCTTGTGAAGCTTATATTGTATTTTGGGTTTTTTGTTTTGTTTTGTTGTTTTTTTAAGAGAGGCAGGATCTTCTTCTGTCACCCAGGCTGGGGTGCAGTACTGTGATCATAGTTCACTGCAGCCTCCACTTCCTGGGCTCAAGCGATCCTCCCACCTCAGCCTCCTGAGTAGCTGGGACTATAGGCATGCGCCACCGTGCCTAGCTAATTTTTAAGAAATTGTTTTGTAGAGATGGGGTCTCGTTATGTTTTCCAGGGTGGTCTCAAACTCCTGGACTCAAGCAGTCTTCCCACCTCAGCTTCCCAAAGTGTTGGGATTACAGGCATAAACCACCATACTCAGCCATTATATTTTATTCTTATATTTGTTTATAACTCCATCTCAAGACAATTGTTCACCAACTGGATTTTGAGGTCTCTGTATCTTCCAAGAATTTAGGACCCCTTAGCCTAAAGCAGGACTGACTTAAGGACCCTTTGTGTGGTAGACCTTACTATTGGACAAACATTATACTTCCCTGCCCCAGGAGAGTTGAGGTTTGGCCATATGACTTGCTTTGGCCAATGAAACGTGAGCAGCAGCGACAGGCGTCACTTCTAGACAGAAGTTTTAAGAATTAGTGAGTGATTCCATGTGTCGATCTTTTTTCCCTCTGCTGTGAAACCATAAGTGCTCCAGATCCAGGAGTCCCGGTGTCATGCCATCAGCCCAGGAGTGAAATCAACAGAGCAGTCCATGACCGACTCATGATGAACATGTATTACAAATGAAAAATAACCTTTCTTATTGTAAGCCACCAAGATTTTATGATTGTTATCACAGCATAACCACACCCACCTTGATGTTGTTTTTGTACACTAGTTGTGTCCAATAAAGTTGATTAGACAGGTTGTTTTCTATCTCCCTACTGACTTTTTTTTTTTTTTTTTTTTTTTTTTTTGAGACAGGGCCTCGCTCTGTGGCCCAAGCCGGAGAGCAGTGGCGCCATCCCAGCTCACTGCAGCCTCAACCTCGCCGACTCAAGCGATCCTTCCACCTCAGCCTTTCAAGGAGCTGGGACCACAGGTGCATGCCACCACACCCGGCTAATTTATTATGTTGCCCAGGTTGGTCTCGAACTCCTGAGCACAGACGATCTGCCTGCTTCGACCTCACAAAATACTGAGATTACAGGAGTGAGCCACCGTGCCTGGCCTCCCTACTGACGTTTCACTGGGAAATGATCGACTGATTCCGGTAGATGACACTAAACCTTCCATAGACTACATGTAGCTTCGTTTGTTATATTCATGGCTCTCCCACACTGTTCTTCCTGCCACTCCTAAAGGACAAGGCTTTATCAATCTGGGTTGTAGTGTCCCATTTTTTAAATTGGTGGGACCATTTAATTCACACTTTCATGTATCCTAGCCTGAACATTCAAGGTGAGTCGACTGGTTGTATCAAGGATACCCACATCCTCATCCTCTTCCCCCACTCTGAGTTCAGAGCATTCTACATTGGCCCTCTTTGTCCCATGGGCCCATGACAGTACCCTCCCCTGTGGCCAGCCATCCTTGCTCTTTACTGCATCTCCCTGCTTTCTTGCCAACAGCATTTGCCTTTGGGGCTGCTGTGCACCTTTCCTCTTTCTGTTACTTCCTGACCAGCCTGAGACAGGCTGCAGATGTTGGAGTTTCTGAAGTTTGAAAAGATGGTATGCTTATAGAGAAATATTGAGTGTTGGCTGGGCATGGTGGCTTACGCTTGTAATCCCAGCACTTTGGGAGGCCAAGGCAGGTGGATCACCTGAGGTCAAGAGTTCGAGACCAGCCTGGCCAACATGGCAAAACCCCCGTCTCTGTTACAAACACAAAAAAATTAGCCGGGTGTGGTAGCAGGTGCCTGTAATCGCAGCTGCTTGGGAGGCTGAGGTAGGAGAATTTCTAGAATCCTGGGAGTGGAGGTTGCAGTGAGCCAAGATCACGCCACTGCACTCCAGCCTGAGCCACAGAGCGAGACTTTGTCTCAACAACAACAACAAAAAAGAAATATTGAGTGTGTTTATCCAGGCAGGGATTGAGGCTGCCATCTGTGCCATTTGGCAGGAAGGAGGCTGAGACCTGGGTCAATGTAGGAGATGTTTACTGACTTTTGCCTCACATGGCAGACGTACCCACAGAGCAAGATGGAAAGCCAGGGTGGACTCAGCAGGTAGGTCAGGGGAGGAAAGAAACAGGGGTTATTGTGATGCCAACAAAGTACCAGGAGCTCTGGTCCATCCCCCTCCTAGCCCAGAGCTCCTTCCTTCTCGGAGACACAGGAAGGGAAGTTCTATTTTCCTTGCCTTCTCAGAAACCCAGATAAGCCAGGTATGGGTGCACATGTCTGAGAAGGAGAGGGACTCAGGACCACAGGAGAGGAGGAGGTTGCAGGGAGGAGCACCCTTCCGGATCCTTAGCCTCTCCTCTCACCCTGCTTCGAGGCTGCACACAGCAGCAGATACCAGTACAAGTTCTGAGTCCTGGAGATGGGGAGGAGAGAGGCAAAGGGTCAAGGGGAAGGCCTTGGGAGTGTATGTGGGTGGAAGCAACTGAAATTCCTCAGTCCTCTCCCTCTTCATGTGAAAGCCCTTTGTAAACTGTGAAACATCACTGAAATGTAGAGTAGTGCTGTGGTTGTTGTAATGATGATGATGATGATGATGATCATGATCATGATCATGATGATGATTTACTCTCCCTTTTGCCCCAGGAGTCTGCCCAGGTTCTCACCTGATGTCATTTGGTGAGAGTCTCAGAGTAACTCTGGCACCTAGCATGAGTCAACCCCAGGGCTCGATTTCTCTTAAGCGTACAGGGCCTGGCCACGTTTCCCAGCTTGCAGGGAGCTCCGTGTTCTGTGGCATTTTGGGTGCCCTGTCTCCCTCTACCCTTCTGGCCAGGGACTCATCCTCTGGTTCCACCCACCCAAGCCCCCATCTCTCCCGAAGCTACATCGCGTTCACACTTCCCCTGCACCCCCTCCCATCCAGCCGGAGATTAGCAGAGGCCTGCCTGGTCTGAACCCCTCACTGATACAAAGACTGGGGTCATCTGGAGAGCTCTAGGGATGGTTCTTAAATCAGCTCTGAAGGAAGTCAATTGTCCCCCTTGCCCAATACCTTCATGCCCCAGCCCTTTCTCCCCAGGCTACTACAGTGTCCTGGCTGCCCCCAGCACGGAACCCCAACACCCTGTGGCCACTGTGGAGCCTGCCTTCCTTAGGCAGCACCCAAATTCCAGACCTTTCACGGCTTCATCAGCACCTCCCAGTCTGGTGGCCCATCCTGCCAAGCTCTGCTTTCCCCCTCAAGGCTGCCACCCAATTACTGTAAGGCCCCAGCAGATGCTTAGGAAGCGCCCAGCACTGTGGTAAGTGAGATGTGGATATCAAGTGGGACGGGCTCCTCATCCTCAGGGGAGTTAAAGAAACAAAACAAGTACCTGGAAGAAGAAACACATTCACAGCAGCCAAGGCCCTGAGCAGTGCTCTGTGTTTTGTGGAGTTCGAGAAGGAGTTTGGAGCTCTATGGCGTCCAGAAGTGGGGCCCAGTCCTTCATGGAAGACGAGCTTTGTCTGTGCAGAGAGAGCAGGGGGGACCTTGCTGCCCTAAGACATTCCAGAGAGATGAAGCTCTATCCTGTTTGGAAAAGACCTCCAGGGTTGGAGGCTTTGCTGCAGCCGGAACAATCCAGGCAGGTGGTTTTCCCCTTTGGTCCCTCTCAGACACAGTGTGTGCGCTGTGGCCTCAGCGCCTGCTTGTCCCCAGGAGATGGAGAACAACTGGTCACCAGCCTCAGCGCAACAACCCTGAGTGGAGCAGAAGACGGGTGGTCAGAGAGAACTGCCACTGCTGAGAGCCAAGAAAACCATCCAATAGGGGCCTTTCGGGAAAGGGCTGAGCAGACAACCCGCACGCGGCACCCACTACCAGCCCCTGGTGTCTCTGGCTTACAGACACATAGTTAGCTACCAGTCTAACAAGGGGATGGACGGGAGATGTTTGGGGCTCTGTGAGAAACAAGAAAATTCCAACTCTTCTGTGTGGTGGGGATGGTTAGGAATGAAAACACGGCCCAGGTTGTGAGAGGAGGTGGCCCCACAATCCCAGAGCCAGGGAGTTCACTCCCAACTGAAGAGGCTGTCAAACGCGTGTTTCTCTGCTGTGTCTGGTGGTCACACATCTGCCCAGGGTGACTGACGGCCCAGCTGATGATGGCAAAGAAGCAGGGAGGGTGTCCCTGGGAGGGTTAGACCATGGGGAAGTGCAACCCACCTGGCCTCAAGGGCTGCTCACTACTACAGGACTGGGTTTCCTTAGAGAAACACAGAAAGAGCCCAGTGGGCGAAGGAGGTCAGCTTCCTTCTGTCCGTTCACCTTGGCCCTAACCACAGTCAGCCGCAGTCACTGGAGTGGCCAGCATGTAGGAAGTACTTACCACATGCTCCTCCTCATAGTGCTGCACAGTGTGCGGAGGTCTCATTCCATCCTCCCTTAACAGCAATTCTGAAATGTGGGCTGGGAATGTGCCCCCTACACGACACCTGAGCAGACCTGAGGCTCAGGAGGTTTGGGGATTTTTCCCAGGGCCCCACAGCAAGAAGTGCCTAGCTCTCCTCTCCAGGTTTCCCCATCACCACATGACATAAGCTCTGAGGATATGCACTTTTATTATTCCCATGTCACAGATGAGAATATTGAGGCTTAAAGAGGTTAAGTGACTTCCCCAAGCTTACACAAGGAGCAGGGGCAACATCAGGAAAGAACTCCAGGCTTTTTTTGACTTCAGAGCCCACACTTGTAATCACCACTCTCCACCACCTCTCTTCCGATCCCCTACCCGTCCCTCACACAATGAGCCTACTTCTTCCAGAAAGAGTCCTTTTCTCCAAGAGTAATGTGGTCTATAACACGAAGATGCACACAGGGGAAACACATCCAGCATGTGGACAGGCTCCTCAGAGCCAGGGAAGCACAGGTGCGACCACGACAAGCACAGAAAAGAGGGGGTCTTGCTGGGTAGCACCTCATCCCATACTTTTTAGCAGACCTAGCATTTCATCTGCTCTTTCTCTGCCCCTTAATTATTTTATTTTATAATAATAATTATCATTATTATTATTTTTTGAGAGGGAGTCTCGCTCTGTCTCCCAGGCTGGAGTGCAGTAGCACGATCTCAGCTCACTGCAACCTCTGCCTTCTGGGTTCAAGCAATTCTCCTGCCTCAGCCTCCTGAGTAGTTGGGATTATAGGCATGGGCCACCACACCCAGCTAATTTTTCTTTTTTTTTTTTTTTTTTTTTTTTTTTGAGACGGAGTCTCGCTCTGTCGCCCAGGCTGGGGTGCAGTGGCCAGATCTCAGCTCACTGCAAGCTCCGCCTCCCGGGTTTACGCCATTCCCCTGCCTCAGCCTCACGAGTAGCTGGGACTACAGGTGCCCGCCACCTCGCCTGGCTAGTTTTTTGTGTTTTTTAGTAGAGACGGGGTTTCACCGTGTTAGCCAGGATGGTCTCAATCTCCTGACCTCGTGATTCGCCCATCTCGGCCTCCCAAAGTGCTGGGACTACAGGCTTGAGCCACCGCGCCCGGTCCCAGCTAATTTTTCTATTTTTAGTAGAGACGGGGTTCCACCATGTGGGCCAGACTGGTCTTGAACTCCTGACCTCAAGTGATCTGCCCGCCTCGGCTTCCCAAAGTGCTGGGATTACACGTGTGAGCCACTGCACCCGGCCTTTATTTTATTATTTTTGAGAGAGGGTCTCATTCTGTCAAGTTGGCTAGAGTGCAGTGGCACCATCATGGCTTATGGCAGCTTTGACCTCCGAGGCTCAGACCATCCTCCCACCTCAGCTTCTTGAGTAGCTGGGACTACAGACGTGTGCCACCATCCCCAGCTAATTCTTTGTATTTTTTTGTAGGAACATGTTTCACCATGTTGCCCAGGCTGATCTCGAACTCCTGGATTCAAGTGATTCCCCCTGCCTCAGCTTTCCAAAATGCTGGGATTCCATTACAAGTGTGAGCCAAAACGCCGGCCTGTACCCTTAATTTTAAAAACAGTTCCCTTAGTAATATCATGTGAGCATGGAGCAGCATTAAATGAGACATCATCACGTCGATTTATTTTTTATTGCTTATCACGGGTTAATTACTTCTGGGTGGGGAGAAAAGTTGCCTCCTAGTAAGGCACAATGGCACAACTGCCAAGAGGCCATGTCCCCTAAACACCAACTTACTGTCCCCTACCCAGCCTTGGGGCCTTGGTCGACCTCAGCCCCTACAGCAGGCCTTGTGCTGTAGGAGAAACTCCCTTCACCAAGAGAAGGCTCGGGAGATCCAGAACGTGCCTGCATCTCGGAGAACGCAAGGCCTAGGGCTGGGGAGTGTGGGGAGGGCCTCATTTCCTCACCTGCCAGCCTCACACAACCTCCAAGCTGTCCTGAAACTGTTTATTCAACCCAGGAAGGTCACCCTGACTCAACTGAGAGGAGCCTCCAGGCAGGATGAGATGGACTTGTGACCAAATGCCAGTTCCTCTCCCACCCTGTCCTCTCTCCTGAAAAGGATTTAATTGAGCATCTATACTCCCTCTTTCTGCATGTCCTCAGCACACCAAATCAATGTGACTAGGGACACTGGCAAGTTAGGATTCTGGCTTGTCCTCAGGGTCCCGTGGAGACAGGTCCAGCGGTGCTTCAGCCCTGGGCTCAAGCCGTGGCAGGGAGAGAGGCAGTCCAGCAGCAGCAAGGATGGGAAGATCAGCTGGACCCTTAGAGCATCATCACCACAGCAGAAGGCAAACTCCAGCCCTGCCCCTCCCCTCTCCTCCACTTTGCTAAAACAAGCCAGAGAAGAACTGCAGGCCTTCCCGGAGGACCCTCACCTGCCAGCCTCTCTATCAAGTCTGAACGGAGGCCCCTCCCTGTCTACCTAGCCCTCTCCAGTGGTCCGGCACTACATTCCTCGCTCCATAATTTCTTCTATCTTGATCTTTAAGCATTGTCTTGCCTGTGTAATCATTTCGCCTTTCATGCCTGTTAGTGCTGTTTCTGAAAGAAAAGGGACTGTGTCATAGTCACAGCTACACCCCTGGTAATATCCACAGACACATAGTAGATCTCAGGAAATGCTTGTGCTGCAAGTGGCTGGGCAGGGTGAGTTAGAACCCACCGTGTGCTCCCTGCTCTTTCCCCACGCTGCTACCAAAGCGCCAGCCCTTCCACCATCACCTGCTCTCTCTGTCTCCCTGCCTCTCTGCACTGCAAGTCCTGGAGTCAGGACCCCTGTCCACTCACATTGGAATCCTCCTTGCCTAGCATGGTGGCTGGCACATAACTGCTATTGGTATTCGTTCATTTCACATTTATTCCATGCCTTCCATCATGTATATCTTAGAATGCTTTCTACACAATGTATTTGATTTTTCAACCACAACTCTGTACGAGTCCATAAGGTGGGCATTCTCCCCTTTTACAGCTGGAAAAACTGAGGCAAGCAGAAGTTAAATGCCTTGACCAAGGCCAACCAGTGTGGCAAGATGTCTTGACCGAGGCTACCCCGTGTAGCAAGGAGAAATTAAATGCCTTGACCGACGCCACCCAGGCAGAGGCAGGATTCAAACCCAGGTCTCTCAGGTACCCAAAGCCAAGTTCTCTCTTGTAGATCAGCTGTTCTCCAGCCTCAGGGTGAAAGCTCCTATAATCCAAACATTCAGACTGTGGGCTACAGTGTGTGTCACTTCAGTGGAAAGTCTGTTTCTCCTCAAACCCAGGGAGAGGTCTCGGGGAGCTCTAGCCTGGAACTTTCTACTGCCCATGTTGGGAGCATGGGAAGCGGGTGTTTTTCTTCCTTGCGGCCTTGGTGGCCGTTTCCTACAGTATATCCGCACTGGAGAATGACAGGAAGAAGTGGCTTCCGGCTGGCGCAGGGAGGAGCCTGCCTCTGCCTGCCCTACAGAGAAGGGATTTTTTTTTGCTCCAAAGTAGCAGCCGCTCTGCCTTGCCCTTGGACAGGGAACACAGGAGAATTAGGAAATGATGAGTTTGGGGTAGTTATTACATTTGTTTTTAATACAATTGATTAAGTTTATATAATTTCATCTTTAATAATGGCTGTGTTTAACCATTGATTTCCAAAATGCCTGAAAATTGAGCAATCAGCGCTCATGAACCAATATTATATAGGACAAATTACTTCTCAGGGCTGTTGTAAATCCAAACACGATAATGTCAGTGTTCACCAGCAGGTTGCTGGAACCAGCTGTGTGACCTTGGGCAAGCTTCTTAACCAGCATATGCTTCAGGTCTTGCCCATCTGTAAAATGAGACCATTGTGAAGATAATAGGATATACATAGGTAAAGAACCTAGCCAGGGTAGGCTGGGTGAGGTGGCTCACACCTGTGATCCCAGCACTTTGGCAGGCCAAGGTGGGTGGATTGCTTGAACCCAGAGTTTGAGACCAGCCCTGGCAACATAGAGACACCCTGTCTCTAAAAAAGAAATAAAATAAAATAATTAAAAAGAACCTAGCCAGGGTGGGACTGGGGTGACAATGGCACTCACAAAGGACTAGGCACTCAGTCTCAGGATCAGCAGCTGAATGCCTCCTTAAATTTTATACACTAGGCTCCTCGCTTGCCTGACACTTGTCTGAGCCCCACTCTTGGCACATAGTAGGTACATGCTATTATTTACTACAAGATCTTCAAGGAGGGTGTAACCTAACAGCAACATAAAGATGAGGAAAGTTATCTAATAATACATGAGAAAAGCACCAGCGCGGCACATTGTCCTGGGGCATATGGTAGATACCCATTGAGCTTTTCAGATAATGAGGGTTGTATTTCAGCAATTAAACCCACAGCCTGCTGAGGAGACATCTCTACAAGATTCAGGGCTGCCTCTGGAAACACCTGTGGCAAGCAATAATTTCTTTGCATTATTTTGAAAGGTAAAAAATACTAATCTTCAAAATGTACTTCCTGCTGCATAGTAGGTAGATAGGCACTGTAAGATTGTTCTCCCCTAACAATGCTTCTAGTGAAATTAACGCCAGGGGAAGATGGGCCTGTTGACCCTGTGGCTTCCCAAGTTCCCTGACACAACACTGGGCACCCACTACTCAGAGTCAGTGGTTGGTGGGGAGGAAAATGCTAAGATGCTGGCCCTGTGTGGGGAGGGGAGGGCTGTATGGGCTGGAGGAGGTGAGATATCACTCGTTGAGGATGTACAGAAGGGGAATTGGGGTTGATGCCTTGAAAAGGATGGCTGGAAAATTCTGAAAGTATACATTTCAAAGGAGACAACCCTCAAATCTCTTCCCTAAATCATTTCCTTTTAATGCAATATTTGGGCAGATCGGGGATTAATAGTGAGGTATTGTGATAAGAGCATTGGATATGAAATTAAAAGGCTTGGTTTCTACCCCTTACTACTTCCATAACCTTGGGCAAATCATCTGACCTCCAGAAGCTTCACTTCTCTGTTTGTAAAGCAGGGACCATTGTGAGGAACAGGCGAAATGAAGGGTTTTCACGTAACTGTTCACAATGGCTGTGAACTGGTTGGCCATTTGAAATCCCCAGTCAATGCTGCCAAGAGCCAGGAGGAAAGCTCCTTTGGCCTCCAAGATGCATCAGGAGCACCACAGGTGAGGGCCATTCATGCGGATCAATCCTGCCAGGAATATTTCAACTCTGCATGCTTAGTTCACACCCAGCTACTTACTGCAAGAACATTTCTGCTTCCTGGACTGGAAGGAGGGGCTTCCATTACAATCATTGCAGACTTGAGGTCTTACTATCAATGGTGATCCAAGCCTTTCAGCAAGTCCACACCACCAGGGAACAAGGGTAGAGGCCAGAGGCTTGAAGCCTTTCTTCACCTAGAAGTCCAGCTCCTGAGTCCAGGAGGATCTCCTCCCTCCGAAAGGGAGTTGGCCTTGGATCTCATTCCTCCCTACCCTGTATGGAGATCTCATTCCTTCCTACCCTGTCTGGCTGTTTAGATCCAGACCTTGGGAGAACCCTTGGACTTGCTCTCTTCCAAGCCTGATAGTGCCGCAGGAACAGGTAACTAAGAAAGAGAAGTGAAGTGAAATGAAGGAGAAAAGGCCAGAGACCTTCGGGAGGCTGGCAGATCCACCTGAACATGAGCTGTGGGGCAGTGGGGAGGTGAATGACCCAAAGGTGGAGGTATATACCCCAGGCAGCCCAAGGAACAGACAGTGGCTGGACATCTCTCTCCCTCCCCACGTCTCCACCCGAGCTATCACTCCACCCAAGGTAAACAGCAGAGCCATATTGTCCACTGTTTCAAAGCTCTTTTACTTGGCTTTTTGTAAGTGTATTTCTTCTGTGTTTTATGTGTTTTACCTCCTCATGATGCCACCTGCATTTGAAGTGGCTGTCATTTTCTTACGCTCCAAAGTAAACTTCCTTTAAGGATTGATAAACCAAGGAAAGCAGTAATATCCTATGTGATACGCACCTGGTTCTTTCCACAAAAATACCTTCTATTAAGGAAAAAAATTCTTGTTAGATAAGCAAGTACAAATCTTTTAGAAAAAAATAAACTGCTAAATTCAAATTACATGTCTTTGACTCAACCTAACTCTCAGATTGGCTCTTTTCAGCTCTCCCCACCCACACACAAGCCTCAGTAAGTAAAGGGATAATGTGTTCTCTCCCAGAGGTCATTGCTTTCTTAAATTTGAGCGAGGCTGGACACTGTGGCTCACGCCTGTAATCCCAGCACTTTGAGAGTCCAAGGTAGGTGAATCACCTGAGGTCAGGAGTTCAAGACCAGCCTGACCAACATGGTGAAACCCTGACTCTACTAAAAATACAAAATTCAGCTGGGCGTGGTGGCGGACGCCTGTAATTCCAGCTATTCAGGAGGCGGAGGCAGGAGAACCACTTGAATCCGGGAGGCAGAGGTTGCAGTGAGCCAAGATTATGCCATTGCACTCCAGCCTGGGCAACAGAAAAAGACTCTATCTCAAAAAAAAAAAAAAAAAAAAAAAAAACAAGGGAAAGGACAATGTTTAACAGAAAGCCTAAGTGGAGAAGCTGCTGTAGGACGGAGACTTTCCCACACTCCAGCCAACAGCTTCTGACTCCTACTATGCCTAAAAGAGTAGAATAAACACTGGTTTTGATTGTCCACCAGATCACAAGATGCCTAAGGGCATGAGCATGTGGTAGACTATTTGCAAAAATGACTACGAGTGCTCCTCTTCCTGTATCTATACTCCTAAATATGACTTTGTAGTTTCTCCCACTGAGAGGTGGAGTCTATTCTTGAATCTGAGCTGGCCTTGTGATTTGCTTTGGCCAATGAAGTATAATGGAAGTAATGTTGTGCCAGTTCCAAGTCTAGCCCTCTGGAGGCTTGCCTGCCCACACTCATTCTCTTGGAGTGCTGCTGCCACCATGAGAACAAGCCCCAGCTAGGGCGGTAGGATGAGAGACCATGTGGAGCACTAATAAGCTGTCCCAGCCGAGGCCATCTTAGACCACCAGCCTGCAGCCTACCTGCCAGGTGACCACAGATACATAAGTAAGCCCAGATGAGGCCAGAAGAACCACCTAGCTAAGCCCAGCTCAAATTTCCCACCCACCAAAGTGTGAGCTAAGTAAGTGGTTCTCATTTTAAGCATTAATTTTGGGGGTGGTCTATTATGTAGCAAAAGCTAATGGACACAGGGCAGATATAGTACCTCTGTCAAGCGTCCTGGGCTCCTTGTGATGCTCAGCCTCCATGAACAGAAGAGGGGTTGAAGATGCTGTTGGTGGCCCACCACATCTCTTCACCCTCACCATTTCAGCACATGTCTGTCCAATTCCAGCTGCCAGTCTCTGTACCTATGCCTGTGGACTCTCTCTAGCCACCCTCACAGAAGGTCAGAAGTGTCAAGCAGCCCTCAACCCAAGACTGAAAGAGTTAGTGTATAAATACCCCAGCTCCCTTGCCCCTTGGATGTGCTGTCTCTGAAGCATGTGTCCTTCACTGGCTCCCTGATCTTCCCAGCAGCATCAAGTCCTACACACCCAGAGTGATAACTAACTTGATTACAAACCCTTTACTGGCTGCCTTCTCTTTCTGACTCACTTTCCTGCTTACCTAGTGGTGCTTCTTGAAATTACCTCTCAAACTACTTCCACTCAAATCCTTATCCTGGGGTATGCTTCTAAGCAACTAAAGCAGATGGGCACCAGAGATGGGGCCACCACTCAAAGCCATTGCTGTCATCAAGCCCCTTATCACTGGGTTTAGTTACTTCTCCCACCTCAGTCAGGAAGCAGCTGCCCACTAACCCACTCCTGCTGCCCCTGAGCACGAGCACCCCAGGACAGCCCACCATGTGGTCCGCAGGACTACTTCCTCCACCATCTGTCTTTGTAAACAGGTAACGCTTTGTCCTTCACTTTCCAGTCCCCTGGCTGTCTCATTTCATGCTCTGGAGGATGGAGAAGGAAAAACTTATAAAAGAGGAAGACCCAGACTTGGAACAAAAAGGTGTGGAGCAAGTTGGGCTATCCCCACCTGTCCTTTTCACGCTAACCAAATCTGGCAAAAGGCCCAACCTAAGCCCCCATTAGGAAAGAGTTCAGCAAATATAGCCCCAGCCTCCCAGGGATCAGGGGTTGTCTGCCCAGCACATACACTCAAAGATACTTACTGAGTGCCTGTTACCTGCCAAGCACTGCTCTGGGTGCTAGGAGACAGCAAGGAATGAAACAGACCAAAGCTCTGTTCTCATGTAGCTTATATTCTAGTGGGAGGCACAATACACACATACACACAGACATTACGTGTATGTATCAGCGCAAGCCAGGGGCACCTGTCTTACAGACTCATAGCGAGGGAGCAAAAGTGGGCATGGATTCTGAGGTCCGGCAGGCCTGCATTCAAATCCTGTCTCCATCCTCAAGTAGCTGTGTCACCTTGGGCATGTTGGTTAACCTCTCTGCACCTGTTTCCTCCTCTGGGAGGCAGGGAATAATAGCAGAACCTACCTCAAAGCACTGTTGGAAGGATTAATGAGGTAGCACATGGCACATACAAACCCTTAATACACCTCAACTATTACGGTGATTCTTGAGGTGGTGCCTCTGTTGTATAACCTGCCATGTTTCCCTCAAACTCAGCTGGCACAGGAGCCCAGCAGGGAAGGACATGAGTGAGGCTGGTGGGCTCCATTCCTTCAACATAGCCACCCTTTGCTTGCATGAAGAAATAGTCTTTCCTATTGCCTGTTGTTTTTAAGCACACAGCCCTCTTGAGCTTTTATTTTTCATATTTTTTGATAGAAATATGGATACAGAGAAAACTTTCTGTAACTTTGGAGGACAGAAAGTTCAGGAGGCCCTGGGGACACACAGGGAATGGTGGGGACTGGGGCAAACTGGAGAGCATAAGCCCACTTTATATTAAAAAAAAAAACAAAACAAAAAAACAGATACTATTAACATCCACATGGCTGATGCCAAATGGGAATATGAGCCATCTGTGGCCAGATACCCCAGTTTTCCCAGAGACGCCAGAAATTTGAATCATTATTATTAAATCTTTTGATTTTTAAATGTTGGTTCAAAATATTTAGAAATATTGTATAAATCACAGTACATTTTAATGGGTCTGTAGGCTGGCTCCACCCCATGGGCAGTAACCTTAAGACTGCTCTCTTTCCTCCTGTCTGCTAGGTCTCTGCAGTCTGAGTTCTTCTGATGCAGGGACACCAAGATACACAGCTCCAGGGAGCACCATTTACATTTAATTCCTTGAGTCTCTGTGACTCAGGGAAGTAAGCAGGGTTCCTCTGATACTCCCAGAGTTAGGCCAGTGTGGAGCTACAAGAGAACTTCTCTCCAGACCAGATACTGCCACGGGCACAGAGTATCACAAATTGTACTATCCTCTAATTATCTGCTCTCAAGTTAGTCTTTTATTGTATCCTTATTTGTACAGATTTATACAAATTTGTATGGATTGTATTGTATTGTATCCATTATTTGTATCCACAGGACAAAATCTGATATGGTTAATTGATGGTTTCATTAGTTTATGTCTTGCCTCACCAACTAAAACGTAAACTGTGTGCATGAGGACCACGTTCTATGCCTTTTGGATCCATACAGCCCCTTCTGCATTGCATTAGAACCCAGTACCCATCTATGTGCTGACTGATTCATCACAGAGGTCATTCTGAATTTGTTGCTATCATGTGTGGCATTTGGGTAACACTTCAGGATACAGAAGAGGAGAGCTCTTCCAGGAGCATGCAGAAAGAGGAAAATGTATTTCACAACAAAATTTACTTCACAAAAAAAAAAAAATTAGGCACCTCTGTGCCTTCCACTTCAACATGCACCCACCATTCGGTGCCATCCTTTGCAAGGGTTGTTTTAATGCTGTTATTAAGAACAGCTTATTTTGCATTTTCTCACCAGTAAAATGGAATCATCCAGGCTTACTAGCCATCTCCTGGAGAGACCACAGAGAGAAGAAAGAAAGTATAAACTCATCCCATTTATAACGTATATTTAAAATCAGAGAGTAGTGGGTATGTTGTGGCTGAGCACACTATCAGATGGCTAAAACGTATCAGGAAAGAAATCCTCAATTGTTCATTTGTACCACAGTTGAATGAGCTATATTTAACCTGATGATTATTTAATTAAATCGTCAGTTCCCTTGGAGTCTCTCTGTAGTCCTTATAATTTGTTATACAGAATACAATAGTAATTCATTTGCACTTGTATAATATTTACTCTTTGCTTCCCAGGGCTACTTTTTTTTGTCAGTTTCAACAGGCCTAGAACCCCTAATAAAAGAGAGTTGAACAAACAGTTTGAGAACAGAGGAGTGAGTACAAACACAGAATACTTGAATCACAAGATAGTCCAGCTGGAAGGAGCCATAAAGATAACTGAATCCAACTCTTTCTTTTTACAAATGAAGCAACTGAGACCCAAAAAGGTCGGGTGACTCACCCCAGGACAAACAGCCAGAGAGGGGCCACATGTCCAATTCCTAATACTCACTCCTCTACTCATTAATCTCAGGACACCACGGCTCCCTCAAACACCTACAGCCAGCTTTTGAAGGTCTAATCCCTTAGAACATTGGGCTCTTAGAAGCTCTAACACCTGTACCAATAGAAAAATCATCCATTCAGTAGGTAAGTGCCTGCTGAGCGCCAGGCATCAGCGTTGATATGAAATAGAATGGTGAACAGGAGGCCAGGCGCGGTGGCTCACGCCATAATCCCAGCACTTTGGGAGGCTGAGACAGACAGATTACTTGAGGTCAGGAGTTCGAGACCAGCCTGGCCAACATAGTCAAACCCTGTCTCTACTAGCAATACAAAACTTAGCCAGGCGTGGTGGCAGGCACCTGTAGTCCCAGCTACTCAGGAGGCTGAGGCAGAAAAATCACTTGAACCCTGGGGGTGGAGGTTGCAGTGAACCGAGATCAAGCCACTGCACTCCAGCCTGGGTGACGGAGTGAGACTCTACTTCAAAAAAAAAAAAAAAAAAAACAATTAATAAGAGCCCAGGAGCCTGCCTCACCAGATTTACCTTCAAGCTGGGTGAGATAATGACAGACAAGTCAAGAATTAAATGAACTTGGCACTTTCTGAGAGTAATAAGTACTGAAATATTAAACCAGAATGATACATAGAGAGTGAGGAGGGGGGGACTGCTTTGGATAGGATGTCAAAGAATCACTCTGCAATGTCCCTGACCCAGGAGAGGGAGAGTTGGGTGGGGGGAACACCTAGCTTTTGTTTGAACATTACTAACAACAGGAAGTCCACTACCTCCAAAGGTCAGCTCAGCGTCTTAAAAAGGTCTTCCCTGGACTGAGCCAAAATCTGCCTCCCTGTGACTTTAAACCTGAGTAACTCATTCTCTGAGCATCACAAAAACCAGTCAGCTAATAAGGAGCATGTTCAAATGCAAAGCACATCCTAAATTAAGACAGTTGTTGCAATGTTTCAATTTGAAATAGCGTGTTTGGGAAAATACAACATACCAAGAGAATGACTTACATGTTCTCATTCAGCCTACAGTTCATAAAAGTGTTTAAAACCACCACTTCAAAGATGTTCCGACAGCCAGCTTCTAGAGTCCCAAACCCATCTGTGTGAGTCACCTGACATCAGTGACAGGACATACCAACTCCCTTCCGTCTGTAACTCTAGTTGGGGTTTTATAGCAACAACACTGCCAGTTCCGTTGCCCTGTCATGCGGCGTGGCAAAGGAAATTTGGCTCTGTGCATTTTGCTTTCTAAGATATTCATGGAATCATGAAACAAACTATTCTTTGGCCCCACCCTCTATCTCACAGAGAAGAAAATGGAAGCCTGGAAATAGAAAGTGACCATCAAGTTTCATCAGCAAGCGATGGCCGGGGTGGGACTTGTTCCTTTCAGTCTCCAAACTGGTGGCAGCTGCAGCAATGCGTAACCCCCAGGTTTGCTTGTATGTGGGGATGGACATCTAAACCTCCAGAGATATTTAGTGCATGCTTATGAAGAGAAAGCCCAGCTCCCTAACCCCCTTTCATGTGAACCTGCACTCCAGCAGTCTCCCCAGAATGTCTGACCACACGCTGCTGAAGGGGTTTCCATTCGAGGGTGGGCACATCGTTTGGGTTGCAGGTGTCATCCATTGTGTGGGAAGATGCAGCTCCTGCCCCAAACCAACCCAAAAGCTACAGGATGCACAGAGATAAGCAGGGGTTAGGGACAACACCAAAGTTGGCACTATTTCAGCTTTTACCCAAGTCTAATAGTCTAACTGAACCAACTGCCTGGCTGCTCCTAATGCCTCAGAGCCCGCTAGGCTGGCCCAGTAAAATCATTAGTAACAAAGGAAAAAAACTCCTTAGGAGACAGGCCTTCCTGAGCCAATGAAGGAAGCCTCAGAGCCCTGCCCTCCTTCCCTTGGCTTGAGGCAGCTGGGGGAGGATCTGAGCGCTGGCTGTGCTGATCTGGTCATGCCTCCTTCCTCCTCCCTTGCTGGCTTCTGCTGCTGGCTGGAGCTCTGAGAATCCACCATTTTTCCCCCTCTGACCCCTGCATTTGCAGGAATAAATGACTTCCTTGAATGGAGAGGAACTGCTTGAATGCAGTCTAATCATAATGGACAGTATCTCTCAGAAAACAAGGCACCAAAAGAGGGAACACCAATGCCAGCAACGATCCTGGTGCCTTCTACAGCCAGCCCCAAGGTCACAAGTTTCAAGTAGACTATAAAGCTGTTAACTGATTAGAAAATAATCAGCTTAGCCCTTAGAAGGCTCCCTCCTGATCACACATTACACAAGACAACACCCCTGTGAGTGATAAAATATGGTTTCCTCCACCCCAACCATGCAGCAGCACCACTGAGAACAGGCGTGGTTTCAAAGCCACTGCTGCACCCAAAGGTGAGCCCAGCGCAGTTGCCAACACCACGTTTCACCTCAGCTCTTCCGTTTGTAAAGGAGGCAGAAAGCGAACCCTACCTCTGCTCACTACCCCAGGCCCCTGGGCTGCAGAGAGGGTGACCAGATGTGATGGAGACATCTCAGGAAATGATGGGCTGAGAGGAGAAATTCTCCTCCATGACAATGGGTCCCCAGGGGAAGGTGAACATCGGAACCTGGACCTGTTAAGTGACTCAGGCCATTTGACATCTGCCTCCTTTTACAAGTGGAGGCCGAGAGCTTGGGTGTTGCAGCCCAACAGACCTGGGTCCTGGCTCAGTGGTATACAGCTGTGTAATTGGGAATAGTGACTTCTCCCTGAGCCCAACTTTCCCCATCTGTAAAATGGGGCTAATGATGTAACCATGTGATAGAGGCCCAGCTGCCAGTGTGCATGATAAGTCTTCACAACTCCTGGTTCATGTTATTATTTTTACTATATAAATTCAAGAGAACCACCTATAACACTCACACCATATGTGAGTTTGCGGTAGAAAATCAAGAGAGTGAGCCAAGATGGCAAAGTACCACATTTTGATACTCAAACAGCTTTAGAGAAGGGCTCTGTCATTCTGAGGATGGCAAGCTGCTCCCACACTCTCAATATGACATTTGTCTAGGGTCTTGTCATTTCCAGAGCTCCTTCCTCCCCATTTCATCTGATCCTCACCACAGCCCTATAATGTGGGCAGGGTGAGTATGCTTCCTGTACCCCATGCGTAGAGGAGAAAAACAAGTCTCAGAGAGGTTAAGCAACTTGCTCAAGATCAAACAGCTTGAAAATGGCTGAGCAGGATCACAAATCCAGGGCTGCCTGACAGGGCTGGAATGAGAGTAAAGCAAATCACAAGCCTAGTGTGTGCAACTTCAGGAGGCACTCACTTGTAAGACCCTGAGAGTGAGCACCTCCTCAAATTTTGCCCTGCTGTCTGACCCCAAGCCTTGGGCCCTTCCCGGAGCACTGAGGCTAAGCCAATTGTGCAGATACTGCACAGAGGAGGTCAGCCCAGCAAGAACTCACTCCCAGCTCCTTGGGGTGGCTGGATCTACTGGTTGAGCTGAACATCTCCCTGTGGAGCTCCAAGAACCACTTCCCAAAAGAGTAGAATGCAACAGAGAGTGGAAGTGGTGCTGTGATAGCCATATAAGGCTTCTGTGCACCCTTGAGCTTGAGAGCCAGTGAAGTGGGGCTGGGCCAGGCAGGCGTTCCCCAAGGCCCCTCTAAGCCAGTCAGGCCCCTCAGAGGCCTCACAGCCCTTATCAGCCCAGGGGAGGGATAGGCCAGGACAGGCAGGCAAGCAGCCCACAGGGTGACTCCCAGGACAGTGGCCTCTGGATGCTGGCCCACCAGATAGTCAAGGTTCTCCTCTCTCCAGCCACTCAGAGCCCAGGTAGCCCCCAAATCAGCCTCCCCTTACCTCTCACAGGGTGTGGGAGGTACTGACTAGCAAGGAGGCTTATTTTAAATCTGCAAAAAGAAAAACTTTTCTAATGTAGATGATTACACTTACTAATTAGTCAACTTGGTTGTGCCTGGATTACTGCGAATTTAGCTTTCCTGCAGAAACAGCACCTGTTCACTGAGGGACAGTATTAGGTAGTAGGACAGTGTGCAAGCTTGAGAGCTACTGGGGTGGGATTCAAACCCCACATCCCCTGGGCAAGTTACTCGGCTGCTCTGAGACCATTCCCTCCTTCTATAAAAGGGGACTAGAATAGTACCTGCATCCTCCACTGTTGCTATTACAAAGATCAGCCACAATTTATTAAGTGCCTATAATGGGCCAGGTACTGAATTTCTTTTTCTTTTCCTTACATGTATTATTTAACACTTGTGACAACTGTATAGGTTTGTATTTTTGAAGTATAACTTACAGTGAAGTGCTCAAATCTTCAGTGCACAGGTCAATGAACTTTTACATGTATGCTCTATCTTCTAATCAAATATCAATCATCATAGGTCACTTTTGCCTGTTTATGAACTTCATACAAATGGGCTCATACAATATGTGCTCTGTTGTGGCTGGTCTCTTTCACTCAACTTTGCTCTTGCAATTCATCCACATTGTTGTGTGTCAGTTATTTGTTCTTTTATGTAGCTGCATAGTATTCCATGGTGTGACAATACCACAGTTTTTCTATCCATTGACCTAGATATCATTATCATCATCATCATCACCATCATCCCATTTTACAAATGAGGAAACTGGGATCTTAACTTTTTACTAAGTGTTTAGCTTAAAGTCACAAGTGACTTTGAGGCCGAACAGGGACTTGAACCCAGGTCCCTGTAACTCCAAAACTAGCTCCTTACCAAGGACAACAGAGCCTCCCATAGCCCTGGAATACTGGGATTGGCAGAAATGAACGCTAACCTGTGTGGTCATGAGCTCCTTCTCCCTGAAGTACATTTAGAGTCAGGGGGAAGCTACCTGCCTGGCTCCAGGTGCTGAAAAAATTGCTTTAGTTCTGGCAATTGCCCATATTTATTCTTATTGCAACCCAAGCTGATAGCACAGGTACAGTCATCACTCACAGCCCTGTACTTTGAGATCTGGGCTTTGCCAACATTTCAAAACAACTGCAAACAGCCTCAATGTGGAGGAGGCATCCTTGTCCACTGACCAGCAGTTGGCTCTCACGGGCAACCCCTGCCCTGGCTCCTCAGAGTCTAGTTCTCTATGATGGTAACTCAGCTGTAACCATCTGGGACTCCCACAGAAAGCATTGTAGGCCAGGTTTCTCAACACAAGCCTTACCTATCAAGAGGTGAGACCCCCAGTGCTGACCTGACCTCAAGAAAAGGCTGAGGTTTTGCCTTGCTTTCCAACCTTCAGAATCTCTGCCTGCTGCCCAGCAGGCAAGCGGCAGACCTTAGAAGGGCCACCTGCAAGGCAGCAAGGGGGTGACCAGGATCCTGGCTAACCTCCCTGCCTCCTCCCCCTCTGAACTCAGGTAGCCTCCAGTCAGTCCAGCCAGACATGATTAAATGGTTGGCTACACACAGGGGTGGAAGACCCCGGGGGAAGAAGGGCATGGAGCCAACTCCCTGAGGCAGCCCCAGGGCACCCTTTGGTCTGTTGATCATTAACAGAAGCCACCTCATGGCAGGCAGAGAAGGGGAAAGTCCAAGGGGATGGCTTACCCCCTCCTCCCAGACTCCATCCTCCAAATGTGCCAATGCAGGGCCTCTTGGGAGGTGAGGTCATGGCACTCAACAGAGGGGGTGTGTGCAGAATCATCTAATCCAACTGGTTGCCTCCTCTGTTCATGCAGAATCTCCACAAAAGGCCAAGGGAGAGGGCAACTAACACTGATTGATTTGCAGTTACTATGTGCCAGGGACTGCACCAGTGTCCCAGCCTACAACACTCTAGCATAGTGGGGAAACGCAGTGATGGAGCTTGCCTGCCTGGGTTCAAATTCTGACACTGTCTCCCTGTGTGACAAATTAGTGAATTTCTCTGCACCCCAATTTCTCCATCTGTACAAAGGGAATAGTATAGAGCTTCCTCCATAGGGTCATTATGATCATTCAATGAGTTAATACACAGGAGGTTCTTAGAGGACTACCTGGCACTTACAAAGAGCTGTCATGACTAATGGCTCACTTGATCTCACAGTAACCCCTTGAGACACAGCTGAAAAATCCAAGGTTGAGTCATTTATCCAAAGCACAGCTGGTAGAAGGGGAGCTGGGATTTGAACCCTGGTCCAAGGGCTCCATTCAACACCTCTTCTTCCTTCATGCCCTGGATCCTTCCCCTGCCATGACCCACTCAACCTCTTCAGTAACCAGTGCCTTGTGATACACTTGACTGTAAAACCCATCTTCAGACTAACCCACAATCTCAGTTGGCCCTCAAAGCCCTCCTTTCATGAGTGTCACTGAACTGTAGCAGGCCCCTAGCCTTCCTCCTGAGAATGAGGCCTCCAGGCCAGGAAAGGCATTGCTCAGTGGCCAAAATAGCTCATTTCTTTGAGCTACTCCAAGGGAAGATCTTCATCTAACAGCCAGAGAGTGGGTTGCAGGGCCAGCAGCCACAGAGGCCCCACTCATCCATGGCAGACCTGGTGCAGGCCCCTAAACCCAGCCTTCAAGACACCCCGGCCTCCAGGGTAAGGGGTGGAGAAGAAGGCCTTGTGCCCCAGGATTGGCCTGGCCTTTCCTGACCCACTTCCCTCGTGAAGGCCTTCCCTTCAACTCCCTCGGCATAGTTCCTATCCTTCCCAGCTGCTGAGCAGCTCAGAGATAGGAGTTTCTTGCCAGCTCTGGGCTCACACTTCCCCGGCCTCCCTGCCGGACTACAGTACCGGGCTGCTGCTGAGGCCCCTTCTTCTAACATCCTGGAGAAATAATGGGCCTGAAAGATTCTGCTGTTCCCTTTCCCAAGGGAACAGTTAGTTCCTTTAACTTTAAGGACTCGAAGGGACACAACCAGGCTCTTGTGGCCACCACACATGGGCCTGGGTGACCTCAATCCCAGCCTGAGTGAGTTCCCCAGGGAGACACTTAGGTGGAGGTAAAGGGTTAAGGCCCGGGGACATGGAGCTTCCCCACATGATAAGGAGTCTCCCCTGGGCTTTACAGCCAACCCCCACCCTCCAGGGCCTCCAGTAGTCAATGTCTCTGTCTTGGTTAGACAAAGTCAAAGGACTGACTAAGTCAAAGGACTGACTCCCATAGAGGAAATTCCGGGCTGGCCAGGAGGTATGCCTGGGCCTCTAGGAACCTAACCAGTGTCACCATGAGAGGGGAAGTTAGAAAGGTGTCTGCCACATGCTCAGGTATGCCTGCAGGGAATGAGCTCAAGGTGAATGATTAAATGTATTTTTTGTTTTTACTCCGAAAAGATCACATGCCACCACCACCAACCACCACCACCACCTCCACATACACACAAAGCCATTTCCTCCTTAAGGAACAAGAGGCCTAGGTTTACTCCAGTCCCAAGAAGGGCTGCTTTTCCCCTTCCTAAACCACCAGCCCCTGCCCTAGAACAGGTAATAGTCCCTGTTTTTCTGCCTCACCCCCCTGATCCCCAGTAGATACCTGATGACCAGGAAAATGAGTTGAGAGTAGAGGTAGGTCTTCGAGTCTCAGGGACATCCCTGGCCTGCCCAATGTCTGCTGCAGACCTTTGGAAGAGGACTGGTGGAATCATGGTGACTCAGCTGAACCCCCAAAACTTACTCGGTGTAAGGAACCAAAGGCAAGTGAGCTTCAAATAGCAATCTCTGCCTGTCCCCAAATAAATCCTCCCAAGGCTCACACTCAAGATTTTGAGAAAGTTCCAACTCTTCCAGCAGGTGAAATGCCACCTGTAAGTGGTCATCCAGCCTTGGTGGGGGTGCTTCTAGCCAAGGAGACCCCACCTTTCCCAAGATGACAACACACCTAATTTTGCATAGCATCTGAGATTGTAACTAAGGTGGTGGGAACCCTTGGTTACTTGCTGTGTTGTGTTGGCCAGTGTTAACACTCACTTCCCCTTAACAGCCCTCCAAACCCAAAAGGGTATGTCAAATCCAGTCCCGGTCCCCAGTTCCTTGTGACTGAGCCCCTCACCCCGCTGGATGTTCCTCTCCAAGCAGGCAGTGCTTCCTTACACCCACCCCACGCGGGTACGTGTTGAAAGGCTAGGACTGAGGTAAATTTCCTGTGGGCAAAATGAGCCCAAGGCACCCCAATAAAAGAACTCACTCAAATCCAAGCCTGCAACTGCCATGTGCTAGGTCCTCCTTTATCATTTTGACACCCCAAACACTATCCGAAGGAATGAAGACAACAGGCTGGGCGGGGCAGACTGGAAGGCCCTGAGCCTTGGCTCCCCAGAAGAACCGCTGAGGCTACACAGGTGTCGGCAAGGCTGGGCCCGTTGCTATTCAGCCAACAACTAACACACTGCAGTCTTTCCAGAAGTAATACAGCAGGAAGTTCAGGCTCCTTTGCAGAAAACCTCCACCCCGTCCCCTCTAAACTCAGCAAACTGCCAGCATCAAGGAAGGGAGCTATAGGCTTAGCTATAGGGATGAGATGTGGCCAACCACAGCCACAGCCCTCTCTCCCCTCCTCCCCAGGACCTGCACGGTATACAAGGGGAGAACCTTACTGGCAAAGTCAAACCAAAACCAAGTAAAACCAGCTCCACCATCAATGTTTCTTGAAAAAACGGGGTTTATTGATTTTTAAACTGCAAATAGTCGTTACAAAAAGTTTTTTTTTCTTTTAAATAAATTCACACAAAGAAAGAGAAATAGAAAGCGACGGTAGTGACCAGCAAGAGGAATAATAATTACATTCATCTTAATGTGTGTGTGCCAGTTCTGTTTACATTAACATTGGAAAACTCCAGACCTGGAATCCAGAACCTCAAATCTGTGAGTGGAATGTCTTGAGATGGGCACGTGGAAGTCAAAGGGTTTCTCTCTTTTTTTTTTTTCCCTTTTAGAAGCTATACATAAAAAGTTGTTTTCCTTCTGTACTGTCACAGAACTTTTACATACATTCTCAGTCCTAGTTGTGAAAGGCCTAAAGAGAAAGAAACTCAATTTGCAGTCCGACACAAAGGGGGGAATTTCTAAAATAAATAATCCAACAGTTTTTTGCATTTTTTTAAATTAATTTTTCATTTTTTTAAAATAAAATAACCAAAAAAGTGTAAAGTTACAAAAAAATGTCGTTGAAGAATAATATATTAAAACTGTGGAAAAAAGGAAAAAGACACGTCACAAAATTTTAAGATTAATATGAAGATCATAATTTAACATAAAAGAATATATTCTATGGATTTGTCATCCCGATAAATATGAACAAAATTAACAAAAAAAGCATAGTTTGGCAATAAATACGTTTTGATAAGTTAAATAAGCTTTTTTATATTGATGTGCAGTGACAAGCAAAATTTTTGCTCTCCAATTTCTGAAAGTTATATGAAGTTTAAAACCCAGGGAAGAAAGCATGGCGTGAGTGCTCTAAGGATAGACCTACGGTATTCTAGAGCAAAAACCATTAAAGCTACTTCTACAGGAAATCGTTTTACACAGATATTGTATGTGGAATGAATACCATTAACTGCTCACCCCTTACTTTTTTTTTTTTTTTTTTTTTTTTTTAGCTTTTCTCTCATTTTTTTTTTTTTGTTGTTATTTTTTTTAAAAAGATGTCACATATGAACTGGGGAACTTTAGCACCAAAATCAAGTCTCTCCTAGTCCATCTAGCTTCCCCTTCCTCCCCACTTAAAAAAAAAGAAAAAATTAAATCACAAAGTCCCACTTAAGTCAAAATCTTCATCCGCTTTTTCAGCCTTCCTTCCTGCAGACCTACACAAACCCAGGCAAGATTAGTCAACAGGGATTCAGATCGGGAAGAAAAAGGTTTTGAATGTCAAGACAGATTTCCCCCAAAACCCTAGTCTGGCAACAACTCTTTCAAGGGGCCGGGGAGAGGGGACAGGGGGAGACGTGCCGCCGGGAAAAGGGGAGGAATAAGTGTGCGGGAGACTGAAATGAGGGAAGGTGCAGTTGCGTCGCCAGTGGAGGGGGCTGCTGGTTCCGGGTCTCCACCCCCCCATGGGCAGAGGCTCCGGGAGGGAGGCCCACGGGTGCCCTCTGGCGCTGAAGAGGTAATGTAGTCACAGTGACAAAGTTAGATTACAAGGCACTAAGTTGCTTCTGTAAACTGTTACTGCTTTTCTCTTGTGATTTGGCACTTAAGGCTTAAGCCGGGGGGGGGGAGGGGGGGGGGGAGAAAAAGGCATCTACTGACAAAATATGGGACTTGTCTGTTATGCATGGTAAGTGGGCTAAAATCCAGGGAGGGGGTTTCAAGCCAGAAGAAGCTACTGACAAATTGACTTGTCCTTATGTTAGGTGGGGTTATGAGGGGGAGAGGGAGGGGGCATTCTGAGGTGCTGGGGGAAGGGGTTGAGCTTAACCTTGTGAATGTAGGGCCTGTGGGGAATTGGATGGGTAGGGAGAAGAGGGTATGGGATGTGGGTGCAGGGAAGGGGCTGGAGTAGGCAGGAGGTCCCTCCCTACCCTGGCTTAGTCATCTGAGATGGAAAGTCTGCTGAAGATGGGCAGGCGTCTTGAGTTGTCCAAGGTCGGGGAGTCTGAGCCACTGTGGCTGCTGCTGGAGCTGCTCAGGTAGCCCTCCTGGTCCGAGAGAGAATCCTGAGGGCTGGGGGGAGAGTCAAACATGTGAGGGGACTCGGACATGGGCCGGAATAGGAAGGTGGTTGGGGAGCCACCCCCGGGCAGCCCCATGCTAGGGGCAAAGAGGCTTGCCAGCTCCTGGCTGGAGAAGGCAAAAGGGTTATTGGTGCCATCGGGCAGGGTAGGTGAGCCCAGGAGGTCATCGGCACTCAGAATAGGGGGTGGGGTGATGGACGTGGGGCTGTCCAGCAGCCCGGTGGCAGCGGCGGTGGCAGCGGCACTGGGAAATCCAGCAAAGCTAAAGCTATGCTGGAGGCGGGGACGGTCAGCGGAGAGGTCCCGGGCCCCGGCCAGGGCACGGCGCTCCTCGGCGTTGTGGATGAAGTGACAGCGGGGCCCATAGGGGCAAAAGCCGATGGTGTGGAAGGTGCGGCACAGCTCCGTCTTGTACTTGGGGTGGCGGGTCAGGCTGCGGAGCTCGTGGATGCCGTGTGCGAACTGGCACTTGTCCCCGTACTTACAGGCACCGTTTTCCTCAAAGGGGCGGCACAGCTCCGTCTTGTAGCGGCTGGAGTTGACCTGGCCGCTCCCGGGCTGCTTCTGGGTGGGCAGCAGCCGCTCGCCCCCTTCGGAGAAGGAGCGGTCTCGGAAGCGGCTGTCTCGCGAGCTCAGAGCGGGGGCTGGCTCACCCTTGAGGCTGCTGAGGAGCTGGTTCTGGTGGAACTTGGAGCTGGGCAGGGTGACTGAGTGCCTCCGAGGGAAGCCCCCACCAGCAGGGGTGCCCACTGCCTTTCTGTCCAGCAGGCAACCCCCTGCACTGGGAGCACTGTAGTTGAGCATCTTGTTACCCTGAAAAGAGAAGAGAGAGGATGGTAAGGACGGAGGAAACCCCACCAGGATGTCCACTATGGGCAGCCCCCTACACAATCACAAACGCCCGCTCCTTCTCAAAGAACTCATCTCTACCTCTGCTCTAGCAAGCTCCCTTCGCTCTCTCCCTCCCATAGGCCATTCACCACAAGATCCAGACTGTGTGACAAGCACACTGCTCCACGCTGACTCCTGAAATGCAACCCCCATATCCCCTGTCCTCAAAGCTACCACTTTAATCTGTAAAGTTCAACTTCTTTACTGGTCAAACAGATTCTTCAACTCAAAATATCTCACACAACCCGGACCTATCTAGATTGCCCCCCTGCTCCCCTCCCCGCCCCCCGCCGCAACAAAAACAGGTAAACCTCAGAAAGGAGTCTATTATAGGCTAGTTTAGGTCCCCTTCTAATCAGTCTCTGCTTAATTGATACCCCCTCCCTCAAGACCTGGCCTAAGACTCTCAAATTTCTCCTTCAGAAGTGTTCCCTTCCTTTGGCAACAGGTTTTCAGACTGCCTTTGCTTTTTCTTGTGGGGAGGAGATTGGGGGCCTGGTCTGAGGTTGAGGGAGACAGGGATGTGATTCCTGAAAATAAAACTCTCTGCCCTAAGTTCCCAGAAAAGATATTTTCTACAATAATCTCTCACCATTTCCACTCACCCCCAGCCCACCCCGCCCCCTTCACTGAGAAGATGCCTTTGCAATTAGTCTTCTGGCTGCAATAGCAGGCTTGGATAAGAGCTCCAGTGTTTAATCTTTAACGCAAAGCTGCAGATGGAAAGGAAAAGGAAAGCACCAACCCCCCTACCCACCTCCTTGTCAATAGCAGATTGGGGGTGGTGGGGATGGGGGCAGAGCCACCAATGGCAGGTTTCTGTTCCAATAGGACCCTGGTCACCTGCCCAAATATACCCAAGATTTGGAAAGGGTGCAGGTCAGGGACCTAGGAGTTAGTTCCCAGCCCATGTGGATGTCATTGTGCAAATTCTAATGTTGGTCCCTTAGGATCAGCAGGGGGGGACCGGGAATCTGTAACTGCAACCACCCCACCGAGAGGATTACAGGAACCCAGTGGAGAGCTGGTTCCCAACAATGAGGTTCATTTAAAAAGTCCTGAGGGGGGAGGGGGCCAAAGAAAGAAATAGATCAAAGAGCCAGGAGAGTCGAGAAAAGAAGGAAGAAGTGTTGGGGAGCTCTGGCAGCCGGGCCGGCAAGTGGAGTTTGGGAATGTGCAGGGAGGGAAGGAAGCTGAAAAATTCAAACTTTTTTAAAGTTACTCTTCAGCTCCTCGGCGTCCCTGCACCCCAACCCTGAAGCCCTGGGGCGTTGGCAGCTGCACCAACAGGAGCAGCAAGCTGGGAAAACAGAGCAACATGACCCGACGTGTTAAGAGAAGGCAGAACACTTCAGCAATTAAAAAGTAGCCCAGCAGCTTCACCCTTTCAAATTGGGAGGGGGAGGTTGGAAAGAAATTTAACAACATCCGTAGGCTTTTGCTATGTATATTTAAACCGCAGTCCTGGAACATTCCGAGCTTAAAACTTGCTTTTTCAACACTGGCTGACAAGCAACATGTTTTAAGGAGGCCCCCATTAAATCCTTACTCGCGGGACTCTTGAGTTCAAGCCAGCATTTTGTCGCCACCCGCCCCCCCATCCTCCCCCCCATCCTCCCCCCACCCCCCGCCGCAATCGACGAACCGCAATGCCTCTGCAACACAGGTAAGCGGGTCAACCTGAATGCCTCTTTCACCCCAAAGTTTGCTGCACGATCGGCTATCGCGGGAAGAAGCCCAACGGAGCTAGGGCGGACTCAAGCCCCACTGCAAACTTGTTCTGCAACATCTTTTTGAATCACAACTTGGCCTTTCTTCCTCGCATAGCCCCAGCACCCCGCAAAGAGTGGAGGAAAACAACGTCCCGAGACTCACTTCCCCGAGGGATCTCCCACTCCCAACCCCACGGGTGGGTAATGCTGCTGGACAGACCTAGGACGCACACTGGGAACCCGATCAGACCAGCGAACCTGGGATCCAGCAGCACGTTACGTAAAAAAGAATCGCCCAAAACTTGTCCCAATCTCAGCCCTCCCCCCGAGGCCCCCGGGCTGCCCTGCCAGGCAAACTTCGCCCCTCAAAACCCTGGCCTCCAGATTCACATGTAATCCCCGCCAGGAACTGTTGAAACTCAAAGGGTGGGAAGGACGAGGCCAAATTCCTTCAAACTTGGGAGAAATGCGGGAGGAGAAAAGAATCATCTCGCTGCACCACCTACCCCACTGCCTTCCAAGACCCAAACTTTTGGGGATTATATTTTAAGGCAAAAGAAAAAGACTTTTTGAAAAGCAAACGCTCCGCCCCCCTTTACCTTGCATAAAACTTCGCTCAAGTCGAAGATGGTGGCAGACACGAGGGTGGTGGTCATTCTGTGCGCTCGCGCGGGCCAGGGGCGAGGATCTGGTGTGTCGCGAAGGTCCCGATGCGGGGAAGGCGCAGCCTCTCCTGTCTGGAGTCCCACACGCCAGTTCCCGGCGCCCCTCGCCTTTCTGACTCCGGGGCTGGGGCGCGCAAAGCCCAATTTATAAAGTTTCAGATTTGGTGGGCCGGGGGGAGGAGGAGCTTTAAACTTATTTAAATGAGGAAGAGGAGGAAAAAGAAGTTGATTGACACTGGAGTTGAATCAGCCATGCGGTCAGGCGGGGAGGGGGGGGGGCAGGGGGAGGAGAAGAAACTTTCAAAAGGAAGAAGGGGGAGGGGAGACGAGAAAAGAAGGCGGAAAAAAAAAAAAAAAACCCACTCCGAGCCGCGCACAACTTTTTTTTTTCTTAAAGAGGAAAAGTTTCGAGTCGGCTGACTTCCCTACCCCGCGCTTCAGGCGCCCCTCTCCGGGGCTGCGCGGGCGCAGAGCGGGAGGGGCGCGCCCCCTCCTTTGTCAGCCTCAGAGCGCGGCTGTGACGTCACTCATTCCACTCCCTCCGGGGTTCTTGTTGTCGTGTTGTTGTTTTTTGTTGGGCAGGAAGGCGGGCTCGACTTTCTCTTTTTGCCAGCGGGAGCTGAAGCCCGTCCTTAGCGCCCGGTCCGTGGTTTCCATCTTGAGCTGGTGATCCCCTTGAAACTTCCCCAAGTGTCTGCACAACTTACCTTTTCCCGACTTCTCTTCTACACTCGCCTCCCCTCCGCAAACCCGGCAGGCCGAGGACATTAGAAATTTGGGACGCACAGAACGTTCAAGTCTAGGATTTTATGTTGCTGTTTTTTTTTCCAGCGGGGCGTAGGGTGGGGCGCGGTGCGGGGGGGAATAGGGAAACTTTTTCCCCCAGGAGGACACGGCCTGGCGGGGGCGAGCGCGGCACAGTTTAGCGCGCCGCACGCGTCGATACTCGCGCTCGCTTTGCAGCCGGCGCTCTCCGGGTGTGGGCGGGTGGGGGGCGTCGCAAAAAAAGACCACAACCAGGGCCGATTGTTTTACCAGGCCTAGGCGTGGCGTTTCTTTTCACGCATCCAATCTTTATACTTTAGTCAAGAAAACCCTAATCCTTCCTGAATGCCCCTTCCTCCCAGAAAAAGCCCACCGAGCAACTAGCTCACTACTTTCCACGCGTGCTCTGAATTCTAGGCGGCGCCACAACCCTCCCTCCTCCTCCATCCTCCCCCCACACACCTCAAGACTCTAGAACAATGAAAAAAGGTTACTTTGGTAAGAATGAAGGTAAAGAGGTGGACGGAGACGGCACTTTAAACTTGTTACTTCTCTCTCGCCCCCACGGGAGTGGAACGTATGGCTTGTCACGCTGCGCCGTTTTGGCGGGAGGTGGAGTGGGGGGCATGGGAGCCACGAAACCGAAGGGCCCGCAATGGAGCATGACTCCCTTGAAAATGATAAAATATATACTGTTAGGTTTGGATGCCACCCACCCAAATAAAAAGTTATCGTGTCCCCCACCCGCCCCTTGCGCCTTGGCCCGAGTGCTGGTGTGATGACCCGGGCGGAAGTCGCAGGGCTGCGCTTTTTTCCGATTTCCACGCGGGCCCCGCCGCCCCCTCGGCCCTCGCACGTTTCTTCCCAGCACTCGAGGCCGCCGAGTCTGTTACGAAACCCGGTGCTGGTGTGGCTAAGATTGAGTTCCATTGCGATGTAATTAGGTCACCCCATCATGAGCACGTTTCTTTGGAAAGGACGGGGCGGGCAGAAGAGAGCGCTCGAGTCACACTCTCACCACCCCCAACACACACTTTTTTTTTTTTTAATGCATTTCTTATTTATTCATCAACATCTGGGCAACCCCAGCGAAACCTTCCAAATCACAACTGTTTGAGAAACCGGTTGTTTTTCAACTTTGCCAAACACAACGTTTGCTGCAGCCACGAACCTACATGATCCCAGCGGCGTCGACTTTCGTTCGTCTCCTCTGCCTGAAATGGATGGCCCCCACTTTAACCCGGCTGCTGCCCTGCAGCCGCCTGTTGCTTCCCTCCCCCTGCTCCCATTTTTCAGCTTTTCTTGAAATCTGGCAAGCGCCAGAAAGGGAAATAACTTCCATCCACCTTAATTTAAATCATTCAAGTGTAGGTTTCTTTCTTACAGGGATGTTTGCTCGTTCTTTTCCCAGCCCAAGTGCGTGTTGGGGCGGGGGGGAAGATTTCGTGCAGTTTCTTGGTGATGAGGTAATGAGTTCCAGATTTCAGGACAGAGCAGGGTGCGCGTTGAAACCACAAGGTTAGTCTGAGTTCTGATGTGAAGCTATTTCGGTTTTTTATTCCCCCGGCCTCCACCCATTCCCGCTCCCCCACCCCCCAAAAAGAAAGGGCCGGCGGGTCTTTAACTCCCGAGGGTTCGCGAAGCTCAGCTTGGGGGACCGGAGGAGGGGCTGGAAAAAAGCAAAGGGGAAGGGGATTGGGAGCGGGCGGGGACCCTTCCCGGCCCAGGGCCTGTCCCCGCGGGGCACCGGCTGTGCCCCTGCATCGGGCGGCGCCGCTTTCGCTCCAAGGCTGCGGGACCGGCTAGGAGCACCATCAGGCGCCCCAGAATGGCTACAAAGTGGGTTTTTCCAAAGAAAGCTGATTCCTCGAATTTCCTCGGCTTTTCCAACTCCCGGCGGCCCTCCCCTCCCCCTCTCCCCAGGGGCGCGGGCTCCGCAAGGCTGCGGCTGGCCTAGCCCGCTCGCTCCCGAGTTGTTTACCGGCCCCGCCGACCGAGAGTTTGTTCCAGCTCCCAGAGCCTGTCTCTATAATTAAACTCTTTTTTAAATTGTCGGGTTGAAACGTCATTTCGGGGACTTTCCAAGGGTGAGGGAGCCGAGAGGAGGGAGCAAGTCCCTTAACCCTTCGCTGACCCGACGTCCCCGCCGCGGCTGGCCGGGGTGGGGTGAGGGCCCGAGGGCGGGAGCCGGCCCGCCCCCGCCCAGACGTGGTCGGCAGGTGCCCTGGGGTGGCGGGAGGGCGGCCAGCCCCTACGGGGCAGGAAGTCCGAGACGAGGCGTGCGCGGCCGTCCCCCGCCAACTTCGCGGTGCAGTCGGCCCTCCCGCTCCTTACCCGCGCAGTCCCGAGGCTGGCCGCGGCCTCACCTGCACTGCCGCTTCCGACCGGGAGGCGGTGGGCCGGCTCCTCCGTCCCGGGCCCGACTTCCGGGCCCTCCCCATTCGCCTGGAGCGCGTCCCTTCGTGGGGAGGGGTGGCCCAGGTATTTTAGCTTGGAGGTGGGGGTGGGGTGGGATGTTCGGTTTTGTGCAAGGGGGAAAGTGAAAGTCTTCGGAGTGAAGGAGGCGCTGCGGATATACATATTCATCAGCCAATCTGGACCCCAAGCGCACCTCCGGGCAGGTGAGAGTCTAGAGCACTGGGCCGCAGAACCCAGACGGTTAGGCCTAGTCACAGGGGTCAGCAGGGTACCCGCTCCTGAGAGCCCTGCAGTGTTGCACTTCCTCTCAGGCTTCAGGTCATTTGCAAAATCACCTAAATTCTTCAGGTGGAGAGAGACAGACCCCTGGAGTCCCCTAATTTAAAGTTTGGAATGCTGATTTCCCGGCCCAGATGGGAGCGAGAATCTGCATTTTTGGTAAATTTCCATCTCACGACCCAAATACTAATGTTTGAGAATCAGTGAGCCAGAACATTGAAGTTAGGCAGTCCTGGATCCAAATCTTGGCCATTTTCTAGCTATGTGACTTTTCAAGTCACTGACCAAGGCCTCAGTTTCTTCATCTCTGAAATAGGAATCATGATAACTGCCTAAATTTGGCCCATAAAGTGCCTAGAGTCATGCCTCACTGAATATATGCCAGGCTGTTGTATGTAAACTAAGGCATTTGGCAACCCTTATTACACCACAAAACAAATTCCGGGGCTATTCACTTGGCAAAGGATTATTCGGTGTAGACTTCCATTAAATGGCCAACTGACAACTTATAAGTTGATCTGTGTCACTCTCTAGCCTCCATCCCCAGCCCTGGATAAGGCAGGCCCTGAGGCCTGGAAATGGGGAGAGGGCCCTGGGCTTGGAGCCTGGGGGACAGTAAAGTGGTTCAGGGTAGGGTGATGGGGATTTGTTGCCCACATCTGAAAAATACCTGATTATTGACACAAGTATTTCTGTAAACAACTACATCACTGGGGCCTTGTGGTAGTCTATAAAAGCCAGACTGTCTTATCTCTCAAAGTCCTTAAGCCCCTCAGAAAGCTTAGTGTATATTACTGAGCTGTCAATATTCTCCTGAACAAGACAGGGGCCTCAGGAGAGGGCACTTTAGGGTCTATCGTAAATGTGGCCCTGCAGGGTGTCTGGAATCTTTGGGTTTGGGAGCAGACCGCCTCCTGCAAGGACTACAGAGAATCCAGTCCCAGGTCCAGCATTGCCCTGGGGGGTCTAATTGCCCAGGTCTCTGCAAGATGTTCCAACTGTCAGTGAAGTTATAAGGCCAGCCCACAGCTACACCTCTCCACTCGCCCTAACCTAGGCCCCACCTAGAGCAGTCAGGCATAATGACTCTTACTACAGGTTAGATTTTTTTCACTCCCCATCACCACTTCTCCCACCCTCCAGGGAACTCCCTGTGCTCTAGTCCTTTTTAGATGAAAATGAGCCATCTTCCTCCTACTCTGGGGCCTTTGCACATGCAAATCCTTCTGTGAGAATCAACCTTCCTTTAGCCCAAATTCTAAATCATTCTTTAGAACCCAACTCAAGCCTCACTTCCTCAGGGAAAACATTCCTGATGCTTTCCTTCATCACATAACAGTGTCCCTCCTCTCTCCTAGGCTCTCATGGAATGTTCATTTCCTTCAAAGTAGTTATTTCAGTTTGTGAGTATACATTCATTCCTGTAACTTTTTTTTTTACTTTTCAATTTAACATACAGTAAAATTTATCTTTATTTGGCATACAGTTCTATGAATTTTAACTTATGAATTGATTCATGTAACCACCACCACAATCAGGAAACACAACAGTTCCATCACCCCTCAAAAACTCCCTCATACTATCCCTTTGCGTTCAAACTTTCTCCATCTCTAATCCCTGGCAACCCCACTGATCTGTTCTCTGTCATCGCAGTTTTGTCTTCCCAGAATGTCATACAAATGGAATCATATTGTATGTTTGGTTTTATGCAGCATATGCCTTTGATATTTAACCATGTTGTTGCATGTATCAATAGATCATTCCTTTTTATTGATAAACAGTACTTCACTGTGCGCTTATACAATAGTTTATCCATTTTCCTGTTGGACATTGGATTATTTCCAGCTTTGGGCCACTATGAATAAAGTTTCAATAAACTCTCATGTACAGGTTTTTGTGTGAACACAAGTTCTTATTTCTTTTTTTTTTTTTTCTTTTTGAGTCTCACTCTGTCACCCAGGCTGGAGTGCAGTGGCGCAATCTTGGCTCAATGCAAGCTCTGCCTCCTGGGTTCACACCATTCTCCTGCCTCACCCTCCCGAGTATCTTGGACTACAGGTGCCCGTCACCACGCCCAGCTAATTTTGTTTTTGTATTTTTAGTAGACATGGGGTTTCACCGTGTTAGCCAGGATGGTCTCGATCTCCTGACCTCAGGATCTGCCAACCTTGGGATCCACCTGCCTCGGCCTCCCAAAGTGCTGGGATTACAGGCATGAGCCACCGCACCTGGCCAAGTTCTTATTTCTCTAGGGTAAGTAACTAGGAGTGAGATTTCTGGGTCACATGGTAACTATATGTTGAAATTAATACAAAACTGCCAAATCATTTTCCAAAGTGGCTATACTATTTTGCATTTCCAACAACAACATATGAGAGTTTCCACTTACTCCACATCCTCACCAGCACTTAACGGTATTACTATTTTTTGTTTTAGTCATTCTAATAGGTATGTGGTGGTATCGCATTGTGGTTTTAGTTTGCATTCCTCTAATGGCTAATGATGTTGAACATCTTTTCGTATGCTTATTTGCCATCTGCATATACTTTTTGGTGAAGCGTCTATTCAAACCTTTTGCCTATTTTTTAGTTGGGTCATTTCATTGGTCATTTTCTTACTGTTCAGTTTTGAGAGTTCTTTACATATTCTGGATACATAAAGTTCCTTTGTTGCTTATGTGATGTGCAAATTATCTTCTCATGTCTGTGCCTTATCTTTTAACTCTCCAAGCAAAGGATCTTTCACAGAGCAAAAGTTTTTCATTTTAATGAAGTCTAATTTATCAGTTTTACCTTTTGTGGATCAGGCTTTTGGTGTCACAGCTAAGAAATCTTTGTCTAACCGCAAGTCATTAAGATTTTTTGTTTTCTTCTGAAAGTGTTATATATTTTCATGGTCTGTTGTTAGGTGCATAAATGTATATAACTGTTCTATCTTCTTGCTATATTGAGCATTTTATTAATATATAATGTCCTTATCTCTTGTAACCTTTTTAGATTTAAAGTCTATTTTATATAATATTAGTAGAGCCATTCCTGCTCTCTTTTGGTTACTGTTTGCATGAAACATCTTTTTCTGCCCTTTTACTTTCAATCTGTTTGTGTCTTTAAATCTAAAGTCAGTCTTTTGTAGACAACATATAGTTGGATCAGATTTTCTGTTTATCCATTCTGCCAATCACTGTCTTTTGATTGGGGCATTTAATTAACATTTAAAGTGATTACTGATGAGAAGGGACTTAGTTCTGTCATTCTGTTGTTTTCTAGATGCCTTAGAGTTGTATTGTTCCTCATTTTTCTGCACTACTATCTTATTTTGTGTTAGTTGATTTTCCATAGTGAAACATTTAAATTCCTTTCTCATTTTCTTTGGTACATTTTCTTTTATACTACAACTACAGTAGTCCTTCCTTTATCCATATAGGATATGTTCCAAGACCCCCAGTAGATGCTGGAAACCAGGGACAGTACTGAACCCTCCATATACTATGACAATTTTTTTTCCTTCAGAATTTCATGGATAGAATTTTCATTCGTACTATAGATCTTAGCAATATAAGCATATGCTTCTTCTTCCTTGTTGAGAATTTTCACCTTTTCACTTGAAGCAGTTTACTGCTTTGTTCTCTCCAAATTGCCTTTTATCTGACCTCTCCAAATTGCCAGCATCACTACTCTTGCATTTTGGGGTCATTATTAAGTAAAATAAAGATTCCTTGAACACAGGCGCTGTGATACCACAGCAGTCAATTAGATAACCAAGATGGCTACCAAGTGACTGATGGACAGGTAGCAGATATGGTGTGGATACACTGGACAAAGAGATGATTCATGTCCCAGGCAGGATGGAGCAGGATAGCATGAGATTTCATCATATTACTCAGAATAGCATACAATTTAAAACTTATTGTTTATTTCTGGAATTTTCCATTTAATATTTCCAGACTGTGGTTGATTGTGGATAACTGAAACTACAGAAAGTGAAACCACAGGTAAGGGGGGACTATTGTATTTTCTTTGTGGTTACCATGGGGATTACATTTAACATCCTAAAGTTAAAACACTCGAATTTGAATTTATAACAGCTTAACTTCAAAAACATACAAAAATTCTGCTCCTTTACAGCTGCATCTGCATCCCTTTTGATTATTGATATCACATAATTACGTCTTTATACATTTTGTGCCCCAATATAGAAACTAATAATTATTTTAAATGTGTTAGTCTTTTAAATTATGTAGAAAACAAATGTGGCATTACAATCCAAATTTATAATAATTTTAGCTTTTAGACTAATAATTGTTTTTTAAAGCAGTCTCTTAAATTTTGTCACAAAGTAAACTTACAAACTGTTGTTTCAATAATACTAGCTCTTATAATTGCCGTTATTGAGATCTTCATTTCTTCATATGGTTTCAAGTTACTGTCTACTGTTCTTTATTTTACTTTGCAGGACACCCTTGGAGCATTTCTTACAGGACAAGTCTAGTGGTAGTGAATTCCCTCAGCTTTTGTTTATTTAGGAATGTCTTACTTTCTCCATCACTTTTGAAGGACAGTTTTTCCGGATATAGTATTCTTGTTTGATTTTTGTTTTTCTTTTAACATTTTAAATATGTTGTCCCACTGCCTCTGGTGTCCAAAATTTCTGATGAGAAATCTGCCAATAATCTCATTAAGGATCCCTTGTAGTGGGATGCAGTGGGATTTCACACCTGAAATCCGAGCACTTTGGGAGGCCAAGGCAGGAGGATTGCTTGAGATCTGGAGTTCAAGATCAGCTTGGGCAACAAAGGAAGACCCTATGTCTTTAATTAAAAAATATATATATATATATATATTTTATGTGAGTCACTTCTTTGTTGCTGCTTCAAGATTCTCTTTTTGTCTTTGACTTTTGAGAGTCTGATTATAATGTATCCTGGTGTGGGTTCCTTTATTTTACTTGGAGTTCATTGAACTTCTTGGATGTTCATATTCATGTCTTTCATCAAATTTCAGAAGTTTTTAGCCAAGTTTCAGATATTCTTTCCCCTTTTCTCTCTCTTATTCTTCTGGGACTCCTACTATGTGTATAATGGTGTTCCACAGGTCCTTTAGGCTCTATTCACTTTCCTCAATCTTTTTCCTTTCTATTCCCTAGACTTCATTACTTCCAGTGTCCTGTCTTCAAATGTGCTGATTCTTTTTCCTGCTTCCTCAAAACTGTCTTTGAATCCTAAAGTGAATTTTTCATTTTAGTTATTGTACTTTTCAGCTCCAGAATTTCTTTTTACTTTCACTTTAGGCTTACTATCTCTTTATTGTTATTCCCATTTTGTTCATACATCTCTTTCTTGACTATCTCCATATCTTTATTTAGTTCTTTGGGCATCTTTAAGACAGTTGTTTTAAAGTCTTTATCTAGTAGATCTGCCATCAGTTATTTTTCAGGAACAGTTCTGTTGATTTATTTTTTGGATGGACCGTGCTTTCGTGTTTCTCGTATGTCTTGTGATTTTTGTTGCTGTTGAAAACTGAACATTTCAATCTAATAATGTGGTAATTCTAGAAATCAGATTCTTCCCCTTCATCAAGGTTTGCTGGGTTTGGTAAATGTTTTTTTAAATTATTGTTGTAGGCTCTCTGTGCCAAGGATCAGCCTGAGGTATAAATGTGAGGTCTTCTGAGATCTATTCTGAGCCTGTGCCTTTCTCTGATCATGCATGGGCATTCATTTTCAAATTTGTCCATGTATGTAATTGTTTTTGAATGTCCTAGTCTTTAATATCTGGCTCCAAAAAGGGGAAAAAGAGAGAAATGAAGAGTCGATTTTTTTTAAAAGGGGGCCTTCATCCCTTTAAATCCCCTATAAGTTAGTTCAACAGAGGGGGAGGAGCTTGCAACAATGGGAGAAGGTGTTGGCCAGTTGTGGTGGCTCATGCCTGTAATCCCAGCACTTTGGGAGGCCAAGGCGGGTGCATCACCTGAGGTCAGGAGTTTGAGACCACCTTGGCTAACATGGTGAAACCCCGTCTCTACTAAAAATACAAAAATTACCTGGGCATGGTGGCGGGGGCCTGTAATCCCAACTATCCAGGAGGCAGAAGCAGGAGAATTGCTGGAACCCAGGAGACAGAGGTTGCAGTGAGCCAAGATCGCGCCACTGCACTCCAGGCTGGGCAACAGAGCAAGACTCCATCTCAAAAATAAAAATAAAAATAAAAAATGATGGGAGATGGCCGGGCGTGGTGGCTCAAGCCTGTAATCCCAGCACTTTGGGAGGCCAAGACAGGCGGATCACGAGGTCAGGAGATCGAGACCATCCTGGCTAACACGGTGAAACCCCGTCTCTACTAAAAAATACAAAAAACTAGCCAGGCGCGGTGGCGGGCGCCTGTACTCCCAGCTACTGGGGAGGCTGAGGCAGGAGAATGGCGTAAACCCAGAAGGCGGAGCTTGCAGTGAGCTGAGATCCGGCCACTGCACTCCAGCCTGGGCAACAGAGCGAGACTCCGTCTCAAAAAAAAAAAAAAAAAAAAAATGATGGGAGAAGGTGCAACAACAATGGCCACCTGCATCATTGTCTACATCTCTGTTATCAGAAGCAGTAATCAGAGCATAAAACCCTGATATTTGGAGGACAGGGTCCTTTTGGCCCATCCTGGCTCCTGTAAGCTGTGTGCAGGCTACTCCAGGAACATATGCACAGCTGTCTGCCATAGGGTTGGACGTGGGGGATGGGTAGCTGCTACTGTTCTAAGAGCTGATATTGACCAAAATTAAACACAAATTACTGTTCAAGCCTCCCCCTGGAATTTTCAAGCCTTCAATAGACTCCAGAGTTCCAAAATAGTTGTATCAGACAGATTCTGCCACTGCAATTGTTTTCTTAAGAGGGGAAACATTCCTGGTGCTTGCTACTCTGCCATGTTCCTAGAATCCTGCCCTAAAAGTAGTTACTTCAGATCTGTAATCCATTTAGAGTTAGTTTTTATATAAAGATGTGAAATTTAGCTTGAGGTTCTTTTTTTGCCTGTGGATTTTCACTCGCAACATTATTTGTTGAAAAGACTGTCATTTTACCATTGAGTTGCCTTTACACCTTTCCAAAAATTTGATGGCCATATTTGTAAGGTCTGTTTATTTTGTTCCACTGATCTGTGTCCACCCCTTCACCAATACTACACGATCAATTATTGTAGCTTTTTACTAAGTCTTAAGAAGGTGTAATTCCTCCAACTTTTTTCTTATATTTTGAAATTGTTTTAGCTATTCTAGTTCCTTTGCCTGTTCATAAAAACTTCAGAATCAGCTTGTCTATATCTAGGGAAAAAAACCCTACTGAGATTTTTATTGGAAATGCATTAAATCACTACAGGGAGAATTACTATGTTGAGTCTTCTAATTCATGCACATAGTATGTCTAGTTAGGACTTATTTGATTTTGTCAGTGTTTTATAGTTTTAATCTTTTTTTGAAATGGGGTCTTGCTATGTTGTCCAGGCTAGCCTCAAACTCCTGGGCTTAAGTGATACTTCTGCCTCAGCCTCCCAAGTAGCTGGGACCACAGGCATGTGGTACCATGCCCGGCTGTTTTATAGTTTTTAGCACAGGGATTCTATATATGTTTCATTAGATTTATACCTAATATTTCCTATTTTTTAGAACTATCATAATTTTTTTTTTTTTTGAGTTGGAGTTTTGCTCTTGTTGCCCAGTCTGGAGTTCAAGGGTGTGATCTCGGCTCACTGCAACCTCCACCCCACTGGGTTCAAGTGATTCTCCTGCCTCAGCCTCCCGAGTAGCTGGGATTACAGGCATGCGCCACCACACCCAGCTAATTTTGTATTTTTAGTAGAGACGGGGTTTCTCGATGTTGGTCAGGCTGGTCTTGAACTCCCAACCTCAGTTGACCTCCCCACCTCAGCCTCCCAAAGTCTGGGATTATAGGCATGAGCCACCACACCTGGCCTTTTGAAATCTTGGTCTCCACTTGTTTATTAGTTTACAGAAATTCAGTTGATTTTTGTGTATTGACCTTGTCTCCTGTGATCTCACAAAATCACTTTAATTGTAAGAGGATTTTTTTGATAGATTACTTGGGGTGTTTTTATTATTTTTGTTTTGTTTTTGTTTTGAGATAGAGTCTCACCTTGTTGCCCAGGCTGGAGTGCTGTGGTGCAATCATAGTTCACTGCAGCCTCAAATTCCTGAGCTCAAGCAGTCCTCCCACCTCAGCCTCCCAAGTAGCTGGAACTATAGGTACATGCCACCATTCCAGCTAGTTTTTTTTAATTTTTTGTAGAGATAGGATCTCACTATGTTTCCCAGGCTGGTCTCTAACTTTTGTCCTCAAGTAATCCTCCTGCCTGGGCATCCCAAAGTGATGAGATTACAGACATGATCTCCTGTACCAGGCCTGTTTTTGTTTTTAATGTAGACAAGCACATATTGTCTATAAATAGGAATAACTTAATTTCTTCCTTCCCTAACATATGAATTATATTTCATTTTCTTGCCTTATTGCTCTATCCAGGATTTGCAATACAGTGTTGAATAGGCATGGTAAGAGTAGATGCCCTGACCTTGTTCCTGATTTTAGGGGGAAAGCATTCAGTCTTTCATTTTCATTTTAAAATACAACATTAGTTGCCAGTTTTTTGTAGTCATTTAACTTTTTAACATTCCCTTCCCACTAGGATGTATGCTCCATCAAAGCAGGCTCTCTCTGCTCTCAACTGAACTCCCAGTGCCTGGCTTAGTGCCTAACAGATAGTAGGCCCTCAATAAATATTCATGGAAAAAAAAATGAAGATTTAGTACTTCTCTACTTCGCTAACTTAGCCAACCACAATCAGTGTCCTCTATGACAGACAACAGAGGGACTTGGCTGAATATGTACAAACATTAGAAGAATAATCTTACAATAAATACCCCAACAGATCCAACTAGGCATTGTCCCCATAGAGTTGACAATCTCAAGCTGCAGAGCATTTGTAGATCAGCTTTTCAGCAAGCTATACTGTGTCAAAGCATTTATCTATGAGGAATAGATGACTGCAGTATAATAATTATTTTAGATCGAGAGCATTCCATTCCCAAAAGGAATTTAAACAAAAAGCTCTCAGCTCTGAAAAATGGGTTTTCAGGATAGAGAATCCCACTGCTCTGAAATCTTAGGCCCTCAGACGGGTGGGGTTGTTTCGCTAAATTTATTTCAGCCACTTATAGAAACAGAAGGGGGAAGAAGGGGGTGGCTGCCTGCACACCAACCCTGGCTCTATAGCATTAATATCTGCCGGGTCAGGCTTTTATTTGGGTTTTATTTTACTTTGGGGGGCTGGAGAGACAGGCAGGCAGCAGGAGTATCTCACAAATGCACGGCTTTCGAATTGCAGTTTCCTGCCTTTCTCCATGTACCTTACCCACTGAGAGAGAGAGAGAGAGATCTGTTTGCTTTCTTTCCCGCACAAGTGTGAGTGCAGGGAAACTGGGGTCTTTGTCCCTGGCCCCCATGAGAACCCCTACCCAATCCCACACACACACCTCCAATGGCTCTATTACTTGAATTTTAGGGGTTGTTGGATATAAAATCCAGGCCTTTTAAACCCTGTTTACCTCCTCCCCAGCTTCCCCAAAGCACTGAACACACATTCTCCTTAGTCCCTGATACCTGAACAATCTCTTCTGCCACCCCAATCCCTATAACTAGAAAAAGGATTTGAAATGATGTTGCTTTTTTGGCCTGGTGCGGTGGCTCACGCCTGTAATGTTAGCACTGTGGGAGGCTCACGCAGGTGAATCATGAGGTCAGGAGTTTAAGACCAGCCTGGTCAAGACGGTGAAACCCTGTCTCTACTAAAAATACAAAAAATTAGCCAGGTGTGGTGGCAGGCACCTGTAATCCCAGCTACCTCGGAGGCTGAGGCAGAGAACTGCTTAAACCGGGGAGGCGGAGGTTGCAGTGAGCCGAGATAGTGCCACTGCACTCCAGCCTGGGCAACAGAGTAAGACTCCATCAAAAAAAAAAAAAAAAAGAAATGACGTTGCTTTTTTCAAACTTGTTTTTTGCTAAATTTGAAATACTTTATGAAGCACAGGTTAATGACCTCCCACAGATGTAAGGGAAATTGAGGCACAGGAGCAGGAGGTGGCAGAAGGTGACCTGCACCTACTGCGAGCAGCTGGGATTGATGTCCAGTCCTTGGCTGGCTCTCAAGAGGTTCCCGGCTGAACTCAGGACTAGAGAAAGTCTGGGCTCTGTATCTGGGGGCTTGCTACTACATGGCTGCTGCTGTTTGCTGGCAGAAAGAGGAGACATGCATGAGGAAGCTAAGATACCTGCTGTGCCCGAGACTTGAATAACTACATGAGAACATGGGGAAGTACTGTGCATGGTGCCCAGCCCATGGGAACCCAAGTGCCAGTTTGCTTCCTTGGCTGGGTCACCAAGGAAGGTGGGAGAAGGAGCGTCTGTCCTCTCCTCTCTCTACCCTTGAGGCGGAAGGACTGGCAGGGACTGGTGGGAGGGAGGGTGGCCTGGGGCAGATGCTGGTGAGAGGCCTGACTTGCAGATAATCCAGGAGGGTCTTGCTCTAAACTGTGGGGTCTTCAGGGCAAATCAAGGGATTCACACTTACTAGTAAACAGTAAAGTGTTCACAGGTAAACCAAGGTACTATTTTGTCCTAGCATCAGCGAGTTTGCTTTGGAATTATCCTCCACGACTCCCTAGCAAGGCCCTGTATGGCCAACTCTGCCCTGAGGAGCTGTTCTTTTGAGAAACAGGAACCTCCCCAGCCAGAGCAGGGATCAGACAGCTCTTGGAGGGTTGCCATGTGGACAGCCGGTGGGGGAGAGAGAGAGGACGGGTCTTTGCCACAGCCCTGTGACTTCTTTAGTGCTAAGTTTCTCCCACCAACTGCACCCTCCACTCTGGGGTACTGTGGGCCCCCAAACCAGGGCCTGCTCTTGTCTGACCAAAGGCAACCAGATCTGCTGCAGCTGCTGGGTGAGGAAACAAGCTCTCCCAGAGACCAGGGAAGCAGCTGGAGAAAGATTCCTGCCAGCCCGGGGTGTCAATATTTATACAGCGTGGTGCTAGTGCGTGGGAAGAGGGAAGGCAGAGCGAGATGGCAGGAATGAGGAGGCACAGACATGGACAGATTTCAGGAGGCTGTACTTGGGACCCAACTAGGAGTGAGGCGGCCTGCTGGAATCCTAATCCTCACCTGAATTTCTGTGTCAAAGAGGCTGGGTCTTTGCCCCCAGCTCTCCTGCCAGAGTCAAGGGGAGCAACTTGGAAGAACATTCATCATCCATCCCGTAGTCATTCCTCCTGTTGATTATAGCCCTCTACATACACTAGGAGGCACTGCCTGGAATCAGAGATAAACCAAGTCCACAGGGCCTAGGAGTAAGGGCCTTTGGCCTCCTGAAGTTTATGCTTTTCGAGTCTTAAAGGATGCCGGACCCTGAGAGTTGGACTCCAGAACTGAAGGCTTAGAAAACATAAACAAAATATAAAATGTAAGCAAAGAGTTGTCTCAAGCCTTTATATAAGCAACAGCACTTCCCTCAAGTGACAGGGAACACGGTGCATTGATGAAGATGATGATGAAGCACAGATGGGACCCAGAAAGAGAGCAAGGTGTGCCTATGGAAACGGCCCTCAACCACACTTGCCAGAGAAGCAGGTGGCCACCATCAGCACAGGGCCTAGAAAAGATAAGGCAGTCCAGTGGGTGTCTACCAGGAGCTCTTGAGTCCCCTCACCCCAGGATGCCGCTCAGCTCCGGGTGTGCCCAGGCAGAGCTGATCCACCAGCCCCTCAGCCGCACCCGCTGAGGACTGATGCCCCAGGATGGGAAGCATGCCTAGACCAGTGGGGACAGCCAGATGGACTCCAGTCGATTTGCCTCGGACAGCTGGGGAGCAGGGCCCAGGATGCTCCCACCCCACCCCACCACTCCAGACAGGGAGGGGTGTGGTTGCAACTTCTAGGATTTCTCTGCCACTATGCCCACCAAGAAGTGCCACCCACCTCATCAGTACCAGGGCTGACCCTCAGAGCCTCCCACAGGTGGGGTTTGCCCAGCAGCCAAGAGTCTTTAATACACCCCACAATTACCAGCCTCTTCTAGCATTCCCCCTCCACCCTCAAAATGCCCACTGGCCAAGGGCGGGGACAGTGGGAAGAAAGGACTTTCCACTGGAAAACTGCCTCTGTCTCCCCAGCAGACACCTCTGGATGCCCAGGTCAACTTCAGTCACTGAGTCAGAATTGAAGGAAACCCAGACTCGGGTCCCAAGAGTCAGTCCCTATGCTGCAAGTTCTTCAAACACAGCACTGAGTTTTGCAAGAAATACATTCCCAGTGGGTGCAACTCCATGGAGCTCCAGTCTTTCCTGGTCTAACCTGGTTAATCCTCCAACCCACAGCCCGAAGGATGGATTCCTTTGCCTCCCTGAGCCACGGAGTCCCAGGCCCACACACTGTGGAGGAGACACCATCTGCCCTAACCCTCAGCCCAGGCCTGGCAGACAACATCAGCCCTAACAGGGAGAGCAGCACTGTCCCCATCCCCCTCCCCAGAAGGACACCAGGGCTGGGAGGAGAATCTTCAGGCTCCCAAGACCTCTTCTGCTGCTGTGGCTCTGCCTGCCGGCTGTGGCCTCCTCCTTGCCAGCTCTGCTTAAACAGATGAACAAGAATAAAAGCCGTGTGACCCAAGGAAAGCTTTAGGGAAAAGAACTGAAGCTGAAAGGGGGAAAAAAATTCCCAAAAACCTCTAAGAAATGGGAGAAGATGAGAATTCAAGAAACAGACAAAATAAATCATCCAAGAATCCAGATGTAAAATAAGGCAGGCCAAAAGAAAAGCAAAATTATGCTAAGAAGGCAGAGTGAGGTGGGGAAGGGAGCTGAGAATGATAAAGAAGTGGGGGCCAGTTATAACTCTTCTGAAAAGAGAGAAGAATGTCAAAGCAAACAACACCTGAAAATTAAAAAAAGAAAAAAAAAAGACCCAGGAGAGAAAAAGAGGCAGCAGTGAATTTAAAACAACTGCCCTGATCCCCAACCAAATCCACTCAGTAGTGTTCTGGGTGGCTACAAGTGAGTCTTAGGGCTTTTGTATGTGTGAGGATTTCAGACTCTTCCTAACACTGAATAAGGACAGTCCTGGAAAAGCAAGCTTTCCTTTCTCGCCTTTGTGTTTCCTACAATTTTCCCACCTCACCCCCGCTGTTAGTCTGTTGCAGAGAAAGGGCTAGTCTTCCTGGGACAAGGCCAAAAACCAGTCCAACTCACCCCAGAGTAGGGTGGCTGCCATCATGGTACCCTATGGCTGGCTCACTGGAGAATGTGAGCAGGAGCCCTGTGCCAGAAGAATATTAGGTATGAGTAGAGTGGTGTGATCAGCTTTTCGTCTTCTAGAGAGAGGTCTGGCCCAGCCACCTTTCTGTGGATAAGGGCTCATCTAACTCAAACACACCATTCCTGGAAAAACAGAGGTCCATGGCAGACTGGCATACCCACCTCTATGCAAAGCCAGAGAAATCCCAGCAAATGCAACTTTTCTTAATAACTAAAATGATTTAAATTAATTTCCAGGTGTTCCCAAGGGAGCCTAAAGATAGCCACAACCATTGTTTTGGTTGGCAAACAGCTTCTTGAAGTTCAATGCCTCAATGCCTTGTGTCCATAAACCCCATGAAAACTTATGGAAGATGCTAGTCCTTTATCGGCTTGGCTTCTTTCAGCCTTCTAATTGTTCTCTGTCTTCTGCAATTCTGTCAATGCTTCCCTTCTCCATGCCTGCTTTGGTTTTTCCAGTTTTCTTACTTAATCAAACCTCTGCCCACTCTTCATTTCCCTAAGGGAGCAGGAGTTGGGAGAAAGCTGAAGCAAACCCAGGCAAAATCCAGAAGCAAAGAAAGTAACACATGGGTGTTGGGTTTAGTGCCCAGCTGTGCAATGCCCAGGCTGTCCTCAGTGGGTGAGGCAGGATCCCCATAGACAGGCGGCTGACCAAGCACCTTATCCTGCTCCTCCAAAGTTCAGCCACACCCTGAGCTCTGATTAGCTAGGACAAGGAAAATGGTACTCATGCCAGCCCATCTCCCTCCAAAAATTCTTATGTACTTGACCCTGATACTTCTGCACATTCCAAAAGTAACTTTTTTTTCTATCAAAAAAAGTGCAGAAGGATGGATGTCTAGGTTGTGGCCTTACATACTCAGCTTCTTGCCATCCCTCCTAACCTTCAACCTGTCACAGTCATATAATCTATAACTCAAACTATTCTTTAACCATGAAAAAAGACAAACCAGGAAATTATAGGCTGAAATACCTAAAATGTATTCTATTCAACTGAACTAATCTCCTAATAAGTGTGTGTATATTTAGAAGTCATGCTCTATCTGTTTTGAAAGACGTGGAAATTTCAGGAAAAGTGCAAGGTGACAGCAGATCCCAGCTTGTCGAGATTTGTCCTCAAAAGAATACGTGCCCAGTCTTGGGCCGAGTTGCCTAGTAGTTTTTTAAAGGAGTCTTAAGAGCTGGGAACCAATATATTGCCATGGAGCACACCAGCTCGATGTTCAGGCTGACCATATTCAGAGTCTGGCACTGCCCCCTCCTAGGCAAGTAGAGGACTCACCTGCCTCCGTCTCCTCCTTTATGAAGTAGCGATGACAACAATACCCATCTCCTGGGGTTGCTGTGAGGACAGATGATCAAAGCACTTGGCACACTCTTGATGAATATGAGCTCTCCCTCAAAAAAAAAGGAACCCAGTCAACTTTTGTTGTATGTTAAACAGCAATTGGCAAGACCAAGAAGAGCCCTGGAGGCCCCACAAAGTGGGATTCCATAGAGCCACTGGAGCATAGTCAAGTATCCCAAGCAAGAGAGAGGAGAGGGTCCCAGAGGAGGCCCAGGCAGCTGGCGGGTGGAGCACTGGCCGGGAAAGCCAAGGACAGGCACTCACAGCCAGGGCGGCTGTGTGGGTGGGAGGACACGGGGGGCTGCGCTCCAGTCTCCCCTAATTAGCTCAACCTGGCTGCATCCTCACCCTTGCATGTGTTCATCCTTATGTGAAACGGAGCCCATACTGACCTAGCACCCAGTATGTGGAAGGCGCTGGCTGAACAGGGAGCTGCAGCAGGAGATTTCAGTGTGATCATCACCTCAGACTTAATAACTGGGTGTTTCTGCCCAGATTCAGAAATCTGTCCTTTTGTGAGCGGGATTGTAAGGAGATGACCAAATGCTGAGAAATTTTTATTTGGGGGCTGATTTTTATTTTTATTTTTCTTTCAGTAAGTAGAAAAGCAAAGAATTTGAAAGTGTTTTGGGAAAGCTGAACACCAGTAGAATCTTGGTAATGTCTAGGGGGTATTATTAATTTTTAGGTGGAATAATGATAATGTGGCTAAGCTTAACAAGAGTCTATTATTGGGAGATACAAAATGAATTTTTTTTTTTTTTTTGAGACAGAGTCTTGCTCTGTCGCCCAGGCTGGAGTGAAGTGGCACAATCTCGGCTCACTGTAACCTCCATCTCCCGGGTTAAAACAATTCACCTGCCTCCCAAGTAGCTGGGACTACAGGCACACGCCACCACGCCCGGCTAATTTTTGTATTTTTAGTAGAGACAAGGTTTCACCATATTGGCCAGGCTGGTCTCAAACTCCTGACCTCAAGTGATCCGCCCTCCTCGGCCTCCCAAAGTGTTGGGATTACAGGCATAAGCCACCACACCCGGCCTGGAATGAACTATTGACAGATGAAATGATATGATGTGATATATAGGATATACTTCAGAATTGTACAGAAGGTAGGGAGGTGGATGGTGGCACTGATGAACAAGTTTGGCCATGAGTTGGTGATGCTGAGATTGGGTGGGTACATGGGGTTCACCATATTACTCTGTCTCCTGCATATATTTGAAATTTTCTATAATAAAATGTTTTAAGTTCAGAAAAACTAAAAAAGTTTTAACTCAATGATTCTTGTCTTACTAGCTCTTGCAATACAATATGTACTTCCTATAGACACGTGTTCTCGGACAAGAAATGAAGCTATGGAAAAACCTGTCGGAGAGGGCTGGAGAACAGATGGACACCCCCACCCGAGGTCAGAAAGGCAAGCTACACAGCCCTCCCCACACTTATGTGGGGACCAAGAGTAGGGCCCTGCCCCTCTGGGCCTCTTGGGCTGGAAGAGTGCAGGCAGAAGGACTGATGTCCATTTTGACACTGCTTTTAAGCTCAGTAAAAATCGATTTAAAATTGGTTTCAATGTATTTTTAAAGCACAATGAACTTTTTTTTCCCCTCAGCAGAAAGCCATGATAGCAGGGTAGGCAAGCTACTCAACCTTTCTGACCTCACTTTTCACAACAGGAAAATGGGGATACTTACACATCCCCCATTCCCCATTTCCCAGGGCGTGAGGGTGAATGAGATCAGTATGTCCAGTGCCTACCACAGTAAGAAATGCAACACGGTGGGTCTAATACGTGGTTTTTTTGGTGGCTGTTAAGCCTCTGAGAGGCCCACAGTAGAGCCACCCCACTGTGAACACTCTGTTTGAATTTGAATGCTTTTCTTAAACATTTAAATTAAACAAAAATCAAGGCACACATCCTCTGAAACCCCTTTGGGCCAGGTACCCTGCTGGGTGTCAGCCCCTTCAAGTGTCACAGAAGCCATGGCTCAGCACCCCCCAGCCAGAGGAGCTGCCCAGGCTCTGAGAAGAACAGGGCAGTTGGGATGGGGCCACCACAGCTCTCTCTAGTTGAAGAATTAGCTGGAAAATGAAGAGTAAGGCACTGCCCACTCTGGTCCATGGCTTTGCATGTCAAAATGCATCCCCAGAAAGCAGACCTGCAGCAGACCAACCCTTCCCAAAGACGGGGTTCAGGGTGCTCCAGACAGACAGCAGACCCTGGGCTTGGCAACATCTCCCAAAAAGGAGCTAAGTCTCAGGCAAGCGGTCCCCGAAGGCCTCCATACACCAGGGGCAACACAACATACCTTCACTGGTGCAAAGGCCCTGCCAAATGGCTGTGCAAAGGTGGCCAGGCAAGAGAGACAGTTATAAGAAGAAATCAAGGAGCCATGGCACGCAGAACTCCCAGGAGAGGCAGGTGGTGCACACCCAGTTCATGCCCCAGGCTACTGGGTGGGTGGCTTCCTGAAGACAAGCTTCAGCCAGAAGACGGTGTTTGGGACTTCAGGTGACAAGACTGGAGGAGACAAGGGAACCTAAGCAGAAGGTCATCCAGACCACTGTCAGAGCAGCCACACGAAGTATTTGGGTTCTTGCTCTAAGTCTTCTGCCAGCCAGACGAAGGGATGGAGGATTCACATCCAGCCACATCTTGACGCTGCTGATCCTGGAAGAGAATGGACAGAGCCCTGCACTGGCTCCACCTGCTCCCTATTCTTCCATAGGAGGAAACAAGAAAGGAGGCCGGTCAGCCCAAGACAAAGCTCAGGAATGTTCTCAAAAGGTTCTTGGGCTTTGGGACCGTCACAATGCATTCACAAGATTATCCTAAGCTTCTGAAAGCCCCCTGGCTCCAGAGAAGAGAGGAATCTCCGGCTGCTAAACCTTGAGTGCAGAGACTAAGGGCACACTGGGGCCAGAATGCCTGGGTTCAAATCCTAGCTCTGCTATGTATTAGCTCTGTAACGTTCGGCAAAGTACTTAACCCCTGTTTCCTCCTCTGTAAAATGAGGATAACTATGGCCCTATAGGGCAGAGTTGTTGCTTAGAACAGTAGAAAACTCAAAATTAATTTAGCAAGGGGCCCTCCTCTGCCCAGTGGGATGTGCTACTATTGACCCCATGGGGTTCTGGAAGAAATCAACATGCTACTACAATGGAAGGCATTTGAAGGAAGTGGAAAGTTTTCACAGAAAGTAGTCCAGAGACATGCACAGAGTGCTGCTCTCAGCACAGACCAGAAACCCCAAAGATTTGTGCCTCTGTCAGAATGCAGCTTTCTGGAGTTTACCAGGCTATAGAAGCTGCATGGAGTCTGGAATGGGAATGAGTTGACTTAGTCTTCCCCTGGAGGTGTGGAGAGGAAATGTTACACTTTCAGGCTTTGTGCAGGACAAGCAGAGAGTATCACTCAAATCCAAGCTGGCTGCCCTGTGGGTGACACAGGCCCATGCCAGCAGGCCTGGGTAGAGCCACCGTTTGCTGAGGTTAGGCCAGCACCAGGGGGTGTGAGGAGCCCACCTCCAGTCTCAGAGCAGGGTTGGGCTTCCCTGGATGGGGAGGAAAGGGTTAAGCCGGCTTGGGCTCTGAAGGGAAAGCACTCTGCAGCTATAAACAGAGAGCCCAGGGAGGGAGGGGCCGACAGGATGTGGCCAGGGCTCGAGCTGTCTGATTATTAACTTCACTTTTATTTGGAGGGGGATTCGATTCTCTGTTTTACTTCCCATCAAGGAAGTGAAAGCCCAGGTCTCAGAGGGGCCTGGTTTCAAATTGTTTTGTCACAGCTCATTTATTTTTCCTTTTAAATAAATAAACAAAACCACCTCTTTGTTTTCCCCTTAATGAGCATTCAACAAATCATCTGTGGGTGAGGCATGCACGGGGTTTTCTGGGCTCCTTCATGGGAGAGCGTTTGGCTTATTATTTTAAAAGGAAAAAGTAAGGATCTCTCCTTTAGCTCCAGGCTTCTCCAAGGCTGTCGAGGCACTTTCTTTTGCCTCCTCTGAAGTATCAGCGAGGAGTCCGAAATCACAGCCTCAAGCCCAGTCCCAGCCCCAGGAGCTTCCTTGGTTGGACCCTGGGGCCGGACCGCAGCCTGCCATCCCATCTGACAGGTCCTGACCCTGAGGCCACGCAGAGGAAGCACCCAGCACAGGCTCAGTGGTTCTTCTTGCTTGGGCTCAGACCCATGGCTTTTGTTCCTCCGGCACCCTGACATTTCTACTAAAATAACTTAAAGCAATTAAACACACAAAAGGATTCCATTACAGCTTTAAGAAAACACCATTACATGTTCCTTTACCCAAGGTTGAAAACATTTGGGAATTTGATTTCCAACACCAAAATCCAGATCAAAACCCATTCAATAATCCCATGATTCCCCTTGCAACAACCGCTTCCCGGCCAGCATCACAGGGTCCCGACCCTCACGGGGTCTCACAATTAAACAATTCAGTGAGAGAGTATGCAGCAACAAACACTGTAAGGAAAAAACAGGAGAGCCTACAGCTGCAGCTACTGCTGCTTCTCAAGGTGTGCAGAGAAGGGAGGAGACGGATTCCGTTGGAAACTAACAGGAGAAATCCAAGAAGGCTTCCTAGTGGAGCTGATCTTTAAGCTGAACCTTGAAAGACTGATAAGATGAACGGATGTTCTGGAACCTGAGAAATACCCAACTGCCAGAGAGAGAGCATCCATGTGTGAACTAAGCTAGACAGGCAACAGGCGTGGTGGGGGCCTGGGGCTCCTCAGAATGGCATCTCAAGTCCCCATGGTGGACAGGGACTGGAATGCATCGGCCGCCTGGAGCCAGCTCCCCGGGGCCAGTCCCTGATCTCTGGCTCGGAGATTGGTGTCCCCGGTGAAGGAGTTGCCCAAGCATCTTAGGCAACCAGATACTACGCCTGGTTTTGGGCCCTGTCACTTGCCTGCCCCCAAAAAAACCTGCTGACCGCTGTGACCTACTTTAAGAGCCTCCGACTTTCCGCTCTTTGAATATGGGGCAAAAAGAAGAAGGCAGGCCGGCGCCACCCGATTCACTTGAGGTTCGGAGTGCAGGCCTGCCTTCGCGGCGGCTACTGGGGTGGCGTTTCCCAGCACCCCCGGGAAGCTAGCAGGGTCCAGGGCTCTCCTGGGCTTCTGCGATGTCCACGCACTCCCGCGGCCGAGCTTCGTGGTTGCGCTCTCCCGTCGCCACCCCGGCGTCGGCGCCGCGGCGAAAGCCGGGCCGGGTGCGGGCCCGGGCGAGGCCGCCAAGATGGCCGACGCGCTCGGCAGCGCGCGGATCACGCGGGAAAGCTGCCCTTGGCCTCCCGGGAAGCAGCCAAGGTTCCGCCGCCCTCCTTGGCGCTCTGCCCCTGCCGGCCTGCCGGGATCTCCTCCCCGGCGTGCTCTGCGGCTCCTGGGGCCTCGCGAACCTTCCAGGCGCGAGGCCATCCAGACGCGCACACTAGGCCCGACCTGCGAGGGGAGCGGGAGGCGCGAGGCAGCCCGGGGGAGAGATAGGGGCCGGGGCTGCAGCGGCTGAGCTTCCTCCGGGGCTCAGAACGCGAGGCGCCGGTGAGCTGAGGCTCCTGCAAGAGGCTGCGGCGTGGAGCGAGATTCTCGCTACGGCTTCGCTCTCGTCCTCCCGCGGCCGCTCTGGCCCGGAAGCCCTCGGAGGCGGTGCGATGGACGTGGCCACACTGCCCTCCAGTGGCCAGACCGCCGAACAACACGCCTGGGCCCCGTTTGGGGGTCGGGGTGACGTGTCCACCCTCTGCCCTTGCTACGTTTGAAAGTGGGGTTTGTTCATCCGTGGTTCCTCTTACATGCCGCCAAAGCTGCCACAGTGCACACTGATCCAACTGCAGGGGATTTGCCGCCTTCGGTGATTCTCAAACTTTAGTGTGCGCAGGAATGCCCCCTGGACAGTTCTTTCAAACCCGGATTGCTGGGTCCCCCAACTAAGAGAGTTTGCATTTCTAACAAGTCCTCAGGCGATGCTGAGCTGCTGCTCTGCTGGTCCTGGAGCCACACTCAGAGAACCACTGGCTTGGCTCACTCTCTCTCACGGGGTTTCTGTCATCTACTCATTCAATACAGAATATGTCGTGCTAGGCCCAGAGGACGAGTGGATGGAACAACTTTCCCACCCCTGGCGGAGCTTAGTCTAACGGAGGAGACAGACTTGTTTCAACAAATCACCTAGAAAGAAATATATGATTCTATTTGAAAAGGCTTTCAAACTCCTGTGAAAGAAAAGAATAAGGTGCTCAGAGAACATATATAAATGGGGCACTAATTTAGATTTGGGATGGGAAGGTTCTCGAGGAAGACCTCTCTGAGGAAACCCTTAAGCTGAGGCCAGGAGGAGAGATGAGGTCCTGAGGGGAGTGGGGAGGGGACTGGAGCTGGCAGGTAAGATGCAGACCCTGGTTGTAGAAGCAGAGACTGGTGGCGGGGCAAGCACGGGGTCAGAGCCTCCTAGGCCCATGCCTCTGGTACCCACATAGCTCCCTCCTCAGAAGGGCAGCATCCAGGGGAGAAGAGGGCCTGCCTGCATGCTCAGATCTTAGCCACCCCTGTCAGCGCCAAGAAAGATGCTCCACCTTCAGGAACCCCAGCCAGGTGCCCACAGCCACAAACTTCTCTTTGCCTGAACAGATTTACGTAGGTCCCTTCCGTAAGGCCTGAAGGATGGTCACATTTGATGGAACCAGGTCTGCTGAGTAATGATGAGTAGACATGATGTTACCATCCACCCATCAGTGCCCTCAGTGTGCCATCTCCTCCCTCCTGCAGGTCCAGGATCCAGCTGTTTCTCCAATGAGCACTTTTAAGCACCTACTATGTGCTCTGCACTAGGATCACTGCAATGCTTTGTGGGGCATGGCACAAACAGGCCAGCCTGCCCTAGGAGGTTCCAAGCACCCTGGAGGGCAGGTAGGTGGAGTACACCCTCCCCACCCCAGTCTCAGCCGCAGCCTGCCTTGTGCACCCGCACCCCACCCAAATGTCCCTGGGGCTGCTCATTGCAGGTGGGCCAGGCTGACAAATGACAGCCAGGAATTCTAGTGTGCGAATGATTCTTACTTGGTATCAATTCCAGCTTGATGACAGGGGCCAGGATGAGCACCAACCACTGCCTGTTTCTCCCTCGTGCTCTGACAAGGAGGTATCATCCCATTAATCCTGTCACCTTGTTCAGTCCCTTCTGTCCCCAATTTTCACATCTGAAAAATGGGGGGTGGGGATGAGTTGTGTTAGATGATCTCCAAGGGTTTTTGGTCCATGCCTAGCCCACCAGTGCACTGTTGGAGAGATGGACGAGAACAGCCCTGCCCAGTGACCCCATGACCTAGCGTTATGCAAAGCAAGGCCTTTGTCATTAACAGACTCCAGGTTGGGGAAAGGAGAGGGGAGCAGCTAAAAAACTATGTGCAGCTTTAGAATCAATCAAATCAATCCAACTCTACTCCTGACTCTGTGATAGCCAGCAAGTGGTTTAACTTCTCTGAGCCTGTTTCCTCATCTGAGAAATGGGAATAGCATGGTACCTACCTCATTGGGCTGTTCTGAAGATTACTGATAATAGCTACCACTTAGCAAGTGCTTGATCCGTGCCAGGCAGCACACTCCATGAGGTCATGTGCAGAAGTGCTGGTCCCATGTCAGCAAGGAGTAGGGCTCCATCGTGGTCATTAATGCATGACACCCCTACTGCTCTGCACACATATATTTATGTAGTCCTACGGCCCTACTGCTCTGCACACATATATTTAACAGGTGAAGGGGCTTAGCAAGCCCTTGGCACATAATAAGCACTCAGTAAACGGTAGGCTTCTTTATTAGCCAGAGAGAAGGTACTCTTGTGAGGAGGTCCTACAGAAGGAGAAATATGGAGAAGTGGGTGACCCGAGATGATGGCTCACACACCTCTCCCAAGAGGGCCAGCCCCATGCCTAGCAAGGCAGTTCCCTGGCTAGGACGTCAGCTCTTACTCACTCTTCCCAGAGAGCAGCTAATTAGCCTCCCAGCAGCCAGGAGCTCCCCAGATGAAAGGTGCTTAATACAAGCTCAAGGCGTAACCCCCATATTTATAACTAAGGTTCCCTGGGGTGAGGAAGGCCCCAGGGCAGAGAGACAGGCCAGATCAGGGCCTCGCCTTCTTTATGACGGAGGTTCCCAGGGAAAGGAGCCGGCTGGGGTGGCTGTGAGCCTGAGAAAGGGCTCGGGGTGGTGGGTGTGGGGCTTCAGAGGGAGCCCCTCCCTGGGAGTGGGCGGGGCCCTGTGGCTGAGGAGGCAGAGTGAATGCTTCAGGGCCCAAGCTGCCTCCCAAAGTGGGAGCTCCAAGGTCAGGAGACAGCCTAGAATAGGATGGATCAGAGCGAGGGCTCTGCTGCTGGGCTGCCAGGTCAGAATCCCAACTCTGCTATGGCCATTCCATGTCCCAGAGCCTCAGCTTCCTCATCTGTAAAACAGGGATAATGATAACATTGACCTCACAGCTATTTACTGATAGCACTTAGTACAGACAGGACCTGGCACCCACTATGTAAAGAATGAGGATTTGTGCATTTATTCATTCAACAGATATTTATTGAGTACCTGCTATGTGCCAGGCACTGGGTGTTAGAAATACAGTCATGAACAAAACAGATCCAGTATTCCTGTGACCCTAGAACCAAGAGGTTGGTAATACACTGCCTGGCAGTGACCTGCGCTGTGGGAATCGGGTATGAGGATGGGGTCAGGTGTCCGATACAGTGACAGAAGAGCAGGTGCCCAGGCACATATGGGCAGATTAACAAATGAACCGGGATTGAAGGGCCAGCCCAAAGTGCGCAGCAAATCAGAGGCGGGAGCCTGGGCCTGCAGCATAGGAATCTTCACCCACAGCTGCTGAAGCAGCCACGGCAGCTCCCTCTGCCCCTGACTAAGGGGTGTGCCCAGCGAAGCCACCTGCCCTCACCTACCCCCTTGGCTCCTGCCCCTGACTCCTGCAGTCTGGAATCCAGCAAGGCAAGGGAACTGACACAGCCCCCAGGGTCACGACGGCTTCCATTCTTTGACATTCACCAGTGTCACTGGCTGAGCTCGGGCTACATGGCCATCTCCTCTCTGAATCCTCCCAACCAGCTGGTGAAGTCAGTAGCACCCCTGTGGGTTTTTTATTTTGTTTTGTTTTGTTTTGTTTTGTTTATCAAGGTAACGTTCACATAACATAACGTGAAGCATTTTAAAGTGAACACTTCAGTGGAATTTAGTATATTTACAGGGTTGTGGAACCTCTGCCTCCGTCTAGTTCCAAAACATTTTTATCACCCCGAAAGGAAACCCGTACCCACTAAACAGTTGCTCTCCTTTCCCTCCTCCCCCTGGAAACCACCCTCTACTTCCTGTCGCTATGGGGTTGCCTATTCTGGACACTTCACCTAGTCCAGAGCTTTTGTGTCTGGCTTCTGTCACTTAGCATCATGTTTTTGAGGTTTATCCAGGTTGTAACATGTATTGTTATTGCACCTCGGTCTATGGCTAAATAATGTTCCATTGTCTGTAAGCACCCCCATCTTACAGATGAGGAAACAGTCCCAAGGTGCTGAGACTCCCAGCCTGAGTCCACGCCAGACAGACATGGTCCGTGCAAGCCTGCTCCCCAGATGGCCCCATCCTGGCACTGCCGTCTGGGAGGAGGCTGCCCTGGGGGTGATGCTGGTCCCTGAGTGGTGACCTGACCCCTTCTAAGGTTCACTTCTCAGTGCAGGTTCACAGGCATGGGTGCTCTGGCCTCCCAGTCACCCTGCTCCAGGCAAGACCATAGCCTGGCTGCAGGGGCCACCTCCTTGGGGGAATTCCAGCCCCTGGCCAACCACAGACCATAGCACTCCCGGGGTTGAACCGTTTCTCACAAGTGGGTTGTGACAGCTGGGAGGTGCTCAACCCTGGGGGCCAGCCCGGTGGGCAGGCCATGTTGGGAACGCTGTTCCCCGCCAGCTTCCCTAGGCAACACGGCCAGCCCCGTCCAGCAAGTGGACCACTCAGGTGGCAGGCATGTACTGAGCACCCACTGTATACCAGCCAGGCACCACCAGGCTTCCAAGGAGCTCCCTTTCTGATGAGGATGAGCCACCCCAGAACAGAAACTGGGTGCTGAGGCTGGGGGCAGGACAGAGGGGTGCTCCAAGAACAAGCACCAGCACTGAGCACAGGGAGGTTCTGGCTGGCAGTGCCTGACATGGCCCACACCGGGGATCCCTGGCCTCAGGAAAGCAGGGCTGTCACATCAAGAAGGCCACGACATAAGGGCCTCTACCAACGTCCAGCTTTAGGTGGAGGGCACGGAGATGGCAATACACAGGACCCTAGAATGCCTGCCTGGGGATGCCCACCTTGGCCCACTCGATGGCCAGTTGATGGCCCAGTTGATGGCCAGTGTGCACTGTCCACGCACCTGTTCTGACACTGCCTAGTGTCTAGTTATTCTTCCATTTCACTCATTCAGTGCCAGTTACTCTACTGAACAATAAGGATATAAAGTTTTAAAAACAAAACATGTTCCTGTCCTCTGGAAGCTTAAAATAGAGCGAACTGAGAAGGAAACTGATAATGACCACCTTGCCAGGGGCAAGGAGACCAGAGGCAGGGCCCTAACCCATGGGCAGCTGCAGCTGGAATGTATGAGAGTGTGTGTGTCTGTGCTGGCGAGTCCACAGCCGAGCTCACCTCCAGACAATTATGCACTCCTACCCACTCATCTCATCCCACCTCATCCCCACCAAGGCAGGTCTACTCAGTAAGTCAGGCTGAAAACATGAGCCTGGGGAGTTGGGACTCCTTGACTGCTACCCCTACCTGCAACCCATCCAGGATGAAGGAGGCATTATCCAGCAAGGACATGGCCACTGAAAGTGCCACTGAGGACTAGCCAAAGGGAGGGGAAGGGCTCCCTACAGCCCTTCCCCTGCTGGGCTGAGTTGAATGGCCGGGGACTTACCCAGGTTGGTACAAAACCACTGGCCCCAGGGCCATCCCCTAGTAACACAGCACTTCCTGGGTGCCAGTGCATGCTGAGTATGTCACATGCATTTCTTAAACCACTAAGATTTTACCAGTGACTTACCCAAAGTCACCGGGCCAGTGTGTAGAAAATGTGCATTCTTGTGCGAGCCACTCCAAAGTTCACACCCACAACTCTACACATCCCCTAACCAAAGCCAAGGGGCCCAAAACGCTCCCCTGTGCACCTCACACGGCTGCCTGTCTAGGGGAAATGAAGGAAATCCCTTCACACGGAACCCCTGCCCCAGCCGTGCTCCAGTCCCTCTCTCTTCCCCTCCCCTAGCTGACCCCACAGCTAAGCCCACCTTTTGGCATTCAGGGTGCACCTGCTGCCCCAGGGAACTCCTAGATGAGCTGGAGGGAACAGTCTGCACTGGGGCTGTGGGTGGAAGGGAAGAGGACGGGGGCTAACTAGGTCCTGGGCACACAGGGCCTCACGTGGGAAGGAAAATGCTCCCTCAGAGGGTCAGATGCTCTCAGCCAGTTCCCACCCCCTGGTGCTGTCACGGAGAACTTCCTTGGCAGAGAGGGGAGAGAGCAAGCTAGATCTTGCTCCAAGTGTCTTGGGTGACCTGAAAACCCCAGGGCATCCTGAGGGAAAGAAGGCCAGGGAAGGGATGCACAGGAAGCTGGGTGACTGTTGCCCTCCATTCCAGGGTTGGCGGAGGGGACCACCTGTCCAGGGAGCATAGCTTAGCTGAGGGGCAGGAATGGGCCCCTCCCTGTCCCAGGGTCCACCCAGGGTCAGATGGGGCCAACTATAGTCCCTACGGCCAGGACATGGCTGCTGAGAGGCCCTGTGACTACAGCTGTGTTCTCTGGGCTCTGGCTGAAGCACTTTGCATGTATTAATCCTAAAGCCGATCTTTACAGCCTCCCTGAAAGGAAGGTGCATGAGGTCCCTGTTTTACAGATGAAGAAACTAAGGCTCAGAGATTGGAGAAATGTACCCATAGCCAGATGGCCAGGAAACAGTACAGTCAGGATTCACATCTTTCCGATTCCAAAGCCTTTGCCCTTGACAACTGCTTAGAGCTTTTTTGCTGGCTGTGCCTAGCACCAGGCTGGTACCTCAGACATTCAGGTATTCACTGGGATGAGGGAGGGAGTGGACAGGTAAGGGGATATGTGAGAGGATATGGGGATGAGTGGGAGGGCAAGTGAGTGTATAAGCCCGTGGGTTAGTGAGTGGTTTACTCACATACAGTGGTTTACTACTGAACCAGTCAGTGGACACGCAGACTAGTAAATGAATGTTGCGGTGGTTAAAGGGCTGAGCTAGAGAGAGGAGCAATCGCTGCTCTGTCAAATGGCCTCCAGGAGTGAAGAGGGAATGTGGCTTCTGAGAAACTGGGTGGCCCACTGGGATCTGGTTTACCATGAATAATAGCCCCCAAGTGGTCTCCCTCCCTGGAAAGAACCCTACCCAGAAAGGGACTCTGGAGGCCACAGGGCTTCTGCCTGCCAGGCACACGCACATTCCATGACCAAGTGATGGGCTGGCCAGGTCAATCATCTACAGGGCTTTGGGAGCTCCATTGCTTAAGAGGAACCTGAGCCACGTATCGATCTGCCCACCCCTGCTGGGAGGAAAAGAGGAAAAAGAGATCCATTGGTTCTGCCCAAGGTGGAGGTGGGGATGGGTGGCCAAGAGGCCCCAACTGCTGTCCTGGGAAGGCAGGTAGGCCTGACCAGGACAGCACTCCTTTGCACTGACTGTTGGGCCCTGGGGGTCACTGCCCGGTCCCTGTTTGCCCAAGGGGGTGGGTGCAAGGTGGTGCGGATGTGACTCAGCAAGGGGTCACTGCCATGGACAGGGAAGGCCAATGGGGTAAGGGGCAGGCTGGACTGGACCCAGGAGTCAGGATAACATGGCAAAAAGGGGTTGTGGATCTTGGGGCTGGAGGCAGGGAAACTTAGGGATCTATAGCCCACCAACACCTTCCATGAGGCTCAAGGGAAGTAACTGGACCAGGTCAAAGGCAACTCCATGAGTTAAAGGGCACACAGGGGAACTCTCCCATCCAGCCCTCAGCCAGCTCTCCAAGGAAGACTGGAGCAAGCCAGGGGCAGGTGCTGGCCAGTGTGCTTCTGGAGAACAAGTACCAGATGCTGCTCAACTTGGGGTCAGAGGAAGCCAAGAGGGGACCCCAGAGCCATGCCTGGTCAGGCACAGTCCCTCCCCAGTCGTGAGTTTGTACCCACTGCCCACTTCGGGAGTGGGGGCTTGTCATGACATACAGTGAGCTAACAGAGGGTATGAAGGGCCTCCTGGAGGGGGTGGGGTGCACAGGAAACTGCTCAACACCTTGGTGCTCTCCCCTGTGCACTCACATCTTGCATGAGCTGCCTGTCCTGGAGGAATCCTTAAAGGGGACAGACAGCACCATCTTCCCTCACCTTTCTGCACAGGGTCCCAGGAATCTGAGCAGGGCAAATGCTTTCACCACCCTGTTCTGAGAACAAACTGAGCAGGCCTATTAGCCCCATATTCCCACATGGGATCCTGGAGACTAGGCTCCATCCTGGAAAATGCCATAGAGGTCACTTTGGGCATGCAGCACATCGGCTGTCCGAGGGGGTGTGTTTAGAGCCGGACACCTTCCGGTCCTGCACAGGCCCTGAGGAGCAGGCGAGTGCCCTCTAGTGGCCGCTCCCGGCACAGGTTGCATAGAGCCCCACTCCCTAAAGACAGCTGGTCTAGGAGCACAGGGACAACTCCAGCCTCCTGTGGGGTCTGGAAGCGCTGTGCAACTAACCCTCAATTTTTTCAAAAGAAAAAAGAAAGTGATAGATCTACATCAGAAGGTCATTGCAAGATGGCAGAACAACATATACAGCCCTTTAGCATGGCTTTCTCCAAATATTAGTGATAATGACAACACCAACGAGAGTAAAAGTTATCTTAATCCTCACAATTACCCATGAGGTAGGTGTTATTATTTCTAGTTCACAAATGAAAAAGGGGTGGCCAGGCATGGTGGCTCATGCCTGTAATCCCAGCACTTTGGGAGGCCGAGGTGGGTGCATCACTTGAGGCCAGGAGTTTGAGACCAGCCTGGTCAACATGGTGAAACCCTGGTCTCTGCTAAACATACAAAAATTAGCCAGGCATGGTGGCAAGCGCCTGTAATCCCAGCTACTCGGGAGGCTGAGGCATGAGAATAGCTTGAACCTAGGAGCCAGAAGTTGCAGTGAGCCGAGATTGCCCCACTGCACTCCAGCCTGGTCAACAAAGCAAGACACTGTCTCAAATAAAAACAAAACAAAACAAACAAAAAACACAAATGAAAAAGATACAGAACTTGGATTTTTCAGCTGAGCTGTGATGACAAACTTGTGCTGGTGTTTAGGCACTCCACTTTAACTGCTCAGATTTTAACAAGAGGCTATTCCCAACCAAAAGTGTAGCCTTTTCTCTCCTGTCTCCTGCTCCCAAGAGAGACTGCACTGTTGAGGAGAAAGCAGGGAAATGGCTTTTTCTCCTCTCTATGGTAAAAAGGATCAATGATAAACTTTTCCTTATCTTGTTATACTTTACAAAGGACTTTCGCCTGCGTTATCTCATTAGCATGTCACACCAGCCCTATGAGGGAGGAAGTATTAGCCCCGTACAATATGTAACTCCAAAAGTAGCTGTCCACTCAACTTCCAGCCCTGCATCTACACAAGCCCCATGGGACCAAACCCAAATGAAGTCTCAATAAATTTTAAAAGATAACTGGCATATAAATTATCTCCTCGAACCACAACAGGATGAAGTTAAAAATCAATAACAGAATCAATAACTGGAGGCCAGTTGTGGTGGTTCACGCCTGTAATCCCAGCAATTTGGGAGGCTGAGGTGGGAAGATTACTTGAGCCCAGAGTTCAAGAACAGCCTGGGAAACATGCTGAAACCCCATCTCTACCAAAAAAAAAAAAAAAACAGGCATGGTGGTGCACACCTGTAGTCCCAGCTATTCTTGGGGGCTGGGGTGGAAGTATCACCTGAGCCTGGAAAGGTCGGGGCTTCAGAGAGCTGTGATCACACCACTGCACTCCAGCCTGGGCGACAGAGTGAGACCCTGTCTACAAAAAAAGAAAAAGAAATATAACTGAAAAATTCACAAATTTGTGAAAAAAACAATGCACTCTTAACCAATGGATCAAAGAAGAAATCACAAAGGAAACTAGAAAATACCTAGAAATAAAAGAAAATGAAAATACAACAAAGCAAAACGTATGAGATACAGCAAAAGCAGGGCTAAGGTGCAAATTTATAGCTATAAGTAACACAATAAAGCAAAATGTATGAGATACAATAAAAGCAGTGCTAAGGTGAAAATGTATAGCTATAAGTGTTTACATTAAAAAACAAGAAAGATTTCAAATCAACAACCTAACTTTACAACTTAAGGAAGTATAAAGACAAGACCAAACAACCCAATATTTAAATAAATTTAAAAAGATAACTGTCATATAAAGTATCTCCTCAGACCACAACAGGATGAAGTTAAAAATCAATAACAGAAATATAACTGGAGGCTGGTCGTGGTGGCCGAAATAAATACTAGCAATAAATTAAACTGAGAATAGAAACACAATAGAAAAGGCTGGGCACAGTTGTTCATGCCTGTAATCCCAGCACTCTGGGAGGCTAAGGCAGGCAGATCACTTGAGCTTAGGAGTTCAAGACCAGCATGGGCAACATGACGAAACCCCACCTCTACCCAAAATACAAAAAATTAGCTGGGCATGGTGGTGCGTGCCTGTAGTCCCAGCTACTTGGGAGGCTGAGATGAGCGGATCACTTGAGCCTGGGAAGCAGAAGTTGCAGTAAGCCAAGATCATGCCACCACACTCCAGCCTGGGCAACAGAGCAAAACCCCATCTCAAAAAAAAGGAAAAAAAGAAAAAGAAAAACAATAGAGATAAACCAACGAAACCGAAAGTTGGTTTTTTGAAATGATCAACAAAATTGAAAAACCTTTCACTAGATGGACTAATAAAAGAGAGAGAGAGAAGCCTCAAATTACTGTAATCAGAAATGAAAGTGGGGACATTTGGCCTGGCACGGTGGCTCACTCCTGTAATCCCAGCACTTTGGGAGGCCAAGGCGGGTGTTGTCACCTGAGGTCAGGTGTTCGAGACCAGCCTGGCCAACATGGTGAAACCCTGTATCTACTAAAAAAGTACAAAAATTAGCCAGGCAAGGTGGCACATGCATGTAATCCCAGCTACTCAGGAGGCTGAGGCAGGAGAATATCTTGAACCTGGTAGGTGGAGGTTCCAGTGAGCCAAGATCGCACCAATGCACTCCAGTCTGAGCAACAAGAGTGAGACTCTGTCTCAAAAAAAAAAGAAAAAAAAGAAAGTGGGAACATTTATTTCCAATTCTATGGAAATAAAAAGGATTCTAAGAGAGTACTATGAACAATTGTACACCAACAAATTGGATAGCCTAAGTGAAATAGACATATTCGTAAAACCTACTAAGACTAAATCAAGAAAAAATCGAAAATCTGAATAGACCTATAACTAGTAAGGAGATTGACTCAGTAATCAAAAACCTTCCAACAAAGAAAAGCTCTAGACTTGATGGATTCATCGGTGAATCCTATCAAATATCTAAAGAACTAACACCTATCTTTTTCAAACATTTTTAAAAATTGGAAAGGAGGGGTTGGGCAAAGTGGCTCATACCTGTAATCTCAGCACTTTGGGAGGCCGAGACAGGCAGATTGCTTGAGAGTTTGAGACCAGCCTGGGAAACATAGTGAGACCTTGTCTCTACAAGAAATACAAAAATTAGTCAAACATCATGGTGCACACCTGTGGTCCCAGCTACTCTGGAGGCTGAGGCGAGAGAATCACTTGAGCCCAGGAAGTTGAGGCTGCACTTAGCCATGATCTCGCTATGCACTCCAGCCTGGGGAACAGAGCAAGCCTCTATCTGAAAAAAAAAAAAAGGAGAAAAATCACTTCCTAATTCATTCTATGAGGCCAGTATTACCCTGAAAGCAATGCCAGACAGACATGCCAAGAAAACAATAGATCAATATCCCTTAAGAACATTGATGCAAAAACCTCAACAAAATACTGGCAAACTAAATTCAGCAGCATATTAAAAAGATTACACACATGACCAAGTGAAATTTATTCCCGGAATTCAAGGATGGTTCAACACACAAAAAACGATCAGTGTACCACATTAACAGACAAAAGGGAAAAATGATAATCTCAATTGATGCAGAAAAAGCATTTGTCAAAATTCAATACTGTTTCATGATAAAAACACTCAACAAATTAGGAATAGAATTCTAGATGTTCAACAACAGATGATTGGACAAAGAAAATGTGGTATATATACACAATGGAATACTCGTTAGCTATTTAAAAAAGAATGAAATTCTGTCATTCTTGGCAACATGGGTGGAACTGGAGGACGTTATATTAAGTGAAATAAGCCAGGAATGGAACACTGCATGTCTCATTCATATGTGGAAGTAAAAAAATAAAAAAAGTTGATCTCATAGAAAAAGTAGAACAGAGGATACTGGAGGCTGAGAAGGATAAGGGGAAGAGAGAGTTAGAGAGAGATTTGTTAGAAGATATAAAATTATAGCTAGATAGGAGGAATAAGTTCTGTGTTCCGTACCACTGTAGGATGACTACAGTTAACAATAAAATATATAGTTTCAAATAGCTAGAAGGAGGACACTGACTGTTCCCAATATAAGAAATGATGAATGTTTGAGATAAGGGATATGCTAGTTACCTTGATCTGATCACTACATATTATATGTGTAATCAAATCAGTAGGTAACCCATGAATATGTACAATTATTATCTGTTGATTTTTTAAAAATAAAACTTTAAAAAAAAAAAAACAAAAAAACAAAAAAAGAAAGAAGAAGGAAATTACCTCAACATTAAAAAGCCGTACACAAAAAACCCACTGCAAATATCATACTCAATGGTGAAAAGTTGAAAGCTTTCCCTCTATGATCAGGAACAAGGAAAGGATGCCTGCTTTCACCACTTCTATTCCACATAGTACTGGAAGTTCTCACTACAGCAAGGTGATCTACAGATTCAATGCAATCCCTATCAAATCCCATAGAAAAACTAATCCTAAAATGTATATTGAATTTCATGGTTCCGTAAATCACCAAAATGATCTTGAAAAAGAAGAATGAAGCTAAAGGACTCATGTTTTCTGATTTCAAAACTTAGTACAAAGCTACAGTATTCAAAATAATGCGCTACTGGCATAAAGACAGACATACAAACCAATGAAGTAGAAGACAGAACCCAGAAACAAACCCTCACATATATGGTCAAATGATTTTTTTCCTTTACACATTTTATTTTATTTTAAGATATCTTTATTTTTTATTGATGCATAATAGATGTACATATTTTCAGGGTACATGTAATACTTTAATACATTAATATCATGTGTAAATATCAAATCAGGATAATTGAGATATCCATCCCTTGAATATCTGTCTTTTCTTTATACTGGAAACATTCAAGTTTTCCCTTCTAGCTATTTTGAAATACATAATAGATTATTGTAAACTATTGCCACCCTACAGATCTATAGAACAATAGATCTCATTTTTTTCTGACTGTATATTTGTACCCATTAATCAACCTCTCTTCATCCCCTCACTTCTCTCTCCTTCCCAGCCTCTGAAAACCACAAATTTACTCTCTGTCTTCATGAGATCCAAGTTTTTAGCTCCCACATATGAGTGAGAACATGCAATATTTGTCTTTCTGTGCTTGACTTATTTCACTTAAAATGGTGACCTCCACTTGCATCCATGTTGCTACAAATGACATGATTTTATTTTATTGTGGCTGAATAATATTCCACTGGGTATATATGCCACATCTTCTTTATCCATTCATCCATTGATGGTCACTTAGGTTGATTCCATTTTTTGGCTATTGTGAATAGTGCTGCAATAAATATAGGAGTGCAGATATCTCTTTGATATATTGATTTCTTTTCTTTTGGATATATACCCAGTAGTGGAATTGCTGGATAAAATGGTGGTTCTCTTTTTAGTTTTTTGTGCCAAAAATAGCTCAAAAAGTGCTATTCATAGTGGTTTTACTAATTTACACTCCCATCAACAGTCTATGAGGGTTCCCCTTTCTCCATATCCTCAGCAGCATCCCTTTTTGATAAAAGCCATTTTAAGTGGAGTGAGATAATCTCACTGTTGTTTTGATTTGTATTTCTTTGATGAATAGTGATGGGGAGCATTTTTTCATACACCATTTGTGTGTCTTCTTTTGAGAAAAACCTGTTCAGATGTTTTGCCCATTTTTAAATAAGATTTTTTTGGGGGGGGGGCTATTAAGTTGTTTGAACTCCTTATATATTCAGTTACTAATCCCTCGTTGGATGAGTAGTTTGCAAATATTTTCTCTCATTCTGGGGGTTGCCTCTTTATTTCTTTGATTATTTCTTTTGCTGTGCAGAAGCTTTTTAGCTTGCTGTAATCCCCTTTGTCTATTTTTGTTTTTGTTGACTGTGCTTTTGAGTCTTACACAAAAAATCTTTGCCCAGACCAATATCCTGAAGTGTTTCCCAATGTTTTCTTTTAGTAGTTTCATAGTTTCAGGTCATAGACTTAAGTAATTAATCCATTTTTATTTGATTTTTATATATGGTAAGAAATAGGGGTCTAGTTTTATTATTTTGCATATGGTTATCCAGTTTCCCCAGCACCATTTATTGAAAAGACTCTTCTTTCCCTAGTGTATATTCATGGTGCCTTCATTGAAAATTAGTTGGCTGTAAATGCATGGATTTTATATCTGGGTTCTCTGTTGTGTTCCCATTGATCTATGTATCTGTTTTATGGCAGTACCATGCTGATTTGGTTATTACAACTTTGTAGTATATTTTGAAATCAGATAGTGGGATGTGATGCCACAGTTTTGTGCTTTTTGCTTAGTATTGCTTTGGCTATTTGGGGTCTTTTGTGGTTCCATATAAATTTTAGATTTTTTTTTCCTATTACTGTGAATAATATCATTAGTATTTTGAAAGGGCTTGTGTTCAAGCTGTAAATTGCTTTGGGTAGTATCGCCATTTTAACAATGTTAGTTCTTCCAATCCATGAGCAGGGACTATCTTTTCCTTTTTTGTGTGTCCTCTTCAATTTCTTTTATCAAAGTTTTATAGTTTTCCTTGTATAGATCTTTCACTTCTTTGGTTAAATTGATTCCTAGGAGCCGGGCACAGTGGTCCATGCTTTTAATCCCAGCACTTTGGTAGGCCGATGCAGGCGGATCACGAGGTCAGAAGTTCAATACCAGCCTGGCCAATATGGTGAAACCGCATCTCTACTAAAAATACAAACAACAACAAAAAATTAGCCGGGCATGGTGGCATGTGCCTGTAGTCCTAGCTACTCGGGAGGCTGAGGCAGAAGAATCGCTTGAACCTGGGAGGCAGAGGTTGCAGTGAGACAAGATCGCGCCACTGCACTCCAGCCTGGAAGACAGAGCAAGACTCTGTCTCAAAAAAAAAAAAAAAAAAAAAAAATTGATTCTTAGGTATTTTATATTCTTTGTAGCTATTATAAATAGGATTGCTTTCTTGATTTCCTTTTCAGATTGTTTGCTGTTAATGTATATAAATGCTACTGATTTTTGTACATTGATTTTGCAACTTTACTGAATTCGTTTATCAGTTCTAACAGTTTTTGGGTGGAATCCATAGATTTTTCTAAGTATAAAATCATGTCATCTGTGAACAAAGCTATTTTGATTTCTTTCATTCCAATTTGGATGCCCTTTATTTCTTTCTCTTGCCTGCTTGCTCTGGCCAGTACTTCCAATATTATGTTGATTAAAAGGTTGAGAGTGGGCATTCTCGTCATGTTCCACATCTTAAAGAAAAGGCTTTCCATTTTTCCCTGTTCAGTATGATGTTCGCTGACAGTTTGTCAGATATGGCCTGTATTATTTTGAGATATGTTCCTTCTCTACCCAATTTGTTGAGAGTTTTTATCATAAAGGGATGTTGAATTTTATTAAATGCTTTTTCAGCCTTGATTGAAATTATCATATGGTTCTGTTAATGTGATGTATCACATTTATTGATTTGCAAATGTTGAACCATCCTTATGTCTCTAGGATGAATCCCACTTGGCCATGGCAAATGGTTTTTTTCTTTTTTTGAGATGATGCCTCGCTCTGTGGCCCAGGCTGGAGTGCAGTGGCGCAATCTCAGCTCACTGAAACCTCTGCCTCCCAGGTTCAAGCAATTCTTCTGCCTCAGCCTCCCAAGTAACTGGAACTACAGGCATGTGCCACCACGCCTAGCTAATTTTTTTATTTGTAGTAGAAATGGGGTTTCACCATGTTGGCCAGGATGGTCTTGATGTCTTGACCTCATGATCCGCCCACCTCGGCCTCCCAAAGTGCTGGGATTACAGGCGTAAGCCACCGTGCCCAGACGCCAAATGGTCTTTTTAATGTGTTATTGAATTCAGTTTGCTAATATTTTGTTGAGGGGCTTTGCATCTATTTTTATCAGTGATATTAGCCTGTTATTTCTTTTCTAGTCATGTCCTTGTCTAGTTTTGGTATCAGGGTAATGACAACCTTGTAGAACAAGTTTGGAAGTATTCCCTCTTCTTCAGTTTTATTGAAGAGTTTGCATGGAATTGGTATTAGTTCTTTAAATGTTTGGTAGAATTCAGCAGTGAAGGTATCATGTCCTGGGCTTTTCTTGATGGGAGACTCTTTGTTACAGCTTCAATTTCATTAGTCACTATTGACTTGTTCAGAATTTCTATTTTCTTCATAGTTCAGTCTTGATAGGTGTATATGTTCAGGAATTTATCCATTTCTTCTAGGTTTTCCAATCTTTTGGCACAAAGTTTTTTGTAATAGTCTCTAATGATTCATTGAACTTTTGTAGTCTCACTTATGTCTCCTTTTCAGTTTCTGATCTTGTTTACTTGGGTCTTTTCTCTTTTTTTCTTAGATAGTCTAGCTAAATGTCTGTTGATTTTATTTTTTCAAAAGAACCAACTTTTTGTTTCATTGATCTTCTGTATTATTTTAAATCTCAATTTCATTTATTTCTGCTTATTTCCTTCTACTAATTTAGGGTTTGGTTTGTTATTGCTTTTCTAGTTTCTTCAGGTGCATCATTAGGTTACTTATTTGAAACCTTTATACTTTTTTGATATAGTTATTTATTGTATAAACTTCCTTCCTTCTTAGTATTGCCTTTGATGTATCCCATAGATTCTGGTGTATTTCCTTTTGTTTTGAGAGACTTCTTACATTTTTTTCTTAATTTATTCATTGTCCCATTCATCATTCAGGAGCATGTTGCTTAGTTTCTATGTATTTGTGTAGTTTCTGAGGTTCTTCTTGTTATTGATTTCTAGTTTTATTCCATTGTAGCCAGAAAGGATGCTTGATATTATTTCTTCTTTTCTGAATTTGTTGAGACTTGTTTTGTGGCCTAAGACATGGTCTACTCTGGAGAATATTCCATTTGCTGATGAAAAGAATGTGTACTCCACAGCAGTTGGGTGAAATATTCTGTAAATATTAGTTAGGTCTACTTTGTGTAGTGTAGTGTGTAGTTTAATGTTTCTTTGTTGATATTCTGTATGGATGTTCTGTGCATTACTGAGAGTAGAGTGTTGACATTCCCTACTATTATTATATCGTAGTCTATCTCTCCCTTAAGATAGATTTATGTTTGATTTATATATTTGGAAGCTCTAATGTTAGGTGCATAGATATTTATAATTGTTGTATCATCTTGCTGAATCGACCCCTTTATCATCATATAGTGACCTTCTTTGTCTCTTTTTATAGTCTTTGACTTGTAGTCTATTTTATCTGATACAATCATATCTACTTCCCTTTTTTGGTTTCCAGTTGCATAATATATCTTATTTTAACACAACACACTTCCAGTCTATGTGTATCTTTTTTTTTTTTTTTTTTTTTTTGAGACAGAGTCTCACTCTGTCGGCCAGGCTGCAGTGACATAATCTCAGCTCACTGCAATCTCTGCCTCCCAGGCTCAAGCAATTCTCCTGCCTCAGCCTCCGGAGTAGCTGGGATTACAGGTGTGTGCCACCATGCCTGGCTAATTTTTGTGTTTTCAGTAGAGACAGGGTTTCACCATGTTGGCCAGGCTGGTCTCGAACTCCTGACCTCAGGTAATCCACTCGCCTTGGCCTCCCAAAATGCTGGGATTACAGGCATGAGCCACCGTGCCCAACCCACTCTATGTGTATCTCAAAAAAAAAAAAAAAAAAAAAAAAAAAAAAAAAAAGCAAGGTATCATTCTGTCTTCTAAGCTGAAGTGCAGTGATACGATCATAGCTCACAGCAGCCTCAATCTCCTGGGCTCTATGTGTGTCTTTATAGGTGAAATGAGTTTTTTTGTAGGCAACATATAGTTGGGTCTTGTTTCTTTATCCATTTAGCCATTCTATGTCTTTTAATTGGAGAATTTAATTCATTTGCATTCAGTGTTATTTTGATAAGAACTTACCACTGCCATTTTGTTGCTTGTTTTTTGGTTGTTTTGTAACTCCTCTCTTCCTTTCTCTCTTTCTTACTGTCTTCCTTTGTGATTAAGTGGTTTTCCCTGGTAGTATGTTTTAATTCATTGCTTTTTATTTTCAGTGAATCTATTATAGGTTTTTACATTGTGGTTACTATGAGGCTTACAGAAAACATCTTATAAATATAACCAGTCATTTTACAGAGGTGGCAACTTATCACAAAGTTCTAGATCACAAACAAAATAATAGAAACAAAAACTGAAAAAAATTCTACCCTTGAACTCCATCCCCCTCACATTTTGTCTTTTTATTGTCTCAATTTAATGTTTTTGTACTGCCTATCTCTTAATAGGCTGCTGTAGCTATATTGTTTTTGATAGATTTACTCTTTAGGTTTCATACTAGAGGTATGCATGACTTGCACATCACATTTTCAATATTAGAATATTCTGGATTTGTCCATGTATTTAATTTTACCAGTGGATTTTATACCTTCAAATGTTTTCTTTTTGCATGTTAGTGGGCTGGTTTTTTCCTTCTGGCTGAAGAACTGTCTTTAGCATTTCTTGTAAGATGAGTCTGGTGGTGGTGAATTCTGTCTGCTTTTGTTTGTCTGAAAAAGATTCCATCTCTCCTTAATATTTGAAGGACAACTTTGCTGGATACAGTATTCTTGGATGGCAGGGTTATTTTGTTTTGTTTTGTTTTTTTCAGCACTTTGAAAATGTCATCCTACTCCCTCCTGGCTGATGTGGTTTCCACTGAGCAGTCTATTGCCAGACAAATTGATGCTCCTTTATATATTATTTGCTTTTCTCTTGCTGCTTTTAGGATCCTTTATTTATCTTAGACTTTTGAGAGAAAATTATTATATGCCTTGGGGTGCTCTTATTTTGGTAAAATCTGTTTGATGTTCTCTGACCTTCCTGTACTGGATATTTACATATTTCTCAAGTTTTGGAAAGTTTTCTGGTATTATTTCTTTGAATAGGGTTTCTGCCCCTTGCTCTTGTACATATCCCTCTTGAATATCAATAATTCTTAGATTTGGTGTTTAGAGGCAATTTTCTATACCTTGTAGATAATTTTCACTCCTTTTATTCTTCTTTTTTCTCCTATGGCTGTATTTTCTATTAGCCTGTCTTCAAGCTCACTAATTATTTCCTCTACTTAACCCATTCTGCTGTTAAGAGCCTCTAGTGCATTTTTCTGTTTGGCAAATGCATTTCTCAGTTCCAAGATTTCTGTTTGTTTGATTTTTTTTTAATGATTTCAATCTCCTTGTTAAATTTTTCTTGGCTGGGCACGGTGGCTCATGCCTGTAATCCCAGCACTTTGGGAGGCTGAGGTGGGTGGATCACCTGAGGTCAGAAATTCAAGACCAGCCTGACCAAGGTGGAGAAACCCTGTCTCTACTAAAAATACAAAAATTAGTCTGGCATGGTGGCAGGCACCTGTAATCTCAGCTACTCAGAGGCTGAGGCAGGAGAATCACTTGAACCTGGGAGGCGGAGGTTCAATGAACCGAGATCACACCACTGCACTCCAGCCTGGGCAAAAGAGTGAAACTCCGTCTCAAAAAAAAAAAAAATTCTCAAACATTTCTGAATTGATTTTGTGTGTTGTCTTGGAGATCACTGCGTTTCCTTAAAACTGCTCTTTTGAACTATTGGTCAAAGGACTCATGTATCATTGTCTCATTAGAGTCAGTCACTGGTTCCTTGCTTTGTCCATTACAGAAGGTCATGGTTCCCTGTTTGCTGTTGTTCCTTGTGGATGTCTCCTTTGTTTTTGCATTGAAGGATCAGTTATTTACTCTAGTCTTCTAGGTTGGAAGAATTTGGAGGGCTCAGAAGAAGACAGGATGATGAGGGAAAATTTGGAACTTTTTAGATACTGGTTTAAATGGTCATGACCAAAATACTGAGAGATATAGCCAGTGAAGGCCAGGCTGATGAGGTTCACATGGAAATGAGTAAGTTATTGAAAACTGGATTAAAGTCATTTGTGTTATGCCCTAGCATATAACTTGGCTGCATTGTGTTCATGTCCTTAGAATCTATGAAAGTTTGAACATAAGAGTAATGACCTAGGGTATCAAATGGAAGAAATTTTTAAGCAGCAAAGCATTCAAGAAGTGGCATGTAGCCAGGCATTATAGCTCACATCTGTAATTGCAGCACTTTGGGAGGCCAAGGCTGAAGTATTGCTTGAGCCCAGGAGTTCAGCCTGGGTAAATAGTGAGACCTCCATCTCTACAAAAGATAAAACTTAGCCAGACCTGGCAGTGCATGCCTGTGGTCCTAGTCACTCAGGAGACTGAGTGAGACAGGAGCATCACTTGAGCCTGGGAGGTCAAGGCTGCAATGAGCCATGATCATTCCACTGCACTCCAGACTGGGTGACAGAGAAAGACCCTGTCTTAAAAAAAATTTTTTTTTAGGAAAAAATAAATACAGGAGTGATGTGGCTGCTTCTAACAGTCTACAATCAGATGCAGGAGAAAAGGATTGACTTAAAGTTGGAACTTATATTTAAAAGGGAAGCAGAGCATAGAAGTTTGGAAAATTTGCAACCTGGCCCTGTGGCAGGTAAATAAAAATCATTTTCAGGCAAGAAATATAAGCAGGCTGCAGAGCAACCACTTGCTAGACAGATTGGCACAACTAAAAGGGAGCCAAGTGCTAATATCCAAGACAATGGGGAAAAGGCCTTGAAGGTATTTCAGAAATCTTGGAGAAAGCCTCTCCTATTATAGACCCAGAGGCCTAGGAGGAAAGAATGGTTTTAGGGGGCAGGCCCAGAATGCAGCTGCCCTGCTCTGCCTCAAGAGGCTGCTCCCCACATTCCAGCTGCTTCAGCTCCAGCCTCAAGTCAGAGGAGCCCAGGTACAGCTTGGGCTACCACTCCAGAGGGTGCAAGCTACAAGCCTTGGTGCTTCCACACAGTGTTAAGCCTGCAGGGTCACAGATTGCAAAAGTAAAGGAGGCTGCCAGCTTCCTGCTGGATTTCAAAGGATGTTTCAAAAAGCCTGAGTGTCCAGGCAAAAGCCTCCTGCAGGGACAGAGCCCTTATGGAGAACCTCTACTAGGGCAGCACTAAGGGGAAAGGTGGGGTTGGAGCCCCATGCAGAGTCCCTACCAGGGCACTAGCTAGTGGAGCTGTGGGAAGGGGTTTGCTCCCCTCCAGACCCCAGGATAGTAGAGCCATGGGCAGCTTGCATCCTGAGTCTGGAAAAGCCACAGGCACTCGGCCTCAATCTGTGAGAGCAGACACAGAGGCTGCACCCTGCAAAGCCACAGAAGCAAGGGTGCTTGAGGCCTTGGGAGCCCACCCCTTGTACCAGTGTGTTCTGGATACAGGATATGGAGTCAAGGATCATTTGGGATCTTTGAGGTTTAATGTCTGCCCTGCTGAGTTTCAGACATGCATGGAGCCTTCAGCCTCTTTCTTTTGGCCAATTTCTCCCTTTTGGAATGACAATGCTTACCCAATGCCTGTACTGCCATTTTATCTTGGGAGTAAATAACTTGATTTGATTGCACAGCCAATGAGATGGAAGGAGATGAGACTCAGATAAGACAGGACTTTGGACTTGATGCTGGAATGAGTTAAGACTTTTGAAGACTACTGGTAGGGATGGAATAATATGGTTTGGATGTCTATCTCCTCCAAATCTCATGTTGAAATGTAACCCCCAGTGTTGGAGGTGGGGCCTGGTGGGTGGCCCCACCACTGTGTTGGGGTGGATCCCTCATAAGTGGCTTAGTGCCATCTCCTTGGTGATAAGTGAGTTCTTGCTCTGAGTTCCTGTGAAATCTGGTTGTTTGAAAGTGTGTGACATCTCCACCCTCTCTCTCTTGCTTCACTTTCATCATGGAACATGCCTGCTCCCCCTTTACCTTCACCATGGTTGAAAGCTTCCTGAGGCCTCACTAGAAACTGAGCAGATGCCCATGCCATGCTTCCTGTACAGGCTGCAGAACAGTGAGCCAAATCAACCTCTTTCCTTTATAAATTGCCCAGGCTCAGGTATTTCTTTATAACAATGCAGGAACGGATGAACACACTAATTAGGGACATACAAATCAAAACTATAATGAGATAATACTCACACACATTAGGATGGTCACTATTAAACAAACAAAACAAAACAACAAAACAGAAAATAACAAGTGTTGCTGAAAATGTGGAGAAACTGGAACCTTTGTTCAATGTTGGTGGAAATGCAAAATGATGCATCTACTGTTTCTGAAAAAATTAAAAATAGAATTACTATATGATCCAGCAATTTCATTTCTGGGTATATACCCAAAAGAATTGAAAGAAGGGTCTCAGATAAACAATACCATGTTTATAGCATCGTTATTCACAATAGCTAAAATGTGGAGGTAACCCAAATGTCCATCACTGGATGAGTGGGTAAGCATAATGTGGTATATACACGTAATAGAATAGTATTTAGCCTTGGCCGGGAGTGGCAGCTCACACCTGTAATTCCAGCACTTTGGGAGGCCAAGGCAGATGGATCATTTGATGTCAGGAGTTTGAGACCAGCCTGACCAACATAGAGAAACCCCGTCTCTACTAAAAATACAAAATTAGCCGGGCGTGGTGGCACATGCCTATAATCCCAGCTACTCGGGAGCTGAGGCAGGAGAATCGCTTGAACCCAGGAGGTGGAAGTTGCAGTGAGCCAAGATTGTGCCATTGCACTCCAGCCTGGGCAACAAGAGCAAAACTCCATCTCGAGAAAAAAAAAGAAAAGAAAAAAGAAAAGAAAAAAAGGAATATTATTTATTATTTAGCCTTGAAAATTTAAAAAAGAAAAAAAAACCTTCTGACATGCCACAACATGAATGAGCCTTGAGGACATTTTGCTACATGAAATTGGCCAGTCACAGAAGGACAAATAATGTATAAGTCTATGAAGTACCTAGAGTAGTCAAAACCATGGAAACAGAAAGTAGAATGTTGGTTTCCAGGGCTAGGACATGGAGGTATGGGGAATTATTGGTTAGTGAGTATAGAGTTTCAGGTTGGTTTGTTTGTTTGTTTGTTTGTTTTTTGAGACGGAGTCTCACTCTTTCGCCCAGGCCGGAGTGCAGTGGCCGGATCTCGGCTCACTGCAAGCTCCGCCTCCTGGGTTCACGCCATTCTCCTGCCTCAGCCTCCCGAGTAGCTGGGACTACAGGCGCCCGCCACCTTGCCCGGCTAGTTTTTTTGTATTTTTTTAGTAGAGATGGGGTTTCACCGTGTTAGCCAGGATGGTCTCGATCTCCTGATCTCGTGATTCACCCGTCTCGGCCTCCCAAAGTGCTGGGATTACAGGCTTGAGCCACCGCGCCTGGCCAGAGTTTCAGTTTCATAAGACAAAAAGTGTTCTAGAGATAGATGGTGGTGATTGATTGCACAACATTATGAATGCACTTAATACCACTAAACTGTACACTTAAAAATGATTAAGATGAAGCGAGGCATGGTGGCCTCCTCTTAACCTGTGATCCCAACACTTTGAGAGGCTGAGGCAAGAGGATCAGTTGAGCTGGGAGTTCAAGACCAGCCTGGGCAACATAAGGAGACCCTGCCTCTACAAAAAAAAAATAATTAGCCAGGTGTGGTAGTGCACACCTGTGTCGCAGCTGCTCAGCTACTTGGGAGGCTGGGCAGGAGGACTGCTTGAGTCCTGGAGGTCAAGGCTGCAGTGAGCCATGATCGTACCACTGCACTCCAGCCTGGGCAACAGAGTGAGATCCTGTTCCAAAAAAAAAAAAAAATTGGTTAAGTTGGTACATTTTATGTTATGTGTATAGTACCACAATTTTTAAAATGGAAAAAATAAGATCATCAGCATCATTAGTCATCAGGGAAATAAAACCACAATGAAATATCCTGTACACCCACAGGAGTGGCTAAAATTAAAATACCTGACAAAACTGGAACTTTCACACATTGTTGGTGTTACAGACTGATGGTTTGTGTTCCTCCAAAATTCTTACCTTGAAACCCCCCGTGTGACAGTATTTGGTGATAGGACCATTAAGGTTAAGATTCAGGTCAAATAAAGTCATAAAGGCTGGGCCCTGATTCAATAGGATTAATGTCCTTATAAGAAAAGACGCTAAAGAGCTCTTTCTCTCTCTCCACTCACACTTACATAAAGGTCATGTAAGCACACAGCAAGATGGCAGCGGCCTTCTTGGCTAGAAGAAAACCCTCACCCTGGCACCCTGACCTGGGGCTTCCTGCTTCCAGAACTGTGAGAAAGCAAATGTCTGTTGTTTAAGCCATCCTGCCTACGGTATTTTGTTATGGCAGCTTGAGCTGATTAATACAGTTGGTAAAAGCATAAAATAGTACAGCCACTCTGGAATAGGGCTAGTGGTTTCTTATAAAACTAAACATAACCTACCCTATGACCTAGCACTTCCACTTCTAGGTATTTGTCCAAGAGAAATAGAAATGTATGTTCACAAAAAGACACACAGAAATTTTCCTAGCAGCCTAATTTACAAGAACCAAAAATCAGAAACAGCATAGTGATAAACAAACTGTGACGTACCTATACAACGGAATACCACACAGCAATACAAAGGGACAGATGACTGATACAGTGACACAGATGTGTCTAAAAACATTATGCTGCATAAATGAAGGGTTACGCAACAGCACCTATCATGTGATTCCATGGATATGGAGTTCTAAAACTGGCAAAGTAATTTATGTTGCAGAAAATAAGTCAAAACAACTGCTGCCTCTAGGGACTGGTGTAGGGATCGATTAGGAAGAGGTATGAGGGAACTTTCTGGGTGGCTGGTCAGGTTTTATATCTTGACTGGAGTCCAAGTTTACATTGGTAGATGTGCACTTGTTAAAACTCAGACGTACAGTTCATATATATATTTCATTGTATGTAGGTTTTGCCTCAAAGGGAAAAAATTGTAACAAATATTGAATCCTGGGCAGTAACTTGCATGTGGAACTATTTCAGGGACAGGTACTGATTAGCCCCCATCCCCCTGCAGCCTTCTCTCTGCTGCTCCCACTGTGGCACCAGCATGGTTCACTCCCATGAGTTATGGCTGAGAGCTGTACTTCTCAAACTCCCCCACGCGAACAAATCACCTGAACAGCTTGAAAAGATGCAGATTATGGGTGAGTAGACCTGGGCTGGGGTCCGAGATTCTGCACGGCTCACAAGCACCCAGGTGCAACTGCTGCTGATGAGTCCTCAGACCACACTTTGAGTAGCGAGGACTTAGAATCTCACCCTCCTACCTCTTCACCTTTGTTCCCACGAGTTCTTTCCTTTCCAGCTTGAATTGCCTTCCCCATCCTGCGCATTTGTCTTGGCTGTTCCCATCCATATCCTACCTTTTCTTGTCCCTCCTTTTCCAGCAGATGACAACTGATATGAATGATCATGATGAATGACAGCAACAACAGTCACTTGTGAGACCTTACTAGCTGCCAGGGACTATGCTCCATGCTTCACAAGCATTATTGTGTTTAATCCTCTTAACAGCCCTATGAGGTCAATACTAATATTACTCCCAGTTTACAGATGAAGAAACTGAGGTATAGGGAAGTTAAGTATTTGCCCAAGGTCATATAGGCTTGGTCATCTGGATGCTTCCCTTGGCTCCAGTTGCTGACAATCTTATGATAACAGTCTTTGTGTGTGTGTGTGTGTGTGTGTGTGTGTGTGTGTGTGTGTGCGCGCGCACGCACACTTGTACACTGGCACATTTTCACTTTCCACCGAAATTACGCTGTCCTTGAGGGTAGAGACAAAATAATTCTCTCTTTGTCTCTCTTCCCTTTGTCTTTATTTCCCTGCTTCTTTCTCTCTCTCTCTCACTCTTCCCAACCACAGCCTTTGCCAAGCAAGGCCTCTTCTTCAAAATAGGACACACCCCTCCCAGCCTCATCTGTGACCAGGGCACAGGGCACCACTCTCCCCTCCCACAGGCTTAGGCTGGGCATCCCCCAGCTCGAAGCTCCCTGCTCTTGCCCTGAGACCCCCAGTAGCTGCTCTCTCCCCTTGCCCTGGTTCAGCAGATCCCTATTCCCCAATGGCTCCTTCCAGTCTAGTCTCCCCATCCCAGGGAGTCTGGAGTCTGGGCAGTGGCCTGACACCCCTGAGAAAGCAAAGCTGCCCTACTTCCTCCCCAAACACACCTCAACAACCCCCTTAGATCCTGGTGGCTGCTATTTCCCGTTCCCGCTCCCCCACGCCCTGCAGGCTCTGTGAGGGCAGGGACCAGGCCTGTCTTTTCATGGTTGTGTCACCAGTGCCTGGCATTTAGTCACAGTAGGTAGGCGAAGGAGGGGGTCTCCCAGCCCGGCGAGTTGGGCAGAGCATCTTCAGCCCACCCAAGTAATCTTGCACCCATTGGGTCTCTCTGTTACCCTCCAGCCTAAGCCCAGAAGCCCACAGGCCTGGGACTTGCTGTCCTCAGACCTAGGATACTTCCCACTCCAAGCCCCAAATCCTACCCTGCAGTTCCCAGCCCTTCTCCAGCACCCCTCCCTCTTCCCACAGGCTGCTTGGCGGTTTCTCTGCGCCCTCCCCAAGACTGCTCTTGGGAGGGTATGTTACTTTCCCAGACAAGCTCAGAGATGCAATTTCTCCTCCTAAGAGGTTAGGCTAATTGCTCTTCCCAGAAGAAAATCCTCAGAGGTTTTCCTTGTGGTGGACTGGAAGGTTTGAAAATTATATGTTCAGGGCAACATCGGGTTACTATATTAAATCCAGTTTCACGGATCGCGGTCACGGGGAGCACAAGCGCCACCTGCTGGCCCACAGCGAGATTCCAAGAGAGGAAGAGACCTGAGCACAACCTGCTCAAGACACACAGTCCCCGGTCGCCGTCAGTCAAGTGTCCCGTCCTCCATTTTTCTTTGGTTTTTCTCATTGTTGGAGTTTTTTTTTTTTATTGATACATCATAGTTGTACATATTTGGGGGGTACATGTGATTTTTTAAATTTAATTTATTTCTTATTCTCTTTCTTCCCTCCTACCCCTCTTCTTTTGGGACAGGATCTCCATCTGTGGCCCAAGCTGGTCTCAAACTCCCAGCCTCAAGCTATCGTCCCACCTCAGCCTCCTAAAGTGCTGGGGTCACAGGCGTGAGCTCCATGCCCAGCCTCAGGTGATATTTTTATTACATGTATACAACATGTAAAGAGAAAATCAGGGCCATCAGAACACCCATCACCTCAAACATTTATCTCTACTTTGTGTTAGGAACATTATAAGTCTTCTAGCTATTTTGAAATATACAATAAAGTATTGTTAACTATAATTCCCCTTCAGTACTATCAACTACTAGATCTTATTCCTTCTGTCTAGCTGTATGTTTCTACCCATTAGTAAACCTCTCTTCATCTTCCCCAGCCCCCTTCCCAGCCTCCGTTAACTATCATTCTACCCTCTAGCTCCATGAGATCCACCTTTGTTTTTAGCTTCCACATGAATGAAAATATGTGGCATTTGTATTTCTGTGCCTGGCTTATTTCATGTAATATGATGACCTCCATTCCATCCATGTTGTTGTAAATGACAGGATTTTATCATTTTTTATAGCTGAATAATATTCCATTGTGTATACGTGTCACATTTTCTTTCTTCATCTATCAGTGGACACTGATGTTGATTCTGTATCTTGGCCATCACGAATAGTGCTGCGGTAAACAGGAGGGCAAACATCTCTTCAATAGGCTTATTTCCATTGTTTTGGATATACGTGTGTGTGTGTGTGTGTGTCTAGCAGGTTTTTCTCATTTTAAAAGCTCCATAGAAATAGTGATGTCCAATGTATTAACTCCCACATATGTAAATTGTGTGGCTTCCAGGGACATAGAGGCTTAACAAATAGCAGACACGGCCGGGCGCGGTGGTTCACGCCTGTAATCCCAGCACTTGAAGAAGCCGAGGCGGGTGGATCCACCTGAGGTCAGGAGTTTGAGAACAGCCTGACCAACACAGTGAAACCCCGTCTGTACTAAAAATACAAAAATTAGCTGGGCATGGTGGCAGGCACCTGTAATTCCAGCAATTCAGGAGGCTGAGGCAGGAGAATTGCTTGAACCCAGGAGGCGGAGGTTGCAGCGAGCCAAGATCACGCCATTGCACTCCAGCTGGGTGGCAAGAACAAAACTCCATCTGAAAAAAAAAAAAAAAAAAAAAAAAACACAGACATATACTTTATAAACATTAGGAAAAAATGTTGTGTTTGTATACATACACATACATACATACAAATGCACAAAGATATCTCTACCACTTCTTCTCTTATCATTATTATTCATCTTTTTTTTTTTTTTAAGACAGGGTCTCATTCTGTCACCCAGGGTGGAATGCAGTGATACAATCTTGGTTCACTGGAGCCTTGACCTCCTGGGCTCAAGGAATTCTCCTGCCTCAGCCTCTTGAGTAGCTGGAACTACAGGTGTGTGCCATGACATCCGGCTAACTTTTAAGAAAATTTTTTTAGAGATGGGGGGGGTCTCACTATGTTGCCCAGGCTGGTCTTGAACTCTTGACCTCAAGCAATCCTCCCACCTTAGCCTCCCAAAGTGGTGGGATTACAGGCATGAGCCACCATACCTGGCCTCACTGTCACTTCTTATATCAAATTAGGTTATGCAGTTTTTATCTTATTAGATTGTTTTAAAGTCCTAGTTGAGCCGGGCGCGGTGGCTCACGCCTGTAATCCCAGCACTTTGGGAGGCCGAGGCGGGCAGATCACAAGGTCAGGAGATCGAGACCACGGTGAAACCCCGTCTCTACTAAAAATACAAAAAATTAGCCGGGCGCGGTTGTGGGCGCCTGTAGTCCCAGCTACTCGGGAGGCTGAGGCAGGAGAATGGCGTGAACCCGGGAGGCGGAGCTTGCAGTGAGCCGAGATCGCGCCACTGCACTCCAGCCTGGGCGACAGAGCGAGACTCCGTCTCAAAAAAAAAAAAAAAAAAAAAAAAAAAAACAAATAAAGTCCTAGTTGAACAAATGGCCTTTTTCAAATACTAATGTAGGAATGTTAATTAGAAGTAATTTTCAGTCTCTTAAATTATAAAAGCACATATTCATTAATGCAGCAATTCCTTCACTGGTAATGAACCCTACAGGTACATTCATGTTCATGGGTGTAAAGATGTATGTACAGGGATTTCCTCTGAAGCGCAGTTAATAGCAGCAAAAAATCTGGGACTCACCAGTGGGGCACTGGTTAAATAAACAATGGTGCATCCATGTGATGGAAAACCAGCAAACCACTGAAAACAGTGAGAGAGATCCATACTCACTTATGCGAAGCCATCTCCAAGAGGCAGTGTTGAGTGAGAAAGCACCATGGTGAGTGTCTGGACTGTGGTGATGGTTGCACAACTCTATAAAGTTACCTTGAAAATCACTGAACTGAATTGGGTAAGGCAACTCACATCTGTAATCTCAGCACTTTGGGAGGCTGAGGCAAGCAGATCACTTGAGGCCAGGAGTTTGAGACCAGTCTGGGAAACATAGTGAAACCCCGTCTCTACAAAAATTACAAAGGTTAGCCAGGCGTGGTGGCACATAGCTGTAGTCCCAGGTACTAGGGAGGCTGAGGTGGGAGGATTGCTTGAACCCAGGAGGTGGAGGCTGCAGTGACCTGAGGTCGTGCCACTGCATTTGAGCCTGGGCAACAGAGTGAGACCCCATCTCACACACAAAAAAAGAAAAACAAAAATCACTGAACTATGCTCTTTAAATGAGGGGATTTTATATTATGTGAATTATACATTAATAAAATGTTTTTTAAAGATCACAAAAAAGTATATAACTTATTCCCTTCTATAAAACTAAATAAAAATACTCATATAGGTTGGTATATGCATGGTAACATTCTGGAAAAATGTATAGTGATTATTTGTTGGGGAGGGGAAAGGTTTATTACATATACTGTACAATATAGTTTTTTTACCATAGCAGGTACACTATTTCAATAATTTTTAATAGTTGCATTTATCCTTTCGTAAAATATCCATTACAATAGTTTCCACAGCAGCAATTGACCCAGAGGTTTAAATAGAATAAGAAATGCCTTTAACATTTTAACAACTTGAAGAAATGAGGAATTTTTTCTTCACCAAAAGGCATAGGTTTTACACACAAGGAACTTACGTCTTTAAAAATATAATTTAAAGAAAACATTTCTTCCATGATGCTAAGACCTGGAATAAACACACAAACGGTGGGGGCTTTTACTGCTGATAAAAATAATAACTGTTTGTTATGGAAATTTTAAAATAGAGAAAAGTATAAAAAGAAGAAAACAACAGTCACCTATAACCCCACCCAATTATAGCAACTGCGAACATGTTGGTGTATTTTCAGCCAATTCTTATGTGTACATAGTTTTCTGTTTTACAATGTCATGAACCCACTACAAATAATTACGTATTCTCTTTTTTTCCCATCAGTTCCCATATCATGTAAATTTTCCCATGTTCTTAAAATATTATTCAAGAACATGATAGTACATCCTATGGTTTATTTATTTATTTATTTATTGAGCCTGTCACCCAGGCTGGAGTGCAATGGCGTAATCTCGGCTCATTGCAACCTCCGTCTCCTGGGTTCAAGCTATTCTCCTGCCTCAGCCTCCTGAGTAGCTGGGGTTACAGTCACCCGCCACCACACCTGGCTAATTTTTGTATTTTTAGTAGAGAAGGGGTTTCGCCACATTGGCCAGGCTGGTCTCGAACTCCTGACCTCAGGTGATCTGCCCGCCTTGGCCTCCCAAAGTGCTGGGATTACAGGTGTAAGGCACCGCGCTCAGCCTGTAGTCATATTTATTGAATGCACTACCTGCTAAGCACAAAGCACTCTACTAGGCACTTTATACATAATATTTCACTTATTTTTCACAACGAGACAGGTATTCTTTCTATTTTACCTATAGGAAGCTGAAGTTAGGACCCTTGCTCATCGACTGTCTCCCAGAGAGTTCGTGCCAAAGCAAGAGCTGAAAATCAGGTCTGTCTGATTCCAAAAACCCACACTCTTCCATTAACAAGGAGAAAAGAAGGGCTGCGGTACATTTGCCAAAGAAAACCACTTTTCTAGTTGTCCAAGTGCCAAGGGCCACAGCCCACAGTCAGGGTTTCAGAATAAACTGAGAGTCCTTGAATGGATCAATAGGTTTTGAAATGCAAATATAACTTTTTAATTTTTTTATTTTTTAGAGACAGGATCTCACTCTGTCACTCAGGCTAGAGTGCAGTGGCGCAGTTATGGCTCACTGCAGTCTTGACCCCCTAGGTTCAAGGGATCCTCTCACCTCAGCCTCTCAAGTAGCTAGGACGGCAGGTGCTGCCACCACACCCAGCTAATTTTTATTTTTAGTAGAGACAGGGTCTCACTATGTTGACCAGGCTGGTCCTAAACTCCTGGCCTCAAACAATTCTCTCACTTCAGCCTCCCAAAGTGCTGAGATTGCAGGCATGAGCCACTGCACCCAATCTGAAATGTAAACATAGCTTCCATACAGGAAAAAAAAAAAAAAAAAAAACACAGCTATCAACCATTTAACCAGAATATCTCAAAACGACAGCGACAGCAACAACAACTTTTTGGAAACAGATTTCGGATTCATAGCTATCAGCCTTACTTTAAAAGTGTGCCCAAAAGCAAGCTCATATGTGTGTTGTATATTGAAGGAAAACACAGCCAGGCATGGTGGCTCATGCCTATAATCCCAGCACTTTGGGAAACTGAGGTGGGAGGGCCACTTTATGCCAGGAGTTTGAGACCAGCTTGGGAAACATAGCAAGATGCCCATCTCTACAAAACTTTTTTTGTAGTGGTGGCCTGCATCTACAGTCCCAGCTACTGGAGATGCTGAGACAGGAGGCTCTCTTGAGCCCAAGAAGTTAAGGCTGCAGTAAGCTCTGATCACCATTACACTCAGAGAGATCACCATTGCACTCTAGCCTGGGCAACACAGGATAGGACAAAACTGATGAGAAAGCCCTAACGCAGGCCATAGCTGGGTGGGCAAAAAGGTCGGAGACCCCCACGTGCCTTAACTAGTGCCTAGGGCACACATGGTCAGGACTGCAGCTCAACCACGGCGGAGGGAGCCTGCTTCGCTCTATCCTGAACCTCTACAGGCAGTAGCCAGGTAAGGTGAAATAGGCCCGCAGGCCTCTGGAGAGCTGGGAGACCAGGAAGGCCAACAGCCATGGCTCAGAGCTCCCAGAAGCCCTCGGACACCCGAGCCACTGCAGATCCAGACTTTCCCAGGGCCTCACTGTGATAGTGGAAAGCAACCAACAGGCCATCACTCCACTGTTTAGGGACAGGGAAGTCTCAGAGACTGGGCTGGAGAAAAGCAGGGGATGAGATGGTGGGGGACACTGTGGGGGCTGAAATGTATATACTACAAGGCATGCATATAATTTGAAATTTTCTAGCAGTAACATCAAACAAGGTAAAAGAAACAGGTGAAATTATTTTTATTTGTATTTTTTTTTGAGACAGGGTCTTGCTCTGTCTGGAGTGCAGACAGAGGGCTGGAGTGCAGTGGTGCCATCGTGGCTCACTACAACCTCCACCTCCCAGGTTCAAGGGATTCTCCTGACTCAGCCTTCCGAGTAGCAGGGATTACAGGCATATGCCACCATGCCCAGCTAATTTTTGTATTTTTAGTAGAGATGGAGGTTTTGCCATGTTGGCCAGTCTGGTCTCAAACTCCTGACCTCAAGTGATCTACCTGCCTTGGCCTCCCAAAGTGCTGGGATTGCAGGCATAAGCCACCACATCCAGCCAGGTGAAATTAAGTTTGAAATATGTTATTTAACCCAATATATAAAATTTTTATTATTTTTTTCACGAAGTATTTTTAAATTACTTTCCACAGAATATTTAAATATATACACTAGTGCAGGTCTAGGCTTTCCCAACCTGTCAGCATCCCTAGAACATGCTCAGCACTGTGTTCTGGTCCCTGCCTCACCTGCACAGCATCATTGTGTCTTTCTTACACCCAGCGACTGCTCATTAACCAGGAGAAGCAGCCCCTAAGATAGACCTGGGATCTAGTCAGGCACTTATTAGGCAGGTAATGCTCTCAAATCACTTAACCTGTACTAACTCCATTTCCTCATCTGCAGCACAGGGAGCCCAAGGGTTGCCCTGCTTCCCTCCCAGGTCCTGGGGTGGAGAGAATTCACTTGGAAAGCTGCCAGCATGTAACAGGCCTCGTGGCAAGGTGAGGAATGGGCACATTTGTCCTCATGCATGGCCTATCCACTTTCACCTCCCACCTTCTAAGAACAGAGGGCTAGTGGCAGGCTCTGCGCATCTACTGTAGCTCAGCTCTGCCCCCAGGAACTGCGGAGAGATCAAAAATGGCTTCCCTGGGCCAGGTGCAGTGGCTCAGGCCTGTAATCCCAGCACTTTGGGAGGCTGAGGCAGGCGGATCACTTGAGGTCAGGAATTCAAGACCAGTCTGGGCAACATGGTGAAACCCTGTCTCTATTAAAAATACAAAAATTAGCCAGGCATGGTGGTGGGCACCTGTAATCCCAGCTACTCAGGAGGCTGAGGCAGGAGAATTGCTTGAACCCGGGAGGCCGAGGTTGCAGTGAGCTGAGATTGCCACTTTACTCCAGCCTGGGCAACAGAGCGAGGCTCTGTCTCAAAAAAAAAACAAGAAAGAAAAGAATAGAAGAAAGGGAGGGGAGGGGAGGGGAGGAGAGGAAAAAGAAAATGGCTTCCCTGGCCTCAGAAAGGCTGAGCAGCCTCATGGACTCAAACAGGCCTTGACAGAAGCCAGAAACCACAGGCAAAGCTCAGACCCTCACGCACAAGCCACCCAGGGGCAGCAGCACAGGCAAAAGGAGCAAGCGGCAGTGCCTGGGCAGAGGCGACTTCCGGAGTGGGGCTGCCTCAGTCAATCATTATACCCTGCTATCTTCCAGAGACAGAAGCCCCAGAAGCACAAAAACCACGGATCAGAAGAAAAAGAACTACTGCATTTCATCGATTGTAAGATGCACATTTTTTGGTATTACATTTTGTTATCTCTGAAATCTGGGTGCATCTTACAACGGATGGCAGGTCAGTTTATTCGGCAGCTGTTTTCCTTTCTTAGAGGAGCTAAAGTAAAGGTGCCTCTTCAAATGAGTGGCATGTCAGATTCAATGAAATATAGGATGACTTATGGAGCCCTAATTATGCTGCAGGCATCATTTTGGCCAGTTAGCACACACCATCACATGCCTCCAAGAGACCTGCATTACAAACTAGGAAAGCGGCTCAGAGGGGTTCAGAAAATTTCCCAAAGTCACACAGCTAGTAAACAGCAAAAGCAGCATTCAAACCCAAGTGTGCTGGGGCCCAATGCATCTATCCTTCTCACTATGTTGTCCTAGTCTCCTTTCCTTCTAGGTGAAGTGATGGGGACAAGGCCAAAGTCAGTTTGTCATTTCGGTCCTCAGGTCTGTGGATCCTGGATAATTCTCCAGGCACTCCTCTGGCACCTCTATTTGCGCCCTTATTGCAATAGACTGAATGTTTGTGTCCCCCCACAAAACTCATATGTTGAAACGTAACCCCCAGTGTGATGGTATTTGGAGATGGGGCCTTTGGGGGTGATTAGGTGATGGGATTCATGTCCCTTTATTTATTTATTATTAATTTATACATATATATTTTTTGAGATAGGATTTCACTCTGTCGCCCAGGCTGGAGGGCAGTGGCGTGATCTCAGCTCACTGCAGCCTCTGCCTCCCAGGCTCAAGTGATCCTCCCATCTCAGCCTTCCGAGTTGCCGGGGACTATAGGCACATGCCACCACATCCGGCTAATTTTTGTATTTTTTGTAGCGATGGGGTTGGTCTCTGTAGAAAGTAAAAAGTTTCTCTTCAAAGTTTCCCTTCTTATTAAAGAATAAATCATAAGTGTTAGAAATAATAGTTTCTTTTAAAAACTAACTTTATGCTAGACATACAGGTACATGGTACATTCTATGTCCTTGTACTTTAACCAGGGTCTCTGTGCTAGACATGCTCACAGGCATGTCCCAGCTCGCAGCCTATGCCCCTTCCTTATTTGGGAATGTTATCACTTTCTAAGTCCTTTCATAAGCAACTTCCTCTTTTCCTTTGTCTTTCTATTGCCATTACCTATTTAGAAAAGTTTTCAACTGTTAGCCAATCAGGTTTTAGTTTAGATTGTGACATCTGGCTCCAGCCAATGGAGACAAGACACAGTAGCAGGGACAAACTGCGTAATGGAGGGATAAAAATTGCTTCCCTTCCTTTGCTCAGGTGTGCTCTCACCATTGTTCCATCTGCGATGAGCACCCCTTCTGCAGAAAGTAAAAATGGCCTTGCTGAGAGAATTAAATTTATGTTCAAGTGCTGTTTCTTTGCAGCACCGGGGAACAAGCATTCCATTTCTAAATAAACATTTTTACAGATAACAGTCTCAAACTCCTGGGCTCAAGCCTTCCACCTCTCTTGGCCTCCCCAAATTCTGGGATTACAAGCACAAGTCACTGTGCCCTGCCCAAGTGTCCTTTTAGAAGAGAGTTTAGGCCGGGCGCAGTGGCTCACACCTGTAATCCCAGCACTTTGGGAGGCTAAGGTGGGTGGATCACCTGAGGTCGGGAATTGAGACGAGCCTGACCAACATGGAGAAACCCCATCTCTACTAAAAATAAAAAATTAGCTGGGCGTGGTGGCACATGCCTGTAATCCCAGCTACTCAGGAGGCTGATGCAGGAGAATCGCTTGAACCCAGGGAGGTGGAAGTTGTGGTGAGCTGAGATCATGCCATTGCACTTCAGCCTAGGCAACAAGAGCAAGACTCTGTCTAATAAATAAATAAATGAATGAATAAATAAATAAAAGACAGCTTAGGCTGGGCGTGGTGGCTCATGCCTGTAATCCCAGCACTTTGGGAGGCCGAGGCAGGCAAATCACCTGAGGTCAGGAGTTCGAGACCAGCCTGACCAATATTGAGAAACCCCATCTCTACTAAAAATACAAAAAATTAGCCGATCATGGTGGCACATGCCTGTCATCTCAGCTACTTGGGAGGCTGAGGCAGGAGAATCACTTGAACCTGGGAGGTGGTGGTTGCAGTGAGCCGAGATCGCGCCATTGCACTCCAGCCTGGGCAACAAGAGCAAAACTCTGTCTTTAAAAAAAGAGAGAGAGAGAGCTTAGAGAACCCTCTTACCCCTTCTGCCCTGTGAGGGCACAGTGAGAAAACAGCCATCTATGGAATAGGAAGTGAGACTTCATCATACCGCATGTGCCAGTGCCCTGATCTTTACCTTTCCAGCCTCTGGCACTGGGAGAAATAAGTTTGTGTTGTTTAAGCCACGCGGTCTACAGTGTTCTGTTGCAGTAGCCTAAACAGTCTGAGGTGCTTATATTCAGCTCCAAACTGAGAAACTTCTAGGGAGCCCTGGCTCTGTGCTTACATGTCACCTGGATCTGGAGCAGCTCTGTAAATCCGGCCTCCCGTGCCTGACTCCACCCCGCACCTTGCCCGGTTCTAGCTGTGGGTTTCCTGTGATCTTCCCAGGCCCACTGGGCTCCTTACTGGCTGAACCGACTCCTCCACCCACACCAGGCCCTGGGTAAAGAGGTCGAAGTTTCTCCTCCAGGTGGCAGCTTTGGGAAGGACACTAATTGCAAGTTCTCCAATCAGGCTGGAACTGGCAGGCTCTGTGGCCAGGCCAGGGCTCCTGTTTTCATGTCAGCACTGACGGAAGGGGCCACTGGGAAGGCCTGCCTGGGTTCTGGTCTCAGGGGTACCAGGGGACAGCAGGCCAAACCAGGGTCACTGTCCCCCACAGAGGCAGAAGGTCACCTTTCTCTTCCTCTACGCTGCAGCCCTCGAAACCTCCAGGACCAAATATTCTCCACACACGCCCTCCCTGGCTCTGGCTTTGCCCTTGCAGACCCCTGCATGTTCAGTCTCTCCCTGCCAGGGCTGGGGGACCCCCAAGTTGATGCTTCCAGTCTCAGCTGGGAGGTGGCCTCTGTACAGCCTCTTCACCTCTCCCCTAGCCCAGGACCCGCTTCCCTGACAGCAGCTCTCCAACACCACTGTGGCTTTTACTTACTCATGGCTCCATGAGTATTAGTACCCATGATGAGTGGACACTGCGACAGTGCTAAGGTCTCCTTGTAGAGGGGACACAGAGAGATAATGACATTACAGGGTGGTGAGGGTTACAGCAGTGACCCAGGCTGCAGCCAGCCCAAACCACTTCGTGACAGCCAACAGTGTGCACCTCTCTTCAACTCTGTGGTCAGTGACGTCAACTCCATAGATGGAAACCAGCCACGGGGGCAGTATTTACACCGCGGAAAGCAGCAAGCTGCAAACCAGGGCTTTTTTCTCCATTCAGCAAGTTGTTAAATGTTTCCTAGCACCCCACTGCAGAAGCAGCATTACAGGGGACTGTGAGCCCCGAAAAGGCTGCTAGCTTCATTTGAGTTCTCCCTAAAAACAGATCCTGAGACGAGCACTTGAAAGTAGGTTTTTTGGAAGGTGACATAGAGGAGAAAAAGTCTTGTCTTTTCCTCACCCATCACAAGGCTCATGGGTTGCCAGCCATGAACCCCTACAACAAAAGACAGATTTACAAAAGAAAAGCACACACATTTAATTCATGTAAGTTTTACATGACATGGGAGTCTTTAGAAAATACAGACCCAAAGAAACAGGGAAATTTGTACATTCTTAAGGACAGTCATGAAAAAGTATGTTGGACCAGGGCTGTACAGTCCAATGGTAGAAATCTGGGGAAACTTAGCAAACAGAACAACAAACAGAACAAACAAAAGTCCTGCTTGTTCGGGTTCTTCTTGGCCTCTCTCTGTGTCTTCTGAGATAAGGATGTTAATGCAGATGACCTACTTCAGGGTAGAAGGGAATGAGATCACAAAGTGACCCTTTTGCTTCTGTGGTTTTCTCAGCTTCCTGCATCTTCAAATACTCACTATGTCAAGGTGCCTTATCTTGGGGTGTCTGAGCCCTGTCAGTGATCATAGAGAGCAACAGTGAGGCAGGGGAGGGAAAGGGCTTGTTTAGACAGGGATTATCAAGCCATTTTGCCAGCATGGCCAGTCGGAACTCCATCCTACCGGGCCTGGTAGAGGTACAGCAGACCTCAGCGGTCACACGGAGCTGTGAGCAAGCCAGTATTTACTCACCAACCCCGTCACCGTCACCGTTTGACCCGCATTGACTCCCTGGCGCTTCCAGCGGGCTCTGTGCTTAGACCCAGCTTGCTCCTGTTTCCAGGAAAAACGCTGCACCTGAGGCGCTCAGTGCAGGCAGTCATCCTCAAATAGAGGTGACCCGGGTAGGACACCACCGTATCTGGTAAGGGAGTCCACCCAGGCTGGAGGCTCAGCACCCCCGGACTATACCTGTCCTGCCTGCAGAGACTCTGCTGTTCTGCCCCTGGGCGTCCTTGAGACCTGTCAATAAAGTCATAAGATTGTTGTGGCTTAGAAATCCTACCCCAAGCCGGTGTGATGGCTCACACCTGTAATCTCAGCACTTTGGGAGGCCAAGGCAGGTGTATCACCTGAGGTCAGGAGTTCGAGACCAGCCTGGCCAATATGGTGAAACCCCATCTCTACTAAAAATACAAAAATAAAAAAATTAGCTGGGTGTAGTGGTGCGCTGTTGTAATCCCAGCTACTTGGGAGGCTGAGGCGGGAGAATTGCTTGAACCCCGGAGGCAGAGGTTTCAGTGAGCTGAGATTGTGCCATCACACTGTAGCCTGGGCCACAGAGCGAGACTCCATCTCGGAGAAAGGAAGAAAGAAAGGAAGAAAGGAAGAAAGGAAGAAAGGAAGAAAGGAAGAAAGGAAGAAAGAAAGAAAGAAAGAAAGAAAGAAAGAAAGAAAGAAAGAAAGAAAGAAAGAAAGAAAGAAAGAAAGAAAGAAAGGAAAGAAAGAAAGAAAGAGAGAGAGAGAGAGAGGGAGGGAGGCAGGGAGGGAGGGAGGAAGGAAGGAAGGGGAGAGGAGGGAGGGAGGGAGGGAAGGAGGAAGGAAGGAAAGAAAGAAAAATATGGCACTCAGACATTTGAGAAAACAGCAAAACCTAGAAAGGTCATTCTCTGACCTTCTCCCTCCCTTCTCCGTGAAGACCCTCATGTGAGAGGTGTCCTGCACCATACAGAGAAAAGAAATGTCACACGGGAATGCCATTAAGAATCTGAGCAAACAGGACTTGCTGACTTCCCCTGGTTTTTAAATTTTAGATCCTCCCTCCCTGTGCTCCGAGCCTACTTCTGCACCACTGTCCATAAAAACACAGGTTACCCGAGGGCTGTGAGTCTTCATTTTCTGAAGGTTCCCAAGTCATGTAAAACTGATATTGAATACATTTGTTATGCTTTCCTCTTATTAATCTGTCTTTTGTTATAGGGGTTTCAGTCACTATTATTGCGACGGGTGAGGAAAAGATATTACTTTTTCTCCCCCACAAGATCAAAACTATTTTTATAACAACACTAAGACATTAGTATTTTGCCCTCTCATTCTCTTGTGCCCTCTCATTCTCTTGTGTGTACAGAATTTTCCAGAGGCTGCATGGTATGTGATATTGCGGTAGATTGAAGGCAGAAGCAAATATGAGTGTCCAGCTGGTTTCTATTAAGCCAGACATTAAAAAGATTTGAAAAAAATGTATTAAAAAGACTGATTTGGGGCCAGGCATGGTGGCTCATGCCTGTAACCCCAGCACTTTGGGAAGCTGAGGCGGATGGATCACCTGAGGTCAGGAGTTGGAGATTAGCTTGGCCAACATGGTAAAATCCCGTCTCTACTAAAAATACAAAAATTAGCCAGGTGTGGTGGCACCAAAAAAAAACCCAAAAATCTGGGATGGTTCCCAGAGGATGGGAAGGGTAGTAAGAGGGTGGGGAGGAGGTGGGGACAGTCAATGGGTACAAAAAAAAATAGAAAGAATGGATAAGACCTAGTATCTGATAGCACCACAGGGTGACTATAGTCAATAATAACTTAATTGTACATTTTAAAGTAATTAAAAGAGTAGAATTAGATTCTTCGTAAGACAAAGGATAAATGCTTGAGGGGATGGGTGCCACGTTCTATATGATATGATTATTATGCATCGCATGCCTTACCAAAACATCCCATGTTCCCCATAAATGCATACACCAGCTGTGTACCCACAAAACTTAACAGCATTTCTAAAATCATACTGATTTTCTCACTTTTTTGTTTTGGAAGATAAAATTTTTAAAAAACATTTTATTATAAATATAACAATATTTACATTCATTATTTTTAATTAATAAATACTACTTTAACTTCTGCTTAATTTTCATTTCTCTTTTTTTTTTTTTTGAGTCGGAGTCTCACTCTGTTGCCCAGGCTGGAGTGCAGTGGCCGGATCTCAGCTCACTGCAAGCTCCGCCTCCCGAGTTTACGCCATTCTCCTGCCTCAGCCTCCCGAGTAGCTGGGACTACAGGCGCCCGCCACCTCACCCAGCTAGTTTTTTGTAGTTTTTAGTAGAGACGGGGTTTCACCGTGTTAGCCAGGATGGTCTCGATCTCCTGACCTTGTGATTCGCCCGTCTCGGCCTCTCAAAGTGCTGGGATTACAGGCTTGAGCCACCACGCCCGGCAATTTTCATTTCTCACATGGTAAACAGTGATGGTGTTGAGGCTCAGAAAACGATGTCCTCAAGTCTGGAGCTTGGGCAGGCTGAGTACTTTGAACTAAAGGAGATAGAAGGCCTCAGAAGCCAAGTTTCTCTCTGACCTTCTCCTGCCCTCATTTCTCCTTTCCCCATTTCTCCCCGAAGCAGGTCATAGAAACTAGAATTTCTCTTCCCCAAGGCGTGTCATAAAAACTAGAACTCCTCTCCCCCAAAACAAGCCATAAAACCTAGACACTTCTGACCCACCTTACCCTCGAGGTGGCCACAGGACCCTCATCGCAAAAGGGTCCCACCCCATACCTGGGGCAAGGACATGCCTCATAGAGAGGCCAGAAAGAATCTGAACAAACAGGCTTTGCCAAGATCCCCCCAGTTCATTACCATTGAGTCATACCCCCGGGTCTTTGTATCTTCATCATGTAAAACTTACACTGAATACCTTTGTTATGTCTCTCTCTGGTTAATCTGTCTTTTGTAATAAGGGTATGGGGTGGGCCTTGCAACACCTTTTCCTCATACAGAAGGCTTGCTACAGGTGCCAGGTGCCAGTATTCTAGAAAAATGCTTTGCCTTTTCTTCCCCCCTCATTCAGCCCTCCAAAGAGACTTAAAACAGAAGTCATTTTTAACTCCATGAGGAAATCAAGGTTTAGAGAATTCAAGCTGCTTAAGGACACAAAGTTGGCAAGGGACAGAGCTAGGATTTGAGCACAAGCAATCGGACCCTGGGGCCGGAACCTTCAAGCCTACAATTTCCTTTATCTCCTACTACTTCAGTTCGAAGCATTCCTCCACACCATCATACAGTCTTCATCTGCACCTGCATGGTCATACCTGGGGGCCACGGGGGCTTCTTAGCATCAACTTGACATCCGTATGTATCATATGTAAGTGTATCTCAAATGGGAGCACTTAGACCTACCCATGTTCAGGAACTAAAATTCTATGAGAATTTTTAAGTATTGTGTTTTTTAATAAATAATCTTAAGGGGTTTTTTGGCAAGTTTTTAAGGATGACGTTTTTATATTAATATTTCACAACTGAAAGACATTTTAATAGAATAAGACCTTCAATTTCCAAGTAAGAATTTTCCAGACTGGGTCCTGAGACGTTTTCTTTGAAATAAAATGATCCCTCTTAGCCTTGCCGGGGTTAAGAACACAATACTGCAGGAGTCCAGAATGTGCCGCCCCAAAATATGAAGGATCCTTGAGCAGATGCAGGAAAGTTCCCTGCTCTCCCTCTATTTGCCTAAATGTAGGACATAGACTTGCAACAACAAAAGATGTCCCAACTCCCCGCTTCTTTTTTTTGAGGTGGAGTTTTGCTTTTGTCGCCCAGGCTGGAGTGCAGTGGTGCAATCTCAGCTCACTGCAACCTCGGCCTCCCGGGTTCAAGTGATTCTCCTGCCTCAGTCCCCCGAGTAGCTAGGATTACATGCCTCTGCCACCATGCCCAGCTAATTTTTGTATTTTTAGTAGAGATAGAGTTTCACCATGTTGGTCAGGCTGGTCTTGAACTTCTGACCTCAGGTGATCTGCCTGCCTTGGCCTCCCAAAGTGCTGGGATTACAGGCGTGAGCCACTTTACCCAGCCCCAACCCTCTTTCTAACCGGGGAGAACAAAGGTTAACTACTGAAGACCGACTTAGACCCTATCAGCCTGGAGATGGTACCAGAGGAATCCACATTAATAAGCTTTACTAACTAGCCTTTGTCTGCCATTTATTTGCCTTCCCCACAAGCTGCTGCCCCTAGAGACTCAAAGCCCTTTTCCTTTGTCTTGTCACTGCTCTAAAAATGGATTGTTCTTTGTTCTTTGTTGAAGATGCTATGTAAGCTAGAATTCAAAGCTACCTCTTTGAGAACTATTCATTCTCTGAGTGTCTCCCATGTATACATAAAATATACATGTTAATAAACTTCTGTTTGTTTTTCTCTTGTTCATGTGTCTTTCATAACAGGGGCGCTTTTCTAACTACAAACCCATGGGAGCTATTATTTTTCCCCTGCGATACTCCAAAAGAGCGCCTTGACATCTGAGGATTTTTTTTTTTTTTTTTTTTTTGAGACGGGGTCTCACTCTGTTGCTCAGTCTGGGGTGCAGTGGTGTGATCCTAGCTCACTGCAGCCTCTAACTCCTGGGCTCAAGCGATCCTCCCACCTCAGCCTACTGAGTTGCTGGGATTACAGGCATGAGCCACCACTCCCCACCAGCTGAGGATTTTGAGCTGCAGGGGATTGGGAGGGCCACAGACGCAGAAAGGTCTCTGTGACCTTTTCTCCTCCAAAGCAGATCATGGAAACTAGAATTCCTCTCCCCGAAAGCAAGCCATAAAACTTAGGAAGCCATAAAACTTAGGTTAAGTGACCTTAACAAGGTCACTCTTTGACCTCCTCCCTTTTCCCCTGAAGACCTTTCTGCCACGGGTGTCCTGTCCCATACCTGGAGGCCCGGCCACACTTTCCTCTTTATACCATGTTGTATTCGCTGATTTTTTCTTTTTTGCATGAATCAAGTGTCACTTTTATAATCATTTGGAGAAAACTACAAATGGAATCATCTCCAGGAAAGCAGGGTGTAGGGGAGAAAAACTAAGATCTTTCCTTCACCCACGGAGAGGTTCATGGTTGACACCCCTGTAACAAAAGACAGAATAACAAGAGGAAAGCTTAACACATTTGTTTAACCAAAGTTTTATGTCACATGGGAGGCTTCAGAAATAAAGACCCAAAGACCCAGGGAAAACAGTATTTTTATGCTTAGGTTTGATGAAGGATGGACAGTTTTGGCTGGGTGCTGTGGTTCACGCGTGTTATCCCAGCACTTTGGGAGGCCAAGGCAGGAGGATCACCTGAGGTTGGGAGTTCAAGACCAGCCTGGCCAACATGGAGAAACCCCCATCTCTACTAAAAATACAAGAAAATTAGCCAGGCATGGTGGTGTGCGCCTGTAATCCCAGCACTTTGGGAGGCTGAAGCAGGGGTGGGTCACGAGGTCAAGAGTTCAAGACTGGCCTGGCCAATATGGTGAAATCCCATCTCTACTAAAAATACAAAACACAATTAGCCGGGCATGGTGGCACATGCCTGTAATCCCAGCTACTCAGGAGGCTGAGGCAGGAGAATTGCTTGAACCCAGGAGGCAGAGGTTGCAGTGAGCCAAGATCACACCACTCCACTCCAGCCTGGGTAACAGAACAAGACTCTGTCTCAAAAAAAAAAAAAAAAAAAAAGAGGGAAGTATGAGGAGCAGAATGTAAGGAGAGGAGTACCTTCATGGGTGGAAGTGAGGGGCATCCTACCAATCCTGGGGAGGAGCTGGGAGTGACAGGGACCAGACTGTGAAACAGCTGGCCTCACCATGCTCCCAGCCTTCCTCAGAGCTTTCATACTGCCCTGGTTCCTGGGACCCTATCACAACCCTGGGCTTGCCTTCATGGGATCTTTTCCTTGCGGAGGACGTGTTCTGATTTGACAGCACTTGGCGGGTTCCCCTGAGAAGCAGCCCCAAAGGTGACCAGGACTTGGCTCCCAAATGTCCAGTTATAGCTCTGTCTCTCTTCCACAGGACCTTCCCCCAGGGATTAGCGGCTCCAGACACCAAGATTGATGTCACTTTAGTGACACTTGGGGCAGTTGCTCCATAGGTCCCCCAGTTCCTCATCGCACAAAGCTGTTCACAGCAGATGGGACATTTCAGCTCAACAGATACGATCTGTGACCTTCGCCAGACAACATTCAAAGGCCCTCAACAACATCAAGGTGCACAATTTCCATAGGGAGACCCACCATAAGCACATAATGGAATGCCAGATGAAGCAGGTGCAGGGTCCCAAATTAGAAGAAAGAAGGGAGAGATTAGTTCTGTCTTGAAGGTATCAGAGCCTGGTATCCTCATCTGTAAACTGCAGGCACCTACTCAAAGAGCCACCAAGAGGAGATGAGATTGTGTATATGAAAGCACGATCCCAATGCTGGCATGCAGCATTTGTTGGATCAGAATATAGATATGACTATTAGAAAGTTCTCTCTTCTATCCATACAAAATCTCCCTCTTGGTAATGATGACGTTTTAATCTAGCACTTCTCAAAGGTGGTCCATGAACTTGTTTCCGTTACTGGACCCCACCCAGAATGTCCTAGGGACAAATTCCCAGTTGTCTTTGCTCCTCTTAGAAATAATCAGAATCTCTAGTGACAGAGTCCTACATGCTGCCTCTTTACCAATCTCCCTAAACAATTCTTGGGCATAGCAAATTTGGAGAACCACTGGTGAAGTGGATAAAACATTGCTTCTGGGGATGAGAGAAACATAGTTTCAAGTCCCAGCTCTGTCACTCACTGGAGATCTCAGGCCGTGGCCTCCTGTTTTTGTTTGTTTTTTAAGACAGGGTCTCTTGGTTGTCTGGGTTTTCAGCGGGCTTCCCGGGGACAAAAATGGCTATGGCTAGTGATTTATACCTGCGCTACTACGTAGAACACAAGGGCAAGTTTGGGCACGAGCTTCTGGAGTCTGAATTTCAGCCAGATGGAAAGCTTAGATATGCCAACAACAACTACAAAAATGATGTCATGATCAGAAAAGAGGTTTATATGCACAAGAGTTTAATGGAAGAACTGAAGAGAATTATTGATGACAGTGAAATCACAAAAGAAGACGATGCTTTGTGGCCTCCCCCTGACAGGGCTGGCCAACGTGAGCTTGGAGATAAGCGCATATCTTTTTTTTTTTTTTTTTTTTTTGAGACAGAGTCTTGCCCTGGCACCCAGGCTGAAGCACAATGGCACAATCTCAGCACACTGCATCCTCAGCCTCCTGGGTTCAAGTGATTCTCCTGCCTCAGCCGCCCGAGTAGCTGGGATTACAGGCACACACCACAGCACCCGACTAATTTTGTATTTTTAGTAGAGATGGGGTTTCTCCATGTTGGCCAGGCTGGTCTCAAACTCCTGACCTCATGATCCACCCGCCTCGGCCTCCCAAAGTGCTGGGATTACAGGCGTGAGCCACCATGCCTGGTCCACATATCTTTTGCCACATCAAAAATAGGTTCTCTTATTGACATAAATCAGTCAAAGGATCCTGAAGGCCTTCGAGTATTTTACCATTTGGTACAAGACTTGAAATGTTTAGTTTTCAGTCTCACTGGATTACACTTCAAGATTAAACCAATTTAAATTGTACATTTTTCAAGCTGTTTGTATATTTAATTAAGGGATGGGAGGGGTTATTTGTCATTTATAATATTGGTTTTTTAATAAATGTAAAGCAAACAAAAAAATTGTATGTAAACTGAAAATAAGAAAATACATTAGCAGGCTTAATGGTTATCCTTACTTCAGTCTATGTGGGTTGGACAGTTCCCACATACTTTAAATTCTGTAAATAAAAGCCACCTTTTGTTAAAAATTCGCTCAAATAAAACATACCAAATCCTGAAAAAAAAAAAAAAAACCAGACAGGGTCTCTCTCTGTGACCCAGGCAGGAGTACAGTGGTGTGATCATAGCTCACTGCAGCCTCGACCTCCTGGGCTCAAGGGATCTCCCCTTTCAGCCTTCCAAGTAGCAGCTGGGACTACAGACACGTGCCACCATGCCTGGCCACTTTTTTTTGTTTTTTTTGTGGAGACAGGGTCTCACTATGTTGCCCAGGCTGGTCTTGAACTCCCAGCCTCAAGCAGTCTGCCCACCTCAGCCTCCGAAAGTGCTAGGATTACAGGCATTAGCCACATAGCTTGGCCTTGTTTTTTCAGTTGAGATAATAATGGTATGTGTGATGACTAAAGGCATGTCAATCATTTCAGATTTAGGCCAATGCAAAGTAAGTGCTCAGCAAATGTTAGGTATTATTTTTCTCCTGCTAAATGCACCTTGTTGCTTCTGCTGTCCCTTTGTGGCACAGATCCAAGCCCCGTCAGCACTCCAGGAATACCCCAGCGGTATTCCCACTAGGAGCAGTCTGTGGAGCCCTAGGAGGAAGCAGGGGGAAGGGTTTGATTTTGCTTCTGACATGCTTTAAGGGCACACTTGGCCACTGGAGGGCAGCATCCACTCGCTCGTTTTTAGGAAGGACATTCTAAAAAAGGATTTTCCAGCTGCAGAGGTGCAGAAGATGGAAGGAAGCCTTCATGGGGGCTTACTGGACACTGGGTTAGTTGTTTTATCCTAGTGGTTCATTTTATGCATCCTCTTCCAGGCAGCCCTTAGTAAACAGATATAGCCTATCACAGAATACACAAAATAGGTTCTATAATTTTTTCTTTTCTTTTCTTTTTTTTTTTTTTTGAGACAGAGTGCTGCTCTGTTGCCCAGGCTGGAGTTCAATGGTACAATCTCGGCTCACTACACCCTCTGCCTCCTGGCTTCAAGCAGTTCTCTCCTGCCTCAGCCTCCTGAGTAGCTGGGACTACAGGCGCATGCAACCACGCCCAGCTAATTTTTGTATTTTTAGTAGAGGTGGGGTTTCACTATATTGGTCAGCCTGGTCTCGAACTCCTGACCTCAGGCAACCGACCCGCTTCAGTCTCCCGCAGTGCTGAGATTACAGGCATGAGCCACTGCACCCAGCCTAAGTTCTACAAAAATTAGTACAACCTATAAAATATAACCTATATAACCTATAGAGAGATGTTTTCCTTAAAGAACTGTTTTCTCATTGTCTTGAATCATAAAATGAGAATTTTGTTTCTAAACCTGGGGTCTCCTACAGGCACCGAGGTCTCCACAGGTGACCCCTGCTGTGCCACATGCCTGCATGCCTGGACCCCCACTCCTGCAGGCACACAGGAGCTTCCTATTCTCCTGCCCTGTTGTGGGGGCTGCCCATGAAGAACAGGGGGGCAGCTGAAGGAGCGGTGGCAAGCCCTTCCCAAGCCCTTGGTGCCGCCTCCTTACAGCAGCAGGCATGGTTTCTCCACCTGTGGGTCTAAGTGTTCCAGTGCTGTCTGAGGACCTGGTGTGGGGCTCCTTCCCAGCCCATCTCAAGGGTCTAGAGCGAGACTTCCAGGTGAAGTCGCTGTCCCCAAGTAGGTCCCAGAGAGTGGGCTGGGTCCTAGTTTGGGACACCCCAAAGCATTCACTAGATGAGGGTTCTAGCACCAGTGGTTTACGTGGGAGGTGCAGGGGATGGAAATGAGGAAGAGGCTCAGGGAAGGGGGGCTGCCAGTGAGGCTGTGCTATGAGCTCAGCACCGCATGGTCATCTGCACTGAATCGTGGGAGAAAGAAGCACCGAGAAACAGCCTAAAACGCATGCCTCAGAATCATCCCATCCAAGTGGTGAGGGAGCTGAGGGCCTCAGACACCCACTCTGAGGGCTGAGGGCTGCTCTTGGTGGCTGCTTCCTCAGTAGCCTGCTCTATCCACAGAGCGGTCTTCTGCAGTTCTGGGAGGAAAGCCCCAGGCACCCAGATGCAGGTACACAGAGATAGAAGTTTGCTGGAGCAAACTGAAGGGTGGGATGGGCACGGGCAGAGTGGTGACAGCTGCCGCTAGAGGCTGCCTTCACCTCTGACTCAGGTGCCGGCTGCCCACTGTCCCAACAGCGCTTCTCCTGGATCTGGGCTGGGAGCCCACTCCTCCCCATGCTCATGGATGTCTGTGCTGCCTATTGACCAGCATCCGCCTCTGGAGAAGCCCATGCCCTATATGAGTTTTGGGGGCAGGCAGAATGGGTTTCTGTTGCTTGTGATAAGGATCCCTGACACGCATTCTGAATTCAGGTGGCCTGCGTGGGGCTGCACTGTCCACCCTAGGGTAAGCACGACCCAAGTTAGGCCTCAAACAGTAAGTGTAGAAAGTAAAAAGTTTGTTGCAGGAAGTCAGGGACCCCAAACGGAGGGACCAGCTGAAGCCATGGCAGAAGAATATAAATAGTGAAGATTTCATGGACATTTATTAGTTCCCCAAATTAATACTTTCATAATTTCTTACGTCTGTCTTTACTGCAATCTCTGAACAAAAATTGTGAAGATTTCATGGACACTTATCACTTTCTCAGTCAATACCCTTGTGATTTCCTATGCCTGTCTTTACTTTAATCTCTTAATCCCATCATCTTTGTAAACTGAGAAGGATGTATGTCGCCTCAGGACCCTGTGATGATTGCGTTTTAACTGCAGAAATTGTTTGTAGAGCATGTGTGCTTGAACAATATGAAATCTGGGCACCTTGAAAAAAAAAGAACAGGATAACAGCAATGTTCAAGGGATAACAAGCGAGATAACCTTAAACTCTGACTGCCAGTGAGCTGGATGGAACAGAGCCATATTTCTCTTCTTTCAAAAGCAAATAGGAGAAATATCGCTGAATTATTTTTCTCAGCAAGGAACATCCTGAGAAAGAGAATGTGCCCCTGAGGGTAGGCCTCTAAAGTGGCCACTTTAGGGATGGCTGTCTTTTACGGTCGAAGACAAAGGAATGAAATAAGTCCCAGTCCCCTGTAGCGCTCCCAGGCTTATTAGGACGAGGAAATTCCCACCTAATAAATTTTGGTCAGACCAGTTGTCTGCTCTCAAGCCCTGTCTCCTGATGAGATGTTATCAATGACAATGCGTGCCCGAAACTTCATTAGCAATTTTAATTTCACCCCGTCCTGTGGTCCTGTGATCTCACCCTGCCTCCATTTGCTTTGTAATATTTTATTACCTTGTGAAGCATGTGATCTCTGTGACCCAAACCCTATTTGTGCACTCCCTCCCCTTTTGAAAATCGCTAATAAAAACTTGCTGGTTTTACGGCTCAGGGGGCATCATGGAACCTGCCGACATGTGATGTCTCCCTTGGACATCCAGCTTTAAAATTTTCCTCTTTTGTACTCTTTCCCTTTATTTCTCAGACCAGCCGATGCTTAGGGAAATAGAAAAGAACTCATGTTGACTATCGGGGGTGGGTTCCCCTGATAAAATTTTCCTCTTCAAAGCTTCCCTTCTTGTTAAAGAATAAGTTGTAAGTGTTAGAAATAATAGTTTCTTTTAAAGACCAACTTCCTTCAAGCCTCCTTGCTTTGTGCTATTAACTCTTTACTAAGCCCTATCCTATGTAGCTGTTAGATACATAGGAATAAGTGCATTCTATGTCCTTACACTTTAAAGAAAATACTTGTGCTAGACATGCTCACAAACACATAGTACATTCTATATTCTTGTACTTTAACCAAGATAATTGTGCTGGACGTGCTCACAGGCATGCCCCAGCTTGCAGCCTATGCACCTTCCCTATTAGGCATAAGCAACTTCCTCTTTTCCTTTGTTCTCCCTTGCCTTCACCTGTTTAGAAAAGTTTTAAATTATTAGCCAGTCAGGTTTTAGTTTAGATTGTGAGGTCTGGCTCCAGCCAATGGAGACAGGGCACAGTAGCAGGGACAAGCTATGTAAAGTATAAAAATTGTTTCCCTCCTTTGTTCAGGTGTGTTTTCACCATTGTTCCATCTTCAAGGAGCACCCTTTCTACAGAAAGTAAAATTGCCTTGCTGAGAAAACTTTTTGTCTGAATGCTAATTTTTCCTTGTGGTGCTGAGGAACAAGCATTCTATTTCTGAATAAACATTTTACATATAACAATAAGCAAAACCTAGTGTCCTGGCTGGGGCCACCATGTTGCCTGCCTCTAGCTGGGGCTGCTCCTTTTTCAAGAGTGTCTCTCTGCCAGACTTGCAATCACAAGGTGGGAAAACTGGAGCTGCTGGAAGTCATTTTGCCACCTCAGAGAGAGACGCTTTTGAGAATAGGGTCCAGCCAGAGAATCCAGGCCCTGCTGGCATTTCAGTCTCTGCCTCAGCCACCTGGAAAGTCAGCATTACCTCTGGACATTTTGGTTATTTGAGCCAGTAACTTATCCTTTTTTTTTTTTTTTCCAAGACAGAGTCTTACTCTGCTGTTGCCCAGGCTGGAGTGCAGTGGTGGGATCTCAGCTCACTGCAACCTCCACCTCCTGGGCTCAATCAATTCTTGTGCCTCAGCCTCCCTGAGTAGCTGGGACTACAGGCATGTGCCAACATGCCCAGCTAATTTTTTGTATTTTAGTAGAGATGGGGTTTTGCCATATTGCGCAGGCTGGTCTCAAACTCGTGAGCTCAGTCAATCCACCCACCTTGGCTTCCCAAAGTGCTGGGATTACAGGCATGAGCCATCACACCCGGCTTATCCTTCTGTCTTTACCAGCTTAGATTGGGTTTTATGTTTCCTGCACCCCAGAAGGGTCCTAACCACTATACAATCTAATGGTTACTGTCACCCACAAATGACACTGGGCTGGGTACATTGATGACTTACTACATTTATTATCTCATGCTGATTGTACATAAAACCAAATTATTCCCACCTCCATTTCTCTCTCCTCCTGACCATCATGGCCCCAAACTTTGCTGTCCTGTACAGAGCACTGGGATACGAGTCGGGAGACCTGGGTTCTCATCTTAGCTCTGCCTCAGCCCCTGTGACTTACAGCAAGGCAATCCATGCTCCCAGGCGTTGGTTTTCTCCTACAATAAATGGGAAGGTTGGACTCCATGACCTCAAAGGTGTTTCCAACACTAACATTCTATGGACATTCTTCTCCTTCTTCAACTGCATTTAGCCAGTCACTGAGGACCACAGAAGTTCCTTTGGAAATCTCTAACCCATTCCTTCTGCATTCCCCACTTCCATTACCTATATAATAAGAATGGGTTTCTCTCTTTCTTTTTTAAATGCTGCTTTCACCATGGAGTGCAAATTTGGAACTAAAAAGACTCCTGCAGTGAGTACAGCCCAGGAAGCCTCCTCTCTCCCTCACCACCAGAAGATGCTGGAAGAGTAAGCAGAGATCTCCATTCATTCTGATCCTTGAAGTCCCAAATGAGCCTCAACCACTTGATCTTACCAAACCACTCAGTGTTAGCGGTCATGTCCTGCCCATCTCTCACAGTCCTTATAACATTTGCTTTGAGTAGGACTTGGATTACAAATCCAATCCCAAATCCAATCCCAAATCCAATCCCAAATCCACCTGCACTAACTTAAATTAGAAAAGGGAAATAAATGCACCTGTAATCCCAGCTATTCAGGAGGCTGAGCCAGGAAGATCGCTTGAGCCCAGGAGGTCAAGGATGCAGTGAGCTATGATTGCACCACTGCACTTCAGCCTGGGTGACAGAGTGAGATCCCATCTCTTAAAAAAAAAAAAAAGAAAAAATTAAGTCTTGCTTAAAAAAAGAAAGAAAGAAAAGGAAAATGTGTCATGAGGGACCAGGATACAATTCATGTCACTCACCCATGGGCTCGGGCTGACACGTGGCAGGGTCTCTTCTCCACTGTGGAGCATTGTTTCATTCTTCTCTCATCAGAGACCAGCTTTCTGTGCTTCACAGCTACGTTGGCAGAAAACGTAGGCACCACCAGCTTCTGAGCTCCCAAGTTATCTGTCCAGCCCGAGATTGAAGTAACTCTTTTCAGCTGCTTCACCACGCTGTTGACTCACATTTTGAGTCTTCTCGGCCTCTTTTCCATGTGATCCCAATCTTCCCACCTTGGAGACAGGTTTTGGTGTTTTAGACCCAATTTCAGGGTTTTATGTTTATGACTATGAAATGTAGCCTTGTAAGATTACATCATGACTGCCTATTAAGGTCTTTTTGAACCCCAAATCTCCCATTTACCTTATTGGCTTCATAATGGCCAATCCCATAAAACCCAATCCCATGGGTATGATGAGTCCAAGTCATTAAGAAAAATGACTGACTGGGAATAATCACTGGTCCTCACAGCATGCAGAAATGTCCCTGCAAGTTGTCAGATGCATAAACCAGCATATTCTGGCATGTTCGTTTCCACAGCACTTAGTCCTCTAGTGGGACTCTCCATCCACTCCCCTTTCCCCATCATTCCCACCAGGATTAGAGGAGACGCTGCTTGTCTGAATTTCAGCAAGGACAGAGACATCTTTATATTGCTCTTCTGTAAAGCCCAGTATCCAGCCCCAAAAGAAGAGTTGATCAAGCAGAGCCTCTTCTACCTGGAACTAGGCTGGGCCCAGGGATCCCTGTATCTTTTTTTTTTTTTTTTTTTTTTTTGGTGGGGGACAGAATCTCACTCTGTTGCCCAGGCTGGAGTGCAGTGGCACGATCTTGGCTCACTGCAACCTCTGCCTCCTGGGTTCAAGCAATTCTCCTGCCTTAACCTCCCAAGTAGCTAGGATTACAGCTAGGATTACAGGTACCTGCCACCACGCCCGGCTAATTTTTTGTATTTTTAGTAGAGATGGGGTTTCACCATGTTGGCTAGGCTGGTCTTGAACTCCTGACCTTGTGATCCACCTGCCTCAGCCTCCCAAAGCGCTGGGATTACAGGCGTGAGCCACTGTGCCCAGCCCCCCCGTATCCTTTTACAAGTGTTCACAAGCCATCTTTTAAATAGCTTGTTTCCAGAAGCCAGCTTCCCCAGGTATTGGAGTTTGCAAAATTTCTCTTGCATTGTTGGTTGGAAAAGTAGGACTTAAGGAGATTTCTAGACAAGAAAGCATGATTAGAAATGGAAGATGCTAAAGAGTGCAATCAGAAAGTATATCTTAAGGTAATCTGTGATAAGAGGGGATGTTTTATATTGCCTTTGTTTTTAAGTTGACGTTAAAATATATTATTATTTGACGAGATTTGTCCTTTGAAGACTTCTCTACTGATAGGCACTTCTGCAACAAATTTGCATAATTTGATATAAATATTTTGTAATTATTCCTAAAGGCCAATCAATGGGCATTTGTGATGGCTCATAATAAATATACAATAGTATATATTACATAATATACGTTAATTGATGGGTTGCATTTTTTTTCTTTGAGCTTACACAATGTTTTAGAAACAGTCTACTTTTTATAAACATCAAGTTGGATATTCTTCTGTGTTGCATTTGCTAAAAAGAGTCAATAGTTAAGAATCTGTTTCTTTTATATATGTCAGATTGTGTCCATTCAGAATACACAATCCCCTGCATAAAACTAACACGTTTTGCTGACATACTTGTTAATTTGGCTCTAAAATATTTATTCTTTTTCTAATGTATAGCATTTATTTTAAAAAGATTAATCCCTTCATCCATTTCTCCAAGGCTCTTTTGTAGCTCAAAAAATTACCATAAAGATCCTCTGGTCCTCTACTACAATTACTTTAGAGTGGGGGTCAGAAAACTTTTTCTATAATGGATCAAACAGTAAATACCATAGGCTTTGCAAGCCATACATGCCCTGCTGCATCTACTCAACTCTGCAGCTACAGTGCAAAAACAACCTAGACAACAGTGAATGAATGGGTATGGCCATATTTGACTCATGGTTGTAGTTTGCCTACCCTTGCTTTAGTGTACCTACATGAACACTGTTCATATAAACTATCCAGTAAGATAAATAATAATTTAGTGCTTAAAAGAAAGTTATAGAACCTTTTTCTTTTAGAGTCCTTTAGGAAAAGCATCATGTATTGCTTGGAAAGTATTCTCTATTTTAAATATTAAATACAGTTTAACACACAAGAATATCCAACTTGATATTTATAAAAAGTAGACTGTTTCTAAAACATTGTATAAGCTCAAAGAGAAAAATGCAACTGTATTTAAATTTTAAATACAGTTTCATTCTTTTATTATGCTGAGATATTAATTAAGAAGGAGTAATCTGGAGTCTAGTACATAAAACATCTTTGGGTATATACATTTTGTAAATAGGAAGTGCTATTACTTCTAGCATTGTAAGAACCCCAGCTCCCAAATAATAATGACTCTTGGATAATAAGCAAATACCTGTAGCATGCCTCCAATATATTGACTGTTAAAGGGCAGAAAGTTCTCCCTGGCAGTGATCGCAACAATTGAAAGCTGTATTTTCATATCTAGCATAGGGATGAAATCATCCAAAATTTTTCTTTGTAGCAAGTAAGGTGGTCAGTGAAAACTCAAAACATGGATTATCAGGCGAGCTCTCTGCTTAGGTAGTTGGAGCTAAAATTTGTAGAACCATTTCAGCCATTTTCTCCACTGGGGTGCTGCAGAATTCAACTGTCGATGGAATCTTTTTTTGATTGTTAATGCCAACATTTCCCAGAAGATGAGAATTTACTGCTTTTGCCAACTTGTGATTTGTTAATGCCAGCTCTGCTGTGCTGTGGGGTTGTATGCTAGGAGAGTAAGGTTGCCCTCTTCCCTACTGCAAAGAGATTAAGAGCTCCTCCAGTAATTTCTGGGTAGCTATCATTTCCTGATGAAACTGTTGCTGTTCACTTAGGAGATCCTGTATGGAACCACGTGCATCACGTTTTTGACGCTGTGAAATTGCTTTTGAGGTGGGGCATGGTGGTTCATGCCTGTCATCCCAGTACTTTGGGAGGCTGAAGCAGGAGGATCTCTTGAGGCCAGGAGTTCAGGACCAGCCTGGCCAACATGGCAAAACCCCAACTCTACTAAAAATACAAAAATTAGCCAGGCGTGGTGATGGGTGCCTGTAATCCCAGCTACTTGGGAGGCTGAGGCACAAGAATCACTTGAACCCGGGAGGCAGAGGTTGCAGTGAGCCAAGATTGCACCACTGCACTCCAGCCTGGGCAACAAAGCGAGACTCCATCTCAAAAAACAGAAAAACAAAACTGCTCTTGATGCTCTTGAGTTAGTTAACTCATCTGCCATTACTCTGCTTGCAAGGAATTTACTTCGCCATACATCACACTGTATTAACAACATACATTCTAACTGTTTGGAAAGCTGAGCTGTGTTTCAACCTAGGGCTTCATTTTCTAAAATAAGCTGATTTTTTCTCACAGGCTAGACATTCAAAGTGATACTGAAGATCATCCACAACAGAAGCCACCAGCAACTTTTTAAGCTCATGACTTACCTCCGTCTGCATACGGAGCTGGTTTCAAAGACCTTCTTTGTCCTGTAGTAACCTTCTTTCATAATTCTTGAGCTTTTCCTTTTTTTTTTTTTTTTTTTTTTGATGGAGTCTCGCTCTGTTGCCTACGCTGGAGTGTAATGGCATGATCTCGACTCACTGCAACCTCCGCCTCCTGGGTTCAAGTGATTCTTCTGCCTCAGCCTCCCCATTAGCTGGGACTACAGGCGCACACCACCATGCCCAGCTATTTTTTGTATTTTAGTAGAGACGGAGTTTCACCATGTTGGCCAGGCTGGTCTCGAACTCCTGACCTTGTGATCCGCCCGCCTTGGCCTCCCAAAGTGCCGGGGTTACAGGCGTGAGCCACCATGCCCAGTCTCTAATTAATACATTCTTTACTCTGAGAGTTCCTTATTAGGTTCTATAACTCTCTCTGACTGACCAAGGAATTCTCCTTTATGATATCCCAAAGACATCATAATTTTGTTGGAGCTATCATGAGTTATTGTATTTTTGTTGGAGCTATCATGAGTTATAGCAACTTTGTGACCTAATATTCTTTTTTTTTTTGAGACAGAGTTTCGCTCTTTTTGCCCAGGCTGGAGTGCAGTGGCATGATCTCGGATCTCTGCAACCGCTGCCTCCCAGGTTCAAGCAATTCCCCTGCCTCAACCTCCCAAGTAGCTGGGATTACAGGTGCCCACCACCACGCCCAGCTAATTTTGTATTTTTAGTAGAGACTGGGTTTCTCCATGTTCGTCAGGCTGGTCTCAAACTCCCAACCTCAGGTGATCCGCCCGCCTCGGCCTCACCAAAGTGCTGGGATTGCAGGTGTGAGCCACCCCACCCGGCGGGACCTAATATTCTTACAGCTTCCACTTCTACTGCTTTTCAGTGAGCATTTTCCCTGGCTGAACTCGTGGGCTCTCTGTGATGGAACTGCTTTCTTCCATGGACCCCAAAGGCTATGATGCCTTCTGGATTGGACCCCAGAGGGAACTTCAACAGATTTAGGCTCCTCAGTGTCCATTCCATCTCCTGCTCCTCAGTTTGGGGATGAAGTAAGGGTGACTTTGGTTTTTAAACTTTTAAGAGTAGTCATTTTTTTTTTCCCTTAACTACTGAAAATGCACTCCAAGACTTCTACTGAACAACCTCTAAGATTCTTATTCTCCCCATTTCAGGGGGCTTCACTCGGCAGGCTCTTTGAATCGGTATCGCCAGGTTAACTTCTCACAGACCTCTTCCATTCCGAAGCCGACCCGCCCAGGCCCTCCAGACATCCCTTCCATTGCCTTTGGATTAAGTTTAGGATGGATCTTTCTTTTCCTCTTCCATCAAAAATAGAATCCAGATTTGGGGGATTTGACAGGCAATAGGGCCCATAGGCCATAGTATACTCAACTAAGATATGATCAGATTTATAGATGCTCCATTATTTTATGAGCTATAAAATGTAACCAATTAAACCATTAACACAATGCTTTCTTTAGAATTTTATTATGTTCTTTACGTACTCATATATGTTTACATTATTATATACTTATTGAAAGAGCTCAGACTTTTTTAGACATGTATCATGTACAATATGAGGAAAGCAAATTTGCTAAAACTCTCTTCTGAATCCCTTGTCAGTGTTTTTTTTTTTTTTGTTTTTTTGTTTTGTTTTGTTTTAAGATGAAGTCTCACTCTATCGCCCAGGCTGGAGTGTAGTGGCGCGATCTCGGCTCACTGCAATCTCTGCCTCCCGGGTTCAAGCAATTCTCCTGCCTCAGCCTCCCAAGTAGCTGGGATTATAGGCACCCGCCACCACACCCAGCTAATTTTGTGTATTTTTACAAATACAAAAAAACAGGGTTTCACTATGTGGTCAGGCTGGTCTCAAACTCCTGACCTCATGATTCGCCCGCCTCAGCCTCCCAAAGTGCTGAGATTACAGGCGTGAGCCACTGCACCCGGCTCAGAGTCTTTAAGTGCCTGTCAACACACCATTGCCTGCTGTGCCATCAATAGAACTGAAAATGCAGCATTTCTTTTTCTTTTTCTCTCTCCCCTCCCTCCTTCCCTTCCTCCCTTCCTTCCTTCAGGATGATCTCGGCTCACTGCAACCTCCATCTCCCAGGTTCAAGTGATTCTCCTGCCTCAGCCACCCAAGTAGCTGGGATTACAGGCACGCACCACCACACCCAGGTAATTTTGTATTTTTAGTAGAGATGGGGTTTCACCATGTTGCCCAGGCTGGTCTTGAGCTTCTAGGCTTGAAACACCTGCCCACCTCAGCCTGCCAAAGTGCTGGGATTATAGGTGTAAGCCATTGCACCCTGGCTAGCATTTCTTAAGCCAGTACTACACCATGATCACCAGCATTTTCTTTCTGGGGACCCACTATGCAAGTGTTGATACTGGAGCTTGATCTTACCGGGAGATAAGATTAATGGAAGTTTTTGAGACAACAGACAGGACTCACATTCCTGTCTCAAATAGGCAGGCAATGACACTAAGTCATGACTGCTGTCTGGCCAACAGCAATTGTAAGACACCATTAATCCTAAAGTGAGATCGATTGTATGCTGTATCTCAATATCAGAGATGCTACAATGTGAAAATTGATGAATTGAGACAGTTCTTATGAGACTACCTTTTGGGTTATCCTAAAGGTGATACCCAATCTAGCCCATGAGCAATGGCCCCAGCTTCAGCCACTGACAGGCATCATTTTATCAGACCAGGTCAGTCTGGGCCAAGTGCGTCCTGGACATTTGGAATTGGAACTAGTCTCTTGTATTAAGAAAATGTCAACACTAGGCACTGCGGAATTGGCCTCTGCCACCATGGGGAGGTGTGCACCCAAAGCTGGACTGCAGGGAGAGGAGGGAGGCTGACACACAGAGGGGCCAAGAAAAGCTAGAGAGAAGGCAGGACCTCAGCCTCCCAAGGGCTTTCCAGTTCTGTGGCTGGTGCCTACCTGGAGCTGGACTGCCCTCTGGCTCCTGCATCTGAGACAACAGGAAGCCTTACAATAATTTCCCCTGTGTCTTTAAGCTGGCTAGTTGGCCCATGTCGCTGACAAATGTCACCACCTTCGCTGTGCTTGCTCAGGTCTCAACTGCATTTCAGATAGCAGCTTCTCCACCCCTTTTGGGGCTGTGAAAGCCATGATGATCACAAAACAACTCACAAAGCAACTTCTAGAGCTACTGCTCAGATGAGGATCCTATAAGGCAGTGTTTGAGTGTCCTGTAAAGCTCAGGTCCAGCTACTGCCCAGTTACCTATGTTCTGTCCCCCTAAGCCTGGCCTCATCTGTAGGGAGCACTGAGGGAGGGGCAGCCTGTGACCTTAGAGACCTCCAAGTGAGGTGACTTGCCCCATTCTTGGATTAAGCCCACAGCTGTCAGCCTTAGCCCTTTGCCACTAACCAGTTGAGCTAAGCAGCCCACCCATCTCCTGCTGGGCCCAGCTATTCTGGCCTTTTGGGGCTCTCAAAGCTTGGAAGCTTCCTTCTGCCCTCTCCATGGATGGCACTTTTAGGGCTCAGGAAGTCAAGTCCAGCAGCTAAGGCAGTCTCCCAAGGGCCAGTGTTGCACACTCAGGCCTTTGAACCTAGGGCAGTTTCTCCAGCAGGTCATGCCTATGCCACGGGTCACTGACATCAGGAAGGCAGCCAGCTCCCCAGGGCATGAACGATGGTTGCTGTAACAAATTATCACAAATGAAGTGGCTTAAAACAATACCACCATATTATCTCACAGTTCTGGAGAACAGAGACCCAAAATGGGTCTGTAGACCTGCATTCTATCTGGAGGCTCTCAGGGAGAATCTGTTTCCCTGGCTTTTCTAGCTTCTAGAGGCTGTCCACATTCATTGGCTTGTGGCCTCACATCACTCCAACCCCTGCTTCTGTTGTCACATTTCCTCTGATGCTGACACGCCTTGCTCCCTGAGCACCCACCCAGATAATCCAGAACAATCTCCCCACCTCAAGATTCTTAATCACATCTGCAAAGTCTTATTTGTCATATAAATTAACAATCATGGGTCCCAGGGACTAGGACATGGACATCTTGGGGGACCATTGCCTACTACAGAGCACAGAGACTGAAGGACGGCTTCCCTTAATGGTATTTTTCCGTAATCAGGCCTTTTTCTTTAAGAATATTTTAAACAGCGTAACAAAGTACAGCTGACTTTTTCCGCCCCTTTTACAGACAGGGTCTTGTTATGTTGTTCAGGCTGGACTCAAAACTCCTGGGCTCAAGCGATCCTCACCTCAGCCTCCCAAGTAGCTAGTACTATGGACATGCACCACCATGCCCTGCTACAGCAGTTTTTTAATACAACTCTAGGGACAATACCCATTGCCACTTATTACATGCCTAGTGTGTGCCAGAGAGAGAAGGAAAGCAACATTATTGGCCCCATTTAAGGAGGTCACTTGCCCAAGGTAATCCAACTGGCCGGTGGCAGGCAGATTTGAGCTCACATCTGCCTCCATTGACAGGCACTGATGTTGAGGTTGTATTTTTTCCCTTGGCGCCCATAATGCAGACCCTCGTCTAAAGTCTTGTTTTTGTCGGAGAACTTTGGAGCCTTAAATTCAGAGGCGCTTCACACAGCTCATGCCACCTGCAGAAGTACCAGAGAGCCTGGCATAGGCCAAGGAACTGGCAGAGGCTTCAGCCTCTCCTCACCACATCAGGAAATTGAATCTGTTCTCTCTTCTAGTAACTTACTTCACCAAATGACTACACTTGTTGGGCACTAACCTCATGTCCAAGGGACAAACTATGAGCTGGTCCAGTGATGGAAGAGGTGGGTAGAAGCTAGGTCACACTCCTGCCACAGATTTGGTACCAGAACTGTCATTAGGGTTTTGTTAAGGAATGGACAGGCCAGAAAGAGGAGAGATGGGCCTTCATGAGGCTATCAACAAAGTCCCTACAAAAAAGTCAGAGGTAGATAAAAATGTAAGAGCTACACATCCACATAGGCAGGAAAGAGATGTAATGAGTTCATCCCACTGACGCATGAACAATTAATTGCTACCTGTCAGTTGTCAATGGGGAGAATTTCATCCACCCGATCATTTAAAGCAAGCTGGAACAGGGTACAATGAGAATTGGCCAAGGATGAAATTCAAAGGATGCCCGGGAGCAAGTGATGTAACGGGTTGCAAAACAAAGGTCAGATAAAAGGCACGGGCTAAGGGGCCCTGGTGCCAGAGCAGACGGCGTCCTATAAAGACTGTCTTTTACTCTGGAGAAACTAGAGCAGTACACACAGTATTCGGCATTCAGGGATGGGGCCTGAGATTCTGTATTTCCAATGAGCTCCCAGGTGATGCCGAACAGCTGCCATCTGTGGGTCATCTTGAATAGCAAGGGATGAGATGACTCTTAAGAGACAACTCAAGCTGTTCCCTGCAGCAAAAATAAAACGAGTGGGGGGAATGCAGATGTCACAGAGCTGTTTGATGCCGTGGAAAAATGAAGGTGGGGCTTATCATCAAGAAGTCCTTTATGCATCCATGACTTTCTGTCTAACTCATAGGAGACTGGAGAAATTACCTTTTCCTTTTTAAAATGAAGAAACTGAAGTGTAAGACGATTGAACACAGCAGGGTCAAAAACATTAGGGGTAGATACAGGTGCCCCACGCCATCCTTGACCCCACACACACTTCCAGAAAACATCAAGCAAGGAGCAGGCAAAGAGCTGTCATAGGAGTGTGGTTGTTTTAATACCGTTCTTGCCAAGCAATATCAAAGTTGTCCATATTCTCCAAGTTTGTCCTATTTTTTATAGACAATATTAAAATTTTTTAAGTGTGTGCTGATAAAGAGACTAGTCACACCTCTGGGGATTTAAAAATGAGAAGCCACATAAATTCTCTTCCTTAAAAAACAGCCATTTCAAAAGATTTTCTTTAATATCATAAAATATTTTCATGGACAAGTGAGCTAGCAAACACACATGCACCAATGTGCCTTTTGACAAGAGTACCCCCTACCCCGACTCCCACACCAAAGTGGACATGAGATTGAAGAAATGAATACAGCAGATGGAACAGATAGAAGAAAAAAAAATCAGTAAAAAGGATGGAAGATAACTTTGTGCTTGGTTATTTTCCTATGTCACAACAAAACAAGACATTTCGGTGCAAATAGTTAATCTTTCCTCTTTTTTTCCATTTGGTGGAGAAAAAAATACTTTTTCTATAATAAAATATGTAGTTTTTTGGTTTTTAACGTAACTTTTTTTTTTCTTTTTTGCAGAAAATAATTTTGTAAACTGTCACTTCGCGGGCAGGGAGGCTCGATGCCACGTGGGCCCCAGCTCGCCCCGGTGGAGGCTGGGAGCTGAAACCGAACCTAGGCAGGAGATGGGCGACGGCGGAGGTGCAAGGCAGGGCACGGCGCACGGGACGAGGGCGGCCGGGCAGGGTGGATTAGAGGTCACTCTCGCCGTACAGTGCCGTGGAGAAGGACATGTAGTCCAGAGCACCTGGCACGGAGTCGGGGCCGGTGTAGGGGGCCATCCGCGCGATGCAGTACTCGGCCTGGTCAGGCGGCAGCTCGCGGCGCAGCTCGTCCACGGTAATGTAGTTCTGCGGGGAGAGAGTGGTCAGGGCGGCCGCAAAGTCCAGCAGCCGTAAAGTGGGGGTGGCCCAACACAGCCGCAAAGCCTGGCCGCGTGAAGGCAGCGCGTGCCGTTTGCATTATGCCTCCCTCCTGGAACTAGAGGAGGTATGGACATAAATATCCACACATGTACATACCGCATACACATGTATTTTTAAAACTGTCTCAGGTTTTCCACTTCAGTACCTACTTTTTAAGCCACTTTCCAATCTAATTCCATGTGCCAATTAGACCTATAACCATCTTCTGAATCACACTAGTCTGCAATAATTGCGTGCTGGAGCAGTATCCGCAGATACTCTGGTGGAGCGTATAGGTTTCTGGGGGGACCCCACACGTACTCAGCTGAGCTCTCTGGAGGCTTTGGACAGAGAGTCTAATTTTAATGAGCCCTCCAGCAGATTAAGAACACCATCCACGTTTGGGCATCATTGCTTCCCAAATATGGTCAGGCTATCTTAAGCTCCTTTGCAGAAAGGTGGGCCTTGCCCCATCCAAGCAGCTCCAGCCTGGGTATCTGCCTTCTCCCAGGTTTTGCCCATGCTAGGTCTATTTGAAAGCTGTGTCTTTTAGGAGCTTCAAGATCCAGGAGAGCTCATTTGGGGGCTCTGACCCACAAGGTAGTCCCCCTGCACCATGCCCTACCTCTGCCAGAGCGCCCTGGGAACCAGTTTGAGGGAGGGTGGAGCTGCCACTGTCAATCCCAAAGTTGGGAGACGAGGCCCCTATCTCGGCCCCAGTTTTCCTCTTCTACAAAATTAGCAACTAAAACTAAATGGTTTGAGGATCCTTCCAGCTCCAAGGTGCTATGATGCAAATAAGGTTGTTCTTGTACTTAAATCAGACCTTTAGGGACTTCTTTGTAGGTTCAGCCTTTATTCCCTTGTAAACAGACATTTCAGAAATTATACTCCCTCCCTACTGGCTTTTGCTTTTGGTAACTGAATCTTTTCCGTTTAAGATGGAGTCTCACTCTGTCACCCAAACTGGAGTGCAGTGGTGCGATCTCAGCTCACCGCAACCTCCGCCTCCCAGGTTCAAGCAATTCTCAGGTCTCAGCCTCCCGAGTAGTTGGAATGACAGGTGCATGCCACCACACTCGGCTAATTTTTTGTATTTTTAGTAGAGATGGGGTTTTGCCATGTTGGCCAGGCTGGTCTTGAACTCCTGACCTCAGGTGATCCACCCACCTCGGCCTCCCAAAGGGCTGGAATTACAGGCATGAGCCATCATGCCTGGCCTGAATCTTTTCAGTTTTGAAGGAAGGATGGCATAAGGATTTACTGTGACTTTACAGAACAGAACACAGACCCTAGGCCCACATCCCACCCCCACCATTTCTTCTGGCTGCTCTGTGAGTCTTTTCTATAATATTTGAGGGATCTGTGGCTTCTATAGATCCCCTCAGGTCCCTGGGCTGGAGATGGCTGTGGTTCTGGGTGACATCCAGGTCTACCAATGACCATCTCAGAACAGTGGAGACTTGGACTGAGCCTCTGGCATCCATGGAGACAATCCCCTGCATCCCTCCACTGCCAGGTGGACTGTTGCAGGGTACTTGGGAGACTGGGAAACCCAGAGTGGATCACTGCTCAAGGTAGAAAACACGAGAGACGTGCTTCCTTCTTGTGTCCCACAGTCCCTCTTCCTGCTCCCACTATAGTCCGTGCCAATGCACAGGATGATACCAAGGGTGAAGTCCCAGGGGTTGTCAGATGGACTCCAAGAGTCCAATCACACATCCACACCACTCTACTCCCCTCTGCCACCCGTCATTTCATCCCAGCTATGGAGTCCCTCACTGGCAAGCAGTGATCCTGGGAGGGTCACTTATACTAATCCTGTGTCCTGACATGAGCCCAAGGCATTACAGAAATGGGCAGAAGTGGCAAACAAGGAGAGGCCAAAGGACCCTGGAAGAAGGGGCGGTTCCAGCTCTCACCCCTCTAGATCACAGTCCAGCCAGTGCCTGCCACCCCAGCACAATGCCCATGCCATAGAACACCCACCTTGTCCCCAGCCAGGATCTTGAAGGAAGCCATGACTTGGTCTGCTGTATCTGTATCGGCTGTCTCACGGGACATGAAGTCAATGAAGGCCTGGAATGTCACTACCCCCAGGCGGTTGGGGTCCACAATGCTCATGATGCGGGCAAATTCTGCTTCTCCCTGGAGGAAACAGCCAACCCCAGGCCTGTCAGCCCATGGCCTGCTGAGAATATCTCATAGGGACTGAAGACCCTGGGGGCTCAGATCAGCCTGTGGCTGGAAGAGGAGGGCACATCCCCCTGACCTAACCTGGGTTGTCCTAAGGGTATGATGGGGACATAACACCCAAGAGGAGAGACCCAGCTCAGGGTTTCCCATGCCCTGCAGATGCCTGGGTTCCTCTTACAGCAAATAATCATATTGATAATAACTACAGTGATCACAACGATTAACAATGGCTGACACCTATGCAGCATATCTTATATGCCAAGTATTAACCTAAAAGCTTTATTTCAATTCATTTAATCCTCACTACAACCATAAAGGTAGGTATTTTATTATCTTCATTGTACAGATGAGAAATCTGAAGCCCAGACAGGCTAAGTGACTTGCCCAGGGTCACACAGCCAGGAAGCAGCAGAACTGGGATTTGAACTCAGGCAGTCTGGTTCTAGAATCTGTTCTCTCCCCACCACACTGTATTTTCTATGTGCCAGATACATGCACAGACTTAAATTCCTTCATTTAACCCTTGCAACAGTCCTATAGGGTTCCCCCACTTCACCTGAGGCTACACGCTAATGATGGCAGGGCTGGGATTTACTCCCAGGTTCACTGCTCCTAGCCCCATGCCCATGCCCTGCACTGGGCAGCTTGTGAGCTCTTCACTTGGCACCATGGCCCAGGAGCCACCTGACTGCCCTGCTCAGAATGTCTGTGTGAGGGGGGACAGAATAGGAAGGTTGGGGAGTGGGGAACGGCCTGGGACAATCCAGAGGGGCAGCAGGCCCGACCAGAGCCACCGCCAGGACAGAGGTGGAAGGTCTCAATTTCCATGCTCCATGTGAGGTGACGCAGGCCAACCCCCAACCTGGAATGTCCCACACCACCAGTCCTTCCTGCCAGTCTCAGGGTCAGCCCAGCTGTCCACAGTGGGAGTGAGGAAGTACCAGAAGATGAAGTAGCACAGAGACTGAGACGAGGAGGCCAGGGCTCCTGGATACACACAGGCCGGTGGCCGGGCCGGCTTTCAGGGAGCCATCTTCCCCAAGGACATGGGCCTTGTGGCTCCTCCAGGGAGGGCAATCCCTAGCCTGAGGGCCTCCAGCCTGCCACTCCTGGGACTTGGCCGCTCCCGCCAGCTGGCTGCCTCCTCACCAGGGCAGACAGAGGGTGGGGTTTACGTTACCATGTTGTAACCCATGGAGATCAGGCAGGCGCGGAAATCATCCGTGTCCATCATGCCTGTCTTCTTCTGTGGGGGGCAGTGGTACCAAGACACAAGGAGGGTCGGGAAGGCAGGAAGAGGAAGGGCCGGCCCGGGGCCAGGAAGACAGAAACAGATGGCCAGAGCGGGGATGAGGTTTATGGTTTGGGGGATCAGGACGGGGAAAGGAACATAGGAGGAGAAGATGCGAACACACATGGGTGGCAATGTCCAAAGACAGGAGGAAGACAGAGCAGGGAGATGCAAAAATCCACCCATGGGATGAAGAGCGGTGAGGATGGAAGACAGTGGGCACCCAGCAGGTTGCCACGAAAGACAGCAGAGGGCAGAGGGTGGACCAGTGACAGGGCAGACAGAAACAGCAGGAGAGGACGAGCCCCATGGCCCATAGGAGGGGGACAGGAGATCCAGACAGAGAGAAGAGAAAAAGGAAAAACGCATTATTTCTCGCCCCAGACGCCACCCCTGAGCGTGCTCCATGCAGGAGGCGAGTACCTGGGGGTCGTTGCCAATATCATAACCCAAGCTGATGAGGCAGGCTTTGAACTCCTCGGGACCCAGTGTGCCGGAGTGATCCTGGGGCCGCGGTGCGCCAGGCAGCGAGCCATGCGGTGTCAGGGAGGTGGAGCCGTGAGGGGGGCATGCCCCGGGGGAGGGTGGCGTGTGTGGGGAGACACAGGGACAGGCATGCGGAGGGAGGGTGGGGGCGGGGGAGGAGGGGAAATAAAAGTGCACACGGTTAGACACACCAACGAGGCTCCCCGGGGTGCCCTCCCCCCAGCACACACAGCCCTGCTCCAAGAAGCAGGACCAGAGTGGGGTGTGATGAGCCACAAGGGTGAGAAGCTCCCCCAGAAGTGACCCAGCCCCCCAGTTTCCCCAGGGACTTCCCCCCAGGTGCCTAGAGAGCCATGAAGCAGGCAGGGGTGGTGGGCAGCACCCAAGAACATGCTCCCACGCCTTGGGACCGCCCGCAAGCCCCAGGGCACTGGGAAGGGGCAGCCCACTAAAACCCGGCCTGACCCAGAGCTGGGATGGGAACCCAGGACCAAGGCCTCTGACATTCCCAGCGGAGTCCCAGAGGCCGCTGGAGGTCGGGGTAGGGGTGGGAGCCAGCAAGGGCAGGAGGAGTCTCTCTTCTGCTCCTCTGTCTCCACAGCCAGGGAGCAGCAAGCCTTCACTGTGGGTGACTCTTCATGGTAGGAGAGCAAGGGTCAGGGGTCAAAAGTCCTCTTTCTACCCACAGTATGAACACTCTCTCCCAGAAAGCAGGGAAGCTTATGAGGCACCAACACAGGTTTTCCAAGGTTGGTTTTGTGGGGTGCATCGAGTCAGGGCAGGCTGATGGCAGTTTCCCCTTTCTCTCCCTCTTCACTTGCATGGCAGCCCACATCCCGGGGAAGTGCCCTCCAGGGCCCTGGGGCAGGGGTTGGGGGCTGCACTAAGAAAACACAGGGTGGGGCTCTCACCCGGTCAAAGTGGTTGAAGGAGGCCCGGAACTCATTCATCTGCTCCTGGCTAATGCCCTTGGCATCCCGGGTCAGGATCTGGTTCTCCACCTCGTTGATGGTCCTGGCGATGGTGGTGAGCAGCTGCTCCCAGCCCACACGGATGTGCTGCAGGCAGGCAAGAGGCCTGTCAGCAAAGGGGTCCCAGGCCTGGGATCCTGGCGGCCCCTATCCACCCTACTCCCCAACTATCAAAATGGCTAAAGCCATCAAACTTGGCCTTCCATGTGGCTGAGTGTCACCAGAGGGAGGGGAACCAGGACAAGGACAACCTACTAGGGCAGGGACCCTAGATGATCAAGGGGGCAGGGTGGCAGCCTCTGCCTGGGAGAGCAAAGAGACTGGGACTTGCCAATGGGGGTCAGGTCAGGAAGGAGGGCAGATTTGGGGGTAGGAAAGATTGAGACAAAAAAATGTGTGATTCCCTGAACCTCCAACCCCACAACCCCAGCCCACACACACTTTCACAGTTAAAACAACTAGCCATCTTACAAGCAGGTGCCTGAGCCAGTGTTTGGAGCCCGCCAGCACCCGGAACCACCAGAAGTGCTTATTCTGAACTCCACCCCCGAACTAGTGAAGCAAATTCTAGAGATGGGGCCTAGAAATATGTATTCTCAACACGTTCCTCGGGAAAGCAGAAGGTACTAAAAGTTGAAGATGTGAGGCTTCAGAGGTGAAGTGAATTTATCCTCCAACTATGACCTGTTTCCTTGGAGACTTCCCCACCCAGCAGGAAGGACAGAAGGGGACATGTGCTCCCCGAGAGGAACAAGGCCAGGCCCACCCACCTCCATGGTGTAGTTGGTGTGCTTGTTGTCGAAGATGAGCGCCTCCTGGATGAGCTGGTGGTCGCCCTCCAGCTGATCAATCTTTGGCTTGTAGTTGACAATGCTCTTCTCATACTGCCGCAGGTGGCTGAGCTGGTCCTCCAGGGTCCCGTGCATCTCAATGGAGATCCTCCCAATCTCCTGCTCACCGGCAAAGAGGCACCTTGTCAGACCACCTCACTCTGCTCCCATAGGGTGGGGACTGGGGCCTCCAAAATCATTTGTTAAGCCTTCAAATGATTCTCAGTTCCTATCCCAGCCCTAAGGAGGCCATCACTGGTAATTAGTAAGACACTTTTAGCATGGGTGCTCCTAGGTATGGAAACAGCACCACAGAGGTATATAACAAGCACTGTTACCACTGGATGAAATACCTACCAGCTCTCAGGTACCTGTCAGCCTCAGGAAGGGAATGCAGGGTCAGTTCTAACCTAAACATTCACTCCTCTGCTTGCCATTCAAATGCCCCTTTCCCAAGTCTTGTCCATCTCAGGGACCCACTGAGCCAGGATCCTTGTAGCCTCGGCAGACCTCACTCACCTCCCTCAGTGCCCATGCTCTTGCTCCTGCTGTTCCGCCTCCTGGGATGCCTGCCCTGGCTCACCTGAATCCCATCCATCCCTGCAGGCCAGGCCTAATGCCCATTTCTCTCTGTTATTCATCCATGTAAACAACCCTTGTTTGTGAAAGCACTTTCTGTCCACTCAATTCAATCCAGTAGCTATTTCCTGCCTGTCTACTAAGGACAATGTGCTGGCAGGGGGGCGGGGGGCGACACACACAAATGTGAACTCAACATGGTCTCTGCCCTTAAGGAACTCAGAGGCCACGCTCTAGCCAAGCAGGGCCCCTTTCCTGATCTGCTAAAGCACCCCACTATCTACCCCACACAATTCAGCAAAACATTCTGTGCTCCACTAGGTTCAGTTCTCTTTCTGGGATGATCAATCATCTTCTTTGGCCAGGCTCATTGCTCAGGAGGAGGAGGAGAGGAAGGGGAGGCCTGGTCAACAAGAGACACCAAAGGAATTAAGCTGGATCAGGTGCTCAGGAGCTGACTCTCCTATGGGACTTTCACAGGCAGCTTCTTCTTTTTTTTTTTTTGGCGATGGAGTCTCGCTCTGTTGCCCAGGCTGCAGTGCAATGGCACAATCTTGGCTCACTGCAACCTCTGCCTACCAGGTTCAAGTGATTTTCCTGCCTCAGGCTCCCAAGTAGCTGGGATTACAGGCACACATCACCACACCTGGCTGATTTTTGTATTTTTAGTAGAGACGGTGTTTCACCATGTTGGCCAGGCTGCTCTCGAACTCCTGACCTCAGGTGATCCACCTGCCTTGGCCTCCCAAAGTGCTGGGATTACAGGCGTGAGCCCATAGGCAGCTTCTTAGTGGTGTGCTCATATGTCTTTGCTCCCAAATCAGATAGTGCCAGCAGGGCTTCCTCACATAGACCCCCACAGCCTTCTACAGGAGGGCAGACCCATGGTGCGCTCAGGGCCTCAGTCCTCCATGGGTCCCACCGAGGGAGACAGGCAGCCTGGCTGGCTGGGATAGTGTGGGGAGGGGTGGGAGCCCCAGCACTGCTTCCCAGCACGGGACCCACCTCCATCTTGGTCTGAATCCAGGGCCCGATGACATTGGCCTGTGCCCCAAACTGCTTGCGTAGCCTCTCATTGTGCTGCTGTCGGGCGTGCTCCTCCGTCAGAGCTTGGTCCCTCCGAGGCACCAGCTGCCGCACCTGGGGCAGGAATAACAAGGCGACTTTGGGGACAGGTCAGCCATCTGCCCATGTGCCAGATGAGGAAATGGAGGACCCAGGAGGGGAAGGGCCGGTCAGTAACAGAACAGGAGTGAAGGCGTCAACCTGTTCTGGAAATCCAGTCATTTGACATTTGGACAAACAATGAGTGTTTACTATATGACAATTTTAAATGAAATTGATAAAAATCAATTAAAATGGACAAAAATCCCTGCCTTTATGAAACTTAAAATGGCTCGGCCCATGCCCTTCAACTCACGTGGTCCCATTTGCCATTGATCTCCTGAGGCGTGATGGTTGTGTAGGGGTTGGTGCCCGCCATATTGACGTGGTAGGTCTGGACAATCTTGGACACCTCGTTGTGGATGCCCAGGATAGCCAGACGCTCCTTATCAGCATCAGGGAGGGTGGCCTTGAACTGCTCATGGGCTGTGGTCAGTCCCTGGACAGAGATGGGAATATATGGGTAAGAGGAACAAAGGGAGCGCTAGAAGTGAGTGGAAGGGCCATGGAAGTTGAGTTCCACACCAGCTGGGAGACCAGGAGGCATCAACTCAAAGATTCTTGTGGCTGAGAACTGGGATGGTAGGTATGGCCACAGGAAGGAGAAGCCACAGTCATCTAAAGCAACAGTTTCATCCTTGGGGCTGGTGAAATTAACAGCAACCCCTCTGGCGTGTTCACCACCTGACAGGTCAAGGAGAAGGGCTGCTCCCGAGGCTCACTCCCCAAATGACCTCCCACAACGTGGACTTCCTTAGCTCCTGGCAAAACCTTTTAAATCCAGTACTCTGCAGCTGCATGAAAGATTGAGGAAGCTGCTAATTGATGTGAAATGAGCTCCAAATAAATGTTACATTAAAAATCAAGGTTCACGGCTGAGCACAGTGACTCATGCCTGTAATCCCAGCACTTTGGAAGGCTGAAATGGGAGGATCTCTTGAAGCCAGGAGTTCGAGACCAGCCTGGGCAACAAAGAAAAACCCCATTTCCACAAAAATAAAAATTAAAAAATTAGCCAGGCATAGTGATGTGAGCCTGTAGTCCCAGCTACTAGGGAGGCTGCAGCAGGAGGATCCCTTAAGCCCAGGAGTTGGAGGCTGTAGTGAGCTATGATCCCACCACTGCATTCCAGCCTGGGTGACAGAGTGAGACCTTGTCTCTAAAAAAATAAAATAAATAAGGCCGGGTGCAGTGGCTCAAGCCTGTAATCCCAGCACTTTGGGAGGCCGAGACGGGCAGATCACGAGGTCAGGAGATCGAGACCATCCTGGCTAACCCGGTGAAACCCCGTCTCTACTAAAAAACACAAAAAACTAGCCGGGCGAGGTGGCGGGCGCCTATAGTCCCACCTACTCGGGAGGCTGAGGCAGGAGAATGGCGTAAACCCGGGAGGCGGAGCTTGCAGTGAGCTGAGATCCGGCCACTGCACTCCAGCCTGGGTGACAGAGTGAGACTTTGTCTCAAAAAATATATAAATAAATAAAAATAAAATAAAATAAATAAAAATCAAGGTTTAGAATATGGTATATAATAAAAGCTACTTTTTGTTTTATACAAAAAGGGTGCAAAGCATGGAAACAAACATACTTGCTTGTGTGCAGAGACTGTAGTCAAATTCTTACCTTTGGGGAGAGAACTAGGGACTGGAGGATAAGGAGTCAGAGGGAGACCCTATCATACACCCTTTTTAATTTTTTTTTTATTTTAGACCATGCACATATATTATCTTGTCAAAATAAGTCAAATGCAAAGGTTTTGCGTCTATAAAATCCTTGGGATGCTCTTCCTCAGGGACAGTCCTGCAAAAGTGACCCACAGAGCATGGGCCAGGGGCCCCAAGGGATCCAGCCTCTGGGGAGTGGGGTGGGGCTCACCTGGATCTCCTCAATGGTGTGCACAATGAAGGTGTCCTGCAGGTCCTCCATGGCCCCCTCCATCCAGTTGTTGAAGGGTGCGGCCCTCTTGGCATACTCCAAGTACAGCTGGTCAATGGTCTCCAGCAGTTTCTCGGTCCGCTGGGAGTACCAAATAGGGTGGGGGTTAGTACAGTGATGTCCAGAATCATCCCCCACTCCTATCGAGATCCTTCTGGTGAGCCCCAGGTCTAGAAGCACTGCCTGAATCAGGCAGAAAGAACAAGCTCTTCCTGCCAGGTGTCTGAACCATCTCACATCGCAGTCACCTGGCCTGGCTCCCAGAGTCTGGTGTATAGAATAGGAGGGTTCTCAAATGGCTGGGGTTGGGCTGTAAAGCACACTAAACTGGGAGGATGAGACAAGTGAGGGCAAGAGAGGAGGCATCGCCATGAGGGCAAAGTCCAAATCCTGTGCCAAAGTAAATCTTCCACATTTAGGCCAGGGTTGGGGGAGGTCTGGGGAACCCATAGTCTTTTAGCCTAAAGCAAAGAGAGTCAAGAAGCAGGAAGGGGCACCTCAGGACTGCTGGATATGGGCCTAGTTCTCCCTCTGGGACCCCTCACCTCCAGAGCTTCCCTTCGCTTCTGAGTTAGGGCCCCCAGATTGTCCCACTGGTCACAGATCTTTTGGCAACGGGCGTTGACACTGGGTGAGTCATAATAGTCCAGCTCACTGGGGAGGGAAGAGACAAGGAAGTTGGGGGACCCAGGTTAATTTCATGGCCCATCTCCCTCTCCCTGAGGCTGCCAGTGGGGTAGCTGGTGGTGCTGGGAAGAGCCAGGGGCACTCCCTTCAAGAGACCTTCCAGGTATTCCTTCCACCCCCTCCCCTCTTTCAGGAGACTCGCAGAGAGGAGACCAAAGAAGACCCCTTCCCCAATCATGGCTGGAGGTGACACCAGCCTTCACCCCAATGGCCAATGGCAGGGAGCCCTCAAGGCCCAACCAGAAAGCTCGGAACCAAGGCTTGGTCACCCTCTGCTCCTGTACTAGCTACAGGTGAGAACTGGTGGCCTTTAACAGGAAGGCAGTGGTCCCGGGCTTCTTCCCCACCAGGAGAGATATTTATTTTCTGCGTTGACTCCCTTCCCACCTGGGCACCCACCTGTGCCCACCCTCCCCACCTTCCATGGCCACACCCCACTTCCCCCAGCAGCTGAGAAAGCCCAGCCTTGGCCCCTCACCACAGGGCACTACAGGGTAGGGGTATCTGGGGCCACCTACTTGAGTTCCTGTGCGATGGCGGCAATCTGCTCCACGCGGTCCTGGTGGGCAGCCAGGTCACTCTCGAAGGCCTCATGCTTCTTGAGCAGGGCCTTGATCTCCGAGAGGGTGGCCGTCTCATAGTCCTTCTGTCGCAGCATGGCCTCTTTGCCTGGATTGAGAGAGGGCCACACGGCTGAGCAAGAGTGAGAAGCATCTCCTTGGTCCCAACCGCCCACCCCTCAGGGCCCCAGGAGCTCCACTTCCGGGGGTGCTTCCCACAGAGGTGCCCATCGTGTAGGGATCTGCAGTGTACAAAAGCAGATGTGCAACTAGAACATCCAACCACGGGCGCAACGGGGAAAAGCACTGCTCTCCTCAGAGCACTTCCAAGGCCATGAAAGTGTCTACGTAGGAAGGCTATGCAGAAGTCTGTGGGAACGCATAGGGCATGACACTATACACACAACAGGAAACACAGCCATCCACACCCTCTGGTATAACCAGGAAAAAAACAACCCAAGCACCTCAGGGGCACCCTGCCTTTAGAATGTCCCCAGTTACTGTCACTGGCTGCCGGCAGCCCTGCAGGGGCCCCTTCCCTGGGTCGGTGTGTCCAGTGCACTCTGCACAGAATTCGACAGTGGCTAGTGCCTTCTCTGACCCTCAGACACACTGTCCTCTCTTTACAGGGCATGAGCAGGTCTTGCGTTTCTTAAATTTGTTTCCACAGGAGGAAAGCAGGAACAAGAAATGACCTCCCACAGTCATTGTTAGACGATGCTCACCAGCTGCCTTGTGAAGTTGACAGGTACCGGACGGGGGCTGGCCCGGCCTCCCTCACTCACACACCCAACCCTCTGCTGCTGGGATGCTCAGCCTGTCTCAAAAAATAAGGCTGAGCTGGGAGCCAAGGCTGTGTCCCCAGGTGGCATTTCTTTCCTGCCCCCTGCTCTTTCTTCTTTAAAACAGAATGGTAATACATCAAGTTTAGAAAAAATTATAGGTAAGCCTACTTATCCACTCCTATTCAGTCGTTCCTTATGTGGATATTCTGTGAACACTTTGGGCATATATAAATTATGTTTCCTGCTTTTAAAATATTTAGCAGCACACTGGTCGGGCGTGGTGGCTCACGCCTGTAATCCCAGCACTTTGGGAGGCTGAGGCGGGCAGATCATGAGGTCATCAGGAGATCGAGACCATCCTGACCAACATGGTGAAACCCCGTGTCTATTAAAAATACAAAAATTAGGCCGGGCGCAGTGGCTCAAGCCTGTAATCCCAGCACTTTGGGAGGCTGAGACGGGCGGATTACTAGGTCAGGAGATGGAGACCATCCTGGCTAACACGGTGAAACCCCGTCTCTACTAAAAAATACAAAAAACTAGCCGGGCGAGGTGGCGGATGCCTGTAATCCCAGCTACTCGGGAGGCTGAGGCAGGAGAATGGCGTGAACCCGGGAGGCGGAGCTTGCAGTGAGCTGAGATCCGGCCACTGCACTCCAGCCTGGGTGACAGAGCGAGACTCCGTCTCAAAAAAAAAAAAAAAAAAATTAGCTGGGCATGGTGGCACACGCCTGTAATCCCAGCTACCTGGGAGGCTGAGGCAGGAGAATCGCTTGAACCAGGGAGTTGGAGGTTGCAGTGAGCCAATATGGTGCCACTGCACTCCAGCCTGGGTGACAGAGCGAGACTCTGTCTCAAAAAAAAAAAAAAAAATTAGCAGCACATTATTGGAATTTCTACCCTGGCTCCACAGTCTTCTCATGCAGACGTCTGCTGAAAGGCTGCACGTCCACTGCCCTAACCCTTCACTGTCCTACTGTGGGGTGCTGGGCCCTTCGGCTTGCCCTAGTGCGGATGTCTCCATGTTCAGGATGGATTCTTTAGACAGTCTCAAGAAATGGAATTCCCAGGTTAGAGTGTAGTAAACTTGGTAGACGTGAATACATGTGGCCAAACTGCTTTCCCCAGAGGCTGTGCCAGCATGCCAGCACTTCTCGTGCCCCTGCTGGTGGCTGGCAAGCCGACAAGGTCAATCTTTGCTCTGTACCTTGGCTGTGAGCTGGACCCGATAGAAGCAGGTGACGAATCAGTGCAATCCCCACTATCCCTCCTCCACTCTGCCCTGTCCACGCCTGGATAAATAACTCCACGCACACACAGTGGAAGTGGGGGCAGCAACCTCTTACCATTGTGTGCAAAGCCCAGCATTTTACTTACAAAGGGGAACTAGACCCAACCCCCCTTAGCCAGTCAAGCACACTCCATCCCTACACCAGGGGTCCCCACCCGCCGGGCCATAGACTGGTACCAGTTCATGGCCTGTTACGAACTGGACCAAACAGCAGGAGGTAAGCCAGCAGGTGGGTGAGCATTACCACCTGAGCTCCGCCTCCTGTTGAGTCAAGGGCGGCATTAGATTCTCACAGGAGCTCAAACTCTATTGTGAACTGCACATGCGAGGGATCTAGGTTGTGTGCTCCTTATGAGGATCTAATGCCTGATGATCTGAAGTAGAACAGCCATCCTGAAAGCATCTGCCTCCTCCCCACTCCATGGAAAAACTGTCTTCCATGAAACTGGTCCCTGGTGCCAACAAGGCTGGGGACCGCTGCCCTACACCAAGCCAAGCCACTCCCAAATGGCCTTGGGGTATGGTTCTTCCTTCTCATCTCCAACCTAAGGTCTGAGGAGTACAAAACAGGGCTGAATGGGGGAGTCTTAGGGCACTGAGCTCCGCCGGCCAATGGGTCTGCCCCAGACTCCAGCTGAAATGGCCGGAGGGGCCCCAGCAGATGGGCAGCCTGTTCCCCACCTCCAGCCATGGTCCAGGTTCTGCGGAAACACTATCCTAGGTATGATCCTCTCTCTTCAGAGTTCACCTTAGCTGCCAATAAGCAGACACCAGACACGTCCCCAAGAGCCTCAAGGTTGGAGTAACAGGGACACACATGTGCTATGGCAAAGGCCAGTTCATTGTAATTGGAGGCCAGGAAATACAGGAAAAAGAACTGAACAGATGAAAACCATAAACATGACATGTACTATAATACTGAAGCCTCACAACAACCCTATGAGGAGGCTGAATTAGGTTGAATGGGGTCCCCCATAAAACTCATGTCAACCCAGAACCTCAAGATGGAACCTTATTTGGAAATAGGGTCTTTGCAGACACAATTCCTTAAGATGACATTATACGGCTGGGCGCAGTGGCTCACGTCTGTAATCCCAACACTTCAGGAGGCAGAAGCAGGTGGATCACCTGAGATCAGGAGTTCAAAACCAGCCTGACCAACATGGTGAAACTAAAAACACAAAAATTAGCTGGGCGTGGTGGTGGGCCCTGTAGTCCCAGCTACTAGGGAGGCTGGGGCAGGAGAATTGCTTGAACCTGGGAAGCAGAGGTTGCAGTGAGCCGAGATTCTGCCATTGCACTCGATCCTGGGCAACAAGAGCAAAATTCCGTCTCAAAAAACCCCCCCAAAAAACAAAAAACCAAAGTGAACACTCAGGTGGTAGAGCATTTGGCTGCAAGGTGAACATTCACACAGCACTGCACTATGCAGGAACTCCCCTCAGAACTTTGTTATGTATTAACTGATTAAATTCTTATAAGCCGGTGAGGTTGGTACTATTATTATCCCCACTTTACAGATGAGGAAGCTGAGGCAACCAGAAGGCTAATGAACTTGCCTAATGCCATGGAACTAGTAAGAGACCAAATGAAACAAACGAAAAGCAAAGAATAGCGTAGTGGCTGCCGGCTGGGCTGGAGAGTAGGAAAGTGAAGCCCTGGGGAGGCAGGAGGCTGGGTTGGCCTCACCGTCAGTCCAGGCCTCGTGGATGGAGGCCTTCTGCCGGAACTTCTCTGCCAGGTGGTCCAGTCGCTCCAGCCTCCGGATCTCGTTCAGCAACCACTCCTCATAGCCCTTCTCCACCTGCTCCAGGCAGCCCCAGGCATTGTTGATGTCCTGTGGGGATGGGAGGTACAGGGTCAGGACCTGCCTCGGGCCTAGGCTTCAGGTCCCCTGGCCCCCTAGACCCCTGAAGGTGCCCCATGCCTTCCAGGAAGAGCCCCTTCCCTATCTCTGCCCCATATCCACCCCAGCCAGGCGGCCCCACCCTACCTCCCATCTCCCACTGGTATTTTCTGGGCTCCCAGGAGCCAGGCCTCCTGGGCAAGGCGTGGGACCTGCGTCTACATTGGTCACCCAGCTATGGGACTTTGAGAATAGAGCCCTGTGGGGAAACAGCCCCAGGCTCTCCCTGACTAGGATTGGTTTCCCACAGGACTCTATCCAATCACAGGGGCCACACATGTGCTAAGGCAAAGGGCCCCCCCAGGTAAACAGACCAACAATGAATGAGGCAAGCAGGCACTGGAGCTGCCCAGCCTCCCCACGGTCCTGGATCCATTCATGGACTCAGGCCTCTGGGCAGTAGCCTGGGGCCTACAGAGACCCTGGCCTGGGTGAGCCGGCCAGAATTCTGGGAGGACAGATGCCAAGTGCCAACCCACACCCCCCTTCAGACAGGGCCATGCCTCCAGTTTGTGCAAGGGTACCCAGCTGGGCAGTCGCTGGGGTTGCACCCTGCAAGCCACCCTCCCCATCACATGTCCCCAGGCCAAGCTACATCTGTCCCCCAGAAAGGGTACTTTGTCTAATTCTCATAGAGCACCCTTAGGCTAGCAGTGGCTCTGGCCACCTAAAAGCCACTGATTCAGCCTTGGAGCCCCGAAATGACGGCAACTTTCCAAACTGCAGACACACTTGCAATGTATTCTCCCTCCACCACCCCCTGGGTTGCTCTGCCCACAATGCTGTTTGCCTTTCACCCTCCCCTTCTAGACCTGTTGTGTGCCCGGGACGCTCCTATTACTTTTCACTTAAGGACAAAAAGCTCCGTCATGGCAAATTTCTTATTTTCTTCTGGGTGTTTCTCTGGCTTATACAATTTTTCCCTAAGTTGTGGGGACAATGTCAAGGGGGATGAATAACAAAAATAACCTAAAAGAAGAGTATTTTATGACATGGAAAGCTGGTCAGAATATAATGTAAGATTGGAGTTTGTTTTTTTTTTTTTAAAGCAGCTTATTATATAAAACATGCTTTAGTTATCTGTCAGTGCACACTTGAGTACAAAAATGGGGAAAAATGTTTAATTTCAAATACATACGCTTTAGGATTCCCTCAAATATTTACATGAAAAAACCAAAAAGATTAAAATCATTTTTTTTAAAGTTGATACTACGTAGTAAGATCTTCAGTAATTTCTATGTTCTGTATTTTGCTTATTTGTATCTTTGAAATATACTACCCAAAAAACCCATGAAACTATTACTTAAGTAATAATATTTTTTAACTACTTAAGATTCCATGTAAGTAGAAATCAACTTGACTGTGATTCAATTATGCCCTGTTTTGTTCAGGGTATCAAAAAGCATTGTGTTCACAGGGATGATTTTTTGTGAGAGGGAGGTCTGGAGTAGATGCTCAGGGGTCTGGAAGGGCAAGCCTGACCCAGAATGGTGTGGGCAGAGGGGGCCGCCCCACATGGCCGAGTTCGGGCTTGTGCCTGGGTGATAACGGGAAGGGGGATGTGACTTCTGGAGCAGTGTATGTAGGCAGAAGCAAACACACCCATCCCCACCCCCATAAAGCTGACTTTGACCACGACTAGGAGCAGCTCAGAGGTGGAGGCAGTCCAGTTTAGCGGCCCAGGCTCACCCCCAGTGCTCACCGAGACCATCCTGCCCTCGGAGGGCATGAAGGCGGGCCGGTTGCTGAGCCGCAGCTTGGTCTGCAGCGTGTTGAAGTTGATCTCCAGCTGGCACTTCTCCTGCACCTTGGGCGGCTTGTGCAGGCGCCGGTAGTCCCGGAAGTCCTCCAGCTTCTGCTGCATGGCATGCATGGTGTTCTCGGGCACCCGGTTCTCCAGCCACGGGATGGTGCGGCGGATCCACTCCAACAGCTAGGGCAGGAAGGCGGTGGGGGCAGGAGGTGAGGACGCGGGGAGGGAGTGTGCTAGAGCCAGCCTCCCTCTCCTCCCAGTCCTTCCCGCAAGGGGAAGGGGTCTCTCCTGGTAGCACACTCCTTCCCAATTACCGACATTCCCAGGCCATGAAGCCAGCTTCCAGGGTGTTCCCTTTGAGAACCACAGGCTTCGTGAAGCCTGGCTACTAGAGTACATCGACTCACAGTCACATCACTCAACCTCCCTGCTTTGCTAAGGGAAGACCCATAGACCTGATGTGAAAATAGTGCAACTAAAAGGCAGGAAGGAAACCTGGGTTTTAGTACCAGGTTCTAACTAGCTTGGCCTCAGTTTCCTCATCTATACCATGGAGGGGGTTAATAGCTGTTTCCAGAAGTTCTTGCCATCTGACTTCCTAGGAATCTAGAATGTGGGTCTCTGACTTAAAAGGGAAGAGGCTGGCTTCTGGGCAGAGAGCTGGCCTGGAGCACAAGCAGGCACGGCCTGGACTGTTTTCCTTGAGCCAAGATGATGGTGGTGGAGAAGGTGGAGGGGTGCACATGACAATAGGAGTACACTGAACACCTGCAGGGGGCCAGGCACATCACACACATGGACTCATCTGAATCATCACAGAAACACTACGAAGCTAAGGTCTGTGGTCATCTGCATGTTACAGAGGAGGCACTCAAGGCCCTACCAGGTCCTGGAACTTGCCAAGGTGACCTGGCTGGAATGGCAGAAATTTAAACCCAGGTACTTGGGCTCCAGAACCTGGGTTCTTACTATGCTGGGCAGCAGATCCCCCAAGAGCCTGGGCTGAGCAGCTCAAAGGGCTGAATTCTTTCAAGAAGAGGAGGCTTAACCCAAATGTAGCCAATGGCAGAACAGGAAACCCAGCACTGCGTGATCCTGTCCCCTGAAAAGTAGGGGACAGCCGCTATGTTTGGTAGCTGCTATGCTAGCCTAAGCCAGCACTAATTTACCAAAAGCCCTACCCTCACCCTCTTACAACGAGATGCGCTCCTTCTCTCATTGAAGAAAAACTCACAGACTAAAAGTACACCAGGCTGGAAAGGGCTCTGACATCCCCTGGCTCAACTCTCACTTGACAAGTGAAAAAAACAAGACCCTGAGAGGCAAAGGGATATCCTAGGCTCATGAGGACTCAGGGACCGGCCTCTGCCCCCACCTCACTACTTTCTGGGAGAGCCACAACAGAGCTCAGGCTGCCCTGGACTAGCTATATTGGGATCAGAGACTATACCAGCCTGGGACTATGCTCCAAGGAAAGATTTGGAGGTACACGTTCTAGGGGACTGACTCTTGCTAGAGACAGGCCAGGTGAACCCAGGGGGTACCCACATCACTGGCCAGCTTCTCGTAGTCTTCCATAAGCTGCTCGTTCTCCTGGTTGACGGCCAACACCTTGCAGATGCGATTGGCTGCTGTCTCCGCCTGGCAACAAGACAGAGAGAGTCACGACCAGCCAGCCCCAGCAGCAGGGGCACCTGGTACACACCTGTGCTGACAAAGCCCCTCCCATCCCTGCAGCTCCCTGTGATTGGAAGGGGGTTAAGAAGGCTGTGAGGCCACATTCCTCCTCTCTCCTTACCATCCTCCTTGCCAGCCCATGGCCAGGTCCCATGGGTCAGGTGAGCCTGGACAGAGGTCTTGGTGGCTGAACTGGGACCCTGGAGAACAGCCTGAGTTTAAGGCCCAACCTGCAGGTTGGGAAGAAACTAATCCAATGACTGATACAATCAAAATGCTCAGGTCAGGCGGAGAGGTGAGAAAATTCATGCCCATCCTGGAATTCCAAGTGGAGGCACTGGAATTCCAAGGCTTAGGGCCTCTGGCTGGATTTTCCAGGATCTTAGAGATGTGGGAATTCAAATCTGGGAGTCCTGGGATAAAGTGCTGACTGAGAAATCGTGGGACCTCTCGGGATCCCTGCAGAATCTCCCAAGACTCTTGGCCCAAAGCCTGAAGCACTTTAGAGAAAACTGAGGGACCCCTCCACTGCACCCAAGTCCAGACTTCCAGATCAACCAAGTATGGACCCAATGCCCAGCAAGCCCAGCGCAGGCCCCTCTGGGACAGCTAAGCACACATCATGCGCTGTGTGCCGGGCTAGCAGGGACCCAAGACAGGCCTCAGCAGCAAAGGGAAGCGAAGGGAAAGGGACTGAATGGCAACCCAGGCAAAGACCAAGAAACCTTAGTGGGAGAGCGCCTTCTGCAGCTGTGGGGGCTACTGTACCCCTAACACCAGCAGGCACCCAGCATTCCTGAGTCCACTTCAAACAGGTGGTTTTAAAATCCAGCGGTGTTCTTGCATACATTCCAACCTTACGCCAAGGGAGAAGTGAACTCAAAGCCTTTTGGGGGCCAGAGGGTAGAAAGGAAGACAGCCTGGGGGTGGGAGAAGCTAGTATCTCCTGGGACCCTGGAGAAGGGTATCCTGCAGATGAAAAATGATCCCTGGATTAACGGGTTGAAAGACAGGACCTCACAACTGGTTGATGAACACAACAAAACAGGTTTCAACTGTAGCAAGATGAACTGAGGCTGGTCGTAAGGAAGAACTTCCTGAGAATGAGTGTGCTTAGAATTGGAAGGAATGACTAAGATGGAAGATGGAAATGTTTTTTCCTTGAAGAACTTCTCGAATAAGACATCCACCCACCAAATCATGTGCTTTGTGGATGACTGTGCCGGGGTGTGTGGGGCAGGGGGTAAGGGGCAAAATGAGATCATCCTAAAGGCCCTGTCAGAAACAGTCAGGGAGGTCAAGGCAGGCATGCCCTGCAGAGTAAGGTGTCAGAGTGGGTTGGGAGAAGCAATAAGGAGAAGGTGGGAGTGGCCAGAGGGTGGTCTAAGAGTCCCCTGAGGTGGCGACTTTGAGTCCTGGGCCTCAAGAAACTGAGACAGGGAGTCACATCCTTAGGCCCTCACCCCCTACCCCCAACTCAGCCCTATCCTGGAGATGCCATGGCTGCTTCTCATCCACAACTCCTGACTGATCGCCATTTCTCTCGAGAACCAACAAGCACCCATGGGGAATCCCAAGAAGCAACGAGGAGGGAAATGCTTTTCCTCAAGCCTGCCCAGGAGACGTGGAGCCCCAGAAAGCAAGCGGGGCCACGGGAACCAGGCCAGCAGCCTCATGGGGCTGGCTGGGGAGCAACTTGCTGGAAGCCCCAGACTACTTCCCTTGAAGGCTGGGGCAGGGGGCTGTGGAGAGACCCATGTGTCCTCCTCCAGGCTGATGTTTTGGTGAGGATGTGCCACCCCTGCAGACTATGCCAGAGATGTGCCACTCAAACAGCTGAAACTCCTTGGCAGCTACTCATCACTGGCACGAAGCAATTGTGGCTGTGATTTTCTTGGATAAAGCCACCTTCACTTTGTTACTCTCCTGATCCATCGGCTCAAGGGTCATCAACTCTGATGTGTGCCAATTTATCAAACTGGTGGACTGAGGTCTGCATTCATGGGATTTTACATGTGTCCTGTGGGATCGCAAGAGCCTCGCCCATCCCTAAGAGCCTGCTGACTACTCCAGGGTCAGCGTTAGGGTCAGGGTCAGAAGCGCTCCCTTCTGGATGAAGTCTGGGGGAGATTCCGGGTGGGCCTCCTGGGGACTTTCCACAAAGATCCAACTGCGTTCCCAAGCCCGAGTCTCAGCCACCTGCTCCCAGGCTGGCCTCTCCAGAAGGAGACTGACTGAGAATACCATCCATTATAACCCGTGAATCAGCCTTCAGAAATAACACACAAGTACCGCGGGAGACATGAGAGCGCTTTCTGTATGGCAGGCCAGCCTGCAGACTCCAGCGGGGCTCCCTTGAGGGACAGCCCAGCTCCTACAGTACCTCTAGAAAGCAGGTTCCTGAAGTCCAGATTTGATTTTTCTAAAAAAAAAAAAAAAAAAAAAAAAACAACCACGGCAGAATCCTCAGAACCTCATCCTTTCCCTTTCTCTCGCAGCCTGACTCCCCCAACAGGCAGGCTGCACCCCAGAGAAGCCCACTGGGTGGTGAGTTGGACCTGCTTCCACAGTGGTCCCTTGATGAAAGCAGCTTCATCACCCACCAGCCTCAGTCTGAGAAGTAAGATGAGGTCAGCTGGGAAGGCCAGTCTTAGTCAGGCCCACGGGACATGGTCCCGGGAGCAGAAGAAAAGCCTGTTAGGGATGACAGGCCTTCCCCATCACCTCAAATTCCTGGTTTTCTAGCGTTTTCCTCTCACGGCTACAAGAACCCCATGAACTCTCAGGGATCTAGGAGAGAGGCACCCAGAACAACCAAGTACATAAAGAATCTCAAAGACGCTTTAGTCCAGAAGTTCAAAGGAGAGATTTGTTCTAGGGGAGGAAAGATTCCTTCCCTGAGAACCTCAGGAACTGAAGCAGCTTCAGAAGCAACTTCAGAAGAGAACCCCGGGAGAGCCCTGGCTTCAGGCTATTCCTGAAGAGGAGATGGGCCTCTCTGGACCCCAGCAAGAAGAACCAGGTGCCCTGACATGAGACAGTGTAACAGATGCAACAGATAATTGATGGGTTCAGAAAATATTCTCTGGAAATGAGCAAAATGTTGCTTCCAAGTGCCAAAGGAAAAGACTACTAGAAATCTGTGTTTCCTTTCCCTTAGTTGGTATTTTCATGGTCGTTTTGGTTTGTTTTATTTTGTTTGTTTTTTGAGACAGAGTCTTGCTCTGTCACCCAGGCTGGAGCGCGATGGCACAATCTTGGCTCACTGCAACCTCCGCCTCCAGAGTTCAAGCCATTCTCCTGCCTCAGCCTCCTGAGTAGCTGGGATTACAGGTGCGTGCCACCAGATCTGGTTAATTTCTGTATTTTCAGTAGAGATGGGGTTTCGCCGTGTTGGCCAAGCTGGTCTCAAATTCCTGACCTCAGGTGATCCACCAGCCTCAACTCCCAAAGTGCTGGGATTACAGGTGTGAGCCAATGCGCCCAACCCGAATTTTCATGTTTTTTTGTGGCCTACTTTAGGCTGCGCTATTATACAACTTAACATACAATACATTTTGTTGTATATTCGAGAGTTATTTTTTAAAAGATATGAACTATTATTACCCCCGAGTACTTAGCTATCCCAAGCCAAACTGCTACCCTAATAGTCAGCATCTGATTGCCTGATACAGGCACAGTCTAGAGAGGAACTGTCTTCAAGGTGACATCAAAACACCCAAACATGGCCAGATGATGTGCTGTGGCTCCGCCACCCACAACCCACAGATTCACATGAATGCTACGAGGATCTCATCTATGTCATCTTTAGCCAAAACGTTCCCAAATCTAGCTGGACCTGCTTTTTTCTTCTTCCCACAGCTGTCCACTGCCCAGTCTTTCCCTCTGTCCTGAGTCAGCCACCAAGCCCAGGGTTCCTGCTAAGAGAGCTCCAGATCAGCAGGGATCTCAGACCAGGCATCCGAGCTTCCTTGTGGTGAGTGGGCCAGGGTGGGTGACCAGGCAGAGGGGAACTGGCCCCTTTCCTCAGGGAGCCCACACCTTGCCAGCTTCCTCTCCTGCCGAAGGCTCCGCCTGCACACCCTGAAGCTTCTTGCACAAGCTGTGGTCACCTCCCTCCACAACACTGCCTGCCCCTTCCCAAGGCCTTGCTAAGCCTTCCCCCTACAGACCCTCATGTTCAAGTTTCTGCTACTCAAGACAACCTTGGTGGCGGGCAGTCCTGTGACTGTACCTGCCCTGCTCAGATCTGGGGCAGAGCAAGGCACAGGTCAGACTGCAGCCACTGCCGGCTCTTTTTTTTTAGGGTTTTCCCAGATGGCTCATGAATTTCTCTCAGATTGAGTGCATGCCTTCAAGTGTTCTTTCTCAGAAACAGCAGACCATGAACTCTAAAACACGAGCTACATCAACAAAATCTTAATGCTCTCCACCCATTCTAAGTCCCTGTAAGGGAAAAGGAGGGGAGAGGGAAGCAGAGAAAGAATTAGAACCAAAACCCACCTGTCAAACAGCAGTTGGTCCTCATCTAATGAGGGAAATCAGTACACAGACTTATACAGCACGGGCCTGTACAGGCACACAAGCCGTGCACCACACGTGCACACACACATTAGGCGCTGTTGCCTTTTCATTCCACTGTACAAGTTTGGGTGACAGAAAGACAGTGGAGAGGATGGAGGGCACTGGGCACGGGTTTTGGAAGATTTTCCCCATTGGTGCCAGCCCGGAGACAGACAAGACAGGAGTGTGTGAGTCAGGAAGAGTCCTTCCTCTCCATCAGCCCCACCACACACGGCAAGGTGGGGTTCCCCTCCCCTGCCTGCTCAGCTCGAAGCAGTCGCCTTAGACGTGGTGGGGGCAACTCTGGGTCAGACCCCTGACCAGGACATGAGAGGACAACCACCACCACCACCAACCCAGCTGTGACCTTGCCCTCAGGTGTGGATAAAAGCAGCGTGAAATGGTTGCAACAGGGATGAGTAAAAGGGAGGGGGGCATGGGGAGGTGGCATGAGATTTGGGAGCGGGAGCAGGCTGTTACCCACATACCACCCACACCACACACCCCTCACACACACCACACCCACAGCACTCCCCTTCACTCCACACACACACACCACACACGCCACACCTCACACCACACACACACATCACACCCACACCACACCCACACCACACACCCTACACCTCACACCCACAGCACACCACACCCCTCCACACCACACACCCTACACCTCACACCCACAGCACACCACATTCCTCCACACCACACACCCTACACCTCACACCCACAGCACACATTCCTCCATACCACACACCCCTCACACATGCCACACCCACAGCACTCCCCTTCACTCCACACACACACACCACACACGCCACACCTCACACCACACACACACCTCACACCCTACACCTCACACCCACAGCACTCCCCTTCACTCCACACACACACACCACACACGCCACACCTCACACCACACCCACACCTCACACCCTACACCTCACACCCACAGCACACCACACCCCTCCACACTACACACCCTACACCTCACACCCACAGCACACCACACCCCTCCACACCACACACCCTACACCTCACACCCACAGCACACCACATTCCTCCATACCACACACCCCTCACACACGCCACAGCCATAGCACTCCCCTTCACTCCACACACATGCCACACATACTACACCTCACACCACACACATACCTCACACCCACAGCTCACCATACCCCTCACACCACACACACCTCACACCCTACACCTCACACCCACAGCATACCACATTCCTCCACACCACACACACCTCACACCCTACACCTCACACCCACAGCACACCACACCCCTCCACATCACACACCCTACACCTCACACCCACAGCACACCACATTCCTCCACACCACACACACCTCACATCCTACACCTCACACCCACAGCACACCACACCCCTCCACACCACACACCCTACACCTCACACCCACAGCACACCACATTCCTCCACACCACACACACCTCACATCCTACACCTCACACCCACAGCACACCACACCCCTCCACATCACACACACCACACCTACACCACACACACACCTCACACCCTACCTCACACCCACAGCACACCACATCCCTCACACCTCCTACACACCACACACACCACAGTCCCCACACCCCATACACCTCCTACACACCACACACACCACAGTCCCCACACCCCATACACCTCCTACACACCACACACACCACAGTCCCCACACCCCATACACACACACCTCACACACCACAATCCCCACACCCCATACACGCCTCATACACACACACCTCACACACCACAGTCCCCACACCCCATACACGCCTCATACACACACACCTCACACACCACAGTCCCCACACCCCATACACCCCTCATACACACACACCTCACACACTACACCCTTCCACACTACATTCCCCACACCCCCCAGACACACACCTTACACACACTCCACACCCCCCATACACACACCACACACACCTCACACACCACACCCCCCCATACACATACCACACACACATCCATACCATACACACACACCCCATATCTCATCCACCACATCCCTCACACCACACATATTGCAAACCACACACTCCTCAGAACCCCGCATACCCATACACACCACACACACCCACTTCATACCCCCTACACCCACACGCATCTCACACTCCCTTCCAAGTTTTGTCACCAGCCAGGACACAGTGAAGGCTTCAGAGGCAGGGAAGGCCAGCATCGATGGGCATGAAGCCCAGGACAGACCCCTGAAGGAGAAGGGGAGAGACTGGAAGAGCGGGAAGGAGCTTTGGGAGGAGGGGAAAAGACCATAGCAGAGAGCTCAGCCTGACCATGGACACGGGCAGGTGCACACCTGCGGCTATCGGGCCAGGAGGCCAATCAAGGCAAGGGAGAGAAGCTGCTCACACCCTGGCCACGAGGGGCAAAGGGAGGGGGCACAGGAACAGCAGCAGGAGAGGTGAGAAGGACAAAGAGGAAGCAGAAGGAAGGCCAGAGGAGAGGCTGAGAGGGGCTGGGCAGGCTGGGGGGACACCTATGAGAAGGAGCCTCTAGGGGGAGCTGCTCTCCTGTCTCTGGTCCGCACCAGTGAGCCCTGGAAGGAAGTTCAGGAGGGTCTTGGATGCCCAACCAGGCAGGGAACAGGGCTGCTGCCAGCCCATATGGTGTCTCTGGATCATTTTTCACCTCTTCCCCAAGGGCACTTCTACTGGGAAAATGTCCTACTGATTTTGTTAGAAGACATTTTCACCGCCATCTGTAGGATCACTTTAGTAATCAACATTCAAATCTCTGTCATCCACTGCACACACATGGCACTCGTGGGTAGTCTGCAACCTGCACAACTGTCCATGGCAGCCTGGTTGAGAAGCATCAGGCAGGGCTCTGGTCTGGACTCCCTGGAGAAGGCAGGAAGACCTCTCCCTGCTCTGGCTGCTGCTAAATTTGCGAGGATGGCCTTGCTCAAGCAGGAAGGAGGGAGAGAAAGAGGGAAGAGGTCCTGGATGTTTAAGGAAATAGCAAGCACTGCCAAGAGCCGTGCTGCCTGGGATAAGGGCTCTTGATGCGGGCTGCAGGGAAGAAGCTGAGACCACAAGCTTCTTTCTCGCTTGTGGTATCCGCTATGCCCATGGCATAGGGACAGAGACACAGGAGGTCATTCAGAGGCTGGGGTTCTCTGGCATCTTCAAGTGTCCTGGCCAAAGTTCAGAGTACTGTCCCCCTGCAAGAGAAGGAGGGGCTTCTCTATCTTCCTTCCATCCCAGGGCCTGCTGCTGGAGTGTCCAGGGAGGACGGAAGAGATGGGCAAGAGGGGAGAGTGGAGGAGGCCGAGGGAGAGCTCACCTTCTGCGCACCCGAGAAGGCGTGGCCGTGACATGAAACATTAGGTCACACGGCCTTCCCATCCGGCCTTAGCGTGCCTACACATCTGCACAGAGAAGGAGAAGAGGTTGAGAGGAGAAAGTAGGCAGCGGTAGCAGCACAGAATAAACCCAAACAGCCACGGTGGACGGAAAGAGGACACAAGACAGACGGACAGACAGAAAAGGAGGGAATGAGCAGAAAGAGAAAAAATGAGACCGCAGGGGAGGGAGTGGGTGGGAGGTGAGCAGAGTCTGAGGCAGGGACGGCACAGGAGAGGTGGGAGAGGGCGGGGGCTCCCATCATGCATTTTTTTGTTTTGTGGTTGCTTTTTTGTTTTGTTTTGTTTTGTTTTTTGAGACAGAGTCTCACTCTGTCACCCAGGCTGGATGGAGTGCAGTGACACAATCTTGGCTCACTGCAACCTCCGCCTCTTGGGTTCAAGCGATTCTCCGGCCTCAGCCTCCTGAAAAGCTGAGATTACAGGCGCACGCCACCACACCTGGCTAATTTTTGTATTTTTAGTGGAGAAGGAGTTTCACCATGTTGGCCAGGCTGGTCTCGAACTCCTGGCCTCAAGTGATCCACCCACCTCGGCCTCCCAAAGTGCTGGGATTACAGGCGTGAGCCACCGCGCCCGGCCTCATCATGCATTTTCAGATGGTCACTCAGATGCCATGTGGAGGGTGGGAGATCTGCATGAGACATGAAGGTTCTGTGGACATGGTGATGTTGTGCTTCCTCTAGGGTCCTGCCTACCAGGGAGGACTGGGGGAGGGGGTGTGTGCTGCCTAAGCCTGGTGATGAAAACCTCCAAATCTTCAATGTCCGCAGCATGAACAGTACCCTTTAGTCGTGGTACCCCTGTGTGGTGTGGAACCTGCACAACTGAACTTTAACCTCAGGCCTCCCAGAGCAAAACTGGGCCAGGACACTTGAAGGGGCTCACAGCTGCCCACCCCCTCTCCATTCCTCCCAGAGGTTCTGCTTATGTCTGAGAACACAGAGTGCAGCATGGCCGCACGGGAGTCCCAGGCAGGATACAGGAGAAGGCACTAGAGCCCAAAGGGGCTGAGGACAGATCTGCTAAGTCATGCCCATGAGCAGGACAAAGGTGGGGCTTTATGATGCCTTTGCCAAGTGGGTAAGTGAAGACTGGAGTTGCCTCCCAGCATTGCCCTTCTAAGGGAACTCCAGCTGCTCTGTCAAGCCAGTGGCTTCAACAGACCTGGGCATGGAAGGGCTGCTCCTGTTCACCTTCCAGCCTTCCAGAACCTCCCGGGCTGCCTCATGCACACAGCCCTTCCTGCTTAAGCCAGTCATCTGGGTCCCAGAAAGTGGGGTGCTGCCCAATTTTCTTGTTAACAGTAGAAGATGAGAGAGAGAGGTGTGGGGTGGGAGAGGAGCTAGGTAAGAACAACACGCCACTTCAGAACCAGGGGCTGCCTCTGTCTGAGAGACCAGACCATCCAGATACCTGTCACCAGGAGAGGTGGAGGCGGGCAGGAGGACATGGTTTGGGCTCCAGCAGGAGGTGTGCTGGGCATGGAAGGAGCAGGGGGCCCTGGGTACCTTCTGGGCTCCAGAGAAGGCGTGGTAGAAGCTAGACACGTAAGTCATGATGGCTTTCTCATCCGGTCGGGCAGTTCCAACGATGTCTGTCAAGAAAAATCTGCAGTTAAAGCCAGCTGGTTCCAAGAACACCATACACCCCCGATGTGATGCAGAAAGAAGCTCACAATACCACCAAGTCTTCTTGCCAAAATGTGGAGCCCGAATCTAACCAGCCTCTGGCGTCAACTTGCGCTTATGGGAATGTAAGTAGAGGAACACGTGAAATGAAGCCCCAAAGAGGCAGACAAACCCAGAATAAGGAACTTGCTACAGGACAGTGGCCCCATTTCTGCAACAAGTTCAATGGCAGGAATAAAAGGGGTCAAAGGGAAGAGAGAAGTCCTAGAGATGGGAAAAGCTGTCAGAAACACAACCGAATGCCAGTATGGACCTTGTTCGGATTCTGATTAAAACAAACCAACCCTCAAAGAAATGTCATAGGTAATTATGGAAATTTCATTATGAACTGGGTATCAAATGGAATTATCAATTTGCTAAATGTGAAAACTTCATCGTTGCCTAAGAAAATAACTCTATTTTTAAGGTATGTATTCAGAAGCATGCAGTAGTAAAATGATGTGATATCTCAGAATTGCTTTAAGATACTTCAACAAAGAAATAAGAAAAAAACAAAGTGTGGCAAGACCTTAGTAGCCATTCTATCTGGATGATGGAAATAGGAAAGGTCATCATGCTATTCTTTCTGCTTTTGCCTGGGTTTTTACATGTTTGAAAATTTTCCTCATGATATTTTTGAAATTTTAAAAGCTACTGGTGGCTTTGGGAGGCCAAGGCAGGCAGATCACTTGAGGCCAGAAGTTCGAGACCAGCCTGGCCAACTTGGTGAAACCCCGTCTCTACTAAAAATATAAAAATTAGCCATTGGTAGGTGCCTGTAATCCCAGCTACTCGGGAGGCTGAGGCAGGAGAATCGCTTGAACCTGGGAGGCGGAGGTTGCAGTGAGCTGAGATCACACCGCAGCACTCCTGCCTGAGTGATACAGGGAGACCCCGTCTCAAAAAAAAAAAACCACTGATGGGGCAGAAGGGCAGGGAGCAGTCTGGACCCCACCGTGGTCTTTTCCTGTCCCCATGACCCTTTTCTAGCCCCTCAGCACTGAGCAGGTGGGGCCAAGGAGAGCACACAGGGAAGCGGCCACGGTGAGTCAGGCTCCTCCCAAGGGGCAAGCACAGAGATGGGACAAGAAGACCCAGCCTGACCCCACTCTGGAGCTGCCAGCCCTGGCTTCATGAACCCACAGACCCCTATGCTCCCAGATGCCTCCCTTCCCCCTATAGCCCCTGCTCACCCCATCCGAGATGCTCTGCATGGGGAGAGGGGCAATGGCGGGGTCAGCGGCCAGGAAGAGCTGGGTTTCCAGCCCCAGACCCAATCTTTGGTAAGGATGTTCTAGTGTCAAACCCTGAACCTGTCCCCATCCAGGTGTCCTGGTTAGCAGCATTTGGGACACCAAGGCCTTGGTGAGGAACAGAAAAGTCAACACTCAACTTGGGCCCCCTCCTTCCTTGCCTACCCCACATGGAGCCACTTCCTCTGGCTGGGATCTGCCCAGCAAGGTCAGAACTGGACACTTCCACCACTGAGAAAGTCCAAGCCATAGTTCTCTAGCACCCTCCTCAGAAGATGCTAGAAGGAAGCCAGGGTTACAGATTAGAGCAAACACCATGCCCAGTCAGCCCCAGTCATAGCTGGGGCATAAAGGAGATGCTAAGCTCAGCCGTCCCAGAGACCACCCAAGGCTCAGAGAGTTAGGACAGTGCACCTCTCAGCAAGAGAAACTTCCCATCCCAAACTGTGTCGGACAACAAGGGCACACTTCCCCGCACCCCAGCACCTGCTACCCTGACTCCAAGGGAAAGATGAGAACCATCCTCAGGCAATCGATGCAAGAACAGCCCCTAGGCCCTTTGCAGAATCAGCTAACACCTCTCCCTCCAAAGCTCAGGGAACAATGGAAGAATCCCCAAGAGACTGTGATCCCCATGCTCCTCAAATGCAGTTCCAGAAGACCAGGCCCTGCTCCTGTCCAGCCCTGGACTGCTGGGGTCCACCCCTTCTTAGCCGCTGAGTGATGGGGGGATGGGCAAGATACACAGAAGGAAAGCGCCTTTCACCTTCGGCATCCAGCATCTTGGGGATGTCCAGGTACTTCTCTGCCACATCAAAAGCTGTATTCAGATTTGTGAGTGGATCATCCTAGAGGGAGAAGAGGAGGAAGGGATGATAAAGTGAGAGCCACATCAAGTCACTGGCTACTCCCAATTGGGTGGTCACCCAAACTGGGGAGCAGAGCGACTTTCTCCCAGCCCCAGCTCGATCCTCAGGGGAAAGTTCCAGATGTGGAAGGCTGGTCTCACCACTGGGGCTCACTGGTTGGAGGTTTAAAGCATTCTCTTTCCCCCTTCAAGCTTCAGATTGTCAGGGAAATGGGGCGAAGTAGTCTGCAGCCTGAGTCGGGAGTAGGAAGGAGTTCCTAAGAAATGTGTGCTAGGAGCAGGGCACTGGCCTAGTCACCATCCATCCTGGCTTCTGGTTTCAGCTCTGCCTCCAACCAGTGGGACTCATGGGTAGATAACCTGACCTTAGCTTCTCCATCCATAACTCAAGAGTTGGAGTAGGGAGCTCTAAACTCTAGACTAGTCAAGATTTGGAGCAGGACCCCTCTGGTGCTCACATTCCATGAAATTTGGAGGCTCCTTTAGCCACAGCTTTGGACTCTTCTGGCTTCTGCTACTTTCTCAAGAACACTTAGCAGGGATTGGCAAGGATGTTGAGAAGCTGTAATCCTTGTGCGATGAATGCAACATAAACGTAGGTGGCATGTCAAATGGTACAGCTGCTGTAAGAACAGGATGGTGGCTCCTCAAAGAATTAAACATGGGATTACATGGTCCCACAATTCCGCTTGTGGGGAGATACTCAAAAGAATTGAAAGCAGGTTCTCAAAGAGATTTTTATACCTCCATTGTCCACAGCAGCATTATTCACAGTAGCCAGGAGGTAGAAGCAACCCCAGTCCCCATCGATGGACGAACAGATAAGCAGAACGTGGGCACACGCACAATGGAATATTACTCAGCCTTAGCAAGGAGGGAAATTCTGACATACACTGCAACATGGATGAACTTTGAGAATGTTATGCTAAGTGAAATAAACCAGACACAAAGGACACAGGCCGGGCGCACTGGCTCATGCCTGTAATCCCAGTACTTTGGGAGGCCGAGGCAGGTGGATCGTTTGAGGTCAGGAGTTCATGACTAGCCTGGCCAACATGATGACACCTGCAATTAAATACAAAACACCTGCTAAAAATAGAAAAATTAGCTGAGTGTGGTGGTGCGTGCCGGCTACTCGGGAGGCTGAGGCAGAATTGCTTGAACCCGGGAGGCAGAGGTTGCAATGAGCCAAGATCACGCCCCTGCACTCCAGCCTGGGCAACAGAGTAAAACCACACCTCAAAAAAAAAAAAAAAAGACAAACACCATATGCCTTCACTTTTATGAGGTTCCCAGACAGAAAGCAGAATGGTAGCAGCCAGAGGCTGGGGGCAGGAAAGAAAGGGGGATTACCGTTTAGTGGGTACAGACTCAGTTTTGCAAGAAAAGAGTTCTGGAGATGGATGATGGGAACAGTTGTACAATAATGTGAGTATATGGAATACCGCTAAACAGTAAGTATATTTAAAAATGTTTAAAGTGGTAAATTTTGTTTTGTATATTTTACCATAAGTTGTTTTATAAGTTTTTAATGCAGGGGGTAAAAAAACCTTAGTGGAAGAGTTTCTGGCTGGGCCCTTCTCCTCCATTCTTGGTTCCCCAGACTAACCTAGAGCAAGCTGGTTGTGTCGGCCCAGGACTCAGTTTCCCTGTTTGCTAAAGGGAGAAGTATAGGGTAATAAAAAGATAAATACATCATCCGGGATGTTTTCAGGAGGAAATTGTTCTAAACAGAGAAGGTGGGGTCCTTCTGGGAAAGTCTCCAACAGCAGCCAGGAGGGTGAACACTGACAAGTAGTCAAGGTCATTCCCATCTAGGGCCTTGAGCAGCAGCTGCCAGTGCTCAGGTCCAGGTACACACACACCCACCCCACGTGAGTCCCAGGGACCCCAGGGCCCCATGCCCACCCATGGCTGCTGCAGGAAGGAAGAGCTTCCCAGTCGGAGCCCCTCAGCCCTCTCTCCCTATTCCTCAGCACCAGCTGGTCTTGCAACCTCCTTGTTCTCTGGAAGGGTGTTCCTGGTTCACTGTGTGTGCTAGGATTTGGGCTGGATTTTACTGATGATGATACTGAATTAAAAAGAGTGGAAGCAGGCCGGGCGCGGTGGCTCAAGCCTGTAATCCCAGCACTTTGGGAGGCCGAGGCGGGTGGATCACGACGTCAGGAGATCGAGACCATTCTGGCTAACACAGTGAAACCCCATCTCTACTAAAAAACAGAAAAAATTAGCCAGGCGTGGTGGTGGGCGCCTGTAGTCCCAGCTACTCGGGAGGCTGGGACAGGAGAATGGCGTAAACCCGTGAGGCGGAGCTTGCAGTGAGCCGAGATTGCGCCACTGCACTCCAAGCTGGGTGGCAGTGAGCTGAGATTGCGCCACTGCACTCCAAGCTGGGTGACAGAGCGAGACTCCATCTCAAAAAAAAAAAAAGGGTGGAAGCCAGGTGTGGTGGCTGTGACTGTAATCCCAGCTACTTGGGAGGCTGAGGCAGGAGGGTCACACTGAGACCAGAAGTTCAAGAACAGCCTGGGCAATACAGTGAGACTTCATCTCTACAAAAAAATTACAATTAAAAAACAGAAGGGGGCTGGGCACGGTGGCTCACACCTGTAATCTCAACACTGTGGGAGCCCGAAGCAGGCAGATCACCTGAGATCAGGAGTTTGAGACCAGCCGGCCAGCATGGTGAAACCCTGTCTCTACTAAAAATACAAAAATTAGCCGGGCGTGGTGGTGGGTGCCTATAATCCCAGCTACTCGGGAGGCTGAGGCAGGAGAATTGCTGGAATCTGGGAGGCAGAGGTTGCAGTGAGCTGAGATCGCACCATTGCACTCTTGCCTGGGCAACACAGCAAGACTATGTCTCAAAAAAAAAAAAAAAAAAAAAAAAAGGCTGGGCATGGTGGCTCATACCTATAATCCCAGCACTTTGGGAGGCCAAGACGGGTGGATCACCTGAGGTCATGAGTTCGAGACCAGCCTGACCAACATGGCGAAACCCCATCTCTATTCAAAATACAAAATTAGCTGGGCATGGTGGCGCGCGCCTGTAATCCCAGCTACTCAGGCAGCTGAAGCAGGAGAATCACCTGAACCCGGGAGGCAGAGGTTGCAGTGAGTAGAGATCGCGCCATTGCACTCCAGCCTGGGCGACAATAGTGAAACTCTGTCTCAATAAATAAATAAATAAATAAATAAAAATAAAAAAAACAGAAGGGGAGACAGAGACAGCGAAACAGGGAGAAATTGGCAGAGATAAATAAAAAGACAGAGAGGGATAGCGTGTGGGAGGGCGCTAACTGGGTATCAGAAAGAACTCCTGGACTTTCACCTCCCAAATGGCTGACGCTTCCAAATTCTTCAGAGTAAGGGAGGGGGCTCCAGAGCCACGGTCAGCACAGACCCCTTTATGTGGGGATGTCCAACAGCAGTGGAGGAACTGGCCACTGACACCCCAGCATACTCAAGCAGGGACAGAGATACGTGCACACCTGTCACCAAAGCCCATCGGCTGAATAGGAAGTGGTGATGATGCCTTCAAAAGAGAAAACTGCCACCTCTAGGATATTCCCCCTTGGCCACGTGTGATTTGGCCACACAGCTTCCCAGCAGGACAGGAAGTTTCTCTCTTTTTTTTTTCCTTGCCAAGCAGCTGAGGAGGTGGGCCAAGGATCCTCTTCCCCCAGGAGGTTAGCTGGGGAAGGGCTGGCCCCTGCTGTGGCGCCTCTCCTTCAGCAGATGGGCCCTTCCAGTGGACAAAGGCCTCAGCCCCAAGCTTCAGGTGACGGGGCAGTGTGTGGGGGGCTGGCGGAGGCGGGGCGCAGTACAGGGAAGCAAGTAGGAATCTGCTCCTTCCCTCCCTCAAGATCCTTTTCGGCAGCTTGCTATCCACCCGCCCGCGGCCAAGGGCCTGCCACCACCACAAGTTGCACAGCAGCTCCTGCCCCAGCAATACTAGACCTCTCCTGGCCACTGAGAAGCAAGACGCCCTTCCTGGAGGCCCAGGCAAGGCAAGAGCTACACCGAACACTGTGTTCTCCAGTGTCAAGGTGAAGTAGAGGCACATAAATCCAGCCGCTCCTTGAAGCCTCCCTTGCCAAGAGATTTGAGCACAGATAGGCGACATTCCAACCCCAACTCCAGGTCACCAACTGGGGGCTTGGGAAGGGCCTTTCCCGGGATGGCCATGCCATTGCGGCCTCTTGGCACCAAGATGGACCAAGAGGGAACTTGGAGAGTGTGGTCAGAGGGTCCAGGAGGGAACCTGGAGAGTGTGGTCAGAGGGTCCAGGAGGGAACCTGGAGAGTGTGGTCAGAGGGTCCAGGAGGGAACCTGGAGAGTGTGGTTAGAGGGTCCAGGACAGGTTTCTCCAAGGTCCAGGGCAGTGTCATCCAACCAGCTCAGACACTGAGAACCACCATGAGGCTAGAAACACAGCTCCCACTCCCACATCTGTCCCCACTCCACACATCCACTCAAGAAAAAGCACTGCAGCTTCATGCTGAAGGCAGGAGTGAAACCAAAAGAAAATCCCCCAGCCAAACTTCAGCAATAAAGGAAACCAAATCCATGGATAGGATAAGCTGCCCAGGACCGCACAGGAAGTCAAGGACAAGGCGGGGATGAACTGTCTCTTAGAATATGTGTCTTCTCTTTACAAGTCCCGGAAAAACAGAAAGGAGAAACGTCATGTACCATTCCATCCCTCTGACCAAGCTGCTGCCGCAGCTGTGATATTTTTCCTGGCGGGCTGTGTATGTGTGCAGGAACACACACACCACGCACAAGGCTAATGAAGTTGCCCTAACAGGGAAGGTGTTTTTCTCTTCACTTTCAGTTGGAGCTCTGTCTGGCTATTCTAAGAGGCCAACACCGCTCAGGTTGGACCATGGACTGTCACAGAAAGGGTCCTAGTCCTGCTCTTTTCCCACCCCACCTGCCAGGGACCCAAAGTGGGAGGTCAGGTGGGCACACATACCTTCCGCAGCTTCCCGTAGTCAATCAGCTCGGGCCGGTGTCGGTGGATCAAGGCACAGAAGCCGAGGCCATCCTTCCAGCTGCCCGGGGAGAGAGAAGAAGGGGTAGGCTGGTAAATGAGGCTGAACAAACGGGAAGCCAAGCACTGACCAGGGCAAAGCAGGGGCCTCCTGGACTCCAGAGAGATGAACACAGAGCTTTCTGGGGCAGGAGTCAGAAGACAGGACAGGAAGGGACATTTGTTCCTACCACAATCCCAGGCACTGGGGTCAAGACTTTGTGGAGGGGTTGGTAGGTTGAGATAAACCTGCCATATCCAGCCCTACCCCCAACCAAGGCCTATGGCCCTAGTCTGCTGTTCCAGAGCCCTGGGCTGGGACTTCCTGGACAATTTCCTTGGGGGCGCTCCCAGTAGCAAAGGCATCAACCAAAGTTATATCAGGCAGCAGCCCTAAGACACTGCAGGGAGAGAGACAGGGGGATTCAGAGGGATGGTGACACCCCCTTCCCAAGGAAAGCTACTTCTTCCACCAACAGTCTCCACTTTGTTCTAAAGCTGAGACTGAGCCAGTCAAGGGGGTCTGGGAGCTCCCGGGGGGGCAGCCTGGTTCTGCGGGAGCCCCTCGGCCCCCAGCACTCACCTTATGTGGAAGTTCTGGATGTTGACGTTTTTGTAAGGGGCCGTCTTTCTTTGACACCACAGGAGCAGCCCTTCCTTGGCTGAAGTCTCTGTGGGGAAGGGGACGGGCAGCGAGGTCAGAGGGCTGACTCGGTGGAGGAAGGGACGCTGGCTCATGGAGGCCCCACTGTGACCCCCTGATGCCAACCCTCCTTCAGAGGGCTGAAGGAGGAGCCCTGGCCATCAAGTCTATTCCCTTGACAAAGTTTGAGAAGTTATTTGAGAAACAGAAAAAGCAAGCTGGGAAGCTTTTCAGAGCTAGTTGTGCTATACATATAAATTCTGAGGCAACAGTTTTTCCAACTTCAAGAATTATCTCCCCCTACTCCTTTTATTCAAAGAAATGGTAATGATACAAAGTAAGTCAGCAACCTCTATCAGGTTGAGGAGGAAGATTTGATTGATCTGGGAAATCTACACATCCAGGGGTCTCCAGACAGGGGATCCCACAGCCTGAGGGGTGCACACAGCTGAGTGAGAGGAAAGCATTAGGACTCCTAGACAGATAGTTTTTAATCTAAAAAATAAAAAATAAAAAAATAAAAAATAAAAATAAGGTCTCCCTATATTTACTTCATGGATCAATACTGCTGCCCTCTGTGTATGAAGGAGCCACGTGTCTGTGAGGTTAGGCAGGCAACTGAGGAGACTCACGGAGCTCCCAGCACAGAAGAAAGACTGCAAACCACACTACCCCCCGATATGCTTTGGCTGTGTCCCCACCCAAATCTCATCTTGAATTGTAGCTCCCATAATTCCCATGTGTTGTGGGAGGGACCCAGTGGGAGATAATTGAGTCATGGGTGTGGTTCCCCCATACTGTTCTTGTTGTAGCGAATAAGTCTCACGAGATCTGATGGTTTTCTAAGGGGAAACTCCTTTCACTTGGCTCTCATTCTCTGCCTGCTGCCATGCAAAAGGTCCCTTTGCTCTTCCTTGCCTTCCGCCATGATTGTGAGGCCTCCCCAGCCATGTGGAACTGTGAGTTCATTACACCTCTTTTTATTTATAAATTACCCAGACTCGGGTATGTCTTTACCAGCAGCGTGAAAACTGACTAATATACTCCTGTGTTCATGCCTGTGAATTGGAGGTTAAGGTACTCCGTGGACTGGGTTCATGAATGATCTCATTTATTTTCAATGCACAAAATGGACTTTAAAATGATATTCAAGGGTTCCTACAAAGACCATAACCACCTAAGCAAAAGCAGACAATTTAAAAATTGGCAAAGCTAGTGCTTTTACTTAGCTTAAGCTCTTCGTCAGCTAAATCACAAGAGTAACACAATGATGACTTCAGAGCTGACAGGAAGCCCACCCAAAAGAATCAAAATCATCAAGAAGGCTATTTGAGAAATGGATTTACATCCACTGTCATTAACAAGAACCACACGCCAGGTGACTACTATGACCCTCTTTCCAACCACTTCAACCCTAAATACCAAGTACCCATAAACCGAACTTGGACCCCTGCATTGCTGTATCACAGAGTGTCAAACCAACATCTCCATCACAAAGCAACTGAATTGAATCCACGTTATTTTTATTAAGAAATTCCTTTGACTAAAAATGTTTATGATGTCTATGCCATTAAAACAAACATTTTAAAAATATTATCTCCATCTCATCTTGTAAAAGTTTGTTTCAGTATCTGTGTTTTATCATACACACGGCAATACACAAATATTATGCAAGATAAATACATGCATAGCAGACATAAAGCTCAAAAACTGCCCGAGTATGGAACCAAATGTAGAGATCACTTCTCCAGACCATGACAGCCCTTGCAGATCTGTGAAGTGGTCACTAGAGGATGCTAGGGGAGCGGAGTAGAGGACGGGGTTAGCGCCCCTCCTGGCCCTTCCTCCCAGCGGCATTTCCCCACCCTTTCAGATGAACGACCCAAGAGCCAGGTGGGTTTTCCAATATACTTCCCCATGGCAGCCTTGGGCTTTCCCAAAGTGGGGAGTTTCCCTGGGGCCAACATGCCTATGAGAATCAGAATGGCAAATAGTTCTTTTTTCTCCATTGACTGGAAGAGAGGGCTGATGCCCAATAAATGAGCAAGAAGCCTAGGACACGGCCCCTGATGAACGTCCATTGCCCTGGGTGTGGGAGTTCTCCAGGCTAAGCCCAGGGAGGGAGATGGAGTGGTGATGGCAGGATGGAACAAAGCGGAAACCCACCTTCCACGGAGATGTCCTGGATGGCAAAGCGCAGGATGATGGTCCAGATCATGCCCAGGGTCATCTTCACATTCCCATCCACGATTTCTACAGAAACAGCAGCACCACGCATCAGAAAGGGCCTCGGCGGGGACAGAATTAACACTCCCTCAGCACCCATAGCACTCCATGCCCCACACTAGGAATCAAAGACTCCAGAGCTCTACTTCTAGAAGGAAACCGGATTTCTGCTTGTTTGTTTTTGAGACAGGGTTTTCGCTCTGTCACCCAAGCTAGACTGCAGTGGCGCAATCATGGCTCACTGCAGCCTCCAAATCCTGGGCTCAAGCAATCCTCCCATCTCAGCTTCCTGGGTAGCTGGGACTACAGATAGGCCACCACTCTCGGCTAATTTTTTCATTTTTTGTAGAGACAGGGTCTTATGATATTGCCCAGGCTGGTCTCAAACTCCTGGGTTCAAATGATCCTCCCACCTTAGCCTCCCAAAGTGCTGGAATTACAGGCATGAGCTACCATGTCTGGCCTGGATGTTTCTTAAAGTTAATGCATAAACTGTGACAGGCGCTGGAAGAGAAGTCTATTTGGGGCACCAAAAAAAGGTGTAATCAATCCTAATTGGAGACAGTGGGTACATCGGGGAAGGCCACAGAGAAAGGGGCATTTGAAATCCTGATCTGTGTCCCCAGCTGATGAAGAAGAGGAGAGGATTTCTAAACAATCACAAATGTTCTGGCAATTCTGTGAGCTGGGGCTGTCTGGGCAATCACAGCTCTCAAAATAGCCACCCACATGTGGAAAAACCAGTGGAATCAAGAGACAGTCACAAACTTAAAGTTTTGTAAATTGCTATTTTGAACCATCCACTGACTCAACCTCACAATGCCATTAGTTTGGGTATTAAAACAGATTAAAAAAAATCAAACAACAGCTTCAAGATCACAGCTAACAGATAACCCACTATATTTAGTCTAAGCAGCACCTTTTAGAGTTTTAGAATCTACAAGTTCTATGAAGTAGATTTTCTCTTTTTTTCTGTACCAGGCCTAATGGCAGGGAATACAACATAAATAAGCCCTATTTTAAGGAGCCCAATACAAGGAGCCATTTATGGTCTTGTGGTTGAACAAGTGATACTCAAGTGTACATTCCACACCCCTCACCACCTGCATCCAGACCAGGAGATAGTAATCTGGCCCATGGTAAGACACGCTCAGTTAAGAGTAAGGTACCCAAAGAATATCTTATTTTTTTCCCACCTACAGCATTAATTTTAGGGGAGACCCAATAGAACCATGAGAGGGATCCATTTCTAGGGAGTCTGACCCTACTAAGATTTGCATCCCACAAACCCCTGAAACAAGAGTGGATTTCCATTAAGGACAGTATACCCTGACATCTTAGCCCCTTTCCCAAAAGTGAAGGCAAAACTGTATGCTGCTCCATGACCAGCAGGGTGTAGTCCATGGAGCGGTGCTTGGCCACAGCCACCTCCCAGGGGCGGAGCAGGTAACCCACCGAGTCTTCATGGGATGCTGAGCAAAGGAAGAAGTGTCCACTTTGGACATGGAATAGGATGTAACCCTTCTTGCAAACAGGGAAGTAAAAATGCCCTTCCCAGAGCCCCAGACACCAGGGGAGCACAGTCCCACATCCAAGCACTTGAGTTGGGGAGAAACAGAGAGCTGTAGCAGCATGCAACCCCTTTTGCTACTAAGCAACACAGCCAGCCAGCATTTTGCAGTCCACATTGTGGGGAGGCAGAGCTACTCTTTAAGAATCAGTTCATAGACTCGGCAGTGGCTCAAGTCTGTACTCCCAACACTTTGGGAGGCCAAGACAGATGGATTGCTTGAACCCAGGTGTTCAAGACCAGCCTGGGCAACATGACAAAACCCCATCTCTACAAAAATACAAAAATTAAATAGGTATGGTAGTGCCTGTAGTCCCAGCTATTCAGACTTAAGTGGGAGGATTGCTTGAGCCAAGGCAGAGGCTGCAGTGAGCTGTGATCGCACTACTGCACTCCATCCTGGGCAACAAAGCAAGACCCTCTCTCAAAAAAAATAAGATAAAACAAAAAAGTAAAGGAACCGGCTCATAAAGCTTTGATATTTTTAAAAAAGCACTTTCATTTGTGATTTCTAATGGTTTAAAGAGTTCATCTAAATTGAAAAGACAAAAATACCAAACTCTCAATAAATAAGCAAAAGACAAAAAACCATAAAACATGAAATACAAATAATCAATTCATAAGAATGTTCAATCTCACTTATAATCAAAGAAATAAGATCACCTTCCCATGCTATTAAATTAGCAAACTTAACAAACAAAGTTAGGCTGGGTGAAGTAGCTCATGCCTGTAACCCTAGCACTTTGGGAGGCCAAGGTAGGAGGATCGCTTGAGCCCAGGAGTTCAAGACCAGCCTGGGCAACATAGGAGACCTTGCCTCTACAAAAAAATGAAAAAAGTAGCCAGGTGCAGTGGTGCATACCTGTAGTCCTAGCTTCTTGGGAGGCTGAGGCAGGAGGACTGGGGATTGAGCCCAGGAGCTCAAGGTTGCAGTGAGCTGTGATAGCACCACTGCACTCCAACCTGCGTGACAAGCCAAGACCCTGTCTCTTAAAAACAAAAACAAAAACAAAACCCAAAAAAACCCAAAGTTGAAAAACCACATGCCTTGATGTCAGCAAGGCTACCACATTAGAAGTGTAAATTGGTTTAAAAAACAATAATAATAATTTCTGGGAAATTAATCAATTAATCTGGGAAATAATTTGGCCACAAGGAGTATGCATCTTAAAGTTGCTCAACTTTTTGGTAGTAAAATTCTATCTCTAGGAATCTATCCCTAGTCAATGAAAGGAAATGCAGAGTAAGGTTTCTGTATGAATGTACTTGCTGCAAGGCTATATTTATCACAGCCCCATACTAGAAACCTCGCAAATGTACACAGTACACAGAATGACCAAGTAAATCCCCAGACCCCATATCACCCTCTGCTAAAACCTCCACAGCTTCCCACCTCCCTGAGAGTCAAAGCCAGTGGCCAGCAAGGCCCTCGTAGTCTGGCCGCCTGGGCCTCTGGTTCCCCTTCTTCCCCCTGCTCTTCCTTCCCCTCCCCACCTGCTCAGGTCTCCCTGCAGCTCCCCCTCCCTAGATACCTACATGGCTTATCCCTGCCTCCTGCCAGTTTCACTCACATACCCTCTTCTCATGGACACCTCCCTTGACCACCCAAGTTCCTCCCTGCTTTGGTTTTCTCCATCTGACAGGTGTACATGCTTATTTTCTCTCTTTCCCCTCTAGAATGTAAGCCCCTTGAGGGTAAGAATACTTCCTTCTTTGCATCATTGCTTAGAGTCCAGTATGAAGCCTGGCACAGGGAAAGCCCCCATCAGCATCTGCTGAGTGAATGAATGGGTGAACAAACACTAACCACAAGTGGGGGTATGGGCAGAGCTAACACCGGCCTGGGCCCCCTGAGAACACAATGGGCCTCAGTCTCTTCCAGGGCAGGGCCCAGGCCTGGGATGAAGTACGACAAACAGATGATGAGGCCAGGCACGGTGGCTCACACCTGTAATCCCAACACTTTGGGAGGCCAAGGTGGGACAGATCACTTGAGGTCAGGAGTTCAAGACCAGCCTGGCCAACATGGTGAAACCCCATCTCTACTAAAACAGAAATTAGGCAGATGTGGTGGCACATGCCTGTAATCCCAGCTACTCATGGGGCTGAGGCAGGAGAATCGCTTGAATCTGGGAGGGGGAGGTTGCAGTGAGCTGAGCATGCCACTGCACTCCAGCCTGAGCAACAGAGCAAGACTCGTCGCGAAAATAAAACAAAACAAAAAAGACAATGAATGCAGCCATTAACGATTACATCATGAGTGCTTAATAACTTAGAAAAATTGTTCAACATGGGAAACGGGAAAAGCAGGTAAAAAATTTCATAAACAGTGTTTAAAATATAAGGGGAAAAATTTTTAAGCCTAGAAAAAAGCTCTGGCGGTAATCCCATGGTTTGGCCTTCCTAGAGGTGGGACTGCAATGCTAGCCCTCCCCTGGTCCCCCACATGCTGCCCCACTCTGTCACGGCCAAACTGCAGGGACTCCCGCAGGCCCTGACCTCAGTGCCCGCGGATCTGCCATCTTGGAGCCCTCCTGGAGGGACTGAGAGAGGCAGGTGGCTTCTTTCTTGGGTCTTGCCTACTTATCCTCTTCTCCTTCCCCAGAAACTCCCCAGAGAATTTTGCTTACTGAATTCTCATTTACACCAAAGACATACTTTCACTCCAGAAAACAGGCACCAAGCACGAGCACAGAGAGTAGGGTGTGCTTAATTAGCAGCCCATGTACGCCCAGCCCCAGTTCCCACCTGACTCCCATCCCATTCACTCTCCTTCCCCTTCCCTGGCATGGCAGGTCCTGTATTCCAGGCCTCCGGCTTCTCAACGTTTGCAGCAGGGATGCCCCATCTCGCAGGCAGCTTTGTGACAGGGACTGCTTGGAAGGTTGGGCCCAAAGGGAGGGTTCCAAGGTCACAACTGGGCTTCGTGGGAAAAATCTTGATGACAGATTAACAGCGTCTGCCCTTCCTGGTCTACGGCGAGCTATGAAGCTGCTCGCATCCCCTGCTTACTGGGAACCTGTTTCTCCCTCCTTCTCCCTCCAGAGACACTGTCATCTGTTCAGTATTCAGATGGCAGAATGAATGCTGCAGAAATTCCATGTGACAGAAACTAGAACCCCAGGGGCCACCACCTCCCAGACCAATGCTGTGGTATGGCACCCACGGCCCCCTCCATCCTAAAGATACATGCTACCTCACTGACACCACCTCCATGCTCACAGCACCCAAATCCTCAGGCTCTACCTGCCCAAAGACCTTCAAATACAAAATCCTTTTTGAGTTCCTTCCCCTGGTTAACTACATTCCAACCACTCACCCAGGCCAAGTCCCAGTTCCATGAAGTCTACCCATTCTAGAACCAAGTATCGTAAGGGAGACCTTAAGGATGTGCTCCAACCTCTCCCTGATGTGTGGAAGTTCCTTGTCTCCAGCCTCCATGTGCACACCTTCAGGGACAGGACACTCATGACCCTCCCAGAGCCCCGGTTCCATTTCCCAAGGCTCTGCATGTTATCCAGAGTCCACCTCCCCACAGAGTACCTATTCTGGGCCTGCTTCTGCCCTTCGGAGTCAGCCAGAGGTCTTAGTCCTTGCACTGCATGATAATCCTTCAAAGACTTTGGCGGGGGGCTGAGGGGTGTCCCTGCTGGGCCTGGTCTCCACAGTCACAGCCTTCAGCAGCCCAGGATAGACAACCTGCAACGTTCCCCCGACCCCCTTCCAGGAGAGTTCGTTCCAGGCGATCTGCCCGTCACCTTTTATTTATAATCTACATCAATAAACTCCATTTCACTTTTAAAAGCCCACAAAATGCTATTTGCTGCCTCATCTAGTTTCTTGGTTTAGCAGAGCGGCCACTCTGGCATGATCCTAGTGCTCAGCCTGATGGGAGCGGATGATTTCAGACCTGGAAGCCGCAGCTGAAAACATTGGCTCCTCAGGGCAGGGAGAAGGTAAAGAATATCTCATTTTAAAGGAGGCTTTTTGGCTGGGCGAGGGGGCTCACGCCTGTAATCCCAGCACTTTGGGAGGCTGAGGCAGGTGGATCATTTGAGGTCAGGAGTTCACGACCAGCCTGGCCAACATGGTGAAACCCCATCTGTACTAAAAATACAAAAATTAGCCAGGCGTGGTGGCGCGAACCTGTAATCCCAGCTACTTGGGAGGCTGAAGCAGAAGAATCACTTGAGCCTGGGAGGCAGAGGTTGCAGTGAGCCAAGATCGCGCCATTGCACTCTAGTCTGGGTGACAAAGTGAGACCCTGTCTCAAAAAACAAAAAATAAAGGAGCCTTTTCAAAATATTGAGAGAAGCTAGGCCTGTGTCAAAGGAAAAGGGAAAACCGAGGCCGCCAGGTGAATCACCTTCCCAGCACAGCAGCGGCAGTGAGATGAGAGTTCACACCAGTATTCCTCTCACTCCTCACCCCTGAGGCCAGCACCGCAGGGGCAGGCTTGATCTGCCATCTTATTACTGAAGACAATTCCATGGGAAAGTTCTGTCCTGGGACCTGACCCGGGGAGGCAGCGCTGACAGGAAGAGGGAGGCCTCAGCTCTGGAGCCTAACCCTGGGTTTAACCCTGGATCTGCCACATAGAAGCAGTCTGGCTCGGAGCCTGGGCTCAACTGACGACACTCTTCCACTCTAGCAACTTTTCTGAGCCTCAGTTTCCTTAACTGTAAAACGTGGCTGGTGATACCCATCCTACGAGTCCATCGTGACGGTAGCAGGAGATGGCCCCTGTAAAGCATCCTGTCTGGCAACACAGAGCTGGTACTCGGTGAGTGCTACTCTCTTCCACCTTCCCCTTCCCTGCCCTCCTCCCCCGCTTTGGAAGAGGCTTTAAAGAAAAAACAAGTTGTTTTTTAAAATTTAGTTGCCAAATTTTTCTTTTCAAAAAATCTGGATTTCTGGCTTCTTTTGAAAAACCGGAAGATCTAGCAGCACCGGATCCACACAGCGGCAATTTCTTACATCCACAAGGTGCCCATCCCGCTTAGGACATGATTCTGCAGCTCGCCACAGCCCCCCTACCCACCCCTGCCACTGACCCCTGAACCACTTCACAAATTCTCTACACTCCCCTGCCCCGGGGGCATCTGAGCCTGCACCAACCACCTGGGTGACTGTCTTTGGCCTCCCACGCCTGCTTAGTTATAACTTTTTCTGCCAAGTCTTGAATTGCTCCCTAATAAAACAAACTGTTCTTTTCTTATAAGGCAGAGAACATCTTCCTAATCATAAAGCAGAGTATACTGCTATATGTAAATCCTTTGAACATTTATTGAGCACCTACTGTGTGCATCATGCTGCTAGGAGCTGGGGCCACAGGATGTAGAAACCATGCTTTCTGCCTTTGGGAAGCTCATAGCTGGTCGGGGAGATGCTGGAATCCATAAGGCACCTCCCGTGACCACCTTGGGCACTGGCCTGAATTCCAGATAAGGCCAGAGGTGAGCAAATTTTTTCTGTAGAGGGCCTGATAACAAATGTTTCTGGCTCTGTGGTCCATACAATCTCTGTAGCAACTACTCAACACTGCCATTGAAGCACAAAAGCCACTGATGATACATTAACATGGGTGTGCTGTGTTCCAATATTTCCAAAAATCCGAGTCAGCTGGACTTGACCCCATGCACTGCAGTTTGCTGAGCCTGTGTTAAAAGTTCTCCATTTGATGTATCAACAAAATATCCCTCCATTTCTAGAAGAGAGGGGACTGTAAGCTTCAACCAGAGAAGAGGTCTGCTCCTATGGACCTATCAGGAGCAAGACCCCTGCCCCCTCCAAGGAAAGGCCACTCTCTGAGGGCATTTCTCTGGTGTCAGAAAGACCTGCGTTTGAGTTCCGGCTTTGCCATTTATTGACGGCAGAACCTTAAGGAAGTAACGTAATCTCTTTAAGCATTTGTTTTCTTATGGCAAAATTGGGAGAATTAATTATGAGAGCTACCTCATAGGGTTGTTGGAGGATTAAGTATATGCCACAGAGTGAGCAATCCACTCTCACAGCCAGGGTGTGTCTCGAATGAGTGAGATTCGTTCGTTTTCAGGTCTCTGACCTCACGCAGCAGGTGCCCCATAAATACTTGCTAAATCCACGGTCACAGGACTGAAGGGGCCTGGATAGAATATCTTCTGCCTGCTCTAAACGACCAACTCTCAATTTTTCAGAGCCACCACCACGCACACAAGAAATTACACTATCTTCTTTTAATCATTAAGGACATCCTAGTAATAGCTTTTTTGGGAAGTGTTTCTAAGTAAAAGTGAAAGAGTTAGGAAGCTACACTGCAGGGAAATGCTATTAAAAATGTTCCTACAGACTTCAGTCTTGCCAGGACCCCGGGGGAGTCTCGGGGCAGCCTCCGGCCTCCACCAGCCTGCGTCTGCACACCCTTTCCAGCCCACACACAAACCCTCTGCTCCAGGCAATGCTGTGCAGTCAGGCCTGTGGATAGGGGAGGGGGCATGCCACACACACAGAACTCCACAGAGCAAGGACGTGGCTAAGCTGGTGCAGGCATGGGAACAGGGGTCTGAGTCCTTGGTTTTGGGCAGCGCTGAGACCAGAAAAGCGCTGTTGCAATTCAAAGCACCCACAGGCGACCAGATGGAGGTGTTGGGGACCCACTGCCCAATGCCCCCAAGTGATGCAGGGCCCAGGAAGAGAGAACCAGGGGGGACAAAGAAAATCAGACTCCTTAGGGCCACCAGAGGCAGGCCTTACTCACCTTCGGCTCCGATGGACACCAGTTTGACGCCTTTGCTGGCTATGAAATCCAGGGCCTTGTTGACGTTGGAGATCTTGTGCACCCTCATCTTGCCTCGCTCTGGCTTGGCCAAGCGTTCACCTGTTTGGATCAAGAGGGAGGAAAAGGAAGGTGAGATGCTATGAGCCAGGGGCCAGAGCTACTATCACTACACCCTCATCCAAGGCACAGCTTAGCTAGGCAGGAGCGTGTGCATGTGTGCACGTGTGTGTGTGCTCACATGCCGCTCAGGGGCTGGAGAATGTCACCCTGGCAGGGAATGGAGGGAGAATCTACCCTGCCTCTTCTTTCTTCCGCTTCTCAGGTCCAAACCTGCTTGCATCCACTCAACATTTATTTATCGAGCCCCTATGCATGCCAGGGATTTGGCTGGGTGCTAGGAATAGGGGGGTGAACAAAACAGTTTCTTGCCTTTATGTAATTATAGTCCAGTAGGAGAGACAGACCTTAAACAGAGAAACACAAATAAATATATACAATGAACATATACAAAGAAAGATCCATGCTCTTCAAAAGAGGAGGAGGAAGAGGAAGGAGGAACTGAGGATTGGTCAGGAAGGTCTGAGTCTTTGCAGCCAGGCAAAGAAAGCAAGGAATGACGATCAAGGCAGAAGGAATAGTACATGTAAAGGCCCTGAACTCCTTTCTAGCCTTCCCTGTGCCCTGGGAGCAGGGTATAGGTTACTCAAGTATGAACTTCCCTGGTATTTAAATGGGCTGCCTATAGCAGCCCATCCCCATTTGAGAACTGCAGTTCTTGTCCTGTTATGCAGCCTCCCATGGGCACCCACGGCTCAGCTCCAGGTCAACTCTCCACCCCCACCTCCAGACTCCACACAGTAGCTTCTGCTGCTCAGGTTTCAACGTCAGAACCTTCAAGAAAATAGAGGTAGAGGAGCTGGCTCTCCAAATACCCCCATTAAGAGTGCTTTTATCCCAGAACAACAAGCATCCAGGAGCCTCTGAGAATTTTCTAAGTGCAGCATGTGGCCATACCTAGGAAAGGGGTACATAGCTGTCAGGGTCTCTAAGGGGCCAAGGACCCCAAAAGGCTGAGACCCACCATCGCAGAGCCTGGAACTCAGGCCCCTTGTGCCTGCCCTGATTTCCTGACCAGCCCCACTGTCTCCCCAGCAGGCCGACAGTCTGGCTGTGACAGCTCCAGGGACCAGCCACTGGGATTCTGGGCTAGCCCACCCTGTCAGAGCAGCACCTCTCCAGGTGGCTTCCCAGCAGCCCACTAGCTTCTGGAGGACAGCAGACTTCCTGCCACAGATGGGATCTGGCTGTCAGCTCCCAGAGAAGCACAGCTGTTTTTTAAATTAAATTAAGACTTTCCACTTGGGGCCCTCCCAAGACTCTGGCTGCAGCCCAGCAAGGTACCCCAGCATTTCCTGTCCAGAGGAGATGGCACAGGGGCTCCCTCCCCACAGGATGGATGCAGGCAGCACCATGTCCCTCCCTGGAAGGCTGCTCCTGCTACAGCCCCAGCCCTTGGGGCCTGTCCAGCTAAGTGGAGTGCCCCAGCCATTCAGCAGCTGCGCACTCTGGCCGGAAGGGGGCTTCTGCAAAGGACAGTGAAGGAGACAAGGGTTAAACATGGGAGAACGGGAGAAGCTTCCCAGACCTGGGCCAGTGGTTCTCAAACATCAGTCAGCACAAAATCACCTGGAGAACTTGCTAATCTGTGGCTGTCCCACCCCTTTCCCCCTCTCACTAAGTTTGTGATTAGGAGGGCTGGGGTAAGGTTTGGAAATCGGCATTTTGACAAGCAATCCTGCTGATTCTGGCGTGGGTAGTCCAAGGACCACACTTTGAGAATCTCTGTAGGCAGCATCCCCTCCTTGTCCTCATCCTGGGGCATCCTACCCATCTCCAACGATGATCAGGAGAAGAAGGTGCCCCAGCATTTCCTGTCCAGGGGAGAACAGATCATTTCATAGAACAGATCCTCCCCAGCCTTGGGAAAGAGACACATGCTTCACAGACACGCACAGGTTTCCCTGGGCACAGGTCAGACCCATGCAGCAGGAACACACTGGGTATCATGCAGACAAGCCCAGCTCTGGGCACTCAGTCGTTCTAATGTTCCCGGAGCACCACCTACATGTCTGGTGCTGTTCGAAGCACCTGGGACACAGAGAGAAGATGGCCTGCCCCAAGGAGCTGTGTGGAGCAGAGAAGAAAACAAGCGAACCAAAAATGATTACACTTTGTGGTAAAAGATACAGCAGAGGAATTAATGGGGTATTAGAGGTGCTGGAGAGCTGGGCAGGGGGTGGGAGGTGGTGGTGCGGGCTGGGCACAGCCCACTCAGATTAGGGGACTGAAGGGTGAAGAGGAGGGGTGAAGCCTTCTTGAAGGACACCCTCAAGCTGTGTTTTGAAGAATGATAAATAGTAAGGCCAGGTTTGTTTAAAACTGGGGAAGGGTAGTAGAGGAGGTAGGAAGCAGGGACATTCTAAAAGGCAGTTAGAGGCTGGGCACGGTGGCTCACACCTGCAATCCCAGCACTTTGGGAGGCTGAGGCGGGGATATCACCTGAGGTCAGGAGTTCAATACCAGCCTGGCCAACATGGTGGAACCCTATCTCAAAGAAAAAAAGAAAAAAGAAAATAAATAAATAAATAAATAAATAAATAAAGGCAGTTAGAAGAAAACAGCATGGTGGCTTCTCAAAAAATTAAACAGAATTCTCATGTAACCTAGCAAATCCACCTTGGGGAATATACCAAAAAAGAACTGAAAGAGGGATTTTAAAAGTATTGTGTACACCCGTGTCCCAGCATTATTCACAATACCCAAAAGGTACGAACAACCCGAGTGTCCACCAACAGGTGAATGAACAAAATGTAGGCAGCCATTTTCTATCTGTAGGGCATACGTACAATGGAATATGATTCAGCCTTAAAAAGGAAAGGGATGGCGGCACATGCTCCAACACGGATGAACCGCGAAGACATTCTAGTAAGTGAAATAAATCAGTGTCACAAAGGGAAAAATACTATATGATTCTACTCGTACAAGGTATACCTAGAGGAGTCAAATCAGAGACAAAAAGTAGAATGGTGGTTGCCAGGGGAGGGCCAGGGGGAGCGGGGAGCTAGTGTCTAACAGGTGTAGGGTGTCGATTTCAGACGGTGAGGAGCCCTGAAGATGGACAGTGGTGATGGCCGCACAACAGTGAGTGCATGCATTTAATACCACTGCACTGCAACCTTTAAAATGGCTAAAAATGATACATTTTTGTTATATATTATTTAACCATATACACAGGTTTTATCTGAAAGTAGAAAAAATTACTTTAAAAAAAAAGGGCAGTTAGAGCTTGTGCAAAGGCACAGGGAACAGAAAGTGGATGTCATCTGAGGAGAGCTGCACGTTCCCCGCCCCCACCGCCAACGGGCTGAGGATCTAAGGTCTGATACCTTTTTGGGAATAGTGAGTTGAAAACAAAGCAGGTGCCAGCTCATGCAGGATTCCATAAGCTATGCTAAAGAATGTGGCCTGCAGGCTCAAAGCCCTGGAGAGGCACCGTGGGCTGAGGGCTGTGAGCAGGGAAGAGCGTGACCATATTTGGACTGACTGTCGGGCGAGCCCTCTGGCTACAGCGATGGGGGTGGACTGCCAGGAGGAGCTGGGGTAAAGGCCTTTATGGGATCATCTAGGTGAGAGTTGACACAGGCCACACTGACACCACAATAGTAGGAGTTAAAAGAAGGATTGAGAAGAAGGAATCAGAATGAACAGAACATCAGTAACAAGTTGCAAAGAAGAACTGTCTATGATCCCAGCTTGGGTGCAGAGAACAAGACTCTGGGAGGGAAAAGAGGTTTGCTAGGGCAGGAGTGACAAGCACAGAGTTTTGGACATGCTGAGAGGACCGTGTGGGACACTGGGGTGGAGACGCCCAGCGAGGTTCAGCATTTGAGAGGTGGCTCAAGGGAGAGGCCTGGGCTGGGATTAGGTCTAAGGCTCACTGGCATCAAGGTGAAGAGAAAGTGAAGACTGTAGCTAACATGGCCCAGCGTATCAACCAAGGCTAGACTCACAGGACTCCCACTCTTTACGGGATGGTAGCAGAAAGGCATTCATAAGCAGGATGAGATGTGTGTTCCAGTAGAGCTGTCCCTCCAGACATCTGGACAAACCGGGGGCTGGGGAATGGCCTGGGTCACCTGGATACAGCTAGATAAGTAGTAATGGAGCCAAGATTTGGAGACAGTACTGGGAATGGCCTGGGTCACCTGGATACAGCTAGATAAGTAGTAATGGAGCCAAGATTTGGAGACAGTCACCCATGGTTAACATTCTTGGCCACAGAATCGCACTGGGGTGGAGAAAGAACCTCAGTTCCTTCAAAGCCTCCCTTTTTTTTAACAAACAAGGATGCTGAAACAGAAAGGCAAAGCAATTTGTCCAAGGCACCTGGATGGCTGGCACCAGAACCAGAACTCAGACCCACGCTCCTAGGGGGAATTCATACATGTCATCCCCAACTTGTTTCAAGAGTCCCAAAACCAGCTGCGCCCATGGACAGAGTGATGCCAAGGTGTCAGGCAGCACCAATAGACAGCATCTCGTCCTGGGCCAGGGTCCGCCTCACCTGAGATGACCTCCAGCAGCAGCATGAGCTTCAGGCCATCCCGGAAGTCCTCTTCGATGTTCTCAATCTGCGTCCCCGCCTTCCGGAGGTGGGAGTTACACCATGCCGTGAATGTCTGGGCAGAGAGAAGAAGGGCAAGTGGTCAGGGGACTGGTGTTGTCATCCTCATCGGACAAGCTGTTTAACAGTGCCGGGGGGTGGGCGGTGGACACCTACTCAGCAGAGCCTCTCAACAGAGTTGCCCCACCATGGTCTCATTCACAGCGTCAACCAAGCACTGAGCTCCCCATAGGGCAGCAGCCGAGGGACCCTACACAGAGCCTGCTACATGGGTGGGAGCAAGCAGGATAGATGAAGCAGCAAATTTCCTTAACATCCGCCTCCCAGCCCTCTCTCACAGACATCATGCACACCCACATTTGAAAATGCCACAATTCCATTCTTATAAGTTACCTCTTAAGTTATAAGACTTAGTTTCAATCTTCACAGTTCTAAGACAGAGTAACCCAGAAGTAACATATTAAGCCCTGTTGATACCTTAGGGTAAATTAGTATATTAAATCATTTCATTAGCAGCCAGCTAAGAGAAAGGAGTAATAAGTTTCACTGAGAACAGAATTCAGATGCAGGGTGTCAGGATAAGGGGGAAGAAGAGTAAGCACCCCAATGTGTATCTGTGTGTGTTTGGGGTGGGGATAGGGGCACCTTAAGCTGCAAAAGCATGAGGAGTTCCAGAAAGGGAACGTAAGTAGGTTAAATCAAAGACCATCAGCTTCATAGTTCTCTATTAAGCAGATCATGATCAGGTGAGGCAGCAACTAAGCCATCCTGTGCCAACAGCACCACCTGGTGGTTCGAACAGAAACAGGGTGTCTCAACAAACATGAGAAAAGCATGCATCTCAGTTTTACACACCTAAAACAGGTATCTCTCTCCAGTTGTCTCCAGTCTATGGCAACCAGAGAGAAGAGCTCCCTTGCTTTAGATCTAAATCATTCATTGGCAACTCCAGACTTCTCTGCACCAAATGGCACTACCAATTACATGGGGCTTACCCAACACCAGAGCCATTCACCTCTCTTCCCACCTGCCCTGCAAAATTCAAAGGGTGGGAAGAGTATCATTCATGTGATAGTAGGAACCACACTAGAAATACTCTTCCTCATGGGAAAGGTCACAGCCTCATGCTCCCCACCCCCTTCCTCCTGCCCTGGGGAACTCCGAAGTTGAACTGGCAATGAGTGGGCAGGAAGAGGGAAGAACATCACATCAGCGAGTATTAGGGGAAAAGAAATAGCTGCTTAGATTTAGAAGCAAAAGTTGAAGAGCTTGTGAGCAAGAAAGAGAACAGGGGGACAGGAGCTATCACTCCACACAGGCAGGGAGAAAGGGACAACATTATGATACCCCATGACTCTGGGCTTAATCTTTCAATCATGTCTCACTAGTAACTTACCAATACGGAATACCTGTCTCTTCCTGCAAACATATCTCCACTCTGCAGGCCAGCCTACTCCCATGATGAAGAGAAACAGTGTATTGTGCTATCCCAGAGCTTTGGGAAGACTGGCACACAAATCGGGGGTGGATAAGAGACATACACTGATTTCCAATGTCCTCTCTATCTTGCTTGGCTAACTCACTCATCTTTCAAGACTGGGTAGAGATATCACCTCCTCCAGGGAGCCTTCCTGATAGGCACCCACTATGTCTGGGCTGGACATACACCCACAGTACCCTGCATTCACCCATTATGTCTAGCCACTTGTCAGCTCCACACCCCCAGCCTGGGAGCTCCTGGAGGTAGACACACAATGTTCACCTTCATATCCCAGAGACCCAGGGCACAGAGTCAGGGGACACAGCGGTGAACTAAACAGCAAAAGTCCTTGCCTCTGTGCAGCAGACATTCTAGTGGACATAAGAATTGTGGAGCCAGGTGAAGGAACAAGTGGGGAACTGGATGCAAAGCTGAGAGGGTCCTGGGAGATCCAACTGTACCTTGTGGGTGAGGCTGAATGCTCTCAGGGCAGGGAGTGATGGGACAAACAGGGCTCTTAGGGACCCTCTGGACACAGAAGACAGCTCGGAGGAAAAAGGACACAACAGGGGAGGGAAGCATATGTATCAAGCATCCTTCCTCCGGTGCTGGCACTGCACCTTTATCCTTTAGCCTTTATCTTTATTTTTAACTTCTTTTTATTGGTAGAAAAAATATTAAAGGATTTTTAACTCTTTAAAACAAATATAATTTATTTTGGTTTTGCACATTCCCTCCCAGCTGACACTGGTCTGCCCAGTGTCTTCAAGCTGTGCATTCACACTGCAGTGTGCGTTCACACTGGGGTGGACGGTCTTTTCTCATTTATCACCAACTTGGCCATCCCCAGCACCCAATCCCAGGCCCCCAGCACTGAACCTTCAGCCTAAGGTTTTCTATTCCCTTGAGGGGAACGGTGTCAGCCCCAGCAACTCGAACAGACGCTTTCCGGTCCAATGTGACCTGAAACACCCGGGGTCCTAGCAGGCACCGCCCTGCGCCCGCCCAGCTGGGGGCTGTAAATTCTCACTGTTTACTACCCAGTCGTGGAGGGGGTTGGGGGTGAGATAAAGGAGGAAGAGGCTGCTGTTGTAAAAAGACACTGCTTTTGAAAGAGGAAAAGCGCTGTTGAAAGCAGCCAGTCCCCTTTCCTGGAGAAGCCAGGCTTAGCCCTGGGAAACAAAACACACCTGTGTTTGCTCGGGTCTCCTGGACAAAGCACTGGAACACGGCTTTACTAAAACCCCCAACCCTCAGAGGCCCCACAGATTACTGCCTTGAAGGGGGCTCTGAGCACCTCTCAAACTGCAAAGTTTCCCCGACAAGCAGCACCCCCCGCAAAGTTGAGGCAAGAGGAGGAAATGGTGACCCGGTGATCAACAACGTGCCCTTCGGGATGCATCAGAGCTGGGTTCCGTCCTCAGATCCACTATTTACTGGCTGTGTGACCTTCAGATTAACCTTCCTAAACTTCAGTTCCCTTTGCAGTAAAACAGGGACAGTAAGAGCGCTTCATAAAAGTTAAAAAGATTAACTCAAAAAATATCCGTAAAGAACTTGCCATTGAGTAAATGCTCAACGAACAGTGGGGAGGAGGAAGAGGACTAGCTCCCCACAATGTTCCCAGGACCAGGTCTCAGAGGACTTGCTCTTGCTCCCCTGCACTCCCACCCCCATCCTCTCCCTGCCCCCAGCCACCAAACCCTCCTGTTGTAGGTCCCACCCCGCCACGCACGGTACTGTTTCCAAGATGACAACATGCGAGCTTTTTGAACCAGTGCCGGTGTGTTCGTGGGAGAGGGCTGGAACTGTGGCGTGTTCGTGGGAGAGGGCTGGAACTGTGGCGTGTTCGTGGGAGAGGGCTGGAACTGTGGCGTGTTCGTGGGAGAGGGTGGAACTGTGGCGTGTTCGTGGGAGAGGGCTGGAACTGTGGCGTGTTCGTGGGAGAGGGCTGGAACTGTGGCGTGTTCGTGGGAGAGGGCTGGAACTGTGGCGTGTTCGTGGGAGAGGGCTGGAACTGTGGCGTGTTCGTGGGAGAGGGCGGAACTGTGGCGTGTTCGTGGGAGAGGGCGGAACTGTGGCGTGTTCGTGGGAGAGGGCGGAACTGTGGCGTGTTCGTGGGAGAGGGTGGAACTGTGGCGTGTTCGTGGGAGAGGGCCATCTTCAAGTCACCTCCTTGGGTCATGCTCAGGCTCACAGCCTGACAAAGGAGACCTGGGACGGCAGGTCTTCAGTGGATCCACTCCGTTCCAGAAATGGCTTCGGGGATGCCGAGAGGTCCCAGGAAAAGTCCTCGGGACCAAGGATCACACTGGGACGTTCCCACAGAGCAGCGGCAATGGCCTGTTCTCCTCTCAGCAGCCCTATCTGCACTCCACCCGCCCTGGCCCTGCACAGTCTCTGAGGACCCAGGACAGAGGGAGGGGCCGCAAAACAGCCTGGACCCCTGCTCAGCCTCTCACTGACCTTGAAGCCACTGCCCATGTCTAATCCAGTTTAAAGGTGGTTTGAGGAGGTGAAGAGTGCAACTTTCCAGCCCTGAAGTTCAGGGTTGCAAAGAGGGACCTGGCCAGGTGCCAACAGAGGGGCCCCAACCCAGGCCAGGGCTCACGGAGCTGGCCATGGAGACAGAATCACATTGTCCACCTTCTGTACAGGTCTCACAGCCTTGCTCTCACAGATGCCACTAACATCTTTTCGTCATATCTTTCACAATTATCATGTTGATATACTTCCTTTAAAATGTGTTGGAAAGGAATATGGCTTTTGAGAACGTGCCTTCCCTGCCCTCCAGCTCAGACACACTGCAATGTGACTTTAGCCACAACAGGCCTCTTTGAGCCTCAGTTTTCATGTCTGTAAATGGGGGACAATAGCATCTCCCAGGCATGACTGAGAGGAAATACCCTTATGCAGTAAATAATATCAGCATAGTAATGTTAATTTATGTGAATAATGACAATATAGTATCATTGTGTCTGAAATATAGTAAGTGTGCACAAAGTGGTGGTTCCTGCCATCATCATCACTGCCTGAATTTTAGATTCTAAAAGGATGTCTGAATAATCACACTCTGCAGGGATCTGGGGTACAGAAGATTACCACAGAAGCATGAGTCAGGGGATGAGCTTTTACAGTCAAGCATCCTTCATACCCTTGGTCATGGGGGGAGGGAGGGATAAATCACAAGATCCTAAAGCAGGAGGGCCATGGGATTTGCTCGGATCACTCTGCAGACAAGTAGCTATGGGAATGCAAGGATTTAGTCACTCTAAAGAAGACACTGCAAATCCAGGCCTATCAACTTCTAAGAGGTGGTAAACCCTGGACAAGTCACTTGACATGGCTCTGCCTTAAGGCACCATCTGTAAAATGGGGGTAGTAATAGCACCTCCCAGGGGACTACTGGAGGAGTCAATGAGACAGTCCACTTAAAACACTGAAAATGTTATAGCAACTGCAATAATTATCCATTGTTACTATTGCCACCACAATTGGGGGTATAATTATTATAAGTTTATGCTGTTAACACACCTCATAAAAGAATGTTAGAGCTAGAAGAGGTGTTAGGCACCACCCAAGTCAAACCTTGACTTTACAACTAAGGACAAACACCAGAGAGGGTGAGCGGCTTTCCCCAGCCCACACGGCTGGGTTACATTCACAACCCAACCTCCCAACTCTTTCAGCCCCTCACACTTTCTGCTCCACCCAAATGATGTGGATTTCAGGTGCAGGCATGGGTGGGTGCTGGAAGGGAACAGCAGAACCAAGGCTGAGATTCTCAGTGGCCAAACAGGTAAGCTGAATCTCATAGGGTATCACTGAAAATGGGTCACTGTGAAGTGAAAACACCAACCAGATGAAATCCAGGGGACTGCAGCCAGCATTGGCACAGAGAGTCTGAGCTGATGGAACACCAGCAGAGTTGGCAGAAGATGGGCAGCCTCTCTGGGGCAGCCTGGCAGAGACAGGCAGAGCCCAGAGACAGGCAGGTGGTTGTCAAGAGGCAAGCGAGATCACAGATGGTAAGCAGACCAGACAGGCCTTTGAGGGGAACCTTGGGAACTGGGGCTCCATGACCAGGAGGAGAGATGAGAAGGCTGAGGGATTCACTGCAAATATCTAAAGACCCTCCCGTGAATGAGTGAGTCAACTTGCTGGGTACAGACCAGGCAGAACAGGCCAGTGGTGAGGAATGGTGAGGAAAGTGGATTCTAAAGCAAGATGGACCTGGATCCAGTGAGTGACTGTGCAGGTGACTTGACTTCTCCAAGCCTCCATCTCCACATCTGTAAAATGGGGATGGTAATAGAACCTACCTCACAGGGTGGGGAAGATTGTTGCAGCAGCACGTGGAAAATGCTTAAGCACAATTACCCACACATAAGCCTCCAAAAATGGGAACTACTATTATTAGAATGAAGGACAGAAAGTTTCAGGGAAGATTAGAGTTCGACATAATAAAGAACAGACCACAAGCTGGCTATACAGTGTGCTACCTGCGGCTAAAGGCAGGGCTCGGCAAAGGAAGGGATTCAAGCAGCTCCCTCCGGCAGAGCTAAGTACGGTCCCTTACCATTCTGACTCTGAGAGCCTGAGGCAGCCCTTGAAAATGTTGGTTTAGAGGATTTTTTTTGCAGCGTCCCAAGTAGCTGGGACTAAAGGTGCACACTACCATGCCCAGTGTGATGTTAATATTGATTGTCAACTTGATTGGATTGAAGGATGCAAAATATTATTATTCCTGGGTGCGTCTGTGAGGGTGATGGCAAAGGAGATGAACATTGGAATCAGTGGACTGGGAAAGGCAGACCCACTCTCAATCTGGGTGGGCACCATCTAATCAGCTGCCAGCACAGCCAGAATAAAAGCAGGCAGAAGAACATGAAAAGACTAGACTGGCTGAGTCTTCTGGCCTCCGTCTTTCTCCCGTGCTGGATGCCTCCTGCTCTCAAACATCAGATTCCAAGTTCTTCAGCTTTGGGACTCGGACTGGCTTCCTTGCTCCTCAGCTTGCAGAAAGCCTACTGTGGGACCTTGCTCTGTGATCGTGTGAGTCAGTACTCTCCTTAACAAACTCCCCTTTATATATACAGCAAGGTTTCTCAACCTCAGTACTACTGATATTTGGGGTCTGAAAAATGTTTTGGTGGGGGCAGGGAAGCTGCTGTATGCATCATAGGATGTTCGGCAGCACCCCTGGATCCCGCCCTAGTTGCTCAGAACATCCCCCAACCCCAAGCTATGACAACCGAAATTCACCCCTCAGTTCCTCATCTGGAGGAGACAAACACATGTGCCACAGATCATAGTAACAGCAGCAGCTGATATGTATGGAACATTTGCTACATGCCAGATCCTCTCCTGAGTGCTTTACCTCCTTTAACTCATTGAATCATCAAAATGACACTGTGGGACAAGTATTCTTCCCACTTTAGAGATGAGGAAACTAAAGCAAAAGGAGGGGTCAAGTGTAGGACAAGTTAGTCCTCACCTCCCTGTTTTTTTTTTCGTTTTTGTTTTTTTGTTTTTTTTTGAGATGTATCTCGCTCTGTTGCCCAGGCTGGAGTGCAGTGGTGCGATCTCGGCTCACTGCAACCTCCGCCACAGGGGTTCAAGCAATTCTCCTGCCTCAGCCTCCTGAGTAGCTGGGATTACAGGCGAGCACCACCACACCTGGCTAATTTTTTTGTATTTTTAGTAAAGACGGGGTTTCACCGTGTTGGCCAGGCTGGTTCTCAAACTCCTGACCTCAAGTGATCCGCCCACCTCAGCCTTCCAAAGTGCTGGGATTACAGGCATGAGCCACCGTGCCCAGCCACTTCCCTGTATTCTTATGCATTTTTCTTGAAACAGTGGCCCTCTTGGGCTATCCTTTGTTTTTCTACCCAGAAGAAAACATGGCTATCCCAAAATACAAGTGTACCAGGGTGCATGTGAGCTGCCCAATGGCAACTAGAATACGGCCTCTGTATCACAGCAGGAGGTGACCTGAGGCAGAAGAAGCTCCTCTGTGCCTCATATGGGAACATGGGCCCTGGGCTGCCACACCTCCGATGAAGAAGAGACAGAAATCTGAACTTTTGCTGGGTGTAGTGGCTTATGCCTATAATCCCAGCACTTTGGGAGGCCAAGGTGGAAGGATCACTTGTGTCCAGGAGTTCAAGACCAGCCTGGGTAACACAGTGAGACTTTATCTCTACAAAAAAATCAAACAAAATTTAGCCAAGCATGCTGGTGCACACCTGTAGTCCCAGCTCCTCAGGAGGCTAAGGTAGGAAGACTGCTTGAGCCTGGGAGGTCGTGGCTTACAGAGAGCCATGATTGTGCCACTACAGTCCAACCTGGGTGACAGAGTGAGACCCTCTCTCAAAAAAAAAAAAAAAAAAAACCTAGATTTTTATGTAGACTCCCTCAGTTTTGAAATGCTGCCACAGTGTAAAAAATAAGACATCCCACAGGCCCCCCAAAAATGTCGCAGGCTAAATCTGAATTAAGACCCAATGGGTCTTTGGTTTCACAATGGGAAAACATGAAAGCTTTCTAAGTCTCCTAACAAAGTTACACACGTAATAATGTATGACATGTTAAAACAAGCATGCAGTAGACAGCTGTGCCTACCACAGTTAACACTCCTGACAGACCTTGGGGACATCAGCCATCTGGGAGTCGGCAAAAGCTGGCAAGATTTCCCGTGAGGGGCAGCGGGCGCGCCTCTCCTGGGGCTGGATCAATGAGGAACCCATGTCAAAACCTGTCATGAGGGCCTGCGGTTAGACATGTCACGCACATGCCGCCATGCCTTGTGAATTTTAAAAAGGTATATTTGTCACTTATTACATGTGCGAAGTACTTTTCTGATCATTGCCACTGTTGGTGGGTACAATGACAAAGGCACATCACTGTGGGCAGGTGACTGGTACAACTCTGATGGACAGCAACTCACCAAGGTGAACTAAGATGGGCACCAGCCCTTAGCCCAATTCTGGGCCACCATCCTGAATAAAGACTCATAATTCTAAATAAAGCAAAGGCTGTAAGCATACGAATGTTCTTGCCAGCATTCCTTGAGAGAGAAAAATTAGAGCCAGAAGTTATATTAATAAGGTATTAGGTTAAGTATATTAGGCTTCATCATCCACTTAATGAAATAGTACATGGCCAAAATGATGGGTTCTGAAACTGTTACTATGAAAAAAACTGCTTATATATAATTAACTGAAAAAGCAGGATTCAAGACTGTATGTACTCCAAATTTAAAACTATGTAAGCAATCACGAACACGAAAAAAATGACTAAAAACAAAACACATCAAAACGCTAACAGGGCTTGCACTCCAGTAACTGAACTGCTGAGGATTTTTTGCTGTTTTACAGTTGTCTGTAAATGTGGTTGATTGCTTTTGTTTGTTTGTTTTTTGGTTTTTGGTTTTTTGGGGGTTTTTTTGAGAAGAAGTTTTGCTCTTGTTGTCCAGGCTGGAATGCAATGGCACAATCTCGGCTCACCGCAACCTCCGCCTCCCGGGTTCAAGCAATTCTCCTGCCTTAACGCTCCTGACTAGCTGGGATCACAGGCACGTTCCACCACACCTGACTAATTTTGTATTTTTAGTAGAGATGGGGTTTCTCCATATTGGTCAGGCTGGTCTCAAACTCCCAACCTCAGGTGATTCACCTGCCTCAGCCTCCCAAAGTGCTGGGATTACAGGTGTGAGCCACCACGCCTGGCAGTGCAGTTGGTTTTTATGATGATCTGCTCCCTCTCCCTTCTCCTGTCAGAGAACGCCCTGTTTTTTCTTTTTATTTATTTATTTATTTTGAGACGGAGTCTCCCTCTGTCGCCCAGGCTGGAGTACAGAGATGCAATCTCAGCTCACTGCAACCTCCACCTCTCAGGTTCAAGCGATTCTCCTGCCTCAGCCTCCCGAGTTGCTGGGACTACAGGCATGCGCCACCACGCCTGGCTAATTTTTTTTATTTTTAATAGAGACAGGGTTTTGCTATGTTGGCCAGGCTGGTCTCAAACTCCTGACCTCAAGTGATTTGCCCGCCTTGGCCTCCCAAAGTGCTGGGATTACAGGCATGAACCACCATGCCCAGCCAGAGCACTCTGTTCTGATGTTTAAGTCTCAACACACAATCCAGGCCATCCACTCTGGCTGACCTCCCCAGAGAAACCTCCATTGACAAAGGTGCTTTTTCCATTTGTTGAACAGTGGAATAAACAAGATAACCCACCCGCAGCCAAACAAGACTAGCTGGGCAGTGGTGGGACAGCCCAGGCTCCAACCTCACGTGCTGGCCACACCTCTTCCAAGCACATCCTCCCACTCTCCCGGAATCAAAAATACCAGCCACCATTCAGGCCAGGAGAGTTGTGTTCAGAGGATGAGGTCAGGAAACCTGGGCCCTGCCCTGGCTCGGCCAGGCGTGTGACCTCAGAGAAGTCACTTCAATCCCTTCCAGCTCTGTTAGCCCAAACAAGTCCCTCCTACCTTGTAGGCTAGAGCCCAGCAACTTTTCCCATAACATGCCTAATTAGAAGACACAACCAAATAGCACCCAGCAACAATCTTTTGTTCCTGTGCAGGGTTTATTCTGATTGGTGGGCTCTCCCCCTTGCCAAAGAAAGCCAAAAAATTCCCCAGGGACAATTTCATCTCCATGAACTCAGAACATACTCAGTGTTTCAGTCTCAAGGAAGCCAGCTCCTAACCCTCCTCACCAAGCAGACCCCTGATATTAGTTTCCCGAACAGTATCTAAAAACTTTATGCTAGAACCTCCCTAGCAGGACACAGAAGGATGGGGATCATCGGCTGCCTCCAGGGAGGGAAATGGGAAGGCAGGGAGTGGGGGACACTTGCTTTTCACAGAATATACTTTTGTTTCTTTTGAGTTTTGTACCAAAACCATTTGTATCAAAATGTGCTGTCATTACCTTTTTTTTTTTTAAGTATGCAAATATAAGAAAAGTCTGTCTTGGGGGTGGCGGGAGGAACTGTTACGGGAACTGAAGCTGCCGATTAGGCCTGATCAAGATGACAACTTCCCAAAAGCACCGAGACTTCGTGGCAGAGCCCATGGGGGAAGAGCCAGTGGGGAGCCTGGCCAAGTGAAGTCCTGGGCAAGAAGCTGGAGGAAAGGGGCTTTGACAAGGCCTGTGCTGTCCTTGGCCAGTTTCTGGTGCTGAAGAAAGATGGAGACCTCTTCCAGGAATGGCTGAAGCACACTTGTGGTGCCAACGCCAAGCAGTCCCAGGACTGCTTCGGATGCCTTCGAGAGTGGTGCGACGCCTTCTTGTGATGCTGTCTGGGAAGCCCTCAATCCCCAGCCCTCATCCAGAGTTTGCAGCCGAGGAGGGACTCCTCCCCTGTCCTCTACAGAGAAAAGATTGCTATTGTACTCACCTCCGATGTACTCCAGGGTCTTTTGGGAGTTTTCTCCCCTAACCATTTCATTCATTTTTGGATTCTCACTCTTGCATGCCTCCCCCTTCCTTTTTCCCTTGCCAGTTCCCCGGTGACAGTTACCAGCTTTCCTGCATGGATCCCTGGCCCCGTCCCTCACCCCCACCCTCACTTTCAGTCCATTTGATACCATTTGGCTGTTTTTTTGGCAGAACAGTCACTGTCCTTGTAAAGTTTTTTAGATCAATAAAATTAGTGGCTTTCAAAAAAAAAAGAAAAGAAAAAAGAAAAGTCTGTCTGGGAATATATACATTTAATTGTTATGTCAGACCTCTAGGATAGGATAGAGGGGACTTCCCATTTCACTGGAATTATTTGGCAAGGGTGGCACAAGTCTCAGGTATTACGGAGAAGGAAAAAGGATGTTTCCGAAATAAAGATGAAAAATGAAAAAATTATCCCATCTATTTAAAAGGATGAGTTTGGGAATAAAATAAGACATAATATAGGGAAAAGGCTCTGAAGAACTTCAAAGTGCCTTATCAGTATAAAATCTTAAAGAAAGTCATAATTAGGGAGCAGGACATGAGGATACACCAGCAATCACACACACACATCTCCCCAATAGTTAAGACAGCAAACTGCTAACTGGGTAAGATGAAGGGCTGTACTCTGGCCAAGTGACCCCAGGAAATCACCCAAATGAGCTTCTGTGCTTCCTGAAAATGGTTCACAGCTTCCTATACAAGCCAGCTTCTCATCTGATGGTCCTTCTTCTCCCTGAGTAGAACACCCAGAACTCTGGTCTAGGCTCATGTAGTCAAAAACAAACTCGTCAGCTTCCAACAGCCCTCAAGCCTCCCCAGGCAAGCACCCTGCCAGCCCAAGCCAGCCCCCTGTTGTGAGGGCAGGGTGTGTGAACTAGCAGGGTCCTTGGAGAAGGCCAGGCCAGCACCTGTGCTCAGGGCTGAATCCCCTGCAGCATCCACTGATGCTGAAGAGGTTACTGAGGTACAGCCGGGGTGTGCTGGAATCCCTCTGACCCCCATAGAGTATGGCCAGTCTGGCCAGGGCGTGGGCCCTAGATGGTTTGTCTAAGCAAAGCCCTGCCCAGAAGTGATCTCAGATGCCCAGTGTTCTGGCAAGGTAAATAGGAGTATCTGGCTAACTGATCAGGGGCTGACTGCCAGCCCTTCAAAGCCAGCCATCAGCTGGTTCATGCGCTGATGAAAAGCAGAGTCTTCGGGAACATCTCCACCCAGATCTGCCTACTTCCCATCCACCTGGGAGTGGCTGCTGAAAAAGCTGACAACTGCCAGGCCTCTGCTGGGACCGGGCACTGCTCTAACAGCCTGTTCCCAAGACATGTGAGTGCTGGGGTCCTGGTGACTAGAGTGCAGGGGACTAGGGGTGCACCTTGGACTTTGGAACAAGACAGACCTAGGCTCCAGTGCCAGCCCACACCTCACATTACATCTGTCTGCTTGGACAGAGACTTAATCCTAGCCTCAGGATCCCTATCTGTAAAATGGGCATAACAAGGCCTACAATGGCACAGAATGAGACAGGACCAAATTAGACCCTATGTCCTGAAAGACTTAGCCTGGTGCTATGTCCACAGCAGACACTTAAACAATGTTAACCCAGCAGGTCCCCACCACTCACTGACTGTACGGCTTTAGTTAAACTATCTAGGCATCAATTGCCTCACCTTACAAATGCAGATAAAGAACATCACCACTTTGTGAAGATTATGACAATGGAAGCAAAACAGCCAGAAAGATATCGCGGACACATCAGGAGCCCAGTCCATGTCAGCGGTCAGGATGCTCTCACTTCCCATTCACTGTCTATTTAATCAAAGTTAATCATTCACAGAGCAAGAAAGAAGTCCTGTGGTTTTTTCCTCCATTGATGAGAGAACTCGGGGACCGGCCTCTGGCCAAGAGGAGGAGACAGGGGAGTGGGGAGTGGAGCCTGCATTTCCTGGTTTACACCCATCTACAGCCCATTTCAAAAGACACAGCACCACACACCCAGAGGGTCACTAGGGCCAAGAAGCAGGGAGCCCGCAGCTCTTTCTGGGTGGCTGTTTGACCTAACAAAGGCACCCTGCTTGAGAGGACTCCTGGGCCACCAAGAGACTGATCTGGCCTTCCTGCCATCCACGGCCCCCCAGAAGGCAGACTGCCCAGCTCCTGCTCGCCTGGTACAGATGGAACCTATGGGCTCCCAGGAGAAATCAGAGCCGCTTTAAAACAGGTGGGCACACGATCCTAGTGAAGAAACAGGTCTGTCCTCTTAGCTCCTCGCCAATGAGAGTCAACTGCCTCAGCCAATCCATCACCATCCACAGCCTCACCCCCTCCCAGGGACCCAAGAGCCCACCCCAACTGCCAGCCAACAGCAAGCTCTGTCCAGTACAGGCTTCATAATCCTGGACTCGTGACTGGGCCTCCCGGAGCCTTGGTTCTCACATCAATAAAGACTTCTGTAGGCCAGAATGATGATGGTGACAATAGTAATAAAATAAAGATAAAACGAGCCTGCAGCCCGTAAGGTAGTCACAAGGGAGGGCTATGTGAGCTAGTGCAAAGGGTTCAGTCCGCTGCCAGACGCAGACCAAGCACTCACTAGATGTTAAAACACAAAAGCACGTATGAAGACAGAAAGCAGCTTGATTAGTGGTTTCTTAGGGCTGGGAACAGAGGAGTTGGGGGGAGGTGATAGCTAAGGGGTATAAAATATCTTTCTAAGGTGATAAAAATGTTCAAAACTGATGACATAAATAGCTGCCCATTTATGTGAACATCCTAAAAACCATGAAGTTGTATAAATGGGTGAATTGTATGGGTATGTGAACTACATCTCAATAAAGCTGTTATTTCTCTTTTAAACTAAAATGTTCCAGGACCCCGCTAAGCCTTTTATATCAAGATGTGGTTTTGTTTTTAACCCATTTGGCCCATTGGCAAGAAACCAGGCTCAAAGGCAGGCCCTGGACCAGAGCCCTCTCAGGGGACTGATGTAATTGAGCTAGTTTAGCTACTGAACAGTGGCTGGTAAGCCTGCTGAGATGAGGATTACTAAATGGGAGGAGCTGGTCTTCGAAGCAGAGTGGCACCCGCTCCAGGAGGCCAGTGTGAGAACAGCCTCCTCCTCACTCCTCCGGGGTTACAGTTTGGTCCTGCCTGTAACCCCTCCCCCATGTCTGGAGTCTGATTCTGGCCCTTGCAGGTCTGAGAGCACACAGGCCTCAGCAGGCTGCAGCTCCCAGCAGTGGCCAGCACATTCCTTCCCCAAAGAAGGAAAAGCCACCAAAAGTGAGGTCATTTGGTTTTTCTGGCACAGATGCTGAGAGCTCTGGGTCACTCAATTCCATAGAGAACTCCCCCAGCTGACAGGGATTTGGCCTAGCCTGCCACTCATACAATATGGGAACCCGGGGTCTGGCAGACTCTGGCCCCTAACTTGACCCCTCCATGTAGTTGAGGTATGACCCTCAATCTTCCAGCTTGAAACCTCCATGGTCTTATCTGTGGAATAGGATGATGAAATCCACCCCTCCTGGGGTTGGGCTAAGAATTAAACAGCAGAAAACTAGACTTACGGTGGGGGCTCAAAAATTAAATATGGCTGGCTCTGGTATCTCACATCGGCAATCCCAGCACTTTGGAAGGCTGAGGCAGGAGGACTGCCTGAGGCCAGGAGATCAAGGCCGGCCTGGGCAACATAGCAAGACCCTGTCTCTACTGGAGAAAAAAAAAAAAAAATAGCTTCTGTCCTCTCCCCAGGGTCATTTCTCCTGAATGTGCCTTGCTGACCAGAAACAAGGAACCTGCCTAGATTCCAACCCCCTGTGTGGAAGCTCCTCTCCAAAGATCAAACCACTTATCATTACAAATTTGCAAGAAAGAAAGAGATCCTGCTTGGACAAGGAAGTTTTCCAAGTCTCCTTTCTGTGGCCCTAAAATAACCTCCCAGCAGGAGCTTCTGTCCTGGTCTGTCCCACAGTCCACCCCTGGATCACTCATACCCCTCAAAGCACCTCCCTGGGCATAGTGACTGGGAACTCTGACCCCCATGGTGGTTCCGGTCACCAGGCTGTCGGCTGGAGGCAGCTGGAGCATCAGCTCTGTCAACTGCTTTTGGGGACTTGGGAGGGTTCCTGGAGGCCCCAGAGGACAAATTACTGTACCTCTTTAAAAGGCGCATGAAGCCCCTGAAGAGTAGCCAGGGTCCAAAGTCTGGGCTTACAGTGACTGGCCCAATGACAGAAGGGGAGAAGCCAGGCAAAAAAAAAAAAAAAAAAAAAAAAAAACAGAAAAAAGAACAGCAGAATAATTGAGTGCAATGGTTCTCAAACTTGACATGTAAACTTGAACATTTACCAGAATCGCCTGGAGGGCTTGTTAAAATACAGACTGCTGGGCCCCACCACCAGTTCCTGATTCCGAAGTTCTGGGCAGGCAGGGAAACTGCATTTCTAATAAGTATCCAGGTGATGCTGATGCTGCCAGTCCAGAGACTACACTCTGAGGACCAAGGCTTAGTGGCTAAGAACGAATTTGGGCACAGAAGAGCTGGGTTCAGTATGGGTCTGCCACTTACTAACCTTGTAACCTAAGCAAGTTCTTGACCTTTCTGAGCCTCGGTTTTCTCATCTGTAAAACAGGTACAATACCTTTCTCAACTGGGTTGGTAAGGAGTTTCAATGAGATAATCTATGGAAAAAGCCCAGCACACCCTAAGTAGTTAACAGTGTCTAGAGTTCATTACTAAAGTACAAGAAAGACAAGAGAAAGGGTGCTCACGGAAAGGCATGAGACAAAAAGAACGACTCCAGGACCCATGGAATTGCCCTTGTCAGTAAACAGTCCCAGGTAGCATCAAGGGATCATGGGGGTCATCTTGGTGCCCAGTGTGTTCCTTTATCTGGGCCGCAGAATCCAGCAGGCACTGCACCCCAACCTCTCTGACTCAGTCAAAACGTGATCAACAGGACCTCAGCACTGATCCCGCCCAAACTCCAAGCCAATGCCACAGTACTACCCACCTCTTCCCTGAGGGACAACCACCCAGCAGTAGCCACATGACTTTGCAAAGGAATTCTCAAAGCTCCAGGGAACCCAAGCCCTCAGGATGCCAGAGATACCAAGGGATGAGGGAACGAGTTCAGCAACTGTGGAAGCAACACAAGCCACCATAAGTGACACCAGTGATTTGCACCCTGGGGGTGGGACTGGAGCAGACATCCCCAGGGAACAGAACTTCCCGCAGGAACCTACGCAACAGGCAAAATTCTGTCTCTACAAAAAATTTTAAAATGTTAGCCAGGCATGATGGTGTGCCCCTATAGTTCCAGCTACCCAGGAGGCTGAGGTGGGAGGATCACCCCAGCCCAGGGAGGTCACGGCTGCAGTGAGCCGTAATCATGCCACTGCACTCCAACCTGGGAGACAGTGAGACCCCATCTCAAAAAAAAAAAGAACTTCCTGCAGGGACTGAGGCATTAACAGGCTGTATCTATAAACCGCCACTCCCTACAGAGGAGAGGTTTCTGCAGAGCATCACCACGATTCTCAACACCACCCAGGAGGAAGTTTCTGGTTCCAGAAGAGCTGACTGGAGGAGGGGACCAGTCTTGGCACGTGGAGAGTTCCTCTTCAGCTGCAGCTCAAAACTAAAATGCATCTCTTTACACCTAAGAGACTGGCAAACAATTAGAAAGGTGATTGATTATGCCAAATGTCGGTGGGGTTGAGGGATCCGGAAGCCCTCATGCCTGGCGGGTGGAGAGTAGACTGTACAGCCATTTTAGAGAGTAACCCAGCACCGTATCAGGAAATTCCCTCCAACCCAGCAATTCCCTGCTCAATGCAGTCATCATACAGCTGCACTGGGATGTATGGGAGAACGTTCATCGTTACCTCATTTGTGTCAGCAGGACAGCAGCTGGGGACAATCTGCGTGTCCATCACAGAAGATTGTAGGATAAAATGTGACAGACACACAGTGGCCTTGCATGGCCCCGAGATGACACTGGGCCATGACGGAGGAGCCTAAGGACCTCAATTCTCTTCACCTGAGGCTCAGTAACACAAAGTTTCTTCTCCCAAAACACACACACACAGATCAGCACCTTAAAAAGCAGCACAGAAACCCTCATCCAGGCCCAGGACAATGTGACCCGGTGCCGTCACTGCCCTCCTGGCCTGTCCACTAGGCCGGCGGTGGTCTGGGGTGTCAGCAGCCCAGCAGGCTGAGCAGCTCGCCAACACCTTGGTATGGCCAGCCCGGCTTGAGGGACAGGGCAGCAAGGTAGCAGCAGCAGGGAGCAGCAAGCTGAGCAACAGGAATGTGTCTGTGGAAAGTTCCATTTCCAGAAGGGTGGGAAGAAGGGCAGCTGTAGGCAGATCTGTCCACCTCTGCTGAGAAGCCCAGGGACCTCTGGGCGGGGCAGGACGGGACGAGGGGCTTCCGCCTGTGGTCAGTGTATTCACAGTCCTCTTCAAAGATCAAAGAGATCCACGCCTGCTGTTCCCCACCAGCACCGGGGCTCCTAGGCTTCACTTCAGACACTGCAGCAAGGGCAGCCCCAGGGGTGCTTTCCGCTCCCCAGGACCCCCCTCCCCAGACCTTGAGAGGAAAGTTTAGTGTTCCATCCTCGGTTTCAAGATGGGGACACTGATGGCAACGTGTTTCAGGGAGCCCCAAGGGGAGGTGAGGGAAGGAGAGGGAATCATATCCTAGGGTTGCTCAAAGGTGTTGGCTACCGTTATAACCACTCAGTGAGTGCCCATTCACTGTTGTCATCACCCACGAGGCATGTGCCATCTCAGCAAATCCACTCAACAATTCTAGGTTAAAGGAACAAAGCAACAGGACACCAAGGGCCAGTTCCCCACAGTCACACAGCTAGCAAGAGGCAGAACTGAGGTGTGAACTAGGTCTCTAGGACGTCAAAGCCTGAGCCTGCTCCACTCTGCTGGGCGGCTAAACGCTTCCAGGCCAGCCTTCAGCCTCTGCTCAGGCTGGGGAATGATGTGGACTCATCCAGCTCTGCCCACCAGCCTGCACCAGTCCCTGCTCAGTCTCAAGCCACACGGGCTCCTGCTCAGCTGTCCCTGGGCCCAGTGGACTGGGGAGGAGAGCCACAGGGCAGCCCAGGACACTTCGACGCTCAAAGCCAGCCCCGAGAGGAGGCTGTGGACCTGCTGGCCCCCTGGGGATGCAGAATGGGCCAGGCAGGTTTTTCTTCCAGGTCTCAGTTTTAGGGAAATGGAAAGAGAGTTAGAATTCTTCTCCCTTGGGTTTCTGAACACAAAGGCCATTGAGAAAGACTGATGAATAATTAAAGGGGCAGCCAAACCGATGATGTGTGCCAGAGTGTGGGCAACTGGCTTGCTAGGGCTTGGACTGGCCCGATGTTGGCAGCCTCCTTCACGCAGGCCACTGCAGATTCTACAGACTCGCCCAGGCTCCAGGCCTCCCCTGCCAGACAGCTGCAGCCAGATTCATTCATTCCTTCCTTCCATAAATTCTTACTGAGCACTGATTCTGTATCAGGCACTGGGGTTACATCATAGGCAAATACAGTCCTAAGTCATGTCCTAAGTCATGGAGCCTGCCATCTAATGGAGAAGACAAACAGTAAGCAAAGATTATATCGATGAGTGTATTTTTGTACACTAAGCTCCAGTGCCTATAGGAAAAGTCCTGGAAGGCATGAGGCTAAAATAGGACCCTGAACTGATCCTGGGGGGCTGTTGGGGGGGGGGCAGTGTGTCTGATCTCTGCCCCAAGGATGTCAATGAATTTATAAGGCTGGGGAGTATTAGATGAAAAGTTTGTAACTGTGAAGGGGGCCTATATAACCTGTCATCCAAACCAAGGCACCAGGGGGTCTACTAATAATTACACCAGCATAGCAGGTATAGGCAGAGCTGTAGGTCACCCTATGCATGTGTGGGGCGCGTAGCAGGGTGGTCAGGAGGGTGATGCTGCCCAAGCAGAGGAAACAAAATAGCAAAGGCCCAGGCCAGACGCAGTGGCTCACACCTGTAATCCCAGCACTTTGGGAGGCCAAGGCGGGTGGATCACCTGAAGTCAGGAGTCGGAGACCAGCCTGGTCAACATGGTGAAACTCCATCTCTACTAAAAATACAAAATTAGCTGGGTGTGGTGGCATGTGCCTGTAATCCCAGCTACTCAAAAGGCTAAGGAAGGAGAATCGCTTGAACCCAGGAGGTGGAGGTTGCAGTGAGCTGACTGCACCACTACACTCCAGCCTGGGCAACACAGCAAGACTCCAGCAGAAAGAAAAGAAAAGAAGAGGGGAGGCGAGGGGAGGGGAGGCGAGGGGAGGGGAGAGGGAGAGAGAGAGAGAAAGACAGAAAGAGAGAAAGAAAGAAAGAAAGAAAAAAAACAGCAAAGGCCCCAGAGAAAAGAGAGTAAGGTCTGTTCAAAAAACTGGAAAAAAAAAAAAAAAGTCACAGTGCAGGAGGGAAGGAGAGGGTGCCAGAGACTGGAGATGAGCTAGCGACATGGGTGTTCAGGTGCCTGCAGCTGTTGTTTCTCCTGAGAGCAGTGGAAGTCACCAAAGACATTTTATTTTAGTTGAAAGAAACAAATGAGGCTGTGGCGGGCTGAGCTGGGGGTGTGAATCAGATGCTGGTTACATAATTCCACCTGCATCTTGGAAAGAGATCTCTAAATGCCATGGGAAGGGCAGATTAGAGATGGACAAGAGCGGCTGAAAAGAGAGCAAGCACGAGATCACGAAAAGGTCCCAGCCAGAGACAAAAGCAGCCAGTCCAGGCTGGCAGTGGAGGAGACGGAGAAGCAGGTGGATACAAGCGACACTCAGGAGAGACAGGGTGGAGGGGTAGAGGCCACACCCAGATTTTCAGACCTGAGTCAATAGAAGAAGGAACAGTCAGAGAGGCCACAGCTTTGCACCCATACTCCCTGCCTGCCCAGACACCTGGGGCAGCTCACTGTTCACGGAAGTCCCCAAAGGGCCAAAGTCCTGAGGCTGCAGATCTAATTGAAAGGTCGGAGTGGAAGAGCTTCAGAGATCAGGATGTCGTTCCCAACCCACTGCCCCAAGTGCTCTACCAGTGTCAGCCCAATGAATCCGAACCACCCCAGAAGGCATCTCATTTTACAGATGAGAAAACCGAGGCCAAGAGGTCACAGCCACTCAAGGTCCCAGCAAACAGTAGACAGAGGAGCCAGAATTCCACCCGCAGTGGAAGTCGCACACTTTTAACCACAGGCTCAGTCAGCATGACTCTCCCCAGGGCCTGGCAGCAGGTCACCGTGCCCCGGCCAGACTCTCACAACCATCCATAACAGGGCCCCTCTGCTCACAGCCCACCAGCCCACCTCACCCCCAGGGTGGGGCCCAGCAGAGGTTGAAATCCTCCTTAAGGGCCTCTTAAGGGTAAAATGGAAAGAAGGATGGCATAGTGAGGACCTAAAAGGGTTTTTCTCTAAGGGACCAGGCCAACTTTGAGAAGGAGGAAGCAGACAAGGCAGTGGGACCCCAGTGCCTGACATCATCGGCTGACCCTGGAAATACCTATTCCTCAACTTCCCTTTCCAAACAAGGGAGCCAGCCCTGCCCGTGCTTCTAGAAAACTTCCCAGCCCAACAACAAAGGCAGAGAGAGAGGGGAGAAGTGGGAGAAGTACTACCCACAGGACTTCCAGGACTCCACCAGCAGCCCTGGGGAGGAGTCCCAGCCCCTCCCAACGGGTCCATGCTGCCTAAGACCACGCCTCCGCTCAGACACCTGTGGATTCCCAGCGGCTCTGAGAAGCCCAAGGCCCCGCCTGCTCACTGCGGCCCTGGTTTTCAGAAGGCACACAAGGGGAAGCGTCCCAGTGAGGCTCAGAGCTCTGTCCCACGATCCATCCCCCACTCAGTCTCTGCAGGTCCCCAAGGCCATCATAAAGGCCCTCGGCCCTCACCTCCTTCCTGTCACTCCATCTCTCTCTGTCCCCACCTTCACCTTTTCCATGCTTTAGTGGAATGTTTGCAGGCACAATGGACACACAGCACTGGGAGATCTCAGTTCTGAATCTGCTTCCACCACAAGGAGCTCAGGGCCTCAGGCCAGCCCTTTCAAGCTTCAGTCTCACCTGCAAAGTCTCCTACTTTCCAAGGGGCCAAACCTGCCTCATTCCAATGGGTCCCCGTGAAGATGGAATGACACAGCAACTGGCAGCGCAGTCTGAGGGAAACGGCATTTCCCAGACTGGCCCGATTATAAAAAAGGTTAACAGTAGAGACCCCTCACCCCAACAACCACCATTCTGGTTCAGGAGTTCTGGGATGGGACTCACAGATTGGTATTTTAGCAAGTAACAAGTACTCCAGGTGAATCCTATAATCAGGCAAGTGTGGGCAACTCTGGGCTACAGAAATGTATAGGAAGTCTGCCTCACTGCATCTCTGTGTGGAGAAGAACGGTTCGCGAAAAGCACCCCTTGGCCCATCCACACACAAAATAACAACACCTGCCCACACTTAGGGAGCCTACCCCAGGCATGGGATGCCAACGTGGGTGGTTTACATCCATCATCTCATTTAGCCTCGGCAACAACTCTGCAAGACAGATTGTTTTTTACAGAGGAAGAAACTGAGGCTCAGAATAAGGACCAGCTCAAGGACACAGCAAGTGAGACAGCGGAGCTCGCCTCCACACCAGTGCTGCTGGCTCCAAAGCTGGGTTCTCCCTAACACCCTGCAGTCTCTGTGAGGTAAAATCTTCTGCAGGCAAGGGCCGAACACAGAATGCAGCTCCAAGCAGGATTCCCATTCCCATTCCCTCCCCAAAGCCTGGACAGGGCAGTCCCAATCATCCCACAGGAGAAAGGGGCACCCTACTGCATGGAAAGAGAAGCCCTTATTTTCTGTCCCCAAATATGAGGAGTATGGAGGCCCTGGAGCCTATCATCTAAAAAGGGAAGTAGGACCCACCTATGAAACAGTCCAATAGCAATCCAGAGCAGTGGGAGTCCTGAGCCACAATGCCTGGTGCTGGAGTGAGGGGCTCCAAGGAAGGGAGCTCGAGGTCAGAGAACACGGTGTATCTGGAGTGAAGCCCAAGGCACCGCCCTCATCACACACGCACATAATCTCTGCTTAGAGCACACAGCCGGCCCAAGCCAGAGTTTAGCAACTCCCATCTCCCTGGGGAGGAAGCAGTTTCCTTCTGCAGGGGAAGCTGCTGCCACCCAACCAGACAACCCCACATGCAGCCTCTCCCAGGGGAGCAGGGCTTGGATGGAGAGAAAGCATAAAGAGGTCTTAGGAAGTGGGCCTTCTGCAGGGAGTCCTCCCCAGGCCCTTCCACTTAGTAGAGGCACAACGGTGACAAAAAGCTGACATTCACTGACACTTACTTACCATGCACTTTAAAACAATGACCCCATTTACTTTTCACAACAAACTTATTAAGAAGTAGGGTTTTCTGGCTGGGCATGGTGGCTCACGCCTATAATCCCAGCACTTTGGGAGGCCAAGGTGGGTGGATGACCTGAGGTCAGGAGTTCAAGGCCAGCCTGGCCAACATGGTGAACCCCCGCCTCTACTAAAAATACAAAAATTAGCCACGCATGCTGGCGTGTGCCTGTAATCCCAGCTACTCGGGAGGCTGAGGCAGGAGAATGGCTTGAACCCGGGAGGCAGAGGTTGCAGTGAGCTGAGATTATACTCCAGCCTGGGCAAAACACCAAGATTCCATCTCAAAAAAAAAAAAAAAAAAAAAAGTAGGGTTTTCTGATCCCCGTTTTAGAGATGGAAAAACAGGCTCGAGAGGGTTAAGTAAGCCGGCTAGCAAAGAGCAGGCCCCAAACCAAAAGCCAGGAGTTCTCCAATGCCAAATCCCAAATTATTTTCATGGCCTCTCTTTCTCTCTAACTGAGCGTCCAGGAAGTACAGGCTACCAGACCAGCCACTACCAGGCCACAAAGAGAAACAACCAGCAGCTCTGCTCTCGGAGAGCTGTGATCTAGCTGACAGAACAGACACACTGCCTCCCGAGGCGCACGGGGTACCCAAAAGACAGCCGCGTGCAGATCTCTGCCGGGGTGGGGGTCAGAGCAGCTCGTAATGAAGCTCAAACCAGCGAGCCCACAGAGACCAGTCAGCTGTGCACAGGGCTCTGGTGAGGAGCCACTCTGGGGCCCAACTTGGTGAAAGCAGGAATCAGGACAAGGAGCTCCTGCTCTGTTAGCAAGAAATAGAATTTTCCTGCAAAGGAAGCTAGGAAGTTTTGCATTAATCTCTGTAACTCATGGGCCAAAAATCTTTCTCACACTAACCCTCTGGGAGAGCCTCGGAGAGAAAAACAGCCCAGGACAGGAAGAACTGGGGGCAGGAGGAGGAGTTCATAAGAAGAATGGGGCTCTGGGTCCCAAAGTAAGCTCGGGGTCCCTGTACCTCCCCAGGGCTCCCAGAAGGCTGCATCCCCCTTCCCCAAGTACAAAACAGGAGGAGGTCAGGAGGAAGGAAGGGTGGGGACCTGGCCCAAAAAGGCCCTTCTGCACCACAAGATTCCAAAACTTTTCATTAGCTCTGCAGTTCCACAGTGTGCCCTCGGGGACCCAAATAGCCAGGCCAGCCCTAGCCTCTGCAGACAGCTACTGTGGCAGGCCTGGCGCTGGCAGGGGGAAGGGGTGGTATCCAAAGCCCTCTGCTGACCTGTTGACACTGCCCTGGGGACCCAAGGTGCCTGAGAGGCACAACCAGTAACGGCATAAAATATAGCAATACTACTTCTGAGCATATACACAAAAAAATTAAATTCAGGGACTCAAACAGGTATTTGTACACCCATGTTCACCGCAGCACTGTTCACAACGGCCAAAAGGGGGAAACAACTCAAATGTCCATCAAAGATGAATGGAGAAACCAAATGTGGTCATACATACAATGGAATACAATTCAGCCTTAAAAAGGGAGGAAATTCTGACACATGCTGCAACATGGACCAACCTTCAAGACATTCTGCTAAGTGAAATAACCCAGACACAAAAGAATAAATACTGTATGATTCCGCTTACATGGGGCCCCTAGAGTAGTCAAATTCATAGAGGCAGAAAGTAGAATGGGGTTGTCAGGGCCGGGGTCCGGGGGAATTGTTAATGGGTACAGAGCTTCAGTTTTACAAGATGAAAAGAGTTCAGAAGATGGGGCCGGGCGCGGTGGCTCACACCTATTATCCCAGCACTTCGGGAGGCCGAGGCGGGCAGATCACAAGGTCAGGAGTTCGAGACCAGCCTAGCCAACATAATGATACCCTGTTTCTACTAAAAATACAAAAATTAGCCAGGTGTAGTGGCGGGTGCTTGTAATCCCAGCTACTCGGGAGACTGAGGTAGGAGAATCACTTGAACCCGGGAGGAGGAGGTTGCGGTGAGCCGAGATCACGCCACTGCACTCCAGCCTGGGTGACAGCGAGTTGTTATCTCACAAAAAAAAAAAAAAGAGTTCAGGAGATGGATGGTGGTGATGGTTGTGCAACAAGGTACATGTACTTAATGCTGCTGAACCGTACGTACTCTTCAAAATGGTTACAATGGTAAATTTCATACTATGTATCTTTTACCGTAATATATATGTGTGTGTGTATATATATATATAAATCAAACATATAAAATCTAATCTGTGGTATAGAAAAATAACAGTGTTACCTGTGGGGAGTTATTTTTTATTTTACCATAAGCATGTCAAACTTTTTTTTTTTTTTTTTTTTTTGAGACGGAGTCTCGCTCTGTCATCCAGGCTGGAGTGCAGTGGCGCAATCTCACTGCAAGCTCCGTCTCCCGGGTTCACACCATTCTCCTGCCTCAGCCTCCCGAGTAGCTAGGACCACAGGCACCCACCACCACGCCCGGCTACTTTTTGTATTTTTAGTAGAGACGTGGTTTCACTGTGTTAGCCAGAATGGTCTCAATCTCCTGACCTCATGATCTGGCCACCTTGGCCTCCCAAAGTGCTGGATTACAGGCATGAACCACCACACCCGGCCCTAAGCATGTCAAACTTTTATCATGAAACAAAACAGATACTGAAGACGTGTACATCAAAAACATTTCAAATTGTGATTCAGAAGGGTGTTTAAGACCTCCAGTTAGAGAGGGACAATGTTATCACCTGCCTGCTTTCCTTGCCACCAGCACCAGCCTGGCTGCAGAAGGCCAAGAAACCCTCCCAAGAAGCCATGAAGGCAGACGAGCGGTGGGGCAGCTGTATGGCACAGGCCTTCCCTGGCCGCCCGCCCTTTGAGAAACAGTGGTAGGGAAGCGCCCCCCATGGCCAGAGGCAACGGGGTGACGGGCAGGCTCCTCCCTGGGCCCTGACTCCAGGGTGACTCAGGCACTGGTTTCCCCGGAAGGAAGTGAGCCAGCCGACTCTCTTTTTCCCTTTCTGGGAAGACACAAGGGAATGACTTGGCCCAATCCCAGGGGCCCAGCCTTTTTACTCAGACTGTTATGGAGAAATCACCCCACCATCCTCCAGTACAGGAGAGGAAGTCAGAGTGAAGAGGGAGAGAAAGAGGAAACAGCTCATCCAACGGAGGAAGATACAGAAAGGGGGAGGCACAATGGACAAGACAGGGCCTTCTCTCTTTCTAACCTCAACTCCCAATATAAACGTCCAAGGAGGGATACATGGAAGCTCTGCAACCCCACAGAGTTGGGATCTGGTCCTGATGTTTCTGCTGACTAGCTGTGTGCCCTTGACTCAGTTTCCCCATCTCTAACATGAAGGTAATGCAACATTTGATATATGAGGCCCCTTTCAGCTCTGAAACTCCAGGCTTCTGGAAGAGCTGGGTGACGGGCTGGGCTGAGGAAGGCCTGGAGAAGACTGGACGTGGTCTTGGAACACGGCGAGCTAGCCCTCCCAGAAGTAATGGCTCCAAGTGCAACACCAGCGTCCCCACCCTCAGGCCAAGCAACCCCATCATTCATTCACTCACTCACTCATTCATTCATTCAAGATTTTCTAAACTCTCACCCTGTGCCAGGTACTATACTAATGCTGGCAAACAGCAGTTAACAAGCGCAGCCTTGTGAACTTCCCATTGGGTCTGAAGATCTTTCACCCTACTCCCTGTTCCCAGGGCTGGCCCTCTGAGGGAGTAAAGCATGGAAGAGCGACACAAACAGTAGCCAAAAGGGAAGCTACGTGGAGGCGGGAAAAGAGCAGTGAGCCAAGCTGAGAGTAGGGAGGTCTGGTTCAGTCTCCAGCTCTCTGGGCCTCAGTTTCTTTATCTGACAGAAGGGGCTGGATCTGGTTTCTGTGGGATCTCCCAGTGCTGGGAGTCTAGACATCCTAGGGATTGACTCGACTTCTCAATGCTGGGATCGTGGGAGGGAGGCCTGCTGGAGGCCAGCCCCAAGCAGCTTCTGACAGGCCCCAGCTTGGACTCCACAGCAGCACTGACCCACCCGGGACCCTGTGGGCTGCAGACAGACCGAAGTGACAGGCGGCCAACGGCAGGGAGTTCTGGGGCACAAAGGATACAGCTTCAGCCTGGCAAAGTCCAGCTGCTGGAGGCTGCTTGAAAGCAAACATCTGGTTTTAACTGCAGAGATAAAATGGATGTCACATGCAGTTTTCTCCAAGTTGCAACTGTCAGGCTTGGGATGGGGTCAAAGAATGAGAAGGAAGGTAGGTGTGTGCCCTGTCCCTGTGCCACAATGCCTAGTAGGGGAAAGCGGCATCCCGCCCACCCCCCTTCCCTGCTGGATTTTAACCATAAACACAGCACTTTTCTGAAGGCACAGGCTTAACACAAACCAGATGCAGTAGGGACTTTCCCCCACCCCCTACCTTGGCCCTAAAATTAAACGTTCAGTATCTCCTCTGCCAAACCTCACTTGAAGGCCGAGCCTTAAAGAGCCAGAGCCTCCGGTTCTCACCCTCACACACTCTCAATCACATCCCCACTTAAACAAAATGTCAAAGTCCCCCAAACGGAAAGTGTGGATGGGGCTGTCCCCAGGAGGGCCTGACACCCAAGCAGGGCACCGGCAGATGTGAAAGGAGAAGGAACGCTGATCCTCCGCCACCAGTGATGCCACCAACCCACAAGGGACCGAAAGGGTTTCCCGAGAGGGTCGGGAGGATGATTTCCCACCCCTAGGGGATCTGCCACTGGAGCGCAGCCAACCCACGGGGGCCGGCCTGTGCACCCACCCCTGTCCCCAGGGGACTCTGGAGATTCCTGGAAGAGCTTATTTCCTGGACTTCAGTTTCCAATCTCTAGAAAACAGGGTGAATAACAGACATCTTATTTAACTCTGAGCTCACTCACAGCTGTGATGAGCTGAAAATCCCTCTTAGGCAAACTCCACTCTGCTGGTCTGCCCCAATGCCGGGCTGATTGCTTCCATGCCTGAAAGCTCTCCTGGTCCTCCTTCCAACCCCAGCTAAAGGCCCAAACCACTCCACCCACTCACCACCCTCAGCCTCCATGTCCCCCACTCCATGCCTGAGCCATGCCTCAGCCTCAGCACTAATCAGCGTGCCCAGCACAGTGACATCTTATCTCCCCAGCAAAGACACACATCCTCTGCCCTTAAGCTCAGAGGATGACATCTTACACTGTGTGTACTCCACAGAGCCTGGCAGCGCACAACACACACTAAAGGTGCTCAAAATGGCTGATTCAATCTCATCTAGTTGCCAAGACTTCCTAAGAAAAGGGACAAGTGGTCGGGCATGCTGGCTTACACCTGTAATCCCAGCACTCTGGGAGGCCAAGACAGGCAGATCATGAGGTTAGGAGTTTGAGACCAGCCTGGCCAATATGGTGAAACCCCGTCTCTACTAAAAATACAAAAAAAAAAAAAAAAAAAAAAATTAGCTGGGCGTGGTGGCAGGCGCCTGCAATCCCAGCTACTCGGGAGGCTGAGGCAGAAGAATCACCTGAACCCAGGAGGGGGCGTTGCAGTGAGCCAAGATCATGCCACTACACTCCAGTATAGGTGAAAGAGTGAGGCTCCATCTCAAAAAAAAAAAAAAAGAAAAGAAAAGGGATGAGTGATAACAGAAAATATTTGAAGAGGAATGATGCTTCAGATAGAAATTCCCTGACTTGCCATATAATTTAAATACTAATTGTTTTAAATAATGAATTCTCTAGCCTTAACACAGCCATTTGTATTTTTGCATATTGTCTTCCTTATTTACACTACTTACTACACTATCTTCCTTATTTACAGTGCAATCAATTATAATGTATTACTCTTTAGTGTTCTCCGACTTTCAACAGTCTGTTGAATATTTTGTTCCTGTATAATCTTCCTAATTGTCATTTTTAAAGGCTGCAAAAATATTACACCACCATGATGTATCAAGATGGATAGTTTGTTAAATTCCTTCCCCAGGGTTAGTTAGATATGGAAGCACTTTTTTCCCCCCAGTTTTGCTGTTCCACACAGAGAATTTTATTTATTTATTTATTTATTTATTCTGAAACAGAGTTTCGCTCTTTCACCCAAGCTGGAGTGCAGTGGCGCAATCTTGGCTCACTGCAACCTCCGCCTTCTGGTTTCAAGAGGTTCTCCTGCCTCAGTCTCCCGAGTAACTGGGATTACAGGCGCCTGCCACCACGCCCAGCTAATTTTTGTATTTTTAGTAGAGATGGGGTTTCACCACGTTAGCCACACTGGTCTCGAACTCCTGACCTCATGATCCGCCACCTTGGCCTCCCAAAGTGCTAGGATTACAGGCACAAGCCATGGCACCCAGCCCACACAGAGAATATTTTTAAGCATGTCTTTCTTTCAGTTGGACAGTTTCCTTAGGACACACTCCTGGGGGGTGAAATTACAGGGCTAAAGGGTCTGAGCATTTTCATAGCTTTCGCTGCATCAGTGGCCATGATGCTAACCTGAAGGCTGTGCCAATGTGCAACACCTTAAGAAATGAACACATCACTCGCTCTGTTAGAACCTTGCCCTGGTCAGACTTTTTTCTTTTAAGAAATTGTTTCTCAGCAAAGTTGCTTTGACTGGAAGATTTTGCCTTCTCTGGGCCTCCAGATGAAGTATCCTGGAGATCCTTTTTCTTAAATCTTAGCTTCAGGTCCCAGCTCCTCTTTACTAATCCTTCTTGTCAACCTTGTCCACTCTGATGCAAGCAGACCTATAATAGCTCCCCTGGCGGCCTCCATGCCACACTCAATTCTGCTCCCCCATCATCGGCCTCCCTCTATTTCTGAGCTTCCTGGTCCCCATCTGCACTGTGGCCTCCACATCTCCCCTATGAAGCTCCCACAGGGAAAAAGAGGGAAGCAGCCAGAGGGTTTCTTGACCGAGAGCCTCCAAAATGAACCTCAGGTGTGGAGTCATTCGGAGATTGCATGTAAACTGAGTCCTGCAGGCCTCCTAGGCTTCCCATTGCCTGGGAATGTCTCAAGGGAGCTGTCTGAGTCTATCCCAGCAAAACACACAACTGCTGGCAGACCCCCAGGCTGAAATGATCCAGTCTCATGACAATGACTAGGCGCTCACCATTTCTAGAGCCAACCCAAACTCCTACCGTCACGCGGTTTGGAAGAAAGCTAGAACCCAGACAACAGTGCACAGTCAGAATTTGGCTCAACTGAGACTAGAGGATCAGAGGTCACTCCGGTGGGCCAACCAGGGAAGCAGGGCGAGGCAGGAAGCAGAAAGTTAAAAAGCCCTTCTCCACAGGAAACTGAACAACAGAGCCGGGCAGGTCACTGAAGGACACAGATGTTTGTGCTTGGTGGCAGGGGAGGACCTGCTGAGCAGGGTGAGAGCGATCAGTGGGCAGGGTGGGCCACCTGCCTGATATAGATGGCCCCTCAGAATCCCTGGGATGAATCACTCATCAGCAGGGCCTCCACTGCTAGCACTACAGTGTTGCTTTAAAGCAGCATTGCAGAGAGTCAACCAGACCATGTGCTCCAAATCCAAAAGCAATTTACAACCAGGAAAGCAATAACAGATTGCCTTTCCTTTCTTCACTTTTGGTCTAAGTCATGGGAGTTTGGCGTCCAGAAGAAATACTTGATTCACATTTGGGGGTGGCTAGTGAATTTATGGTCTAAGTCACAAGGAGACAAAGCTTCATTAAGAATGTCCTGGAGGAAGAGTAAATAAGAGTGAAGGAGCTGAAACCAGGCATAGTGGTGCACAGACTATAGTCCCAGCTACTCAAGAGTCTGAAGCAGGAAGACTGCTTGAGACCAGGGGTCCAAGGCTATAGTGAGCTATAATCATGCCACTGTACTCCAGCCTGGGTTACAGAATGATGAAGACGCTGTTTCAAAAAAAAAAAAAAAAAAAAAAAGAGGCTGCACAGTGGGTTACTTCTGTATTATTACTAGCACTCTGGGAAGCAGAGGGAGGGGGATCACTTAAGCCCAGGAGTTTGAGACCTGCCTGGGCAACATGGTGAGACCCTGTCTCCATTTTCATAAAAACCGAAAAACATTAAAGGGGAAAAAAAAGTAAAGGAATTGAGTTCTTTTAGCTAAACTCCTTCCATTCAGACTGAAGCAATATTCCTCCAGATAATCCTTCACAGAGTTACCTAGCTTTATCTAAAAAGTAAGTAGGGCACTTGCTGGAAATGCAGATTTCTGGGCTCTAACCAGAGCATTTGGTTCAGGAGGTCTGGAAAAGGCCCAGGAAACTACAGTTTTACACAAACCTAGGTGGTCCACAGGCCATTCTACAAGGGATATAGCCTTGCAGTGAACCTCTCCATTTGGGTAGCAGAGGGTGGACACACCCAGGGGAGCTAGAATACCTACGAGGAAGTTGTGGTCACCTGCAGTGGGTGATCACTGAATACAGCTTAGGCAGGAGGCCCCTCATTGCATGATGCACCTCCAATCCTCATCACAAAGGAACCTCTCCTTCACAGACCAAAGCACAAGTCACTCTTGTCTCCTCAAGTCCCCCTCTCTCTCCCCCAATTACCATAAATCTTAATTGGACCAGCCTTTAGAGTTCATTGTGGTTTTCTGGGTGGGGAGAGACAATGCGGGTAGAGTGTCTAACAAGCCAGACAGAACAAATCAATCCCAGACCATCCACATGGCCACAAGCTGGAGGCATCACGAGATCCCAAAAGGGAGCTCTTCACCCAAACAACACAAACAGCAACTGAGACATTCCAGTGGCTTCCCCCTTCTCTGCCCCAAGGAAACATCCCCAAACCAAGATTCTCTCTGGTGAATCCCATGGTTCCAAAGTTCTAATCATTCACAGCCCCTGGAAATTGGAAAACTGAAAGCTGTTTGCAACTGTGTCTCAGATGGGCTGGCCGGAGGATACACAGCTCTAAAGACATCAAGCATCTATCTTCAAGGCACATCTCTAACAGCATCTGTCTGAGAGTTCCATGCATGGTAAGAGGGGTTTGGATAAAATGCCATCATTTAGGCTTTCATCTCCTCTTCCCCCAAGAGACCCCTTGTGAATTCCAGCTGTGGTCCCTGCCCAGATCCCACCCAACTCAATGAAACCGCTAGAGTGGCAGGAGAGCAGGCCTTCTGTGCATCAGCTCCTATATGCTGAACAATGACAGTGCCCAGCATACCCGCCGTGCCCATTCTGGCATTTAAAGCCACCTGGGAACTCTTTGGTCAGTCATCACAGTTCCTAAGGACTGAAGCCTCACTCTGTATTTGAGGTCAAGTAATTCCATGAATGGACCATCTTCTTCCTGCCCCATATTCTGGGAAATTCAGTCTGACATGTAACCGCTTGGGTGATGGTGGAGTGACCCAGTAACAGAAGCAACTCTGTGGGTTGCGGGGGTCAGCAACCCTCAGCCCACAACCAGTGCCCTGGTCAAGAGTTCAGCAAAGCATCTGGCCAGCATGGGAAGGGCCTCCCTGCCCTGAAAGTTTCCTCCTAACAACTGGGGAGTAGAGGGGCATGTCTACCTGGCCCAGAGAATGTCTGGTTCAGGGAAGTGAAGAGAGGGAAGTGAGAGACGGCAGGTTTAGGTTCTCATTTATGATCGCTCCCACTTCCCGTCCATTTCACCAAACACCCTGGCTCTCCAGACAAGCCTGAGCCAGACAGGAACTTGAGGAACGTGGTCAGGGGTCAGATCTGGGAAACATTTTCCCAGGCGATTCCACCACTTCTCTCACCGAAGCGCATCAGCCCGGGGTCCCGACCACTTGGGTCTCAAGCCTGGCAGGTGGTAGCTGTTGAGAAATCTGCTAAGAAGCCAGTCACTGATCATTTAACATTTCCTCCCAAACATTTAGACATTTAAAACTTTTCTAACCCGTTTTCTATGATTAATAGATTAATAGGTTAACAGGTCCTTCAAAACCTTAGAAATGTATGCTCAGAGGCAGACAAATTAGTGGCTGAGAAGACCGTTTGGGGCAGAGGAAAATCAGGTGTCCCATCCACCTAGACAGACTACTAGCAGGGGACTGTCCCAGGCTCAATCCCCTGCCTAACAAGAGACGAGTCCGCTGCAGCAGTGAACCAGGTGTGTGCAGCGAGCCACACACTTCTGTGCTCTCAGCGCGGTAGAATTTCTCCGAATTCTTATTTTCTTCTTTGTACTTTGCTGTAGTTTCCAAATTTTCCACAATAAATATTACTTTCCTTTTCAATTAAGAAAACAACAGGTGGCATATTAAGCTGGTCAGTCTTTTCAAAGCAATTGATTCACATAGAAAAGGACTCAGAAATGATCCTCTCCAAGTATGGTCAAAAAACCCAGCCTCTGGATATTAGCCAAAAATGCAGGAAAACGTCCACATGAAAGGAATATTTATAGAGGCATTATCTACGATAGGCCAAAACTGGAAACCACGAAAGTGTCCAATAATGGGAGAATTATGAGTAGAGGACATGTCAGCAGCCGAGCGTGAGGCAGCTGGTAAGGGGGACTTGCCCAAGCCCAGCCCCGACTGACCACACTGTTCCCTTCCTGAAGGGCCTCATCCCAGTTCTGTGGGCAGATCCCAAACTGCTTCTAGAAGACAACTTTGACCTCAACAGCCATCCTTCTGGAAAGGGAGAGTGGGCCAGGCTCTCATTTTCATAATAAAATAGCAGCTTTGCCCTTCACATGCTTAGCACCCAAAGCAAATATTCAGGTTGGTGCAAAATTCCCATTACTTTTAATTGCAAAAACCGCGATTACTTTTGCACCAACCTAATAGCTCTCTTTTCTGTCAAGACCTCAGAAAACCTCTGAATTCCTAACCAGGAGTCCACACAGCCTGTTCTCCAGCTCCTGTCAAACAACTGCCACGAGAGAGTCTCCAAGAAGTGCTCAAGGGTATCTCAAAGGACTTGTGCCTCTCTGAGGTTAAAGCTCTGGAAAGAGTGGAGCTCGAGTTCATTGCCTCAGCTCCCCACAGAAATGCCTTCCTACAAGTGTGATTTAACACCATACCTGTGGCTTTCAGTGGGAGCTGACTGAAGAAACAAGTATACAAAAAAGTTTCTGTGTGTTCCATGAAACTAATACTGACAGCACTGTTTACTGCACCACTCTCCTAAAATGGTAAAACTCAGTTTTTAGTACTTACAAAAAGTGCCCCTTTCTTGTGAACTGGTATACTTTCCTTTACTAAGAAATAAATATTTGATACTTCCAAGTTCTCCTTTTGCTTTGGCTGCCAGGAAGCTCAGAACCAGGGTCTGTGCTGACTTACAAAAACTAATCTTTTTTTTTTTTTGAGACGGAGTCTCGCTCTGTCGCCCAGGCTGGAGTGCAGTGGCCGGATCTCAGCTCACTGCAAGCGCCTCCCGGGTTTATGCCATTCTCCTGCCTCAGCCTCCCGAGTAGCTGGGACTACAGGCGCCTACCACCTCACCCGGTTAGTTTTTTGTATTTTTAGTAGAGAGGGGGTTTCACCGTGTTAGCCAGGATGGTCTGGATCTCCTGACCTCGTGATCCACCCGTCTCGGCCTCCCAAAGTGCTGGGATTACAGGCTTGAGCCACCGCGCCCAGCCAAACTAATCTTTTTAAATATTAGGCTAGGCAAAATAAGCCAGACATAGCAAATACTGCATAATCTAACTTGTATAAGGAATCTTAAAAAATCAAACTCAGAAGCAGAGAGTAGAATGGTGGTTACTAGAGCTGGGGGGTTGAGAGAAATGGGGAGATGTTGGTCAAAGGGTACACACTTTCCATCAGGATGGTTACTATTGCTAATACTACAGTTGAGCCCCCAGAACATGTGGGTAAGAGGCAACAACCTTCACACTCCCACCATGCAGTAGAAAATCCACGTAAGAAAAACTAAACTGTTATAGCCTAGTGTTGACCAGAGGCCTTACCTATAGTACAAACATTCGATTAAAAACACATTGACATCCATGTTGTATATTATATACTGTATTCTTACAATAAAGTAAGCTACAGGAAAAAAAAAAGTTATTAAGAAAATCATAAGGAAGAGAAACTATATTTGCTATTCATGAAGTGCAAGTGGATCATCATGAAGGTCTTCATCCTGGTTGTCTTCACACTGAGTAGGCTGAGGAGGAGGAGAAGGAGGAGGAGGACAGCTACTGCTGTCTCAGGGGTGGCAGAGGCAGAAGAGGTAGAAGAGGAGGAAGAGGAGGCAGGAGAGGCAGGCACACTCAGTATAACTTTTATGAAAAAAAAATCAGCTTGTAAGTGAACCTGCACAGTTCAAACCTGTGATGTTCAAGGGTCGGTTGTATATTGTTTATTTGAAATTTGCTAAGACAGCAGATCTTAGTGTCATCACATACATACACATACAAACAATGACAACTGTGTGAGGTGATGGATGTGTTAATTAACTTGATTGTGGTAATCATGTCACAGTGTACATGTCTATCAAATCATCGCGTTGCATAACTGAAATATATATAATTTAAAATTTTAAATTATACCTCAATAAAGCTGGGGGAATTACATTAAAATTTCTTAAAAACTAACCTCTTTTAATGTTGTTTTCTTAACAATTGTCTCACCGCCACTATGACATAGCTCTGGATCTTCTAACTTTAATTTAAAACTCTGGCCCAGGCACAGTGGCTCACACCTGGAATCCCACATTTTGGGAAGCGAAGCAGGGAGGATCACTGAAGGCCAGGAATTTGAGAGCAGTCCTGGTGACTTGACAAGACCCTATCTCTATTTAAAAAAAAAAAATTAGACAACAAAAAGCTTCTGAAGGAAGGGGATGTGGTGGCTCACACTGGTAATCCTGGCACTTTGGAAGGCCAAGGTCAGATGACTTCTTGAGACCAGGAGTTCGAGACCAGCCTGGTCAACATAGCAAGACCCTGCAAAAGAATGTAAAAATTAGCCAGGCATGGTGGCATGCACCTGTAGTCCCAGTTACTCAGAGGAGGCTTAGGTGGGAGGATCCCTTAAGCCCAGGAGTTTGAGGCTGCAGTGAACTATGATAGCACCACTGCATGCCAGCCTGGGTAACAGAGTGAGACCCGTCTCTAAAACAAAATAACAACAAAAAAAAACTGTTATACACGAGCCTTTTAATATATCCACCTCAAATGCTTTTTGGAAAGAGGCAGGAAAGTACAAATAAACATGTATTTATGAAACAGTCTCTATACTTGGATCTCACTTTCTCCAGGGAAGGAACATAAAGGCTGTGTGGCTATATAAGAAAAAGTGTTTCTGATAAAATGCCAAGTGGGGAAATAAAAAAGCAGAGCAAAACTTTATATACACTATCATTACTGCTATCAGAATAATGCAGGCATGAAGATTAAAAATAAAAATAGGTTTCTAAAAACGTAAATTGTTGTGTTTAGGAGAAAGGGTCTAAGATGGTCATTTTTCTCCCCTAACTTATTTATCTTCTCAAATGGAAACAGAGGCCCATGTGGGTGAAGCAAGTAAGGCGGGCAGAGGCTAGAAATGCAGCGTTCCCCTGGGTGTTCTGATGCATCTCACAGGTCGCCGCATGGGGCACGGGGCGCGAGGTGCAGGGCGCAGGGGCACGGGGGCGGGCTATAGGCCCCATGTGGTCCTGAGGGACCAGCCCCCAGTGAGTGGTGCCATGGATTTCACACGGTCTTGGATAAAATGGCTTGTACACTCAAGTCACAACTGTTTGAGATTCTTGCAATACCCCTGACATGTTCTGATCACTCCCTCACAACTGAGCACTTGGGAAGGGGCACAGAAGGAGAAGCCAGAGGCCATGACCCCGGCCTCAGATGCCTAGGACTTGGTGGGCAAACTAGTTGCTCCTCATCCCTCCAGCACCAGATCAGAAGCCACTCCCCACAGGAAGCATTCCTCATCCACCTCCAGAAACTACCCCCACGCCCGACCGACAGGCATTCACACCCACCCAGCCTGTACTTCTCCTTCACAAGGCACCCTGAAAGCTTGCCCTCTGCACCCATCTACCCCCTGGACCACAAGCCCTGGCCCGGTACAGCTGTGGCTGGTGTGCAGCCCACATCAGCTGAGTGACCAGCAGAGAGAATGGCTCACCCTCTGTACATGGCCAAGGTTTAGCCAACTAGGCTAGCAGCTTCCCCGAGTCAGGATCCCCAGTGACGCCAGAATGACTAGCAGCTGCCTTTATTGCCCCGCATCTTTTATAACAAGACACCACATCCAGGGCACGGGCACCTGGGTGATCTGAGGAGGGGGTAGAGGCAGGGTTCACTGCTCAAATTCCTGCCTAGCCTTGGCGAGCAAGCGGGAGAGGCAGGGCTGACTCACCAGCTCGCAGGTGGAGTGAGCTCATTCCCTTCCAGGGCATCCTTGGAACTGGAAACCCACGGCAGTGATGGTTCCCATGGCAACGGGCCAGCACCTCCTCCACAGCCGCCTTCCCAGGAGCACCATTTGCCTGTGCCCACGGGTCACTTACCCACCCTCCCCAGCCCAAATCTCAGAACTCAGAGTAAGGAGAGGCCTTGAAGGCCAGGCAATGCGGAGCCCTCCTCCCTCCACACCCCAGCCCTGCCTGCTTCCAACCTGAGACTACTTCAACACATGTAAGACCATGAAACTCTCGACCAACCATGCATCCCTTCTTTGGAAGGCTGTCAGAAATTCTATTCTGAGCTAGATTCCATCTCCACACAACTCTCACCAAGTCCTACTTCTCCCCATTGGGTCAACCCAATACATCCCCTCTTTCAAATGACAGCCTGGAGCCTGCTCTAAGCAGCCCAGGTCAATCAAATAGTCCCGATACGGTTTCCGCCCTTCTGCACCCGCTGTGTGGGTTTTTCTGCATGGGATTACATTGGTCTATAATCTTCTCAACGTATGGAGTCTAATTCAGACAGCCATGCACTGAGCAGGTCTCAGGACAAGCCTGGTGCCTGCTACTGCCTCGAAGATGCCCAGAGCTTGTCCCTCACTGACTCACCAGTCCTCACTGTTGCCCACCCCCAAATATCTTTCACTCCAGCTGCATCCAGCCAACTCCTCACTCGTCTCCTGCCCTTCCCTCCTCAGAACTTTGCATTCCCTTTTTCTTGCCTTTGGTCACAGTCTTTGCAGGCCCACCTCCCCTTGACCCTGCCCCCACACCAGCTTGGCCTGACTCACATATTCCAGATTTGATTTTTAGCTCACACGATCACCTCCTCCAGGAAGTCCTACCTGTCTCCTCCAGGACGGGCTGGAGCCTTCCTTGGAAATCCGTTCCTATACCCGATGTGCTATCTTTGTACATGACAAGGAAATTGCCCGTCCCTGGGTCTCTCACCCACGGGCCTCCTTAGAGACAGAGACCATGCATCTGCCCCTTATCTGGAAAGAATGTCTGCTTTGTGTTTGTTAAGTCTGGGTGGCAAGAAGGTAGATATTCACTTTTATTATTCTCAATGCTTTTTCTTATGTTTGAAATGTCAACTTTAAAAAAAGATGATCCACAGTAAACATGAGTTGAGTAGATGAACTGGGGCTGGCTGCAGTGCCTCCGCCCCAATGTGTGTTTGAGAATCTCACCTAGCCAGCTGAATTCACCCTTCAGAAACTTTCCTCCCACTTGGGGCTGGAACCCAACACCACCTGGCCAGTTATCCAGAGCAGTTAGTTCAAACCCTCAGGGGAGCACCTGCGACTTGCCTAGTATGGCAGCACCACAAAGATGAGGTTTTATTCATACTATGTAGCATTTCTTCTCCGCGTCCTTTCTCACTTGAGAAGTTCCTTGCAGTTCACACTAGCACACTAATCTCAGTGCCAATAAAATAGCCCAGATGGTTAAATATTAGAGGCAATTCTGTTGTTAATTGCTGAAGCTGAGTAATGGGTACACAGGAAATCACTATACTATTCTCTCTACTCCTGTGTGTGAATTCTCCATAATAAGTTTTTAAAAATTCATTCGTTTCAATGAGAACACTTGGACACAGGAAGGGGAACATCACACACCGGGGCCTGTCGTGGGGAGGGGGGAGGGGGAGGGATAGCATTAGGAGATATACCTAATGTAAATGACGAGTTAATGGGTGCAGCACACCAACATGACACATGTATACATATGTAACAAACCTACACGTTGTGCACATGTACCCTAGAACTTAAAGTATAATAAAAAAGAAAAAAAATTCATTCGTTTATTCATGCAACTAACCTGCATCATGGATAAAGAGAGAAATAAGAATCACCTCCCCATGAATTCGTAATTTTATTAAATTCTAAATTGCTTGCTAAATCCCACGCCAGGAATTAAACATCTATTGGCATTTGTAACATAAAGGTTATGCTGACCTACCAAAGATGAACAGCAAATAAGGGGCTCCAGCACTGCCTCTCCTGGTCTGTGGGGAGCAGGGAGCCTTTCCAACCCTGCCTATTGCACCTACACTTGAAGGCTCCCATGCACAGGGGCATCATCGAAAGGCAGCAAGGAGCTGCAGGAAGCCAACAGCATCCCTCCAACTTAAAGGCAACTTTCCCTCAAGAAACAGGATTCAGGTACCCTCCATTCTACCATTACGACTTTTCCGTAAAGCCTCCACCTGACCCTGAGCCACCCCCACCTCCACTGCGCAATACAGCGCTGGGACTTCAGTCTCCATGACCAGAGACGGGCCACTTCCCTGGTGCACAGGAATGCACGGGTCAGGAGAGAAGTGTATGGGGCCCGGGAGGGTGGAGACTCAGCTCCATCTCTCATGAGGAGCCTCCCTTCTCCAGTCAGGGCTGACAGCTGGTGCTCACCACCAGAAGGAATGACCCAGCAGAGAGGAAGCAACTAGGACAGTGGTTAGCAGTGTGTGCTCTGGCCAGGCAGCCCTGAAATCAAAGCCCAGCTGCCCCACTAAAAGCTGTGAGTTGGGAGAAAATATTTAATCTCTCCAAGCCTCAGTTCCTTCTGTAAAGTGGGACTAAAAAGTCACAGTACCTTTTCCTCATAGGGCGACTATGATGATTCCTTGGTATAATGCACGTAATGGACTTAGCACAGTGCTGGACATGCGGTCATAAGTACTGGCTGTTAATAGCAAGTTCACCACAGCCAACAGGCTGCCTCTGTCCTGCAGGCTCATTTCTCCATTCCCTCAACTGCAAACGCAGGAGCCAGCCTCAGGAACATCAGAGTGTAAGGGCCTGCATGTGGATCACTACCTCCAGCTTGGCAGGGTACAGCTGCCTGCATGTGTGAAATTCATCTGAAATTGACCACCCACACACTAGCCAGAACCCCAGCAGATTCATCTGCCTTCAGAATACAGAGGCCCGCCCCATGTGCATCTATCTGCAGGTGTTCTGGAGCCCACCTGCAAGGATGACTTCAGAAGATGGCTTACGTATACCCAGAATAAAGAATCCTTACTAAATCTAACCCCACAAGGAATGAACTCATGGCAGAGTGTCCTTGGACAAATCAGATCACCACTATGGACCTCGTCCCTTTATCTGAGGGAGAAGAGGGGTAGGTGACAGTGCAGGTTCCTTCTGGCTTGGGCATTCTATTGATTTCTCAAACTGCTGCACAGGAGAGAAGGGCCAGAGCTAGGCTCTGGAAATAAACAAGTGAAAGACAAGGCCACCTATTGACACCAGTCCCTTGGGCAGATTCCAGGCTGAAAGCCTTGCTCCCTGGCTCCAGCCAGTGTTTCAGACCCACTGAGCCCAGAGGCAAGCAGCCTCCTCACACCAGGCCTGTGGGTCAGCCAAGCCTACACAAAGGACCAATTATGATCAGTCCACCTTGCAGGTCTCCTGAGCCACCTCCAGCATCCCCACCCCCAGACACACCTGGAGCACCCAGGCTAGAAGGCAGAGCTAAGGTACCCTTCACCAACACCAAACAAGGGAGAGTGCCTCCCTGACTCTCACCTCCCCCAGGCACCTAGCCTCCCAATCAGGGCCACACCCTAAGCAGGTATTTCCAGAGACAGAGAGAATTCAGAGCCCAGGACACAAAGAGCACTAGCTTCTGGGTCTGTCTATAAAGGAAGCACATTCACCTGGCCCCACTTGCACCCTCCCTAGAGGGTGAGAACAAATTCCTCAAAGCTGAGGACACAGAGGGCTCCTAAAGAAGCTGTGTTCACAGCATAGCCAACTTCAGGGCCAGGCTACGAAGGCCAGGAGTCAACTGCAAGGTCACCTTTAGAAGTGCCTGACTCGGATAAGTATGGTGGCTCATGCCTGTAATCCCAGTACTTTGGGAAGTGGAGGCAGGAGATTGTTTAAGCCCAGAAGTTCGAGACCAGCCTGGGTCACACAGCAAGACCCTGTCCCTACAAAAAAATAAAATTATCCGGGCATGATGACACACTCCTATGGGCCCAGCTACTTGGGAGACTGAGGTGGGAGACTCACTTGAGCCCAGGACGTAGAGGCTGCAGTGAGCTAAGATCATGCCACTGCACTCCAGCCTGGGTGACAGAGTGAGACCTTTCTCAAAAAATAAAAACATAACTAATTTTGTTTTTAAAAAAAGAAGTGCTTGACTCTGCTGAGTGTCCCCCAAGAGGGCAGAAACACAGAATGTTGGCATCACCCCAGACCCTAGAGATCATCTGCATGTGATAATCCAAGTACAGCCTTAAGAACAGAGCCTCGCCACCATCCTACCATCCAATTTCTCGGTTTATAGGTGGTTTCGGGTGTGACTTATCCAGCATCACAAAGTGGCCACAGGCAGCACTAGGACAAGACCTCAGGTCTCCTGAGGTCCTGGTACCTAACACATGACCACTCTTTCTGTTCCTGGGGGACAAGATAGGTTTCTGCCAAGCAGCTCTCTGGCCTAATAAATCAAAGAAGACAGTCTTTTCACACCTATCCCCACTCCCAAATGCTACTCCCAAAGTTTCAACAGAAAGGGAGCAGGAGGCAGGTGAAAGTTTTGCTAAATCCCACATCCTGGGAAGCTGGAGGCCCCACAGTTATCTAGATCCACACCCCTTGGGATACTGTGGCTAAAGGCAATGGACTGCTGACGTCCAACACTCCAGAGAGAACCCTCAGTGGAGGGACTGGAAGGAGAAGGAAAACCAAGACCCATGTTTTACTTCCTTTAAGGTCCACAAACCCACACAAAAGGACCAGAAATTCCCTGTGATTTTCTGAGGCAGGTCCCAGCCAAATGCAATAACCCCACCCTCCAGAGAGGAAGGGGCAGGGTACAGAGGGACATGTCAGTATGGCCAGCCCCTTGGAATCTGATGGGCAGCTAGCCAAAGATAAAAACGCAGCTGGGCTGGCTGGTAGGGAGCTGGGAGGTCTGTACCAGCTCCAACCAGCCTGTCATTGGAGGCACCAGCTCAGAGAGGGGTGCTGAGCAGCATGGCAGGGGCTGAGGTCATCCTAGGCTGTGACCCCATCCCAATGACAAGGCCAGCTTCCCTGGCCCCTGGCCTCCTTCTGATTCCAGGACACACCTCTGAGTCCCGAGGAGCCAACTGGGCCTCCACCCTGGCCCCAGGAATCAACCTTATCTCTGGGGTGGTCCTTGGTGACTCGGACCACCAGCTCCCAGACCCTCAGCATCTGTCAGTTGTCTCCTGAGGGACTACAGCTGCCACACTCCTGTCCAAAGGCCCTCACCACCACCGTTCATCAACACTGGATACTCGATGAATACCTAGTAAGTGCAAGCTTGATTCTTGCTTACCTGCTCTTTGAGGGGCTAGGATGAGCTGATCAGGGAGCTCCTGAGAGTCAGTTACTAGGGGGACCCCAGGAGACTCCATAAATCCACCTTTGATCATCAAAGGAGCCTCAGATCCGTCACAGATCAGTGACATCCCCAGAGAATCCTCTAAATGTCTTTAGAGAGGAGTTTCACAACAGTGCCCCAAGAAAGTGTGATGAAGGCAGGCAGGCTGCCATACATCTGTCCTTTCTGACTCTCCTAGCTCAGGCACTAACTGGGCAAGGCAATGGCTGAGTGGCCGAGAGCCAGAAGATAAGAAGACAAGAGCAGGGAAATCAGGCAAGGACAAGGGCCACTCAACCGGGACCCCACTTACTGTCCTTGGAGCCTAGGAACGGGCCTGGCAGAGTGGGGCTCATCGTGGCTCCCCACATCTGGCCTCTTCCAAAACTCTACATGCAGCCCAAGCCTCGTATCCAGAGCACAGTCTCTTGTCTTGCAGAGCACAACCAGCTTCCAAATGGTGCAAGAGGCTGCTGTGAGCCATAAAATATAAATTCATTTAGAAGCATTCCCAAATTCACTATAGCTTTTTGTCATGACATATTTGCTTTATCAAGAAGTAATAAAAGCACAACTATTACCCTGGGAGGTGAAAAAAATGGCAACGTGGCATAGGTCCCTAAGAACTTGAATCTCAAGCCCAGGAAAAGAGGGCAGCAGGCAAGGGACCAGGGACCCATAGGTACAGACACCAGATGCCACACACATGCGTAGGTGGGAAGAGAGTAAGATGCTGAGACTGACATCTCCTGCCCTCCCTCATCAAACATCAGCAAGTCTTTGAACTCTGGCGGGGTGCAGGGCGGCAGGTGTAACATACAAACGCCACCGCAGAGGCAGGAAGCTGGGTTCAGTCCCACCTGCCACCTACAAGGAGCTGTGTAACTTGGGCAAGTGCTTTGGAACTCAGCAGTCTCAGCCACAAAACAGGGATGGCAGAGCTCCCACCAGGTCTACCTTTACAGTTCCCCGGCAAAGGAGAGGTGGGAGCGAAAGGAGCAGTGAACAAAGTGATGCATTGGGTATGACCCCATCTACACAAAGTTTTAAAACAGGCACAAAGATACAGACAGCTACATAGGCAAGAAGTGTATAGGAAATGCATAGGAACAAAACACCAAGCTTGGAACAGCGGTTAACTCCGGTAAGGGAAAGGAGAACGCTGGGGCCGCAACTCTACGAGGTACTCTTTCCTGAAAATGAAAATCTGAAGCCAACATGGTCTTTGTGAACTGGCTTCAAGATCAGAAAATCTAGAAATACTTGCTGTAACCACCTGAACCTTTCAGGTCTTTCCAAATACCCTCAAATGTCCTTTACCTCCCACTAAGCCATCCATATGGGTATTGTGAGGATTACATTAATATCTGAAAGCACTTAGAAATGTGCCTGGCCCAAAGCACAGTCCCAGGGCTGGCTGATGCTGGGGACGGGTCAGGGGGATACACGGATGCTCAGCTCCATATTCCCAGAACAGTCCCTGGGCTAGCAAGATGTGCCTATGCTAAGCTTGCTTCCAAACCAGTGGCTTCTGGGGAAAAGGCGTCAGGTACAGGTCCCCCAGCCAGGCACCTTTGGGTGCTACTGTGGCCTCTTTGCCCGTGCCAAGGAGCCTCAATGAGGGGTGGCACATGGGCCCACTATATAACTGAGACCCCAATGTGGTATTCCTTTAAAAACAACTACATACAATGAACCTCTAAATATAAGAAAAGAAAGAGAGGAAAAAGAGAAAAAGAAAGCTACAAAGCAAAGCTTCATTTGGAGCTAAAGCTGGGAAAATATGCAGATTTCTAGTAAGAGGCCCCAGGGTTTCATGCATGCAAAGACACCTCCATGCAGCTCCAGCCACCAGTATCCGAAATGAAGGACAGGAAACCAGGGGTCTGGCCCCATTTCCCTGCCTCCAGGAAAACACAATTCATAAGCCACCTCCTGCATCTCCCAGTTCCCAGGGCCGAGTCTGGAAAAGCACTTTGGGTTCCTGGAAAGAAAGGCCCTTACAAAATATCGGGAACTGACTGGAAAGCGCCATTATCTATTATCTGGAGGATGTCTGCGGTGTTTAAAAAGGAGCCACTCCTCTGCCAAGGTCAAGGACGTGGCCAAAAACAACAGAGGGGCTTCTTGGAGCCAGAGAGACACATGCAGCCAAACGCTGACAGACACCCCATGCTCACAGACCCGACAGACACAAGTGTCAAGACAGAGGGCTTCGGTGGAGGCTGCCCTCCTTTTCCTGGACCAAGCCCTCATATTGGGGCTGTCGAGACTTGACTCAGAAGAATTAAAAGCTCCTCTTCTCTATCCCCAAACCACAGGCTGTTACGCATTGGACATCTCCACATCAGACATAAGGAGAAAAGATAGAGTCTGATTTTAACAACCCCCTCCCGCCCACATGCAAGGTTTGGTGCCTCTTCCAGCCTAGAAAGCCAAGTTCCATTAGGGGACTGGCCTAAAGGAGCCCACCCACCTTGAAGTTGCCTCCCCTCCTGTCATTTCACCTACAGATGATTTGAAAATAGAGCTCAGATGCTGTCTCACTCCCATCAATTATAATCAGCTTTGCAGATGGCTTTTAAAAAATAAATCTTCAGGCCCATAAAAATGCTCCCCTACAAGCCCTGGCCTGGCCTCAAATCACAGGCCTTGTGACCACGCTCCCAACCAGCTCCACCATCACCCACCACCAAGACACAGGAAAAACAAGGTAACGGGGAGGAGCCTCCCTTCCCCCACCAGCTGCTCTTCCACCTCGAGGTGAACATTTGGGGCCTCTGATTTAGGCCTGGAAAGTTCAAAGCTGGGGGTCAGGAAATGGCACTGCCCCCACTTGGTGCTGTTCTCTGACCTGGCACAAAAACTCCCCAGCCCTGCAGTGCCAAAAGCCAACCTAAGTCCCCCACTCCCTCATCAATTTTCTAAATCGTCTCAAGGCTTAAACAAGAACCCGAAACGTTACGGGTTTCATGTGCACAGACTTTTAAAATCAAAATAAACCTGAGCCTCAGCTGCCTGGTTCAAAGCCTGTTTGGTTCCCGTGGTGACCACAAAGGAAGAGACTCTCTAAAGGGAAGGACAGACAGAACAGGTGAAACTGAAGGAACCAAAACAAGAGAGAAGGGGAGGGTGGTGCTGAATCTTAAAGCAGGGGAAGCTAGCTCCCAAAAGCTGGGGTCAGCACCAGAAGCGGCCACCAGGAACGCGGGATTGGGGAGGCCTCCAAGTTCAGGGGACTTTTGTCTATTCCTGACAGTTACTGCTTCAACTGAAAAACACAGAGAAATACAACTTGCATCCTTCACTACCTTCAAAACCAAGAAAAGTACCTTCACTGAGGCCTATGTCCATCCCCTTAAACCTCACAGACCCGCCTGTCAAAGACCTGGATTGAAAACCAACTCTACTTCCAGGCTACAGAAAGCCAGGTAAAGTCGCTTAACCTTTCTGAGCCTTACTTTCCCTGCATGTAAAATGGGGATAAGACCTCACAAGTTTGCTCACCATGATTACTGGAGAGAAAGCCACACATGGAAGCATAAATGTCAAAAATGTGCCACAATGAGTTGTCCTCTTATTTCAATTCTATATAAGCCTTGCCTCCCAATTCAAACATAAACTCCTAATAGCAAAGAGTGTGTCTGTACTTCTGGTTAAGAGCCGAGTTCTGAGGTCAATCTGCCTAATCTTGGGCAAGTTACTTAACCTCTCTGGGCTTCCATTTCCCTGTCTGTACCAAGAAAACTAACAGTCCCTTCCCCAAAGAGTTGTTTGACAGGTGGAGGTAATCCAAACCATTCAGCCTTTAATCAGTGTGAACTATTAGGCTTTGTGCTTATTTGGAAAACCAAGACACTGTTAATAAATACTGGCTGGCTGGTTGGTTGGTTGATAGAAAACAGGTAACACACCTTTCCAGCCTTCCCTCATCGTCTCTTCCCTCCCCAGGGGGTGGTCAGTGTTTACATTTACCTCCGAGAACCTTGGGCTTATGAAATGCTTTGAACCAAAATGAATGGTTCCCTTTAAGGGTGAAGGGTACCAGCACCTTCATTTCCAGGCCTCTCTAACTGTGTGGCCGTGAGCATGTTGTTCTCTATCTCGAAGCTCAGGATCTTCATCTATGAAGTGTCATCATCCCACATATCTTACAAGGCTGTTGTCAGCGTTAAATGCAGCCACTGACATACGCATCTGACATATACTCCATGTGCAAGAAGGGTTTCCCTAGGTCCCCCAGCCCTGACCTGTGGGTGACAGGCCTAGGGAAGACTCCACTCCCTCTTAATGGAGAACAGATCCCCACCCCTGCTGTAGCCAAGGACCAAGGAGGCAGTTTCCAGGGGAACAGCATCCTCTGCAATGTATGCCCGATTTCCATCCTCGGCTGCCTTTTATTCTCCTCCCACCTCTGTAGTGGGCCAGGTCACCTTTCCCCACGATTGCTAGGCAACCTCCAAGAGTGGTGCAGCTGCCTCCTTTGGGGGGCAGCCTGACCCTGCCCTCCCCTTCCCCTGCCTACAACCCTAAGGAAAGCTGCCTCACGTGGACTCCACCCTGCCAGCCCTGGGGAGAGCACACGGAGAGAAGCAATCCCAGGCCAACAGGGTTTACAGACAGAGATTGGGAAGGAATTTTCCCCTTGGACTGAGACTTGGAAAATGAAGGCCACCCTCTCCCCATCCCACCCAGTCTTCTGTTTGCCTGTGCGTATCTATGATCTATTCTGGTCAGTTTCCAAGGAAAGAGCCACATCCTTCATCCCGCTTTCTACAAAAGCTCCCGCCCTTGTCTTCCTCTTCCAGGCTCCTCTCACTCATCATGAACCTGGACCCCGGCTCTAAACACTGGGCATGACAGAGAAGGGGACACACAAATGAGGGAAGAGGGACAAGGATGGCAGAAGCCATCAGAAATCCTGTGAATGCTTGTTTACCTCTGGGAGGTGGGATGACAAGCAATTGTATTTTCTTCTTTATATTAGCTAAAAATTTCTTAGGTTTTTAAAAATTCCATGGCATAAAAGTCACCATTTTAAAACGTACAATCCAGTGGTTTCAGGTATATTTGTGAGGCTGTTAAACCACCACTACTATCCAATTCCAGAACATTTCCATCACCAGGGTTTTGTTTGTATATGTGCGTCTTGGGCTAAGTGTTCTACCCACGCAAGCATTTGTTGTATAAGCAGCAGAGCAAAGTTGAGAAGAAGTGCAAATGCTGGAGCCCGACTGCCTGGCTTCAGATCCCAGCTCCACCACTTGCTGGCTGTGTGGGCCTGAAGGAGTTCTGCAGCTTCTCCGAGCCAGCTCTCTCATCTGCAAAATGGGATAACAGGAGGATCCATCTCACAGGGTTAGATGCGCTCATGCATGTAGAGTCCTTAGAACAGTTGCTGATAATTACCATGTGCTCAAAAAGGGGAGCCACTAGAATTATTACGAGAAAAGGAATTTTGTTAACTTCATGGCAGAATGGTGCATGCAGAAGGGGCCAGCTGGGGTCATGAATGTTGCCACACACAGCTTTGGGGCCTGCCCATCACTAGACCAGACTCACCATGCCCAGATAACCAGACTCACCCGCCAGATAACCCTCTGGGACGACATGAAAGGAGGGAAAGCAAGAAAGGCAGGGAAGGGAGAGCCTGAGCAACCCTCTCCATGCGTTTCCCCCCATCTGCTGAGAAGGATGGATTCCTGGGAGCCTGGACTTGATGCCCAGCCTGGGGATAGGTGGGAAACAGGTATGGTTTGGCTGTGTTCCCACCCAAACCTCATCTTCAATTGTAGCTCCCATAATCCCCACGTGTCATGGGAGGGACCCGGTGGGAGGTAATTGAATCACGGGGGTGGTTACCCACATGCTGTTCTCATGATAGTGAGTTCTCACAAGATACAATGGTTTTATAAGGGGCTTTTCCCCACCTTCGCTCTGCACTTCTCCATCCTGCTGCCATGTGAAGAAGGACATGTTTGCTTCCCCTTCCGCCATGATTTTAAATTTCCTGAGGCCTCCACAGCCATGCTGAACTGTGAGTCAATGAAACCTCTTTGCTTTATAAATTACCCAGTCTTGGGTATGTCTTTATTAGAAGCGTGAGAATGGATGAATACAGAAACCTTGGTCATGCATGAAGAAGGAAGAAGGAGGGGTTCCAGGGTGGCTCTGAGCCCTGGTTTACTATGTCTCCTGTCCCCACCACTCCTAAGGCTCCTTGCCTCAGTCAGAGCCAGGTTTGGCCAAACAGTACTTAGGAGGCCACTTGCACTGGCACCTCGGGAGATGGAGCCAGAACCCTGGGCTAAACTGAATCATGAGTGCAGTGGGGGCTGACCCATCTGCCAGAACTAAGGAAGCAGGCTCAGCGGGTTTCCTCTGCCCCGGCCTCTCTGCCGTGACCTCTCCGGGGAGGTGCAGACTAGAACTGCCCAAACCAACTCAGTTGGTGGGTTCCAGGACCCCACCAGTGTCCATGGTGAGTAACTCAGGTCAACCCACAGGCCCCTCTTGCAGAGACATGGCCTACCAACACCTCTCTGTGTACTCTAAAGAGGGCATAAAAGCAGGGCCGGTGGAGAAGGTGCGCTTTGGCTCCATACCAAGTCCAGGAAAACCATAGGTGGGTTACACATGGAGGCAGCTCAGGTGGGATTAACTGGCTGGAATGATCCCAACAATATCTGTACAGAGGTGTGGCCTTGAGAATCTGGTCTGTGACCTGTCCAGATGGCCTGGCCACCTCTCGCAGAAAGGTGAGAGGTCAGCTCTGGGAGGGGCAAAACAAATGGAAAAGAACAATGAAGCTAGGCATAGTGGCTCACGCCTATAATCCCAGCACTTTGGGAGGCTGAGGCAGGAGGATCACTTGAGGCCAAGAGTTCAAGATCAGCCTGGGCAACATGGCGAAACCCCCATCTCTATAAAACACAAATTTAAAACTATAATAGAAGAATGATAAGGGAGAGTAATAGGAGGGGGTGTTCCCCAGCAGGATAGTCACTGTTGCTCTCTGCCCTTTCAGGCATCTCCCCTCTCCCCACCTCTGTTCTACATCACACACACATGCACACAAACGCACGCACACATACATGCAGCTGAAAAGCCAGAGAAAAGTAAGGCTCCCAGCAGAACCGCCTTCCTTTGAGATGCAGCTCCTATTCCACAAGCTTCTGCCAATGGCCATTATTGGCAGAGCCTATTGCAATTCCCCATCTTTCTGGTTCCCTGTCTACCTAAACCATCATTTCCACACTCCACACAGCAAGCAGAGCATCTGATACCTAACAGGGGTTTAATGAACATCTACTGATTGCCTCCATGAGGAGGAACCATCCATATTCTCACCCTATTAAGGGCTGGGCTCTTTCCCAGAGACCCGCCGTAGCACATCTGTGACTAGGCCACATCTCAGGCTCCGGCTGCCCCACCCTGGTTCCAGGCCCCCAGGTCTTGTGTGACAAGTCTTTGAGCCAGACTGATGGTTTATGGCCCCAGCCAGGTGCCCAGCCCCAGGCCTTCCTCAAGCAGATGAAAAGGGGTGTCCAAGTCCAACACAGCCTGCAGAGCCTGCAGCACCTCCCCAGGAAGTCAGACTGAAGGGAGGGAGGTTCCTCCTCTTCCTCTTGAGAAGGTGGTAGCCATGCATCTGACAGGAGCTGCTAGCCTCATTCTCCTCCAAACCAAACTCCAGTGTCCGGCGACTTCAGCAGCCCCTCAGAGTACCACCATTTCTCAAAACTGGAAAATCTGGTTCTCAGGGCTCACCAGGCCTCCTCACACCTGCCTGTCTTACCGCAGCCTGGGTGGCAGCCAGAAGCAGCCCCCACCTGCCTGGTCTGAGGCCAGCTGGCCTCTGCAGCCCTATTCCCCAGTCCACCTCTCCTCAGGCTTTGTCAATCACTTCGCCAACCAATGGGGCAAGGTTTGGAGAAGGAGACACATCAGATGCTCAGATAAAGCAGGGCTGGGTTCACTGCTGGGAGGTATGGGTGGGGCCCAAAGAATGCCTCAGCCCGGGCCAGGGGCGATGGCTCATGCCTGTAATCCCAGCACTTTGGGAGTCCAAGGCTGGCAGACCATGAGGTCAGGAGATCAAGACCAGCCTGGCCAACATGGAGAAACCCCATCTCTACTAAAAATACAAAAATTAGCCAGGTGTGGTAGTGCCTGCCTGTAATCCCAGCTACTAGGGAGGCTGAGGCCGGGGAATTGCTTGAACCTGGGAGATGGAGGTAGCAATAAGCCGAGATCATGCCACTGCACTCCAGCCTGGGTGACAAAGCAAGACTCCATCTTAAAAAAAGGAATGCCAGCCGGGCACGGTGGCTCAAGCCTGTAATCCCAGCACTTTGGGAGGCTGAGACGGGCGGATCACAAGGTCAGGAGATCGAGACCATCCTGGCTAACACGGTGAAACCCCGTCTCTACTAAAAAATACAAAAAACTAGCCGGGCGAGGTGGCGGGCGCCTGTGGTCCCAGCTACTCCGGAGGCTGAGGCAGGAGAATGGCGTAAACCCGGGAGGCGGAGCTTGCAGTGAGCTGAGATCCGGCCACTGCACTCCAGCCTGGGCAACAGAGCCAGACTCAGTCTCAAAAAAAAAAAAAAAAAAAAAGGAATGCCTCAGCCTGAAGACATCCAGAGTTAAATCACTTACAGGGAATTCCTACTGTGTGGCCATTTTCCCTATATAAGCTGACATGGTGGGGTTGTTTGTTTGTTTTTTAAGTACTTTAACATCTACCCTTCATCCCCATACCCAGGGAGTACGGTAGGCAAGGAAGACTACCTTATTCCACAGGTGAAGAGATTGAGCCATCACAGAGGTTAAGGTCAGACGTCAAGGACAACGCAACTCCCGTACACCCCTAAACAACCTTGGCTCCTGCAAAGATGGGTTTATATACTATGGCTTATCTCAAAGCCTATTGGGTAAAGACCATAGAAATTCTGGTTCCTCCAAATAACATTTACTGAGCACTCACTATATGCTAGGTGCTATGCTAAATCCCTACATACATTGCTTCATTTAAACCTTCACACAACTCTATCAAGCAAGAACTATTATTATCCCCATTTCCCCATTGATATCATCAGGCACACAGCAGGTAAACTGACTTGCCAAGATCTCAACAGTCAACAAAGGGACCAAGATTTGGACTCGCGGTGCACCCAGCACACATTTATCTGCAGAGTCTGGGACAGCCCCAGGATAGGTGGTTATCTGAACAGAAAGCATTTCATTGCCTTCCCCGCCCCCAAGCCTGAAGTTGGGAGCCACGCATGATGCCATTTATTCCATTTTTCAGAGACAGTTCTAGATCAGGCCACCTACAGCAGGCCTGCCCCTGTGCTCAGCACTAGGAATTCAGCAGAGAACAGGACAGGCTGGGTCCCTGCCTCCACGGACACTGCATGGGGTGAAGCTGGAAGGAGTGCAGAACAGGGAGGGGCCTAAGAATGGGGAGGACAGCCAATCCTCTCCTCTTTCTGGTTTTATTTCTACAAGGCATCACCCTGGTTTTGGATGTCCCATCTCTCCCCAGGTAAACTCTTTTACAGCAGATCCTCCCCTCTCTGTAGTCCTCCACCTTGACTGGTGGCCTTGGCTAGCTCCTGCAATGGCCTAGCTGTCCAGAAGGAAGTGCAAACAACATGTCCCCTCTTCCTGTGACCTACCCTCACCTGTCTGCTGAATGGAGATGTGGGCCTTATTCACAACCACCTCTTTTCACCTGCCAACACTGCCTCTCTGTTTCAACATCCATTAGCTCAACAAGTATTGATTAAGTTCCTACATGTAAAAGGCCGCAGGCTGGCACCTGTAGAAACACACATTAAACCAGAATCTTCAGGACTTGAGAAGGAAGAGAGAAAATAAAATTTAACAGCAGAAGCTACCATTTTACATATCTGTTCTCATCAAGCCAGCAAGGTGGGTATTAGCTCTTTTTTATAAGTAGGGAATTGGAGACTCGGAGAGGAACTTGCCCAAGGTCACAAGCCTGAAAATAATAGAGCCAGGATCCTACTCCAAGTTGATGCTCTCTCCAACTTGACCTACACTAGGTACACACATACACCTAAGAACATGAGCAAAATTACATAAGGGAGAAAACTGGGGGCCGCAGTCACCCTGAAAATAACAGCAGCTCCTAGGAAAAGCAACTTCAGAGCCCAGCCTCAAAGACCAGGAAGATTATGAAAGCTGGAAAAGGAGAGGAGTGCCTCTAATCCACGTGCTCTATCTGGAAGATAACTGCACTTTGTGTCTGGAGGCATGGCGACCAGCCCATGAACTCCGCACCGAAGCATTCTTTGAAAGAGGGACAAGCCTCGGCCAAGCCAGTGCAGCTCCTTGAGTCATGCCTCCTGCCTGCACAGACTTCTCCCTGCATCCACATCAGGCCATACTTTCACCAAGGAAGCATTTCTCAATGCGTCATTTAACCTGATTCCCCGGAAGAGTCCTGAGGGCTCCGTGGGCAGAAGTGCATCCCATTTACAGAGGAGGAAACCTAATGAAAGTGCCACGAGAACGGGAGCTTGGTCTGTCTTGCTCAGTGCCCCATCCCTAATACCTGGAACTGTGTCTGGCCCAGAATGAGTGCTCACAAAGTATTTGCTGAATGATCTAATAATAAAAGCTCAATGAAATGGAAAGACTTGCCCAAAGTCTCACAAATAGCCATGGCTGCACCAAAGCTAAAAAGAGGGTCTTCTGCCTTCTACCAGGTGACCTTTGTATCCCTTTACACTGTGTCCCCCTCTTCCCTTCCTCACACTCACTCACTGCCTCCTCTGGAACCATCAGCCTCTGTCCACTTGTGGACTCTGGTCCCACACAAACCCCGCCTCCCAGTCAGTAGAAAGAGTGTCAAAAGCAACATGTTTACCTTAAGTCTTATCCCTCACCTGTAATACTACCTCCTTAATATCAACCTGCTGAGAACTAGGCAGGCCAGAAATTCTGCACACTGAGGCCCACGAAAGATAATCTAGAGAATTAACAGGAAACAAAAAAATGTGGATCTGAATCTTCAGAGTCAGGCCCAGAGCTCCTTCTGTGTGGCCCCTCCATCAACCCCGCCCAAAGCACGTGTCCGCTCTCCTGGTTCCAAGATGCTCTGGCTCTGGCTGCCAGGCCCAGCTTTCCTGCCCCCCTTGCCAAGGAGGGACAAGTGAGGGGAAGGTGCCTGTCCCAAACATGGCTGCACCCCAGTCCCACCAAACACCAGTCTGGACTTGGAGCTAGTTACTTCCCCTCTCTGGCCCTGGTTTCCTCATCCTTGTGCGTGCCTGGCACATATCAGCAAATGCCAGCTCTTGGCACTGCTGAGTTTGCCTCCAGGATAACCCAATTTCCCAGACCACCTCTTCCTAGCTGGCTGCCCAAAGGCCTGGGGCACACCCACTGCCACCCAGGTCAGAGCCCTGGGAATCTATATTCTTCTCCCCAACTGCGTTTAATATATTCATTCATTCAGAAATATTAAATACTATGTTCAGGCCAGTGCTCAGTGTCTGTCCCCCAGGAACTTGGTCTCACAGTCCTTTTCCTGGGCAGTTCCTGGGGCCTAGTTCCTGGGCAGCTCTGTTACTCCTGCCCCTCCCATGCACGAAGCAGGTGCTCCCTAAGCAGGGATTTCTCTTTGCTTCTAAACCCCAAGGAAGACCCCAGTCCACCATCCTAACCTCACTTCTAATTTAAAATCCATTCGCAAGAAGGCTTCACCCTGAAATTATTAAAGAGCCTTCTGCCTGGTGCGCCATAGGGATCTCCAAATTACCCACTCACTTTTCAGTTCCACCCACAGCACCCACGGTCCCAGGAAATTAGGCAAGTGAGTGGGGGACTGTCTGCAGCTCCCCCAGTCCTCAGCTCTTACTAGGAAGATGACAGGAAAAGGGGGAGTTTAAGCAACTGGCACATTACAAAGAAATCAGTTCGAAGTCAGGGGACCTTCCCGTGTCCGATGTAGATGACCGATGTCGCTGTATAGGGCCCAGCCCTGCATATAGGCGTTGGGCACTGTGGCCTAGGTCGTCCTGCTTTGAGGAAGCCCATTGTGTGTGTTTTAGATTACCTCTGCCTGTCTGATGAAGTGAGTAAAAGGGCTCGGTTTCAGGGCCTAGGATTCCTGAGTGAGCTAATACAGGATGCCTTTGGCTGAAAAAAAAAACTTCAGTCGGCTCTATAAACTACCCCCCTTTTAAGTTTAAAAAAGGGAATGAATGTTACCATTTTTGGACATGAGCGTTCTCCCTCAAGCCCAGCCCTAACCGCACTATCCAAAGGGACGCGCCATCCTGTCCCCCCCACCCCAAACCCCATTCCCAGATCAGCCGGGGGGGTGGGGTGGGGAGGGAGGGTATGAAACGGGGAGGGACCGGATGGAAGCGGGCAGCCGGGAGCGGGGGGAGGGAAAGGGGTATTCAGGGTACGTGGCCGCCTGGGGGCACGGGCTCACCGCGCAGGCAGGAAGCAGCGGCAGGGTTGAGGCGCCCTCCCCCCACCACTACGAGTGGTTTCTGACCTCTTCCTGCCACTGGCCACTGTGCCCGAGTCCCATCGCCAGCTCCGAGCCCAGCTGCGAGCCCAGCTCCCATGGCGGGGCGCGCACCCGGCACACCGCGCCTGCCTGGGAAGCAGCTCTGTGGCTAAGTAGGGATCCCCAGTGACTGGCCCCAAATATCCCCTAAGACAGACCCTCGTTCTGGAGCCCCTCAACTCGAACGGAGCTGCCCACCTTTCCCCGGGGTCGGAGGGGCAGGACGTAGACGCAAGCCCATGTGGGTCTTACAGCTACCAACCCACTGAGTTAAGCAATAAAACGGTCTGCCGTGCTGACCCCGCCTCCACCAGGCCCGCGGGGGAGCCAGCGTACGCCCCCCAGTTTTCTCGGCCCCAGCCGCACTCCAGCTGGTCCTTCTCTAGGCAGATCCGGAGGCGGCCGCCGATCTCTCCGGTGGTCTCCCCTCGGCCTGGGGGGCCGCAGGGTCCCGGGCGGCCCGCCACTCAGGTTGAACCCAGGGCGGCCCAGGAAGTGGCGCTGCCACCGCGCGCCATATGGAGAGGTGGCCGGGGGCGGAAAAAAGGGAAAATCGATCCGGGGCAAGCAGCCCCGAGCCGGGGTCTCAGCCCCAGCCTGAGGAGCACCGCCCCCGCGCACAGCCCACGCGGGGATGGTTGCAGCAGCCGCAGGGTGGCCTGGACCACGGACCCCCAAGGAGACCTGCCCGCCGGCGGCGCCACCTCCCCGCGATACGGCCCAGCGTTCGCGGGCTCCGGGGCAGGGGCGCTCCCGCTTCCGCCAGGCGCCTGTAACCCAACACCCCACCTCGCAGCGGCCGCGCCGCCCCCGCCCCCTCCCGTGCGCGCCCGGAACCGGTTCAGAGCCCGGATCCTAGAGCCCGGTGGGCAGAGCTGGTCGGGGCTGGGGGCTGCGGTGGGCGGGGGCAGCTGCTAACCTTTCTCTGCTGCTTCTCCCAGGCCGGGTCCAGGAGCAGGTCCCGGTCCCAGTCCTCTTCTGGCTGCATGTAATCGTTGGTTTGCTGAGAATCATAATGGTCCATGATGGTGCGCGCGTGCTAGGGGCTGGATTTCTTCCTCCACCTTCTCTCTGAGCAACGGCGTCTGCCCTGGCGTGGGGAGGGAGTAGGTCTGGGCTGGGCTGGCGGGGCCGGGCTCGCTCCCCTGCGCCCGGTTCCGCCGCGGCGCTGCTGGCGAAGGCTGCTACTGGCGGCGACAGCGGCGGCTGGGCTCGCGGACTGCCTGCCTCCGGGCGGGCGCTTGGACCTAATCTCCACGCACACTGAGCTAGGCGGACACACTTGCGCTGCGGGAGCCGAGGCGGGCGGGGGCGGGGGGAAGGGGCAGAGCCCTCCCGAGGCTCTCCATTGGCCAGGCCGAGTTGCCCAAACTTCCCCCCATCGCCTCTCATTGGGAATTCCTGGCATCCGTCAGCCAGGCTGCGGCGCATATAGGTGGACTGGGCGGCCCCCTCCCAGCGCGCACACCCCCGCCCACTCCCGCGGTGCCCATTCCCCCGCGGTTCATGTGACGCCAGCTTAAGCTGAAAGGGACCGAAGCCGGGAGACGCCTCCCTGAGCTGGGGGACTGAGTGGCAGGGCGCTCGGGAGCCCCAGGAGCCGCCGGGATTGGACCCGTTCCCCGCCACCGTTATTGCGCTCCCACGCGCGCTCCAAATCCCGGGGTGGGAGGGGGCTGGAGAAGGGACGCGAGGAAACCCGAAGAGCATGCATTTTTTCTTTTCCAGGGAACCTTGGTCTGGACAGGTCGGCACCCTAGGAAAGGGGGCGGGGTGGGGCAATGGAAAGGAATTTCTTGGGAATTTCATGACTCCACCGCCCTCCCCTGGCCCCGCCCCACCCCACCCCACCCTACAAGGCGCGACCCGGCTGATCCCTGCCCTGCAGGAGCCGGGTTTCTCGCCAGCGAACTGCTCTCAGAGGCTACCGAGCATTCCCGCCTCGCCGCAGGAACCCTTCCAGCTCGCCCTCGGGCTCTGGGGACCTCTCCACAGAGGGGCCTCCTGGAATTCCCTGCCGGTCTCCGCGGGCACACTTGGCTGGCTGCTGCGGCTAAAACTACCTTCGCGTGGCGGAGTCCTCCCTCCCCCTCACAGACACCCCGACATTCCCCCAAAACTGGAAGAGACGGCCCCAAGTGATCTAGGTAGATCTACTCCGTGCCCCCCTCCCACATACACACACCTGACAGGTGGGGAAACTGAGGCTCAAAGAGCCGAGCGCGGAAAGAGCTTCTGAACTCCACAGGCCAATCCTGTAACCTTATGCCTGACAAACAAAACCTTATTGTCATTGGAGGAGGACGGAGGGCGGGAGTGACTAAATAGCTCTAACTTCTGCTTGCCACCTGCCAGGACTCCTTTCCCTGCGCTTAGTAAGAGCAGAGTATAAAAGCGCTAATGCCCGGGAAGGAGCAGGCCTCGCGTTCTGGCAGGCTTCTCTATGGGATCCTGGGTCGAAGAACAGTAGCAAATAAACCTCTCCTACGTTATGCACTGTATTGTGAACAACAGCTGTGCCAGCCTTCCACCCCAGCACCCAGCACACAGTAGAGCTTAATTTATGGATTTGAGGCTGGCCGCGGTGGCAGTGGCTCACGCCTGTAATCCCATCACTTTGAAAGGCTGAGGCGGGCGGATTGCTTGAGCCCAGGAGTTTGAGACCAGCCTGGCCAACATGGCAAAGCTCTATCCTTACTAAAAATACAAAAATTAGCCGGGCGTAGTAGTACACGTCTGTAGTCCCAGCTACTTGGGAAGCTGAGGCGGGAGAATCACTTGAGCCTGGGAGGTCGAGGTTGCAGTGAGGTGCGTTTTCACCACTGCACTCCAGCCCGGGTGACAAAACAAGACTGTCTCAAAATATATACATACATATATGCATTTGGCCCTTTATATCCACAGGCTTCAGAACCTGCAGATACCCGGGCTGACTGTGAGGGACTTGAGCATCCTCAGATTTTGGTATCCACGGGGATACTGAAACCAATACCCTGCCAATACCAAGGGAGGACTGTATTTGTGACTGTATTTGTAGAATGAATGGCTGCATCAACTGCAAAAATTTAAATTTAAATTTAGAAATGCAAATATGTCAATTCAGAGGTGAGTGGAGGAGCTAGATGAAGAAGTTCACTGACAGGAAAGGCCCTGAATTATGGGCTGGATTTTGTCCTCTACCTTCTCTCCAGGCTGATGGTGGATACCTGAAAGGCCAGCCATGGAAAAGGTGAAGAAAATGCCCCCTGCTTCTCAGAAGAGCCGCTGCTGCTGTTGTAAGCAGATATCGGGTGGTGTCACTGGCTGCATCATTCGTCAACCACACACATTCATGTGAGTGTTACCCTTCAGCACTGTGCCTTCCAAAAGCCCCTGGCTGAGGAAACGCTGCTTCTGAGCCACAGAGACAGCTGATTTATGGACTATTTTATCACCACTTCTAAACTATGGCTCTAAACCTAACACAGAGGGTAATGGTAGTGCTGTATCCATTTATTCACTCAATAAATATTTGCTGAGCACCATCTGCGTATCAGGGAATGTACTAGATGGCACGTATATAGAGATGAAAAAGCCATAGTCCCCGTCACACACAGCCCAGCAGACAGACACAGAAACAAAAACATGATGTCATGAGCTAGATGCAAGGAGAGAGATCTGACAAGGGTACTGTTGGAACAGAGGAGGGACACTGAACCCCGTGGGAAAGGAGGCTCCAGGCTTAACTTTTTGGAGGAGGTGAAACTTAAGTGAACCTTAAAGAATGAGAGTCAGCCAGATAAAGAGTGTAGGAAGTTATTCCAGAAGGAAAGATGAGCACAAGTTAATGCACAGGGACAGGAAACTGCATGGTATACAAAGGAATGTCTAGCATCTCAACGTGGCTGGACTAGAAATCCAACGCTGGGAGGGGCAAGAGATGGGGCTAGAAGAGGTGCACAGCAGCCAGACCATGAAGGCCTCATGTGCCAGGTGGAGTGTGGATCTAAAGGGAGCAAGGCTGGCTGGAAGCTTTGACACCAGTTGCAAAGCTGTTGCAATAATCCAGGTCGAAATGGAAAAGTGTGGAGAGACCAGAAATACTTAAGAGATAAAACTGAAAGACCTAGGATTGTGGAGAAAAGAGAAGTGTTTTTGTTGAGAGATGCTATGCACTTTACCTATATTAAGTTCCTCCTATGAGGTAAGAGTTGTGTCTGTCTTATAGAGAAAACAAACTGAGGCTCAGAGAGGTAGTAACTAGTCCAAAATGGCACCAATATATGTGACTCCCAGACCCATGCCTTTAACCCCAGTGGTTCTCAACCCTAGGATATTTTAACAGCTCTGTCTCACAAGGGATATTTGTTGATGTCTGGAGTAATTTTGGGTTATCACAGCTGGTGGGTTCCTACTGGTGTCCAGTGGATGCAGGTTGGGAATGCTGCTAAACATTCTACAATGCATAGGACAGCATCCCCACAACAAAGAATTATCCAGGCCAGGCATGATGGTTCATGCCTGTAATCCCAACCCTTTGGGAAGCTGAGGCGGGTGGATTGCTTGAGGTGAGGAGTTCAAGACCAGCCTGGGCAATGTGGCAAAAACCCATCTTTACCAAAAATACAAAAATTAGCTGGCCGTGGTGGTGTGAATCTGTAGTCTCAGCTACATGGGGGGCTGAGGCAGGATGATTGCTTGAGCCCGGGAGGTCAGGACTGCAGTGAGCCATGGTTGCACCATTGCATTCCAGCCTGGGTGACAGAGCAACACCCTGTCCAGACAAGAAAAGAAAGAAAGAAGGAAGGAAGGAAGGAAGGAAGGAAGGAAGGAAGGAAGGAAGGAAGGAAGGAAAGAATTAACCAGCCCAAAATATCAAGAGTGCTGAGGCTGAGCAATCCTGCTTTAATCATGAGTTTATAGTTTAGGTGATCTGGTGAATGGTGGCACTACGACCAATTGAGATAGAACAGAAGAGGAAAATATTTGGGAACAGAATCATGGATTGAGTTTGAACCCATTGAATTTGGAGTGCTCTTAGAATGTCCAGATTCCATTGTCCAGCAAGCAGTTTGACTGCATAGCCCTGACCTCAGGCAAAACAGAGTTGAGAGTCATCTGCATATGGATGATATTAACACCAGGAGACCACCCATGAAGAATGCCCAGGTGGAGATGAGAAGAGGGCAGAACCCCAAAGAGCAACACTTAGCGACAGCAAAGAACAAAAACCCCTGAAGGAGACAAAGAAAATGGTCATCCAGGAATGAGGAGGGCCTGGAGTATATGATGTTGTGGAGGTCAAAGGAGTTAAGGTTTCAAAGTAAGAGGAATTGGCAATATCAGATATATTTAAAAAGTCTGGAAAGTAAGGCCTAAACAGTGTTCTTGGATATGACAGTTGAAAATTAATTGGTGACCTTGGCCAGTGGAATTTTGGCACAGTGGTGAAAGCTGTAAGTTTAAAGAGACATTAGGAGTGAATAAATGGAGACAGTGAATATAGAAGGGAAAAAGAAGTAGCTAGAGGGGCAATAGCTAGAGGTGAGTACTGATATCAAAGGAGGATTTCTTTTAAAACTGGAAAATGTGAGCTGTTTGAGAAGAAGAATTCGGTTAAGAGGAAAAAGTTGAAAATGTAAGCAAAAGAAAGCTGAGGGAGCCAGGTGGAGTGGCTCATGCCTGTAGTCCTAGAACTTTGGACAGCCAAGGGAAGTGGATCGATTGAGCTCAGGAACATGGTAAAAACCCATCTCTACCAAAAATACTAAAAATTAGCTGGGCGTGGTGGAGTGCACCTGTGGTCCCAGCTGCTTGGGAGGCTGAGGTGGGAGGATCACTAGAGCCTGGAAAGTCGAGGCTGCAATGAGCCATGATTGGGCCACTGCACTCCAGCCTGGGTGACAGAGCCAGACTCTGTCTAGAAAAGAAAAAAAAAGGGAAAGGAAAGTTGAGGGACAGCACGAAGTTCTTGCGGAGATAGAACCGTATGGGTTCAAGGACACAGGCTAAGGGATGGGCCACTGAACAAGAAGAAAGGCCCTCATCTGGCTGGGTAAGGTGGCTCATGCCTGTAATCCAAGCACTTTGGACGGCCAAAGCAAGCGGATCACTTGAGCACAGTTCAAAACCAGCCTGGCCAACATGGTGAAACCCTGTCTCTACTAAAAATACAAAAATTAGCCAGATATGGTGGTTTACACCTGTAGTCTCAGCTATTTGGGAGGTGGAGGTGGCAGATCGCTTGAGCTCAGGAGGCAGAGGTTGCAGTGAGCTGAGATCTCACCACTGCACCCCAGCCTGGGTGACAGAGCGAAAGCTGGTCTCAAAAAAAAAAAGAAAAGAAAAGAAAGAAAGAAAGAAAGACCCTCATCTGAGTCTGAGAAAAGGGGGGAGTTTTGATGAGTGAGGATGCTCACAGTGTGTGGGAAGACGGTCAGGAAGTAAGTTAAAACAATAACTGATGAACTTATCTTCTCAATAAGGGAAGTCCTGAGGTGGACCAAGGTAACACACTGACCCATCTTCTCACTCATGACCATCACGCTGTGAGATGATACTGGGGACTTTAGTCTTAGTATAACACAAGCTTTACTAAATATGAAAAATTAGTCAGGTGTGGTGGTGCATGCCTGTAATCCCAGCTACTCAGGAGGCTGAAGCAAGAGAATCACTTGAACATGGAGGCGGAGGTTGTGGTGAGCTGAGATCACACCATTGCACTCCAGCCTGGGCAACAAGAGCAAAACTCCATCTCAAAAAAAAAAAAAAAGAACTGGATGACACATGAGGTGACATAAAGAAGGGAGAGTGCCAGCCCCATGCCTGGCATGCAGCAGGCCACCTCAATGCTCGTAAGTTTCTTTTCCACCCTGCTATGGGTGACTGACCATGCAAGGCCCTGTGTGGAAACATAGACAAGTAAGATCTGCAATATTCTGGAAACTAAAAACACTAATAACCTCCTGCCCAGATATCTGGCCATTGCCTTCCTTGTATCCTGAGTTATTCTCTAACCTTAGAGCCTAATGGTGATAGGCTCCTACGAGCTCTTTCTAAGAGCACAGGGCATATAGTCATTAGAGTGTTTGTAGAATGCTAGAAGGAGGTAGGAAATAAATCACTGTAGTTTTTTGGATTTCGGCCTTGGGAAATCAGAAATCTCAGTTTTGTCCTCAGTCCCAGTAGCAATATAATTAATAGACTTCTCTTCCCCAAACACTCATAGCGTACCATTTGTAACTAAGAGAGTATACTTTGCTTTATTTTAGTCCTTTGTCCATTTTTTCTCTCACACTGTCTCTATGAAGCCTCAACCCTCTTCTTTCCCCCACTCAGTGTAACACGGAGCCTAGGACACAATAGGTGTTCCAGTTCAATATTCACTAAATGAAAAATGGCATCAGCAAAATTCCATCTCACTGCCAGTTTCTCCATCAATCCGTGGGAGGCTCAGGGAGGCCAGTCCTTTGCCATAGTCCACACAAGCATTTCCTAAGTTATTGGGCCTCCTGAGAACCTCATGAAGCTCGGGGTGGTGAAATTGAGTTGGCTGTCCCCAGTCCCATGCCCCAGCCAGTAACACTCAGCCATCACCCACCAGGATGAATTCCTCCGCACCAGCTTCTGCTTCACTGGTACTGTTTGCCATAGGGCCAGTTCCTCTCCCTCCCACCAGAGACCAGTGATGCAGGGCCGGAGACACTCCGCAATTTCCCTCATGCGGGATTTCTAATGAGAGGCTGGCAGGAAATTTCCTGTGCTTCCCATGCTCCGCCCAGCTCTAGGGTCTCAGGTGAGAGAATATCTGGCCTGTCTGGCACACCTTTTTTTTTTTTTTTTTTTTTTTTTTTTTTTTTTTTTTTGACAGAGTTTCACTCTTGTTGCCCAAGCTCGAGTGCAATGGTGCGTTCTCGGCTCACTGCAACCTCCACCTCCCAGGTTCAGGCAATTCTTCTTCCTCAGCCTCCTCCCAGGTAGCTGGGATTACAGGCATGTGCCACCACACCTGGCTAATTGTTTGTTTGTTTGTTTGTTTGTTTGTTTGTTTGTTTTTTGTAGAGATGGGGTTTCACCATGTTTGTCAGGCTGGTCTCGAGCTCCTGACCTGGAGGTGATCCACCCTCCTTAGCCTCCCAAAGTGCTGGGATTGCAAGCAAGCACCATTGTACCAGGCCTGGTGCATTCTTTTCCCTAGTGATCAGGCATATGTATCTCCCCCAGACACCCAGGGTAAACCAACCTGGACCCTCAGAAATCTCTACCTTAGATGGCTACCTTGAGGTCAGCTCTGGGAGCAGAGCTAATCAGGCTTGAGAGCTGCCCAGCCTGGGCCCTCCAAGGAGGGCTGGGAGCTTTTCCCCAGCTGTCTCTCGTTCCCAGCAAGAATCAGAGCAATACACTCAAATCACAGCTGAAAATGTAAAGACCTGAATAAATGGAAAGATGATTTATTATGTTCATAGATTGGAAGAATCAATAATCCCCACTTTGATGCCTAACCCTCCACCTCCCCCACAACACAGCCCTGGCCTTACAAGTTACAGCAGCCACTAGCTGAAAAGTCACTCTGTCCAGATCACTTCCATGGAAATGATGGGATAGCTTTTAGGGGCAGATATCCTTATGTGGGAAGCAGGATAAGGCCAGGAGACCTGAATTCGCTGGGCTTCAGTTTACTTATCTGCAAAATGACAGGGCTGGATTCACCAGACAGTCTTTAAGCTCCCAGTAATGAAGTTCTGAGCCCTGTTCTAAGAACATCTTTCTGCAACTCCTCCTTTTTATCTCCAGTGAGAAGAGGATTTGAAATCTTCTGAAACAATGTTTCTCTATCTTGAATACTAAGCAAGTTCCTTTTGAAAGGATACAAATCCTCACAAAGTTACTTAATTTTTATTTTAAAGTTCCTTAAATGTGTATGAACATAAAACTAGGTACAAAACTTACTGAGGTTTGGGGTTTACAATCAACTATAAAATGAAAACAAGCTTACAAATTCTATTTAAAAGTAACTATAAAACCAGTAAGATCCAAATTAGTCACACTAATTTAAATGTAACTGTTGCTATTTGCTGAAACAAAATTGCTACTCCCAGCATGATTTAGTTCTGACTGTGATCAAGCAGGTGGTTCTTTCTGCATTGGGGATGCCTATATCACCACGTGCCAGGCAATGACTCAATTCTCCTACCACTTTCTCTATTTGAACTCCTGCATCAGGGCATCATTTAACGTTCACTTGATTGGAACACACTGTAATGAATCAAGTTCCCTCTGCTGTTTTCTCATTAGCACTGAACAGTTAAAGTTAAAAAATTTTTTTAAATCTTTGTACCAACAGGATCCTTCTCTCAAATTTCAATGTCCTTATCTATAACACAGAGAGAATCACCTCCATCCCACCTACCTCACAGGATGGCTGTGCACATTCATTCATTCAGCTATTTTTTATTGAGTACCTACTATGTGCCAGACACTGTTTTGGCACAGATGATGTAGCAGTGACCAGAATGGACACAAGTCCATACCCCATGGAGCTTACACTTCAACTGGGAGAGCCTGATAAGAAAATAAAGAAGTAAAATAATATGATAGTGTTAAGCTATAAGGAAAGAATATATATCTATATAAAGCAGAGACGGGGAATTGAGAATTTGGGGAGAAGTAGAGGGAGGTTACATATTTTAAATGCAGTGTTCAGGGAAGATTTGTTGAGTAGGTAGCCTTTAAGACCTAAATGGGTGAGAAAACATGAGCATTCCAGGAACAGCCAATAGGTCACAGTAGCTAGCAAGAAATAATGCACATGAGACACACACTGAAAAGTACAATGCAATTGTGGGTATAATAGATACCTGTTGTTTATACCACAGGTATAATAGATACCTGTGGGTATAATAGATACCAGCAACCATTTCCCCCTCCTGGCAACCATACCTTGATATTCCTCTGGGAGGACACCTCCCCTGCTCCAATCCCTGGGCTTCAGGTAGAGTTGACCCCACCCCTAGTCAACAGGGCTGGGCAAATGACAGGCCTAGCCAATCAGAGCACACGATTGGCTTAGGGCATGGGACCCAATCAGAATGAAGGACACACAATGAAACTTTTCTTTTTTTTTTTCTTTGAGGCAGGGTCTCTGTCTTTTCTTTGAGGCTCTGTCACCCAAGCTGGAGTGCATGGTGCGCTATCATGGCTCCCTGCAGCCTTGACTCCCTGGGTTCAAACAATCCTACCACCTTAGCCTCCCGAGTAGCTGGGACTGCAGGCATGCACCACCATGCCCAGCTTTTTGTTTATTTAGAGACAGTCTCATTCCGACACTCAGGTTGGAGTGCAGTGGTGCCATCTCAGTTCACTGCCACCCCCACCTCCAATTCTCCTTCCTCAGCCTCCTGAGTAGCTGGGATTACAGATAATGTACCAACACACCCAGCTAATTTTTTGTGTGTTTTTAGTAGAGATGGAGTTTCACCATGTTGGCCAGACTGGTCTTAAACTCTTGACTTCAAATGATCCACCTGCCTCGGCCTCCCAAAGTGCTGGGATTACAGGCGTGAGCCACCACGTCCAGCCCCCAGTGACGTCTTTTGATGACTCGCATCTAGTTGTCCCTACCTCTAGTCTTCACAGTTATGTACACCAGTAAGTTCCCTTTTTGCTTAAGCTGATGTATTAGCTATCTATTGCTGCATAATAGATTACTGCAAAATTTAGGGGCTTCAAAAAACAAACATTTCTTATTGCACAATGTGTGTAGGTCAAGGATTTGGGAGCAGCTTAGCGGGGTGGTGCTGGCTCGGCGTCTCTCATATGATTTCAGACTGAATGTTAGCAAGGAATCTGGAGGCTTGACCAGGCCTGAAGGATGTGAAATCACATGCTGGTCCACCCATGTGTCTTTTGACAGAGGTTTCAGTTCCTTGCCATGCGGGCTGTCCTTAGGCTGATGAAGTGTTCTCAGAGCATGGCAGCTGGCATCCTCCGGAAGAGTCACCCAGGAGAGGGCCAGTGAGGGGGAAGCTGCTGTGCCTTTTATGACCTAGTCTCTGGAGTCTTGCATTGTCACTTCCCACTTATTCTATTTGTGGGAAATGAATTATCAAGTCCAGTCTATGCTCAAAGGGAGGGGGATCAGCCTTTACCACTTGAAGGGAGGAGTATCAAAGAATTTGTGGACATCTTTTTCCTTCCTTCCTTCCTTCCTTCTTTTTTTCCTTCTTTCCTCCCTCCCTCTCTCCCTCCTTTCCTTCCTTTCTTTCTTTTTTTTGACTGTGTCTCACGATGTCACCCAGGCTGGAGTGCAGTGGTGCAATGACAGCTCACTGCAGCCTCAAATTCCTGGGCTCAAGCAATCCTCAGCCTCCTGAGTAGCTAGGACTACAGGCATGCACCACTACACCTGGCTAACTTGTTTTATTTTTTGTAGAGATGGAGTTTCACTATGTTGTGCAGGCTGGTTTTGGACTCCTGGCCTCAAGTGATCCTCCCACTTCAGCCTCCCAAACTACAGGCATAAGCCACTACACTTGGCCCAGCAGACATATTTTCAAACCATCACACCTAACTTGAGTTTGGTTTCCTGTCACTTGCAATGAAGAGAGTTCTGATAGACATTCAGGAGTTTATCACTGTTGTGTTACTGTTGTTAGAATGCGACTCTCAGTGAAACAAGCAAAAACAAACAGCCAAGGAAATGCTAACAAAGCATATCTTATAAATGCTAATTTGACCATGTCTTGCCTAAGTTCAAAAACCCCTAACGGTCCTCATTGTTCATAGATCCAAATTTCTTTACGTTGGGTACAAGGCCCATCACAGCCTGGTCCCAGTCTCTCTACCACTCTCCTACACATGCCTTGCTCCAGAATCCCCAAGCTTCTTGTCCTTCTCTGAAGACGCCATATTTTCATGTCTTCATGCCTCTGTGCATGCTGTCCTGTCCATCTTCTCCCCATAAAGCTCTGCCTGTCTCTCAAAACCTAACACAAATGTTACCTCTTCTGTGAAGATTTGGCTTCAAGCAAAAAAGAAAAGAAAAAAAAAAGATATACTCTATTGATGCCTACTAACTGTCAAATGCTTTATATTTGTTATCTCCAATTCATAAATCCATAAGCTGGCATTTATGTGCTACTTACATCATCCCATTTACCAATAAGGCAATTCAGGCTCCATTAGAGAGGGTGAGGAACTTGCTTCTGGTCATCCAGCCGCAATGTGGCAGAGCAGATATTGGTACAGCCTAGCTAGAGTTAGTTATTCCTTCTTCTGCTCTTAAACAACTTTGTTTGTACACACTGAGTATCGCTGATGATGAACCTGGCTCCCCCGACAGACGCCAACTTCCTGAGAGCTGGCCTTCATCTTGTACCTTTAAGGGAACACTCACTATATGTGTTAGACACAGGGGTTGGTGTTGCACATTTTCCAGATGAGGAAGTCAAGGCTCAAAGGAATTAAATGACCAAGGTCTGATACTAAACTTCATGTCCTTATCCCCCATGTGTGACAGTGCACGATATGTAACAAGTACTCAAAACACATTTGTTGGAAGTGACTGGAGTGGAGTAAGGAGAACTGGGTGGCCCCTGGGCTTCCCATCTCCCACTATCTCCAGCGGGGGGCTGTGAGGCAGCTGTTTACCTGCCTCAGGTTGGATGGGAGGCGTGCAGACAAGGTGGAGTGGAGGAGATACTCCAACTGGAAGACAAGGGTCCAGCTTCTGGTCCTGGCTCAACCTCCCTCTAGCTGGGTGACCTTGGGCAGGTCTCTCCTCCAAGATCCGCCCTCTCTTCATGTAAGATGAAGGGGTGGAATTGCTACAGTCCTACCAAGCAATACCCAGTGAGATCTGAGATGACTCTAGACAGGAAAGGGCAGTCCAAACCCCTGTGGGGCCTCGTAACTGTTCAGGAGCCCAGAGCCCATGGCCCCACTCCACCTGGCATGCTGTGTGCTTGGTGACCAAGGCAGGCCTCTGCCCTGAACTGAGTAAGTGCCTACTCTCTGTGTCTGGTCCAGCCTCTCAGGGTTCCACCCTGAGAGTTCTGCCCTCAAAAAGATGCTGAGATGAGCTTTCACACCGTGGGCCTTACCTTGCACATATTCAAGTTAAATTTCAGCTGCCATCCTTGCCTGAGGACCACAGGAGATCAGTTTCATCTGGGGTTTCTCATAGGCATCCCATGCCTTGGCCTTGGCCGGCTGAAAAGTGTTTAGATCAACAGCAAGCCTCATCAACTCTTTTCCACCCCCAACTCTTACTAAGTGCATCAGACAACAGGAGCCCCAGGGCTGACCTTTACAGCATCCATTGTCATAGCTGTTATTTCAGACACAAATAATAGGCAGGATAATAACCTGTGGTTAAATGTCCTTTAACCAGAGGGCTCAGAGCACTCTGGGAGCATTACCTCATGGCCCTCCTGACACTCCTGCCCACATGCCTTTTCTTCAAGACCCTCAAGTCCCTCTTCCAGGCTCCTGCCTTCTGGAAAGCCCTCCTCCACATTCCTTCTAACTCCATGTCAGCACAGCTTAACAGCACGGTTCCCAGGTCTTAGCCAGGAGCTGCCCTGAGTGACAGCCTCATGGAGGAAGTTGTTCAGGTCTCAAAGATCTTATCTCCCACCATGGCCTATAATCCTGAGCACATCCCATCACTAACCTATTTCCTATATGCTCAGAGGCAAGAATTATTATTATTATTATTTTTTTTTTTTTTTTTTTTTTTTTTTTGAGACGGAGTCTTGCTCTGTAGCCCGGGCTGGAGTGCAGTGGCCGGATCTCAGCTCACTGCAAGCTCCGCCTCCCGGGTTTACGCCATTCTCCTGCCTCAGCCTCCGGAGTAGCTGGGACTACAGGCGCCCGCCACCTCGCCCGGCTAGTTTTTTGTATTTTTAGTAGAGACGGGGTTTCACGGTGGATGGTCTCGATCTCCTGACCTCGTGATCCGCCCGTCTCGGCCTCCCAAAGTGCTGGGATTACAGGCTTGAGCCACCGCGCCCGGCCAGAGGCAAGAATTATTAACAGTGAATGTGTTGAAGTGTTTTCAACTACTAAAAATGGGGGAAATGAGATAAATATAATTTTGAAACTGGTAAGTGGCTTGCTGCAGTTATCAGTCCTCCCCATTTCTGGTTGGCCACAGGTGCAATTTGCAGACATTATCTGCAAATAAAAGCTTTCTTACAAAATTCTTTCCCTTAAGGTACATGTAAACTTCGTTGTTGGATGCTGCTATTCGTTTCTTTCTTGCTTGCTTTCTTTCCTCTACTTCTTCCTTCCTTTCTTTCCTTCCTTTTTTTCATCATCTAAAAATCAGAATTCCTTGCAGCTGGAGCTGAAAAAAAAATGAATGAATAAATAAATAAGAAAAAAGAAGAAAAATTAGATTACATTTGCTGTCATACCAGAACTACCCAGTCTATGGCCAAGAAAAAGCTAACCTATCCCCCCGCCAGAAAACTCTAAAACATTTTAGGAGCCACAGAAGATCACAATGTGTGGACCCATCACACAGGGGTCAAAGCAATTTTCTTGAATTACTTTGGAAATAAACCTGCAGGGAGGAGGCAATTATCTGGAGTGAGAAAGGAATGTATAAGGAGGTGGGGAGAGAAATGGAGATTCAAAAGACCTAGTTTTTTTCATATCTACAGGCACATGATTACAAAAGAAAAAAAAAAAGACCTAGTCTTTTTCATATAGAGCCTTCTCTCTGAAACAATGGTTGTGGCTTGACAACAAAATGGAAATTATGTGGGTTCTGAAATATTTTCAGCTCTTTAAAAAGGAAAGGACTGGCCAGGCGCAGTGGCTTACGCCTGTAATCCCAGCACTTTGGGAGGCCGAGGTGGGCAGATCACCTGAGGTCAGGAATTCAAGACCAGCCTGGCCAACGTGACAAAACCCCATCTCTACTGAAAATACAAACATTAGCTGGGTTTGGTGACACGCGCCTGTAACCCCAGCTACTCAGGAGTCTGAGGTAGGACAATCACTTGAATTGGGGAGGCGGAGAGGTTGCAGTGAGCCGAGATTGCGCCACTGCACTCCAGCCTGGGAGACAGAGTGAGAATCCATCTCAAATAAAAAAAAAGGAAAGGACTGTAGAACAGGGAAGGACAGTGCCTGTGTTTAACTCATCTGTCAATATCCATTTGCATAGCTCCCTGTGAAAGAATCAGAGATCATAGATCCAGGCATGTACTGGACAAGATGGGGAGGGGGCTGAAGTGGGAGCTCTACCTGGTCAAGGTGAGCTGCACAATGCATGAAACATGGCGAGAAAGGAGCGGGCAAGGAGAGCAGAGTGAGAGTGAGCAAAATCCAGGTGCTGCTGTTAGAGAGGTAAGGGCAGCGCACACCTGAGTGGGTGTCAGTGGCCCATCATCAGGAGAACACACTTTAATCCAGAGCTAAATTGGGAAGAACCTGGAGCCCAGAAAAGAAACACTCAGTTTTCTCAGGCCTCTCAGGGGCTGGAGACAGCTAATCCTAAATTCAGGAGTAGCCCCTTGAGGGTTGGGTTCTCAAGGGGGGCCCTGTGCTTGAGAAAGAGAGTTCCCAGAAAGGCTATATAATTTAATAAATTAAACCCACCTTCAAGTCTTGCTCTACTGAGGACACTGACACTGACCTTGAACAAGTTACAGAACTTTTTTCAGGGCTGGCCACATATGCAGTGGCTTTGACTCAAATATTTTATCATCTGTAAAATGAGAAGATTAGCAATATCTGTGAGACAAGGTGTATTAGGGTGTTCCTGAGAAACAGAACCAATGGGATGTGTTCCCTTTTTTCTTTTTTCTTTTTTTTTCTTTTTTGAGACAGAGTCTTACTCTGTCTCCCAGGCTAGAGTGCGGTGGTAAGATCTCGGTTCACTGCAACCTCTGCCTCCTGGGTTCCAGCGATGCTCCTGCCTCAACCTCCCAAGTAGCTGGGATTACAGGTGCGTGCCACCATGCCTGGCTAATTTTCTGTATTTTTAGTAGACATGGGGTTTCACCCTGTTGGCCAGGCTGGTCTTGAACTTCTGACCTCAAGTGATCCACCCGCCTCAGCCTCCCAAAGTGCTGGGATTACAGGTGTGAGCCACTGCACCTGGCCGGAAGAGATTTCTTACAGGAAACTGGTTCCTGTGATTATGCACAGATCTGCAGGGTGAGTCGGCAAGCTGAGACCCAGGAGAGCAAATGGTTTCATTCTAGTCCAAGTGCAAAGGCCCGAGAGCCAGGAGAGCCGATGTCTCATCAGAGGAAAGGGTCTAAAAGCAGGAAAAAAGCTGATGTCCCAGCTTGGAGGTCAACAGGCAGGAAGAATCCTGTCTTCTTCCTCAGGGGAGGGTCAGCCTTTGTTCTGTTCAGGCCTTCAACTGATTGGATGAGGCCCACCCAGAAACTCGGGAGGGAAGGTGCAGTCCACTGATTTCAATGTTCCTCTCAACCCAGCACTCTCACAGAAACACCCAGACTAATGTTTGACAAAAATATCTGGGCACCCTGTTGCTTAGTCAGGTTGACACATAAAATTATCCTTTATACAAGGTTATTTTGAAGATGTACTAAATGAAATTGCATCTGTGGAAGCATTTGGTAAACTGTATAGATGGTAGGAAGTTGAGCTAATCACTCCACACCCGTGCCTTATTCTTGGCCTGAAATTCCGGTCTGCTCTCTCAAAGATAAAGTATGTCCTTGTGCTGAGGGATGAAGGATGTGGTAGCCATGGAAGGGAAAGGTAAGGGGTGTAGCAACTGACAAATGCATCTGTATGTGGAGCCAGGACCCGAGCACCTGGGGGAACCTTGCACTGATGAAAAAAGACAACTAGAGAGGCTGAAGTACAGAGCTGCCCAGGGAGACGGACCAGGCAGGGTCTGGCTCCTTGGTGGCTTCTCCAATGAGGAGTCACAATGGAGACAGTCCCAGTCCATCCTTGTCACGGTGTCTGTGGCTTGCTATTCCTATCAGTCTCATGCAGGAAAGTGCCAGGACCAGGGGGCCATCCCTCTCCTCATGTCCCCTCAAGCTAAAGGTTATGGGTATACAGACAGATGGACAGACACACACACACACACACATACATGCATGCATGCATGCACGCACACACACACGCGCACGCGTGCACACACACACACACTCCCTGTAAAGCTAAATTAAATTAGACAAGGATTCAAAATCTTACCAGAAGCAAGGCAGGGCCATGTGTGGCGGCTCATACCTGTAATCCCAGCACTTTGGGAGGCCAAGGTGGGCAGATCACTTGAGGTCAGAAGTTCAAGACCAGCCTGGCCAACGTGGCGAAACCCCGTCTCTACTAAAGATACAAAAATTAGCCAGGTGTGGTGGTATACACCTGTAGTCCCAGCTACTCGGGAGGCTGAGGCAGGAGAATCACCTGAGCCCAGAAGGTGGAGGTTGCAGTGAGCTGAGATTGTGCTGCTGCTCTGCAGCCTGGGTGACAGAGGGAGACGCTGTCTCAAATAAAACAAGGAAGAAGCAGCAGCAAGGCAGGAACACAGGCAGTACCACCCCTGGGCCTCCTTTGGCTCTCGGGAATGGAGGAGGCAGGGACCAGGCACCTGCCTCAATCCCTGGCAAATAGGATCTCACTGGAAAGCTGGATTTACTTTCATGGTGCCACCCTTGAACAGTAGGGTTGACATCATATTTACTGAGCACTTGCTTAGTCTGAAGGTTCAGGTGGGCTGTGGCTTAAAGCCCAGCTCTGGTGCTCGCTTCCTGTGACACCTTGAAATAGTCTAAATTCTCTCTTCCTAACACTGCAGTTCCCAACCCTGGCTAAAATTACCTGATGAACTTCAAAAATAACAACCACAGCTGGGCTCGGTGGCTCACGCCTTCCTAACAAGCCTGGTTATCTGGTTACCAAACTGGGCAGACTAGAAGCAGCAAATTAGAAAACACAGAGATGTGGTTGGGCGTGGTGGCTCATGCCTGTTATCCCAGCACTTTAGGAGGCCGAAGTGGGTGGATTGCCTGAGCTCAGGAGTCCATGATCAGCCTGGGCAACATGGCAAAACCCCGTCTCTACTAAAAATACAAAAGTTAGCCAAGCGTGGTGGCATGCTTCTGCAATTCCAGCTACTCAGGAGGCTGAGATAGGAGAATCACTTGAAACTGGGAGGCAGAGGTTGCAGTGAGCAGAAATCGTGCCACTGCACTCCAGCCTGGGCAACAAGAGCGAAACTCCGTCTCAAAAAAACAACAAAAACCAAAAATAAATAAACACACACACACACACACACACACACAAAACCATACCTGGGCCCCAAAGCTGACCAATAAAAATAGACTCTCTGGGAGGGGAACCCAGACTTCAGTAGGTTAGAAACTTCCCAGGTGATTTGAATAATGCATCTCTGTGTTTTCTTTTCTTTCCTTTTTTTTTTTTTTTTTTTTTGAGACAGAGTCTGACTCTGTTGCCCTGGCTGAAGTATAAAGGCACGATCCTGGCACAATCCTGGCTCACTGCAACCTCTGCCTCCTGGGTTCAAGTGATTTCATGCCTCAGCCTTCTGAGTGACTGGGATTACAGGTGCACACAACCATGGCTAATTTTTTGTGTTTTGTTTTGTTTTGAGACAGAGTCTTGCTCTGTCACCCAGGCTGGAGTGCAGTGGCACAATCTCAGCTCACTGCAGCCTCTGCTCCCCAGGTTCCAGTGATTCTCATGCCTCAGCCTTTTGGGTAGCTGGGATTACAGGCGCACACCACCACGCCTTGCTAATTTTTGTATTTTTAGTAGAGATGGGATTTCGCCATGTTGCCCAGGCTGGTCTGGAACTCCCGAGCTCAGGCAATCCACCCACCTTGGCCTCCCAAAGTGCTGGGATAACAGGCGTGAGCCACCGCACCTGGCCACACCTCTGTGTTTTCTAATTTGCTGCTTCTAGTCTGCCCAGTTTGGTAATCAGATAACCAGGCTTGTTAGGAAGGCGTGGAAGAGGGGTAGGGGTATTAAATCGACCAATTCAATGCACCTCCAAATTCAAATTGGAGCCCCAGAGGCAAATTACAAGGAGGCAGATTTTGGCTCAGGCTGCTAAGAACCGAGGCCATGTCTTCATGACCAGCCTATGTACCACACACGATGAGCAGTTTGTGTAAATTTTTATTGAGTATGCCTAATTTTGCCCACCTTGAGGACTTACCCAGTTTAGTTGACTTTGCTACAAATAGTTTTTGGCTGTTTCCAGAAGTCAAATCATTCCCAAGAGTTATCTCAGTGCCACTTCTTGTAATAGCCAGTTCCGTAACCTCTCTGAGTCACCCAGCTTCCTGCCTACGAAGGTCGTGGTGATCACCCGCATGTCACACTGTGGAGAGATTTCAATGAAATAATGAGAGTGTGACGGCTCTGGATTGCACTGGCTGAACCTGATAAAGGTAGGCCCTTATGCCAGCAGTGAGATCTTAAAGGACTGTGTTCACTCCTGACTCTGAAAGTCATTCTAACCCCGGTTTTGAAGTCAGATGACCTGAGTTCAGCCTTATCACCCAGTAGTGATGTGACTCTCTGAACCTCAGTTTTCTCATGTTATTGAGGCTGTGAGGGTCAAATGGGCTAATACCCATAGGCCCCTTAGCGCAAGCCTAACATTTGGCAGATGTTCCATCAATGTTGATACCTTTGTTAATTACCCTTGAAGTAAACCTATAGCCTACCTAGGTGATGATTTTGAAGGGAATGCTTATTTGGATATGTAAGTCTGGAGCACTTGTTATGAAATCAGCCCACCAGTCTGTGGTCATAGCTCACCCATAGGTTCTTTGACTTCCATTCAAGTCCAGGTCCCTGGCTCTGGGAGTTCCGCTCCTGCAGAGCTTGTCTGGACGTGAGAACAGAAGCCAAGGGAAGTATTTGCTTTGGAACAAAATAAAAAAGGGGACAGGGATGGATTTCTGGAGGCGCTCACCGTTTCTCAGAAAGGAGTCATCTGTTTCTCATAAGGTGGGGTGTGGGAAGTGGAATCTATTTTCCTGGCCTGTCTGGAGTAGCTCCTTACTAGTCTAGCCACAGCTCCTGCAGGTCAGGACCAGGCCCCACCACAGCCAGGGCTACACTTTGAAAATGGACTTGAATTTCTTTTGAGTCTTCAAAGGTTAGGCTGGAAGCTTCTCCAGTTGCTCCCGTCCTCTCCTCCATAACTGAATGGGTATGTGTGTGCCTGGATGTGTGAGCTCACGGAGGAGTGGGAGGACATTGTGGGGGAAGGTGTCCGGTGAGGCCTCAGTTCCTGGCTCTGGAAAAGACTACAATCACCCTGAGTTAACTTTCTAAAGGCTTTTTAAGCTCTCCAGTTCCTCTCTGTGGGATTCAAGAAATCACTTTCCTGATTCAGCTAAAAGGACCAGCCTGGTTGCAGAAGCACCCGGACAGAACCACATCTTGGACCATTATTGAAAAGGAAAAGGTGGCTGGGCATGGTGGCTCACAGCTGTAATCTCAGCGCTTTTAGGAGCTGAGGCAGGCATACTGCTTGAGCCCAGGAGTTTGTGACCAGTCTGGGCGACATAGCAAAACCCCATTTCTTAAAAAATTAGCTGAGCATGGTGGTGCGCACCCGTAGTCCCAGCTACTCAGGAGTCTGAGGTAGGAGGATCGTCTGAGCCCAGGAAACAGAGGTTGTAGTGAGCCGAGATCACACCATTGCACCCCAGACTGGGTGACAGAACAAGCCCTGCCTCAAAAAAGGAAAAGGTGGGGGGTGGGGAAAGGTACTTTTCCATAGAAGTTTTGTTTCTACCTTTTCAGGCATCGAGTTTATGGTTTATTCCTAGCATATCACCATTTCATTCACCTTCACTTCAAAAAACAAAAAAGGCACCCACAGCGTAGAGTTTTTATTTTCTTTCTTTATTTATTATTTTGCAATTATTTGGTTTTTTACTGAGTCAAGGCACGTACTAAGCGAGGTTCAGAAGCCCTACTGAATGCTGATCTTCCCAAATGCTTCCCTTAGGCTGAGGGGGACAGATCATGGTAAATGAGGAAGGAATGCCCCTCCCCACCCACCACCGACTCCCCAGCCATTCAGTCCCCACCCCTACCCCCAGCAGAAGAGAAGCCAGTTGGTGGAGGTGGGGTGGGGAAAGTGGAGTTGCCACAGCTTGTTGCAAACGAAAGACGGATGTCAGCGGCTGTCAGTGCCACATCTCTCAGCAGCCTCAAATTACTGCCCCAGGATTTCTATGAAAAGAGATGGGAAGTGTGGAGAGACAGAACTCATAATACTTGCAGGTTAATAAGGATTGTGCATCTGCTTCCATGAGGAACTCCTGACCTCATTGTTGTGCCTCTGAGGGCCAAGGGAAGGTCTGGTCAGGTGGGCTTATCTGCCTTTGTCAAGAATGCAGTACCCTGCCAGAGAGGACAGGAATCTATTTCATGAGCTCGTCCCACGAGCCAACATTGAGCTAAGAGCTTCACACATTCTCTCATTAAATCTTCACCACAAACATGTGCAATACGTGTTATTATCCCAGAGGAGGGGCACCTGAGACTCAGGCTATACATTGGACAGGATAGGTTAGGTTGTGCTGCAGTAACAAACAGTTCTAAGAATCTCAGCAGTTTTACACGACTGGTGTATATTTCTCCTTCACACAGCCACCTTCCAAGCAGGGACTCAGTGATCCTGGCTGCTGTGATCTTTGGGTCCCCCAGTGTCAACACAAGGCCTCCTCTACAATTGCCGTGAGAGGGAAAGAGAGAGAATGGAGAATCACGCATGAGTGTTTCACTAGCCTGGAAGTGAACTTCCTCTATTGTTTCATTGGTCAGAACTAGTCCCCATGGCTCTACCCAACAGCAAGGGAGCTGAGAGGTACAATCTCCCATGTGCTGGGAAGGGGAGGAGGTCTATTGGTGAACCAAGTTCTGCCTAAAGCCAAAGCCCGAGGTCTGTGCATGACACTCAGGGTCAATGAGAGGAATCCCTTCCCTCCAGCCTCAGCCAGCAAGCATTGTGTGAGTGTATCCCTTGAATGACTTTGTGGGGCACACTCGAAGTCATCACATTATAGCACTAGGCCCTTGTTGTTCCACAAAACCCCACCATCTTCAAAGCTTTTTAACTGCATGTTGGTTCACCAAATCCCCAAAACACCATAAGGAAGTGGGCAGGGCAGTTATTCATAGGCTCCCTTTTCTAGCTCAAGAAACTGAAATCAGGAAGGTTACAAGACTTGACATGCTCAGGGCTAGCAATTGAAACACCCAGACTATAACCTATGTCTTTGAAAGTTTAATTTGAAGCTCCTCCCAATACATCCAACTTTCTGTAATTTTAGAATCTGAAAAGACCACTCTTTCCCCCAAAAAATATCTCTTTTACCTGCTCGCTAATGCCTAAAATTCCACCATTGAAATGCCATGCCTTCTGTGGACCCTCCTTTACAGGAAATGAAAGTAAGAGGGACATCATCATTAATGTACATTAAACAATTATAGTATAAAGTCAAACAACCTTAAGTTCAAAAACATTTGAGTTAGAATTTAGAGAATGTGCTGTTTTATGATAACCTCAAAGAGAAAAAAAGAAAGAATTTAGAGGCCAGGCACGGTGGCTCGTGCCTGTAATCCCCGCACTTTGGGAGCCCGAGGTGGGTGGATCACGAAGTTGAGAGATCGAGACCATCTTAGCTAACACGGTGAAAACCCATCTCTATTAAAAATACAAAAATGAGCTTGGAGTGGTGGCAGGCGCCTGTAATCCCAGCTACTCAGGAGGCCGAGGCAGGAGAATTGCTTGAACCTGGGAGGTGGAGGTTGCAGTGAGCCAAGATTGTGGCACTGCACTCCAGCCTGACGACAGAGCAACACTCCATCAAGAAAGAAAGAAAGACAGAAAGAAAGAGAGAGAGAGAGAGAGAGAGAGAGAGAGAGAGAGAAAGAAAGAAAGAGAAAGAAAGAGAAAAAAGAAAGAAAGAGAAAGAAAGAAAGAAAGAAAGAAAGAAAGAAAGAAAGAAAGAAAGAAAGAAAGAAAGAAAGAAAGAAAGAAAGAAAGAAAGAATTTAGAGAACAGAGAGATCAGAGTGAAAGGTAGAGTCAAGGAAGGCTCTATGGAGAAGCTGCTGGCCCCGGTGAGATGTGGATGGAAGATGGAAACTCTAAAGTCCCTTTTCTCATCCTTTGGACCCCTGCATCCCACTCCTCAGGGATAGTGAGTGCTAACAGTTGGTCACATGATATATATTCATTTTGGAAAGGGAAACTCCATTCCAGATGACAATTCCCTCTCAATTCTCTTTCCTCTATTCTATCTTATTGCATTCAAAAATCTGCAGAGTGCCTTTCCATTTACTATTTTGTTTAATTCTGTGAGCAATTCTGTTAGAAAATTGAGAGGTTGGAAGGATCTTTCTTCCTGTTTGACAAAAAACTGAATCCTACCGAGGCTGAAGTGACTTATCTAATATCAGAGCAAACCAGTGACGGAACTTGAATAAAGAAGCAAAAATGTCAAAGAGTAATAATCATCAATCCTCATAAGCATGTGGTGAAAGTGTCACATTTATAGCTACCTGATGGTGTAAAAATTAGTACATTTTGTAAAACCCAAAGCTGGCCAAGTGTGATGGCTCATGCCTGTAATCCTAGCATTTTGGGAGGCTGAATCGAGAGGATCACTTGAGCCCAGGAGTTCCAGACCAGCCTGGGCAATGTGACAAGACCTCATCTCTACAAAAAATACAAAAATTAGTCAAGCGAGGTGGCACGCATCTGTGGTCCCAGCTACTTAGGGGGCCAAGGTGGGAGAATCACCTGAGCCTGGGAGGTCAAGGCTGCAGGGATCTGTGATCATGCCACTGCACTCCAGCCTGGGCGACAGAGTCGCACATACACACAAATATACACACACACACACACACACACACACAGACAAAATAAAAATAAAAAACCCAAGGCTTTATTATAAAATATTTAATATATATAACATAATTTGTGTAATGCATATATAGTATTTAGAATAATAAAACATATTTGCCACCCTGCTTATTACCAATGTCCTAAAACACTATGTCTCTTTAAGTTATAAAAATAATATGTGGCCAGGTACGGTGGCTCACGCCTGTAATCCTAGCACTTTGGGAGGCCAGGGGGAGGCAGGGAGTGCAGATCACTTGAGATCAGGAGGTTAAGACCAGCCTGGCCAACATGGCAAAATCCCATCTCTACTAAAAATACAAAAATTAGCTGGAAATGGTGGTGCACGTCTATAATCCCAGCTACTTGGGAGGCTGAGGTGGGAGAAACGCTTGAACCTAGGAGGCAGAGGTTGCAGTGAGCTGAGTTCTATCCACTGCACTCCAGCCTGGGCAACAGAGCAATACTCCATCTCAAAAAAAAAAAAAAAAAAAAATGTTATGCCCTTGGTTAAAAAAAAAAAAAAAAAATTCAAGCCATACAAAAGATGGAAAACTTTTAAAAATTATTTATTAATGTATTACTTACTTACTTAATTAATGTATTTATTTTAGAAACCGGGTCTCACTCTGTCACCCAGGCTGGCCTGCTGTGGCGCAATCATACCTCACTGCAGCCTGGACCTCCTGGGCTCAAGCAATGTTCCCTCCCACCTCAGCCTCCCAAGTAGCTGGGATTGCAGGTGTGAGCCACCCTACCTGGCTCAGAAGATAGAAACTTTAAAGTCCCTCTACTTATGCTGTTGACCCCTGCATTCCACTCCCCAAGGATAATGACTGCTAACAATTAGCTACACGATATGTGTTGATTTTGGAAAGCAATCCACCAATATATATTCAAAGTCATAAATATGTTTGTAACTTCTGGTCCTATTACCCACTCTGGGAATTTATTCCAAGAAAAGACCTCCCAGTGTTCCCTCCTTTCCTATAAAAATGGCCAAGTTCATTCCCACACAAGTCTTTCTCTTAGCTGTTTTCTATCTGAAAACCTGTTCCCCTGGATTTGCTCATGATCTGATGACCGGTGAAGTCCAGCTCAAATGCCACCACCTCTGAGAGGCCACCCACGGTCACCTGTCTATACTTGTTCCCTCCCCCCACATCACTGCCTTTTACTTTGCCCTGCACTATTTTTTCCTTGCATCTACCATTCTCTGAGGTCACCTTGTTTAATTGCCAGTTCACTAATTTGTTCTATCTCCTCTCCTACCCCATCATAAGTCCCTTGAGAGAGGGCCTCTGTTGCCTGCCTTGCTGTCTGCTGCGCCCCCAGTACCTGGCACACAGTAAGAATGCAGGTCTTAGCTGAAAGGATATGTCTGTTCGTGAAGCTACTCAAGTAAGGGATGTTATTTGACTCACCTCGAAACCCAGGCAGCTACTTCTGCAGAGAGATAGTTCTTGCCGGCTTCCAAGACCCTAAGGAACCACTGTGTGGGATGTCAGACAGGCCTAATGGCCATGCCGTCATTTCTCCCAGCAGAATGGGTGCCTTTCAGATGTAGACACAGCAAAGCCAACAGTCTGTCTTCTCTCTAAACCCTTTTTATTCTTGGCTTCTAAAACAAAGAAGAGGTAAAGAAAATCCACTGGGCCAGGGCTCTGTCAAAGAACACCCAGGCTGCACTTAATTAAGATGAATAATTTAAAGACTCTTAAGTCAGACAATGGAAACATTAAGAGTTTCCACCAAAACATAAACTTGGCCAAGTGGGCCAGGTCTCCAGAAGCCTCCAAGGACATTCTCAGCAACTGAGGGATGGTGTCTTGCTTAGCCTGGAGGTGGGGAGTGGAGTGTTGGGTGGAGAGAAGGTAGAAGAAAGGGAAACCTGAGTTCTCATCTGGGCTCCACAAACATATGCTAGGTTGTTTAGGCTGCGTGACTCTCCCTAACTTGTTTCCACAATGAAATAAAACATGTTGGCTGGGCTTGGCGGCTCACACCTGTAATCCCAGCACTTTGGGAGCCGAGGTAGGCAGATCACAAGGTCAGGAGTTTGAGACCATCCTGCCTAACACAGTGAAACCCCGTCTCTACTAAAAATACAAAAAAACTAGCCAGGTGTGGTGGCAGGGGCCTGTAGTCCAAGCTACTTGGGAGGCTGAGGCTGGAGAATGGCGTGAACCCGGGAGGCGGAGCTTGCAGTGAGCCAAGATTGTGCCACTGCACTCCAGCCTGGGCAACAGAGTGAGACTCTGTCTCAAAAAAAAAAAAAAAAAAAAAAAAAAAAAGTTATGTAGATTAATCAAAAGAAAAAAAGCAAAACCTTACATAATCCTACCATCCAGAAAGGCAATATTTTTGTCGTGTTTCCTTGTAGTGGTTTTTTCCTAGCATAAATATACTTTATCACAATAAAAATGTGATTTACTACATATTGCCTTACATATTGTTTTTTCCACCTAATAATATATTGTGAACATTTTCTTACGCCATTAAATACTGTTTGACATGTTTTCTCTTTTTTTGAGATGAGGTCTCGCTCTGTGGCCCAGGCTGGAGTGCAGTGGTGCGATTTTGGCTCACTGTAACCTCTGCCTCCCAGGTTCAAGCAATTCTCATGCCTCAGCCTCCAGAGTAGCTGGGATTACAGGTGTGCACCATCATCCCCAGCTAATTTTGTATTTTTAGTAGAGGCAGGGTTTCACCTTGTTGGTCAGTCTGGTCTTGAACTCCTGACCTCAAGTGATCCACCCATCTTGGCCTCCCCAAGTGCTGGGATTACAGGTATGAGCCACCGCTCCCGGCCTCAACATTGTTGTTTTTATGTTGTGTAGTATTCCATTGTATGTGGCTGGATCATCCAACCAATCCCCTGTCATGGGAGTTTCCAATTTTTATAAGCAGCATGGCAATGACCATTTGTTGTTGTTTTTAGACAGGGTCTCACTCTGCCACCCAGGCCAGAGTGCAGTGGCACAATCTTGGCTCACTACAATCTCCACTTCCCTAGTCCCAGGAATCCTCTCACTCAGCCTCCTGCTTAGCTTGTACTACAGTCATGTGCCACCACGCCCAGCTATTTTGCGGGTGTGTGTGGTTTTTTTTTTGTAGACACAGGGTGTCACCATGTTGCCCAGGGTGGTCTAGAACTCCTGGACTCAAAGTGATCTGCCCACCTCGGCCTCCCCAGAGAGCTGGGATTACATGTGTGAACCACCAATGCCTGGCCAGCAATGACTATTTCTGAAATGGATACATGATTATTTCCTTTGAACTAATTCCCAGAAGTTGAATTTCTATGTTAAACAGATACAAAATCCTAAGGGTTTTTAGATGCAGCTGTTTTAGACAACACATTTATTAGTTTGTAGAGCATGAATGAATATGGTCTGCCATCTTATTTTTTTGGACTCTTCACCTCTATTTTTACTAAGCGTTGTGACATTGAGCTAGGAACAATATACAACATTTACATTCAGATGGGAACACCTGCCTTCAAAGGTGCTTATATTTTATTTTATTTTATTAATTTTTTAAATTTTTTGAAAGAGAGTCTCACTGTCACCCAGGCTGGAGTGCAGTGGCATGATCTTGGCTCACTGCAACCTCCACCTCCTGGGTTCAAGTGATTCTTCTGCCTTAGCCTCCCGAGTAGCTGGACTACAGGTGCCCACCACCACGCCTGGCTAATTTTTATATTTTTAGTAGAGACAGGGTTTCCCCGTGTTGGCCACACTGGTCTTGAACCCCTGACCTCTGGCGATCCACCCACCTTGGCCTCCCAAAGTGCTGGGATTACAGGCATGAGCCACCACACCTGACCCTTGTATTTTAAAGAAAACTTTTTGACTTTTTTATCTGAACAAACATAAAACAAATCAATTAAACAGAAAAAAAAGATCAATTGATCAAATCAGTGAACAACAGAAAATTAATAGAAGACCCCATCTTTTCTGTTTCTTCCATTGAAAACCTAGCCAACTAATTACTTAATTATTTAACTTATCAAGTTTGCCACATGAACATTTATATCTCATGTGCATTTTATGGTGCATACTGATGACTGGCTAACGGTCCTTTCTAACCCCGTTCTCCATTTTCTGCTTCCTACTATAGAAAGTGAAAAAGCTAAAAATGTGCTTTCTCAGACTCCCTTGCAGCTAAGGGTTACCTCTCTTTGCTCAATGAAAATAAAGGGGATATCTGTTGCAGGAATTCTGGGAAATACTTCTCTTTTTCTATTGGTTGATTTTTTGACAGGGTCTCAGGCTGGAGTGCAGGCTGGTGCAAACTCATCTCACTGCAACATTGACCCCCCTGGACTCAGGTGATCCTCCCACCACAGCATCTCAAGTAGCTGGGACTGCAGGTCCAGCTAACTTCTGTATTTTTTGTAGAGATGGGGTTTTGCCATTTTGCCTGGGCTGGTCTGGAACTCCTGGGCTCAAGCAATCCTCCCACCTCAGCCTCCCAATGTGCTAGGATTACAGATGTGAGCCATCACACCTGGCCTTGTTTGTTTGTCTTGTAGACAGAGTCTTGCTATGTTGCCCAGGCTGGTCTTAAACTCCTTGCCTCATGTGATCCTCTCACCTTGGCCTTCTGAAGTGCTGGGATCTGGGGAAAGTTTTTCCCTGCCTGACAAAATGAGAGAAGTCACAAAACAAGCTCTCTTCCCTCCTCGCACTTGTGCTCTCTTCCCAACCTTTGAACCTCAGGTAAGTGCAGTATTCTAGGAGACATGGCAACCATCTTTAATCACAAGGCAACAAGCCTAAGGATACAAAACAAGTCCTGATAGTGATGAGTCCTCTGCTATATCCTGGGGCTGCTGAGTCTACCTAGAGTTACCCTGGAATCTAACTCCCAGATAAACATCTTTATGGCTTCTGGTAGTGGTTCTCAAAGTTAGTGGTTAAGTCAGCACATTATGATCCTGTGAAAAGCTTTTAAATTCCTGGTACCAAGGCCATACCCTGTAGTAGTAAAATCAGTATTTCTGGGAGTGTTGGGGAACTGCAGGGTGGTTGGTACCCAGGCATCAGTATATTTTAAGATTCACTAGGTAATTCCAAAGTGCAGCAAGTCTGAGGATCAGTGACTTAAGCCAGTGCTTCTCAAACTTTAATGTGCATAGAAGTCACCTACGAATTTTGGTAAAATACACACAGCTTCAGTAGGACTAGGGTGGGGCCTGAGGTTCTGTATTTTTAGCAAGATCCCAGTTGATGGCAATACTGCCAGTCCAAGGACCACACTTTGAGTAGCAAGGGTCACTGTTACTCTAAATGGACGCAACCCAGCTGGTACATCCTTTTTCTGGATGCAAAAGTCACCCTCATATTTCCCAGGTGGGGCAGGACTATCCTTCTGAGAATGCTGGGACAGCAGGAAGGGCTCCTCCCCGACCAGAGGTCCATGAGCCCTTCAGCATCAACAGTCCTCCGCTGTAGCCAGTAGGTTCCTAAGTCAATGCACCACCCAGTGGTAAGGAAAGTCCCAGGTCATGAGGCTGTGAACTGCTGATATCCTGTCCGTCCTGTCCTGTGCTTGCTAGGTCAGCCAGGCCAGCTTTTCTGACCAGGCCCACCCAGCCAGATTCAGCCGTCGGCTCTACCTAGAGCTCATTCTTTCTTTTGGATCCTTCTACCACCAGCCTCTATCCCAGCTACACTCTTAGCTAGTAATCGGGGGTAGCATTTCAGGTGACAAATTTTTCTTTAGTTGCTATTTTCCATGATTCTAAAAAACAGCTTCCTGGTCAGGTGCAGTGGCTCACGCCTGTAATCCCAGCACTTTGGGCGGCCGAGGTGGGTGGATCGCCTGAGGTCAGGAGTTCGAGACAAGTCTGGCCAACATAGTGAAACCTCATCTCTACTAAAAATACAAAAATTAGCAGGGTGTGGTGGTGCACACCTGTAATCCCAGATATTTGGGAGGCTGGGACAGGAGAATCGCTTGAACCCAGGAGGCGGAGGTTGCAGTGAGCCGAGACTGTGCTATTGCACCCCAGCCTGGGCAACAAGAGCAAGACTCTGTCTCAAAAAAATAAATAAATGAAATAAAAAAACAGCTTCCGAAACACAAAGATGGCTAGGGAGAAAGAACACAGGCAGAGCCCTCTATCTCCTAGAACACCTTGCCCTGATCCACCTCTTTCCTGCCACCCTCAGGGAGCCAAGCCTGCCCAGTGACTGACACGGTGTCCCTGACCACCTGTTCTGCAGCTCTAAAACCCCTCCTGAGGCCATCGGGGCCACACGCTGTGTCCTCTCCTCCCTCCTCCTGCATGGCCAACCAGCCTGACTGTTCCGTTTCTTTGATCCTTTCTAGCAAAATCCCCCCAACTAATTTGCCTGCCTTGCATCTCCAGCTCCTTCCATCCCATTCTCTCATGCACTCTCATCAGGCCCGAGCCCCCAGCCCTGCTCTGCGGCTGCTCCGGTCAAAGCTGTCGTAACCTTCGACTTCCCATCTGGGTGGTCTGGGGTGGTCCTCGTCTTTTGGGCAAGTTCACAGCTTTTGACACAGGTCAGCGTCCCCTCTTTTTTGCCTCTGCACGCACTGTCATCAGGACACCGTTTGCCTGGTCCCGCTCGTACCTCACTGGCTCTTCTTCAGTCTCCTGAGCTGGTTCAGCCTCCTCTTCCTGACCTCCTCAAGCTGGAGGCCAGGGCTCATTCCTCACTCCTCCTGCTCTGCTCTCCCATCTGCTTCTCCAGGGGGACCCCGCCTCTCCCTAGCAGTCAGTTCCATCTGGAAGCGAATGACAGGTAGGTCTCTAACCCCTAAGCGTCACCTCCTCTCCCTGACCTGCAGTGGCTTCCTGTTGGGTCTCTCAGCTCCCCATCTGACCTTCCACCATCTATTCTCCACATAGCATCAAGCCAATCTCGTAAACCTAAGTCATGCCACTCCTTTGCCCAAAACCTCCATGGCCTCCCATCAGACAGAAACAGATGGACCCCACTCATCCCAGTGACCTGGCTCTGCCTGCCCCTCAATCCATTCACCACGGCTCTCTCTTGTCCCTCCACTCAACCCATTTGGCCTCCTTGCCACACCTCACGTGTGCCAAGGTCCTTCTGGCCTCAGAACCTCTGTACTTCCTGTCCCTTCTGCCTGAAATGCCCTTCCCCACAGATCTGCCGGTTCCCTGTCTTACACCATCAGGCTTCTCTCTACTTGATGCCGCCTTCTCAGGGGACTGCGTGGAACCTTCCACCCCAGTCACTCCCTCTCCGAGCCTTGCTTCATGCTTCTTCCTCACGCTCGTGAGCTGACTTGATCACATCAGATATTGAATTGTTTCTTGTCCTGTCTGCTGCCTGTCTCATATATAAGCTCCATGAGAGCAGGGCCTTGTCCGTTTCATGCACAGCTGAGCTGCAGAGCCCAGCACAGTGCCTGCTACATAGCAAGTGTTGAATGAATAAAGGAATGAATGAATGAACAGATACGTGTTGCCTGTGACACTCCAGACACATGCTGTGGGGAAGGCAGCTGGGCTCAGGCTGATCTGCCTAAGAGGCTGCAGTGCCCCTCAGAGCTGCTTCCCGGGAAGCTCCTAGTCACCTGGGCCGTGGCTGCTGTCCTTGTGTCTGGCTCCCAGGGATCCCCGAGGCCAGCCCTGTGGGCTATTTGGATCCCAATCTCCTTTATTCCTATACATGGGTCTCCAGAGGCCTAAGCACAGGCAAGGCTTCCTCCACCCCCAACCCCTAGGTCAGTTTATGAACTAGAGCACAAGGTGGACTGAACGGTCACCCACACCCTTTCCCACTTTGGTCCAGTCTCCCCAGAGGATGCTGTGAGTTCCAGCATGGTCCTTTGAGCAAGCTGAGAAGTTAAAGAAGCCACTGCCACAGACTGAATTGTGTCCCCCAAAGTTCCTACCTCGAAACCTTAATGCTCCATGTGGCTGTATTTGGAGACAGGTCCTTCAGGGAGGTGATTATGGCTAAATGAAGTTATAAGGGTGGGGCTCTGAGCCAACAGGATTAGTAAGAGGCACAAGAGAGAGTGAGCACGCTCTGTCTCTGACTCTGTCTCCCTCCCTCCCCTCCCCTTCCCTTCCCTCTTCCCTCTTTCCCCAGCGCTCCCTGCCCTCTCCCCATCTTCTCCTCCCTCACCCCCCTCTCCCTCACAGAAGAGCTCATGTGAGCACATAGCAAGACGGCAGCCACTATAAGCCAAGAGGAGAGGCCTCGGAGAGAAAGCTGCCTTGCTGGCATCCTAAACTTCCAGCCTCCAGAACTATGAGAAATTGATTTCTGGTGTTCAAGTCATCCAGTCTCTGGTATCCTGTTATGGAAACCTGAGCAGTCTAACACACCCACCTCCAACACACCCAGCTCTAGAGGCTCCCACTGCCGCAGGGTGAGCTGGTTAACGCTGGGAGGGGATTGGGGGGAGAGGATAGATAGATAGATAGATAGATAGATAGATAGATAGATAGATAGCTAGATAGATAGATGATAGATGATAGAAAAATAGATGATAGATAAATGGTAGATGTATAGATGATAGATAGATGATAGATATATAGATGATAGGTAGATAATAGATAGATGATAGATAAATAGATGATAGATAGATAAATACTGCTCCTTCCCTTTCCATTTGCCCCCTTAAAACTCTACCCTCAGAAATTCACCTTTAAGGAATGAGAGGAATGTAGCTGCCTCCTCCAAGAGGCCTCCCAACCTCACCTTCCCTAGCCCAGACTGGTGTCTCCCTCAGCTGAGGTTCCTCTTCATCCTCCTGGCCCTCAGCCCTCACCTTCTCCAGCTCCTGACCATCCTCTCATCTCAAGGGTACATCCTTGCGCAGCTGGGCTCATTCATTCCTCACACTGGCTTCTTCTAAGTAGTTTCTAAACCTTCCTGTGAAAAAAGAAAGAAATCCTGCAGGGAAAGGAGTTCAAACAGGTTGTACAACCCATCCCCAGAGTCTGATTCACCTGGTGTGGGCATGTGCCTGAACTCCGTATTTTAAGCAAACACCCTGGTCTTCTTACACTGAAGACCCTCTGCTGACCTATGAAAGAGACTGTGTAAGAAATGTGGATGCCTAGGCCTCCCCCCAGAGATCCTGACTCCACTGCCTCTTCCTTGCCTCGTGGCTTCCAAACCCCCTGATTCTGGTGTGCAGCCGGGGATAAGAGTCACGGACTTACTGGGTGCTGAGGGAACAAGCGTTGACCTGCATGCAGCTGCTGGGTTGACATGGGCATCCTTCCGGGAGGGGTGAGTCATTCGGCCACGCCGCCAGCTGTGAACAATTCAGTCTGGGGAAATACAAAGAGACGTGGTCCCTCTCAGAGTTTCCATTCCCGCATGGAAAGCTGGTGCTGGGAAGTGGCTGGGCAGCCAGGCTGGGTGCTGGGAGGAGTGCAGGGTGAGGATGAGAGAGGGACTGTACCCACACTATGCCAGGCCGACTCCAGGCACTGGTTGTGTCCGGCTGGTTCAATCTTTCCAGTAAACCTGGGAGGAGGGATGTCATAGGTGAGGAAGCCAGGTCTGCAGAGTTGAGGTGTCTGGTCTTGAACCCACGTGTGTCCTAACCATGACATGGTCCTCCTCCAGAAACCGTGCGGGTGCAGAAAGAGGGCTCAGGGATCCAGCCTCAGGCACTGGCCTCAAGGGATGCGGTGGCGGGAGGTGTCTTAGAAGCCTGCTGATCAAGGGTTAGGATCTCTCCATCAACTGGTGGCTGAGGGTGAATCTCACCACTTTCGCCCCCCACCCATCCTCTGTGTCTCATTCTACCTGCTCTGGCCTCGTCGCCCCTGCCAGACTGTGAGATCCAGTGGAGGGGGACAGGCCAGGCCCCTTATCCACATTTATTGCTCACCCCCACCTCCCCAGTTCGAGGCAGGCCCTCAGCAAATCCAGCACTAGGGCTGTGAGTAGCGGGAGAGTTCTGAGGGGACCCGGGGACTGCCAAGTTGGAGGCAGCCCGGGATTGGAAAGGCAGCATAGAAAAGCCAGTGGTCCAGAACACAACCCGCCCAGCCTCGCTGAGTGGCCCTGGACTGGCCACTTCACCTGCCTGTGCCTCAGTGTTCTCATCTGTAAAATGGAGAGATTCATTGCACCTCCCTCATAGCATTGCTGTGAGAAACAAATGAGGTAAAGTATGCAAGGCGCCTGCTACATCACAATAAGTAAATTATTGAAATACTGTTTGAACCCTTGTTTTTATTATTGTCACCATTATGTTGTTACTATTATTGGTGCCTATTTCCCACTTTGGCTCTGGGTAAGCAGTTACAGGCACCAGTTATGGACCTTGGACTTTGAGGTGGGCTCCTGTCCTGGACTTCTTTGGCCTTCTTTCCAGTCCTGGGGATGGTCAGGCCAGGTGACATTTACAGCCAAAGACCTTGGTGGATGTGGGATTTGGAACCCATTAAGCCAGTGGCGCTCAGCCTTGGATGCCTGTTAAAATCACCTAGGGAACTTTAAAAAATCCTGATTTCCCATTAAATAAAAATCTCTGGGGGTAGGACTCAAGCATCAGGATTTTGTAAAGCTTCCCAGGAGAGGCCAACAAGTAGTCAAAGTTGGGAACCAGGGCTCCGAGTGAATTTCTCATTCACAGGAAAGAAAATCCTTTGGTAGAAGGAGACTGGGCTTGGGAGTCAGAGGAGTTTAGCTCTTGCCGTATCAGCTACAGGACCTTGGGTAAACTACTTATGATCACTCAGACTCAGTTTCCTCATTTGTAAAGTGGGGGATGGTACCCACCTAGCAGTTAATGAATAGCATTAAACTAAAGAGGGTGTCTGACACAATAGGAATTTAATACATATTATTATTATAGTCCTTAATGGGTTATCCTTCCAATATGTCCAAGGAGATATTACAACACACACACACACACACACACACACACACACACACACACACATCAATGTTCAAATTCTGTTTCCAGGCCGGACGCAGTGGCTCACACCTATAATTCCAGCACTTTGGGAGGCAGCCAAAGCGGGAGGATCACCTGAGGTCAGGAGTTCGAGGCCAGCCTGGCCAACATGGCAAAACCCTGGCTCTACTAAAAATACAAAAATTAGCCAGGTGTGGTTACAGGTGCCTGTAATCCCAGCTACTCTGAAGGCTGAGGCAGGAGAATCACTTGAATCTAGGAGGCAGAGGTTGCAGTGAGCCGAGATTGAGCCACTGCACTCCAGCCTGGGTGTCAGAGCGAGACTCCATCTCAAAAAAAATAAAAAATAAAAACAAAACCACAGTGCTGCGGCTGTTCTGGTGGAAGGGCTGACCTTGTACTCTGGGAAGTGGCAAGAGGCCACACTCACAGAACCTGCCTGCCCTCCTGGGCCAGGATTACTGTCTGAGATGAGGGTAGGAGCTGAATTGCAAGGAAGCCATCATTCAAGCTTTTGCCTTAACAGACAAGATTATGGTGATGGTTACCTTTCCTGAGTTGCCACCATATACCAAGCATGTTACATATTCTCTTGTTAAATTCTCCCAGCAGCCCTAAGATTTAGGTATTAATGCCCCTAGAGAGAGTATCTGTGTTCATTCATTCAAAAATATTTATTGAGGGGCCAGGTGCAGGGGCTCACACCTGTAATCCCAGCACTTTGGAAGACCAAGGCAAGAGGATCACTTGAGCCCAGCAGTTTGAGACCAGCTTGGGCGACATAGTGAGACACTGTCTTTAAATATATATATGTATGTATTGAGCCCTTGCCATGTGGTTGGTCCTTTTTGGAAGCTGGGCATTCGGCAAAGTCAACATAGCCCCTGCCTCATGGGGTTTACGGTCTAGTGGAGAGGACTATATTCCTTGAATAATCACAAGTCAATGCAGCAGAAGGCTTTTAGCAACATCAGATTGCACTGTTTCAGACAGCCCCTCTCTCATTACTATAAAAATGCTGCATAAAATACAAGAAAAACACTTGAAAATACAAAGCTGAGCTCAAGAGAAAGGAAAACCCCAGATTCCAGAAACAGTTCCAAGAACTCAAAGCCAAAAAATGGAGTGAGGGCTAAGCCTCTGGTTTGTGAGATTTTGACTAGATACAGGCCCTAAGGCCTAGAGCCCAGAGTTCTAAAGCCCCTTCAAAAACAGGAGGCAGCCCCAGGCTTTTTGAGGCAGGAGAGTTGGAACTGATCCATCTGAATACAGCTTGGAGCCTTGAGGAATATCTCAGTCACAGAAAAGAAAGGCTGGAAAAACTACTAACTGGGTCTGCAAAAGGAGCAACAGTTTTCTCTATAGAAAGTCTTGGATGGGAGAAAAGTTCATGTGAAAGATGGAAAGGCCAGGCCTCCCCCACTTGGAGGAGAGAGATGGACTGCTCCCGCCTCATCCCCCGCTTTGGCATGCCACTGGTCCCAGGATTCCTATGCCAAAAAGTTAATCTAAAAGTCAGTCCAGAGGCCGGGTGTGGTGGCTCACACCTGTAATCCCAGCACTTTGGGAGGCTGAGGCAGGCGGATCATTTAAGGTCAGAAGTTCCAAATCAGCCTGACCAACATGGTGAAACCCCTTCTCTACTAAAAGTACAAAAATTAGCCAAAGGTGGTAGTGTGCACCTGTAATCCCAGTTACTCGGGAGGCTGAGGCAAGGAGAATCAACCTTACCCAGGAGGTGGAGGTTGCAGTGAGACTCTGTCTCAAAAAAAAAAAAAAAAAGTTAGTCCAGAACCTAGGGCCCTGACAGAAGCAAAACCCAAGGTACTCTGTACAAGTTCTAGAAATGAAAAATACAGCTTTAAGAATTATTTAGGGCTGGGTGCCATGGCTCACGGCTGTAATTTTACACAGCACTTTGGGAGGCCAAGTTGGGTGGATCACTTGAGGTTAGGAATTCGAAACTAGCCTAGCCAACATGGTGAAACCCCATCTCTACTAAAAAAATACAAAAAAATTAGCCAGGCATGGTAATCCCAGCTACTCGGGAGGCTGAGGCAGGAGGATCACTTGAACTCAGAAGGCAGAGGTTGCAGTGAGCCGAGATTGCACCATTGCACTCCAGTCTGGGTGACAAGAGCAAGACTCCATCTCAAAAAAAAAAAAAAAAAAAAAAAAAGGGTTATTTATTAAAATTAATGAATTAAACAGCAGAACAAGATAGAGCTAAAGAGACACTTAGCAAACTGGCTGATGCCTCTGAAAAAAATCACCCTCTCAGCAGCACAACAAGAACAGTATGGAAGCAATTGTGGCTAAGAGACATAGAGGGAAAAATGAGATCAAAGAGGAAATGAGGAAGGAGCAATATTTAAAGAGAAAATGGCTGGGAATTGATCAAAACTAAAGAAACACCTAAATTTTCAGATTAAATAAGCATCTGAAGACTTGAGAATAAATAATACAAATTCACACCTCAGGAATGTTAAAAGGTAAACTGAAGCACATTAAAACGTTAAAGAGGTTATTTGAGCAAACAGCAACTCATGAACTGGGCATCTCTAAAACAGGATTTTATAGGGTGATTTTAAAATACACTCTTTTTTTTGAGATGAAGTCTCCCTCTGTTGCCCAGGCTGGAGTGCAGTGGAGCAATCTCAGCTCACTGCAACCTCCACCTCCCAAGTTCCAGTGATTCTCGTGCTCAGCCTCCCAAGTAGCTGGGATTACAGGCACCAGCCACCACAGCTGGCTAATTTTTGTATTTTTGGTAGAGATGGGATTTCGGCATGTTGGCCAAGCTGGTTTCAAACTCCTGACCTCAGGTGATCCGCCCGCTTTAGCCTCCCAAAGTGCTGGGATTATAGGAGTGATCCACTGCACCCAACCCTAAAACACAGACTTTAAAGCAGGCTTGGGGCTCTGCTAATGGGGTATGAGGGGAAGGCTTTTATAGGGCGAATGCAGAAGACAGCAAAAAAATTATTTGACTGGTTAATGTTTGAGCAATTCCCTTATTCAGACTATCCTATGGGAAGTTCGAGATAATGTAATATACACCAAGTTGGCCACCTATGATTGGTTGAACTTAAGTTCCATTTTCTTGTTCTTGTTCTTTTCTTTTCTTTCCTTTTTTTTTTTTTTTTTTTTTGTTTGTTTGTTTTTGAGACAGGATCTCACTCTGTTACCCAGGCTGGAGTGCAGTTGCATGATCACGGCTCACTGCAATCTTCACCACTTGGGCTCAAGTGATCTGCCCACCTCAGCCTCCTGAGTAGCTGGGACTTCAGGTGCACACCACCATGCCTGGGTAATTTTTTTCATTTTTTGTAGATCCAGAGTTTTGCCATGTTACCCAGGATGATCTTGAACTCCTGGGCTCAACCATCTGCCTGTCTCAGACTCCCACAGTGCTGGAATTGTAGGTGTGAGCCACCGCACCTGGATGGCTTTATTTTCTTTTATTTTTAATTTTTTTTATCTTTTTAAACCTTTGTATTATTTTATTTTTTGAGAAAGGGTCTCACTCTGTTACCCAGGCTGGAGTGCAGTGGTGAGATCATGGCTCACTGTAGCCTTGACTTCCTGGGCTCCAGCAACCCTCCCGCCTCAGCCTCCCAAATAGCTGGAACCACAGGCATGCGCCACCCTGCCCAGCTAATTTTTGTATTTTTAGTAGAGACAGGGTTTTACTGTGTTGGTCAGGCTGGTCTCGAACTCTTGACCTCAAGTGATCTGCCCGCCTCAGCCTCCCAAAGTGCTAGGATTACAGGTGTGAGCCACTGTGCCTGGCCTCTATGCGTTCAGTAAAGCAGATTACCCTCTGTGATGTGGGTGGGCCTCATTCAATCCGTTGAAGGGCTTAAGAACAAAGGCTGAAGTTTCAGAAGAAATTCTGCCTCAAGATTGCAACATCGAACCCTTGCCTGGGTTTCCAACCTGCTGCCCTGTGGGTTTTGAGCTCAAGATTGCAACTTCAACTCTTAGCTGAGTTTCCAGTCTGCCGGCCTGCCTGATAGATTTGGGACTTGCCAGCCCCCACAATCACGGGAGCCAATTCCTTAAAATCAAAATCTCAATCTCTCTCTCTTCATATATATATATTTAGGCAACCAGGCCGATGAGGCTGTGAGTGAGGCCTGAAGGCTGAGGAGGTGTTAGCTATACACAGAGGAAGGGAAGAGGGAAAGCTCTGTAGAGAAAAGTAATGGCTCCCGTCCAGGCGATGAGTCTGGAGGTAGAGCATGCAGAGGCTTGAAAGAACTGGAGGCTTTCTCCCAGGAGCAAGTGGAAGCTTGGTGGGTTTTAAGTGGCGGATGTCCACAGTGCCAGCCGTGCCAGGGCTGGGGTCCTAACCCAGGTCTCCTTGGCCCCAAGTCCATGCCCTATCCCAGCACCACCCACCTCACTCCTAAACCAGTGGAATATTTGCTGTTATTTGTTGGTCCAGCTTATATTCTGCCCTTCGTTTGAAAGCAAGGCCCAGCTTTGATTTTTAGGGGGACTCCTTCTCTCCTTGTGCACAGTCTTGCTGGGGCTGTCATTCCAGCTTCCTCCCCTGGGACTCTGAGTTCTGAGCAGAAAGATCCAAAGATGGAATAAGCAAGTGTAGGGGGCAGCAGCTGCTATGAGAGTGGTGTGAAACTCCTAGTTGACAGGCTTGTCATTTGTCTCCTTTACATACACACACACACACACACACACACACATATATATATATATATATATATTTTTTTTTTTTTTTTTTTTTGAGATGGAGTCTTACTCACTCTGTCACCCAGGCTGGAGTACAGTGGTACGATCTCGGCTCACTGTATCCTCCACCTCCTGGGTTCAAGCGATTCTCCTGCCTCAGCCTCCCAGGTAGCTGGAATCAGGCACCTGCCACCACGCCCAGCTAATTTTTGTATTTTTAGTAGAGATGGGGTTCCATCATGTTGGCCAGGCTGGTCTTGAACTCCTGACCTCAAATAATCCACCTGCCTTGCCCTCCCAAACTGCTGGGATTACAGGCATGAGCCACCATGCTCAGCCTCCATTACATATTAAAAAAAATCTCTAACCATGACCCCCCTAGCGTGATTTTGTGTTCACTAACATTTGGAATGGCTACGCGAGATGAAGGCAGGTCCTTATGCAGGAGTCTGGGGCCTCCCAAATAACACTCTGGTTGGAGCTGGCGATGGTGCTGCATGCTGCAGGATGTATCCTGCTCTCTCTAACATGAAACCTCTTTAGCCTTATTAGTTCCTATGTATATTTTTCACTATAAGGCCCAAAATAGGACTGTGGGGGGCATGCATGCACGACTAGGTCTGGGTTCTCTGTGTGCCCTTTGACCAGCACTAACCAACCTGGCCCCTTGACAGCCTAGCACTGGGGCCAGATCATCGAGAGGACATCTCCTGGGAACCAGGCCTGAGCTCCTTGCGGGCAGGCAGGGCTCTGGATTTTATTATCTTCTTATCTTCAGTATTGCGCCTGGCACTACAGGGCCCAGTTCACATAACACAAAAGAGGGAGGGACAGAGAAAAGAACTGCCTCATCTTCTGCCTCTGAGAAGAGTGAACATACAGGAGCCCTCTTGAGCAAGGCTGGCATGCAGCCACAGTGTGCGGGCGTGCCAATATGGATTATTTACATATGCAAATCCTTCCTTCCTGGTTGTCAGTAGTCAGTCCTGAGGCCCCACAAGTGTCCCCGGTGCACTGGCTGCTGTGACGCCTCCTCAGGAACCACCCACCCCCCACCTTCAGGACCCTGCCCCCATTCCTCAAGCTGCAGTTAGTTCTGTTCAGTCAGTGCCCTCCAGGCCAGGTGCTCTATGGAATATCACCCCGGCTCATGGGTCTCCTGTGCGCGGGAGGCCAGCTGTTTCTGGCTGAGGAATTTGTCATGGAGATGGGCACAAGAACCACTCAGCTGAGCCCACAAAGGCAGACCCATGTAAGAAGAGCCAATGAAATTAGGTGGCACTTGGCACGCCTTCCTGGGTTCTCACACCTGGGCAGCAGGTGGCACAGTGCTTTTGGGAGGTGCTGTACTACCTTGCTATATTGGAAAAGCCTTTGACCTTAGAACCGGAAGGCCTGGGTCCTCCTCTAACTCCGAATGTCGTAGCTGTGGGACCTTGAGGAACTCTCCTGGCTTCTCTGCGCTCCTGTAAAAACACCCCTTGCACAAGGCTGCCAGGGGGAAGAACATACTGAAAACTTTGGATCTCAGTCCCTCGCCTAAGGTCCTGTGCTAAAATCAGACCTGTAAATATAGCAGTGAAGGATCTGCCCCCGCCTGCTGTTCCCAGAAGTACTCCCAGTCCCTGGTGATGGTTACCAGGCTGCCGGGCCGTAACCAGGTGCTCCCTTGGCCACTGACAGAGCCTCCTCTCCTCTGAGGGCCTGTGGGCAATGAGCAGAAAAGGGGGTGGGGGTCTCTGCCTCACTCGCCTTTCCTCTGCCCTGCCTGGTTCCTGGTGAGTGTGGCTCATTGCCAGGAAGTGTGGGTCACCCAGACTAGGACTCATCATTATGTAGTCAGCCTAGACTTCCTCCAGCCCCATCCCACACTACACTCACACACCACACACTCAGGCACACACACTTGCACATTCACAGACACATGCGTGCTCACCACTCACACCTCCACACCCACACTCACCCCCACACCCACACTCACCCCCACACAGGCTCACACACATTCCTACACAAGAACATGGAAAAACCCTAAGTGCAGTACATGAAAACATTTTAGGTTGTTCACACATTTTAAACATTTACCAGTTACCATTTATTCCAATATGTAATGGAGAAAAATGACAAACCTATCAAACTAGGAATTTCACAGCAGTGATTATTTAGGATAGGGCCAAAATAGATAGGACAAGATGTAAGGGAAAAGGAGATGCTTTACACTTTGGGAGGCCGAGGCAGGTGGATCACCCGAGGTCAGGAGTTTGAGACCAGCATGACCAACATGGTGAAACCCCGTCTCTGCTAAAAATACAAAAATTAGCTGGGTGTGGTGGCATGTGCCTGTAATCTCAGCCACTTGGGAGGCTGAGGCAGGAGAATTGCTTGAACCCAGGAGGCAGAGGTTGCAGTGAGCCGAGATGGTACCATTGCACTCCAGACTGGGCAACAAGCGCGAAACTCTGTCTCAAAAATAAATAAATAGGCCAGGCACAGTGGCTCATGCCTGTAATCCCAGCACTTTGGGAGGCTGAGGTGGGTGGATCATGAGGTCAAGAGATTGAAACCATCCTGGCCAATATGGTGAAACCCTGTCTCTACTAAAAATACAAAAATTAGCTGGGCGTGGTGGCGCGTGCCTGTAGTCCCAGATACTTGGGAGGCAGAGGCAGGAGAATCGCTTGAACCTGGGAGGTGGAGGTTCCAGTGAGCCAAGACTGTGCCACTGCATTCCAGCCTGGGCGACAGAGGGAGACTCCGTCTCAAAAAATAAATACATAAATTAATAATAATAATAATAATAATAATAATAATAAAGGAAATGCTTTAAAGGGAAATATTGAATAAATTGTGGCAAAAATTGTGTAAATGCTACCCAAAGACCCTCAACTTTCAGACGCCCATGGTGATGGGAGTGCAGGGCTGGGGGCTTTGCATGGAGCATCAGGGGCAAGTATTAGCACCCAGAGGTGCAGGAGGGGCTGCCAGCCCAGAGGGAGATTCTGGGAATAGAGGAAGTTTTCCTTCATGCTTATTTAGCTTTCTGTCCCTACCTTAACAATCTTTGCCTACTCCAAGTTTGTGAAGATAGTCTCTAACGTTTTCTTTCAGAGGCTTTAGAGTTTTAGTTTTCATGTGTAGGTGTATAAAAAAATTGAATTAATTTTTGTGTATGGTATGAGATGAAAGTCAAGATTCATTGCTTCTATATGAATAACTACTTGTTCCAGCACAATTTATTGATGTAACTGCCCTTTACCCATTGAATTGCCTTGATGTTCTCATCAAAATCAGTGGATTGTATTTTGTGTGGCTGTTTTGAACTCTCCTGTCCCATTGATGTCATTGTTTATCCTTTCCCAATACCACATTGTCTTCAATCATAGTTTTATTGTCTTCATATCAGGTAGTATAAGTCCTAACATTTTTTTCTTCTTTTCCAAGATTATTTTGGGTACCCCAGATCCTTTTTTTTTTTTTTTTTTTTTTTTTTGAGACAGGATCTAACTCTGTTCCCCAGGCTGGAGTGGAGTGGAGTGTGATCACGGCTCACGGCAGCCTCAACCTCCCAGCCTCAAACTGTCTTCCCTTCTCAGCTTACCAAGTAACTAAGTAAGTAGCTCAGACCACAGGCACATGCCATCATGCTTGGCTACTTTTTTTTATTTTTTATTTTTTGTATTTTTTATAGAGACAGGGTTTTGCCATGTGGCCCAGGCTGTTCTTGAACTCCTGGGCTTAAGCAATCCACTCACCTTGGCCTCCCAAAGTGTTGGGATTATAGACGTGAGCCACCATACCTGGCCCCTTTGCATTTCTTTTTTTTTTTTTTTTTTTTTTTTTTGAGACGGAGTCTCGCTGGAGTGCAGTGGCCGGATCTCAGCTCACTGCAAGCTCCGCCTCCCGGGTTTACGCCATTCTCCTGTCTCAGCCTCCCGAGTAGCTGGGACTACAGGCGCCCGCCACCTCGCCTGGCTAGTTTTTTGTATTTTTTAGTAGAGACGGTGTTTCACCGTGTTAGCCAGGATGGTCTCGATCTCCTGACCTCGTGATCCGCCCGTCTCGGCCTCCCAAAGTGCTGGGATTACAGGCTTGAGCCACTGCGCCCAGCCCCCTTTGCATTTCTTTATGCATTTTAGAATTAGCTTGTTTTGGCTGGGCGTGGTGGCTTGCACCTGTAATCCCAGCACTTTGAGAGGCTGAGACGGGCGGATCACCTGAGGTCGGTAGTTTGAGACCAGCCTGACCAACATGGAGAAACCCCGTCTCTACTAAAAATACAAAATTAACTGAACGTGGTGGCACATGCCTGTAATCCCAGCTACTAGGGACGCTGAGGCAGGAGAATCGCTTGAACCTGGGAGGCAGAGGTTGTGGTGAGCCAAGATCGCGCCATTGCACTCCAGCCTGGGCAACAAGAGCAAAACTCCGTCTCAAATAAAAATAAATAAATAAAATAAATAAATTAATTAACAAATAAATGAATGAATAAATAGAATTAGCTTGTTTTGATGGGATTTTGATTAGAAATTGCATTGAATTTAAGGAACATTAACATATTCATAATATTGATTCTTTCAATCTATTGAAAATAACATAAAGTGCCTAGGAATGATTTAAATGAAAGACGAGCAAGACCTGTATGCACATTGCCAAGAGAAATTGAAGACCTAAGTAAATGGAAGGATGAGACAGCATGTTCACAGAAGGAAAGAATCAATAATCCCCACTTTGGTGCCTAACCCTCCCCTGCCTCTCCACTCCACCCCCCAAACCTCCCCTGCCTCTCCACCCCACCCCCCAACCCTCCCCTGCCTCTCCACCCCACCCCCCAACCCTCCCCTGCCTCTCCACTCCACCCTACCCCCCAACACTCGCCTGCCTCTCCACTCCACCCCCAACCTTCCCCTTCCTTTCCACTCTACCCATCCCCCCAACCCTCCCCTGCCTCTCCACCCCACCCCCTAACCCTCCCATGCCTCTCCACTCCACCTCACCCCCTCAGCCCTCCCCTGCCTCTCCACCCCACCCACCAACCCTCCCCTTCCTCTCCACTCCACACCCCCTGCCCTCCCCTGCCTCTCCACCCCACCCCCCACTCTCTGCTGCCTCTCCACTCCACCCCCCAACCTTCCCCTGCCTCTCCACCCCACCCCCCAACCCTCCCCTGCCTCTCCATTCCACCCCCCAACCCTCCCCTTCCTCTCCACTCCATCCCCCACAACCCTCCCCTGCCTCTCCACCCCACCCCCTAACCCTCCATTGCCTCTCCACCCCAACCCTCCCCTGCCTCTCCACCCCACTCCCCTAGCCCTCCCCTGCCTCTCCACCCCACACCCCCACCCTCCCATGCCTTTCCACTCCACCCGCACCACCCTCCCCTGCCTCTCCACCCCACCCCCTAACCTACCTCTGCCTCTCCACCCCGCCCTCCTAACCTTCCCCCGCCTCTCCACCCCACCCCCACACTGCCCACAGCATTGACCTTGCAACTGAAAAATCAGGCAGTCTCAAACATACAGCATTTTTTGTCTATAAAATGGAATTTGGCACATTTGCCTTGACTAGTTCATATATTCATTTAAATAAGTTGGATACTAGGCAGGCTTCTGGTTATGAATACATGCCCTTCTTTTGAGACGCTCAGAAAAAAGTATCATCCAGTGAGGTTCTTTCTACAAAGGCAGTTTGGGGTAGATGTGGTGAGGACATAGAAGTCACTGGGAAATGAAATATGTGAAATCATTTTGAAGAATAAATGGAGTACTAGCAATAAATGGAGTTAAGCACTTAGAATGTTTCAGGCACCATGCCAACTGCTTTGCATATATTACTTTATCTAATTCTCACAATAACTCTATAGGCAGTGATTCTTGAAGTATAGATTGCTGACCCCAATGGTCCCTAAGATCCTTTCGGGGGATCCACAAGGCTGAAACTAGTTTCATTATAATACTGTAACTTATTTACCTTTTTCACTGTACTGACATTTGCACTGATGGTGAAAGAGCAATGGTGGGTGTTATGGTTTGAACGTGTCCTCCAAAACTCATGTTGGAATTTAATTGCCATTGTGACAGTATTAAGAGTTGGGATCCTTAAGAGGTTATGGCAAGGGTGGGTTAGTTATGGTGCGAGCGGGCTCCTCATAAAGGGATGAGTCCAGCACCCTTCCTCTCTCTGTCTCATGTGCTTTCTTGCCCTTCCACCTTCTGCCATGGGATGACACAGCAAGAAGGTCCTCAGCAGATTCAGGCCTCTCAACCTTGACTTCCCAGCCTCCAGAATTGTAAGAAATGAATTCTTTTCTTTATACATGACTCAGTCTCAAGTACTCTTTGATAGCAACAAAAAATGGACTAAGCCAGTGGGTAGGACTGCTGGTGACTGAGCAGAAATCAAGGCAGTGGCACCAAACTGTACTAATGGTCACTACATTCTTCACCACACTTGCAGGAAAAATATTAATTTCACTAAAAATGTCATTAGGAAAGCAGTAAAAATTATTAATCTCATTAAATCTCCACCTGAGTCCATGTCTTTTTACCATTCTGTGCAAAAAAGTGAGAAATACACAGAAAGTACTTCTAGTAAATTCTAAAGTACAATAGTTGTCTCAAGAAAAAGTACTTGTGAGCTGGGTGCGGTGGCTCATGCCTGAGACCACAGCACTTTGGGAGGCCAAGTTGGGCAGATTGCTTGAGTCCAGGAGTTGGAGACCGGCCTGGGCAACATACAAAAAAATACAAAAAGTAGCCAGGCATGGTGGTGCATGGCTGTTGTCCCAGCTACTCCAGAGGCTGAGGTGGGAGGATTGCTTGAGCCCGGGAGGCAGAGGTTGCAATGAGCCAAAATCCCATCACTGTACCCCAGCTTGGGTGACAGACTGAGACCCAGTCTCAAAAAAGAAGAAAGAAAGAAAGAGAGAGAGAGAGAGAGAGAGAGACAGAAAGAAAGAAAGAAAGAAAGAGAGAGAGAAAGAAAGAAAGAAAGAAAGAAAGAAAGAAAGAAAGAAAGAAAGAAAGAAAGAAAGAGAGAGAGAGAGAGAAAGAAAGAAAGGAGGGAGGGAGGGAGGGAGAGAAAGAAGGAAAGAAGGAAGGAAGGAAGGAAGGAAGGAAGGGTACTTGTGCTTTTGTATGATGTGTGATTGAGTTGCAAGCTGAATTAGTCACTTTTCTCATGGAACATCATTTTTACTTGAAAGAATGCCTGCAGACAAACTGTGGTTAATCAGATTTGAAGACTGGATAGACATTTTCTCAAAAATAAACAAATGAGCCTGCCACTTCAAGAAAAATGACTGACAGTATTTATTGCCAATAATAAAATATGAATTTTCTTTTTTTCTGTTTTTGTATCCAGCTGAAAAATTTGAGTTTTCAAGTGAAAATTAGAATTTGGGGAAAATTGTGTCTACCGTGTTGAGCCTGACAGCTTCCTGGTACTGACAGACTTTTCTGATGAGATTGGTGGCAATATTAGCCATATGATTTTTCTGTGTTGAGAATAAAATGTATCAACTTTTGGAAGACTGGCATATTCAGTAAATCAATACTTCCCAAATGCCTAATGTAAAAAGTTACAAAATCATGCATAGGTAAAAGATCCACTTGAAGTGGATTTTATTTTTATTTTTATGTTTTTATCTTTTTTTGAGATGGAGTTTCATTCTTGTTGCCCAGGCTGGAGTGCAATGCTGCGATCTCGGCTCACTACAACCTCTGCCTCCCGGGTTCAAGCAATTCTCCTGCCTCAGCCTCCCAAGCAGTTGGGATCACAGGCGTGCACCACCATGCTCGGCTAATTTTTATTTTATTTTATTTTATTTTTGTATTTTTAGTAGAGACAGGGTTTCACCATGTTGGTCAGGCTGGTCTCGAGCCCCTGACCTCAAGTGATCCACCCACCTCAGCCTCCCAAAGTGGTGGGATTACAGGTGTGAGCCACCGTGCGTGGCCAGACCCATGGAATTTAATGTAACAGAGTATGGAAAATTTATTGACATAGGTGCAGATTTCGCATGGCAACTGACTCTAAAACACTGCCACTTACTGACTTTTGGTGTAGGGCCAAAGAATATCTATAACAATTTGAGAAGACTACTAAAATACTCTTCCCAACTATAAATTTGCATGGGGTTGGATTTTTTTCGTATACTTCAATTAAAAGTACGTATCTCAACAGACTGAATGTAGAACAAATGTGAGAATCCAGCTATCTCCTATTAAAGAAATTTGCAAAAATGTAAAGGAATATTCTTCTTGGTAAGTATTTTTGTTTGGGAAAATATAAATAACACTTTACTTATATTTATTTATTTATTTATGGAGACGGAGTCTCACTCTGTCACCCAGGCTGGAGTGCAGTGACTGCAACCTCCGCCTCCTGGGTTCAAGCAATACTCCTGCCTCCGCCTCCTGAGTAGCTGGGACTACAGGCACCTGCCACCACGCCCAGCTAATTTTTTGTATTATTTTCTTTTTTCAGTAGAAATGGCGTTTCACCATGTTGCCCAGGCTGATCTCAAACTCCTGAGCTCAGGCAATTCACCTGCCTCAGCCTCCCAAAGTACTAGGATTATAGGCATGAGCCACCATGCCTGGCTAAATAACAGTTTAAAAATAAAAAATAGGCCACTTGTGGTGGCTCATGCCTGTAATCCTAGCACTTTGGGAGGCTAAGGTGGGAGGACTGTTTGAGGCCAGAAGTTCAAAACCAGCCTGGACAACATTGTGAAACCCCATCTCTAAAAAAAGAAAAGAAAAGAAACAAATTAAAAATAACTATGTTGCTGGGCGCGGTGGCTCATGCCTGTAATCCCAGCACGTTGGGAGGCTGAGGTGGGTGGATCACTTGAGCTCAGGAGTTCAAGACCCGCCTTGGCAACATGGTGAAACCCTGTCTCTACAAAAAATACAAAAATTAGCCAGGTGTGATGGTGTGTGCCTGTAGTCCCAGCTACTTGGGAGGCTGAGGTGGGAGGATCACGTGACCCCAGGAAGCAGAGGTTACAGTGAGCTGAGATCATGCCACTGCACTCCAGCCTGAGCGACAGAGTGAGACCCTGTCTCAAACAACTATGTCAACATGTGATGGGTTTCCTATTGTTATTTTTAAATAAATAAATAAATATGTTTTAATTTCTCAGTTATGTTTCTAATATAGTAAATATATGGATAATACATGGATATAACCGGCATAAACAAAAACTCTTGGTGGTCTTTAATTGTTCAGAATATAAAGGGGTCCTAAGAGGTGGAAGTTTAAGAACTGTTGCCTGAGGGGTAAATGTTATTAACCAAAATCTGTGGATTAGAAAACTGAGGTTTAGAGATGTTTAATGACTTGTGCAGGTCACATAGCCAGTGGGTGGGGAAGTCACAATCCAAGACTTGCTCACTCTACCACAGGAGGCCACCTTGCAACAGGTCAGCAAGCAAGGGAAAGCCCTCCTGAAGCACAGAGAGGTCTAAGCAGGGGATGCTGGAGGCCCTGAAGAGGCAAAGAGCACATCTGGGGTGGGGTGGGGGATCTGCACAGGGAAAGGAACCAGGGAAAGCCTCTCAGAACAGGTGACACCCACACTGGGCTCAGAAAGAGAGGTAGGATTTTGACTGTTCAGAAATCATGAGAGACTCCACAAATCAGTATGCTTTATCTCAACCACATCCAGACCTGGGACCAGGAGGACACTCTGATTGACTCTGTTTTGTTTTGAGACAGAGTTTCGGTCTTGTCGCCCAGGCTGGAGTGCAATGGCGTGATCTCGGCTCTCCACAACCTCCGCCTTCTGGGTTCAAGTGATTCTCCTGCCTCAGCCTCCCAAGTAGCCGAGATTACAGTCACGTATCACCATGCCCAGCTATTTTTTGTATTTTTACAAAAACGCTTCAAAAAACAAAAATTGATCCTGTCAGTTAATTCTGGTGTGGGGACTGATGACTTATGAGACAGGGATGGGAATATAATTATTTTTACTGTGAATCCTTTTGTACCTTTTGGATTTTATATGTGCACATGGATTAACTATTTACACAAACATATTAAATGATGTTTGTAAATGAGGTCAAAACCCTGTCTCAGTGGAGACAGGGTTTCGCCATGTTGGCCAGGCTGGTTTCAAACTCCTGACCTCATGTGATCTGCCCGCCTCGGCCTCCCAAAGTGCTGGAATTCCAGGTGTAAGCCACTGCGCCTGGCCCACCCTGATTGACTCTAGTTACATAAAGGTGTGATGTGCTCCAGTCAGTCTGAAAGTTCCAGGCTCCTGTCCCTTGTTTGTGTAGGCTATCCTTCCGTTAGTATGGGCTCCACAATTCACTAATTTAATTTGAACTTTATAAAAGCCTTGGATGGGAGGATGAGTGAGTGTCATTGTTCTTATTCTACAGAAGAGAAATTTTAGGGGGAAAGTTTTTGTTTGTTTGTTTTTGTTTTTTAATATACAAAGAGATAGCATGGTTTTCTTTCACTGGATGGATGCCTTGGATAATCTATTCAAGCCAGATCACATAGCCTGGCTTAATGAAACCTATATGCTTTGCGGACTGACAAAAACACTGGCGGCACACATTGAGGCTGTATTTCCAAATCAGGCCGGTCTAGTTTGAGCCAACACAAGAGTGAGAACCCTGACCCAATTTTCGAGGCTGGCCCCAGTAGAGCTGCTGGTGCCCCATCTTGAGGTGTACTTTCAGGAGTGCAACAAGGCAAAAGGAAAGAGCTCCAGAAGAGAAAATGGAGACTCCAAAAGGTTAAGTAAGAAACTGATCATTGCAGGCTAGGTGCAGTGGCTCATTCCTGTAATCCCAGCACTTTGGAAGGCTGAGGTGGGTGGATCACCTGAGTTCAGGAGTTGGAGACCAGCCTGGCCAACATGGTGAAACTCTATCTCTACTAAAAATACAAAAACTAGCCGGGCGTGGTAGTGGGTGCCTGTAATCCCAGCTACTTGGGACGCTGAAGCAGCAGAACTGCTTAAACCTGGAAGGCAGAGGTTGCGGTGCATGGAGATCGCACCATTGCACTCCAGCCTGGGCAACGAGAGCAAAACTCTGTCTCAAAAAAAAAAAGAAAGGCCGGGCGCGGTGGCTCAAGCCTGTAATCCCAGCACTTTGGGAGGCCGAGGCGGGCGGATCACGAGGTCAGGAGATTGAGACCATCCTGGCTAACACGGTGAAACCCCGTCTCTACTAAAAATACAAAAAACTAGCCGGGCGCGGTGGCGGGCGCCTGTAGTCCCAGCTACTCGGGAGGCTGAGGCAGGAGAATGGCGTAAACCCGGGAGGCGGAGCTTGCAGTGAGCTGAGATCCGGCCATAGCACTCCAGCCTGGGTGACAGAGCGAGACTCCGTCTCAAAAGAAAAAAAAAAAAAAAGAAAAAGAAACTGATCATTTCAGTTAATTCTGATGTGGGGACTGATGACTTATGAGACAGGGATGGAAAGATAATTATTTTTACTGTGTATCCTTTTGGATTTTATATGTGTGCATGGATTAACCATTTACACAGACATATTAAATGATGTTTGTAAATGAGGTCAAGGTATTTTCCCATGTGGTAGAACTGGGGTTCTAGTTCCAATCATTGAGTTCCAGAACCACATCCTAACCTTAATGCTTTCCAGCCTCCTAGAATACGCTATTTTCCATCTTTAAAAGCTGTGGAGCCTAGATATCAATGTAAAACATTTTTATCATTATTAATAATGCCACTAGATAGAGGGCCTTTCAAGAGGCCATGATTTGGGCCTGTTAGGAGCTGCTTTTATCTAATTAGTGATGGTACATCAGGCCAGACCAAAACAGAGGGGACAGCATCACAGGACACTGGAGAGGGCAGCTCCTTTCTACCCCAGCTTCTTTTCAGCCTGGGGTGGGGTGAGGGATCTGCACAGGGAAAGGAACCAGGGAGAGCCTCTCAGAACAGGTGACACCCATGCTGGAATTGGAGAGACAGGTAGGATTTTGACTTTGCAGAAATCATGGGAAACTCCACAATCAGCATGCTTCATCTCAACCACATCCACACTGGGACAAATGAGGACACCCTGGTTGACTCTGATTACTTAAAGGTGTGACGTGCTTGATTCAGGCAAATATAGCCAGCCCACAGAGACAGCAGGTGAGAAATGATTGATGGCTGAAACCTATGGAAGGGGAGTTTAACCAGCTGAATTGCCAGGTCCCAAATCCAAATTCCCTTCTGTCCTATTAACTACCACCTAGACCCGACTTTTTTGTTTGTTTGTTTGTTTTGAGACAGACTTTTGATCTGTCGCCCAGGCTGGAGTACAGTGGCACAATCTCAGGGCTCACTGCAACCTCTGCCTCCTGGGTTCAAGACATTCTCCTGTCTCAGCCTCCTGAGTAGCTGGGATTACAGGCGCGTGGCACCACATCCAGATAATTTTTGTATTTTTAGCAGAGACGGAGTTTTGCCATGTTGGCCAGGCTGGTCTCGATATCCTGACCTCAGGTGATCCACCTGTCTCAGCCTCCCAAAGTGCTGGGATTACAGGCGTGAACCAACCTGCCTGGCCGGGTTCATGCTTTCTGCTCCTGGAAATGCAGCCAGCCCTGACAGAGTCCATGCATTAGGCATCTTCTGGGCAGTGCACTTGCTCTTGCGCTGGATGTGCATCTCTGTGTGGCTGGGATGATTGCAACAGCCCCCCAGCTGGTCTCCTTATGCCAGACCTTCGCTCCCCACTTGTTTACTCTCCACATAACAGCCAGGGGATTCAGCTAAAATGTCAGACAGAACCTGTCATTCCTTTACACAAAGTGCTCCTGTGGCCCCAGCTCACTCAGAGCAAAACCCCAAGTCCCTCCCACAGCCTGCAAGACTCTGAACAATCCAGGTCTTGACACCTCTTATCTCATCTCCCACCACTCTTTTCCCCTCAGCTACAGCCCTGTGGGCCTCTTTATTTCTTGAACAAAGTCGGTGGCACCCTTGCTTCAAGACCTTTGCATTTGCTGTTCTCTTATCCCAGAGACCTGTGTGCCTCGCTCCCTCACCTCCCTCCATCTTGACTAAAGGATCACCTTCTCACTCAGGCCTTCTATTCATATACTATTTGAAAATTGAACCCTGTTTTAGTCTGTTCAGGCTGCTACAACAAAATACCATAGACTGGTTGGCTTATTAATAACAGACACTTGTTTCTCACCATTCTAGGGGCTGGGAAGCCCAGGATCAAGGTGCTGGCAGATTTGGCATCTGGGGAGGGCCCACTTCCTGGTTCCTAGGTGGCCATTTCCTTACTATGACTATGTCCTCGCATGGTAGGAGGGGCAAGAAAGCTCTCTGGGGCCTCTTTTTTGAGGATACTAATCCTGTTCATGATGCTCTGGTCTCATGACCTAATCACGTCTTGAAGTCTCCACCTCCTAATATTATTACCTTGGGGGGTAGGATTTCAACAGAGAAATTTTAGGGGAACACAAACATTCAGTATACAGCATCCCCCAACATTCTGTCTCCTTATTTGCTTTATTCTTAATTTTAATTTTATTTTATTTTTAAACAGGGTCTCATCTCACTCTGATGCCCAGGCTGGAACATAGTGGTGTGATCTTGGCTCACTGCAACCTCCGCCTCCTGGTCTTAAGTGATGCCCCCACCTCAGCCTCCCAAGTAGCTGGAACTACAGGCATGCACCACCACACCTGGCTAATTTTTGTATTTTTTGTAGAGACAGGGTTGTGCCATCTTGCTGGTCTCAAACTCATGGGGTCAAACTCCTGGGCTTAAACTCTGGGGCTCAAATGATCCACCTGCCTTGGCCTCCCAAAGTGCTGGGATACAGGTGTGAGCCACGGTGCCTGGTCTGCTTTATTATTTTTTTTAATGTAGCACATAACATCATGTAATATACCATATATTTCACTTATGTATCATATATTCTTTGCCTTCCTCTACTAGCATATAAACTCTATGAAGTTGGAAAATTTTGTCTGTTTTGTTCTTTGTTGTGCCCTAGGTACCTAGAACAGTGGCTAGTACATAGTGTATGATCAATAAGTATGTGTTGAATGAATGCACTAACTCATTCATCTTTACGACAACCTGGAGAGATTGGTCCTGTCACTTCCAACAACCCACGATTAAGTCTGTGTCACGGTTGAATTTGACCAAACAATTTGATTTACCAATTTTACCCCTCCCCTACTGATCACCTCAGGAAGGGGTGAAAATATGTCTCAAACACAAATATGTTACTGGGACACGTCATCATCAACATATCATCAGTCATCCGCATCTTGGCAAGTATTGGCTTATGAAATGTAATCCTCCTATTGGAACTTTTTTATACTTCTCCCATATGGATGAGCTAAGAGCTGTGGGAAGCCACGAAAATGAGCAGGATATGGGCCCTGCCTGCAAGCATCTTACAGTCTTTGCAAATTAGACAAATCCAGCTTGCCCCTAGAGACTACACACCTAGTCTCTCTGAGCCCAAAGCCTATGCACTTTACTAGTACCCTGCCGTCTCCATGATAGTGTGGAGAATGGGATATTGCCAGAGATCAAGGATGGTAGCACAGCTCCTTAAGTATTTTGATCCTGTGTCTCAGAAGATAAGATCTTGAACTTTTCTTCCCTGGGTTTGGGCTGGTTAGTCCCTCTAGATATGTTCATTTTTTTCCCCAAAAAACATTCCCAGAGTTTCATTTCTATTAATTTTTAGAGTTAATGGGGGTGTATTTTATTGTATTATATCTCTTATGTTGTATGAAGTTAACATATATGGAAAAATAGAATAAATGCACATCTACATGGCAAAAATAGTAAGTGAGGTAAGTATAGAACATTCTTAAATACAATAAAGTTGGGTTTTTTCCTGTAGTAAAATTAATAGGAAGTTTTGCTTCTGTCTATGAAGGATTAACAGTTATGGGAATTGCCCTTCAACCATAAACTGGACAAAATATATGAAATGCCTATTTCCAGACACTGAATAGCCGGCAGCCTGTGATCCCTGGGAGCAGAGAAGCAGAGGAGGTGAGCTGTGTGATTGCCTCTGCCTGCTTCCTAGAGGCAGTTTCCAGGCTGCCTCACAGATGTGGGAGTCTGGGGAAAGCTTAGTCTTACTGAGTTAAGGAGAGCTTCAGGCAGCTAAAATTGCAGGGCAGTGTTCAAGAGACAGGGAGCTACACAGAGGAAGAGTCCCACAGACCCAAACAGGGTCCCCTAGAGTCTTTGAGTGAACACCGATCTGCACACACTTAGGACAAAGCCCATGAGGTGGAGCAAAAGCAAATTCTGGCGGAAAAAAAACTATTACTGGGTAGCTGTAAATAGAACAATTCCGAGAGCCTATACAAAGCCTGGAACGGCTAAACATCCCTCTAACCAGAGTGGAGAAGCTGTGTCAAACACACAGGCATTCAGTGGGGACTCCAGAAGAGCTGTGTCTTTGAAGTGGAGCTAAATTAGCCCTGGGATAAAGGCTACTCTAGTCCATCTCTAAAAGAGCTCTATTTATTTATTATTTATTTATTTGAGGCAGGGTCTTGTTCTGTTACCCAGGCTAGAGTGCAGTGGTGTAAACTTAGCTCACTGCAGCCTTGAACTCCTGGGCTCAAGAGATCCTCCCATCTCAGCCTCTGGAGTAGCTGGGACTATAGGCATGAACCATCACACCTAGCTAATTTAAAATATATTTTTTTGTTTTTTGTAGAAACAGGCTGTTGTCTAGGCTGGTCTCAAACTCTGGGCCTCAAGCAATCCTCCCGCCTTGGTCTCCCAGGTATTGGGATTTAAAATAAGCTTTGACATGCCCATGGTTATTGCAGCACTATTTACAATAGACAAAACATGGAATCAACCCAAGTGCCCATCAATGGATAAATGGATGTAAACAGAAAATATGGTGGCTGGGCACAGTGACTCATGCCTGTAATCCCAGCATTTTGGGAGGCCAAGGCAGGTGGATCACAATGTCAGGAGATCGAGACCACCCTGGCTAACATCTCTACTAAATCCCATCTCTACTAAAAATACAAAAAAAATTAGCCAGGCGTGGTGGCGGGCACCTGTAGTCCCAGCTACTAGGGAGGCTGAGGCAGGAGAATGGCGTGAACCCAGGAGTCAGAGTTGGCAGTGAGCCAAGATTGCAGCATTGCACTCCAGCCTGGGTGACAGAGCAAGACTCCTTCTCAAAAAACAAAACAAAACAAAACAAAACAAAAAGAAAAAGAAAAAGAAAAAAGAAAGAAAGAAAATATGGTATATATATGCAATGGAATGCTAGTCAGCCATAAAAAAGAATGGAATCCTGTCATTTGCAGCAACATGAATGGAACTGAAGCTCATTATGTTAAGTGAAATAAGCCAAGCACAGAAAGACAAATATCACTTGTTCTTACTCATATGTGGGAGCTAAAAAAGTAGATCTCATAAAGATAGAAAACAGACTGACGGTTACCAGAAGCTGGGAATGGTATGGGGAGAGAGGGATGAAGAGAAGTTGATTAATGGGTATAAATATATGGTTTGATGGAAGAAATAAAACATAGTGTTTAATAGATCAGTAGGGTGACTATAGTTTACATAATCTATTATACATTTCAAAATAGCTAGAAAAGAATAATTTTCCCTTGCTCTGTCATCCAGGCTGGAGTACAGTGGCATGATCTTGGCTCACTGCAAACTCCATCACCAGGGTTCAAGTGATTCTCCTGCCTCAGTCTCCCAAGTAGCTGGGATTACTGGCATCCACCACCACGCCCAGCTAATTTTTGTATTTTTAGTAGGATTTCACTCTTTTGCCAGGCTGGTCTCGAACTCCTGACCTCAAGTTATACACCCACCTCAGCCTCCCAAAGTGCTGGGATTACAGGTGTGATCCACCATGCCCGGCTTGAATCAAGCCTTGAAAAGATTGAACTAATCTGAATATAACTCAACTATTTGCCTGAAAGAGTTAATCACTCTTTAGAGGAATAAAATGAAATCCAGCACTCAGCAATGTAAAATTCACAATATGTGCATTCTAATTTAAATATTGACCTATAGGGGTCAGGCATGGTGGCTCACACCTGTAATCCCAACCCTTTGGGAGTCCAAGGTGGGAGGATCACTTGAGGCTAGAAGTTCAAGACCAGCCTGGGCAACATAGTGAAACCCCATCTCCACAGAAAATTTAAAACTCAGCTGAGCATGGTGGTGTGCACCTGTAGTACCAGCTACTCCAGAGGCTGAGGTATGAGGATTATGTGAGTTCATGAGTTCAAGGTTACAGCCAGCTGAGATCACACCACTGCACTCTAGTCTGGGTGATAGAGCAAGATTCTGTCTCAAATAATTAATTAATTAATTAACATATATACCTAGAAGCAAGCAAAAGTGACCCCTAATTAGGAGAAGCCATAAAAATATATCCAGAAATGACAGAAATGATGGAATTGTCAGGCAAAGACATTCAAACAGCTTTTATAAATATGCTCAATATGCTCAAGAACATAAAGGAAAACATGAACTCCATGAAGTGAGGAATGAAAAGTGCGTATTTCAAAAGACACAAATCAGGCTTCAAGAGATAAAAATACAATATTGAAAATAAACATTACATTGGATGGGATTAACAGCCATTTAGACTCTGTAGAAAAGATTGCAACAATAAACTATCCAAAATGAGGTACAGCAAGAACAAAAAAGACTAAAAATTGATGGAAGCTCAGTGACCTAGGGGGTCATATCCAGAGGTCTAGCACACATGTAATTGGAGCCCCAGAGGGAGGAGAGGGAGACAGAAAAATATCTGAAAAACCAAAAACTAGTGACAATAAAACAAACTTTTTTATTTTTATTTTTTAGTGACATGGTCTCACTCCATTACCCAGGCTGGAGTGCAGTGGTGCAGTCATAGCTTACTGTAGCCTTGAACTCCTGGGCTCAAGTGATCCTCCCACCTCAGTATCCCGAGTAGCTACAATTACAGGTGCACACCACTGTGTCTAGCTAATTAAAAATTTTATTTTGTAGAGACAAGGTTTCGCTCCGTAGCCTAGCTGTTCTCAAACTACTGGCCTCAAATGATCCTCCCACCTTGGCCCCAAAGCACTGGGATTACAGACATGAGACACCACTCCTGGTTAAAAAGAAAATCTTAAAAGTCACTGTTAAGGCCAGGCGCAGTAGCGCATGCCTGTAATCGCAGCACTTTGGGAGGCTGAGGTGGGTGGATCACCTGAGGTCAGGAGTTCAAGACCAGCCTGACTAACATGGTGAAACCTCGTCTCTACTAAATACAAAAAATTAGCCAGGCGTGGTGGCACATGCCCGTAATCCCAGAGGCAGGAGAATCGCTTGAACTCGGGAGGCGGAGGTTGCAGTGAGCCGACATCATGCCACTGCACCTCAGCCTGGGCAACAAGAGCAAAACGCCGTCTCAAAAAAAATTTAAAAAAAAAAAAAAGTCACTGTTAGTAGGTAGCCAGAGATTTTTTTTTTAATAGAAAAAATATATGAATTAGAGCAGTGTATTAGTCCGTTTTCATGCAGATATGAAGAAACACCTGAGACTGGGTAATTTATAAAGAAAGAGGACTCACAGTTTCACACGGCTGGGGAGGCCTCAGGAAACTTACAATCATGGCGGAAGGCATCTCTTCACAGAGCAGCAGGAGAGAGAATGAGTGCAAGCAGGGGAAAGACCAGATGCTTATGAAGCCATCAGATCTTGTGAGATCTCACTCGCTATCACGGGAGCAGCATGGGGTAAACCACCCCTATGATTCTATCACTTCCCACCAGGTCCCTCCCATGACACGTGGGGATTATGGGAATTACAGTTCAAGATGAGATTTGGGTGGGAACACAGCCAAACCATATCAAGCAGATTTCTTATGCAAGTTAGGCAAGCTAGAAGACAATGGAATGTTATTTTTCAGTTTGCTGAAAAACAATGGCAACTCAGAAGTCTATGCTCATTGAAAACACCTTTTAAAAATGAAGGTGAAATAAAGACTTTTTGGACAAACAAAAACTGAAGGAATTCATTGCCAGCAAACCTGCACTGTAAAAACTGTTAAAGGAAATTCTTCAGGCAGAAGGAAAATGATGCCAGATGGATATTTGGATTTATACAAAGGAATAAAAAGCATGTACAATGTTTAGAATATAGGTAGATGCAACCTACATTTTTCTTTTTTTCTATCTATTTAAAAGAAAATTGATCATTAAAAGAAAAAATAATAGCAGTATATCCTATTTTATGTCCTTTGTAGACTGGGGATCAGGAGAAAATGGAAGTATACTATCTTAAAGTTCTTATATTATATATGAAGTGATAGAGAATTACTTGAAGGTAGATGGTGGTAAATCAAAGATGTATATTCTAAAATCTAGAGCAACTATTTAAAAATTATACATGCCAGAAAACAATGAAATAATATTTTTCAGAGTGCTGAGGGAAAAACAATGACAATATAAAAAGTCTATGCTCAGTGAAAATGCCTTTTAAAAATGAAACCGAAGGCCGGGCACGGTGGCTCACACCTGTAATCCTAGCACTTTGAGAGGCTGAGGCGGGCAGATTACTTGAGTTCAGGAGTTTGAGACCAGTCTGGCCAACATGGTGAAACCCCATCTCTACCAAAAAATACAGAAATGATCTGGGCATGGTGGGTGCACACCTGTAGTCCCAGCTACTCAGGAGGTTGAGATGGGAGAATCGCTTGAACCTGGGAGGCAGAGGTTGCAGTGAGCCAAGATCGCACCACTGTACTCCAACCTGGGCGACAGAGTGAAACCCTGTCTCAAAAATAAATAAAATAAATAAAATTGAAAATATAAATGTTGACAAGAATGTGGAGAATTGAAACCTTCATTCACTGCTAATGGGAATGTAAAATAGTCCAGCCACGTTGGAAAACAGTTTGGCAGTTTCTCACATATTAAAATAGAATTACATTGTAACCTAGCTACTCCACTCCTAGGTATGTACCCAAGAGATCTGAAAATATATATTTACATGGAAACTTGTACATGAATGTTCCCAGCAATATTATTCATACTAGCCAAAAAATGGAAACAACCTGAACTGAATAAACAACATGTGGTATAGCCACACAAGGAAAGTTAGTTAGCAATAAAGGGAATGAAGTACTGACCCACAGCACACATGGATGAACCTTGAAAATATTATGCCAAGTGAAAGAAAGAAACCCAAAAGGCCACATCTTGTGTTATTTCATTTATTTGAAAATGTACAGAATAGGCTAATCTATACAGACAGAGGTACATCAGTGGTTAATAGGGGAGGGGAGAAAACGGAAATTGAGGATTATGAAATTTCTTTTTTGGTTGATAAAAATATTCTGGGGCCAGGCATGGTGGCTCATGTCTGTAATCCCAACACTTTGTGAAGCTGAGGCGGGTGGATCACCTGAGGTCAGGAGTTCAAGTCCAACGTGGCCAACATGGTGAAACCCCATCTCTACTAAAAAATACAAAAATTAGCCAGGCGTGGTGGTGAGTGCCTGTAGTCCCAGCTACTCAGGAGGCTGAGGCAGGAGAATCACTTGACCCCGGGAGGCAGGGATCATACCACTGCACTCCAGCCTGGGTGACACAGCAAGACTCCATCTCAAAAAAGAAGAAAAAAAAAAAGGTTCTGGAATAAGTGATGGTGATTGTACAATATTGTGAGTACAGGAAAAAAAAACACACACTGAATTGTACACATTAAAATGGTGACTTTTGTTTTATGTTGAATTTATCTCAATAAAAATAATATTTTAAGTTAATCAGATTAAAAAATCTTCCCATAGAGAAAACACCAGGTCCTGATGGCTTCAATGGTAAATTCTACCTAACAGTTAAGAAGAAGTAAGATCAATTCTACACAAACTTCTTTAGAAGATGAGAGAAAAGGGGACAGTTTTCAGCTCTTTTTTTAGGCCAGCACTACCCTGACACCCAAATCAGAAAAAAGATTTGATTATAAGATTACAAGAAAAGAAATGAATCCTTAATGAGCATAGACACATAGATACTTAACAAAATTTTTGCAAATCAAATCTAGCAATAGCTAGAAAGGGAAATGAGGCATGACCAAATCAGGTTTATCCTAGGAATAAAAGGTTTGTTTACCATTAGAAAATCAGTCAATGTAATTCACCACACTAACACAATTTTTAAAAAAATTATGAATATCTCATTAGAGATACAAAAAAAAATTTGGCAAAATTTAAAAGCCTTTCAGCAAACTAGAAATGGAAGGAAACTTTCTTAACTTAGTGAAGGATACCTATGAAAAATCTTCAGTTAACATAATACCATAATTCAGTAGCGAGAGACTGAATACTTTACCCCAAAGATAGGGAAAAGGGCAGAAACATCTGTCATTTCTTTTCAACATTTTATTGAAGGCCCTAGACAGTGCAGTAAGACAAGTAATATGAATAAAAGGCATCCAGATTGGAAAGAGAACTATCCTTATTAAAGACAATATGGGCTGGGCGCGGTGGCTCATGCCTTAATCCCAGCACTTTGGGAGGCTGAGGTGGGCAGATCATTTGAGGTCAGGAGTTCCAGACCAGCCTGGCCAACATATGAAACCCTGTTTCTACTAAAAATACAAAAATTAGCCGGGTGTGGTGGTGGGCTCGTGTAATCCCAGCTACCTGGGGAGGCTGAGGTGGGAGAATCACTTGAACCTGGGGCCGGGAAGTTGCAGTGAGCAGAGATCATGCCACTGCACTCTAGCCTGGGCGACAGAGACTCCATCTCAATTAAAAAAAAAATTGCTATGAAAATTTCAGGCCAGGCGTGGTGGCTCACACCTGTAATCCCAGCACCCTGGGAGGCTGAAGCAGGTGGATCCCTTGAGCCCAGGAATTCAAGATCAGCCTGGATAACATGGTGAAACCACATCTCTACAAAAAATGCAAGGATTTATATCCAGAATATATAAAGAACTTTTGTATCACAAAAACATGAAAGTAAGCCGGGCGCGGTGGCTCACGCCTGTAATCCCAGCACTTTGGGAGGCCGAGGCGGACGGATCACAAGGTCAGGAGATCGAGACCACGGTGAAACCCCGTCTCTACTAAAAATACAAAAAATTAGCCGGGCGCGGTTGTGGGCGCCTGTAGTCCCAGCTACTCGGGAGGCTAAGGCAGGAGAATGGCGTGAACCCGGGAGGCGGAGCTTGCAGTGAGCCGAGATCGCGCCACTGCACTCCAGCCTGGGCGACAGAGCGAGACTCCGTCTCAAAAAAAAAAAAAAAAAAAAAAAAAAAAAACAAACAAAACATGAAAGCAAACTACTTATTTTAAACAGGTAAAGGTTTCAGGCATCACCAAGAAGACGCACAGCAAAGAAGCATATGACAAGATGTTCAGCATCATTGGTCATTAGGGAGGCAGAAGTTATAGCCACAATGAGATACCACTGTCCACCCACTAGAATGGCTAAAATTAAAAATACTGACAATTACAGAGACTATCCTGGGTTTGGAAAGAAAAAGTAATAATATAATAAAAATACAATACTTAAGTGTTGTCAAAGATATGAAGCTGGTAGGCATGTTAAGTGGTACAACCCCTTTAGAAAACAATTTGGTGGTTTCTTACAAAGTTAAACAAACACTTATATGATTCAGTAATTCCACTCAGGTATTTGCCTAAGAGAAATGAAAACATACATCCACACAAAAACCTGTACACAAGTCTTTAGTTTTATTCATAATAGCCCATCAACTCAGCTGCCCATCAACAGATGAACTGATAAATACATCTGGTATATCCATACAAGGGAGTACTATTCAGCAATAAAAAGGAATGAACACAACAGTATGGATGAATCTGAAAAATATGCTGAGAGAAAGAACACAGGTACAAGAGCATGCATACTACATGATTCCAATGATTTGAAACCATGGAAAACACAAATCTGATCTAAAGGGAAGGAAAGTTGTCAGTGGTTGCTTGGATAGAAGGAGATTAACTGAGATGGGGCACAAGGGAACATTTTGGGGGTATGGAAATGTTCTATATTTAGATTTCATTGGTGATTACACAGGTGTATAAATGTATAAAAACTCATTATACATTTAAAACTGGTATAATAAATTTGATTAAAATTCTGTTGAATCCCCCCAAATATAGTACATTATTATTATACAGAATGTGACATTGTAGAAAGGTAGAAGAAAGAAAAAAATAAAAGCATCTTATAGTACCTCCCAAAGGCATTGGATATTACAAATTATTCTGTATAAATTTAAATTACAACCACTATGCTTTCATTTACTTCTCTTGGCATTATTATTATTATTATTATTTGAGACAGAGTCTTGCTCCATCACCCAGGCTGGAGTGCAGTGGCGGGAACTTGGCTCACTGCAGCCTCGACCTCCTGGGCTCAAGCAATCCTCCTGCCACCGCCTGCCGAGTAGCTGAGACTATAGGTGCACACCACCATACTCAGCTAATTTTTATTATTAATTAATTAATTAATTTGTAGAGACAGGGGTCTCACTTTGTTGCCCAAACTTGTCTTGAACTCCTGGGCTCAAGTGAGCCTTCTGCCTCACCCTCCTAAAGTGATGAGATTACAGGTGTGAGCCACCATGCAAAGCCTGGCAAATCTTTGATAATGCTATACGGTTCATTATCATCAGCAGTACGTGAAAGACATTGTAGATATTAGTAAATATCTACCCCTGTGAATGTATCCAATGCACGCATGATGTGAAAGGAAACTAACATTTATTGATTATGTACCACAGAATATGCCAAGCCTTTCTCATGTGTTATTTTTCTTTCATGACAAGAAATTTAAGTATTGGCCAGGCACGGTGGCTCACACCTGTAATCCCAGCACTTTGGGAGGCTGAGGCGGGCGGATCACAAGCTCAGGAGTTCGAGACCAGCTTGGCCAATATGGTGAAATCCTGACTCTACTAAAAAAAATACAAAAATTAGCTGGGTGTGGTGGCGCACGCCTGTAGTCCTAGCTACTCAGGAGGCTGAGGCAGGAGAATCGCTTGAATCCAGGAGGCAGAGGTTGCAGTGAGCTGAGATTGTGCCACTGCACTCCAGCCTGGGTAACAGAGTAAGACTTCATCTCAAAAAAAAAAAAAAAAAAGAAAAAAAAGAAAGAAAGAAATGTAAGTATTGCAGAGGTTAAGGCACTCTGAGAAAGGCAGGTAAGAGAGCAGTTTCTAGAATCATAATTTCTGTTTCAAATTCCAGCTCTCTCATTGGCTACATGACTTTGGGCATGTCACTTAAACTCCTGGAGCCTCAGTTTCTTCATCTGTATAATTGAACAAAGTCAGTATCTACACAAAGATTTGCTGAGAGAAATTAATGAGAGCACGTTCATAAAATCCCTAGCACCAAACTAAGTGCACAATAAACAACAACAAAAAGTTGTAATTAAACTGCTGGAGAGGATAGGCCAAAGCCTTCCAGAGGTTCCTATCTGACTTCAAGTTCCCGTCTTGAAGAGGGACTTGGGATGCCAGAGGATCTGTGCCCAGAAAGGACATCCGTAACCTGCAGAGGTTAGCAGTACCTTTGGGATCGAGGATGTGCTATCATAACAGCAAGGTTTCCTTATTTTATTTATTTATTTATTTATTTATTTATTTATTTATTTATTTATTTATTTTGAGATGGAGTCTCGCTCTGTCGCTAGGCTGGAGCACAGTGGCGCGATCTCAACTTACTGCAACCTCCACCTCCCGGGTTCAAGTGATTCTCCTGCTTCAGCCTCCCAAGTAGCTGGGACTACAGGCGTGCACCACCATGCCCAGCTAATTTTTTTGTATTTTTAGTAGAGATGGAATTTCACCATGTGGGCCACAATGATCTTGATCACTTGACCTCATGATGAGACCACCTCAGCCTTCCAAAGTGCTGGGATTACAGGTGTGAGCCACCACGCCCAGCCTGGCACTTGATAGTTTATATCCATTATCTTGTGAAGAAGGTATCATTACAACATCCTTTTTACAGGCAAAGAAACTGGGGCAGTTACACAGTTAGAGAAGAAGGACTAAAACCTAGGGTGTTGGACTCCAGTTCCACATGACTTTGAGCCTTCCTGGCAGAGGTAAGTTTGTCCTGCCCCATCACACTTGCTCTTCTCCTGAGTGCCTGGTGGTCAGCAACCATCTGACTGAGAGCAGGAGGGGTGGGGACAGGCCCTGGTCTCACTGGGTTGTGTCTTCATCAGGCCAGCTGCACAACTGGTCTACCTGGGGTCAACCAGTGTAGAGACCAGGGAAAGTCAGAGCCAAGTTCCCCAGCAGGTTACATCCATATTGAAAAGTTAAAGAGTAGCCAAAAGAAATCTGTGATGATAGGAGTCAGAAGAGTGGTTTCCTGGCAGGCTGGGGGTGAAGGGGATGGTGGTTAGGACAGGAAAGGGTACAGGGAGTGGGGCGGTAGGAGTGCCCCACATCTTGATTTGGGATATGGTATGGTTACTTGGGTGTATGAATATGTAAAAATTCATTGACATTTTCACTGGAATTCATCACTGAAGATTAGCGCATTTTGTATATAAGTTATGACTCAGTTTTTTTCATTATGCAGTGTCCATGTAATGTAACTCCATTTTTAAAGTTTTCAAAATGAAAAAAAAAAAAATTTAACATTCTTACCAAAAAAAGAAAAAAAGACCAGCCCTTCCAAAAAAAGCATTCCCTTATCCCTTAACCCTGAAGTAAGAAATTTAACTAACACTGAAGTTGAGAATTTAAATGTGAAAGGAGGGTGACAGCCCCAAGGGTCTGGAAGCCTCCAGGACGTGTGTCTCTAGCCCTCTCCCCTGGCCCATTGGCCACAAAGCCTCAAGAACCATGCCTTTTGAGGGAGCTCTGTGGATCCTGAAAGCTGTGGGGAACCTTTCCCGGTGACGTTAGCTTCCTCTGACATAGTTTAATTGTTGTCAGTCCATGGAATCCGGATGGAGGGTTTTGGCATTTAATTCTTTTCAGTGAGGGCTGAAATAGCATTTCCATTCTCCACTCTCATTTTCAAGGTCTGGTAATTTTCTGAGACCATCACCAATTGGGCTGAGATGTTCTCATTCTAGATGCAAATAGGATGAGGAACTTTTCATCAGCAGGCCTGAGAGCAGAATGGGTCTCTCTCTAGACCCATTTTTAACCTAAGTGCTCAATAAATACCAGCCTGTGAATAGCTATAAACCTGCATGCACCAAACAAATAGCTGCTAATTATAGATGGCAAAACGATTAGAAATACAAGAAGTTTATAAAAATTAAAGTGAGATGTTTTAGTATACCTCTTCCATAATTAGCCAGAACTACTCATTAAAAAGAAATAGGCCGGGTGCAGTGGCTCACACTTATAATCCCAGCACTTTGGGAGGTCCCGAAGTGGGAGAGGGTGTGGGCTGTCTGTCTGAGTGAATAGAGCATGGGAGTCACTCATCGCTTTCCTGACCCTAGCCGGGAGTCCAGCAGCCTCCCTCACAGCTACCGGGACAGAGCATGTGTCACTATGGGGCACTTTACACATTTACTCCTTTGTTTGTTGCCTGTTTGAATCTGTGTCATGAGAGCATGGGAGCTCCGTGTTCTATGGGGTAGATTATATGATGCCCACTTTCCAGATGAGGAAGCTCCAGCTCTGAGTTTAGGTAACTCGCCCAAGGTCCTAGAGCCAATGGGGGCAGAGCTTTCTCGCTGCCCTGGTGCATGCCCTCCAGGATGCCTGGCAGACTGGGCTACAGAAGCCAGTTGTCATGGCAATGGGGCGGGATGGTGGAGGTGAGCTCCAGCGGTTGGAGTGGCTATTGGCCCCTGTTAGACATCAGGAGTCCTTAGGTGGGAGAGATTTGGGTCAGATCCTACTTCACACTCACACTTCACACTTCACACAGGGGAGGAATCTTCCCCTGGAAACCAGGCTGCTCTTGAGGATCACACAAGAACTAGTCAAAGTCCTCCTGTGCAAGGGCAAGTCCATTCCAATAGAGGGAGAGTTGCATGACAAAGGCGATGAGTAGCCAAGGGTTGACAGTCCCAGGCCTCGCTGGCAGCTCCTGTGGACTTCCAAGGGTGACATCATACCTAATGAGTCATCAGATCCACAGCACCCAATACTGACACATAGTAGGTGCTTAATCACTGGTTGCTGTTATGATAATGAAGCCTTAACTTCCTTATGCAGAAATTGAATTGGAAGCTGAATTTCCTTTTGGACTGAGACCAGGAGAGCTCTCCAGGGCCAGGGCTTGGTAACCAGATGAAATTGGTTCCTAATGGGGGCTCTGTGGAAGCTCAGCAAGTGGCTCTATCAAATTAGCAGGCTCGATGGACACGAGGGAGCAGAACTCTTCCTGAGCCTGGACCCTGCCATCCCTCGTCCCTCTGAAATCAGATTATGGAGAGGGCAGGGCCAGGGAGGAAACTGAGCTAACACAATTACCAGCCCAGGCCGGTCCATCTCAGCCTGGGAACAGGGCAGGGAAGAGGAGAGGGCAGAGGGGAAGCCAGAGCTTCCCTCAGGAAATTACAAATCCAAGAAGCTGAACAGGATAAGCCTATCCCTGCCTTGCTGTGGGACCCCATGCTGGGATTAGTGAGCTAATCTCCTTGCTGTTCTTACAAAGCATCAATTCCTCCTTCCTTGGAGATCAGGGTGGTCATTCTTTTCATAGCTATGATGTCATCAGCCCTGGCTTGAACCTCCCTGGTGAGGGGTGTTTGTTACCCACCGAGACCTTCTCTTCCATGACTGATTCAAAAGCAACTGTCTGGACTGAAGCCAAGACTGCCACTATCTGGTCTTGGATCTGTCATCAACTAGATGTTGAACCTTGGGAGGTCATTGGCCCACTTCCCCATCTGTAAATGAGATTTATGATCCCATGGTAGGCATGTGCTTGTGTTCTCAGCATCCATCTACTCCTTTCCCATTGCAAGGCAAGCTGCCATCTTCCAGGTGGGTTCTGATTTTAAAACCTGACACCATGCCTCTCGCCCTCTTGGCCTCAGGAGTTTGAGCATTGCCCTGGCTGTGGTGGTCCAGGCAGAGCCATTCTTCAGACTTTCCTTTCTGCAGGAAGATTTGCTTGCCCTGTTCCCAGATGAGAACGAGGCAGTGTGTTGCCCTGGCTGACAATGTTGGCTGCCTTAACTCCTCGGAGGAAGCCAGCCTGAGACAAGGCAGATACACATGGAGGGCAGAGCCAAGAGAACTGCAGAGAAAGAGACAGAACCCTGATACATTTTAAGGCCATTCTATCATGGAATGTACAGTTATGTTTATAGCAAAAAATCATCATTCTTCCATATACTTTGAGCTGCATTTTCTGACACTTGCCATCACCCATCTTCTAATAGACAGAGACTTCTTTTAGGGTTCAAAGTGCTGGGATTCCTGATCAGAGATTGATTTCTTTGTCATTTCTGCTCAGTGACTACAGTCCCACCCTGTGTGACTCAGCACTGGATGCACCCACTGGGTTTCCACAGGAAGGGAGACTAGGAATGTGTTTGAAGAGTCCCCTCATTTCCCACCTATGTCTATAAGCTAAGAGGAGTAGGAATAGGCTATACAGCAGAAGCCTATCCACAGAAAATGGTGCAAAAGAAGAGAAGATCTAGTTCCAACAACTCAGCTCAGGGAGACATACACTCCCTTTCCAGCTGCTGCCAGTTTACGTTGGGTTTCTGTCACTTGTACCCAAGATAGGTGACTCAGAAAATCATTTTATTCGTCTTCGTTTCCCCAGCACCCAACACTGACTGGCACATAGAAGAATTCCAGTTAAGATGAAAATTTTACTTCCCATTATCTGGACACTTCTTAATTTAATTTCCCCAAACTCAAGATTACATTGGTATTTTTAGTTGTCTGTTTGGAGGAGCAGATTAGGTTTTGGAAAGGTGGCTTCAGCAAACACCTACCAGGTGCCATCTATGAGTTAGGTACACTGCTAGGTGCATTCACATGTATTACTTCATTTACTATCCCAAACCGCTCTAGTTAATTTTATGCCCACTTTCCAGAGAGAGGAACTGAGGCTCTGAGAAGTTGGGTGGAATTTTAAAGTCACACAGCTAGCCAGGTTCAGTGGTATATACCTGTAGTCTCAGCAACTTGGGAGGCTGGAGCAGGAGGATCACTTTAGCCCAGGAGTTCAAGGCCATAGTGAGCCATGATCACATTGATTAATAGCCACTGCACTCCAGCCTGGGCAACATAGCAAGGCTCTTATCTCAAAAATAAAGTCACAGCTGGTACTGGCAAAGTCAGAAAGGAAACAAATACCTTCTTACACTCACGCTGTTGATAGCAAACTTATGTTCAGTTAACAGAATACCAAAGGCTCTGAATGTCCCTTCCAACTTCCATTGTGAGAAAAGCCTCCACCACAGTGTGCCCATGAGTGTCTTTAGGGAGAGGAGGAAGTTGTCTGTTAGCTGGCAGCTATGGAGGTAGCCAGTCAGTCCTCCTCTGGAGTCAGCTTTGAGTCCATTTCAGGGAGCCCTTGGCCAGTGCTGGGTGTTCAAGCCTGAAGGGCCAGAGGCAAGTGTGCATCATTTGAGGGCAATGGCCATGGGCAGGGTTAAGGTAGGTGAAACTCACCCAGTTCCCATATGAAACCAGAAGCACAAAAAGGAACTACCCAAGGGCAACTCACGTGAGCATCCTATCTCATTCTTCTCAGTTTTTCTTTTTAGACATCTTAATTTATTTATTTTTTAATAGAGAAGGGATCTCACTATGTTGCTCAGGTTGGTTTCAAACTCAGGCCCAAGAGGCACAATTCTCCCACCTTAGCCTCCTGAGTGACTGGGGTAACAGGCACACACCACTGCAGCCAGCTTAAACATCTTTACTGAAATATAATTTATAATTTATATACCATAACATTTACTAAAGTATACAATTCAATGGTTTTTAATTTATTTACTAGGTAGTTGTTACAATGATGCTACAATCTAAGTTAACATTTTCATCACCCCAAAAAGAGAACCCCATGTATTAGCAGTCACTCCCAAGTTTCCCCTAAACTCCTCCTCTTACCCTTGGCAAAGCTAATCTACTTTCTGTCTCTATAGATTTGACTATTCTGGACATTTCATATGAATGGAATCACAATATGTGTCCTTTTGTGACTGGCTTCTTTGCCTTGGCATAATGTTTTCTTTTTCTTTCTTTCTTTTTTTTTTTTTAAGACAGAGTCTCGCTCTGTCGCCAGGCTGGAGTGCAGTGGCATGATATCCGCTCACTGCAACCTCCACCTCCCAGGTTCAAATGATTCTCCTGTCTCAGCCTCCCAAGTAGCTAGGATTGCAGGTGCCCACCACCATACCTGGCTAACTTTTTTGTATTTGTAGTAGAGACAGGGTTTCACCATGTTGGCCAGGTTGTTTCAAACTCCTGACCTCAAGTGATCCATGTGCCTCAGCCTCCCAAAGTGCTAGGATTACAGACATGAACCACCGTGACTGGCTGGCATAATGTTTTCAAATGCTCATGTGAGCATTCATCCACATTGTAGCATCAATCCTTTTTATGGCAAAAAATAATACCTCCTTGTATAGATAGACCACCTTTTGCTTACCCCTTCATCAGTTGATGGACAGTTGGTTTTTTCCCACTTTCTGGGTATTATGAATAATTCTGCTATGAACAGAGTGTACAGGGTTGTGGGTGGTCACCTCTTCTCTTGATTTATTTATGTATAATAAATAACTCCCCACTTCCCACCCTCATTTTCCTCCCCACATAGGTCACAGTTCCAGTGTGTGTAGTGGATATCCTTCATTTTACGGCCTTTTATGAAAAATGTGTATTCCTCTTTTGCCTGCGTGCATTTGTACATTTCACATACATGCTATTGTGTTTTAGCTATTATTCTGTCTTACTCTCTTCACTCAACACGGTGTTTTTAGGATCCACCCATGTTGCCAGGAGTACTCCTGATCCATTACTTTCAGCTGCTGCGTGGCCCCCGGGGGGTGGGCCGAGAGCACATGTGCAGGTCCACTCCCCAGGGATGAATGCCTGGTTTCCCCAGCTCCCTGTCATCATACACAAACCCACGTGTCCCCTTCAGGACCTGGGGGAGAATGTCTAGAATTTATGTTCAGGAGTGGATTGCTGGGTCATACAAACGTGCATGCTTACCTTGAGTTGTGCTGGATCATGAATAGTCTTTCCCCGGCCAGAAGGCAACAAGATTAGGGACACATGGAGGAGATGGAATTGTTGTTTTCCTGCATTTTACCAAGCAGGAACAATAGCTGAAATGCACTCACTATCCAGGTTGGCAAAGCTTCAGTACATCAGTGCCAAGGTACACCGTGCCTACCGAAGGATAGAGGTAGACTCCTCTTTTTTTTTTTTTTTTTTTTTTGAGACGCTGGAGTGCATTGGCCGGATCTCAGCTCACTGCAAGCTCCGCCTCCCGGGTTCACGCCATTCTCCGGCCTCAGCCTCCCGAGTAGCTGGGACTACAGGCGCCCGCCACCTCGCCCGGCTAGTTTTTTGTATTTCTTAATAGAGACGGGGTTTCACCGTGTTAGCCAGGATGGTTTCGATCTCCTGACCTCGTGATCCACCCGTCTCGGCCTCCCAAAGTGCTGGGATTACAGGCTTGAGCCACCGCGCCCGGCCTAGACTCCTCTTTTTATTTGTCTCACATCACTTTGCTGTTTCTAGAGCACTGATTCCCTTTAAACATTCTGGTCTCATTAATTGAGGTTGTTCTTTACCCCTTATGGAAAAAGATTATGAAGGGAAACTACTTCCCAAGAACTTTCCTTTGTCTTGGGGTGCAAAACCCTTTGACCTGGAATGACCATTTCTGTGTTTTACGACTGGGGAGGAGATGCTAGGAAATAATTGGTTCCTAAAACCCTTCCCAGCACCCAGGATCACCAAGGAGAGGAAAGGAAAGGAGAATTCAAATGATTGGTTAGGAATTTTTACCTCTGACTTCTAGTTGTTTCCTAGAGAAAATCAAATCCTCATGAGCAGAAAAGGCTGAGACATTTCTTTGCTGTGGAAACTTCCTATATTTGGGAACAATCAATCATTCCAGCAGATCTTGGGATTATCACATCACTGTGAGTCTGCTGAAGAGAAGTTGTCTCTTTTTAAAGGACTTAGAGTTTACCCTAGATCCCTACACCCAAGGGTGCCTCTTTTTACACAACAGATGGGCATCAGCAGAAGTCTTTTGCAAAGAACCCATTTGTATGTCATGTGAATCCCTTTGTCCTCATTTTGGTTTCCTAAGTTTGGATTTCTCATGATTGGCTTTTCTTAAAGTGAAAGCCATGCTTGTGCTCCACAGGCTAGAGGTGAGAGTGAATTGGGCAGTGTTGGGACAGTCTGGGCAGGTCACTGTGAGCGCCTGGCTGGCGGCTGGGAGGGGAAGCAGGGCTGGGAGCGCCTCAGGCTCCCTCCAGCTTCTGGTTTTCCCTCCTCCGTTTCCCCTCCCTCCGTTCCCCTCACCAGCTTCTGGTTTTCGAATCCCAGCTCTGTGGAGCAGCTCCTGTGGCTGGCTTTATTCAGAAGTATTTAGGGCAAAAAAGGAACCCTGAATTTCACAACGCTGAGCTTCATTTCTATTTATGTTCTCATAAATGCAGAGAGGGAGGAAGAGATGACATTTTTGGAGAAGTCACCAGTACCTTCTACCTCTATTTGTCCCCAACATTTTGCTTAAGAGCAGTATCATGGCAGTGGAGCCAAAGTCAACCGGTTATTGGACCTGAAAAAACACAGGATTATGATGACAATAACAGCTGCTCTTTCTACCCAGTTCCTACTGGGCATTGTGCTAGGTGCTTTGTGTATGTTTTCACTAATCCACAGGACAGCATTGCAAGGTAAGCCTCGTTGCAACTTTGTGTATGAAGAAATTCAAGTTAGGAATAGGAAAGTGACTTGGCCCATGTCACAAAGCAGAGAGTTTATCCTAAGTCTCTGGCTTTAAACATCACATTCTTCCTACTACACCATGCTATCCGGGACCCCCACTTTCCACCTCACTGAGGCCCTCATATTTCCCTGACTTCCTACTTCTGCTCTTCTAAGAAAACTGAGCTGTGACCCAGAGCATGAGGGGAGGAGGTTTCTTGCACCAGGAAAGAATTCAGGGCTCAGGGAGACAGCTTAGAGCCAGAATAAGCTCATTAGGTCACGAGAAAGCAGGGATGATGGGAAGACACTTCTTATTCTTGCCCTCTGATCCCACTGCCTCTGGGAGAGTGTGGCATCCTCACCCCGGCAATGCTTCCTCAGGGGAGTAAGTTTGAAGCAGTCTGGGAAACTGGGCAGCTGAACCCCTCTTGACCCCTAAAGTCACAGTGGGGGCTGGGAAGAAGAAAGACCGTGTACTGTGGGCTCCGCAAGGGTCCAGGGATGTGTGCTGGGCTCAGATTTTCCCTCCACTCCAACTTTGCAACAACCTGGGCTCCCGCACCTGCTGTTTGGGGCTAGCTGGCCTGAGGCGAAGAGGGGAAAGAGGGCGGCTGGGCAGGGGAGGATGCAAGCCTGCCAGGAGAGCCCGCAGTGTCCTCAGCATGGGCAGCAGGGAGTGAATGAAGGGAAGGAAAACTGCAGTGCTCAAGAACCTCCCTTTCCTGGACTGGCTGCTCCATTGGATGGAGCTTGCAGGATGGTGGCACACAGGTGAGGAGGCACCATTCCTGTGGGCCACAGTGTGATAGCAACAGGCCTCTACGGACTGCAGACACACAGAGCAGTTTTGCCCTTGGTTACCCATAGATTATCTTAGAGCTTCCTGTTATTCTAAACATTGAAAGTGGGAACCCTGGAGCTTGAGGAAAGTGGAGACCTGGCATCAGGAATTCCAGGAATCCAAGAGGCTGTCACCTGCCGTGAGGTCAGGTCCTCATGGTAAGGGCCTGGCCAACAGATCTTCCTTCTGCCTGTCAAGGACTTGTCCCTGGCCCTGTAGGAACCCACGGCTGAAGTGCAGAGTCCTTGATCCATTCCTGGATTAGTAATCACAAGAGTCAATTCCAATTAGAATAGAGAGCCTAAATTATCTGATTTGACACAAATGAGTTAATCCTCTTGAATGAAGACCTAGCTTGGCCTCTTAGACCTGCTGTCCTGGCAATTCCAGTTTATCCAGTAAGTTTGACTTCTTTTCCAAGCAGACCCTAGAGGCATGTTCGCCTTTGGTCCTCCACCTTTTCAGGGCCCCCAGCCTTCTTCCTGGCTCCCCTTCTCCCTAGTGCACCAGCGTTAGAATCAGTCCAGTCAACTCTTTCCTTCCTTCCAAGTGAAATCCAAGAACTCAACTTTTCCTGAATTCTTTAAGCCACCCATATTGACCCAAGGGATGAAGCAGCAGAAACAGTGTCGTGTGTAACAGACAGAGGGTCCACACTCCTACCCCTCAGTGATCCCTCAAGCATGTCTGCTGGTCTTAGTAGGGAGTGAGGTTGCCTACTGGATCCCAAGTCAGGAGAGGAGAGGGAGGGTCAGTAGATCAAATGTAACTGCTGACTCAGCCAGCCTCATGAGAAATTACGCCACACACCCTGGTTCAGCGGGGCCCCAAGCCTAGGACATCTCCGCGGGTCTCTCCAAAGGACAAGTTGGGGGAGTTGCAGGATTTGGACACCGGCCTGAGCAGAAGGAAAAATTCATCTTTGTGGCAACTCTCGCCCCCACAGTCAGCAAGACCTGGAATGAGACAGTCTGGGACTGTGGGGTGGAACAGCTGGGTGGAATGGCCAGTTGTTCCACCTATTGGCATTGACCAGCCTTCCCCACTGAGGCTGAACTTGGCAGCTCCGGCCCATAGAATTCCAACCTAGGCAGCTGCTTGAGAAACAAAGTGCTTGAGTTTGCTTTGAGCAGGGATGTTTAAAACTAGGATAAAGATAACAGGATATGAGCTATAAGCTGCTTATCACAGCCAGTTTAGGAAAAAGACCATTCCAGGACCCAACAGGCAAGAAGAGAACAGCAATTTGAGCCAGTCTTCTTGGGCCTGCAACTGGGCATATTCCATTTAAAACTTGTCCTTTCCTCTTCTGGCCCTTGGGTGCTTACAACCTGAAAGGTCTTCTCCCATTCTAAAGCCTCTGCATACCTACAACCTAATGATTCAGCTCCCACCCTCTGGTCCCTTTTGCTTTTCTTCCAGTACCCTAACATGTTTATTGCTCTTCTCTAAAAGTCATCCAAAGGATTCATTTACATCTCCAGGGGGCTGAAACACCAGGACAGCATTCAGTAACCTGGGAGTGGTTAGAGTTGCTAAGCGAGGTGCAGAGACAAGTCACGTTAGTCTGAGTGATTTTCTAGCGGTGACGGTGATCCAAGCACAGCTAACCCTGTGTTTTCCTTTGCCAAAGGCTCCATCCTCACCCTGCCTCCTCACAGACCATATTCAGTTCCTTGCTACCGCTGCATGTTGTCATCAGAGTCCCCACTGGAGTCGTGCTGGGTGAGGGTGGGGAGGTCAAGGTAAGCACTTCCCCAATCAAGAACCACATCTTAGTGAAGGAAGCAGCAAGACGTGCAGAGAGCATAGCCTCAAAAGTCAAGCCCAGCCTCTCACTGTCCTTGCCTCTCAACCTCTAAAATGAGGGAGCTGAACTGGGTGATGCAGCTAACCACTCCCTCTCCTTCAGGATAAGCTCAGAAATGCTTATTTCGGCCTGGACTCTTCTCTGCCCTCCCCATATCCCCACCCTTGCTCTGGCTTCTCTTCTGGCAGATGTGTCTTATTTGAAAAGCTTTTTTCCCTAAGTATAATTCCATCGCCTCTTTTCCACCAGCAATTCAAAACCTTTCTCTCTCACTCCACTGCCTTTCCAAGTGCCACGCATGTGCTCCTGGGATCCAGGTTCCATCTAGATCTGTCCCGAGGGTTTAGTGGGCCAGGATTGCACTCTGACCCTCCTTCCCCTTGGACTAGTCAGACTTCTCTTGTTTTTGTTTTATGGTTTGGCTTCTTCTTGAATCAGATGTTACCGAATGCATACGTGTGCATGCACACCCACACACCAATCCTGCATGGAAAACTCTGGTCAAAACTTTTCTTTGGCAGAGACGCAGAGCATTTCCATGGCTTGCCACTTTCCTGATTCTCTTAGGGCTGGCCCAATGCCAGATAGGAAACTTTTAGCTCTGAAGGCCGGAGAGAAGTTTGCTGTCCCAGCTCCCGAGGCCTGTCATCTTCAGCACCACCATATTAAGACTATAGTTTAATAAAATCTGCCACTACTCACCCCAACCCCTGCAGACTTGCAGAAAGTGGAGAGCTGGTACCAAATTCCAGGAATCAATGAGGCTGTCGGGAGGTCAGGCACTCATGGTAAGGGTGGTCATAAGCAAGGAGCTGAGAGGTCTCTGTCAGCCAGGCCTCGCTTTGTTTTAAGCTCCCAGATTTCAGGTGGAGCCTCTAGACAGTTGGCTTCCCAAGTTGGAGGTGGTGTCCAAGGCCCCAAACTCTGCTTTAGTCAGGTCCACTATAATGGGAATAATTTACTCTTTTTTGTGTGTTTTCAGGTTAAGACTTACTGAGGTACAGTACATTCTTTCTCGGAAGGAGAGGTTACTTTCTCAGCAGACTCCATCCAAAAAAGTCTTCTACATGGTGTGCACACTGGTATCAACAAGCAATGAAAGCAAAAAAGAGAGAATGTACTAATGATAGCAAACATTTCAGTGCTTTCTAAACAGACATTGTTCCAAGCTATGTATAGCTTATATATAATTATTATATAATTAATCATTGTATATTATTCTATCATAGTTTGTATATTATATAACATATAGATAGCATATATATACATATCTGCTCATTTGATCTCTTGACAATGTGCTGAACCCATTTTACAGAGGTAAAGCTTGAGGCTCTGAGCAGCTGTACACTTGCCAAAGATCTTGGCTCACTGGTTCTGGTGGGCACTACAGAGACGTTTTAAAAATGAGAGCTTATCAGAGTGAGAGCTAGAGAGCCTTCTGATCCCTAGGAGGGACACACAGAGGAGCTGGAACAGAAGGAATCGGATTTAAGTAGAGACTCCATAAGCCCAAAGGAGTCATTTCCCAACTTCAGTACTTTGAAACATTAGATATCCTATTTTCTTACAACATAACTGTCTTGCAGATAAGCACCGCTAGATCCTCTGCACATTCGAGTAAATCCTGTTGTGAACTGAACAGAGTAACTGCTCTTGCTTATCCAGGCCATGTTAGTGCAGGGCACAGGGAAGTTTAAGTTTTGCCTCTAAGCCTCCATTCTGAGAAGCATCTTACCACCATTGTTCTAACAATGAAATGCAGTTAGGATTCAGACAGGTTTTCGATCCACGTGCACTATTGCATGTGAGAAGCATCATTAAGAAATTCAAAATTACTTTTAACTATTTGAATTCATGTAATTTCATTCCAGTATGAGTGCTCAAGGACAAATGAGCACTCAGATCCGAATATCCCACCTGAGAACCACACAGTTTGTTCAAAACCACTATCCTGCTGCTGCAAGGCTGGGACTCACTGAGCCTTACTTCACCTTAGTGTTTCAATCGTGGCATGCTGTCTTGCTTAGGTCATGGGGGAAGGACAGTCTTCCTTTGGAAGCATGTTTTCCTGACAAGCCTTGGTTGACAAGAATTTTTCAGTTAACTGTAGCAGGCAGCTTTACAGACAGGAGATATGAGCTTCGTGGTTTTTTTTTTTTTTTTTTTTTTTTGAAAAAGTTTGCAGTGCATGCCTGGGGCAAGGCAGGAAATGCAATTTGGTATTTGGAAACATCAGAAAATATTTCTCTGGAAGCCGTTTGTAATGTCACTTCACTGCATTGTTCCCTCTGTTCCAACTAATAAAATTATCAATTCCAGGGTCTCGCTATCTTACGTCCCTTTAAACACAGTAAAGGAGACCAAATAAATACCTCCTCCTACCCTGCATTTTGTTGTCCAGATGTGACCTTTGTCCCAATACCTAAAAGTGACAATGACCATTGTCATGGATGTGGAACACTGCAGTTTTCCTTCTAGTTTTCAGCATAGCTTTCAATCAAGTTTCCAACTAGGTAAGAATTAAAACAGAAAAGAAATAAAGGAGAGGTGTCTAAGCAACCAAGTCTTCCCTGGAAGAGAAGAGGAAGACGTGAGAAGTGAATAATAGGTTTATTTGCATATACACAAGAGAAGAGTTAACTGTTGCTGGGTGAGAAGGAGGTAAGGCTTCAGCAGAGGAAGGCACCTTGACAGACAAACAAGAGACTCTCAGCTTATTAAATCAAGCATAGTCACAAACTTCACTTGCCCCAAGCCAACAACTTATTTAACTCATTTACCTGCTGTCCTAGAGAATCACTAACACAACCAGCTGGAAAATAGAGAGAAATGATTTTACATATCTGGACCTGCCACTTAAAACTTTATGTACAGGATGCAGGAAAAAAACTTAAGAGGCACTTCCAAATAGTTCTTGATCTAATCAGTGCCATCTGTTCTGCTATTAAAAATATCTATTATGGAAGAAATTGGGTATTAAATGCGCCGTCAAAGTTGGGGCCTCAATTCTAAAAGAGTTTAGGCAAAGGTACTCTAAAAGTGGTTCCTGCCAGGTATCCAGACCCACAACCACAGACACAAAAATCTCTGGAGATGAGGGTGGAGCAGCTATAAAGCAAGCATTTCTCACCCTGCTCATGTGTGTGTTTTATGGGGCCTATCACCTGGTGAGCTGAGCCTAGGATGCTGGGAAGCCTTTGCCAAGGATGGAAGGCATACTTACTAAAAATGATCTTTCTTGGCTTCTCAAGTTAACCAGAATAAACTCTGACTTCTCTTTTGAGTACCCAAATGAGATTAAGGCTTTTAACATGAAAAGACCAAATTCTGCATTTGGGAATTGTAACTACCAAGCAGCTAGTTCCTAAGGGAACTTTAACTACTTCTCTTCAGGAAGATTTGTGGATTGTCCTTTGAGAAGTCAGAAGAGGCTATGTGCTGATGAAAATAAAATAGAATAGAATAAAATGAAGGACTGGGTGTGCTGACTAAGGAGGGGAAGAGAAACACACACTGAGTGATCATATATATTTTTTTTGTATATAAAGGATTAAAAAATTCAAATTTAATACATTTTGGAAAAGCAAATGTAAAATGACTTGGGCTTATAAAACCAGCATTTACAATTATCTGTGAATAGTCAAAGACAAATCATAGAACCAATTTGATTACAAATCCAAAGCAATTCTAGTGTTGGTTACAGAATCACTTTCCCACTCCCCCAGTAAAAGTCCAGGTGTTAAGTTGTACACACCCCCATGCTACGCACACTCCTTCATCTCCTTCTCAGTGTTTTCATACCCCAGCCGCATCACACACACCAGGCACATCTTCTCTTTAACAGAGCTTATCAGGATGGTATCCCCTTTTGGCTTAAATCAACCACCTTGCGTTTATAAATAACCCCCCACCCCCAGTGCCTGAATTCATCCACGTCTTCTGCCTTCATAGGCAGCCTCCCCTTGGCCCCAGTTCCAGCAGGACAGGCCTTCTTCTAAAAGGAAGTCTGGGGCAGTGAGGCCACACTAGTCAGCGTTCGGCTCTCCCTGCACCAGTCCCAGCTGGGCTCCTAATTGTCTAGCACCTTTGCACTCAAGAAAGTTATATTGTTTTTCTCTCTCTTCCTCATTTCTTGCCAGTATTCTGCCTTTTCATAACATTTATGCCAACAAGATATCTAGTCATTCCTAGACCTTCCTGTTTTGCACAACCCTTCACAGATAACCGAGTGACTGCAACGCTGAAAATCTGTTGCTCTTTTCTCTTCTAAACCTGTATCTACCTCAATAAAACTGAGTCTTTTATGGGAACCAGAAGACTTAAGACTCATGGGAACCAGCAGTCATAAGCCGGAGACTCCTCTCCCTCACCCTCTGACTCTTAATAGACCTACTCAATAAGAATCTGTTACCTTGAGACGCCTACTGCTCTGCAAAGTCTAGTGAGAACACCACAGCCTCTATCAACTGCAAGTCTGAGGGAAGATGCCAGTCCCATCACTTCTGACCAATAGTTCTGGGTTGAGTTAAATGAATATAGTACCACATTCTGCTCCTCACTAAGCTTCTTCATTAACACACCTATAACAACTACTTTAGTAGTCTGAGCACAAAGCTCTGGAAAGCTGTCTTTGCCCTTCTTTCACTATGCCTCGATCCATCACGGGAGCCAAGGAAGCACCTGCTGGCCTTGTGAGTGCCTCTTAGGATCTAGCACCTAACTGGTTAAAGTCTGTTATCCATGACTAGCTCTATTTTATGGCCTTCATACAGTACATGTTGCAGCACTGCTCAATTTGCAAACAGTGAAATTTATCAGGAATCTATATTCTCTTGAATCTGAAGTGCTAAACCTCTCATTAGCATTAAAATTTCTCCTTTTTTATAGTATGTCCACATTAAATGCTCAATAAAGAAGTGTTACTTAGAGAAAACATGGAAGATTTCTTTAAGAAAGGAACCATGCTTTCCTCTCCAGTGCAGCCAATGGGCTGAAGGCCTGTTTCCATTCTCCATTCTTCCAGCATAAATCTACAACTCACTGGCAGCACAACCTGATTTAACAGGCACCCATCATCCAGACCAGAACACCTATGGCATGTAAACAGGGTGAGATGGCAAAAAGTACAAATTCACAAAGTCCTTTCTGATGGAGAACTGAAAGAAAGGTCTTATGAGACAATGAGCGCACACGTGCCAGTGTGCGTACACAAGAACAAGTTGAACGTCTCAACAAAGAATTACTTCCACAGAGCCTTGCACGGCACACTACGCTCACGCCTCACTAGAAAGGAATCACTTGGGGTGTTTTTTTTTTCCCTTTCTTAACACAGCACAAGCCAACGGCCAGCTAGACATTCAGACCCGTTGTTGAATGTTGGATAGAAGGGAGCAGCATCAGACACAAAATTTCAGGCCCTGGTTTCATGTGCCTTTAATACTTTGTTTCCTTTCCTCTGTATTCACTAAACAGATTTTTTTTTTTTTTTTTTTTTTTTTTTTTTTTGGTAAGGCTACTTTTGTAGCTTTTTGTTTTCCCTTTGTATTTATCATGTTTTTAATTTCTTCTCTGAGGAGGAATTCTCTGAATCTGTATCTTCCAATTCAATTCGGTGCCTTTTGAGGCCACTGTGGCCATGAACAGCCCTGCTGCTATCTATGGCTGGGGTGTCAGTGGGGTCCTCTCTTGTTCCAGCATTGGGGGTCTCACAGGCCATTTCAGACCCGCAACAATCTTTGTGTAGGAGTGTCCCTGTCAGGGACAAGTTATCACGGTCAGTGTCTGAGTGTCCTGGGGAAGAGTAGGCCACCGCCTCCAGCTCCCCCAAGTTCTGCCCGTTATTGTGAGGGTGAATGGGACGAGGGTGTAAGCGTCCATTGTTGTGGTTGGCACAGATGGTTTCGAGGCTCCTCTCCTCACTGTCATCAGACTGGGTCCTGGGACAGTTGCCAGACCCGATGTTGAGAGTGGAGCCAGATGCCTTGGGGACAGAAGGAGAAGGCGGCTCCTCAGCCCGACTACTCAGGGCCTTTCCATTGAGCTTCTTGGTTTCAAAAGGGTGCTCTACAGAGCCGCTATTGCCAGTGTCCTGAGAGGTACCTTCTGGCACCTCTGCCCAAGCATGGCTGCTGTGCTCATGGCCTGGGCCATTGCTGGGATTTCTAGGAGTCTCTTCTTTAAAAGCGTCCTTGCTGCAGCCTTCAGGGGGCAGGTCCTGTTTCCTCTGGGCCATTGCTATGTTTAGACAGGCTTCCTTACTGGAAGAAGGGGCTGGGTTGTCTTTGTGGCTGGTTCCTGCTCTCCCTTCATCTGCCTCCCCGGTCACCAAGGAGGTCTCTCCATCTTTGTTATTTGAGTAGGAGATATAAGAGTAGCGGAGCCACTTGTAAGCTTTATAAATTTTTCGCTCAACTGATTCTATGTCAGAAGTCGGTGAGGCCCGGCTTGGCTGAATCTCTAGTGTGGAAGTGCTCCGCTCAGGAGATGAGGTCGGGGAGGAGGAGAGGTCATCCACTTTGATCTGGGGGTAATCATAGTTGTCTTCTCCAATGTAAGTATTGGTGGGCTTGACTGGGGCACTGGGCCTGTCTTCTCGGGTTGTCTTCTGTCGACGCCGCATGGCATTCCGCTGCCAGGTAGAGGCTCGGCGTTCATTCAGCTCCTCCTCATCCTCGGAGCTGCTAGAGCTGCTGGAACTGCTGGATTCATCTTCGGGGCTGGGTGACCGTGGCCGGGGAAAGAGATCTGTGTCTAGTTCCACCTCACAGACATTCTCCTCAGAATCGGACTCATTGGAAAGGGCCAGGAGGCGTTTGTCTTGGTAGCGCCGCAGAGCAGACAGACGCTGCTGGCGAGAGGCTGCGTCCTCACACGTGGGTGTTGGTGGAGTTGAGGCTACTGCGTTTGTGGTGGTGACCCGCAGGGGCCCCAGGTGGAAGGCGTTGTCGGCAGACTCATCTACTGTGGGAGGCGGGGAGCGAGGCAGTGAGGCCGAAGACTCTGAGTCAGTGTAGCCTGAGCGCTCGCTGACCCCTGCGTGCAGTTGCAGGATAGTACTCTCACTGAGGTCACTGTCTGAGTCAGAGCTCCAGCCCTCGATCTCTCGGCGTACCAGGGAGTCAAAGAAGGCCATCATCCGCGGGTCTTCCTGGACCGACTGGTTGGCGTAGTCATGTGACAGGCCACTCCCACTGTTCAGCACAAGGCTGATGTACTCTTCATGGGTATAAAGGCAGCGGGAATCGTCCTCAATCCGACCATCGAGGTCTCCAGTACATCCTGGCTGCTTGTATGGGCTCCAGATCTGTACAGAAAATGAAAAACAAAAGCAACAAGGAGTAACTGGAAAGTATTCTTTCACTGGTGGTAATAAAGAACACCAAGGCAGAACTTCCCCAGACCCTCCCTGTAATTTAGTTAGGACTTGCTAACCAACTTAAAAATATGTTCTTTACTAGACTGGATCATGTGGGCTGTGTATGAAAACTGAGGCTTTTAGAATCAGATGTGGGGACAAGCATGGTCTAGAACACAGTATTAGTCTAGTGTCAAGAGACCTACCTAAGTCCTGTCTCTAGGCCCAGGGTAATCACATACTTTCTCCACCAGAATCGTCCTCCCTTTTAGTTTCATCTATTAGTAGTTGGACATTATAATAACAATCCTGGAGGATAGAGGATGACTTGAAGACTGGCCAAGGTGTTAAAGACTTTCAGAAGACCGAAGCTGTGCACAGAGAGGTACCACTTTTCCGAAATGTAAACAGACCCAGCACTCAGCCCTCTATGGTAGTTAATATCTGAGCCTATGGCTCCACTTCTGCCCAACTGCAACATTCCTATTTTTAACTGATGGGAATTGCTCACTGGAGCTTGATAAGAATAGCCAACTGCCTACACTGCAGTTCCCTCTTGGATATACAGGCACCAGTTACCCAGGAAACTGGGTTCTCTTAACCAGGGAGCTGCTGGCTTGCTCCCCAACAAGTCTGTTAGCTATAGGAGTAGGTAGGACACATGCCCCAAGGACAGGTAACTGCAGCCCCACTCATAATACCCCTCTACTCCATGGTCAGGGACATGGACTCATCGATAAAAGGCAGCAGAGCTAGGACTCAAACTCAGGTCTGCCTGACTTAAAGGCTCAACTTTACTGTTATGCAAAATTCAAGTGCAAGGTAATTAAGCTGTCACTGCAAATGAGAACGATTAGCTCCACCTGACTGCCAGACTGGTTCATAGCAGCACAAAGCAGCCCAGTTACATCAGCCTGTAGTCATGGCAACTCAGATGAAATCCCAGGCAATCTTCTTGCCTGACAGGCTGGTGTCTATCTTTAGATGGCATCCAACCCAGAAAACAGTGGCCCCTCATTCCCCATCCTTCATCTAGACCAAGACTTCGTTTCCCCAAATGCTATCTAAGGACAAATGCACCTCTCCCTGTGGGAATTCTCCTGAGTCCCATTCCTGCCATGCTTTACTTGGCAATTCCTGAGAGGTAGTGTCTCTGCAGAGGACCCCCCAGTTCCAAAGAGGCTGAAGAAACCTAGATTAGCATCCCTCCACCAGTTCCCAACTCAGATTCATTCCTCCTTCAACTTTTTTCCCTACCCATAACTCTAGATGTTGCTCAGATGTTCTCTCCTCTCCAGCTTCATAATCTCACCCTAGAGAATTTTAAGGGATTGGTTTTCACTTTGGAGTACACAAGAATCACCAGAAGAGCAATTCTAATGTTGAATCCTGAGTCCTACTCTTAGAGGTTCTGATTCAGTAAGTCATGAACAGGTATCAGGACCATGCATTTTTAACCACTCAAGGGATGAATAAGTAGGAAGACCAACTTTTGAGAAACACTAGACTACAGTTACCATAAAATAAGTAGAATAAAATAAAGGGTTTATCTGAAGGTTTACACACGGTCTCCAGCATGTGGCTTAAGCTATTATTACTATCTCTGCAAACAGATGTCTAAGGGAATAAAAGAGATTGGTGGCTTAGAAAGGAAGCTGAGGGGTCCAAAAGGGAAAGCTCTTAGGATTTTTTTTTTTTTGCATCTTATTCATAATTCTGAGCCAAATCTCTCACCTCTCCAGTTTAAAAGTGGTAAAATGTCATTAACCATGTTCTCTAATATAAAGATAAATCTATTTGTACCTCACAGAAACTCAGAATTTGTTAACAAAAGTACAAAATAACAACAGTGAGATGCTGGCTTAACTCCTCACCAAGACCATTTTTAAGTTCCAATGTATTATTACCCCAGCTCCACATTTTTCCCTTGAGGAATGAAAGTCTTAACACTGAAAGTTAGTTTGTGTTTGGGCTCTGGAATGTATTAAGCTGAGGTAGACTGTTCATTCCTGAAGCCTGGAGTAATGGAGTGAAACGCAGGATTAAGAGGCAGGAGTCTTTTTTTTTTTTTTTTGAGACGGAGTCTAGCTCTGTTGCCCAGGCTGGAGTGCAGTGGCCGGATCTCAGCTCACTGCAAGCCCCGCCTCCCGGGTTCACGCCATTCTCCTGCTTCAGCCTCCCGAGTAGCTGGGAGTACAGGCGCCCGCCACCTCGCCCGGCTAATATTTTTTGTATTTTAGTAGAGATGGGGTTTCACCGTGTTAGCCAGGATGGTCTCGATCTCCTGAACTCGTGATCCGCCCGTCTCGGCCTCCCAAAGTGCTGGGATTACAGGCTTGAGCCACCGTGCCCGGCCTAGGCAGGAGTCTTGAGTGTGGATTCCCACTCACTCCTAGTTAGGGGGTGATGCTCAGCTCCTCCCTCTAAACAGTAGATTAGATGGGTCTCATGCAATCCTAAGATTCAGAGCAAAACAAAACCTTCACTCCAGACTGCCAGTCTTCAATCCTCAAGGGACTCACAGTGCTTCAGGAGTAAGGGGAGCAGGTAGGAACCCCAGCCCTGTCATTTCCTGTGGCCCTGAGCAAATGACCTCACACTTGAAAGCCTGTTTCTCATATGTGTAAATGAGAATGATACCAAAGCCTATACCCAACACCAATAAATGTGATGTCTTCTCTTTCATTTGGCAATTGAACGCCTCAACCAGAATGTTAAAACCCACCCTCAGGGAGGCTTCTGAACATTATAAGTACTGACCTTCCCTATTATCTTGGTTCTAATGCTTAATATTAATATATCAATTCCAACTATTTGTGAAATTGGTAATTTCTTTACACTGGAAAGTTAACAACTCAGAAGGGAATCAATGAAAAAACCAACTTCCCGTTACATGTTAAATGTGGCAGTCAGGCGCGGTGGCTCAAACTTGTAATCCCAGCACTTTGGGAGGCTGAGGTGGGTGGATCACTTGAGGTCAGGAGTTCAAGATCAGCCTGACCAACATGGTAAAACCCTGTCTCTACCAAAAACACAAAAATTAGCTGGGCGTGATGACAGGTGCCTGTAGTTCCAGCCACTCGGGAGGCTGAGGCAGGAGAATTGCTTGAACCCGGGAGGAGGAGGTTGCAGTGAGCTGAGATCGCGCCACTGTACTCCAGCCTGGGCGACAAGAGCAAAACCCTGTCTTAAAAAAAAAAATATATATATATATAGACATGTCTCATCATGGGGCAAAGTTCATGAGAAACAGCCAGGCGTTGGCCAGGCGCAGTGGCTCACGCCTGTAATCCCAGCACTTTGGGAGGCCGAGGCACGCGGATCACAAGGTCAGGAGATTGAGACCATCCTGGCTAACTCAGTGAAACCCCGTCTCTACTAAAAATACAGAAAATTAGCTGGGCATGGTGGTGGGCGCCTGTAGTCCCAGCTACTCTGGAGGCTGAGGCAAGAGAATGACGTGAACCCGGCGGAGCTTGCAGTGAGCCAAAGTCGCGCCACTGCACTCCAGCCTGGGTGACAGAGAGAGACTCCGTCTCAAAAAAAAAAAAAAAAAAGCCAGGCGTGGTGGCTCACACCTGTAATCCCAGCACTTTGGGAGGCCAAGGCAGGAGGATCGCTTGAGCCCAGAAATTTGAGACCAACCTGCGCAACATAGCAAAACCCCATCTCTACACAAGAATATAAAAATTAGCCAGGAGTGGTGGTGTGCACCTGAAGTCCCAGCTACTCAGGAGCCTGAGGTGGAAGGATCACCTAAGCCTGGGGAGGTTGTGGCTGCAGTGAACTATGACCGTGCCACTGTACTCCAGCCTGCTGGGCAACACAGTAAGATCCTGTCTCAATAAAAAAATAAAAGAAAAGAAAAGAAGGAAAAGAAAGAAAGAAGTGAGGAGGCAAGAGGAGAGATGAGGCAAATATTTTCCTCTCCATGCACAGTGAAGTTTAGCTTAAGGGGCTGCTGAGAAAAAGGATGCAGTTCAATTCTTATTCAAACTTCATAAACATGGAAAACAATTAAGTGACAAGTGTTTGAGTTACACAAGTGATCATGACACACTTTTATTTTTGGGAAAGGGTCTCGTTCTGTCACCCACGCTGGAATGCAGTGCATGAACACGGCTCACTGCAGCTTCAATCCTGGGCCCAAGTGATCCTCCCACCTCAGCCTCCCGAGTAACTGGGACCATAGCAGGCACCACCACACCTGGCTAAGTTTTAAATTTTTCGTAGAGATGGGGTTTCCCTGTGTTGTTCCTGACAATGGGACTCTTCTCCTAGCCAGGAAGGTGGCAGTAAAGGACAAGGACAGAGAGAAGGGTGAGTAGAGAGAGAAAAGCAGGTCTCAGGCTGGACCAGAATGTGTTGGCTAATGCTCTGTGAGCCACTGATCCTCTCAGAAATAGCAGGCACGAAAGCGACATTTATTAAAATAGGAGTTAGGCACAGGTAATTTACAAGGCATTCCTGGGTGGCAAGTCACTGTCAGCACCCTCATTTTCCAGATGGGAGACAGAACCAAGGGTCAAGACTCAGTGGCCTTTCAGGATAATGTAAGTGCAGGGTGAGGCAGTAATTCCAACTGAGATGAGGCCGGCATGGCTGTTGGTCTCATCCTTCTCCTTACCACCTCCCTTCCTGCAGTGCTTAGTGCTATGTCATTCCCAGCCAGACTGTGAATGGGGATGACACCTATAAGACAGCAAAGCTGAGGACTCCAGAGCTTTCTGCTTTCCTTCTCACTATGATCATCTGTACATACTTAACGTTTCAAAGGGCTAAATGTGCCTCCTGGTGGAACAGGGTTCAGATCCCATGCAAACCAGGGAGCGGTGAGCTCCATAGTTCAGTCTGGATAACCTCACAGAGAAAACACTTTTTTCTTTTTCCTCTGAGAACCTGGCTAGTTTGCGACATACGACATTTAGGGTAAGGACTTCAGTTGACTAAACAATAAATAGGGAGACTTATCATAGAAGCATCCCAGAGTGCACACTCAAACAGGAATTCCTCTTGTAAAGGAGATGGCCAAGCAGAAAGCTCTCTGAGAAAGAGAATGACATCAACAGGCCCAGAGAGGACACATTACAACCTATCAGTCATCAGCCAAAGGAAAGGGGAAAGCAATGCAAGGAACTGGGCCATTTCAATGACTGCTCTGTTGAAAAGATCGAATCCAGCAGGGGAATTGGGCTGCTTGCTGCCTTCCCACCAGCATGGCAAATGTGGTGGTATACTGGGAAGAACAAAGGGCAGGGGGCTCTATCCTAGCTTTGCCACCAATTAGCTGTGTGACCTTGGACAGTTAATTTATAATTTAAATCTCATCATCTGTAAAAAGAAAAAGTCAGTAAAAATGATTTCCTCATTCTAGCCCCACAGGGAAATGTGTGCTGCCATGAAAGTCAACTCTGATCCACAGAACCAGCAAAGCCTAAATCAAAGAAGTTAGACTAAGGGCAAATAAAAATACTGACCTACATGCCAATATTTTATATATATATATATGTGTGTGTGTGTGTGTGTATATATATATGTGTGTATATATATATGTGTGTGTGTATATATATTTTTTGGAGACAGAGTCTCGCTTTGTCACTCAGGCTGGAGTGCAGTGGCACAATCTTGGCTCACTACAACCTCTGCCTCCTGGGTTCAAGCAATCCTCCTGCCTCAGCCTCCTGAGTACCTGAGACTACAGGCACACACCACCACACCTGACTAATTTTTGTTATTTTTAGTAGAGACAGGGGTTCACTGTTTGGGCCAGGCTGGTCTCGAACTCCTGGCCTCAGATGATCCACTTGCCTCGGCCTCCCAAAGTGTTGGGATTACAGGCATGAGCCACCACACCTGGCCTCAATAATTTATTTCTGACAGCTGCCCCCTGCCATCAAGTACAACTTGATTTAGCTCTGGATAGTTATTTTTTAAGAACAAAAGAAAATGAAAATTATGAAATAAAATAATCACAAGTCAATTTTTACGTTTTTCTCTGAAAACTCTCAGGTTTTCAAAGTCATTTTAATAAAAAAATTGAGGAATTTTTTTTTTTTTGAAATAGGGTCTCACTCTGTTGCCTAGGCTGGAGTGCAGTGGTGAGAATATGGTTCACTATAGCACGACCTCCTAGGTTCAAGCAATCCCTTAGCCTCAGCCTCCTGAGTAGCTAAGACTACAGGTATACACTAATTTTTAAATTTTTTGTAGAGACTGGGTCCCACTATATTGCCCAGGCTGGTCTCAAACTCCTGGGCTCAAGTGATCCTCCTGCCTCAGCCTCCCAAAGTACTGGGATTACAGGTGTGATGCACTACACCCAGCCAAAGTCGAAGTGTTTTAGCTTTTGGCAGGAACATCACCTATCCTTACTTAAAAGTCATTATCTCAGGGACCTCCAGAATTAATCATTTACCCTGAATTCTCATTTTCTCAGATGTGGAAAAAATGGTACTAGCAACTTGAATACAAGTGATGGGCAGTGGGTCATCCTTCTGTGGACACAGGCCAGGCTAGGACCCACTTTTGCAGCTATAAAAACATTTCTTAGCAGAGGTGAGTTCATTCAGCCAATGTGCAAATGATGCAAGTATTCAGTATTCAGACTCAAGTAGCCTCAATTACAACCACATGCAGTACTTTTTTTGATATCTTCTGAGACAATTTAATTATGATTCTGGCAATCATTAGTTTTATCCATGCCATATTAGGACGGCAATTAATGCAAAGTACATACAAAGTAACTGAGGGGAGAGTGGCTCTCCTAACCTCCAGATGAGGTCTGGAAAACAGAATTCATTATACTCAAGGCCAAACGCCTTTGAAAATGTTGCAGCATACAAGGTAGTGTCTAGAAGACAATGTCTGTTTCAAAGCCTAGTGATTAGTTTTTAAAAAAAATGGTTCCAAGCCAGGTACAGTGGTGTATGCCTGTAGTTCCAGCTACTTTGGGGGGCTCAGGCAGAAGGACTGGTTGAGCCCAGAAGTTTAAGTCCAGCCTGGGCAACATAGCAACACCCTGTCTCTAAAAAAACTTTTTAAAATGAAAAACTAAATGGTTCTGAAAAGAGCATTTTAAATCACCTTTCTTTCTTTCTTCTTCTTTTTTTATTTTTTATTTTATTTTTTATTTTTTAAGATGGTGTCTTGCTATGCTTCCCAGGCTGGCCTCAAACTCTTAGGTCGAAGTGATCCTCCTGCCTTAGCCTCCCAAGTAGCTGGGACTACAGGTACTGTCAGTATGCCTGGCATCACTTTTTTAATATCAGCTTTCTAATATTTTGTAATATGTCAAAATCCGAGAATTCTGATAGACCTTTAGTATGTTTAGATATGAGGTCCTACATATATTGTTCTAGTTTCTTCTAATTATAAATTGCGAGAATTTCTCTAAAAGGACAGAAGGGGAAGGTGCCTCACCTTGATAATCTTTTCTACACCAGAAGAACAGATCATGTAGGTGTGGGGATTAAATCGGACTTGGTTAACAATAGATCGATGCCCTTTCAGCACCATGAAGGCTCCGTTGACCACCCTACCAATGCCACCTGGGAAAACAGAAGGAAACAAAAATCAGATGATGAAATGAATGAAAGTAAACAGGTTCCAGTAACAGCAGATAAACAGCTCTGAATGGGAGCTAAGATTTTTTTATTATACCACCAGCAGAATGCTTAATCTTACAGATAAGTTGCTATGGAAAGAGAGAAGATGAAACACCTCTCAGCATATGTGCTCTTATGAAGAGCCTTTATTTAGCCTTTAAGCATTGCCCACACCCACCCACCACAATTCCATTGTCAATGAAACCAAAGCCACTGAAAACATTTCTCAAATTTTTGATCCCCAAGATAGAATCCAAGTGCTACCTTAGAAAAGGCCAATCACGAGCAAAATGAGACTGAACTGCTTGGGAATAGGTAGGCAGCTGAACCAGGGACATGCAGAACCAGAAGCATATAATGACTTAAACGTACAAAAAACATCGCTAATCCATTTGCCCTCAGTTTCTATGATGAAGACAGCAAACAAAACAAAACAAAAAACCCCATAAAAACCAAAACCACTGGGGGAAATAATAGAGAGAATACTTCCCCCCTACCCCGCCAATAGCAGGGAGAACTAAGGATACAGAAAGAAAGAAGATTTGGATCACTTTCATAATAAGCAGGGTCCAAGTGCTGAAAATTAGAATTAGAGAGTGGACCTTAAAGATACCATGTATAGATTAAAGTCAAGAGGACATCGATAGAAGCTGCATTTTAAGGACCATCCTGTAGGCTTCCTTCTTCAGTGAATGAGAAAAGTGCCAGAGGCCTGGAACTTATAACACAGATAAACATGTTATCATTTATGAACTTGGGATAAATTCAAAGGTTCCACTGCACTGATAATGATATCATACCCATCCAGAACACATGCACATAAATTCTGATCAAGTTCCTTCTGAGCAATGAGACAACTCAGTACACACAGAAAAACATGTGCCCTTGGCTAACTGGCAAAATGTGATGCATCCAGACACAAACAAATGAGTGTTCATTCATCTACTCAAGAAATCACCTCTTAGTCCCTACCAGGAGCATGGCTCCACTAGGCCACAAAGTATCATTAGACAGTCTGTGCTCCAAGTGCCTCCCTCCACTCCCAACTCCACCTTATACAAATACTCATTCCAAATATTTCTCAATGTCTGTGTTTAGAGGGAAAAAGACTACAACAATATCCCTTCCCCAAAAATAATATGGCTCTAGGGGTACTTTCTGCTTTTGGTCCCCTAACACAACTCTCCTTTTTCTCATGGAAGAGATACCTCCTTATTGCCATGTATGTATCTTTTTTACGACAGCAAAAGGTTCCAGACTGCACCCATCTGCTCACTCAGCCAGCTTTAGGTGCTCAATCTATTTGGTGGGTGACAAAACTTTTCTCCATATTTGACATTAATAATATTTGAATTGTCCAGAATGGAAAATATATTTATCATATTCATATCTCAGCCCAACATCAAGTTTGCTAATAAACCATAAAAAAAGAAAGGGACTAGGACACAGGATTAGCGTATTTTTCATGGAGAAAGAGGATGAGGAAAAGTTAGGCACTGACGTAGACTGCCATTGTGGGAACCTCTAGGCAGTCTGAGTGCACTGGGTTCCTAAGGTGGGATGAAAGGGAAGCTGGGCCTAGTCAAAATGAAAACAAACTAGAGAGAATTAGGGAAGAGGGATAAATAGGAATCTAAAGAACCCCAAAATAGTTGTCTTGACAGAGATCCTACCATCCCCCAAAAGTTCCTTTGGGTCTATTTCTTCTAGATAAGGTTAATTATGACAAGTAGCGTTTCTGCTCATGGGTCTCCTCTGAATTTTACTTTTTTAACATCCTACTTCTACCTCTACTCCCACTAGGGTGGTTAGCAAAGAAACTTTGATTTAAATCTAGCAACAGTCTCTTGTTTAATCCTACTGCCTCATAAAAAGGGGGGATGGGCCGGGCACGGTGGCTCAAGCCTGTAATCCCAGCACTTTGGGAGGCCAAGATGGGCGGATCATGAAGTCAGGAGATCGAGACCATCCTGGCTAACACGGTGAAACCCTGTCTCTACTGAAAAAGACAAAAAAACTAGCTGCGCGAGGTGGCGGGTGCCTGTAGTCCCAGTTACTCGGGAGGCTGAGGCAAGAGAATGGCGTAAACCTGGGACGCAGAGCTTGCAGTGAGCTGAGATCCAGCCACTGTACTCCAGCCCAGGCGACAGAGCAAGACTGTCTCAAAAAAAAAAAAAAGGGGGGGGGATGTAGGGGGATTTAAGTGACTTATCCCAAGTCACAAAGCTAGAAAATGGCAGAGCCGAGATTTCAACCAAAGTCTGGCTACAGTGCCTAATATGCTTTCCACCATAACAGCTTCCTTTGGAAGATGGAAAAGTTTGAACAGGAATGGAGTGAGAAGCTTACATTCAGAAGATTTAGATTACTAAATCTTTCTGGCAGTTATTAGATACGTGGTTTTCTTCTGAAGTCCTAAATTAAAAGAAGGGGCACTGTATTCAATGGTATCCCAAGCACAAGCTCTATAGCATTACCATAAGCCATTTCATCACGTCACTGACACTGAGTACACGATGAGAGTAGAACTGGATCTGTTTTACTTACTCTTGCGTACCTAGAACCTGTGCAATGTCCAAAGGCCACCAGGTGCATAAATACTTGCTGAATGAATAGTGTTTGAAAAGAGAGCAATTTTAGAGTAAGTATGTCAAAAGAGGACAGATGGAAGGTCTCATAAAGAATCAGCTATCATAGAACTAAAGTGCATCAAACAAAACAATCTTTCTGACTTGGAACACAATTAAAGTAACTTTCAGATCTAAAGAATAGTTGAAGGGTATCAATATCTGAAAATTCAGACCATGGAAAAACTGTTTCTATTGCACTTTCAGGCAATATGACCTCTTTTTTTTTTTTTTGAGATGGAGTCTCGCTCTGTTGCCCAGGCTGGAGTGCAGTGGCTCGATCAGGGCTCACTGCAACCTCCATCTCCCAGGTTCAAGCAATTATCTGCCTCAGCCTCCTGAGTAGCGGGGATTACAGGTGCCCACCACCATGCCTGGCTAATTTTTGTATTTTCAGTAGAGACGGGGTTTCACCATCTTGGCCAGGCTGGCCTTGAACTCCTGACCTCGTGATCCACCCGCCTCGGCCTCCCAAAGTGCTGGGATTACAGGCGTGAGCCACCGCGCCCAGCCCTGATTTCTCTTCTTGGTAGCAATTTTAACACAAGGTCTTTTTTTTCCTTCTTTCCACCCACGCTGGTACCTAGGAAATCTGAAAAAAAAAGAGGAAATCAATAAACCCAGAGACTGATGGTGAAAACAGGTACAGGCAGAATTATAGTGGCCATTTGTTTAAGGTAACCAAGACTGTGTACAATCATAGCAATAACTGGCTTCAGAGAGGTTTTTCATAGTTTCTTTCCTGGTTCCCAGGTTTGAGATGATTGAATACAATTGCTACTGAACAGTTTACATACAATAATTTTTTGAGATTCATCCTAGAAATCTGTGTAAGCCAGATAGCTTCTCCTTTAATCTGAAATAGCTGAAGTCAAAATGCCAATATCAGAAAGAGTCTAGGGTCTCCTTTCCTCTGTCATCTAACCAGACTGTGCTGGTCGATAGTAGGATCAAATTGGAAGGAGTTAGGAAGGGCATATTTTAATCCAAGAACTATATAACCCACATAATCTCCCTTCAGGGTCATCTCTTAAGACTGTGGGTAAGGGCCCAGGTAAGGATCAACCTCACCCCCTTGGTTGTTGAACTGTCCTGACCGAATCACTAATAATGGGTACCAATAAATAAAATACCACATACCCAGGAAAAAGGATCTGACTCATTCCTGAGCTGCCATTTGTTTATAAAATTATGTATAAACCAATAGTCATTTCTCTGGGCTATCTGCTTTGGTAGGCTTAGCCAAATGTGCTGACACTTTTTTTTTTTTTTTTTTTTTTTTTGAGATGGACTCTCGCTCTGTTGCCCAGGCTGGAGTGCAGTGGCACAATCTTGGCTCTCTGCAACCTCCACCTCCTGGGTTCAAGCAATTCTCCTGCCTCAGCCTCCTGAATAGCTAGGATTACAGGCGCATGCCACCACACTCAGCTAATTTTTTTGTATTTTTGGTAGAGATGCGGTTTCACCATGTTGGTCAGGCTGGTCTCCAACTCCTGACCTCATAATCTGTCCACCTTGGCCTCCCAAAGTGCTGGGATTACAGGCATGAGCCACCGCGCCCAACCAGCTGACACCCCTTTTTAAGTTTAGTTCCTAAGCTGAGGCCAAAGTCCCCATATATTAATCTTTCTTTGATTTAGAAGAGGTGGTAGGGGGGTGGGGAAGACTATAACCATATCTATTGCAAGATCTCAGAAAGGAAAATTAGAACAAGGTATCTCACAGAATTTCAGTATCAGTGATCCACTTACTACCTTAGGAGACCCCAGGATCCCAGGGGAAAACAACTTGCTCAAAATTCAGATAAAGATCTTTCTAAATGCCAAGGCCAAATGTCTCCTTAGAGAAAACCAAGGGAAATGTGTATGTCCTAATTTCCCTCCCTTCTCTACTTATGGCCCACTTTCATCACATTCAGCCAGGGGTTTACTGCCTCAGGCCTTTGAAGAGTCAGAATACTATTCCCATTTCCAGCCAATTTCAGTTGCTTTTGTTTACTGTCAAGTTCATTTGCTTCATGAAGTCCTCCAAGAATGAGTATGTTTTTGACTCAAATGCTGAAAGCAATGTGGTCAAGATTTCTTGATGTCTTGGTCTAATAGCAACTTATCAATCATGGCACTTAGGGCTATAAAAGATTCCACTTAAGTACTCTGTACTGAAATCAATCCCAAATGCAACCTGGACAAAACACCAGGATTAATTTTCTTGCCAGAGTCCTTGGACTTTTTGCCCTTTCTTTGCAACCCCATTATGGTCATGTACTGCATAATGATGTTTCAGTCAATGACAGTGGTCCCATAAGATTATAATACTGTATATTGGCCAGAAGCAGTGGCTCACGCCTGTAATCCCAGCACTTTCGGAGGCCAAAGTGGGCATATCACTTCAGAGGCCAGGAGTTTGAGACCAGCCTGGTCAACATGGCAAAACCCTGTCTTTACTAAACATACAAAAATTAGCCAGGTGTGGTGGTGCACGTCTGTAATCCCAGCTACTCAGGAGGCTGAAGCATGAGAATCGCTTGAATCCGGAAGTTGGAGGTTGCAGTGAGCTTAGATCACACCACTGTACTCCAGCCTAGGTGACAGAGCAAGACTGTCTCAAACACACACACACACACACACACACACACACACACACACACACACAAAGACCACAGAAACAACAACAAAAATCCAAAAAACAACCTTGTATCTTCACTGTATCTTTTCTATGTTTAGTTATGTTTAGATACACAAACACTTACCATTGTGTCCAACTGCCTACAGTATTCAGTATAGTCACATGCTATACAGGTTTGTAGCCTAGAAGCAATAGGCTATACCACACAGCCTAGGTGTGTATATGCTTTACCATCTAGATTTGTGTAAATACACCCTATGAATTTTGCACAACAAATCACCTAATGACACATTTCTCAGAATGCATCCTCATTGTTAAGTGCCTAATGACTATAATAGGTGGAACAAATACCTTTGTAAGAGTGGGAAGAAATTAAGTGTGCAGGCAATAGTGAGGAACTTAGAACAGGGGCCAAAAGACTGGAAGGGGCTGACAGAAAACAAAAACTTATGACAGCAGGAGATAAAGCTTGCATTTGTAAACAATAGAGCAATGACCTTCATGAAGAAGTAAAGAACCTTGGTCTTCTGAGATTTAGATGTTGATATATACAAGATAGTAAGAATAGATCAAGGTATGTAAGAAGGAGATGTGATAAATGATTGCTAAATGGAAATTAGTGAAGAACACTGTTAAGAGTGCTATCAAAAAAACTCTATCATCCAGTGGCTCATGCCTCTAATCCCAATACTTTGGGAGGCCACGGCACGCGGATCATGAGGTCAAGAGATCAAGACCATCCTGGCCAATATGGTGAAACCCCATCTCTACATTAATAACAATACAAAAATTAGTGGGGTGTGGTGGCGCATGCCTGTAGTTCCAGCTATGTGGGAGGCTGAGGCAGGAGAATCACTTGAACCTGAGAGGCAGAGGTTGCAGTGAGCCGAGATTGTGCCACTGCACTCCAGCCTGGCAACAGAGGGAGACTCCGTCTCAAAAAACAAACAAACAACAACTCTATCATAATCAGGCTAAAAAGACAGATTACGGTATAGGAAATGCTTTCAGTACTTCATGAAGAACCTTATCGGGCAGCTCTAGGCTGGGGTTATCAAACCATCCTGAACAACATACTGATAAGGCAAGACTGTGAACAGATACCTAAAAGGGTAGTAGTACTTTGTAGGGGAGAAGTTGAAAACCAGATAACAGTAGTTATTCAAATGATAAAATGGACATCAAATCTCTGTTGATTACCTAGTCCCTCCCTGAGCAATATGAATGATTTGGACTTGGGAAAATTTAGTATATGACAGCATATGCTATTCACCAAAAAATCCAATGGTTAATTCAGTCTTCATCTGAACTCTTCTTACTTGATTTATCAGCAACATTCAACCTAGTTAGTTGCTTCTTCACCTGATTTCCTAGGATCACCCTCTCTTGGTTTTCCTTCTACCTCAATTGGTCACTCCTTCTTGATCTCCTTTTTGGATACTCTCCTTGATTCCTTTTTGTTTTCTTGCTATGCTGCCCAGGCTGGAGTGCAGTGGCTACTCACAGTTGGAATCACAGCACATTACAGCCCTGAACTAATAGGTTCAAGTGATCCTCCCACCTCAGTCTCTCAAGTAGCTGGACTACAGGTGCATGCCACCATACCCAGCTTCCTCCCCTTGACTTCTAAAGATTGGAATATCTTAAGGGCTCAATCCTGACTAACTATACACACTTATTTGGTAAGCTCACCCAGTCTTATGGCTTTATACTATCTACATGCTATCCAAACTTAAAATTGTTATTTCTAGTCCAGACCTTTCTCTTGAACTCTAGACCTTCAAACCATTCAACATTTCTACCTGGATGTTTAAGAAACATCTTGAACTACCTGCACTCCCCTCTTCCCTGATCTTTGAGAAAATCCTGATGGTTTTACCTTCAAAATATATCTAGAATCCAACCTCTATTACCCTGGTTCAAGCCATCATCACCATTCACCTGTATCAAATGAGACCCCTACTAGTTCTCATTTCTATTCTTGGCAGCCCCATTCCTACCATCTATCCTCAACTCAGCAGCCAGAGTGATCCTTTTAAAACAAGTCAGATTATACCATTCCTCTGCTCGAAATCCTCTAATGTCACCCCATTTCCTCAGTAAGAGCTTACATGATTGCACACCCGCCTTGCTTCACTCATCACTGACTTCATCTCCCACTATTATCCCCATCCCCCACTCTGCCTTAACACCTTGACTTCCTTGCTGTTTATCAAATACACCAGGTATACTCTTACTTCAGGACCTTCATGCTGGCTCTCCCTGAAATGCTCTTCTACCAAATTTCTGCATGGCCAGCTCCTTAAGCACTTTGAGGCTTTTACTCAGATATGAACTTCTCAATAAGGCCTATACTAAATATTCTGTATACAACCACAACACCGCGGGCCCCCAATACCACCCCAGGCCGCCCAATACCACTTCCTATCTTTCTTACTCTGTTCTACTTTTTCTATAGCACTTCTAACCTTTTAAACATACTACATAATTTACTATGTTTATTGTTCACTGTTTCCTCTGCTAGAACATAAGCTCCACGATAGCAGGGCTTCTGTCTCCACTGTATCCCTAGTCTCTAGAACTGTGCCTAGCACAGAGTAAGGTTTTTAATAAATATATGATGAAATGAAAAGATGTGAGTGTATTAGATGGTGGAACACAAGCATGCAGGAAAAAAAAAATCTCCACATATGGGTTCCATCACCCAATAAGTGTTTCTTTTTTTCCAATCTTCCTGCAGCCGATTTAATATCTTTTTTTTTTTTTTTTTTTTTTTTGAGACAGGGTCTCATTTTGTTCCCCAGGCTGGAGTGCAGTGGCATGATTTTGGCTCACAGTAATCCCACCTCCCAGGCTCAAGCAATCTTCCTACCTCAGCCTCCCTAGTAGCTGGGACTATAGGGACATGGCGCCACGCCTGGCTAATGTTTTGTATTTTTTGTAGAGATGGGGTTTCGCCATGTTGCTCAGGCTGGTCTCAAACTCTCGGGCTCAAACAATCCTCCTGCCTTGGCCCCCCGAAATGTTGGGATTACAGGTGTGAGCCACCTAATCCAGCACAGATATTCTTTTTTCTCTTTTTTTTTTTAAGATGGAGTCTCACCAGGCTGGAGTGCAGTGGTGCGATCTCGGCTCACTGCAACCTCTGCCTACCGGGGGTTCAAGCGATTCTCCTGCCTCAGCCTCCCAAGTAGCTGGGACTACTGGCACGCACCACCATGCCCAGCTAATTTTTGTATTTTTAGTAGAGATGGGGTTTCGCCATGTTGGCCAGCATGGTCTCAATCTCTCAACCTCGTGATCCGCCCGCCTTGGCCTCCCAAAGTGCTGGGATTACAGGCATGCAGCCACTGCGCCTGGCCCAGATATTCTTTTACAGCATTTTTACTATAATGTAGTAAGTAGGAGCAGAGAAATAAAGGGGCTGAAATCCTACCTATCCTTCAGGGTCTTCTGGAATGCTAACTGCATGAAAACTTTACCAGTCTCCCCAAGTCTCTTCAAGACCTCCTTCATTACCTTTTTTATAGGGCTCAGAAGCCACTTTTATATTGAGTGTATGTGTCTGTGTGTGTGCTCATGCACATCCTTTTTGCCGTCTCTGTTATATTGGAAGCTCTTTGAAGGCAAAAAAATGTTCATTTTTCAGTGGCCCATAGAGCTTTACATGATGTCTTATCTAAGGATACTCAGTAAGTGAACAAATTGAAATTAAAGCCCTCATCATCCTCTTTGCAATAAAGCTTGAAGCTTAAAGCTATCTGCAAAAAAGGGGTTTGGTAAGCAGATTTAAGACAATCTGTTTCATTCTTGACTCCACTGGCAGAATTAAGAGTTTACTGCAAGGGCCGGACATGGTAGCTCATGCCTGTAATCCCAACACTTTGGGAGGCCAAGACAGGTGGATCACCCGAGGTCGGGAGTTCGAGATCAGCCTGACCAACATGGAGAAACCCCGTCTCTATTAAAAATACAAAATTAGCTGGGTGTGGTGGCACATGCCTGTAAACCCAGCTATTCAGGAGGCTAAGGCAGGAGAATCGCTTGAACCCGGGAGGCAGAGGTTGCAGTGAGCCGAGATCATGCCATTGCACTCCAGCCTGGGCAACAAGAACGAAACTCCATCTCAAAAGAAAAAAAAAAAAAAAAGTTTACGGCAAGACAAGAGACTACTTCTTTTCCTGGTACATTGAGAAAAGGTAACCAAGCCTCTTAGCATTTCAAAAAGGCCCAAGTTAACAGTTGCAGGGTCTTCTAGTCTCAAACCATAAAGAGAAGGACAATCAAGGATACTGACAATACAGACAGAGCAGTGACTGCCTCCTGGAGACTACATAACCACTTAAGAGATGAGAAAAGCCAGATGGGGATAGCCAATGCTGTCAGTACAGCTCAAAGAGCTCCACAGGCATCATTGCTTAGTTGCACAAAAAAGTCAGTTATGCTGAGTTCTTCTTTCATCATGTGCCTCACATGTGTTTATAACCAACTACTTGCAACCAATTAAAAACAGCTGTTTTTTCCAATTACATGGGAGGAAAAAGCAGATACCTAGGCCTAAGTCACTGAGAGTAAATACATGTCTAGAAAAAGAGGACAGAGCACACAAACATATGCAGGCTCATAAAAATGCATTTACAGCTGTTTCCAGCCTACTTCATCAGCCTACTGCCAGTGGGGGCGGTTGCAGTGACTTGGCAGTAAAAATACATGTCTTTCCCTTCCATTCAGGGAAAAATTTGTCACATAAGATAACCTTCTTGAACTACTGATGAGTCAAGGGCAGCCTTCATGCAAGAACAACTCAGTCAGCCATTCCAGGAGGGCAGCAAGGAAGGACAATGTCTTGATCTCTAAGGAGTTATTAAAAGGTGAGAGTGTAGACACAGAGTCTCATTCTTTCATACTGTTGTTGAAGTGTGCAGCCTCAAACTCCTGGGCTCAAGCAATACTCCTGCCTCAGCCTCCTGAGCAACTGGGACTACAGGCATATGCCACCATGCCCAGTTTTCTTTCTTTCTTTCTTTTTATTATTAGAAACGCAGTCTTGCTGTGTTGCTCAGGCTGGTCTCAAACTCATGGGCTCAACTAATCTTCCTGCCTCAGCCTCCCAAAGTGCCAGGATTAAAGGTACAAGCCATTGTGCCCAGTAGCAGTTAGTTTTAAAAAAAAATTTTGTGAAGACAGGGTTCCACTATGTTGCTCAGGATGGTCTCAAAATCCTGAGGCATCAAGCGATCCTCCCACCTCAGCCTCCTGAAGTGCTGGGATTACATGCATGTGCCACTGTGCCCAGCCGAGAAGGTTTTCTTAGTGAGGAATAACAGTCATTCAGTAGCTACTAAGTACTCTCACAATAATCCTAAGAAAGTACTATTATTGGTGGTGGTGTTAAAATCCTTATTTCACAGGAGTTTGGTAAGATTAGGAAATTTTTCCAAAGCCCCCAGTTGGAAGATAAATGGATCAGGAATTTAAAGCCAGTCCTAACAACTCTATCACATTATGCTTCTTTCCATAAATAAGAAGGTCTTAAGAGTAACAGGTAGCTCAAGAAAAGCAACTTGACCTGTGAAAACCCTAAAGCCCTTTCTAACAAGAATTCAGGGAAAGAGAAGGGAAAGGCAAAATAAATATTTTTAAGAGACACCTACCAACCTTCCCCCCACATTGCCAAATCCATTACTTCCATACTTAACTTACTAGGGAAAAAATGCTTTGGAAATGATGGATCTACACTGATCTTACTATACATAGCAGTAACAATGTCTTATATTTGAATATGCATTGTTTTCAGAAAGCTTCCAAGATTATTAAATCATCACACAATATAAGGCAGGGGAGGGAGACATTTTATATAAGAAACTGAGGCTCAGACAAATACTATTATGTAACTTGCTAAAAATCAGTCATGTAGTTAGTGGTAGTTAAGTTCAAGTTAGAGGACTTGAATCCAGGTATGATTTTAAGTCTAATGCTCCTTTCAATATGTAACACTGGCTCTATATGTAACTGCTAGTCTATTTATTTTATTTTCAGAATTGCCATATAAAAACAGGTGTCCTTCCTACCTACTTTAGAGGTCACAGACATATTCCAATGGACTTTTTCTTTGCCACAGCAAAGTTCCCAGTTCTAGTTCTATTCCTTCCTCTAATTCTTATTTTTATTTTTTGAGCTGGAGTCTCCTCTGTCACCCAGGCTGGAGTGCAGTGGTGCGATCTCGGCTCATTGCAACCTCTCCCTCCCGGGTTCAAGCGATTCTCCTGCCACAGCCTCCCAAGTAGCTGGGATGATGGGTGTGCACCACTATGCCCGGCTAATTTTTGAATTTTTAGTAAATACAGTGTTTCACTATGTCAGCCAGGTTGGTCTCAAACTCCTGACCTCAAGTGATCCGCCCCCCTCAGCCTCCCAAAGTGCCAGGATTATAGGCATGAGCCACTGCACCTGGCCCCTTCCTCTAATTTTTAAAGGGATTTTTAGAATGAGTTATTTAAAATCAACTAAAAAATTGGACCTGATCTTCCCTGGTAGCAAGTTTTATAGTAGATATAAGTCTTATATACTGAAATGATCTCCTCAGCCCACTAGGAAGTCCCGTTGGAAAGACCTATATAGTACTGTTTATACTGCAAATAAATTTAATCTCTTTGGAGTTTGTATAGCAAAAAAACAAAGACTGATTAACAGTCTTCCTGAGCAGGAGCGTGCAGAAGAAAAAGATGGCTTTGACTTTGGCTAACACTCAGGACTGCTCTCCATCTCGTTCTCTCAGCACTTGGCACGCACATGAAACACACAGCAGGCATCAAATAAATGCTGACTGCTTGTCATCTAGAGTCTAGTTCTGATTATGTCATTAGGTATACAATGGCAAATCAGCTTTCCCTTACTAGCCTGTCTTTTTTTTTTTTTTTTTTGAGATGGAGTCTCGCTGTGTCGCCCAGGCTGGGGCGCAGTGGCGCGATCTCGGCTCACTGCAAGCTCCGCCTCCTGGGTTCACGCCATTCTCCTGCCTCAGCCTCCGAGTAGCTGGGACTACAGGCGCCCGCCACCACGCCCGGCTAGTTTTTTGTATTTTTAGTAGAGACGGGGTTTCACCATGTTAGCCAGGGATGGTCTCGATCTCCTGACCTCGTGATCCACCCGCCTCGGCCTCCCAAAGTGCTGGGATTACAGGCTTGAGCCACCGCGCCCGGCCTTAGCCTGTCTTAGAATCATATATCCAATAGGTGAGAGAAAGAGGGAAAGAGAGAGAAAATGAATGAATGAATGAATGTGTACACACTTATCGTTGGCCCATGATTATTTAAGTCAAAAATACATTAGATTGGATTAAGAGTTTCTGACAAGATTTTCCTCATCTAAGCATTCAAAGTTAGAACTCAAGGGATGCATCCAGCCCACAGATACCTTGTTAGGCTTACTGAACTTTGCTAAATATTTTTTATAGCTATGCATTAATTGCCAACATTTAAAAATTGAGGCATTACATATAAAAATGAGAGGTACCAATATTCCTGAAGCCAGGTTGAAGAGTACGGCTGAAAACAGGAGAAGTTAAAACCATGTATAAAGCATGGGTAAAACTCTTCCCTTGAGTCCACATGGCCAGGAAACCATCCTTTCCCCACATAAGCAGAAGTCTGGCACTGACACTGACCCAAAGGAGGTTTTAGACTGGGGATATAAGGTACAGTTGCGGGGTAGGATTAAACAAAAGTCTTCATATAGATCTGTAAGACCCACAGCCTCATTTCCCTATTTGGCTCTTAGAGCCATAGATTAATTACCAGGCAAATACTCTCTAGGTAGGAGAATGAAGATTCCTCTCTTGGGAAACTGATTGATTTCAATAGTAGAAAGTCAACACAGAATGTCTAATATTGAAAATCCAAAAATATAAGCATGTTATAGGCAAAGGTAGAGAAAGGGATTGCTGTGCTTTTAAAAAATAAGCTTTATAATATTTGATTTAAAAATTATATAGCTCTATTACTTTGATAAAAAAAGTATTTAATTACAAAAATAGTGGAGGTAATAAAAAAGAACAAGAAGGAAGAATAGAAAGAAAAAGAGAAGATCCATGAATACGAAAAAATAAAAGAGACCAGGCACAGTGATGCGCACCTGTAGTCCCAGATACTTGGGAGGCTTAGGCAGGAGGATTGCTTCAGCCCAGGAGCTCAAGGCTGTATGTAGTATGCTATGATTGTGTCTGTGAATAGCCACTGCACTCCAGCCTGGGCAACATAGCGAGACCCTGACTTTTTTCTTTTTTAAAGAGAGAGAAAAGAAAAAAAAATGTGGGTGGGATCTGTCAGAATAGTGGCAGAAGGGCTGAATCCCCAAATGAGTCAAGACATGCAAAAAATAATCTTAAAAGATACTTTAGATACATACAGAGCAAGATGATGATCAAAGGGACAGACTTGCTGTGATTGACGATGTGAGCTGAAGAGCGATACAGAGAAAACAAACCCTCAATTACAGTTAGTGAATCCAACAACAGGGATAGTCATAAGGTCTTGTCCTTGTGCACAAAGAAGCCCAACTACCAAGTAAAGGATGGGGATGCAGAACCAACCACAGCCCATGTGGAAAGTATTAATAGATCATGGGTTCTGTGGCCTCTAAAAAAGCTTATGTGACACTGGGTGTACTTTCTGAAACACTGCATAGTGCACTTTAGAATAAAGCAGCCAAAGATTCTTATCTGGCCTGGTCAGACTAAATCTGCTAGATGTATTCCATTAATCCATAAACAGGGGTAGAACAAATTCAGGAGAGAAAATCAGTACAGCAGAGGAATTGACATAATTATTTTTTAAGGAACTACTAACTAAACTTAGGGGTACTATCTCTGGAGAACATCTAGAAGGTGACATGAGAACTTCCTTATAAGAAGGGCAAGGGACACTAGGGATGCATGTGCACAGAGAAAAGTGAGAACATAGTGAGAAGGTGGCCAAGGAGAGAGACATCGAGAGAAATCAAACCTGCCAGCACCTTGATCGTGGACTTCTAGCCTGCAGAACTGTGAGAAAATAAATTTCTGTTAAGCCACCCAGTCTGTGATACTTTGTTACTGCAGCTCTGGCAGACTAGATGGTCCATATCCTAAATCAGTAAAGAAAGCAGCAGGGGGCCAGCCACAGTGGCTCATGCCTATACTTCCAGCACTTTGGGAGGCCAAGGTGGGATAATCACTTAAGCCCAGAGTTTGAGGCTACAGTGAACCAAGGTCATGCCACTCCACTCCAGCCTGGGCAAGAGAGTGAGACCCTATCTCTTACAAAAAAAAAAAAAAAAAAAAGAAAGCAGCAGGGAGAAGAAGAAAACCTACGATACTATTGCTAATTCTTTCCTATTGTCTCTATTCAAACTTGAAAAAGATTCCAGAGAATAGTCCTGAGGAGAAGAAGGATTATCCACATTCTATTTTTAAAGTCATACTAACTTAATAATTAAAAGCTTTCCAAGATCAGGTAAAAGATACAATTAAACCCAAAGATTACTTCTCAACGAATCAAGCTAGGATTTACAGGGGTGAGAGACTTGTATCTACAACCACCTCAAGTGCTAGAACTTCACTTTTTGTTCAGGTAGACTACTGGCTGTTCCATTTGCTTGTGCTTCAAAGGTAAGCTATTTCACTCATGCTTTCTAAATTCTAGAAGGGGAAAAGCCCTTTTGTAACTTGTTTAGTAACTAGACCGCAGCAAATGTTGAGTTATGCCAAAAGTGGGCCTCAACAGGTTTTGAAAGGCAGATATTTGGTAAGAATATTGTTAATTCAGCAACAGCCAAGAACTTCCCTAAACTCTGAGCACTACTATAGACATGTTTTGTGTAATATACTGGGCATAGTCCTCTAATTTTCCTAAAGGCCATTTTTCAGCTTAATGTCATGTATCACCTGGAACAGATGGCTATATTGAGCTGTTTGAGTATTAAAAACAGACATTTTTCTACCATTAGGTAACACTCATTGAGCACATGAAGACACTATTATCAAGAATGAAGATTAAGAAACAAACCATCCTAAGAAAAAAAAGGTAAAAAAAAGAAAAAAAACAGTAAGTAAAAAGAACGAAGAGGTATGATCCACACTTTTGAAAGCTCAGATGGCTTAAATACAAATTTATGGAAAGCTGTAGGCTTTTTTCAGAATACAACTACAAAAAAATGTAGAAATATTTCTTCCTAATTTCTCTGACATCCTGGGTCAACAAAGCCCCAGGGAACATACCTGTCCATCAACAGAGAAAGCCTCCCTTTAGTTAACATGACCAGGGAGGACAAAGGAAAGAAAGAGCCTTACCAACTGTTTGTAGAGTAATAAGCAAGAATATGAAGATGGATAATAAAAGCAAAGCACGTAAAAGCAAGACAAAAACATTCCAGGTGTGGGCTGGGCATGGTGGCTCACGCCTGTAATTCCAACACTTTGGGAGGCTGAGGAGGGGAGATCATCTGAGGTCAGGAGTTCGAGACCAGCCTGGCCAACATGGTGAAACCCTGTTTCTACTAAAAATACAAAAAATTAGCCAGTGTGGTGGCGTGTGCCTGTAATCCCAGCTGCTCAGGAGGCTGAGGCAGGAGAATCACTTGAATCTGGGAGGCAGAGGTTGCAGTGAGCTGAGATACCACCAATGCACTCTGGCTTGGGCAACAAGAGAGAAACTCCATCTCAAAAAAAAAAAAAAAAAAATCCAGGTTTGAAATAGGAGGAGATTGGAAATAAAGGACATAAAGGAGATCTATGAAGTCTGAAGAAAGGTTCTTAGGAGGAAAAAAAAAATCTAAGCATCATTTATGTCAGATAAAGCTATGTCTGAGGGATATAGTTTAATCTGGTTTATAATTTTTATTTTTAAATTTCCTTTGGTCACAGCTTATGTCAGAAGAGAAGTGTTGTCCTCTACTGCTAAAGATCTGTCCCCTCAGGGCACAGCATACCAAAGGTCAACAGAGCCAGCAATAGCAGTATGTTCATGTGAAGGATATACTCACCTGCTTCTGGATCTGCAGGAATTCTCCACATATACAGGTTGAAGTCATCAGAGCCTGAAAGGATATACTGTTGGAACAAAAAAAATATAGATAACATTATATAACATAGAATAAATACAATATATAATATAATAATAAACATATTAATTTTTTTTGAGATGGAGTCTTGCTCTGTTGTCCAGACTGGAATGCAGTGGTGCAATCTCAGCTCACTGCAACCTCTGACTCCTGGGCTCAAGTGATTCTCCTGCCTCAACTTCCTGAGTAGCTGGGACTACAGGTGCGTGCCACCACGCCCAGCTAATTTTTTGTATTTTTCAGTAAAGATGGGGTTTCACCATGTTGGCCAGGCTGGTCTCAAACTCCTGACCTCAGGTGATCCGCCCACCTTGGCCTCCCAAAGTGCTGGGATTACAGGTGTGAGTCACCACAATTGGCCTAAACATATTGATTTTTAATATATCTATCTGTACAGAGATTTCTTTTAAATAAACAACATAAATGGGCATATATTTATAAGGCACCACACAGTAAACACCCTCTTAAAAATACCTGCAAATCAAAAGGCATGTTAGCTAAACTCAGCAACAACGAAAAAATGACCTAATTCAAAAAGGTGCAAATTAGACAGTTCTCCAAAGAAATATACAAATGGCTAGTAAGTACATGAAAAGATGCTCAACATCACTAATAATTAGAAAAATGCAAATCAAAACCACAATGAAATACTATTTCACACCCATTAGGATGACTATTACCAAAAAAAAAAAAAAAAAAAAAAAGACAAGTATTGGCAAGGATGTGGAGAAAGTGGGAACTCTTGTGCATTGCTGGTGGGAATGAGTAAGTGCAGCTACTGTAGAAAACAATATGGCAATTCCTCAACAAGTTAAATATAGAACTACCATATGATGCAACAATTACAATCCTAGGTATATATCCAAGAATTGAAAGCCGGGACTCTAAGAGATATCTGTATACCCATTTTCATAGCAGCATTATTCATAATAGCCAAAAGGTGGAAACAACCCAAGGGTCTACTGAGAGACGAATGGATAAACAAAATGTGGTAATACATACAATGGAATATTATTCAGCCTTTAAAAGGAAGGAAATTCTGACACATGCTACAACAGGGATAAACCGTGACATTATACTAAATGAAATAAGGCAGAAACAAAAAGACAGATACTGTATGACTCCACTTATATGAGGCACTGAGAGTAGTAAAATTCACAGAAAGAGCAAGTGATTGCCAGGGGCTGGGAGGAGGGAGAATAAAGAGTTATTGTTTGTTGGGGAGTTTCAGTCTGGGATGATGAAGAAGTTCTGAAGGTGGATAGTGGTGACGGCTGCACAGCAATGTGATTGTACTTAATGCCACTGAGCTGTGGATTTCTAATGGTAAATCTCATGTTATGTATATTTTACCACAATTTAAAAAAATTTTAATGCAGAATGTAAAAACTAGGAGCTTCCCAGAGATCTTTTACATAAGGCCAAGTATCCTGAACTTCTCTACTGCCAGCTGATACCTTTGAGCAGGAAGCCATCACCAACATAGCCATGAATTAGTGCCTGGGCATAAGCAGTGGTCTTTTATGTGGCAGCTCCAAACTGCTTGATCTCAAAAAGGACACTGTACCAGATTTACTCTAATGTGAACTCATAAAAGCATTCTCTAACATTGTCTTATAGCAACCAGAGAGTAATTCTGAGAGTTCATTTATTTCCAAAGATTAACATAAGTGTTTTACTTTAAGTTGAGGTCAGCATTACTTCTTCCTGTCTTTTGCCCCCATCTGCTCATTTCCCTGAAAAAGAAAGGTCTACTGTTTTCCTTTTGTGTGTGTGTGTATGTGACAGCGTCTTGCTGTGTTGCCCATGCTAGAGTGCAGTGGCATGATCATGGCTCACTGCAGTCTCCACTTCCTGGGCTCAAGTGATCCTCCCGCCTCAGCCTCCCCAGTAGATGGATAACAGGCACGCACCACGACACGTAGCCTATCTATTCATTTATTTATTTATGAGACAGGGTCTCGCTCTGTCACCCAGGCTGGAGTGCAGTGGCACAATCATTGCTCATTGCAGCCTCGACCTCCTAGGCTCAAATGATCGTCCTGTCTTAGCCTCCAGAGTAGCTGGGACTACAGGCAGGCACCACCACACCCAGCTAATATTTTGTGGAGACAGGGGTCTCACTTTCATTGCCCAGGCTGGTCTCAAACTTCTGGGCTCAAGTGATCCTCCTGCCTCAGCCTCCCAATGTGTCGGGATTATAGGCATAGGCTACAGTGCCTGGCCAGGTCTAGAGTTTTCTAAAGAAAATGTCATACTTGAAAACGACATCAAACAATCCCCAAAAAGTATAAGTCCAACATGCACACAACCTCTTACCTAACATAAATTACTAAATACTGTGCAATCATTTAAAATCAATTTTCTAGCCTTCAAAACACTTGTAGGAACATGAGAAAAAAGGCAAAGACAGGTAGGTTTAAAGATGAAGAAAATGCTGTCTATAGGGATTAGGTAATAAGGGCACAGTGGAAAAAGCAGTAGGCTCAGTTTCCTTATCTGCGAAAGGAGAGAACTGGACTGGTAGCTCTGTGAGGCTCATTTAATTCTAAGATTCTGTGATTACTCTGTGAAGGAATGTTGGAAGCTGGATTAGACCCAAAAAGTCCCTAAGCTGCTAGCCCAAGTGATTTCATAAGTCACTCCACAAACATGCTCAAGACAAGGAAACTCATAAGGCTCATCTTGTTAAACTTTAATTTAAAAGCTTCCTAAACAACAACAACAATGAAAAACCATGATTTAAAAAATGGGCCAAGGACTTAAATAGACATTTCTCCAAAGAAGTAGAACATGGCCATATACAAATGGCCAATAAGCACATGAAAAGATGTTCAACATCACCGATCATTAGGGAAATGCAAATCAAAACAATGAGATACCACCTCATACCCATTAGAATGGTTACTATCAAAAACAAAACAAAGACCCACAAAATAGTTCCCCCCAAAATTAAAGATAGAATTATCATATGATCCAGCAATTCCAATTCTGGGTATACATTCAAAAGTACTGAAAACAAGATTAGAGATACTTGCAACCTATGTTCATAGCAGCACTGTTTACAATGGCCAAGAGGTGGAATCATCCCCTATGTGTCCATCAACATCATTCAGTCTTAACAAGGAAGGACATTCAGACACATGCTACAACATGGATCAACTCTGAGGACATCACATCATGCTAACCAAAATAAGCCAGTCACAAAAAGACAAATACTATATGATCCTACTACAGTAGTCATGAAAATTCAGACACAAAGTAGAATGGTGGTTGACAGGGCCTAGTGGGAGGGGAAATGGGGAGGTGATGTTTAGTGGGCACAGAGTTTCAGTTTGAGATGAAGAAGAAGTTCTAGAGATGGATGGTGGTGATGGTTACACAACAATGTAAATGTATATATTTAATGTACACTTTTTTTTTTTTTTGAGACAGAGTTTTTGCCGCCCAGGCTGGAGTACAGTGGTGCAACCTCAGCTCACTGCAACCTTCACCTCCCGGATTCAAGCGATTCTCATGCCTCAGCCTCCCCAGCGGCTGGGACTACAGGCGGGCGCCACCATTTCCTGTTACCTGTTACGTGTTTAAAAGAGGCTATGAACTTCATGTGGAATTCCTGCTACCCTGCCCCCCATACCACTGCAAACTAAACAAACAAAAAATAATATTTAAAAAGATTGAGCCCAGTGGGCTTATCAGGAGTTTTACTATTTCATTGTGAAGCATCAGCGCTTTCCTAGTTGTTCAGCTATTCACCAGGACAAAGCCATGAGAAGGGAAAACGGGATTCCCAGACAGAATGCTGACTCAGAAGACTGCCTTAGAAGGAAGAAAACTCTCCCAGAGTTAAGGCCTGTTGGGTTTAATATGACAGCTCCCAAAATATGCAGAAAATGCATAAAATGTACAGGCTTCCTCTTAGGGATAAAGGGAACTCCTGACCTCTCTTCCTCTTGGAACTGTTCTTCCACCCACCACAAGAGAACAGCTCGGGATGATTTTTAAGGGGGCGCGTCTTGCCTCACTGCCATCTAGTGAGGGCATTTAAGTGTTCACACACTCTGGAATCACAAAACTGTCCTGCGGAATTCATTATGGCATTTCACGGTTGTCTGCTGGATGCCTTCTAGCATTAAAAGTTGGCTGCCTGGGTACTGCTGACTATAAGGACAGAAATAAAAGTGAGGTCATTCCTTTATTCATTAAACAAATATTTATTGAATGTCTAATACATGTTAGGCATTGTTCCAGGGAAGGGAAGGCAGAGTTGATCAAAAGAGACCCTGTTCCTGTCTTATGAAGCTTACATTCTATTGATGGGAGGGGGAAAATATTATAGACCTATATAATATGGGGAGAGCAAAAAAAGTTAAACACAAAAAAACATATATAATGTATCCAGTGGTGACAAGTATTATAGAGAAAAATTAAACAGCAGGTTAGCGCATATAGGGGGTGCTGGGGGTTGGCGTGTTAGTTTCCGTTTTACAGAGGGTGGTCACAGAAGGCCTCTTTGATAAAATGGTATTTTGAATAGAGCCTTGAAGGAAATGAGGGAGCAAGTTATGTGGATATCTGGGAGAAAAGTATTCCAGGAGAGCGGACAGAGTTCTGGCTATTTTAAAATATAAGGTAGCCATTAAGAGCTCTTTTGTCTTTTTTTTTTTAATTTTGTGGAAATAAAGATTATTTCAAGTGAGCTGAGTACAGAGATACATTTACTATCATAAGAGCAGCTAGAAACATTCCTGTCTTCTAAAGCTATGTTGAAAGGGTCATCCCCTCCCAGACTCAGGCTGGCTAGGGCCACCGAGTGGGGCCTTGCTGATGGTTAGTGCTTAAAAGGACCACCAGGACACTGCAGGTCTAGGTGGGCCATCTTACAAATATTTGCTGAAGGATACAAGGAAATATAAGCAAGAAAACAAAGATCAAACAGTGCCCATGGCACTGCTTCACTACCAAAAGAAACAAACCCAAAGTACTTCATTATATTAAAACTTAAGAAACACAGTAATTATTTCAATTAACCAGAAAACTGGACTTCACCTCAAGAGGTGAAATTGGAGGCACAGGCTTTTCCCTCTGTCTTTTCTTTATCTTGATGATCTAATTTCAAACAGTACCTGCTCATTCTCACCCAGGAAATCTGGTGTTTGGGGTCTGAAGCTGACCTGGAGTAAAGTGCTTCTGGCCTAGATAACAGAAAGGCTCAGCAGCAGATACTTCTATATAAATAGGCAAGCTATAGAAACTTAATAGAAAAATTGGTTACCCCAAATTCCTATGTTTCATATTTTTTATGACTTCACAACCAACGTTCATATTTCATACACTACTGTGAAAAAAACTAAAAATTACTATTCAACTTTGGAAAGGCAAAAACTAAATAAGGTGATAAGAAGTTTGTGGCCAAATGGGGACATGAATATGAAGAATTCATTGCCTTCTCTAAGTTATTTTTTTAATATCATTCTAAACATTGAGGGGGAAACCACAAATTAAAAACTCACTTCATGTTCTGCTTCTGTGCTTAAAAAAAAAAAAAAAAAGGCAATAACAAATGTAAGAGGAAAAAATAAATAATAAGAAATAATAAGATTTAAAAGAATATAAGAGAAAATAAAAAACAAAAAAACGAAACTCACTTCACAGAGCCTTTTATCTTATATTCTATTGAGAAGAACAGGGCGGGGCTCCAAGAGGAAGAAAGAATGTTTTAGATACTTCATTATCTAGGCAATAAAGTCTCCATTTTCCAAAACACCCTGAGTTGAGGAGGAAGTAGGAGATCCATAGACTATAATTAGATCAGAGTGGAAGATATATTTAATTTTTGTTTGGTTTTGTGGGTAAGGCGGGAAATATCAATGCTAAAATGAACGTGAGTTGTTGTGTGGACACACATTATCCCTAATCCTTCCCAGCTGGCCACAAAGGTTAAAAGTTGGCCACATTCTGATTCACCTCACTTTTCATTCATTCTATGGTCCAAGAGGGCAAGCTATTTACTAATCTGAATGTTTACTGATCTAGACATTTAAAGTAGGGTTAACCTGAGGCCAGTGCATGGTGGGGTTTCATCCAATCCACTGTCAGTATGGAGATACTAACTTGCTCAAGCATAGGAACAGATCAACAACTCCCTCTCAATAGATTTCAGGAAGGAACCACCATCACGACCACCACCAAGAACAACATTGAAAAAGATTACTGATTGGTATCTGTCACTGTCTCACTGACCCAAATGTCCTCTGTCAATCCATTGACCTTTATAGAAAATGTGTGTGTGTATTTGTGTGTATGTGTGTGTTTGTGGTGCATGCTTACACAGGATTTGATATTCTCCAACATCTGTTGATGACGAAGGAAACATATCAATCAGTTACTATTCATTGAGTACTGATCAATTTACCCAGTTCTCTCCAAAGGCTCCTTCCATAGTAATTGATTAATTATTCTCCAGTAAATGGCATGCCTGTCTAATTAGCTGTATTGACTACGACAGAAAAACCAGATGGCTCGCTAGCCTGGATCAGTAACATCACAGAGACTGCTATTTAAATTTAAATCAAACATAGTTCTTATTTTCCCCTGACCTTCTGTCAGAAGGGGAAAAACATTGTGATTGAAAACTCTGTGATATGCTCTCTAGATGACTATTTCCAGAAAAAGGTTTGCTAATTGGCATATAATATACCTTTGATCATACCATTTATAACCAGTGCTTGCCACAAATACAAAGCAATCAGAGCAAATTTTCTTTGGAAACGGGCAAAGCCATAGATTTATTTTATTTGTGGTAAGAGAAATTTCATTGCCTCCCAATAAAAGCATACAAATATGCATACCCATAAGCTTAACACTATTTTTGCATGTGAAGTTACATTATTCTTGCTGCTTTGAGCCATTTGCCATTTCAGCTCCATTAGGCTTCTGGAATCTTTCAGTTTATTAAAATAACCAACCTTTATGGGTTCTGTGTAGAAAAAATTCTATTAATAAAGGAATATTCCATAAAGGCAGCCAATAACAGTCAAATAATCAACAGAAAAGGAAAAAAATGCTGTAAATTACCAACAGGTGGTTATAACAAAGTGACCAGAAACATGAATCTTTATTTGGCCAACCATTTTGGAAACCTGAGCAAGATGAGGGGCCATTAACCATTAGCCCCCTTCCATGGGCTTCAGTTTTTGTATGTGAGGACTGGGGAGTGAGGAGATGGTAGCACTCACTTCAGTCCATATATGAGTATTTATACTCTTCATTCAAGAAAAGGTGTCCCAGCATTCTGAGGAAGTAACATTATTTTCTTTTTTCTCCAAAGCTTGAAGATACCTCAAAAAGAGGCAAAGCTCTTCTACTAAAAGTAAAATCTCTAAGGAGGATGAGACAGGTTATACTCTGTTCCTCTTCATTAACATCTACCAAGGATTTCCTAGTGGGGCCCAGACTCTTAGCCAGGAGCCATGCATTAAAGAACTGCCATGTCCTGTCACCAGATCACATCAATTCCACTTGTTCCTAAGAAGAATCCAGGTCACCTTGTGTTCCTGAACGATTATAAACCAGACCATACCTAGCAGGCCTCACATACTCCAAAACCTTTTAAGCTTCTAAGTTCTAAAGTTGCATCAGTAAACGGACTAAAAGACAACATAACCCAAAGGTAAAATCTTTTTTTTTTTTTTTTTTTTTGAGACGGAGTCTCGCTCTGTCACCCAAGCTGGAGTGCAGTGGCCGGATCTCAGCTCAATGCAAGCTCCACCTCCTGGGTTCACGCCATTCTCCTGCCTCAGCCTCCCGAGTAGCTGGGACTACAGGCGTCCGCCACCTCGCCCGGCTAGTTTTTTGTATTTTTTTAGTAGAGACGGGGTTTCACCATGTTAGCCAGGATGGTCTCAATCTCCTGACCTTATGATCCGCCCGTCTCGGCCTCCCAAAGTGCTGGGATTACAGGCTTGAGCCACCGCGCCCAGCCCCCAAAGGTAAAATCTTAATCCAGGATTGATAATACCTGAGCCTCTAGGTTTCAAGAGTTCCATAAACACTTTATTATTATATGGAAAACAATGTAGATGTGTACATTTTTCAGAGATGACTGTTTATAGTTTTTAGAGTTTCAAAAAGGTACAGGATTCAAAAAGAGTTATAAACGGCTGATTTAATAAAGTTGTATTCTGGAACTGAGTAGCTGTACTGTGTAGCACCATGGTCTAGACACTACTTGGACAGCATGTCTCACCTGCCGATGAAACTCCTACGCAAGAAGATCGAGAAGTGGAACTTCAAATTGCGGCAGCGGAACCTAAAGTTTCAGGGGGCCTCAAATCTGACCCTGTCAGAAACTCAAATTAGAGATGTGTCTGAAGAAACAATGGGAGGTGGAAAGGTTAAAAAATCAAAACATTCTATGAACGTGGGCTTATCAGATGCTCAAAATGGAGACGTGTCTCAAGAAGCAGTGGAAAATATAAAAGTTAAAACATCTCCCCTGAAATCCACTGTATTAACCAATGGAGAAGCAGCAATGCAGTCTCCTAATTCAGAATCAAAAAAGAAAAACAGAAAAATGGTGAATAATGCTGGACCGGATACAAAAAAAGCAAAAACTGAAAACAAAGAGGAATCTGAAGAAGAAAGTGCCAAGACTCCTAAAGAAACAGAAAATAATGTGGAGAAGCCAGATAATGATGAAGATGACAGTGAGGTGCCCAGTCTGCCCCTGGGACTGACAGGAGCTTTTGAGGATATTTCATTTGCTTCTCTATTAATCTTGTCAATGAAAATACTCTGAAGGCAACAAAAGAAATGGGTTTTACAAACATGACTGAAATTCAGCATAAAAGTATCAGACCACTTCTGGAAGGCATGGATCTTCTTGCAGCTACAAAAACCGTCAGTGGTAAACCCCCGGCTTTTCTCATCCCTGCAGCTGAACTCATTGTTAAATTTAAGTTCATGCCCAGGAATGGAGAGAATGGGGGTCCTTATTCTCTCATCTACTAGAGAACTAGCCATGCCAACTTTTGGTGTTCTTAAGGAGCTAATGACTCACCACGTGCATACCTATGGGTTGATAATGGGTGGCAGTAACAGACCTGCTGAAGCATAGAAACTTGCTAACGGGATCAACATCCTTGTGGTCACACCAGGCCATCTGCTGAACCATATGCAGAATATCCCAGGGTTTATGTATAAAAATCTGAAGTGTCTGGTCGTCGATGAAGCTGATCGTATCTTGGATGTTGAGTTTGAAGAGGAATTAAAGCAAATTATTAAACTTTTGCCAACACGTAGACAGACGATGCTTATTTCTGCCACCCAAACTCAAAAAGTTGAATGCCTGGCAAGGATTTCTCTGAAAAAGGAGCCATTGTATGCTGGTGTTGATAACACAGCTAATGCAACAGTGGATGGTCTTGAGCAGGGATATGTTGTTTGTCCTTCTGAAAAGAGATTCCTTCTGCTCTTTACATTCCTTAAGAAGAACCAAAAAAAAAATAAGCTGATGGCCTTCTTTTCATCTTGTATGTCCGTGAAATACCACTATGAGTTGCTGAACTACATTGATTTGCCCATCTTGGCCATTCATGGAAAGCAAAAGCAAAATAAGCATACAACCACATTCTTCCAGTTCTGCAATGCAGATTCGGGAACACTATTGTGTACAGATGTGACAGCAAGAGGACTGGACATTACTGAAGTCGATTGGATTGTTCAGTATGACCCTCTGGATGACTCTAAGGAATAATATTCACCATGTGGGTAGAACAGCCAGAGGCCTAAATGGGAGAGGGCATGCCTTGCTCATTTTGCACCCAGAAGAATTGGGCTTTCTTCACTACTTGAAACAATCCAAGGTTCCGTCAAGTGAATTTGACTTTTCCTGGTCTAAAATTTCTGACATTCAGTCTCAGCTTGAAAAGAACTACTTTCTTCACAAGTCAGCCCAGGAAACATAAAAATCATACATACAAGCCTATGATTCCCATTCTCTGAAACAGATCTTTAATGTTAATAACTTCAATTTGCCTCAAGTTACTCTATCATTTGGTTTCAAGGTGCCTCCCTTTGCTGATCTGAATGTCAACAGCAATGAAGGCGAGCAGAAAAAGCGAGTAGGCAGTGGTGGATTTGGCTACCAGAAAACCAAGAAAGTTGAGAAGTCCAAAATCTTTAAACACATTAGCAAGAAAGTATCCAACAGTAGGCAGTTCTCTCACTGAAGATATGCCTTTCTTTCATCTTGAATAACTTTGTCTTAAAATGATTCTTTTCCCCCCTTGATTTAATAGGATTTTTGTAGCCTTTAGAATTTGGACTCATCTAACAAGAGTATAAATTGACTTTGGTTGCAAGCACTGAGCACTGTTACTTCTATCAAGTTTCTCTTTTATTTTTGGGATATAAAACAGGCTTTAATTTTCTTGGTTGCCCAAGGGCAGAGTAAGGAATATCTGGTCTTTCTTGTGACGACATAATATTTTAATTTTAAATATCCCTCCCTCATACACACAAATGTATGTTACTGTTTTAATTATTTTTGCACCTTTTAAAAAAAAGTTATATTCCCTCTACCTTCTCTTTACAAAACAGAAAGTCTGCCCTCTTCCTCAAAAAAAGTTTCCTAAAACATTCACTCTCTAAACAAGACATACAAGGAATTCTTCTGCCACATTCTGTGTTCAGTTCTTCCTCACCAGATCATATCATTGCTTGATCTCTATAACACAGCGGGCAGCATGCCTATGAGCAAGAGGGTACAGTCAAAAACAAGAAACTGAGTCTAGTCCTGGTTTTGCTAACAATTCAATTTGCCGTTTCACACTACTGTCGGCCTCAGTTTCATGTGAGGATAAAACCTGTCCAATTGCACCCAAAGGTTGCTGGGAGCATTCAAATATAATAGTGGGCTGGGTGTTGTGGTTCATGCCTGTAGTCCCAGCACTTTGGGAGGCTGAGGCGGGTGGATCACTTGAGGTCAGGTGTTCGAGACCAGTCTGGCCAACATGGTGAAACCCCGTTTCTACTAAAAACACAAAAAATTAGCCAGGCATGGTGGCATGTGCCTGTAATTCCATTTACTCCGGAGGCTGAGGCACGAGAATTGCTTGAACCTGGGAGGCGGAGGTTGCGGTGAGCCTAGGTGGAGCCACTGCACTCCAGTCTGGGTGACAGAGCAAGATTCCGTCTAAAAACAAACAAACAAACAACAACAACAAAAAATATAACAGTGGATGTGAACATGCTTTACAAGTTAAAGGGCTAAAAATATGTAAGATATAAATGGCAAGGAGATGAAAAAAAAAAAAAAAGAGTAGCCTAAAATCACAACAAATCAAAGGATAGAAACCAAGGGTTGAATTTCCCTCATTAAAAGTATATCTTTATCTCAGATAAAGGAGAACATATGGCATGCCAGGCCCAAAAGTGGGCTTAATCAGGGGTGCATGGAGTTATTAAAAAAAAAAAAAAAAAAAAGGCAAAGTTATAACTTTACAGGGCCTCTCTGGCCTACAGAGTACTTACTGGTGCATTCCACACCTCGGCTATACCCATATAATATCAACACAGAGAGGTTGAGTGGTGATGTAATGTCTGAGGGAGGCCATTTATCCAAGGCCGTTTTGTTGGACTCATAGGGTACAAGTCAGCTCTTTCCTCCAGGGGATGGGACAAGATGATTTCATGATCACGATTTTTGGGGCTTTGCCATCTATCAAGTTCAAAAGACCAGTATAAGAGATCCTAGTGCTCAGGTACTCCAGTGCTCAGTCGTTTCAAGAAAATCTTACTATACTTTCTCCTTTCGTGTACATCCTACTTTCAGCAAGATGTAGGGACTATTAGACCAGGCATCATATGAGACTAAAGCAAGAAATATTTTAAATGATCAAACTGTCCATTTCCAGGCAAACAAGCCTGCTAGCCTGAAAGACTTGCTTACCAGAAGCCTCAGCCATTCTACTGGACTCACAATCTAGGACAAGAGCCATTTAAGGAATTGTGAAAGAGAAGGAACAAGAGCCAAGTGCTGTCTTATACGTGCATGCCAGAAAAGCCAGCAGGTAGAACACTGGCATTCTTTTTTAACCCTATTAAGAGACTGGCTCACTGAGTATGTAGAGAAGTGTATGAAGCTTAGAAGACAGAATGTACCCAGTCAGGCTTCCAGGAGAAAACAAAACAAAAATCCAAGTAGGAAGTGAAAGCAAGAACCACCTTTGGGCTCAGGCAGCCTCCAAGGAAAGGAATGCTGTTTTACTGCAAGATTTCCCACTATATTGCAAGACTAGAAGGTAGGCTTGCTTTAAAAAAATAAAATAAAATAAAATAAAATAAAATAAAAAAATGTAAGCCTTTAGTTAAGGCTAATTGCTTCTGTTGATACCCAGCCAACTTGATGTCACTATGGTCACCTGATCTGATGCTAGAAGTTATCAAACTTGAATAATTATAATACACTAGAAAGAAACAAACTATGTATTTGTAGCCAAAAGGGGGGGAAGACAGATTGTATACAGGGCTTTGAGTGCAAATCTCAAAGAGGGTACCATCTGGCAATGTTATGTGAATGTATCTATCAGAGCATCAGGCACACAGTAAATGCTCAGTAAATATATGCTCTCATAATTTAAAAGATGGAGCGAGAAAAAAGACATGAAGTTAGGAAGCCTTCGGTAGGAAGCAGGAAAAAGGAACTTGTCTCGGTGAGTTAGTGACAGTCCATGGCACTAAACATGAGAAAAAATGTCTTGCTGAATGAAGCACAAAGGTTTCAAACTGGTGGATCTACAGCAGAATAGGTATGGTGTACAGATTTGTTTCATCTATACAATAAAGCATGAATTTGTTGTAATATTTTAAAACCAAGAGACCTCACGTAAAAATCCTTATTTCTGTCTTCTCTTGAAAAAAATCAGAAACCCTGGCAACAATGGGCTAAAGCTATGTAGAAGTTGACCCATTTAGATGGGATGTGGGCTCTCCATAGTCCCCACCACTCTTTAATGTTTACTCCCAGCCCAATTCACTTATTTTTTGCTGCCTGTCTTGCTCCTGTCTGCAACAAGTTGTGATCATTTGTACAGCGAAAAGGGGTCTCTACTGAGAGCCCAAAAATCTGGGTTCTAGCCCTGGTTTGCCTACAAACTTACATGTGTTGTGACTTGTGACCTCTCTGAGACTCAGTTTACTCATCTGTAAAAGAAAAGGTTTGTACAATATGATCTCTAATAGCTCTATAATTAGAATTCATCTACAGGGGTGGCAGTGAGCATTAGGGAGACACAAAGGAGGCCTAGATATTTCACACTTTATTCCACAAGTCTAATTTCTTGAAACATTAATTTTATTTTGAGACTAATGATAGTTTAAAAAGAAGTACACATACTCTGAACAATATCTGGGTCCATCTGTATGGACTGAATAATCTCATAATTAAAAGCCAGATGACTGTCTCAGATAAATAGGATCTCTTACTGCTTTTCTTATCCACGTTCATTCCTATTATGGAAATTCTCAGATTCCTGTCTGGGATGGTTACCCAGCCTATGACTAAATGAAGAGTTCCAGAACACAGAGCCTCAGGCTGTGGGTGTTCTCAGAGCATACAGGAATGAGGTCAAATATAAAGCCCAATATAAGGAAAAGGCAGGCTTTGGAAATTGAAAGCAGAAAACAAGATTCTGTCTAGACTCATCAAACAATATACATGTCAGTCGTGCAGGTCATACTGCAACTGTGACAACTGCTGCCTTATCCCTGAGTGTGGAAAGTCAGAGTCTAAAAATCACCTTTGAGACATGTTCTAGGACTGGGACAGTAAGACTGACCTCTTGTTCAACACTTGAAAAAACTATAAGTTCAGCAGATTAGTTTCACTATAAATCCATTATTTAATTCATCCTCCTAATTGGATGAATTATTTAATTCATCCATCTTTCCAGGCCCCTGGAAGTTGAACAGGAAAAATCATACTTATCAATCCTGATTTACAGTTAGAGAAGACTTAGGCCCACAAAGCTAAATACCACACATTGACAAAAGTATTCAATATTTACTTCAACAAATTTTTATTGTGTTCTCACTGTGTGCCAGGATTTGGAGACAAGACATTGATGAATTAGCCACATTTCTTAGTCCCTAAGGAGTCAACAAAAAAGCCAAGCACAAATCTCTGTATTTTATATACCTCTAACTATTTTGGGAATATGAACAGACTTTTAAGACTTTAACTCTGTTAACTGATCCAAAGTTAGATTCAATGACTTCGCATCTTCTTTCAAGAAAAACCACTTATCCCAGCCAAAAAGAAGTCTTGTTTGTCAGAGAGAATAAAATACCCATAAACTCTTCCCACAGGACATAAGTCACAAATAATAAATTAGTCAAATCTAAATAGAGAAAAATCAAAAGCCATTCAATATTTTTATGATTATATATAAACTGAAAGGCAGAAACAATGATATATTTGATGTATATACCTAGGACTATCACAAAATACCTTCTGTGGCTCTGCCTATGACAATACCTGCCCCAATGCCTCTGAGCAAAATAGGTAATTATAATCCAGATCACAGGTTCTCAACCAGGGGCAATTTTCCCCCCAGGGGACAATGTCCGGAGACATTTTTGGTTGCCTGGAGGATAACTTAGGATGATATTACTGGCATCTAGTAGAGACAGGCTAGGGATACTGCTAACCATCTCATAATGCATAGGACAGCCCCACACAACAAAGAACTATCTAGCCAAAATGTTAACAATGATAAGGATGGGAAACCATGGTCTAGGTGCTTACATGTTGGCTAGAGGTCTTTGTTCTGGGTCTTCTAAGGTCCATGAAGACAGGCTTTGGCTGCTAAATACAACCTGAAGAAAATCACCTTTCCCTCAGCCTCTAGTTTTTGGAAATAAAGCCTAATAAACTATGAATATCATCTTCACTGCATGTTCTATTATTCAACAAAACAAGAATTACATGCATAAGTTGTTGATAAAATATGGAAAATCAACAAAAGCAAAGAAGAAGGAAGGAAAAAAGGAAGAGAGGGAGAGATGTGATTGTCATTTCCACAGCCAGACAAAGCTAAATCAACCATTCTGCATATCTGTTCTATCGTGAGTCTGATCGCCTCTAGAAACTGTTTCTTCCCACCCAAGAAACAAATTCCCTGCAGTGCCATACAGGCATATACAAATTAAGTCATTCAGGTACTGTGGCCTCCCCAAGGAGACATCAGTGAGGCCACCTAGTGGTCTCCAGTATGGATCTCAGCTAAGTAGGCCCTAAGACTCCAACATGAGTATAAATTCTGAATTTGGATATATGGTCTCTATTTATATAAAGAGGGGAAATCTCTAGTTCAGAAAACTTAAAAGAACATTCTCATCTATCTACACGCAAGACAATTCAACAGGCATTTATTCGGTTCCTACTACATCTACTAATCCTTAAACTATGACATTAGGAAAGACTCCAGCAACCCCCATCTAGGGAGAAAAATCCTAGCTTTTACTTCAAAAAGCAAGGTTTTGCCAGTTTCTCAAAGAAATTTTTCTTTTATGCCTCTTTTATATTTCTTTTATGCCAAAAATAGCTCTAAAGAGGTGGGGTACAACATATAAGAATTGTTAACTCAAAATTTGACATAGTTCATTGACCCAAAGATAAGAACACTAAGCATTAGCAAGAGACTAAGGTTTTTCTTTTTCCCAATCTATATGTGAAGTAGCAATAAGATTTGTTGTGCTTGAGAATAAAAAATCCTGTTTGTTTATTTGATCAACCTTTCCTTAGATTTGTCTTTCTTCGCATTTGTCTTTCCTTGGCTTGTGACCCAGACCAGCCCAACTGGTCACTGACAATTCAGAACTTCTATGGCCAAGACAGAAAGGTGCAAGAATGCCAAGTGTATTCTTAAGCTGCCAGCTTTAAGTCAACATCAGCATCTCCATTCCTAGTGAGACTGAGAAAAGGCTGGAAACTCACAGCTTGGGCTCTCCATTTCCAGTTGTGATGCTGGCAGTAAAAAGAAAAAGAGTCAGCATCTGGCTCCCTCTCAAACAAAGCTGCTTACCCCATTTCATCCAACAAAAAGATGCCATCCCAAGAGGCCATTCAAGATACATGTCTTTTGGATGGTACTTAGGGTGTTTCATTCATCATTGTGTTTTATTGGTTTCTTTTTTTTAATGTCTCTCTCCCCAGCAGGCTAATTTTCCATGGATTCCCTCCTTTCTTCTGAAATGGCACATTCTTAGAATCTTAAAATCTGTTCACAAACTTGGCAGAGCTAGGTGGCTCAGAACCATATCGTGGCCAGCCTTGGTTTATGGTGTGTGCCTTGTATATACCCAGTGGCAGCCTTGATGAAGAAACTCACTATTATTAAGTCAGAACACCTCACTATTATTAAGTCAGGCACTCACTATTTCCCCTTAATTGTTTCTACCTGACATAATGCTAATGAGAAATAAAGACTAGTATAGAAAGAACAATCAGAGAGAAAAGCATGAGTGTTAGATGCAGGAGGCAGACAGCACTTACCTGGTCACGATCTCCTGCAAAACAGCAGCTTTTCATGGTGCATGAATTGAAGTAACCCTGATTGTCAAACTGAAACACAGGCAGGCGGGAATGGATGTCATAGAGCACAGGGGGCAGGCGCCGCCTCAGGGCCAAGAGCTGCGTCCCGTTGCTGTTGAATCGTACACTCATGGCACTTTGGAGGGACAGGTTTCCACCATAGCGCAGGAGAGAACTGGAAGGCACAAGGCACAGAAATCAGGCATGAGATAGACCAGACAAGAATCTGAAAAACACATTTGCCTAGGACCTCCTGTCAAGCTTGTACAGCTGAATTTCAGCAAAAGGATATTTCTATGCAGTGGCTAGAAAAATGAGGGTAGCAACGCTTCCTTGGTTACTTTAAAACAATTTACTTCAATTGTCAGTTCTCTTTCTCAGTCTCCAAAAGATGAATTACCAGTAAATTTACAAGAAAAGGATAACGAACATCTTGAAAGAAGAGACATATTAAAATAATGATTTTGTTTACCCAAGCTAACTGCACAACTGAAAACATACCCGTCAAGACCCTGAGAAGTGGGTTGCATCCACTCTAACTGGGTAGTCACGGATGGTGTTTAAGCAATATATTCATCCTTCATATTAGAGATACAAGAACCATCAGCAAAAACAATAGGCTGGGTACAGTGGTTCATGCCTATAATCCCAGCACTTTGGGAGTCTGAGGCAGGAGGATCACTTGAGCCCAAGAGTTTGAGACCAGCCCTGGCAACATAATGAGACTTTGTCTCTACAAAAAAATAAAAAAATTAGCCAGGCATGGTGGCATGTGCCTGTAGTCCCAGCTGCTCAGGAGGCTGAGGAGGGAGTGTCACTTGAGCCTAGGGGGCTGAAGCTGCAGTGAGCCATGGTCACGCCACTGCACTCCAGCCTGGGTGAGAGAACAAGACCCTGTCTAAAAAAAATGAACAATAGAAACTTTATTGTTTATAATGGATAATTTTTCAATCATAATCATTTTATTACTTTATTTTGAATTTTTAATCTGTTCATGGAGAATTTTTATATTCTATATAGCATGATTAGAGAATAAGTATTAAAGACAATTCTTAAATTTAAATGCAGAGCAAGGAGTGCAACAATTAGAAAAGGAAAATGACTTGTTTTCCTTACAATTCCCCACAAATTGATATGTAGCGTTAAAACATACTTTGGTTAATACATAGAACTTCATTTATCTAGCTTCACTAAAGAGTACTATGTTCTGGTTCACCTAATATTCTTCCATAGTTTCATAAGATTCACATTTTTTAAAAAGTTTCACACAGTATGGTTCTAAATAATTTCTTTTGATGACTCAGAACGTACTTTCAATATTACAGTGAACCAGGATGGCCATGAACATTAACAAGTATATACAGTACTAACTTTTAAAGGTTGTGGGGAGTGGTAAGTGCGATCTTTCAGGCAGTCAGGATCACTATTTTATTACAGAGAGATGAATGCTCATAGTCCATGTCAAAACCAAGTTTTCTTTTGTATTTTGGGTTAATTTTTGGAGCACTGAATTACTGGTAGGAAAGTGAAGTTAAGTATATATGTTGGGGACACTGTAGAACAAGTGCCACATTAGAACTCACTCTGTCTCATGCAGACATTACTGTCATGGATAGGTAGTGATCCCAGTAGATTTAGAGAAAAAAGTTTATAAATTCTAGAGAATCACAGACCTGAAAAGGGCCTCAAGACAACTAAATTAGAGCCTAACAGATTTATTTGAAACATTTTAAAGAAGTTTTAATTGCATTGTACCAAATGAAAAAAGAGCTATATATTACCAGAAGAAAGTTAATACTGAATGAAGATAACATATTTTCTTTTTTTGCCAAGAGAATGGTGGGGAAAATTAAGTGGACAAGAAAAGAGCTATCCTATCCTATGGGAAGGGAAGCCCTGAAACCACAGTACAGAGGCAGCTGCCAACCTAGCTTGGTCACAAAAACAGCCTGTACCAACACCAGCCCCAGTCAGTCCTGTGTCCCCCAAAGCAGTCTTCTCACCAAAGGAAGGAATGCTCTGGTACTGCAGCTATGTGTGGAAACAAGCCTTGGGCAAAACAACCTGTAACCCTGTTAGGATTGGAATGAAAGGAAAGAGGGAAGACTTAGAAAACCACCCCTAGAATTCCAGACATCAAGGAGGGGCCCCGTATCCCTGCAGGCCCCAAGTAGTAATCCCTGCAGAGAAATGCTCTTATAATGGTCCGAAACACAGACCACACTCACTCACATACATAAAATGAATGACAGGACTGTTAGAGACCAGGCATTTCCTTTACAGGGTGCCCTGGCTGCGATAGGCATGTGGTGTTATCTAAACACTGAACTCAAAAACAATGAGAGGCTTTCAATCCAAAATCAGCATGGAGTGTGCAAATAAACCAGCATTTGTAGGACTGACTAGGAGTTGGGGGTGGAAACAAGAGTCAACAGAAAGAGACTTGGCCAGCCTCACCAGCCATAGCAGCAGGGGTTTGCAGCAGCTCAGGCATCCTTGAGAGGAAAGCTAGAGCCTCTGGCAAATACCCATTCCATCTGTTATCAGGAACTTCCTCTGCCCAGCCTAGTCAGGCCTGTAGAGGAATCTGCCCAGGATGGCATATGGACCATCCCAACTCCACCCAAGCTCCCTGACCCACCATCTGCAGTCTGATTACACTACAGGAATTAGGTTGTGGGCTCCAGGATAGTAACTAACTTTTCTCTTGCCTATGCTTCTGGGCAGGGAACTCTAACCTCTCACACAAAGAAAGTACAGAGGAATCTTGCTCCTAGATTGTTCAGGGGTGCTATTTAAAGAGCAGCAGCCACCAACACTGAAAACTTCATGTTTTGTCACAAAATTCCATTCCTTCCAGAGGGATGGAATGACACCTGAAATCCAGAAAGTAAGTTACATTATCATTACATTATCATACATTACCTGCTGTAATTTATCAGCAGGGGTCTGCAGCTGGCCACTCCTGGTGAGAATGATAAGGATGATCTGGTTTGCTAGAAAGGCAGAGCTTGGAAGCAGTTTGCCCTCATAGTCAAGATACAAAGATGATGTCAAAGATTCTGGCTTCAAGTGTAAGATGCATGAAAAATCATCAAGGACTTTAAAAAACGTAGATTCTCAGAATTCCCACCCCCTGCCCCCCACAATATTCTAATTCAATCTGGAAAGTGGGCCCAGGTATCTGAATTTTACCAGCAACACCAGTTAATTGTAATACAGGTGACTTTCAAACCACACTGTGAGAAACATGATTCCATTTTGGAATTTGTGGGGTTGGGGGTAGAGAGAAAACAAGGTGGACAAAAGATAAATTATCAAAGTCAATGAAAAGCTAACCATATCATAAGGCACTTTTTCACCGTGTTAGTCAGGATGGTCTCG